>NC_090322.1:191686150-194613650 GCF_040869045.1 Eurosta solidaginis | reverse complement strand
TAACGATTTTAGCTAAACTACTTAGCTATCCCGTCACGTAGCACAATTTGCTCTAATCTTAGCCTTGAGCTAAACGGTACCACCTGAAAGCGTGGATAACACGACGAGGGATCGTTGGCACGAAACCAAAAGTTTACGCGATCTTTAACCTCATTTGTCACCGAGCCTGTCCAATGTACGGGTAAAACGTACTTCCATACATAGTTATCGGCTTTAGTGAGATTCATGCGATAAATAAACGTGCAACCTAAGAAGCCCGTGGAACTAGCACTTCGCAATGTACTGTTTCCAATAAAGGTTGCGTTCGATAATCCGGGGTTTGGTAAATACTGCACCTCAAGATAGGGCAATTGACCTTGAGAGCCCATAGAACTGATTGGAAGCATCATTCAAAATAGGATACTACATAATAATCTTATTTCATCAGGGGAAGAAAGCATGCGAAAGTGAGCTATTCGAACCACAGCTAACTCGCAAACAAACTTGACCGATATACACCTGCGACTACAACATCCAACATCAGCATTATCATCTGCATCTTAAAATACGGATTCGATACGGTATGTTGAAGCCGTATCCAAGTATTTCAAGATAGCAGGCATGCTTAACCAACGAACCGATATCATTTCGTTACGATAATTAACGTTAATAAACGAAACAAAGTCATTTCGTTTCGTTTATTAACGTTAAAAACGTCAAATTAACGAAATGATTTCGTTTCGTTTTCTGCCATATCAAAACGGAATCAAATCGTTTATGTTCATTATTAATTTCAAACTATGCTGGCAAAGCTGATTGATGGCGGAGTCATTAAAGGTGAAAGCAATAGCCAAGCTGATTGCAACTTTTCTCATGAATTTTGACAGTACGAACATTTCTCAGAGTGTTTTTGACATTACCACCAACGAATTACACAAACAAATTATATGGAGTTTGTGTGTGTATGTGCGCTCGTTGTTACCACCTTACGGCTTCACCATGGCTATAGCATTGCCAGCACAATTCAAACATAAAGTATTACGTTTTTGTTAACGTTTTTAACGTTAACGAAAGCTTTTCGTTTCGGATAAAAACGAGATATAATTTATCTTGATAATTTCTTTATCGATAATATTTCGAAGTGTTTCAACGGAAACGGTGGAAATTTTTTGATAAACGATTAGCTTAACGTTAAGGTGCATCCCTGCAAGATAGTTTCACTTACCTGGGGTTCAAATAGCTCACAACCTTTGTATTGTCCAATCATTATGTATTTCCTGAAGGGGAGAAATGGTTGGGGAAATCTTCGTTCATGAGCAGCATTACATTATTTTTGTCTTGAAGAATATCTTTTGCAAAATTATACAATTTTTATATATGTATTTTTTCTTAGCTTCATGATTGAAAAAATATGTGTGTGTGAAAAAAATAAAATTTTTAATGAAAAGTAAAATTTCAACAAGCATAAAATTCTTTATTCAGTCAACAAATATATTCATAAAAGATTCAGGAAGCTGAATGAAAAAGGATTATAAATTTTTGATCTCCTAAAGTAAACACATTTAATTCAAATATGATTCCAAAATGTGATTGAAAAACTATATTCAGTTTTTGTTCATCGAAAGGTAAGCATAATCGATTATTCTTCTTGTTGATTTTTATGAAATATTAAAATTTAGTCATCAAAGGACTTCAAAAATGATTCCAAAAAGTGATCGAAAAATGATTTTCGATTTTTGATCATCAAGAGTATTCATATTTGATTATTTCTTTTGTTCAACTGTATGATAGCTCATTATTTAGTCAGAAAGAGTAATCAAATTGTATTGATATGTAGGGAAATTCAAAATTTAATCATCTAAATGCTGAGTGGGTTAAATGCTGTGTGGGTTCGTCGCCGTCTATGTATGTGTATGTGTACATTTACACCAGTGTTGATCGCTTTAATGTTTTTGTTGTTGCGTGATTATTTACTAACAGCCTAGTGATGCCAACATTCGCCACAATCTAATATCTAATATATATTATAAATGGCAAAGTTTGGATGTGAAGATGTTTGGATGTTTGGATGTTTGGATGTTTGTCCAGACGTTTGTCTTTGTGACTCAATCACGCAAGAACGGCTGGACCGATTTGGATGAAATTTTGGACACATATAGCCAATAGTCTAGAAGGATCTACTAACTATATATTTTTGAAAAGGGGCGTGGTACCCGCCCCCTAGGAACAGTTATAATTTAATTATTATATTTTTTCGTCTTTGCGACTGAATCACGCCAGAATGGCTACACGGATTTTGATGAAATTTGGGACACAGACAGTAGTCTACTAGCGAAATTTTTTTCGAGCATGGAAAGAGGGGTGGGGGTCCCACGACCCCTTCGAGAATTTATTTTTCAATAATTTTTACACATTATAACTTTACGTGTACTGGCCTTCACCAATATCACAGACTCAAGGGGTCAAATAAGTCGAGGGCTTACAAAGTAAGCAGTGACATCCTCCGCCCGCCCCCCCCCCCTTTATCTTCCCCTCTGGTGTAAAATCTATAAATTGTTATAACTCAATATAAATTTTCTCCTAAATCAATAGTTTTTGGTATCTGGTACATACAGAACGAGATCTAGACAATTTTGGAAGAACGATCAGTGGTCCTCTCCTCTACTCCCACCAACCGCCCTCCATCAATTGTTTTTATTAGCACGCTTTTATTAGCTTTACCTGTATGTTTCTATGTAACTTTTTATTCGCTCCAATGCGCCTGCTGCCTTATTAACATGGTTTTATAATTAGCTTCACCTTATTTGTAATCCCGTAAGGGTCATATCGAGACCCTCCGGGATCATTTCTGGATGGTTTTCGGGATCGGTCCGGGATTACGCCGGGGTAATTTCGGGACTTTTTCAGGACTATTTCGGGATAATTTTGGGACCCTTCCGGGATCATTTCTGTATAGTTTTCGGGATCCGTCCGGGATCCCGTCGGGGTTATTTTGGGACATTTTCGGGACTATTCCGGAATCATTTCGGGACTATTTCGCGATCATTTGGGGACCCTTCCGGCATCATTTCTGGATGGTTTTCGGGATCCGTCCGGGATCCCGTCGGGGTACTTTCGGGATCATTTGCGTACCTTCAAGAGATAAATTCTTGATGGTTTCAGGGATCATTACGGGACTTTTTCGGGGTCAGTTTGGGTCCTTTCCGTAATCATTCCTGGATGGTTTTAGGGATCCGTCCGGGATCCCGTCGGGACCATTTCGGGGCTATTTCGGGATCATTAGGGGTATCTTCCGGCATCATTTCTGCATGGTTTTCGAGATCCGTCCGCGATCCCGTCAGGGTCATTTCGGGACTATTTCGGGATAATTTGGGGTCTCTTCCGGCATCATTTCTGGATGGTTTACGGGATCCGTCCGGGATCCTGTCGGTGTCATTTCGGGACCATTTGGGGTCCATTCCGGCATCATTTCTGGATGGTTTTCGGGATCCGTCCGGGATCCTGTCGGGGTCATTTTGGGACTTTTTCCGGATCATTTGGGGTCTCTTCCGGCATCATTTCTGGATGGCGTTCGGGATCCGTCCGGGATCCTGTCGGGGTCATTTTGGGACTTTTGCGGGATCATTTGGGGTCTCTTCCGGCATCATTTCTGGATGGTTTACGGGATCCGTCCGGGAACCTGTCGGGGTCATTTTGGGACATTTGCGGGATCATTTGGGGTATCTCCCGGCATCATTTCTGGATGGTTTTCGCGATCCGTCCGGGATCCTGTCGGGGTCATTTTGGGACTTTTGCGGGATCATTTGGGGTCTCTTCCGGCATCATTTCTGGATGGTTTACGCGATCCGTCCGGATCCTGTCGGGGTCATTTTGGGACTTTTGCGAGATCATTTGGGGTCTCTTCCGGCATCATTTCTGGATGGTTTAGGAGATCCGTCCGGGATCCTGCCGGGGTCATTTTGGGACTTTTGCGGGATCATTTGGGGTATCTCCCGGCATCATTTCTGGATGGTTTTCGGGATCCGTCCGGGATCCTGTCGGGGTCATTTTGGGACTTTTGCGGGATCATTTGGGGTCTCTCCCGGCATCATTTCTGGATGGTTTTCGGGATCCGTCCGGGATCCTGTCGGGGTCATTTTGGGACATTTGCGGGATCATTTGGGGTCTCTTCCGGCATCATTTCTGGATGGTTTAGGAGATCCGTCCGGGATCCTGCCGGGGTCATTTTGGGACTTTTGCGGGATCATTTGGGGTATCTCCCGGCATCATTTCTGGATGGTTTTCGGGATCCGTCCGGGATCCTGTCGGGGTCATTTTGGGACTTTTGCGGGATCATTTGGGGTCTCTTCCGGCATCATTTCTGGATGGTTTACGAGATCCGTCCGGGATCCTGTCGGGGTCATTTTGGGACTTTTGCGAGATCATTTGGGGTCTCTTCCGGCATCATTTCTGGATGGTTTACGGGATCCGTCCGGGACCCTGTCGGGTCATTTTGGGATTTTAGCAGGATCATTTGGGGTCTCCTCCGGCATCATTTCTGGATGGTTTTCGGGATCCGTCCGGGATCCTGTCGGGGTCATTTTGGGACCTTTGCGGGATCATTTGGGGTCTCTTCCGGCATCATTTCTAGATGGTTTTCGGGATCCGTCCGGGATCCCGTCGGAGTCATTTCGGAACTTTTTCTCGACTAATACAGGATCATTTGGGGACCCTTTCGGCACCATTTCTGGATAGTTTTAGGAATCCGTTCGGGATCCCGACGGGGTCATATCGGGACCATTTGGGGTACCTACCGGCATCATTTCTGGATGGTTTACGGGATCCGTCCGGGATCCTGTCGGGGTCATTTTGGGACTTTAGCGGGATCATTTGGGGTCTCCTCCGGCATCATTTCTGGATAGTTTCCGGATCCGTCCGGGATTCCGTTCGCGTAATTTCGGGACTATTAGGGGGTTATTTGGGGACCTTTCCGGCATCATTTCTGGATAGTTTTAGGGATCCGTTCGGGATCCCGACGGGGTCATATCGGGACCATTTGGGGTACCTACCGGCATCATTTCTGGTTGGTTTTCGGGATCCGTCCGGGATCATTTCGGGACTATTTCGGGATCATTTGGGTACCTACCTTCATCATTTCTGGATGATTTTCGGGATCCGTACGGGATCCCGTCGGGGTCATTTCAGGACTTTTTCGGGATCCGCCCGTGATCCCGGCGGGGTCATTTCGGGACTATTTCGGGATCATTTGGGGTACCTAGATGGATAGTTTTCGGGATTCGTCCGGGATCCCGTCTGGATCATTTCAGGACTTTTTCGGGATCATTTGGGGTATCCTCCTGCCACTTTTCTAGATGGTTTTCGGTATCCGTCCGGGATACCGTCAGGGTAATTTCGGGACTATTTGGGGATAACTTGGGATCCTTTCCGGTATCATTTCTGGATAGTTTCCGGGATCCTTCGGGGATCCCGTCAGGGTCATTTCGGAACCCGCGACTAATGCGGGATAATTTGGGGACCCTTTCGCCATCATTTCCGGATGGTTTTCGTGATCCGTCCGGGATACCGTCAGTGTAATTTCGGGACTATGTGGGGATAACTTGGGAACCTTTCCGGCATCATTTCTGGATAGTTTCCGGGATCCGTCGGGAATCCCGTCAGGATCATTTCGGAACTATAAGGGGATCATTTCATTTTTCATCTTTCTTTAAGGGGATCATTTCACCTTCCAGCATCATTTCTGTATACTTTTGGGGATCCGTCCGGGATCCCGACGGGGTCATTTCTGGCCTATTTCGGGATCATTTTGGGGTACCAACCGGCATCATTTCTGGATGATCCGGGATCCGTCCGGGATCCCATCGGGGGAATTTCGGGAATTTTTCGGGATCATTTGGGGTCCCTTCCGGCATCATTTCTGGATCGTTTTCGGGATCCGTCCGAGATCCCGTCGGGTTTATTTTTTCACTTTTTCGGGAAAATGTCAGGGAATTTCGAGACTGTTCTTGGATCATTTGGGGATCCTTCAGGGATAATTTCTGGATGGTTTTCGGGATCCCGTCGGGGTAATTTCGGGACTTTCACGACTGTTTCGGGGTAAGTTGCCCTTAAAGATCATTTCTGGGTGGTTTTCGGGATCCGTCCGGGATCCCGTCAGGGTTATTTCGCGCCTTTTCGGGACTATTTCGGGATCATTTTGGGACCCTTCCGGGATAATTTCTCTATGATTTTCGGGATCTGTTCGGGATATTTTCGTAGTTTTTTCGCGACTTTATCTGGGATAAATTGCGGACCCTTTAGAGATCAATTCTGGATGGTTTTCGGTATCGGTCTGGGATCCCCTCAAGGTCATTTCGGAACTTTTTCGGGACTATTTCGGAATCATTTTGGGACCCCTCCGGCAAAATTTCTGGGTGATTTTCGGGATCTGTCCGAGATCCCGACGGAGTTTTTTCGGGACTTTTTCCGGACTATTTCTGGATTATTTGCGGACGTTTCAGAGCTCAGTTCTGGATGATTTTCGGGATCTGTCCGGGATCCCGTCGGAGTTATTTCGGGGTAATTTTGGGACCCTTCCAGGATAATTTCTTCATGATTTTCGGGATGGGTCTGAGTTTTTCGAGACTTTCGGGACTATTTCGGGATCATTTGCGGAACCTTCAGAGATCAATTCTGGATGGTTTGTGGACTTTTCCGGGGTCATTTGGGGATCCCTCCAGAGTCATTTCTGGATGGTTTTCGGGATCCCGTCAGGGTCATTTCGGGCCTTTTTCGTGACTACTATTTCGGAATCATTTTGGGACTCCTCCTGGATAATTTCTGGGCGATTTTCGGGATTTGTCCGGGATCCCGTCAGAGTTTTTTCGGGACTTTTTCGGACTATATCGGGATCATTTGCGGACCGTTGAAGAATCAAATCTGGATGGTTTTCGGGATCCGTCCGGGATCCCGTCAGGGTCATTTCGGGACTTTTCGTGACTACTTCGGGATTATTTTGGGACCCTTCCGGCATCATTTCTGGATAGTTTTCGAGATTTGTCCAGGATCCCGTCGGCATCATTTCGTGACTATTTGGTGTCATTTAGGGACACTTCCGGGATCATTTTAGGTCTCTTCGAAACCAGTAATTCAGCACACATGGCCGTGGATTTACGGCAAATTACTCGTAATTAAAATTCGGTATGTTTTATCTTTAATATATCACAGCTTTTTCGTTCTATTTTTAAATGAATCCTGTAACGAACTATTACAACTATAATTAAAATTTTTTTAATATTTTAACCAACTAAATACCCGAAAAAGCAACACTGCTTTTATTTAAAAACTTCTTTTTGGTTTTAGCTAATTGTAGTTTCACTCCTTTGTTCTATGAGTAGTAATTCTTTCACCCCTGTCATATCAATTAATTTAACTTAGAAACAAAATGTATTTTTTTTAATTCGTAAAAAGTGTATTATACTATTCATGTAAGCGTGCCCATCAGCTCAGTTAGTTCTTTTTTTTACTGTATTAAAAAATAAAATACATTGACAGAAAAAATTTTTAAACAGACAACTTGATAAACAGGCTAACGTGAATAGCACATATATTTTATTTTCTCCTTGCGGACGGGGCCGCGGGTAAAGGCTAGTATATTATAAATGGCAAAGTTTGGATGTGAAGATGTTTGGATGTTTGGATGTTTGGATGTTTGTCCAGACGTTTGTCTTTGTGACTCAATAACGCAAGAACGGCTGGACCGATTTGGATGAAATTTTGCACACATATAGCCAATAGTCTAGAAGGATCTACTAGCTATATATTTTTCAAAAGGGGCGTGGTCCCCTCCCCCAAGGAACAGTTATATTTTAATTATTATATTTTTCCGTCTTTGCGACTGAATCACGCCAGAATGGCTACACGGATTTTGATGAAATTTGGGACACAGACAGTAGTCTACTAGCGAAATTTTTTTCGAAGATGGAAAGAGGGGTGGGGGTCCCACAACCCCTTCGAGAAGTTATTTTTCAATAATTTTTACACATTATAACTTTACGTATACTGGCCTTCACCAATATCACAGACTCAAGGGGTCAAATAAGTCGAGGGCTTACAAAGTAAGCAGTGACACCCTCCGCCCGCCCACCCCCCTTTATCTCCCCCTCTGGTGTAAAATCTATAAATTGTTATAACTCAATATAAATTTTCTCCTAAATCAATAGTTTTTGGTATCTGGTACATACAGAACGAGATCTAGACAATTTTGGAGGAACGATCAGTGGTCCTCTCCTCTACTCCCGCCATCCGCCCTCCATCAATTGTTTTTATTAGCACGCTTTTATTAGCTTTACCTGTATGTTTCTATCTAACTTTTTATTCGCTCCAATGCGCCTGCTGCCTTATTAAAATGGTTTTATAATTAGCTTCACCTTATTTGTAATCCCGTAGGGGTCATATCGAGACCCTTCCGGGATCATTTCTGGATGGTTTTCGGGATCGGTCCGGGATTACGCCGGAGTAATTTCGGGACTTTTTCGGGACTATTTCGGGATCATTTTGGGACCCTTCCGGGATCATTTCTGTATAGTTTACGGGATCCGTCCGGGATCCCGTCGGGGTTATTTTGGAATATATTCGGGACTATTCCGGAATCATTTCGGGACTATTTCGCGATCATTTGGGGACCCTTTCGGCATCATTTCTGGATGGTTTTCGGGATCCGTGCGGGATGTCGTCGGGGTCATATGGGGACTTTTTCGGGATAATTTGGGGGCTTTCCGGCATCAAATCTGGATGGTTTTCGGGATCCGTCCGGGATATCGTCGGGGTCATTTGGGGACTTTTTCGGGATCATTTGGGGGCTCTTCCGTCATCATTTCAGGATGGTTTTCGGGATCCGTCCGGGATCTCGTCGGGGTCATTTGGGGACTTTTTCGGGATCATTTTGGGGCTCATCCGGCATCATTTCTGGATGGTTTTCGGGATCCGTCCGGGATCCCGTCGGGGTCATTTCGGGACTTTTTCGCAACTAATACGGGATCATTTGGGAACCCTTTCGGCATCATTTCTGGATGGTTTTCGGGATACGTCCGGGATCCCGTCGGGGTCATTTCGGGACTTTTTCGCGACTAATACGGGATCATTTGGGAACCCTTTCGGCATCATTTCTGGATGGTTTTCGGGATCCGTCCGGGATCCCATTAGGGTAATTTCGGGACTATTAGGGGATCATTTGGGAACCTTTCCGGCATCATTTCTGGATAATTTTCGGGATCCGTCCGGGATGCCGACGAGGTCATTTCGGGACTATTTCGGGATCATTTGGGATACCTACCGGCATCATTTCTGGATGGTTTTTGGGATTCGTCCGGGATCCCGTCGTGGTCCTTTCGGGACTTTTTTTCGACTAATACGGGATCATTTGCGGACCCTTTCGGCATCATTTCTGGATAGTTGTCGGGATCCCGTCACGGTCATTTCGGGACTATTAGGGGATCATTTGAGGACCTTTCCGGCATCATTTCTGTATTGTTTTCGGAATCCTTTCGGGATCCCGTCAGGGTCATTTTGGGACTTTTTCGGGGCTAATACGGGATTATTTGGGGATCCTCTAGGGGTCGTTTCGTGACTTTTTCTGTTTTATTTCGGGATCATTTGGGGACCCTTCCGGCATAATTTCTTGATGGTTTGCCGGATCCATCAGGGTCATTTCGGGACCATTTTGGGATCATTTGGGGACCCTTCCGAGATCATTTCTGGATCCGTCCGGGATGCCGTAGGAGCCATTTCGGGATTTTTTGTTACTTTTCCGCGATAGTTTTTGGACCCTTCTGGGATCATTTCTGGATCTGTGCGGGATCCCATCTGGGTCATTTCCGGACTATTTCGGGATCATTTTGGGATCCTTCCGGAATCATTTCTGTATGGTTTTCGCGATCCGTCGTTGATTCCCTCGGAGCCATTTCGGAACCTTTTCTGGAGTATGTCGGGGTCATTTGGGGACTTTTTCGGGATCATTTGGGGCTCTTCCGGCATCATTTCTGGATTGTTTTCGGGATCCGTGCGGGATCTCGTCGGGGTCATTTGGGGACTTTTTCGGGATCATTTGCGGGCTCTTCCGGCATCATTTCTGGATGGTTTTCGGGATCCTTCCGGGATATCGTCATTTCGGGACTTTTTCTCGACTAATACGGGATCATTTGCGGACCCTTTCGGCATAATTTCTGGATAGTTGTCGGGATCCGTTCGGGATCCCGTCACGGTCATTTCGGAACTATTAGGGGATCATTTGAGGACCTTTCGCATCATTTCTGGATAGTTTTTGGAATCCTTTCGGGATCCCGTCAGGGTCATTTCGGGGCTTTTTCGGGATCATTTAAGGATGGCTTTCAGGATTCGTTCGGGAACCCGTCAGGGTAATTTCTGGACTTTTCCGAGACTATTTCGGGATCATTTTGGGACCTTCCCAAGATCATTTCTGGATGGATTTCGGGATTTGTCCGGGATGCCCTCAGGGTCATTTTGGGACTATTAGGTGAGCATTTGAGGACCGTTCCGGCATTACTTCTGGATGGCTTTCGGTATCCGTTCAGATTCCCGTCGGAATAATTGCGGGACTTTTTCGGGATCATTGGGGTCCCTTCCGACATCATTTCTGGATGGTTTGTGGGATTCGTCCGGCATCCCGTCGGGGTCATTTCGGGACTTTTTCTCGACTAATACCGGATCATTTGCGGGCCCTTTCGGTATCACTTCTGGATAGTTGTCGGGATCCGTTCGGGATCCCGTCAGGGTCTTTTCGGAACTATTGGGAGATCATTTGAGAACCTTTCCGGCATCATTTCTGGTTACTTTTCGGGTCCCATCAGGTTCATTTCGGGACTTTTTCGGCATCATTTAAGATTGGTTTTAAGGATTCGTCCGGGATCCGTCAGGGTAATTTCTGGACTTTTCCCAGACTATTTCGGGATAATTTTGGGACCCTCCCAAGATCATTTCTGGATGGATTTCGGGATCTGTCCGGGATGCCGTCAGGGTCATTTTGGGACTATTAGGTGATCATTTGACGACCTTTTCGGCATCACTTCTGGATGATTTTCGGTATCCGCTCAGGATCCCGTCGGAATTATTGCGGGACTTTTTCGGGATCATTTGGTGTCCCTTCCGGCATCATTTCTGGATGGTTTTTGGGATTCGTCCGGCACCCCGTCGGGTTAATTTCGGGACTTTTTCTCGACTAATACGGGATCATTTGCGGGCCCTTTCGGCATCATTTCTAGATAGTTGTCGGGATCCGTTCGGGATCCCGTCAGGGTCTTTTCGGAACTATTAGGTGATCATTTGAGGACATTTCCGGCATCATTTCTGGATAGTTTTCGGGATCCTTTCGGGGTCCAGTCAGGGTCATTTCAGGATTCGTCCGGGAACCCGTCAGGGTAATTTCTGAACTTTTCCGAGACTATTTCGGGATAATTTTGGGGCCTTCCCAAGGTCATTTCTGGATGCATTTTGGGATCAGTCCGGGATGCCGTCAGGGTCATTTTGGTATTAGGTGATCATTTGAGGACCTTTCCGGCATCGCTTCTGGATGGTTTTCGGTATCCGATCAGGATCCCCTCAGAATCATTACGGGACTTTTTCGGGATCATTTGGGGTCCCTCCCAAGATCATTTCTGGATGGATTTCGGGATCTGTCCGGGATCCCGTCAGGGTCATTTAGGGGTGCGTTCGAGATCCCGTCAGGGTCATTTCGGGACTTCTTCGGGACTATATCGGGATCATTTCTGGATGGTTTATGGGATCCGTCCATGACCCCTTAAGGGTCATTTCGGGACTATGAGGTGACCATTTGAGGACCTTTCCGGCATCACTTCTGGATGATTTTCGGTATCCGTTCGGGATCCCGTCGGAATCAATGCGGGACTTTTACGGAATCATTTGGGATTCCTTCCGGCATCATTTCTGGATGGTTTTCGGGATTTGTCCGGGATCCTGTCGGGGTTATTTCTGGACCTTTTCGGGGCTAATACGGCATCATTTGGGGATCCTCTAGGGGCCGTTTCGTGACTTTTTCTGTATTATTTCGGGATCATTTTGGGACCCTTTCGGCATAATTTCTTGATGGTTTGCCGGATCCATCAGGGTCATTTCGGGACCCTTTTCGGATCATTTGGGGACCCTTCCGAGATCATATCTGGATCCGTCCGGGATGCCGCAGGAGCCATTTCGGGATTTTTTGTTACTTTTCCGGGATAGTTTTTGCACCCTTCCGGGATCATTTCTGGATCTGTGCGGGATCCCATCTGGGTCAATTCCGGACTATTTCGGGATCATTTTGGAATCCTTCCGGAATCATTTCTGTATTGTTTTCGCGATCCATCGTGGATCCCCTCTGAGCCATTTCGGAACTTTTTCTGGAGTTAGTCGGGATATCCTTGCTGGATATTTTCTGGATGGTTTTTGAGATCCGCCCGGGAGCCCGTCAGGGTCATTTCGGGATTTTTTGTTACTTTTCCGGGATAGTTTTTGCACCCTTCCGGGATCATTTCTGGATCTGTGCGGGATCCCATCTGGGTCAATTCCGGACTATTTCGGGATCATTTTGGAATCCTTCCGGAATCATTTCTGTATTGTTTTCGCGATCCATCGTGGATCCCCTCGGAGCCATTTCGGAACTTTTTCTGGAGTTAGTCGGGATATCCTTGCTGGATATTTTCTGGATGGTTTTTGAGATCCGCCCGGGAGCCCGTCAGGGTCATTTCGGAACCTTTTCGGGATCATTTTGGAACACCTTCAGGGATCATTTCTGTGTGGTTCTCTGGATACGTCTAGAATCGTGTCGCTCTCATTTCGGGTTTTTTTGGGACTATTCGGGGAACTTTTGGAGACCCTTTCGGGGCATTTCTGGATGGTTTTCGGGATCCGTCCGCGATAGCGTTGGGGTCATTTCGTAGCTTTTTCTGGATAATTTCGGGATCATTTGGGATCATATCAGGTTATCAGCTCATTTAGTTCTTTTTTTTACTCAATTACAAAAATAAAATGCATTAGACAGAAAACAAAATTTTAAACAGATAATAAGCAGGCTAACGCGAATAGCCCATATATTTAAAATTTTCCTTGCGGACGGGGCCGCGGGTAAAGGCTAGTATTATATATTTACAAATCCATTGAAAGATCATGCCATCCCGGGTGTCGGTACAAATACGCTCTATTTCAGCAACATGTTGAAGAGAGGCCTATATCAGAATTTGCTTCGAAAATGCGCAGCATTTTCCAATTCATCTTTTTCTATCGCTTCATTTGTCTGTCTGGTAGCTTACTAATAAAACCTGCTTTCTAAGGAATGGGAGCTTTATTAATTGCCTCCGAACTGGTACTAATCGGTTGTAGAGCGAGACAGTTGGTAGCAATACTGGTATCAACAGCTTAAATCTAAGCTATATGTTTTTAAATTCATTAATTAAAGGCAGCGACTATTTGAGAGCCACCTATGACTCAACCAGTTAAGGGATTAAAGGGGTTGTGTAGCGCAACCCTACCAAGGAATTGCCAGCACAATTTACAGCTTCTCCAACCCTTTAAGGTACTAGCCAAGCCACTTCTGATATGACCACGTTGAACCTTCTGGCTCTGTGAGGTTGACAAAACATACCAGTGGCGAATCCTGTTTATTTAGCAGGATAGGTTCTGGCGACTCGGAACTTTCTCACGGAAGGAGCCAAAAGTTTCAACGTGGTCCTATCAAATTGTCCCAGAAGTGGTCGGGCTAGTATCTTAATGGTGCTATTTTCCTGAATGTACCAGATCTGTATCTTGCAAAGGAACATCTACCTTAACAAAACTTCCCAAAATCTTTGGGGAGTCTCCTTTTCGCGACAGAAAAAAAAGAATCAAGAAATTTACTAGGGGAATAGAAAGAGCGATAGAGAGGAGAAGGTCAAATAAGAACAAGAGTCGTTTCCTGTTGGTAATTTCCACGAAAAATTTTAACTTCTACTATTTAAGCTGCAGTTAAAGTTGACCTCAGTTTAATCCTTCCAACTTAGTTGTTTACAAAGTCAGTTTAAACTCTAGTAGTTTAGTAGGTTTCCTAACATATCTGCATCCATAGCTTGTATGTTGCAAGACCTCCAGATCGAATATTAAGTGTTATCAATCCACAAGAAAAGCAATCCCCGCGCTGGTAAAAACGGCCAGATCCTGGAGAAGACTCGCGATAAAAGAAGCGACACTCACCATTTTTTTGTCGACTTAAGGCAGCTGCTATGTCTGCTCCCTGTAAAGTTAATAAGGCTCTGCCAAATGACGTTGAGCAACACCACCAGCTCCGTAAGGTTTAGGAAGGGCCGAGCCTTCAGACAAGGCGACTTGTTTAACATAATGCTGGAGAAGATAATTCTAGCAGCAGAACTTAACTGTGATGGTAAAATTATAAAAGCGTACAATTCCTGGCGTATGCTGATGATGTTGATATTATTGACATGAGCAAACGCGCTTTGAAATCTGCCTTCTCTGGATTAAATAAAGAAGCAAAAAAAAAGTGGGCGTTGCAGTCAATAAAACAAAACGAAGTACTTGCTGTCACCCAAGAAAATATCGGCGTATTCGCGCCCTAGCCACGTCACTGTTGACGGATAGAAATTGGAGACTGTGCAAAATTTCGTCTAACAATGTTAGTATAGAAATCAAACGGAGAATAACTCTTGCCAATAACTGCTACTTTAGACTAACAAGCCAAGCGAAAAGTATAGTCCTCTCTCGACGAACAAAAATAACGCTGTACAAGTCGCTCTTCATATCTGTCATATCTGTGTCGAGAAAATATGAGATGGCTCTTGGATGCCGTGTTACCGACAGCGAGTATCGAAGGATACCTCCTGGATGAGCTTTACGCAGATACGACGATAGTTCAGCACATAAAAACCCAAAGGCTTCGCTGGCTAGGTCATTTTATGCGAATGGACGAAAATGCTCTGGCCAAGAAAGTATATCAGTCGACACCACAGTTTGGAAGCAGAGGGGAAGACCTCCACTGAGTTGAAAGAGGCAGGTGCAGGACGACTTGACTTCTCTTGGTTCTACCAATCGGCATCAGTCATTGCTGGCGTAGCTTGTTAAAAAACGGCCGAAATCTTAAAGTTCGTAGTCACAATGGAACTAAGTAAACCTATTCTTAACCATAGAAATGTGTAGTACAAAGTCGCCATATTATTTATGAGGGCTTTCCTTTGTTTCGTTGATGGGTTTTTTTGTAAGGTAGAGTCATTAAACAAAATATCTGGGTCATGTTCGATATTTCGTCGAAGACTGCCGGAGTGTCTGGCAAAATACTGTTAAAGCATTTATCATAAAACTCAAAACTTGTTCTCATATAAGTATGACAGTTGATGTGAACAGTGTTCCATTCAAATTTACTGCGCGCCAAATTCAAAAAGTCATCGAAATATCAAACCGCCCTCGTAGCATTAAATGAAAACAACACATGAATGACAATTTGATAACTAGTTTGAGTAACATTCGAAAAGAATCAAAGTAACGTGGCACTAGGGATAAGCTAAGCACGACATTCTAATCATAGCCGAACCCTCAGACTCATATTCTCTTTGAATTTACTTGGGATTAGGCAAGATATTCACAGCCTTTCAAATTGTATGTTCACTAGTACTTTGATATTTCATGATATTTTTAAGCCTTTTTGCTCACTTTCAGTATCTATGCGAACTTTTTATCTCAAGTACCAAGATTAACTTGCCGAAAATTCAATTCTTTCAAATTTGATAAACCAAAATGTAAGGGAAAATTACAAATTTAAGTCAATAATTGTTTCTTTAATAAAGAAAGCCAAATAATTGATCTCGAAACGGGCATACAATGGTAATAAAACGTTGCTTAACGAACGCGTAGGTCATATACATTTATACACCCCTGTAGGAATCAGCTTACGTGAAGAAAAGTTGAAAATAGTTTAACCACACAACGTAGTTCACATAATTTCAGAATTGCATTGTTGATAATGTCGGGATGGACGGGATCCGAGCGCCATAATTGAAGTCTGTTGATGTGATCGAAATAATTAGTGTTCAGTCTCTCATACCTTTCTCGTAGTAGGGAAAAAAACAAGAATTATATTTTTGATGACGTCGGGATGGAGTTTATTGGTTGTTTCGTAATTATTAGTTGCAAATTCTCAACATGCAGGCGATAGCTTACATGGCTAATTATAATTTTATAATCGTAAGCACGGTTGCCACTTTGGTCCATTTGAACCAAAAAAAATGGTCCTTTCCAACCCCATTTGGTCCGCTGGTCCATTTTTTTTTTTTTTTTCAATTTTGGTCATTTTTACGCTGTAACCAAGATATTGGTACTTTTGTTTCTTTTTCACTGACGTAAAAATATACAACACTGCCCACAAAATTTTCCACACCATCATTAACCCTTATATAATTTTCAATTTACGTCGATGGATTTCTTACCAAAAAATTGCTGTCATTGAAATGTAGAAGAACAATAGCATAGCAGATAATTGCGAAAAGTGTTGGATCTAGAAGCAAACCAATTTTCGTTAATTGTTGATGAACAAGCGGCAAATCAAAAAATCTTGTTTTAGTGACTAGATATTTCGATCAGTTATCAAACACTTTTAGTGATATATTTTTGTCACTGTACACTTCAAAGAAATTTGACAGAGCATGCCACTGATAAAGCCATTCTTGAATTGAAAACTAAACTAAAGCATGAGACTAATTTGTTTTATATTAAGTGCAGTTGCCTGTCCCTTAATTTATGTTCAGCTTATGAATGCAAGCATACCGATAAATATTGAGAGTTTGTGAAGCAATATATCGACTTGCCAAAAAAAGTGACCCTTAAAAAATGTTTACAACGAAATCTTATGTAAAAATTTTGAAAGTGTTTTTCGTTTGGGATGTCGATACTAAAATTTTTCTCACACAATCCAAAGCAAATTAATGAGTTTGAGGAATTCCAAGACTATTGTGGTGTTAAGCCACGCAAGATACTAGGCATTTATTTTACTCCTTGGCTTACTTTGGAAAGTGTCTTCTTGCGTACGCCTCACACTGCGATGCAGCTACATTTTCTATCTTTGTGTCTGGAAGTTAATGGCGTTTCTACTATACAACTGTCAAATTTAATATCAGTTTCAGAATTAAAAGTTTATATTTATTATTTAAAACTTCAATCAGAAAAAGTTTGTATGTCGATATTAGGTACAATGATTGCATCAAAACGAGCCGTACCCGTGCGCATCTTGTGCAACCAATCTAAAAGTATCTTATGAAATATCAACAGAAATCAGTTGTCCTATCAATCAATTAAAACTTACAGCTTGTGCTGCCATCTGGCGTATGAGAGCAACTGCCGGTAATACAGTGAAAATATTCACAATAGTGCCATAATACAAATAGATTTATTTGTGTGCTCACAATCGTTTATTTTTAGCAAATTATTTTAATAAAATATAGCTAAAAAAAAGCACTACGACAAAATTGGTCAAAGCTCGCTAATAGCCCGAATCTCCATCTTTACAACCAAAACTTTATTTATAGATTTGGATTCCAAATAAGAGCTAAGAAGGGATCCGTACATAAAAACAGCAATTAGAAATAATATATATGATATTGGACTTTGAAAAAATTTCAGTGTTCATAATTTAGATTTCTAAGTATCTTGACCCAATTAATATTTTTATTGGAAGAAACGCAGAAATACTTTTTGAATGCGTTAACTTTACAAATGCACAACGTAGAACTGATATTAACGCTTTGTGTCAATTATTCCCTTTGGGGAGAAGAACTCCAAAAACCTGAATAATATCATTGTTAAATAATTTCTCGTACCTAGTTGAATGTAATCAAAATTTCATTACTACACAGTTGAAAATTTTAAGACTTCAATGGTTAATATGGGAACTGTGGCTAGATTGTACATTTTTCTCTAAAAGAAATTATATGGGAAGAAAGTTTACCTTTCCAAACTAGGGTTGCCAGATTTTCATTTCGGGTTCCCGGAACAAACCTAAAATTTGAGCCAAATTCCCAGGATTTTTTTAAATTTCCCGGGATATTTGAAAAATAAGAAACACCTATATATTTGTATGGGTTGCTCATTTCGGCGAAATAATTTTTAGAAAGAGTTAAACTTTTTAAACTCCATTATTTATAACAAATATTTTTATGAAACAGGCAAATAATTAATAAGTTTACTGTGTTTAATGCGAATTCAATATTCTATGGATTCATTTTGCTAACGTTATTTTAAAACACAATAGGGGGACTCATGTAACCGTATAAATGCCTTATAAAGTGTGTAAACGTATAAATTTATCTAGTTTACGCACGAGCTGTCAAATTTTGTATGAAAAATCATTTACACAATTTGTATAAATTTACGCGCACATTTCATTGTGTAAACGCGGTAAACTCAAAGGAATGTAACCTTGCAGACATTACAGACGGCATTTTCATCAAAAATATCCAACATCAGCAAGTAAAGACGTTTTAGTTTTGATTTTTCACTTAATCTTGGAATTTTTTAATTTGTATAACCATCAAAATAAATTTTTTGGAAATAATACAGCTGAAAAACAATCAAGTTTATCAAGAGTATTACTAGGTGCGTTCATATAACCGCGTGTGTAAATGGATATAATTTTACACCTTATAAGTTTATATGCTATCATGAGTCCCCCTAATACTTCCCCATGCAAAATGAATATTTAGGTGTGCGATATGTCAAACATTCACAATATTCAGAACCACAGTAGGGATGAATTTTTCTTCTTTACAGAGTTGCATACAATATGCTAATGACCTGAATACAATCGAAGCCGCAAATATAGCCATGTTCCGTAGCAGATTATAATTTATTAATTTTGATATTGTGAAAATGCCGGGACATAGAATTTCCCGGCAGGACACTTTAAAATTTGTGAAAAATACGGGATTTCCCGGCCAATACGGGACATTTGGCAACGATATCCCAAAACCCGCACTTACTGAATCTAAGCCATATATGAGAAAATTGAAGCGTAAGCGTGTAAACGGAAGAGTAGAGAATTAAATTTCCATATCATTAAAAAAAAAATGAAACACCCAGCTATTGGAAACAACTTTTTTTAACGTTTAGGACAGATTTTATGATAAAATTGATACAACCAAGCTCTGAAGAAGTTTAGTTTAAAAATAAAATTGTCATGCAAATAAAACTGAACTTGTTTGGCTTGCGGCATGTGTCTAAGGTGTTTTGTTAACACATATTTATGTATATATATATAGGGCTTTCTTGTTGAAACGAAAGTGTGTGTGACATTGTAATTTACCAAAGCAGACTAATCTTAGAAATTTAAAAACGTAATGCCTAAAAATACATTTTATCTTTGTTTGTGCAACCTTTTGTTACTTTTGTTTTTTTTTTCTATTCGTTTAAGCAAAATCTTTTGTAGGAAACCATGAAAACAACCTAAAATTTAAGATTTTACAACGAATTCGACAAATTTGTGTATTGCGGAATTGTTGTAAGCCAATTAAAGAGTAAACAAATTTAGTCCGTTTCTTTGAGATTTGGTCCTTTTTTTCAATGAATTTTGGGCCCAAATGAAAACACGGTGTGGCAACCGTGATCGTAAGTATATTATTGAGTATATTTTGGGAAAGGACGCAATGCCAAGTGTCACAGAATCATATAATTTATTTCTAATTGCTGGTTTTATTTCTCGTTCTTATTTGGAATCCAAATCTATAAATAGAGTTGTGGTTGTAAAGATGGAGATTCGGGCTATTAGCGAGCTTTAGACAATGTTGGTCGTAGTGCTTTTGGTTAGCTATATTTTATTAAAATAATTTGTTAAATATAAACCATGTGAATTGTGAGCACAAAAAGAAATCTATTTGTACTATGGCACTATTGTGAATATTTGCACTGCATTACCGGCAGTTGCTATCATACGCTAGATAGCAGCGCACGCTGTATTGTATAATATATGGCAGCGCAAGCTGTAAGTTTTAATTGATTGACGGTACTTGCTATTATACGCTAGATGGAAGCGCAAGCTGTAAGTTAATAGAACAGCTGATTTCTGTTGATATTTGATTAGAGATTTATACATTGGTTGCGCAAGATGCGCACGGGCCAGGTTCGTAACATTTAATTGAGTAATAGTGCTGTCGGAATTAACGCGATTTCGAGCAGTCGATGTACAATAATCAAATTAGGGCTGCACTGCGTGGGAGGTTGGGAAGGACGCATTTCAATTTGTTTGGTGTTTTTTAATAAATTATGAGATAGAATATTCATCAACTAATCGAAGTTATGACCATATGAAATTGTTACAACCTAGAATTTCAAATAATTCCAATGTCAACAATATTGAGAATATGAAAAGCAGAATTTCCGGAATGGCATAACGTCAACTATTTTGTTTCGCACCTCTGCGTATTGAAATTTTAACAGCTCTTGAATTACAGTTAAGTTTCGTTGTTTCCGCTATATCTTTGTTCAGTTGAATGAAAATAACGAGTGCTTTTATTCAAAATTTTTGGATACGGCACTTCTTTTCCTATATTTTGATTCCATTCAAGTGAAAAATCGTAAAAAAACTGGTCCCATTAGGTCCTTTTCGAGATAAAAACTCATTTAGCTAAAAGTTTGGATAAAATCGCTCTATTTTGTATTCAAAATTTCACCCTGTAGGTGTTCTTTTTCTATATTACCGTCTCATGTTGGAGGGTTGACATAATGTCAGTGCTCCTAAGTTCATTAGTGTTATGTCCGTTTGAAATGGTCGTAACGTCAATTGACTTTTTGGCTGTTTACCTTATGTCACCCCACCCATACAGCTTATCATAAATTTATTTTGCTCGATAAGAAGTATTGAAGTATTGGGATGTCGTAAAATGCAGTGGCGTATTCACGGGCTGATCCACGCTACGACGCCTCTACGTCATACTATTAATAGATAATTTCATCACTGAGAAAAATTAACAAGTTGAATCTACCCGACATTTGCTCCCGCTGCAGTTGGGCGTGTTTCGAAAGTTGCTGGTGGCGAAGAATAGAGGCATCATATCCGTTTTTGGAACTATACCAATAACAATAATAACTCCTCATTTAATTTCCTCCTGTACTCGCTGATAGACCATAAATATTCCTGAAAAGCATTTCTCAGCTTAAAAATTTACATTAGGACGCTTATCCTGAGAGACTTGTGATCCTTGTTCATCAAATGTTGCCTTCTCAATTGACTTCTCAGTCCAAAGTTGATTTGTTGACAGAAATGATTATCCAATATTTTCTTCGGCAATATTTCTACCGGTAACGCTGGTCTCCAAATAATGTATGATAATATCTAGTGACGTGGCTGCCAAAGTCTGAATGCCCTGATTCTTACTTTGATGAACATGAAGTACAAGTATTCGCAGGAAAACGAGTCGACATATATGAAAGCTCGTATAGTTCGGAATGCCTTAAGGAGCTTATCTCCCTTACAGAGCTGGTGGTCTTGCTCAACGTCATTTGAGCAGGTGCGCATCGTGTATCTTTCCAGAATTTGGCGTATCTAGGTCTGAAGCTTTACTGACTGATAAGAGTATAATATGATTGTCGACATTGGGTTGCAATCTTTCAGACAATACGTTAGATGAAATATGATAAACGAGAATATATATTGCAATCTGGTGTCATGTGCCCCACCGCCCATATTTTGCTTAAGAGTTGATGCATTCTGGGATATTACCACCCTTACTTCGACATAGCCGGGTTGCGGAAGACTTGCAAATATTCCGTCGTCAGGGATTGGGACTACCTTCGTCGCTATCTGGCAGTGAGATTAGTGTGCATGAAGCATATCTTCGCAGTCTATTATCGATGAAGTTGAACGTGGAATCATCGATGATTTCCCTGTAAATGAGACCAAAACAAAAACGAGGATCTCATATTTGGTTTACGTAAAACAACAGTCAGGCCTTTTAAGTAAAAGTACACTTTTAAGTCGGTTAGCAGATTACCGATGTCATTCCCGATCTATATTGAAACCATCCACCGGCTTTAGGCCATAATTTTCTTCATCCAGCATCAATATTGTAACGAATTTAGGGTAATTCCGCTTATTCCAAACCTTCTGCTAACGTTCGAATCGCTAAACTGTTGAATAAATAACTCCAATATTCAATAAAGCAAAAAGGTATTTATTAAACTACTTTGAAAGTACTTCACAATAACACTTATACTTCACAACCAATAGCGTGCTTAAGTCAAACTGCTTAGTCATGCCTCAGCTTGCATTGCTTTTATACTCTCGGTTTCCTCGTTCACCCATTTCTCCTAAGATCTAGTAATTTCTTGAACTTTATGCTTGTTTGCCAGATAGTATATACATTTTATATTTGTAGTTTGTAGCCATATGCGTATGTATGTGTGAGTACTACTTCGGCTGATTATGACATGCGTTTGGGAGTATGTCTCTGCTGCATTGTATGTATGTGTGTACATGATGATTGATTTGTTTACGTACATACGAGTGGCTGCTTAGTATCGGCTTAGTGATGGTAGTATCGCTTAGTGATGAGAATATTCGTCACAATATCATCTCACACTCATGTCGTTCTGCCTTTTTTCTTCCAACTAGGTTCTTCCTTTTCTCTTCGTAACATAATAGCCATCATCCGGTGGCAAAATCCTAAGCCAGATAAATAATTTTGCATGTAAATGCAACAACAACGATTTGAGCCAGATAAATCCAGATAGAAGTCTGGTTCAATTTGTGAGCCAGATCATTTTTTAATTACTTCTTTTTAGTTTGGCAACGCTGCCTTTAATAAACATACTTTTTCAAAACTAGATGTCGCTGCTTAGCCTTTCGCCGTATGAGTTAAATGAAAAACAACGGCGACATCTGCCTATCACATTTCACGTGTGCGAAAATATCACGACATCTACTTCTCAAGTCTCTCAATAATCCAGAGCATTCCCGTGAGAATTGAGCGTGAGCCGGAGCTGTAAAACTCACTGGAAGACGGCAGATAGCTCTCAGATGCTCCTCGCATTGCAGTGCACAATAGCACTGCAGACAGCTTCCACTTCTGCGCGACATTCCTAATTATATGCTTTGTTTTTCCATGCTCGCTGACCCGCTAATATTTCCGCGGCGGCGATGAGTAGTGGGTATCAAAGTTGGAAAATTATCACAACGTAATCAATTTGGTTAATTGTACCTTTGATCAGTGGACAGCCAAGTTTTTTCTCGAACACGGTGGATCATTTATTTTCCGTCTGTAAGGCCAAAAATACCTTTATATAAATAAATAAAAGGCGCGATAACCTCCGAAGAGATTTTAGGCCGAGCTTCAATTCCAATTTGTGCTCTTTTTAATTTCCTTAAAATTTTGCGGGACGGAACCTACGAGTTTTCGTCGACTCCGACTGGCATCTGCAAGTCAGATGAATTTTTCTTGGCAGAAATATACTTGGGGTGTTCGCCATATCACTGCCGAGGTGCGACCCCGCTTAGAAAAAATACTTATTTCTGATTGAAAAAAACTTGTTTCTAAACGTTTGACGTTGCTTTGTTTGGAAATCGCACCCATGATCTTCGATGTGGTAGGCGGAGCACGCTACCACCACACCACGGCGACCTTTATAAATATACATAAATAATTTCGAACCCAAAATTTAGAAGTTCAAGATAAAATTGCTTAGTTCTACTAGTTTATATGCTAGTATGCATAAGGGTGTGTCCGCTTGAACGAAGACTTTAGTTGAAAATTTTTGAAAATGCTAACTACCTGGATTTTTGCAAACTAGGTAGATATATGGAACTTCATGAAAAGTAGGCGTGACTTTGACAGCCATATTATGCAAAACCATAGTTGGACAAAGCACACTAAATTTCTATTCCCACTTCCACTTAATTTTTAGTGGTAGTTGTTGTTAATGTTGTTATAGCAGTGCTTCGCCCCATACAAAAGGCGCGACCGATCACAAATCGAACTGGAGTTCAAGGAAACTTGCAGTTTCAACAGGAGTGGACCAGGGTGAGAGGGGTGTTAGAAGCGTTGGTTGCACATTGCAATTGAAAAGATGGTGGGTGTCATGTGGGGATACATTGCAAGCAGGGCATATATTATGTATGTTGGGGTTGATCCTGTATAGGTAAGAGTTTAACCTGTAACAGTACCTAGATCGAAGCTGAGCTAGAGTGATGCGCATCTCCCTGGGGATAGTGCGTTCCTCCTCTGCGAGTTCTGGGTATTCTTCTTTAAGAACTGGGTTTGCTGGGCAATTTCCGGCTTAGAGGTCCGACGCTTGTTTGTGGATATTAATGAGCCTGTTTGTGTTTTTTTTTTTCTTCATACGGCTGTATTCTCAGGTGCCGTATTTCCTTATAATGCTCACGGAGATGACTTCTTAAGCCCCTGGGGGGTGTGACATCTTCAATTAGATGTTTGTTGGGATGCCCAGGTTTCTGGGTATACAGCCTAAACTGTTTGTTCATCATTTCATTTCTCTCCCTAATGGGGAGTAGTCTCGCCTCATTATGTTGATGGTGTTCTGTGAACATAAGAAGACAGCCCGTGTCGTTTCCAGGAGCGATGTTTTGGCAGGCCTGTATTTTCTTCCAGTGCGTAACCTTTGGCGACCATATCGAAGACGCGTAGCATGCAATCAGCCGGCCAATACGTTTGTAAGACGTAATGAGCGTTTCTTTATCTTACCCCAAGTGCTGTCGGCAAGAGTTTGAGGATTTTATTACGGCTCTTTTTAATGTAACCCCATTTAATTTAGTGGTAGTCGACAGTTTTGGTAAGAAATTTTGAATAAACTTTTTATTTTTATTTTATATAGAATCAGCATCTGCTGGGAACTGTAAGAAATTGACTAGTATAGAAACATAATAACCCCTTATGTAAATTTTCCTAGTCTTGAACTTTCGAAACACTTTCTGGTTCGTTATAAATCCTTTTCAACACTCTTATATTAGCTTCATTTGTATGTATGGTTGTTTGTAGCCCTCTAGGCTAGGCGCGCAGAGGAGAGTTAGGCCCATCTAGCGACAATTATTGAAACTTGCGGCCGTGGCTAAATAACTCGCTACAAAACAAGTTGTGCTTAAAGCGGGGACACGAACCTCTGTTCTACGGTGCTATCAACATCAAATATCTAAGTGGGTTGTAGATACTAAAACGGCACTATATTTGCTTGCTTTTTAGTTTTTTACTTCCTTTATATTAGCTCAGTTGAATGTTTGTCCGCTTTTCATACAAATCTTGCAATCGATTTTTAAGTAACTTCTCGTTGAGCTACAAACGTGAAACTTTACACATAGGTTAGAACACCGTGACAAAGCAACAAAAGGAAAAAATCCGTTAGGTGGCGTACGGATCGAAATAATTAGTTAAGAATTTGAAAATCTTCAAACCAGTTTTTAAGTAACTTCTCGATGAGCTAGAGCCTTGCAATTTGAAACTTAATTAAGAGGTCGATGAAAGCCGATGACACGATACAAAAAGATTCGCTAGGGGCGCACGGGATGAGCTATATAGAAAAATCGTTCGAAACGGAGGGAATTTTTGGATTGATTTTTATGTAAGTTCTCATTGAGCTACAACTGTAGAACTTCACAAGTAGGATAAGGCGCCGAGAAAGTTTAAGAAAAGGAGAAAAAATTCCGTTAGGTGGCGCATGAATCGAAATATTTAGATAAGAATTCTGAAATTTGGTGTTTTGTGGACGATTTTAAAGTAACTTCTCATTGAGCTACAAATATGAAGCCTCAGAGACAGGTTAAGACACCGTGACAAAGGAACAAAAGGAGAAAACAATAAAAAAATTCCGTTAGGTGGCGCATGGATCGAAAAAATTAGGTAATAATTTGGAAATTTGAAACAGAGTTTTAAGTAACTTCTCGATGGGCTAGAGGTTAAAAATTTAAAACTTAATTCAGAGGTCGATGCAAGCCGATGACACAATACAAAAAGTTTCGCTATGGGGCGCACGGACTGAGATATTTAGAAAAATCAAACGGAACGGAGGGAGTTTTGGGATTGATTTTTATGTAAGTTCTCATTGAGCTACAAGCGTCAAACTTAACAGATAGGTTAAGACACCGAGAAAATGTAAGAAAAGGAGAAAGTAAAAATAAAATACAAACATTTAAAGTATTTCCTTTATATAAATGGACAAAAATCAGCAAAAAATGTCTCCTTATATAAAGATATATTCTTGCTAAACTTTGCTTTTTAAATTTTCGCATAGAAATTGCAAAAATATTTATGTGAAGTAAAAATAAAAAGGTGGAGCGCAATGGAATGGCTTTCCTACGAAGTTTCCAATCCAAGTAATGTGCGCTCCACTTTTATATTTTTACTTCTCATAAATATTGTGACGAGTATTAGTGACACCAAGTGATAGTCACATCACTAGTCTGATGCTAAGTAAATAAAGCCACAACAACAATAAAGCAAACAGGCACTTGTATCTACATAAACGAATCAATTATTATGTCTACACATATGTACGTACACGCAGCTGAGAGAAACGCACAAACACATGCATATATCTTATCTGAGATGCTCACAAAAGCAGGCAATAATTTGTGCACGTATCACTCATATATACACGCGCATATGAGAAGCTATAACGTCCATCTGTAGTAATAGCTATAATCTTTTCGGTTAAGAAACTGCTTCGGATACAGCTACGATCGAGCTAGTTTATATTTGGTCACTAGTTATTCATTTCTCTGCAGGGAATGTAAGATGGAAAGGCAGCACCTACCTAATTTAAAGTATGCATAGGTAAAGTATGTATTTGCTAATAAACTGCATTAAGCTGGAGACATTGGTGCTTTATCGGTAACCGTATCGGTAACTTTATAACAGCTGATTCGACCAACCTTATGAGAATCAATGCAATCGATTATTGGTGCCGGTAAGGTCGTAACCGTATCGTAGCCAACCAATTGGGTTTTGGTTTACCGTCGTAACGATAAACAGCTGATTACGTTAGGGATACGACTACAGCGATACGACATACGGCACCAATGACTCCAGCTTTAAATGAACGTATTCTTTGCTTATGAATACACATACATATGTATACGTGCAGTATATGTATATATATTTATGTATGTGCGTACATTAGATTGGCCAGTAAAAAACGAAACAAATCGATTTTCGAAAATTTACTGACGCGATCGTAACCAGATTAAATTAAGAAAGGGGAAAAGAACAAGAAAAAAATCGTATGAAGAAAAATACCAAACGGTTGGGAGGCCGGAGAGGAGGAAGGGAGAAAGTGAAGAGCGAAGAGAGTATTTTTTTGAGTTTTTTTTTTTTTAAATATAGACAACAAAATACTCGGGCTTAATTAAATTAGATGACCCTTGGACATTTTTTATACCATATATCCACGAAACGAGTGCTCCCTCTAAGGATTTACGGATTATCTTCGTTTAAATTTTTATGAAGCGGGTATGTTCTAATTAGAGCCCGTAGAGCCCCAGAAAAGTGTGAACGCGCCACCCAGAGTAAAGCAACGTAGGGAGAATTTCGAACTGACGGGTGTGAAATTTGGACTTGTTATTTTTGATATTTTTTCATTTAACCAGAATGATTGGATTCACTTTCTAATCACAAACAAAACGTTCCAAAAATCTTTTTAAAATTGGTTTGCACCATATCCTTATCAAACAAACAAGATTGAATTGTATTTTCACTATAAATACAAAAAAAAAATATAGCTTCATTTTAGCTTGTAACGGGAGAGTGAGTCAAGTCACATCCACATTTTGTGAATAAATATTATTTAAAATTGTTACTCATCGAATGGCTAATTTTTAAATATCCAACTCATAAGACCGGTTTAACCAAACAGCCAAATGATTTAGCAGGTCTAATTAAGCTTTTTTGTTTTTTAGCTGGAGATGTTATAAAATATATTTTGAAATGAGGGGCCCTTAATAAGAAGCTAACTTATTTACTTTAATATCGAACTGACGGGTGTGAAATTTGAACTTGTTATTGCTGATATTTTTTCATTTAACCAGAATGAATGGATTCACTTTCTAATCACAAACAAAACGTTCCAAAAATCTTTTTAAAATTGGTTTGCACCTTATCCTCTAACAAACAAACAAGATTGAATTTGTACCTATATAAATCTTATAAAATAAAGTCACTAAATGCCATGTATGCACATAACTTCACACAGAATGCTCCGATTTTAAAACGGGTTTTTGTATTTGAAAGCTTAGCTACGTGAGATGGTACGGTTAATATAATTTGAAGGTATGTATTATAGGGGCGTGGCAAATTGCCAAAATGTAGTAAAAAATCATAAAATTTTTGTTTACACAGCTATAACTCATAAACGGATGGATGGATTAAAAAATTCTACTTTTCAGTAAAACTTTGAAATATTTACCTTCGATCTGCATAAAAAAAAAATACTTGATTCTTATATCAGCCAGCCAAATTGTTTAAACAAAAGTAACATTTTTATCAAAAAATGCGTATGTATGTGTGTTTGTTCGCTGTGAACTGTCGCGCTAATTGCCCTGCAAAAATCGTTGGATCATGTGGTCCACTGGAGAACTTATCATTATACTCCACTGTAATGCAGCAATGGACCAACTCATGTTTGGACACGAACATATTGTAAGCCGATCAATGCTCGTTTTTAACGATTGTAATCACTACACGATGTTTATTGGACTGTGGGTACTCCATGGATTACTCTGATGTAATGCGGAGCTGGAGTATATGGTCCGGTCCTAGGACATCGCAATGTTAATTGGACCATATTTTTTGTATGAATTGTGGTTAATTTTGGAGTACTTGGTTGGTCCATAGCGAGTACTCCATACATGCATGCATGGAGTACTCGGGATTTTTGCAGGGTGCTTTTGAGTGACGCTTGATGCGACACATACATACATATATAGCATTCGCTGCATTATTTAACTTCGGGCGTAGGTTTATAGGTATGTATGGATGTACATATGTATGAATTTTCATATCATATCAGCTTGACATAGGTATGTCGATACATATTTATGTAGCATAAATGGTTAATTGTTAATGCAACATAAATGGTTAAGAATGCATACATCTATTGAAAAATAATCTTTCGTTAAAAATATTAAACATTTCCTTAAAATTCTTCAAAAAAGTTTTATTTTTTGGTATTTTTGCATGTCACTATCACTACATATTATAAAACAAAGTCGCTTTTTCTGTCCTATGTCCCTTTGAATGCTTCAACCTTTAAAACTACGCAACGGATTTTCATGCGCTTTTTTTTTTAATAGATAGAGTGATTGAAGTTTGTAGATTGTATAATAACATCCATTAAATAGTGGAGAAATACTGTTATTTTGGAAGTTTCTAATGTGATGTATAAATGTACATATATACATACATAAGAGAAAGTGGTGTTAGTTACACTATTTATAACTCAAGAACGGATGAACAGATTTGGCTGAAAATTGGTGGAGGGGTAGCTTAGAACCAGGAGACAGATATAGGATACTTTTTATCCCGTTCTGGATAGGGTCTTGAGATCACAACGTGGACCTGGGTAATCCTGGGATATGCTTGTAAAATGTGGGCATCAAATGGAAGCTGTTTATGAGTACTTTGATACGGGGTTTTTCGTACCCGTGGGGGACTAGGGTCTCGAGATATAGGCCAAAATGTGGACCCGGGTACCCCTAGAATGTGTTTATAGAATATGGATAACAAATGAAAGATGTTGATGAGTGCTTTAGTACAGTACATACCTATTGCCCTGCAAAAATCGTTGGATCATGTGGTCCACTGGAGTACTTACCATTATACTCCACTGTAATGCAGCAATGGACCAACTCATGTTTCTACACGAACACATTGTAAGCCGATCATTGCTCGTTTTTAACGATTGTAATCACTACACCATGTTTATTGGACTGTGGGTACTCCATGGATTACTCTGATGTAATGCGGAGCTGGAGTATATGGTCCAGTCCTAGGACATCGCAATGTTAATTGGACCATATGTTTTGTATGAATTGTGGTTAATTTTGGAGTACTCGGTTGGTGCATGCATGTATGGAGTACTCGCGATTTTTGCAGGGTGGTGACTAGGGTCTCGAGATTGAGGTCAAAACGTGGACCCTGATACCCCTAGAAAGTGTTTATACAAGAAGGATAACAAATGAAAGCTGTTGATGAGTGCTTTAGTACAGGGTAATTTTCATATCTGTTTGTGACTAGGGTCTTGAGATATAGGCCAAAACGTGGACCAGGGTTGCACTAGGATGTGTTTTTACATTATGGGTATCAAATTGAAGCTGTTGATGAGTGCTTTAGTGCAGGGTAGTTTTCATACCTATAGGTGACTAGTGTCTCGAGATATAGGCCAAAACGTGGACCAGGGTAACACTAGGATGTGTTTTTACATTATGGGTATCAAATTGAAGCTGTAGATGTGTGCTTTAGTACAGAGTAATTTATACCGCTGGGTGACTAGGGTCTCGAGATATAGGCCAAAACGTGGACCCGGATATCCCTAGAATGTGTGTGTAATATGGATATCAAATGAAAGCTGTTGCTCAGAGCTTTAAAGTAATTTTCATTGTGATATTCGATTTAGTGGTATCAACCTGGCAAAACTGATAAATATGCATGCGAAGCCGAAAAAAAGCATGAATTGATAATACCCACATACCTATTTACATACGTCCTATTCGATTTGTCTGAAACTTGGTATATAAATTTGCCTATATTAGTATTTACGACCCTTTTTTCGGGGGAGTAGACCAGAGACGGGCTGGGAATGCGATTAGGACTAGGATTGGGACTGAGACTCGGAGTGGGACTGAAACTCGGAATGGGATTGGAACAAAATACATACCACCCTCTGGGACTGGCAATAAGGGACGAAGAAGAATGGGAAAAACTTGAGAGAAGAGTAAAGGGGGAAGGATAAGGAGACTGAGAAAGAGATATAGTGAGACGAAAATAGAGATAGATGAAGCGAAAAAGACGGAGGGAGGAGTGAATAAAATGATTAAGAAGAAGTGAAGAGGGGAGGGCAGAGTTAGAGAGAAAAAGCTTATTAAAATGTATGCAGGTAGACCAAATTTAGGGCAGAACAAAGTCTGACGGGTCTGCTAGTTTTCACTATAAATACAAAAAAAAATATAGCTTCATTTTAGCTTGTAACGGGAGAGTGAGTCAAGTCACATCCTCATTTTGTGAATGAATATTATTTAAAATTGTTACCCATCGAATGGCTAATTTTTAAGTATCCAACTCATAAGAAAGCGAGACCGGTTTAACCAAACCAGCCAAATGATTTAGCCGATCTAATTAAACTTTTTTGTTTTTTAGCTGGAGATGTTATAAAATATATTTTGAAATGAGGGGCTCTTAATAAGAAGCTAACTTATTTACCAGCAAGTAGATTTAGAAGCTCACGAATCTTGAAATCCATTTAAAAACCAGTAAGCACTTGAAAGCGTTTAAAAGTATCAGGGGATCGCTTTGAGTTGAAATGGGCCTTGAACAATCATGAGAATAAAAAAAGTTATGAGTACCAAGTACTCGTGAAGTTCGATGTATAAACATTCAGGTGTACGTCTAGAAAAATAATGTTTCTAAATTAACTGGAGCACGCCCAGAAATTGAAGTTAAACAGAGGCAACTTTACCAGAAACATACATTTTCGGGTTTTTCTTCACTCTCTTGTCGTTAACAACCGATACCTACAATTTATTCGTCTATTATCGGGTTATTGTCGCTAACAAATTATCATCGTCGAGTTATACGTTTATTATCAGCTTTTAATCGCCAAGTCATGTGCTTCTTATTGGTTTCTTATCGGTTTGTTACCGACGCACGGTGGGGTATTTGTTCAATTTAGCTGGCCAAAAGTCGATTTTTCAAAATATTTCAATATTATTTAAATACACTCCCTGGTGTTCCTAGATGTCCACTGAATAGTATACATACCCCAAAATCCATCTGCAACGTCAACCGAGCTAACTGCGTACATCTAAAGTTGTATAAAAATTGTGTGCAGTTCGATGTATTTTTGTATTAAAAAGCAACATACCCTTCTAACGTAAGTACTTGTTCACTTGTTTAGCCTTAATCAAATCTAGTTACATTTTCTTTTAGGACAAGTAAATGTGTTTTTAATTCATGTCTTAGGTTTTTTATACCGCATGTTTTAACTGAGTTATTCTACTTGTAATGCTACTACCTTTCAATATTAAATTTTTCAAAAACCTTGCAAACAAAAAGATATATCTTTTTTTCATGGCATATCATGCCAGTAATTTTTTTGCAATACATAAGCTTGTGTTTGTTTCAAAGTTTAATAACAAAAACGGCTGCGCATACCCGCGATTTTTTGAGTGGTGATCAATTTTACCGTTTAGACGGTTAAGCGCCAATTAAGTAAGTAAGTAAGATAGCCTTATTGGCAAAAGGTGGCAACCTAGTGTTGCCACTAGACGAAAAGTCTTAAAATGTAATACTATATCGATGTACCAAATTTGATTCAAATGGTAGTGGATATACAAAGAAATATAAAAAATAAGGTGAAGTGGCAACCCTAAGTGGCAACCCTTCTTAAAAATGTCAATAGAAATGTGGATTAAAATAATTTTCGTTTGATACCCATATTGACAGATCTCATGTAATTCAAAAAAATGACCCCTAGTCCATCCGAAATGGGGGCCCGATCCATAGTAATTTTGCGGGGAACACCGTGAATTTACTGTCAAATATTTCCTTTCATAACAATGAAGTGAGACACTTTTTGAACAGAAATAAATGCTGTTTTAATTTTGGCCAGCTAAATACATACCCCACCGTGCGACGGGTTACAAAAGTGTCATGGATTTTATATTTAAGTTTTATCGATAACACGCCGAAAACAAATTGGTACCACTCCTATAAAAAATCGAAAACTTTGCTATATATAATCCATGAATTTTAAAATATTGTTTCGATAAGAACTCATTAACACGTCGAATTGAAATTGGTAACACACCAATACAAAATTTATAGCTTTTCGATAATAAATCGATAAATTTTTTAAGTAAATCGATACTTTTTCTATTACTTTTTGATGCATTTTCGATAAATAATCGTTAACTTTTTGATGAGAAAAAATTTATTTACTCATCAATGACACTTGGTATCGATAACAAATCTATAAGTTTTCTATACGTTGTTGGTAACACATCTCTAATACATCAGTGAAGTACCAACGCTTCGCTAACATTGTGTATTCCCCCATTTCGCAAGCAAAGATGCTTACATATCAAAAAAGTAAAACTTTTGTTCTGGTCACTCTAATAAAAATACACACATACACTCAATATTCACTGCATTGTGTTTTACGATGTGAAAAAAGATAGTTTGTATTTATTTTTGAATTTAGTATAACGACAGAGCGCGTTGAGTGCAGAAGGCAGACGGAAGTATTATGGCCGTCTTATTATTATAAGCCGGTATATTAAAAAAATTATTTTATCTCGAAAACTATTTTTTTATAATTTAAATGCAAATTGTGTGTAAACAAAATTTTACCAATTTAAGAAGTTTCAAGTTATATTAACCAACAAAAGTTATATTAACAAATACAAAAGAATTGTGCAAATTTTTCTTCACTAATAATGTCAGCAAATCGTTTGGTTGTTTTGGACTGTGATGGCGGCAGTGATGATGCCTGGGCTTTGTTGGTGCTGCTCAAGGCAGACGCTGAACAACTTGTCACATTGCTAGGGGTGACAATCTGCGGTTGTGGTAATACGGATTTGCAAAATGCTGGACGAAATATGTATCGTATTTTAAAGGCTTGTAGGCGAACAGAGGTTAATAGCTAAGTTAATTTGATATGTTTTCAGAAGTAACTTATACAAAATGTTTGCATACAAACATTCAAACATATATATTAGAGAGTCCGCAGTTTCTCCAATCCCGTAGTGAACAAAAAGTAAAAATTTTCGCGTTAAATTACATGGAACAAATATTTTCATTGTATGTGCATAACTTTGTGAGGTGGGATTCGCCGAAGGGTGGGGTAGCACGCCATCAATTAATAGTTTTTTCTTTTATGGCGAAAGTGTTACGCTTTTTGTACGCTGCGCAAGGGTTGTTGTCTAAGCTTTGGTGATTCGACGGGAGAATATGTTTTTTTTTTATATAATTATATTATTTGTTACGAGCCGTACCCGTGCGCATCTTGCGCAACCAATCTAAAGGTCTCTTATCAAATATCAGCAGAAATCAACTGTTCTATCAATCAATTAAAACTTACAGCTTGCGCTGTCATTTGGCGTATGAGAGCAACTGCCTGTAATGCAGTGCAAATATTCACAATAGTGCCATAGTACAAATAGATTTCTTTGTGTGCTCACAATCGTTTATTTTTAACAAATTAAAATATAACTAAACAAAAGCACTACGACCAAAATTGACCAGAGCTCGCTAATAGCCCGAATCTTCATCTTTACAACGAAAACTTTATTTATAGATTTGGATTCGAAATAAGAGCGAAAAAGGGACCCGTACATAAAAACAGCAATTAGAAATAATATATATGATTTTTGTGGACTGTATGTTATGTTATATTTCACTAACCAGTTGAGAATTACAAGGGCACTCAATGGCTAATGAAACAAACGAAAGAAAAATGTTCATAGTTTAAGTCACTTAAACAGTGGCAAATATAATTTGTTCTATTCTAAAAAACAGGCAACGACTTTACCGGGTATTTCGTTCTATTGTGAAAATTGTAACCTGTTTTCAACGCAAAAGCGTTACACTTTTACCCTGCATAAAATGACGGTGTGGCAATGTAACTGTTATATATGAATCAGAAAAGATTATATATTCTTTTTGTTTATCACTTAGTTAATCATTCACTATGGTATAAGTCCCATCTTTTGTACACATTATTAAAATACTATTGAATATCTAACATACTTTAATATTTGTTACTTGATAAAAATGTTATGTTATCTGAGAATGTATTTTGAAGAACAATATTGAAGTATTACAAATGTTATAAATATGCGCAACGCCAAGAAAAATTTGTTCATTTCACCTTTCAAACTGAAAAACTTCAAGAATAAAAAATTTGTTCTTAAAATAACAAAATTATTTTCAAATCCTTTTTTGAACAATAATTTTGAAATTGGCGCAGTCGGTAGGATACTCTTTGTAAAATAAGCAAAGAATCCTTACAAGAAAAACCGATTTTTAGTACAAAAATTAAAATTTTTTAAAATCGGAGAAAGTATAAATTGAGCTGTCATATATCGTGTTTGCAATACCAATAACTGAATGCAACAATCAAAGGACAATACCAACGAATTGAATGCAACATTAGTAACTGAAAGCAACAATCGAAGGCAGTATCAACAATTGAATGCAACAATCAAACGGCAGTATCAATAATTGAATGCAGCAATAAAGCGGCAGTATCACAATCAATACTTATTACATGCAAATATCATTCACTCATTAAGGTTTGAAGCACGCAGCAATCAGAAAGCCTGAATATCTTTCCATATTGTGAACATCCATAGAGGAGCACTTCCAACAAAATGAGTTTTCAACCAGCAGATAATATTCCAGGAGCAGCAGCAAATGAAGGAGCTAATACACATGATGGTAACAGTAGTTTGAGAAATTTAGATTTAAATCCGTTTAAATATATAGAAAGGTTACAAAATTTTGATGGAAAGAAAGAGGATTTACCAATTTTCTTATCAAATATCGATGATATTATTCCGACGCTTAGTCTATACAATGAGCAGTCACAACGAATGTGCATTAATGTGATTAAGAGCAAGCTAGTAGGTCGTGCTAGGCAAGTAATTGAAATACATAGCCATTTGTGTACGTGGTCAAGCATAAGAGAAATGCTTATACAAAATTTTAGTAGTTTCAAAACAAGTTCACAACTGTATGATGATTTGCGATCTGTACAGTATAGAGGCGACGTCTTTAATTTTTTTTTCAAATATTCAGAAGGCATTAACGATTTTAAATCGAAAATGTTTACAAGAAAATAATAATGCCGATATTCCTAGAAACATTGAGGCAGCTTTAAAAATATTCAAGGAAAAATTACCTGTTCATATGAGAACAATATTATATGCATTAAAACCTTCGACCATAGAAGAAGCTTTACATTAATTAACAGCAGCTGGATTTATGAATGAATCGCAGATACCTGATAAGCCGCACTACCAAGGTGGTAAAAACGATAGAAGTTTTAGAAATGATGTCAGACAAAATAGTACACAGATCACAAAACAAACACAACATTTTAGGAATACTCCTCAACATACGACATGGCAACCTAGAACATATAGTCATAATCATCAATACAGTAGTTTTAGAAACAACAATTTTAGGCATAACACATCACATAATCAAATGTACAATCAACCTAGAAATACTAATGAACCCATGGATGTGGATATTTCTGGCCAGACAAGAAAACCACAAACTAACTTTAGCGAAACTAGTAAGGATTTTCAATTAACAGCCTCGGAAATGAATCAAGTTTACCCTATATTCGACTAATTAAAAATAATTTCAAAACAAAACTTTTAATTGATACAGGTAGTACAGACAGTTTACTAAATAGGCGAAATTGTCCACCTTGTACAATAAAGGATCGTATGGTACCATTAAATATAAAAACTGCTTCAGGAAATATTAGAATTTTTCAAGATGCAATAATACCACAAGGGCATATAACTTTGCCCATAAAAAATGATTGCATCTTTCATATTTATGATTTTCATTCCAAATTTGACGGACTGATAGGAAATGATATATTAAAAGAAAATAATGGTATAGTAAATTACAAGCATAAAACTTTGATTTTGAACGACCAAATCTTACCAATATTTTTTGATATCGAAGATGAAAGGGATTATGATTCTAATATAAATCATATGGAACAAATTGATCCATATCCAGAAATAATGGATATAAAAAAGGATATTAGAATCGAACATTTGAATAAAGAGGAGAAAGAAAAATTAATTGATCTTTTAAATAATCATAAGAAAACATTTTATAAGAAAGGAGATGACTTGACTTTCACTCATGAATTAAAACATGCAATACCAACTAAAGGTAGTTCCCCGATTTATTCACGAATCTATCGATATCCCGAAATACATAAAAAAGAAGTTAATAAACAAATTAGGGAAATGTTAGAACAGGGCATAATTAGTCATAGTACTTCCCCATATAATGCACCTATTTGGGTGGTGCCTAAGAAGGAGGATAACGCTGGAAATAAAGAATGGCGTATAGTAATTGATTATAGAAAGCTTAACGAAGCAACAAAAGAAGACAAATATCCGATACCTAATATTGAAGGAATTTTGGATAAACTAGGAAGAGCGAACTATTTCACAACACTAGACTTAACGAAAGGATTTTACCAAATAGAGGTAAAGCCAGAAGATCGTGAAAAAACAGCATTTAGTACTCTAGACGGACACTATGAATTCAATCGTATGCCGTTTGGACTTAAAAATGCACCAGCTACATTTCAAAGGTTGATGAATAATGTTTTACAAGAATTTATCGGAAAAATTTGCTATGTGTATTTGGATGATATAATTATATTTTCTACAACCTTGGAAGAACATATAAAAAGTCTAGCAGAAATACTAAAGACCCTTCAAAACGCAAATTTGAAGGTATCCTTAAATAAAAGCGAGTTTTTAAAACACGAGACAAAATTCTTAGGTCATGTAATAACTCAGGATGGTATAAAACCAAATAGCGATAAAATTGAATGTATAAAAAGGTTTCCTATTCCCAAAAACATTAAGGAAATACAATCTTTCTTGGGCTCACAGGCTATTATAGAAAATTTATACAAGATTATGCTAAAATAGCAAAGCCACTTACTTTGCGATTAAAAAAGGAACAAAAATTAATATTAACGATAAAGATTTTAAGGAAGCATTTGAAAAATTAAAATGTCTCTTATCCAGCGATTTAGTGATACAATATCCCAATTTTCAAAAGGAGTTTACACTTACTACAGATGCAAGTGAATTTGCGATAGGAGCTGTGTTATCTCAAACACATGGACCAATAGCTTTTATATCTAGGACTTTGAATCAACATGAAATTAATTACTCTACTATTGAAAAAGAATTATTGGCAATTGTTTGGGCGACTAAGCAGTTTAGACATTATCTTTGGGGAAGAAATTTTCAGTTAAAAACTGATCATAGGCCATTGATTTGGTTAACTATTTTGAAAGAGCCAAATTCTAAAATTCAGAGATGGAAAATCTTACTTAGTGAATATGATTTTGATATTACATACTTAGAAGGTAAAGAGAATAAGGTAGCAGATGCATTGTCTAGAGTAAAAATTAGTTTAAATGAAGTAAATGTATTCGAATGTGAACAATGTAGTAAATCTTTTATAGATAGGCATAGTTTAAATAACCACATAATCTTGCACAAAAAAAAAGTATACCAATGCCAGTATTGCAGAGCCAAGCTTAAAAATGATGAAAGTAAAGTGCGACATGAAGAAGAATGTGAAAATCGTAACAATATATGCTCTTTATGTAATAAACGTTATAAGCGCACAGATACACTTAGGCAACATATGATACGAGTACATTATCAGAGCAATAGACAAGAAACCAAAGAATTAGAAACTGTTCATAGCGCACAGGATGATTCTATAAAAGGGATTAGAATAAGTGAAAAGCCGCTCAATATGTTTAAAAAACGAATTTTAGTATTAACCACAGAAGATTTATCGCTCCGCGATACAGTTATATTTAAACAACCTACATACTCTAGAAACCAGTTGAAGGAAATATTGAAAAATTGTGGAACAAACAACACAGGCATGTACTTTGATAACGATGATGTATTCAGAGATTTTCAAAATTTATATAATGATCTAAAATCCTGCCCAAATAAAATATATAGGTGTTCAAAGGTATTACCACAATATTCAGAAGAAAAAACATTTGAAATAATTCTTCAAAAACACAGGGAAACATATAATCATCCAGGCATAGATAAAACATATGAAGAATTAAGAAGGGAAATTTATTTTCCAAATCTAAAAGAAAAAATCACTAAAATTGTTAACAATTGCAAAATATGTTCAAAGAAAATTGAAAGAAATCCAATTAAGTTACCATATGAGAAAACACCCACTCCTACACAACCATTTCAACACTATCGCATGGACATTTGGTACCTTAATAATAACGAAAAATATATTACTATAATAGATAAATTTTCTAAATTTGCGGCTATAGAGCCTTACGATGAAAACAGTTTCATAAATTTAATCAATGTCATGACTAAAATTTTTTCTTATATGAATAAACCCAACTTGATTACTCTCGATAATGAAACAACATTTAAAACACTACCATTTTTAGAATTTCTTGAGAATCTTAATATTCAATATCACTTTACAACTCCTAATCGACATACCGGTAATTCCGACATAGAGCGATTTCATAGTACCTTAAATGAAAATATTCGAATTTTGAAACATAGAGAATCAATCAATGACATCATTTTAAAAACAAACAATGTTTACAAAGCACTAGCAGATTATAATAACTTAATCCATTTATCTACCAAAGAAAAACCAATTAATATTCATCACGGACTTTTGAATAATGAAGTTATTTATCAAAGATTAGAAAATAAAAAGGATCAAGTAATTAACAAAATTAATGAGAAGCAAAATAGGATAGACAAACCTATTGATGAAACAATAGTAATCGATTATAAAGCGCGCACTGCAAATAAAACTGCACCTAGATATTTGGAAGCAAAGGTAATAGAAAAACAGGATAGAGAATATAAAGTTAAAACTTCTAGGCATGCTAAACCTACTAAATTTTACAAAGATCAGTTCAGAAAACTGAAGAGGTATCAAAATACTTCTACAAAATCTATAGGTGATGTTAGAAATAATGATGACAATGAATCTAATATTGTAAATCGAGGCTCGATAGCATAACAAAATTTTTAACAATTTAAACACAATTAATAAATTATAAGTGAGGTTAAAATATTTTTAGGAAAAATATTGGACAAACTATTTCGACAAAGAACTAGTGCAAGGGGAGTGTAAAACTAAAAAATAATACTAATGAAATTGAAACAAAAGATTTTACCTAACAACAAATCAACATAAACATATAAATACTATGCAGAATCAAATTTTAATTCCTTTATACGTACAAATATTTAGCTTTATAAAATAAATAAGATTTTAATATGAAGTTAATCTACATATAAATATGCAAACATGTATATAAATGAATTGAACTATTATATTATATGTTGATAATATTACAAAAACTACTGATACTAATTATTTAAGAAACTATGTAATTTAATAGAATTCATTAATTTCAATTTCAGTTTTAAATATAATTATTTTTATTGTAAAGATCGTGTGAAAAAGTTGTGACTTATAAATATTTCCATAGTTGGAACGCATCTTCGGAGGGAGGTGTTATATATGAATCAGAAAAGATTATAGATTCTTTTTGTTTATCACTTAGTTAATCATTCACTATGGTATAAGTCCCATCTTTTGTACACATTATTAAAATACTATTGAATATCTAACATACTTTAATATTTGTTACTTGATAAAAATGTTATGTTATCTGAGAATGTATTTTGAAGAAAAATATTGAAGTATTACAAATGTTATAAATATGCGCAACGCCAAGAAAAATTTGTTCATTTCACCTTTCAAACTGAAAAACTTCAAGAATAAAAAATTTGTTCTTAAAATAACAAAATTATATTCAAATCCTTTTTTGAACAATAATTTTGAAATTTAACCCTGCCAAACCAGCTGATGGTGACAATTTATTTTCGTAACAGCTGATTGATGGAAGGGTTGGTAAGCGTTGGTTCTGGCTGCCGTCGGAATTGGAGGGCAGATGGCGGAAAACGTGTACGCGGTGCATCGGTTGACGGACGTCTTACGTTTGCAGGTGTATTCAATGAACGGTGACAGGGTTTGCTTCGGACTTGTGTCCTATAGGCTTGTAGAGTACGTTCCGTTGATTGGACGGGCGATTGATATCTTAAGGTGTGATGGCCACACACGATAAAGCGGTGTAGGGACTTCCAAGCAGGCGGTGAAAGATAAAATGGATACCTGGCGAGTCGTAGATTACGCATCGGTGGTTTGTTGGATGTCGGTGGATAAGATTTGTAAAACGGCAATGCGGAATCGGTATACATATATACCACCGGTTGCTTGTGAATCGCAACCCGGCGAGTCGTGGATGGCAAATTGTGAACTGGGGGAGGTCGGTGGACAGGATTGGTGAGGCGCAAATGACGAATCGGTTGATCGATTTCTAAACAACCTGTGGCTGGGAAATTCAATGTGAGGATAGTCAAAGCTGTTTAATCGGTGCATGCCGGTGGATTGATTTCCGAGTAACTGATGGTTGGTTAAATGTATATTCGGAGCTCCAGGCGACGAACTGGTTCATCCGTTTCCAAGCAACCTATAGCTGGTGAAATCGATGATACCCGGGACATTTATTCAGGGGCCTGTACCCGTAGGTACAAATGGCTCTAACTAGTTTCTACTTAAGTATAAGTCGTTATTAACAGTTTGAGAAATGTTCGTACTTGCGGTTAGGCGACTGTTGCGCGAATGAAGTGCTTACAAGTGAGTAATCTTCGACCCTTGAGCCCTTTTCACACGCAACTCCTCAATTGTAAAATTCTTATATAAATTTCCGTAAAACAAATTTTCTTTATCCCCCTATTTTTTGTCGTCACGTTTACGTCCTCTTCTTGTCCTTTGATTAAATACTCTACGCCGCTTTATATTCGCTTCTAACGTGTCATCGCAAATAAATTCTGCCTATGAACCAGAATATTTTCCCAAGAACTTAGTACAACATATGCCCCACTTGACTATTTATTTGGAGGATACCTTTCGCCTTCCGTTGGCCGGGATACCCGAATTAACTGTCAATTCTGTGTCGGTATACTCTGGCTCTGAACCGTTCAAAAGGATAGTACATCTACTGAGTTCGCCACACTTGAGACTCCACCACCCAATTCGTTTGCGCGTGAATTGCCATAGCTCAGGAGGATTGGAAAAACTTTCTCAAGTCATATCAAGGATTCGATATTGTTGCACGCTACCAACTAAACCTTAGGATAAGCCCTCGCTAAGTAGAAGGACGAAATCGGTTAACTCGATTCCTATTGCGACATCACGATGATGAAGCTAAGAGTCCAATTTTCTACAGATCTCAACCAGTCAATAGAAATCTTTCCAAACGGATTGCTGTGGTCAACTGAAAGGGTACAACCCACGAAATCCTTCGCTTTGTTTTTCCCCCCTCTTCAATTTCTATATTTTTTAAGTGGGTGCATCTTGGTCGTACGACCACTTGTCCAATAGGGCGGGCTCAGCTGAATTTTATGAAATAGAGGAAAGAAAACCCGCTCGACACAGCAAAGCATTTGCTGTGGTAAGGCACCGTTACTTTCCGAGTCGCCCAGGTCCGCACACACCCTCGGACCAACGAAAAAGTCGCTGTTCCTAGCCATTGTCGCAAATGCTTTACTTCATTTTAAACTGGACCCACCTCAATCAGAGAAAATTTTCTGATTAGAGCTCTATTTTTCTTGGTAAATGATATGGTGTGAAATTGCTTAAAACCTGTGTTACATAAACATTCAGTGTCACTTTAAAAACATGGTTTTGACCGCGAAAATATAGGATTGGCGCAGTTTTCGAGATCTTTCCCTAAACCAGAATTATTTTCGAAAAAATTTGGAAATGGCTCAATGAATATCCTTAGTTTAGCAAAGCATTTCTTTGCCGAAGAATTTAAGTAATATGTCGTAATTTTTAGGGTCCGAGCCCTCATTGTGTGGCATGCATTTGTGTGAAGTTTGCATATTTGCTTACCTTGATTTTGATCCAAAACATTTTGTGTTAAAAACGGCATTGGTATTGTTTGGGAGGGAGTAAACCAACTTGGATTTTAGCGGTCACCCTAATAAACTAAATTTGCATACACACTCGAACATTTTGATTTGTTCTCATTCCAGATACCTATTTATTTTGGCGCTGCCGAATCGCTTATACCACCCGTTGAGCCATTCGATGATAGTAAAAAATTTCATGGCAGCGATGGTTTTGGTGATATATTGCCCCTAGATGTAGGCTATGATATTAAAGATGTGGTACAAACAGAGCATGCTGTGGTGGCGATAAACAGATTGTGTATTCAGGTAAATTATATTTAGGTGCATATGGTGTGTATGTAGTATTTGTGGAATTTTGATATCGTTTACTTAGATAAAAGTTTAAAAAGTTACACCAAACAACAAAATTATAACTCTTTCTTATAACAGAGCAACCAAGGTACTTTTCAAACAACGGATTTTGGTACAACAACGGAAGATGGTAAAATCCAAAGCCGTAAAAAATCCTCATATCTCTTGCCGGCAGCACTTGGGGTGAAGACAAAGAAACGCTCATTACCACTTACAAAGCAATTGGCCAACCGATTGCATCCTACGCGTCCCTGATATGGTCGCCAAGCCTAAAGGTTATCCACTGGGAGAAAATACAGGCCGCCTGCCAAAATACTGCCCTCAGAACCGCTACGGGCTGTCTTCTTATGTCCCAGAACACCACCTATACAATGAGGCGAGAGCACTCCCCATTACGGAGAGAAATGAATTGCTGAACAAACAGTTTCTGTTGAATACCCTACAGACATCTGATTGATGAGGCTACACCTCCAAGGGGCTTAAAGTGTTAGTCCGTAAGCATTATGAGGAAATACGGCACCTGAGAACACAGCCGTATGAAGCAAAAAAGCACAAGCAGGTCCTCAGTAATATCCACCAATAGGCGTCGGATCTCTCTTCCGGGAATTGCCCGGCGAATCCAGTTCTAAACGAAAAATACCCAGAACTTGCAGAAGAGGAATGCACTCTCCATAGGAAAATGCGTGTCACTCTAGCTCAACTTCGATCTGGATACTGTAACAGGTTAAACTTTTACCTATCCAGAATCAACCCCAACATACAAAATGTATGTCCTGCTTGCAATGTGTCCCCACAAGACACCAACTATCTCTTCAATTGCAATGTGGAACCAACGCCTCTTAACACTTCTCTTACTATGGTCAATCCCTGTTGAAACTGCAAGCCTCCTTGGACTCCCGATAGAGGACATTAATGACAATTTGTTATCGGTCGCACCTACTGGATGGGGCGAAGCACTGCTACAACAACAACAACATGGTAAAATTGTTCTTTCTTTTAGAATCTCTCTCAAAAACTTTGTGGGAATGCCAAACCAAAAGGGGCAAACAGAAATGTCGACATATTTTTCATTTCCAAATGCCAGATAGTTTGCGCATATCACAGCTAGCTTACTTGCCATAATCAATAGAGATGTTTCGCAGCTGGCCCATGATTCAGTTGGGGGGCGTTACTTTGTGGAGACAGAGTTTTCCGACACTTTTTATCCCACCTTGATGTAAAGTGGGACATCCCGAACTTTTTTGATGTCATACAGAGATCAATACGCGTATGTCTTGTTTGTCATAAAAGAAGTATTAACGGGCATCGAAAGATTAGTCTCTTTCCAGCCTGTGCATGTATTGTTCAAGTTTATTCCTCGCTCAGGCCAATGGGCTCAAATACAAGAAAATTTCATCAAAATTCTGTAACAGGTGTCCAAGGAAACGAGTAGTTTCATCATGGTTGGACCATATAGAAGTCGCTGTTAGAGATTTTGTTTCCACATTACTGTTGCATACATAGATTGTTTGTATGTTCCCACAGCGTGACTTTGAAGAAACGACAGAACCTGTGTGGCTTAAGTGTGCCCTCGAACTCATGTTTGCTACAGGATGCGCCGGATATCCTCATAGGGCTTATGTAGATGGCCCTTTACCTCTCTTGGAGGCGCAACTACATCAAACTGATTTTTTGCTGGGATGCCTCGGTGTCAGAAATTTTGCAATAACATATCGTGGTAGCTATGAGTGTTGAGTCTTGGAAGCTCCGCTACTTTCTTTCTCCAGTGGGTGTTGTGTAGAATGGGAGCTTATATTGGCAACGTGTGGCACAAGATCGACCTCCGATTGCTGTATATGTCATTAGCAACGACTTGAGTGTTTTGTTGCGTCTCTGTACTTTGAAAGCAATTTGAGATGCATTTATGTTGAAGCAAATCCTATGATCGAACTCCGCACCCAAAAGTTCTGGGAGGTAGACAGTGGGTAACGTTATGCCATCAAAATGGCTGCCGAATTGTTTTGATGATGTGTGTGAGGTTCACGTTGTGAATAATGTAACCATATAGTAAGTCCGTGACAGTTTCAAGTCCCGTGAGGTGACAAACCCTGAGAGGCAAGGGAGATATGTAACTGTTTATTTTCTGGTGATGACAGCCCTGGCATTCACAAAGCCATTAACCTGCGGATTAAGTGACATTCCTTATGAAAATTCAAGATATTCTACATATATTCGGGGTTTTTAGTCGTCTTTTAAGGCAGGCTTCCTTACCTCAGAAATATTCTAGGCTCGGTCGGGGCATGAAGCTCCCTTCTTTTATGTCCTTCCACAACGTGGCTAATGTCTCCATAGGCTAGATCGCTTTCATCCGTTAATATAGCTTTCCCAGCAACAATAATGACACTCCAACGATAGAGGATTCCGGGATTCTGCATTTTAAGGCTTTGCTTATGTATTTAAAAATGTTTAATACATTATATGCAAGTTTTGTAGGTATCTGTATCATAACAAGCCGATGAGTTGTCGTTAACATATTGGAAACATGCCGATAACAAACTGGTAACATACGATAAAAAACCGATAACTTTTCGATAAATCGATACATTTTGATAGCGAAATCGAAAACTTTTCCATAACATGCCGATAACAACTTGGACAACACTCCGATAACAAATCTATATATTTTCTAAAACAAATTGCTATCCTTGTATAATGTATCGATAATTTTTCCGTAAGTAATCGATCATTTTTTTGTAACAAATCGACAACTTTTAAGAAACACTCTGATAAGGAATTGGTAACAATCTGATAACATATTGATAACACATCAATAATTTTCCGATGATAACTCTAAAACTTTTTGATAGCAAACGGATAATTTCTCAATTTAATTTAATTTATGTTAATTTAATTAGAAATTATTTTATTTCATTCAAAAGAAATTATTTTAATTTGATTTAATTAAATTTAATATAGTTAAATTTTTTTAATTTAATTTAATTTTAATTAACTTAATTTAATTTAATTTTTTTTTGTTTTGTTTTATTTTATTTTATTCTTATTTTTTTATTATATTTTATATTTCATTTTATCTTATTTCATTTTATATTTAGTTTTATTTTATCTTATAATATTTTATTTTATTTTATTTTGCTATACGCTATTTAATTCAGTTAAATTTATTTTTTTACACTGTTTTATTTCACATAAATCTAACCAAATAATATACAAAGGTGTACATTGGAACAAATTTCAACTTAAGCCTGCATTCCTCTACCACGTGCTTTTTTTTTGTAAACGCTTTATTTCCAACAAAATAGCAATGCATACATCTCTTCGAGCACTTGTATGCATAAAATTGTGTATATGCTTGGAGACTTTAATTTATATGTATGTGAGGTGTTTGCCTTGAGCTTCTGTGTGATTTCACTCATATGAAATCGACCACGTACCTTGCTTCCCCCTTATGCTACAGTGTAGTGACTACACTTACGCTCTCATTCCGCCATACAGCATACCAATACCACACACTATGCCCACGTTTACACATTCTCTAGTACTCCATACGCCTGCATTACACTTTCATATATTCTCCATAAAACATACCATTAACAAAGACTACGCTTACGCTTACACTTACACCATCATAGTCTTAGTGAAAAATGTGGAAAAGTGTTGGAAGAATGAGAGATGACAACCCCAAGACTAGTATGAACTATAAGTCATTTCAGAAGGACCAATATCTCGTTGTGCAGTAAATCTAAACATTTTTCAAAGTCACCTTCTGACGAGCCTGATCTTTAAATGTACACATGAACAAATTCATGGACTTTTAAAATATTTCAAATAGCAAAATAGAAAGTGCACATAATTTTTCTATCTTATGTATTTCTCTTCCTTTTACTTATTTTTTCAGAATTCAAAAAAAGTGACAATTATAAGTGTTGGTCCTTTAACGAATATTGCACTTTGCTACTCAATGTTTGGTGAGAAATTTGCAAATGCGGTCGAAAATATTTATATAATGGGCGGAAATCATCAAGGTGAGATTATAACAAATATGATCTATATATATACTAGGGCGGGTCGATTTAAAAATCGCTCATTGCTCTGTGAAAATCGTATTCTAGGGTTCAAAATAAGAAACTTTGCCGAAGGAACCATACCTCTAAAACGAATTCTAATGCCCCCCCCCCCCCGCCCCTTTGGGTCGAACTTTTGGGTAGGGGCAATTTCAATTATACCTGGGGTGTCTTGTGGTGGCTTAAAAAAAACAACACAAGCAATTTTACGATCTGCAATTGTGTCACAGTGATACCTTCATTTTTTAAAACGGTTGAATAAACAACCCACACAACTATGTTTACGACATGCAAATGCATCACAGTGATGCCTTGGTTTTAAAAGGGGGTTGTAAAAACGCTAATTTCCAATAATTTTTTTTAATTTCTTTTCTATTACTAAGTTAAATTAATTTTTTCATTTACATATGTTCTGACTAAATAAATTTCTAAAGAGAAAAATAAACTCCAAAAAGAAAAAAAACATAGGCATTTCAAAGTGGGATTTTTCAAAATTTGCAAGTTCGACCCAAAGGGGGGGGGGGGGGGACACCAGAATTCGTTTTAGAGGTATGGTTCCTTCGGCAAAGTTCCTTATTTTGATCCCTAGAATATGATTTTTACAGAGCAATGGGCGATTTTTTTGCCTCCCCACAAATCGACCCGGCCTAATATATACATATTAGGGTGTTTATTTTTCGATTTTTATAATCCCCCATCGATTTAAACTGGAAACTATTTTGAAAAATGCCCTGAAAATATTTTCTTACAAATAAGTGCCATTTTATAGTATAATCTTGGTCAGTCATGAGATCTCTTCAGAGTTGTATAACCAAAGCGGCATAGTTATAAATCAAACTGGTAGGATAGTATTGGTCACGAAAGCCCATTTTTCGTGAAGCTCCCATTTTTATACCTTTAATGAAAATGAAATGGTATATAAACTTTGTCGCGAATCCCAAAATTGTAATTCCTTAAAGGAAAATAGATAGACCCACCAATAAGTATACCGAAATGATCAGGAAGAAGAGCTGAGTTGATTTAGCCATGTTCGTCTGTCTGTTTGTATACAAACTAGTCCCTCAATTTTTGAGATATCTCGATAAAATTTGGTGAGTGGGTATATTTAGGTGTCCGATTAGATATTCCTCGGAACCGGCCGGATTGGACCATTATCCCCCATATCCCCCATACAACCGATTTTTCAGAAAATTGGATTTTTGTCATATCTACCTCAATTTATCATATTGAAGCTTCAAACTTATATGCTTTCGTATATTGCACATGATAGTGTCTGAAAAATGGATGAGATCGGTCGTATATATAGTATATATCCCCCATAATCGATTGCTCAGATAAGAAACTTTTCGTAATTTCTGCCCCATTTTAACAGCTAGAACCGAATGCTTACGTATATAGCATATATTGTTGTCTGAAAAAATCATAGATTTCGGTCGTATATATGGTATGGATCCCATAACACCGAAATTCCGCTTATTTGAAACCTCCTGCTAACGTTCGAACCTCTAAACTGTTGAATAAAGCACTCCAATATTCAGTATTGCAAACTGGTCTTTATTTAGATTACTTTGGGAGTACACAATTATACTTCACAACCAATGGCGTGTTTAAATCAAACTGATTAGTTATTACTCAGCTTGCGCTGCTTTTATACTCTCTCTTGCCTCGCCCGCATATTTCTCCAAAAGTATAGATGTCTCAACTTCTAGAACTCTTGTATCTCCTGCTTGGTAATTTAGTTATATGCGTGTGCATGTGTGAGTAAGAACTTCGGCTGATGATTACACGTGTGTGTGTGAGATATCTCTTCACTTCGAGCTGCTGGTTATGTGTGTGCATGTACTTCTCGTCGCCTTCCATATGTGTGTATAAGTGATGATTGATGGGTTCATGTACACAAGTGTAGCTTGCTTTAATAGTTTTGTTGTTGTGCCTTTATTTACTAACAGCTTAGTGATGCTAAAATTCGCCACAATACGAATTGTTTTGTAATACAAAAAATAATTGGCGTGATTTATCCTAAAGAGATTTTAGGCCAAGCTTCTCTTCCAGTTTGCGTTGCAGTCCTTTTAAACGTTACCTACAAATTAGCAGAACGGAACCTATTATGCCGACTCCGAACGGTAGATGAATTTTCACTGTGAAGCTTTTCATGCCAGAAATGAAAGCGCAGTGTTTAACAAATCTCTGCCGAGGGGCGATCCACATTAGAAAAACTTATTCTCTAAATTATTGATATTGCTTTGCCTGTGACTTAAAGCCCGGACCTTCGGTGAGGTAGACGGAGAACGCTACCACGACACCATGGCAGCCGCGGTATTATACTATCAAAAAATGTCAAGAACTTATTTTTTATCAACAGGTGTGGGCAACTGGACGCGATGCGCAGAATTTAATTTTTATGCAGATCCAGAGGCAGCTTTTGCTGTACTAGCCAGATCCAAATGTCCCATTACAATATTACCATGGGAACCCTGTTTGGAAGATCGTTTCTTTATATGCATTGTATGTAAACAAAAAAAAAAAAAACGAAATTCGAATTACTTTTAAATTGCTTATTAGATAAATAAAAAAAAAAATAACAATGCATTCCAGAATTGGCGCCTAGAAGAACTGGGTAAAGCAGCAATGAGCACTTGTGCCGCCATCGATGTAATGAATATAGTGGAAAGAGCTCAATGGATGCCATCAAATCTTAAAAATTGGAATCCCTGTGATGCTTTCATAGTGGCAGCATTTCTATTTGAAAGTACACTGGTAAAAAAGAAAAGCAGTTGGCATGCAACAGTGGATTTGACAGGTCATACACGTGGTCAAATGATTTTGGATCATTTACAAGATGTGAATAAATTTCCGAAGAATGTCGAAATCATTGAATTATTAGACGCGGACGTATTCAAGAAAATCGCACAATGGTCGGTGGGACTGTATGATGAGTTTATCGTTGATCATTGCAATGGAAATTAAATATTTTAAATTGAATTTAGAATAAATTTTTTTTTATAATATGGTTATTACAGTATTTTTTAAGCTAAATGAGATTATGGTGTATTAATAAATTTAGTGTAAAGCAAACCAAAGTTGTACAGTTTTATTCCATAATTCGTTAAAGCTAAAGTAGGTTTAAGAAGCTCTTATAATTGCAAATTTGTCTGGAAATGTCATTTTAAAGGGCTTTATATACTTTTTATGAATATGGGGGTTAATATATACGTTTGTGGTCACAAGCGATAATAATAGACGAAATCTTCCATACTTTTGCTTCGAATTTCATTACAAAGACTTATGACAACTTATGATAAAAACAGGGGTTTAATAGCTCATAAATAGCTCATGAGGACCGAAAAAGTTACAAAAAGCTATGGGGTTTTATTATCAACAAGTAAGGAAGTCTAAGTTAGGGTGTAACCAAACATTACATACTCGGCTGAGATCTTAGCTGCGTTGGTTTAGTAGATGGTTTATAAATGGTTTTTAATTCCATATAACATACGTTTGGGAAATATCGACCAAATTGTAGGCCAAGGGTGACGTTTTTCAGAACGATTTTCCTTCATCCTTTGTCAAATAAAGGAAAATCAGCATGTAGGAAAATGAACCTAGGGTAACCCTTGAATGTGTTTGTATTAAAGAGTATTTTAAAAGGGAGTGTGCCTTAGTTCTATAGGTGGACGCCTTTTCGGGATATCGCCATAAAGGTGGACCAGGGGTGACTCTAGAATGTGTTTGTACGATATGGGTATCAAATGAAAGGTGTTAATGAGTATTTTAAAAGGGAGTGTGCCTTAGTTCTGTAGGTGGACGCCTTTTCGAGATATCGCCATAAAGGTGGACCAGGGGTGACTCTAGAATGTGTTTGTACGATATGGGTATCAATTGAAAGGTGTTAATGAGTATTTTAAAAGAGAGTGGGCCTTAGTTTTATAGGTGAGCGCCTTTTCGAGATATCGCCATAAAGGTGGACCAGGGGTGACTCTATAATGTGTTTGTACGATATTGGTATCAAATTAAAGGTAATAATGAGGGTTTTAAAAGGGAGTGACCCCTAGTTGTATATGTGAAGGCGTTTTCGAGATATCGACCAAAATGTGGACCAGGGGGACCCAGAATATCATCAGTCGGGTACCGCTAATTTTTTTATATATGTAATACCACGAACAGTATTCCTGCCATGATTCCAAGGGCTTTTGATTTCGCCATGCAGAACTTTTTCTCATTTTCTTCCACTTAATATGGTATGTGTCACACCCATTTTACAAGGTATATTCTAAAGTTATATTTTGCGTCAAATAACCAATCCAATCACCATGTTTCATCCCTTTTTTCGTATTTGGTATAGAATTATGGCATTTTTTTCATTTTTCGAAACAATCGATATCGAAAAAGTGGGCGTGGTCATGGTCCGATTTCGCCCATTTTTAATACCAAGATAAAGTGTGTTCAGGTAAGTACATGAACTAACTATGTTTTGTAAAGATATATCGATTTCTGCTCAAGTTATCATGTTAACGGCCGAGCGGAAGGACAGACGGTCGACTGTGTATAAAAAACTGGGCGTGGCCTCAACCGGTTTCACCCATTTTCACAGAAAACAGTTATCGTCATAGAAGTTATGTCCTTACCAAATTTCACAAAGATTGGTAAATTTTTGTTCGGCTTATGGCATTAAAAGTATTCTAGACAAATGAAATGAAAAAGGGTGGAGCCACGCCTATTTTAAAATCTTTTTTTTATGGTTATAGTCCGATTTCGTTCATTTTAAATAGCGATCTGAGATGAGTGCCCAGGAACACATACATACCAAATTTCATTAAGATACCTCAAAATTCACCCAAGTTATCGTGTTTACGGCGGACGGACGGACGGACATGGCTAAATGAATTCCTTTTTTCGCCCAGATCATTTTGATATTGTAACGAATTTACTGAAATTCCGCTTATTCCAAATCTTCTGCTTACGTTCGAGTCGCTAAACTGTTGAATAAATAACTCCAATATTCAATAAAGCAAAAAGGTATTTATTAAACTACTTTGAAAGTACTTCACAATAACACTTATACTTCACAACCAATAGCGTGCTTAAGTCAAACTGCTTAGTCATGCCTCAGCTTGCATTGCTTTTATACTCTCGGTTTCCTCGTTCACCCATTTCTCCTAAGATCTAGTAATTTCTTGAACTTTATGCTTGTTTGCCAGATAGTATATACATGTATATTTGTAGTTTGTAGCAATATGCGTATGTATGTGTGAGTACTACTTCGGCTGATTATGACATTCGTTTGGGAGTATGTCTCTGCTGCATTGTACGTATGTGTGTACATGATGATTGATTTGTTTACGTACATACGAGTGGCTGCTTAGTATCGGCTTAGTGATGGTAGTATCGCTTAGTGATGATAATATTCGTCACAATATCATCTCACACTCATGTCGTTCTGCCTTTTTTCTTCCAACTAGGTTCTTCCCTTTCTCTTCGTAACATAATAGCCATCATCCGGTGGCAAAATCCTAAGCCAGATAAATAATTTTGCATGTAAATGCAACAACAACGATTTGAGCCAGATAAATCCAAATAGAAGTCTGGTTCAATTTGTGAGCCAGATCATTTTTTAAATACTTTTTTTTAGTTTGGCAACACTGCCTTTAATAAACATACTTTTTCAAAACTAGATGTCGCTGCTTAGCCTTTCGCCGTATGAGTTAAATGAAAACAACGGCGACATCTGCCTATCACATTTCACGTGTGCGAAAATATCACGACATCTACTTCTCAAGTCTCTCAATGATCCAGAGCATTCCCGTGAGAATTGAGCGTGAGCCGGAGCTGTAAAACTCACTGGAAGATGGCAGATAGCTCTCAGATGCTCGTCGCATTGCAGTGCACAATAGCACTGCAGACAGCTTCCACTTCTGCGCGACATTCCTAATTATATGCTTTGTTTTTCCATGTTCGCTGACCCGCTAATATTTCCGCGGCGGCGATGAGTAGTGGGTATCAAAGTTGGAAAATTATCACAACGTAATCAATTTGGTTAAGTGTACCTTTGATCAGTGGAGAGCCAAGTTTTTTTCTCGAACACGGTGGATCATTTATTTTCCGTCTGTAAGGCCAAAAATACCTTTATATAAATAAATAAAAGGCGCGATAACCTCCGAAGAGATTTTAGGCCGAGCTTCAATTCCAATTTGTGCTCTTTTTAATTTCCTTAAAATTTTGCGGGACGGAACCTACGAGTTTTACGTCGACTCCGACTGGCATCTGCAAGTCAGATGAATTTTTCTTGGAAGAAATATACTTGGGGTGTTTGCCATATCACTGCCGAGGTGCGACCCCGCTTAGAAAAAATACTTATTTCTCATTGAAAAAACTTGTTTCTAAACGTTTGACGTTGCTTTGTTTGGAAGTCGCACCTATGATCTTCGATGTGGTAGGCGGAGCACGCTACCACCAGACCACGGCGACCTTTATAAATATACATAAATAATTTCGAACCCAAAATTTAGAAGTTCCAGATAAAATTGCTTAGTTCTACTATTTTATATGCTAGTATGCATAAGGGTGTGTCCGCTTGAACGAAGACTTTAGTTGAAAATTTTTGAAAATGCTAACTACGTGGATTTTTGCAAACTAGGTAGATATATGGAACTTCATGAAAAGTAGGCGTGACTTTGACAGCCATATTATGCAAAACCATAGCTGGACAAAACACACTAAATTTCTATTCCCACTTCCACTTAATTTTTAGTGGTAGTTGTTGTTAATGTTGTTATAGCAGTGCTTCGCCCCATACAAAAGGCGCGACCGATCACAAATCGAACTGGAGTTCAAGGAAACTTGCAGTTTCAACAGGAGTGGACCAGGATGAGAGGGGTGTTAGAAGCGTTGGTTGCACATTGCAATTGAAAAGATGGTGGGTGTCATGTGGGGATACATTGCAAGCAGGGCATATATTATGTATGTTGGGGTTGATCCTGTATAGGTAAGAGTTTAACCTGTAACAGTACCTAGATCGAAGCTGAGCTAGAGTGATGCGCATCTCCCTGGGGATAGTGCGTTCCTCCTCTGCGAGTTCTGGGTATTCTTCTTTAAGAACTGGGTTTGCTGGGCAATTTCCGGCTTAGAGGTCCGACGCTTGTTTGTGGATATTAATGAGGACCTATTTGTGTTTTTTTTCTTCATACGGCTGTATTCTCAGGTGCCGTATTTCCTTATAATGCTCACGGAGATGACTTCTTAAGCCCCTGGGAGGTGTGACATCTTCAATCAGATGTTTGTTGGGATGCCCAGGTTTCTGGGTATACAGCCTAAACTGTTTGTTCATCATTTCATTTCTCTCCCTAATGGGGAGTAGTCTCGCCTCATTATGTTGATGGTGTTCTGTGAACATAAGAAGACAGCCCGTGTCGGTTCCAGGAGCGATGTTTTGGCAGGCCTGTATTTTCTTCCAGTGCGTTACCTTTGGCGACCATATCGAAGACGCGTAGCATGCAATCAGCCGGCCAATAGATTTGTGAGACGTAATGAGCGTTTCTTTGTCTTACCCCAAGTGCTGTCGGCAAGATTTTGAGGATTTTATTACGGCTCTTTTTAATGTAACCCCATTTAATTTAGTGGTAGTCGACAGTTTTGGTAAGAAATTTTGAATAAACTTTTTATTTTTATTTTATATAGAATCAGCATCTGCTGGGAATTGTAAGAAATTGACTAGTATAGAAACATAATAACCCCTTATGTAAATTTTCCTAGTCTTGAACTTTCGAAACACTTTCTGGTTCGTTATAAATCCTTTTCAACACTCTTATATTAGCTTCATTTGTATGTATGGTTGTTTGTAGCCCTCTAGGCTAGGCGCGCAGAGGAGAGTTAGGCCCATCTAGCGACAATTATTGAAACTTGCGGCAGTGGCTAAATAACTCGCTACAAAACAAGTTGTGCTTAATAGCGGGGACACGAACCTCTGTGCTACGGTGCTATCAACATCAAATATCTAAGTGGGTTTTAGATACTAAAACGGTACTATATTTGCTTGCTTTTTAGTTTTTTACTTCCTTTATATTAGCTCAGTTGAATGTTTGTCCGCTTTTCATACAAATCTTGCAATCGATTTTTAAGTAACTTCTCGTTGAGCTACAAACGTGAAACTTTACACATAGGTTAGAACACCGTGACAAAGCAACAAAAGGAAAAAATCCGTTAGGTGGCGCACGGATCGAAATAATTAGTTAAGAATTTGAAAATCTTCAAACCAGTTTTTAAGTAACTTCTCGATGAGCTAGAGCCTTGAAATTTGAAACTTAATTAAGAGGTCGATGAAAGCCGATGACACGATACAAAAAGATTCGCTAGGGGCGCACGGGATGAGCTATTTAGAAAAATCGTACGAAACGGAGGGAATTTTGGGATTGATTTTTATGTAAGCTTTGATAAGAATTCTGAAATTTGGTGTTTTGTGGACGATTTTAAAATAACTTCTCATTGAGCTACAAACATGAAGCCTCAGAGACAGGTTAAGACACCGTGACAAAGGAACAAAAGGAGAAAAAAATAAAAAAATTCCGTTAGGTGGCGCATGCATCGGTTATAATTAGGTTATAATTTGGAAATTTGAAACCGAGTTTTAAGTAACTTCTCGATGGGCTAGAGGCTAAAAATTTAGAGCTTAATTCAGAGGTCGATGCAAGCCGATGACACAATACAAAAAGTTTCGCTATGGGGCGCACGGACTGAGATATTTAGAAAAATCAAACGGAACGGAACGGAAAATCAAAAGCGTTACACTTTTACCCTGCATAAAATGACGGTGTGGCAATGTAACCCTGCCAAACCAGCTGATGGTGACAATTTATTTTCGTAACAGCTGATTGATGGAAGGGTTGGTAAGCGTTGGTTCTGGCTGCCGTCGGAATTGGAGGGCAGATGGCGGAAAACGTGTACGCGGTGCATCGGTTGACGGACGTCTTACGTTTGCAGGTGTATTCAATGAACGGCGACAGGGTTTGCTTCGGACTTGTGTCCTATAGGCTTGTAGAGTACGCTCCGTTGATTGGACGGGCGATTGATATCTCAAGGTGTGATGGCCACACACGATAAAGCGGTGTAGGGGCTTCCAAGCAGCCGGTGAAAGATAAAATGGATACCTGGCGAGTCGTAGATTACGAATCGGTGGTTTGTTGGATGTCGGTGGATAAGATTTGTAAAACGGCAATGCGGAATCGGTATACATATATACCACCGGTTGCTTGTGAATCGCAACCCGGCGAGTCGTGGATGACAAATTGTGAATTGGGGGAGGTCGGTGGACAGGATTGGTGAGGCGCAAATGACGAATCGGTTGATCGATTTCTAAACAACCTGTGGCTGGGAAATTCAGTGTGAGGATAGTCAAAGCTGTTTAATCGGTGCATGCCGGAGGATTGATTTCCGAGTAACTGATGGTTGGTCAAATGTATATTCGGAGCTCCAGGCGACGAACTGGTTCATCCGTTTCCAAGCAACCTATAGCTGGTGAAATCGATGATACCCGGGACATTTATATAGGGGCCTGTACCCGTAGGTACAAATGGCTCTAACTAGTTTCTACTTAAGTATAAGTCGTTATTAACAGTTTGAGAAATGTTCGTACTTGCGGTTAGGCGACTGTTGCGCGAATGAAGTGCTTACAAGTGAGTAATCTTCGACCCTTGAGCCCTTTTCACACGCAACTCCTCAATTGTAAAATTCTTATATAAATTTCCGTAAAACAAATTTTCTTTATCCCCCTATTTTTTGTCGTCACGTTTACGTCCTCTTCTTGTCCTTTGATTGAATACTCTACGCCGCTTTATATTCGCTTCTAACGTGTCATCGCAAATAAATTCTGCCTATGAACCAGAATATTTTCCCAAGAACTTAGTAAAACATATGCCCCACTTGCCTATTTATTTGGAGGATACCTTTCGCCTTCCGTTGGCCGGGATACCCAAATTAACTGTCAATTCTGTGTCGGTATACTCTGGCTCTGAACCGTTCAAAAGGATAGTACATCTACTGAGTTCGCCACACTTGAGACTCCACCACCCAATTCGTTCGCGCGTGAATTGCCATAGCTCAGGAGGTCTGGAAAAACTTTCTCAAGGATTTGATATTGTTGCACGCTACCAACTAATGCCCCTATTACCGTTTACAACTCAACTCTGGTTGGGTTGAAATTTCGCAATTTGGTATTACAGATTACAACTCAACCTGTCAAAAAAAATGTCGGTTGAGTTGTCTAGTCTAACAACTTTTTGTGGCATTACCGTTTACAACCTTGTGTTGGTGTAGTTGTCAAAGACGTCAAAATCTTACAACTGATTACTAGCAGTTGTCTCATACAATTTGCAGTTGTTTTGGAAAAATGTAACGTTTTACAAGACGGTTCACCACCTATTTTTAACAAAAATGTTCAAAGTTGGTATCTAAAGACACGTTTCGACCTCCGATTTAAGAATCCGAAAACAAAAATTAACAATTTTGTTTCTAATAAAATCTAATTTCATGTGGTTGTTGTATTTTGCCAGACTTTTTGTACACACTAATGAAGAAAGGCTTTGGACCCACCCAGGATTATTTTACAAAGCGCGGCCAAAGGCCGCCAACGCAGAAAGATGTTCTGTGCAAAAAAAAACTGTGGATCGGCCTCATATTTCGGAGCCTCTCGGGCCATTTTGTGGGTTTAAGTAAATGTTTTTCCACAGAAATAAAATTTTTAATTTCCGCTTTCGAATCCTAAAAACGGAGATCGAAACGCGCCTTTCGATACCACCTTTGATAAGAGTTAGATGGTGCACGGGCTCATAAAACGTTACCAAAAAAAAGAAAAATTTGAAGCGGGTAGTTAAGCCTCTTTTAATCAAACAACAATCAACAATTTTGTACACAAAAAACAACGTTTAAACGAAGGATTACATTGAATAAATTTTTAACTTAATGGAGCGACATTCCGAAGTTGGACGAGGCTGGCCGCAGTTCCGATGCAGCCAAAATAGGTGAAATTGTGCGAACGTGAGTCCCATTGATACTAATCACTACTCCTGGAAATCCTGTTTTAGAGTAAAATACAGTTTTTGCTATTTGGGTTTTAATCCACTTCGCACAAATATGCTCCTCAATAATATCTAAAACCAGTCCAACACCAAAATCATTTCCACAGCATTTTTGATAGCTGCCATTTTATTTATTTTTATCATTAATAATCGAAAGCGTTTGTGGAAATGGTTCTTAATTTTGTTTAGTAAGGAGCAAAATGCTTCCATTCAAATCTGCAAATTAACTTCATTTGAAGCTCATCACTTGTCACTTAAGCAATTTCTTACTTGGTGCTAGGTAGTTCCAAGGGATTGGAAAGATCACGCGAATGTTTTCCGTATTCGCGACATGTCAATCATCAACATTTTTGTCATTATAAAATAGATTTCATATCATATAATATCTTGTAATAACAAAATCAATTTTGCAAATGCTAAAATTTCCGCCACAAATTGATCAGCTGTTCATTTATCTGTCAAATCATCACTTTCTGAAGTTGGCAACTCAATTCAACTTCAACTGAAATAAGTTGTAATTCGTAATACCAAACGGGAGTTGAGTTGTCTGCAAGTTGAGTTGTTTTAATTACAACCCAACTAAGTTGAGTTGTACACCGTAATAGGGGCATAAATCTTAGGATAAGCCCTCGCTAAGTAGAAGGACGAAATCGGTTAACTCGATTCCTATTACGACATCACGATGATGAAGCTAAGAGTCCAATTTTCTACAGATCTCAACCAGTCAATAGAAATCTTTCCAAACGGATTGCTGTGGTCAACTGAAAGGGTACAACCCCTGAAATCCTTCGCTTTGTTTTTCCCCCCTCTTCAATTTCTATATTTTTTAAGTGGGTGCATCTTGGTCGTACGACCACTTGTCCAATAGGGCGGGCTCAGCTGAATTTTATGAAATAGAGGAAAGAAAACCCGCTCGACACAGCAAAGCATTTGCTGTGGTAAGGCACCGTTACTTTCCGAGTCGCCCAGGTCCGCACACACCCTCGGACCAACGAAAAAGTCGCTGTTCCTAGCGATTGTCGCAAATGCTTTACTTCATTTTAAACTGGACCCACCTCAATCAGAGAAAATTTTCTGATTAGAGCTCTATTTTTCTTGGTAAATGATATGGTGTGAAATTGCTTAAAACCTGTGTTACATAAACATTCAGTGTCACTTTAAAAACATGGTTTTGACCGCGAAAATATAGGATTGGCGCAGTTTTCGAGATCTTTCCCTAAACCAGAATTATTTTCAAAAAAATTTGGAAATGGCTCAATAAATATCCTTAGTTTAGCAAAGCATTTCTTTGCCGAAGAATTGAAGGTATATGTCGTAATTTTTAGGGTCCGAGCCCTCATTGTGTGGCATGCATTTGTGTGAAGTTTGCATATTTTGATCCCAAACATTTTGTATTAAAAACGGCATTGGTATTGTTTGGGAGGGAGGAAACCAACTTGGATTTTAGCGGTCACCCTAATAAACTAAATTTGCATACACACTCGAACATTTTGATTTGTTCTCATTCCAGATACCTATTTATTTTGGCGCTGCCGAATCGCTTATACCACCCGTTGAACCATTCGATGATAGTAAAAAATTTCATGGCAGCGATGGTTTTGGTGATATATTGCCCCTAGATGTAGGCTATGATATTAAAGATGTGGTACAAACAGAGCATGCTGTGGTGGCGATAAACAGATTGTGTATTCAGGTAAATTATATTTAGGTGCATATGGTGTGTATGTAGTATTTGTGGAATTTTGATATCGTTTACTTAGATAAAAGTTTAAAAAGTTACACCAAACAACAAAATTATAACTCTTTCTTATAACAGAGCAACCAAGGTACTTTTCAAACAACGGATTTTGGTACAACAACGGAAGATGGTAAAATCCAAAGCGGTAAAAAGTCCTCATATCTCTTGCCGGCAGCACTTGGGGTGAAGACATAGAAACGTTCATTACCACTTACAAAGCAATTGGCCAACCGATTGCATCCTACGCGTCCCTGATATGGTCGCCAAGCCTAAAGGCTCGAAGGACCATGTCTAAGCTTTGGGCAATTGAGGGCGAGCAGTTTAATAAGAGTTATAAATGAGTAATTTTATGTGCTTGTAAGCGTATGAGTCGTGGCACAGTGGCTGACGTACCCGACCAAACGCCCGGGGTTGCGGGTTCAACTCCCACCAAGCATTCCTTTTTTTAAATTTATAAATTATTATTATTAATGGACTGTATTGAGTTTATGGGGTTTTTGATTTAATGTATTCCATTTATTGAGTTGGGTAGTTTTAGTGTTATTGGTGTATTTAAGTCATGGGAGGATGCATAGCATCAGTACACCTTTATTTATTTAATTTGGGGGCGAGCACTGGGGGGCTCTGAGGCTTCGCTCTACTGAGCCACCTCATCCTCTATTTGAAGAACCCTTTTAAATGTGATATGCAGGCGAGCACGGGACGGCTCTGAGGTATTGGCACCCCATTTTCTACAAGAAAAACCTCTATTTATTTAATTTGGGGCGAGAGTTGGGCGCTCTGAGGTTTCGCTCTAATGAGCCACCTCATCTTCTATTTGAAGAACCCCTTCAAAGTGTGATATGGAGGCGAGCACTGGGCTCTGATGTATTAGCACACCATCCGAAGAACCTCGATTTTAATTAAAAAACTCAAACTATGTCTTTAGAATATTTCACTAACCAGTTGAGAATTACAAGCACACTCAATGGCTACTGAAACAAACGAACGAAAAATGTTCATAGTTTAAGTCGCTTAAACATACTCCCCCCTTAGACGGCTTAGTCGTCTAATGAAACTTCCATACGAGCCAGTCATCCGGCTCGAAGGACCATGTCTAAGCTTTGGGCAATTGAGGACGAGCAGTTTAATAAGAGTTATAAATGAGTAATTTTATGTGCTTGTAAGCGTATGAGTCGTGGCACAGTGGCTGACGTACCCGACCAAACGCCCGGGGTTGCGGGTTCAACTCCCACCAAGCATTACTTTTTTTAAATTTATAAATTATTATTATTAATGGACTGTATTGAGTTTATGGGGTTTTTGATTTAATGTATTCCATTTATTGAGTTGGGTAGTTTTAGTGTTATTGGTGTATTTAAGTCATGGGAGGATGCATAGCATCAGTACACCTTTATTTATTTAATTTGGGGGCGAGCACTGGGGGGCTCTGAGGCTTCGCTCTACTGAGCCACCTCATCCTCTATTTGAAGAACCCTTTAAAATGTGATATGGAGGCGAGCACGGGACGGCTCTGAGGTATTGGCACCCCATTTTCTACAAGAAAAACCTCTATTTATTTAATTTGGGGCGAGAGTTGGGCACTCTGAGGTTTCGCTCTAATGAGCCACCTCATCTTCTATTTGAAGAACCCCTTCAAAGTGTGATATGGAGGCGAGCACTGGGCTCTGATGTATTAGCACACCATCCGAAGAACCTCGATTTTAATTAAAAAACTCAAACTATGTCTTTAGAATATTTCACTAACCAGTTGAGAATTACAAGCACACTCAATGGCTACTGAAACAAACGAACGAAAAATGTTCATAGTTTAAGTCGCTTAAACACACTGGGAGAAAATACAGGCCGCCTGCCAAAATACTGCCCTCAGAACCGCTACGGGCTGCCTTCTTATGTCCCAGAACACCACCTATACAATGAGGCGAGAGCACTCCCCATTACGGAGAGAAATGAAATGCTGAACAAACAGTTTCTGTTGAATACCCTACAGGCATCTGATTGATGAGGCTACACCTCCAAGGGGCTTAAAGTGTTAGTCCGTAAGCATTATGAGGAAATACGGCACCTGAGAACACAGCCGTAGGAAGCAAAAAAGCACAAGCAGGTCCTCAGTAATATCCACAAATAGGCGTCGGATCTCTCTTCCGGGAATTGCCCGACGAATCCAGTTCTAAACGAAAAATACCCAGAACTTGCAGAAGAGGAATGCACTCTCCATAGGAAAATGCGTGTCACTCTAGCTCAACTTCGATCTGGATACTGTAACAGGTTAAACTTTTACCTATCCAGAATCAACCCCAACATACAAAATGTATGTCCTGCTTGCAATGTGTCCCCACAAGACACCAACCATCTCTTCAATTGCAATGTGGAACCAACGCCTCTTAACACTTCTCTTACTATGGTCAATCCCTGTTGAAACTGCAAGCCTCCTTGGACTCCCGTTAGAGGACATTAATGACAATATGTTATCGGTCGCACCTATTGGATGGGGCGAAGCACTGCTCCAACAACAACAACATGGTAAAATTGTTCTATCTTTTAGAATCTCTCTCAAAAATTTGTGGGAATGCCAAACCAAAAGGGACAAACAGAAATGTCGACATATTTTTATTTCCAAATGCCAGATAGTTTGCGCATATCACAGCTAGCTTACTTGCCATAATCAATAGAGATGTTTCGCAGCTGGCCCATGATTCAGTTGCGGGGCGTTACTTTGTGGAGACAGAGTTTTCCGACACTTTTTATCCCACCTTGATGTAAAGTGGGACATCCCGAACTTTTTTGATGTCATACAGAGATCAATACGCGTATGTCTTGTTTGTCATAAAAGAAGTATTAACGGGCATCGAAAGATTAGTCTCTTTCCAGCCTGTGCATGTATTGTTCAAGTTTATTCCTCGCTCAGGCCAATGGGCTCAAATACGAGAAAATTTCATCAAAATTCTGTAACAGGTGTCCAAGGAAACGAGTAGTTTCATCATGGTTGGACCATATAGAAGTCGCTGTTAGAGATTTTGTTTCCACATTACTGTTGCATACATATATTGTTTGTATGTTCCCACAGCGTGACTTTGAAGAAACGACAGAACCTGTGTGGCTTAAGTGTGCCCTCGAACTCATGTTTGCTACAGGATGCGCCGGATATCCACATAGGGCTTATGTAGATGGCCCTTTACCTCTCTTGGAGGCGCAACTACATCAAACGGATTTTTTGCTGGGATGCCTCGGTGTCAGAAATTTTGCAATAACATATCGTGGTAGCTATGAGTGTTGAGTCTTGGAAGCTCCGCTACTTTCTTTCTCCAGTGGGTGTTGTGTAGAATGGGAGCTTATATTGGCAACGTGTGGCACAAGATCGACCGCCGATTGCTGTATATGTCATTAGCAACGACTTGGGGGTTTTGTTGCGTCTCTGTACTTTGAAAGCAATTTCAGATACATTTATGTTGAAGCAAATCCTATGATCGAACTCCGCACCCAAAAGTTCTGGGAGGTAGACAGTGGGTAACGTTATGCCATCAAAATGGCTGCCGAATTGTTTTGATGTGTGTGAGGTTCACATTGTGAATAATGTAACCATATAGTAAGTCCGTGACAGTTTAAAGTCCCGTGAGGTGACAAACCCTGAGAGGCAAAGGAGATATGTAACTGTTTATTTTCTGGTGATGACAGCCCTGGCATTCACAAAGCCATTAACCTGCGGATTAAGTGACATTCCTTATGAAAAGTCAAGATATTCTACATATATTCGGGGTTTTTAGTCGTCTTTTAAGGCAGGCTTCCTTACCTCAGAAATATTCTAGGCTCGGTCGGGGCATGAAGCTCCCTTCTTTTCTGTCCTTCCACAACGTGGCTAATGTCTCCATAGGCTAGATCGCTGTCATCCGTTAATATAGCTTTCCCAGCAACAATAATGACACTCCAACGATAGAGGATTCCGGGATTCTGCATTTTAAGGCTTTGCTTATGTGTTTAAAAATGTTTAATACATTATATTCAAGTTTTGTAGGTATCTGTATCATAACAAGCCGATGAGTTGTCGTTAACATATTGGAAACATGCCGATAACAAACTGGTAACATACGATAAAAAACCGATAATTTTTCGATAAATCGATACATTTTTGATAGCGAAATCGAAAACTTTTCCATAACATGCCGATAACAACTTGGACAACACTCCAATAACAAATCTATATATTTTCTAAAACAAATTGCTATCCTTGTATAATGTATCCATAATTTTTCCGTAAGTAATCGATCATTTTTTGGTAACAAATCGACAACTTTTATGAAACACTCTGATAAGGAATTGGTAACAATCTGATAACATATTGATAACACATCAATAATTTTTCGATGATAACTCTAAAACTTTTTGATAGCAAACGGATAATTTCTCAATTTAATTTAATTTATGTTAATTTAATTAGAAATTATTTTATTTCATTCAAAAGAAATTATTTTAATTTGATTTAATTAAATTTAATATAGTTTAATTTTTTTAATTTAATTTAATTTTAATTAACTTAATTTTATTTTATTTTTTTTTTTTGTTCTTATTTTTTCATTATATTTTATATTTCATTTTATCTTATTTCATTATATTTCATTTTATATTTAGTTTTATTTTATCTTATAATATTTTATTTTATTTTATTTTGCTATACGCTATTTAATTCAGTTAAATTTATTTTTTTACACTGTTTTATTTCACATAAATCTAACCAAATAATGTACAAAGGTGTACATCGGAACAAATTTCAACTTAAGCCTGCATTCCTCTACCACGTGCTTTGTTTTTGTAAACGCTTTATTTCCAACAAAATAGCAATGCATACATCTCTTCGAGCACTTGTATGCATAAAATTGTGTATATGCTTAGAGACTTTAATTTATATGTATGTGACGTGTTTGCCTTGAGTGTCTGTGTGATTTCACTCATATCAAATCGACCACGTACCTTGCTTCCCCCTTATGTTACAGTGTAGTGACTACACTTACGCTCTCATTCCGCCATACAGCATACCAATACCACACACTATGCCCACGTTTACACATTCTCTAGTACTCCATACGCCTGCATTACATGTTTCATATATTCTCCATAAAACATACCATTAACAAAGACTACGCTTACGCTTACACTTACACCATCATAGTCTTAGTGAAAAATGTGGAAAAGTGTTGGAAGAATGAGAGATGACAACCCCAAGACTAGTATGAACTATAAGTCATTTCAGAAGGACCAATATCTCGTTGTGCAGTAAATCTAAACATTTTTCAAAGTCACCTTCTGACGAGCTTGATTTTTAAATGTACACATGAACAAATTCATGGACTTTTAAAATATTTCAAATAGCAAAATAGAAAGTGCACATAATTTTTCTATCTTATGTATTTCTCTTCCTTTTACTTATTTTTTCAGAATTCAAAAAAAGTGACAATTATAAGTGTTGGTCCTTTAACGAATATTGCACTTTGCTACTCAATGTTTGGTGAGAAATTTGCAAATGCGGTCGAAAATATTTATATAATGGGCGGAAATCATCAAGGTGAGATTATAACAAATATGATCTATATATATACTAGGGCGGGTCGATTTAAAAATCGATCATTGCTCTGTGAAAATCGTATTCTAGGGTTCAAAATAAGAAACTTTGCCGAAGGAACCATACCTCTAAAATGAATTCTAATGTCCCCTCTTTGGGTCGAACTTTTGGGTAGGGGCAATTTCAATTATACCTGGTGTGTCTTGTGGTGGCTTAAAAAAAACAACACAAGCAATTTTACGATCTGCAATTGTGTCACAGTGATACCTTCATTTTTTAAAACGGTTGAATAAACAACCCACACAACTATGTTTACGACATGCAAATGCATCACAGTGATGCCTTGGTTTTAAAAGGGGGTTGTAAAAACGATAATTTCCAATAATTTTTTTTAATTTCTTTTCTATTACTAAGTTAAATTAATTTTTTGATTTACATATGTTCTGACTAAATAAATTTCTAAAGAGAAAAATAAACTCCAAAAAGAAAAAACATAGGCATTTCAAAGTGGGATTTTTCAAAATTTGCAAGTTCGAACCAAAGGGGGGGGGGGGGGGGGGGGGGGGACACCAGAATTCGTTTTAGAGGTATGGTTCCTTCGGCAAAGTTTCTTATTTTGATCCCTAGAATATGATTTTTACAGAGCAATGGGCGATTTTTTTGCCTCCCCACAAATCGACCCGGCCTAATATATACATATTAGGGTGTTTATTTTTCGATTTTTATAATCCCCCATCGATTTAAACTGGAAACTATTTTGAAAAATGCCCTGAAAATATTTTCTTACAAATAAGTGCCATTTTATAGTATAATCTTGGTCAGTCATGAGATCTCTTCAGAGTTGTATAACCAAAGCGGCATAGTTATAAATCAAACTGGTAGGATAGTATTGGTCACGAAAGCCCATTTTTCGTGAAGCTCCCATTTTTATACCTTTAATGAAAATGAAATGGTATATAAACTTAGTCGCGAATCCCAAAATTGTAATTCCTTAAAGGAAAATAGATAGACCCACCAATAAGTATACCGAAATGATCAGGAAGAAGAGCTGAGTTGATTTAGCCATGTCCGTCTGTCTCTTTGTATACAAACTAGTCCCTCAATTTTTGAGATATCTCGATAAAATTTGGTGAGCGGGTATATTTAGGTGTCCGAATAGATATTCCTCGGAACCGGCCGGATTGCACCATTATAGCATACATGTATCCCCCATACAACCGATTTTTCAGAAAATTGGATTTTTGTCATATCTACCTCAATTTATCAGATTGAAGCTTCAAACTTATATGCTTTCGTATATTGCACATGATGTTGTCTGAAAAATGGATGAGATCGGTCGTATATATAGTATATATCCCCCATAATCGATTGTTCAGATAAGAAACTTTTCGTAATTTCTGCCCCATTTTAACAGCTAGAACCGAATGCTTACGTATATAGCATATATTGTTGTCTAAAAAAATCATAGATTTCGGTCGTACATATGGTACGGATCCCATAAAACCGAAATTCCGCTTATTTGAAACCTCCTGCTAACGTTCGAACCTCTAAACTGTTGAATAAAGCACTCCAATATTCAGTATTGCAAACTGGTCTTTATTTAGATTACTTTGGGAGTAGTACTTCACAATTATACTTCACAACCAATGGCGTGTTTAAATCAAACTGATTAGTTATTACTCAGCTTGCGCTGCTTTTATACTCTCTCTTGCCTCGCCCGCATATTTCTCCAAAAGTCTAGATGTCTCAACTTCTAGAACTCTTGTATCTCCTGCTTGGTAATTTAGTTATATGCGTGTGTGAGTAAGAACTTCGGCTGATGATTACACGTGTGTGTGTGAGATATCTCTTCACTTCGAGCTGCTGGTTATGTGTGTGCATGTACTTCTCGCCGCCTTCCATATGTGTGTATAAATGATGATTGATGGGTTCATGTACACAAGTGTAGCTTGCTTTAATGTTTTTGTTGTTGTGCCTTTATTTACTAACAGCTTAGTGATGCTAAAATTCGCCACAATACGAATTGTTTTGTAATACAAAAAATAATTGGCGTGATTTATCCTAAAGAGATTTTAGGCCAAGCTTCTCTTCCAGTTTGCGTTGCACTCCTTTTAAACGTTACCTACAAATTAGCAGAACGGAACCTATTATGCCGACTCCGAACGGCAGATGAATTTTCACTGTGAAGCTTTTCATGCCAGAAATGCAAGCGCAGTGTTTAACAAATCTCTGCCGAGGGACGATCCACATTAGAAAAACTTATTCTCTAAATTATTGATATTGCTTTGCCCGTGACTTAAAGCCCGGACCTTCGGTGAGGTAGACGGAGAACGCTACCACGACACCATGGCAGCCGCGGTATTATACTATCAAAAAATGTCAAGAACTTATTTTTTATCAACAGGTGTGGGCAACTGGACGCGATGCGCAGAATTTAATTTTTATGCAGATCCAGAGGCAGCTTTTGCTGTACTAGCCAGATCCAAATGTCCCATTACAATATTACCATGGGAACCCTGTTTGGAAGATCGTTTCTTTATATGTATTGTATGTAAAAAAAAAAAAAAAAAAGAAATTCGAATTACTTTTAAATTGCTTATTAGATAAATAAAAAAAAAATAACAATGCATTCCAGAATTGGCGCCTAGAAGAACTGGGTAAAGCAGCAATGAGCACTTGTGCCGCCATCGATGTAATGAATATAGTGGAAAGAGCTCAATGGATGCCATCAAATCTTAAAAATTGGAATCCCTGTGATGCTTTCATAGTGGCAGCATTTCTATTTGAAAGTACACTGGTAAAAAAGAAAAGCAGTTGGCATGCAACAGTGGATTTGACAGGTCATACACGTGGTCAAATGATTTTGGATCGTTTACAAGAGGTGAATAAATTTCCGAAGAATGTCGAAATCATTGAATTATTAGACGCGGACGTATTCAAGAAAATCGCACAATGGTCGGTGGGACTGTATGATGAGTTTATCGTTGATCATTGCAATGGAAATTAAATATTTTAAATTAAATTTAGAATAAATTTTTTTTATAATATAGTTATTACAGTATTTTTTAAGCTAAATGAGATTATGGTGTATTAATAAATTTAGTGTAAAGCAAACAAAAGTTGTACAGTTTTATTCCATAATTCGTTAAAGCTAAAGTAGGTTTAAGAAGCTCTTATAATTGCAAATTTGTCTGGAAATGTCATTTTAAAGGGCTTTATATACTTTTTATGAATACGGGGGTTAATATATACGTTTGTGGTCACAAGCGATAATAATAGACGAAATCTTCCATACTTTTGCTTCGAATTTCATTACAAAGACTTATGACAACTTATGATAAAAACAGGGGCTTAATAGCTCATAAATAGCTCATGAGGACCGAAAAAGTTACAAAAAGCTATGGGGTTTTATTATCAACAAGTAAGGAAGTCTAAGTTAGGGTGTAACCAAACATTACATACTCGGATGAGATCTTAGCTGCGTTGGTTTAGGAGATGGTTTATAAATGGTTTTTAATTCCATATCACATACGTTTGGGAAATATCGACCAAATTGTAGGCCAAGGGTGACTTTTTTCAGAACGATTTTCCTTCATCCTTTGTCAAATAAAGGAAAATCACCATGTAGGAAAATGAACCTAGGGTAACCTTTGAATGTGTTTGTATTAAAGAGTATTTTAAAAGGGAGTGTGCCTTAGTTCTATAGATGGACGCCTTTTCGAGATATCGCCATAAAGGTGGACCAGGGGTGACTCTAGAATGTGTTTGTACGATATGGGTATCAAATGAAAGGTGTTAATGAGTATTTTAAAAGGGAGTGTGCCTTAGTTCTTTTCGTGATATCGCCATAAAGGTGGACCAGGGGTGACTCTAGAATGTGTTTGTACGATATGGGTATCAATTGAAAGATGTTAATGAGTATTTTAAAAGGGAGTAGGCCTTAGTTCTATAGGTGAGCGCCTTTTCGAGATATCGCCATAAAGGTGAACCAGGGGTGACTCTATAATGTGTTTGTACGATATTGATATCAAATTAAAGGTAATAATGAGGGTTTTAAAAGGGAGTGGCCCCTAGTTGTATATGTGAAGGCGTTTTCGATATATCGACCAAATGTGGACCAGGGAGACCCAGAATATCATGAGTCGGGTACCGCTAATTTTTTTATATATGTAATACCACGAACAGTATTCCTGCCATGATTCCAAGGGCTTTTGATTTCGCCATGCAGAACTTTTTCTCATTTTCTTCCACTTAATATGGTATGTGTCACACCCATTTTGCAAGGTATATTCTAAAGTTATATTTTGCGTCAAATAACCAATCCAATCACCATGTTTCATCCCTTTTTTCGTATTTGGTATAGAATTATGGCATTTTTTCATTTTTCGAAACAATCGATATCGAAAAAGTGGGCGTGGTCAAGGTCCGATTTCGCCCATTTTTAATACCAAGATAAAGTGAGTTCAGGTAAGTACATGAACTAACTAAGTTTAGTAAAGATATATCGATTTCTGCTCAAGTTATCGTGTTAACGGCCGAGCGGAAGGACAGACGGTCGACTGTGTATAAAAAACTGGGCGTGGCCTCAACCGGTTTCACCCATTTTCACAGAAAACAGTTATCGTCATAGAAGTTATGTCCTTACCAAATTTCACAAGGATTGGTAAATTTTTGTTCGGCTTATGGCATTAAAAGTATTCTAGACAAATGAAATGAAAAAGGGTGGAGCCACGCCTATTTTGAAATCTTTTTTTTATGGTTATAGTCCGATTTCGTTCATTTTAAATAGCGATCTGAGATGAGTGCCCAGGAACACATACATACCAAATTTCATTAAGATACCTCAAAATTCACCCAAGTTATCGTGTTTACGGCGGACGGACGGACGGACATGGCTAAATGAATTCCTTTTTTCGCCCAGATCATTTTGATATTGTAACGAATTTACTGAAATTCCGCTTATTCCAAATCTTCTGCTAACGTTCGAGTCGCTAAACTGTTGAATAAATAACTCCAATATTGAATAATGCAAAAATGGCCTTTATTAAAGTACTTCACAATAACACTTATACTTCGCAACTAATAGCTTGCTTAAACCAAACTGATTGTCGTGCCTCTACTGTTGCTGCCTTTTATACTCTGTGATTTCTCGTTCGCATACTTCTAGGCGCTTCTATTTCTAGAATTTACTAATTAGTTATCAGCTATAAAATTACTACGTTTATAGCTTCTCATATGCGCGTGTATTTGTGAGTGATACTTGCACAATTATAATTGCCTACTTTTGGGAGCATCTCAGATAAGATATATGCATGTGTTTGTGCGTCTCTTCTCCGCTGCGTGTACGTACATACGTGTAGACATAATGATTGATTCGTTTATGTAGATACAGGTGATTGCCTTCTTTATTGTTGTTGTGGCTTCATTTACTTAGCATCAGACTAGTGATGCGACTATCACTTAGGGTCACTAATCTTCGTCACACTGCCCTCCACCTAAGTCTGATCGTCCCGATCAGAGAAATCTCTCGATCTGACCGCTGCTAGCCTCTCAAAATGAACCACCCTTCTGTTTCGTGGTTTCCCAATTGTTTGTATGCGGTAGATGACATCACTGATCCTCTTCACAGCTCTGTACGGGCCTTCCCAACTGCACCAAAATTCGGATGGAACACCTTTCCGCCAGTGAGGGTTGTATAACAGTACCAAATCTCCCACGCGGAAACCTTCCGAATTATTTTTCTTGTCGTACCTGTCTTTCATCTTACTACTAAATACCCTGGGCCGTTCCCTCACACTCTGTTGTTTGGCCAATGAACTACTTCGTAGAGCTTGCACTTGACGGATAGGCTTCTCATAATCAGTATCGTTCCCACGTTTCACAACAGTAGTGTGACCCGGCTTGAAACTACCCTCGCATTCCTTCTTGGAAGTTCGTTCCTTCGTTTTTGTGCGTCCATTTGATTTTGTCAATGTCAATGTTTCTCTCGCAGGTACTTTCGATTTCGTTTTATTTGGCCCATTCGATCCATCAACCTTTGTCTTTGACTTTCGTGGTCTTTGTCGAGTCTTCTCAGCCAGTACTCGATTACTACTGAGCCCTTTCTCCAAACTGAAGTTAAGTGCTATATCCTGGTTCTTATAACGCATAATCCTTGTCTGCATGTCGATGCTGATATCATGGCCAACTAAGAAGTCCACTCCCAATATGACTTCATCAATAATCTCCGCTACAACGGATTTGTTTAGAACCATGACCTTCCCAATTAAGGCTTCACAGATCACTTCTCCCAGGACTTGGTTATACTCGTCAGTGACCGTACGCAATCTTGCTCCAGGTAATGGCTTTACTCTCCTGTATACGAAATCAAGGAATGAGATGCGCCCGTATCTACAATCAGTACACGTTCTTTGCCATCCACATTTCCCCTGACGGTAAGACTACTCGATTTCCTTCCGATCAGCGAGATAGATATCACAGGACATTCAATATCTGGGGCAATTTCTCGATCTTTACAGCTGACTCGCTGCTCTTGCTTATCTCCTCCAGCTTTGCGTTTACGGCCACCCAAGTTGGAAATACCAGGACCGGTGCTGCAATGACGAGCAATGTGACCTGGGTTACCGCACTTGAAACATTTGATTGCACCATTATTCTACTGTTGCGTTCCTTTTAAAGCTTCTAAAATTGCGTCTACCCACTCTGGCCTTTCTACTTCCACACGGCGTGCTTTGAAAACTGGCTTACACAGAAGCGACGCTGTTTCTTGAATCAGAGTATGTGATACCGTTTCAGCAAATGTCAACTTCGCTTCGTTTCCACGTCCCGTATGCCATTTATAAAATTCTGGATTTTTACCCTCACGGTGTATTCCACGGGTGCGTCCGCATTTGCGAGATGAGCCAATCTTTCAACATCCGAGGCAAACTCCTGCAAATTTTCATTCGCTCTTTGGTTACGGTTTTGCAACTCAATTTGGTATATCTGTTTTCTATGCTCGCTTCCATAACGACTCTTGACAGCGGCCATTAATGCTTCACGGTTGTTCCGCTCTCCTTCGGGAATCGTCTGTAGGGTTTCGGCTGCTGGCCCTTCCAATGCTACGAATAGAGGTGCAACTTTATCTTCAGCATTCCAGTTGTTCACTGCTGCGGTCTTCTCAAACTGTAGCTTAAAGACCTGGAAAGGTACAGAACCGTCAAAGGATGGTGTTTTTACCTTTGGATTACTCGTTGGAACTGCTGGGCGATTTAGTTGCAACTGCCAGATACGTCCTTTCAAAGCATCCACCTCGGTCTCGATTTTTTCCTCAAACTGTAAAATTTTTGTATCCTGGGCCTCCAGCTTCGATGTTACCCTTATCTCCTGTGCCTCCAGCTGCGAGGATATGCGGCCCTCCTGTGCTTTCAACTGCTCAGCCAACTGAGATGTCATATATTTCTTTTTCTCTTCCAGTTGGGATGCCATATATGTCTTCTGCTTTTCCAGTTGTGAAGACATATTTGTGGATATTTGTGATGACATTTCTGTTATACGCGTTTCTTGTGCTTCAATCTTGGACGGTATGCGTGTCTCCTGCGATTCCAGTTGAGATGCAATTTGCGGCGACATTGATGTTACTGTTGATGTTTGTGCAGATATTGCAGGCAATATCATGTTCAAGTCTGTGCTAGTAACTGTCTGCGATGTTTCGTTTTTTTCTTCAATTTTTGTTGTTGATTATTCCACATCAGGACATACTCATCCACATTAATTCCTTCCAATTCCATAGCCTCTCGTAGTCGTGCCTGAAGTTCGAGTTTATTGCCGGTTGTATTCAATCCACGGCTCTCCAACTCCTTCTTCAGTTGCTGGATCTTCAATTAACTCCACTTTGCCATGTCCAAGTTGTATTCGCAATCTTCGGAATTATCCGCTTATTCCAAATCTTGTGCTAACGTTCGAATCGCTAAACTGTTGAATAAATAACTCCAATATTGAATAATGCAAAAATGGCTATTATTAAAATACTTCACAAGTACTTCACAGTACTTCTGTGATTTCTCGTTCGCATACTTCTAGGCGCTTCCATTTCTAGAATTTACTAGTTAGTTATCAGCTATAAAATTACTACGTTTATAGCTTCTCATATGCGCGTGTATATGTGGGTGATACTTGCACAATTATAATTGCCTACTTTTGGGAGCATCTCAGATAAGATATATGCATGTGTTTGTGCGTCTCTTCTCCGCTGCGTGTACGTACATATGTGTAGACATAACGATTGATTTGTTTATGTAGATACAAGTGACTGACTGCTTTATTGTTGTTATGGCTTCATTTACTTAGCATCAGACTAGTGATGTGAGTATCACTTAGTGTCACTAATCTTCGTCACAATATATAGAAGTCTATATATATCTCGATTAGTTTATGTCATTACGGGGTACCGTTATGCGAACAACATTAATATACTCTGTGAGTTCTGCTCAGCTGAGTATAAAAATAGGTAGTAGGCTTTTTCATTCTGCACATTTCCTAAGTCGACTTAGGCTGTTATCGCTTGTGACCGCAGATATATGTCTGCATTTGAAAACTTCCAAATGTTATCTTATCCAATAATTGGTCTGCCTACAATTGAAACATGGTCTCCTCCCCCCTATCACTTTCTTTTTCATCCCTTTTTCCTCCACTCCCACTCCTGCTATCACATCACTCCCTTTCCCACACTCACTCTCACTTATAATCCAACTGCCACTATCACACCCATTTCCATTCCCATTACCACTATTACTCCCTTTCCCACTCTCACTCTTACTAACACTCCCCCTCCGACACACAATTTCACTACCACCCTCACACCCACTCCACCTCCTACATCCGCTAATTCTCCCACACCCTTCTTATATTGGATACCTGCTTCAAATGATTGCGGAAATATATAGAATTTAACCTTTTACTGATAGGGAACATAGTATATCCTAATATTAATTTGAGCCATACTGCTCCGTTTTTGCAAAATAAAATTAATATTGCCTATAAGCGTACCTCGCTCACTTTTTTAAAACTGTATACAGCCGTAAAAATACCGTGTGAACACGAGAACCCATTCTGAAAATTTCTTTGAAATCGGCTAAGTACTTTGGTACCTTAAATATAAGACACACATTCAACGTCCTGGTGGATGAAAAAGCGCGCCATTTTCATTTACCGTCCTGGTGGATGAAAAGGTGCTCTATTTTCATCCAACAGCCTTCTGAAATCTTCTGGCGGACCTGCGCCTAGTTGACCTTCGATTTTCTAGGTACCTTTTCTACTTGTCTATTTTATGCTTTGATTATTGTTCTTAGGACCTCTCTTCCTACGGTGCAGATAAATATTATAAAGCTGACCCTTCGATGCGGACTGAAATACGGTAAGTACTTTCCAAACGCTTGGCGTTATTTTATGGTTCCGTCGCTGCAATAAGAGCTATGTATCCTCCGACTTCACCATACATAAGATTCATACCTAAGGCTATAGTGCAGCGGGATCAGCGCTCTATCAACAATCTTAAAACGTGTGCCTTGCTTTTTGGAGTGGAACAAATCCCCTTAGCCATATAAAAAACGGCCTCATCAAAAGCTTGAGTCGATTCTCTTTGTCTATTCCCTTTATTCTTATATCCTTACGGCTAGTCTTCTTTAAGTTAATAGTACTGGAGCATTTAAAAGCTGGCCTGTCACCTTCAGCCAATCATCTTTTTCTCGTAGCTGTAGAAATACTACCCGATGGTTTTGGTGGTAATTTGCCCGATCTGGCACGTTCCAGAAACAAGCACCATTAAGGTACGTAGGGAGGCCATCCCGCCCCAGCACCTCCTAGGTTCACGAGGAGTTTGTGGTCGCTAGAGGATCGACTGCTGAATATGTGTATAACACATTAATGCTTGTAACAGGATTCGCCTCGGGTAGGTGAGATTGACAATAGAGTTTGGGAAGCAATAAAGCTATAAAGCTGTTTATTGCGTTTCACAACCCCTCGAATTCCGTTTTCAGCCAACCGCTGCCTGTTCTTTCTGACCGAGTCCTCTTCCTCCTTGACCTGGTTAAGGTATCGGTCGTTGCTCGCAGCAAAGATGAACTCTGCGAACTGCCTGCGACCTGCTTTAACCAGCTCACTGGCCCTTGCCAGGCGATGTCTTTCTCGATCGATTTGATGGAACACTGCTTCTAAACGCGGAACAATTCATAATAAAGCCGGGTGTTGGAATAGGGGTTTCTTTCGCTTTCTGTTTCGTGCACTTCTCCAATCCACTATTTTGTTTAGGATCTGCCAAGAGCACTCTTTCAAATCAGACTTTCTTCTATTTTTGTTGCCATCCTTTTCTTCGTTACTATTTGTTGAGTGATCCTAGCTATGAATCATTCGCATACACATTGGACTAGAGGAATGGGTAGTTTTCGGTCACCGATATCAGGCCGCTCTTATAGGAAGTGGAACAGGGTAGATGCGTAATCCACTCCCTCACATGGTCGGGCGCTATGAATTTCTACTAAGGTCGAAGATAAAAATGCCCTGCAGTTTTTTTCATGTTGACTCGTGAAAGTGTTCTATGTAAATCCGCATCAAGCCCTGATACCATCAACAAGATGGATGCTTAAATCAAAAATATCTCAACCTTTTTCTTCGCTTTACATTCCACGAACTCTATATAACGATACTACACATAAACCATAAAAATTATCTCATGCTGGCAACAAAATGTTTCCAGTCCATCCGGCCCTCTGACAACTTGTCAAAAATCTGTTACGAACGAGACAAAATAAATGCACACATAAAATAAATAACCAACACAAAACCGATAAATGTCTATATGTAAACAAATCATACAAAAATAGTATACCAGTATGAAAGGAAAAACCACCAAAGCACAACGAATGCGAATGCGCAAACACAAAGCACACCCCGAATACAAACAATGCCACCACCATCACCTCCGCCCCTTTATCTTAAACACTATGGTGTAATTGCCAACAAAACCATAGAAACAATTAAATAGGAAAGCTAGATGGTGTGCTTTGTTCGAGAGCAATTGAGCAGTTACAAGTATGTACGTGTGTGTGTAAAGATGGGTTGGTGAGTGCGCCGCCAATGCACAGTTGACGTGTGCCAATTAAAGAGCCTGAAAAAAGGTATGACGGATTTATTAGTACACCCAAATATGTTCCATGAAATATATAGAAGATAATAAGCATGAGAAGAGTGACAGGGAAGAGAGCCTTATCAAAGAATCGTGAATCGCTAGGGTGAGTTCAGTCCGTGGTCGACCTAAACGACGAGGGCTCGCGCTTTGCGTGAATCCGTGAGGTGGTGAGAGCACATATGCGTGAAAAACGACAGCGATCGGGAGAGGGCAATATACCTACATATGTATATTCAAGAAGGGGAATGTAGATGGGGAATGTCCGGTTTCATGCATGCGAGGCGGCCCGTGCAGCTCTGTAAGAGCTGTAAGACAAAACAAAGAGAAGACGCAATAGCGAAGAATTTTATGCGACGGGAACTCCAAGCCAGATAGAGCATATAGTCCCAATAAGGGCTTAGTGCTAATATAACAATCCCGCTAATACGAAGGAACAGAGGGTGTGGGGAACCACGGAGAAGCCAAAGAAAGATAAGTTACTCGATGTACTCAAAGCGAACTGACACAGATGTTGCGGCTAATTCCAGGAGGACGAGGGGCGTTGCGAATTAGTAGATAATCTGCTGTTCGGGTGCTACATCCTTCAGAGCAAGCAGTAACTGATAAGGTGAAATAAAAGCGTCGCCCTAACATGACTTTCAGGGGAGTCGCTGCAAAACTCTAAAGAGAATTGGCAACAATACAGCATACAAAAAGAGTTGATCTCCTGGGCAATATTTACCAAGATACGGATGCCAAATATATCGTGGGTCATCCTATATTATATTTAAGTCGGGAATCATTCAGCTTTTAAGAAAATCAATGGGCTGAGCAAGACTTGGAAATAATCGAACTTGCAGCATATCCTGTACTGGGCAGGAAATAACGACTTGCCGCGATCCGAATCATAGCGTCGTTCTGAAAAATAATGTTTGCCTGCGCATACGCACCGATAGAGGGGTTAGACGATATGGAATAAATAAGATAAGGAACTGTTTTATATTAACCCAAATGAGGTATACGACCGCTGCACCGGCATGACAAATCAGGCTTGGCGAGTTAAACGAAAGGGTGTGAATGTAAGGAGTATTTGTGCATTATCGTGACGCCGGGATGTTTCTGGGATGAATTTGTACCATTTCCGGCCAATTACCGGGTCGTTTTGGACCCTCTTGTGGTACTTCTGAGTTTTTGCATGAGTCATATCGGAACTATTTCGAGATTTTTCGGGATAATTCCGATCATTTTGGGACTGTTTTCGAGGCTATATCGTTAATAAGATCATACAAGTCGAGGTCTAAGCATTTGAGACTATCTTAACTTCGAGGAGCTTTTGATATGATATCGAAATATTCCGACCAATTTCTCATTCGATTATTGCAGGATTACTTCCGACCTGTTAGATGGGTTACATCGAAACTATTGCGGGGTTTTTTACATCGTTTCTTGACTATTTTCGGACCATGTCCGGCTCATTTCGGGATTCTCTTTCGATTATTGCAACACAACTTCTGAAGTTTATTATGCACCACATCGGAACTTTTCCAGAATTTTTCGAAATAATTTCGGGATAATATCTGGACCATTTCGGGTGTAAGTCTTGATCATTAGTTTAATTTCGAAGCTATTTCGGAGCTTCTCTCGACCATTTCGGGAGTGTTTTCGGGGTTATTTCGGTAAAATGGTGATATATATAATATATCATTTCATTGTATTTTTGAGATGATATCCGACTATTTTCGGACTATGTCCGGCTCATTTCGAAACTTTCTTCCGATTACTGCAACACAACTTCAGAATTTTATTATGAAACGCATCCAAACTTTTTCAGAAATGTTTCGATATAATTTCGAGATTATATGTGGACCATTTCAGATGTATGTATGGATCATTTCCGAATTGTTTTGGGGATAGTTCCCGGGCTATTTCGGAGCTATCTTCCGAGCATTTTGGGATTGTTTTCATATAAGTCAAAGTCTAAGCAATTTTTGAAAAGTAAGCATATTCAGGCTGTCTCCATATGATTTCGGACTAGTTTTGGGATGATTACAGACCATTTCTGGACTATCTTTGGCTTATTTCGGTAGTCTCGATTATTTCAGAACTACCTCAGAGACTTTTTTCGGGATAGTTTGAGGAATATATCTGTACCATTTCAGTGTATCTGTGGTTTTGGAACTGTTTTTGGAATAATTTCGGGTCTATTTCTAGACGGGTCTTCCGACTATTTCGGCATTGTTGTCGGAGCTTTTCCGGGACTATCTTCCACCCTCTTCGGAATCATTTCGGGATGGTTTCGGTATTGCTTTTAGAATCATTTCAGCAACGTTTTCGTGTTTTCTATCATATCTAACCCACTCAGAATTTAGGTGATTCAGTTTTGAATTTCCCTGCATATCAATACAATTTGATTACGCTTTCTGACTAAATAATGAGTTATCATACAATTGAACAAAAGAAATAATCAAATATGAATACTTTTGATGATGAAAAACTAAAAATCATTTTTCGATCACTTTTTGGAATCATTTTTGAAGTCCTTTGATGATTAAATTTTAATATTTCATAAAAAACAACAAAAGGAATAACCAAATATGCTTGCCTTTGATGATCAAAAACTGAATATAGTTTTTCAATCACATTTTGGAATTATATTTGAATTAAATGTGTTTACTTTAGGTGATCAAAAATTTATAATCATTTTTAATTCAGCTTTCTGAACCTTTTCTGACTATATTTGTTGACTGAATAATGAATTTTATACTTGTTAACATTTTACTTTTCAATGAAAATCTTATTTTTTTCACATACACACATTTTTTCAATCATGAAGCTCAGAAAAAATATATAAAAATTTTATTATTTATTCTTCAAGATAAGAAATAATGTAAATGCTGCTCGTGACCGAAGATTTCCTCAACCATTTCTCCGCCTTCGGCTTCCCGGAAAATACATGATAGTTGGACAATACAAAGGTTGTGAGCTATTTGAACCCCAGGTAAGTGAAACTCTCTTGACATATGTACCTGGATATGTCTTCAACATCCCGTACCGTATTGTATTTTAAGATATTGACGATCATACCCAGCCAGCATTTTTTGAAAATTTTGATCAAAGAATATTCAAATATCATACCCCAAGATGATTAAAAACGTTCAGATTTAAAAGCATTTTCTGTTCGAAAACTGCATCGTCGGGAGAAAAATATACCATAAATGTGGTTATTCTTGAATAACCATTTATGATTCATATTTCGAAACGCTTTTTATTCATAATTGATATCATTGTAAAATTGAGCTACAATTGTTTTATAGTATTATTTGACTGCTTTTCACAGTCATTTTCTGATCATATTTGTGAACATATTTCAGTCGTTTTGGTTGAGATTTTTGAATCATTTTTGAATGCGATTATGAAGCATTCATTCTTCATATATAATTCAAAATAAGATACTACATAATAATCTTATTTCATCAGGGGAAGAAAGCATGCGGAAGTGAGCTACTTGAACCACAGGTCACTCACAAACAAACTTGATCGATATACACCTGCGAATACAACATCCAACATCAGCTATGATCGTCAATATCTTAAAATACGATACGGTACGGGATGTTGAAGCCGTATCCAGGTATGTCAAGATAGTTTCACTTACCAGGGATTCAAATAGCTCACAACCTTTGTATTGTCCAACTATTATGTGTTCTCGGGGAAGCCGAACGTGGGGAAATGGTTGGGGAGATCTTCGGTCACGAGCAGCATTTACATTATTTCTTGTCTTGAAGAATATGTATAATTGTATAAATAATAAACATTTTATATATTTTTTCTGAGCTTCATGATTGAAAAGATATGTGTATTTAAAAAAAATTAGATTTTCATTGAAAAGTAAAATTTTAACAAGTATAAAATTCATTATTCAGTCAAAAAATATATGCATAAAAGATTCAGAAAGCAAAATTAAAAATGATTACAAATTCTTGATCACATAAAGTAAACACATTTGATTCAAATATAACTCCAAAATGTGATTGAAAAACCTATTCAGTTTCTGATCATCAAAGGTAAGCATATTTTATTATTCCTTTTGTTGTTTTTTAAGAAATATAAAAATTTAATCGTCAATGGACTTCAAAAATGATTCCAAAAAGTGATCGAAAAATGATTTTCAGTTTCTGATCATCAAAAGTATTCATATTTGATTATTTCTTTTGTTCAATTGTATGATAACTCATTATTTAGTCAGAAAGAGTAATCAAATTGTATTTATATGTAAGGAAATTCAAAATTGTATCATCTAAATGCTGAGTGGGTAGTAGATAATGTTGGATGTTGTAGTCGCAGGTGTATATCGGTCAAGTTTGTTTGCGAGTTAGCTGTGGTTCAAATAGCTCACTTTCGCATGCTTTCTTCCCCTGATGAAATAAGATTATTATGTAGTATCCTATTTTGAATGAGATATGAAGAATAAATGCATTATAATGGCATTCAAAACGATTGAAATATATTCACGAATATGATCAGAAAATGACTGTGAAAAGCAGTCAAATATTACTCTAAAACTATTAAAGCCCAATTTTACAATGATATCAAATATGAATAAAAAGCGTTTCGAAATAGGAACCATAAATGATTATTCAAGAATGATCACATTTATGGTAAATTTTTCTCCCGACGATACGTTAATTTTCGAACAGAAAATGCTTTTAAATTTGAACGTTTTTAATCATCTGGGGTATGATATTTAAATATTTTTTTATCAAAATTTTCAAAAAATGCTGGCTGGGAAAGAACTTGAATTTTCTAGCTTTGTCTTCATCAAATTTGTTGCTATCAAATTTTTAACTACAACTTTCACAACATTCACACACTGTGCAAACTAATATATCACCAACAGACAGCAGTAGAAACCCTCGTCATCATCACCATCTAAATCGTCATCGTCATTATCAACATCACCAACAGCAACAACTATCACAACATTAGCAACCAACCAACCATCCACGGGTGACGGGCAGGCAAGCAATCCAACCCACCAGCACCATAGTAGCAATCGACAAACAGTTCGGCAGTAAGCTAGCTGTCAGAACGAATTGAGAGGAGCAAGCGTTTGGACGTTTTTGTCGTCGCGGTATTGGCAAATCGACTATCGACACACGGTCGTCTGCGTCGCTGTGTCGCGTATGCCATTTGTGTTGTTGTTCTTTCAAATAATCGCGGGCCTAACTCTAATTCTATTTGTTTTACATTATATTTATTATATAATTAATGCAATTGCCGGCGATTTACAATTGCAACAGCAGAAACAACAACAACAAATATTGCAATTGCAATCAAACGTGAATTTGCAACAAAACCCAAAACAACAACAACTGCAAGAAAAAGCAAAATCTATTGTTCATAAAAAATATCGACAGCAACGCATCCCGGTAGCGTCTGCAACATATAGAAAATTTACAACAACAACAACTGGTGAAAAAATGCAAACAAGCGACGATGCAAAATTTATAAAAAAGTGAGTGCAAAGAAAACAAAAAAAAAAAGAGTTAAATAATAATTATAAATAAAGAAAAAAATTATAAATGCATAAAGTGCAAAAAAGGTGTGCTACAAAGAAAAGAAGAAGAAAAAGGAAAATATTATATGTATGTACACACAGAAAAGCAGTGAAAAATGAGCTGTCCATTTGCGTACGTTAAACAATGCCCCGTTTGGGGGGTGGGTCATACGCCTCAAATAAAATACCAAAGTGGCCTCATCTAAAATCGAATGACGTTAAACAGCGCAGTCCAAAAGCTCCATAAATTAATAATATTGAATTGAATTTTTTTAAATGTGCACATCTACACATATATACATACAAACATATTTACATATATACACAGTGAAAAAAGTAAAAGTATGACTAACGATAAACGCAAACCAAAAACAAATCAATTTAGAAAAGGTTCAGGCTGCTGACGACCATCATTTTCCCAGCGCCTGACTTTGCAGCCAGGTTGTGTGTGTGTATGTGTGCATGCGTGTGTCAGCATTATCGATTTTCCACTTCCACCGTGTTTTCCGACTGCCGCCGACCAACACGCGAAAATTCCTATCATACGATTTTATATCTGTACATATGTATGCTAGGGTAGTTCCAATAAATTAAGATTTTCCATCTTTCATTGAGGTCAAGTTAGGGGAAACCGCGAATTTTACTTCCTTTAAATATGGTCGGTTTCATATTTATCCGCGAATTTTAGTACAACATTGGGGAAGCCTGTAGTCGATTTTTTATTAACTTCCAATGGACCGCACAACAGAGCTTGTCCACTAACAAGATTCAGAGGAAAAGCAAAGCCATAGTGGAGTTGAGTCTTCTTGGAAGACATGTAAAAGAAATGTTTAAGCTGGCAAAGATCTCGGAAAGCGAAGCGTGCGGGGATGAGTAAAGAGATCTGTTGAAGCTGTACAAGCGCGAAATCCGTAAAGCGAACAGAGGCTCATTCAAGGGGCTTATAAGCGCAATACAAAGCTGTATAGCTTCATAGCTTCCGCAACCCAATTATCAACATGACCTCCGCGAGGGAATCCTGTTACAAATATGAATGTATGATACACATATTTCGCCGTAGGGCTCTGGCGACCCCAAGTTCCGCAAGCAAGTAAGGGATGGGGGACGGGATTGCCTAGAAGGTTTCACATGTTAATCGTTCCCGAGATGGTCCTGCTAGTACTCAAATAGTGCTTTGTTACCGGAACGTACTGGTTCCATATTCGGCAAAGAGCCAACAACATAATAACACTCTCCAAAACATTCGGATAGAGTCTTTATTGTTAATACAACAACAACAACAACAAGCCTCATGGACATCGAGTAGTCCAGCGCGGTCAAGGAAAGTCCTAGCTAGGGGAAATGTAGTCCTGGAATTAACAAAGGGAACGGGGAATGGCCACGTAGTAGTGAAGAACCCTTGAAGCGCTTCTCGACGCACGTTTCCCATCAGGCGGCGATGTAGAAAAGCCAGCAGACAACTTTAACACTTCGATCACGGAGCAGTTAGTGTGGAACTCAGTGACTGAGGCCAAGATCGAGTGAGCCATGAAGACTTTGTCTTTATCTGTTATAGCAGATGTAGGAACTTCAAGTTGGAGGAGGAAACGATCGAGCACGTTTTGTGCTAGTGTCCTGCGCTCGCAAGGCTAAGGTACCAGCTATTAGGAGTGACACAGCTATCAGATCTAGAAGCAGCAAGTAGCATTGGTCCTAGAAAGTTTATAGTATGTGCCAAGAGGACAGAGTTATTTTGTAACATAGGTCCTGGTTTCTTATAGGGCTTTTGAGTTTATTCGTTGAGCAAACACTAAGAACAACATCAGTTCTGAAATCCAGCGAAGAATCACTCTTACCAATAAATCTACTTTCGACTACGTAGGCAATTGAAAAGTAAAGTCCTCTCTCGGCAAACGATAATCATGCTCTATTTTTGCCGAGTCTTTGATGGGCAGCGGTTTGTCAAGCGTCACGATCTGAGACTGCTCAGCTACAGAAGAAATTTCATCAGCCAAGCGTAATACTTAAAGAGAACAGAAGCAAACGTATTATACATTAATTTAGAGAGGTGAGAACAATCTTTTTTATAGAAAAAAGGGAGTCCGAGCTATCAAATGTGTTTGAGTGAGAGTTATAATCTTGGCATAAACGCCGAAAAGGTTCATTTTGTTCGAAATTCGTTCTACATTGTTTCAGCAGAAGAGGTTTGAAGTGTCTCGATGTCCGAGAGGGAACGCAAAAGTTCACTTCATTCAGAAGGAATGGGCTCGAAATTGATCCATTTAAAAGTTTTGTCATAAATATCACACCAAGCATTTCCCTTCGACTAGCAAGAGTTGGAAGATTGATAAGCTTTAATCGATTAGTATAAGGTGGAAGATTAGTTAAAGAGTCCCATTGGAAATTTCTTAAGGCAAATAGTAAAAATTGTTTTTGTATTGATTCGAGACTGTCTGCATGGACTTGATAACGCGGATTCCAAATTATCGAGCCGTATTCTAATATTGGCCTAACTAATGTTGTAAAAAGTGCTTTAGTTATGTAAGGGTCGTTAAATTCTTTTGACCACCGTTTAACAAATGCAAAAACACCTTTGCCTTTATTCACTGTAGCATTAATATGAAGATTGAAACTAAGTTTGGAATCCATCATGACTCCCAAGTCAATAAAATTATTTACAGTTTCTAGACTATAGTTGTTAATTGTATATGAAGCTGGTGGCTAAACTCTCCGAGAAAAACACATGAATTTACATTTTTTGAGATTGAGCGGCATATAATTTACATTGCACCAGGTAACCAAGTGATTTAAATCCATTTGAAGCAAGGAATGTTCCTCAACCGAGGCACATGATTTGAAAAGTTTTACATCGTCTGCGTACATCAAGATTTTTGAGTATTTAATTGTACCAGATATATCGTTTATGAACAACAAGAACAGAATCGGACCAAGATGGCTGCCCTGAGGAACACCAGAAGAAACATTGATGACTCTACAAGTCACTTATCGTAGCCGTACTGCTATATGGTGCAGAAACATGGACCATGACAACATAGGATGAAGCAGCTCTGGGAGTGTTCGAGAGAAAAGTTCTTCGAAAGATTTATGGACCTCTACGCGTTGGCGATGGCGAGTACCGAAGAAGATTTAAAGATGAGCTGTACAATCTTTACGCAGACATCAACATAGTCAAGCGAATTAAAACGCAGCGGCTACGCTGGCTAGGCCATGTTATGCGAATGGAAGATGACGCTCCGGCCAAGAAAGTGTTTCTATCGGAACCCGCCTATGGAAGCAGAGGTAGAGGGCGGCCCCCACTCCGCTGAAAGGACCAGGTGGAAAACGATTTAAACTCCCTTGGTGTGACCAATTGGCGCCGGTTGGCAGACCGAAGGACTGGCGTGCCTTCTTGGACGGCCATAACCGTTTAAACGGTTAAGCGCAAATTAATTAAGTAAGGAATAAAACGCATCCAATGCATTCAGAAATCTCGCCGTGACTTAGGGTTGTCAGGTCATCAGTATAGGCCACGACTTAGAGCAAGTCGTTCAGAACTACGGCCCAAAATATGGGAAATAAGATTATCGCCCTGTCTCTCCTTTCTCTGAATTGTTGTCTCCCCCAGAGGCGATTTGACTCGCAGTGCAAGTAAGTAGGGCCTTTTCAATGGCCTCAGGCAGGATAATTTAAAGGGCTCCCGCCATAACAAGAAAAACGCCTAGCACAAGTTTTCCTTTCGATTCACAACTTTTCCGATTTTAAAACCTAATGGCAATAGGCGTGTATAGATGCCAAAAACCAAACTCTATAAATCCTACTTCTTACATAAAAATCGATCAGCTCTTCCAGCGTTTTAAAACCAACGAGAACCGCTTGATTCGTGAAAATATTTTGGAATGGACGTGAAAGATTTTCTCCGTCTTTGCAATAATGTTGACTTTGTGCATATTCCAAAAGTTGAGAACATAGCAAAACCTCAGCCAGTTGGCGTAAGTAAGATCTAGCAAACTGGAGGAAATATTTAAAGATATTTCAAGTTAAGAAAAATGTATGCCATCTAGCCACAGATCCTTTAAAAAGTTAATGCATAAAATCATATAAATGGGCTTTCGCTAAGGATAATGGATGCCATTCCCCTTAAGCCGGAAATTGGCTGCAATGAAGCAGATACCTCATCAATTGGGACAGCCAGGAAACTGGTTCTCGCTAAGGAGGATGGATGCTATTCCCCCTAGGACGAAAATTGGCGGCAATGAAACAGGTACCTACACAATTGGGACATCCGGGGAACGATTTCCTCAATGTAGCAGGATCCCTCAAGTGTGTATTTGTGAGCGTCTTCTATACGCCTTGGAAAAGGTTTACTCATTCGTTTCGGATTTTCCGATTTCAAAATTAATAACCCCTTCTTGAAAGGCTACCAGTCTAGCTTCCCTTCCAAGGTCATTAAGTGCTTGCGTGTACCACGAAGATTTCCCTTACCACCTTTAGATTTTAGTGCCCAGGAGTAATGATAGGTATGATCGCTTACAACCATACAATTACTAGTTGGTTCATCTGTACTTCCTTGACAAGACGTATTGTGATGTAATGTATGCGCCTCTAAAGACAAACGTCAAACTCAAAACCTCTTCTCTAACTGCAGTAACAAAGGTGGGGCCATCCATCACTCATGTGATAGGTATATAAACGGTGTGTTTAATCACTTAAAATGAAGACAGATCAGCTATAAAGACAGTACCCGAATATTTTGTGTTGGGTTATCGATGTTTATGGTCCTTTGCCGGATATAGATTCCAAACGTTCGAGACATAGAGCCTTTCCGGATCTTCCGCCCCCACGCCTTATGTCTATGAAGAAATTGAGGTCGCCAAAGCCTCGCGTGCTATGTTTGCGTACGATACATTCATATTTGTAAAAGGATTCACTTCGCGTAGTTGTTGTTAGCAATTAGGTTGGTAAAGCTGTTTAGCTATAAAACTTTGTATTGCGCATCCTTAGTACAAAGCTTTTGTTGCCATTACTTTTTACTCACTGCACTCGTTAGGGCTCGCCAGTAACAGCAGATGTAGGAAATGCGAGCTGCAGGAAGAAATGGCACGTTCTGTATTCAAGCCCTGCCCTCAGAGTTGCCAGAGAAAACTTTTAGTATTTACCAAGAGAACGGAGTTATTCTATAACAAAAGTCCTGAGGCCCTATTCAGTAACTATGATTTTTGAAATGTACATTTTTCTTTCATACAAATTATATGAAGAAAAAGTGTACATTTTAAAACTCACAGTTACTGAATAGGGCGCCTGGTACCTAATTGGCAAAGCAGAACCTTGCGATTTCTTCAGTTTGTTATTTTGATTTTATTGCACAACCGAACGCGAGGAACATTGAATCGGGCAAAAATAATATAAATAACGAAAGAAATCAAAAAAGTGGAGTACAAATAAATAAATAAAAGTAAAATAAAAAAATTTCAAGCACTTCCTTTATATAAATGGCAAAAATCAGCGAAAAATGTCTCCTTATATAAAGACATATTCTTGCTAAACTTTGATTTTTAAATTTTGACATAGAAATTGCAAAAATATGTATGAAAAGTAAAATTATAAAAGTGGAGCGCACATTACTTGGATTGAAAAGTTGGTAGGAAAGGAGATATCATTAGTCAGTCAATTGCGCTCCACCTTTATATTTTTACTTCTAATGAATATTTTTGCAATTTCTGTGTCAAAATTTAAAAATCAAAGTTTAGCAAGAATATGTCTTTATATAAGGAGGCATTTTTCGCTGATTTTTGTCCATTTATATAAAGGAAGTGCTTAAATTTTTTTGATTTTATTTTTATTTTCTCCTTTTCTTACATTTCCTCCGTGTCTTAACCTATCTGTTAAGTTTTACGCTTGTAGCTCAATGAGAACTTACATAAAAATCAATCGCAAAATTCCCTCCGTTCCGTTTGATTTTTCTAAATATCTCAGTCCGTGCGCCCCCTAGCGATACTTTTTCTATTCTGTCATCGGCTGTCATCGACCTCTGAATTAAGCTCTAAATTTTTAGCCTCTAGCTCATCGAGAAGTTACTTAAAATCCGGTTTCAAATTTCCAAATTATTATCTAATTTTTTCGATCCGTGCGCCACCTAACGGCATTTTTTTCTCCTTTTCTAAAATTTTTTTTTTTATTTATTCTTAAATTTTGTCGGCGTCTTATCCTATCTGTGAAGTTTTACAGTTGTAGCTCAATGAGAACTTACATAAAAATCAATCCCGAAATTCCCTCCGTTTCGTATGATTTTTCTAAATATCTTATCCCGTGCGCCCCCTAGCGAATCTTTTTGTATCCTGTCATCGGCTGTCATCAACCTCTGAATTAAGTTTGAAAAAGTTTGAAATTTCAAGTCTCTAGCTCATCGAGAAGTTACTTAAAAGCTAGTTTGAAGATTTTCAAATTCTTATCTAATTATTTCGATCCGTGCGCCGCCTAACGGATTTTCTTCCGAAATCAAAAAAGTGAAGTACAAATAAATAAAAAATAAAAGACAATAAAAAGATATGCTCTATCAACTTTAAAGAAAATTAAACTTTTGCAACTAAAAATCAACAACAACAAAAACCCATTTAACCACTTTTACTTGCTTAATGATGAGCATTGAAATATTTGTATTTAAAAAAAATTTTTTGCTGCATTACGAACGTTTTTCAATAACCTGCTGAGCAATTTTTGATTTTATATTATTTAAGATTCATACATACATATGTACATAATTAAGTTATATCAAGTATACATACATATGTTACACGTAAAAGTAAAAAGTTTAATTTTGCTATTATCTATAAATGTTATTACATCACAAAATTCATTAATATAAAAAACATCATAATTTCGAAATAATTAAACGTTTATTATCGCGCAGACGTTGGAAAGGCGGCACAATTGAACCACATCCAACGGATAAGGCATTAATTGTCAACTATCAACTGGAAGCGACGGTATTTGGAGAGCAATCGAGCAATCCAATGATTGAGGAGAGGAAGGTTAGTTGAATATTTAATGTATAAAAAACATGACAAACAACAAGTTTAGGCCAAAACAAAATTTATAAAACGTTTATGAATGTCAAGGTCATTTTCTGTAGTTATTCAAGGAGCTTTGAGAACTTACAGATAGCAAAAATTCAAAAGTATTGAGTATTGTAGAAAATACAATAAGGCTCCGTTTTTCAGTGTGAGTTCAAAGTTTATTATAAGTTTTCTAGAGTGTAACCTGGACACTTTAGCTTTTGCATAAAATTTTACTGCTCATCACAATCCCCTGTGCGGTTAAGGCGTTAGAATATGCTCGCTGTGGGCATACCGTTCGTAAAAGGCGAACAAAATACCAAAAAAACAAAAAAAAAAAAGCTATCCATTCTGAGGGGTGATAATTCGAAAGGGAGCAGTGACCCTATCCCGTCAATAAAAACTTAGTATACTTAACGAAGTAAGGAAGCCAATTTGTAGGAAAAAATCAAGAGGAGCACGACGCAAATTGGAAGAGAAGCTCGGCCTTAAATCTCTTCTTAGGTTATCGCGCCTTACATTAATATTTTTTTAACGAAGTTGAAGTTGGTAATGAAGCATTCTCCTCAGAGTACTGCGGTCACTTCAGTCTTAGAAGTAGACTATAAAGCATTCTCTTCGGAGGAATGCGTTTTTCTTCGTTGGAAAGTTGGCAATAAAGTGGGTAGTTCGCCTTTTGGCCCACAAAGTAAACATTTTTTCTTTTTCTTTTTAACTGTGAAATCCACTTATTCTACCGGACACTTTAATTTGATTCGAAACCTTGTAATTACATCCACTAAATGTGATGCATTATAACCTGGTGCTTAGAAAACGTGGTTTACATCCCTTTATACTTGTATTAAAATTGTTTACAAGCTAACTTGATACCAATGATTCGGCTACGAAGGGTTTGGGCATGCAAAATGGAGCCGATTGTTCGGTCACTGATCATGCAATTATATCCGTTGTCTTTTGACACTGTGAGGTGTTGGACCTTAAGGTAGGTACTCACGTTAAAACCATACCAATAGTTACTCATCACAATTCAAGCGGTCAATATGGCATGGTTTAACTTTAACTTAAATTTAAGCGCGCTTTGAAAAACCCGGCAAAACACAAACGGCTTAAACTTTAGCTCATTTATAACCAAACTTGCGACTACAAGCTCGGTACAAGCCTGGAGCATAATAATGTACTTAAGTATCCGCAATAATTAAAGAAAGAGTTCAGAGAGCTAACATTAGTTGGTTTCGTGAAGATTTTTTTTTTTTTTAGTGGAGGAAGCATCGAAAGACTCAAAGTCGGTGTGTGATTTTAATCGCACTAAACAACCTACCGTCATCCTACTATTCATCCCAGTACTACCGTGAAGTACTCCGCCGTCGGAAGGCGGGATGAGCACTAGGCTTTACGTCTGTTGGGAACATTCTTTCAAAGTCGCAAGTCATTTCATAAGCTGAGGCTAAAACCCTCAAACGTGTATGCCAGTTTATTCCCTTTGCTAATTATATTTTTATACTCAGCTGAGCAGAGCTCACAGAGTATATTAGTTTTGCTCGCATAACGGCGACCCGTAACGGCATAAAATAATCGAGATAGATATAAAATTCTATACATCAAAATGTTCTGGGCGAAAAAAGAAATTCATTTAGCCATGTCCGTCGGTCCGTCTGTCTGTCCGTGAACACGATAACTTGAGTAATGAAATTTGGTATGTAAGTCCCTGGGCACTCATCTCAGATAGCTATTTATAATGAACGAAATGGGACTATAACCACGCCCACTTTTTCGATATCAAAAATTTCGAAAACACCGAAAAAGTGCGATAATTCATTACCAAAGACGGATAAAGCGATGAAACATGCTAGGTGGATTGATCTTATGACGCAAACTATAAAATTAGTAAAATATTGGACAATGGGCGTGGCACCGCCCACTCTTAAAAGAAGGTAATTTTAAAGTTTTGCAAGCTGGCAGTCGTTGAAAATATCATGATGAAATTTGGCAGGAACGTCACTCCGATTACTATAAGTGTTGTAAATAAAAATTTGCAAAATCGAATGACGAAAAAAATTTTAAGAGTCAAATTTTAACAAAAAATTTAATATATTTACAGTATATAAGTAAATTATGTCAACATTCAACTCCAGTAATGATATGGTGCAACAAAATACAAAAATAAAAGAAATTGTCAAAATAGGCGTGGCTCCGCCCTTTTCCATTTAATTTGTCTAGAATACGTTTAATGCCATAAGTCGAACAAAAATTTACAAATCCTTGTGAAATTTGGTAAGGGCATAGCATCTACGACGATAACTGGTTTATGTGAAAATGGGCGAAATCGGTTGAATCCACGCCCATTTTTTATACACAGTCGACCGTCGGTCCTTCCGCTCGGCCGTTAACACGATAGCTTGAGCAGAAATCGATATATCTTTACTAAACTTAGTTCACGTACTTATCTGAACTCACTTTATCTTGGTATTAAAAATGGGCGAAATCAGATTATGACCACGCCCACTTTTTCGATATCGAAAATTTGGAAATATGAAAAAAATGCCATAATTCTATACCAAATACGAAAAAAGGGATGAAACATGGTGATTGGATTGGTTTTTTGACGCAAAATATAACTTTAGAGAAAACTTTGTAAAATGGGTGTGACACCTACCATATTAAGTAGAAGAAAATGAAAAAGTTATGCAGGGCGAAATCAAAATCCCTTGGAATCACGGCAGGAATACTGTTCGTGGTATTATATATATATATAACTAAATTAGCGGTACCGGACAGATGATGTTCTGGGTCACCCTGGTCCACATTTTGGTCGATATCTCGAAAACACCTTCACATATGCAACTAAGTGGCACTCCCTTTTAAAACCGTCATTAATACCTTCAATTTGATACCCATATCGTACAAACACATTATAGACTTATGGCGATATCTCGAAAAGGCGTCCACCTATAGAACTAAGACCCACTTTATTTTAACTTATATTTTCCTGAAATATTTATTCGTGGGCTCATTCATTTCTGAGTTACAGCACGGGACGCCGATGTGGTCCCAGAGAAACTGTGCACATATTATTTGAGAAATATTCTCCGCGTCAAAAACCGTAATAAGTTTGTAATACTTCATTAATCTTTGTTTGACCTCTTGTGTTCCAATGTGTAATGACCCGAAATATATGGTAAATAACCAAAACGCAAAATTTCTAGCTTAAAATTTATTAACAACACAGAGGTTTTTATAAGTGCAAAGTAATCTTTGGTGGTTGTTGGCAAATACATTCACAGTCATTTGCATATTAGCGTGATCCACTAGAAATCATAAATTTTCCCACAATAGCTTCAATATTAAGAAACCTTGTCAAATTGTCAAATTATATTAATATGACCTAGAGCTGTGACTACAAAAAGATTCCCAAAAATTTTATAATTTTTGAAATTCCTACCAAAACATTGATTTTTCTCGAAATTTTTATGTTTAACTTATATTTTTCTTATTGGAATCGGAAAGTCCAGGAAATTTTTAGAAGAGGACGCTAATTTTGATGCATACCATGCAAAGATTTCAATATCTGCCAGGTTTGCGTGGTTTTGGTCCGAATGAATCACGCATCCACAAATGAAATGTATTTTTATTTGAAACAAATTTTTTTAAAAATTTTTTGTTTTTTATTTGACTCGGCATACAAATCAAAAATATTTTTTATTTGTGATATTATTATTTTTTGTGTCTTTGATGAGGATGTCTCGCCTTACACACACCGGCGTCATTCCAAAACGTCGCCTGTTGTTGTTGTAGGTGCTTGCGAGTACGAGCGGCGACCTTTTTCTCCCTCCTAAAACCTGATCACTGATCACTGGGTTCGCTGTCGCCACAAGCATGCCGGGCCAGTAGTCCCCCACACTTTTTGGAGTTTGCTGATGTATGGATTTCACAGGGTGCAATCTCAATTAAAAATCTGGTCTGAGAATGAGCAGAGACTTCTCGCCTCTTCAGTGAGGACTGATCAGGCTAGCCAAGCTGTGACGCATGATCGGCTCGTAAGCGTTTAAAGCTAATTTTGTGTAGAGGGATGGCCAAAGATCGGCAAAGAATATATACCATAATGGTTGGATCCGGTCGGTTCCGACAATTGTCTAATCTCGCACCAATATATACCCGCTCACCAAATTTCATGAAGATATCCAAAAAATTGATGAAATAGTTTGCCTCCGAACAGACAGGCGGACATGGCCAAATAATAATAATATTTCGAAATTATGGCTGCCAACAGTAGCGTGGTTGCCAACGCGCATATGCGCTGACTCTTTGCTCGACGACAGCAGGTACTTCGCTGTGTCCTCATTCACCATCAAACCCATCTTTACCGCTTCTTTTTCCAGTTTGGAGTAAGCTGAACTAGAGGCGCGGGTGTTTAGGCCGATGATATCAATGTCATCAGCATATGCCAGTAATTGCACGCTTTTATAGAATATTATTCCAGAGCGGTTAAGTTCTGCAGCTAGTAAGTTTTGCGGGGAAATCAAATTCAGACATAGCGGCATATAGGCAGCTCCTTTTCATGCTGTCGAAGGCGGCTTTAAAATCGACGAAGAGGTGATGTGTGTCGATTCTTTTCTCGCGATTTTTTTCCAAGATGTGGCGCATTGTGAAAAACTGGTCGATGGTAGATTTACTAGGTCTGAAGCCGCACTGATAAGGTCCAATCAGCCGATTCACGATGGGCTTCAATCTTTCGCACAATACACTTTACAGGACCTTATATGTAATATTAAGAAGGCTGATTCCGCAATAGTTGGCGCAGTTTGCAGTTTCCCCTTTCTTGTGGACTGGGCAATGAACACTTAGATTCCAATCGTCGGGCATGCACTCGTCCCACCATATTTTGCAAAGAAGCTGATGCATGTGCCTTATCAACTTCGCGCCGCCGTATTTGAATAGCTCCGCGCCATAATTGGGTGGGGGACATTTATTCCATCATCAACGATTGCGGGATCGGGTTCGTCATCACTGTGCGGTAAATCGCTGTCTCCATTTAGGAGAGCAGAGAAGTGTTCCCTCCATAATTTAAGTACTCTCTGGACATCAGTTACAAGGGCGCCGTTTTCGTTGTTACAAGAGTTTGCCCCGGTCTTAAAATCTTCCGTCCGTCGCCGAATTTTTTGGTAAAATTTTTGGGCGTTATTCCTGGTGGCTAGCAGCTCAAGCTCCTCGCACTCACGCCTTTCTGTCTCTGCTTTTTTCTTCCTGAAAAGGGGCCTCGCTTCCCTTTTCAACTCGCGATAGCGTTCACACACTTCTCTTGTTGCGCTCACTTTTAACGTAGCCCTGTAGGCAGCGTATTTTCTTTCGGTTGCAACGCGGGATTCTTCATCGTACCAGTTGTTTACTCCTTTAACAGAAAAACCAATTAGATTTACTGAGAATTTGTCATTGTTAGCTTGAGATCAACAGTTTTTGAAATGGCCGTACACGTTTGTGCTCTTGACAAAAAGCGCTGTTGAATGAGCCATAATGCGATAGATTTTGCTGAATAAATGCTGATTCAAGAACAACAAACCTGATTTGTTAATTTACTAGCTTCATTTCTTTCGGTGTACATAGACGTGATACATGGACCATATATGCCTTCTTTAAAAAAAATAGGTTTTATAGTTCAGATAGAAATAATGGGACCGATGTTTTGTCCTATGAAGAGTGAAGCATTCTAATGTAACTACATATACATATATATATTGAATACTTGTACTAATTTTTGTTATAGGTTGACGTACTGCCACCCATTCCCATCAACAGTACGCCGTGATTGTGTGTGTTTAGAAGGGCAGCAAGCCGACAAGGAGAAAGATTGTAGGACATAGAGGTTAAATTTTCTTTTTCATGTAAGATTGTTCACGTGAAATTATGGGGAAGTGGTGGAGTTTTTGGTTATTTTAGTGTGTAGAAGGAAAACGAGTGAAAAAGTTATATTGGTGGGAAAATCAATTGTAGTGGTTTGGTGGAAATGCATTGTTTAATGTTTATTGAGTGCAAATATGTACTTTTTTATGTACTTATTTACTTATATACATATGCGAGTGTATATTTCCACAAAGAAAAATTAGTATGTTCTATAAATAAGTGGTGAATATTATCGAAATATACGCCGCTAAAAATTTGAGCTTAAAAGCCTGGTTAAACTTGACATAACCATATCCATATAAAACAGCTGATCCAATCAACTTTATGGAAACCCATGTTGTCAAAGCCTTAGGATACGTTTACATATATTGGAACTGCGATACTAGCATATGTAGATTCGTGGTCTCATGACACTGGCATCGCAGCTCCACAATGAACGCACCATTGGTCAAAGTTCCAAAAATTGTAGCAACAGGTTTTTGTATTTACGCCATATCCATGTCCTTTAAAATTTCGATGGCCTAGAAGGTTCAATGTGGTCATATTAAAGCGTTTTCGAGATGGTCGGGCTTGAACATTAATGGTAGTTGTTGACGGAACGTTCCAGATCTGTGTTTGGCAAAGCACCATCGATCAACATCGATCACACACCCCCCTCCCCCCCCCCCCCCCCCCCTAAAACCTTCGGGGAACGCCATTATCGCTACAGGAACAACAACAACATGGACTTGTAAGCTGCTAAGTATCTAAGTGTACATGTACTTATTATTCTTGACGTTTTGCTATAGTTAAACGATGGTGCTTTATTTAAAAATACGAACTATGTTTGACAAATTTATTATTTTAAATAATTTCCTCAAATGGGTGAAGATTTTTTTCTTTTTGACATTATGGTACAACTAGTATGAGAGAATTGTCAAATGAGGCACACTTTGGCAGGAACCGAAGCCGAACGACATCTTATCAATTCGTTATCGAAGTGTGGTCATAAGTTAACAATTTGTTATCGATGGGTTATCGGCAAGCTATCCATGTCTTATCGACGAGTTCATGATGCAATAAAAAAAGACAAGTTAATATTACAATAAAATAATTTAAAAAATTTGTTAACGGTTTTATTGAAATCAATACTTACATTAAGTAATAATAATACTAAAAGCAGTAGGTCGTTGATCAGAAAATTAAATAAAAGCGTTGGAGAAGCTCGGCCTTAAATCTCTTCGGAGGTTATCGCGCCTTTCATTTATTATTTTTTAAGTATTGTTTTCCATAAAACCGTTTAACTAAAATTTTTTTTTTATTATTTTATTTTCAAGTTTTTAGTCTTTATTTAATTGCCAGCCATTATACTCAGTTGAGCAGAGCTCACAGAGTATATTAAGTTTGATTGGATAACGGTTGGTTGTACAGGCATAAAGGAATCGAGATAGATATGGACTTCCATATATAAAAATTATCAGGATCGAAAAAAAATTTGATTGAGCCATGTCCGTCCGTCCGTCCGTCCGTCCGTTAACACGATAACTTGAGTAAATTTTGAGGTATCTTGATTAAATTTGGTATGTAGATTCCTGAGCACTCATCTCAGATCGCTATTTAAAATGAACAATATCGGACTATAACCACGCCCACTTTTTCGATATCGAAAATTTAGAAAAAACGAAAAAGTGCAATAATTCATTACCAAAGACAGATAAAGTGATGAAACTTGGTAGGTGAGTTGAACTTATGACGAAAAATAGAAAATTAGTAAAATTTGGACAATGGGCGGGGCACCGCCCACTTTTAAAAGAAGGTAATTTAAAATTTTGCAAGCTGTAATTTGACAGTCGTTGAAGATATCATGATGGAATTTGGCAGGAACGTTACTGCTATTACTATATGTACGCTTAATAAAAATTAGCAAAATCGGAGAAGGACCACCCCCACTTTTAAAAAAAAAATTTTTTAAGTAAAATTTTAACAAAAAATTTAATATCTTTACAGTATATAAGTAAATTATGTCAACATTCAACTCTAGTAATGATATGGTGCAACAAAATACAAAAAATAAAGAAAATTTCAAAATGGGCGTGGCTCCGCCATTTTTCATTTAGTTTGTCTAGGATACTTTTAATGCCATAAGTCGAACAAAAATTTCCCAATCCTTTTGAAATTTGGTAGGGGCATAGATTTTATGACGTTAACTGTTTTCTGTGAAAATGGGCGAAATCGGTTGAAGCCACGCCCAGTTTTTATACACAGTCGTCCGTCTGTCCTTCCGCATGGCCGTTAACACAATAACTTGAGCAAAAATCGACATATCTTTACTGAACTTAGTTCACGTACTTATCTTAACCCACTTTATCTTGGTCTAAAAAATGAACGAAATCCGACTATGACCACGCCCAGTTTTTCGATATCGAAAATTACGAAAAATGAAAAAAATGCCATATTGCCAATTGGATTGGTTTATTGACGCGAAATATAAGTTTAGAAAAAACTTTGTAAAATGGTTGTGACACCTACCATATTAAGTAGAAGAAAATAAAAAAGTTCTGCAGGGCGAAATAAAACACCCTTGAAATCTTGGCAGGTATTAGATATATAAATAAATTAGCGGTATCCAACAGATGATGTTCTGGGTCACCCTGGTCCACATTTTGGTCGATATCTGGAAAACGACTTCACATATACAACTACCACCACTCACCTTTAAAACTTTCATTAATACCTTTAATTTGATACCAATATCGTACAAACACATTCTAGAGTCACCACTGGTCCACCTTTATGGCGATATCTCGAAAAGGCGTCCACCTATAGAAATAAGCCCCACGCCCTTATAAAATACTCATTAACACCTTTCATTTGATACCCATATCGTACAAACATATTCTAGAGTCACCCCTGGTCCACCTTTATGGCGATATCTCGAAAAGGCGACCACCTATAGAACGAAGGCCCACTCCCTTTTAAAAATACTCATTAACACCTTTGATTTGATACCCATATCATACAAACAAAGTCTAGAGTCACCCCTGGTCCACCTTTATGGCGATATCTCGAAAAGGCGACCACCTATACAACTACCACCACTCCCTTTTAAAACTCTCATTAATACCTTTAATTTGATACCAATATCGTACAAACACATTCTAGAGTCACCCCTGGTCCACCTTTATGGCGATATCTCGAAACGGCATCCACCTATGGAACTAAGGATCACTCCCTTTTAAAAACTCATTAACACCTTTCTTTTGATACCCATATTGTACAAACAAATTCTAGGGTCACCCCTGGTCCACCTCTATGGAGATATCTAGAAACGGCGTCCACCTATGGAACTAAGGATCACTCCCTCTTAAAACACTCATTAACACCTTTCTTTTGATACCCATAGTGTACAAATAAATTCTAGGGTCACCCCTGATCCACCTTTATGGCGATATCCCTAAATGGCGTCCACCTATAGAACTATGGCCCACTCCCTCATAAAATACTCTTTAATGCCTTTCATTTGATACACATGTCATACAAACACATTCCAGGGTTTCCCTCGGTTCATTTTCCTACATGGTTATTTTCCCTTATGTTGTCACCATAGCTCTCAACTGAGTATGTAATGTTCGGTTACACCCGAACTTAACCTTCCTTACTTGTTTCTCATTAAATTTAGTTCATTTAGTGACTCATTATTACAAGGACTCTTTCCTGGCAATTTGTTACAATGTAAGTCCTCAATACATAAACCTTCCAAAGACTTTACTCGACCTAGCGCCACGTAGGGTTGTCCCTCCTCGAACTCCAAAGTATTTTGATGTCAATTCTACCATATTGTATGTAATATTTGTTCCAAATATGAGCCAAATCGGACCACAAATACAATTTTTTTAAATATTTCGATCCATGCGCCACCTATCTGAGTGCTTTTCTTATTATTGCATTATCATCGGGTTCTGAACTATATTCCGGCCGTAACAGAGAGTCAAGCTAAATAAAACCGTTTAATAAAAAAACGGCATATGGAAATACTCGCTAATACGGCCTCTTGATTTCTTTTGCTGTTAATTCTGCAGGCATTTTTTCATAACATCAGAATTACGGAGCTCCTGCGAGGAAATGACAAAGTTTTTGTCAACGCAACTGAAATGAAGATTATTATAAACATAGTCCCCAACTAAGGAATATGGAAAGAAACCGTTGATGACAACGAGATGACAGACGATTTGGAAACAAAATCACGAAGTTGCGGATGTGTATCTAGAAGACATGTAATACGAAAACTCGGGATTGGCAGTATATGGTTCAAACACCAACATTTTACAATATTTTTTTTTAATTGAGCAGAAAGAGGTAAATGGTATAAACATATGTATATAGCGGCAGATACTTTGCAGCTACAATCGCTTACATTCTTCCGTAAATCTTCCTCTTTTTCTCTTACTTTTAGTGCTCTTGTTGTTATCTATGTTTAACTCTCACTATTTCTCTTAATATTATCCTAATGTTATTATAACTCTTTCAGTTAACCTCTTATTCCTACTTTTTCTCCGATTTCCATCATTCATGCTTTTACTCAGCCCTTGTTCTTTTTCCGACTTACCCTCAATTCTTTTTCTTATCTCTTCCCTTTTCCATTTTGGAGAAATTTCGAGTTTGGCTTTTTTGCACATTGCATTACTAAAGTAGTAAAGAGGTAGCTTAATAGTACCAAAAATGGTCCCTCCCTACTATTTTAAAATGCATGGCCTTATTATGAGGGTCATCTCATTTTTATTGTTGTACTACTTACTGAACCTGTCTTGGTCTTATTGCTTCATCGGCTTGTTAAAGGTGTGCTATGGATGAGGCATGGACGAGTTACCGATTTGTTATCGAAGTTTTATAAATTTGATTTTGGTAACAAAGGTTATGGATGAGGCATCTACAAGTTATCGGTTATTTATCAATTAGTTATCGAAAAGTTATCGTTATTTATGTAACCCTTCGATAACAAGCCAATACGAATGACTCAACAATAACAAAGCGATAACTCGACGACAGCCTCCAAGAGCTACAATTGGTAAAGTTTCGTCAATAGTTTTTTAAATTTGGAATTTTATCTGTTAGTCTCGCACTAAGCGTCACATTTTGAGTCATACTTATTCTCAATTTATAATGCTAAACTTCCATCATATTTTGGTATATGAGAGATGGTTACTCATACGACCCGGCCGTCGCCTTAACCTAGTGACATTCGTTCTTCCTCACTTTTTTCGCTTTATCACTTTTAAACGGAAAAAAGTTAAGCGCAGTGAATGGTATTTGAAAAATGTTATTTAAAAATTACATGGAGCTACCGGGTTTAGTAAGGTCAAATGAATGATCGCAGTTCGCGAATTTGAATCATACTTTAGTCCAGCACCCGAATTCCAACATTCTATGCTAAGGCTAAAACTCCATCGCTAAAAATATCTAAAACAGTAACAAATTCGCAAAAAAGTATGCAACATATAGTAGAATATGGTCATAAGGAAGTACCGCCTAAGTCCCATGTAAGAGTATTAGAGTTAGGCTGTTATTCTTTGTAATCATATGCTACAAAATGTGGCATACTTTTTTGCGCACTTATTACTGTTTTAGAAATGTTTAGCCATGGAGTCTTAGTGTTAGGCGAATGTTGGAATTCGGCTGCAGAACGCTGATTCCAAAAAATATTGAGAAGCAACAAAACTAGCATTAATAGCCGTCATCCAGTGAGCTTTCTATATGTAGTTCCGGAGGTGATATCCAACATATTCTCCAATCACTATCCAACCTTTGAGAAATTTTCTGAAATTTGTTGATCTCCAACGTTATTATCATTATGAAATCATTATCCAATCTTTGAGATATTTTGGGAAATGTACAGTTCTCAAATGAATATCCAACACATTTCTCCAATTGAAATCCTACATTGGATATCGAGTTGAGGTGGAGTTGAAAAAAGATCTCCAAGGTGGTAACACCAAAACCAGCAGCTGTTTATTGTGAGAAAAACACACCTAGTTGATAACAGTAATGAAGTGTAATTAACCAAATATAAATTATATATATTTTATTTCATTTTCATCAAAATACTGCAGTATGGAATCTTACATTTGAGTCCAGTTAGAGAACCACAAGTGGGAATTAAATTTTTTCAACTTAAGTAATACCATTATTTCCTTTATAAAAAATTCCTTCTTTTGCTGAGTACGCTATGATTCTCGATTAAGCCACTGTTTCGAAACAACTCTAGAGATTTTAGTAGTATGCTTTGTTATCAACATTAGCTGTAATGGTACTTAAGCCCAAATGCTTGTTGGATATATTCGACGCCATTGGCAACAAACGCGAATAACTGATTGGTTAACTAGAGTTAAACCTCCAGATTGGCGGCTTAAGCTCAGCTTAAACTTCAGTTAAAGTATACTGAAAAACTGCAGAATAAGTTTAAGCGTAGTTTAACTGAAAAACTAAGTTCAACTTGTAATGAAAAACCGGGCCTAAAGATAAGAAATTAACAAATTATCTGGCCCTGGATTTACCTGGTTCCAATCGTTGTTATTGCATTTACATGCAAAATTATTTATCTGGCTCAGGATCTTTGCGACGGGATGATGGCAAATATCTAAGAAGAATGCTAATAGGCTTTTGGCACAAAAACTAGGTTTACGGCCCATAGTATGCAGCGATTGGCCACTTATGACGCATTTTCCGCCAATACCACTCCAATAATAGTTGCTTCTATAAAACAAAGGCACTTGAATCGGCCAAGGCTTATGGTTGGTATGGTTTTAATTTCCTTTAATATGCGCTTAATAATAGTTTAACTACATATGTATGTATATTTGTGAGTAAAATAAATCAGGCTAAGTGCCAAAGTGCAAAGTGTTTCATAGCACTTTGGTAAAGCTTGGTTGCTTGAACACTTATGTATGTACATTAACCTGGTTCGATTTGTATAGGCGAAAGTTAACCGATATCACGCCATCGATTTTTCGATAAGATTTGGGCTCAGGAAACAAAAGTTCCACTACGCATACCCCAAAAAATAATTTTCGAGCCTGCGAAAAAAAGTGGCGAAAGGGTCAATTTTTCGGCCAAAACACTCCCCAAAACCCAAAAAAAATTTTTTTTTTTTTTCAAAAAACTGTTGTAAAAACGTTGGCGATAACATTTTTTTTTTTTTTGGGGTTTGGGGAGTATATTGGCCGAAAAATTGACTCTTTCGCCATTTTTTTTTCGGGGGCTCGAAAATTATTTTTTTGGGTATGCGTAGTGGTATTTTTTTTCCTGAGCCGAAATCCTATCGAAAAATCGATGGCGCGATATCGGTTAACTTTCGTACATACAAATCGACCCACCCTAATGTACACACATGTATATTATAGACAGAAGCACTTGTAATAATGTATCTTTATGCCTATAGCTACACCTACAACTCTTATATATAAATGATGGTATATGACTACATTTATGACTATATACAGAGTACGCACATTTTACTATATATTCAACCATTCAACCATTCAAACTTGGTTACATATAATAGTTGGCAACTTCTGTTGTTGTTTCGTCATCATGACAACACGCTTCAACTAAAATAGCTAAATAGCAAAAATAGCAAAAAAAGTCAGGTATAAATGTATGACTTACTAACTTTGATGGCTGCGATTGCAAAAGAAAAAAGTCAATAAAGTCAAGATACATAAATAAATTTCAGCAAAACTTAAAATTTTAGCAAAAAAAGAAAAAAATACTCAAAAGTTGATTGCATTTATTACCGCAATTGGATGAAACATTCGCAACGACTTCATTATTTATTAGTTTCAATTGTTAACAAGTAAGGAAGGCTAAGTTCGGGTGTAACCGAATATTACATACTCAGCTGTGGCATTGGAGACAAAATAAGGGAAAATCACCACGTAGGAAAATGAACCTAGGGTAACTCTGCAATGTGTTTCTATGACATGGGTATCAAATGGAAGTTGTTAAAGAGTATCTTAGAAGGGAGTGGGGCATAGTTCTATAGGTGGACGCCTTTTCGAGATATCGCCATAAAGGTGGACCAGGGGTGACTCTATAATGTGTTTGTACGACATGGATATCAAATTAAAGGTATTAATGAGAGTTTTAAAAGGGAGTGGCCCTTAGTTGTATATGTGAAGGCGTTTTCGAGATATCGACCAAAATGTGGACCAAGGTGACCCAGAACATCATCTGCCGGGTACCGCTAATTTATTTATATATGTAATACCACGAACAGTATTTCTGCCAAGAATCCAAGGACTTGTGATTTCGCCCTGGAGAACTTTTTCATTTTTCTCTACTTAATTTGGTAGGTGTCCCACCCATTTTACAAAGTTTTTTCCAAAGTTATATTTTGCGTCAAAAAACCAATCCAATCACCATGTTTCATCCGTTTGTTCGTATGTGGTATAGAATAATGGCATTTTTTTCATTTTTCGAAATTTTCGATATCGAAAAAGTGGGCGTGGTCGTAATCGGATTTCCATTTTTAATACCAAGATAAAGTGAGGTCGGATAAGTACGTGAACTAAGTAAGTAAAGATATATCGATTTTTGCTCAAGCTATCGTGTTAACGGCCGAGCGGAAGGACGGACGGTCGACTGTGTATAAAAGCTGGGCGTGGCTTCAACCGCTTTCGCCCATTTTCACAGAAAACAGTTACCGCCATAGAAGCAATGCCCTTACCAAATTTTACAATGATTGGTAAATTTTTGATCGACTTATGGCATTAAAAGTATTCTAGACAAATAAAATGAAAAAGGGCGGAGCCACTCCCATTTTGAAATTTTCTTTTATTTTTGTATTTTGTTGCACCATATCATTACTGGAGTTGTATGTTGATATAATTTACTTATATGTGACCCGGTCTATGAAAAGGTGGCTTATGACTCAAAAAAAAGAAGAGCACAAACGTCCTGAAGAAATGCATTGTTTATCGTTAACAGCTGTTTCTCGCAATTTCTTTTTTGAGTCATAACCCACCTTTTCATAGACCGGGTCAGATATACTGTAAAAATACCAGGCATGCTTAACCAACGAACCGATATCATTTCGTTACGATAATTAACGTTAATAAACGAAACAAAGTCATTTCGTTTCGTTTATTAACGTTAAGAACGTCAAATTAACGAAGTGATTTTGCCATATCAAAACGAAATCAAATCGTTTATGTTGATTATTAAGTTCAAACTATGCTGGCAAAGCTGATTGATGGCGGAGTCATTAAAGGTGAAGGCACTAGCCAAGCTGATTGCAACTTTTCTCATGAATTTTGACAGTACGAACATTTCTCAGAGTATTTTGACATTACCACCAACGAATAACGCAAACAAATTACATGGAGTTTGTGCGTGTATTTTCGCTCGCTGTTAGCACCTTACGGCTTCACCATGGCTATAGCATTGCCAGCACAATTCAAACTTTAAGTATCACGTTTTTGTTAACGTTTTTACCGTTAACGAAAGCTTTTCGTTTCGGTTAAAAACGAGATACAATTTATCTTGATAATTTCTTTATCGATAATATTTCGAAGTGTTTCAACGGAAACGGTGGAAATTTTTTGATAAACGATTAGCTTAACGTTAAGGTGCATCCCTGAAAAATACTAAATTTTTTGTTAAAATATAACTTAATATTTTTTTTTTTAAGTGGGCGTGTTCGTCATCCGATATTGCTAATTTTTATTTAACCCATATTAGTAATAGGAGTAACGTTCCTGGCAAATGTCATCATGATATCTTCAACGACTGCCAAATTACAGCTTGCAAACTTTTAAATTACCTTCTTTTAAAAGTGGGCGGTGCCACGCCCATTGTCCAAAATTTTACTAATTTTCTATTCTGCGTCATAAGGTCAACTCACCTGCCAAGTTTCATCGCTCTATCCGTCTTTGGTAATGAATTATCGCACTTTTTCGGTTTTTCGAAATTGTCGATATCGAAAAAGTGGGCGTGGTCATAGTTCCATTTCGCAATCTGAGATGAGTGCCCAGGAACTTACATACCAAATTTCGTTAAGATACCTCAAAATTTACTCAAGTTATCGTGTTTACGGACGGACGGACGGACCAGGCTAAATGAATTTCTTTTCTCGCCCAGATCATTTTGATATATAGAAGTCTATATCTATCTCCATTAGTTTATGCCGTTACGGATTACCGTTATGGGAACAAAATTAATATACTCTGTGAGCTCTGCTCAGCTGAGTATAAAAAAACAAAGGTGCAAGTACACTCAGGGGGAAAATAATACTAACTTCAGGTATTAAACAGTTTTCGCCATTTAATAATTTTGGTATAATAAAAGTAAATAAATAAAGCAATTACCACACAACGATGCCAGGAAACCTGTCACGTACAAAGGATTCTGCGCACTCGCTACTCGGCAGCCACGTCACTGTTGACGAATAAAAACTGGAAACTGTGTAAGACATCGTTTATCTGTTTACCAGCATTAACAGCGTCAGCCTAGTGATTCCGCGGTGGTCCCAAGCACTTCTTTGGGCTGGGCTGGCAGTTGTTTTGAACGGGGAACAAATATTACGCTCGAAAAGTCTCCCATCATTATGATCCTGATATATGGCTCGGAAATGTAGATAGTTTTAAAAGTTCATGGTGTGGCTCTTAGAATATTAAAATGGAAAATTCTGCGGAATACTAATGGTCATTACCATGATTCCAAGGGCTGAATGAGCAGAAAGTTGTATGATAACCTAACGCAGATATGAATCTGCCTTCACGAAGTAAGGGCCCAAAGACATTGCTAGGTAGACAATAGAGACAATGGTGGCGAGCAATGCAAACCAACCCCCCCCCCCCCTCGGCATGTTAGGGGGAACATACCCGCGGCAGGTATGCCTGTCGTTAGAGGCAACTAAAATACCCAAATCATTAAAGGGGTTGTTTAGTGCAACCCAAACCCTTCTCCAACCCAATTGTCAACCTCACCTACCCGTGGCGAATTCTGTTTCTTTGGCAGCCGAAGCTCTGGCGACCCTAATCTGTTCATGGAACTAGTGGGTGAGGGGCGGGAGGACTAAGAAGGTTCAATGTGGTCTTTTCAAATCGTTGCCGAGATGGTCCAGCTTGTACCTTAAAGGTGCTTGGTTACCGGATCTATATCCGGCAAAGGGCCATCAACATCGATAACACCCCGTAAAACCTTCGGGCATTGCATTTATCGATACAGCAACAACAACAACCAATGCAAACGTTTAAAAAACTTTGATATGAGGGCATTCACCGGGAATGTCCGCTTTCAAAATTATATGGCTGCAGATGCCCGCCTGGTTGACGTCCCCGTGAAAGGAAATGCTGCCATCACTGGGATCTAAGAAATGCAATGAACAAAATATGGCAACAAAACAATCAATATATGTGACATTTACTGGAATGTTTATGAAAATGAGCTTAGTTTCGGTGTAAAATTCATAGTGGGAAACAGACTTCGTCGCCAAGTGCTGCCGTCGTATGTTGACGGACATCTCGCCATTATCCGAATAAAGGCAAATTTTTTTAATATGTCATTCATCTGCGCGCATCCACCGGCAGAGGAGAAACACGAGGAGGTGAACGACGCTTTATATTTCAATGACGCCTTCGAAAGCAACATCCGTTGCCTTGATTCATCCGTGAACAGGTTTCCAAGACTAGGCCAAACTCGGTCAGATTCACTGGGTAAACCATTGATTGATCTTTACTAAATTGGAAGGTATGATATAATTTTACTCTTCTGCTTTGCTGCGGGGTAGCCACCGTAGCCTAGCCTAGCCAGTCAACTTGAATTTGTCTGCTAAACGATATACTGTAGGTAAAATAACTAAATCAAAATCTACTACGCAACTTGCTCACTATTTCAGTAATGAATGCCTAAAAAATAATATTACTTTTGTTACTTCAATTTTTGTATAATATTTTTATTTTCATTAGTATTACTTTGTTTATGCGAAATACAAAACAACAATTTAGCGCATTACTCAATGCAAAAAAAAAACCATGTGTTACGCATGGCTAAACCTACCACAGTGCACAGTGAGACGCAGATGCCACAATTATCACAAACACACGCACACGCATCGATGCAATTCCACTTCAATTAAATTAATAACATTTTCACATTTGTTTAATTCTTGTTTTACCCATTTTTTTATATACACAAACATTTATAAGTATGCCTATGTATGTATGTAGACACTGAAGGAAAAAATCTGGTAAATTCAACCGAATTATAGGTCGATTCAACCGATATTATTGTCAATTTTTATCCATCGCAAATTGCGGCTAAATCAACGATGCACAATTATTTGATTATGAACTGAGTGTTTCAACAGTTGAATCAACAAAAAAAACACTTCATCAAATGTAACCCACAGCTCTGTTAAAACAAAATAATAAAATATAATTTTTTTCAATATTTTGATATTGCTTTTTCAAGGCATTGAGCCCAGAATTTTCGGTGTGATAGGCGTGGCACGCTACCATCACACCACGGCGATCGTCTAACTCTGCTCTATTAGCTAACAATTTATTTCACCTTAAAAACACCAATGGAAACTGTTAAAAAATACAGATTTCCGTCAACATTAGTATAAAAGTGACTGTTGATATCACGGAAATTTCTGGGGCACGATAGTCACAAAGTAGCGCCGCGAGCGTTAGCTTCTCTTCAAAATTAGCTTGACAGTTGTTCGCTGTTGAAATGGCGTTCTTTCAAAAGAAAAATAAGGGCTCGAATCGTAACGTACAATCACTGATCGGCGACCATACGAAAGAAAATTACGTGATATGTCAAACGTATAAACAAAATGGGATTATAACATACGATAGCAAACGGAACGTAATGTCTTTTCAATTCACAATAAATTTTACGATCCACATTAGATTGGATTGTGTTTTTAGCTCACAATAGATTTTGAACTGTCAAATTGGTTGTCAAAAATATATAAAAAAAAAGTAAATAATTGCGATGGACCCAATTTTATTGTTTTGTTTGAGCTCCAGTAATAGCGAAGGCGATGAAAAGATAGTCCGAAGGCGGTTAAGAGAGTGTAGTAACCCTTTGGACTTATCGAACAAAGCGTAAGCATATCATTTATGTATTATTTCTTTGTAACAAAAAATTATTGCAATTTCTTGAAGAGATTTCGCTTAACTTAAGAAGCTTTGTGTTACTTTCTTGATAAGTTAAGTTTGAAGCAAGCCGATACCAAAGCCGGTGTCTCGCCATGAATTCCGCCAATATTTCTTTTTGGCTTGGATTAAGCTGGTTTGAATTCGATCTTTGTTAATATTAAGAGGTTGAAATTTATTATATTTTTTTTATTCATCTATTTTAACAATTTTCTTACATCTTCAATGAAATGTTTGTGTATACGATCGCCAGTTTATGTTCGAATGAATGTGGAACGTAACGTGTACATTCAGTCACTCGTCACGTATGCTGCGATCCAAAATTACGATCGAAGTAGTACGTTCACCTATGTCATAATCCGAAAATCATGTTTTATGTTACGAGTTATACGATCACGAATGTTACGATTTGGCCCCAGTTAGATTGATTGAGAATCTGTCGTTTTGACAAAAAAAAAAACTCGGTTGAATTAACTATAGACGGTCAATTTTACTAAATTTTTTTTAATTCTAGAACAACAAAACTCATTTGTTGATTTAACTAGCTTCATTTCTTTCGGTGTATGTATGAATTTCCAACACTTGAATAATTATAATACACAATAATAATAATATACAACAATTTTAAGTGTTTTTTCGCTTTTTGTATTTGCAAAAGAAAACATTATTTGAAATGTGAGTCACGTTTTGCACTTCACTATAAATTTAAGCCTGTTAATGTATGTATGTATGAATGTAGTTATGTATTGAAATACATAACTCATGCGACGTCATTATTATCGTCATTATCAACTCCAACTTCCTAATTTGTTTATCGCGTTTCCACGCCAACATTGTGAATAACTATAATTGTTGTTGTTATAGCGTTTTGTTTTGCACTTCATATTTTCTTTTTTTATATTTTTAATCATATTTCTATTAATGCAAACTCACAATAAAACAATAGAGTCCTCAAAATAGGACCATAAACCAAATTAGCACATAAATAAATAATAATTGACGTATTTACGATTATTTATTTTCATTCAAAATGCGCTATCGACAAATTCGCATATCCAAATTGGCATTTAAAGGTCAAAAACTTATCTTATACTATGACTTATGTATCAATATTTTTTTTTTTTTTTGTTTTTTTGCCATATAAATTTTATAACCACGCTACTGTTGGCAGCCATAATTTTTTATTTTTAAAAGACTTCGTTTATTTGGGAACCAGCATCAACACTAGCAACAACATAAGCACTGAAATCCAGCGAAGAATCAATCTTGCCAATAAATGCTACTTTGGACTAGGTAGGTAATTGAAAAGTAAAGTTCTCTCTCGGCGAACCAAAATCATACTCTACAAGTCACTTATCGTACCCGTTCTGCTATATGGGACAGAAGCATGGACCATGACAACAGCAGATGAAGCGGCTTTGGGAGTGTTCGAGAGAAAAGTTCTTCGAAAGATTTATAGACGTCTACGCTTGGCATTGGCGAGTACCGAAGAAGATTTAATGATGAGCTGTACGAGCTATACGCAGACATCAACATAGTCCAGCTAATTAAAACGCAGCGGCTGCGCTGGCTAGGCCATGTTATGCCAATGAAAGATGATGCTCCGGCCAAGAAAGTGTTTCTATCGGAACCTGCCTATGGAAGCAGAGGTAGAGGGCGGCCCCCACTCCGTTGGAAGGACCAGGTGGAAAACGATTTAAGCTCCCTTGGTGTGACCAATTGGCGCCGGTTGGCGGAGCGAAGGAGCGACTGGCGCGCCTTGTTGGACGGCCACAACCGTTTAGACGGTTAAGCGCCAATTAAGTAAGTAAGTAAATTTTATGACGCTTTCTGTTAAGTCACAAAATCTTTTCATTAACGGGCGTTTTGGTGCATTTTAAGCTGTTTGGTGATTTATTATTATTTTTTGTTTTGTTTTTATTTCATTCAATTATTTATATCTTAGTTTTTTATATAGCCTCATTTCTTTGTTATGATTGACATTTTTTTTTTTTTGCTTGAACATTATTTGCTATATTTGGCAAATAATCTATCAAAAGTGAATCAGTTCCAACAGTCATGCCGTGTTCTTAATTCATGACAAATGTTTTGTTACAACTGTTTAAAAAAACAATGCGAGTATGCATTTATAGAATTAGATTATAAATACCCAGCAGAAAAACCAGAATAAACCAACGTGAATTATTGTCGAATGTTGACATCACTAGGCTGTTAGTAAATAATCACGCAACAACAAAAACATTAAACCAAGCCACACTTGTGTACATGAACACATCAATCATCATTTACACACATATATGGAAGTCGACGAGAATTACATGCACACACATAACCAGCAGCTCGAAGTGAAGAGGTATCTCACACATACACTGTAATCATCAGCCGAAGTTCTTACTCACACATACACATGCATATAACTAATTACCAAGCAGGAGATACAAGAGTTCTAGAAGGTGAAACGTCTAGACCTTTGGAGAAATATGCGGACGAGGCAAGAGAGAATATAAAAGCAGCGCAAGCTGAGTAATAACTGATCAGTTTGATTTAAACACGCTATTAGTTGTGAAGTGAAGTATAATTGTGAAGTACTACTCTCAAAGTAATCTAAATAAAGACCAGTTTGCAATACTGAATGATAGAGTGATTTATTCAACAGTTAGCGATTCGAACGTTAACAGAAGGTGGATAAATATCAGAAATAATCCAGAATTCGTTGCAATATGTAATTATTAGACCTGAAAGCACTGCAACCTTTGTGTAGATCTATTGTGTATGACCGTTCAGCCTAATTTTGTATATGAAGGCTTTTGATGTATCTAAGTACCTCTTCAGGCTTTTTACTCCATATCACATAGGGATGAAGAGTCACACCACCTGCCTTGCCAGAGCAACGCAGAAACGACAAATTTGATTATTGGATAGATTTAACTTACTTATGTGATATCGTAGACCACAGTGTCCCGTATAGTACCCAGTGAGAGTTCGTAGGTCCTCCCTGATTAGATTAATTATTATTATATGTATGTTTATTTTAATTGCGGCCACCGTGGTGTGATGGTAGCGTGCTCCGCCTATCACACCGTATGCCCTGGGTTCAACTCCCGGGCAAAGCAACATCAAAATTTTAGAAATAAGATTTTTCAATTAGAAGAAAATTTTTCTAAGCGGGGTCGCCCCTCGGCAGTGTCTGGCAAGTGCTCCGATTGTATTTCTGCCATGAAAAGCTCTCAGTGAAAACTCATCTGCCTTGCAGATGCCGTTCGGAGTCGGCATAAAACATGTAGGTCCCGTCCGGCCAATTTGTAGGGAAAAATCAAGAGGAGCACGACGCAAATTGGAAGAGAAGCTCGGCCTTAGATCTCTTCGGAGGTTATCGCGCCTTACATTTTTTTTTTATTTATTTTAATTGAAAACGCGAACTACGTTTGTTTGGCAATTTCTCAAAAATTGTCAGAAATGGCTATTGTTGCATTATTACTAGCATACTCAAAATAAGTTATGCTACTGTTAAATGTACTTCAGTAACACTATTTTAGGTATCAAAACTGCAAAATTGTTTCGTGATTGCTACGTAACAATTTTAGGTATCATTTTAAAAAATTATCCTGGAATATTCTATAAGTTGTCTCGAAATGAAAGCTAAATCCTGAAGCTATCTTGAATATGTTTCAAATTGGTTCCGAAATAGTTTCGAGATGTTTCCGCAAATAAGCCCGAGTGATTTTGTATCAGTCCATAAATGGTTTTCAAATTTTCTCAAGGTTCGGTTGAACTAGAAGGTCAATAAAGACCTCACATAGACCGAATGCGTCCATAGTATTACCACAAGAAAACACTCTCAAAATGTTTCTAAAATAGTCCCGAAGTGATGTTGAAATGGTTCCGAAATGATTCCAAAAAAAGGGCTAGAAGTGATCCTGACAATTGAATCGCAATAGTTTCGAAATGTTCCTAAAAATAATCACGAAGCTTTTCCTGATGATATTCCGAAATATTCACAAAACAGTCCTGAAGTAGTCCCAAAATGCTGCATGTTTATACAATACGATTCCATTCGCTTCAAAACTTGATTAAAGTTCGTCAATCCGTTACACATGGACAAAGTTGGCACTTAGCTCCATATTGGTTGATATGCGCGCGCATCCCTCCTCTCTTTACTGAATATCATGATGTTCCAAGCATTAATTAAATGATCTGCTGAATATTCTTGTTATGGAAGAATCTATCAGTCGATATTTTATTGTATGAATCGAAGTGTTCTCACTTCAATGGAAAAAACAATAACCGACCGTTCATACATCGATTCAAATTTGCTTACAGTTCAATCGTTCTTAGTTTCCATTTCGGTTAGTTTACCGTCTCGTTTCCGCATTTCTATTCGCTTACGTGTTTTAATTGTTATTACTTTCCTTGGCTGTCCTGTCGTCTTCGAATTCGCTCTCAGCGCCGTTTTGCGCTCGATACCAGTTTCGTTTTTAATTCAGGTTACTGCTTTTGTTTTGCTTCAACATCTGATTTCAATTGGAGTGTCAGTGCCATTATCAGTTCAGGGGCCGTATCGTGTTATACAATACGTGATTGAAGCCTTTTTTAAAATAATGATATCTTCCTAATGGTGAATCGGATTAATAACATATATGAACTAGGGATGAAGCGTACTCAGTAGATCTAAACTTTGTTATTTTGTTACTACATAGCCATACAGTCTCATATTTATGGCTGGAGTGAAAATAGTTTTCTATTCGTGACCGTATTCTGTGTTGGTCTCTTTTTCGTTTTCGGTTGCAGTTCTAGTTTTAGTTCCGATTTCGATTCGCTGATATTTTGGAATCTTGATTGTCTTCTCGACACATAAGCATTTGCGACATTCAGATCCGCTGGTTATCAACTTACCGGTTTAATAAATAGAGAAACTCGGATGTATTTTGTTTTTGTCAGGTATGTAGATATAAGTGAGCTGAAAAAACGTTGTTAACGGACTCACAACTCCCAACTCGCAGTCTCAAGTCAAACTAGGTAGACAGTCGTTTTTTTAAGCAACTGAAATTTTTAGCACAGAAGATGGGCTCACATAAAATCGTATTGGCGGACGTATTATTCTACAATCTGCAAGTTTTTGTAAAGGAAGGAAGTCAGTAACTAGTGATACAAATATCTGGCTCAATTCTACATAGTATCAAACAAGAAGTATCGAATAAGAACTATTCTAAAGATTTTCACTAGTTCGGAACTATAAAAATAAATAAATGTAAGGCGCGATAACCTCCGAAGAGATTTTAGGCCGAGCTTCTCTTCCAATTTCCGTCGTGCTCCTTTTATTTTTTCGCACAAATGGGCGGGACAGGACCTACTTGTTTTATGCCGACTTCGAACGGCATCTGAACTGAGTTTTCACTGAGAGCTTTTCATGACAGAAATATACACGGAGTACTTAACAAACACTGCAGAGGGGCGACCCCGCTTAGAAAAATTTTCTTTTAATTGAAAAACCTTGCTTCTAAAATTTTGATGTTGCTTTTCACGGGGCGTGAACCCATGCTCTTCGGTGTGAATGGCAGAGCACGCTACCATCATACCACGGCGGCCGCCGGAACTTTATATTTTTATTTCTCATAAATATTTTTGCAATTTATATGTCAAAATTTAAAAATCAAAGTTTAGCAAGAATATGTCTTTATATAAGGAAACATTTTGCGCGGATTATTGTCAATTTATATAAAGGAAGTGCTTAATATTTTTTATTTTATTTTTATTTTCTCCTTTTCTAACATTTTCTCCGTGTCTTAACCTATCTGTTAAGTTTTACGCTTGTAGCTCAATGAGAACTTACATAAAAATCAATCCCAAATTCCCTCCGTTCCGTTTGATTTCTCTAAATATCTCAGTCCGTGCGCCCCCTGGCGAAACTTTTTGTATTGTGTCATCGGCTGTCATCGACCTCTGAATTAAGCTCTGAATTTTTAGCCTCTAGCCCATCGAGAACCCGGTTTAAAATTTCCAAATTATTATCTAGTTTTTTCGATCCATGCGCCACCTAACGGAATTTTTTCTGCTTTTGTTCCTTTGTCACGGTGTCTTAACCAGTCTCTGAGGTTTCATGTTTGTAGCTCAATGAGAAGTCACTTTAAAATCAATCTCAAAACACCAAATTTCCAAATTCTTATCAAAATATTTCGATCCGTGCGCCACCTAACGGAATTTTTTTCTCCTTTTCTTAAATTGTATCGGGGATTTGTAACTCAATGAGAACTTACATAAAAATCAATCCCGAAATTCCCACCGTTTCGCACGATTTTTCTAAATATCTCATCCCGTGCGCCCCTAACGAATCTTTCTGTTTCGTGTCATTGGCTGTCATCGACCTCTGAATTAAGTTTGAAATTTCAAGTCTCTAGCTCATCGAGAAGTTACTTAAAAGCTGGTTTGGAAATTTTCAAATTCTTTTCTAGTTATTTCGATCCGTGCGCCACCTAACGCACGGTGTTCTAACCTATGTGTAAAGTTGCACGTTTGTAGCTCAATGAGAAGTTACTTAAAAATCGATTGGAAGATTTGTATGAAAAACCGACCTAATATAAAGGAAGTAAAAATAGGCAAATTTCTCAAACACTTCTCCGGTTTCTCAAATACATTTGCCAAGTTCTCAAATGCAATTGCGCTTTTCTCAAATACAGTTGGAAAAATTGTAGTAATGGTTCGATATGCACTAGAACGAGACATTTTCCCTACTGTGTATGAAATGAAGACCTGCTTTAGAACCATGGGAATAAGACCAGATGAGCGAATTAGATTTAAACTGTGGAGTTGAAAAATAGTTCGGAACTAAAAAGGAGATACTGCAGCGGGGGAAAATGTTTACTCACTATGAAATTGCTTTAGAAACTGTATCAGTTTGTTTGTCTTTTATCAAAGAAATTCATTTGCTGCGAATCTTAAAATTTTCTCTGTTGGGTTTGTGCTAAAACAAATGAACTTAATCTCCCACAATCCTGTGTATTGTAGTTTTAGTTGGGCGGTCGGTCAGCACAACTTGGTTACGAAGCAGACATTTTAATGCTATTGCGTGTCAAATGAAAATTTTCATGTTAAATAAAAAAGGTCACCGTAAAAGGATTATGCATGCAATATTTTTACTTTGGCTAGTACAAAATGAGAAGTGAATAGGGAGGTGTGCCATTTTGTGGTGCGCCCTAGAAGCTACCTCCCTTATTTACACTTCTTATATATGAGGTCTACATGTCTGTTGTTTTAAAAATTCAATTAATTCTATATACCGTTTTTGTTGTAATGTTTGTACTTCTAATTAAATCGTCAAGTCGGATTTCTACGAATTCAATTTAATTACATTTGAGAGTGAAATTTGTTTGTTATTGTTCTTTTGTGTTTTTCCGCACAAAAGCCTCAATGTGGCAAGTTAAATAGCCGTAAAATCAATAATTTTAGTAAAACTGACGATAGCCGGTTACGGAAGTATCAAATGAACGAGCCATTTAACGGACAGGTGACATTTGCTGTTTTTGGATTTTTCAAGCAATAGCTGCAGTGAATATCGATAGCTTAACTCAAAAAGGTCCTAACTTACAAATTTAGAGGAAAAACAAAAACCATTATATTTTCACATTCATTTCATGTAGACATAGCATTTTCAAAGTAGCATTGATTCTAATATATACATATATTTTTTTCTGTTGGTTAGGGCTTTTGTGATCTAGACTAAAGATATATAAAGCTCATACCCAGCGGATTACTGGTTTACTTTGGTATTTCAAAATAATTTCTTGTTTTCTCTTCGTACATCTCACTTGCCCTCTCTCTCTTCCTTTCACTATCCATTTTTTACGTACCTTCGTTATTTCCTTCCGTTTATTACCCATATCGTAAAAACATAATGCAGGGCTATCTGTGGTCCATATTTAGGTATATATTCTCAAAACAAGTTGACATATCGACATCAAAAATACTCTGTAATAAAGCACTTATCAACAGCTTCCATTTCATAGCCATATTATACAAACCTACCCTAGGTTTACCCGAGTCCAGGGTGTGATCTATATGTCGACCCTAATCACCCAGCAGTATTCGCATACCTACAAAATATATGTATGTAAAAGCAATACACATCGGTAGCCTCGTCAATACCTTTCATTTGATACCCATATCTTAAAACCACTATCTGGAGCATTAAGATATTGAAAAAAACTTCCCCTTCAAATAGCCCAATCAATATCTTTAATTTGATACCCAAAGAGCTTTCATTTGATACAGATTCTAAGGTTACTCGGGTGCACATTATGGTGCAGGACCCTAGGTTCCCTGAGGTATGAGATAAAGCTAAGAACCTATCAAATACGAGTATACGTACAAAAACTTATAAAAATCGGTTTAGTAGTTTCGGACCGTGATCCACTTGCAGCTCGCTAAGCTGCAGTCGAAGAGGAACCCCTATAGCAAATCGCACCATAAATATGATTTTTTCTAATAGGTTTTTGCTAGCGTAATATACATTGTTATCTGCAAACTAATTTCTAAAATACCCAAATCATTCAAGGGGTTGCCGCGCAACTTATAGCTTTTCCAACCCAATTGGGGGAGGGTTATGGCCTAGAAGTTTCAATGTTATCATCTCAAATCGTTCCCGATATGGTTGGGCTTGAACTTTAATGGTACTTGTTACTGGAACAACAAGAACAAATTTTGGATAACACAAGCGTAGTGTGCACCAGCCAAGTCTGGCAAAAATATAGTTGGATCATTACGACGTAGAATTGTAAAAGACGTCTTTGAAAACACTCGTTCAAGTAAAGTTCTTTGTTGATTGGTCCCATCGTAAAGAACGGCGTAAATTTATTCTCGCATTCACACACAACTTTCTGAATAAGAACCCTTTTGCCGAAGTTTTCTATCTGAATTTGAAATGTTCTAGCTATGTAACTAGATGTGACAGCCGTATCACCCCTAATATTCTTAGCATGGCAAGCGCAGGGCATGAGCAGAAAACGTGCTCGATCATTTCCTCCTCCAACCCTCGCTTCTTACGTCTGGTATCACTGACCAAGCCTATTTTAAAGGCATGTGGTGCCAAAAGACAGTGTCCAGTCAAAGTACTCGTCATGAGTTTACAGTCCTCTCTTTTTAATGATAGGAGTAACTTTGTTAACCTAAGGTTGTAAGAACTACACATGATATTCAAAGCATACTTTGCCATTATTAAAAAAAACTTCTAGGAAGTTATAAATTTTCAGAACTTTTAATAACTAATAAGTTATCGTAAGTCAATTTAGAAATCTCCACGAAGTAAGTAGTCGCACCAGGGGCACATTTTGATACGCCCTAATTAGCATATTTGAGAGAAATTACGAAATTAAACCTTGATATATTCTTTTCTTCATATTCGACTATTCAAATATATAAAAAGTTTCATATTTTCAAAATAATTGCTTTTGGACCCCACCAGATATCTACATAAACTTTCTAAACTATTTCTATAACGAAACCTAGTCAGCAAACATATTGTAACGAATTTTGGGAAATTCCTGATAATTATACATTTTCTGCTAATGTTCGAATCGCTGAACTGTCGAATAAATAACTCCAATATTCAGTATTGCAAATGGTCTTTATTTAGACTACTTTGGTAGTTGTAATTCAAAATCACAATTATAATTCACTAATAGCTTGTTTAAATTAAAACTGATTATTATTCTCCAGCTTGCGCTGCTTTTACACTCTCTGTTACCTCGTTCACATAATTCTCCTAAGGTCTAGACTTTTCACGAACATGCCTTCTGGAACAGTTGTATCTCACACTTGGTTATTTAGCTATATCCGTGTGTGTGTGAGTAACAACTTCTGCTCTTAGCTTATGATAACGTGATGTGTATGTGAAATAATCTCTTTGCTTCAAGCTGTACATAATTGTGACTGCTTGCTTTAATGTGTACATGTACATAAGTGTGGCTGTTTACTTTGTTGTTGTTGTGCATTTATTTAGTAGCAGCATAGTGATGTATACAACTGCTTATATTTGCCACAATAACTTGCAATCTGATCTGGATTCTTTCCATTTTTAAATGCAATCAAATGCTGCATTTTGTCTTATTCCAAAAAGACAACTGCGACATATTTTATCTACAAACTAAATGCTAAAAATCTTAATCGTTGTCAAGAGATTAAAGACTTGGGTGTAATTTTTGACTCCAAACTCTCTTTTTCTAGTCACATTGACTTCATTGTTTCAAAATCCTTTGCAATGGTTGGGTTCATTAGACGTAACACCGGTGACTTTAAGGACCATATGACGTTGAAGGTACTTTATATATCCATGGTCAGAAGTCGTCTCGAATATTGCTCAATAATATGGAATCTAATTCCTATAAAATAGAGAGAGTTCAAAAAATTTTACGTATGCTTCATTGGCCGGGCGGCCGACCATCGTAAACCAGCAGGCGCAAATTGCTTGGTCTTCAGGATTTGCATGACAGAAGAACTTTTATCTCACTCATGCTTGCCTACACTGAAAGAAAAAGACTGGTAAAATCAACCGAAATACGGATCAATTCAACCGAAATTTCTGTCAATTTTTATCCATCGCAACTGCGCACAAATCTTTGATTCGTAACTGACTGTTTTAGTCGTCAAATGAACAAAAAAAATGGTTGCGACAGCTGTGTACGAAATTTCCTATGTTGCCATATACATACATTCGTAAATATGTGAATACATAAATACGCATGCATATGTACGCACTTACTAACCGAACTTCAATTATGCTGGCACACATCAAACATTATACACTTTATTATTTTTTTTTATTAAACGCACTTTCACCAAATTTTATATTTTATAATTTATTTAATTTATAGTTTTGAACTTCGCTTTGGATATAGAAATGAAAATGGTAGTCACAAAACTTACTCTCAATTCTCTCAGTTGCAGCTCAGCTCTTTCTCAATTTCTTCTCTCGCATGTAGTTGCCACACTTGATTGTTTCGAACAAAACTTGTAGTATAAATGTTTGGCATAACATTTTAAATAGAGAACTTGTAAGTTACAGAAAAGTAAAGAATCAAATCGCTGGAGGGTAATTCACCACTGGAGTAACTTTACATGTAATTCGGCAAGTTTAATTTTCGTAACACTTTAAGTTGAAACGATTCCAAAACAACTCAAACTTTTATGTTGTCGGAAACATTCAACATTAAAAAAGGATGTTTTTTATTATCTTATTAGATTCATTCGCGTGAGTGAAAATTCTTAAAAACTTGAACAAAATGTTACTAACTTTGGCGCAATTTTGCATTTCACTTGGAGGAGTAGTTGCAAAATTGAACCCGATAAATAGGTGTCCCGGTATCTTATAATTTTTTGCACAGTAAATTCAAAAAAGGGTTTTTCGTTTTGTATTGATAACTGAAAAACTAGTTTTTGTTGTTTTCCCATTTTGTGTGTTTTTTCGATTTGGTGGTTTTCTTATTTTGGTGCGTTTTTTAAACAAGTGGCACCATCGTCATAAGTACAAAGTAGGGAGCGCAGTGAGCGTAAAATTCTCTTTGAAATTTGCTCATGTATTGACTGTTGATCGCTGTTGAAATGACCAGTGAGATCAGTTGTGTTAACAGAAAAATCAGTTAAATTGATTAGGAATCTGTCAATTTTACAGAATTTTGTTAACTTAAGAGCGACATTTTCTCTTCTGTTGAAATGACTAAAGTAATCTGTTCGCTTGACAATTTCACCGAATGTCCGTTAAGTCAAGAACAAGAGAACCGATTTGTTGATTTTACTAGCACCATTTCTTTCAGTGTATGATGTAATAAACTTTAGCATAAATTGCTCTGATTTATCTAATTTGTTCACTCCATATATTCCATTGCGTGATCTTCGGCATAACACATTATTTATGGAAATAACTCATAAAACGGATTATGCTATGAATGAACCTATACATCTAGCAAATCGATTCAGTAGTGTTCTTAATTTTAATAACAGCTTATATAAGTTTAAGCTTGAATTGTTTTCTATTTTTAACTAGTCTGTAAGAAAGCATATAATTTTAAGCTGAATGAATTAAATTAAATAAATGCCACTTCATGTTAAGTGACCATCATACAAACTCTCAACCCAAAACAAAAAGCTAGTTTTATATCATTTAATGAAGACCCCTATTAACTAAGTATAATACAGTGGTTTTTAACAATGATGCATTGTAAGCTGTTTTCAATTATGTTTTTTTTTTGTTTCCTGTTTATTTAATTGATTGTGCATGTGTAGACATTTTTACTATTAAAAGTCTTACAAGTACGAAGTGCTAAGTAAACAAAGACTTTTAGCATAAATTAGCACCTCATATCAAAAATAAATATTTTGAGATATGAATGAAAACAAGCAAATAGACATACGCGTAAGTACATAAGTATGTGTAGGTACTTATATAGATAAATATACGGAAAATACGCCCTAAACTTGTATGCCTTATAACTGGGAATGTTACGGCTGCGGAACGTCGCAATTGTCGATTGATTTAAACTTTAGTCAGTATTTACTTTAAAGATAATCTGCTTATTGTAAAGTCACTTCATTTCAAATAATTGTATTTCATTTTAAGGTAATATTAATATAAATAAATTTCATGTCACGTTGTTTCTCCGCGATGGACTCCTAAGCTACTTAACCGATTTCAATCGAATTTGCACACCGTGTGCAGTTTGATCCAACTTGAAATATAAGATAGCGTTCCTGCGAAGTTCCTTTCCGGAACGTGGAATTGGGACCGATCTATTCGAACAAATTCTATTAACTGTTCGATTTGCCTGAAATTTGCTATATAGGGAGCCGTTTGCTTAGAATAGTTTTTACGATACTTTTTTCCGGGAAGACAACTAGGAACCGATCTTTTCCGTTCTTGGCTCGATTTACCTGAAATTGGGTATATAGGTAGCCCTTTGCCTAGATTAGTATTTATGACACTATTTTACGGGAAATGGAGTAGGGACCTACTGGGATTGGGAGCGGCACTGAGACTGCGACTGGGACTCGGAACGGCACTCAGACTGGGACTGGGACTAAGACTGGGGCTGGGACTGGGACTTGGACTTGGGCTGGGGCTGGGACTGGGAAAAAGGGATGAATAAAAACCAGAGGGAAGTGAAAAGATGGTAGGAGAAAATGATACAGTTAGACGAGAGGAGAGATATGGATAGATGGAGCTGAAAACAAGTGAGGAAAAAGACGGAGAGGGAGAAAGAGACGCAGAAAAGGAAGGCAGAGGGAAGAGTGAATAAAAAGATAAGGAAAAGGGGGAGAGGGGGAAGATTTTGGATTTTCGATCAACAAACGCACAAACTGCTTTCTTTTTTGTTTTTATGTAATTTTTGCTTAAACAACTTTAGTAATATTAGAAAAACGAAAGGAATTAACAACTTTTTTAAGGCAGAACGAAAGTAAATATTTCAAATAAACGAAAGGAATACACCTTCATTGGCATACTAGCGTACTCGGCAGACGTTGCCCTGCTATATATTTGAAAAGTAGATCTCGCTTCCCTTTATCACTCTATATCATCAATTTTACTACTTCTATAGCATTTTTTCTTCCATCTCCTTATTATTCCTTCCTTTATCTCCACTCCCTTCACATTATAACTATCCCTCTCACTCCCAAGCCGAATCTCAATCCCACTCCAACACTCATTCCCACTCCCACTGTCACTACCATTCCTACTCTCACGCCCTCTTCCAATCTCTCTATATATACACCAAATACTGAAAACCTGTTTCAAAGAAATTACGGAGATATTACGAATTAGGGGGCAAATTATGTATAACGCAAGGAGCCATATTTTCTCGTGCGAACCAGAATTCGTATAATATTTTAAGATATTCTGTATCTATGCTAGTTCTTTTTCATTTTCATAACAAGATTTTTTGTTGTACTATATATATGTACATAAATTTGTGCTCAATTAATTAAAATTTAAGTAAATTTTTCATGGCGCCCGAGCTGGGACCCATGAAACCATGAATTGCCACGCATTTAAGATTTGAATGCTGTAGATAAATGGAATGAATGCTGTAGGTGAATGGTGCGAAAGGGGTTAGTTTAATAGCAAATTTTAAAGCTTCGGCCTAAACAACTCGAATTGATTTAAGATGGTACTCATTCCACGCTAATGTGCATATATATGTACTACTATATTGTACACAAGTTCAAATGGCATTGTATTCCAACGAGTGGAGGTCTTTACTGACTGATTTCCTTACAACAGTAAACAAATTAGCACTTACAAAAATAAATGATAGAAATATTGCAAAAAATACATATCTCCGGTGGGTTTTTGAATTTAACATAAAGTGCATCCATCATTGGTGTATGAAAAAACAGGCAATCGCTATAAATGCATAGATATTTATGTATACCTGTATGAAAATATGAATGAAAAGTGAATTTTCAAATAATAGTGCTAATTAATTAACAAATAATGCGAGCGAGTCAACAACACGACAGCTTTACGTTACTGACAAATTAAATGCATGCAGACGCCCAACATAATTTACAATTTCACGCGCAAAGAAAAAGGAAAAAAATAAACTCCATTCGTATAAAACGTGAATAATGTACTGCAGTGTGTTTCAGGCGGAAATTATAGCCGAGAAGGAAGCAGCAGACATTATGGATTAAGCAATTTTAAGCTGCAGTCGCGTCTGTATATTGTGACGAATATTAGCATGACTAAACGGATACTAAGTAAATAAAGGCACAAAAACAATAAAGCAAGCTGCCACTCTTTTGTACATCAAATCAATTATCATTTATACACGTACCTACAAGGCAACGAAGAGATACTCACAAACACATGTAGTCATCAGCCGAAATTGGTTCTCACACATGCACACGCATATGTGGCTCAATTACCAAGTAGCTCAAATACAGCAGAAGGCGAAACGTCTAGGCTTTAGTAGACATATGCGAATGAAGCAACGGATAGTATAAAAGCAGCCCAAGCTGAGTAGTCAGTTTGATTTAAACACGCAATTAGTTCTGAAGTATAAGTGTTATTGTGAAGTAGTCCATTTTGCATTACTCAATATTGGAGTTATTTATTCAACAATTTAGCGATTCGAACGTTTGCAGAAGATTTCAAGTAAGCGGAATTTCCCCAAATTCGTTACAATATATATAGTGATAGTCAGGCGGCGATTAAGGCAATCATTTCACACTGTACTTGGGTTCCCGGTCATAAAGAGATAGAAGGTAACGAAAAGGCCGATGAGTTGGCAAAGGTGGGTGCAGCACTCGCTGAATCGACGGTAAACGTCTCAATCCGTTTGGCAGAAATGAAAAGAAGACAGGAGTTACAAATGATCCATCAAGCTGGAAAGGCGTATACAGAAGAGCGGGCCTTTCTAAGATCATGTCATATCCTACAATATTAGACTCACAAAGTGGCTTGAATCTCTGAAGAGAGAAGACTTAAGGCTCACGATGGGCATACTAACTCGATACTCTGCCTTTTGGTGTTACATGCTTATAAGTTAGGCCTCGTCAGTCACAGCAGCTGTAGGTAGTGCGTGCTGCAGGAAGGAACGGTTGAGCTAGTTCTGTGTTCGTGTCCTGCGCTCCATGATATCTACATCCTCCGCAGTTTTCAGCTCTTTTATAGCCGCGGTCGCTCCTTAAAAAATAACCCTGTGTGGGCCAGACATTGGCTACACGATTTGTCCACAGAAAACTTGTCTGCATTTTTCTGTGGTCACAAGCCATAACCGCCTAAGTCCTATCCTTTTACATGGGACTTAGGCGATTATTGCTTATGACCACAGATATGCATATATGTTGGATTAACATAGAACGTTTTGCTGCGGTTCTTCGCTTGAAAGATTATATCATATATATTAATATAGATTCTGGGTTGTAAAGCGAGGCAAAAAGTTTACATATAGTTTTCTTAAGGTGAATTTACATAAACCCTTTGGTCGCTTTGCTTAGCTTTGGCAGCGCCATAAGATGGCAATGAAGCCCTTTGCCAACATGTTTAGTTATAGCTGTGTTTTTTTTTTTTACATCTATAGACGTTTACTCTTAAACTTTATATGGACTGCTAAGCGTGAAACTTGATCTTCTGAAATTGCTGCGCATAAAATTAGTACTACTAAATTTCAATACGCATTTTACTCAGATGCAACTGAAATATGTTTCTATGTATACGTTGAATTCATCTGTCAGGTTAAGCAACGCGTTCTATGTAAATATGGCTTACGTGTGCTCAATGAAAACATGAAAAATATAATAACCAGATAACATGAGCCTTACCTTAACTATGACCGCAGCCGGTAACCTAATCCACAGTTAGCTTAGTCGCAACTGTAGCCGTAGACGTTTAAACCTTATAATCATAGCCATAACTGAAATAATGTCCCTTACAGTGACTGTAACTGTAATCGCTAAGAGGTTGAACTGTGCACTCCGTAGATTTCGCATTCTGGTTCTTCCTCGTCTTCGATTTCTATTTACCACTAGCAATACCTTGATTTCTCCTTCCCCGTACTTTTTCATATTTACGAATTCTTCTAATTTGCCGATTGCGTTTTTCTGATGTACTGCCTGCGAGAGTTAATTACCTGGTTGAGTAGAAGCTGAACTGGAAAAATCAACATCAACACAAAGGCTGTGCAAGTAGTCAACAGAAACTTGGGTATACAACTTAAATTCCCGATGTAACACCATGGTATGGTGGTCAGCTTCTCATAAATTGGCGCTTAACTGACTAGGCAATTATTAATTGTTATAAAAATTACTTGAGTTGTTGTAAAGCCCATTTTTTTAGAATCCAAAAAAGTTTTACAGTTTCGTAAATTCAAAGCGGAAAACTTCTGGGTATCCTTCCTCATTAACCTTTGGAGGTAAAAAAGCTTGCACTGATGACGACGTTGCTGAACTATTTTCTGAGTTCTTTAAGTCCACGTATTCATCCAGTGGTTTTCATTCTGGTCAATATCCCTATCGCTTAGATAGCTCGAATTACATTAGGAATCCTGCTATTGATGGTAATATTGTTCTTCAGAGTCTTCAATCTTTGAAGCCCACCTTTTCTCCGGGAGCGGACGGTGTTCCTAGCTGCGTGCTTAGGTACTGCGCCGAAAACATGTATGAGCCTATTTTAAAATTATTTGAGCTATCTCTGGGATCTGCGTCATTTCCGGCACTTTGGAAACAGTCTTTTATTATACCCCTGCATAAAAAAGGTAGTAGGTCAAAAGTTGAAAACTACAGGGGTATTGCTAAACTTTCAGTCATTCCTAAAGTCTTTGAACAGATTGTCACCAATCAACTGCAATATCAGTGTTCTAGTCTTTTATCTCCATGCCAACACGGTTTTATTCGTCAAAGGTCAACCACTACAAATTTGCTTGTATTCACCTCTATAGTTATGGAAGGATTTTTAGCGAACAAGCAAACGGATGTCATCTACACGGACTTCAGCAAAGCATTTGATACCGTCAACCACGAGTTGCTTATTCATAAGCTTGATTTACTGGGCTTTCCGTTTCACCTATTAATGTGGCTGAAAAGCTATCTTTCTAACCGGACCCAAAAAGTCCTGTTCAAGTGCAATCTGTCGGAATCGTTCGGAGTTTCCTCCGGCGTACCCCAGGGAAGTCATCTAGGCCCTTTGCTCTTTGCCCTTTTCATTAATGACTTGCCACAGACAATATTATATTCCCATACTATAATGTATGCGGATGATGTAAAACTTTGCTACACTTACTGTCCTACCGATTTGAGTTCCTTGGATCTTCTTCAGGCCGACTTGGACTCGTTCCAATGTTGGTGCACAACAAATTTATTAGCTTTAAATTGCTCTAAATGTAAGCATATGACATTTCACCGAGTGAAGCCAGCATTGAAATCTTATGTAATAGATGGTACGCCTTTGGAGCGTATATCTATTGCAAATGATCTAGGTGTCCTTTTTGATCCGAAATTGAATTTTAACATGCATATTTCATCTATAGCCAACAAAGCGTTGGGTTTACTTGGATTTGTTAAAAGATGGGCTAAAGAGTTCGATGATCCGTACCTCACTAAGGTTCTTTACACATCGCTGGTTCGTCCAATACTCGAGTATTGCTCATGCGTTTGGTCCCCTGTTTCTCAAAAGCATATAAAGCGTCTTGAGTCAGTTCAAAAGCAATTTTTGATATTTGCATTGCGCGGCCTTAATTGGGACTCAAGTCTCCACCTTCCTCCATACAGAAGTAGACTTCTTCTTATTAACTTACCCACTCTGGAAAATCGGAGAATATTACTGGGGGTATTGTTCATCCATAAGCTCATTATTGGAGAAATTGATTCCGCGGACCTCCTCAGCCGCTTGTTTTTTGCGGTTCCCCCTAGAGTATCCAGACACTACGTTCCTTTCTATTTACCCCTTTGTCGACGAAACTTTGCTAAAAATAATCCTCTTCTTATCTGGTGCGCGCACTACAATGACTTGTATAGCTGCATCAGTCTTGAATGTACTTTTGCCACTATACGTAATGCAATACTTGCCTATCTAATTTAAGAGATACAAGCTAATTTAATTTGCCGGCATTTTATTCCTTCGATAAAAAACAGGAACTATCTCGCTTAAGGATGGAGGAACATTTATCAACATGTCTCATTAAGAAGGAACAAGACAGTACTGTGTTGATTGGAATCTGGTGCATTCCAACAACGTAAAAAACATGCTTTTTCAAGAGTCACTGACCGGAATCGTATGCATTCCGGCAGTATAATCTTATGGGTCAGGCATCGAGCTGATTGGAATCCGGTGCATTCCAACAACACAGGTCATGTTACTTTTTTATGCCTTGTGATGGCGTATCCTCATTACACTACTCTTAGCACTGCCGGATTCCCATGACATGCTGATTGGAATCTTGTTGCATTCCAACAGGGAGATTGGAATCCACTGCATTCAGAAGTCATGCTGAGCGGAATCTGATGCATTCCGCCAGTATAAGATTTCGGCATAAGATCTTATTTCTGCTCATATTTCTTATTATTATTATATTCTGAAATTAAATAGTAATGTTCATTAATATTTCTTTGTTTGTAATATAACATTGTTGAAAGCTCGATATATCTTAAATTTTATCTTTTGAGTTGTATATTTATATATCTTTTATATTATGCAGTCGACCATAGTTTGTCGTCGACTTTAAATAATAAATAAATAAATAAATAAATAAAAAATTAGGGCGGTTTCGTAACAAGTCACGCGAGATATACTGTTTCATGATAGCTGGGAGCATTTTAAGGAGGTCAATTCCGCTTCCAAATACGGGAGTCGACAGAAAATTTTACTTGGGCGGAGCGTCTTCATCCATTCGCACAACGAGACCTATCCAGTTAAGCTTTTGGGCTTTTATTCATTGTACTATTTTAACGGTTAAGTGCCAATTAATTATGATGATAAGCTGAGGTTCCTTGCAATTGCTTACTGGAGTTAGGAACGAATAAGAAGCGCGGAAACAATGTTGTTGTACCCTGACTGGTTAAAAATGGACGGCGGCTTGGTAGCTTGTGTTTCCTCGGAGGAACCTGAGCTTCACTCTCAGGCTGTCTTTCTAACTGGGAAAATATATAAAAGACCTGTGAGATCCCATTGCGTCAAACGCTGCTATAAGTTGCTTTCTTTAGCAGCCTCATTTTCAAAATGACACCTTCGTCTCGCTTCCTACCCATAGGTACATTGAGGGCAACGAACTTGAGGTTATTTGTCCCCCTCTACTTATTTCGACGCATATTAGCATCTTCCTCGGGGAGATTAAGAGTTCACCATTAAATTTTACTCTCGGTTCATTATCGTCGGACGTTCTCGTTTTGAAAGTTTTTTTCTGAAGCGTTCTTATATTTGATGGTACCTGTCATGGTATATGATTCAGTGTTTCGTCATGTCATTCTTAAAGCTCAGCTAATATTTATTATGAAACGCATCTGAAACAACCGATGATAGCATACTCAACCTGAACGGACCTGTTTTGGTTTGGGAGTGACGGTATTTCTCCACCAGAGAAACGTTATATTCTAAAATCCATCTCAAATGTGACCGGAACGGAATAAAGTCGAAATGCTCCTTGAAAATGAAACGTTTGGAAATAAAAATGCTATATATCAAATCGCAAATTAACACTTAAAGAAATCTTGACTGTTCCCAATTATAACCACAATTTTAAGCTTTGTTACATATTTACATACATACATATTTGCAACTGGTTTAAGCATGCGTGTGTAATTTTACATCCATATAAAGCGGTTCGAGGATATCCACCAAAAATTAAATTATTTTTATCGTCTCTTTTACAACTTTTACATTCAATGTTAGCACCATATTTAGTACTTACTATTCACAAATGTAAATTAACTGATCATGTGAAACAGACTTTACTCTGGAATTCAATTTGTATCATTTTTTCAGTTGGTAGTAGATTCTACAAACAAACAAAACAAAGCTTAATGTAAAATGAAAATAAAATACATAAAGTACGGGCTATGTGGACAGCTTTCTACTCTTTGAAGACCCGTTGTGAAATATGTATTGTAACGAATTTTAGGGAAATTCCGCTTATTTGAAACCTTCTGCCAACGTCCAAGTCGCTAAACTGTTGAATAAATAATTCCAATATTCGGTATTGCAAACTGGTCTTTATTTAGATTACTTTGGGAGGGGTACTTCACAATTATACTTCACAACCAATAGCGTGCTTAAATCAAACTGAATCGTTATTACTCTCGGTTTCCTCGTTCACCCATTTCTCCTAAAGTTTAGTAATTTCGCGAACAGTTGTAGCTCATGCTTGGTTAGTTACCAGCTATATACATGTATATCTGTAATCCACGCCTCTCCCATAGCCATATGCGTGTGTATGTGTGAGTAACTACTTCGGCTTATGACTACATCTGTGTGTGTTAGGTATCTCTTCGTTGCCTTGTACATAAGAGTGGCTGCTTCATGTTTTTCTTGTTGCGTGATTATTAACTAACAGCTTAACGATGCTGATATTCGTCACAGTATTATGAAAATCTTTTAACTGATGCAAATTTTCATAAGTCTTATTTAAAATATATAAAAGCAGACTGGAGTTGCATATGATGCATAAAGCAGGAAAGACATATAAGAGCGGGGAGCTGCAAGATTTCTAAGATCATGTGCAGATCCTACGACATTGCACTCACAAAGTTGCTTAGAGACAAGATTTAAGGCTCACGATGGGCATACGAACTGTACACTGTTAGTAACATCAGATATAGAAAGTGCTAGATACAGAAGCACGTTGAGCACGATCTGTTGTTCGTGTCCTGCCCTCGCGAGGGTAAGGCTCCTGCTACTAGGAGCGGCAGAGTTGCCAAATCTGCAGAGTTGCAGTTAGGCTTGGTCCAAGAAAACGTCTAGTATTTGCAAAGAGCGCGGAGTTATTCTATAACATAAATCCCGGTGCCTAATTGGAGGCTTTCCGTTTGGTGGTCAAACAAATCCAGGTAACACTATGTACACAGTCAGTCTATGTAAGGTCTTTATTGACCAACCAGCTCAATCTAACCTAACCTTTTTAAAATACGAAAATGATAAACAATACCTTTGCCAGACGAAATCGCTTAGATACAATTCGTTCGTCAGAGCTATCGTTCGCAATACAGAATGATGCCCTACGTCACTGCTACGAAAAGTTCATTTGTTTGAAATCAAGTTAATAATATGTACCTAAGTAAAATAGATATCATAATTTTGAACGAAAAGTAAGCACATCCTGTTAAGTAATTAAAATAATGAAATCATCTGAGAGCATTTGCTTTAGCAAAAAAAAAGTGTTGTTATTTATAATTTAGTGTTTTGGAAGCTGAAAAAAGTTTAGTGTATGAAATTGTCATAATTGACAATGATCTGAATATGTATCTCGTCATCGAAATGGCAGTTTTTGTTCGCTATGCAATAATGTGTTCAACAAAGTCCCCAATGACAACAAAATATTTTTTTTATACTCAGCTGAGCAGAGCTCACAGAGTATATTAATTTTCTTCGCATAACGTTGCCTCGTAACGGCATAAACTAATCGAGATAGATATAGACTTCTATATACCAAAATGATCAGGACGGAAAAAGAAATTCATTTAGCCATGTCCGTCCGTCCGTCTGTCTGTCCGTCCGTAAACACGATAACTTGAGTAAATTTTGAGGTATCTTAATGAAATTTGGTATGTGAGTTCCTGCACACTCATCTCAGATCGCCATTAAAAATGAACGAAATCGGACTATAACCACGCCCTTTTTTCGATATCGAAAAAGTGAGATAATTCATTACCAAAGATGGATAAAGCGATGAAACTTGGTAGGTGGGCTGACCTTATGACGCAGAATAGAAAATTTGTGAAATTTTGGACGATGGGCGTGGCGCCACCCACTTTTAAAAGGAGGTAATTTAAAAGTTTTGCAAGCTGTAATTTGGTAGCTGAGTATGTAGCGTTCGGTTACACCCAAACTTAGCCTTCCTTACTTGTTCGTTTTCATTTGATTCAACGACTTTTATTTCAATAAGTCGCTGTTTACACTCATAAAGTTTTGTTGCTGATTATCGGCAACTTCTCTTATAGAGTTTCGTGTCATATTTACATACGCCGACACAATCTAAGCAACAAATTGACATTTCTATTTCAATTATTTCTAAAAATTTGTTTTATTGATTGAAAATTAGAAAATGTATTCTGAAATATTAAAAATATCATTAAAAATTATACAAATTTACATACCTATGTTCAAAATCAACAAAAAGTTTCTTAGTAAGAAAAAAAAATTCAATTTAAAAACAAGTAAGGACGGGTGTGCCGAAGACTCCATACCTTTCATGAATGGGGCTGAACAATAATCTTATCCCGTTCGTAAACTCCAAATAATCGGATGTATAAGATAAGAAATATATAGTGAACTGATCTACATACCTAAACGATTTTTAAGATAAATATAAAATAAATAATTGCAAAAAACCCCCTTATCTGAACGATCGGTTGTATGGGATATATATTATATATAGCTCCGATCGAAATGATTTTTACAGGAAATGTTCTAGAATATATTGGAATATATATCACCAAGTTTCACGTTTTTGTATTGGAAACTAAGGGAGAAATGACCAAAAATCTTTCTATCTGAACGATCGGTTGTATGGGATAGGTATATACTATATACATAGAGCTCCGATCAAAGTGATTTTTTCAGGAAATCTTCTATATTAGAATAAATATCACCAAGTTTAACGTTTTTATATTGGAAATTAAGGGAGAAATGGCTAAAAATCTTTATATCTGAAAGATCGGTTGTATGGAATATATATTATATATAGCTCCGATCGAAATAATTTTTTCATGAAATCTTCTGTGATACATTAGAATAAATATCACCAAGTTTAACGTTTTTATATTTGAAATTAAGGAAGAAATTGCCAAAAATCTTTCTATCTGAACGATCGGTTGTATGGGATATATACTATATATAGCTCCGATCAAAGTGATTTTTTCAGGATATCTTCTATGATATATTGGAATATATATGACCGAGTTTCACATTTATACTTTCTAAATTGCGGCAGGAATGACCCAAATCGTCTTATCTGAACGATCGGTTGTATGGGAGATATATGTTATAGTGGTCCGATCCTACCCGATCCGACAAATGTCTAATATAATACAAATATACATCCTTGTGCCAAAATTCATTGAGATATCTCAAAATTTGAGGGACTAGTTTGGGTTCAAACAGACAGACGGACGGACAGACGGACATGGCTATATCAACTCAGTTCGTCGCCCTGATCAATTCGGTATACTTAATGGTGAGTCTATCTTCTATATTTCTCAACGTTACAAACATCGGACCAAAGTTAATATACCATTTCATGTTCATCAAAGGCATAATAAATAGTAGTTATAAAAAATTAAAAACCGCTCTTTTATAGCTAACCGAACTAAAAATTAGGAAATAATTTTTATCACAAACAGCTTATGCTACAGTATGTATGTGTTGAATAATTTACCATAAATAATTAACTCAAAATAGCTTTACTTATAATAAATTGAAGTCATTAACAAAATAATCAAATTCAGAGAAAAAGTGTGCGGTTCTGTATATATTGAATACTGCAATTATTCTATTTAAGAAGAGAGTTATGACAATAGGGTAAAATGAACTTCACCCTTTTTACTCTAAATTTAATAACTCTGTTAATAACTTAAATTTTGTTATAAGTAAAGTTATTTTGAGTTAGCTATTTATGGTAAATTATACGACCTCCATCTACCGTAACATAAACTATTTGTGAGCGGTATTTACAAATTTTTTAATTGAAATTTAAGTAACTTCCCGACAAGCTACAAGATTGAAACTTGGAATGTAATTCAGAATTCGATGACAATAGCTTAGGTTAGGTTTAAGTGGCTGCCGTCCGCATCGGAGCGGCATACCAACGCCTTTATAGGCCCGTTGTGAAACCACACGGATTTGTTCCTATCCTCCTAATCAAACCACTTCTTTGAGTTTGTGAAGCTAACTAAGCGTCGTGTATTGACCTCAGCTATATCAGTCAGATCTACGAGAAACATCTTGCCCATAAAACGTTGCCTTCTTCTAGCGCTGGGTATTCACAGAGTAGATAACTAACAGTTTCAGGCTCTTCTTCGTTGCCACAGCTTCTACAATAATCATTAAATGGAGCGCCAATCTTTCCGCATGCGGTTCAATACAAACGTGACCAGAGAGAAGACCTACAACTAAGGAAAGATCCCTCTTACGGAGGTTGAGAAGCTCTGGCGATCTCTTCTCATTCCATTCCGGCCATGTGAGTTTTGCGTGTGGCATTTATCATAATGCTTCCACCTGGCTCCCGCTTCCATCAGTAGAGCCTCCTTTATCTTGAGCTTTCAGGTGGAGAGCAGCATTCCCAACCTCTTACAGGATGGCGAAAGTGGTAGGAAGGTACCCCTTCTTGCAAGCTCATCCGCCATCACATTACATGGTATGCCCTTATGTCCCAGAACCCATACCAGATACAGAGTAAACTGTTCAGCCATCACGTTAAGTGATCTGCGATAGCCTACTACAGTTTCAGAATTAGTTGTGACAAAGTCAAGAGATTTCAGTGCTGCTTGACTGTCTGAGAAAATATAAACGTGCTAAGGCAGTCCACAGTGTCTTGTATGGCCGCAAGCTCGCTACAGTAATTCGGAAGGCGAAACGATCTTTGTATGTCCAATCGTTCCGAATATACACCCCCTCCGACCCTGTTATCCGGTTTGGATCCATCTCTGTAGGTCTGAATGCTGTTAGTGGGTCAATCAGGGTCATTTACCCACTGTTCCCTTTCAGGGATTAATAAATTGTATCCCTTGCTAAAGGTGGTATGTGGTTTGCAGAAATCTGTCCATTCTGGTAAGCAGAATCTGTAGAAAATTTCAGTATAGTTGCAGTGAGACCATGTGGTCAGTTTCCCCAGCCTATTAGCTGCACATGCTGCATATTTTATGCCTACCATATCTATGGTACAGTATTATATTCATGGCTTCCGTTGGCGTTGTGCGGATGGCTCCGCTTATTCATAGTAGTCCCGATGACAATGCAATAAAAAGAAAAATGCCGCTAGGTGGCGCATGGATCGATATATTTCAAAAAATCGTATTTTTGGTCCAATTTGGCTCATATTTGGAACACATATTGATACAGAAATAAAAATCGCTTTATGAAAAAAACTTCCTGCTAGGTAGCGCAAGGATCGAGATATTAAAAAATTCGTATTTTTTCCGATTTGGCTCATATTTTGAACACATGTTACATACAGAAACAGTAATCGATTTATGAAAAAGTGATAACTCCACATCAAGTGATACACACGTGTAAAAAATTTTTCACCCTGTAAACGATTACCGTGTGTAATCGAAATATATTCGAAATATATAAAAAAAAACCTTGTTTTATTTCAATTCGGACCTCAAGCCAGCTAGCAAAAACTGATTAGAAAAAAATTCCCGCTAAGTGGCGCAAGGATCGAGATATACAAAAACCTATATTTGTGGTCAGATTTGGCTCTGCTGTGCGACATTTCAGTTTACTTTGATGGTGCTAGTAATTCTAATAACCTCAGACATCAATAACGCTCTCGTTTTTAAACGTTTAATAAAATAAGCTTACTGTACTAAAATTGATTGTACTATGCCCAGCTATTTGGGTGGGTTGCACCCAACGCGTTAAGGGGCTTAGAATATTCACGCATTAAGCATGTCTGTCGTAATAGGCGCCTAGAAACCACAAACCGAGAAGATACGACGTAGTAATACCAAATCGTTCCTGAGATGGTCAGGCGTGTACCCTAATTGTGCGAATATCCGGCACGTAACAGAACATTATCCGGAAAAGGATTATCATCATCGATACAACTCCAAAAACCTTCAGAGAGTGCTTTTATCCCTACAAGAAGATGTGGGAGAATTTTTTTAAGATTTTGTACATTAGTGAAATAAGTACTTTAGGATCTTTGAGAATTATAATTTTTTTTTTTTTTTTTCATTTGTCTGTATCCATATGAATACAGCTGGTTGGTTAAGATGTTTGTAGAGCACCTTATACACCATTTAACATGACTGTTGTAAAGTTGATTTTTATCTTTACTATTATATATATTTAATGTCTCCGTAAAATTTGGTATTAATATTGTAACGATTTTACTGCAATTCCCCTTATTTGCAATCTTCTGCTAACGTTCGAATCGCTAAACTGTTGAATAAATAACTCCAATATTTAATAATGCAAAATGGCCTTTATTAAAGTACTTCACAATAACACTGATACTTCACAACCAATAGCTTGCTTAAATGAAACTGATTGTCGCGCCTCTACTGTTGCTGCTTTTATACTGTATGATTTCCTCTTTGCATTTTCTAGGCGCTTCCAGAATTTACTTAGTTACTGGTATATAATTATAACTACAGATGCACGTGTGTAGCTCTCATATGCGTTTGTATTTGTGAGCGATACTTCCACAATTATAATTGCATACTTTTGGGAGCATCTTAGATAAGATATCTGCATGTGTTTGTGCGTTGCTTCTCCGCTGCGTGTACGTACATATGTGTAGACATAATGATTGAATTATTGATGTGCTTACAAGTCACTGCTTAGCATCGGCTTACAGATGAGAGTACCCCTTAATGTTGCTAATATTCGTAACAATATTGTTCCGTTTGTTCATATTACAATATCCCGTTATATTATGTTAAGTATATAAAAGCAAGTTTGGTTTTTCAATGGCACCACGCCAGTTTTCAAATGTCACTGATTCCTATTAGGAGTGCACAAACGCCGCCTTAACTCCAGGCCAGGGAAGCATTGCATCTCCTAACTTCGCCAAAACGCCATGAGGAAGCACAAAGCCAACCTTGACGCCTATTTAAATTTTCAGCTCAACCAAAAAAGCCAGAAGAATTGCAGTTGAGCCGAGGATGACACTGCACGACCACTCCGACGAAACGACTAGAACGGAATGATTTGAGAATTATTTGATTTTAAATGTGGTAAATCGATTTCAATATTTCACAGGGACTATCTGGCATCATTGCTTGGTGTCAAACAATTGCCGTCATCTAGTGAGGTTTACAGTTCCGGCTCACACTCAATTCTCACAGGAATGCTCTGGATCATTGAGAGACTTGAGAAGCAGATGTCGTGATATTTTCGCACACGTGAAATGTGATAGGCAGATGTCGCCGTTCTTTTTCATTTAACTCATACGGCGAAAGGCTAAGCAGTGACATCTATTTTTGAAAAAGTAGGTTTATTAAAGGCAGCGTTGCCAAACTAAAAACATGTATTAACAAATTATCAGGCTCACAAATTGAACCAGACGTCTATCTGGATTTATCTGGCTCAAATCGTTGTTGCATTTACATGCAAAATTATTTATCTGGCTCAGGCTCTTTGCCACCGGATGATGGCTAATATTCTGTTTTATCTACGGCCATCGAGATAAGCAACAGGTGTGTGTTTCCATTATTAACAGGGTGTTTTTAAACCAATTTTTGAGCGAAAAATTTTCGTAATGTTGGTAACATTGATTGTATTCCTTTTTTTTTATGGAAGGTTATATTGCATTTAGATTTGCTTAAAATATGTAAATATGTATATATATTTATCCTATTTTCTCCAACAAACAATGTCGAATATTTACTTATTTATGTTCCTCAATTGTGGAGTTGAATTTTGTTTATATGTATTTTGATTTGTCGTAGCGGAACGACACTGACAGCGAGACAATTTTTGTTGTTTGACGTGATCTTGAACAGATACTAAATATTTACACATTTAAAATATGTTTTTTTATACCCAGCTGTACTTGTACACAGGGTATTATAACTTTGATTGGATAACGGTTAGTTGTACAGGTATAAAGGAATCGAGATAGATATAGACTTCCATATACCAAAATCATCAGTATCGAAAAAAAATTTGATTGAGCAATTTCCGTCCGCCCGTCCGCCAGTCCGTTAACATGATAACTTGAGTAAATATTGAGATATCTTCACCAAATTTGGTACACGAGCTTACCTGTATCCAGAATATATTGGTATTGAAAATGAGCCAAATCGGATGATAACCACGCCCACTTTTTATAAATGTAACATTTTGGAAAACACAAAAAACCTGATTATTTAGTAAATAATACACCTAGAATATTGAAATTTGACGTGTGGACTGATATTGAGACTCTTGATAAAAATTAAAAAATTTTAAATGGGTGTGGCACCGCCCACTTGTGATAAAATCAATTTTACAAATATTATTAATCAGTACCTGGGCGACCGAGCTTTGCTCGGCAACGTTTCGTTGTGCTGAGAAATCTTTCTAATAGTAATCTATGAGAAATTGCAATTATTCATTTAAAAGAAAATTATTTAAAATTAAGTCGAATCATGTGTAAGATTTTTTACGAAGATTTTTAACTTTAATGTTCTCCTTTAAAATTTTAATAGAATACGAGTAAGTAGAGTACTATTTCGTCTAACTACCCCAGCCCTAAATGCCAACCCTACTCAAAAATGTCCCTATTGTAATGCGGAGTGAAATACCTTTCGTTTGATACCCATATCGGTATATCTCATGCAATTTTTTTTTAATTTCGAATAGGTGGCAACCCTAAATGGCAACCCTACTCAAAAATGTCGCTATTGTAATGCGGAGTGAAATACCTTTCGTTTGATACCCACATCGGCATATCTCATTCAATTTTTTTTTTAATTTCGAATAGGTGGCAACCCTAAATGGCAACCCTACTCAAAAATGTCCCTATTGTAATGCGGAGTGAAATACCTTTCGTTTGATACCCACATCGGCATATCTCATGCAATTTTTTTTATATTTCGATTAGGTGGCAACCCTAAATGGCAACCCTGCTCAAAAATGTCCTTATTGCAATGCGGAGTGAAATACCTTTCGTTTGATACCCATATAGGCATATCTCATGCATTTTTTTTAATTTCGAAAAAGTGGCAACCCTAAATGGCAACCCTACTCAAAAATGTCCCTATTGTAAAGCGGAGTGAAATACCTTACGTTTGATACCCATATCGCATATCTCATGCAATTTTTTTTTAATTTCGAATAGGTGGTAACCTTGTGAAACATTCTGAGTGGCAACACCTAGGTAGAAAGTCTTAGAAGATGATACATTATCTCTGTCCCAAATTTCATTTAAATCGGTTGAGCCGTTCTCGAGATCGTTCGGCTATACAAACCAACAAGAATTGCTCGTTTAAAGTTATCAAGATAAATAAAAAATCGTTAATCCTATCGTAACAAAGTTCCGCAGAGAGGTTGCCTTTACTATATTCAATGCTTTGAAGAAAAATTTACGAAATCGTTTTAGAACCACGCCCACTTTTATACAAAAGATTTTTAAAAGGGTCGTGGACGAATAAAATAAGATATATCTTTGCAAAAAAGAGCTTTATATCAATGGTATTTCATTTCCCAAGTGGATTTATAACAATAAATAGGAAAAACTTTAAAATTTAAAAAATGAGCGTGGCACCGCCCCTTTTATGACTAAGCTATTTTCTATGTTTCGGGAGCCATAACTCGAAGAAACATTAGTTCAGAAAGAACCGTATGTATATGTATTATTGCGCAGCCTTGTAGCATTATTAAGCACACAAAACAAACAACAACAGCATTTCAAGTGTACAGCCGGGTATGTAATGTTCGGTTTCACCCGAACTTAGACTTCCTTACTTGTTGAGATTTCTTTGGAATAGCCTGCGACTTAAAGCCACGCATTTTGCATTGGTTTTAATCCGCGGTCGTCAAACCAATCTTATTCTGGGGCATTACGGTTTGGATGCTTATATCTGGTACACCCGCAATGGCTCTAGTGGTTATGCTCAACCTTCTCTCTTGTATGGTACTCTCCAGGCGTATTGTAATGTGATAAGACTGAATGTAGTCCTATCTTGTAGCGACATAAGATTTGGCTATATACCACCATTCTGGTAGCCATCTCGGAAAACTTTCGCCAACTTGATTATACTACTCAGACCCTTCCTTTAGATCACAAATTCTATATTAGAATCCCAGCGACACGAATGGCATGATATCTCCAATCCATACCCATATGGCTCCAAATTGAATGACAATGTGGGTAGTGGTATATAATCAAAATATCTTTCGCTCTTCTTAACTATTATGCTACTGAGCCATAGCAGCGTCTTTCAGGCAGAACTAACAGCCATAAAAGAGGCTGCTCGATGGCTACTGTCTAGGAATTCCAGGTCCATTGCAATTTAATCTAACAGAAAAGCTCTTCAAGGTGGAGGCACTTCATTGCCTCTTTATCGGAGCTTGGTTACGCTGAAATCGAAGGCGTACTGCGCTTTATTAGACGTACAAATTGGTTCAACTTCTAACATATTTATATAAAGGAGGAGACGTATTACTGAAAGAAAAGATGAGGCCTCCTGAAACACAGCTTGAAGTAGAAAAGTGAACCCGGAGGGAACAAGTGTGAAGCGCTGAATATGCTGATTGATAGGAATAAATCGCGAAGGTTTAATAAAAAAAGGCGTGTGTCCCAAGAACTCGTGAAGTTCGATCTAAACATACATTGTACATCTACGTAGAAAACTAATTTTTTAAGGTTGAAGCTAAACGACCACAGAGGTAACATTCCCAGAAACATATAATTTCAAGGTACTTGAGAAGAGCTTCCTCGGCTTTTTATCTATCGGTAACAAGCCACACCAAAAAACTATTATTTTATTATCGAAAGCGAAATTGGCATCGAGTTACAAAAGTGGTATCGATTTTACATTGAAATTTAATGGTTATCAGTATTATAACATACCGATGAGTCGTCGATAACATATCGATCACACGCCGAAAACAAATCGGTATGCTCTAATAACAGTTTTGTAACTTTTAAATAACAAATCGATCATTTTTTGATCAACAATCTATCAATTTTCCATAATATATCGAAAAAATTTTAGGTTAACATATCGATAAAATTTCTATAAATAACACTGGACCACGAATTTCAACTTTTTTTCTTTACCAGAAACACCGTTATGAAATTCGTATGTAAAATCACCCCCTGATTTCGAAAATTGAGTTCATTTTTGATTCTATGGTACCGTTTTTGAGATATTTGAAATTTACCGTTATTCGAAAAAATCAAAAAGATGGCTCCCTTTAATTACGTATATCTCACGAACTCAAGCAATTGCAAATAAGTTTACAGAATCGGAAAGACGATAAAATTTGCTATAAATGCATCATACATTGTTTTTTGCTCAACCATATAGTTTTCGAGATATTAGCTCATCATTTCAGATTTTTGTTTTTTTTTATGAAAAAATATGAAAAAAATTACTTTTTGCGAGGGCAGCATTCCAAAACCACAACTTTTTTTCCAAATATTTTTTATTTACGTAAAGCTCTGTTTAACTAGAAAAAAGATAAGCTATCAAATGAAGAAAATCGATGCAAAACTATGTAAGTTATAAGCGATCAAATAAAAATGCCCAGGTTGCGCAATTTCAACGTATACCTCAAAACGTATGTATGGTATAAAGAAGAGTGAAATATCTAGCTATGCTCTGTTTCTATTTAGTTAAAAGTTCAATTTATGAATGAAATTACCCATATTTTCAACTTTTTTTTTTTTTAAATTTATTTATGTTTGTACTATATTCTAACAATCTTTATCTTAATTTTATTTTACTATGTAGTCGAAATAATTATGTGTTCGACTTTGACGTTTATTCAGTTTAGGATCGGTTTCTCTTATGAGAAACTAGCAGTAATCACCCATCATTGCGACGTCCCAGAATCCTTGATATCGATTTTCAATTAATTTCATTTGCTGATGAAACCTTTCGCCATGTTCGTCACTTTCGTCGCCAAGATTTGCCGGCAAAAAAGCTCAAATGTGAGTGCAGAAAGTGAATTTTTAACGACATATTTACGCCTGGAAAGAAAATATTAGTTAAGTAAACAAGTTATAGAATTTTGGGAAATTAATTTTAATAAGCCTTTAATATTTACCCATTTTCGCATAATTATTGATTAAGTCGTTCACTATCTGCTCGTAGTTAGGGCTTTTGTGTCTACCGAGAAAAGAAGCAACGACGTTTTCAAAGGATTCCCACGCTGCTGCCTCAAGTGATGAGAGTAGTCCTTTGAATTGATTATTGTTGATCAACTTTTTTATTTGTGGTCCGACAAAAATACCTTCCTTTATCTTGGCTTGAGAAATATCTGGAAAAATTGTTTTCAAATAGTCGAATGCTTCGCCTTCTTTGTCCAAAGCCTTAACAAAGTTTTTAATGAGACCGAGCTTGATGTGTAAGGGTGGAAGTATGATTTTCTCTTTCTTGACAAGAGGGGTGTATTTGATGTTATCCACACCAACGGTAAACTCGACTCTTTCCGGCCAATCCTTTCTGACGTAGTGGTCCTTACGAGCTCGGCTATCCCACTTGCAGAGGAAGCAGCAGTGCTTGGTGTAGCCACCTGCGGTCTACGCATAGCATTGCAACGACTTTGAGATCAGAACATATTTTCCAATCATGCTCTTCATATTTGATAAATTTGAGTAGTTTTTGCATTTCCTCGTAGGTTTCCTTTGTATTTACTGCATGTGCTAGCGGGATAGAAGGCTTTTTGTTACCAATATGCAATAATACAGCCTTTAAACTCAGTTTATTGCTGTCTATGAACAATCGCCACTCTTTTGAATCATATGTTTGACCAAACTCTAAATAAACCAGGAATGTCGTTGCAGTAGCATATACTGTCTTTCTTGGTATAGTGTTTGGAAAATGGTTCGTGACGAGTTCTACAATATATCACCTTAACATCGGATGATACAAATTTAAATTGCTGCATACGAGAAGTGTGGATCTCGGCCTTTTCCTTGGATAGTTCCAAATCTCTTATCCAATCATTAAGTTGTGCTTGTGATAGAACGTTTTTCTCCTTTCCCATGCGAAATTCAGTACAACTTGATTCCCCGCACTCAGATGTTACTGTTGACAATGGAACTGGATCCGCAACTGCCGTTGAATGTAGTACTGGTAATGTCACTGTAGGTACGCTGGCATAGGTTCATCTTCTTGATCTTCCAACGCCAAGTACTTTTGTTTGACAAATATAACACTCTATTGAATGGCAAGTAGGTTCTCTCCATATCATTGGTGTATCAAATTTTATTTGTTGTCCGGATTCCAACTGAATCAATTCTACTCGACACGATGTACACAAAGTGTTCGGTGTCCATGGTGTTTCAGCATTTTTAGGCTCAATGCCAAAATACTTGGAGTATAAAGTTTTGATATGATCTGAGAACACTCGTCGTCGCCTTATGATAGTATATTGGCCACACATGAAACAGAACATAACTGGATCGTTATTACACTCAAATTCTCGCGTCCTTTTACTCATTTTATTTTTCTTTACTAAATCACGGTTTTGAAATTTGACTTATGAACTGAACTATCTCCGGCGAGCCTTGCAGATGTTATGAAGTTTCAAGGCGCATTAACTCATATTTATACTCGGAACAAGAATAAAATTTAAAAAATCAAATCTTACCTAGACAGAAAGGTTCCTTTTTATACGAAGCCGGGAAAAGAAAATACTACCTGCTTTAGATGTAGGCTTTAAAAATTTTCTGTGTCTTATAATTTTGAAAATCTACCTGCATACTTACCCATAAGTGACGGAAATACATGTTTATAACTACATGCCTACAGCAGCTTTCGAACCCAACCACTCTTCCTTTCGATGCAACCACTCTACCTACTATAAAACAATTCGAGTATTAAAAGTACTATTTGATTTATTTAAAGAAAAAGTATTATCATTGTTATGGTGTTATTCGTTTATCCGGATAATATCCCATTTGATCGCTTATAACTTACGTAGTTTTGCATCGATTTTCTTCGATGATAGTTGATTTTTTTTTCTAATTAAGCAGAGCTTTACGTAAATAAAAAATATTTGGAAAAAAAGTTGTGGTTTTGGAATGCTGCCCTCGCAAAAAGTAATTTTTTTCATATTTTTTCATAAAAAAAAAACAAAAATCTGAAATGATGAGCTAATATCTCGAAAACTATATGGTTGAGCAAAAAACAATGTATGATGCATTTATAGCAAATTTTATCGACTTTCCGATTCTGTAAACCTATTTGCAATTGCTTGACCCGTTCGTGAGATATACGTAATTAAAGGGAGCCATCTTTTTGGTTTTTTCGAATAACGGTAAATTGCAAATATCTCAAAAAACGGTACCATAGAATCAAAAATGAACTCGATTTTCGAAATCAGGGGGTGGTTTTACATACGAATTTCATAACGGCGTCTCTGGTAAATTTTGACCGTCGACCAGTGTAATCAATGATTTTTCGATAAAAACCGATACATTTCAATAACAAATCGGTAAATTTTCAAAAAAAATCGAAGACTTTTAGATAACAAATCGATAACATACCGGTAACTAATTGTTGACTCTCCGTTAATAAGTCTATAACAAATCGTAACTTTTTGATTATACATTATTAAGTTTCCGATTAATAATCCCAAACTTGTCGATAAGTTTTCGATAACAAACCGATAGCTCGTCGATCAAAAATCAACGACTCATCAATATCCTTCGTTAAAGATAGCAAGTTTATAACACTTAGCTAACAATTCGATAACTCGTCTACACATCTTCAATAACACACCGACAACTAACCGATAATTTAACGATAACAAAGCGTTATTACTTTGACAATTGATAACACTTAAATTTTTTATTGCTATCTCCTTCTTTTCTTTTTTCATGCCCAAACTTTTTTTTCTGACAATTTACAAAAAAAAATGGATCAGAACTAGGAACTAAACTTTTTTAGTTAAGGGTAATTTTATTCATTGACTAATTGACACCTTGAGGGACAACGAGAATAAAAAATATTGAAATACTGCGAATCTTCTGCCCACAACAAACTTTTCATACATACTAACGATATAATTTGGCTGTGTAACGCCCAAAAGCAAAACAAAAACAACAGGAACAATGTTTATAAGTAGATATATGTAAAATTTTCAAATTATTAAGTTTTGCTGGTAGACTTAAATTCGTACTCAGAATTAAGCTCTCAAAACAGCTCACAATCAGTAACGAATCGGCCACCGCCTAAACCGTTTGACTGTCGCGCGTTTTCCACTTACGGTCTTAATTTTTTTTGTTTAATGAGCGTTAATGCGTTATTTATGTACAGACGAACAAGTTTATCTCGCATTAATTGAAGTATACTTTAGTGTCATAAGAATAGTGCTTTATGCGTAGAAATGCCTGTATCGCTTAGCTCTGCAGTGAATTTACAACAGAATCAATCTTTGATCTCTGCGTTAAATAACACAGTGTTACAAAAAAGATAAAATTGAAAAACCTTGGAAGTCATACCATAGATCTCGAAGACCTAAAAATGACTGCATACAAGATTTTCCCTGGATACCACGAAAAGTCGTGAGTTTCGGACAAAAAACGGGGTTTCGTGCCTTAAGAGCTTTGTGGGATGTACCTGAGCTCATTCTTTAAAACGACATATGTGTGACCATTACCGTGTATTCACACAAATTTCCAAATATATCCCCATGCCGTTTTAAAAAATTAAGTTTTGTCTATCCAAAACTAGTAAAAGATTTAAAATCGGTTGGTAGCTGCAAAACCTACAGTCATATTTAGGGCAGTTCAAAAATTTGTATATTGAAGTGCAAATCACAATACATATACAAAATTATACGTACACTGAATTTTTTTAAATTGAAAAAACAAAACAATAATATTAGAATTTTTATGGTCCCCTTAATGAATAAATTTTGAATTAAAATTTTTATAAGTGCTAGAATATTTTTGAAAATTTTTTTGTTGTCAATTTGTTAGTGTAAATTTGAATATCATACCGAAGTGCCTTGGCTTCATATAGAAGTGCAAAAACTGATTAAAGTCATTCTTCCGAATTGCTAATTTATATCCGTAGTATTGAATCGGAGTTATACGATTATTCGGATCTTTCTGTTTGAGATTTAAACTCCAGCCAGTTTCACCAGTAGGAAATAATAGAAGAAATAACATAGGGTCTGTGTGCGGTGAATTGAACGACAAAAAATGCGAATCGTATTGGCCTTTAGGATAAACACGAACATCTATTTTTCGATTTATTGCACCGTCTTGCGTATCGATTATAGCGGCCAATTCTTGGCAAGTTAGTTTGTTATAAACTCGCGGATGATCGGTTGGTGTAGTATAAAAGCTCAAGTTATATTCTTTATCGATGTTATTTTTTTGGATTTCATAAAGATTTCTGTATTGTTCAGCATACGGATTTTTATTCAGAATTGGTTGAAGTATTTGAAGAACATCATCTCTTTTTCCTCTTTTGGCTCTTTCAAACATAGCTTCGCCATTGTCATATATGTAAATTTGTCCAAATTGAGGGAATTTACCGTTGTGTTCCAGCGATGTAGTTGCTTTTAAGTGAGCTTCGCCTAAAGTACTCATTGCATAGACTCCTTTTTTCAAGTCTACATTTTGAGCATTGAAGGAAGCAAAGGCGAATAAATTGTTGTACACTCTAATTTTCTCGGAAATGTTTATTTATTTCATTGCTTTCGTACAACAATTTCTTTAGTATTTCGAGGTACTCGTCGTTATATGGTAGTACAATTTTACCCTGGTGACAACATGAATGTTTGGAACGCGACATTTCATTTTTGAACGTGAGAGCGTGACAATGTTCGCATTCTGTTTCTAAATCTCCCATATCCAAATATTCAATCTTTGACTCCGCATCATATAACCCAAACATCAATTTGCTTTTCTTTGCTTTTGCCATACGGTAATTTTCTCGTGCTGATTTACGCTTCTCGGCTTTCCCCTCCTCATATTTTTCTGCACGGTTTTTCAAAATTTTTGATTTGTTTTTCTTATAGAATTTCACATCGAAATGTAGTATTTTCACTTTGTTTTTCTCAACAAACCTTTTCTTATCATTGCGACGTTGAATACGTGTTTTCTAGGCCAACTAAGCTTCGGTTAAATTTAACTTCTTTCTACCCATTGTAAAATACCTTGTTTTATATATATAGTAAAATTTTACCCTGGTGACAACATGAATGTTTGGAACGCGACATTTCATTTTTGAACGAAATGTAATATTTCACATCGAAATGTAATATTTTCACTTTGCTTTTCTCAACAAACCTTTTCTTATCATTGCGACGTTGAATACGTGTTCTCTGCGCCAACTCAGCTTCGGTTAAATTTAACTTCTTTCTATAAATTAAAAAATAATTTTAAAAAAATTTTTTAGTTAAACGGTTTTATTGAAAACAATACTTACATGAAGTAATAATAATACTAAAAGCTAGAAAATAATTAGGTAGGTCCTAGGTACTAGTCATCACACTCCTATCAATCTAGGGCGTTGCTCAGATAATTAAATAAAAGCGTTGGGAGATTTTTTTCATGGGTCGCTTTCTATTCTTGTATGTATTATGGGTTCCAAATATGAGCCAAATAGGACTACAAATACGATTTTTTTTGAATATCTCGATCCCTGGGCCACCTAGCGGCAATTTTCTTATTATTGCATTGTCATCGGGTTCTGAACTATATCCCAAGTTTCAAGGAAGTTACTTAAATTTCAATTACAAAATTCGTGCCAACCATCCAACCAGCCAGCCTGACAAACCAACCTAAATAAAACCGTTTAATTAAAAACTGTACATACTACATAAAGATCATACCACTGAAATAAAATATTCCCGGAAGAAAAAAAATTGTTTATATATTAAAGAAGGAAAGTGTGCAAAAGGCAATTCTAAACTTAAACAACAATGAGCCAAAGAAATATTTCTTAGTCATAATCTTGATATAATTATACACTGAGTTCCAGTTTGTTTCCAATACAGGGTTATATAATCTTCCTATAAATGTGTGCCTACAGATAGCAACAAAGTTGACGAAACTCGAGAAAACTGAAAAACTAAATAAATTTGTTCGTTGGGATAATTTTCACAGTTGTGTTATGTTTTCCCAGTTAATATATAACGAACAAATTTATTTAGTTTTTCACTTTTCTCGAGTTTCGTATATATACGAGCCAAATAAAATTATTTTATCAAATATAAACAAAAATCAGCTGTTCTACAAATCAATTAAAACTTACAGTTTGCGCTGCCATCTAGCGTATGATAGCAACTACCAGTAATGCAGTGCAAATATTCATAATAGTGCCATAGTACAAATAGATTTCTTTGTGTGCTCACAATGGTTTATTTTTAACAAATTATTTTAATCAAATATAGCTACACAAAACCTCTACGACGAAAATTGCCCAAAGGTCGCTAATAGCCTGCATCTCCATCTTTACAACAAAAACTTTGTTTATAGATTTGGATTCCAAATAAGAGCGAAAAAGGGACCCGTATATAAAAACAGCAGTTTCTCGCAATTTCTCTTTTGAGTCATAAGTCACCTTTTCATAGACCGGGTCACATATGATGATCATTGGAAAGGTCCTAAATCTCTTCTTACACGATCCAGAGTGAAACTGAAATCGAATTATAGCCAACAAAGTTATACAATCGCAAGAGGCCAAAGGTTCGAAAAACCGATTTTTCCCGCAACTCACGGTTTTGGGGGTGTCCGGGGCAAATATTGTATGCATTCATTCTTAGATCTTCGAGATCTACTAGAAAAATTGTATAACCTCCCAGGTATTTTTTGTTGTCACACAGTGTAATCGCTTTAATCTTGATACGCTTATTGTGTAATTTATGGAATATTGAAATTTGATAATTTTGTTGTTAACATTTCTTGTTTATGTTCAGATTTAGTTTTATCGCGTGATGTGCTTGTGCTTAAGCGCTGAAGTGATAGAGGTCAAAAAATGTTGTTATTTTGATAAAAATAATGATGTCATTCTTGGGTGCCGTCACACTTTAGTCAAATAAACATAAATAATACTGAATAAATTCCGAGAGATGAGCTGCATGCTTCTATTATAAATGATAGTTGGGATTCGCCTTTTCATGGGGATGCTAAGGTTAGGTTGAACTGGCCGGTCTGTGATGATCTCACATTGACTGAATGAGTCGACAGTGTTACCAGAAGTTTGCTCAAGGACCAAACTGAAAACATATTAGAAATCAGGACCTATGTTATAAAACAACTACGTCCTCTTGGCAAATCCTAGAAGCTTTTTAGGATCCATGCAACTTGCTGTTACTAGCTTATCGGCTTTTTCATTCCCATTTATTTCCATGTATGCTGAGACCCAATATAGATGTATGCTTCGCCCTAACCCAATTCTTTCCATGGATTGCTTACACCCTAACATGCTTTGAGATGTTATGCTAAGCAAAATTAAGGCCTTAATTGCTATAAAAATTAACACAGCTGCCAGTATCTCTACTGCTTCGATTATTTATCTCTGACCGTGATCATTGTGATGGCAGGTAATGTAATTCTAATTGTAGTCAGTAAGGGCCTTCATGACTCCCTTATCGAGTAATGTTTGTTAGCAAGCTCTATGGAACTTTGTTTATATCCAAAGCCTGGCTGTCGAATAGGTGTTGAGTAGGGCTTAAGCTAGCCTGACTGTTATCTCAAGAATTTACTTTTACCGGCTATTAGACTGCTGCACTCTCCAACCTGTGGGCTTACATTGAAAGTTCCCACGACAATCAGACTGCCAGTTAGGTTCTTTAGATCATCTTCGATAAGTTCTAGCTTATTCCTGTTCATTTGAAAGTGACCATTCGGGAGAAATAACACCTGATTATAATGGTATTAGAAACAGCTCTCCAGACTTAGCCTTGTCCGGCAACACGGTTCACGACTTCGCGTCGCCTCACGTCTTTTTCGTTTGATGAATATAAGTACATTTAATACATCAGAGTCCGATCTGGAAAATTAAGTTTTAATTTTATAAGCGTATCCAGAACGAAGTTGTGCCACAGTAACATAGGTCCCACGAGTCGTTGTAAAGAGTTGGTAAACTACTTTAAAAACTCTTGAATACGCGCTGTGGTCAAAGGAGTCTGCTGGTCAGAGAAATAGAAAAGGAAGTTCCATTATTCTATACCTTTAGGAATATATTGAGCCGTAACAGAAGTAATGATCCTACGGAACTTTCGTTCTCCTTACTGCTGCTGTTTATTTGAATGGTAAAGCAGAAAAAAAATTTTAAACGCATATCAGTTGGTGGCTTGCTTCCTTTTAAAGACATTGATTAAGCGATATATATTTTCTTAATTATTAAATTGTGTTAATCTCAACAGTGATCTTCAGTGTGCGCGGTTTTTGTTAACAAAATATAAAAAATTATTAAACAATTTTCAGAGCAAGTGTTCAAATTGTCAAAATCGAATTGTGAAATTATGAAAACGGTGCAATATTGTATTAGTTAATAAATATACAGTTATATATGAGTTTATCAAGGTGAAGAGCTGATAACCTCGAGTGCATAGCGTGTTTAAATTTGTTTTGTGTTGTGTTCTTTTATTCTCAGCTGTTGTTTAAGAAAAAAAATTCTAATCTCATTTCAAGAGCAAAAAATTTTCAACACACAATTGACTATGGCCACAACAATGATTTCACTGCCGGTGAGTGCGCAGTTTTCAATAAAAATATTTCGAATACAATCCACTTAAATATGTAAATCTCGAATGACCTTGACATCATAGATTCATATATACACCGAAAGGAATGAAGCTAGTAAAATTAACCAATCAGGTTTCTTGTTCGCGAATAAACAGACATTCAGTAAAATTATCGTATTATGGTTAATTCAACCGAGTTTTCAAATTTACTTCAGCCAGCAAATGTCAATGTTATGCAAATGTTTTGTTGCAAGCAAAGCACAAGAAGAAGGATTTGACATTTGCTTTGGCTAAGGGTCCTGCCACACTTTAAAGTGAAATTATTTTTCCCACTTGCTGGTACTTTTCTAATATTTTTCATAGTTATAAACTGCACTTTAACAAATGAATAGGACTCAAAATATGTTAACAGGTATTTTTATGTTACAGTGAGAAGGTTTATAACAGCGATTTGCAAAATTTTGTGTATGAATGGACAAGGAGAAATAAACTTCAATTGCCAAGTCTGAAGTTCCTTCATATTTGCAAACGCAATATCTTGCGTAATTGTGACGATGTTACTGGCATGCATAAGATTGTGTTGAACGCATCTATATGAAAAACCTCATTGTGTCTCGGCCATGATGCTCACGGCAGTTACGAGTTCGTTCTTATGGTCAGTGCTGCCACTTCCAAAACCAATTTGGTGATAAATTTAAAAAAAAATACTGTGATAGATTTCTAAAAAAGCGTGGTAGAATTTGCAAAAGAAGACTTGGTCCAATCAAATGGAATGATTTTCATTGTACCCGGCAAGTGTCTACCGATGTCGCTACATTGTTTTTTCTATGTGAATTGTGGGAAATTTTAAATTGTGTAAAAGTAGCTACACTGGTTATGACCATAGTATAGGTCTACAAGTAGGATATGTAGCAGCACGCACATACACAGCCACGCTCACCTGATAAAATGCTTGTTCTTGTTCGTTTTTTTTTTGTGGATGCTATTTGGCACTGTTGTACTTCTTAGGTCCAAGAAAAGTTTAGTAGCTGCTAACGAAAACTGCGTAAAATTTTTATTGTAAAATTCAAAGAAATATCCTTATTTACTTTCAAACGAGCGCTTAATTACTTCTCCCTTTAAAATCCATATGTTTTGGACAATTTTAATTAACAAATTGTGATACTTTATTACCAGGGACGATTGCTAAAACATGACCAAAACCGTTGGTGGAAGTATTAATATACGCGTTTTTGCCTCGCTTCCAATAATTCGAATACTTTTTCGCCTTTAGGCTATTGATAACAGGACAAAACGCTTCTTTTCATATCTCTTTCTACTATTTTGGACGGGTTATTGCAGTTGACATCGGTTTCAAACTGTTTTTCGCGGAAAACTTTTGAACGGGTAGAAAAACTTAGCACCCGTGTTTGTATTCTTAATACTGGAATAACTACGCGTCCTCAGATACCCGAATTCAAGACTTGTGTATAATTTTCTGTAGGACCCATATAGGGGCACCTCAATTACATACTAAATTCGTTCAAAAAAATGTACCATCACAGCAACCCATATCTGATATTCCGCTCCTTTTTTTGTTTCCCTGCGTCGCTTTCCACAACAGCAACCCCGTTAATTTTGACATTTGTTTCAGTGTCAAACGCATGTTCCACGCAGGTTCCACTGAGTTCCACAATAGTTCACACTGACCGAAGTGTCAGACGGCAGTGTGTTAGAAAGAGAAAGGAATTGTTTCCTTCTCATACATATCATATCGGTTACCCACTTCCTCTGCGAGTGCCCAGCCCTCGCGAGCCTGCGGTACCGAACTCTATGCAACTATGTGTTTCCCGACTTAAGGGCGGTGTCAAACTGCCGCATCAAGGACATCAGTAAGTTTATAGTTTTAACCAAGTGGTTTGAGTAAAGCAATACGCAGGGTACATCAGCCAACACATAATTGGTTCCAGGAGAAAGTGCATCAAAATGGCGCCTAGAGCGCTACTTGGGCCCGGCTCCATAGCCGGGCAGCACAGCAACCAACCAACCATACATATCATACTTGTAAACCTGTACTATGGTTATGACCATCGTGCCACAGAAATCTCTGTTATATCAACAGCTACTGTTATTCTAACGTTGACGGAAATCTGTTGTTTTAACAGTTTTCTATGGTATTCTTAGAGTGGCATTAATAATGGCCGTGTTATTTTTTACTTGCATGTACATACATATGCGTTTGCGACGAAAAAAAAACCTCATCAGCAATTTCACATAGTAGTAGTGTATGGTTAAATAGACACAAACCTTTTCGGTCATAGTATACAACGCATACTAAAATCAAAAGTGCACCATAGTGGAGACACACTTTAGTACTTTATGCGCAACAATTTCATAAGTGCAAGTAAGGTTATGCACTTAGCACTCCACATGAAGTTTATGTATGTATATTAGACTGGGTCAATTTATTAATCGATATATCGCCATCGATTTTTCGATAGGATTTCGACTCAGGAAAAAAGGGTTCCACTACGCATACCCAAAAAAATAATTTTCGAGCCTGTGAAATTAAATTTTTTTTTTTTGATTTTTAAGGTTTTTTCAAGACTACTAAAAAAAATTTTCATTTGATTGTAAAAAAATATTTTTTTTCAAAAAACTCTTATCGCCGACGTTTTTTTAGCGGACATTTTTGGGTCGGACATGGTATACATATGAAAATATTTTTAGTAGGTCATGAAAAATCCTTAAAAAGCGAAGGCGAAAAAAAGTAAAAAAAAATGAAATTCCGCAGGCTCGAAAATAATTTGTTTGGGTATGCGTAGTGGAACTTTTTTTTTCGTGAGCCCAAATTCTATCGAAAAATCGATGGCGCGATATCGGTTAACTTTCGCCCATACAAATCGACCCAACCTAATGTATATGCTTGTAAAAAAACAGCTAATGTTAGTTAATAGTTAACAGAGCAGAGCTAGGCGGCCACCGTGGTGTGATGTTAACGTGTTACGCCTGCCACACCGGAAATTCTGGGTTCAAGCCCTGGAAGAAGCTACACAAAAATCTCGAAAAAACTGTTTTTTCAATTAGAAATAAAATGTCTGACCTTTTGTGTTTAACTGAGCTGAGGCTTACGTTTAATCAACTTTTTTTTTGTTGATTTTACTGTTGAAACACTAAATTTGGAATCAAAAGTTTGTGTAAAATTGATTGAACAGCTATTTACGATGGACATAAATTAACAGAAATATCAGTTTACTTGACTCGTAATTTGGTTGATTTTACTAGTTTTTTTCTTTCAGTGTACTTTTTAAATAGGATCATACTGGTACTATTTTGATATAATTTCGGGATTATTTTAACAACTATTTCGAAACTTGTTTAGAATCATTTAGCAAGGTTCACAAAAATTAATCTATGAATACGAAAAGCTTTCGTTGTTAATGGTTGATATTGACGTATTATCGGCTTTTTTTCGAATAATTATCAGTAATATACTATATATATGTCGTCGATAACAACTCCGATAAAAACTCGATTACATATCGATAGAAAATCGATAACCTTTTGATAACAAACTGATCGCAAATCAGTAGTTTTTCGATAACAAATCGATATGTTTTCCATAAAAAAATCGAAAGTTCTTCAATAGCAAATCGATAACTTTTTAGAAACAAATCGATAGTGTTTCTATAAATTTTCGATAGTAAACCGACAAGTCATCGATAATATTTGCAAATCTCTTTCTCGTTTGTTCCTCACCGATAACTAATGCATAACAAACCGATAACTGATTCTAGATAAATGTAAAACACGCTTATAAACTGTTGATAACAATCCGATAACTCGTCGATAGCGGTTGTTTTCCTTTCCTTGCCTTTCATTTCTTTTCCTTTCCTTGCCTTTCTTTTCCTTTCATTTCCTTGCCTTTCCTTTACTTTCCTCTTTATTAACCTCCTCTCGTGTGAGCATAAGACAATTTTTCCCAACACACCAATTTGTTCGATATGCATTCACTTTCATGCTCTAATTTAACAGAGTTATTTGGTTCATGGAGCATGAAATAACAGCCAACAACATTTTATACGTGACATACATATCTAATACTAGGGTGATTTTTTGTTCAAACGAAATGTTATTCAATATCTCGTTCATAATTCGCCGTAGCACTCCTCTATTAACTTCCAATTACTTACCGGTGATTTGTGTAAAACTGCGAGTGTATTTATGCCATGAAAAGCTTCTCAGTTAAAACTAGTCTGCTATGCATATGCCTTTTGGAGTCAGCGTAAAATATGTAGGTCCCGCCCATTTGTAGGAAAAATTAAAAGGAGCACGACGCGAACCGGAAGAGGAGCTCGGCTGAATCTATTCGGAGGTATATCGCGCCCTGTATTTATATGTTGCATTTTTAAAAATGTAAAGTTTTCATATTATTGCATACACCTAAAAAAATTTCTTCAGTGTAAATTTATATTTCCTTTGAGCATATTAAGAAAAGTTTATGTGCGTTTTTATTACCCTAGTACTTGCTTATATATTCAAGTAAGTCATTGTGAGCATTATAATTAATAAATTATTGCAATTTTCCCATTCTACTTATGCTTCGATTGCCTTGCAATTATTAATTACAGTAGGTTCTTGTTGAACATTAACAGCTGCAACATCTTTGCAAAAGGGTTTTATAATATACTAGAATTCGCCTAGTTATTTACATCCAAACAATGCAGACGTCACTTTCCCCGTGCTTTCTTTCCCTTCCTTCCTTTTCATCTCTTTTTCTTTCCTTTCCTTTGCTTTGCTTGCCTTTCTCTCCTTCATGTCCCTTCCTTTCATTTCCTTTACTTCCCTTTCCTTTCTTTTCCCTTACCTTCCTTTCCTATCATTTCTTTCCTTTGTTTCCCTTTCCTTTCCTTCCCTTCCCTTATTTTATTTTATTTTATTTTATTTTATTTTATTTTATTTTATTTTATTAAAATAAATTTTTTTACTTTACTCCATTTTCTTTTTCATTAATTTAATTTTGTTTTATTTTACATTATTTTAACTTTATTTAATTTAATTTAAATTTTTTCAATTGCGTTGTACTTTACTTTTTTTATATTTAATTTTATTTTATTTTATTAACGTAACAAAATAGTTGCAACCAACAAATCGTATAAATACTTCCACTATGTGTTCTTGTGTTTTTTGTAAACACTATGATTATTAGCAAAGAAAATTACACATTTAGTCTTATTTTGTGATTCTCTCATTTGATCGCTAGATCAAATCCGAACCTCTAGAAGTCCTTACGGGCGAGAACTCAATTTGTACTTCAAGCGGATGAAAAAGCAAAGGTGTATTATTTTGAACTCGCTTTGACATCCATACGAGTGGTAATGATTATGATATCTCCTTAATTGATACATTCGCAGTAACATTCGTATGCATATATTAGGTTGTACTTATATTATTCTAAAATGTATTGTGGCGAATATTGACGAAGAATATTTGACACACATAACCAGCAGCTTGAAGCAAAGAGATTATTTCACATACACATATTTAGTCATCACCTAAGAGCAAAAGTTGCTACTCACACGTACACACGCATATAGCTAGAAGAAAAAAAAAATACACATATACATACATGTATATAGCTCAGTAAGTAAGTATGAGATACAACTGTTCCAGAAGGCATGTTCATGAAGAGTCTAGGCCTTAGGAGAAATAGGTGACCGAAGCTAACTGAGAGTATAAAAGCAGCGCGGTGCAAAAGATAATCGATCAGTTTGCTTTTAAGAGGCTTTAGTGAAGTACGCGATAATTATAATTGTGTAATACTACTCCCAAAGTAGTCTTAATAAAGAACGTTTTGTTATACTGAATATTTAAAGTTATTTATTCGACAGTTCAGAGATTCGAACGTTAACAGAAGCTGCAAAATAATCAGGAATTTCCCAAAAATCGTTACAGTATTAATAAACGTGGAATCAAGTATGAGATACAACTAATCCAGAAAGCATGTTCATGAAAAGTCTAGGCCTTAGGGGAAATAGGTGACCGAGGCTAACTGAGAGTATAAAAGCAGCGCGGTGCAAAAGATAATCGATCAGTTTGCTTTTAACACGCTTTAGTGAAGTACGTGGTAATTATAATTGTGTAATACTACTCCCAAAGTAGTCTAAATAAAGAACGTTTTGTTTAACTGAATATTTAAAGTAATTCGACAGTTCGGAGGTTTGAAGGTGACAGGAGCTGCAAAATAATCAGGAATTTCCCAAAAATCGTTACAGTATTAATAAACGAGGAATCAATATTAAATATTGGATTGCTCGGTTATTGTACCCAAAGGATGAAAGGGTAATTACTCCGTCATAATTCGTTTTTGATATTAATTTAAGCTTGCAATTTCTCGAACTTCTTCGAGAAGAGATTTTTCGCGAGATTCTGGAATCTCCTATACTCATCAAGCTCGCGAGCTTTTTGACATTCAATTTAATCGATGCACTGGCTGTTTAATATGGAGCTTACGATTTCTTCTGAAGCATAAACGAAAGTTTCCACAACAACACATTAAAAAAACACCGAAATTCATAGAATACTGCCAATGCAGTAACTTAATTGAATGTCGAGAAGCTCGCGAGCATTTCGATTATTTCGAGATTCGAGAAGCCAAGTTCTTGTTTTCTCGGGTCTCGAGATTCTCGCTTGTGTTCGAGAAGAAATTGTAAGCTCTAATATTAATCCAAGTATTTTTGTACTGGGAGTTTTCTCACAAAGCAATATCAAATACACGTAGCGTCCGTAGTGTGAGTGTAAACATTCTCATTCTTAGTTGAAATACGAATGAAAATTAATATTTTAGCGCTTAATTTAACTTTTTTGAAAATTACTTAATATTTAAAGAAACATTTACTGACATAAATAAAAATAAATGTAAGGCGCGATAACCTCCGAAGAGATCTAAGGCCGAGCTTCTCTTCCAATTTGTGTCGTGCTCCTCTTGATTTTTCCCTACAAATTGGCCGGACGGGACCTACATGTTTTATGCCGACTCCGAACGGCATCTGCAAGGCAGATGAGTTTTCACTGAGAGCTTTTCATGGCAGAAATACAATCGGAGCGCTTGCCAGACACTGCCGAGGGGCGACCCCGCTTAGAAAAATTTTCTTCTAATTGAAAAATCTTATTTCTAAAATTTTGATGTTGCTTTGCCCGGGAGTTGAACCCAGGGCATACGGTGTGATAGGCGGAGCACGCTACCATCACACCACGGTGGCCGCCATTTACTGACATATTGAAGTTTTTTTAAAATGCATGCATTGCTGATTGAGAAGACCTATCGATACATTTCGATTTGTTTATACCTAAGTATTATAGTTTGGCCATGAAAGGTGCGCAAAACTTTCAACTTGCTTATTTGTATATAGTAATGAATGTCTAAAAGTACCTCAAACTGACATTATGGACACTCAAGGAAAAGCACCCAAAAAATGTTATTGTTTTCTGTGCGAAATATAAAACTCGAAAATCAAATATTACGAAGCCCTTTTTTTTTAATTAAACTTGTAAAAATTATTTTTGTATACGGAATAAAACGGGTTTCTAGCTTAGGCGACAACACTTTTCCTATCAATCAGCTGTCCCTTTTTGGCCTACATCGACAGTATGAAGGTTTTATTGCAAATAACCGACAATTCCACGCATGCCAATCCTCTTCCTATAATTCATTTAAAAGTCATTTAAACGTTGACTTGTGACAGCATTTTCATATATTCTGTATACATAAATAAATTGTAGCTCGGATATTACAAATGCGGAGAATAAATGTAATCACCAACTTTTGCAAAGACAATATAGCGACATTTGCCGTCATAAGCATAGTTTCTTTAGGTGCCTGCTTCTTCACTGTAGCAATAAGATATTAAAATGGAATAGTTTTAACCCAAACATTTTACATGTACCAGAAGTGTCTATATGATAATTCTCAAAGCTTATTTCTGGAACTAATACAGCAGTAATGGAACCAACTACATATACATATGTTACGATTCATGAATCAATATCGGGTGATTTTTAGGAAATGCCCGATATCAGCATGAATTCAAATTGTTTTCAGCTGAGTAAATTACGAAAAGTATTATTACATTTGGTTGTATGCAAAAAAGCTAAATTCACTATCAACGAATTTGTTTCAAAAATGTTTTCTCAGAATAATTTCAATATATGTATTTTAGGGAAGGCTGTTTAGAAACAATTATCAGATACAGCTCTTTTTAAAGAAATTCTGAGATTGTGTTTTCAAACTAGCAGCAGAAAGAGGTTAATATCCCTCAGAGCACATAGTTTGCCGTAAACGTTTACGTGTTTCAATAACTCACATAGCTGTGAAAATAAGGCTAATTAATAGGTCTCGTGATATTCGATTAATCGAATATTCGAATTATCTGAATGCTCTAATATTAGATTCACTCCCGGAAGGTTTTAGGGACTTTTTCTGAGTTATTTTATTTTGGGGGAATTATGTAATAAATTATGTAGCTGTCTTTGGGGCATTTGCGGACTATTTCGATGTTTTTCCTGGGTCATTTAGGTATCACCTCGGTGTAATTTCGGGATGGTTTTGTGGGCTATTTATGAGTAATTTTAACCTTCCTATACTCTCGCATTGGTCTCTGAGATTGACGAAACACATTTTCGTAATTATTTTTATGCACGAAAATCTGGAGAAACCGAGCTCTATGCTAGCTGTCGGACTTGTGGCTTACTTCGTTTTAGTGCACGCTGTGCGTTCGTGCGAAGCGTACGTGTTGTAGCATTCGGCGCCAATCGGTCGTGAGACCGACGCGAGTATGCCCTGATTGTTATGGTGAGGCTCAAAACTAAGCCAAACATAGATAAATATATGTATACTTTGATATGTATTTTATTATTATTAAGAAGTTTATTTTGTTTTTAAGAAGAAGTTCAGATTTTATTTTTGTTTTCCTTTTACTTAAGAAAAATATCTCAAATTTGAAGACTGATTTGTGATAGGCTGAGAGTCTGTAAAATAATTAATAAATGAAGTATTATGCACACTTTTTTGTTTCACTATGACCTAAATTTTAAAATAATTATAATATTTAAAAAATAAAAGCATGTAAAAAAATATATTGTAGGGGGTACCTACGAACTATCGGTCTGTGAGACCGTACGCGAGTATAGATGCTACAATAATTGGCGCGAGTATAGGAAGGTTAAGATCATATTTAAGAAGATATTTAGGGATAAATTAGGGACTATTTTGTGGCTCTCCGTGGTCGTTTGAGGTCTTCTAGCGTTATCATCACTTCCGGGTCTGCTTTTGGTTCTTTTTGGAAGAATCTCCTTTTTATTTTGGGGCCCTTCCCGGGGGTAATTTTACGAGGACCCTGAAATTATTTAAAAACAGCCCCAAATTAGTCCCTAAAATCATCACGAAATTACGCCGAAGGTGTCCCCAAGAGAAACACTCTAAAAGTAATTACGACACTAGCGTTGACATATCTCTGAAAAAAAAAATGCAATTGAGAATCAGGTTCTATATAAAAAGTTGAATTTTTATAATTCTCTAGAAATACCACATCAATAAAATCAAAATTCTCTGCTGGGTACTCACTTACAAACTATTAAATAACTTAATTCATTTTTCCAATCAGTCACATGTCAATCGTGGGAAGATGGGGATTTGTATTCGTAAATGTGCTTCGGCGCTTAACTTCCAGTACATATTTGGCATAATAATTTTGTGCCACATAAATATTCATGAGCAGTGGTGCTTCAGGCTAAATTGTTGTTTCATTATTTTATAACATACATATAATTCTGTCAAAATTTAGATGACAGTAAGTTTACGCGCTCATTTACTTTATTTAGGCATAGTTTTTGATAATTACTGAAGTATGAAAATTATTAAATTTGTGATTTTGAAAAGAAAATAACTGTATCTAATATGGAAGTATTAGTTGTTATTATAAACTACATAAATTTTAATTGTAGGATTTGCATAGATACTATGTCTGGATAATTTTCAAGTCTAAGTGATGTCATGGAAATTATTTGACGATAGTTGAAGAAACATGCTGTTCAACAAATTAGGATCAAAGTGAGATTCGTGTAAGATGGGCTTGATTGAAACGGCATGTGAAAGATTTTTTTTAGAGGAGGAATCATCGAAAGCCTCGAAGCCAGTTTGGGTCTTTAACCGCACTTAACAGCCTATCGTTAAAGGTGATTATAATACTGTAACGAATTTTGGGAATTCCTAATTACTATGCACCTCCTGTTAACGTTCGCATCACTGAAATGTCGAATAAATAACGTGCTTATGCGTGTTTAAAGTAAACTGATTCATTATCGCGCGCACCGCGCTGCTTTTGTACTCTCCGTTAGCCTCGTTCACCTACTCCTCCTAAGGTCTAGACTATTCACGAACAAGCCTTCCAGAATAGTTGTATATCATACTTGGTTATTTAGCTATATGCGTGTGTATGTGTGAGTAACAACTTCTGCTCTTAGCTGATGATAACGTGATGTGTATGTAATGTTGTGTTGTTTTTTTTTTTTTTTTTTTTTTTGCGGGGAGGCTGAAAAATGCCTAATGCACCATAATTGCTGCCGTCGCAGCAACCGTGTGTTCGTTGACTAAAAAACAGCCCCGTTCTGGAACCGTCGCCCACCCCGACACCACTTTCGCATTACTTCAGGGTGGCGTTCCATATTTCTCATTTTTTAAGAGCCTACTGTTGTCCCTGCTTCCAGGTTCCCGCTATTTGCTCTGAGTGTCCATTTAATCGCCACTGCTTCGCATGCGCATTTCTCTGCGCTCCCTCTCAGCATCCATCAGACGTGTCATTACTATAAATGCCATTTTGCTCACTGCAGTCCAGCACTCTTTCCTGTTGCACATATGTGAAACTAAATTTCTCGTGGTAGGTTCCTCCCCAAAGACTCCATGCAAGGTGAGTCTTTCTTCGTGTAAACGGGGTCAGTAGAACATTTCGTGTTCTGCGTTTTCTAACTCTGTGGTACACATTGGGCAATGAGGATCTTCCTCTATCCTACGCTTCCATAAATACTCTTTGAAACCGCCATGTCCACTCATTATCTGCGTGAGATGGTAGTTCAGTTCGCCGTGCTTCCGCTCATTCCATTGAGCTACGTTCCAAACTAGTGTGAAAGTCCAACGCCCTTTACTCGAGGCCTCCCACCGTTCTTGCCACTTAGCTATTGTTTGTGTCCTTGCTCTTTTCTTGTCTTCTTCAGATGGTCGCTCGATATTAGTGTTATACAGATCGGCCATTTCGCTTGCCAGTAAGTCCACTGGGATTTTCCGGGTTAGAACCAGGATCGCGTCGTCTGACACCGTCCGATAAGCACTTGCTATTCATAAAGAAGCAAGTCGGTACGCTGCTAATATATATTTTTGATGGGTCTGTTTAGATCCATACCACACTGGTGCTGCGTATAGTATTATTGAGCTGGTTACTGTGGACAATAGCTGACGTATAGCTTTGCTCGGACCACCAATGTTAGGCATTATTCGCATAAGTGATCCATTAACTTTGGTAATTTTCTCCCCCACCGCTCTAAAGTGCTCTTTGAAAGTTAACTTTGAGTCAATGTGCACTCCTAAGTATTTTAAGGAATCCTTTGAGGTGATTTGATGATCCCCGACAGTTAAGACTAACTCGTTCGCCGACCGTTTGGAGCTTACTAATACCACTTCCGTCTTTTGGCTAGCTAACTCCAGTCCTGTATTGGTCAGCCATTCCTTTATTCTTTCTACAGCGTCATTACATAATGCTTGAAGCAGGTCCAGTTTCTTGGCCACTACTACCACTGCAATATCATCAGCATATCCCACAATTTGCGTGTTTTCTGGTAGATCAATCTTTAGCACCCAGTCATACATTACATTCCAAAGCGTTGGACCGAGAACAGATCCCTGTGGGACGCCTCCTGTGATTTTGTACTCTTTTACTCCTTGATCCGTGTCAAAAAGAAGTGCTCTGTCTTTAAGATAGCTACCTATAATTCTGCGTAAGTAAGCTGGAGTGCCGAAGCTTTGCAGCGCTGCCATTATCTGCATCCAGTTCGCAGTGTTAAAAGCATTGTTGATGTCCAACATAATCAGTGCACAGAACTTCCTTTTATTTTGGCCTCCAGAGATAGCTTCTCCAGCTATATTGACGACTGTTTGTATTGCATCTACGGTGGATCTTGATTTGCGAAATCCATATTGACTATTCGATAAGCCACCTGGTCTTTCTAGAGTCAGCTGTAGGCGCTCACTAATTATACGCTCGAAAATCTTCCCTAGGGAATCCAGCATACAGAGGATGGTTGGTCCTGCTGTTTACCACGTTTCAGCAATAGGACAAGTCTTTGTCGTTTCCACGGGCGAGGGAACACGCCTTCTTGCATACAGGCATTAAAAAGATCAGTAAATAATGTAGCCCTAGTTGTAATCGCGGCTTTAAGGCCTATGTTTGGTACTTCGTCGGGTCCTGGGGATTTGTTATCAGCAACTCTTTTTGCAGCGTCCAGCACCTCTTGCTCTGTAATTTGCGGAATTTCCGTACTTTCTAGATCCTCGCTTGGATAACTCCAGCGATCTTGCGCCGGGAAAAGTGTTTCAACAATAATATTCATCAGTATCGAGCAGGTAGGTTTCTGTGATATCGGTCCTTTAACTTTGGCCATCACAGTTCTGTAGGCTGATCCCCAAGGATCTAGGTCGACATTATCCAGCAGTTCCCTAAAGCATAACTTCTTGCTCTTTTTTATGGCATTTTTAAGTGCCTTTCTTTGTGCGACATAGATGCTGTGTAGCTCTGCATATCGTGGTGATGAGCGTGCCCTCTGCGCTATTCTTCGTGCTTTGTGGCATTTTCTACGCTCTTCTGCAATTTCGTCATTCCACCAATATACCGGAGTGCGCTGTGCTTTTCCGCGACTTCTGGGCATGGCAGCATCACATGCCATACATAGCAACTTAGTGATTTGAACCAACTGGTCTTCCGCATGCGATTCTCGTACTATGGCGTCCTTCCAGATAATGTCAAATATTTGTGGGTCGAAAAGGTGCTGTTTCCATTTCCTACTTTGTCGATGTCTTGCTGCTACCGTTCGTGGAGTTTCGAGCAGCTCTACGCTAATAGCTTTATGGTCGCTGTGTGTGTAGACGTTGCTTATGGACCATTTTGCTCGTCTTGCTATTTCGCTGCTAGCGAAGGTGAGATCTATAATGGATCGTCTGGTACCTGTATCGAAGGTATATATCCCTGCTGCATTTAGGAGTTCTAGCCTCAAAGAAGTAAGGCTTTCGAGGAGAACTCTCCCTCTTTCGTTGGTTCGTCTACTTCCCCACACAGATGACCATGCATTGAAGTCTCCACACACTAAAAGCGGGTGTTTACCTCGTGCTTCAGTGGTGATCCCGTATATCATGTCTTCGAACTCGGCGATGGTCATGCTCGGAGGGGCATAGCAACTGAAGACGTATATACCGTTGATTTTTGCCCACGTGAATCCTGCTACCGTTGGCGTCATAATTTCCTGTGGGAGAAATTTCCCTGGTGCCCAAATTGAGGCTTTCCCTGCTGAATCTGAGAGCCAACCCTGCTCCTGGCGATTTTTGAATTGTTCAGAGAGTACCACTATGTCATATCATCCTTCATAGACTGTTTGGGATAATAGCTCTTGGGCTGCCTCGCAATGGTTTAAATTGAGCTGCAATACCCTCATGAGACAGTCATTTTGCTGCCGTCTCGTTGTGGGCATTTAAAACTGCCTGCTGAATGTTGTCCCCCACATAGCGCACATTTCGGTGCATTTTCGCAACTTGCAGCCTTATGACCTTCCTGGCCGCATTTCCTGCATAGGCTAGACCTATCTACAGTCTCCTTACATTTCTGAGCTATATGCCCGTAGCACCAGCACCTATAACAGCGTGTTTCTTGCTTGAGCTCTCTAATTCGGCAGGAAACCCATCCTACCCGGATTCTTTGCGTATTAAGAACCGACTTGGCATCATCCGCTGTAAGGCTTATAAGTGCCGACTTCGTGCCACTGTACCCTGTGCGTATGCTTTTTATGGCAGCCACATCTGGAAGTTTGATGTTGCATTGCTGGTGGAGGGCGTTGCAAATCTCCTCGGGCGTAGTAATCTCATCGAGATCTCTGCACTGTAGCGTGACCATTTGGGACTTTGTTATAACTTTAGCCGAGTCCTTTAGTACCGCTTCAATTTCTGCTTGGTACGCGCTTGTTTTCCCATCTTGCGATTTTTTCAGCTCTAGTAACAGCTCTCCTTTCGCCGTTCTTCTAATCGTTTTGACGTCATCACCCAGGGATTTTAATTCGTCGCATTTTCTCACTTTACGCAATATGTCGGCGTACGTCGCATCCCCCGCCTTGGAAATGATGATTGCATCCAGCCTAGCCTAAAGTGATTTTTTCTTGCTCTTCTTTTTGGCTAACCGCCACTCTCCCACTTTTGGGCTGCAGTTTCCTCTTTCCGCTCCGTCTTCTCTTGCGTTTCTTGCTGTCGTTTGTGACCCGCCCACGTGCCCTGGCAAGCCATCTTTTAGTGTAGTAGTGGGTTTTACCACGATGTTCTCCTTGGTCGAGTACGAATTATTCCTCGGTCGCTTTCCTGGGGGTGATGGACTTGCTGATTTAACGCAGCTGACGCCTGCTTAATTAGCTCACTTAATAATGGTGTGCCCGTTTGAGCCTTGCTGTCGGAGTTCTTTTTGCAAAGCTTCGGTGTAGCACCCGGCGACAACGCTCCTTGCTTGCTTTCGGCCTCCGCTCCTTTGGGTTTCGTTACCACTTGCGACGAAATGTTAAGGCCCCCAGCCGATGGGCCACGCCCTTCTGGAGAGCGAGCTAGCTTCCTTCCTACAAATGGATTGAACGCCATTTCATTCTCCTGTGTTTGGTTTTTTATTTTAGTATTGTTGTTGCTCATCATTTATTTAATTGGGTCCACACTTGAGGCCGCTATCTTGGTCCGAGTGTGCAGTTAGCTATATAGATCCCGTGGTTGTCTATGCGAAGGCAGGGAGGCCACGTGAAGGTTGACGCAGTCCCTCATGAAGACTGCGTTCAGAGCCAGATCAGTATTAATCGGGAGGATCTCAACCGAACCTGCACCACCAACTTAATGATGACAGCCTTTGAACGTACCCTGCCAAAGTTTTAACGGGACGGAGACGAATGGGACATTAACCGGAAAGTCATTTCGACGGTGTGTCAAGCCGTGTACTGAGATTTCCGAATGCCACATTCGCCAGCCCTTAACAAACATATCCGAGTCGTTGATTCCAGTATACCTTAATTAAGACCTTACTGGGCTCAGTCTTAATGTGACAATCACCTTAAATTTACAAATAATTTACCTCTTTACCTTCCTGAGTGTGTATCCCACGTCGTATAGTTGCCTCCCTATCTTGGGTAGGTATTCCCTCGAAGCAACCCTGTACTAGGCTGTGGATACTTAATTCATCTGCTCGCCCTGCCACTGGAGGTTCTCAGGGTGCTTTAGGCCTTTTAAGCCAAACCCTCCTCACCAGCCGCTCTTGGTCGAGGGCTGCTTATTTGCTATTCGCAGCTAACCTAATTAATAGGCCGTTCACTGTCCGCCAGCAGTGACCCCCTTGGCCTGAGCTCATGTACATAAGTGGTACTGCTTGCTTTAATATGTACATGTACATAAAAGTGGCTGCTTGCTTTATTGTTGTTGTGCATTTATTTATTAGCAGCAGAGTGATGTATAAAGCTGCTAATATTCGCCACAATACCTTGCTTTACCAAATCCATGAGCGGTGTATGACTCCAAAGGGAGCAAAGTCGAAGTGACGTATCACTTGCGCGACCTTATCACAGTCTTTAATAACTGCACGCGCGGGAAGCAGGAAAATCAAGCGTGATTTGTATATATTGAATCATTGATACTTGTCTACAGGTCTCATCTCCTGTCCCTTCGTTCGCAAGACTGCGCTTTCACCTCAAATGCGAAGAGAGTTCACTTTTGGGCAAGTGGACAATAAAACATTCTCAATGCAGCTATCTGGTATCTTCTCCGCTGATATTTACTCTATTTGTAGCAATGCTGTCTCTTAGGCTCTCGAAGTTGACCATACAGTACTCTCTGCTCTTCTATTTGCTATGTGGTCGCTTCGTAAAAAAATTTGGCAATCAAGTTTTCCTTTGGAGTCTGTCACCCGAGCTAAGCGGCCTCTTCACCCATTCTAAGCTATGCATACATTTTTTAAAGGGGGAATATACATGTTGACCAAGTGAAAACAAAACAGATCTTTATCGTTTGTGGATAGCAATAGATAAGTAAAAGAGTGGGGAATGTGCTCAATTTTCATTTTGAAATGTTCGAAACTGCATTGGGCAATGCTGAGACGAGGGCATCAGATTTTGTAAATGTGGTTAGTAGCTGAGACATTATGTTGTATAGGCGAGCATTCATTTTGATTCAGTGCGACAAAAAGATTGTAATCACATCCCTTTATACTTGTATTGAAATTGTGCAATTGTGTGTTGTATCTGATTAGCCAAAGGATCAGAACATGATGCAACGATTTATTTACGCTAAGCTTTTAGTAGTATTGGAACTCACGGTAGAGTTGCAGTGCAACCGGTTGCCATTATCCATAAATTGGAAGAGGTTTTAGGTAGATCTTATATCTTATCGAGGTAAGACCTTGCCACTGTACACCCGATTACAAACCAACCAACGAACGTGCACTGAAGTGTTTGGCAGAGAAAATGAAGCCTTCATTGGGTCAGTTATCTACAGATCCATTGTGTGTTAGACACCATACGATGGCAGATACTCTCGTTAAGGATATAATATGAATGTCTCAGTATCTTTCCCCTCAGTACTACCGTTAGTATTCTGTTGGGAGATACGTTGAGCACTAGGCTTTACGTCTATTGAGGTCACGTGGCACCTCTTTCTTTATTTTTTATTTCTATACTCAGCTGAGCAGAGCTCACAGAGTATATTTAACTTTGTTCGCATAACGGTAATCTGTAACGGTATAAACTAATCGAGATAGATATAGACTTCTATATATCAAAATGATCTGGGTGAAAAAAGAAATTCATTTAACCATGTCCGTCCGTCCGTCCGTCTGTAAACACAATAACTTGAGTAAATTTTGAGGTATCTTGATGAAATTTAGTATGTAGGTTCCTGGGCGCCCATCTCATATCGCTATTTAAAATGAACGAAATCGGACTACAACCACGCCCACTTTCCCGATATCGAAAATTTCGGAAAACCGAAAAAGTACGATAATTCATAACCAAAGTCAGATAAAGCGATGGAACTTGGTAGGTGAGTTAAACTTATGACGCAGAATAGAAAATTAGTAAAATTTTGGAAAATGGGCGTGGCACCGCCCACTTTTAAAAGAAGGTAATTTAAAAGGTTTGCAAGCTGTAATTTGGCAGTCGTTGAAGATATCATGATGAAATTTGGTAGGCACGTTACTCCTATTACTATATGTGTGCTTAATAAAAATTTGACGAACACGCCCACTTAAAAAAAAAATTGTTTTTAAAGTCAAATTTTAACAAAAAGATTAATATCTTTACAGTATAAAAGTAAATTATGTCAACATTTGACTCCAGCAATGATATGGTGCAACAAAATACAAAGATAAAAGAAAATTTCAAAATGGGCGTAACTCCGCCCTTTTTCATTTAATTCGTCTAGAATACTTTTAATGCCATAAGTCGAACAAAAATTTTCCAATCCTTGTGAAATTTGTTAGGGACATAGATTCTATGACGATAACTGTTTTCTGTTAAAATGGGCGAAATCGGTTGAAGCCACGCCCAGTTTTTATACACAGTCGGCAGTCTGTCCTTCCGCTCGGCCGTTAACACGATAACTTGAACAAAAATCGATATATCTTAACTAAACTTAGTTCACGTACTTATATGAAGTCACTTTATCTTGGTATATAATATGGCCGAAATTCGACTATGACCACGCCCACTTTTCCGATATCGAAAATTACGAAAAATTAAAAAAATGCCATAATTCTGTACCAAATATGAAAAATGAAATATGGTAATTGGATTGGTTTATTGACGCAAAATATAACTTTAGAAAAAACTTTGTAAAATGGGTGTGACACCTACCAAATTAAGTAGAGAAAAATGAAAAAGTTCTGCAGGGCGAAATCACAAGCCCTTGGATTCTTGGCAGGAATACTGTGCGTGATATGACATACATAAATAAATTAGCGGTACCCGACAGATGTTCTGGGTCACCCTGGTCCACATTTTGGTCGATATCTCGAAAACGCCTTCACATATACAACTAAGGGCTACTCCCTTTTAAAACCCTCATTAATACTTTTAATTTGATACCCATATCGTACAAACACATTCTAGAGTCACCCCTGGTCCACCCTTATTGCGATATCTCGAAAAGGCGTCCACCTATAGAACTAAGGCCCACTACGTTTTAAATAATCATTAACACCTTTCATTTGATACCCATGTCATACAAACACATTCCAGGGTTACCCTAGGTTCATTTTACTAAATGGTGATTTTCCCTTATTTTGTCTCCAAAGCTCTCAGCTGTGTATGTAATGTTCGGTTACACCGGAACTTAGCCTTCCTTACTTGTTTTTTTTTTTTGTTTATGTGTATGTATGTATATACTTTTTTTATACTTGTTGCTTTTAATACATGAAAACATTTTAATGAAACAATTTTATTATTTTTAATGTATTTAATAAATAACGAAAAATATAAGCAACCTGACCACAGCACGGACAAGGCGACAGCTGCTTTGATTATAACTTGTAAATCTTTTCAAAGCCTTTTCTTCCGGGAGTGGGACTCGAACTTGCATCACTGTGATGGTTAAGCATTGCTTGGCTTTTGTAACTTTTCAACCATCGTAGGAGTGCGGGCTCGAAACCCACTCCCGGGTGAAAATGCTTTGAAAAGATTTACAAAGTATAACAGCTGTGGCCTTGTCCGTGATGATGTCACGTTGTTTCAATTTTTTTTTTTTTTTTTATTATTAAATATATTTTTATTATTTGGTTTTTCTTTTGTACTTTTTTTATAGTTTTTTTATGAAATTATTATTTATCGGTACTTTTTAGAAGGCGTGTCACGCCGCAGTTAGAACGGATGAAGAGACCTTGTCTCCAATCCGAGACTAAAGAGAGACTATCTATGAAAATAATAGTTTACCACAAAGCTGTTATTTGTTCTCTCGGTCGATATACAGGTGATTAAACCTGCGCACACAATGGAGCGAGTTCCGCTTCTTCTAAAAATCTGACGTCAACCAAGACCGATAAAATTTGGCAAATGGGTCATGTATGTATGTACATCAAGGTCTAAGGATTTCGAAAAAGAAAAAAACTGCGGTTACCGGCTATTTGAGTGCGCTCACGCAAAGCGAATTTCATAAGAAACAAGGTCAGCTAACACACTATAGAAGAAGAAACCGTAAAGCAATAACAAAACACAAAAATTTTTTAATGTGTTAACGTCACATCACTTTTCCGGCCAATACCGGCGTTGCTATGCCCACAGACTACGGGGCGAATGAGTAACGTCAGAAGAGCGTGCGCAAGAATGCACAGGTGGGCGTTTAGCCAAACAGCATGAAAAGTGCACAGCATAGAAAGGCTTAAAATAAATGACGAAAAAAGACTAAAAATAAATGACGAAAAGCAAACAAATCGAGACTAAGAAGTCTGCGCAAATATTATTTAGCCAAGACAGCTAAAAGAGCGCTAAAAACTACAAACATATAAAACAAGACCTATTAATATATGCAAATGAGAAATATATCAGCGTAGTATGTACTAAGTATGCACATATATAATACCTATGGTCATATGTATGTATGTATATTTGTATACGCATCAAGTGCACTGGTCTCTGTGGTAATGAACTTGACGCGGCCTTCACAATGGTGACCACCTGGCAGCCTCTCTGGCTGCTGTTGCTGCTACTGCTACTGCGGAAGTTGATTATCTCATTATCTGCTTTTGTAATTATGCATATTTTTGGATGTATACATCATTTGTGCTTTTCGTACTTACATATACACGAAAATGCAATGTGAGTTTGTAGATTGTGAATTCATTCTGACAGAACAATTAGCTCGTACCTACACTTTTAATCAATTAAAACCAAAAATAGATTATGATGCTAAAATTGTTTAATTAAATTAATATATGTACATAGGTATGAAACATACATATTGAGCCATAACAACAAGAGCTTAACCAACATAAATGTAACTGTTCAGCAGACGCTGAACTTCCTTTATAAAAGATCGGTTTCATGTTTGTCCGCAAATTTCAGTGCAAAATTAGGAAGTCTTGCAACCGATTTCTAAGTAACTTCTTGTGGAGTCAGAGTCATAAACGACAGAACCCGATGCCAATGCAGCATGAGGGAAACAAATTTCGCCAATTGGCGTAGTAATCGTTATTCGATTCGAGTTTTAATTAACTGCCTTGTAACCTGGAGACCTCAAACTTTGAATATAGCTTAAGGCCATATAAAGTTGATATATTCGAACAAGTCGAATTTTTGGACCGATTTTTAAGTAGCCTGCAACAAAAATGGGAGAGAGTAACGCAAAGCACTAGTTTCGCACTACCGGTTTAATGACTACATCCGAACTGGTGTTTGGTCAGATGCAGAGAGGGGTAGTTGTTAGCCACACTTGTACCAACAGTACTTAAGCCTCAGCTATATTAATTTAGATTAATTACTCAAAGGAACGCTTTCAAAAGGTTTTCAAAGGAACTAGTACTGTCGCTTAATGATGTAGTTCTCCGATGGAGTCTTGAGATAAATTTTTGAGAGACTTGCCATTGAGCTGAAAACTTAGTACCTCATACATATTCGAGAATCCGATTAAAATGCAGTTTATAAGTGGGAAATTCCAATAAGTGGCCCCCTGGACAAGATATATGAATATTTCCACAGCCTAAGAGATAGTTTTGATGACAAACTCGCGCAACCTGACATTGTTACCGACCACGGCAAATATCGACCATGTTTGACATTCACGTCGATGGCATTACGCTGTCGACTGTCTTACACCCAAAAATTTTTGGTGAGACGTTCGATCAGGATCTACATTTCGGCGACCATGCAACCGCAATTGTATCTAAAATCCAGAGCATTATTAAAATCCTCAAATCTCTTGTCGGCAGCTCTTGGGGTAATGACAAAGAAACACGCATTACCACTTACAAAGTAATTGGCCGGCCGATTGCATTGTATGCGTCCCAGATATGCTCGCCAAGCCTAAATACTCACTGGAGGAAAATACATGCCTGCCAAAACATTGCTCTCAGAACCGCTACGGACTGTCTTCGTATGTCCCCAGAACACCACTTACACAATGAGGCGAAAGTACTCACCATTAGAGACAGAAATGAAATTCTGAACCTGGGCATCTCAACAGATATCTGATTGAAGAGGCCAGACCTCCCAGGTGCTTAAGAGGCCATCTCAGTGAGCATTAATAAGAAATACAAAAAAACAACACAAACAAGTTCTCAGGAGTTTTCCGGCGAATCCATCTCTTAAAGAAAAATATCCAGAACTCGCAGAAGATGAACGCACTCTCCCTAGGGAAATGCGTGTCACTCCAACTCAACTTTGATCTGGGTACTGTAAGAGGTTACACTATTACCTATCCAGAATCAACCCCGACATATATAATGTATGTCCTGCTTGCAATGTGTCCCCACAAGACACCAACCATCTCTTCATTTGCAATGTGGAACCAACGCCTATGACACCCCTCTCACTAAGGTCCACCCCTGTTGAAACAGCAAGTTTCCTTGGACTCCCGTTAGAGGATATTAATGAAAACTTTGTGATCGGCCGCGTCTACAAGATGGGGCGAAGCACTGCTACAGCAACAACAAAATGACAAAGACAATGCAAAAAATGGGGAAAAAATTTGTCGAGATAAAAGAATAAAGCTTGAGGCTTCAAAATCTAAACTTATTTCAGAGACCAAGGGGACTGTTATACTTATCGCAAAAAGTTCCGTTAGTAGGTGTACAGATTGAGGTATTTAGAGAAATCGTACGGATGGAAGGGGGAGTCTTGCTATTAGTTCTTAAGAGGCTAGCCAATAAAGAAGAAACATGAAAATTCTCACACATAACAACGGAATTTAAGGGGAGCTGTGAGCACAACCCTTTCAAGGGGTTGCTAGCGCATTTTATAGCTTATCCTACCCAATTTTCAACCTTATCTAGCTATTTCTTAAGCAGACCAGGCTCTGACAACCACAAGTTCCTTATGGAACTAAGGGGTGGGACCGGATTGGCTTTGAAGGTTTCATGTAATGTAATTTTAAATCGCTCCCGTTATGGTCGGGCTTGTATCTTACTGGTGCCTGTTACCGGAACATATCGGATCTATATCCGGCAAAGGACCATCAACATCGATAGCACCCCACATTTTTATATGAACCTAAACCAGGTAAAACTTTTAAAATCGCTTTCTTTTTTAAATATTAGATATAGATAGATACATAGTTGATACGTTATCCTGCCCTACAATATTCATCCTAAGATTTACCGACTCTCTCAGTAAACATAGTCATTTGTCATATCGTAGCTTCGACAACAAAAAAAGTGTATCTTTTTTCCTTCCCCCTCTCTCTGTTTGATCCCTCTATCTCCTTCGTATTTTTCCCATTTAATTGTCTCGATTTTTCTCCCTTCTACTCCCACTTCCTTTCCTCTGCCTTAACCTTCTTCTATTTTTCTTCATCCCCCTCTTCTACTTCCATGCCTCTTTGTCTCTATTTCCCCCCACATTCTTTATTCATCCCCACTTTCTCTGTTTTTCGCCATATTATCGTACTCTCTCCCCCTCTCCAATTCCTACTCCCATCTTTTATATTCATTTAGCATTTAGCATAAGTTTCCCCTTCCCTCTCGTTCTTCTTCTTAACCCTTAACGCCCTTTGTTAGAACCCTACAGCTATAATTTTAAAAAATGTATGTAAAGTTACGAACAAATTTTGCATTCGTCGCTATATATGCATAGAAGATTAAACTGTTCGAAAGCCTGCCTAAAAAAAATTCCAAACAAAGAAGCGGGAAGGAAATGTTTCTCAAATAAGCAGCTAAGATATGCTTGTTTAATCCATTTTCTAACACTACGCCGTTTAGCACTGACCGAAGTGTCAAAACAGTGTGGACCGTGGTGGAACGTGCGTTTGACACTGAACGAAGTGTCAAAATTGCCGGGGTTTCTGACCGATCGACGCAGGGATGCAATAATTAGCGCAAAAAGAAGCGGAATTTAAAATATCGAATACACATTTAATATGAAAAATTTAGTGCATTATATGGGACCTATCGAAAATTTTACAGAAGTCGTAGAATAGGATATCCAAAGACGCGTAGTTATATCAACAGTGAACAAACAGCTGATACATATCTTACTTGTAAACCTTTACAATGACCACCACACCACTGCGGCACGCTTTTCACATCTGCCATTACTCAATACACCGAGCAACAAGGTTGACTCCAAAATTAGTTGTGATATTACTCCGAAAAGTGTTTTTATTCTGAATGCTTGAAATCATATCTGGGTTTGGAGACCCTACATTTATTTGCATATTTTTTTTGCAAGTTTTATAGAAATTTTCAAGTTCCACGAAATTGTATTAAAAAGGAAATGAAAAGACCATTTTTTTTTTTTACATTTTACAATTTTTTCGGAAAAATTATTTTTATGCTTAGAATTGTTTAGGTTTAATATTTTTCTATTTCACAGACACAGTAGTTACTCAAGGCGAATTTAGTACTAGGTGTTGTTATCCCAACAGCTGGTTGCTTCTTCTTGCTTAATTCCATACAGCGCATTGTACTTTAATATGTCAGTTAATCGAAATGAATTAAAATTTTGTTTTGACTTGACATTCTTCTGCACGGCGAATTGGTTGAATTTATATCATGGCGATAAGTGTTCAGTTCAGAGTTATTGATTTTCATTAAAAGCTTAATTTATTACGGAGGGTTACTGTAAAAAGCAGAGAAAACGCAGAGTTTTTCATATTATTGTGAAAAACTTTTTAATTTGAATTTCTGTACCAAAGTTCACTATATTTGTGTAACACAAGAATCTGGGAGTCAATCCCTTAACTATGAAAAACTGAAAAATTTACACTTATTGAAAACTTATTTGCACACACAATTTACACTTTGAATTTAGTTGTTTTTTATGCACAAAATTTTGAAACTAAAACAAAATTTTCATTTGTCAGAAAAAAAAACGGCCTAATGTCTCCCTCGACAAAAAATATAAGACAAAATATAAGACAAAATACAAGAAAAATACATAGAAAATAAAGTAGTGTCATATAGGAGTTTGATTTGTTTGCACTTACAGCACCATTTTATTTGCAGGAGACTTTCACAGCTACAAAAATTAAGGCGGATTTACAGACGCTTTGGTTGTGTTGCATTCATTAATTCATCTGTCGGGCGAAGTATCGAAAAATTTACATAAATTCTTTGGTTGCGTGCCTACGCTTTGACAACGTCATACGAAAAACAAAGAAACGCCGTACGTTATCGTTGCTTTGTAGCGACCAAAGCGTTTATATAATTTTGCCCTTATGCATTTGTATAAACAGCCTTACTAGTGAAATTTTTCCATGTTACACGTGTGGCGCTTTATATTTTGACTATAATTTAATAAATTTTGCTTTCCGTATGTTTCCGCATTGTTGCAGGCTACAAGTCTTCTAGTATTCTTATTTCCGCGGAAATATATGCAACTATTTCATCTGTAAATACTACAAAGTTTTATTAAACTATCAAATGCAACTCAGCTTGAAGTACTCTTACGTACCAAAAATGCAACTCTAGACCTGAGATTTGCATCAGGTGAGCGAGGCTGTTTGTAGTTTTGACGTTTATCGCTTAGTTGACACACTTGTATAGGTCATAGATGAATGGATTTGCAACTCTTTGTTTCGAGAGAGCGCTGTCAAAATGCACATTTTTTATAACATTTATCAATGATGCTACTCCAAACAAAAATGAATAGATCTGAAAATGGGGATTTTTGACATACATTTCGGCGATTATAGTTTCAATCATTTAATAAAATGATAGTCGTAAAATATTTATTTCCTTAAAGTTATTTTACAATAATACGACCAGTTAGAGTTAAATATAAACAAATCTAAGTAAAATTTACATTTCCATTAAATTAATTAGTCAAATATTGTAACGCAGTTAACCCGCAGTGAAAACCATATATTCTTTTGAAATTTCAGAAAATCGGACGTATGATATAATAGTTAACATTATTTAATGGATAGGGCTTATCCTACATGTCTGGCGTTCCAGGTTCTGTGATCAAAATGGACTGGTTGCATCGGGAGTTTATATTTACAAAACTTATTTTTAGTGATAACTTTTGAATGGGAAATAATATTTACCCTCCGCCTTCGAACTAATAATACTTACACTAAAACAGGTATTTTTATCCTATTTCCCATAATTTTTGAACGCTATTCTACAGTTGTAGGTCAAACTAAAGTTTACCAAAATTTTTGGCTCGTTTTTCGTTTTGGCTGGCACATTTTTTGTTCTGGCACCCGCTTCAGCTGGCGCGAGGGATTTATCTGTGATTGTTGCCAGCAACAACTATAAGATAAATCCCTCGTGAGAGCGAAAATATGAGAGCGTAAGCAAAAGATTCGTATCAATCTAATCTATGGTATAGGTACACAATGATCAGCTCTAAGTTCTTACTGTTAATATTAAAAGTGTTATATATATGGAGTTTACCAATTGGCACCAGACGTAAATGTTTAATAAATTATATCACATTTATTTTTCATTGATATTATTTTATTCAAACTTTTTATGTACATATATTTTGTAAGTTGCTCACACGTCCCATTTCGGTTTGATGCAGACTCGGATAAAATATTTTTTTACCGTACCGATAAACCTACATACATCCCTAATCTAGAGTGTATTTAAAGCGTTGACCCTTCAAGCAAGGCAAATTTATATGCGAAGTTTAAATGGCAGTAAAGCCGGCTCCCCTTCTTTTGGTGCAGGCAGCCATTTAGCGTCATTTGACGGAAATTATAAATTACAATTGACTCATATATTATTAAGAATAAATGGATACATTAGGGTGTCCGTGGTTTTCCAATTTTGCCTATCTTGCTACCTCCACCGCTATTTGATTTTGATATGTTACGTTAGGTAAACATTTTCCAACTACATTTTCTGTACAAATTCATGATAAAAGTATAAGTACATGGTAGACATTTATGATGGATGCTTTCATTTTACTTCTATTTAATCCAGCGAACACACGTTAAAATTTTGTTGATAGGAAAGTGGAAACGAAGCTATCGCATTTGTTCGCACGGCCACAAATATTGGTCTATTTATAAGCACCCTATATGCAAATTTTTATACTCAGCTGACCAGAGCTCAAAGAGTATATTAATTTTGTTCGCATAACGGTACCCCATAGCGGCATAAGCTAATCAAGATAGATATAGACTTCTATATATCAAAATGATCTGGGAAAAAAAAAATTCATTTAGCCATGCCCGTCCGTCCGTCTTGAATAAATTTTTAGTTATCTTAATGAAATTTGGTATATAAGTTCCTGGGCATTCATCTGAGATCACTATTTAAAATGAAGGAAATAGGACTATAACCACGCCCACTTTTTCGATATCGAAAATTTCGAAAAAACCGAAAAAGTGCGATAATTCATTACCAACGTAAACTTGGTAAGTGGGTTTACCTTATGGTGCAGAATAGAAAATTAGTAAAATTTTGGACAATGTGCGTAGCACCGTCCACTTTTAAAAGAAGGTAATTTAAAATTTTTGCAAGCTGTAATTTGGCAGCTGAGTATGTAATGTTCGGCTACACCCGAACTTAGCCTTCCTTACTTGTTCAATCCTTTTTTGAACGCGCCATTTGGTGCACCAATTTGTAGGAAATAGAATTCTTCAATGCATCAGGGATATTTTTGGTAGTTAGGGGCGTGGCATCTGATATATATATCTTTATATATAAAAATCACGTGTCACATTGTTTGTCCACGATGGACTCCTAAACTGCTGAACCGATTTTGAATTTGTTTTGCACCCCGTGTGTAGTTTGATCTAACTTGAAATATAGGATAGGTTATATCTCAGTTTATAGTCGCAATATTATTTTATTGCAAATTTTTTTATATGTTTATACGTAATAATAAAATGTTACGTATACGCACTGGCACTTATATTTTCAGGTGGTGCGGATATAATTCCGTGTAATTGGTTGGTGTTTAATTAAGCAACGTGCTTATCAATAAAAAATAGTAAAGCGAATGGGGGGGGGGGGGGGTGTGTGTGATTACCCGGACCCCGAGTTTCGGAGGGGGCCCGCGATTTAGAAGTACTAAGACATTTTTTTTTTAATTCAGGAGAGTCTTTAGTTGTTCCATGTGCAATTTTTAAGCCGAATTTCAAAAGCAACGAATATCTGTATTTCGTTTTAATATTATAGTGAAGTGTGAAAAATGTAAATATATATAAAAGAAAGGCTAAAATGTGTGTTAGTTGGTCGCCGGTATTTAAAGGGATGCGTCGGTCGATTTTGTTCAAACGTGGACCCGGGTGCCCCTAAAATGTGTTTATAGAATATGGATAACAAATGAAAGCTGTTTATGAGTGCTTTAGTACAGAGTAATATATTATAACGCTGGGTAACCAGGGCCTCGAGATATAGGCCAAAACGTGGACCCGGATACCCCTAGAATGTGTGGGTAGTATTAATATCAAATGAAAGCTGTTGCTGAGAGCTCTAAAGTAATTTTCATTGTGATATTCGATTTAGGCGCATCAACCTGGCAAAACTGATAAATATGCATGCGAAGCCGAAATATACCTATATACATATGCCCTATTCGATTTGCCTGAAATTTGGTATATAAATTTGCCTATATTAGTATTTACGATCCTTTTTTCCGAGAAGTAGGCCAGAGACGGACTTGGACTGGGATTAGGACTAGGACTGGGACTGAGACTGGGAGTGGGACTGGGACTGGCACAAAAGAGATAGACTGAGAGATAGATAGAATGAGACGAAGATGGAGATAGATGATGCGAAAAAGACGGAGGGAGGAGTGAATAAAAGGATTAGGAAAAAGTGAAGAGGGCGAGGCAGAGTTAGACGGAAAAAGCTTTTTAAAATGTATGCAGATAGGCCAAATTTAGGACAGAACAACGTCTGCCGGGTCTGCTAGTATATATATATCATGGCACCTCACATACAAACTTAAATTTCTAGGGCACACATATTCGAAACTACTCAAGCTACATCACTGTAATTTGGTGCCAGTGCCTTTAATGACTGTATCAAACTTATAACGAAATTTGGTAAGCCTTCCTAAAAGGTGTGGCCATCCACAGAACTCAATATTGTATCTATCTCTCTCTAAATAAATACGCCACACGAAAAATGTTCAATCCTTTTTTGAACGCACCGTTTGGCCGATTGGGGTTAAATTTGCACCAATTTCTAGGAAATGGAGTTCCGCAGTGCATATGGGGTAATTTTGGTATGCATGGGGCTTGTCATCTGATATGTATACCAACATATGAAAGATCAAATATTTCTGAGGGCAGTAAAACCGGGAAAATGATTTTGTATCAGTGTAGGAATTGATTTGGGTAAGGCACCCGTATAAAATTTTGATAGCAATTTCGCTTATCTCCTACACCGAAATGCTGAGCTGATGCCCGGATTTTGCCAGGAAAATCGCAAGAACGAGCAAACAGCTGATGTATCGCACATAACTGCCTTTGAAGTCTAATTCGATCTGGGTAGATTTACAGAAAACTAACTTCCTTCAGGAAATTTCCCCCGAAAAATAAAGCAACTAAAATTTAATACTTTTGTAATGCACGTAAATACTGGCAAATTGAGCTGCTGAAAAAGTGAGGTTATGAAAATTATTTCACATTTATTATTGCACTATAGAAAATCCAATCCGAATTTTATCATTCACCAACGTATTGAATGCGGCAATTTGAACTGGCATATCATATAAACCTCTTAACAAAGAGGATTGATATAATAAGAGACTTTAGTTCATACTTTTCGTGAAATTTATTTGATGGGTAATTTTAAATTGCTCCTACACATTTTCATGAGGTATTTTTGATTGTTTGAGGGGGCGTATTAATTAAAAAATTCATCCTCATTCCAACAATCATAATATATATTAATATCAACTTTTTAAAAATGTGTAGAAGGTAATTTTCTTGTAACCGCCAATCAGATACATTACAAATGAAAATCGAACTGACGTCTCTTATTATATTGTAACGAATTTAGAAAATTCCGCTTATTTGAAACCTTCTGCTAACGTTCGAATCGATAAACTGTTGAATAAATAACTCCAATATTCAGTAATGCAAAATTGTCTTTATTAGACTACTTTGAGAGTACTTCACAGTAACTCTTACTTCACAACTTATAGTGTGTTTAAATAAAACTGCTTCATCATTCCTCAGCTTGCGCTGCTTTTATACTCTCTGCTGCCTCGTCAGCATATTTCTCCAAAAGTCTAGCCGTTTCGCCTTCTAGAATCTCTTGCTTGGTTACCATCGGTATACATGTATATTTGTAGTTTAGGCGTTTCTCATAGTCATATGCGTGTGTGAGCACTACTTCGACTAATTACCACAAGTGTGCGCGTAATACCTCTTCGTTGCCTTGTATGTATGTGCGTAAATGATGATTGATTTGTTTACGTATACAAAAGTGGCAGCTTGCTTTATTGTTGTTGTGCCTTTATTTAATAACCGCTTAGTGATGTGAGTATCACTTAGTGATGCTAATATTCGTCACAATATCAATGCTCTTTGCCCTTAGTGATTTGTGCTACCATTTTAATTGCACAAATTAAAATTTCGTAGTACAGTTTCGGGCGCTACACTCATTCTAACCATTAAACACAGCCATACAGTTGTGGAAATATTGACCACTAATATTTTAGGTACACAAAATATATTTTTATAAACTAGTATCTCAACTTCTAAAAAACACATTTTTCAAAATAAAAAAATATGTTTTTTAATAACAATATTTAGAGTTAACGTCTTTCTAACCACTCAGATATATTACAAAAACACTAGGCATTCAATCCCGAAGAATTTTAATAAATATGAGTTTAGCGGCATTTTTTTTTTTTTTTTTAATTTTAATTTCGGTATAGTGTCAATACAATATTTCATACAGTTCAAATTTTTACAGTTAGGGATGTCCATATTCCGGGGTTAGATGATCTGATATATGCATTTTGCCACAGTTAGATATAATAAATAAAATAATATGGATGACGCTACGCGTCTGTGCATAATTTTCAATAAGTCTTTTCCCATTCCATTTTTGCCGTTTTCAGTTAAAAAAAAAAAACCATTTAATGCGTTTAAAGTGCTCCCCGAAATTCCTAAACCTGTATTTAATATGCATTTTGAAGTAAAATTGCTTAAATTTTTTGTTATTTTACTCTCAAGGCTAAAGTTGTTGTACTATCAGAAATCAGAGTTGTAAGGTATGGTTCTCAGTTGAAGAGAAATATCTGAAATAGCAAAATTACACAATCATCAGTAATTTCATACTTGATACCCGGTCATAAAGTAATAGATGGTAATGAGATGGTGGTTAAGCTGGTAAAGGAAGGAGCAACCCTTGAAGCATATACGGTTAACGTCCCGAACATATTGGGGGGGAATAAAAAGGACTGAAAAGTGGCGAAGATTAGGTGCGAGTCTTATAGCAATAGATTAACAATGTCATTAAAAATATTAGGCCTCGTCAGTGTTAACAGATGTAGGAAGACCAGCTTTCGGAACGAAATTATTGAGCACGTTTTGTGTTCTAGTCTTGCGCTCGCCAGATTAAGACGCCAGCTATTAGAAGTAACATAGCAATTAGATCTAAAAACAGCAAGTAGAATAGTTCTTAAAAAGGTTCTAGTATTAGCGAAGAGGGCGGAGTTATTTTATAATATAGGCACTGGCTTTTGATAGGGGTTTTCAGTTCTTCTGGTAACACTACGGACAAATTCAGGGCATGTGAGGTACTTACGTACCGACCTATCCAATATAATTATACCTTTCATGAACATGAAATGGTATATTAACTTTGGTCCCATGTTTGTAACGTTGGTAAATATAGAAGATAGACTCACCATTAAGTATACCGAATTGATCAGGGCGACGAACTGTGTTGATATTGCCATGTCGGTCTGTCCATCCGTCCGTCCGTCTGTCTGTTTGAACGCTAACTAGTCCCTCAAATTTTGAGATATCTCAATGAAATTTGGCACAAGGATGTATGTTTGTATTATATTAGACATTTGTCGGATTCGGTAGGATCGGACCACTATAACATATATCTCCCATACAACCGATCGTTCAGATAAGACGATTTTGTCATTCCTGCCGCAATTTAGAAGGTATAAACGTGAAACTCGGTGATATATATTCTAATACATCATAGAAGATATCCTGAAAAAATCACTTTGATCGAAGCTATATATAGTTATATCCCATACAACCGATCATTCAGATAGAAAGATTTTGGCCATTTCTCCCTTAATTTGGAAAGTATAAACGTGAAACTCGGTGAGATATATTTTAGTATATCATAATTTAATAGCTATATATAATATATATCCCATACAACCGATCGTTTAGATAGAAAAGTTTTTAGCCATTTCTCCCTTAATTTCCAAAACAAAAACGTGAAACTGGGTGATATTTGTTCTAATATATCATAGAAGATATACTGAAAAAATCACTGTGATCGGAGCTATATATAGTTATATCCCATACAACCGATCGTTCAGATAGATTTTTGGCCATTTCTCCCTTAATTTAGAAAGTATAAACGTGAAACTCGGTGATATATATTTTATTATATCATAGAAGATTTTCTGAAAAAATATCTTTGATCGGAGCTATATATAGTATATATCCCATATAACCGAACGTTCAGATAGAAAGATTTTTGGTAATTTCTCCCTTATTTTCCAATATAAAAACTTGAAACTTGGTGATATATATTCTAATATATCATAGAACATTTCCTGTAAAAATCATTTCGATCGAAGATATATATAATATATATCCCATACAACCGATCGTTCAGATAAGGGGGTTTTTTGCCATATTTTATTTTATATTTATCTTAAAAATCGTTTAGGTATGTACATCTGTTCACTATATATTTCGTATCTTATACATCCGATTATTTGGAGATTACGAACGGGATAAGATTATTGTTCAGCCCCATTCATGAAAGGTATAAGTCTTCGGCACAGCCGAAGACAGTCCCGTCCTTACTTGTTTTTACTTAAGTTCATTCTACTGCAAATGTCGAAAACATGCAATGAAAAATTTTAAATGGTAGCCCTTAAGGTGGCCAGGTTTTTTTCGCCATGATCCAAGGAGGGGTGACATAATTTAAAGGCCATAATGTCAATTGACCTTGTGACCACTTCAAACATCCCCAAAATGAATTGTAGTTATAGCCGTATGAAATGGTCACAATGTCTGCGATATTGACATTAGTATTTCCAAACTGGTCATAAAGTCCACTCCGTTTTTTCAAGTGGCCATAAGGTCAATTATTTGTATAGTATATTTGTTTACTCGAATGAAAAGAAAATTTTTTATTTATTTCAAATTTTCGATAAGGGCGCTCCTTTTCCTAGTTTTGGTCCCTTTCCAGTGAAAAATCGTATAAAAAACTGGTCCAACGGGGGTGCGCGTTTTTTTATGCTCAGGTCTCATTTAAGTGAAAACTCGGATTTCTTTGAAATAAGAACAACTTACTTAAACGTGGAATAAAACATCGCGCGATCCTAATTCTGGTTTCATTACTACGCAAAACCAGATTAAAAGCTGAGCTGGTGTCGATTCCTTTGAAACCTTAAGAATATATTCAATTAAACGTCAATATACATTTTCCAACCCTTGCAAAAGAAGAAAGCTGACTACCAAGGGAGACACTAGTCACTCTGGCCGAACTTCGTTCTGGATACCGTAACAGATTAAACTTTTACTTGTTCAGAATCAACTTCGACACACGTTATGTATGAGATGTTTCCCCACTTGCCACCAACCATCTTTTCATTTGTAATGTGGAACCTACTGCTCTAACAGCAGCATCCTTATTGTTAAAACGGTTGGAAGAATTGGGTGAAGCACTGTTAGCACAGCAACAACAACAACCTTATGACCATTAGAAGTCGTCAGACGGCCAATTCATCGAATGACCATCTGAAGTGGTCATAACGTCTTTGGCTGTTGACCTTATGTCACCACACCATGATCTACTGTACGTATCTAAGTACCCATTATGTATGTTAAATATATAGTTGTATAAGGTTATCTTTTATATATATCCGTATAGTAATCGCACGCGATAACTTTTTATACTCAGCTGAGCAGAGCTCACAGAGTATATTAACTTTGTTCGCATAAAGGTAATCCGTAACGGCATAAACTAATCGAGATAGATATATACTTCTATATCTATCAAAATGATCTGAGTGAAAAAATAAATTCATTTAGCCATGTCCGTCCGTCTGTCCGTCTGTAAACACGAGTACTTGAGTAAATTTTGAATAATCTTGATGAAATTTGGTATGTAGGTTCCTGGGCGCTCATCTCCCCCTGGTCCACCCTTATTGCGATATCTCGAAAAGGCGTTCATCTATAGGACTAAGACCCACTACGTTTTAAATAATCATTAACACCTTTCATTTGATACACATGTCATACAAACACATTCCAGGGTTGCCCTAGGTTCATTTTACTAAATGGTGATTTTCCCTTATTTTGTCTCCAAAGCTTTCAGCTGAGTATGTAATATTCGGTTACACCCGAACTTAGCCTTCCTTACTTGTTTACAAACAATTCGTTACGCCATAATCATCGTACGGTGCTGGGTTAGAGTCAAAAACTGAAAACCTGAAATTATAAATATATTTTTTGTTTTAAGTATCTGTAAATATATTCTCCTGTATAAACTATTCATATAACTCTTCATTGGTTAGCATACATGCTCATTAGGATGGACCGATTTCATTTTTATTTCTTGTGTGAAAAATAGTAACAGTCAAGCGGCGTCTCTCTCTGTAATGCCAATTTCACATAGAGGCTTAATGAAATAATTAGTCAAGTTTTCTACATTAAAGGCCTAATTGAACTCAATCTTCCATACAAAATACAAATTCTCAATTATCTCATTATTGCTTTATTGAATGCCGAATCAAGCGAAAAATCCAATCGGTTTGCTTGGTGCTTCGAATTGTATTGTCAATGTAACAAATGACAATCAAAAATGAATTATTTTCAATAATTTAGGAAAAATAGAAAAACACGAAAAAATTTGAAAATTTAATTTTCGCTGTATTTGCTGCAAAATATAATATGGCTTTTTCGAAAATAGGCACATATTTGGTTAGGTGCAACATCTATGGGTAGTTGCGCATGCATTTTATTTTGATTGTATTTATAGTTAAGAAGGAAACGGCTGCTTTTCATTTTAACAATTTTTTGTGAAAACGGAATATTTTTTTGGGGCTGCTGACAGATGTTCGCCTAATGAAGCAAAAAGCCCTGTATGAAAACGAAAACTTTATTATTTTATTAAATAGTATTGTGGTTCGATTAAGTTTCTGTTTGAAAACGGTATAAGCCACGAAAGCCACATTCAGCAATGCATTAGAAGAAAATTTGTTAAAATTGATATATCGACTGCTGCCGTTTCAGAATTCGGTTGAAGAACGCCCTATCTCGAACTTTGTTTCAAAAACGGACTATCTGGGCTCAAATTCAATACATTTTGAGATTAGCTGGGATGTTTATGAAAATACATAATTCTGAGATAGGGCGTGTTTTTTTTAATTTTTCTATAATTTAAAAAAAAGTTTTCAATTTGGAATAGAACATTTTTCAGACACCTGCCATAGCTGTGCAGATAGATCCTTTTCTAAAGTTGCTAAGCCTTCATCATCAGTACGCGTTGGGAACGCTGCGTTAACCGTTTAGCTATCCAGCGGTGGTGGTTTGTTTGACTGCTAAATTGCTACTTCTATTCCTCTTTACCAAATACATATATGTATTAAGCGTTGGGCCATCTGTTGCAAATCACTAATAACGTTGACTTTTTTTTTGGTTTATTTTAAATTACTTTTTATTAACATTTCCATGTGCTCTTAATTTATTAACAACTAGCAGACCTGGCAGACTTTGTTCTGCCCTAAATTTGGCGTATCTGCATCAGTCTCCTTCTCTCTTTTCTCTTCTCTCAAGTCCTTCTCATTCTTCTTCATCCCTTATTGCCAGTCCCAGAAGGTGGTATGTATTTTGTTCCAGTCCCATTTCGAGTCTCAATCCCAGTCCCACTCCGAGTCCCAGTCTCAGTCCCAGTCCTAGTCCTAATCCTATTCCCAGTCCGTCTCTGGTCTACTTCCCGGAAAAAAGCATAGTAAATATTAATATAGGCAAATTTATATACCAAATTTCAGGCAAATCGAATAGGATGTATGTAAATAGGTAGGTGGGTATGTATTATTAATTACTGTCTTTATTTCGGCTTCGTATGCATATTTATCAGTTTTGCCAGGTTGATGCGACTAAATCGATCACAATAAAAATTCCTTTAAGGCTCTCAGCAACAGCTTTAATTTGATATCCATAATACATACACATTCTAGGCGTATGCGGGTCCATTTTTTGGCCTATATCTCGAGATCCTAGTCCCCCAGCGGCATAAAACTTACTCTGTACTAAAGCATACATCAACATCTTCAATTTAATACCCATAATGTAAAAACACATCCTAGTGTTACCCTCATCCACGTTTTGGCCTATATCTCGAGACACTACTCACCCAGGGGTATGAAAATTACCCTCTACTAAAGCACTCATCAACAGCTTTCATTTGTTATCCATGTTATATAAACGCATTCTAGGGGTACCCGGGTCCACGTTTTGGACTATATCTCAAAACTCTGTGCGTTGGTCGCAACCAAACCTATGTGCACCCCGCGTGAGGTATACGCAACTTATGTGAAAACTTGAACGAAATCGACCGGCGCATCTCTTCAAACACCGGCTACCATTTTAGCCTTTCTTTTTATACTCAGTTGAGCAGAGCTCACAGAGTATATTAACTTTGATTGGATAACGGTTGGTTGTACAGGTATAAAGGAATCGAGATAGATATAGACTTCCATATATCAAAATCATCAGGATCGAAAAAAAATTTGATTGAGCCATGTCCGTCCGTCCGTCCGTCTGTCCGTTAACACGATAACTTGAGTAAATTTTGAGGTATCTTGATGAAATTTGGTATGTAGGTTCCTGAGCACTCATCTCAGATCGATATTTAAAATGAACGATATCGGACTATAACCACGCCCACTTTTTCGGTATCGAAAATTTCGAAAAACCGAAAAAGTGAAATAATTCATTACCAAAGACGGACAAAGCGATGAAACTTGGTAGGTGAGTTGAACAGATGGCGCTGAATAGAAAATTAGTAAAATATTGGACAATGGGCGTGGCACCGCCCACTTTTAAAAGAAGGTAATTTAAAATTTTGCAAGCTGTAATTTGGCATTCGTTGAAGATATCATGATGAAATTTGGCAGGAACGTTACTCCTATTACTATATGTACGCTTAATAAAAATTTGCAAAATCGGAGAAGGACCACGCCCACTTTTAAAAAAAAATTTTTTAAGTAAAATTTTAACAAAAAATTTAATATCTTTACAGTATATAAGTAAATTATGTCAACATTCAACTCAAGTAATGATATGGTGCAACAAAATATAAAAATAAAAGAAAATTTCAAAATGGGCGTGGCTCCGCCCTTTTTCATTTAATTTGTCTAGGATACTTTTAATACCATAAGTCGAACAAAAATTTACCAATCCTTTTGAAATTTGGTAGGGGCATAGATTTATTTATGACGTTAACTGTTTTCTGTGAAAATGGGCGAAATCGACTGAAGCCGCGCCCAGTTTTTATACACAGTCGACCGTCTGTCCTTCCGCTCGGCCGTTAGCACGATAACTTGAGCAAAAATCGATATATCTTTACTAAACTCAGTTCACGTACTTATCTGAACTCACTTTGTATTGGTATAAAAAATGGAAGAAATCCGGCTATGACCACGCCCACTTTTTCGATATCGAAAATTACCAAAAACGAAAAAAATGCCATAATTCTATACCAAATACGAAAAAAGGGATGAAACATGGTATTTGGATTGGTTTATTGACGCAAAATATAACATTAGAAAAAACTTTGTAAAATGGGTGTGACACCTACCATATTAAGTAGAATGAAATGAAAAAGTTCTGCAGGGCGAAATAGAAAACCCTTGAAATCTTGGCAGGAATACTGTTCGTGGTATTATATATAAATAAATTAGCGGTATCCAGCAGATGATGTTGTGGGTCACCCTGGTCCACATTTTGGTCGATATCTGGAAAACGCCTTCACATATACAACTACCACCACGCCCTTTTAAAAGCCTCATTAATACCTTTAATTTGATACCCGTATCGTAAAAACCCATTCTAGAGTCACACCTGGTCCACCTTTATGGCGATATATCGAAAAGGCGTCCACCTATAGAACTACGCCCCACGCCCTTTTAAAATACTCATTAACACCTTTCATTTGATACCCATATCGTACAAACATATTCTAGGGTCACCCCTGGTCCACCTTTATGACGATATCTCGAAAAGTCGACCACCTATAGAACTAAGGCACACTCCCTTTTAAAAAGACTCATTAACAACTTTCATTTGATACCCATATCGTACAAACATATTCTAGGGTCACCCCTGGTCCACCTTTATGACGATATCTCGAAAAGTCGACCACCTATAGAACTAAGGCACACTCCCTTTTAAAAAGACTCATTAACAACTTTAATTTGATACCGATATCGTACAAACACATTCCAGAGTCACCCCTGGTCCACCTTTATGACGATATCTCGAAAAGGCGTCCACCTATAGAACTAAGCCCCACGCCCTTTTGAAATACTCATTAACACCTTTCGTTTGATACGCATATTGTACAAAGCATTCTAGAGTCACCCCGGGTCCACCGTTATGGCGATATCTCGAAAAGGCGTCCACCTATAGAACTAAGGCCCACTTCCTTTTAAAATGCTCATTAACCCCTTTTATTTGATACCCATATCGTACAAACAAATTCCAGGGTCACCCCTGGTCCACCTTTATGGCGTTATCTCGAAACGGCGTCCACCTATGGAACTAAGGATCACTCCCTTTTAAAATACTCATTAACACCTTTTATTTGATACCCATATCGTACAAACACATTCTAGAGTCACCCCTGGTCCACCTTTATGCCGATATCTCGAAAAGGCGTTAACCTATAGAACTAAGCCCCACGACCTTTTAAAATACTCATTAACACCTTTCTTTTGATACCCATATTGTACAAACACATTCTAGAGTCACCCCTGGTCCACCTTTATGGCGATATCTCGTAAAGGCGTCCACCTATAGAACTAAGGCCCACTCCCTTTAAAATACCCATTAACACCTTTCGTTTGATAGCCATATTGTACAAACGCATTCTAGAGTCACCCCTGGTCCACCTTTATGCCGATACCCCGAAAAGGCGACCACCTATACAACTACCACCACTCCCTTTTAAAACCCTCATTAATACCCACTCCCTTTTAAAATGCTCATTAACCCCTTTCATTTGATACCCATATCGTACAAACAAATTCCAGGGTCACTCCTGGTACACCTTTATGGCGATATCTCGTAAAGGCGTCCACCTATAGAACTAAGGCCCACTCCCTTTAAAATACCCATTAACACCTTTCGTTTGATAGCCATATCGTACAAACACATTCTAGAGTCGCTCCTGGTCCACCTTTATGGCGATATCTCGAAAAGGCGTTAACCTATAGAACTAAGCTCCACGCCCTTTTAAAATACTCATTAACACCTTTCGTTTGATACCCATATTGTACAAACGCATTCTAGAGTCACCCCTGGTCCACCTTTATGCCGATATCTCGAAAAGGCGACCACCTATACAACTACCACCACTCCCTTTTAAAACCCTCCTTAATAACTTTAATTTGATACCCATATCGTACAAACACATTCTAGAGTCACCCCTGGTCCACCTTAATGGCGATATCTCGAAAAGGCGTCCACCTATAGAACTAAACCCCACGCCATTTTGAAATACTCATTAACACCTTTCGTTTGATACCCATATTGTACAAACGCATTCTAGAGTCACCCCTGGTCCACCTTTATGGCGGTATCTCGAAAAGGCGTCCACCTATAGAACTAAGCCCCACGCCCTTTTAAAATACTTATTAACACCTTTCATTGGATACCCATATCGTACAAACAAATTCTAGGGTCACTCCTGGTCCACCTTTATGGCGATATCTCGAAACGGCGTCCACCTATGGAACTAAGGATCACTCCCTTTTAAAATGCTCATTAAAACCTTTCATTTGATACCCATATCGTACAAACAAATTCTAGAGTCAACCCTGATCCACCTTTATGGCGATATCCCTAAATGGCGTTCACCTACAGAACTATGGCCCACTCCCTCATAAAATACTCTTTAATACCTTTCATTTGATACACATGTCATACAAACACATTCCAGGATTACCCTCGGTTCATTTTCCTACATGGTTATTTTCCCTTATGTTGTCACCATAGCTCTCAACTGAGTATGTAATGTTCGGTTACAACCGAACTTAACCTTCCTTACTTGTTATATATAGGATATGTTTTTGTTTTATGGGCCTATTGATAAAGGATTCCAGGTTCGAACTCGAGATTAATGCCAGAACAATAGTTTTTTACGATAATTAATGTTTTTTTTTTTAATTTTTCTATAATTGAAAAAATATTTTTTAATTAGAAGAATTTTTCTATAAATAAACGAAAATTTGTTTACAAAAATGATAATTACTTATGGGTTGGTTTCCTCCAAAAGCGGTACAGCTATGTTACGGCCACCAAAGAGCGACCGGTATACTCGCCACTTTATTGGGAACTACGAACAGTTACGGCGGACAATTCGCAAAATTTTTTAAATAAGCGTGCAAGAAAAAAAATTTCAAATCAAAAATGTAGTTTGTTTTATAAATAATTTTAATTATTTGTCAAAATGTTCACCGCTTTGACAAAAGCGGTGGAAAAAGACGGTGATGCACGAGTTTCTACCGCCATGGGAGCCGTAATATTTTATGCCCTGCCGCTATATTACGTTACGGTGAACTTCACCGTCTTCTTAGTTTACACATAATTACTTTTACATTGCAACATTTTTGACAACGTTCTCTATCGCTACGTAGCCTTTACTCATTCAGTAGCGATTTTCTCAATTCAACGAAAACTTGTTTAGGAACGTTTTCTCATTTGCGGAAGTGTTTTTCCAGATATTTTTATACCTTTCATGAAAATGAAATGGTATATTAACTTTGTCACGAATCTCAAAATTGTAAGTCCTTAAAGGAAAATAGATAGATCCACCAATAAGTATACCGAAATGATCAGGATGAAGAGCTGAGTTGATTTAGCCATGTCCGTCTGTCTGTTTGTATGCAAACTAGTTCCTAAGTTTTTGAGATATCTTGATAAAATTTGGTGAGCGGGTATATTTAGGTGTCCGATTAGACATTTGTGGGAACCGGGGGGATCGGACCACTATAGCATATATCCCCAATACAACCGATTTTTCAGAAAAGAGGATTTTTGTCACATGTTCCTCAATTTATCAGATTGTAGCTTCAAACTTTATCATATGCATTCGTATATTAATCGGTCGTATATATAGCATATGTCCCCCACAACCCATTTTAACAGCTAGAGGCTTCAAATTTCACCGAATGCTTACGTACATATATAGCATATATTATTGTCTGAAAAAATCATAGAGATCTGTCGTATGTATGCCATATACCCCATATAAACTGTCATTTCTGCCCCCTTTTTAACGGCTAGAAGCTTCAAATTTCATCAAATACATACGTCTACGTCATATATTGTTGAGATAAGTGATTCATTGTCATAGCTATTTCATGCAGACCACAAAAATCGTTAAACTTTGCATCCTCACACAAACTACCTACCTATTTTTTAACCGGTTTTATTTAGGTTGACTTGACAGGCTGGCTGGACGGCATGAATTTTGTAATTGAAATTTAAGTAACTTCCCGATAAGCTACAAGCTTGAAACTTGGAATATGTTCAGAAGCCGATGACAATGCAATAATAAGAAAAAACTCCGATAGGTGGCGCATGGATCGAAATATTTCAAAAAATCGTATTTGTGGTCCGATTTGGCTCATATTTGGAACACATAATACATACAAGAATAGAAAGCGACCTATAAAAAATTTGCCGCTAGGTAGCGCAAGGATCGAGATATTCCAAATAATCGTATTTGTGGTCCGATTTGGCTCATATTTGGAACACGTAATACATACATGAATGGAAAGCGACCTATGAAAAAATCGCCGCTAGGTGGTGTATGGATCGAGGTATTCCAAAAATCGTATTTGTGGTCCGATTTGGCTCATATTTGGAACACGTAATACATCCATGAATAGAAAGCGACTTATGAAAAAATCGCCGCTAGGTGGCTCAAAGATCGAGATATTCAAAAAAATCTTATTTATGGTCCGATTTGGCTCATATTTAGAACACATAATACATATACAATGAATAGAAAGCGAACTATGACGTCCGATTTGGCTCATATTTGGAACAAATATTACATACAGTCCGGTAGAAGTGACATCAAAACATTTTGGAGTTGCGTGGCGCAGAGTCGAGTAAAGTCTTTGGAAGGATTATGTATCGAGGACTTAGATTGTAAGAAATTGCCAGGGAAGAGTCCTTGTAATAATTAGTCACTAAATGAACTAAATAGAATGAAAAATAATAGACATTTAAATAAAGACTAAAAATTTGAGCATAAAATAATAAAAAAAAAATGTAAGTTAAACAGTTTTATTGAAAACAATACTTACATGAAGTAATGATAATACTAAAACTGGAAAATAATTAGGTAGGTCCTAGGTAGTAGTCATCACACTCCTCATCAATCTAGGATGTTGATCAGACAATTAAATAAAAGCGTCAAATTTCTATTGATAGTCATATGTAAGAGCAACTGAACCTTAATCAGGTTATGCTACGCCTCACATTTTTAGAAATTTCACGTGCCGAACACATTTATTTTATTGTCTGATCAACGCCATAGATTGGTGAAGAGTGTGATTACTACTACCTAGGACCTACCTAATTATTTTCTAGCTTTTAGTATTATCATTACTTCATCTAAGTATTGTTTTCAATAAAACCGTTTAACTTAAACATTTTTTTTAATTATTTTATTTCATACCTTATACAGCCGATTATTTGGATATTACGAATGGGATAAGATTATTTTTCAGCCCCACTCATGAAACGTATGAAGTCCGTCCTTACTTGTTTGTTTTTGAATTTCTCCATTTTTATAAACGTTAAATTCAAACAACATTCAGAAGTTGCAAAAAAAAAACAAAAAATGAAATGTTAACAATTTATTCTTAAATTCAAGTACCACCCTTATATATACATACATATATACTGTTTTAGTTTGTTTATCGCTGTAGTATTGCACATTATGCTAATGTGAATACAAACCGTTTTTACCATATCCATAGTAGCAATTTATTTATTTAAACGTAGTACTTAGGTGCCATTGACTTCTTTAGTTGTCAACTAAGTTCAACTGCATTGTTGTTATGCCAATTGTCGCAATGATTCGGAAGTGGTCTGAATCGATTTAATGCTATATTACACAAAAGGGTTATTATGCATCATGAAAATAGGCACGTTAAAATATTTTATGTTGTGTGCTGAAAGAAAGTAGGTATACATACATACATATATCTCGCAACATAATTGGTCCCGTCCTGCCAACTTGTATATCTTTAGAGGTAAATCGCGCTAAATATGTGTTTTATTTTTTATTGATATTTAGCGTAAGTTAGGGAGCAACAACTCTACAAATTGGGTTGTTCATTTAACTTTCTGTGGATGATCGGTCTTTTGAGCCTTACGGAAATACATTTGTCATCGATTAAGTATCTTTTTGCAGAACAGTGGCCTATAGAAGAATAAGAGGCTAAATTACTTTACGAATTTAACGAAAGTTATTTACCGTACTTTTGTAGAATCGCAACGAACTTATTTCAGTTCCCCTACCAAGTTTAAAAAAAAATTCCACTCTCTTACTTAAATACATGTGTGACTATGTGTCGCCACGGTGCACGCTACGGTCTTTCGTTTTCACATTTTGTTAGTTCATTAGTAAAATTGTCGGCAGGAAAATATCGATTGATTGATTGTCTTGTACACAAATCATCAAAATTCGTTTGCTTTAACCCGAAGTAAAAGCAATTAAATAAGTAAGAAAAAATAATAGTGAACCGAAAATAAATATTATAACATTTGTCAATTGTTAGTTGTTCTTGAACACGTTTCTTTTAGCTGATTGATTGGCCCAAATACTTTCCATTAGTGTTTCGATGTTAGGGTGGGCACACGATTTTTCAAACCCCCAAACATATAGATTATACAAATTTTTCAAATATGAACACATATATAAGTACAGTTTTAAATATCTCAATAATAGGCTAATACATTCCAACTCGTAAATGAACAAATAATTTTTCATATTGTGGCGAATATTAGCATTTTGCTACTAAATACATGCACAACAGCAAAGCAAACAGCCACACATACATGTAAACAGCGAAGGTAACAGCAAAGAGAATATTTCACATACATACCTGTAGACAGCAGCTAAGAGCAAAAGTTATTACTCACACATACACACGCATTAAACTAGAAGACAAACGTGAATATCAGATACATAAAGGAGAAATAAATAAGCAGCTGTTCGCGAAAAGTCTAGACCTTAGAGGAAATATGCGAACGAGGCAACAGAGAGTGTAAAAGGAATAATGAGTCAGTTTTATTTTAACACACTATTAGTGAAGTACGCGATAATTGTAAATGTGGAGTACTACTACCAAAGTAGTCTAAATAAATAATATTTTGGTATACTGAATATTTGAGTTATTTATTCGAAATTTTGGCGCAATAACGTCCGATGAGATTTAAGGCCGAGCTTCTCCTCCAATTTGCGTCGTGCCCGTTTTAATTTCTTTTACAAATTGGCGTGACGGGACCTACTTGTTTTATGCCGACTCTGAACAGCATCTGAAAGGCAGATTAGTTTTCAATGAGAAGCTTTTCATGGCAGAAATAGTCTCGGATCGTTTGCCAAATCACTGCCGTGCGGCGACCCCGCTTATAAAAATTTTCTTCTAATTGAAAAAACTTGGTTCTAAAATTTTAATTTTGCTTTGCCTGGGACGTGAACCCAGGATCTTCGGTGCGGTAGGCGAAGCGCGCTACCATCACACCACGGCGGTCACCATTAATGTTCTACTATAGGTACTTTTCTACTACAACTTTCGCTAAGGGGATTGAATTTTTCCCTGCTTTCTGCTTCGTAGAGGCAACCCATCCTAATTTTTAAATTTGGGAATGTCAAAGCTCTGCTGTTATTAGAGAGCAAACCTCTAGTTATTGAATCATGAACAGACCTTTAATTTTTCCGGTTTTCGGGCCTAGGCTGACGATAGAGTTGTTGTTCAAAGCCATAATAAACTATGGAAGTATAAAGACCGAAGCGTACCGTCGAAGGGAAAGCGAAGTTCGTTACCATTGCCTTCCATAAGCACCCCGAAAAGTCCCAAGAAAGCCAACATCAAAATACTTAAGTAAAAGTTGCTCTAATCGGGGTATTTCCCCATTAGTGGTTTGGCGAAGTATCCGATGGTAATTCTGCCAAAAAAGCTGGGCAAGCAAAAATTTTAAAATGATTAAGACTCGTCGGACAAGGGTCAAATTTCGGTCTCGGTATGAAGGCGCGGGATTTTAAATGAAAAAAATATAATTCTATGAATTATTTTTTCCTTATTCTTTAGGAATAAATATTTTAATGTTATTTCCTCTCATATTTTCGTTGTTATACTCTGCTGAGCAGAGCTCACAGAGTATATTAATTTTGTTCGCATAACAGTGCCCCGTAACGGCATAAACTAATGGAGATATATAGACTTCTATATATCAAAATGATCTAGGCGAAAAAAGAAATCCATTTAAATTTGGTATGTAGGTTCCTGGGCACTCATCTCAGATCGCTATTTAAAATGAACGAAATCGGACTAAAACCACGCCCACTTTTTCGATATCGAAAATTTCGAAAAACCGAAAAGTTCGATAATTCATTACCAAAGACCGGATAGAGCGATGAAACTTGGTAGGTGGGTTGACCTTATGACGCAGATTAGAAAATTAGTAAAATTCTGGACAATGGAAGTAGCACCGCCCACTTTCAAAAGAAGGTAAGTTAAAAGATTTGCAAGCTGTAATTTGGCATTCGTAAATAAATTATATCAAAATTCAACTCCAGTAATGATATGGTGCAACAAAATACAAAAATAAAAGAAAATTGCAAAATGGGCGTGGCTCCTCCCTTTTTCATTTAATTTGTCTAGAATACTTTTAATGCCATAAGTCGAACAAAAATTTACCAAAAAAAAAATAAAAAATTTACCAATCCATGTGAAATTTGGTAAGGGCATTGCTTCTATGATCATAACTGTTTTCTGTGAAAATGGTCGAAATCGGTTGAAGCCATGCCCAGTTTTTATACACAGTCGACCGTCTGTCCTTCCGCTCGGCCGTTAATACGATAACTTGAACAAAAATCGATATATCTTTTCTAAACTTAGTTCACGTACTTATCTGAACCACTTTATCTTGGTATTAAAAATGGGCGAAATCCGACTATGACCACGCCCGCTTTTTCGATATCGAAAATTTCAAAAAATGAAAAAAATGCCATAATTCTATACCAAATACGAAAAAAGGGATGAAACATGATGATTGGATTGGTTTTTTGGCGCAAAATATAACTTTAGAAAAAACTTCGTAAAATGGGTGTGAGACCTGCCATATTAAGTAGAAGAAAATGAAAAAGTTCTGCAGGGGGAAATCAAAAGCCCTTGGAATCATGGCAGGCACACTGTTCGTGGTATTACATATATAAAAAAGTTAGCGGTACCCGACAGATGATATTCTGGGTCCCCTGGTCCACATTTTGGTCCATATCTCGAAAACGCCTTCACATATACAACTAGGAGCCACTCTCTTTCAAAACCCTCATTAATACCTTTAGTTTGATACCCATATCGTACAAACACATTATAGAGTCACCCCTGGTCCACCTTTATGGCGGTATCTCGAAAAGGCGTCCACCTATAGAACTAAGGCTCACTCCCTTTTAAAATACCCATTAACACCTTTCATTTCATACCCATATCGTACAAACACATTCTAGAGTCACCCTGTTCATTTTCCAAAGCTCTCGGCTGAGTATGTAATGTTCGGTTACACCCGAACTTAACCTTCCTTACTTGTTTTTCTTGTGTGTTTTATTGGTTTCATGAAGAGTTGTTGTTTCTGTTTGCTTCGCTTTTAAATTAAATTTTTTGATTTCTTATCAAAATCTATTATACTGTACTTGACGATATCGCTAATTTTATATGTTAATACTACCCTATTACGCATACAAAAATTAATTAATTGAACGGACGACAACAACATTAAACTTGTATTCAATATTTTGAGTGGGCATATACTTTTATTCTGCAAAAAATTCTAATGTAAAAAAATTTACTTAGCACCTTTCATGTTTAGGTGACGATGTACGTGCATACATAAAGTACATATGTACATGTATATATATATGTATGTTTATAAATATTACGTACTTTTTGAATGTATAGAAACGTTAGAGAGCACGCTCCATTAATTACTCATAAACTTGACCTTCACAAAATTGAACGTAATTAGCTTAAGGAAAAGCACGCCATCAAGCACATATTTAACTTTTCACAAAACAAAAAATCAATGTATATAATATTTTTATTACCAGTAGTCCGTGAGCCGCAGTGATACACCAAATTATTTAAAACAAAATGTTAAAGAAACTACAAATCCAAAATTTTGCGTGACACCAGACCATTGAGCATCAGCGACCTCTCCTACTTCAGCGCTATGCCCGCGGCTGTTTACATAACAGCAACAGGGATCATGAAGATTATAAAAAAAACTCATATGGAACTAAGTGACACAATGCCCCTTATGCTCAGAACCTTACGTCCATTGTGAACAGAACTCTTCGGGAAACAGGCAATCCATGTGCTGACCCTAATTCAGAGGTCTGGATCACGGATGGATTGAAGTTTGATGATGCAAAAATGGGAGTTGGGCCGAACTTCAAGTAAGCGATAACAATAGGATGCCATCCCACCATTTTTCAGACAGAAATACATACAATAGAAGTTTGCGGTCCTTGAGGAGTACCATTATTATGTCAGACAGCCAGGCAGCCTTCCGTGTATTTCAGGCCTACACAATTACTTCTAAGCCAGTGAATGAATGCATCGGAGTCCTAAATGATCTTGGAGCTAAAAACAAGGTTTTGTTATGATGGGTTCCCGCGCCAAGCAGCGTTCTATAACAGATTTCTGTGGTCCAGAGCCCTTTTGTGTAAAAGGCACGCACTAGGGAACCCACAAGTAACTGGATTGAATGCCAGGGCAAAGAGTGGCCGATTGTGTATACTCCCAGCACCTAGAGTATCAGACACACTCATTAATCTAAACATAGAGAACCTACGAACTCTCACTGGGCACTATACGCTACATTGTAACTTAAATCTAAAATATGTCGCTTTTTCGTTCTGCAGGATGAAACGCCGGTTCACATTATCTGCGAATGCCTCGCATAGACTCACCCATATTGGTGGCGTGAGTCTTAATCCCTTTGTAATATGAAGTAAACAGACTGAAGAGGTACTTAAATATATTAAAAGCTGCCACATCTGTAATAGACTGAAAGGTCAAGCACAATAGATTTAAATAAAGGCCACAGTACATCGGAACCTAATAATAATAACTAGAGTTCGCAAAGTAGTTGAAACTCAACCACTCATCTCCTTCTCTTTCCTTTTCTTTACATCCCTTTCTTTTCCTTCACTTTTCATTCATTCCTTTTACTTTCGTTTGCTTTTCTATCCTTTCTATTCCTTTCCTTTCGTTTCCTTTTCCTTCCTTTATTTTATTTTACTTTATTTTATTTCATTAACTACCATAGTAGTACACAAAATTGTTGCAACCAACAAAACGAATAAATACTTCAACTTGAATATTCTCGTTTGGTTTTTTAAACACTTTGAATATTAGCAAATAAAATTACACATTTACTTATATTTGCTGACTCTCGCGCTATACTTCCAGCAAAACAACATACTCTTTGCTCATTTGCTCGCGAAATAAAATCTCAGTTTGTTTGCATGAGTCCTGCTGGTTTTCTCAACGCAACAACATCAAATACATGTTGCCTTCGTAGTGTGAGTGTAAACATTCTCATAGTTTAAATACGTGTTTGGCATTGGTAGCGGTGCCATTTTTTAATTAATATTTTGGCGCTATATCAAACTTATGAAATTTCTTAGGATTATAGTTTGGCCGTAAAAGGGGAGCAAAATTTTTACACTTGCCTATTTTTATGTACATATATAGATAATAGAACGTAAGCTCTTAAGGCATGCCAATAATAAAAACAAAATTATATTTTTTGTAAAACTCAGAAATACATCTGTTTAAGCAATTTTAAAAACTTTGCTATTTATAGAGAATTCAGTATCATTACTAAAGTAATTTTTTTATTTTTACTATTTACAGAATTGCCAGAAAGTGATACGCTTACGTTCATTGAACGCCAAAACGGATCCGGCCGCTCTGGCACGAGAAGTCGTTGAAAAATGTGATCTCATACACAAATCCCAATTGGCCGATGTGGAGCAGATAATATTTTATCTGAAAAACAGAAAAGACAATGCTGGTGCAGGTAAGAAAAGTTAATATTTGTTTCAGTTATTGTTTTTCTTGGATATTAACCCCCTTACTCACTTTTTAGACATTGCTGACAATAATAGTCACACACGTTCCGCTGTATCGGTGAAGCGTATACCAACCGCCAAAGCGAATCCAACATCAGCCGCCCAATCACCCGCTAAAACACCAGCTTCCAACAATACAGATGTCTCCATCAATAATATTGATGAATATGTGGAATTGTTGTATGAAGATTTAAGTGAGCGAATACGCGGCTCAGCAAAGATCCTACAAGTGGCGCGTAACCCAGATAATTTGGAAGAGCTGGAAAAGAATGGTTGGTTGAAGAAAGAAAAACGAATTTAAGTGATTTTTTATAAAGCTTAATATAATTTTTTACTTTTGTTTTTGGCTTCTCTCTTCCAGAGGCTTGTTTGAGCGCTTTGTCGCGTGTGCTGCGCGAGGATTGGCGCAAAAGTTTAGATTTATCAACAAATATTATTTATATATTTTTTTGTTTTTCAACTTATACGAAATTTCATCCCGTGATTGTGCAATATAAGGTAAGTAATGTAAATTGAATGTTGTATGGTTAGGCCAAAAGAGGAAGAGGAGAGGGCGAGGAAAAGGTAGATGTTGAGGTTCAGGTGGAGGAGGAGATAGACGTAGACGTATAGGGAGAGCTGTGGAAGAGAGAGAGGTAGAGGTAGGGAGAGAGATAGCAGTATAGAGAGGAGGAGAGATAGAAGTAGAGGAGAGGTGGAGGTTTAGGTAGAGGTAGAAGTAAGGGTAGAGGTAGAAGAAGAGGGAGGCGTAGACGGAGAGAAAGGGAGTATGCTACAGTTTACCTACGTACCTGCCATAGATGACCTAATTCCACGATGTTCTAAAATACACGGACCAATATCCGTTGATCACCGACCGAACAATTATTGTTATCTCATTATCTGATAAAATTAATAATCAGATATGATTGAGCGAAAGGCAAAGATAAAGCGGGAGTGGAAGGGAAATAGGAAGAGGAACAGCAGAAGGGTTTATCGAGTTTTGGGCTCGTCTCAAGAAATCGTTGATTACGTTTCACAAGATTATAATGACTTAACACAGTCCTTAAGTCTGTATTTTCGTGTTGTAAAAGCTCATGAATATTCCAGATACACCGGCATATTATGGCGTTCCTTATTCAACAGCTCGCTTTTTAATATTTTACCAAAATTCTTTATCTTGTTGCCATCGTACCTCAGCAGCACCTGTTAGGGAGACCCAATTAAGCGAATTTATACGGTTCCTATACAACAAATTCTCGATTCATTTAGAGATTGGTGTAGACCCCAAATAATTTATTTTAAATACACTCTAAACTATCACACTAAACAGCTGGAACAGATGTCCAAAGTTTTACTCACAGCTTACTTTCCGGACTGTATAGCAGGATTTCAACACTCACATCTAGATGAGGACTTAAAGCCTATCAACGGTAGAGAAAAAACTCTGGTATCAAACATCAATTAAACGAGGACGACGAGCCTCCTCTGCTTGCAGTCCATTCAAGGCTCCAGGGCCGAATGGGTCTAACTATCCATGTATTTGACAACAGCCCTAGCCCTGCCCACTTTATATAAAGCTTCTCTGCTGGGCGATTAAGGTCGTATTCATACAAAAAAGGGTACGGCTGAGCAACTACCAAGTTCTTCGAGGGGTGAACAAATTTACGCATACTATTTTACTGGTAGAATTTAAATGGGGGACTACTCTCTCCTCTCTTGTGGACTGTCATCATAAATGGCCTCATTTACCCACTAAAAACCCGAGTCCCGAATGATTCGGAACCCAACTACAAAATCAGAATGGGTTCTTCCTGGGCAACAGGGCCATGATAATGAGGAGGCAGGCCTTATTGAAAATACTATGCTATGTAAAAAAACAGTGTAGTCAACACTGGTCGTAGGGCAAAGACAGGTCGCATTTTTAATATTCTACTCAAAAAAATATTAGGCGAACGCAAATATTTAAGCAGAGACGATCTAGGAACTCTCGCTGAGTACTAGGCGAGATACTGCCAAAGTAAGTAAAATCTACCCTATACACACTCCTGAAGCTATTACGGATTGAACGCTGTTGTTGTAGCGATAAGAACACTCCTCGAAGGCCTTTGGGAGTGTTATCGAGTTGATGGTTCTTTGCCGAATGCACATCCGGTACAATCCGGTACCAAGCCCCACCATCTCGGGAACGATTTGTTATGACCACATGCGACCTTCTAGGCCATACCGCCCTCCCACCCCCTAGATCCATGAGGAGTTCGGGGTCGCCAGAGCCTCGGCTGTTAATGAAACAGGATTCGCCACGGATAGGTGAGGTGGGAAAAGCTATATATTGCGCTGGCAACCTGAAAGGGTTGCGCTACACAACCCCCTGAATCTGCTATTTTAGTCGCCTTTTACGACAGGCATACCTACCGCGGGTATATTCTAACCCCCTAACCCGCTGGGGGGACGAGCTGAACGTCGACTCATATTCTATGCGAATGGCTTGTTTTAGCAAGGCAAGAATTCTGTTATCTAGGTGGCGTAACTCTTAATCCGTTCCCGATATGAAATTAAAAGACTCCAACAACATAAATAAGGTGGAAGGTCAAACAGAATAGATCTTACTTAGGGTCGCAGTGCATCAATGCCTAATAGGACAAGCAGATAAATCTACTTTTCTGTATATTGTCAGTGTTAGTTTGTACATTAGTCGGAAAAACCATACATATCCGAAAACCTCTTCAGAAAAAAATGTTTAGAACAAATGCTTTGAATTATCAGGCCACCCTGGTATTTGAAAATACCATCACAGGCACAGCCATCACCAAACATAGATCCCTCAACAAATGTTCTACCTGTGTAAACCTAAATATTAAAAGTTGTGATTTTTTTAGATCGGTTCCCTCTGCATGGACGTCATCGACTATGAGCTGCGACGCTACGAAACCATGCGTAATGAACTAGATAACAGAAAGAATCCCGTTAACTCTGCACCACTATCCGCTAAATCTAGTAAAGAGAAATTAAATCGCAGCACTGATGATTTTCTCGATATAATGAATGAAGAGAAACCAAAAGAGGTAACATATAAAAGTTTTCACGAATGAAACATTTTAAAATTATAACTAACATATTATCACCCAAATAGATGGAACCACCGAGACGTCGTATACCTGAACTAAAACAACGTCCCAAATCGGGTAATTGGTCTAGCTTCCATGGTACAATGTCCTCCTCATTAATGAAAAGTCAAGTACTCAATAGTAGTTATCATGAGGCTCTATCCACTGGTGCTGCCACACCTGATTCGGGTATCTCAACGAATGATGGTGACATGAAAGCGACCAGCAATGAAGCGCTCGATCGCAATGATCCCAAAGTAAAGAAGGAAGAAATAGATCGTCTAAACAAACAATTAAAAGTGTTTGCCAAGAAGCAAGAACAATTACTAAGAGTAGCTTTATATTTGCTCCTAAATATGGCGGAGAATATTAAATTGGAAGAAAAGATGCGACGCAAGCATATAGTCAAAATGCTTGTGAAAACATTGGATCGACAAAATATCGATTTACTAATGTTGGTTACCACATTCCTAAAGAAACTATCGATTGTACGCGACAATAAGGATGATATGGGTGAATTTAATATCATTGCCAAATTGCCACGTCTCTTTCAGAGTGGGCATGCCGAATTGGCGCAGGTTACATTGAAACTTGTCTTTAATTTGTCCTTCGATTGTGTGCTGCGTCGAAAAATGGTCGGTGCTGGTTACCTGCCAAAGCTGGTGATGTTCATCAACGACGAGAAACATCACGGTATCGCTATGAAAATTCTCTATCATATGAGCTTGGATGATTGGGTAAGTAAAAGGTGTGGATTTACATGAGCCACATTTATGGTTCATTGATTAAGGGTGGAATATCATAACTTATTATCCTTTTTTTGACAGAGATAGCTCTTTCAGGCTGGATATATCCAGCGAAAGAGAAAACAAGTTATTTTCAAAAGTATAGAGAAGGGACCAAAACCGAACATAGAATCAAGCCGAAGACGAATACGAAACTGAGACAAAACTGAATTCAAAACAGATTTTGGAAGTCTGACCGGAACCAAAACCGGAACCGCATTCAAAAACTGAACCGACACCGAAATTGACACAGCTACCGGGACCGACACCGCAAACGAAGACGACAACAGTATCTAATTCGAAACACAGTTTGCACCCCGAACTAAAGCTGAAACCAAGAAACCCCTAAAACTGGAACCTCTCCCGCAAGTAGAACCTAAATTGCACTTGGGACCTACTCGAAACTTAAGCGAAAACTCCAATTACATACGAAACTGAAAACGTAACAAGCCCGAACCGGAAGCGAGTTTGAATCGGGAATTGAAACAAGAACCAGACTAAAACCGAAACTAAAACCAAAACCACAACAACAACTCAAAACCGAATATGGAAACAAGACCAAATCCGAATACAGAACTGAAACTAAACGGAATGCGACCCAGATTTCGGAACTGAGATCGGAATCAAACCCCCGTAACTGAATTTAGAAACAAAACTGAATCCGAATCCGAAACCAAGAGAGCTCCCGGAACCGACGAGAAAATCGGAGGAGAAAATAGTATCGAATTCGAAACACAGCTTTCAAGCCGAAATCGAATGGCATCCAAAACGGAAAACAAACCTAAATTGCACTTGGAACAGGTACTGCTTTCAGAACAGAATCCGGGACGGAACACAAAAGCGGAATAAAACCGAAATCAAAACTCAAATTCCAAGCGAAGCTGTGAACGGAACAAGCCCAAAAACCGGGGCTGCATTGAATCGTGAACTGAAGCTTAAAATTTTAATTTATTTGACTGAAACCGAAAGCATAACGACAACAACAGCCTCAACTTGTTTTCAAAAGCGTAGGGAACAGACAGAAACCGAACACGGAATCAAAAGAAAACCGAATACGGAACTGAGTCAAAACTGAATATGAAACAGATTTCAGAACTAAGATCGAAACCGGAACCGAATCGAATCGAGACCAACCGGAACCAAACCGGAACCGTAACTAAAACCAAAATTCAAGTTCCAAACGAAATTGAAATTGTAAACGACATTGAATCGAGAATTGGAACAAAAACCAGACTTAAACTACAACTAATCCTATACAGAAACCATAACCGGGACAAGAACCATAATGAGACCAAAATCAGAACCGTAACAAAGCCCTATCCAATAGAGGAACAAAATCTAAAAAAAAACTGAAACCTTGTTCGCAACTGACCTTAAACCAAACGAAATTTTTAGCCGAAATTAAAACATGAATTGTACTTGAAGCCGGAATATGATCCACAACTAAAACCAAAAACGGAACATAAACCCTGAAGACAGGATCAAACTGACCACGAATCGGCAACCGAAACCGAAATCAGAACCACAACCGGGCCTAAAAATACTGAAACGAGTACCGCAACGAAACAGAAACAGAGCTGTAATGAATATAAGAGCAGAAACCAAATCAAATTTATAACCGAAACAATTTAAATTATAACGAAACCAGAAATAAAACCGAAACACAAACTGTGATCAAACCTGGACCCAAACCATTATCAAGACTAAAGTTGAATCGAAATGAAAAGGTAGTTTTAAAATATGTATTTTTGACATTCGGAATCCTAATATGGGATCCGTTTAGTTCGTTCACTCGTAAAGCAAAAAAACTGTTTGAATCGAGCGGTTATGCACTAGAAATTTTGGATGCGTTCGAGTTTAATGGACCAAAAATTCGGATTCAACACGTCGTAATCGCTACACAACCCCTTGAATCAATTTGGTATTTTAGTCCCTCTGACGACAGGCATACCTACCACGAATATATTCCAAGTCCCCTAACTTGCTGGGGAGGATTTCTATCATCATGCGCCCAACGCTAGGCTTTGTTGGTCATTCATCATAAGTTGATATCTTTCCACTTTCAAAAACACCTTAAAACTATTTTAAGTAAATTTTATCTTAACAAAAATATTTCTATTTCGCAATTACACAGGTCAAAGGCTTATACACACATACAGAGTGCGTTCAAATGGCCACCGATGCTATCATCCTTAATTTAAATAGTAAAGTTGATCTTGATCTCATTGCATTATGCATTAATTTATCGCTAAATAAACGTAATGCACAAATTATGGTTGATGGTAATCGTTTGCATGATCTAATAGATCGTGCTTTCAAATATCAAGATGCACTATTAATGAAACTGTTACGTAATCTTTCACAACACGAAGAGCTGCAGCCGAAATTTATTGATTATGTTGGTGATTTGGCGCGTATATTAACAATTTGTAATGATGAAGCATTTGTTGTGGAATGTCTTGGCATTTTGGGTAATCTATCATTAGCCGATTTGGATTATTCACAAATTTTGCAAAACTTCCAATTAATACCGTGGATACGAGACGTATTAGTGCCGGGAGCCAAATTGGATGATATGGTGCTGGATACGATTGTTTATTTGGGTACATGTGCTCACGATGAGATTTGTGCTTTACTCTTTTGCCGTGCTAAGGTTGTGCTCTCGCTTATTGAATTGCTGAAAGCCAAACAGGAGGATGATGAAATTGTTTTGCAAATCATTTTCGTGTTTCAACAAATCTTACGACACGAAAGCACACGAGAATATATGATTAAAGAGACTGAATCGCCAGCCTATTTGATTGATTTGATGCACGATAAAAATGCGGAAATTCGAAAAGTTTGCGATTATTGTTTGGATATTATCGCTATCAGCGATAGCGAATGGGCTAAAAGGATTAAGGTAAGTGAGTGCCATTAGATTTAAAAAAAAAAATATTTTTCAAATGATCGATAATCACCAATCGACCAGTTGTTTGCATTCGATTGGTGACAGATTACACTTTTTAGGGATAAAGCGATACTACTAAATACAAGTAGGTATCGAAACACGATTTATCGAAACATTTATTACTGCACATTTCTGGCATGGGAAAAGCGCGGTCGGCCCGCATCACTTTGAGTTGTTTCACAAATATGGTGGATATACTCTGGAACAGATTGCAGATGTAGATATTTCCTTCGACTCTGGAAGAGAATATCTTGAGCTGCAACCGTGTTAACTTTTATATTGACAGTCAAGCAGCAATTAAGGCAATAATCTCGCATAGCAGAGCATTTAAATGCGTGTTTGAGTGTAAGCAGTCCCTGGAGAGAATCGGGACAGGGAGAAGCATACATCTATATTAGGTCCCAGAGCATATGGGAATAGATGGGAATGAAAAAGCGGATGCTACCCCAGCGGGTAAGGGGGTCAGAATATACCCGCGGTAGGTATGCCTGTCGTAAGAGGCGACTAAAATATCAGATTCAAGGGGTGTGTAGCGCAACCCTTCAGGTTGCCAGCGCAATATATAGCTTCTCCAAACCCAATTGTCATCCTCACCTATCTGCGGCGAATCCTGTTTCACTAACAGACGAGGCTCTGGCGACCCCAAGCTCCTCATGGATCTTGGGGGTGGGGAGGGAGGGGATGGCCTGAAGGTTTAATGTGGCCACATAAATCGTTCCCGAGATGGTCGGGCTAGCACCTTAATGGTGCTGTGGTACCGGAGCGTACCGGATCTGTATCCGGCAAAGGGCCATCACATCGATAACACTCCCCAAAGCCTTCGGGGAGCAACCTTATCGCTACAACAACAACAACAAAAAGCGGATGAACTAGCTAAAAAGGGCGCATCCCTTGAAGCTTGCTCCGTAGACTTCCCAATTAGGCGAGAGGTGCACATGATCGACCAAGCAGGAAAGGCGTGGGTTCAAGCGCAGGGCTGTAAAGTGTCGAAGATTATGTGTAGGTATTATAACCTTAGACTAACAAAGTTGCTTCTATCATTAAAAAGAGAGGACTGTAGACTCATGACGGGTATTCTGACTGGACACTGCCTTTTGGCGTTACATGCCTTTAAATTGGGCTTGGTCAGTGATAGCAGATGTAGGAAGTGCGGTTTGAGGAGGAAACGATTGAGCAAGTTCTGTGCTCGTGCCCTGCATTTGCCAGGCTAAGACTCCAGCTATTAGGAGTGATACAGCTGTCAGATCTAGAAGCAGCAAGAGGCTTAAGTCCTAGGAAGCTTCTAGTATTTGCCAAGTGGACGGAGTTATTTTATAACATAGATCCTGGTTTTTGATAGGGTTTTCAATTTGGTCATTAAAACAAACTTCTGGTTACACTACGGACTCATTCAGTCTATGTGAGGCCCTCATGGACCGGCTAGTTCAACCTAACATAACACTTTTCCTCATATATATGTGTGGATTTACAGACCATTTTGCTGCTTTTCTTCGTCGAAAAGTTCAGTTCATATATGGCCGAAAGTATATCTTGCTAAACAAAATTTCATGGTTGGAAAGCGACACAAAAAGTAGAAATGTTTTTACCTTAAGGCGGTTTTATATAAACGCTTTGCTCACTTTGACACTTTGACGGAGCCATAAGACGACAATAAAACCCATTGCTTTAAATCGTACAACGCGTTTTGCAAGTCCATTTTTATATTAAACTATTGCCATCTTGCATAAATCCACTTAGGAAATGAAATACCATTGATATAAAGCTCTTTTTGCAAAGATATAACTTATTTTATTCGTCCACGACCCTTTTAAAAATTATTTAATATAAAAGTAGGCGTGATGCCTAACCCATTTCGTAAATTTTTCTTCAAAGCATTCCTTATAGTAAAGGCAACCTCTGCCGAATTTTGTTACGATAGGTTTAACAATTTTTGGTTTATGATTAATAATATTTGTAATATTGATTTTTTTTTCAAATTTTTATCAAGAGTCAATATAGAATTGATGTGTGGAATCAAATTTCTACATTCAGGTGTATTATTTACTAAATAATCAGGTTTTTTGTGTTTTCCAAAATGTTATATATATAAAAAGTGGGCGTGGTTATCATCCGATTTCGCTCATTTTCAATATCAATCTATTCTGGGTCCAGATAAGCTCGTGTACTAAATTTGGTGAAGATATCTGAATATTTACTCAAGTTATCGTGTTAACGGATAGACGGACATACGGACATGGCTCAATCAAATTTTTTTTCGATACTGATAATTTTGATTTATGGAAGTCTATATCTATCGCGATTCCTTTATACCTGTTCAACCAACCGTTATCCAGTCAAAGTTATAATAACCTGTGTACAAGTACAGCTGGGTATAAAAAGTACCGATATAAGTAAGAATCGATACTTTCGATCCGATACTCAGTAGGTGTCGATACTTTTTTTCGATGCTACTTGCAAGTAAAGTTGTCGATACTTTAATGGTATCGCTTCATCCCTACGAGTTTTCAAAAAAATTTTTTTGTAATTTTTCAATGAGTTCCACTATACGTACAGACGTTGTGGAATTATTGTAAGTCCTCTGCAGCTCGCATATTTTGCACTTTAGTTCTTGAGCATCCTCGGAACTAGAAAAGAAACTCAATACTCCCCTACGCTCTCGAAAACAAATTTTTTGCTGCAAACAATTTAGTGTTTTTGACGAGAAACTTACTCTATGAAATTTTATTTTTTAATGACAAAAATTATCATTTAAGAAACCATTGCGGAACCATACAGGGACGGAAATCAGCTGATTTATACTTTTTTATCTGATTTGACATTTCAACTTCTTTCGCATTATGATTTTGACAATTACAAAAACAAAATACATGGAATTTGTTTGTTTGTTCGTATATACATATGTATGTCGCCCTGCTGCCACCTTGTATGATTTCGCCATGCATGAAACCGTCAGTATTCGAATAATGATAGTCCCTCGCATGCTTTGTTGAAATGGAGTATCAGCTATTTGATTTTCAATCAATGCCAGTGGATTAGCCGATTAATCAATTGTTAACAAGAATTGGCGATCAGCCGTCTCGTTCCAGGGCGTTTATGCTTCGACATTACTGACGTAAAATAGAAATCGCAATTCGGGATTCCTTCCTCTGATTTGTCCAACATAATGGGACCTCAATCCCCTGCATTCTGCACCAGCTGGTTTCGTAAAGAACACTTTTTGGCACGAAACATTTTTAATTATTCCATAACATGGCATAATTAACCTATTGTGTGGGCTTTCAGGCGCCAGGCTCTGAACTAGTGAAGTGTAGACCGACTCTACGCTAGTCTGGCTTTGTGCTGTTGTAAACAGAATACTTCGTCATCCCGACAGAAATGGCGCTAAGGTTGTGCCTATGCATATGACGTAATAGTATTGGCATCTGGTCTGAGCCCTACAGTAAAAAGCTGTATTTGCAACGACCATTAAAAGCTGAGTGGATGGACGGAAGTTGTTGTTGTTGTAGCAGTGCTTCGCCCCATCCAATGGGTGCGACCGATCACAAATTGTCATGAATATCCTCTAACGGGAATCCAAGGAAACTTGCTGTTTCAACAGGGGTGAACCATAATGAGAGGGGTGTTAGAGGCGTTGGGATGGACGGAAGTCGTAGGGTTTAATTTATACCCTCGAAGAGAACTGGTGCCCTTAATGATTATGAAATAAGTATTTCTGTTACAGCGAAAGAGCTCGGATTCCTCTCGACATATTCAAGGCGTTAATTTAGGCCCGTGAGGACCTCATATGGACTGAATGATTTCATTGCCAAAAGTTTTCTCAGCGACACGACTGAAAAACCGTATCAAAACCCAGAACATTTGATATAAAAACATCCGTCCTCTTGGCAAGTACTAGAAGCGCTCTAGGACACCAGCATGTTATGTGGTCGATCATTTCCTCATGCAAGCTCATAGAATAGGCCTAATTTAGCAGCATGTGATGTCAGAAGGCAGTGTAATGCTCATCATTAAGCCGTATAATTTTAGTAATAAGAGTAACATTGTTAGTTTAAGTTCGTGAGGCTTGCATATTATCTTCGACACTTTGCAGCACCCCTATCTTTATTGTGATTACAGAGGCGATTAGATCGTATCCTACAAAGTGGGGGAACGAAATATAAATCACCGTTTCCGTTTTCTACTAAGAAACCGGATTCCAAGGCGCCCTTAGACTGTGTGAATTGAGGCTCCGCAGAAAGTGTGCATACGGTGTGCTTATATTATGCGCAATGCAAACTATAGAACTTTTATTCGGATTGGTACATGATGAACATATTCAAAATCGCGAAGTATAAGCGGATGTCTTTGCAATACTATTTTTCAATCCGAAGTTTTCGGTATGCGTGAGGGGTGAAAAGTATAACTTATGGTACCCAGATATCCAGTGATACATTCATATTGGTAACAGGATTACCCTAGCGCAGGTCAGGTTGACAATTGGGTTGCGGAAGCTCTGAAGCTATACAGCTTTGTATTGCGCTTAGCAACCCCCTGAATCCCTCTTTACTGCTGCTGATAGGGCATTTTAGCTTAAAGAGAAGCGAAAGAGGCTTTGCTTTGTGGTGTTCACCGGGCACATGCAGCCGATACACCTTGTCTAAAAATCTCATCGAGTCGCCAGTGGTTCGGAAATGTAATTTTCATGCTTTCCGATCGAGAAAAGATTGTGTTTGGCTTTATTCTATTACGTTGAAATCCAAGATATGGCCCATGAAGACATTTTGTTCCGGACCCCCTAGAATCTGTTAGTACCCTCAGAAGAAACACCGATTTAATGAGAAATATGCTCTTGCTACTCTGTTGCAGCACTCGATGGAATGTTGTTCTCAGAGATCAAGTGCGGGTGCAGAAAAAGCGAATTTCTACTCTGTGCCGTAGACTTAACTCCTTTAGGATTGGATTTTTGAAACGCATTCATCTGAACAAAACAGACTTTCTCCATTGTTATTGAGATGTTAGTATACATTGCATTAATATTTTCATATTTTTCTTCCTATGTAGCTTGAAAAATTCCGCAATCATAATTCACAATGGCTTTGCATGGTCGAGTCACAGCAAGATCATGACAACGAAGAAGACTATGCTGACAATGATGAGGATGAGAACGAACTCGATACCTATTTACGTACCGATTATTTGGATAATTGCGATCTATACAATAGTACGAATACGAATAAGGGGAGTGAAGATAATGAAAGCAACAATAGTAATAATCCAGCCAGTCCTGCATTGTCCACCTATAGTCGGCCAGTGAGCAGGTGAGAAAATTTACAGCTTGTTAAGTAAATTTCATGATTGTTGGAAAATTATTTATATTCACAAGAAAACTGAATGTAAACTAGTTATTTTTATTAAATTTTTGTTTCATACTATTTAAGAAGCTCAACGACAGATATTGGAACTTGAATACTCCTGTTCTATGTTGTGCTGAGTAGTACATTGCTAGGAAAACCGATATTTCCCGGTACTTTATTGGTTTTCATCCGAGATATCGCTGATACTGGCTTCATGAAGTTGTTATTAAAATGAGAAAACTCTTTATGAAGCTTATGAATTGAGCTGCCTTTCGTTTCTTTCCAGTACTAAGAGACCCAACTGCCAACTAACAGGTGTTCGCGCATGTATTAAAGCATTTTATCATGCGTAAAATTTCCTCTTAGAGAGCATCTATAGATTATAAAAAGACGATGCTCGGTACATTGCAATAACGATCACTATTATGGAGCTGAATTTTGCAACTATTGAACCAAGAAAACTTCCGCGGGAACTATTTGTTTAACCCCTTGAACCTTCGGATCGATCTTTTCTCCTTCGTATCTTAAGGTCTGGCAAAAGCAATCATGGAAAATCTATGTTCCGGTCATTCTCACTCTTCTTGTTGAACTTTTATTCCTACTTTCCTCAAATCCTCCCGCTTATTAGCTGTGTTTTTTTTTTACATCTACATACATACTGTGACGAATATTAGCATCACTAAGCGATACTAGCATCACTAATCCGGTACTAAGCAGCCACTTGTATGTACGTAAATAAATCAGTCATCATATACACACATACATACAAGGCAGCAGAGAGATACTCACAAACGCATGTCATCATCAGCCAAAGTAGTACTAACATATACACACGCATATGGCTACAAACTACAAATATACATATATATGGCTGGTAACAAAGCATGACGTTCACGAAATTTATAGACCTTAGGAGAAATGGGTGAACGATGAAACCGAGTGTATAAAAGCAGCGCAAGCTTGAGGCATGACTAATCAGTTTTGAACGCTGTTGGTTGTGAAGTATAAGTGTTATTATAAAGTACTTTCAAAGTAGTCTAATAAAGATCATTTCGCATTATTGAAGTTATTTATTGAGCAGTTTTGCGATTCGAACGTTAGCAGAAGATTTGGAATAAGCGGAATTTCCATAAATTCGTTACAATACATATGCACTTAAACTTTATATGGACTGCCAAGTGCATAACTTTATCTACACTTCTGAAATTGTTGCGCAGAAAATTAGTACTCCTAAATTGCAATACGCATTATACTCAGATGCAACTGAAATGTGTGTCTATGTTTTACCTCTGCACTACCTCTATCTCTACAAATGGTGCATCTCCACTTTTCGCCGCAACCGATTCAGCTGTAGGTTATACACTATGGCCAACAGAGGTGCGCGTCTCCGCTATGCGGTACAACCTTCATGTAACCTTTAAGCACGCTGTTGGTTGTGAAGTATAAGTGTTATTATAAAGTACTTTCAAAGTAGTCTAATAAAGATCATTTCGCATTATTGAAGTTATTTATTGAGCAGTTTTGCGATTCGAACGTTAGCAGAAGATTTGGAATAAGCGGAATTTCCATAAATTCGTTACAATACATATGCACTTAAACTTTATATGGACTGCCAAGTGCATAACTTTATCTACACTTCTGAAATTGTTGCGCAGAAAATTAGTACTCCTAAATTGCAATACGCATTATACTCAGATGCAACTGAAATGTGTGTCTATGTTTTACCTCTGCACTACCTCTATCTCTACAAATGGTGCATCTCCACTTTTCGCCGCAACCGATTCAGCTGTAGGTTATACACTATGGCCAACAGAGGTGCGCGTCTCCGCTATGCGGTACAACCTTTATGTAGCTTGTTATTGCACCACTGCCGTTATATGGGTCTCCTAAACATTATTTAAGTGATGATAAGCGTTTTTACCCGCAAATGTAGATGCGTATACATGTAAAAAAAAACTCGCTATTCTTACTTTTACTCTGTCTCACTCTCCTTCTTCTTACCTTTTCCTTTAACTTTTGCGTTGTCTGTCATTTTACTACTAAAGTAGAAAAAAGTACCCAAAATGTTCCCTCTCTATTGCTTTAAAATTAATAATCGGATTATGAGGGCCATCCAATTTTTGTTGTTGTGCTACTGATTTCACTTTTCAGTTTTATCGTATCATGACCAAAATGTCGTCATATATATTTTAGGTGAGTGAAGAATAATTAGTTAAAATGTGTAGACATTTATTCTATTTTTTTGATAATTAATTTTTGAAATCCTACAATTAGTAAGGAACTAACATTTTTCATTTAAATAATTTTTTTAATATAAAGATACTTTATTTTATTTTTATTTCTAAGTACATAAATCCATTAAATCTTGTTTTATGATAGGTGAAAGCTGAGATCTATTGAAAACAAACCAACAAATATTTAAGGCCTTTTATTAAAGAATATTGTAATGAAACTAAAAAAACATGTCAACATAAAAACTTAGTTATTAGTTTCTCTATATAACTGAGGCTCTTGGCAACAAATTTATTTTGCCGATAAAAAAAACTGTTGTGAGTACTTGGTTTACTATAAAACTTTTATTATAAGTATAAACATATTAAAGTATGCTAGATAATGAAATGCATTTGAAACCCTAACAACGTGACATATGAAGCACAAACCAAGTAGCAAGTAGCATGCAAAAAAAAAACAATAAGGAAGGAAAATATTTTTAGTTCGGACTATACCGAATGCTTTGTACCCAATGCATACCTTAAATGTTCCATATATACTGTTTACGAATTTCTAAATAGACCAATGAACCTCATGCTTTCATTTGTAACGCCATGCGAATTTAAATCGCTTCCCATCTTATCCTTCCCACGGAGGTTTGGCCGCCCTCTTCTTCTGCTTCCGTAGGCGGTTTCCGATAAGAATACTTTCTTAGCCGGGATATCATTTATCATTCACATAACAGGGCCTAGCCAGCGTAGCCGGTGTGTCTTAATTCGCTGGACTATGCTGATACAGTTCATAATTAAATCTTTCTTTGCACTCGCCAACGCGTAGAGGTTCGAAAATCTTTCGAAGAAACGAATAGCCAAGCTTATACTCAGAAAATGTAGTCGGAGCAAATGCTCGCTTTTTATGCCAGATGCTTATTCGCTATACAGTAATGTTTCCTGCTTTTGAACTTTCCTTAAGAAAAAATTATGATCGAATAACAATTATTATCAACTGAGAGATTGAGCTAAAAAAAAATACTTGACCCGATTTATATCCAACGAAACTTAGGCCGATTTTCTTTTCTAATTTGCGCGGTGCTCCTTTTTAGTTTTTCCTACAAATTGGCGTAACGGAACCTACAATGTTTATGCCGACTTCGAACGGCAAATGCTGGTCTGATGAATTTTCACTGAGAAGCTTTTCGTGGCAGAAATACACTAGGATTGTTTGCCAAACCATTGTCGAGGGGAGACATCGCTTAAAAAAAATTTCTCTTTGAAAAACTTCTTTCTAAATGTTTGATTTTGCTTTGCCAGGGACATGAACCCAAGACACTAGGATGAATATACTTTTTGAAAGGTATAGAGAATAACTACTGTGAATTTGTACGAGTCAAGGCCCTTTTCACTTGTACACTTCACCATATTTATGAATAATCGGCTGTATAATATATGTAATATTTAGAGAACAGATGTACCTAAGCGACATTTTCGATATATGTAAGTATTTCAAATAATTAGTAGATTGGCAATTCTCACACAAAGTTTCACGTCTCTTGTTCTCTGCATGAGATGACTATGACCACGAATCTCTTATCTGAACAATATGTTGAATGTGAGTGTATATAGGACCGATATATGTTGTCGTATATGTAATTATTTGGTGAAGTTCGAAGCTTTTAGCTGTTAAGATGGGATGGGGCAGCAATTACGAAAAGCTGCTGATCTGAGCAATTGGTTGTGTGGTGTACATATATACTATATACACTACCGATCTCTAAGATTTTTTCAGACAACAATGCGTGCAATTTACAAAAGCATGTAGTGAAATTTGAAGCTTATAACTCATAAATTGGGGAACATATGACAAAAAAAACTATTTTCTGAAAAATTGGTGGTATGGGGGACATATGTGGTCCGATACGGCCGCTTCCGACAAATGTCTAATCGAACACCTAAATATACCCGCTCACAAAATTTCATCAAGATATCTTAAAATTTGAGGAACTAGTTTGCGTTCAAACATACAGACGGACATGGCCATATCAAACCGGATTGTCAACATGATCATATCGATATACTTATTGATGGGGTTAAGGACATACAATTTTGCTACGTGTCAAAAAGAAATTCTGCTAAGTAATCTGACGTAAAATTCCAACCGTTGAGTGGTTAAAAAAAAACACAACGGTGCGTTCAGAAAGTTATCACTCTACGACTGATCAATAGTTGGTTTGCTGAAAGCGGTCAATGTTTGTGAATTGCCATGATTTCGGTATTCAGTAACCGAAAGTAAAAAAAAAACTCACCAAAACCATATCACTGTATTTTGGCAACCTAATGCTACATTTACTTTACAATGCAATCCATACATGCTTCTGACGTCTCTTAATTAAAAAAAAAACCGAAAGAACATAATGGCTAAACCATGTATAATAATATATTTTATAAATTAAAAATTGCTTTAAATAAATGTTTTCATACAAATAGAGAACATTGGTATAATAATCTTAGTACTGTACTAGAGTTAAAAATGGCAGCTTCGACTAATTTTTTAAATCCAAAGTGATAGTTCTACCAGAAACTGCTTGGTATTTTTGATATTCCTATTATTCAATTAATTAATTATGTCAGTGTCTTTTCTGTTTGTGGATTGGTGCCCTGGCGGTCAAGTCTTGCAGAGAATGTTAAGTACGCATTTGATGCTAATGTAAGCCTCCGCACCTTTTCTCTTACATAAAGCGCACTTTTTTTTAACTCTTAATTTTTTTGTTTGCTAGATTTAATATTTGTGATCTGCCCAAAATGAACTCACAAATTAGTAACTATTTTTTTGAGACAGATGTGAGATGTGAGCTTGCTGAGTGACAAATCATCTCAAAATTCATTTTCAGCCGAAAAAGTCTCTTATAGTAACTAGAGACAACTTATTGAATTCAGCGGTTAAATTGCCGAATTTTAGTTAAAATGCTTCAGTGGTAAATTTTCTACCACTAACCTTGATTGTTAATTATTCGCCAATATTCATCGCGTTGGGCCTCATAATATTTGACCGAAATCCCCTTCCCTGATTGAATCCGAAATTCAATGCATAAAGCAACACTGTTTGTCATATGGAACAACTGAGGTCCGCGATCTCAGTGACGGTTTTTATTAGTTTCCAAAGCATGTTTTAATGATCCTAAAGAAAGCGTATGTGGGTGTAAATTTTTTTTCATTTGTTCATGCATGTATGCAGGTTGTAAAACATTTCGACTGCAGGGTGGAATATCGCCCTATCTGGGCTGTCAATTCAAAAATGCCCTGTCCCAGGATTTGGTTCAAAATATCCCTATCTTAGCAAAAGTTCAATACATTTCGACATAAAGTGGGACGTATTTGAAAGAAATTCTGGCAAAAGGCGTTCTTCAGCCGAATTCTTAGACAAAGCGTTATTGAACTGGCAGGCGAGGTAGAGCTTTCGTAGTGCCGTCATTTGTGTTGCTTTCGTTCCTAGGGTAGTTTTAAAAGGTTGCTTATAATTCATAGTATATTCATATTCATAGCGTTTGAAATTGGATAATTTTGTCAGTTCTAATAACGAATATCCCATATTTTTGCATCGCGTACATTAGACTGTGTGTCATAAAAAGTTGAAAAAGTTCGCACCTAAATTTGAAGCTTGTGTTGAGAGGCTCAGCAATGTTTTTTTCTTAACTCCCAAAAACCACCCAAAAAATGGTTCGGTTCGGTTCAAAATAAAGTTTCAACAAAAATCACTTAACTTATTTAATAACCCACTTTGCTTGAAAATATAACTCTTATATAAAATTGCATACATTTTTTCTCGATGACAACGCCGTGAGTTCTCACTTTTGATAGTAATAGCGTCTACTGTTTGCGCCTGTGGTGAAAAGCTTGTGAAAAATAAACAAATTTACAAAATGGGTTTAAACCCCGTGCATAACAATTTTTGAGCGTTTTCATTTTTCATTTATACCATTTTTTCATTTATAACATAGTCCGAACTATAACACAAACCACATACATATATATAATTATAAAAATTTTAAAGTTAAATTGATAAAAATTTTATCAATTAACAGTTTTCTGAATGTGCAGTCTTGAAGCTCATTCAATTGTAGTGTAATAGTGTGCAAGTTTCAAGTAGATGAGAATTACCGTTAATTTTTTAAAACTTTTTTCCCCGAGGGTGTTGCCCATATCTTCCATATAAAACAAATTTTGTTCACGCGGTGTATGGAAAACAATGCGATGACCCTCCTGAAACTTGCACATTTTTACACTACAATTAGATGAGCTACAAAACTGCACACTTAGAAATTTTTAGAAAGTTTTTAATAAGCCTGGAAAACTGATGAAAATTTGATTAATTGTTGGGAGCTTTGTGTAAGCTTTGAAATGTATATGGGGTATTCCATCCCATTTAGACCAATTTTGAACCGGCCCCTTTAGAATTGGCTGAAAGTTTTTCTTCTTTTTCTAGCTTACGAAAGACGTTTTTCAGAAGTTTTTCAAATTTTTTCATCCAACTCAAAAAAAGTTATGAATTTTAAAAAAACACCGTTTTTGTTTTCAAAATGCTATAACTTTTTCAAAAATTGACCGTTTGGGATCTTTTTTTTTTTAATTTGTTTTTAAATGTACTTTTCGGAATTCAAAAAAATTTTTAAAGTTTTTTTTTTTTGTAATTTTTCAGTTTTTCGAGATTTTTCAAATTTCGCCCTTTTTTGCTCATAAAAAACTTCAATCAATTCTGCAATCACCCCACTAATCCCGGAGTGGGCCGAGAATTTTTTTTTTTGTTTTTATTTAATTGAAAAAAAAACTTTAAAATTTTTTTTGTATTTTTTTCGAAAAGCACATTTAAAAACATATTTAAAAAAAAAATTATCCCAAACGGTCAATTTTTGAAAAAGATATAGCATTTTGAAAAAAACACCGTTTTTTCAAAATATTTAGAACTTATTTTGAGTTGGAAAACGGTGTTTTTTCAAAATGCTATAACTTTTTCAAAAATTGACCGCTTGGGATCATTTTTTTTAATATGTTTTTAAATGTACTTTTCGGAAAAAATACAAAAAAAATGTTTTTAGTTTTTTTTCAATTAAATAAAAAAAAAATTCTCGGCCCACTCCGGGATTAGAGGGGATGATTGCAGAATTGATTGAAGTTTCTTATGAGAAAAAAAAAGTGCGAAAAATCTCGAAAAACTGAAAAATTACAAAAAAAACTTTAAAAAGTTTTTTTGAATTTTTTCCGAAAAGTACATTTAAAAACATATTTAAAAAAAAAATGATCCCAAACAATAAATTTTTGAAAAAGTTATAGCATTTTGAAAACAAAAACGGTGTTTTTTTAAAAATTCATAACTTTTTTTGAGTTGGATGAAAAAATTTGAAAAACGTCTTTCGTAAGCTAGAAAAAGAAGAAAAACTTTCAGCCAATTCTAAAGGGATCGGGTACAAAATAGGGATGGAATACCCCATATACATATATTACAGCGGGTCAAATTGTATTGATGGATTTTTTTTCATCAGGAGTAAAGCACAAACGTGTAATCTACAAATGTGTTATAGGTAAAAAACGTGAAGGTGTTATGGTTGTTACAGCAGAAAGTCGTGAAAAACAACCACGAATGGAGAGCAAAAAATATTTTAAAAAATAATAACACAACATTACTTTTATTTTGAAAAATATGTTTAAATGGTAAAAAAAAAATTTTTTTTAAATAAATTACATTAAAATTATAAAAATTGTGTTTTTCGCTTATTACTCGAAAATACGAATTCGAAAAAAGAAAAACTGTCTGAATGAAAGTTGTTGGAAATGTTCTGAACTTATCTTAACTGTAAAGAAAAAAGATTTCCATAAGAGAATTGTTAAAAATGATAACATAGTAGTTAAAAATTCATTTTAGGCTAATTTCACATAATTTAAGCCTGATATCTCTACTAAAATTCAAAAACACTATAGATATTAATACAGATTCTAAAATGTACGTAAAATACCTTTAAAGTAAGTCCAATATGATATTTTTCCTTTTATTCTATCAGAAGCTATGAAGATTTGGTTCCCCCCATAAATTCAGAAAACAAAAATTCAGAAACACATTTTTTCAGAAAACATTAGTCAGAACCCTTTTTTCAGAAAGTCAAAATTTAGAAGTCAAAATTCAGAAACAAAAATTCAGAAATCAAAATTCAGAAGTCAAATTTCAGAAGTCAAAATTCAAAATTAAAACCTCAGAAGTCAAATTAATTTCAGAAGTAAAAATTCGGAAAGCAATCAGACAGCAACAAAACATTAATTTTGGAAAATAGATAGAAAACTTACATGTTTACTGTGTCAGTCATTAATCCTGTTTATTTTAATCGTAGATTACCATAATATATAAAGAAAAGAATACTTAAAAATCATTTTCTTACATTTTTTTGTTATATAAATAAAAAAAATATAAAAAAAAATCGGCCCACTCCGGGATTAGTGGGGATGATTGCAGGATTGATTGAATTTAAAAAAAAATGTCGAAATTCGAAAAATCTCGAAAAACTTTAAAAATTTTTTTGTATTTTTTCCGAAAAGTACATTCAAAAACAAATTTAAAAAAAAAAAAGATCCCAAACGGTCAATTTTTGAAAAATTTATAGCATTTTGAAAACAAAAACGGTGTTTTTTTTTAAATTCATAACTTTTTTTGAGTTGGATGAAAAAATTTGAAAAAAATCTGAAAAACGTCTTTCGTAAGCTAGAAAAGGAAGAAAAACTTTCAGCCAATTCTAAAGGGAAATGGGATGGAATACCCCATATATAGTTTGTGTTATAGCTAGAACGATATTTTAAATTGGAATTATTTAAAACTAATAAATAAACATAATTTGGGAACAATACCGTTTTAAAGGGAGACCATGTCATTTTTCACATAACCGTATATCAACATTTATAAGCTTAATGCCTAAGAAAAGCAAAGAAGACATTTACATTTTCATGAATATCTTTTAGTTTGTGTAGTAATCTCGCATCTAAAATTTAGTAGGTATGTTTTATATGCATATTGAAAGCAGCTAATTGAATAGTTTTTCTTCTCTTAAAAAAACTACTACTTTCTTATGTGCAGAATATATGCGTTGTAAATACTCCCTATAGGTATAGTCATGCATTCCACCATTTTCGTTCCTTAGATTTTATAATAATCAACAAACCGTTTTGATAAGTTTTATAAATAAATACATACATGGATTTGATCTCAATAGCTGTATTTGTAACCCAAGTGACGAATTTCAAATTTTGTATACTATCAAAACTTAGTATTAAGCATTTGAACCACTTGAACCGAACCAGTTCGGCAGTTGAGAGGTAGCCGCGAACCGGTTAACGAACCGGTTCAAGTTTACCTGAGCGGTTCGAGCCACTGAACCGAACCGCTTCGATTTTCGAGGCGGTTTGCAGCCCTACTCTCAACATGGCTTCAAATTTTGGGGCGTCTTTTTATATTGTATGTGGATCCTTTCCAGGTTGGTAGACAATCCCGATTTGTATTATCATTTTGTGTTAACGCATTGGGTATACCTACATATATCTAAACAATTTTATAGCACATTTCTTCCAACATTAGTGCAAGTTCGCTTTCAATAAATTGAAAAAAAAAAAACGTCTCATTCTCCGCAAAAAATTTTTTTTATCAATATGTACCGTAAACAAGCCATTTACATTTTGAAGAAAAAGGTATACTAAGAGCTTTTTAGCATTCAAGTCAAAAGAAAGTGTATTTGCTTAAGTGGTAATTTTGTTTTATTTACTGCTGAGTATTTGAATATTAAATTCTTAGATTTTGCTGGTTCTGAATTTACAGATGGAAACGAAATCGTACTAGCACAAGTACAATGCGAAATAAACAATGGCCATCAATGTATTTTCATTTAAACAATTTGTTTTCGCTTAATAAAAAACAAGCTTCGGGGAAGTACAAGGCAAAGAAGGTTTTTATTCATTTTATTTACTGTTCACTATGTTTTTCCTTCAAAAAATGTCATTAAACGTCGCAATCAAAGCACAAAGTGTTACATAAATGTTGTGAACGAGTGTGTGAAACTTTCGAAATTTTGGGCTTTATTTTGTATTTAATTTTTTATTACTTCTATCTTCTTTCATTTCACATAATGACAAAATAAGATTTTGTCAATCATATATATTTCACTTATTTTGTGAATGTCCCAACTGTGAATTGAAGCCGTGCTTTTCATTCCCAACAATCAAATCATCACTTAAAACATTTTTTCAAGTAAATCACTTTTAATCACAAAATTTTATCACTTCATTGTTACACTTGATGCTTACAGTTCACTTCTAAATAGGAAAATGATTTTAGGCCCAGTTTTTCAGTAATTGGTTAAGCTAAGCTTTAACTAAGTTCGCTTAAGCTCTAGTCTAGTAAACTCCACTTAAACTACTGAGCAGTTTTCAGTCACAGTTTCAAGACCGCCTTTGGGGTAGTCTTTTTTGTATGGCAACATTGGTGTTTTATTATATAGATAATTTGTAGATACGGCCACAGCTGGATTTTGTTCACCCAACCAACATGGGAAAAATATCTCTCCAGCGAAATATATATCTAGTTCCGGAAATGATATCCACCATCTTATTTAATTATTCTTAAACCAGATAGTTCTTGAGTTATATCTTCATTCTCCAATCACTATCCAACCTTTGAGAAATTTTGTAAAATTTAGAGTTATCGGGTTGATCTCCAATCTTATTATCATTATCAAAATATTATCCCATATTTTAGAGATTTTAGGAAATGTGCGGTTCTCAAATGAATATCCAACACATTTGTCTAGTTGAAATCCTGCATTGAATATCGAGTTGAGGTGGAGTTGAAAAAAATCTCCAAGGTGGTACCACCAAAACCAGCAGCTGTTTATTGTGAGAAATAAACACGTGGTTGATAGCAGTAATGAAGCGTAATTAATTAAAAATAAAATATACATATTTTATTTTATTTTCGTTAAAATACTGTAGTATGATATGTTACATTTGAGTCCAGTTAGAGAATGGACTTAATCAACTATAGCATTTATTGCTTTATAAAAAATTCCCTCTCTTGCTGAGTACGCTATGATTCTCGAATTGGTCCACTGTTTCGAAAGAACTCTTGAGATTTTGGAAGTATGCCTAGTTATCAACATGAGGTCTAAAGGTACTCAAGCCCAAATGCTTTTTGGGTATATTGGACGCCATTTCGAACCAACGCAAATAACTGATAAGTTAACTAAACTTTAACCCTGCCAGATCGGCCGCTTAAGCTCAACTGAAACTTCAGTCAAAGTAGACTGAAAAACTGCAGAATAAGTTTAAGCGTAGTTTAACTGACAAACTGAGTTGAATTTGTACTGAAAAGCCGGGCCTTAAGCCAGTACAAAATCAACTCAGCTTGGCAATTAAACTGAACTTAAGCAGACGATGTGACAGAGTTAAAAGTCTACTTCGCCAATCAGCTGATTGCGGTCTTGTTTGTTTTGAATGGTTTGTTATCAAAACTTACACTATTTTAACTTTTCTAAAATAAATAATATGTCATCTGACGAAGGTAATCATAGCGATGCTGAGTTAAACAAATAATTTATTTATACACAGTTACTATAATTTATCCTTTTTACTTTGCTTTCGGCTGAAAAAACACGACATCAAAGCTAAAACGGTGCTCTAAAGTTCAACTGGAGTTTTGACTAGAGTTTAAGCAAACTTAGTGTAAGCTGAGCTTAATCAACTACTGAAAAATGGGGTCTTAAATTTTATGACCGTAATAAGTTTTTAACATTATACTATTGTGAGATGTTATGACTTTTTGTAAATCCCATAAATATGATTTTTCCGAAAATCAATCACTAGGCACTCCAGCACGAGTTCATTTAACACGTGATGGGCCCCTTTAGGCATAAATAAAAACCTCCACGCTTTGCAGGTGGTGTAGCCATTTTTAGGATTGGCAGGGTGGGGACCTCATTATCCGTTTAAAAAAGAAACACGCGCGTATGATCTAGAGTCGGAGAATTTCCCCCACTCCGCAACATTTTGAACAGAACCGCCGAATTTTTCATATTTGAAGAAAATATTTTTTATCGTATATATTAAGCACATTCGAAATTGTATTATATCAGGATAATTTTTGTTTAAGATTTGAACGTGTCTTAATTATGTATTTCGGTTCACTCACTATGTGGCGGCATTCAACTCGGTTTTTACTTATGGTGAACTTGTCTTAACTTAATAAAGCTTGTATACTTGCGTGTTTTTTCACATTTCTAAAACTCAAAACAATAGCACCTATACCGCTCACTTCAAAACTATCGCTGTGATCCCTGCAGGTCCATCGATTGCTTGCGCTGCTTGAATGAAATTTCGAGTTTCCAATGCTTAACATATTTGAAGCTCCGCGAGAAAAGGCCCCTTACTCGAATGCCGAGCATGTATAGAGAAGTCGTGTTCGATTGCCTTCGCATGATTGCATGATGTACAGACCTGCTAGACGCTGTCGCCCCTCTGACATTAATTCTCAAGTAATTAAATATCGCAAATGTGCCACGCCATTTTCTCTTACCTATTTCCCATTTTTAGTTTATTAGCTAAATTATACAAACACACCCCAAGATGTCTCCGGCGCCTCCATTTTGTGAGGATATATCCGCGGACGCTTGGGCTAGAGAATACGAGTCGCGATATACCTCCGCAGAGATTCAGGCCGAGCTTTTCTTCCAATTTTTCCCATATACTGTAAGGACGGGACTTACACTCGGAATTTTTGCCATACCCCTGCACAAGAAGTATGTTTCACACATATCTGCTGGGCGTATCCCATCTTTCACTTCCGCCTGATATGTTATTGATGGCACTGCCGTGGATTGGTTTCCAAGTTACATACCAATCTCTCACGTAGTCATTCAAGATATCTAGCAGATATTGCGGTATCTTGAAAGAGCGTTCTAGTACCTCGAGCATGTCATCCATCGCGACCAGTAAAACTTTCGGTCTTGCCTAGGCGCACGCTATCTCGAATTTCTCTTCTTCGTCTATCACTTCTACTATTGCATCTATTGTGGAATTCTCTCACCGTAACCCATGCCCTCAGTCAGACAACCCTCAGCCATTCCTAAAGTTTCTTGGAGTGTAGGTTATATCAAAGGTTATAAGGTATGCTTAAATCTCCCAAGCTCCATTCTTAAGACCACTTTTCCAGAAGTCATTCCGTTATGTATTGCAAAGAAAGTTCACCTGAAATTAAATTTGACTATGTTTTTAGTACCTACTCTTCCGAATACGTTACACTACCGCCAAGGAAACTAAATATGTGTATGTTACGTTCATATTTGTAGCAGGATTCGCGTAGGTGAGGTTGACAATTGGGTTGCGGCAGCTCTGAAGCTATTAAGCTTTGTATTACGCTTATCAACCCCGTCAAACTACAACAACAAACTATTTGGTATATTTTAAGTGGCTCAGTGAGTGGCAAAAGTAAGCGTAGTATGAGACTCGATATCTCATGTTTCTACTTCAATTGCTCCTTTCGGAAATAGTTCGGACAGAAAACTGTAGCTCTTAAAAGCTGATCACTTAGTTTTGTCTCAGAAGATTTGATCCACCGAATCTTTAGGCCCTAGACCCATCATTTCGAGAACGATTTGAAGTGACCACTTTGAACCTACTAGATCATGACTTCTATGGCTAGGATGCATAACTTCTTGTAATAGATATGGTAGGTCTTACCAGATATATGTACATCCACAGCTACATAACTTAAAACATAGTGAATTGTATGCATTGGGTGTACAACTTTCATAAGCAAATTAAACATGCATTTTTACATATTCACATACCTACTTAGTACAGTCATCATCAAAAAGCAAACAAGGTTCCAAAGTTCGCTAACTGTTAATACAAATTTTGCTAAACTTAAAAAACGCTATTTCTGATAACACTTACTAGTTTTGCCCACATTCCATAAAAACCAATTTACTTATCAATTTTTTTTGTTTCCTTAGCTATCGGCGCAGTGAGGACCTCGATGATCTATTTAATATGACATCCAGTTCAAAATCACAAGCATCCAGTCAAGGTGACAGCAATTATATGTTTAAATCGAACAAATCATTGGACGTGGAAGGTTTACACGAGGAGTTGTTAATGGCCTAAGCTGTATTTGTATGTATTCGCCAGCAAGCAAACTTAATACCAATGCAAATAGAACTATCCCCTCAGCATTCTATTGTACCCAAGGCGAATTCAGTACCTGGTACTATTATCCTTGCTTCTTTTTGAATAGTTTCCATACAGCGCCTTGTACTTTAATATGTCAGTTAATCGAAATCAATTAAAATTTTCTTTCGACTTGACATTCTTCTGCACGGCGAATTGGTTGAACTCGCTTTGACACCACCTGGTATGGATTTGCCTTGATTGTACCAAAAAGATATTATAACCAATATTTTAGACTATTTTTATTTTGAGCCAATTGACATCAATCCAACAAACTTTTAAGAAAAAAATTTTAACAAAAGTCACAAGTGCTTGTCACAGCAACATTACTGTTGCTGTTTTAGCGATAAAGACACTCCGTAGATCCGGTACGTTCCGGTAACAAGCACCATTTAGGTACTAGCCTGGCCATGTCGGAAGCGATTTAATATGACCGCCCTCCCCACCCCCTAATTGCATGAAGAACTACAACATCTAATTGAATGTGCTCAAATCTTTTGCTGGGGATTGAAATTTTATTCACTGGGGCCTTTATACGTTGACAAACTCTAGACTTCTGACAACTGATATATTTTCTACACCTTTTCCAGTTTAAGTTTTTACAACTTAAGTTCAGAAAATTGTAATTCAAGTTCCGAAAATTATAATTCTAAGAATTTCCAATTTGAATTCAGAAAATTACATTTCAAGTTCAGAATTTTCATTTCGAATTCAGAAAATTACAATTCAAGTTCAGAAAATTACAATTCAAGTTCAGAAAATTACAATTCAAATTCAGAAAATTATAGGTAGGGTGCTATTTTTCAAAAGTTATTCCAGTTCATACTACGTAATGTAATACTTATATGTAATTTGCGGAAGTGTTGATGCTTCGTTGACAATGGTGGCTTGGATATACTGTACCCCAAGTTTTCTCCAAGGCGTGTACATCCCGAGCTAAGTAATCAAACAGAGGATAACTCTTTGCAACAAGTGTAAGAGGACGCTCCGGCCATGAAAGTACTTCAGTGTACCTACACCGCAGTTTGGAAGCAGCGGAAGGGGGAGACTTCCACAGAATTGCGTGAGGCAGGTGGAGGAAGACTTGATCTGTGCACACAGTACATACATACATATATGTTACTTGCGGTATTGTCGATTCCGTTGATTTCGTCATCGTGATTTAAATGAGTTAAGAAGTCCAATGCTTCTTTTACAGATAGTAGGCCTTCACATCATTGTATCATATTATTAGTGCTAACATTTACCATCTTACATACTTTTATTTCGATTGCATGAAAGAAAAAATTCCTGATAAACTTTCTGAACTTGAATTGTAATTTTCTGAACTTAAATTGGTATTTCTGAACTTGAATTGAAACTCTGAATATGAATTGTAAATTTCTGAAATTAAATTGGAATTTCTGAATTTGAATTATAATTTTCTGAACTTGACTTGGAAATTCTGAACTTGAATTGTAAATTTCTGAATTTAAATTGGAAATTCTGAACTTGAATTGTAATTTTCTGAATTTGAGTTGTAATTTTCTGAACTTAAACTGGAAAAGGTGTAGACCATGTATTAATTTCTCTATGGAAAAATGATTTACTCACTCTTTCATCTTATGTTTAATTCCAAGATGAAAAACGCGAATAGAATGAAAATTTTTGAAAATATAAAAATCTGAATTAAAAACTAAAATATTGTAATACGTTTTATAATATAATAACAAAGCCTCGCCTCCTAAATATGTTTGTGATACATTCATATTTGTAACAGGATTCGCCTGACGTAGGTGAGGTTGACAATTGGGTTGCGGAAGCTGTTAATTGCGCTTATCAAGCCCTTGAATCCCTCAACCCCATAATGTTGCCCAGGAAGTGCTTTTACAGTAAATGTTCTCATCTTGGAATTTTATTACTTTGCTAATCTGAGAACAAGACCTATATTGGAAAACATGCCTAAGAAACCAGAAAAACTTTTCAGTAATGTTACAATCAAAGATTTCCATTTATTTTATTTTAATTGATTTCATTTCTTGACACGGCATATTAGACGCTCTTATTGTCTTCGGAGCTCATGCACGCACATACACGCTATGAAAAGAGGGGCTACATCTTTCAGGATATCATAATCCTAGTGAACAAACAATTGATATTTTTGGAGAGCTTACTGTTTTCTATAAAGCACAGTTGCTGTCTTTAGGACAAATCAATGTCTCTTTTTCTCGTAGTGCCAAAGAGCATAGCAATTTCAAAGATATTGATCACACCGACGAATTGCCTTAAGAAAACTCCAAAATAAATAGCAAAAAGGTTTGTCCTATTGTGGACCAATAGCAATTTGTACAAAGTTTTTTAGATGATGGTGATGAAAGTACCAAAGCATCCCTTCAAAAATCGTTGGACCATGTGGTCTACTGGAGTACTTACCATTCTACTCCACTGTAATGCAGCGATGGACCAACTCATGTTTCTACACGAACATGTTGTAAGCCGATCATTGTTCGTTTTTAACGATTGTAATCACTACACGATGATTATTGGACTGTGGGTACTCCATGGATTACTCTGATGTAATGCGGAGCTGGAGTATATGGTCCGGTCCTAGGACATCGCAATGTTAATTGGACCAAATTTTTTGTATGAATTGTGGTTAATTTTGAAGCACTCGCTTGGTCCATAGCGAGTACTCCATACATGCATGCATGGAGTACTCGCGATTTTTGCAGGGATATAGAACGAATAGCTTTCCGTACCACCAGCAGACCCGTCAGAAGTTAAAAATGATTTCAACTTGCTCACTCTTCTGCTTGTTTATCACCTCTATTCTCTCCGACCTCCTCTGCTATTGCCTCATCAATTTTCTGAGATTTTGAGATACCCCAGAACAGTCGTCTAGAGAGATTGTGTTCGCATATATAGAATACTCCTTATGGCAAAGATGACCCAGTAGTCTTTGAATTTAGTTTTTGTAATGAATTAGGCCATAAAAGAATAAGAGACATTGTTTATTGCCTAAACGTGTATGAAAAAATAAAACTTTGTTTACGTTTTGCCAAGAAATTAAAATATTAAAGTAGTTTTTTTACAATAAAAAGGGCGATATATGGATTTCTGCTTCTCTATCTCACTTCCCTCACTTTTTCTCCTCAACTCTCCCGGCCTCTGCCGTGCCCTCAGTATTTAACTTCTCATCTTCCAACAACAACTAATAAGATTTTTACGAATATATCGGTCCTTCGTCCACTTTCCGGAAAAAAATTTTCCAACAGCGTGACACTGGTAATAAGATATCCGCGTACCAAATTTTAAGCAAGTTTAAGCTTCGTTGTTCGTCTTGGACAATAGCGTTAAATGAGAAGTAATACCCTGCTAGGAGACCACCTCCGCTTTTCTGAAACTACCGGCTGCAATCTCCTTCAGAGAGCAAAGGCTTGAGACATGGCTGCAATTTAACTGATATATTTTGATTCAATGAAGTGTTTGTTGGATTTACGGCAATTCAAATACGAAATTCACGTCGCAACCTACAAACGTCATTCTTATCTATAAAGCCATTGAGAAACAATTAGAAATAAAAAAGAACAAACTCTACTTACTATACGAGTATTTGTTTCTATTCTAATGCATTTACTACATATAGACGTGCCATACAAAGAGTGCCACTTTCAAAAATTTTTATGTAAGATTGCTTTGTAAAAAAATTTGAAATTGTTACTTTTCGTATGGCACTTCGATACATAACAACTTTTTATTTTCATCCCAAAAAACAAACAAATGTAAAGAAATTTTAAATGAAGAAAAAAAGGAATAGTATGAACACATATTTAATAATTTTAATTAGAACAAAAATATTTTATGGAAAATTTAATTTTATTGAAACAAAATACATACAACATAATCTAACATCTATCTTACTTATGTATACCTAAATATAAAGTAGTAGCTTATTTTCGATGTTTAAATTTAACTTGAAATTAAAAGAAAGCAAGCTGGAATGCTTTATAATCAACGTTTTTCGCACGCACACTATTAATTGTTTGTATTGTGTAGGCATAAACAGTGGTGGCAAGAAATAATAATCGCAAAATTTTTAATTAATATATGAACGATGAACAAGTGAATAGGAATATATCTTAAAAACTTTTCAACGATCTGGAAAAAAGTTGCGGTTAATGTGAGATAAGAGTCTGAGGCGATTTAGAAAGGCCTTTCAGAAAGGCTTCATTGTACTAAAAAACTCCAAGGTGACGCCGTAACTATTGCAAACTGATACAGAGAAGATGCAGAAAGCAGATCTGAAAATATACAAAACTTATTACGGAATTATATAGGGAAATATAAACCCAATAAGTTTCCCAACCGAGTACGTAAAAATATCCAGAAAAGTAAGAACAGTTTTAAAAACGAATCCCGATGACATATTTTTAAGTAATCGTCGTATGAACACACAAAATATTACCGAAACGATCACAAATTGTATGGAGCTAATTTCGTAACAGTTGCCTTCCTAAAAATATTTCTGATTACAAAAAGATTTAGAAATAATTTCTATATAGACCGATTTGATCACAAACTTATCTCGCAAATAGTCCTTAAGTCATTTCAAGCATTTGAGCTACACTTTAGATTTCATTAGAAGCAATTCAAGCACTGTTAATACAACAACAACAAGTCATTTCAAGACATTCGAAAGGTTTCGAACTCATTCGTAGGACCTACACATACACTAATTAACAACAAAGCTACAACCCAATAAACATTTTTCTCAATTCTCAGTTTGAGATATATTTGAGAATCATTCCATTTCTCACATTTCAAACGTTAGTTTTCAAATGCATTTCAAATAACCGTTGATAGCACTCTCAAGCTAAAAGGCACATTTTTAATATGAAATTTTTCTTTATTTACAAATTGAAAATTTTTGGATTCTCAACTTTTTCTCAAACGAGAATAAAGCGGAACGAATTGGAATCATGTTGTGCCACTTTCGGTAAGCAAATTTATCAATTGCCTCACTTCACTTTTAACTCGTTTAGATTTATGCATAATGTAGTACAATATCACTTAATATTATTAAAATGTATAAATACTTCCTTATTTGTTCACTTTATGTCCAACTTCACTCAATGAAATAGCTTGTTTACATTTCCAGCTCAAGCATGCAAATTAGAGATCGACGAATTATCAACGACACTATCGATAGCATTGATGTAAAATAAGCATATTGTACTATGTTTTATTTTTTTTTTTTGGTTTCATGAACACTTATTATGTACTTTAAAATTGGCGCAAAAAGTATTCACATAATTATTAACGAAAATATTCCATGATATCGATGGTTTTCAAGCAGAATGGAACGAAATGCAAGTATACCTCAAACCATTCTCAAGTTGGAGAACAACGTTTGAGAAAAAATTGAGAGAATATTTAGTTTCAAATGATTAATAATGCTGAATATCAAACTGAGAATTAATGTTTTCTTAAACATTTGAGAGACAAAAATTTTCAAGTGTGTTTCAAATGATTAATAATGCTGAATATCAAACTGAGAATTAATGTTTTCTTAAACATTTGAGAGACAAAAATTTTCAAGTATGTCTCAAATTATTCTGAAGTTGAAGATCGACGTTTGAGAAAAAGTCGACAAAATATTTTGTTTCAAATGATAAATAATGTTGAATATCAAACTGAGAATCAATGTTTTTCTCAAACATTTGAGATTTTTGTTTTCAGTGCTTGTTGGGAATAGTTAATCTAGCCGTCCACATATGCTCCATCCCTAGGAACAAGATTATTAGCTGTCAAATTTTCACGTTTCTCGTTTATTACGTGCTTCCATTTAGAATTGACACACTAAAGATGGTTCTGGACTAGAAAAAAAATCGACATCTCTAAGGGTGATGATAATCCTGTTATACGTAAACTAGGTCCCAGTGTTCTCTAAAATAAAAATGAAACAATGCCCATATAATTCGCAAAATAGTTCCGAAACGATTCAAATAATAGTATTACAAATCGGTCTTAAAGCGCTTCGCAGAAGTTCCGAATTGTTCGCAAACCGGTACGAAAGTTATTCGCAAAAGATATGCCCTAAGCTTGGACACAGTTTTCGCTTCGATATCGCATTTGCGTTTGTTGTATTTTGTAAGATTTGTTTGCCATTTTTCAGTACTAATCTGACATAATTTTCGGAAATGAAATACAAAGTTTGCGTTGGAAAAGTGTGCCATTGGATTTAGAGGTTATAAGTTGCTAAAAAATTACACAAGTAAACAAATTACAAACAAATATGGTCGCTTTTAGCAAACACAACCGTTGATCAGTCGTTGAGTGATAATTTTCTAATCGCATAGTTGAGTATTTTGTATCCACTCAACGGTTGGGAATATAGTCAAATTACTGAGCATAAATTTTTTCGCTACATTCACTCAACGTGCGTATTCGGCTGTCTGGCAGTTCCCCGACATTTTAAAGTGCTGGTTATGAATACAACTTTTCCTCTTAATATTATAGTGAAGTGTGAAAAATAAAACAAAATTTCCATAAGTCAACTGACGGAAACATGTTTGACATCTGTCAATAAAAATCGTGTTCGCTAAAAGCTCCCTTTGGTTATATATCTGGCGACCTCTCTTACTTCGCCACCACTGTATGCAAATGTATGTATTTACTCGTATGCATGTATACATGTCTAGCTTTATTTATTTTTAAATAAATTAAAATACCCATTAAATTTGTGTTCGCGCATGTATGTATTTATTTATTATGGTTAAGGAATTTAAAAATTAAGAGCCAAACAAACAACTTATGCAAGTCCAAAAAAGCCCGCTCAAAGTAAACAAAAACTGAATAACGAATACGAATTAAATATTCAATATTCGAAGAACACAAAACGAAACGTTTATCGCAATTCACCGAAGCTAGTCCTTTATTGTTTTAACTATTAAGTTATAAAATGTTTTATGTTTAAACTATGTTTAGCTGTAATTGCTAACTGTAAATTTTTCATTGTGAACAAAACAAGTGTGATATCTTATCCGTCATTGTCTGACAGGATGTTCAAGATGGCTACTTTTTGTCGTTTTGGCAGCGTTTTGACAGGATGTTCAATATGGTGATGCATACGGTCGGCTATCTTCATCGGTTGAAAAAAGAGATACTGGGTGAGACCACGACAGCCACTTTAAAAATGAGCTGGTTGGTTCTGTTTATTACTTTGACGGCTATGTTGAAGACATCAGACTTGTTTTATGAGCTCAGCAGGTACAATCCGTCAACGTCGCTAAATACGCCATTTTCTACTGACAGCAAAGAGGATAAATTATAATAAGAGACGTCAGTCTTGCTACTCGTAGCGATTTGATCGATGTTTTCTATGAGGTAGTCTCTGTTTTTTTTTTTTTTTGTTTTGGGCGATATATGCATAAAATGTCTTCTATACATTTTCGTGGGGTATTTGTGTTCATTTTTCCGACTGTGTTTAATTAATTAATTAATTCTGTTTCCATAAATCACAGTTGCATAAGGTGTCTACACCACATGGATAAATGGGAGACAATTCAAAAAACTCCCTAATTTTTTTATTCCCAGCGCGTTACTCGCCTCGTAGCAAACTGGTGGCTGTTATTATAATTTAAGGGCCAATTAATGGTGACTTATCTATAACCAGATAAAACAGCTGATCGAACCAACCTTATGGAAATCAATGTAATCGATTAATGGTGCCATACCATAACGGTAAAGTCATAACCATATCATAGCCAACCAATTGGATTTTGGTTTTTCGCCATATCCATAACCGAAAAATACTTGTACTGGAGACTTATTTTTTGTGGTATGTGTTTGTAATTTTTTGCGTTTTCTTCATTTTTATGAAATTTTAACGATTTTTAGGTTAAGGCACCAATAACTGATGCCAATTTGATATGGATCAATCAAAATATGGTTATGACTATGGCGTTGGGGTTAAGGTAGTTTAATTGGCCCTTTATCCTCTTTGCTGACAGCGCGTTCGTATTGTAAAGTGAGACACATAACGACTGACGTAAATACATACTTTTATTTAGGCATAAAATTGTAGATTGTGTTATCGAAATAATAATAGTTAGTCACTAATAAGATTTCTAAACTTTAAACACCAATAAGCTGCAAGATATACAGCGTGGCTGACGTATGTCAAAAGTAAAAAATTGGCATAGTATGAAGGACGCAATGACTGATACGTCGCCTATCTGGCTTTTACCATTGAAATAAACACCGCCAACTCTGCTGTCAGGCTTCTACTTGTCTGCCAAATAAGTAACGTATTGTATCTGCTTAAGCCATTATCCACAGTGGAATTTTTAGCCATAAAGAAAACAACAAAATGTTATTTAAAAGCTTTTGAAATGTGTGTATTGAATATTTTTGATTGTGATATGTATTTAAGTTTTTTATTTTTTACGAATTAGTTGTAATAATTTGCAATACATACATAATTATCTTAAGGTTAACTTATTTTTAAAGCAAACGAAATATATAACGACATGACGCTAACTATTGTTTTCATTATTAGTTTTTATGCATTTTTTTTTATAATTTTTTGTTTGTTATGTTTGATTTTTATATATGGGTCTGATACAAAGTTTCACTTAATTTATGAACAATAAGAAACTAGTTTTTATTAGGTTATTAAATTTTAACTCTTTGCCGTCATCACTTGTCAAATTTGGTTTCGAGAAGAACATTGTGCCATCTTCAGTTATAAACACTTTACTGAAGATGAAACAACGTTGAGCTCGATCTACGTATTCCGTGATCGAAACAGTAATTGTATGAAAAAAGATTATGTGATTAATCGTATGTGGTGGTAATATGATGTACGTTCAGTACCGTAACTTAATCTATAACAGTTTATAATAGATTTATGCCGAATTGTAATAAAAAAATTGGCAATTAAATATCTTCAGTCCTTCTATAAGTGTAAAACAGAAAACCATTTATTTGCCGAAAAAAGCATATAAAATAAAATAATTTTGTAGCAACAAAAATTTATAATTTTTGCAATCTCAAAAAAATTCAATAACAAGTCATTTATTTTGAAAATTGAGTGAAGTGCGAGTGAGCAAGGAGTTTTCTTGCCACTTTTTACCTTTATAATTTAAATTAAGCTTATAAAAGTTTAAAATATTTCAAATTATCAATAAAATTACTTTTAATTAAGCCGGGTTTTTCAGTGCGAATTTAACCCTTTCAGGACCGTAAGAAAACTAAAAGTAAATTTTACTGTACTGTTATTTAGTTGATTTGGAAGCAAAATGCATAAAAACCAATTCGACTTTTAAATTAATTTCACGGTTTTTTTTTTGTAATTTCATGGAAAAAATATTTCCCTATGGACCTCAACGGGAATTTCGGAACAGCAGGGAACATTTGTTTTCTAATAATGCAAACTTTAAAAATTTGTCGTGAAAATATATAGATTTTGGAAAATAAATGATTTATGGAAATCTGAAAAGCAGTTTTTTTTGCTAGTATAGTAGAGGTGAACATTGCACATTACACATATGTTATGCGTCCTATTTTCAATCCGCTTCTTAGCGCAATTTACACACCTCTTCATGTTATTTACTTTTTGCATATTGTGCATTGGTAAAATTGGCTTCACACCGACTTGACTCTTCGGTTTATTCACTACGGACGGCCTGGGTCTTTGCCTACATGAAAATTCATTTATAAGACTTCGAGCAATATTTTGACAAAATTCTAGACTGCTCAAAAGCGGTCCCTCTACAAGTTTCTTCTCATGTAACTTTTTATACACCAAATATGAGCTGTTCATAGCAATATCCATTATATCGAAAAAAGGCGTTAGTAGTATTTAACTTTGTTTTGCGATCAACTTCATAGCAGACTTTTCGCTGGTCCATTAGGTCAACGCCACCCATATATTTATTATATTTAATTATCATCTCTGGGCACGTAATATTTATATTTTCGACCGACCCAGCCTCTTTACGAAGCCTTTTTCGATGGGTGAAATGAAATTGGCCAATATATGAACAGATTTTGTGTCCATCCATTTGACAAACGATATGTCCTGAAAACCTTCCCAATGGATTTCCCCCCTGGACATATGTTTGTCCAACGGCAATGTTTTTGGCACCATTTTCCATATCCTGAGCAAGATATTTTTGATCTTCTTCGTCTAGTTGTAGTTCATCTTCTCCATTCCTATTGTCAGCCATCAGTAATTGTAAAATCTCATCTTCTTTCAGATGAAATTCCCTGCATCTTTTTCCAGCCATTTTGTCTGTAGTGAATTCGAAAAACATCAATAAATGAGTAAATCTCATCATGAAATAATAATAAAAATAGTACCTAAAAATGTCCTTTATGGTCCACAGGGAAACATGTTTCCCTTATAATAATTCTTTATTTTTAGATACTTTTTCCCATTTAATTACATAATTGATCATTGTTTAGTTTCGTACTTACCATTCAACAAATAAAAAGCTTTAAAAAGCAATTTGAGACGCGAAATTCTAAATAAGTTAAATAAATATGGACACACTTCACTCCTCGAAAGTTTGCCGATTTTACTTACACTTCTAATAAAGAATATTTGAAAATACTGTCAATCTGCTTAACTTGATTATATTTAAACACATACCCCTTTTTATATTTAAACACACTCGCTTGAACAGAGTTACCATATAAGAAAATATAAAAATTGCCTAATTTATTAATGGGGAAATATATTTCCCATAGACCTGAAAGGGTTAAACTCCAGTTAAACTTGACTAGAGTTTAACCCAGGGGCTGCAACTGTTATTCCTTTTATAATATAAGTCCTTGCAGAACTATTAATTTTGGACTTTAAATATATTTGGATCAAGATAAAAATTATTTTCGGATTTTTATTTTTTGAGTCCGATAGAACTAGTTAAACTCGGACTTTTAAAAATAAAAGTTAAATCAAGACTTTTATTTTTTAAGGCCGAAATAAAAGTCCCGCTTGATAACAAAGAAACGGCTTATCCGAAATAAACATTTTTTTTAATTCGGGTAAGCCGTTTCTTTGTTATCAAGCGGGACTTTTATTTCGGCATTAAAAAATAAAAGTCTTGATTTAACTTTTATTTCAGGACTTTTATTTTTAAAAGTCCGAGTGTAACTAGTTCTATCGGACTAAAAAAAATAAAAATACAGATTTTACTTTTCTATGTGGACTTTTATGGAAAAAGTTCGAAATATAAAAAGGATGCATGATTCGATATGATATTGCTATAGGGATACCTGGGAACTCAAACATTTTCACCTAGGACAATTTTTTGACCAGGACTTTTTCGACTCCGAAAAAAAAAATTATTATTTTCCATCCCTGGTTTAACCCTGCCCTTCGGCCGCTTAAGCTGAGATGAACAGCAAAATTTTATGTTATCGAACAAAGTGGCAAGGTTAAACTCTAATAGTCAACTTTAACTAGAGTTTAAACTCGCACTGAAAAACTCGGCCGTAAAAACAGAAACAAAGTTCAAGCGCATTGGGACGCCTTTTGGTGATCGAATAGAACGATTTTTTTTTTTTTCATACAGTACCCTTTTTATTTTAACAGAAAGCGGTATATTAAATTTCAAGAAAATATCTCCATTGGATCAAATATTATGGCGAAAAAACAGCGCAAGTTTACTATGGAAAAGTATAAGTATAATACTACTGATGAAAGTTGGTTTTAGTTTTTCTGGTACATATTACTTACAAAAACTTTCAAATGGCTGTTAAAGGGCCAAACACATTCGACTTTTGTGTCGTTTTGGCGCTTGCGTTGCTTCAACAGGTGACTTTGAATATACACGCCTTTGTCGATACGTTCCTAAGCCACAGGCAATGAAACGGCCACGTCAAATTAACGCACAATAAATTCAAAAACTTACGTTATACTGGCGTTGCCAATCCATGGCTCAACTTTGTAGTTGGCTCAGCTCTACAACACCAACATACCTTTGTTCAGATTGTCAAAATCTGCGTGTTGGTGTTAGACGAATGGAATGGAATGAAAACATAAAACTTAGCAGTTTTTGTGTGTTGTAAGAAAATGTGTTGGTTTCATGTTGAGTTTGCCATCTTCTTTTGACAATCCCTACTCCAGTGAAATGAAAAAAATAAATTAAGCTCATGAGATGAGCCAACCATATTGTTGAGCTATAGTCAATTAATTTCTTTACAGCTCTATAATTTTGTTATTTAATGTTAATTTTATTGAATACGTAAAAAAATGTATTTCTTGAACTAAAATATTTGTTATTTAAATTTTTGGTATGATGAAAAATTAAAGTTTGAGTTCATTGTAGCAGGAAAACTTTCAACATGCATACTTTCAAAGTGACGCCAGCGCCAAAACAACGCAAAATTCGAATGTGTTAAAACCTTTAGAAGAATCTATTGGTAATAAATTCGTTTCACTTGGAAGAGCCGTTCCAGAGTTATGGGGCCGGTCTTTTATTTGTCCTTAAAAAAAAAGTCTGAATTGTACTTTTATTTGTGTTTTTTTTTGGAAAAAATTCCGATAAATAAAAACTATGCATGATTCGTCATGAAAATGCAATTGGTATCCCCGCGATACCATAAAGTATTCTGAGTGATGATAACCGGCCATTCTTATTTTTGTAAATTTCATTGGGTGTAATTTCTAGGACACACTGGGGACCCTCCCGGGGCCATTCGGGGTAAATTTGTGGGTAATTTCGGGAAATCACTCGGTGTCCTTTAGGGGTCATTCCAGGGGCTCCCTCAGAATACTCCTGGGGTCTTTTGGGTTGTAGCTTTATAAAGTTATAAGTGTGCGAAACCCGTATTCTTTTATTATTATGTAGAAAATGGGCTGCGTCATTGACCGAACCACGTGATTTTTTGTAGATCATGTCTTCTTTGCAAATACCAAATTTTATCATTAAGCGTGGTTACCAACCGATAACGCCTATTTTCGGTGGGAGCCTTTCTTTTGGGAAGAAGAAGTCGTGGCCAGAAGATCGTTAAAATACTTAAATCTAAATATAAGTTATTGCAAAAGAACTTAAAAATGAGCCTACGGACATTTCGGCGGCCCCATATAGCCCCAAATCAATTCGAAATGATCCCCAAATATCCCCCGGAGTATACCGAGAGTGCCCTCCAAAAAACCCCGAAATTTCCCTCAACTCACCCCTGGAGGTCCCCGAGGGAGTCCACGAAATCATCCCCAAAATACCCCGGGAGAACTCCACGAAATCATCCCCAAAATACCCCGGGAGAACTCCGAGGGATTCCCCGAAATCATCCCAAAATGGCCCCGAGGGGATCTCAATAGAGTTCCCGAAGACACCACAATCCCGAAATTACCCCCAAATATTCCCGAGGGAGTCCCCAAAACCATCCCGGAATGATCCTCAAATGACCCTGGGAGGACCTCGAGGGAATCCCCAAATCCATCCTGGAATGACCCCGAGGATGCCCCCCAAAACCATCGCGGATGACCCTGAGGGAGTCCCCAAAACCATCTAGAAATTACCCCAAATGATCCCAACAGCGTCCCCAAAAACATCGCGAAAGGATCCCCTACCGACCCCGAAGGAGTCCCCGAAACCATCCCGGAATTACCCCGAGGGAGTGCCCAAAATGACCCCGAGAGAGTGCCCAAAAACATCCCGGAACGATCCCCAAATAACCTCGTGAGGACCCCGAGGGAGTCCCAAAGCCATCCCGGAATGACCCCCAAATGACCCTGAGGGAATCCCCAAAACCATAGCGAAAGGACCCCCAAATGGGAGTCCCCAAAGCCATCATGGAATGACCCCCAAATGAACCCGAGTGAGTCCTCAAAACCATCCCGAAAGGACCCCAAATGACCCCGAGGGAAACCCCAAAACCATGCCGAAATTAACCTTAAAAGTCCCCGAAATGCTCTCCAAAAACCCCGGCGGACCTCGAGGGAGTCTCAAAAACCATCTCGAAATGACCTCCAAAAGGCCCCAGGAGGATCCCGAGGGAGCCCCTAGAATAACCCCAAAAAGATCCCAGGAGGACCCCGAAATTACCCAAAAAATACCCCGGGATGATCCCCAGGGTGTCTCAGAAATTGCCCCAAAATTACCCTCAGAAGCTTAAGAACTACACGTGAACTGGTTACCCATATGGGTATAATTTCACGGCATCTCTAGGATTTATGATGATGATCTGGCTAAGAAAGTATTTTTATCGGAACCCGCTTCTACTCCACTGGAAGGACCAGGTGGGAAACGACTTAAATTCCTTTGGTGTGACAGATTGGCGCCAATTAATCCAACGAAGAAGTGACTGGCGCGTCTTTAAACGGCTAAGCGCCAATTAAGTTAGCTTTTTTCTTAAAACCACATACAACATAAATTTTGAACTGAATTTTGTTCACTACAAAAATGTTTAAATTGTAGGCTTTTTACCGTGTGCTGATACAGGACGACGAAAAATGTTGATTTGATTTTTTGCTTTCCAATCAGGAGACTTCCAAGAACCTTCGTGAAGTTTATGTACCGCAGTACGATTGAGCGCTGGAGGTATGATACGCCAAATAAAGCCAGATTCCAGGGAAGATACCAAGTATTCCTAATGCAGTCTTTTTTGTTTTGACAACCACAGAAAGAATTAATGGGGGTGGTACCCTTCCTGGATGGTGTCGCTCCCGGATTAGTGGTGGGAGAGATAATATGTCGCTAAGTACTATCACTCACGCGTGAGTCGGTTCCCGATAAAAATACTTTCTTAGTCGAGGCATCTTCATCCACTTGAACAAAATAGTTTAGCCCAAAAAAAACTTTTCCACGAGTTTCGTTTGGCGCGATGGGACTTAACTTCTTTACTGCCTTTTCAGTCCAAACAAGCATTTGTTGGCAAGAGTAATTTTTCGCTTCGTTTCCAGACGGACGTTAATTAATGCTGGTTTCCGAACAAACGAATTACTTTACTAGTTCGATATTATGCCTGCCAACAATGACGTGGTTGCCAAAACGTAAACGCACTCACTCTTTGCTTGATGCCAGCTAGTGCTTCGTTGTGTCCTGGTTCACTATCAAACCCATCCTTTCCGCTTGTTTTTCCAGTTTGAAGTAAGTAAAACTCACGGCGGTGGTGCTAATGCCGAACGGAGCATGCGAGTTTCATTTCAAACTGGCATAGTCTCGCTCCTCTTTTTTCTTGTAGCAGTGTAGCGGAGTTGACGGATGTTGCGACCTAGCCAAGAACGCCCTGTTCGAACCATCCTTTGCACGTGACGCACTGGCAGGAGTCTGTCTGAATATGATTAGATCTTGCTCCATTTTCGATTGGATTTTTTCAACCAACCCTTCTAAGTTTTATTTTTCGTTGTTCTGGTAATCAGAATCTGCTTTCGTGTAAACAGGACATTTACGATGTTTTGGTTGTAATTCCAAAAGGACGTATCTTCCAAATTACTTTTCGTGTAAATACTGAAAGCTGTAACGAAATTAGCCCCAAAAACAGGAGCACGGAAGTTGATTGAGACCACAATACTCCTTAAGCATACCGATTTAACACAAAATACTGCGAATTTTACCAGGCGCTCATAATATAGAAGACCAACGACAACGGAAGTGAATGTTTTACACATTGCACCTAAAAGTATGCTAACAAATTATGTGGCAATTATGTAGCATCGAAACAAGCCGACGATTAACACAAAATACTGCGCATTTTAACAGGTGCTCAGAATATAAAGACCGACGACAACGTTGCTCCTAAATGTTTACTACTATTATCAAATTACGCTTTGATAATGTGCACGTAAGTAGAATATAACATACTAAAATACATACATATGTAGCGCCTGTCGAAGTAATATCATTTGCAAATTTAAAAAAAAAAACATTTAAAATTTCTATAATGGCAAAGAAATTTTTTTCGCTTCCGATGAAGTTTTGCAAATAGTTTTCTAGTCCAAATACTCAACTTTGTCTAACTATTCAAAAAAGTTTTTCTCCCCTAATATATGTATGTACATATGTACGTAAATTTTTGTGAAGTTGATAATTGAGATGATTATGTGCAAAGACTAAGAAGAAACAATAAAATGCTGCTTGGATTGCTTGAATTAAAAAAAAAAAAACAAAAAAAACAGTATCTAAATAATACTAAAAAAAAAGAATATTTTATCTGCATAGTACATTGTATCTAAAATTGAAATTAATCAAAATTCAATAAAAAGTTAATTACTGCATCTGTATATTTGTTTTATTTTTTTGGGCGTTAGTATCTCTTAAAGGCTTATAGGTCATAGCCTTGCTAGAAAGACGCTGAAAGACGCTAGCTTACGCATGTTGTTGTTGTTGTAGCAGTGACACTGAAATGACAGTCCTTGGTCGGTAAAAATCCCGAGTAGCTCCGGTACATAGAACCGACTGCATTGGGAAGCATCGAGTGCACAAGCTGGGAATGAAGCGTCAGTTTGGCCGCGTATGCTTAACAATAATTAGCTACGTTTTATGTACATTTTTTTTGGTACATTTTTTCTTTTTTTTATTTATAAAAAATGCAAAATATAAAAATGTATCGTCAATTCAATTTATTACAAATTATTTTATTCAAACTCATTACATATTTAAAAGTTGCGCATCTTAAAATTACGCCTATTTTTTAAATTTGTTTCTTACGAGTATTGTATGTATGCACTATCAAATAAGTAGTTTTTTCAATGGCCCTGCCAAATTTTGTAAAAATATAAAACTGCAAAGATAGCTATAGTAGCTGTAGCTAGGGGATTATAGCTATTAATTTCGCTTTTGATATAAGTTTCTTAAAATCCTTATGTGCAGCATCAAAGTTTTAAACAGCATAGCTTAAATGTGGCAGCAACAAAACACAATAAATAAAAAATAAGGCAGTATGTAACTGAAATTCAGTCATTTAGCTTTAAATAAATTTAAAAAATTCCAGTCTTATAACATAAAAAAATGTATGCATTGTAGTTCCACGCATTCGAATGGATGTGTGTAGAAATATAATGACAGTTGGGCCTTATTATGTAACTCAATTCGAAAGAAATTTTTTTCGGATTTGAAAAAAAATTTATTTGATTTGACAGCTTGCGAATCGCATTTCTATTCGAATCAGAACAGGGCCCCTGAAATGAATTTTTAGTTGTTGAAAAAAAGTGCTATGTAAAGTTAAATAGCTACTTAATATGAACTAAATTTGAAATACATTTATTCATATCAAAAAAATAGAAATGTGATTTTAAAACAAAACATGTCTCAATTATTTAGCACAAAATTACATCTAGATCGATTCATGATTAAAAAAGTTAATGAAGTTCATTGTAATATGGAATCGAACAGAGTTCTATGCAATGTTCTGCTAAGTTAAGCTAGCTAGTTAGCTCCGTGATGCACATGTAATTAAGGCTTAATATTGCTTTCATATACATATTTAAAAAAAGACATATTATTTTTGAGATTCATGAAGGTCTACTTTGCTAATTTTTAGTCTAATAATGCACAAAATTCACTTATAAAAAATAAATACGCTATGTATTATACGTACAAAAGAGATAAGAAAATTGAAAACAACATTCAATAATAACAAGCTCTGCATAATTCATTTTAATATAAATTTAGCTTCATTCGTGCTAAATATACATATTTTCATTACATATATCATTCATATTATTTATTATAAATTATTTACTTTAACGTTTACACAATTTTTACTGGTATGTATTTATAATGCCCATATTACGCAGCTACAGTTACTAATTTTTTAACAATAAAATTTAATTCGATTTCATATTAGTACATGCACCAAACGTATTTAATTGCTGTTGAACACTGAACAGTGCTGCACTACACTTGCACTTCAAGCATCATCCCAAAAGTACTTTACGTTATCGCGTTCACGTGGCACATAGAAAGTAGCACATGTGCTTTCCCAAACTTCCTTAGGATATTCCCACTCAGAACTGAAGTTCCACTGTTTCGTATCCAAATCATAACATTGTACTGCTGAGGTTGCTCGATTTATAGTTGCCGTAGACAGCAATCCACCTATAAAATATACTTTTCTTTTCACCCCCGCTACGCCAGTATAATACTTTGGTAAAGGATTGCGTGATTCTGTTATCCATTGATCTGTAGTCACATCGTATACATCCACCGCATCGGCCAATACACGCATTTCTGTGACAGGATCCTCATACCAGCCGCCAAATGCATAAATACGACCCTCGAAAACAAGTAGAACATGATCTGCGCGTGGTGTTGGCATGGGACATAGTTTTTGCCATTTGCTCGATTTCGTGTCGAAACGCCAAAGTGAAGCAAGTACAATATGACGATCAATGCCACCTATAGGAAGTGAATTGTTAACTTATTTTTATTGGCCATGTAAAGATTACAGAGGCATCGTCTTGGGATGGAACAATTCCAGTTCGATATGAAATACTGATATGGAAATAAGCTTTACGCTTCCTGAAGTACACTTGAAAAGGTAATACTTCTTTCATACACAATTGGCATAATTCATTCCGGAGATGCTACAATCCTTTGTCCCTTCTACTTACCCGATATATATAATTGATCACCCAAAACCACACCGGCATGCTGACTACGATTTTCCGACAAAGCAGGCAAATATTCCCAACGATCGGCGCTAGCATCATAACGTTCACAATTTGAAACATCCATACCATGTGCCCAAAGCTCAGCTCCACCATCATTCTCATTTAGTTCACATACACCACCAACAGCATACAAAAAATTATTGCCCATAGCATTCAATGAAAATCGACAACGATCTGCTTGAATAGGCGCAATAGTTTTCCATTTATTTTTAGCAGGACAATATCGAAAACCGAAAGGATGTATGTACTCCTTTAGACATACATCATAAGAGCCCCCTACCACATATAAATCATTGCCCAATACAGCTGTACCATAGTTGCCTTTAAGGAATAATGAATGAAAAATATTAGTACAAAGTTACTATTTATGTATTATCATTAAAAGTACTTACATTGTTCAATATGTGGGATTACGGTCAATCTTTCCCATTTTCCCTTAGATGGTAGATAGCAACTTATACGATTAGTTAAACCATTTGTCTCAAATCCACCTATTTTCACTAAAGCCAGTTCCATGCCACGTGTATTCGTTAACACCTCGGCTGTTGGCGTATCATCTTCATCATACATATCGGTCAAACGTAATTTGTCCAATTCTTGTTTAAACAATTCATCAGTCAACACTCGATAGTAGCTACAACAAAATGTATTCATTTTGGACTTAATGGCATTTAGCGCACATGCACTTATTTGATAAAATTGCACTTGGCTGAAGAGACGTTGAGTCTGTTCCGCTTTTAAATTCGATTGAAAACAATATTCCAAAACAATTTCAAGTACCCTTTGTTCTGAACAATCTACTGGATAATTACATTCTAGCACATGCTCAAATTGATCTAGGGTAAGGCTTAGAAGATCGGGAGTATGTGCAAATTCATCGAGTCGTGAACACATATAACGATAGGCTTTTCTTTTGAGTGGCTCCAAAGAGTATAAATCTGCTAGCGCAGCAATGGCAACACAATTGTCTAAATCGATTTGTGACTCAAGAAAACGTGAACAAGCATCAATGGCTGGTTTCATTTGGACATGGGTCGATACGGATAAAACATCTTGTACGTTATTACGATCTAATTCCAATTTCGAAGTATACATATATTCCAACAACAACTCCAAACCATTAGCATTAATACCATTCAATTTTATTTCAGACTGTTGAGCTTCACGCATGGCATCGGTGAACATGGCGCAAAAGTAATCACTACAGGCAGCCAATACGACACGGTGTGCCTGTGTAAAACAATTAAAATAGTTATATTAATACATTTTATTTAAATTGGCAGCTGCGAAATCAAAAAATTTATAATAATATTAATAACAGGTTAATCGGAACATTTTATAGAGGCACTCAGAAATGACTTCCAAAGGCTTGCTCTATTATAAAAGCTCCTTTGGAACTCCCTTTTATACCACAGGATAATTTTAATAGGACCTCTTGAGCGAGCATATTCAGCAGGGTTTGCAAAGAAGATCTGTTCGATTACTCTTTATCTGTTAATGCAAAAGCCAATACGATTCAAAATTACATAAAATAATTACATTAATAATACAGAGTGAGAACTCAGGGAATAGCATCTACCCCTCAGAGCGTTTCAGACTTTAAAGAATTTCAACATGTGATATTCGTTTTGTGTTAGAATTTCAACTTGTTTGTTAGCGCTTGAACCAGTTGAAAAACCAGAAAGGTTCGGAAGCCGAAAAGTCTCATAACTTGTTAATTTAAACGTATTGCCAAAGCTGGTTGCCCCTATACGAGAACAATCCCTGTTGTTTAGCAGTTCTTCTTGTGATTTGAGAGCAGGCTCTCTACTGAAAGCAACTAAGTACATAATTTTAATAGAAACGTACATAGATAAACAGTACTAATAATGCATTTGTCTCACCTTGAACGTTCGCCCTTCTACAATTAAAGTAACATCAAATAACTTTTCCGCACAACGTAAAGAATTCAAACCCTTCATCAAAGCTTCTGAATGTATTATTTGCATAAAGCTGTCATTTCCTGCATTGCACAAATATGAAGGTGTGGAACAAACTGCGCAGGTTGAATTAACGCGGTTTCCGGAGCCACCTTGTGATATGGAAGCAACGCCACCAGCCATTCTTATTGCGAAAAGTATGAATAAAAAGTCAATACATTCGGAAAGATATAAATTGTTAAGAAAACGTTTTGAGGATAGCACGTTTTCTTATTTGGATTCTTCTTCTACAGATGTCACTAAATAAATATAGAATACCAGTACAAGCAGTGAAGCTGTAATTAATACAAGTTGGCTTAAGCGGCTGCGTGAAAGTAACTCATTTTACTATCACCAATACCGCCAAATAATTTTTGTTATAATGTGCTTCTTGGTACATGCATTAACAGCGATTATTCTGCTTCTATTATCACTTAAACTAAGTATACGTTTGCGAATTTACTTGACTTGTTGCTATCTTCATTTATATAGAGAAAGTTCACTCCCATCTATCTTATCATTCGAGAATGGCAATCAAATTGTTCACTGCTGCTATCTGTGTTGTTGTTGTATGTAATCTAAGCTTTGTTTTTAGAAATTCCCTTCGTTGTCTCCGTTATCGCTATTACCGTTAAAAAGTGTACATATTCAAGGTTGGGGAAGCCGACATATGCTACCAATGGCATTCGTTTTTATTTTGCAATTATACAAATAATCAAAAACAATAAATAGCTGCTTCTTGCATGATGATAATCAAGGTCGGACTACGATTCGATTTTGTTTGATTTGAAGTAATTGTTGTTTAAGAGTCGGTTGCATCGGCGGATGATTTTCACTATTTTACTAACTGAAATGAATATATATCAAATAAATAAAGGCATATTTTACGCAATGAAAATATTACTGATATTCACCTTACTCAAGTTACAAGACACAGGATAAGTAAGTTTTCTACTGTATTTCCAAACGAAGGCAGGAGTAGAAATATATAATAATTTGTTATTTTACACTAGGCAATCTCACACTAATTTGCTTTTCTAACGATTAAAACTTTAAAGATTTTGTTAATTGTAAAACGGCTGCAACTTTCGTTCTAGAAACCCAAGTTTTTCCGTGAACGTGTTTTAGATAAGGAAATAAAGGTGATGGAAATGAATAGACAAATGTTTGATTGGATAAAAAAAATTAATGGCATTTTGGGCGAAATTGCAAAATGTCAGGTGTGCACTCACAGGGCGAAACAAACACTTAAAAATATGAAAGCTTGTGCCAAGCCGAAAAAGAGCAGTGTGGTAAGTAAAGGTTGTACCATTCCACAAGCATTTATAATTTAAACCACAGTAAACCGAAGTAAAATTTTGACGATTGAGCAATTCACAAGAGTGTCATATCCATGTAAAATTTTAAGAATTGAGTTTTCCCATGGTTTTCAATATAAAATTAGATTAACACGTTCGCTGTCATGTGACCCACCGTGGCTATGTGCACCACCGGTGGGCATACGTAATATGATTTTGTATTGATCATTTTAAAGTTGTTTATGAGTATAATTATTATTTTTTCTTCTTGGCAAATATATAATACTCACATTTTTGCTATATAAAAATTCTACAGATGTTGTTCTAATATTTTTCGTTTTATTGGTCTTTTAATTCAAGAAGTTTTATAGAAATTAAAGCATAGTACATACAATGAATAGGAGAACTTAGTAGCGTTCAATTGATTTATTCGGGTCTAGATCACAATCAAATCTTCTTAGAACGATCTGGATCAGTTTTATGTGAGTTGGCAGCACTCAACTAATGTGTAAACACAATAGGGTTCCTGTACATTATGCTGTGGTTCTTGTAATTTTTATATTTTCTTGGAGATAAGCAAATAAAGAAGGTATATTATTTCTATCATGGTTTATAATGAATATAACATAATTATTTTTTGATCTGAATAATTTGCCTTTAGACTTAAATTTCAAATTTATGGGGTCTAGAGTGGAAACATTTTTTAAATATCGGATGCCATAATGCATGTATGTGAAAGTGCTACCAAGTAAAAGGGTTAGCTGTCAAAAATTTTCCACAAAAAACGAAATCAACAGAGCCACCCTGCTGATCCGAAGTTGATCGAGATCAAAGAGAATAGATATATCTATTTTCTTCGACGAAAGTCCTCTTAACTTGTATCAAAAATAATAGATAGATGTTGCAACTCTACAGTGCGCCCTCTTTGTGTGTTGATGGTACAACAAAATCATCAAAATTACAACATTCACATGCAAATGTTCAATTTCTTCTGCAAATATTTTTTGATAAACCCAACATTTTTTATTTCCGTTTTCAGATTCGCGATTTGAAAGCGCGTCTTTTGATACTCCTTTTGATATTATTTGAATTGTCTTAAGAGTGTTATGCTCTCATATTAAATTATTAATTTGGGTGCAAGCAAAGGTTAAGAAAAAGTATTTGGCATGTGTTTTATCTATAAGTGCTCTCAGACTTAGTAAGGCAAGGTGCATACGAGGCTACGCGTCATAGACGCGTATAAGATATTTCATACAGCTACAATCTCTACGCCTCAAGATCTGCACACGAAGCTACTTTCGAGTGTCGCTACAAAAAGCAAACAGTTATTGAAAAAAATAAAAAATTTAATTTCTTCAGCTATATCCGTCCCCGAAATCAAAGGAAAATAGGTATTAAACGTTGTTTGCAGTCCCGTGCCTTTGTAAATTATGAGAGGCAATTTTAAACCACCGCGGACTAGAGAAAAGGGTGATTTCTAGTTTCCAACACTTTTTAGCCTTTTAAACGCTTCAACAATGTCTTACCACGCACTTTTATTAACTAAAGTAACATTTTTTAATTAATTACACAAATTCGCATACAAAAAAATGTAAACAACCATCTTTTTCTTCATTTTTTTTAAGCGTACGTACGCTCAGCGACCAACATTGCTGTACGCTTGGCTACACGAAAACTTCATGCTTTGTCGCTTTCATGCAGCTGACGCCTCGTATGCAGCTCTCCATTCAAATACATGTGTTCGGAATCAAAGCATACAAATTTCGCATGCAGGCGTCTATGACGCGTAGCCTCGTCTGCACCTTGCCTAAAGGCTCCATTACTGATACTTAGCATAGACTTGACTTGGCTTGGGAACTGTCACTTACAGTTCTGTTAAATGAACATTGCATGTTACTGATTACTCAAAACTTAACTTGACTTAGAAGTCTGTTGAATTTTGATTTTCTATGTAAGTTCTAAGTGACGTTTACATTTTGAGATGCCATTTGTTTGTTTCCATTTCATTTTGACATTTTGTCATACAAATTGACATTTATTTAAAAATAAATTTCAACGCTGATTATGATGCCAGATTTTATGCGCCAAGTGGAGTATAATCGTGGCTAAGTTGCCAAGTTTACGCCAAGTCAAGTCAAGTCTATGCTAAGTATCAGTAACGGGGGCTTAAGTGTAATTATTTTTCCCACTCGTTGGTACTTTTCCAAAACTTTTGACAATTAAAAACTGCTTTTTAACAAATGAATAGGGGACAAAATATGTAGCAAGTATTTTTCTAGGATTGTGGGAATATTTATTTAAAACAGTGCTTCGAGAAATTGTTTATGTGAAAGAGCAGCAGTTTCAACTGCTAAAGGCCCGAACACATAAGAATAACCTATTTGACGATCTCCTTACAAACACATGCAGTCACTTCATTTGTCAGTGCACGACGATGCAGTTGACTTCATGTGTTTGTGTGGGGATTGTCAAATAGGTTATTCTTATGTGTTCGGGTCTTAAGACTGAAGTTCTTTGATCGTGACAATGTCGAAGAGGATATTTTTAATTGTCGTCTCTTATTATATTTATCCTCTTTGCCCTAACCGAAAACATTATGCAAAGTAACGAGTGACGTTTCTATTATATTTATCATCTTTGAAAATGTTCGCTTTTGCATCAAAACTCATGAACTTGAGAAATTTCATTGTGACGCGGCCATAGCATTTTCTTCTTTTTATTTGCCTGTAATACATAATAATGCAACCCTGTTATTTTTTGTGTGTTTTTCCGAAATTTCTTTAGTTTCTCGCATTCAGTAATTCTTGTTGGAAGTTGTTTACGCTATATTTCGCGTATATTAGCCGCTGTTGAATTTATATTCAAATTTTACTTATAATTAAAGTAAAACGGTTTTAATTTGATACCATTTTGGCTTGTTTGAAATTAGAATTTCTACTGACGAATATTCATGTTTTAAAAAATTAAATGAATGAAAACAGAACAATGGCAAACATCTTTTATTGCACCATCTCTTGATGTAATTACACCAGTGGACGAGAGAGACTACAAATTTAAACAGAAAAGATAGCTAAGATTTTAACAGGACAGTTGCATAAAGATACACTTTCACATTTTTTTGTTTTCAATTTAGTTGTTAAAGTGATTTGAATTAACAAGGTTTCATAGACTGCAATAATTTAAGTTGATACAAATTACGCTCTAAATGTTCGACCATATGAGAATATCAAATTTGATATACACTTCTGTCCTTTAATGATAGAATCAGGCGGATCTGAAAGTTAATGCACATTTTACTGCATACTTATAAGTTATAACAGATTAAATCCTGCAAAATCTTGCCATTTGTGGCGTGTGTGTTTATGTATATTACTTCATGCAAAACTTGGCATTCCTTTGTTCAGCGAAGTAAAACGTTTACTTGCACAACTGGTTTTTAACTTTCTTTAACAACTCAAGCGATACGATACCTAAATATACTCGCTATACCAACAACCGCTGCCAACAGCATTGAAGCATACAAAAAAAAAAAAAATAAAAATAACTTAAACAAAAGCAAAAACTTAACTTTATCCAATAATCATCCATAAACAATTTTTTCTGCTAAGTACCTACATAACAAGCGTGTGTTAAAGAGTTGTGGTGTCGCTTAAGACGAGTAGCTAAGCAGCCGGTAATTAAGTCTGCTACAAGGACATAATTGAAAATATATTTAAATCTTAATGTTTGGAATTTCAACCCGCAATAAAAGAAGCAGCACATTCAGATTGCTAGATAGCAAAAAGTGGAGGTAAATTTAATGATTTTACAAAAACGTTTAATATTTCTTTAATATAAGTCTTCTTAAATTTTGTACATTAAACAGCTATGCATATGTAGCTGAAACCGTACGTAGTGTACGCGGTTTTAGTTCCTATAGCCATCTGAAAGAACAATAGTGAATGATACATAGATAAAATATTGTACTAACCAGTTTAAAACCATAAAATAAATAGACAATCGCCTCCTTTTAGCGAATAAAACCCCAAAGACCTGGTTATGTTATACAAATGATAGAAGGCAGTCCGGCGCAGAGAGTAAGCCTATCATCACCCATATTTGAAATACTACCATTTGGTTAGGGACAGTTGACTTTTTGTTAAAATTTTCCATTAGTGCACCACGCTTTGATAATAAATATAAATAATAGTTGGTAGAGAGATCCTCCTAGACGCCGAAACAAAATTTTCTACCTCTGAGGGTTCATTTGTTTTTGACTCGAGAGGCTCCACCCCTTACCCTTATATTTCACCCGGAATCGTTAATGGTGCACTAATATAGCAACTAGCGTAGTAGACCATCCTCCCATATGCACCATGTTAAAAAAATATTATATATATATAGGAATTATGAGCTATTTGTTTTACCCCAGATAATCTATCAGCCGTATCAAAAACAACAGCAGCAAAGAGAGGACAGGGTGCTGTATCGCCAGTCGATGGAATCGAAATTGGATATGTGAAGAGCTATTTTAATTTAGTCCAATAGGACCAAAATAATTTTTCCAATAACTTTTAATGACTCTTTTTAAAGCTTTAAGAGTGGGGGGACAAAGCAAAGGAATTGATTAGCCTTAATTCCACACAGAAAAATACCAAAAGTTATAAGTATCCCCAAAACCTTTTTTCACGTATATTTCAAGAATCAACTCATTAGCTGTTGATAGTGGATATGATTCGAAAAATATATCAGGACGAAACCTATCCTTAGGAGGCTTTCAGAGTGTAATATTTGATCTAAGAAACAAAACTTTAATTCTCCATTCCCTATCCAATCCAAAGTACTACTTCTTGGAAATAGCAATTCATTCCTCCTAGGACTCTTCTGCCAGTTCATAGCAGTTTTCAAATAGACTAACACCTGGTCAATTTATTAACGATCAGGTTTTCATGATATACGAGTATGCAACAAGGCAAAAGATAAACAGATCACGTCAAGTCTTACATAAAAATGGACTGAGAAACTTTTTTCAGCTTAAGCTTTATTAGAATCTCTGTAAATGACATCGACTCTGAAGTAAACCCGTAAAAGCAGAAAGTTAGTGTCATTAGATTTGGCTTAGCTTGAGCTGGCCGGCCAATAGGGACACATAGACTGAATGTGTCCATAGTTTTACCAGAATTTGTTTGGCGATCAAACGTAAGAACCGCAATTAGGCACTAGGACTTAAATATGTTATAGAACAACTCCGTCCTATGGCAACTCTGTCGCCTCTAGTCGTTGGAGCCTCGACCTCGCGAGCTCAGGACACTAACACGAAACTTGCTCAACCGTTTCTTCCTGCAGATCGCCTTTCTTACATTTGCTGTTACTTACAAAGCATGTGACGTCAGGAGGCAGTGCCCAGTTCGTATGCCGCACGTGAGCCTTTAGTCTTGTATCCTAAGAAATATGAGCAACTTTGTGAGTCTAACTTCATAAGTTTAGCACATGGTCTTAGAAATTTTCCAGCCCCGCGCTTTTGCCCTCCACTGAACCATATGCAACTCCTGTCTCCTTTTGATTTCTCCCAAACGGATTGGGGAGTCAAACGTCGATTGATCGGGTGTTATTTCCTCCTTTCCAACTCATCGGCCTTTTTGTTACCTTATATTCCTTTATGACCGGGAGCCCAGTATCGATATGCCTAAGCGAAGTCTCTCTAATGCTTCCTTGCATTCAAGTGGACTTCTTGATGAAGTACTGTTTGAAATTATTGCCTTGATCGCCGCCTGACTTATCGCTCGCTTCGTGAACAAACGTTCTAAGTAGACTTTTTATGAAAACACAGATATGATTGAAGTTAGGTAGGAAAACTAAAAATACATAATTTTACAAAAAGAAAATTATTATAATGTAAAATTAAAAAATTTAAAAAAATACGTGCTAGGTCTACCTGAAAGCAACTTATCACTGGGTTTTTAAATTTCGTTTCTAGAATTCAGTTCGAATTTTGATTTTCGCTTCAACTAACAATACCTTGGATTCAACTTTTTAAATATTGCGGTGCGTTTATGAGTTCTTAAGTGCTTGATATGCTAACGAAATGAACTAGGAGGGCTTCCCATACTCTCATTACTACTGTAGCGAATTTCAGAGAACTCTTGATTGTTGTTGTTGTTGTTGTTGTTGTACCAATGTTTCGCCCCACCTAATAGCTGCGACCGATCACAAATTGTCATCAATATCCTCTAACGGGAGTCCAAGGAAACTTGCTGTTTCGACAGGGGTGGTGCAATGCAGATCACCCCAGCGGGTTAGGGGATAAGAATATACCCGCGGTAGGTATGCCTGTCGTAAGAGGCGACTAAAATACCAGATTCAAGGGGCTGGATAGCGCAACCCTTCAGGTTGCCAGCGCAATATATAGCTTCTCCAAACCCAATTGTCAACCTCACCTATCCGCGGCGAATCCTGTTTCACTAACAGAAGAGGCTCTGGCGACCCCAAGCTCCTCATGGAACTTGGGGTGGAATGGCCTGAAGGTTTAATGTGGCCACATAAATCGTTCCCGGGATGGTCGGGCCAGCACCTTAATGGTGCTGTGGTACCGGAGCGTACCGGATCTGTATCCGGCAAAGGACCATCATATCGATAACACTCCCCAAAGCCTTCCGGGAGCAACGTTATCGCTACAACAACAACAACATCAACAGGGGTGGACCATACTGAAAGGGGTGTTAGAAGCGTTGGTTCCACATTACAATTAAAGAGGTGGTTGGTGTTATGTGGGGACACATTGCAAGCGAGACATACGTTTTGTATGTCTGGGTTGAGTCTGGATATGTAAGAGTTTAACCTGTTACAGTATCCGTTTATTCTGTTGCAAACCTCATCGATCTTTGGGCCCGGGCCTGTGGCCATTATTGCGCAGTCATCGGCGTAATAAACAATAGTAACTCCTGGTGGCGAAGGTAGTGTTGATATGTAAAAATTAAACAAAAGTGGAGATAGGATACCACCCTGAGGCACCCCTTGTTTAATTCTTCTTGGCTTTGATATTTCGTTTCTGAATTGTACCGATGCCTGCCGACCAACCAGATAATTTGCGGTCCACCTTTTAAGACATGGGGGAAGGGTAGACCCTTCCAAGTCTTGCAGTAACGTGCCATGGTTGACCGTATCAAAGCTTTTGATAGGTCTAGCGCTACGAGTACTGTTCTATGGTGGGACTTCTGATTTAAACCGCAATTTATCTGGGTGCTAATGGCATTTAGTGCGGTGGTGGTGGAGTTTTCTAAAGCCATGCTGATGACAGGCTAGCTGCAAATTTGCTTTGAAGTGGGGGAGCAAAATGGCTTCAAGCGTCTTGGCTACTGGCGATAGGAGAGATATCGGGCGATATGACTATCCTATGTTAGCTGGTTTCCCAGGCTTTAGTAGCGGGACCACATTGGCCATTTGCCATTTTTCGGGTATGACAAAGGTGGAAAGAGACAGGTTGAAGACATGTGCTAAATATTTGAAACCCTCTTTCCCTAGGCTTTTAAGCATCGGCATGGCTATGCCGTCTGGGCCCACTGCTTTGGATGGTTTAGCATGACCGATGGCATCCTCAACCTCTTTGGCGGTGATGGTAATTGGTGACGTGCTGAACTTATGTTTACGTGCGTGTCTGTTGGCCCTCCGTCTATTTTTGTCGACCGTAGAATGCATTATGTATTGTCGGCAGAAAGCGCTCGCGCATTTTTTCGCATCCGACAGAACTTTGTCGCCAAAGGCGATGGAAACTTTGTCATTGTGCCTAGACGGATTCGATAAGGACTTTACAGTGGACGAAAGTTTACCTACACCGGCAGAGAGGTTACAACCGCTTAGGTGCTCCTCCCATTTCGCCCGCTTGTGTTCATCCACAAGCAATCTGATGCGTTGGTTTATATCCCTTATTTGGGGGTCGCCGGGATCGAGCTGTCTTATAAGGTCACGTTCTCCCGCTAAACTTGCGGCCTCTGCCGGGAAGTGGGGCCGAATTTCGGAAATTCTACCGGCGGGAATGAAACGAGCCGAGGCGGATTCAATGACCTTGCGGAAAGCACGCTCCCCTTGGCGGGCATCAGTTGGGATAGGGAGGGCAGCAAAGCGGTTGTCTGTAAAGGATTTGTATTCGTCCCACTTTCCTTTTTTAAAGTTAATGAAAGTGCGTTTTTCTGCGACGATGAAGTCGGCGGGACGCTCGAGCGAAATAAGTATAGGCAGGTGGTCGGATGCCAATGTTGCCATCGGCTGCCAGTTGACGCAGTTTGCGAGTTCTGCGCTCACGATTGAGATATCCGGCGAACTGTGACAGCTTCCTACCATACGTGTGGGGGCGTCTCCGTTTATAGTGCAGAACGTCGTTTCTTCTATTTGATCCGCTAACATCTCACCCCTACTGTCCACCCGCAAGTTTGAATGCCATAGATCGTGATGGGCATTGAAATCGCCTAAGATAATGCGATTGTTTCCAGTGAGTACACCGCTGATATCAGGGCGGTATCCACTGGGGCAACAGGTGAAAGGAGGGATGTAGATGTTGATGATTTCTAGATTTGCATCGCCCGACCGTACAGATAATCTTTGACGTTCTAATACAATGTCCCTGCGGTCGATGTCGGGATCAAATATATGATATTGCACAGTGTGGTGATTGATAAACGCGAGCCGCCTCCATTTCCGATCTCGCGATCTTTTCTGTGGACATTATACCCAGAACAGGTCTGCAATGCAGATCCTGCTGTGAGTTTAGTCTCTTGAATCGCAGCAATGCGGGTGTTGTGCCGCTTCATGAAGTCGACTATCTCCGTGTTCTTCCCAGTTAATCCATTACAGTTTAACTGCAGAATTCTGAAGTGCATGGTGGAGACGTCGTCACTCTGGGAGTAAGTGACGGGTGACTACGCCTGGGTTGTGGGAGGCCAGAACGCAGACTACGGGACGTCCTTGGACGTGAACAGCAAGGAGCCACAAAAGATTTATAGAAGTTACGTGAACGTCTGGTTTTGGGGTCTAGCCCAGAACAACCTGTCCGATGCAACCATCCCTTACACGAGACACACTGACAAGAGTATGACCGTCCCAAAAAGATTATTTTCCGGCAGATGCAGCAAATCCATTTCTCAGGGCCGGGTCAGGAGACGGACCCGGATTGGGTTCGATACCTTCCCGAAGCAAGAGAATATGGAGCAGTCCCGCTGCAAGGAGCTGCTAGGAGGATGGCAATTTGTGGGAGGGACGCAACAAATTAAATGGGGTTACACTGAAATGGCTGTCCTTGGTCGGGAAAAATCCCGAGTCGCTCCGGTACATAGAACCGACGGCCTGGGGAAGCGACTCTTGATTGTTCGGCACCTTCTGTTATCGTTCGAATCGCTGAACTGTCGAATAAATAACTGTATAGCAAATAATAATAATAATAATAATAATAATAATAAAATAGTAGTACCTCACAGTTAATCACTCGCGTACTTCAATTATAACTTTTTAAAATCAACTATCATTTGCCTATTTCTACTAGGGTCCAGACCTTTCGCGAAAAGCTCCCTCGAACAGTTGCTTGTTTATTTTTCGCTTCTATATCACATAGTTGGTTATTTAGCTGCATACATTAGACTGGGTCGATTTATTAATCGATATCGCGCCAACGATTTTTCGATAGGATTTGGGCTCACTACGCATACCCAAAAAATAATAATTTTTGAGCCTGCGAAATTTAATTTTTTTGACTTTTTTCCACTTTGATTTTTAAGGTTTTTTCATGACCTATAAAAAAATTTTCGTTATTTTTGTTATCGCCAACGTTTTTAGCGGTCATTTGTGGGTCGAACAGGGTATACATATGAAACATTTTTTAGTAGGTCATGAAAAAAAACTTAAAAATTAAAGTCGAAAAAAATTTCGCAGGCTCGAAAATAATTTTTTTGGGTATGCGTAGTGAAAATTTTTTTCCTGAGCACAAATTCTATCGAAAAGTCGATGGCGCGATATCGGTTAACTTTCGTCCATACAAATCGACCCACCCTAGTATACATGCACATGTGTCATCATCTTCGCTCTTAGCTGATTACATATATGTGAAATGTCAAGGCGAATCTATACCAGGTGGTGGCAAAGCGAATTCAAACAATTCGCCGTGCAGAAGAACGTCAAGTTAAAAGAAAATTTTCATTGATTTCGATCAAGGCGAATCTATACCAGGTGGTGGCAAAGCGAATTCAATCAATTCGCCGTTCAGATGAATTTCAAGTCAAAAGAAAATGTTCATAGATTTCGATTAACTGACATTTTGTTGTAGCAGGCTTTGTATGGAAATTGTCAAGAAGTAGCAATCAGCTGATGGGATAACACCAGCTGGTACTGAATTCGCCTTGGATTTCGATTAACTGGCATATTGTTGTACAAGGCGTTGTATGGAAAATTATCAAGAAGAAGCAATCAGCTGTTGGGATAACATCACCTGGTACTGAATTCGCCTTGTGAAATATTCTCTCGCTCTTAGCTTTGTTGTTTACATGTATTTGTGGATGCTTTCTTTGCTGTTGTGCATTTATTTACTAGCACCATAGTGACGTTTCGAACAGCTAATATGCGCCACGCTGCTTTACATTCGTAGGAAAGTAACTAGCAATTAAATCTTAATAATAAGTACCAGTACTATTTATAATCACCCTTATCGCGAAGTTCACGCGGAAAAATGTTCGCCTTCACTTCTTTTGTTCGGGTGAACTTTTTCCGCCTATCGGCAATTTCGGGCGAACAAAGGTTCACTTCGAAACAGCTGATGTTCTATTGTGAATTGACAGTGAACAAACAATTTACTTACAACTGTGTAAATTTTGTAACCAAGCATATATTTTCTTAAAATACAACAAAATAGAAATAAAAAATTTATAAAATAATGATTAGTATTGAAATTGATTGAGCGCGGGGAGAATATAAATGTGAAAGCGATTCGGAGGCAATTAAGGGATAGTTCTAACAATTTGGAGCTGAATAATTCACTGTAAGCTAAATATTACTTTTTTCAGCACTTTTGAATAACAAGTTAATTTTATTCAATTAGCTTTCGCCAATATTAGAGGCTAAACAAGTCGGCATTCTAATATTTGATAGTTATTCAAACCAACTCCTTGCCACCATTGAAGCAAATATTTTGGAGTTCCACCAATTGTAAAATTGAGTACATGTCTTCGTTTTTTCGCATAGGGAAAAGGCGTCGGAAAGGACCATGAGGTGGGTCTTAGCTGATCTTGTTTCAGTGAGGTGCTCAACATTTTGGAACCGTTGCTTTGTCCACAATGGATAACTTGGACGACTGATACGTTGTCATAAAAAATAGAATTTACAGCAGTACAGGAATTTCACGTTTTTCCACTCAGCTTCCGATTGTGCATTATTTATTGATTTATTTGTAATAATATAAGTACATATAATTATAAAAGTATCAAATTTTAAAACAAAAAATCACTTACATTTTAATTTCCTCTCGTTCACCTGTAAAATATAAGTGAACAAATTTGGGTTTCCCCGCTGTTCATTTCGCCCGAACAAAGAGTTGCCGATAAGGTGAAATCTTTTTCGAACATGAACAATTTTTTCGCCACCCTCTGCGATAGGGTGAACAAAAACTGTGAATATTTTCGAGTGAAAATAAAACTCGCGATAAGGGTGAATAAATACTTACTTTTTCTCTGAATTTTTTTTCTAGTGGGTACCAGTGCTACCATTTAAGCTTTTTTAAAGTTAGATTTAGCTTTTTTCCGTTTAGATTGAAAAATTGGGATTTAACTTTAAGCTTTTTTTTTAGCATTTTCCATGAATTTTCAGCACTTTTGAGCTTAAACTTTTTTTTGATCTACATAAACAGTTTAGTGTAGATTACATTTTAAAAACATTGAATGAATTTTCGCTGGATGCTTTTGATTTGATATAAACGTATTGCACTTGTGTAACGCCCGAACATATACGACCATTTTGCTGTAACCGAAATAGGTGTGCGCTGCCATGATGAAATTAATAGTCAGGTGTTCTCACCCCGTCGGCTTTTCTCTTATCATAGATGAATGGATTTGCGACTCTTTGTTTCGAGAGAGCGCTGTTAAAATGCACATTTTTGTCAATGATACCACTCCAAACAAAAATGAATAGATCTGAATATGGGGATTTTTGATATACATTTCGGCGATTTTATAGTTAATGATTGAATAACACGATAGTCGAAAAATATTAATTTCTTTAAACTTATTTTACAATAATACGACTAGTTAATGTTAAATATAAACAAAGCTAAGTAAAATTTACATTTGGATTAAATTAATTAGTCAAATATTGTAACGAATTTAACTCACAGTGAAAACCAAATATTCTTTTGAAATTTGAGTAAATCGGACCTAGGATATATGTAATAGTTAACATCATTAAGTGGATAGGGCTTATCTTACATGTCTAGGACCTCGCCTAATTGCTGCCTCGAGACCTGGAAACTCTGCCACCCCTTGACCTTGCGAGCGCAGAACACGGACACAGAACGAAAAATGTGCTAAGTCCAAGTTAAAAAAAAAAGATAAAGAAATTATAGAAAGAAGATGTGCAAAGTCTCAAAAGTACTCATAACTTTGCAATGATTTTGTTTTGCAATATGCCGATAATTGGTATTTAAAAAAGACAAATTGAAGAAGAAAATTGCATTGTTAGACTCAAAAAATTTTAACTGTAGGCAAGTTTAGACGGGGGTATGTCCCCCTGAAAAAATCAAGAAAACGCACTTAGCACGTTTGCTCACGAACCCAGCGATGCAAAACAGGTCAATTTAAGTATTATTGATAATGAAATCCTAATAATAATCTTGAAACCAGTAAAATTTTGGCGAAATGACACACACATTCAAAAATAATAAAAATTTTAAAGTACAAGAGTAGCAGTCGCAGGTACTGGATTAAAGTTCTGAAAAAACGGCACCAAAATACTTTACAAACATTTTTGTAAGCCGGTTCGCTGATCGACAGTGGTTTGGTAAAGCATTTGAAGGGTATTGTTGCCATGAAAAGCTACTCAGCGAAAACGTATGTAACATGTATGTCCATTCCCGTCAATTTGTTGGAAGAGAAGCTCCGCCTGAATCTCCACAGAGCTATAACGCGCCAAGTTATTTCTTATTATTATCATACTTGGCATCATTTACACGAAATTAAATTACCTTTGCCTTAAACGAGAAATAGGCCAGCAAACAAACAAAAATTACTTAATAGGCACTAACGAGCACAATGACATTAGAAAAAATAACCATTTCCGTCTTTTTGCTGCGTAATACCAGAAGTTGGTACACGAATAACTCTTGTAGATGAGTATTTTGTAAGGTAAGTAACGGCATTAATCCATACAAAGCCAAAAAGAAGCAGACCAACCGAGTGAGTGATTTTTGTTCTGACCATCATCCAGCAAACCAGTTTTAATATGTTGCGGTAAAATAAAGAAAAAGCGAACTAACTCCCGCTGTTTAAATCTCTTTGTGACGTACATTGAGTTGGATGTTTTATGGAATGCAAGAACTCAATAATTAAAAAAGTACAAAATAAGTATTTGGCATACTGGTTATTTTTGAAATTACGATAATTATTACATATATCGAAACAAAGCCAACTCCTAAATGCATACGAAAGCCATATTTAACAAGCGAATTTAAAGGCTTCCCAAAACCACTTAAGATTGACACCCATATTGTACAATAGAATGTTGTTTACAATTTATTTGATATCTCGCAAACTGGTTGTGTTATGGGAATGAAGCAGACATCTTACAGCTATTGTTGTTCTTGTAGCGATAAAGATAATCCAAGAAGGTGCTATTGATGCTGATGGTCCTTTGCCGGATATAGATCCGGTACGTTCCGGTAGCAAGCACCATTCAGTTACTGAACTGACCATCTCGGGAACTATTTAATATGACAACATTGAACCTTCTAGGCCTTTCGGAGTCGGCATAAGACATGTAGGTCTCGTCCCGCCAATCTGTAGGAAAAATTTGAAATTACGACGTAAATTGGAAGAGAAGCTCGGCCAAAATCTCCTCGGAGGTACACGTAATGTTTGCCAAACCATTGCCTAGTGGCAACCTCGCTGAGATAAACTTTTTGCAGTTGAAACACATTTTTCTAAAGTACACATTATCGTTTTGCACTTCCCCGGTCTTCAGTCGAATCGAATCACGCACACATTTCTAGTTATTGTAAAACGAAAATTTAAAAAATATATTACGAAAAGTAAAATTTCAAACTTCGAAAGCTTAGGGGTATTATTTTGGAGGCTAACTTCTAAAAATGGATGAATAGCCTTTTGACTTATGGCTAAATTCGTAAGAAATGGTTAAGTCCAATACACAGAGTTTAGTGTTGTTATTGATGCTAGAAAAAAAAATTAGGACATGTTTTTGAATTGCCAATTTCTCAGCATGTCCACTTAGTTTTGTTTTTCTGTTTTTCCTCCATGGTTTTGTTCTAAATTAAATCGTGACTACATGAACTTACATTCATATATGCGTACATACATACGAATTTGTGTCATATTTAAAATAATACCACAGACAGCTATAAACTAGTTTTAATGAAGGGCATCGACATAAATTGACACAAAAAATTTAAATAATTAAGATTTAGACAAACAAGCATTCAAATACTAGTCTTATACTAAACAAGTAAGGAAGTCTAAGTTGGGGGAAACCGAACATTACATACACAGCTGTACACTTGAAATGCTGTTGTTGTTTGTTTCGTTTGCTTACATAGAAAATTGCTTAGTCATAAAAGGGGCGGTGCCCCGCCCATTTTTTAAAATTTGAAGTTTTTTCTATTTATTGTTATAATTCCACTTGGGAAATGAAATACGATTGATAGAAAGCTCTTTTGCAAAGACATAGCTTATTTTATTCGTCCACGACCCTTTTAAAAATCTTTTATATAAAAGTGGGCGTGGTCCTTAAGCAATTTCGTTAATTTTTCTTCAAAGCATTCCTTATAGTAAAGGCAACATCTCTGCCGAATTTTGTTACGATAGGTTTAACGATTTTTGATTTATGATTAATAATATTTGTAAAATTGATTTTATCACAAGTGGGCGGTGCCACGCCCATTTAAATTTTTTATTTTTTTTTTAAATTTTTATCAATAGTCTCAATATCAGTCTACACGTCAAATTTCGACGTTCTAGGTGTATTATTTACTAAATAATCAGGTTTTTGTGTTTTCCAAAATGTTATATATATAAAAAGTGGGCGTGGTTATCATCCGATTTCGCTCATTTTCAATACCAATCTATTCTGGGTCCAGATAAGCTCCTGTACCAAATTTGGAGAAGATATCTCAATATTTACTCAAGTTATCGTGTTAACGGACAGACGGGCGGACGGACGGACATGGCTCAATCAAATTTTTTTTTTTGATACTGATGATTTCTATAAATGGAAGTCTATATCTATCTCGATTCTTTTATACCTGTACAACCAACCGTTATCCAATCAAAGCTGTACAAGTACAGCTGGGTATAAAAACGGTTTTAGTGAAATAATCATAGATTTAAATATATGGAAATATATTTCCACACTATTATTATACATAATTATCACAATTAGGCCTCGATGCACTGCGACCTTTATTTATATATATTGTGCTTGCATTTCAGCCTATTACAGTATGTGGAATAGGGCGGGTCGATTTAAAAATCGCTCATTGCTCTGTGAAAATCGTATTCTAGGGATCAAAATAAGAAACTTTGCCGAAGGAACCATACCTCTAAAACGAATTCTGATGTCCCGTCCCCCCAATTTGGGTCGAACTTTTGGGTTGGGGCAAATTTTGAAAAATCCCACTTTGACTCATTTAGAGTGCTCCAATCGAGTCCAAATGTATGACCGACCCCCACTAACTTTGGAGGCCCGACCCACCGATGCCAGTGGCACACCCCCTGGAACCCCCCTGGGGCTTCACCATACAAACATTTACGTCTAGCAACCAGGGGGGTTCCAGGGGGTGTGCCACTGGCATCGGTGGGTCGGGCCTCCAAAGTTAGTGGGGGTCGGTCGTATATTTGGACTCGATTGGAGCACTCTAAATGGGTCAAAGTGGGATTTTTCAAAATTTGCCCCTACCCAAAAGTTCGACCCAAATTGGGGGGGGGGCGGAACATCAGAATTCGTTTTATAGGTATGGTTTCTTTGGAAAAGTTTCTTATTTTGATCCCTAGAATACGATTTTCACAGAGCAATGGGCGATTTTTTTGCCTCCCCACAAATCCACCTCTCCAGACTTTTTACTCCATATCACGGAGGGATAAAGAATCACGCCGCCGTGATGGAAAAGTCTTTGGGGCGACCGGCGTTTTATCCTTCAGCTCACAAAAGCGACCGATTTGTTTATGGGATAGATTCAACTTATTTAGGTGATATCGTAGACTGTAGTGTGTCCCGTATAGTAGGTACCCGGTGAGATTTCATAGGTCCTCTCTGCTTATTTATTCTTTTATTTATTTCGAAAGTCAAAAGCAACAGCGATTCTTACTAACTAAAACAAGTTCTACAACGGAGTTAAATAAGTTGAAAAAACAAAATTTTTTTTTGAAAAAGAAAAAACAAGTATAATATATAGGAGCATTCCGCGCATAGTTGCTAGACGTAAGTTTAATATAAAAAGGATAATAAAAACGTAGAGACCTAGTTAGTATAGGAAAGTTAATAACGCGCAGCAAGGAGGGACAGTCAATGTCACTATTAATAACTCCAAAAATCAGAGACGAAGAAAGCGTCGTTCTAATTTCTAGAAACTCTAAGTTAATAAGCAGCAGATGGGAGCGATAGAGAGGGACTGGGTCGAACAAATGTGAAGATCTTAGACAAAATTTCAGGAAAACCTTTTGTACTCGTTCAATCCTATCAAATTGCAAACTTATGGTACGGCCTCCAGATAAGGGAAGCATATTTAAGTTTGAAGCGATGAATAGAGCAATTTCAGGGTATATGGATCTGAAAAATTGATGATGTTACGCCTTAGGAAACCTAGAGAGGCATACGCACTAGAGATAATGCAATTAATATGTCTATTGAACTAGAACGAGGAGACGAAGATGACCCCAAGATCCTTGATCTCAAGTAGAGTTTGAGCAGGAGGCATTGCAGATTTTTGCGAACTTAAAAAATAAATGCGAGTCACGGCACCAGAGAGCTAATATATTTATGTCTTCTTGTAGACGCTGTGCAGCTTCAAAGGTTTTTAATTTCAGTGACTGTAGACCGACCAACAAAAAAACCATGCTGAATTGGCAGAATACAGTGTTTGACTGCGAAAAATATTTTTTCCTTAACAATACCTTCGATGAGTTTGAAGAAATATATAACTTAGACATTGGCCTATAGTTAGAAACATCATTCTTATTGCCATTTTTGAAGATTGGGGTAATATCCGCAACTTTCCAGGCATACGTTGGTTTCGATTTCTTAAAGTTCGGCTCATAGATGCCAGCTTCCGTTTTTCTGTCATGAAACCAGACCTCTAAGTCATGGTCGGTATATAGATTCTCTGTTTCCCAAAGAGTTCAGTTCACAATGTATATCTCGAAATTGCATGAAATTCTCAGCGTACACTCAGAGAAAAAATCGTTCTAAAACGAACCAAACAAGTTCAAAATTAAGAACATTCGTTAGCAAATTCGATTCGCATAATATGCAGTTTTTCATGTATTTCTCTTATTGAGAAATTCTTCTTTTTATTGATGCAATCTGAATATATACTTAAAACGTTTCATAAGAAGTTTGAGAATTAACTAAAGTAGTTCATTAACTGAAGTAGGTCATCTATGACTAGGGTTCACAAGAGAGGAGAGAGTACACGCCTTTGAGGCCATTTTCCAACGACTACAATTGACTGAGTTGTCCGTCCCAACTCAATACTGATTTTTCTTTTCTTTAGCATAGATAGCACCCAGAGAATGATTATTTGCCCTATATCCTTGCCAATCATAGCTTGTTCGATAGCTTGACGTGTCGTGTTATCAACTCCAAAGCCTTTTAAATTTTTTCCGTCAGGCCGTGAATAGTCGTATCCGTAGATTTTCCTGACTGATAGGCAAATTGAGTCCTACACAGAGGGAATTTGTTTAGTTTGACCTCCCTAATATGCTATTCCAAAATGTCTCCCGAACCTGTAGTCTAACTAGTCGATACGACGACGGCAACTGGTTCCCTGTGTATAAATTACATTTTTGTATGTTGTATAAAATATTTTCTAATCAAACTATGAGGAGGAGGCTGGTATCATTCATTAAACAAATTCTGAGATAGTTCGGTATTCAAGCCTTTGCTAACTAACTGCAATGAAGCCATCTATTGGAGACAATTTTATATCATCCGATTCGCAATAAAATACTTACACGTGTTCTGTTTATACCTGAGATCCCAATAGGTACCCCAGGAAAGAGTTAGACAACATTTTACAAAAGAAACTAAGTCATATTTGCGGTTCTGTAGGTTAAAACATACCATGTTGTTGTATTGGTTTATGCAAAAGCAACTTTAAAAAAATGTATGTACTTCTTAACTGTGTACGTTACTGCCATTTCGAGGAAACGTGATGTTGATGTTTATTAACTACACGAACCTCAAAGATTTATTGTCACCAAAAACAAGTTGCTCTTTGTGTACATATGTATGCGAGACATTAGAGCATATCAAAAAAAAAATTATAATGTTTGTATATAGAGCTCCTCTTCAAGCAGGCGATTTGAGTAACACAAATAAAAGGAATACATTCGAACAGACTCGTTATACTGTTGGCAGTGTAGGATCATAATTTTACAATGTTGTTGTTGTTGTTATAGCAATGTTTCGCCCCACCTAATAGCTGCGACCGATCACAAATTGTCATCAATATCCTCTAACGGGAGTCCAAGGAAACTTGCTGTTTCGACAGGGGTGGACCACAATGAAAGGGGTGTTAGAGGTGTTGGTTCCACATTACACTTAAAGAGATGGTTGTGTCATGTGGGGACACATTGCAAGCGGGGCATACATTTTGTATGTCGGGTTGATTCTGGATATGTAAGAATTTAACCTGTTACAGTATCCAGAACGAAGTTGAGCCAGAGTGACTTGCGCTTCCCTGGGGAGTATGCGTTCTTCTTCCGTAAGTTTTGGGTACTTTTCCCTGAGTACTGGATTCACCGGGCAATTCCCGGCATAAAGCTCCGACGCCTGTTTGTGGAGTTCACCAAGGACGTGCTTGTGTTTTTTTGCTTCATATGCCTGAGTTCTCAGGTGCCGCATTTCCTCAAAATGCTTACGGAGATGACTCCTTAAGTCCGTAGGCGATGTTGGCTCATCAATCAGATGTCTGTTGGGATGCCCAGGCTTCTGGGTATTCAACAGGAACTGTTTGGTTAGCATCTCATTTCTCTCCCTGATGGGGAGTATTCTCGCCGCATTATGTAGATGGTGTTCTGGGGACATAAGAAGACAGCCCGTGGGGGTTCTGAGCGCAGTATTTTGGCAGGCCTGTAGCTTCTTCCAGTGGGTAGTTTTTAGGCTTGGCGACATAGGGGACGTGTAGCACGCAAACGGCTGGCCAATTGCTTTGTATATGGTAATGAACGCTTCTTTGTCTTTTCCCCAAGTACTGGCAGCAAGGGATTTGAGGATTTTATTACAGCTCTGGATTTTCGGTACAATTGCGACTGCATGCTCACCAAAATGTATATCCTGATCAAACGTCAGACACAAGATTTTGGGGTGTAGGACAGTCGGTAGCGTAGTGCCATCGACGTGGATGTTCAAAATGATCGACATTTGGGACGTCCAAGTTGTAAATAGGGTCGCGGATGATTTAGTCGGTGATAATGCCAGGTTTCGCGGGGCGAAAAAACTGAAGAGATCAGGGAGGTAGCCGTTTATTCTGTTGCAAAGTTCATCGATATTTGGGCGCGGGCCTGTGGCCATTATTGTGCAGTCATCGGCGTAAGAAACGATAGTAACTCCTTCCGGTGGCGAAGGTAGTTTTGATATGTAAAAATTAAACAAAGGTGGGGATAGGACATCATCCTGTGGCTCCCCTTGTTTAATTCTTCTTGGCTTTGATGTTTCGTTTCTGAATTGCACCGATGCCTGCCGACCACCCAGATAATTTGCGGTCCACCTTTTAAGACATGGGGGAAGGGTAGACCCTTCCAAGTCTTGCAGTAACGTGCCATGGTTGACCGTATCAAAATCTTTTGATAGGTCTTGCACTACGAGTACTGTTCTATGGTGGGGCTTCTGATTTAAACCACAATTTATCTGGGTGCTAATGGCATTTAGCGCGGTGGTGGTGCTATGGAGTTTTCTAAAGCCATGGTGATGACAGACTAGCTGCAAATTTGCTTTGAAGTAGGATAGCAAAATGGCTTCAAGCGTCTTGGCTACTGGCGATAGGAGAGATATCGGGCGATATGACTCTCCTATGTTAACTGGTTTCCCAGGCTTTAGTAGCGGGACCACCTTGGCCATTTTCCATTTTTCGGGTATGACAGAGGTGGAAAGAGACAGGTTGAAGACATCTGCTAAATATTTGAAACCCTCTTTTCCTAGGCTATTAAGCATCGGCATGGCTATGCCGTCGGCCCACTGCTTTGTATGGTTTAGCATGACCGATGACATCCTCAACCTCTTTGGCGGTGATGGTAATTGGTGACGCGCTGAGCTTATGTTTACGTGCGTGTCTATAGGCCCTCCGTCTATTTTTGTCGACCGTAGAATGCATTATGTATTGTCGGCAGAAAGCGCTCGCGCATTTTTTCGCATCCGACAGCACTTTGTCGCCAAAGGCGATGGAAACTTTGTCATTGTGCCTAGACGGATTCGATAGGGACTTTACAGTGGACCAAAGTTTACCTACACCGGCAGAGAGGTTACAACCGCTTAGGTGATCCTCCCATTTCGCCCGCTTGTGTTCATCCACAAGCAATCTGATGCGGTGGTTGATATCCCTTATTTGGGGGTCGCCGGGATCGAACTGTCTTATAAGGTCACGTCCTCTCGCTAAACTTGCGGCCTGTGCCGGTAAGTGGGGCCGAATTTCGGGAATTCTACCGGCGGGAATGAAACGAGCCGAGGCGGATTCAATGACCTTGCGGAAAGCACGCGGGCATCATTTGGGATAGGGAGGGCAGCAAAGCGGTTGTCTGTAAAGGATTTGTATTCGTCCCACTTTCCTTTTTTAAAGTTAATGAAAGTGCGTTTTTCTGCGTCATGAAGTCGGCAGAACGCTCGAGCGAAATATGTAAGTATAGGCAGGTGGTCGGATGCCAATGTTACCATCGGCTGCCAGTTGACGCAGTTTACGAGTTCTGCGCTCACGATTGAAATATCCTGCGAACTGTGGCAGCTTCCTACCATACGTGTGGGGGCGTCTCCGTTTATTGTGCAGAACGCCGTTTCTTCTATTTGATCCGCTAACATCTCACCCCCACTGTCCACCCGCAAGTTTGAATGCACTAGATCGTGATGGGCATTGAAATCGCCTAAGATAATGCGATTGTTTCCAGTGAGCACACCGCTGATATCAGGGCGGTATCCACTGGGGCAACAGGTGACAGGAGGGATGTAGATGGTGATGGTTTCTAGATTTGCATCGCCCGACCGGACAGATAATCCTTGACGTTCTAAGACACTGTCCCTGCGGTCGATATCGGGATCAAATATATGATATTGCACAGTGTGGTGTATGATAAACCCGAGGCCGCCTCCATTTCCGCTCTCGCGATCTTTTCTGTGGACATTATACCCAGAACAGGTCTGCAATGCAGATCTTGCTGTGAGTTTAGTCTCTTGAATCGCAGCAATGCGGATGTTGTGCCGCTTCATGAAGTCGACTATCTCCGTGATCTTCCCAGTTAATCCATTACAGTTTAACTGCAGAATTCTGAAGTGCATAGGGGGAGACGTCGTCACTCTGGGAGTAAGTGACGGGTGACTACGCCTGGGTTGTGGAAGGCCAGAACGCGATTGCTGTTGTGGCCCTGGGACTAGACTTCCTTGGGTAGGCATTGGGGTACCCGGTGTATTTGGGTATGCGGCCTGGCAACATGGCGTAATGAAACCCGTCGGGGGGTTGCCGTCGCGAAGACCAGAACATCTAGGAAAGTGGCACCGTCCATGGCAGGAGCTGCATTGGGCGGATGTGGCAAACGTATATGTTTTACAATCTTATATATATTTTTTTTCTTATATAATTTTACAATCTTAAGCTTTCCTAAACGCCATCACAAACTCATAATCTGCATCCATTGCTGATTTATAGTGGTGATCGAAAAGTTATAAAAAAATGGTATTTCAGAAGTTGTAGGGAAAATTAAAGATGTGTATCTCACGAACAATACAAAGCTGGTATCATTCGTCATAAAAGATGTGTACCCATCAGTACCAATACCTGAAACTATGGTCATTTTATACAAAATGTTGGCCAATCAAGTTAGTAACAGCATTGCAAGAGAGTTTTTGGACAATTTCAGATTCAATAATAGAATATATAGGCAAATAAAGGAACTTGGAATGGACAATCCAACATCAGCTATACTTATGGAAGTTTAAGTTCTGCAGCTGGTATAATTTTCTCCAGCACCAAATTAAAAAAGTCGCATAATAAAGGGTCACCGTCTCTGGAACCTCCTTTCGCGTACGTCTTAGAGAGGTCCTTCCCAATTCTGATTGAGCTGGTGGTCTTACTCGACATCATTTTCCACAGCCGTATAAGTTTTGCGGGTAAGCCAAATTCAGACATTGCGGAATATAAGCAGCTCCTTTTCGTACTGTCGAAGGCGGCTTTAAAATCGACGAATTCTTTTTTCCCGATTTTTCCAAAATTTGGCGTATAGTGAAAATCTGGTCGATGGTAGATTTACTAGGTTTAAAGCCGCACTGATAAGGTCCAATCAGCCGATTCACCCCGGACTTCAATCATTTTCTCAATACGTTTGACAGGACCTTATATGCGATACTAAGTAGGCTGATTCCGCGATAGTTGACGCAGTTTGCAGGATCTCCTTAAAAGAGCAGAGAAAATATCATTAGTTTTAATGGATAATTTCGGCCGGTTTTATTCAAAGTTTTTTTCGAGTTCCGAGTTTCGATGCAATTTTGTATCTTCTACAGGGAGTTATTTAAAAAACATATTTCTGAACAATTTTACTAAAATACTTCAAGTCTGTAAGACTATTTTTGTTTTTTTTTATGATACGCGCTTGTGTTCACAAACATACATACGTATATATGTGTACAAGTCAACTATGTATATATATAAAAGGTAATCAGTATAAACCACATTGTAATATAAAACAAAACCAAATACAAAGATCAACAAGAATATGGGAGAGATCGTAAAGTTCTTAAGAGCCATAAACAGTCGGCTGGTGTTGGAAGCCAAAAAGCCACTAAACGATAGCAAATATTCATAAAGAAAAGCAACTCATCATTGACGCGTCGAAGAGATTGTTCAAAGGCAGTGGCTTGGTGGTATGGGAAATAAAACAACATAATGAATTTAAGTTGCGGCCACCGTGGTGTGATGGTAGCGTGCTCCGCCTATCACACCGTATGCCCTGGGTTCAACTCCCGGGCAAAGCAACATCAAAATTTTAGAAATAAGGTTTTTCAATTAGAAGAAAAATTTGTCTAAGCGGGGTCGCCCCTCGGCAGTGACTGGCAAGCGCTCCGAGTGTATTTCTGCCATGAAAAGCTCTCAGTGAAAACTCATCTGCCTTGCAGATGCCGTTCGGAGTCGGCATAAAACATGTAGGTCGTCCGGCCAATTTGTAGGGGAAATCAAGAGGAGCACGACGCAAATTGGAAGAGAAGCTCGGCCTTAGATCTCTTCGGAGGTTATCGCGCCTTACATTTATTTATTTAATGAGTTTAAGTCTTTAAGCCATTGAAGACACCACCAGCATAGGTTGCAATAATTTGTAAAGCAAAGTTTGCAGTTCAATATAGCATAGTCAGTGCATGTATCAACAGTCTGTTGTGAAATATAAGTAGGCATGTTTATACAAAACGAGATATATATCCATTCCAAGCTTAACTTGGATACCAGGACTCTGACGGCAAATGTTGTTGCTGCTTTTTAGTTGCCAGTTAAAACTTGTTGCATGCCATCTAAAGCAAAAATAAAAAAGATAACGAAACTAATTAACCCTAATGGAATTTTTTTTATCACATTGATGAGATAATTCAAAACTAACGTCAGACTATTTATCGAAAAATATCAACACTGCTGAGTGTTACCATGATTCAAGTTCTAAAACAATGCGTCATTTTTTTAGTTTTTTATGAGTTCATTGCGCCTGCTGAGTGGAGCATCACCCTATGTCGGCTGCCAGTTCGAAATCGCCCTGTCACAAAATATTTATCAAAAATTCCCCATCTAAGGATTTGTTTTAAAAGCTCCTTATCTCAGCATTATGTTGAAGAATTGAATTTATGCTAAGTTAGGGCATTTTTGAAACAAATTTTGAGATAGTGCTTTAAAAAAAAAATACTGCGTTCTTCAAATAAAATTGAAAGAATTACCAAAGCAATAAACCTATTTATTGTATACGGTTTCAAGTAATATATGTATGTTTTCTTCTCTTTCTAACATACTGCCGTTTGACACTGACCGATGTGTCAAGCCAGTGTGCATTTGACGTGCGAGAAAAGGAGCGGAATAACAGATATGGGCTCCTGTGATTTTATATGAGACCTATCGAACATTTTGCAAAAGTCGTAGAATGGGGTGTCCAAAAGCGCATATTTATGTCAACATTAAGAGTCAAAACACGAAAGTAAAGTTTTTCCACGTGTTCCAAAGTTATCTGCGAAAAAGCAACGGGAGTGTCTTTATCGGTACAACAACAACAGCTACACTATTTCGAACCCACAAATCACACAAGAAGATTGCGCACCATTAGATTAGATGGTTTTTATGTCGTATGAATTGACCCTTTTCCTTTAGCTCTTTTTCTCGCCCTTTTTTTCATTCGCTCAAGGGTCAGCTGCGACGTAGATGCGCAGAACGAAGCAATTTTGAACTCGTGAATGCGCAGTTTTCTAGCTTTTAGTATTATTATTACTTCATGTAAGTATTGTTTTCAATAAAACCGTTTAACTAAAAAATTTTTTTTAATTAGTTTATTTTCAAGTTTTCTTTATTTAATTGCCTATTATTTCTTATTCTTTTTAGTTCATTTAGTGACTCATTATTACAAGGACTCTTTCCTGACAATTTGTAACAATATAAGTCCTCAATACATAATCCTTCCCAAGACTTTACTCGACTCTGCGCCACGTATGCTTGTCCCTCCTCCAACTCTAAAATATTTTGATGTCACTTCTACCGGACTGTATGTAATATTTGTTCCAAATATGAGCCAAATCGGACATCATAGGTCGCTTTCTATTCTTGTATGTATTATGTGTTCCAAATATGAGCCAAATCAGATCACAAATACGACTTTTTGGATATCTCGAACCTTGCGCTACCTAGCGTCGATTTTTTTCATACGTCGCTTTTTATTCATGTATGTATTATGTGTTCCAAATATGAGCCAAATCGGATCACAAATGCGATATTTGTGAATATCTCGATCCTTGCGCCACCTAGCAGCGATTTTTTTTCATAGGTCGCTTTCTATTCTTGTATGTATTATGTGTTCCCAATATGAGCCAAATCGGACCACAAATGCGATTTTTGTGAATATCTCGATCCTTGCGGCGCCTAGCGGCGATTTTTTTATAGGTCGCTTTCTATTCTTGTATGTATTATGTGTTCCAAATATGAGCCAGATCGGATCACAAATACGATTATCGTGAATATCTCCATCCTTGCGCCACCTCGCGGCGATTTTTTCATAGGTCGCTTTCTATTCTTGTATGTATTATGTGTTCCAAATATGAGCCAAATCAGACCACAAATACGATTTTTGTGAATATCTCGATCCTTGCGCCACCTAGCGGCGATTTTTTCTTATTATTGCATTGTCATCGGGTTCTGAACTATATTCCAAGTTTCAACTTTGCAGCTTATCGGGAAGTTACTTAAATTTCAATTACAAAATTCGTGCCAGCCAGCCAACCAGCCAACCAACCAACCAGCCTGTCAAGTCAAGCTAAATAAAGCCGTTTAAAAAGAAGCATGTTGCTCGGGTGTTCGTAGCTTGTAAACCTCTACAATGTCTTTATCTGTTCACGAAATATTAAGTAAAAAACTTATAATTTCCCCAAAATGTATTGTCATTTACAAAATGTTACCACAACTAATATACTGCTAAATATACTTTTCCACTACAATTTTCGTTGAAGGGGATTGAATTATTCCCTATTTTCCTTGCTTCGCAAAGCAACCCTTCCTGATTTCTAAAGCTGGGAGTGCCGAATATCTGCTGTTGTTGGAGAATAAAGCCAGAGTTAAAGTTGACATAGTCATAACGCCATAGTCATAACCATATTTTTACTTATCCATATCAAATTGTCATCAATTATTAACCTAAAAATCGTGAACATTTCATAACAATGAAGAAAACGCAAAAAATTACAAACATATACCACAAAAAATAAGTCTCTTAGCCAAAACGTATCCAAAACAATAAATAAAATCCACAAAAAGTTAATAAATTCTCAAACTCAAATATTTTTAGGTTATGGATATGGCGAAAAACCAAAAACCCAATTGGTTGGCTATGATATGATTATGGCTTTAGCGTTATGGTATGGCACCATTAATCGATTGCATTGATTTCCATAAGGTTGGTTAGATCAGCTGTTTTATTTGGTTATGGATAAGTTACCATTAAGTGGCCCTTCAACTTGTAATTCATGATGAAATGAATATTCAGATGTTCTCATCCCGTTGACGTTTTCCCTTATTCTGACAAGTTCAGCATGCATAATAGACAACCCTCTATCACATATAACTGCCTTTGAATTATACTACGATCGGAGTAGATTTTGCAATACGTTTAGGAATATAATAACTATATAAGCCGCTACCAGAATTTTTTAGACATAAAGATTAACGTAACTTTGTATTTTTTTAACTGAAATATTGCTTCACTCCCACACTGTCCTATCTGCAAAGCTTGACTAAATTGGAAATAGTTAGGAAATTTGTTTAAAATCGATTGAGTAGTTTCAGGGTTTATACCGAACTAACGTCGTGACATACAATTTGTACATACTGAGTACCTGGGTTACCGAGCTTAGATTGGCGTGACTTAGCATTGTCCCATTAATTCTACAGCATCAAATATATAATTAAGGAAAGTGGCAACTCTACTCAAACATTGTATATCAATCCTTATGTATGAAAGCTTCGAATGTATCGAATTGATATAGGAAAAAATTGCATAGAAAGTGTTTAAGCCGTTGTCGAAATAGTAGAGGATATTTTAAGAAATAAGGTTAGGCAGCAACCCTAGGAGGCAACCCCACATAAAAATAACTTTGTTAAAATACAGTACCATATTCGAAATACTTTATTTTTTGTTACTATATTTTTATACCTTTCATGAACATGAAATGGTATATTAACTTTAGTCCGATGTTTGTAACGTTGAGAAATATACAAGATGGACTCACCATTAAGTAAACCGAATTGATCAGGGTGACGAACTGAGTTGATATAGGCATGTCCGTCTGTCCATCCGTCCGTCTGTCCGCCCGTCCGTCTGTCTGTTTGAACGTAAACTAGTCCCTCAAATTTTGAGATATCTCAATGAAATTTGGCACAAGGATGTATTTTTGTATTATATTAGACATTTGTCGGATCCGGTAGGATCGGACAACTATAACATATATCTCCCATACAACCGATCGTTCAGATAAGACGATTTTGGTCATTCCTGCCGCAATTTAGAAGATATAAACGTGAAACTCGGTGATATATATTCTAATATATCATAGAAGATATCCTGAAAAAATCACTTTGATCGAAGCTATATATAGTTATACCCCATACAACCGATCGTTCATATAGAAAGATTTTTGGCCATTTCTCCCTTAATTTGGAAAGTATAAACGTGAAACTCGGTGATATATATTTTAATATATCATAAAATATTTTCTGAAAAAATCGCTTTGATCGGAGCTATATATAGTATATACCCGATACAACCGATCGTTCAGATAGAAAGATTTTTGGCAATTTCTCCCTTAATTTCCAATATAAAAACGTTAAACTTGGCGATATTTATTCTAATATATCATAGACGATTTCCTGAAAAAATCACTTTGATCGGAGCTATATGTATATAGTATATACCTATCCCATACAACCGATCGTTCAGATAGAAGGATTTTTGGCCATTTCTCCCTTAGTTTCCAAAATAAAAACGTGAAACTTGGTGATATATATTCTAATATATCATAGAAGATTTCCTGTAAAAATCATTTCGATCAGTGCTATATATAATATATATCCCATACAACCGATCGTTCAGATAAGGGGGTTTTTTTACCATTTTTTTATATTTATCTTAAAATCGTTTAGATATATACATCTGTTCACTATATATTTCTTATATTATACAGCGCATTATTTGCAGAGTTCAGCCCCATTCATGAAAGGTATGAAGTCTTCGGCACAGCCGAAGACAGTCCCGTCCTTACTTGTTATCTTTAATTTCAATACGCCATTTACTTAAAAAAAATGTAAGCAAGTGGCAACTTTCTAAAAATATTTCAAGAAGGAACCCTCAAGTCAATAGGTGAAACTAATAGGTGTCAACTCTAACACACTCTATTTAAATTTTTATCCAATTCCATTGCGTCGTTTTCAAAAAAGTAGTGGATGTACAAATATACAAGAATTGCTCGTTTTAAGTTACAACAAGTTAGGGTGGGTGATTTTGTATGGATCGACTTTTTCAATGCCGTGTCTAGCGGACTTGAAGTTTGATACAAAAATGACTAGAGAAAATTACAAAAATTTACCAATCCACCGTTGCTACCTTGGACTGGGTAGGCAAAGTAAAGTCCGATACGTGGATACGGTAGGTTGGGGTATTTTCGAAACGGCAGCCGAGATGGGATATACCTAACTGGATCACAATTTTATGTTCGATTACCTAGCATTTATTTAAATCGATATACAATTTTCTCATTGGGTTTGCTTAACGCTTCAAACATTCGATGGATGATGCATTGATATGAACTTCGGTTGATTGCAGAGGATTTTTACCGCCTCAAGCATAGAATTGCTGTTTATGGCTATTGAAGTTTCAATTTGGTTATTGACAACGAACTTGTTTTATGCACACCAAAAAAAAAATGCAAAACTGAAATAAAGCTTGGTGCAGAGAGTACTGAGTACATAAGCTAATGCATATTAGGGAGTATTTGTTTTTGAGTTTTTTTGTTCTCCATTTTGCCTAACACTATTCGTTTTTTTAAATACACATGTTCTGGGCTACTAGGGGCCAAAAGCCTTATTTCTAATTGGTGTATAAATTGCTAATATGTTTTCCCAGATTTCTGTTCACTAAAAAGGGCCGAAAATTAAACAAAAAAAATAACGTTTGCTTTCTCATCAGAAATCGAGCTTTTTAACTCACATTTTTCTAGTAAATCGAAGCTTTAATTAAACGTGAAGTAATCGAACGCCCTAATAAATTAATATTATTTACTTAACGGGATTACAATAAGGCTCCATGTTTCCTGCCAAACACTTCAGTGCACGACCGTTGGTACCAAATACTTAGTTTGTAATCGGGCATACATTCACAATGTCTTACCATGGTAAGAAATAAGGTATTTCTAAAACCGTTTCTATATGATGGATCATTGTATCCGGTTGCACGGCAACTCCACCGTGAGTTCCAAAACCATCCAAAGCTAAGCATAAAAACAATAAAGCAGCTAAGCATTAAGCTGGATACATTGGTGCCGTATGTCGTATCGCTGTATCCGTATCCCTAACGTAATCAGCTGTTTATCGTTACGACGGTAAACCAAAACCCAATTGGTTGGCTACGATACGGTTACGATCTTAGCGGCACCAATAATCGATTGCATTGATTCTCATAAGGTTGGTCGAATCAGCTGTTATAAGGTTACCGATACGGTTACCGATAAAGCACCAATGTCTCCAGCTTAAATAACAACCGAAATTGTTTACTATTGCATCACAATTAAGGTATGTGATTACAACCTTTTCGCCACGTCGAATCAAAAAGATCGTTCGCGTCTACGACATAAAGTCTCAGCTACTAATCACATTTAAACAAAATCCGATGCCACTGTTTAGCATAGCCTAACGCAGTTTCAAACATTTCAAAAAGAAGAGTGAGCACATACACACTTTTAATTATCAATTGTTATCCACTAACGATAGGAATTTTTTGTCAGCAATTTACTCAGCAGTTATCGCCGCATAATTTAGGGATGTGGTCAACCTTTTCTTTGACCTTCAATTGAAAAATGTATGCATAGCTTAGAGTAGGTAAAGAGGCAGGCTCAGTGATTCGGTATGCAATTATCAATGATACAATACATGCAGATCAAAACTGTATTTTCTGCTCCCTGCGAGTACAGGTTTTAATAAATACCGTGATGCGGTCGAACGCCGCATCCATATTGCTCCCTTTCAAGTAATACACCACTCATGGATTGGGTAAGCCATCGGTATACCTCCCGCCTAAGCAATTTTTGCCGTTTCGTATTTAGTCACGCCAGCTATTCATATTTCGCGATAACTGACGCCAAGTGAGATTAAGTCAACAGTGTGGCAGCAAGTACTACTAAAATGAGTAGAAGATGATTAGAAAGTTATTTGCGAATGACCTACGCTTAATCTTTGAACAAGTTAATCCTTGGCCGATTCACTGGATGATAAGAGCACAATTTACCAAGCGAAGGGTGACCTTCAGGCAAGCATCGTACCCTTATAGGTTTCCAATGACAGGACCCTAAATCTTCCAGAGAACTTTTCTCCAAAACAATCTTAATTTTAGTGCGTCGAGAGGAATTCGCTTTTCAATTGTCTACTCAGTACAAAGATAGCCGGCAACATTGACTTCATGTTGTTGTTGTTGTTGTTGTAGCGATAAGGATACTCCCCGAAGGCCTTGGGGAGTGTTATCAATGTTGATGGTCCTTTTCCGGATGCGGATCTGGTACGTTGTGGTACTAAGCCCGACCATCTCGCGAACGATTTGTTATGACCACATGCGACCTTGGCCATCCCGCCCTCCTACCCCCTAGATCTATGAGGAGTTCGGGGTCGCCAGAGCCTCGGATAGGTGAGGTTGACAATTGGGTTTGGAGAAGCTATGTATTGCGCTGGAAACCTGAAAAGGTTGCGCTACACAACCCCTTGAATCTGGCATTTTTGTTGCCTCTTACGACATGCATACCTACCGCCGGTATATTCTGACCCCCCAAAACCCGCTGGGGGCATTGACTTCATAAGTTTCATAATCGCTGTAACTACCAAGTAATCACACCGAAACCGTTTCATTTTGGGTAACCGAAACCGAATAAATTATTTACATTCATAGTTTTCTATTTTATTAATTTAAAATTGAACTATGTAAATGCGTCCGGATAAGAACGATATATTTCTTGATTTTGCAGTGTTGTCTGCTCTCAAACTGTGAGACGCTACAGTCAAGGCTGTCCGCCTAACCTTTACCATCCACCTCACATCCCGTAGTCATCCTGCTGAATCTATGGGAATCTGAAACCGTGCATTGTAGTTTTGACTCCCAAATAAATGATGAGCCTATTTTCGAATAAAAAAAGCTGTTTAATAGTTTAGCGAAACAGGGTAAAGTGGATCCAGTAATAAAATTAATTTTAAAACAGTTGCGACATTAACGCCAGCTCAACATATCTGCAAAAAAAGTTGACTCCAATGTATTTGTTTTTGTAAACTTTGCAAAAGCTATAACCAGAAAAGCTGAGAACTAGGGTCACGCGAATACCTCCTATATATATTTTTAAAGAAAATGCTATTTATGCATTTTATAATAACGAAAAATATAATAACTCTTTGAGATTTTACGTTTCCTATGTTCTAGTTTTGGTGTGTGCTCCTCATGTTCTAACATCATCATCATTAATTGACGCTTAACAGCCTAAGCGATTTTGGCCATTTCGTAGCAAGTCACGCCAGCTATACCTATTTCGCGATAGCTGACGCAAATTTAGAGCACCAAGGGAGGTCAAGTCTTCCCCCACCTGCCTCCCCCAACTCAGGGAAGGTCTCCCCCTTCCTCTGCTCCCAAACTGCGGTGTCGACTGAAATACTTCCTTGGCCGGAGCGTCTTCGTCCATTCGCATAACAGGACCTAGCCATCAAAACGTCTAGGTTTTTATTCGTTGAACTATCATTATAACTGCGTAAAGTTCCTACAGCTCATCATTATACCTTCTTCAATATCCGCCGTCCTCATCGCGGACAGGAAAACAAAATCTTCCCGAAAACCTTTTCCTTGAACACTCCAAGAGGCACCTCATCTTCTCTCGACACCGTCCATGATTCCGAGCTATACATCAGGACAGGTATGATAAGCGACTTGTAGACCGAGATTTTCCGACCCCCTGGCTTGAGCCGCGATTTTTCGTATAATATGACCCTGGTTTTGAAAAAAAGTCAAGTAATCGAATACCCTAGCATTTCTAGGGCATTTAAAGTAAAACAAATTTAAGTCATAAAATAGTCTAATTCGTGAATGTTATGACCACACCTCGCAAGTTAATTTATATTTTATTTTATAGTACAAATGCATCCGCGATACAGACACGGCACATCAGGAAGTACCTGTTGGCCTCATAGACAACCTTTTAGCGGAGAAGAAAATTGCATGGGCAATAGATAGCTTCTCTCCATATAAATCACCGGGCGTGGATGGTATTCTACATATTATGCAGCAGAAGACTCACAAATCTTTGGTTAAGGAACTAAAGGAGATCTTCGAGGAATGCATTCGTCTCAATCACATTCCGGTCTCGTGGACGAAAACAAGGGTGGTTTTCATCCCTAAGGCCGGCAGAAGGGAGCATGAAGTAGCCAAAGACCTCTGCTTTGGTTGATCACCATAAATGAAATCCTAGGAAAACTTAACGCAGGGGGGGGTTAAGATCGTGGCGCATGCCGACGACGTGGCGATCTTGATCTCTGGTCCTTTCCCCTCCGTAATGAGCGAAATCATGTAAAGGGCCTTGGCTAAACTCAGCAGGTGGGCACAGGGATGTGGCCTTAGGTTAAATCCCGACAAGACAGACCTGCTTCTCTTCACGAGGAAGTACAAGCCACCTCCCTTCAGACTACCATTCTTAAACGGCCAGCAACTAACCCTGTCATCGAGTACCAAGTATCTGGGACTAACAAATGACTGCAAGTTGAATTGGAAAGTGTGCATCGAAGAGCGGGTACGAAAGGCCTGCATCGCCTTCTATGCCTGCAAATCAATGTTTAGTTCGAAATGGGGACTCAAGCCAAGCATCGTACTTTGGATGTACGAGGCGGTGGTGCGACCGGTGCTTACCTATGGTTCCATAGTCTGATGGGAAGCTCTAAGTAAGAGCTACATTCTCACCAGCCTGCAAAAAGTCCAGCGCACTGCGTGCGTTGGTGCCATAGGGGCCGGACGCACTTGCCCCACAGCTGCTTTAGACCCCATTTTGCACCTGCATCCGATCGACTTGCATATACTTTGTACATCATCACAAACCGCACTGAGACTCAGGGAGTCTGGGTGTTAGAAGGATACTCAGCAAGGGCATAGCAGTATCCCAAAGAAACTTCCGGATGGTACATGTAGTACCGTGACAGATTACTACCCTCGCAAACTGAAGTTTGAGTATGGTTGTAATACCGCATAAGGGTCGAGGACATCCAAATCTACACTGACGGCTCCAAGATGGAATCGGGAGTGGGGGCCGGAGTCTTCTCTTATTCCCTAGATTTCTCTGCATCATTCAGACTCCCATCGCACTGCAGCGTGTTTCAAGCAGAAATCCTCGCGATTTGGCAAGCCTGCAAATCACTGGAGGGCTTGAATGTAGCTGGTAAAGTTTGCATCCTGTCGGATAGCCAAGCAGCGATGAAAGCGCTTTCCTCGCCACACATTAACTAAAAATTAGTGTGGGCTTGTAAGCGACTCATATCGCAGTTATCCACCAATCTAGAACTACGCGTTATCTGGGTCCCGGGTCATAGGGTGATAGAGGGTAACGAGAAGGCCCAAGCGGGTTAGGGGGTCAGAATATACCCGCGGTAGGTATGTCTGTCCTAAGAGGCGACTAAAATACCAGATTCATGGGGCTGTGTAGCGTAACCCTTCAGGTTGCCAGCGCAATATATAGCTTCTCCAAACCCAATTGTCAACCTCACCTATCCGCGGCGAATCCTGTTTCACTAACAGACGAGGCTCTGGCGACCCCAAGCTCCTCATGGAACTTGGGGGTGGGGAGGGAGGGAATAGCCTGAAGGTTTAATGTGGCCACATAAATCGTTCCCGAGATGGTCGGGCTAGCACCTTAATGGTGCTGTGGTACCGGATCGTACCGGATCTGTATCCGGCAAAGGACCATCACATCGATAACACTCCCCAAAGCCTAACCTTATCGCTACAACAGTAACAACAACAGAAGGCCGACGAGCTAGCACGCAGGGGCTCATCGGAGATGAACGAGGAAATAACCAGTGTCGAAGTAGGCATACCCTTAGCAGTAGCCAAGGAGAATATCCAAAGCTTCTACTTGAAGAAAGTACAAACAAAGTGGAATAACATCACCACCTGTGCAATATCAACATCCATTTCGCCAAACTATGATGGAAAGAGGACAAGAAGTCTACTGAACAAATCCAGGGCTAACACACGCAAACTGATAGCAGTCTGCACCGGTCATTGGTCAGTAGGTACGCATGCGGAAAAGATGGACATTCCGTATAACGACTACTGCAGAAGCTGCAAAGATCCAAAAGCCAGGGAGATAGTAGAACACTTTATGTGTAAATGCCCGGTTAAGGTTCCTTGGAACCCCGTTTCTAGAAGACCTCAGAGGGTTATCTGTGATATCAATCCCGAATATTCTTAATTTTATCAACAACTCTGGCTGGTTGTAATACATTGACCGTAACATTCCGTAGATTTTTAGACGAGTTACATGGCATCAAAACGGCTTTAAATAGCTGCTTGGGCGACCAACAAACATTATTTTAATAAAATATAGCTAAACAAAAGCACTACGACCAAAATTGCCTAAAGCTCGCTAATAGCCCGAATCTCCATCTTTGCAACCAAAACTTTATTTATAGATTTGGATTCCAAATAAGAGCGAAAAAGGGACCCGTACATAAAAAACAACAATTAGAAATAATATATATGATGATTTTTTTAGAACTAGGGAATAAAAGTTAAGATATATATTTTACATACACTATGCAACATATCCTTTACCTTCCTTCGCTCTTTAGCCATCTATGTAAATCGCTCTAAGTGTGATAAACATAAAATAATACTTTTTTTTTTTTTGCAAAATATGCAAATACTTAAGCATTTATTACAAAATATGCGGAAATATTCATTTATTGAAAAATATGCTCTATGGAATATATCCCAAACTTCATATTTTTTTGTGTGTAGATACATGTACATATTGTAACGAATATTAGCAGCACTGAGGGATACGATCATCTCTAAGCCGATGCTAAGCAGTGACTTGATGCACATCACTAATTCAATCATTATGTCTACACATATGTACGTACACGCAGCGGAGAAGCAACGCACAAACGTGCAGATATCTTATCTGAGATGCTCCCAAAATATACAATTATAATTGTGGAAGTGTCGCTCACAAATACACGCGCATATGAGACGCTATACACGTGCATCTGTAGTTATAATTTTATAGCAGTAACTAAGTAAATTCTGGAAGCGCCTAGAAGATGCAACAAGGAAATCAAATAGTATAAAAGGCAGCCGCAGTATAGGCGCTACAATCAGTTTCATTTAAGCAAGCTATTGGTTGTGAAGTATCAGTGTTAAATTGAAGTAATTTACTTTAGTAGTTATCAGCTACAAAATCACCAGCCACAACTACGTGAGTAATACTTGCACAAATTATTGCCCTCTCTTGTGAGCAACTCAGATAACATATATGCATGTGTTTGTGCGTTGCTTCTCTTCTGCGTGTATGTACATATGTGTAGACATAATGATTGAATTATTGATGTGCATCAAGTCACTGCTTGGCATCGGCTTAGAGATGATAGTATCGCCTTAGTGCTGCTAATATTCGTTACAATATTAAGAAGCATTTTTTGAATATTACTTTTGAATGAATACTCTCTGACTGCGGATTATATTGACACCAAAACACGTCTTTCCATTATTTTTGCGGAGTTTTCTTTTACCGCATTTTAGCAGTTGTGAGTCAAATTATAGTTTACCGAATTTGTTTTACTTTTGCTCTACGGTTGGCACATTTTTCGTTCATGCTCCCACTTCAGCTGACGCGGGGAGTTTATCTCAAATTTGTGCTGGAAACAAAGCCAAATCTGTCCATCGCGAGAACAAAAACAGTGAGTAAAAAAATGATTGGTTTCAAGCACATATTAATAGATATGAAAGATTCATTCTATCTCAGTTCGTTTAAAGAAATAGTCCTGAGCTACCGCTAATTGTTCGATGAACTTGTTACACAAAGGTACGCAGATCACCTAGTAATCTGCATCACAGGGATGCCCCAGGAAACAACATATAATCGCATGCAGGAAGCCCTGCGTACCATAGAACGTTGGTGTGATACCAAAGGACTGTTTATAAATCATAACGAAACTCACTGGGACAGTTTACCAGGAGAAGAAAACTATCCATGCGAGAAACATCCCGGTGTGGCATCAAAATCCGATTTTCAATGGAAGCATACACCCCTATTCTGCATTTCGATTACGTTCCCGTTCTACGCTCCGCTTAAATCGAAGTTGGGTATTCTGCATTACGACGGAATCGTAACGAGAAGAGGAAGATCAAATGATTTTTCGAAATCCGTACAGACGGAATGTGTGAACACTGGAACAAAATAAATTGAGGAAAATTTGTAAAAAACACTGAAAAACGTTATTATTTTATTATCCAAGCCATTTTGTACAAAGAAAAGGAATAGAATATATTGCCGCCGTGTTATATTTTTTTGAGTGAAGTGCTTTCATAATTGTAAGTGTGTTTTTGTCGTTATTTTCTCCAATTCCCTGCCGTGGCCACCAAATTTTGTTAAAACGGATTCCTGCACGAATATAGTTGACATTTTCTGAATTTTATGAATGCTAATTTCATTGCAGTGGCTTAAAATACTTTATGAAGATTTATTTATTCTTTCCGCAAGGATTGTTTACGTTTTCGCTTCAACTTCCTCTACTCCGGCAGCTTGCTTTGGCATATAACTGGACCCAACGAACAGACACAAATTATAGCTGTCTATTATAATGAAATCAATAGCCGCGGCATTATTTATGGAGTTGGAAAGCAATGCATGCGAATATGGCCAGGCGAGAATGGAAAGGCAAATATTGCGAGATTTGTGTAATCCATTTGAGATAAGTGACGAATTAAAGAAATTGAACTTAAAAGTGCTAAAGTTTAATGACTTATTTTCTTATTTAGGTTCAAAAAAAACTTTCGACTTAATAAGGATGCTTTCAAGTATGTGTTAGATACTTTTGCGAGGCAAATACGTCCAAGGACTTCGACATCGACATGTTGTTTTTGACCTGGAAATATATAAAAAACAATCATCATCAAGCCTTTTACGTTTCTGAACAAGTTTTACTTACATTTTTGTTAAACTTCTTAATAAAAAATAAAAAGAAAATATTTTTCCGCCAACTAATTTGCAACTTAGAAAAACGGAACTACGATCGAAATGCAGAATACACAAAATCGAACGATTCGAAGTTGGATTCAAGGAGATTGGAACACAGAATACCAAAATTGCCAAATCGAAAAAAATCCAATCCAAGTCGAAATGCAGAATAGGGCTGATAATACCTAAATGCTCATCTAGATGTTACCTGCACTCGACTATGGCAAAACATGGGGATATCTCCCAAAATTATATACTGGACATTTAGTCATCTGTGCTTCCTTAGTTTGGTGGCCAAAGACCATGCAAATAGTGACTTAATGAAAATACCTCCCTTCCCTATTCTAATAGAGAAATGATGAATTTCATATCAAAACCGATATGCATTGTTCCCGACCCCCTCAGATTTTGATGAAATTTTGCATAGAGGTACCCTTTACCTATACAAACACAACCTCATTTTTAGAAATTGCTTTTTTGAAAAATTGTGGGCGCGGCAAGGTGTCAAAGTTGTGAAAAATGCGTGAAAAATGGCGGTAATAGGTACTTTTGAGCTCTGATAACTACGGAATGGCTCAACCGATTTCAAACATCTTGGTATCATTGGAAAGGTATTCAGATGGGCTTTCGAAAACATTCACTGTAAAAATTTATTAATACACTGAACATTTTTTTTCTAAAATAAAATTTTAAACTTGAAAAAACTTCAAAGGCCAAGCGTTTTAAATAAAAGTACCTGGGCGACCGAGCTTTGCTCGGCAATCTTCGAGTATACCGCATAACATACTTTGTTGTACATTTCATCATTAATCAAACTCTATGTTTTTAAACGGTTTTATTTAGGTTGACTTGACAGGCCATCTTGGAATATAGTTCAAAACCCGATGACAATGCAACAATAAGAAAAAAAATACCGCTAAGTGGCGCAAGGATCGAGCTATTCAGAAAAATCATATTTGTTGCCCGATTTGGCTCATATTTGGAACACATAATACATACAGAATAGAAAGCGACCTATGATGTCGGATTTGTCTCATATTTGGAACAAATATTACATACAGTCCGGTAGAAGTGACATCAAAATATTTTGAAGTTGGAGGAGGGACAAGCATACGTGGCGCAGAGTCGAGTAAAGTCTTTGGAAGGATTATGTATTGAGGACTTAGATTGTAACAAATTGTCGGGAAAGAGTCCTTGTAATAATGAGTCACTAAATGAACTAAATAGAATGAGAAATAATAGGCAATTAAATAAAGACTAAAAACTTGAAAATAAAATAATTAAAAAAATTTTTTTAAGTTAAACGGTTTTATTGAAAACAATACTTACATGAAATAATAATAACACTAAAAGGTAGAAAATAATTAGGTAGGTCCTAGGTTCTAGTCATGACACTCCTCATCAATCTAGGGCGTTGATCAGACAATTGAATAAAAGCGTTGGACGCGTCAAATTTCTATTTAGAGTCATATATAAGACCAACTGAACCTTAATCAGGTTATGCTACGCCTCACATTTTTAGAAGTTTCACGCGCCCAACGCTTTTATTTAATTGTCTGATCAACGCCCTAGATCAGCGATGGGCAAAACGGCTCATGTGAGCCTTTTCCTCATACGGGCACGCTTTGCACATTTAAGTGCTAGATGAGGGACGATCAAGTGCAGGTATGTGAGGCGAAGAACACAGGAAGAGAATAATATACAAACACACATAAGATTGATAAAGAGAGAGTATTTGGCCTTATGTGGAAAATAGAGCTGCCACCGCTCTTATTATGTTCAAATTATTAAGAGTTTTAGGATAAACTAGCCTTTACCGGCGGCTTCGCTCGTACTAAAGGCCACAAATATGTAATGTCGCTTTTGTGATTCACAACTCGAACTGAATTTTCAGTTGTAATTTTAAAAGTTCCTTTATGATTCAAATCATAAACAAAGCAAGTTTTAAAATAAGAAAAATGGTCGCCGTAAATTAAACACACATGCAACACATGCTCCAACAACAGTGTGTATTTAACGATATATGTATGTGAGCTGAAGAAATTTGAAAATTCCTCCATCATTTGAAATTTATAAATGAAAGCAGTTATGTTTATAATAAAACTGGTAAAATTAGTCGTTGTTTATGCGATTGGTACCTTTTTTTTTTATTTGTAAACTGATACATTTCTTTCTAGGCTCACGGCAACACTGCCAACAAGTCTGAAAAGGGTTTCGTTTTCCCACGATTGTATACGAAACGTACATTAGTACGTTTTTCTACTACTACTTCCTCTAATGCTACTACTTTAAAAATACTTTTTTAAATACTTTTATATATATATGGAAAAATGAATTCGCTTGCATATAATTAAATGTATGTGAAGGCGAAATGAATGTCAATAATGCGCTGCTTAACATAAAGTCGACTTCAGTCTATGGTTATTCCGTTTTTCGTATTTCTTGCCAAAAAATGTATGTTTTCGTTTTCGTACTACTGCAACACAGTTTGTGAATTGGTTTTCGAGGTTGAGAGAGAATATTTTCATTTCAGTTTTTTAGTTTTTCCGCAACGTTCTTGCGATGAATATCGTTTGAGACGAAGCGTACCATATTTCCAATGTATTTTTTTACTCCCCTAACACCCCAAAACACAAACGTCACACCTAGCACTCACTGGCACTGAAACTGATTTAGGAGCCGAAAATAGGCCCATCCCTGCCCTAGATTTTTACGAAAACGCGAAAATATTAGACGTTGAGGGGAAAGAACGAACACGAATGACGCTGGAAGCTCTACGAATACAACAAAAAATCAATACTGCAATGAATTTCAAAGAAGACGTCAACAATATAAACTGCGCTTATATGACGGCATTATCAGCCAATGGACGAAGCAGGAAACATGAATGGAGGCAGTAAATTAAATGTAAAGTTTTGTTTATTTATGTGTTAGATGTTGAAAGTTTCAATGTTATAAATTGAATGTAAGTATTATGTTAACAACAGAGTGATGTAAATTGTGTAATTCTAATTAATGTGTTAATGTTTGTTTTTTTTTTTGTCATATTTTATGATAAATATACAGTCTCCCTGATGAAGATGAAAACATTTCATCGAAACGCGTAGGAGGAAAAGAGAAACCTTGTATTTTGTCTTTATTTTATCGGCCGAAATTATTTTCCATGAATTACAACTATCAGTTATGACAACTATCAGTTAGTTTAATTAAATGTCAATTTACTTCTCTAAGCGCCATCTGCTGGTAAGTAGTTAAATGGTTAGATGTCGTTTTCAAATTGATCACATGCCTCTAGTGTTCAACGGAAGCAAATTACCATGGTGAGATATCTTTTTGCTATAGTGAGAAATCTTTTTAATAGTAATCTGTAAGAAATTGCAATTATTCATTTCATATTTGCCAAAAATATGCATTTAAATATATTTTGCTAGAATTTGCTACGGTGCCTTGATATTGCATTTCAATTTTATTCGCGTGTGTGAAAATAAGAAAATTAAGTCGAATCATGTGTAAGATTTTTTTACGAAGATTTTTAACTTTAATGTTCTCCTTTAAAGCTTTAATAGAATATGATTAAGTATAGTACTATTTCGTCTAACTACCCCAACCCCAAATGGCAACCCTACTCAAAAATGTCCCTATTCTAATGCGGAGTGAAATACCTTTCGTTTGCTACCCATATCGGCATATCTCATGCAATTTTTTTAAATTTCGAATACGTGGCAACCCTAAATGGCAACCCTTCTCAAAAATGTCCCTATTGTAATGCGGAGTGAAATACCTTTCGTTTGATACCCATATAGGCATATATCATGCAAATTTTTTTAATTTCGAATAAGTGGAAACCTTGTGAAACATTCTGAGTGGCAACACCTAGGTAGAAATTCTTTGAAGGTGATACATTATCTCTGTGTCAAATTTCATTTAAACCGGTTGAGCCGTTCCCGAGGTCATTCGGCTATACAAATATACAAGAAATGCTCGTTTAAAGTTATAAGATATATTTTTTTAGAAAGGTCTATTTAATATATATCACATATGCAAAAACTAAAATGGCGTATTTTTTATACCTTTCATGAAAATGAAATGGTATATTAACTTTGGCACGAATCTCAAAATTGTAAGTAGTCATAGTTTTTACATGCAGACCACAAAAAACGTGAAACTTTGCATCCTACCTATTTTTTATTTTATATTTATCTTAAAAATCGCTTAAGTATGTACATCGCTTTCTTATCTTATACATCCGATTTTTTGGAGATTACGAACGGGATACGATTATTGTTCAGCCCCATTCATGAAAGGTATTAAGTCTTCGGCACAGCCGAAGACAGTCCCGTCCTTACTTGTTTTTTTTTTTAACTTTAAGTAAATTCATCTCTATATTTTGATATCATAGTACTTTTGAGCTGTGATAACTACGGAATGGCTCAACCGATTTCCAAGATCTTGGTACCAGTAGAAAGGTATTCAAATAGGCTTTCGAAATCGTACGCTGAGAAAATTTTTATTACACTGAAAACCATTTTTTTTTTGTTTTTAAATGCTTGATCTTTGTAATTTTTTCCAAGTTTTGTTTTTAAAAAACTTTAAAAAAATGTTTTTTCAGCGAAATAAAAATTCTTACAGAATACGTTTTCGAAAGCCTATTTGAATACCTTTCTGAGGGGTCGGGTTCGAAATGTGCCTTTTTTTTATAGGTTTTAATATGAAATTCATCAAATAGGCAACACTTGCTGCACTAAAACTTCAAAATATATCTACCCTACGCTCAGAATTTTTCAGTTTGAGATGTTCATTGTGGGCACACATTTTTTTTCAGCGAAATAAAAATTCTTACAGTATACGTTTTCGAAAGCCTATTTGAATACCTTTCTGAGGGGTCGGGTTCAAAATGTGCCTTTTTTTATAGGTTTTGATATGAAATTCATCAAATAGGCAACACTTGCTGCACTAAAACTTCAAAATATATCTACCCTACGCTCAGAATTTTTCAGTTTGAGATGTTCATTGTGGGCAGAAATTTTTGGGAAAGAGGGAATCCTGACCCTGATTCAGAGGATGGGTCAAAATTTGATGATGGGAAAAACGGAATGTGGCCATAGAGTTACCAGAATTTGCTTGGCGACCAAATAGAAAATACGTTATCATGTACTAGGACTTACGTTATGAGATAACTCCGTCCTCTTGGAAAATACTAGAGATTTTCTAGGACTAACCTTAATTGCTGCATTGAGATCTAGCAACCCTGGCGCGCCTAGTAGCTGGAGTCTCGTGCACAATACCAACACACAGTTCGTGCGCAACCGTTTCTTCTGCAGACCGCACTAACATAGAGGCACTTAGTAATAATAAAAAATAAATAATTTCGTCCAGTCTAATGTATGTAAAAACATAAATAACAAATTGGATACAAATATAAAAACGAAAATTCTAAGTATGGAAACTTTTTGGTCGTAATTAAAATGCCGAAACGATCACAACGATCACTCACTTTAGCGCGCGTCTATGACAGAGGGGTGTGTGCGAGGATAGCCATATATGTGGTTTCAATTAACTTAGCAACGTGTTCACTTGTTGGTATAGATTAAGGTCAAACTGGCAAGTGGACAAAACACGGTGAATGATTGTCAATGTGATGTGATAGTTGTTGAAGTGAACATATTTTCACATTTTAAAATTTCTAAAGTAAGATGCTGTGATACATTTCATGATTACATTCCATGCCAACTCAACCTAGCAATGAATTTTGCATCACTGATTTCGCTGAAATTTAAACGCTTTTTTATGTTATCGAGAAGTTTGAAGATTTTGCAATTTTGGAATTTTTTTATTAACTTTATAAAAAGGTGCCCGATCTAGGTAATCCTTATACAATTCTCTTTTTCGGTGAATTTTCTGAAAGGCACTACTTCAACTGTATAGGCCTGATTACATTTACAACGGCGGCAACAAGGCGACATCTGTCAAGTTGTAAAAATAACTTGTCTAACGTTATTTTCGGCGCGACAGAGCAACACGACAGCCAATCATGAATGCCATTAAACGATTATTAATTTATATTAAAATCATTCTTTTGTACCTTTTTTTAACATAATTAATATTTTTGCCGTTTGCTATAATTTATATTTTTGGCTACTGAATACTAGATATATACGCCGCCGATTTGCGTCGTTTTTCGCACGCCGCCGCCGAATGTCAAAAATATCGGCGCGGCGGCGGCGGCATTCGGCGCGTTACTATATTTTCTACTTTTCTAAGGCTGTCTGGGCCATTTATTGTTCATCTCGAAAATTGGTCCGATATGGTCGAAAGGTGTATCACTGCTAGTTATAAAAATTCAATTGCGAAACTTAACACTTTCTAACCGTTCAAAAGTGATTTGAGAAAACAGGCGCTTTCAATGCCAGCTTAACACGGATTTTGCATCACCCAATTCACCAGGTTATTAACACAAAGCACTAAAAGAAACGTTATATAAAAATGTAAATACTCACTTTGCATAATCTTTTCAAAAAATTAATAAGGAACAATGAATTCAAATAAAATGACCCAAGGCGAGCATGTTTTCAAATTGTCTTCAAGTTGTTAAAAAAGCAAGTTACCCGAAAAAGGTGCAGAGTTTTACATCCCGATTGGCTGAAAGAATAAGCTAAATCAGTGATGCAAAATCCTTTAGTAGGCTCCAGTGGTTTAAATTCTCCTTTGAAATGATTCTCAGCTAACACTTAAGTTGCATATATCTTCCACACGTATGGGAAGGGTTTGAAACATCACTTTATTTGCTTAACTATAAAATAGCGTCTGAAATCTTAATTTTGATTTTCACACTTCATCATTCCACAAAAGTCTTCCGGTTTGACATTTCCTAAAGTTGCCGGCCCTATCCCTAACTAGTCCCTTGGAGTGCATCACATTGGATATAGCCTATCAACCATGTTTAAATATGACCTACACGTGACGGCTCCTGTACAAATACAAATACATATGTACGTAGGCACATTTTTTAACCAGGTTAGGTTTTGTCCTTCACAAGAGCACTCAAAGTGGTGAAGCAAAAGCTTTCTCAAGACACTCGAACAAATGACCGGGTGTTCTACTACCCTAGCGCAGGGGATAGTCGAACTAGTCTGAAAACTGAAGTTGGTCATCCATAATGAGCTCCTATATCATAAGGCCGGAAACGAAGACTACTGAAGTCAATGTATCGAACACAAACTTCTGCAACTTTTGGTCTACAACTTTTATCCACGGTCCTTATAAAGTTTAAGTTATGTAGATGCGCCAAGGATTATACGATTTTCACCCATGAGAACGCACTTAGATTGCTTATGATTTCGAGGGCGGCATCCTTGGCCGAATAGTTACTCCCTAATGTGTCAAGGTGGTTTTTTGGTGTAGCTCGGAAGCATAGCGCGACAAAAACATCCGTCAGAAAGTCTTCGGATCTACACCTAGGGCTTCTAAGAAAAGGCCGTCGACGAAGGTATGAGTTCGAAGTCGCAGTCCTATAGCTTCTGTCCTGGCATATGGTATAAGGGCCAAGATGCGTGGTAGTCGGGATTGCTACTGCTCGCACGTCGGGAATTGATGCTAATCGTTAAAAATGTGCCACGATAGTCATGACCCACACATAGCCACAAATGATTTAAAGAAATCGTGCCGACGACAGGTATTAGAGTTAGACCAGAATATCTCCTTCGGTGAAACTACTTTACAAAAGTGTGAGCATTTTAAGTATTCCCCCCTCTCTCCGCAAGGAGCTACTCCAGAAATTTTTGAACGATTCGCGAGATTTTGAGGCAAAAACCGCGGATCTTTCCAAAATGGCCGAAGTTATTTTATAACATAAGTCCTGGTTTTTGATAGGGTTTTTCAGTTTGGTTGTTAAAACAAACTTCTGGTAACACTACGGACTTATTCAGTCAATGTGAGGTCCTCTTCGACCGGCCAGTCCAGCCTAACCTAACCTTGCTCGATAGGCAGCTTTTTGCAAGGTCAACTTATAGAAAATCCTTTTCTGGGAAGTTGACCAGGAACCGACCTAAATTGCTTATAGCTTATTATTATTATTATTATTTATTTATTACGGCCAGAAGCCTAATTCGTAAATTAGAATATATTACAGTTTTTTATCTTATAGCTAAGGTTTTACAAAATTCATACACTTTTGTTTTAAATACTGTTATTTGGTTGCAACTTTTTATATCCATAGGCAGATCATTGTAACTTTTCAGCTCCTTGTAGAAAATGTTCTGTTGATCAATTAGAGAGATATTAAAAGGATAGAGCGAATATGATCACTTATTGGTGCATATCCTCCTATGTAATTCTTGCCGTTGCTTCACGATAACTGATACCAATACGGAGTACCAAGGAAGGCCAAGTATTCCTACGCCTGTCTCTCGCAACTCAGTGGAAGTGATTCCCTTTTTCTACTGCCCCTTCTACTGTCCTTTCATTATCAAAACATGACCTATCCAGCGAAGCCTTGGGCCTTTAATCATTGCACTATGTTCATATCTGCGTAGAGCTCATACAGCTCATTAATCTTCTTCGATATACGCCGTTGTCATCACAAACTGGACCATAAATCGTCCGGAGAACTTTTCTCTCAAATACTCTGAGAGCCATCACATCATTTTTCGACACCGTCCATTATTTAGAGCCATGCGACAGGACAGATATGATGAGAGACTTATTAAATAAAATATTAAAACATACATTTTTTCCCATTTTCGTCGTGCTACTTAATTTTTGCTACAAATTTGGCGGAACGCCGTCAATTGAATGCTTTTATAATAGATTGTACCGTCGTTGCATATCTCTGCTACTGAAATAATCTTCTCCAACATTAGTTAATAGAAATCGCAAGATAAGAAGTCGCCTTGTCTGATGCCTTGTTTATTTTCTAACATCTCGCAGAGGTCCTTCACAATTCCTTAAAGTCATATGGGAAAGCCTCATTACTTGAATTCAAACATAGCATATGCCAAAATCGGCTTTGAAGTCGACATAAAGATGACGCGTTACGATTCTCTTATCGTGAGTCTTCTTCAGGATCTGACGTGTCCAAGCAGTTCGTTGACTTGGTAATCAGAGTTTCGCACAATACGCTTGATAAAACCTTATACGCAGCTTGCGTTATTGCTTTTCTTGTGGATTGGGCAGAGCACATTTTGTATAGGAGTTGATGCACACTTTCTACCAACTCTTCGCCTCCGTGTTTGAACAGCTCAGCCGGTAGTCTGTCGTTACCCAGAGTCTTGATACCCTTTAGCCGGGATATGGTCATTCTCTCTTCGTTATAGTCGTATGGTGGAACGTGTTCTCCCTCCACAACTTAGGCACATTCTCTACGTCAGCTGCCAGGTCGCCATTATCATATCTGCAGTAGACTGCCCCGGTCTTGAAACCTTTCGTAATTTTCTGGCAAAGTTACATGGATAGAGAAGGGGGCAAGAGGAGATAAAAACTTCTCGAATGTATCTTGAAATTATGAAGGTAAATCAAATTAAGAGCATGCAACGTCCGCCGGGTATTGGAAAGTAGTCAGTTCGCGCGTTCCCCCAACTGGGCATCCGGCTCCTTTATGAGCACGTCGCGTCAGCCCCTTATGGGCACCAAGGTCCTTTCTGAGCACCTCGCGTAAGCTCCCTTCTGAGCTCCTCACGATGACCCGCCACTGGGGGCACTTATATAAATCCTTAAATAACATTACTTTCTGTATAATAGAAATTGTAATGCCTATAATTACATATATACAATTTACTTTAAATTTTTAGCAGTCGACCGCTTTGTCTTTAAGTCGACTATAATTTTAAATAAATAATTTTAATTTTAAAATAACATGAATGTCTGATCGTAATTGAAAATTTTCATAATTCATTGCTTTACCTAAGAATTTGAAACATGCATTCAACTGCCCTTTTGTCATACAAAATTTATTTCAACTCAATGCATTAGTTACCACGCCATTTTGATGTCGTCAATTCAGCATTATCACATGAGATATCACTTAAATGACCGACTACGTAGTCAATCTAACAGTACTAAGTTGCATTCCATGCCAAATAGTACATATTGATAAATTTAAAGTACTATTTTGGCATATATGCAAAAACTGCCGAGTGTCCTACGATATTGATCCCGATGGTATTCTTAACGTTATTTCCAAAAGTTGTGCTGAATTTCTTTATTGACCTTTAACTCATTTATTTAATGCGTCTCTTAAACGGAATATTTCATTCATCATTGCAAAGCTTAGTGCCACACCTAAATTGCGCGAATCCATTATCAAAAATCGTTTGGTTTATTCCATTTTCCCCATAGCTACCTATCCCAACATTGTTTTTGTAGTGGGAGATCCACTGTGTCGAACTTGTTACAATTCACAACTCAGGTTTCTAGCGGATTCAAGAATAGCCCCCCTATTAACGTCATCTACACAGACTTTACAAAAGAATTTAATAGAGTCCCACTCGATTCTGTTATCTAAACTTGACCGTATAGGCTTTATACTTGTTTTCCCGCGTTGGCTATCCTCCTACAGAAGATAGAACACAAAAGGTGATCTTTAAGGACTATTTATTTTGATTAATGAATCCATTTTGGCCATATTTTGTTTGTATTGTTTATTAATAATCTTATACTGTTCTGACCCATTCCCGCTCCTTAATGTTTGTCGATAACGACAAATTTTTTATGCCTATATGCACCCGAGAGGACAGATTGCTGCTTAAATAACTTTATTATGTGCTGCGATGAGAACAACATAGAGCTTAACCTAAAAAAAAAAAATGTAAGTCTTTTCTGCTTCTCTAAGAGGGCTTTACTAATACATAGCTACACCATTGGTGTCTAGCTAATTGAGCAGACCTAAAGCTTCAATGATTTAGGTGTCACAAAGCACCCTAAGACAGGTTCTGAGTCTCACATTGAAAGGGATGTAAACCGAGCTAAAATGCTTTTAGAATACGTCAAACGTTGCACGGTGGGGTATTTGATCAATCTAGTTGGCCAAAAGTCGATTTTTCAAAATATTCCAATTTTTGTTTTTAATATACCCCCTGGCGTTCCTAGATGTCCACTGAATAAATATACGTACCCTAAAACCCATCTGCAACGCCAACGGAGCTAACCGCGCATATCTAAAGGTGTATTAAAATTGTGAGCACTTCGATGTATTTTTGGATTAAAACTCAATATACCCTTCTAACCTAAATACTTGTTCACTTGTTTAGCCTTAATCAAATCTAGTTACATTTTCTTGCAGGACAGGTAAATGTGTTTTTAATTCATATGTTAGATTTTTTAAATCGCATTGTTAACTGATTTATTCTATTGTAATACTACTACTTTTCAATATTAAATTTTTCAAAAACCTTGCAAACAAAAAGATACATCTGTTTATATTTGTTGGACCAATAATTTTTTTCCAAAAACAAGCTCAACTGTGCTTTCTCAACACTTAACAACTTAAGCAACACTCAGCTGATTTTGACAATGTAAATTTTAGATGTAGAAGGAAGAGAAAAAACAAGACTGACACTGCAAGGCCTTCGAACACAACAAAGAATAAAAAACCTGTCAATTTTAAGGACGATGTGGACAATACAATTTGTGCTTACGCCACGGCGATTAATGAAAATAAATAATAATAATAAGTGTTGCCAAATATTTCAGTAAATTAATATGTTTTAAGTGGAAAAATTGAAAAATACAATTAATGTAAGTGTTTAGTAGAAAATGCCATATACTTTTGTCGATGTTTATAAATTATTTTATGTTTTTTGTCCAATAAACAGACTTCCTGAGGAAGGTGCAAAATAGAACCGAAACATGTAGAAGAAAAAAGAAAAAACCTTGTTTTTTGCTTAAAACCATCGGCCGAAAAGCTCCAAAATACACAAAAATATATATCTTTTTTTCATGGCATATCATGTCAGTAATTTTTTGCCAATACATACGCTTGTGTTTGTTTCAAAGTTTAATAACAAAAACGGCTGCGGATACCCGCGATTTTTTGAGTGATGATCAATTTTGTAAGAGACTGATACCCCTATTGGCAAAAGGTGGCAACCTTGTGAAAACATCCTCAGTGGCAACACCCAGGTGAAAAGTCTAAAAATTTAATACTATATCGATGTACCAAATTTGATTCAAATCGGTTAAGCCGTTTCCGATATGTTAGTGGATATACAAAGAAATATAAAAAAGTAGGTGAGGTGGCAACCCTAAGTGGCAACCCTACTTAAAATTATCAATATAAATGCGGAGTAAAATACTTTTCGTTTAATATCCATATTGACATAAATATCTCATGTAATGCCAAAAAATGACCCCAGGTCCCTTCGAAACCGGGGGCTCGATCCATAGTAATTCTGCGCGGAACAGCGTGAATTTACTGTCAAATATTTCCTTTCATAACAATGAAGTGAGACAACTACGTTTTTAACAGAAATAACTGATGTTTCAGGTTTGGCCAGCTAGATTGATCAAATACCTCACCATGCGTTGGTCACAGGAATTAAATGCCCCTTATATTTCCAAAACATTTTTCACCTCACTAGTTAGACCAATCGCAAAACATGCGTCAGTAGTGTGGAACCCTCATTATAAGAGTCATTGCGATAAATTGGAATCGGTTTAAAAAAAAATTTTGCTTTTCGCGTTGAGAGACTTACCATGGGATCCGCTAAGGAATTTTCCTGCCTACTACAGCCGCCTTAAATATATACAGTAACCCACGTTACAAAGTCATGGAGAGATGCTTGATGTATTAGTTATGTTAAAACTTTCAAAAGGGTTGGTAAATAGCCCATTTTTGTTTGGGATGTTTATGTTTAACGGCTGTCGAGACGTTTTCAGCCACTTTTCTTAAGCACGTGCAGATACAATTTTGAAATGCACGTACCTCTCCGTTGCTAGTGCAAGGATTTTAAAAATTATTGTAACGTTTTTTTCACCTGACTCTGTAACCTTTTTGACACCTGACTCGCTCTTTCCAAAAAAAGAGAATATAGTTTATTGCCTTAAATAATTAAAAACCACTTTACGAAGGGATGGCTTGGAAATGCGTCCTTTCAGAGCAACCATAATTGCTGTTTGAAATTTGTATTATGCTGTGGGAAGAGAACCAGGAGCCGACCTGTCCTAAAAAAAGTATTTATGGTGCGATTTCCTTGACTGACTTATTATTTGAGAGACTTTTCTCTCCGGAAAGTGGACCAAGGACCGAATTTAGGGTGCAATTTGTTTCTATTCGGTACAGGCTCTTTAAGCTAACCGTCCTTTTCTAAAAAACTTAATTTATGAAGCAATTTTGTACAGGGGTACCTCTTAATCAAGTTTAATATTTGAGAATCATTTCTTTCCGGGAAGTGAACCAGTGTCTTGCTCAAGGAAATTCTATTTATGTTTCGATTTGCTTGAATTTAAGCTTAATATTTGATACCCTTTATTTCCGGAAATGGTTATGGTGCGATTTGTTTCAAATTTATTGTTTAGACATCTTTTCGAGAAGGTTTATCTTGTATATTGCGAATGCAAATATTGTTGGTTACTTTATAACTTAAGATCGGATCGTAAGGTTTCGTAGATAGTGAGTAAGTAGGGTTTATTTCCTTTAATGTGTTTTCCCAATATGGCTTTCAAATAGAATGTGTTAATGATAATTTTAACAAGAGGTGGAAAAAAAGGGAAAGAGAGAGTTATACAAAAAACCATTGGTTGAACAAGAAAAAAGGAAGATCCGAGATAGAGGACGGAAACGGAGGCAAATATGGTAAGAGGAATAAACATGGAGATATGGTGATATGGTGAGGGAGAAGAGGGAAAGCCAGGGTAGGAAATGAAGACAAAAATTAAGAAAGTGCGTGGCGAAGATAGGAAGGGAGGAACCTTGGGTGGCGAAGGAGATGAAAAAAATAGAGTGAGGTTGAGGCAGACGAATTAAGAGGGAGTAGAAGAGAGGAAAATCAAGAAAGGGAAAAGGGGAAGATACGCACACGACATTGAAATAGGCACGTCAGGTGGAACAGGTATTTCATCTTTGGTATAGAGATTAGAAGTTTTAAAAAAATTGAGGTAGATAGTTAGAGTGAGTGGAGTGCGGTGGTAGTGGGACTAGGAGTGGAAGTGGGAGTGGTAGTGGAAGTGGGAACGGGGGTGAGAGGGGGAATGGGAGCGGTAGTTGCAGTGACAGGAAGATAAAGGAAATAAAGCATGCACAAGAATAAGAAGAAATGGAATAGAGAGTGAAGAGGGGATACGAGGCTCACTTTTGAAATATAGGAAAACCAGTTTTCGTGCTAAACAAAGTCTGCGAGTATCGCAAGAACGTAAAATTATAAAAAGAATAAGATACTATTGAAAATAATAATTTCCAAACTTTCTAGAAACTACGCCTAGGTGTTCAGAGTCACGTCTATTCTGACTTTATTCTGCAACTTTAACTAATTAGTACATTCTGTAAGATTTTATTAATCGCTTAATAATGAAACACTCCAATGTACATAAATACAAATATACATATTAGGGTGGGTCAAATTTATTGTTGAAAAGGCACATCCAGTTTCTGAATCTATGGATCATACTGAGTAATATTGTCCATGGGACCATAGGTGTGAAATGAATTTCGAGCCTCCCTAATTTTGTTAAATTAAATTTTATATCCCAATCCGAATAGTGGCTCTCACAAATAAAATACATGAAAATAAATGTCAAATTCGCATTCGGATTGGGATATAAAATTTTCTAACAAAATTAGGGAGGCTCGAAATTCATTTCAGACCTATGGTCCCATGAACAATATTACTCATTATGACCCATAGATTCAGAAACTGGATGTGCACCTGAAGTTTTTTTCCCTTTTCTCCCCCTTACAATTTGACCCGCCCTAATACATATGTATATGATGTGTACTCTTTTTTCAACTGGCACAAATGAATGTAGGTTTGCGAACATTGCATTTCTGTACGAATATTCATATTTGCTGTACGAATAATCTGGTCGGGAACCCGTGTGGCAACAAGATCGCTATCAGCATGATACTGAAACACTCAGCCACAAAAACAAGTTGACGTCTATACACATTAACGTTTCATGATTATTATTAAAAAATGCATCGTTTAACACGTTTAGGCTTAATGTATACAAATACGACAAGATGGTAAACGTGTAGCCCTTGCTACGTACATCAGACCGTTTTCAGAGTTTTTCTTTCTTTTGTGCATACATATTCAGTACCTACTTAGAATCGCGCCCGCAAAGTAATACTCGTTAGCTTAATTTAAAACTTTACAGATGAAGAAAAAAAACTATAGTTTTTGTTGTGTGGACAGGTCTTCGCCCCATTCAATAGGTGCGAACAATTACAAATTGACATCAAATCCCTCTAACGGGAGACCAAGGAAACTAACAGTTTCGACAGGGGAAGTTGCTTTTTTTAGTGACGTAGGCTTCACATTATAATTGATGATTGATGGAGTCATGCGGGGACCCATCGCATGCAGGACACACATTACGTATGTTGGAGTTTGTTCTGGACAAGTGTTTAACCTGTTAAAGTTTATAGAACGAAGTTGGGCCAGGGTGACTCGTGTCTCCCTTGGTCGTCTGCATGCTTCTTTCGCAAGGGTTGGATAGTGTATATTGATAACGGGGTTCACCGGGCGCGACCTAGCAAAGGTGTTTACCGATTCTGTGTGGATTAGGCTTATGGCCTCCTTAGGCTTATCTGGATCAAACGTAGGCAAATGCCGGATCTAATCCCAGTACCTACGGGGAGACGGGGCTATATCAAGCAGTTGTATTCTATGATGTCCCGGTTTGTGACAAGTAAGCAAAAACTGTATGTTCAGCATTTCGTTATGCATTTTAAAGATAAGCTCTTTTGCCTCACTATGTAGATGGTATTCGGGAGTCATTAGAAGACATCTCGTGGTAGTTTTGAGCTCAGCATTTCGGCAGGCCTGCAGTCTTGCTATATGTGTGTGTACCATGCTGATGAGTGGCCAAGCGAAGAATCGCAGTGAAATCAGTGAGCAGGAGTCATATCGGTCGGTATGACTCACCTTCGTTAACTGGTTTTACAGGCTTAAGTAGTGGAGCTTCCTTGTCATTTTCATTGAATTAAAGGGCTTGGCCTTTTTTATGGCTTCTTCAGCCTCTGTGGAGGTGATGGTTATGAATGGCACATGGTGTTTTATGTTCAAGACGTCTAACCTTGTCTACTAAGAGATGCATTGTAAATTGCCGGCAGAAAGCGCTCGCGCATTTCTTCGAGTTTGACAGAGTTTTATCGCCTAAAGCGCTGGATATTTTATCATTGTATATTTGTGGGGTTAGACAAGGATTTGATGGTTGACAACAATTTACCGACACCCGCGTTTGTGTGAAGGTGTCTAGAGTCGAGTTGTCTCGCTAGGTCATGTTATCTCGTTAAGTTTGCAACTTCAGCCGGTAAATGTCTTATGATTTTGGGTATTCTACCGTCGGAATGGGGCGAGCAGTTAAGAATTGATTTGTGAAAGTTTGTAAATTATTCTAATACTAGGTTCAAACACACACCAAATTGGCAATTTATACTATTTGGGCAATTTATTACGCAATTTGTCATATAATAAATTGTAATAATAAATTGCCAATTTAAAAAAAATTGCGTAATAAATTGTTTCAAACTGCAAATGCAACATTGTAAAGTGTGTTTATTGAGTATATTTAAACGTCAGTTATGCATGGCTGAACTATATGGTTGGCTCATCTCATCAGCTGATTTTATGTCTTTCATTTCACTGGAGTAGGGATTGTCAAAAGAAGATGGCAAACTCAAAATGAAACCAAAACATTGAACACATTTTCATACAACACACAAAAATTTCAAAGTTTTATGTTTTCATTCCATTTCATTCGCCTAATAATGTGCGTGTTCATTTTGACAGTCTGAGCAAAGGTATGTTCTTGCTGTAGAGATGAGCCAACCAGCTATAAAATTACTATTGTGTAAGCTAAATCGAGTTGTATGAACAGCACTCAATTCAAATCGAAATTTCCTCAATTTATTTTTCTGTTTGAACATAGTATAACGTTACTTTGTAAATTAAAAAAAAAAAATAGTGATTGCCTTCTTGGCAGAGGTGGATGCGATTCTATGTTTTACAACAGTGGTTTTTTAAACTTTTGAAAGTCGCGACCAAAAATGGTTTCCAAACAATATTTCATGACTGATGCTGATGCTATGCTACAAATCACTAAAACTGGGATTATTTATATGAAATAGGGGTAGTGTGCTTGCTTACCATAACGAAAGTTCCCAGTTCATAACCTAGACAAATTTTTCGAAAAAATGTTTTGAGAAAGTATAGAAAAAAACGACCGTATAACTCTTCGTCATAAGAAATAACGAAGGAAGAGAAGTACAAAACAAAAACTTTCGCTTGGTGGCCTAGGTATCGTGAAGATTCAAAAAAACGTCTGATCTTGGAAATTTTTCTTTCGAACTTCCATAAGCCTGGCACCTTAAACTTTAAACTAAGCTTTGGGCTCTTTTAGGTTGTAATGTTTAGAATAAAAGAGTTTGTAAATTTATATATATCGTGAAGATTCAAAAAAACGTCTGATCTTGGAAATTTTTCTTTCGAACTTCCATAAGCCTGGCACCTTAAACTTTAAACTAAGCTTTGGGCTCTTTTAGGTTGTAATGTTTAGAATAAAAGAGTTTGTAAATTTATATATATAAATTAATGTAATGTTTATGCCATAAATTAATGTAATATTTTTTCTGCTGTTAATAAATTAGATCACCCCTGAAGATGCTAGGAATTCTAGCGAAACGTTAGGTCGAAAAAAATTAAATAAATATCTTTATTTATCTACAAAATAAATCTACAAAAATAAATTGACCGGAAAAATCATAAAAATAAAGGAAACAAGTTTACGCTAGTCGGTCCAGAGGCCGTAAAAATTCAAAACAATGGTCTGAACCTGGAAGTATTTCTTTTGAGTTTTAAGGAACTTCCCGATGACGCAGAGACCTGAAACTTTGAAAGAAACTTTGACCTTCACTAGGCTATAATATTTAGGATAAAAGAGTTTTCTATATTGGATATGGATCAAGATATTTAAAAAGTCCATTTACAACATGTGGAATCATGCTATTTGAGTAACTCCGCGTAGAGCTGAGCTATTTAACTAAGAATATGCAACATTGAGCAAAAACGTTTCTCTAGGTGGTCCAGAAATCGAGGACATTCAAAAAATCGTCTGAGCTTGGAAATTTGGCTTAGAGTTTTAAGGAACTTCCCGAACGAAGCTTTGAGCTCTATTATGTTGTAATATTTAGGATAACAGAGTTTTCTATTTGGGACAGGGATCGAAATATCCTGAGATATTGAGAAATTCCATTGACAACAGTGCAATCTTGCAACGCTATTTGAGTAAATTCCCGTATAGCTGGATTCTTGAAACTAAGAACCTTCCTCAGAACCCGATGACAATGCAACATGAGTGAAATAACTTGCGCTAGCTAGACCAGGGATCGTGAAAATTCAAAAAAATCTTTCGAACATGAAAATTTTGCTTTCGAGTTTTAAGGAACTTTCCGAAAACTTACACATAATTCAGGCCACCATGGCGGAACTATACAAGGTGGCAGCACGGGACAGCTGATTATAAACTTTTTTTATTTGATTTGATACATCAACTTCCGGCGCAGTACGATTTTGACATTAGTCCATCGAATTTACAAAAACAAAGTACATGGAACTTTTATTTATATTTGTAGGTATGCCACCATGCTGCCACCTTGTATGGTTCCCCCATGCAGGCCACCTTGAAATTGCAACAAAATGAGAAAATAAATAAAAAGAAGATGCAAAATTTTTAAGTGCTTACTTTATAATAAACCAGAAGAAATGAAAAATGTCTCTTTAAACAAAGATATAATCTTGTTGAACTTTTATATTAAAATTTTAACTTAACTACTGTATAAAATTTTATGAGGAACAAAGATATAAAGGTGGAGCGCATATTGCCAAGCTTAGATAAAGATTCTATCGAAATCCCATTTATTGCACTCCACCTTTATATTTTTGTTCCTCATAATTCCGAGTGAATCATTGTGGTATTTACGAGGTTTCCATGCCTACAAGGCATTTGTGAGTTTGCTTCAATTAACCTTTTAAATATATATGTTTAAACTTTTATATCACAAGCAAGTGTTTCTGTTAGCGTTTTGAAAATGAATTGCAATATCTAATAAATACACTTACTGTTAAAAATAGACAACGAACATGTTTTCTCTGTTACGGCGTTTTCACGGCCAATGCAGCTAAGTTGCGAAACTTTTTGTTCTTGTGTTGAACATTGATAGTTCCTTGGCTCATTGGGCGATATTTTATGTGGTGAATGTTAGCAATTTTACAGTTTTCGTTAAGGCGACGATATTTAATAAAAGTAATTGGGTTATCCTTGAAGAAAAACTATATTCAACTGGATGCTAACCAGAAATCACGCGAAATAGGAGGTTCTAAACGAAATACAGTAGAATCGCGAAAAAGTAAACCAAAATGTTACTTTTGCGAAATATTAACTTTTCCAAACGGTTTTCAAATTTGAAATGCAGTAATAAACATAGTTTTTGGGATATAACACATTGAATTTATTTAAATGACTTAGTTTAATCATTACAGAGCATAAACTTACATTTAATTTGTACTGGCTGATTTCAAGTTCAGAGAACATACATACATATTAATTTATTCACATTGTAAATATCGACGTGCCATATGAAAAGTAACACTTTAAAATACTTTTACAAAGAAATCCTATGAAAAAATTTTGTAAGTGTTACTTTTCGTATGGCACGTCGATATGTATTTAATAATTTGTAAGAACTGGTTTAAAGAAGCAGTCGAGACTTGTTTGTTTTATTTCTTCGGTGTAATAGCTTTTGACAATTTTCGGCCGCATATTAATAAGATATCTGATTTGTATCATTATTTTTCTCATAACACTTTATCAAGGTATTGATGCATCCAACTGCTTCCGAAAAACTCTCTTTTTGTTGTTGAATACCTTGCTCGATAGCTGATTCTTCGTTATCATTATAGGACGTCGTTCCAATTTTCAATGTCGTCAATGCTGAAGTCAACACCACCCACCTTTGACAATACCACAGAAATAGCGGAATACCCGCACTTCTTTTAATTGTCAAACAAACTTTTGAATTTAAAAAAAGCTCAGAAAAGTTAACCAATAAGTTAACTTTTTAGGGCGCTACGTGGACGCTCTAGATCGGTCAACTTAGCTGTTTAAGCGACTTAAACTATGAACATTTTTCGTTCGTTTGTTTCAGTAGCCATTGAGTGTGCTTGTAATTCTCAACTGGTTAGTGAAATATTCTAAAGACATAGTTTGAGTTTTTTAATTAAAAGCGAGGTTCTTCGGATGGTGTGCTAATACATCAGAGCCCAGTGCTCGCCTCCATATCACATTTTAAAGGGTTCTTCAAATAGAGGATGAGGTGGCTCAGTAGAGCGAAGCCTCAGAGCCCCCCAGTGCTCGCCCCCAAATTAAATAAATAAAGGTGTACTGATGCTATGCATCCTCCCATGACTTAAATACACCAATAACACTAAAACTACCCAAATCAATAAATGGAATACATTAAAGCAAAAACCCCATAAACTCAATACAGTCCATTAATAATAATAATTTATAAATTTAAAAAAAGGAATGCTTGGTGGGAGTTGAACCCGCAACCACGGGCGTTTGGTCGGGTACGTCAGCCACTGTGCCACGACTCATACGCTTACAAGCACATAAAATTACTCATTTATAACTCTTATTAAACTGCTCGCCCTCAATTGCCCAAGGCTTAGACATGGTCCTTCGAGCCGGATGACTGGCTCGTATGGAAGTTTCATTAGACGACTAAGCCGTCTAAGGGGGGAGTATGTTTAAGCGACTTAAACTATGAACATTTTTCGTTCGTTTGTTTCAGTAGCCATTGAGTGTGCTTGTAATTCTCAACTGGTTAGTGAAATATTCTAAAGACATAGTTTGAGTTTTTTAATTAAAAGCGAGGTTCTTCGGATGGTGTGCTAATACATCAGAGCCCAGTGCTCGCCTCCATATCACACTTTGAAGGGGTTCTTCAAATAGAAGATGAGGTGGCTCATTAGAGCGAAACCTCAGAGTGCCCAACTCTCGCCCCAAATTAAATAAATAGAGGTTTTTCTTGAAGAAAATGGGGTGCCAATACCTCAGAGTCGTCCCGTGCTCGCCTCCATATCACATTTTAAAGGGTTCTTCAAATAGAGGATGAGGTGGCTCAGTAGAGCGAAGCCTCAGAGCCCCCCAGTGCTCGCCCCCAAATTAAATAAATAAAGGTGTACTGATGCTATGCATCCTCCCATGACTTAAATACACCAATAACACTAAAACTACCCAACTCAATAAATGGAATACATTAAAGCAAAAACCCCATAAACTCAATACAGTCCATTAATAATAATAATTTATAAATTTAAAAAAAGGAATGCTTGGTGGGAGTTGAACCCGCAACCTCGGGCGTTTGGTCGGGTACGTCAGCCACTGTGCCACGACTCATACGCTTACAAGCACATAAAATTACTCATTTATAACTCTTATTAAACTGCTCGCCCTCAATTGCCCAAGGCTTAGACAGCGTTTAACTTTCTCGAGAGTTAACTTTTTCGCGATTCTACCGTATATGGAATTAGTGAAATGACATCGAAAGGCCACTGAACGTGATGCTAGGGATATCACCAGAATAAATCTTCTAAATACATTTAAAATTAATCCAGAAACTATCATGGATTTAAGGAATAGTTTAAACATTACAACCATGGTCTCAACGGTACAGCGTCAGTTGAGGAAAAAATATTTGATGCTAAATGGTGAGAAAAAAACCCGCTTCATACCACAAAAACACTTTCCTTCTGGTAAGCTGGTATCGTGATAAAATAAATTGTTCAGGGAACGACTGGGGTGATGCGTGCAAAATAAATATATTTAGTTAAGATTCGCGATACGTAGATCACCCAAACTTTCAGGTCTTCTATTGACTACCATACCATTGCATACTGTAACGAATTTAGGAAAATTCCGCTTATTTGAAATCTTCTACTAATGCTCTTTATTAGCCAACTTTGGGAGTAGTACAATTATACTTCACTTCGCAACTAACTGCGTGTTTAAATCAAACTGATTCATTACTACTCAGCTTGCGCTGCTTTTTTACTCTCGGTTTCCTCGTTCACCAATTTCTCCTAAAGTCTAGTAATTTCGCGAACAGTTGTAGCTCATACTTGGTTAGTTACCAGCTATATATGTATATGTATATCTGTAGTCCACGCCTCTCCCATAGCCATATGCGTGTGTATGTGTGAGTAACTACTTCTACTGACTACATCTGTGTGTGTGAGGTATCTCTTCGTTGCCTTGTACATAAGTGTGGCTAGCTTTAATGTGTACATGTAAATAAGAGTGGCTGTTTCATGTTTTTGTTGTTGCGTGATTATTAACTAACAGCTTAGTGAAGCTGATATTCGTCATAATACGAGAATCCTTTACAGGTATCTGAACGTAGTTGTGACACAATCTTCCTGAAATTCACATCGCGAATCTTCACTGACCAATTTATTTTTTCGCGTTGCCAGTCTTTAATTCCGTTGCAATTTTTTAGCAGTTTTAAATCTACTCAGATAAGCTATTTCGATGATGTCCCTATTATCGCGTTCACTGGCCTTTCGTGATCGTCCTGTTCAAGAACGAGAGGATAAACACACTGTTTTCATATATTTCGTCCATAATCTCTTTAGGTATTATTCATTGCTACAAATTCCACTTATGCTCTTCGTATTTCGTGTGAGTTGCCGCATATATATAAATAAATAAAGTTTATCTTTAATGATAACACTATTTCTTTTATTCAATTTCGTTGCTTTTACAAGAACTGATAGGGCCTTACTAACTTTCTCTTGAAACTTACGTAATGAGTTAAGGAATTATCAATGTTCACCATAAGAACTAAAAGGTTTCGTTACGTTGCTGTAGTGACCGTAAAAACGCCGTAACGGGAAAAACTTTTTGTCGGCTTGCTTTTTTTTTTTGACTGTAAGTGTATTTAACACTGATTTTATTAACATTTTTATGAGTGTGTAAGTAGCATTTAAAACGCAATTTTTATTTGTTTAATGTATATTGAACATATAATATATGTATTTACTTTTTTTTTTTTAAATATTTCATAATAAGCCATAAAGTCCAACAACAGAAATGTCGTCGCGCAAAAGCTTCTTTAGTGGCGGCAAATTAACCAACAAATCGTCCGGTTCGTCAGGTCTACGCATACTCTGGATACCGGGTGGACGTAAACGTCATTCGAAGGGTAGTTTCGATTCCACCAACAAACATGTCAGCCACAAAGGTGGACAAAAGAAAAGTGAAGTGTGGTCTGTGGGTGGGAGTAAAACTCAAAAAGATCTGATTGATGCGTAAGTGTTTCACTTTGTAATGTAAAAAATATTGAAACCCAAAAAACAAACTGTATATATATGTATACATACAAATTACTGACTTCTTAATAATATATCCCTCTAATCTTGTACATTTGCGCTATAACCAGTGGATAAGTGGCTTTTAATAACATTCGTAAGTCAATTTATAGTTCATTTTACACAGGTGGTTAGTAATTTTAAAACCATTATTAACTTCATTTAGCGCTAAAATATTTGTATCCTATTGTGTCATCTTATTTATTCCATCATTCTGCCAACTTCATTGCTGCCAGACTTTTGAAACTTTTTTATTTTATTTTATTTAAAAATAACATTAAAAGCACCACATTCATCATTTCATTAATTCACATCATCTTACCCATAATCGATTCGTATTGGAAATGTTTTTACTTTTTGGTACTTATCTTTATGCCTGATATTGAAATCATAAATGAAATGCATACAGCTTCTCGCACGGTATCTAGTCCGTATTTTTCGATCCCACCTCATATGCATTTAATAAATTCGCATATACTAAGACAATTATTGTTTGATTACAATTTGCGTTCCAACTTAAATATAAACAAAAACTCATCTAATAAACGAATATTGTTGGCTCTCCCAAGCCCTCAAACATGTACATGGGGAACATGGTTGCCACACCATGTTTTCATTTGGGTCCAAAATGCATCGAATAAAAGGACTAAATCTCAAGGAAATGGACCAAATTTTTGTATTCATTAATCGGCTTACAAATTCACAAATGTGTCGAATTCGTTGTAAAATCTTTAATTTCAAGTTGTGGTAAATGTTACACCATGTCACAAACACTTTCATTTTAACAAAAAGCCTTATATAAATATATGTTTTAACGAAAAACACAATTTTTCCAGAGCTCGGTTGTATCAATTTTATCATAAAATCAGTCCTAAAAGTTGAAAACAAAAAATGGAAACAATAGCTGGGTGTTCAAATTTTTTTAAAATTTAATTCATTATTCTTCCGTTTACCAATGTATCTATGGACTATATTCAGTAAATGCGACTTTTGAAATGTAAACTTTTCTTCCATATAATTTGTGTTAAAGAAAAATTACATTTCAAAACTCACATTTATTGAATCTAGTCGCAGTCCTCAGATTAACCATTGAGAAGTCTTAAACGTGTCTACTGTGTGGTATTGTTATATTTATCACATTTGACTAGGTACGATGTTATTATTAAAGATTCTGGGGTTCTGGTCTCCAACGGGAATAATTTGGTAAAAAACCAAATCTTTATTACAGCGGTACCATAATTGAAAAAGGGACCAAATAGGGTTGAAAAGGACTATTTTGGTCCAAATGGACCGAAGTGGCAACCGTGATGGGGAAGTCGCATCAGCTAAATGCGATATGTACTAGAGATATACGCCGCCGCCGAATGTCAAAACTATCGGCGCGGCGGCGGCGTCCGGCGCGTTACTATATTTTCTACTCATTTTAGACTGCCTAAGCCATTTGTTGTTCATGTCGAAAATTAGTCCGATAGGGTCGAAAGGGGTATCAACGGATGCGTATCACTGCCAGTTATAAGAATCCAATTGCGAAATTTGACTCTTTCCACCCATTCAAAAGTTATTTAAAAAAACAGTCGCCTTCAATGCCAGCTTAACACGAATTTTGCATCACCCAATTCACCAAGTTATAAAAACAAAAAATTTAAAGAAAAGTTATATAATAAATTGAAAAGCTCACCTTGCCTAAGTTTTTAAAAAAATTAATAGGGAACAATGAATTCAAATAAAATGACCCAAGTCGAGCATAATTTCAAATTGTCCTTAAGTTGTTAAAAAGCAAGTTACCCGAAAAAAGCCGATTTTTTCAAAAATTCTTTATTCCGATTGACTAAAATAATAAGCAAAATCAGTAAAGCACAATCTTTTAGTAGGTTCTATGGGTTTAAACCAGGCATGCTTAACCAACGAAACGATATCATTTCGTTACGATAATCAACGTTAATAAACGAAACGAAGTCATTTCGTTTCGTTTATTAACGTTAAGATCGTCAAATTAACGAAATGATTTCGTTTCGTTTTCTGCCATATCAAAACGAAATCAAATCGTTTATGTTGATTATTAATTTCAAACTATGCTGGCAAAGCTGATTGATGGCGGAGTTATTAAAGGTGAAAGCATTAGCCAAGCTGATTGCAACTTTTCTCATGAATTTTGACAGTACGAACATTTCTCAGAGTATTTTTGACATTACCACCAACGAATTACACAAACAAATTACATAGAGTTTGTGTGTGTATGTGCGCTCGTTGTTGCCACCTTACGGCTTCACCATGGCTATAGCATTGCCAGCACAATTCAAACATAAAGTATCACGTTTTCGTTAACGTTTTTAGCGTTAACGAAAGCTTTTCGTTTCGGTTAAAAACGAGATACAATTTATCTTGATAATTTCTTTATCGATAATATTTCGAAGTGTTTCAACGGAAACGGTGGAAATTTTTTGATAAACGATTAGCTTAACGTTAAGGTGCATCCCTGGTTTAAACACACCTTTGAAATGATTCCCACCTCATACTTAAGTTGAAGATATATGTACGTATGAGAAGGGTTTGAAAAATCACTTGGCCTTATACTCAAACATCTGTTGTTTATTTGCGAAACTTTAAAATATCGTCTGAAATATTAATTTTGATTTTCACACTTCATTCAATACTCAAGACACTTCTTAAAGTTGGCGGCCATATCCCCAACTAGCCCAATGTAGTGAATCACATTGTTTATAGCCTACCAACCAAGTTTAAATATAACCTACGCGTTACGGCTCCTGTTAAATATGTGAATACGTAGGCACATATATTTACCAGGTGAGGCTTTGTCCTTCGTAAGAATACTCAAATTGGTGGAGCAAAAGCTTTCCCAAGACAGTCGAATAAATGACCGGATGTGCTACTACCCTAACGTAGTAGACAGTCGAACTAGATTGAAAACTGTAGCTACATGGTTATTTATAATGAATTCTTGTATCAAAAGGCATGAAAACTGGACTCATCTCTCAACTTAAAGTCGGTCGACTTTCATTCTTAAATATCGTTTTGGTTTAACGAAGACTACTGAAATCAAATTTTGGTCTACATTAAAAAAAAATTATAAAAAATTTATTTTGTATAAGTTACGCAATAATATCCACTTGGACTGCTTATGATTTCAAGGGCGGCATCCTTGACCGAATAGTTACTTCCTAATGTTTTAAGGTTTTTCTCTGGTAGTGCTCGGCAGCATAAACAAATAAATGTAAGACGCGATAACCTCCGAAGAGATTTTAGGCCAATTTTCGTCGTGCCCCTTTTAATTTTTGTTACAGATTGGCGGCACGCGTCCTACTTGTTTTATGCCGCTCCGAACGGCATCTGCTTTGCCCAGCTCGTGAAGCCGGGATCTTCGGTGTGGTAGGCGGAGCACGCTACCATCACACCACCTCGGCAGCATAGCGCGACAAAAACAAATCAGTTAGAAAGTCTTCAATGTTACACCTAGAACGTCTAGGAAAGTGACGTCGACGAAGGTATGAGTTCGAAGTCGCAGTCCTATAGCTTCTGTGCTGGCATGTGTTGTGAGGGCCAGGAGGCGTTGTAGTGACTGGTGGTGGACAGGATTGCAAGCCCTTTGCCGCGATCAACAATAGGCCAGCGTTGGTGTTAATCGTTAAAACTGTGCCACGAGAGCCATGATAATTTAAAGAAAATATATAATTTAAAGAAATCGTGTCTACAACGAGTATTAGGAATTAGACCAGAACATCTCCTTCGGTGAAACTACCCTTTGTACGAGACATACAGACAAAAACGTGCCCATTTTAAGTACTTAAATTTTTTTCGGCAGACGCAGCAGTACCAGTCCCTTAGACCAGGGTTAGGTTCGAAGCCTCCCTGGATTAAGTGAATGCAGGACAGTCCCTCCGCAAGGAGCTGAATAATCCGCGAGACTTTGAGGCAAACCCACGGATCTTTCCGAAATGGGCAAAACGTTGATTTCCATAAATACATACAAACAAAACCTTTTCTGAATATTATTTTTTAAATAGAAAAATCAAGCTTTTTAAAGTAAGAACATTGGCGTAAGCCGGCGCGCCGCCCACGCCGCCGCCGCTGATATAATTATCGGCATAAACCTCCAATATGTACTGAGCGTGGAGGTATTTCAAACCAAGTTCCACATACATGTGCATGTATACTGATGCTTAAAAAATAGGTACAAAATCCTAATGATATTTTTCCTTACTTTATGTTTATTAAGGGCCAGTTTTTGTGTCCCTCAACCTTTTAAAAATATAGTAAAGAAGGATTTATAGGATAGAATTTATGAATCTGATCCTGAAATCTTCAGATTGAGCCTATATTTTCCGCACAAAAGTTCCCATTTAAGCATTTATTAAAACTGGCGTCTCTGTGCCACACCGTCCTTCGTAAACGTAAGTAGAAATCATGCTGAATATTACAAATTAAAAGAGGGTGCAGTCGTGTGAAGAAGTCCACGCAAGCAGGGCAAGCTTCTGACCGCCATTCACCAAAGAGATTATTTTGAACACGGTGCAAGCAGTTCACTACTCCCGGTCAATTGCGGCCCAGTCTCCTTCGTTTAAAGATGCGTTAATTTGAGAAGGCGACGACCTGGCTAGGCCACTCCGCATAATCCTTTTCAGGGCTAGCCGGGGTTTTCATCTGCAGCATCTGACCATAAGATGCGGCTGCAAGCGGGCGTGCAATTAATACTTTCATTTCAGCTGAGCGGCTCCCGCCACATAATACAACACTCCAATGACATTTAATGCAATGGATATGAAAATAAGCTCAGCTTCGGTATCGGGTTCTTGGTAGGAGAGACTTTGTCACCAAGTACTCACGTTCACGCCTGTGTCTCCACGTCTAGACGCTATCTGAATAAAAGCGAAATATTTTACTATTTCATTCAACTGCGCCCACATACCGACGGATTGAATGAAGATGAGGTGAGACACATTCTATGAACGCTTAAAATGCAGTTGGGAGCGCTACCCCCGTCATGACATAAAAGTTGAGCGACTTAAACGCCTGGGTGATCAAAGAAGGTGTTTTTTGCCCCAAGGTCGGAAAGCTCAGCCTCCACAATGAAATATCTCCTAATGGACTGAGGTTGATGTACTTCGCCCAGCACGAGGTGCATACATGCATAAAACTGTTCATGGCTGTCCCCCGATTGAAATACACGCAAATAGTTCGACCACGTTGTGATAGACGGACGGCATGCCTTCAGTATTTTAGATGTGCCTAAGATCTGAGGAACAGTCATCGGCTCGGCTTAGCCGAAATACGTGCCCGCCTCTGCTCAACAAAAAAAAAATACAAGGAAAGCTAGACATTGAAAGGCTGCGATCGGTACAGGCTGTCAAGGACTTTACAACTCGACTCTCGCACCTACTCTCTGAGAGCACAGGTCAACCCGACGGAATGCAGGAGTGAACCGTTCGAAACTAAATGAGGTTTCAGACAGGGTGTGATTTCTTTAATTTGATTCTGGACCATGACAACATCAGATGAGGCAGGAAGTGTTCAAGAGAAGAGTTCTTCGAAAAATTTGCGGGCCTCTATGCATCCAGTACCGCAGAAGATTCCATGATGAGCTGTACGAGCTTTATGTAGATATTAACTAATAGTTCAGCGAATAAAAATACAGCGGTTACGCTGGCTTGGTAATGTTATGTGAATAAAAGATGATGTTCCGCCCCAAAAAGTATTCTTATCGGAACCCGCCTGTGGAAGCACAGCAAAAGGGCGGCCCCCACATCGCTGGAAGGACAAGCCGGAAAACGATTTAAATTCCCTTGGTGTTACCAATTAGCGCAGTTAGCCCAACGAACCATAGCGCCAATTACGTAGGTCAGTAAAAGTCCCGTTACGTTAGAAATTTTTCATATAGATGCAATCTTATGCATGAAGAGTAGACTGCACGTATTTTTATGTAGAACGGCAGATTGAGCGATACTAGCGCCATCTGACCTGAAAAAGTAGCCAACTACCAACTTTTGTTGCAAGCAAAGCATATGATGAAGAATTCGACATTTGCTTTGGCTAAGGGCGCTTTCACACTTTGCAAGTGAAATTATTTTTCCTACTCTTTGGTACTTTTCCACCGTTTTTCAGAATTAAAAACTTCATATTAACAAATGAATAGGAGACAAAATACGTTAGCAAGTATTTTTCTTGTGTAGTGAAATGTTTATTATAACAGTGCTACTTTTGCTAATTTTGTATGTGAATGGGCAAGGCGAAATAAGTTTCAATTGCCGAGTCTGGAGTTCCTTTATATTTACAAACGCAACATCTTGCGTGATTGTGGCGATGTAATTGTCACGCATACGATTGCGTTGAATGCATCTATATAAAAAACATAATTGTGGCTCCGCCTTAGAGCCTTTTTTTTACACCACCAGAAAGAAACTTGCGACCTTGGCATAAAAAAAAATTAATTTTTACCAATCGTCTAATGTACATTTACATGTAGTGGGTACTCTCGTAATTTGATGCCGGCCAACAAATATGTATGGATATGTTTTGTTTTTTTGCTTATTTTGAAATTAAATGAGTACGCGCATTACCGACAGCGTTGGATATCAAAAGTCAATCTCAGCTGTTTTGATTAACGGGAGGTGTTGTTATTCGTTTGTTGAGCTCGCGTTGGTGTGTACATTTTGCATTCGTGTTTTATAGCGTGAAAATTTTCCGGATTACAGAATTTGCATTGAACTGCTAAGCAGCGATTTTGTCACAAAGCTCATAATGCCAAAGATGTTGAGCATCTTTCAGTGTTATTTTATACGTTTGGTTTGCTTCTTTTGCTGGTATATATTTGCTACCATTTGCTGGAGGTGTTTGAACGACTTCAATAAAAGCAACAGCATTCAGATTACTATGTAAAAATAACAAAAAAAAGGAAGAAATGCAAAAAATTCTAAATAAAAAGTTGTTTGCGTGCTTTAAAAGTGAATTAGATATTACTTAAATACATTTCTATGTATTGCTATAGTTATTAGTCATTGAGTGCAAAATTTCAAAAGAAATTAGTCAAATTATTTGTGAAATATTAAATATGTAGTACAGTAGTCGCTCACAAATTGGAACCTTTAGTAATTTGAATGTCCAGAAATTAGAACCAATTTTTTCAATACATTACACGATATGAAATTAGAATCGAAAATTCTAATTTCTGAGCGTATTTTGTTTTTTGTTCCAAAATAGATATAAAAAGGAGAATCGCCAATTTATTCATGTTACGCTCAGTAGTCGTTGGATTTTCGTCGCGGTTCTGTACAGTTTTTATTAGTTACTTGTGAAATTCGATACGCGTGGACGCGTTTTGGTATTATTTGTTTAAAAGTAAAATAAACGTAAGAATAATACTTTGTCCTTGGAAACCAAAGTTCAGATCTTGGAAAAGATTGACAAAGGTGCGCAAGGGAAGCGGTTAGCCCAAGAATTTGATGTATATATTTAATAAAATAAAAAACATGTGATATGTATTGTACTGGATTGTTACCTTATGTTTCCTCGTTTTTATGAATAAAATTGAATAAGACACAATTTCATTGCAGTTTTTTAATGCAAATTGACTTAATTTTTAAGGTTTTATACAAATAAAAAACGTCCAGGAATTAGAACTTTTCAGGAACGAGAATCACCCTAACAACAAAGTGGTTCTAATTTGTGAGCGTCTACTGTATATAAAATAAAGTGCAAATAATATAATTTATTCCCAAGTCTATAAAAGTAATTGTAGCGCAAAAAAGTGATATTATTGTTTTACATAATAAACATTTTTAATAATATAAATAAAAAATAAATTTCAAACGACTATTTAACGGTGTGCGCTCTCTATAAGTAAATTTTATTTATAAATATGCCTACTTATATTGTCATCCGATATTTGTGACATCATCCTCGTGTCAATATCATTTATTCTTTGCCCATCAAGCATTTTTGCGAACGTGTCGCGCATCCCAAAAGACGTACAACAAACTTTTCATACAACTACATTTTAGTTTTGTTCTATTGTTATTAAATGTAAACACGCAATTATTTATGTGCATAAGTATGTATGAACTATTAAAAGTACGCATTTTATTGTTACATACACACCTGATCAAAATAATAGGTACACAGCACTCCTTCAATTTCAAAACAAGAAAAATCCATTTTATAAAATCAATATTATGAAAATAAAACACACTTTTATCCTTGTCCTATTTATTAATGAAAATAAGCAAACTTCACATTAAAGTAACGAAAAACATATCAGTTATTATTTAAAAACAATATTTGGCCGAAATTAACCTGCTCATAAAAATAGGTACAATTTTGATGAGATAGGAAATATAAAAAAAATATATTAAACAAAACCTTTCTTTTACACAGTTCACATTGCTTAGTTAATAACCAGTATATCCACCGTCATTCTGAACTACTTTACCCATTCTTTTGACCATATTATTGATTAAAGTCTGGCAGGTTTCTACGGGTATATCAAACCAAGTTTTTTGAACACATTCCCATATATGCATTTAATAAATTCGCATATACTAAGGCAATTATTGTTTGTTTACAATTTGCGTTCCAACTTAAATATAAACAAAAACTCATCTAATAAACGAATATTGTTGGCTCTCCCAATCCCTCAAACATGTACATGGGGAACATGGTTGCCACACCATGTTTTCATTTGGGTCCAAAATGCATCGAATAAAAGGACCAAATCTCAAGGAAATGGACCAAATTTTTGTATTCAATAATCGGCTTACAAATTCACAAATGTGTCGAATTCGTTGTCAAATCTTTAAATTCAAGTTGTGGTAAATATTACACCATGTCACAAAAACTTTCATTTTAACAAAAAGGCTTATATAAATATATGTTTTGACGAAAAACACAATTTTTCCAGAGCTCGGTTGTATCAATTTTATCATAAAATCAGTCCTAAAAGTTGAAAACAAAAATTGGAAATAATAGCTGGGTGTTAAAATTTTTTTAAAATTTAATTCTTTATTCTTCCGTTTACCAATGTATCTATGGACTATATTCAGTAAGTGCGACTTTTGAAATGTACACCTTTCTTCCATATAATTTGTGTTAAAGAAAAATTACATTTCAAAACTCACATTTATTGAATCTAGTCGCAGTCCTCAGATTAACCATTGAGAAGTCTTAAACGTGTCTACTGTGTGGTATTGTTATATTTATCACATTTGACTAGGTACGATGTTATTATTAAAGTTTCTGGGGTTCTGGTCTCCAACGGGAATAATTTGGTAAAAAACCAAAATCTTTATTACAGCGGGACCATAATTGAAAAAGGGACCAAATAGGGTTGGAAAGAACTATTTTGGTCCAAATGGACCGAAGTGGCAACCGTGATGGGGAAGTCGCATGAGCTAAATGCGATATGTACTAGAGATATACGCCGCCGCTGAATGTCAAAGCTATCGGCGCGGCGGCGGCGTCATTTAAGACTGTCTAGGCCATTTGTTGTTCATGTCGAAAATTAGTCCGATATGGTCGAAAGGGGTTTCAACGGATGCGTATCACTGCCAGTTATAAGAATCCAATTGCGAAATTTAACTCTTTCCACCCATTCAAAAGTTATTTAAAAAAACAGTCGCCTTCAATCATATCTGGTTTTTGTTGGAGAAAGTTTGACCTGCCAATTTCTTTCTTAAATCTCGCCACAGGTTTCCAATTGGATTTAAGTCCGGGGATTGACTAGGAAACTTCAAAACATTAACGTCATGGTCCTCAAAGGATTTTTTGACCAGCTTAGATGTATGTTTGGGGACGTTGTCTTCCTCATACACCCAGCGTAATGGCATGTTTTCCTCAGCATAGGATAGCATGACATTATCTAGTATGTCCTTGTAATCCACAGCTGTCGTTTTATTGGTTGTTCTGCATATAGGACCTACCCCATACCACGAAAAACCACCCCCATACCATAACATTTCCACCTCTATGCTTCACAGTTTTTTTTGTGAAACGGATGCGGAACTCGTTTCCTTTTGGCGACGTACATTTCTTTCCGCATCATTTCCAAACAAATTTATTTTTGTTTCGTCGTTCTAGAGTATATTTCTCCACTTTTTCGATCCTTCAGGTCCTGACCGACCCAAAAGCTCGTTTGCAAATGTTAATCTTGGTTTTAAATTTTTTCGTCGCATTAGTGGAACTTTTCTGGCTATTCTTCCTGGTAGATTAGCCTTGTGTGAGCGGTTGCTAACCGTTTTTGCACTAACTACGTTGCCTATTTCTGCTGCTATCACCTTTGATGTCTTAAAAGAAATCATTTGAGGACCATGATGTTAGTGTTTTGAAGTGGGCTAGTCAATCGCCGGACTTAAATCCGATTGAGAACTAGTGGGGAGATTTAAGAAAGAAATTGGCAGGTCAAACTTTCTCCAACAAAAAACAAATTATGGGAATGCGTTCAAAAAACTTGGTTTGATATACCCGTAGAAACCTGCCAGACTTTAATCAATAATATGGTCAAAAGAATGGGTAAAGTAGTTCAGAATGACGGTGGATATACTGGTTATTAACTAAGCAATGTGAACTGTGTAAAAGAAAGGTTTTGTTTAATATATTTTTTTTATATTTCCTATCTCATCAAAATTGTACCTATTTTTATGAGCAGGTTAATTTCGGCCAAATATTGTTTTTAAATAATAACTAATATGTTTTTCGTTACTTTAATGTGAAGTTTGCTTATTTTCATTAATAAATAGGACAAGGATAAAAGTGTGTTTTATTTTCATAATATTGATTTAATAAAATGGATTTTTCTTGTTTTGAAATTGAAGGAGTGCTGTGTACCTATTATTTTGAGCAGGTGTGTATATACATTACGTTTATTTATAAACATATTTTTGTTGAGATACAAAACTGTCTTAAAATTATTTATGTTCTTCGTTTTCTTTTCTGAAAATAATGTCGTCTTGTAGGTTTTTCTAAGCTCTCCCGTAAGTTTGTATGTTCCTTTTACAGAATATTCCCCACAGAATAAGAAAAGGAAATCAAAAACTAGAATTTAAGAGTGCAACATGAGGGTAACATTTTTTCCAGAAAAAAAACGCCATAAGTAATCAGTTCTAAGAGAGCTGGCAGAACTTAAATAACACATCTGTTATTTACAAACTTTTTTCCCTTCTAAATTTTTTTGGTTTAAAATTCAAAACAAATTAACAAATGTATAAAGCATATATGACACTACTTTATTTTTGCTTGGATTCCAATCTAAAAAAACTGACGAAACTTTATCGGAACTTCAAAACGCAAAAACAATTTCTATCATGAAAAAGCGAGACCACTATTCCCCCAAAATTAGTGAGTTTGACATGTTTTTGTTTATGTTTTTCATTTTATTTTTATATTAACATTTTTAACAATAAAAGCAATGCAAATAACACGCGAAAATTATTTCGGTCTCTAAGGTTCACTTTTTTCACAAATATTAAATAAATATTAAAAAAATATTAAAAGTTAATTTTAATTGTGTTTTATGCACCAAATTTTCAAACTAAAATCAAAAATTCATTTGTCAGAAAAAAATAAGGAAAAAACGGCCGAATGTCAAAAAAACCTATCGAAATACAAACTGGCTGGTTTGTTTTTAATGAACTAAGTTGTATTTTCTTCTATTTTTAGTTTTATGAAATATAGTTTACACACTTACACCAGTACTGAAGCCGTATTGGGAGGGAGTGCGATAAAAACTTAAAGATAAAATACAAGAAAAAATACACGAAAATAGTGTAGTGTCGTATAGGTATAACTATTATTATTAGCTACTTAAACCATGCCACAAATGCGATAAATTTGCCATATGAAATTTTATGCATCTTTGCATGTAAACAAATTAGAGTACTAATAATTAACAACCGGGTACTAATACATAATAAAACACGTCCAAAATTTTCAGGAGAGGTATCAAAAAACGAGTTTTTGAACCAAATAGCAATTGTCCAACGATTGATATTGAAAACCTCACTTTCGTCAGAAGCTATGTGCAAAAAGCAAATTTAGTTATGGTTCTTGTCTTTTTGGTATTTTGTCGTAGATACGCAAACAGAAAATGTATCGTTTTTCTAGCATGAATGAATATAATTTTATTATCTTACGGCCTTAATAATTTGTTTTCAAACTTGACGTACAAATTAATGGGGTACCGAGTGGAAAAAAGTTTGTAAATATCGGACACCCTAGCGCATACAACTGTAAGTGCTGTGATCCGAGATTGATCCAGAAAAATATCAAAATCACAACGTTGTTGCTGCAACTGCATGTCTGGATCAGTGTTCAGTGTAACTCAGCTATTGTTTTCGCTATATTTTTGATCAGTCGAATCAAAAGATACATATTTTTATACTCAGCGTGCTTTGCACACAGAGTATATTAACTTTGACTGGATAACGTTTGGTTGTACAGGTATAAAGGAATCGAGATAGATATAGACTTCCATATATCAAAATGATCAGTGTCGAAAAAAAATTGGATTGAGCCATGTCCGTCCGTCCGTCCGTCTGTCCGTTAACATGATAACTTGAGTAAATTTTGAGGTATCTTGATGAAATTTGGTATGTAGGTTCCTGGGCACTCATCTCAGATCGCTATTTAAAATGACCGAAATCGGATTATAACCACGCCCACTTTTTCAGATGGGTTGACCTTATGACGCAGATTAGAAAATTGGTAAAATTTTGGACAATGGGCGTTGCACTGCCCACTTTTAAAAAAAGGTAATTTAAAAGTTTTGCAAGCTGTAATTTGGCAGTCGTTGAAGATATCATGATGAAATTTAGCAGGAACGTTACTCCTATTACTATATGTGTGCTAAATAAAAATTAGCTATATCGGATGACGAGCACGCCCACTTAAAAAAAAAATTTGTTTAGTCAAATTTTAACATAAAATTGAATATCTTTACAGTATATAAGTAAATTATGTCAACATTCAACTCCAGTAATGATATGGTGCAACAAAATACAAAAATAAAAGAAAATTTCAAAATGGGCGTGGCTCCGCCCTTTTTCATTTAATTTGTCTAGAGTACTTTTAATGCCATAAGTCGAACAAAAATTTACCAATCCTTGTGAAATTTGGTAGGGCATAGATTCTATGACGATAACTGTTTTCTGTGAAAATGGCCGAAATCGGTTGAAGCCACGCCCAGTTTTTATACACGGTCGACCGTCTGTGCTTCCGCTAGGCCGTTAACAGGATAACTTGAGCAAAAATCGATATATCTTACCAAACTTAGTTCACGTTCTTATACTTATCTGAACTCACTTTCTCTTGGTAGTAAAGATTGGCGAAATCCGACTATGACCACGCCAACTTTTTCGATATCGAAAATTTCGAAAAATGAAAAAAATTCCATAATTCTATACCAAATACGAAAAAAGGAATGAAACATGGTGATTGGATTGGTTTTTTGACGCAAAATATAACTTTAGAAAAAACTTTGTAAAAAGGGTGTGACACCTACCATATTAAGTAGAATAAAATGAAAAAGCTCTTCAGGGCGAAATCAAAAGCCCTTGGAAGCATGTCAGGAATACTGTTCGTGGTATAACATATATAAATAAATTAACTTATAGAACTAAGACCCACTCCCATTTAAAATACTCATTAACACCTTTCATTTGATACCCATATCGTACAAACACATTCGGGGATTACCCGAGGGTTAATTCTCCTACATGGTGATTTTCCCTTATTTTGTCTCCAAAGCTCTCAGCTGAGTATGTAATGTTCGGTTACACCCGAACTTAGCCCTCCTTACTTGTTTTATTTCAAATTTTCGAACTCGGCGCGCTTTTTCCTACATTATGGCCCCATTCTAGTCAAAAATCACTTAAAAACTGACCCAATAATGTCCACTCTGAGACAAGAAGAACTTATTCAACTACGGCCAATTTTCACAATGGCGAGATAACTTCCATTCCACAGTTAACTACAGATTTGCATTTTTATTTATTTCATTTAACTAAAAGTTCGCTACCCAAGGCATGTTAGACAGCTTATGTTTTATAACTAGATTTTACGACTCAATCACGCCGGCTGAAAAGATTTATATCAAATTTGACTCAGAGATAGAAAACAGTGCGGAAGGATTGACTGGCTAAATTTTTTTTGAAAAAGTTGGGTAAAAAAAAAAATAACTTTTTAATTACTTTTAGCTGATAAAATCTTAAGTACATATCGCTCATTTACTTCAATAGTGTCATAACTCATACACTAGCACTACCACACTGCCATTAGAACAATTTTACTTTGTCGAGTTTTGATATGCATGTAAATGGTAATGAAAACTGCCAATGCTAACCTATGGCTTACATTATATTTTGTATTAACAATTAAACCTACATAATACATACATTTTTACTAGCACAATTGGTGGTTTCGTTTAAATTCATACCATATACTTGCATAAATACACATACATGCATACATATTCGTACATGCTATGGAGAATGCTATATTAACCGCATTCAAACCATATACTACCTGAATACATATTTTATTAATTTATGGCTATATTACAAGTATTTTTTTCTCAACCCTTGCAGCGATCCGGATAGTAGTCTTTTTGATGGTCCCTCCGTTTCTGGTATAACGACAGCCGCTTGTACACTTGGTGCTGTGAGTGCTGAGAAATGTAACACCTCAACAACCACAATATCACCCACAATACAAATCACAGAAGCAGGTGAAGGCAATCATAACTTGAATGGCAATGCATATGATGTGTCAAGTATACCCAGCAGCTCTGCGTCTACGACTCCTTTAATATCTGTGCCGAATAGTCCTGATACAGGTGCAACACCGAAAATTATTGTTACAACAACAAATACAACAGAAAGTAATAGGAGCAAGGATTTAAGTATGCCGGCTAAAACCACATTTACAAGTGTGACCACAACAACAACAGCCGAAATTATGGATGTAAGTAATAGAATATTAGAATCTGAGATAAGTCTTCTACAATTCTAGCGGCATATTGAGTGCTGCGTAAAATATCACCCTATCCCGGTTGCGTTCCGGTAATCTGAGGTTAAGTTCTATACATTTTGACATGAGCTGTGGCGTCTATGAAAAAAATTCTGAGTTATGAGTTGGAAACCAATTCTGAAAAAGGGTGCTCCATCATGTAGGGCGTGTTTGAACTGACAGCTGAGATAGGATAATATTAAATGGGGTTACACAAACATCAGAACCAAAAGGGAGTTACCATTTTGTCCCACGCCGATGACTGCACGATAATGGCAACAGGTTATGGCCTATCCATTGATGAGCCTTACTATAAAATTAACGACTATCTCCCTAGTCTTTCCACTTCTTTCACATCACGGCACTGTCATCGGCCAAATCCTTGGCGACCTTATTTACGACGAGGACGCGGAAAATGTTGGCATTATTGGACATCCACGTCGTTGGCATTACGCTACCGACTGTCGTACATCCAAAAATACTGGGTGTGGCGTTCGTTCAGGACCTACAGATTGGCTAGCACTCAGCCACAATTTTACCTAAAGCTCAGAGCCGTAACAAAATTCTCAAGTTCCCGGAAGCACTTGGGGCAAGGAAACGCTCATAGCCGCTTATAAAGCAATTGACCGGACGCTCATGTGCTTCACGTCGCCAGCCTAATCGCCTGGACTATTGCTATTGCCCGGAAATACTGCACTCAAAACTGCCACGGGATAGCTTCTTATGTCTCAAAGAAAAATAGCCTAAACTCGCAGTTGGAGGAAGCAACCTCATCAGGGAGACGCCCGTCATTCTAGTTTCGATCTGAATACTGTAATAGGTTAAACTCTTACTTATCCAGAATCAACCCCGACATAGCCAATGTTTGCCCCGCTTTTAACGTGGCCCCATGTGACACCAACCATCTTTTCAATTGCAATGTGGAACCAACGCCTCCAACATCCTTATCGTTTTGATCGCACTTATTGAATGAGGCGAAGCACTGCTACAACAGCAATAACATTCAGTATCGTGAATGTTTGAACCAAGCCAGGTCTCAATGCAGCTAGGTTAAGCCAGTCCTTAAAAGCCTCCCAAAACATATCCCGGCGAAAAGTTGCTCGTGCCCGAAATTTGCTTCTGTGTTTGTGTTTTAATCTTTTTATTAATTTATTGCCGGATCTCATTATCACGTTTTTAAAAATGCTTTTTGAGGGAGTCCGCGCTACAAACAGGTGTCTCGACGATAAGAACACAGCATAGTTGGTTAACCACCCGTTCATGTCTTCATTATAGAAGAAGATAAGCTTTTGGCAGACATGCCATAGACATCTGTAATCGGATTTTTATTATCAGTTACACATTGTTTAAGAACTTTCGTTTTTAAGTCTGGTCTCTTCATCATTACAGGGGAATCGTTTTTCTATACTCGGCAAAGACATCTCGAACGAAATCGACGTGTACAGTTTGCCATCACCACCTAAAAATGGCTTCAACACTCCAGCACCTGAAGTTACGACCAATGCGCTATTGAATGCATCGGCTGGAACGACAGCATCAACTGCGTCTACACCATCATCCTCCAATACCCCTAATCAACACAATGATAGAGACTCATTGTCTGGTTCACCTACAAAGAAAAAGCATCATCATAAAAATGAAAATAATAATCATCAGGTAATATTAATACTCTTCATCTACACCTGCACGTATAAAATGGCAACTGAATGTTTTGATAATTTTTTATTTTTTGGAAACACTTAAGCTAATTGTTTAACACAAAATTATGCAAGCTAATTCAAAAAAAAAATTTTCAAAAAACTCGAGAAATGTTTACTTAAAATTTTTAGAAACTTTTAGAGTATGCAGTCCAACATCCAGCAATGTTCTTACCATTACATTGACCTCTGAACTTGATATATCAAGGCTTGATTGGAGAGTCCTTGATAGGCCATCCTTCTCATACCATGCGTATCTCAGCTCCAGCACCCCCTAAAGAGGGTACAGAAGGGAGAAACCCAAGATCAACGACTGGACAAAATTCCAGGAATATTAGAAACAAGATAGCTTCCTATCAAAGACGCGTATGACTGCGAACAACAGAGCTTGCCCCCTAAGAAGATTCAGAGCAAAGCCGCTATTGTGGGGCAAAGATCAATCTTCTTAAGGACGGGTAAACAAAATTTTGAAGCTGGCAAAGGTCGCGAAAGCGAAGCGTGCTGGAACGAGCATAGGGATCTTTTAAGGATCTACACGTGTTACGATCAGTGACTGAAAACTATTTTCACTCAACCGTTAACTATGCAACAGCCAAACTATTTCTAAAAATGATAATAATTTATGGATGTAATGAGTAGCTTGTGTCGCTAGTTGGCATATGCCACTAATCCGACACACCATTTCAGAGCTATTGTGATTTAAAAAATGAATTTCGGTCTCGGATCGTAACACATAATACGGACCCAGAATGCTTCATCGTCATAATAATTGTCCATATTTTCGAAGTTTATGAGTTTAAATTGTGCCATATGCCATCATGCCTGCTGATGTTATGAATGATATTGTTATTGTATTATTTCATTTAGCTACAGTAATACCGTGGTATATATGCAACATTAGTGCCTTTACACGTACGAATCATGCGAATAGTTGTATACATGCTGAACTGGTGCTTTGGCATTAACGCAAGCCTATGAATACAGAAGTAATTCCAATGCCGATATAAAGTATGCATGCTCCCTGAGAAACTACACGCGTTAAAAAGAAATTAACGTGCATTTATACTGGCATGAATACACAGCTCTGTGCTCTGTTCATGTGCAAGAATCGTTTTCCTAACTGGTTTCTAAGGTAGTTTTTCACAGGATGGCTCGCTAACTTCACCTGATAATGGCGGAATATTTTCTAAAATATGTTCGCGGTAATTTTTTTTTTGTTTAACGAATAAATTTCGGTAAATTTACGTCAATTTACCCAATAGCTAGTGTTTTTCTACTTAAAAGTTGTTTTGACAACTTAAGAGAGGTCTCAATTCCTCTGTGCAGTTTGAGCGCCGGCCATACGGCCATAGCAGTATAGTGTCCTCAAATACTGACACGAACAGTCTTCCTAATTCTGTACCAATAATGCTACGTTTCCACCAAACCCAAACTCCGTGTTTGCCAACTCTTTTATGCAAAATATCTCTTGGCAGAAATGCAAATTTTGATTTTTGTTTTCGCATTATTGATACCGAAGTTAAAACGCGTTTTTCGATAGCTTTCGCTATATTTTTCGACATGTTTTAACAGGCTTACGAAACTGGCAAACACGGAGTTTGGGTTTGGTCGAAACGTAGTATAATACTTCCCAAATCTTTCGGGGATTGTCTTTATCGCTACAACAACAACATGATTGGCGCAAGGAAGCTCAAATGGAAGACAGGTCCATACATGTACACCAACTGTTCCAAAGTAATGGAAGGAGCAGAGTCTGTGGCATACTGCGCTGATCCGGTAATAAAAAAGATCCAACAAGGCGACAGATCACTGTAGTGTTTTTCAGGCGGAAGTAGTAGTCGTAACCAAAGCAATAGAAACACTGAAAGAAAATACCTTAAGCCGCAGCCGTGTCAACTTTTATATTGAAGCCCAATCAGCAATTAGGGCAATAATCTCGTACGGTACAACGTCAACAAGTGTGTTAGAGTGTAAGCAATCCCTGGAAAGAATATTTAATCCCAGGACATATGGGCATAGAAGGCAATAAAAAAGCGTATGAGCTAGCTAAAAAGGGCACATCCTTCCGAACGGCATCTGCAAGGCAAATAAATTTTCACTGAGAAGCTTTTCATAGCAGAAATACGCTCTGAGTGTTTGCTTAATCACTTCCGTGGGGCGATCCCGGCGGCCGCGGGAAAGAGTAACTACTCTTATCATTAAAAAGAGAGGACTGTAGGCTCATGACGGGTATTCTGACCAGACACAGCCTTCTGATAAATCTCTCAGACCTCGAGGGAGGAAGTGGCATAGGTCCTAAAAAGCTTCTCATATTTGCTAAGAGGGAGTTGTTTTATAAAACAGATTCTGGCTTTTGATAGGTTTTTTTTCAGGGGCGGAAACTGTTATTCCTTTTATAATATTGTTACGAATTTACTGCAATTCCGCTTATTTGCAACCTTCTGCTAACGTTCGAATCACTAAACTGTTGAATAAATAACTCAAATATTCGATAATGCAAAATGGTCTTTATTAGACTACTTTCAAAATAACACTTCTATTGCTCGCCAGATAGCGTCTTAAATCAAACTGATTGTCGTGCCTCCACTGTCGCTGCTTTTATACTGTGCGGTTTCCTCGTTGACATATTTCTAGGCGCTTCTATTTCCAGAACTTACTAGTTAGTTATCAGCTATAAAATTACTCAGCTGTAACTACAGATACACGATTTTATAGCTTCTTTCATTGCATACTTTCGGGAGTATCTCAGATATATGCATCTGGTTGTGCGTTGCTTCTCAGCTGCGTGTACGTACATATGTGTAGACATAATGATTGATTCGTTTATGTAGATACAAGTGACTGTCTGCTTTATTGTTGTTGTGACTTAATTTACTTAGCATCAGACTAGTGATGTGAGTATCACTTAGTGTCACTAATATTCATCACATTGCCCTCCACCTAAGTCTGATCGTCCCGATCAGACAAATCTCTCGATCTAAACGCTGCCAGCCTTTCCAAATGAACCACTTTCATTTTAGTTCGTGGATTGCCAATGGTTTGTATGCGGTACACTATAGAGGTTTACGCCGATCACTTTATCGGCGGCGGCGGCGTAGGCTCCATTATATACCGGCGGCGCGCCGGCGTACGCCGATGTTCTTACTTTAAAAGCTTGATTTTTCTATTTAAAAAAATAATATTTAGGAAAGGTTTTGTTTATAGGTATTTAAGGAAATCAAGGTGTTGGCCATTTCGGAGAGATCCGGGGTTTTTGCATCAAAATCTCGCAGATCGTTCAAAAATTTTCAGGAGTAGCTCCTTGCGAAGGGATTGTCCCTCATTCGCATGCTCCAGAGAGGCTTCGAACCTAACCTTGGTCTTTGGAATTGGTACTGCTGTGTCTGCTGAAAAGAAATAGAGATACATAAAATAGTCACACTTTTGCCTGTATATCTCGTGCAAAGCGTAGTTTCACCTAGGGTTAACTATAAAGGCGACGCATAAAGGCGACTTAGGGTTGCTATGAATGGTCTATTAATACTCATGACTATCGTGGCACAGGGCGCCTCCAGTTGTTTCGGCTGTTTTTTAAAAGCTAAAATTTCCGATGTGCGAACAGTAGGAATCCCTACCACCAGTCTCTACCACGCCTCCTGAGCATCACACCATATGCCAGTACAGAAGCTATAGGAACTCATACCTTCGTCGACGTCACTTTCCTAGAAGCTCTAAGTGTAGCTCCAAAGACTTTCCAACGGATGCTTTTGTCGCGCTATGCTGCCGAGCTACACTTTGAAACGTTAGGGAGTGACTATTCGGCCAAAGATGCCGCCCTCGAAATCATAAGTAGTCTAAGTGGATGTCATTGCGTCATGGGTGAAAATCCGTATAATCCTCGGCGCATCTACATAATTAAAATTTTACAAGGACCCTGGATAAAATTTTTAAAATGTAGACCAAAGATTGCAGACGTTTGTGTTCACAACATTGATTTCAATAGTCTTCGTTAAATCAAATTTAGAATGAAGGTCGACGGATTTTAAGTTGAAAGTTGTTAACTACTGTTTTCCGGCCTTACGATATAGGAGCTCATTATGGCTGACCGCGTAGCTTCAGTTTTCAGACAAGTTCGACTGTCCGCTGCGTTATTGTAATATCACACACGGTCATTAGTTCCACTGTATTGGGAAAGATTTTGCTTCACCACTTTGAGTGTTCTTGCGAAGGACAAAGCTTCACCTGGTAAATATATGTGCCTACGTATTCACAATTGTAAAAGCAGCCGTAACGTGTAGGTGATATTTAAACTTGGTTGATAGGCTATAATCAATGTGATTCACTCCAAGGGACTAGTTTTGGCCGCCAACTTTAGGAAATGTTAAACCGGGAGACTTGGGTGTTGAAGGATGAAGTGTGAAAATCAAAATTAACATTTCAGACGCTATTGTATAGTTTCGAAAATAAACAACAGATGTTTAAATGTAAGCCCAAGTGATTTTTCAAACCCTTCTCATAAGTACATATATCCTCAACTTAAGTATGAGGTCAGAATAATTTCAAAGGAGTGTTTATGCCCGTTGAACCTACTAAAGGATTTTGCATCACTGATTTCGCTTATTCTTGAGGACAGTTTAAAAACATGTTCGCCTTGAGTCATTTTATTTGAATTAATTGTTCATTACTAATTTTTTCAAAAATGCAAAGTGAGCATATAAATTTATTATATAACTTTTCTTTTAGTATTTTGTTTTAATAACTTGGTGAATTGGATGATGGAAAGTCCGTGTTAAGCTGACATCGAAAGCGCTTGTTATTTTAAATAACTTTTGAATAGTTATAAAGAGTTAAATTTCGTAATTAGTTTCTTATAACTGGCAGTGATGCGCATCCGTTGATACCACTTTCGACCATATCCGAACAATTTACGACATGAACAATAAATGGCCTAAACAGTCTTAAACGAGTAGAAAATATAGTAACGCGCCGGACGCCGCGCCGCCACGCCGATATTTTTGACATTCGGCGGCGGCGTGCGAAAATCGGCGGCGGCGTTTATCGGCGGCGTATATCTCTAGTACACTACATCGTTGATCCGTTTTAGTCACTTGATCGTTGTGGGTTGTATAACAGCACCAAATCTCCTTCCTGAAAACCTTCCGAATTAATTGCTTTATCGTATCTGGCTTTCATCTTGTCACTCATAATCTTTGATCGTTGCCTTACAAGATCGTGTATCTCTATCATCTCTTCTTCCAAGACACCAGTGGATTTCTTGACATTTCTCTCCGCATCGGCATCTATCCCAAACTTCAAATCAGCTGGCAGTCGAAGGTAATTTCCAAAAATTACCTTTGCGGGAGTTTGGCCCGTTGTCTCATGCACTGCCGATCGGTAAGCCGTCAAGAATAATGATATGTGTGTATCCCACTCCTTATGGTACTTGTCTACTACTTTCCTTAAATGCTCCTCCAAGGTTCTATTGAAACGTTCCACCATACCATCGGACTGAGTATGCAATGCAGTTGTCACACGGACAATGCCCAACTTCTTACACATTTCTTGGAACACAGCTGATTCAAAATCCCTGCCTTGGTCAGAATGTAACTCCATTGGTACACCATATCTTGCGCCCCAATCGTTTGTAACCACTTCTGCTACTGTTTCCGCTTCTTGGTTTGGGATTGGGTATACCTCTGGCCATTTACTGAAATAATCCATAAATACCAGCACGTATTTGTTTCCGCGGTTACTAGTAGGATATGGACCTGCGACATCCATGGCGATCCTTTCAAATGGTGCACCTGAAATATACTGCTTCATCTGGCCATGACTTCGTGTTTTGGGGCCTTTCGCTCTGTTGCAAACCTCGCAGTTGGCAAACCACTCGGTGACCGACTGACGGCAACCAACCCAATAGAATCTCTGCTTAATCTTCTCGAGCGTCTTCGTGATTCCAAGATGACCTCCACTTGGACCATTATGCAGCTCGCTGAGCACGTCAGGAATCCTCTTTCTGGGAACAACTATCAGTTTCTTCTTGCATTGACCATCCTCATTCTCCCATACTCTATGCAAGCAACCGGATATCAATTCTAAACTGTTCCACTGTGCCCAATATGACTTCGCAATGGGACTCTCTGCTGACATCTCCTCTCTGTTTGGTCTTTCATTTCATTCGAGCTCATGCATAACATGTGACAGATCTGTATCTTCTAGCTGACACTTTCTTAGTTGTTCCTTGTCCCATTCATCCGTACACGTTATAGTCATTAGCCGGACATCTATAATGTCTTCTTTAGCCTCGGCCTTTGAACAGTGCTTGCATTCCAAACTACATGGTCTTCGTGACATTGCATCAGCATTTCCATGGGTACTACCTTTTCGATGCTCAATGGAAAAGTCATAGCTTTATAGTCGCTCGATCCACCGTGCCAATTTTCCTTTCGGATTACGGAACTGCAGAAGCCATTTCAACGCTGCGTGATCTGTCCTGATGCGGAATCGCTGGACGTAGAGGTATATGTGAAAATGTTTAATGCACTCTATCAATGCCAACAGCTCTCTCCGTGTAACGCAATAGCTCCTCTCTGCTTTTCCAATCGAACGGCTGTAATATGCAACCAACTTCTCTTGCCCATCGACCAGTTGTGATAAATCGCCTCCTATAGCATATCCACTCGCATCTGTATCTAGAATAAATGTTGCTCCTGGAATCGGATATGCCAACATTGAGGCAGTGCACAAACGCTCCTTCAATGTTTGGAAAGCCACTTCTTGCTCCTTCTTCCATTCAAAAGCTTTTTTTTTCTTGTAAGCTCATTGAGGCTATGGGCTACGCTGGAAAAGTTTGGTACAAATCGGCGGTAATATGTGCACAGCCCAAGGAACCTTCTTAATTCATGCAGGTTCTGTGGTCTTGGCCAATCCTTTACTGCCTCTATCTTTTCATTCGCTGTACAGATGCCTTCTGCCGTTACCTTGTGATCCAAATAATTTACTTCCTTTTTAAACAGCGAACACTTTTTGGGACTTAGTTTCAGACCAGCGCCAGCTATTCTCTGGAAAACTTCCTCCAAGTTCTTAAGATGTTCATCAAAGTTCTTGCCCAATACGATGATGTCGTCCAGGTACACCAAGCATGTTTTCCAATGTAGTCCTTTCAGTACCTGGTCCATGAGTCTCTGAAAAGTAGCTGGTGCATTACAAAGTCCAAAATGCATCACTGTAAATTGCCAAAGACCATCACCGACACTGAAGGCTGTTTTCTCCTTATCTTCCTCCTTCATCTCAACTTGCCAGTAGCCGCTTTTCAAGTCCAGTGTGGAAAACCATTTCTTAACAGATAGCGAGTCCAGAGTGTCGTCAATTCTTGGCAATGGGTAGCTATCCTTTTTCGTAACGTCATTCAACTTCCGGTAGTCCACGCAAAACCTCATTTTTCCATCCTTCTTCTTTACAAGTACTACCGGTGAGCTCCATGGACTAGCTGATGGTTCGATGACGCCGCTGTCGCTCATTTCTTGTATGATTTGACTCACAACTTCCCGCTTCGCCAGTGGAACACTACGTGGAGCTTGACGGATCGGCCTCGCATCTCCAGTGTCAATTTGATGTTTCACAACGTTGGTGCGGCCTGTTTTGGAGCCATCTTGGTCAAATATGTTTGCGTATTTTAGGAGCAGTTGTTTTGCCTTACTCTGATAGTCTTCCTCTAGTCCCTCCGTTCATGCCATGATGTCATCTGAAAGATCAATATTGCTAGTTGAAACCTCTTCCTGGAGCTGTTCACAATTAATTATTACTTCAGCCTCTTGGCATCTTCCCAAATTGCTCCTCTGGTCAATTTGAGTGGTGACTTGAACTCATTGATTACTCTTACCGGGATACGTCCATCCTGTTTTGTTATAGCCAGGGTTTTTCCTACAAGTATATTCGGTGTTGATTTGTTTGCTGCCTCGACAACCCACAATTTGTTTGTCCCACAATCTCCATCAACGTTTGCCCAGATGACTGCTTCTGATTTTGGTGGTATTTGCTGACTCTCTTCCACCAGCACTCGTTTACTGCTGTAGCCTCTCTCGTAGCCGAAATTAAGTGGTACATCCATGTTATTATATCGCATCGTCTTGCTTTGCATGTCGATCTTGATGCCCTGGTCGATTAAGAAGTCCACTCCAATTATGATTTCATCAGCAATCTCTGCCACTATAAAATTGTGTAGTACCGTGACGTTCCCAATTGCTACTTCACATGCTACTTCTCCAATTACCTGGGTTTCCTCTCCCGTGGCTGTACGTAATCTTGCTCCAAGCAATGGTCTTATCTTCTTGTTGACTAAATCTAATCGAATGATGGAATGAGATGCACCCGTATCTACAGTCAGTAAACGTTCCTTTCCATCCGCATGTCCTCCGACAGTAAGATTGCTTGACCTTCTTCCAATTTGCGAGATAGAGATTATGGGGCATTCAATTGAGGGAGCCAGCTGCCGCCCCTTGGGCTGACTCGCTTTAGTTTAACGACTGAGTCGACTTGGGGATTTGCTCATCTCCTTCAGCTCTGCGTTTACGGCCACCCACATTGTTGGAACTATTGGGACCGGTGCTGCAATGTCGTGCAATGTGGCCTGGGTTGCCGCACTTGAAACATTTCATAACTCCGGCATTTTTCTGTTGTGATCCCTTCAGTGCTTCCAAAATTGTGTCTACCCAATCTGGTCTTTCCACTTCCACACGATGAGCTTTGTATGCTGGTTTACTCAATAGTGAGGCAGTTTCCTGAGTCAATACATGTGATACCGTTTCTGCAAATGTTGGCTTTGGGTTTGCGTATGTGGCTCGCTTTGTTTCGACGTCCCGTATGCCATTTATAAAGCCCTGAATTTTTACCCTTTCGGTGTATTCCACGGGTGCGTCGGCATTCGCTAAATGCGCAAGCCTTTCGACATCTGACGCAAACTCCTGCAAAGTCTCATTAGCTTCTTGGTAGCGGCTTTGCAACTCTATTTGGTATATCTGCTTCCTGTGTTCGCTTCCGTATCGCCTCTCTAGAGCGCTCATCAATGTTTCGTAGTTGTTCCGCTCCCTCTCGGGAATAGTCTGTAGGATTTCAGCTGCAGATCCTTTCAATGCCACGAATAGTGCCCTCAGCCCTCCAGTCGTTCACTGCTGCGGTCTTCTCAAACTGAATCTTAAACACCTGAAAAGGAACAGAGCCGTCAAAATATGGAGTTTTTACCTTCGTATTGCTTGCTGAAACAAGCGGGCGATTTAGTTGCAACTCCTGTATATGACCTCGCAATGTTTCAATCTCGGCATCGATTTTGTTCTCGAGTTGCAAAATTTTTGTGTCCTGCGCCTCCATCTTCGAAGAAATACAGCCTTCTTGCTCTTCCAGTTGTGCAGAGATCTGCGCTGAAATTTTTGCCGACATTTCGGATATTCGTGCCTCTTGTGCTTCAATCTTCGATGTTATACGGTTCTCCTGCGACTCCAGTTAGATGCTTCCGTCCTTCCGTTCTTCTCTTCAATTTTTGTTGTTGTCTCGTCCCCATCAGGATGAAAGACATCATCATCCACATTAATTCCTTCCAACTCCATTACCTCTCGTAGCCGTGCTTGGAGTTCGATCTTATTGCCGGTTGTATTCAATCCACGGCTTTCCAACTCCTTCTTCAGTTGCTGGATCCTCAATTGACTCAACTTTTCCATGTCCAAGTTGTATTCGCAATCTTCGGAATTTATTCAACAATATTCGATAATGCAAAATGGCCTTTATTAGACTACTTTCAAAATAACACTTCTATTGCTCGCCAGATAGCGTCTTAAATCAAACTGATTGTCGTGCCTCCACTGTCGCTGCTTTTATACTGTGCGGTTTCCTCGTTGACATATTTCTAGGCGCTTCTATTTCCAGAACTTACTAATTAGTTATCAGCTATAAAATTACTCAGCTGTAACTACAGATGCACGATTTTATAGCTTCTTTCATTGCATACTTTCGGGAGTACCTCAGATATATGCATCTGGTTGTGCGTTGCTTCTCCGCTGCGTGTATTTACATATGTGTAGACATAATGATTGATTCGTTTATGTAGATACAAGTGACTACCTGCTTTATTGTTGTTGTAGCTTCATTTACTTAGCAACACTTAGTGTCACTAATATTCGTCACAATATAATTCCTTGCAAAACTATTAATTTTGGACTTTTAATTATATTTGGATCAAGATGAAAATTATTTTCGGATTTTTATTACTAACAAGTTCTATCGGATTCAAGAAATAAAAATACAGATTTTACTTTTATATGTGGACGCTTATGTGTCTAAGTTCGGGTGTAACCGAACATTATATACTCAGCGTGAGCTTCAATTGTACATCTCATTTCAGATAAATTACTTTTCTACATAACACGTGGCACCGCCCGTTTAAAAAACATGTCTCCCCATTTCCTCTTACAATAAAACTTGATAAGTGAAATATCATTGATTCAAAAATAATTTTTGCTAAGTTATAGCTTATTATTCTAGTCTACGAGCCTTTTAAACTCCTTTTATATAAAAGTTACCATGGTCTTTAAGCACTCCCATCCATTTTTACTAGAAAGTAAAATTCTATTGATAAAAATTTTAAGTTTTTCCTATTTATTGTTATAAATGCACTTGGGAAATGAAATACCATTACTATAAAGCTCTTTTGCAAAGATATAGCTTATTTTATTCGTCCAGACCCTTTTAAAAATCTGTTATATAAAAGTGGGCGTGATCCTTAACCGATTTCGTTAATTTTTCTTCAAACCATTCTTTATAGTAAAGGCAACCTCTCTGCCGAATTTTGTTACGATACGTTTAACGATTTTTGATTTATGATTAATAATATTTGTAAAATCGATTTTATCACAAGCGGGCGGTGGCACGCCCATTTTAAATTTTGTTTCAAATTTTTATCAAGGGTCTCAATATCAGTACCACACGTCAAATTTCAACATTATAGGTGTATTATTTGCTAAATAATCAGTTTTTTGTGTTTCCAAAATGTTATATATATAAAAAGTGGGCGTGGTTATCATCCGATTTCGCTCATTTCCAATACCAATCTATTCTGGATCCAGATAAGCTCGTGTAGCAAATTTGGTGAAGATATCTCAATATTTACTCAAGTTATTGTGTTAACGGCAGACGGACAGACGGACGGACTTGGCTCAATCAAATTTTTTTCCAATACTGATGATTTTGATATATGAAGTCTATAGTTATACCTGTACAACCAACCGTTATCCAATCAAAGTGCAAAGCACTCTGATTATAAAAAGGATGCATGATTCGACATGATATTGCTGTAGGGATACCTGGGAACTCAAACCTCACCTATGACAATTTTTTGACCAGGACTTTTTCGACTCCGAAAAAAAAAAATATTATTTCCCGTCCCGATTAGTTCTTTGATGGATCGGGCGCTTCGGGATATTCATACCTGGGCATCTAATGTCGGGTTGAAAGTCAATGGGGAAAAGACGGATATGGTTTTGTTTACAAAGAGGTACAATGTCCCAAATTGGACCAGGCCTAAGTTAGGAGGGGTGACCTTACAGGAGAAACCTTGCACAAAATATCTCGGAATCATCCTGGACAGTAAGCTGCCATGGAAGCTCAACTTGGAGGAGAGGGTCAAGAAGGCCTCAACGGCACTCTATGCATGTAAAAGAATGCTGGGGTGTACGTGGGGCTTATCGCCCTGTCTTTCTCATTGGGCTTTTACAGCGATTGTAAGCCCTATTCTATACTATGGAGTTCTTGTTTGGTGGAAAGCCACACAAAAAACAACATACCTCAAAAAATTAGAGGGGGTATGCAGACTATCTATGCTTAGCATTACGGGAGCCCTGAAAACAACCCCAACGGCTGCTCTGTATGCCATTCTGCACATTCAACCTGCATACCTGGTAGCAAAGAACATAGCGTTAACAACTGTAACCAGGCTCGGTGCCTCTAGGCAGCTTGAGCGCCGACCATACGGCCATAGTAGTATAGCGTCATCAATCACAAGACGAACAGACTACCTGATTCCCTATCTGCGCTTCGAGGGAGATCTTAAGGCCACAATAGAGGTGGACGGTTGGCGCAAGTGTGTGCAAATGGCGGACGTGGCGATGCATGTGTACAAAGATGGTTCCAAAGTAGTGGAAGGAGTAGGGTTTGCGATATACTGTGCTGATCCGTAAATAAGCAGATCCTACAGGCTGCCGGATTACTGTAGCGTTTTCCAAGTGGAAATATTAGCCGTAACCAAAGCAGTAGAAACCCTGGAAGAGAATAGCTTAAGCTGCTACGGTGTTAACTTTTATATTGACAGTCAAACAGCAATTAAGGCAATAATATCGCATAGCACAGCATATAAATGCGTGTTAGAGTGTAAGCAGTCTTTGGAGAGAATCGGGAGGGGGAGAAGCATACATCTATATTGGGTCCCGGGGCATATGGGAATAGATGGGAATGAAAAAGCGGATGAACTAGCGAAAAAGGGCGCATCCCTTGAAGCTTGCTCCGTAGACGTCCCAATTAGACTGGGCGAGATTAAGCGAAGGCGAGAGGTGCACATGATCGACCAAGGGGGAAAGGCGTGGGTTCAAGCGCGGGCTGTAAAGTGTCGAAGATTATGTGTAGGTCTTACAACCTTAGACTAACAAAGTTGCTTCTATCATCAAAAAGAGAGGACTGTAGACTCATGACGGGTATTCTGACTGGACACTGCCTTCTGGTGTCACATGCCTTTAAATTAGGCTTGGCCAGTGATAGCAGATGTAGGAAGTGCGGGTTGGAGGAGGAAACGATCGAGCACGTTCTGTGCTCGTGCCCAGCACTTGTCAGGCTAAGACTCCAGCTATTAGGAGTGATACAGCTGTCAGATCTAGAAGCAGCAAGTGGCTTAAGTCCTAGGAAGCTTCTAGTATTTACCAAGATGACGGAGTTATTTTATAACATAGGTCCTAGTTTTTGATAGGGTTTTTCAGTTTAGTCGCTAAAACAAACTACTGGTAACACTACGGACTCAATCAGTCTATGTGAGGTCCTCATGGACCGGCCAGTTCAACCTAACCTAACCTTCCGTCCCTGGTTTTTTTAGTTTGTTCGATAAACTTCTGGTAACATTATGGATTCAGTCTATGTGAGGTCTTCACGGACCGGCCAGTTCAACCTAACCTTTGGTTATTTTCATGTTCTTAACTGTACATAAATACCGAAATAAAAATAATTTTTTTCTATTCAATTGTAGAAGGATATCAATTCAATTGAAAGTATATCGGACAATACGAAATTGCCAAGCAGTGATCTAGAATGGATCGATGAATTACTTTTGGAGCGCAATAGCAGAGAGATGTTGAGCAAGAAGAAAAAAAAGAAGATCTCATCAACTAAGGAACTAGATCAACTTGACGGTGTGTCGAACAAACACAATGCAAAAGACGAAATGAATGATGAGAATGAAAAAGTAGTGAAATGTCTTTACTACACATTAATGTGCTGCGAATGTACAATTTCATAGTGATTTGGAATTTTGTTTTAAATTTATACGCACACTCTTTACCACGCAATATGCACCAGTTTTTGAAAAACCTGAAATCTTATTTAAAAAGGAAAAGTATTTTAATTTTTTTTTACTCTAGTTTTTTTTTTATTTTTATGTTAATTTAAAATTGAATTTTCTAAACAAAATACTAATAATTAAATCAAAATAACGAATCTGTCCACGATATATGTAGGTACTTCACACATAGGGAGATGCCTACATAAAAAACGCACGCTATTGCAAATTAAATGTATTTTTTTGTTTAAGTTTTACTTACAAAAAATGCTCAACTACTTAAGGGAACTTAATTGCCAATCGATAACTCGAACTATTCCTGCTGATTAGATTTACTATATAGTACATATTCATGTTTTGTACGTATTTAGTATGTAAGTGGTTAATGTATATCTACTTGTATACATATATACATATGTATTGTATGTATGTATGTGAAAATATTGAAACTTAATTTAAATGTATTAAATACAAATTCAAAATGTAACTTATTTTTATATAAAATAAAATGCTATAGAAATCAACCAGGCATTTGAATATACATACATACGTACACCAGTAATCAGAAAAATAACAAAACCATGGACGCAAATTGTTATTCCTTTTATAATAAAAGCCTTTCAGAAAAAATTTTTTCCGTACTTTAAATTTTTTAGTCCGAAATAAATTATTATTAAACCCGGACTTTTATTTTATAAGTCCCGAAGTCAAAGCCCATTTTTTTGTAATTTTTAAAATCGTCGGAGAATTATGTGGCAGTGACAGAAATGTAAATTTTTGATGGAGTTTCAGACAGAAAATATTTTGCGGAGTTTTGATTTGCGAACGCCTTTTTGCCTCCTTGCTGCCGGCGCACGGTGGGGTTTTTGATCAATCTAGCGCCTAGCCGCGCTATAGCTAAAATTTTGATATTACCAAGCCCAACTGATCCCGTCTTTTCAGCACAACAAGCATGGCTCTGTAGCTAAAGCACGATTTCATAGTCCAAAATACTATTAGAAATTATCCACAAACTTAAGCTGCGATAAATTGTTACAAAAAACTTTCTTGTACGCAAAAGGATATCAAAAACTAAGTGTCTAAAAAAAAACCCGAAAAGGGAGCCAAATAATTGATGGAGGGACCGATTTTATGGAAAACAGCGTAGCATGTAACACAATGTAAGCTCCCACAAAACTAATTTGTCCTTTAGATATTTTAGGTTGGTTCCATCAAATACTAATAAATATATTTACGCTAGTTGACTCCTCAAAAATCTAGTAAAAACAAACAAAGTCAAGAATACTTTCGAAGTGCCAAGTTTCTATTGGTCAATGGATAATGAAATACTTGGTTGAAACCGTCCAGCACTAATTTATTTACTCACGGAAACGCCGAATTTTTGCATAACGCAGCATACATTTAGGCGCAAGCGATAAGCAATTGTTTCCGGTGTCGCTTGTTGGCATTATCTGAGCGCCTGTTAAATTATAGAGTATTTCACTAAAAGGAAGCGCCCTTAAAGTACGCAACAACAACAAAGTGTTTTCATGAATTTATTATTATATTGAAGGGAATATATATAGCGGACCTGCTCTTTGTTCGCCAATTGATACATATGTATATTACTTATTCATTCACGCACATTGTATGCGCGTATAGAAGTTATTCTTCTTCTAAAAACATTTACTTCCGTGGTCACTTGTCTTTGATTTCTGCGTGCCTATTTAAATGCGCTGTATTTTAATTTTTCACTAAAATTTCTCTATAATGTTTTTTTTTTTTTTTAACATTTGTGTAGTTAACAAACGCGGAATACAAATCGGCAAGCCATCATGAATCAATTTTCTTTTCAAGAACGTGGTGCGCTTCATACCTCGTTCCGTTCATTTGCATTGACCGTTAAGATCACTCGATTTATCTGGTCCTGAGTTTTTTATGAAGCATTTGAAGTCGCGGGCTTACCACAACAAGTCTTGCAAGAAAGTGCTAGAAAAACGCGCCTGTGCTACGTCAAATTTCAAACTCCATTTCGAGGCCGAACCATTTGATTTGGTGCTTATTTGGATTCTCATTGCGTGTCTCACCCAATCCAATAGCAGTGGTAACTCACGAATTATCATCCAACTCCTTGGAATCGGGTAGTGAACTCTAAGAGGAGGTATTATCGGGTAAAACTCGTCATAGGAGTTTACCAACCATTCATTACATTCTCTTAGATTAATCGACTGAGTTCTTGGATGGTTAATTTCTTCATAGCGTTTACGCACATGACTCCGTACTTACGTGAAAGGCAATGCTGCACTAGCCAGTTGCCTATTTCGAGGGCCTGGTTTCTGGGAACTTGCCAGTTTGATTTGATTAATTTTCTCATTTTTATTGCCAATTTATCGAAATGGTAGAAAGTTAGATACAAACACAAAAAAAAAATGCAATTATATAAAAACAAATCACAAAAGGCAGGAAAAGAAGCACATTCTATCTTCCGAAACAAAGAAATAAAGATAAAAATCCAATTCTACAGCAAGATCACATTTTATTCAGCTGTTCCACTTACATGCATACACATTGTTGCAGCGTTCGTAGGAAATACCTATTTTGATGTAGCGCTTTGTAGCATACATTTAGGCGCAATGTCTAAAACATTCATTTCCGTTGTCGCCGGTCTTTTTATTCTGAGCGCCTGTTAAAATGCGCAGTATTTTGTGTTAATCAATCGGTGGCTTGAGATGCTACATAATTGCCACATATTTTTTTAGCATACATTTAGGCGCAATGTATAAAATATTCATTTCCGTTGGCGTCGGGCTTCTGAGCGCCTGTTAAAATGCGCAGTATTTTGTGTTAAATCGGTTTCTTATGCTTAAGGGGCATTGTGGAGATCTTCTCAACTTCCGTGTTCCTGTTTTTGACGCTCAGTTAATGGGCTAATTTCGTTACAGCTTTGATTAAAGCTATCAGAATTTAATGGGCTGATTAAAGCTATCAGAATCTTAACAAAAAGGCAGTTGGGAGTTACATTATTTTGGAATAACAGTCAAAACAACGTAAAATCCCTGTGAAAGCAGGTTCTGATAACAAAAAACAACGAAAGATAAAACACAGCGAAGGGATAGATCTTTAAACATCACAAACTTTAGTAGAAGCAGAGCCCAAAATCTGTTTCAAGACTATTTTCTGTAACGTAGTATAACTGTTTTCAAGATAATGTCGAGGTATGTCGCAATAATATTATGTTGTATTTTCTTCGTGCGGACTGAGTCGTGGTTATAGGTCCAAGTGCTTAAGTAACAAACAAAGTACCACACGAAGCACCTCTATTCAAACTTCCTGAAACAATGGTACATAAAATCAATACAATTTTAGTTCCATCATGTTCAAACATGTTTGCTGGGCTTACCGTTAGACTAAACACTGTTTAATGTTGCTAAATCCAAATCCAAATTAACGAAAAGAAAACACAAAATTCAACCAACCCGAAGCAGGTAATTTACTTAAAACTTCTTTTGTTAAGCGTTTAATTGATTTATTGAATATTTTGAAAGCGATTCATTTAAAATCTTATGCTCTAAGCGAGTTACAGTAGTTTTCTTAACTATGTTTACTTAGAAAAATTGTAATGGCCATCAATAAAATTATGCGGTAAGTAGTTTTCTAAAATATATATATATATTTACATAAATTTATTATTCAAAACAGTCGAAATATTGTATTGTAATACTGTTTGTTAATGCTTAACAATTTATATCTATATTTTGTATATATTAAATTTTGCTTGGCAAAAATACCGAAATGTATTATTTTCACTAAAAAAAACTTGCCGAAAAATAAAATATGTCGATGGTTTGGCACCATTACAATAGTTTTTAAATTGAACTTATAATGTGTTTAGTAAAGAAGTGATTTTTCAAAAACCGAAATGTTTCTTCCAATCGGTGGTCGTTCGTGGCTGCAACAGTTATGATGGAAATCCGTTTGTCCGAACAGTGATAGGCTTTCTATTTATCATAACCACATCTTCAAATAGAACATTTTTTGAATTGACAAAAATTGCATCCTCAAAAAAAGAGTTTCATATACACCAAAAGCGTTTTCTTTTCAATCACACCTAGGATCTTAGGTTCACGTCCCGGGCAAAGCAACATCAAATTTTTAGAAACAAGTTTTTTTAATTAGAAAAAAATTTTTCTAAGCGGGGTCGCCTCTCGGTAGTGATTTGGCAAACACTCCGAGAGTATTTCTGCCATGAAAAGCTTCTCAGTGAAAACTCATCTGCCTTGCAGATGCCGTTGGACTCGGCATAAAACATGTAGTTAGGTCCCGTGTCGCCAATTTGTAGGAAAAATTTAAACGAGCATGACGCAAATTGGAAGAGATGCTTTCCGATTCGCTTTCGAAAATTTCATGAAATAAATCTAGTGTTACTGCTTTCATGTGATCAAAGCCAAATTCGTATGCCCAGAGTTTGGCAGCACTTTATGAAAAATATGTGCAAATGTTTTGAAAAGAATTCAGCCACCGCAAGTGGATTGGGACTACATACATACATATATGAGTACAAATATGATAAAACTGATTTTCTTTGAATAGAAACATGAAGATATTCCTCAAAAATGGAATAGGTGAAGTTTTCTTGGTATACATTTTTGCTTATTCTTAAAAGTGTCTTCTGATCATTGAAGCGGATCGGCCATTGAAAATGGGACGTAAAACTTTAAAAGGTATTTTTCTAGAAAAACTGTTTAGGGTACAGCGCTATCTACTGCTAACTTTTTCTATATATACTCCAGACCATCCTGAAATTTATTGAACTTCTTGTGCGAATTTGCCCTACCTCAGCATACATTTTTTTTCTTATCATTTACTCAAGAGGTAAATCACAAATCGCTTAAAAACTTTTTCAAAACAAACTAACTGAAACACGTCCCCAAAGAAAGCAGTACCAAGTACCCGTGTAGCTCGATGTGTAAACATACAGGAGTAAAAAAAATAAATAAATGTAAGGCGAGATAACCTCCGAAGAGATCTAAGGCCGAGCTTCTCTTCCAATTTGCGTCGTGCTCCTCTTGATTTTCCCTACAAATTGGCCGGATGGGACCTACATGATTTTATGCCGACTCCGAACGGCATCTGCAAAGCAGATGGGTTTTCACTGAGAGCTTTTCATGGCAGAAATACACCCGGAGCGCAGCACTGCCGAGGGGCGACTCCGCTTAGAAAAATTTTCTTCTAATTGAAAAACCTTATTTCTAAAATTTTTGATGTTGCTTTGCCCGGAGTTTGAACCCAGGGCATCCGGTGTGGTAGGCGGAGCACGCTACCATCACACCACGGTGGCCGCCAACATACAGGAGTACGTCTAGGAAAATAATGTTAATTTGAGCTCACCCATGGGTTGATGTAAAAGCACAACAGAGGAAACTTTACCAGAAACAAATCGTTTCAAGCTTTTTGATAAGAGCTTCCTTCGTCGACTTCTTATATGGAACACCGGTACTGGCAAGCTATTGTTTTTTTATTGATAGCAAGCTATTATCTTTGGGATTTCAATTTGTCATCAGCTTGCTAACGTTTTGTTATCAACTTGTCATTGGGATCTTATTGGTTTCTTAACGGCTCTCTATCGAAGGGTTACATGTGTGTCATTGTGAAAAAGACAAGTGCGATATCTTCAGCATAAACATCAAAATAACAAATAGAACCGATCACCCGATTTCTAAAGTGACTACCCTGGTCTTATCCTGTACCACTTTCTATCACCCGCTGCCAAAATGCTAAGATGTAAACATCTTGAACATCCTGTCAGGCAGTTGACGCATAAGGTATCACATTTGCTTTTTACACAACGATGTCTTTCGTCGATTTTATACTGAAGGTAGTATGTGTTTCATAACAAACCGATGAGTCGGCATTAACAAATTACTAACATGCCGATAGCACATTGGTAACACTCCGGTAAGAAATCGATAACACGCCGATAAGAAATCGTTAGCACTCCTATAATAAATCCTATAATAAACGAGTAACTCATCGATTAAAAATCGATTTGATTAAATTTATATTATTTTAATTCAATCTAATTAAATTTAATTTAGCTCTATTAAATTTAATTTATCTTGTTTCAATTAAATTGAATTTTATTTTATTTAAATTCGCTTTATTTTATTTAACTTTATATTTATTTATTTTTTTTTATTTTTTTTTATTACATCAATTTAAAAAAATAATAATAATAAAAAAAATGAAGCAAAATAAAATTAAATTTAATTAAGTGCCAGATTAAATAAAATAAAATAAATAAAATAAATTTTCAATCCACAAGTCATAAGTTATAGGTTTATTATCGATAACTAATCGATTTATCAACTAAAATTATCATGTTTTATATTGTTATCCATTTCTTGCGAAAATTTATCGATATGTTATAAATTAAATATTAATTTGAAAATCTTATTCTTTTTAATTTATGCCGCTTTTTATGCCCTCTAGCCTACATCCATCCAATACTTTCTAATAGTGCCAAATCATTTTTATTTTCTTTGTTTTTGAGAAATTTATTTTTTTAGTATATTGTTAATGAAATTAAGAAATACACTAAGTTTCAAATTATGTAGAAGAGTACATTAACATCAAAGCATTTTACAAATTACCCAAAAAAAAAACCCCAACTTCGAAAACCAGTGTTTCTACATTTCATCAACAATATATACATAGTAGATGCTTATATGTATGTAGGTAAATATGACAGAACCTGTAGATAAAAAATATTATGACACACATATGTATATATATTTTATGTAGCTATTATCATTATTGCAAAAAACGTTCTTATTATTTAAATACACGCACAAAATATTGATTTAGAAGATTTCACATTCATTTAACTTATATTTAAAAATACTTATCGATATTATTAACTAGCAATACAACCTCTTTAGCGCCCTTTAAATCATTAATTGTATATATTTCAAATAACATTGTTGCTTTGACTAAATCTCAAAAAAATAAAATAATTATTCTAATGAAATGCATAATTTTGTGCCAGTAGCAGAGTTGGGCATTATTCGAATACATTTTTATTTAGATATTTCTTCGAAAATATACAAAATAATTTATCCATGAATAAATTATCATTGAAAAAGTTATTTATAGATAATTTACTTTTGAATAATTTACCGATTGAAAATTTGTATCATAGTGGAATCATTTAAATATAAAGCAAAAAAAAAAATATTTTTTATGTTAACTTAAAGAAAAGAAAGTGTTTCTTTTCTGGTCTATTTATTATTCGAATAACGAACAAAATATTTTATTCGTCACTCAAATAAAATTTCTTTAAATAAAAAAAAAAAATATTGTCTCGTAATTAAGCGAGAAAAAAGTAGTTTATGTTTTATTCGTTATTCGAGTAAATTTTGCCCAACTCTGACCAGTAGTAATCTAAATTAAATATTTTTTCCCCTATATATTGATCAACTATAAATCCACTTCAAAACATTTATTGGATCGAGTTCGTTATTCCAGCACCAATTAGAGGCGATAAATTTAAAATACCGATAAAGACAGATTGTTTTATACCATTAACAAGAAACTACACATCTGTGGCCATAAGCAGTTCCAGACATCTTTATAATCTGTGTACAGCGTCGGACAAAATTAAAGCACCGTTCAGCCCATTTCACTTCATAGAGCTTAAAGTATGAGTTTTGGGATTTTTACTAATACGCATTTTCAAGCGAATGATGAGAAAACGAAGTTTATATTTAAAAAAAATTACATAAATTTATATTAAGGGAGTTCAACATTTTGTGTATTTGATATTGGAAAAGTTGCTTTAGCATTGTAAAAAATATGCTACAAAAATTTTCAATGCAATGATGCCCATTTTGCACAAAATCTTGAACTCCAAGAAAGCAAATTGAAAAATTTTGTATTTCCTTATTATAAATTAATTTTTTGTCATAATAAATTTACGAATTCTCATTACAAATTTAAGTGTGCTCATTAGTTGAGTTCTAGTGAGCTATCCAGCTCTGGATCAGGATCAAATCTCACTGGAACGATTACGGATCAGTTCTATGAGAGTTGGCAGCACTCACTTATGTATGTGTACAAATTCTGAAAAAGGACGTTATTCAATGTTTTCTGAGATAGAATGTTTTCGAAACGGCAGCCGAGATAGGATGATATTCCACTCAGCAGTCGGTATATATGTAATAGGGTACCTGTTATTTACAAAGTTTTCCCCCAAATCCCCCCTCACTTTAAAATTTACAACAAATTATCAAACTAAAAACTAGTACTATTAGCTCTTTAAACTATGCCACAAATGCGATATACTTTTTATAAAAAATATATAGGATTTCGCACTTAAGAAAAAACTAGAATAATATTACGTAACAACCGGGTCGGCAGGCAGTTAAAACACGTCCAAAAATGTCGTAAGTTGAATCAAAACACGCGTTTTAAGCCCAATAAAAATCAACCGAAGGCTGATATAACAAAAAAAAAAATACTTTTATCAGGAGCCATGTGCAAAAAATATTGCACATTTTGTTTTGGTTTTTGTATTTTTTCATATTTTGATTTACAGACAAAAATGCAAGGCGGGATATGCATACCTCCGAAGCAACTGAGGCCGAGCTTTTCTTCCAACTCGCGTCGTGCTCTTTTTTATTTTTTTCTACGAATTGGCGGGACGGGACGTACATGTTTTACGCCTACTCCGAACGGCATTTGCAAGGTAGATGAAGTTATCACTGCGAAGCTTTTTATGGCAAAAATTCATTCGGAGTTTTTCCCAAGTCAGTGGAAAGGGTGGCCAGCTTAGAAAACTTTTTCTAATTGAAAAAAACTTGTTTTTTTTTTGTTTTGCTTTACCCGAGAATCGAACTCAGGATATTCGGTGTGGTAGCGAAGCACGCTACCACCACACCACGGCTATCGCACATACCCACCCAAAATTACGCAGAAGTGTTCTGTGCAAAAAACTATAGCTCGGGCGCCGATTTTGGTTCGGCTCGCGGTTCTTTTCTGGTTTTTTTGTGAATATATTTTCAAAAAGCAAAACGCCTTGCAGATGCTGTTCGGAGTCGGCATAAAACAGGTAGGTCCCGTCCCGCCAATTTATAGAAAAATTAAAATGAGCACGACGCAAATTGGAAGAGAAGCTCGGCCTAAAATCTCTTCGGAGGTTATAGCGCCTTACACTTATTTATTTATTTTTTTCTGTGGATTATTGATACCGAAGTCAAATGCGTCAGTTTTAACTTAACAGGGTGTTTTTATCCAAATTTGACTAAATGCGCTTTTGTGGAGTGTTTAATTTCAGATAAGATTGGCTGTGTTTGCGTTTGCAACTAAAACAAAAAACGTCGGCAATTACACATAGTAGGAGTGTATGGAGAAATAGTGGAGTGTATAACGTATACCAAAATTGAAAGTGGAGAAACACATTTTTTAGTACTACTTTTATGCGCAACAACTTCATAAGTGCACATAAAGTTAGTAAATATCGGACACCCTTTTGCATATGCTACCCAGTAAAAAGGGTTAGCTGTCAAAAATCTACCACAAAAAATTAAATCAACAGTGCTATCCTGTGGATCCGAAATTTATCCAGATAAATATCAAAATCGCAACGTTGGCATTGCATTTGAATGTTCAATTTTTATCGGGATCTAGATCAGTTTTTATTGGAACTCGGCTAACGGGTCCATGGTGGTGACATTGTACCTACCATATCTTACAAACAAAAAAGAAGCGCGGTTTTTCGGAAAAGTTCCTAAGCTGTTATTTATCAAGATATACTATCAAGATATACTCCAAAAATGTAAATAAAATTAATAAAGGGAATGCTGTTTCGCCGTAGTAAAATTTTAATCAGTTAAGCATGACAATTCTTAAGGAAACTATTTAGTTATTAAGAGAAAATTGCTTTTTTTATTTTATGTAGCATTGTAAAAACTGAAAAATATAAAAAAGTGCAGTTTTTATATCACAGATTTGTATACCTAAAATTTCATAACTAATTACACCAACAATTTTTAATTTTGTGCTTACAAAAAGTAACAATAAGCAGAGTTTCATATAAAGAAACAAACGGAGGAATCATAAACTTTGAAGGCCCAACCAAATCGTACAGTTGGTCGTAATTCAGCACACTGCAGGATAAAACAACTCGCACACTTCCAATTTAAACGGGGGAAATTGGCCTGATTACAGACCACAACCACAAAAAGTGTACTCTATTGTTTTAAGTGCAGCACCAAGTAAAGTGTGCTCTAACTCAGGACTATGATTATGCCCCTCAGTTGCTAAATGGTGAATTGGCAATCCTACCCGAGACAGGTTTACACATTTACACTTTTTTTCCTTAACATTGCATTGTTATCAGATCCTACACAATGTTGTGAGTTTAAAATCTCGAGAAGTTACTTAAAAATGTATCGCACGAATACAAAACTTCGCGCGAATTTAAATACTGCTATTAGGGCGAAATCTAGCGAATTTTTCCGTAGCTCAACGAAAAAACGACTAGCGCGATTTGTTGAACGACCACAACCATTTAAACGGTTAAGGGCCAATTAAACTTCCTTAACCCTAACGCCATAGTCGTAACCATACCCACATCCATAACCAACTCCATTGTGATCGATTAATGGTGCCATAACCTTATACAGCTGACATTTTCATAAAAGTTATGAAAACGCAAAAAATTACACACATATTCCACAAACAATAAGTCTCTTAGTCAAAACGTATCCAAAACAATAAATAAAATCAACAAAAAGTTAATTCATTCATCAACTCAAATATTTTTGGGTTATGGATATGGCGAAAAACCAAAAACCAATTGGTTGGCTATGGTATGGTTATGGCGTTAGCGTTATGGTATGGCACCATTAATCGATTACATTGATTTACATAAAGTTGGTTCGATCAGCTGGTTTATCTGGTTATGGAGAAGTCACCATTAATTGGCTCTTTAATCGATTACATTGATTTCCATAAGGTTAATTCGATCAGCTGTTTTATCTGGTTATGGATAAGCCAGCATTATTTAAGCGCCAATTAAGTTAAATGTTAATGAATTCGGCCAGTTTCAACTACATAAACATGCCACTTACATTAGACAATTTTAAAATATATGATAAAAACACGGTTTACAAATATACTTATTTTTTAATATTTTCACTTAACTTAGTACGCACTTGACTTTTTACATACATAATAATAGTAGGGGGACTCATTAAAGCATACAAATTTATAAGGTGTAAAATTATATCCGCTTACGCACACTGTTATATGAACGCAACTAGTACTATTATTGATAAACTTAAATGTCGATCAGCTGAATTATTGTCAAGAAAAAAATTGTATCATAAGAATTAAAAAATGCCAAGATTAAGTGAAAAATCTAAACTCAATCGTTTGTACAAAGATATTCTTGTAAATGACTTCCTGTAGTGGAATTCACTAACTTTTTAACCACATTTGCTATCGCTTTATTTGCGAATCGATAACTATAACGATTTCGTTATTCAGTATTTTGTATCGATATTTGTTTATCGACGATCAGCTGTGTTGTGAAATAAACGGCAAGTAAATTGGCTGTGTTAAAAAACACGAAATTAATATTTCTCGCAATTTAGTTAAAAAAGGAAATCGGAACTTTAATTAAATACTTTCAAACACGAAAAGCTGCTTTATAAATCAAATGACATTTGAGTACTTGGCGTACGTTTTATCACAAGATGAAGAATTCTGAAGTCCATCGCCAGTGGACAGACACCTTCTTAGAGAAGTAGATAACCCGTTCCACTTCAATGCAACGAAGTTTCGAAAGGTGTACCGACTAACCCCAGCAATGGCTCATGATATTAGCTATCATCCGGTGGCAAAGTCCTGAGCCAGATAAATAATTTTGCATGTAAATGCAACAACAACGATTTGAGCCAGATAAATCCACATAGAAGTCTGGTTCAATTTGTGAGCCAGATAATTTGTTAATTACTTCTTTTTAGGTTGGCAACACAGCCTTGAATATACCTACTTTTTCAAAAATAGATGTCGCTGCTTAGCCTTTCGCCCTATGAGTTAAATGAAAAACAGCGGCGACTCTGCCTATCACATTTCACGTGTGCGAAAATTTCACGACATCTGCTTCTCAAGTCTCTTAATGATCCAGAGCATTCCCGTGAGAATTGAGCGTGAGCCGGAGCTGTAAAACTCACTGAAAGACGGCAAATATTTCTCAACTTGATGGTCAATTAAGGGGTTCAAGAATAACTGCGATATCAACAGAGAAAAAAATATATATTAATACCGCAGTTACTGCCTTTGGTTAAAATATGTTAAATTTTGTACAATAATGACTTTTAAAAGCAGTTAGTATACGGAGTTTATTTATTTTTGGCATTACTTTTGTGCTTTTCGAAATTTAGATGTCATTTATTTCGAGTCGTTAAAACTAAGTTAGTGAATAGTACAATCGATAAGGCAAGCGACAAAATCGTTAATTAAAATCTCGACAAATCGCATCGTTATAAATTAGTGAATTCCACTGCTGATGTTGGAGATTTCTCATAAAAAAAGACGGCTGCTTTGTCTGCAAGGTTGCATTCCTTTGAGTTTACAGTGTATACACGATGAAATGTGCATACTGATTTTAGACACGAGTCTGTGTGGATCGAGCGCGAAATTGTCTATGTGATGTTAAGTGCACTGTGCAAACGCTTTTGCTTCAAGCTACCCGCTAATTTTTGATATAAATTTTAACGCATTATTTAATGCAAATTGACTGAAAGACAAAAAGCAGCAATCAGGTGAGTGATTTTGGCGTCCTTTAAAGTGCTTCTGTGAAAGTAAAAGCTAGATATTGCTCATTAATAAAACGGCATAATGCTTTCAGCACTGTCGAAAAAGCAATTCTAATGTCTTTTTGTGAATAAAAAATATTGCCTTCTAAAAAAAAGACATAAAGCGCGTTTAACACTGTCGAAAATCCCAAGATTGAAAATGGCGTCACAGGCACAAAAGTCGGTGGCATCGCTTTCAAGGTATAGCCACTACGTCAAAAAAGACTAAAGTCTCAGAAAATAACGTGACAGGATTCTACGGAATATCCCCAAATGGTTTAGTAGAAACTAAAAAATTGGAAAATGATCATACTATAACCAATCTAACTGTACAATGCAGCGACATGGAGACATCAGATGATACAGCTACCATAACGGTGAATTCTAATTTGGCTGTGAAAGTTTAGCCAAAAGAAGACGTGAAAAAAGAAACTGTGAAACCAACAATAATATACCCGCCAAATTTCCGCGGCGAAATCCTTGTACTTTTAGACACCACACAGTGTCACGATGTGAAAAATTAAAAAGCCACTCGTTGGCTTAACTTTATATAACCAAATAAAGAGTTTACGTATAAAAGATCTTGACTCGATATACTCAAGAGAAAAATCTCTCTATAAAGTATTCTTTAAAAGCACGTATGCAGCAAATAGCTTCATAATTGATGAAAGAGTGAAAAACGCGGGCTTAAACCCTTCATTCCTAGGACTGCAATAGAAATCTATGGCGTAGTACGTGCCGTTCTACAAAGCTACACAGAATATGATATCCTAAAAAATTATATTTCATCGGTACCTATAGTATCAGTACATCGCTTCACCCGCTAAGACCCCATGAGCGATTCCTACATACCAACATCTACTTTAAGGATTGGTTTTATGGGAAATGAAATGTGGCAGATTAGTACATACCAAATTTGGATGCAAATCCAAAGAAAGATGCCTACAATGCGGTAAAACTGAGTGCAGAAATGGTGAATGCAACAATAAGACTGGTATTCTCTGTGGCAGGCAGGGGCAGACAGCCAAAAATAAAAATATTTGCCCACATTGGCAAAAGGAGAAGGAAGTGAACCGGATCAAAGCGGTTAAAAAATTGTCTAAGAAGGAAGTTTTAGACAAATACTTCCCCAAAAGTACAAATCGTTTTGATGTTCTAAGTGACGATGAGGAAGAATTTCCTCTTTTAGTACAGGATAACGAATAAATTTAGATTACCACAATTATGGGATTCGGCCGACCTTTTCAACTGGGAGGTGACAGACCCCCCTGCTGCGAGTCTAACCAAAGACGCTTCGAACGGGGGAGGGAGAAACGGACCTCCAGACTTGGAAAACAGCTGAAAAAATCCATTGCGTGAGCGCAGTGGCGGATAATTTGGAGGGAGACAAACAGCTCAATGGCGCTGCGAGTCTTACAGATAAACCTCCAACACAGTAAAGTGGCATCGAGCGAGCTACTCCTGACTCTTGAGGAGGGTTCGTTTGATGTGGCGCTGATACAGGAGCCATGGTTCTCATCTGGAGGAAAGGTTTCTGGACTAAGCGCTCGCGGATTCAGCGTTTATTAGGCAAAGACGGAGAGCAGGGTTAGAGCTGCAGTCATGGTAAGGAAACACCTATATTCGTGCATGCTATCTCACTTCAGCACCGAAGACCTAGCGGTAATCGTAATAGAGGGAAAGAAAGAACCATCCCTTATCCTGGCATCCGCCTACATGGTCCGTAACGAGGAAGCCCCCCCAGAGGATTGCAAAAGGCTGGATAAAGAAGGGAGCAGAGGATGGCTTGGCATAGGCGGGGATGAGAATGCGCATCGCAGTGTATGGGGAGGGGAAGATATTAATGATAGAGGTGTCTACAGAGTAGTCTACAGGTGGCCAACAGGGGTAGCGTGCCTACATATGCTGGTCCTACTTCAAGCAATGTGCTTGACATCACATTGAGCACTGAGCAGGATATATCAGGATATGAATGGAGAGTCCATGACAGGCCATCATTCTCAGACCATGCATATATCAGCTTCCAAATCCCCCATAAGAGGGTAGAGAAGGCGAAAACCTTTAGAAACCCTATGGCAACGGACTGGTACAAATTTCAGAAATATGTATCAGAAAGACTGGGGCAGCCTAACGAAGTTGCCACCGTAGAGGAGTTGGAGGAGTGCAACATCTTATCAAAGGCGCCGTCAACTGCGTACAACAGGGCTTGTCCTCTGAGAAGATTCAAAGGGAAAGCAAAGCCACCATGGTGGAGTAAGTAGCTGAGTCTTCTTAGCGGGCAGGTAAAAGAGATTTTTAAGCTGGCAAAAGTTGGGGAAAGCGAGGAATGCAGATACGACTACAGAGATCTGTTGAGGATCTATAAACGTGAAATCAACAGGTCAAAGCGGGTTTCATGGAAGAATTTCTGGGACTTCCAAAGATAGGAAGACCTCCTCGATAAAATCAAACCTAAAAAAAAAAACGATGAAATGTGCGTGTAAATTTATACAAATTGTGTAAATGATTTTTCATGAAAATTTGACAGTTCAGTTAAATACTAGATACATTTACAAGGTTACACACTTTATAAGGCATTTATAACGGTTAATTAATCCCCCTAATACAAAAATCTATGTACATTAGCCTGTTTAAAAAAAGTTATATTTTTTATTACTTCCAAAAACGCGTTCTTTTTTTGTTGTTGGTAAAAGTGGGCAGTAGAGATATGAGCTCTTAATATAAATATCTGTGGTATACTTTTCATTCCTAATTAATTTTATACGAAAAAAAAAAGAAACACTATCAGTTCATATTTTTCATTTCTTTGCTCGATTTGTCTATCAACACCTCATTTTTAAGCTTCAACACTGAAAGAAATGAAGCTAGTAAAATCAACAAATCAGGTTTGTTACAGTTACTCAGTAAAATTGATCCCATAATGGTTATTTCAGCCTAGTTTTTGTCAAGGCAACAAGTTTCTTTAGTTATTTCAACAGAAGAAAAACTGTTGGTCTCAAATTAACAATGATTTGTTTAAATGGCCGATTCTCAATCAATCTTACTGATACTCATTCCAACAGCGAACAACTATGAATATTATGCATATGCATCAGCTTATTTTAAAAAGAAGCTTACACTCACGGCGCTCACTACTTTGTTATTATGACTGTCGGTGCCATAGAAATCTCTATCTTATCAACAGCCAATGTTATGTTTTAACAGTTTTCATTGACTATTTGTATGAGTTTTAAGCGGGGATTACCCTTATTAAAGCTTAAAACTCATACAAATAGACAACATTGGTTAATTCATTGTAGTTCTATAAATAGACCAAAAAGCAACAACACCAAATTTCTTTGAAACCGCCTTACCAACGCGTAACTTTACCACATAATGCCATACGAAGTATGGACTGCGAATAAACAAAAATATGCAAAGAAGGCAATTGTGATAAGGATTACAACAACTAAGGCATGACGTGGCTGAATGCGTTTGTAACACTTCAACCATCGTAGGAGTGCGGGTGCAAATCCCACTCCCGGGAGAAAAGGCTTTGAAGAGATTTACAAGGTATAATCGAAACAGCTGTCGCCTTGTCCGTCCTGATGTCAGGTTGTTTAAATTGTTCCCAAATCGTTAAATAAAGTTTTCATTCACATTTTTAGGATGACATTAATTGATAGTTAATAGAGCAGAGCTAGGCGGCCACCGTGATGTGATGGTAGCGTGCTACGCCTACCACATCTACAATCCTGGGTTAAGGTCGGAAAAAACCACACTAAAATCTTTAAAAACTAATTTTTTTATTTGTTTTTATCTTTTTTTGATGAACTTTTTTTTGTTGATTTGGCTGTTTGATAATTCAATTCAGAATCAACAATTTGTGCGAAGTTGATTCAACAACTATTTGCGATGGTTAAAAAATACAGATATATCGGATGAATTGACCCGTTATTCGGTTGATTTTACAAGTTTTTTCTTTCAGTGCTTCAATGAATATTAATAAAAAAAATTGAAAAGTACACGGCCGACGTACTTAATATTAAAAGTTCGTATTTTAAATCTTCATTTAAGCTAAAATGATACTCAAAATCTCCCTTGAAAGATAAACGATGAAACAATAATGCTTGGGTTTCATTAGGTCAAATTTGACCACAAGCTTCGCCATATCAATTAAACGGCTTGTCATACAACATCAAATGCCGTCCGTTTTGATTACAAATTAACAAATTAACATAGGAGAAAAAGAAAAACTTGTGTTTTGTCTTGAAATTATCGGCCGAAAAGCTCCAATAACCACAAATTTAACTAAAAATTGGCCCAAATTAATATATAACAAACAATTAAATTGACCAACAAATGAAAACGCCAATTGCCCAACGGTATGGCTAATTTGACATTGAGATTTCATTTGTTAACAGTCTTCATTTTGCAACAATTTCGAGGTAATAGTGTGACATAATGGAAACGCCTTTGACCCCAACTGACCAGCGGATCAGTTTGATGCAGTTATTGATGATGTTAGTCATTTTGAGCTAGTGAAAACCAAGCATAACTTTGTTTAATCAGTCTAATATACTTACATATATTATTTTAAATTATACGTAATGAATATTATATGTTTATGGTATATAATATTTAAATTATATTATTTTCATTTTGATTAAGTTATTGCAAGCTGTTTATAAAGTGGAAGTGATTTTTTTACTGACATAAATACATGCATACAATATTCAATAATTATTTTATATATATTTTAATCTATATTTTCCAACCTTTCAGTTGAAATTGCACATTTTCCTTTTTTTGGTGGTTTTAAAAACCATTTGCAAAACGTAAATAGTTATTATTTAAAATTTAAAAATATGTGTTTTCTACATATTACATGTTTATTCTTGTGAATTGAGTAAGCCTAATTTTAAAAAGGGATGTTTAATTGTTTAATAGTACTTATATTGAATTTTTTGTAATCTAACTTAAAGTCTTCAGCAATTTCCACTTTACATTTGTATGTACGAATTTAATATTTTTTTTGTTTTTTATTAAAGTGAAAGTTGAAAGATCTAGTTAGTTTAACATCCAAATATTTTGAATTCTCAGGTAAAGTTTTAGGTTTATCTCGAGTCCACCATGGCGGAACGATACGAGGTGGCAGCATGGGACAGCTGATCATACCCTTTTTTTATTTGATTTGATACATCAACTTTCGGCGCAGTACGATTTTGACATTTGTCCATCGAATTTACAAAAACAAAATACATGGAATTTTTATTTATGTTTGTAGGTATGTCACCATGCTGCCACCTTGTATCGTTCCATCATGGAGTCCACAATTTAAACAAAAAAATATGTATGTATATAGCTATGTAAAAATTAGCAAATCACGTAGAAAAATTTAAAAAGAATTTAAATAAATAAAATTTAAATTTTACTTGACATTCTCGCGGCAATTTTCAGCGTGTGTGGACGAGTTTTTCTTTCAATTGGTGATTTTTCTGATCTGAAATATTTGTACAGGTTCATATAACAGAAGCGCAATTTTTCGAAGCTTCTTCAGTGGTTTTAAATAGTTTTTGTGATCTCATACTAACATTAACGACGACTGCAATTTTTTCGTTTAACAAATCTGAATATTTTGTTGATTTTTAGTGTTCAATATTTCTTTTTTGCATATAAGTAGTACGCGTTACTTTTCGAGACTGCCTGCAGCGGCCAAAAAAACCAAGGCCGCTATGGCGTCCTCGACTCCTGGGTCGACCACGCCAACGGTCAATGAGGCATCAATCGAAATCCTCTCTAACGTCACCCCAGCTAATTTTAAAGGAATTTTTTCGTTTTAGTTGATTCTTCCTCATGTGATCAACTAAAAAATGAAAGAATCAAGAATGGTGTGGCTTTGCACAAACTAATTAAAAATTTTAAAATTAATGACATTCAGTTAATTCAGCTAGTAGGTAAGACTCATTTTACGGTAACCTTTAAAAATTTGGCTTCGGCAAACAATTTTGTCTTAAACGAAAAAGTTAGAGAGAAGGGACTAAAATGCTTTATCCCACGTACTGCTCTTGAGTCTTTTTGAGTTATTAGGGGCATCCCCGTAGAATTTTCTGAAAATTACATTAAAGAAAATGCTATCTCTACTATTCCCATAAATTCCGTAATGCGCTCCGCAAAAAAAAATTACGACAATGGCAATTTCGAATCCACTACGTCCATAAAAATTGGTTTCCTTGGAAAGGGTCTATTCAAGACCGTATTAGTGCAATCAAACAACAATATCAGATGACGTCAATCGAAGATGACGTCTGGCTTAATAACGAGAACAGCCCTCAACCCTCCTTAGCATCAGTATGAAAGTGCTCCAATTCAATTGTCAATCTTTAAAATCCAATTGTAATTATATAGAGTTTTATCTAAATTAATTATAATTTTGATATAGCTTGTTTCAGTGAAGTTTTTACTTCACGTGAAGAACAACATAGAAACATCATTAATTTCAACATTGTAGAAAAAAACCTTCATGATGGCTACGGCGGTGTAGCCATTGCATTAAAAAAAATATCAAATTTCAGTCTCCTTTTTTTCCAGCTATGATGTATTAATCATACGTACAACAAATATTCGTCCTAACCTAAATGTTTGCGCCACCTGTTTACCTGTTGGTAGCTTCAATGATGAAATAGAGCGTATTCTTTCTTTCCTAGAAAACTGCAGCAATGTCTTGTTGTTGGGTGTTTTTAACGCCAGAGTAAGGGCATGGGAGATCGGCTTAATTCAAGCAGAGGAAATAGTCTCGTCAGAATAATCCAAAATCACAATCTCAGGCCTCTCAATGACGGATCCATCACATATAAAAGAGAGCTTAATTCAAATGAAGGATCTGTTTTGGATCTATCGTTTACAAACTCTTCCTTATCATTTAAATGGAAAGTTGTAGGTTAGGTGGCAGTCATCATTTCCTGATCATCATAAAGTCGTAAAATGTTGAAATCCCTTTAACTGGTAAATTTCTTTCTCAAAAAAAAACTTCTAAATAATCTCCAAAATTTAGAACTTGATCCAGATATAAATGATATACACCTAAAAATAGATGATGAAATTAACTCAGCTACTATGCTATCAGTCACAATAGGCAGCCAAAATCATGGTGGAATGATGACTTATCCAAAACCTTTAGATTTCATAGAATTGCTTACCACAAATATATGATCATCCCATCACCCGAACATTTTGAAGAACTTATCAACATTAAGAAAAATTGGAAAAAGAAAGTTAAAGATGACAAAAGGAAAAACTTTGAAGATAGAATTTTATTATTAAATGAAGAACCCTCCAGTAAACAAGCGTGGAAATTTGTCAAAGCGTTAAGTGGTGAATTCAAACTAAATGGACGTGGTATGTGGTCGAATGACAACGATCAAAAATTTCTGGAATTGATTAAAAATGAGGTACCACCCAATGAGGCACAATGGAGCATTAATCGACAAATTAACAATAACAATGTTCTTGAGATCACGTTTGAAGAATTACATGATACTATCTATTTGTATAAATAAAATTCAAATTATGTATGTACATAACTCTGAAGGTATTCATGCTAGAACATTGAAATTCGGTAAGGAGTTATATGAGGTCAATCCCTTAAACCCCCAAAAAAATGTTTGTGGGTAGGGGGGGGGGGGGGGGTGGGCGGGGTCGTGGCACCTCCCATATAAGTGGAGTTTATCATACTGCATATCTCTGGATGTAGTAATGGTAGGATAATGAAAATTGGTAAGGAGATATATGAGGTTAAGTCCTAACACCTCCAGTAAAATATGGAATTGGGGAAAAGAGGGCGTGGCACCATCCCTACAAATGGGATTTTTCAGAACTATGGCTGCCGTACAAACTTAGCGTTAGTATAACAGCTAAAGTTTGACTACAGAGTTGTTTGGCTGTTATTCCTTTTGCATGTTTAATAATCTTCCGCCGTTAAAATTTTTTGTCAACTTCACTCAATCCAAATCTTCTATCTATCTATCTATATATATAAGCTTCAAATTATGTATGTATGTAGGTATAGATTGAGTTGCGTCCTAAACGCATCGACCGATCACAACCATATTTGCACAACCCACTAGAAACCTTCCATGGACGGTCATAGGCTAAAACTAATATCGATATGTAAAAGGGGTGTGGCACCTCCCATGCAAAATGAATATTTGGTACTACATACATAACTCTGAAGGTATTCATGCTAGAACATTGAAATTCAGTAAGGAGTTATATGAGGTCAATCCCTAACACCACCAAGAAAAGGCGGAATTGGGAAAAAGGGGGCGTGGAACCTCCCATATAAATGGAGTTTATCATACTGCATATCTCTGGATGTAGTAATGGTAGGATAATGAAAATTGGTAAGGAGCTATATAAGGTTAAGTCCTGACACATTGTTACGGTCTGCTGCTACGGTCTACGGCTACGACCCACTTGGGAGCGGTTCACGCGAACACACCTAGCGATGTGGCGAATGTTGCGATAAAAAAATATCGAAAAGGAAGAGAAAGACAGACCGGCCATCACTAGGAAGAAAATCTTTCCCTTTTAGATTGAGTTTCCGGCCGATACACACCAGCAAAAAAAGAAAAAAAGATTTTGGTCTTTTTTAGCACGAGTTTCCGGCCGAGAAGGGGTAGAAAAAAGAAAAATTTAGTTGGCTAATATGCCGAAATTACGTATTTCCCGAATATGAATATATAATAAATGATTTGGATGTATCTACACCAAGCTAGCCATGCTCAATCGGACATCACGAATTCACGAGGAATTGTGGCATTGGAAATTGTAAATGGCGTGGCACACGTCGATAATAGAAATAAAGTTTTAGAATCCTTTCTTTGTGAAACTGCGTGCTACCAGAGGAAATGAAATTGTCTCGTACTTAGAAATCGTATGGAGATTGACTTTTTATAGACCGCTTCATTGCTTGCTTATTGCTAAATTATTTTTTTTGCAAGAGGCGAAGGTTTGGCATGCCACTGAGCTTGGCGTTGAATTATATATACACAGGAAGCCTTAGAACCCAAACTAGCTAAATCGCGTTCGAATACTTGAAGAAAAATACAGAAGGAATTAGTGCGTCAGCGAAAAGACAGAATAACCACGGGTTCCGGAAAAGAAACAATTTCATTAGATACAACAAACCGCAGCAGCACAAGGTTACGCAAATCTAGCTGCAAATAAACGTAAAAAGAAATTGGAATAGGGTACATCGAATGATGGGCGGCATCACCAGAGCAATGGATGCAACCACCTTGGTGGCAGCAGCAATAGAATTACTCGCAGCCAAACACAGTTGCCACTAATGCGTCGTGCGCAGCAGCGTAATAGCAACCACCGTCATTTTAACAGTAACAAGGGTAACCACAATACACCAACAATAGGAGCAAGTGGCGTAGGAGCAACCGATACGGGAACTCATCAAATAAATGTTAACCAACCGCGACAACTTAACCAGCAACAACACCGTCACCTGTAACCACGTCGGCAGAGGCCCATGGTACGTACTCTGGCGGCCAAGTAAGTACCAGTCTACTGGGTGAGTCGTACTAAGGTAGTTAGTTGCTTAACCAATTCAATTTGACATAACTACATGTACTTCTTTTAAATTAAAATAACCCGAAATGAGAAGTTAGGATTAGACAACCAAAAATTGTATGAATTGTACCTAAACTTTAAAGAAGAATTTTTGTAATTAAATAGTTGGTTTTCTTTGGTAGGAATATGTTTACCTGTATATAAAATTGGTAATTACATGTGAAGTTTACGCGCAGAGGCGCGCATTGATTAATTTAGGGCACTACGGTCTAGCTCTACTGGAGCTCAGCTCCAGTTGATTCAATTATTTAGATGCATTTCTTTTGCGTTTTCGTACCTAGTAGTGATAGATAAAATTATTTTTTTTCTGTAATCAAATGGGATATGTCTAACTGAGAACAGAAAACAGAAAAACGAGCTTTAGGGTCCTAAGTGAAACGACGTACGTATATTTGAATAGTATGTTGCATTACGTAGCACTTTAATACAAATGCGCAATGCTAACTCAATTTGAATGTATAACAATTATGCAATTTTGCTGTTAAGATTATAAAATAAATTTTAAACAATAAGAGAACCAACACAACCCCCAGTTGAACTTATGGAGAAACAACCATAATTAGGATATAGTAACATAGAATTAATGAGGCAATAAATATGTGCCCGTATATATGACACGCGTATAAAGGTATCAGCGCTCTTTATTTCAGAACATTAATGTTTAATCAATTAATGACAATTTAATCAGATCTAGATTTGATTCCTAATTTTCATATGACGTAACGATCTAATGAATTCAACTCCGTTCCGTCACTAAATGTACTAAATATAACATTTCTTCTTTTTTGATTTCGTAAAATTTCGAAATAATTGAACGTGCTCACGATGCGAGTCGGCAGTACTTAATATTCATGTCAATTTATTTACTAATAACTTGTGTCTCGGAAGTTGTGACAAAAAAAAAAAAGGGGAAAAGGAAATGTATACTAACCACCTTATTAATATCAAAAAAAAAAAATATATTTTTAAAACAGGTTTATAAGGCCCTGCCAATTGGAAGTTTATTAGGAAATTTCGTTCTAAAATGCTTTATAAATCTTGTATTTGGTTTTGATAAATAAGTGAGTTAATATATACGTATTCGTATGAAATATTGTATGTCCAAATATATCCGCATATACGATTATTTAAAGAAAACGTAAGCACACTCACAAAGCGAATGAAAGCTCGCTCGATTTAATTGACAAAAGATAAGTAAAACCTATTTTACTGCTGTTGAAATAAAATTCCTTTTAACTATTTAGAAGACGAGAATAAAGAAAAAAAATGAAAATAAAAAATTAATTTTTTTTACAAAGTTAGTTAGACTTAGTATATATGTATATTGCCTAAGCCTTCATTGAAATGAATTATAAATAAATTGTATTTAAAATGGGAATGCTGACTTCCTTATTTGTTTAGAAGGCACTTAGGGCATACAGGTAAGGGGCCACCGAAAGATTAGGTGCGTCGGTGGCCATGGATTTTGAGGGTGGGACATGCACCGGGCGTCGCAACACCACCCGCGGCGCTCCCTATATATATTCGGCCCTTTTCTTTTTTTATTTTAATTTTCAGCTTTTTTTTGCGCAATTTTATTTTTCAGCAGTTTTTTTTGAATTTGATTTTCAGCGTTAGTAACCGGCCATGTCCGGTTCGGTAGTTTTTTTTTGCGTCAGTTTTTTTTTGAGTTTGAATTTAAATTTTTAAATGTTAACGGTCTGTCCGTGACATCCGGTTCGGCCGGATGTTGTTTTATTTTGTATTGATAAGCGTTTTGAGTCGGTCTCTGCGCTTCTGTCAGGGTTTTTGATTTTGACAGCTTTCAGTTTTGATAGGCATGATAGGATTTTTTTCTGTTTATGACGCAGGAACAGTAAGGTTGGCAAGGACCCGCCCCAGCCGACAATGACTAGCCACTGTGCACCACTACATCATGGCGACCGCCTTCCTTACTGCTTCCCTTGTAAATGCGTAACCATAGCAACATCCAGTAAAATGTGGAATTGGGGAAAAGGGGGCGTGACACCTTCCCTACAAATGGAATTTTTCAGAACTATGGGTACCGTACAAACTTAAGTTATTATAACAGCTAAAGTTTGACTACAGAGTTATTTGGCTGTTATTCCTTTTGGATGTTTAATAATTTTCCGCCGTTAAAATTTTTTGTTAACTTCAGTCTATCCACATCTTCTACCTATATATATATATAAAGTTAAAATTATGAATGTTTGTATGTAGGTGTAAATCGGGTTGCGCCCTAAACGGATCGGCCGATCACAACTTAATTTGAATCACCCACTAGAAACCTTCCGAAGATGGTCATAGGCTAAACATAACTTCAATATAAAAAAGGGGGTGGCACCTACCATACAAATGGAATGTTTGATACAGCATTGAAATCCAGTAAAGAGTTAAGTTAGATAAATCCCTAACACCACTAAGAAAATAAGGGATGAGTAAGAAGGGGCGTGGCACCTCCCATACAAATGGAATAATGAAAATTGGTAAGGAGCTATATGACGTTAAGTCCTAACAGCACCAGTAATATATGGAATTGAAAAAAAGAAGACAAATGGGACTTTCAGAACTATGGCTGCCTTAAAAACTTAGGTTATTTCAACACGTAAAGTTTGACTGCAAAGTTGGGTTTGGCTGGTATTCCTTTAGTATTCTTTTATGTTATCTTCAGGGTTGGTATTTTTGGATACACCTGGAGGAACCGGAAAAAACCGTTTCTGTTTAATTTGATATTAATTGATGTAAGAGCAAAAAGAGAAATCATTATGGCAGTTGCTTTCTCAGATACCGCGGATACCCTTTGTGTGGTGGACGTACAACTCCGCATTTAAATGACCACTGTCTGCAAACATCTGATACACCGATGTGCAACATAACCAAACGGTCAGGCCAAAGTGAGGGTGTGCCATGTGTGCACCCTGACTCATAAACAGTCGCTGCAAATTTTAGACCGAACCCTTAAGAATTTAAGGTGTAATGATCATCCAAAAGGTGGCGCTTTCCTGTTACTTGCTGGAACAGCCGCAGTTGAAGTAAATGCGTGCTTTTTCGTCCATAGACGCCTTTAGTACAAACATTTACTCTCTTTAGAAATATGAGAGGGCATTTTGGCGGAAACACTTCAGCAGCCGCTTTTGCTAAACAACTTCTTGAAATTAATTATGGCAAAATTCCTATTCCTTTACTAACCAATCTGATTTCTTTTCCTGCAAGTTTTTGAGAAATTATGACATCACCTGAAGCTTTAATAGGTAATGTTTCTTCCAAATATTGAATCTATCTTTACAAACTATAAATGGCTTTGAGAAAAGGTATTTTAGGCACCTTAAAATGAGGATGTTAATATCACTAGAACCAAGACAACTTATCGCTCTATTAACACAGTCGTGGAAGAGTCCCAAGCTGTGCATATCCGATTGAGTTTATTAGCTCTTTTGATCCATCAGATTCTCCTCATCGATTGATCCTTAAAAAAAGCCCATAATATCATAATATTTATGCTTCGTTATTTCGATTCTCTACGCTTATGTAGTGGGACAAGGCTTTTCAGCACAAAAATTTTACGAATGTCATTGAAGCAATTCATTTTATTGGAAAATTTCGAAAACAAGGGATTGATGATAAGATAATAAGAGCAACAATTCTGCTGGTGGTGTTGACAAAATTACATATAAAATGCTTAAGGCTCTTCCTGATCTTGCCCTGAATAACATACGGTCAGCTTTAAATAATGCCTTTTTAAATAATAAAATTCTTTAGAGGTGGCGTAACATAAAAATAGTACCAATCCCTAAAAGGGGCAAAAATTTCGAAGATTTCAGAAATTTTATACCAATTGCTCTGATCCCTGTTTTTTTTTAATGCATACATTTAGTTATTAAAGAACGCATCACCAACTGCGAATCGGTAAACTTGGCTCTGCCTAACAACTCGTTTGCCTACAGGAAAAATATGTCTGCTCCCATCTGTATCAATTAAATCCTCCATCATGCAACTGTGTTCAAAAATCAAGGCTTCAAGGTTATCTTTTGTTCCACGGGCATAATACTGTTTTCACACAGACGGCTTATTTAATATCTAATATATATATCTAATATCTAATATATATTATAAATGGGAAAGTTTGGATGTTAAGATATTTGGATGTTTAGATGTTTGGATGTTTGGATGTTTGGATGTTTGTCTTTGTGACTCAATAACGCAAGAACGGCTGGACCGATTTGGATGAAATTTTGCACACATATAGCCAATAGTCTAGAAGGATCTACTAGCTATATATTTTTCAAAAGGGGCGTGGTCCCCGCCCCCTAGGAACAGTTATAATTTAATTAATATATTTTTTCGTCTTTGCGACTGAATCACGCCAGAATGGCTACACGGATTTTGATGAAATTTGGGACACAGACAGTAGTCTACTAGCGAAATTTTTTTCGAACATGGAAAGAGGGGTGGGGGTCCCACGACCCTTCGAGAAATTATTTTTCATAATTTTTACACATTATAACTTTACGTATACTGGCCTTCACCAATATCACAGACTCAAGGGGTCAAATAAGTCGAGGGCTTACAAAGTAAGCAGTGACACCCTCCGCCCGCCCCCTTTTATCTCCCCATCTGGTGTAAAATCCATAAATTGTTATAACTCAATCTAAATTTTCTCCTAAATCAATAGTTTTTGGTATCTGGTACATACAGAACGAGATCTAGACAATTTTGGAGGAACGATCAGTGGTCCTCTCCTCTACTCCCACCATCCGCCCTCCATCAATTGTTTTTATTAGCACGCTTTTATTAGCTTTACCTGTATGTTTCTAACTTTTTATTCGCTCCAATGCGCCTGCTGCCTTATTAACATGGTTTTATAATTAGCTTCACCTTATTTGTAATCCCGTAAGGGTCATATCGAGACCCTTCCGGGATCATTTCTGGATGGTTTTCGGGATCGGTCCGGGATTACGCCGGGGTAATTTCGGGACTTTTTCGGGATCATTTTGGGACCCTTCCGGGATCATTTCTGGATGGTTTTCGGGGTTATTTTGGAACATTTTCGGGACTATTCCGGAATCATTTCGGGACTATTTCGCGATCATTTGGGGACCCTTCCGGCATCATTTCTGGATGGTTTTCGGGATCCGTGCGGGATCTCGTCGGGGTCATATGGGGACTTTTTCGGGATCATTTGTGGGCTCTTCCGGCATCATTTCTGGATGGTTTTCGGGATCCGTCCGGGATATCGTCGGGGTCATTTCGGGACTTTTTCGCAACTAATACGGGATCATTTGGGAACCCTTTCGGCATCATTTCTGGATGGTTTTCGGGATCCGTCCGGGATCCCATTAGGGTAATTTCGGGACTATTAGGGGATCATTTGGAAACCTTTCCGGCATCATTTCTGGATAATTTTCGGGATCCGTCCGGGATGCCGACGAGGTCATTTCGGGTCTATTTCGGGATCATTTGGGATACCTACCGGCATCATTTCTGGATGGTTTTTGGGATTCGTCCGGGATCCCGTCGTGGTCCTTTCGGGACTTTTTTTCGACTAATACGGGATCATTTGCGGACCCTTTCGGCATCATTTCTGGATAGTTGTCGGGATCCCGTCACGGTCATTTCGGGACTATTAGGGGATCATTTGAGGACCTTTCCGGCATCATTTCTGTATTGTTTTCGGAATCCTTTCGGGATCCCGTCAGGGTCATTTTGGGACTATTTCGGGATCATTTTGGGATCCTTCCGGAATCATTTCTGTATGGTTTTCGCGATCCGTCGTTGATTTCCTCGGAGCCATTTCGGAACCTTTTCTGGAGTATGTCGGGGTCATTTGGGGACTTTTTCGGGATCATTTGGGGCTCTTCCGACATCATTTCTGGATGGTTTTCGGGATCCGTGCGGGATCTCGTCGGGGTCATTTGGGGACTTTTTCGGGATCATTTGGGGGCTCTTCCGGCATCATTTCTGGATGGTTTTCGGGATCCGTCCGGGATATCGTCGGGGTCATTTGGGGACTTTTTCGGGATCATTTGGGGGCTCTTCCGGCATCATTTCTAGATGGTTTTCGGGATCCGTCCGGGATCCCATCAGGGTAATTTCGGGACTATTAGGGGATCATTTGTGGACCTTTCCGGCATCATTTCTGGATAATTTTCGGTATCCGTCCGGGATGCCGACGAGGTCACTTCGGGATTATTTCGGGATCATTTGGGATACCTACCGGCATCATTTCTGGATGGTTTTTGGGATTCGTCCGGGATCCCTTCGGGGTCATTTCGGGACTTTTTCTCGACTAATACGGGATCATTTGCGGACCCTTTCGGCATAATTTCTGGATAGTTGTCGGGATCCGTTCGGGATCCCGTCACGGTCATTTCGGAACTATTAGGGGATCATTTGAGGACCTTTCCGGCATCATTCCTGGATAGTTTTTGGAATCCTTTCGGGATCCCGTCAGGGTCATTTCGGGGCTTTTTCGGGATCATTTAAGGATGGCTTTCAGGATTCGTCCGGGAACCCGTCAGGGTAATTTCTGGACTTTTCCGAGACTATTTCGGGATCATTTTGGGACCTTCCCAAGATCATTTCTGGATGGATTTCGGGATTTGTCCGGGATGCCCTCAAGGTCATTTTGGGACTATTAGGTGAGCATTTGAGGACCGTTCCGGCATCACTTCTGGATGGTTTTCGGTATCCGTTCAGATTCCCGTCGGAATAATTGCGGGACTTTTTCGGGATCATTGGGGTCCCTTCCAAAATCATTTCTGGATGGTTTTTGGGATTCGTCCGGCATCCCGTCGGGGTCATTTCGGGACTTTTTCTCGACTAATACGGGATCATTTGCGGGCCCTTTCGGTATCATTTCTGGATAGTTGTCGGGATCCGTTCGGGATCCCGTCAGGGTCTTTTCGGAACTATTGGGAGATCATTTGAGGACCTTTCCGGCATTATTTCTGGTTAGTTTTCGGGATCCTTTCCGGGTCCCATCAGGGTCATTTCGGGACTTTTTCGGCATCATTTAAGATTGGTTTTCAGGATTCGTCCGGTATCCGTCAGGGTAATTTCTGGACTTTTCCCAGACTATTTCGGTATAATTTTGGGACCCTCCCAAGATCATTTCTGGATGGATTTCGGGATCTGTCCGGGATGCCGTCAGGGTAATTTTGGGACTATTAGGTGATCATTTGAGGACCTTTTCGGCATCACTTCTGGATGGTTTTCGGTATCCGCTCAGGATCCCGTCGGAATTATTGCGGGACTTTTTCGGGATCATTTGGTGTCCCTTCCGGCATCATTTCTGGCTGGTTGTTGGGATTCGTCCGGCATCCCGTCGGGATCATTTCGGGACTTTTTCTCGACTAATACGGGATCATTTGCGAGCCCTTTCGGCATCATTTCTAGATAGTTGTCGGGATCCGTTCGGGATCCCGTCGGGGTCTTTTCGGAACTATTAGGTGATCATTTGAGGACATTTCCGGCATCATTTCTGGATAGTTTTCGGGATCCTTTCGGGGTCCAGTCAGGGTCATTTCCGGACTATTTCGGGATCATTTTGGAATCCTTCCGGAATCATTTCTGTATGCTTTTCGCGATCCATCGTGGATCCCCTCGGAGCCATTTCGGAACTTTTTCTGGAGTTAGTCGGGATAATTTAGGGACCCTTCCTGGATATTTTCTGGATGGTTTCTGAGGTCCGTCCGGGAGCCCGTCAGGGTGATTTCGGAACTTCTTCGGGACTATTTCGGGATCAATTTGGTACCCTTCAGGCATCATTTCTGTGTGGTTATCTGGATAAGTCTAGAATCGTGTCGTTGTCATTTCGGGTTTTTTTGGGACTACTTCGGGAACTTTTGGAAACACTTCCGGGGCGTTTCTGGATGGTTTTCGGGATCCGTCCGCGATAGCGTCGGGGTCATTTCGTGGCTTTTTCTGGATAATTTCGTTATCATTTTGGGATCCTATCAGGTTATCAGCTCATATAGTTCTTTTTTTTACTCAATTACAAAAATAAAATGCATTAGACAGAAAAAAAATTTTAAACAGATAACTTTATAAGCAGGCTAACGTGAATAGCCCACATATTTCATTTTCTCCTTGCGGACGGGGCCGCGGGTAAAGGCTAGTATATTATAAATGGCAAAGTTTGGATGTTAAGATGTTTGGATGTTTGGATGTTTGTCCAGACGTTTGTCTTTGTGACTCAATCACGCAAGAACGGCTGGACGGATTTGGATGAAATTTGGCACACATATAGCCAATAGTCTAGAAGGATCTACTAGCTATATATTTTTGAAAAGGGGCGTGGTCCCCGCCCCCTAGGAACAGTTATAATTTAATTATTATATTTTTTCGTCTTTGCGATTGAATCACGCCAGAATGGCTACACGGATTTTGATGAAATATGGGACACAGACAGTAGTCTACTAGCGAATTTTTTTTCGAACATGGAAAGAGGGGTGGGGGTCCCACGACCTCTTCGAGCAATTACTTATTAATAATTTTTACCAATTATAACTTTACATATACTGGCCTTCACCAATATCACAGACTCAGGGGTCAAATAAGTCGAAGGCTTATAAAGTAAGCAGTGACACCCTCCGCCCCCTTCCCCCCTTTATCTTCCACTCTGGTGTAAAATCTATAAATTGTTATAACTCAATATAAATTTTCTCCTAAATCAATAGTTTTTGGTATCTGGCATATACAGATCGAGATCTAGACAATTTTGGAGGAACGATCAGTGGTCCTCTCCTTTTATCCCCGCCATCCGCCCTCCTTCAATTGTTTTTATTAGCACGCTTTTATTAGCTTTACCTGTACGTTTCTATGTAACTTTTCATTCGCTCCTGCGCCTGCTGCCTTATTAACATGGTTTTATAATTAGCTTCACCTTATTTGTAATCCCGTAAGGGTCATATCGAGGCCCTTCCGGGATCATTTCTAGATGGTTTTCGGGATCGGTCCGGGATCCCGCCGGGGTAATTTCGGGACTATTTCGGGATCATTTTGGGACCCTTCCGGGATCATTTCTGTATAGTTTTCGGGATCCGTCCGGGATCCCGTCGGGGTTATTTTGAGACATTTTCGGGACTATTCCGGAATCATTTCGGGACTATTTCGCGATCTTTTGGGGACCCTTCCGGCATCATTTCTGGATGGCTTTCGGGATCCGTCCGGGATCCCGTCGGGGTACTTTCGGGATCATTTGCGTACCTTCGAGAGATAAATTCTTGATGGTTTCCGGGATCATTACGGGACTTTTTCGGGGTTATTTGGAGTCCCTTTAGGCATCATTTCTGGATGGTCTTCGGGATTCGTCCGGCATCCCGTCGGGGTCATTTCGGGCCTTTTTCGCGACTAATACGGGATCATTTGGGAACCCTTTCGGCATCATTTCTGGATGGTTTTCGGGATCCGTCCGGGATCCCATCTGGGTCATTTCCGGACTATTTCGGGATCATTTTGGGATCCTTCCGGAATCATTTCTGTACGGTTTTCGCGATCCGTCGTTGATTCCCTCGGAGCCATTTCGGAACTTTTCTGGAGTATGTCGGGGTCATTTGGGGACTTTTTCCTTGTCATTTGGGGGCTCTTCCGGCATCATTTCTGGATGGTTTTCGGGATCCGTCCGGGATCCCGTCGGGGTCATTTCGGGACTTTTTCTCGACTAATGCGGGATCATTTGGGGACCCTTTCGGCATCATTTCTGGATAGTTTTCGGGATCCGTCCGGGATCCAGACGGGGTCATTTCGGGACTTTTTCGGGATCATTTGGGGTGCCTTCCGGCATCATATCTTGATGTCAGGGTCATTTCGGGACTATTAGGCGGATCATTTGGGGTACCTTCCGGCATCATTTCTAGATGGTTTTCGGGATCCCGTCGAGGTCATTTCGGGACTATTTCGGGATCATTTTGGGGTACCTTCCGGTATCATCTCTAGATAGTTTTCTGGATCCCGTCGGGGTCACTTCGGGACTTTTTCTCGACTGATACGGGCTCAAATGGGGACCATTTCTGGATAGTCTGCGGGATCCGTCCGGGATCCCGTCAGGGTCATTTCGGGACTATTAGGGGATCATTTGAGGACCTTTCCGGCATCATTTCTGGATAGTTTTCGGGATCCGTGCGGGATCTCGTCGGGGTCATATGGGGACTTTTTCGGGATCATTTGTGGGCTCTTCCGGCATCATTTCTGGATGGTTTTCGGGATCCGTCCGGGATATCGTCGGGGTCATTTCGGTACTTTTTCGCAACTAATACGGGATCATTTGGGAACCCTTTCGGCATCATTTCTGGATGGTTTTCGGGATCCGTCCGGGATCCCATTAGGGTAATTTCGGGACTATTAGGGGATCATTTGGAAACCTTTCCGGCATCATTTCTGGATAATTTTCGGGATCCGTCCGGGATGCCGACGAGGTCATTTCGGGACTATTTCGGGATCATTTGGGATACCTACCGGCATCATTTCTGGATGGTTTTTGGGATTCGTCCGGGATCCCGTCGTGGTCCTTTCGGGACTTTTTTTCGACTAATACGGGATCATTTGCGGACCCTTTCGGCATCATTTCTGGATAGTTGTCGGGATCCCGTCACGGTCATTTCGGGACTATTAGGGGATCATTTGAGGACCTTTCCGGCATCATTTCTGTATTGTTTTCGGAATCCTTTCGGGATCCCGTCAGGGTCATTTTGGGACTATTTCGGGATCATTTTGGGATCCTTCCGGAATCATTTCTGTATGGTTTTCGCGATCCGTCGTTGATTCCCTCGGAGCCATTTCGGAACCTTTTCTGGAGTATGTCGGGGTCATTTGGGGACTTTTTCGGGATCATTTGGGGCTCTTCCGACATCATTTCTGGATGGTTTTCGGGATCCGTGCGGGATCTCGTCGGGGTCATTTGGGGACTTTTTCGGGATCATTTGGGGGCTCTTCCGGCATCATTTCTGGATGGTTTTCGGGATCCGTCCGGGATCCCATCAGGGTAATTTCGGGACTATTAGGGGATCATTTGTGGACCTTTCCGGCATCATTTCTGGATAATTTTCGGTATCCGTCCGGGATGCCGACGAGGTCACTTCGGGATTATTTCGGGATCATTTGGGATACCTACCGGCATCATTTCTGGATGGTTTTTGGGATTCGTCCGGGATCCCTTCGGGGTCATTTCGGGACTTTTTCTCGACTAATACGGGATCATTTGCGGACCCTTTCGGCATAATTTCTGGATAGTTGTCGGGATCCGTTCGGGATCCCGTCACGGTCATTTCGGAACTATTAGGGGATCATTTGAGGACCTTTCCGGCATCATTTCTGGATAGTTTTTGGAATCCTTTCGGGATCCCGTCAGGGTCATTTCGGGGCTTTTTCGGGATCATTTAAGGATGGCTTTCAGGATTCGTCCGGGAACCCGTCAGGGTAATTTCTGGACTTTTCCGAGACTATTTCGGGATCATTTTGGGACCTTCCCAAGATCATTTCTGGATGGATTTCGGGATTTGTCCGGGATGCCCTCAAGGTCATTTTGGGACTATTAGGTGAGCATTTGAGGACCGTTCCGGCATCACTTCTGGATGGTTTTCGGTATCCGTTCAGATTCCCGTCGGAATAATTGCGGGACTTTTTCGGGATCATTGGGGTCCCTTCCAAAATCATTTCTGGATGGTTTTTGGGATTCGTCCGGCATCCCGTCGGGGTCATTTCGGGACTTTTTCTCGACTAATACGGGATCATTTGCGGGCCCTTTCGGTATCATTTCTGGATAGTTGTCGGGATCCGTTCGGGATCCCGTCAGGGTCTTTTCGGAACTATTGGGAGATCATTTGAGGACCTTTCCGGCATTATTTCTGGTTAGTTTTCGGGATCCTTTCCGGGTCCCATCAAGGTCATTTCGGGACTTTTTCGGCATCATTTAAGATTGGTTTTCAGGATTCGTCCGGTATCCGTCAGGGTAATTTCTGGACTTTTCCCAGACTATTTCGGTATAATTTTGGGACCCTCCCAAGATCATTTCTGGATGGATTTCGGGATCTGTCCGGGATGCCGTCAGGGTAATTTTGGGACTATTAGGTGATCATTTGAGAACCTTTTCGGCATCACTTCTGGATGGTTTTCGGTATCCGCTCAGGATCCCGTCGGAATTATTGCGGGACTTTTTCGGGATCATTTGGTGTCCCTTCCGGCATCATTTCTGGCTGGTTGTTGGGATTCGTCCGGCATCCCGTCGGGATCATTTCGGGACTTTTTCTCGACTAATACGGGATCATTTGCGGGCCCTTTCGGCATCATTTCTAGATAGTTGTCGGGATCCGTTCGGGATCCCGTCGGGGTCTTTTCGGAACTATTAGGTGATCATTTGAGGACATTTCCGGCATCATTTCTGGATAGTTTTCGGGGTCCAGTCAGGGTCATTTCCGGACTATTTCGGGATCATTTTGGAATCCTTCCGGAATCATTTCTGTATGCTTTTCGCGATCCATCGTGGATCCCCTCGGAGCCATTTCGGAACTTTTTCTGGAGTTAGTCGGGATAATTTAGGGACCCTTCCTGAATATTTTCTGGATGGTTTCTGAGATCCGTCCGGGAGCCCGTCAGGGTGATTTCGGAACTTCTTCGGGACTATTTCGGGATCAATTTGGTACCCTTCAGGCATCATTTCTGTGTGGTTATCTGGATAAGTCTAGAATCGTGTCGTTGTCATTTCGGGTTTTTTTGGGACTACTTCGGGAACTTTTGGAAACACTTCCGGGGCGTTTCTGGATGGTTTTCGGGATCCGTCCGCGATAGCGTCGGGGTCATTTCGTGGCTTTTTCTGGATAATTTCGTTATCATTTTGGGATCCTATCAGGTTATCAGCTCATATAGTTCTTTTTTTTACTCAATTACAAAAATAAAATGCATTAGACAGAAAAAAAATTTTAAACAGATAACTTTATAAGCAGGCTAACGTGAATAGCCCACATATTTCATTTTCTCCTTGCGGACGGGGCCGCGGGTAAAGGCTAGTATATTATAAATGGCAAAGTTTGGATGTTAAGATGTTTGGATGTTTGGATGTTTGTCCAGACGTTTGTCTTTGTGACTCAATCACGCAAGAACGGCTGGACGGATTTGGATGAAATTTGGCACACATATAGCCAATAGTCTAGAAGGATCTACTAGCTATATATTTTTGAAAAGGGGCGTGGTCCCCGCCCCCTAGGAACAGTTATAATTTAATTATTATATTTTTTCGTCTTTGCGATTGAATCACGCCAGAATGGCTACACGGATTTTGATGAAATATGGGACACAGACAGTAGTCTACTAGCGAATTTTTTTTCGAACATGGAAAGAGGGGTGGGGGTCCCACGACCTCTTCGAGCAATTACTTATTAATAATTTTTACCAATTATAACTTTACATATACTGGCCTTCACCAATATCACAGACTCAGGGGTCAAATAAGTCGAAGGCTTATAAAGTAAGCAGTGACACCCTCCGCCCCCTTCCCCCCTTTATCTTCCACTCTGGTGTAAAATCTATAAATTGTTATAACTCAATATAAATTTTCTCCTAAATCAATAGTTTTTGGTATCTGGCATATACAGATCGAGATCTAGACAATTTTGGAGGAACGATCAGTGGTCCTCTCCTTTTATCCCCGCCATCCGCCCTCCTTCAATTGTTTTTATTAGCACGCTTTTATTAGCTTTACCTGTACGTTTCTATGTAACTTTTCATTCGCTCCTGCGCCTGCTGCCTTATTAACATGGTTTTATAATTAGCTTCACCTTATTTGTAATCCCGTAAGGGTCATATCGAGGCCCTTCCGGGATCATTTCTAGATGGTTTTCGGGATCGGTCCGGGATCCCGCCGGGGTAATTTCGGGACTATTTCGGGATCATTTTGGGACCCTTCCGGGATCATTTCTGTATAGTTTTCGGGATCCGTCCGGGATCCCGTCGGGGTTATTTTGAGACATTTTCGGGACTATTCCGGAATCATTTCGGGACTATTTCGCGATCTTTTGGGGACCCTTCCGGCATCATTTCTGGATGGCTTTCGGGATCCGTCCGGGATCCCGTCGGGGTACTTTCGGGATCATTTGCGTACCTTCGAGAGATAAATTCTTGATGGTTTCCGGGATCATTACGGGACTTTTTCGGGGTTATTTGGAGTCCCTTTAGGCATCATTTCTGGATGGTCTTCGGGATTCGTCCGGCATCCCGTCGGGGTCATTTCGGGCCTTTTTCGCGACTAATACGGGATCATTTGGGAACCCTTTCGGCATCATTTCTGGATGGTTTTCGGGATCCGTCCGGGATCCCATCTGGGTCATTTCCGGACTATTTCGGGATCATTTTGGGATCCTTCCGGAATCATTTCTGTACGGTTTTCGCGATCCGTCGTTGATTCCCTCGGAGCCATTTCGGAACTTTTCTGGAGTATGTCGGGGTCATTTGGGGACTTTTTCCTTGTCATTTGGGGGCTCTTCCGGCATCATTTCTGGATGGTTTTCGGGATCCGTCCGGGATCCCGTCGGGGTCATTTCGGGACTTTTTCTCGACTAATGCGGGATCATTTGGGGACCCTTTCGGCATCATTTCTGGATAGTTTTCGGGATCCGTCCGGGATCCAGACGGGGTCATTTCGGGACTTTTTCGGGATCATTTGGGGTGCCTTCCGGCATCATATCTTGATGTCAGGGTCATTTCGGGACTATTAGGCGGATCATTTGGGGTACCTTCCGGCATCATTTCTAGATGGTTTTCGGGATCCCGTCGAGGTCATTTCGGGACTATTTCGGGATCATTTTGGGGTACCTTCCGGTATCATCTCTAGATAGTTTTCTGGATCCCGTCGGGGTCACTTCGGGACTTTTTCTCGACTGATACGGGCTCAAATGGGGACCATTTCTGGATAGTCTGCGGGATCCGTCCGGGATCCCGTCAGGGTCATTTCGGGACTATTAGGGGATCATTTGAGGACCTTTCCGGCATCATTTCTGGATAGTTTTCGGGATCCGTGCGGGATCTCGTCGGGGTCATATGGGGACTTTTTCGGGATCATTTGTGGGCTCTTCCGGCATCATTTCTGGATGGTTTTCGGGATCCGTCCGGGATATCGTCGGGGTCATTTCGGGACTTTTTCGCAACTAATACGGGATCATTTGGGAACCCTTTCGGCATCATTTCTGGATGGTTTTCGGGATCCGTCCGGGATCCCATTAGGGTAATTTCGGGACTATTAGGGGATCATTTGGAAACCTTTCCGGCATCATTTCTGGATAATTTTCGGGATCCGTCCGGGATGCCGACGAGGTCATTTCGGGACTATTTCGGGATCATTTGGGATACCTACCGGCATCATTTCTGGATGGTTTTTGGGATTCGTCCGGGATCCCGTCGTGGTCCTTTCGGGACTTTTTTTCGACTAATACGGGATCATTTGCGGACCCTTTCGGCATCATTTCTGGATAGTTGTCGGGATCCCGTCACGGTCATTTCGGGACTATTAGGGGATCATTTGAGGACCTTTCCGGCATCATTTCTGTATTGTTTTCGGAATCCTTTCGGGATCCCGTCAGGGTCATTTTGGGACTATTTCGGGATCATTTTGGGATCCTTCCGGAATCATTTCTGTATGGTTTTCGCGATCCGTCGTTGATTCCCTCGGAGCCATTTCGGAACCTTTTCTGGAGTATGTCGGGGTCATTTGGGGACTTTTTCGGGATCATTTGGGGCTCTTCCGACATCATTTCTGGATGGTTTTCGGGATCCGTGCGGGATCTCGTCGGGGTCATTTGGGGACTTTTTCGGGATCATTTGGGGGCTCTTCCGGCATCATTTCTGGATGGTTTTCGGGATCCGTCCGGGATCCCATCAGGGTAATTTCGGGACTATTAGGGGATCATTTGTGGACCTTTCCGGCATCATTTCTGGATAATTTTCGGTATCCGTCCGGGATGCCGACGAGGTCACTTCGGGATTATTTCGGGATCATTTGGGATACCTACCGGCATCATTTCTGGATGGTTTTTGGGATTCGTCCGGGATCCCTTCGGGGTCATTTCGGGACTTTTTCTCGACTAATACGGGATCATTTGCGGACCCTTTCGGCATAATTTCTGGATAGTTGTCGGGATCCGTTCGGGATCCCGTCACGGTCATTTCGGAACTATTAGGGGATCATTTGAGGACCTTTCCGGCATCATTTCTGGATAGTTTTTGGAATCCTTTCGGGATCCCGTCAGGGTCATTTCGGGGCTTTTTCGGGATCATTTAAGGATGGCTTTCAGGATTCGTCCGGGAACCCGTCAGGGTAATTTCTGGACTTTTCCGAGACTATTTCGGGATCATTTTGGGACCTTCCCAAGATCATTTCTGGATGGATTTCGGGATTTGTCCGGGATGCCCTCAAGGTCATTTTGGGACTATTAGGTGAGCATTTGAGGACCGTTCCGGCATCACTTCTGGATGGTTTTCGGTATCCGTTCAGATTCCCGTCGGAATAATTGCGGGACTTTTTCGGGATCATTGGGGTCCCTTCCAAAATCATTTCTGGATGGTTTTTGGGATTCGTCCGGCATCCCGTCGGGGTCATTTCGGGACTTTTTCTCGACTAATACGGGATCATTTGCGGGCCCTTTCGGTATCATTTCTGGATAGTTGTCGGGATCCGTTCGGGATCCCGTCAGGGTCTTTTCGGAACTATTGGGAGATCATTTGAGGACCTTTCCGGCATTATTTCTGGTTAGTTTTCGGGATCCTTTCCGGGTCCCATCAGGGTCATTTCGGGACTTTTTCGGCATCATTTAAGATTGGTTTTCAGGATTCGTCCGGTATCCGTCAGGGTAATTTCTGGACTTTTCCCAGACTATTTCGGTATAATTTTGGGACCCTCCCAAGATCATTTCTGGATGGATTTCGGGATCTGTCCGGGATGCCGTCAGGGTAATTTTGGGACTATTAGGTGATCATTTGAGGACCTTTTCGGCATCACTTCTGGATGGTTTTCGGTATCCGCTCAGGATCCCGTCGGAATTATTGCGGGACTTTTTCGGGATCATTTGGTGTCCCTTCCGGCATCATTTCTGGCTGGTTGTTGGGATTCGTCCGGCATCCCGTCGGGATCATTTCGGGACTTTTTCTCGACTAATACGGGATCATTTGCGGGCCCTTTCGGCATCATTTCTAGATAGTTGTCGGGATCCGTTCGGGATCCCGTCGGGGTCTTTTCGGAACTATTAGGTGATCATTTGAGGACATTTCCGGCATCATTTCTGGATAGTTTTCGGGGTCCAGTCAGGGTCATTTCCGGACTATTTCGGGATCATTTTGGAATCCTTCCGGAATCATTTCTGTATGCTTTTCGCGATCCATCGTGGATCCCCTCGGAGCCATTTCGGAACTTTTTCTGGAGTTAGTCGGGATAATTTAGGGACCCTTCCTGGATATTTTCTGGATGGTTTCTGAGATCCGTCCGGGAGCCCGTCAGGGTGATTTCGGAACTTCTTCGGGACTATTTCGGGATCAATTTGGTACCCTTCAGGCATCATTTCTGTGTGGTTATCTGGATAAGTCTAGAATCGTGTCGTTGTCATTTCGGGTTTTTTTGGGACTACTTCGGGAACTTTTGGAAACACTTCCGGGGCGTTTCTGGATGGTTTTCGGGATCCGTCCGCGATAGCGTCGGGGTCATTTCGTGGCTTTTTCTGGATAATTTCGTTATCATTTTGGGATCCTATCAGGTTATCAGCTCATATAGTTCTTTTTTTTACTCAATTACAAAAATAAAATGCATTAGACAGAAAAAAAATTTTAAACAGATAACTTTATAAGCAGGCTAACGTGAATAGCCCACATATTTCATTTTCTCCTTGCGGACGGGGCCGCGGGTAAAGGCTAGTATATTATAAATGGCAAAGTTTGGATGTTAAGATGTTTGGATGTTTGGATGTTTGTCCAGACGTTTGTCTTTGTGACTCAATCACGCAAGAACGGCTGGACGGATTTGGATGAAATTTGGCACACATATAGCCAATAGTCTAGAAGGATCTACTAGCTATATATTTTTGAAAAGGGGCGTGGTCCCCGCCCCCTAGGAACAGTTATAATTTAATTATTATATTTTTTCGTCTTTGCGATTGAATCACGCCAGAATGGCTACACGGATTTTGATGAAATATGGGACACAGACAGTAGTCTACTAGCGAATTTTTTTTCGAACATGGAAAGAGGGGTGGGGGTCCCACGACCTCTTCGAGCAATTACTTATTAATAATTTTTACCAATTATAACTTTACATATACTGGCCTTCACCAATATCACAGACTCAGGGGTCAAATAAGTCGAAGGCTTATAAAGTAAGCAGTGACACCCTCCGCCCCCTTCCCCCCTTTATCTTCCACTCTGGTGTAAAATCTATAAATTGTTATAACTCAATATAAATTTTCTCCTAAATCAATAGTTTTTGGTATCTGGCATATACAGATCGAGATCTAGACAATTTTGGAGGAACGATCAGTGGTCCTCTCCTTTTATCCCCGCCATCCGCCCTCCTTCAATTGTTTTTATTAGCACGCTTTTATTAGCTTTACCTGTACGTTTCTATGTAACTTTTCATTCGCTCCTGCGCCTGCTGCCTTATTAACATGGTTTTATAATTAGCTTCACCTTATTTGTAATCCCGTAAGGGTCATATCGAGGCCCTTCCGGGATCATTTCTAGATGGTTTTCGGGATCGGTCCGGGATCCCGCCGGGGTAATTTCGGGACTATTTCGGGATCATTTTGGGACCCTTCCGGGATCATTTCTGTATAGTTTTCGGGATCCGTCCGGGATCCCGTCGGGGTTATTTTGAGACATTTTCGGGACTATTCCGGAATCATTTCGGGACTATTTCGCGATCTTTTGGGGACCCTTCCGGCATCATTTCTGGATGGTTTTCGGGATCCGTCCGGGATCCCGTCGGGGTACTTTCGGGATCATTTGCGTACCTTCGAGAGATAAATTCTTGATGGTTTCCGGGATCATTACGGGACTTTTTCGGGGTTATTTGGAGTCCCTTTAGGCATCATTTCTGGATGGTCTTCGGGATTCGTCCGGCATCCCGTCGGGGTCATTTCGGGCCTTTTTCGCGACTAATACGGGATCATTTGGGAACCCTTTCGGCATCATTTCTGGATAGTTTTCGCGATCCGTCGTTGATTCCCTCGGAGCCATTTCGGAACTTTTCTGGAGTATGTCGGGGTCATTTGGGGACTTTTTCCTTGTCATTTGGGGGCTCTTCCGGCATCATTTCTGGATGGTTTTCGGGATCCGTCCGGGATCCCGTCGGGGTCATTTCGGGACTTTTTCTCGACTAATGCGGGATCATTTGGGGACCCTTTCGGCATCATTTCTGGATAGTTTTCGGGATCCGTCCGGGATCCAGACGGGGTCATTTCGGGACTTTTTCGGGATCATTTGGGGTGCCTTCCGGCATCATATCTTGATGTCAGGGTCATTTCGGGACTATTAGGCGGATCATTTGGGGTACCTTCCGGCATCATTTCTAGATGGTTTTCGGGATCCCGTCGAGGTCATTTCGGGACTATTTCGGGATCATTTTGGTGTACCTTCCGGTATCATCTCTAGATAGTTTTCTGGATCCCGTCGGGGTCACTTCGGGACTTTTTCTCGACTGATACGGGCTCAAATGGGGACCATTTCTGGATAGTCTGCGGGATCCGTCCGGGATCCCGTCAGGGTCATTTCGGGACTATTAGGGGATCATTTGAGGACCTTTCCGGCATCATTTCTGGATAGTTTTCGGGATCCGTCCGGGATCCCGTCGGGATAATTTCGGGACTTTTTCGGGGCTATTTCGGGATCATTTAGGGTATTTTCCGACATCATTTCAGTATGGTTTTCGGGATCCATCCGGGATCCCGTCGGGGCCATTTCGGTTTCATTTGGTGTCCCTTCCGGCATAATTTCTGGATGGTTTTCGCGATCCGTCAGGAATCCCGTCGGGGCCACTCCTGTACTTTTTCGGGACTAATACGGGATGATTTGGCGAGCCTTTCGGTATCATTTCCGGATGGTTTTCGGGATCTGTACGGGAACCCATAATGGTAATTTCGGGACTTTTTCGGGACTATTTCTGAATCATTTTGGGACCCTTCCTGGTTAATTTCTTGATGATTTTCGGGATCTGTCCTGGAATTTTAGTATCATCTTGGGACCCTTCCGGGATCATTTTAGGTCTCTTCGCAACCGGTAGTTCAGCACGCATGCCTTTTTAAATTATGAGCTTTTATGGCCGTGGATTTGCTGCTAATTATTCGTGATTAAAATTGGGTATGTTTTATCTTCAATCTAACACAGCTGTTTCGTTCTATAATCGTGCAAGGAACAGTTATAACTATAATTACACTTTTTGTAATATTTTAACCAACTAAATACCCCAAAAAGCAACACTATTTTCATCTAAAAAATTCTCTTTGGTGTTAGCTAATTGTAGTTTCACTCCTTTATTCTATGAGTAGTAATTCTTTCACCCCTTTCATATCAGTTAATTTAATTTAAAAACAAAATGTATTTTTTTAATTCGAAAAAACTGTATTGTACTATTCATGAAAGCGTGCCTTTCAGCTTATCTTCTCATTTAGTTCTTTTTTTTACTAAATTACAAAAATAAAATACATTAGACAAAAATAATTTTTAAACAAATAACTTGGTAAGCAGGCTAACGTGAATAGCACATATATTTTTTTTTCTCCTTGCGGACGGGGCCGCGGGTAAAGGCTAGTTGAATAATAAAGGCAGTTTTCTACATTAAGACGCTTATTGAGATCAATCTTCCCTACAAAATTCGAATCTATTATTATTTCATTAGTAGCTAATCGAATGCCTAATGAAGTCAAAAGCACAATGCAACTCTGTTGGCAGCGTTCCGCTTCCGTTTCCGCTTCTTAGTTTTCAAATCAAATGTCATTGTCTGCATGGCGGAACGATACAAGGTGGCCGCATCGAACAGCTGATTATAACCTTTTTTATTTGATTTGATACATCAACTACCGGTGCAGTACGATTTTGACATTTGCCCATCGAATTTACAAGTACATGGATTTTTTTTTGTTTGTAGGTATGTCACCATGCTCCCACCTTGTATCGTTCCGCCATGATTGTCTGTCTCATAAAATGTAAGGCGCGATAACCTCCGAAGAGATCTAAGGCCGAGCTTCTCTTCCAATTTGCGTCGTGCTCCTCTTGATTTTTCCCTACAAATTGGCCGGACGGGACCTACATGTTTTATGCCGACTCCGAACGGCATCTGCAAGGCAGATGAGTTTTCACTGAGAGCTTTTCATGGCAGAAATACAATCGGAGCGCTTGCCAGACACTGCCGAGGGGCGACCCCGCTTAGAAAAATTTTCTTCTAATTGAAAAATCTTATTTCTAAAATTTTGATGTTGCTTTGCCCGGGAGTTGAACCCAGGGCATACGGTGTGATAGGCGGAGCACGCTACCATCACACCACGGTGGCCGCCACCGTCTGTCTCATCCTTCATACTAATCGAGCAGTTACTTCTGTGTGAAAGCAAAAAATTTACGATTTCATTAGCAGGTGAAATGAGATCATTAAGTTTCTGTGTGAAAACAGTATAAGCAATGCATATAATTGTGTTAGCGTACGCAAACTGATCGTCATGTTGGATTCCTTAGATATTGAAGGAACCTACAAAGAGTGGATTTGAAATTTACTGAGCCTTATAATGTTATGCTTAGGTAAGGAGAAAATAGAAGTCACTAATGGCCTGCCTCAAGGTAGTTGTCCCTCCCCACTTCTCTTTAATATATGTATACATGTACGTCTGGACCACACAACATTGAAGATGACAAAACAAAAATATTTCAATATGCTGATTTTCTTATTAAAGACTTTCCAGCAAACGGATTGTATTGATGTTAGCAAACGAGAATATTTATTTAAACTGTACTGAAATTTTTCTGACGAAATATATATATACAATATGTATACGACAAAAAGCTTGCTTAGTTTTTTACAAAAATTTTCAAATTTAAAATAACGCAAAGTAAAACTGAACAGTATACGTACAATATTGATTGTTATGTTTTACATAAGTTTGCAAAGTTAAAATAACGCAAAATAAATGTTTAGTAAATGCAACGTTAAATTGAGTTTTCTAACAAATGTCAGGATATCAACCTTTCTTTTAATGCAGATAAAGCTAAAATTCTGTATCTTTCTAGATCAAATAATTGAAACATTCAAACTTTTACTCAAGGTAACCTAATACAAGAAGTCAGGGCTCTTCGTCTTCTAGGCAGAACAATTAACTCATCTCTTACGGTCAGTGAGCATTACAATAACGTAATCAAAGCATCGCACAAAAACGGCAATCTATTAAATGCCTTACCACCATCAAGGCCGGATTACACCCTCAAGTTGCCCTCAAATTTTTGAGATCACTTGTAAGACCTAAAATTGAGTACTGCAGAACTACAACATACAACTGTCCAAAAACAACAAATTCCAAAATACAAATTTATCAGAATAACTTTTTAAGACTATGTCTTGGCTTGACTCCGTCTACACCTATTCCACTAATTTATGCGTTAGCTAATGAGCTACCCCCAGAAAGTAGGGCTAAGTGGTTAACCGCCAAAGAAGTTACAAAAATTCTATGTCATGATAAATCATTCAAGGATTTACTATACAAATATTCTAATATTAACACTAGTTATGGAAAAATTTTCTCTGAGTTCAAACATGTGTTTGACAGATTGTGTGAAGTGAATAGCTATGTCCACTCGCCCAATTTGCGCATCATCAAGGACTCACTATATGACAAAAAAAAAGTAACATACCTACTGAAGCCACTAAAACTATATACACACATATACTTAATAAATACATACACGACAGCCATAAAATCTTCTTTACAGATTTATGGCTGATTCTTTTTAGACAGTGATAAAAAATTAATTGAATATTTTTATATATTAAACAATAAATTTTCGGAGAATACAAACAAAGTGTCGCTTTGTTACCTATTTGGGTCTACACATCGTAGAAGGATCACGTTGCCACTCTCTAAAACGACCTTCAGTGATAACACATTGCCCATTTTTTAAAATTGCACCGAAGAAAAAAATGTTTTCAACGGACAGATAAACCTTAAAGTTTACTTGAGAAAACGACTTAAAAACAATTGAAAAATATTAATTTAATATCGCCGCTATATCAGTGGTTTTAGACAAACGGCTTCTAATTACAAATATCTTTGAAATTATTGTGTGCTTAAGCAATACTGAATCCTCTACCTGCAGAGCGTTTCCGTTTTTTATGATATTTTAAATTGTTCGCCTCTTTATATTATTACGCGAACTTTATTTTAGTTTAATAATAGCATTTGTTTCTTAACTTACTAATGTATAACTATTTGAATTAAGAATGTAATAATACTCTTAAAAATACTCTACACCTCAAAACAAAAATATTTCTTTCTAGTACCAAGTCTCTTTCAATTTCAGTCTTCTTTCTTTCTTTTTAGTATTTGATAAAAAAAACTCAATAATCTCATACAAAACTAGCGTTCTTACTACAAAGCGCAAGCCGAAAAGAAACTATATTGGAAAGCCCGATTCTGTTACAGTATTGAAATTAATCGATTTGAACAACAGTGTAAGAGCACAGTTTTAATTGATTTAGTGAACAGTTACTGCAGTATAATTCATTTTTTTTTTTTTTTTTGTAATGTGCAATTTCACTACAAACACAACTATGGATTATTTGAGTTTTAAATCCATATTCATATAGAAAATGTTGGAATTTTTATAACAATAGTCAGTTACTCAGAGCCGGAATGTTGGTGTTAGTCAAAACTTTGCTCTCAAAAGGTAGTGGAAAACAAGGCCTTGGCGAGTAATTAAAAAAGCTTCATAAAAAAAACTTAAAAAAATACACTTGCGAATAAAATATAGCAGATGAACTTCTTTCCAAATTTAACAGTTATTTTCTTCCGTTTTTATTTCATTTTTTTCATTCCAGCATCTAGACTCCCTGAGTCTGCTGGCAGCTGCTTAACGTTAGCATTTAACGCGTCTGTTGGACACTACCTAAGTGCTCCTGATAGCCCCTCACAGGCTGCCCCCTTGTACGTTGTTTGGGGTTTTTCATGTTTTAATGCTTTTCCAGGCCTGGCCTATCGCATCTACAATCGCCAGCCGCAGATATAATAAGACTAAATAGCGTTATTTTAGAATATCGTTTAAAAGTAAATCCAAAATTTACCGTTAATTGAAGCGTCACTGCTCTATTAAATTGATTCCACGCCTAGTTGTTGTTATTGCAAAAATTCTAGCTATTGGAGTTGAATTGCAGAGTTACTCATAGAAATTTAAGCAGCAAAGAGAAAATGCTCTTGTAAATAAAGAAGCTGATCACCACGTGAACATGAAATTTGTTTACCGATAACTCACCATCGCAATTAAGGAAAATTTGAAAATAATTATTTTATAACATTTAAATATTTTTCTTTAATAATTAAAGCAATTTTTTTTAAATCATAGTTTAGTTTTTCGGTTAAGGTGGACTTTTCTGTGGAAGTTCCCATATATGTATGTATGTTTGCATATCGGGTAGCTAATATAGATATATTTGCTAAAGGCCACATCATATATGACGCCGTAACACTTTGCGTTGCAGTCACGTGCACCACTATATAATACCAAAAATTTCACAAAGGCAATTAGGTTTACTGTCACTCACTAAGGCGAATGAATGCTCTTATATAATTCGAATTCTGGTTCACAGGAGAATAACGAGTCGCTGCAATATACATTATATAGGGGCATATTCGTATTTCTGTTCCGATGTTTCCTATATAAGGGATCTTGAAAAACATTTTCACTAAAGAGTAAATCTTGAACTTGTTCTATTTTTTTCGAATTTGTTTCTTTGAATTAAACATAAAACATACATTAATATGCGTTTGTATGTACATGTATGAAGGTATCACTGTGACACAATTGCAGATCGTAAAATTGCTTGTGTTTTTTTTTTTTAAGCCACCACAAGACACAGCAGGTAGAATTGAAATTGCGCCTACCCAAAAGTTCGACCTAAAGGGGGGGACATCAGAATTCGTTTTAGAGGTATGGTTCCTTCGGCAAAGTTTCTTATTTTGATCTCTAGAATACGATTTTCACAGAGCAATAGGCGATTTTTTTGCCTCCCCACAAATCGACCCGGCCTAATGTATGTGTTTACGGGCAATTCTCAATAAATTTTTTATACAATCTGACAACGTGAAAACATGTCATTCGGTATTTTTCTTTCTAATTGAATTTTTACTCTAGATTTCATTTGTAAACAAAGATCGCTCCGTACGATATAATTAATTAAATATGCCTAGGCCTGCTGCATAAAGCCACATCGTAAGTATTGGTTTTAAGCTCCAGTTTAAAACTTGTACTTTGTTAGACTAAAACCTATTGACCTGCAAAACAGTACACACCAATAGTTTCTGAAAATTCTAAGTAGAAATTTACATATAATCACACATTTTTTTAAAAGCTTCTCAAAATTTTTCGAAAATGTTTTTGAAGTTGGTGTGCATACATTTTTTCAAAGAAGTAATGCCAATTTCACATAGAGGTTTAATGAAATAATTTGTCAAGTTTTCTACATATTTTTGAATTTTAATTTTTATGAACATGTTTTATTTTTGTATGTGCAGTTAAAAAAATAAGAGGAAAAACTAAAAAAAAGGAATCATTTAAAATAAAACTTTTTGGATCGTAGTTTCCAACAAAGCAATGCCACTGAAAACGGCGAGTGTACCGGCGTTCTTTAGCGGTCGTAGTAAAGCGGTACCGCTTTCCGAGGAAACCAAGCCTTAATCGAGTGATAAATCCAATCGGTTTTGCTTGATGCTTCGAATTTTATTGATAATGTAACAAATAATAATCAAAAATAAATTATTTTCAAAAATTTACGAAAAATAGAAAAACAAGAAAAAATTTCAAAATTTAATTTTCGCTGCAAAAGACAATAAGGCTTTTTCGAAAATAGGCACATATTTGGTTAGGTGCAATATCTATGGGTAGTTGCGCATGAATTTTATTTTGATTGTATATATAATTAAGAAAGAAACGGTTGCGTTCCATTTTAACTATTTTTTGTAAAAATTAAATATTTTTTTGGAGCTGCTGACAGATGTTCGCATAATGAAAGAAAAGGCCCTGTATGAAAAGGGAAACTTAATTATTTCATTAAACAGAATTGTGATTCGATTAAGTTTCTGTGTGAAAACGGTATAAGGTTTTTTTCTTCTGAAATTAGCTTAAATAAGAAAACAACTGGGAAATTTTGTAAATATTTTTTTTTTTTGCTTATATTTTAGTTTTCACAAGTGTATGCTTAAAAAAAAAATACGATTAAGTTAGACTACCCTATATCCCAAACTATTGTTTAACCCCTCACACACTCTAATTCAAATTAATTATACCCTTTTACTCAAAACAAAATTGTATATAATTTTATATATATACATTTCCTTCGACGCTAATTTTGTCCTAGTTTTGTTAACTAAAAAGTTTGTTATTTTTAATTGAAGTTCAATAAACCTTTCAGCAGTTTGATTAACCTAAAGACTTGGCACTGATATATAACACATATTTGTATTTTATCTACGTATTTAATTAATTATAATACTCATCAACTCATAACCATCTGCACTGCAGGAGTGTAGAGTAATATTTTTTAAAAAGAAAAAAAAATAAATAAAAAAATGAGCATAGAAATAAATGCAAATTAATAATATAAATGCAGTAAACATAAACTCGTAGAATGCTAAAATTTGCGGCGTCACTGACATTTAAAAAAAATACTTTTTTTTACGAAATTTTGTTCGAAAAGTTAATTAAGGAAAATAAATACGTATTAAATATGCTTACATTCAGTTGGTTATATTCTCCACTCTATTTGCTGGCATGAGTCCACTACCACCAACATTACCCATAACATTATTAACAGCATTATTACTTGCCACGACGCCGCTATTATTGTTTATTAATCCAGTGTTACCTTCACTTTCGCTTTTCCATGATGATACTGGAATGTGCGGTGCTGGTAAACAATTCCGTAATGTTTGTACAATTTGAATTGTATCTAAAAGTGCTGAAATTGGTGAAATGAGTGGATATATTAATTACTTAATAGATTAGGGTTTTAATACATAAAGATTATATTAAAGATATGGAGCCCATTTCTAAATAATTTTTGCCTTGGAGATTTTCCTCATTCTCATATAAAAAACCATGGAGACCAGGAAAAACTCGACGGAGATTTTTTTAAATTGGTTTCATAATAACACAAATATGTTCTATAAGATATTGTGGCGAATTTTAACATCACTAAGCTGTTATTAAATAAATACACAACAACAAAAACATTAAGGCACGCTACATAAACACATTAATCATCATTTACACACATATATAGAAGGCGACGAAGAGATTACTCACACACATGTAGTCATCAGCAGAAGTAGTTACTCACCCATACACACGCATATGGCTATAAGAGAAACATAAACTACAAATAGGTATACATGTATATATCTAATAACCAAGCAAGGAATACAATTTTTCTGGAATACAGTTTCGCGGAATGACTAGACCTTAGGAGAAATGGATGAAGGAGAAAACTGAGAGTATTAAAGCAGCGCAAGCTGAGGAATCAGTAATCAGTTTGATTTGAACACGCTGTTGTGAAGTACGTGATATTGAAGTATAATTGTACTACTCCCAAGTAGACTTAATAAAGACCATATTGCAATACTGAATATTGGAGTGATTTATTCAAAAGTTTAGCGATTCGAACGTTTGCAGAATGTGTACAATAACCAGGATTTCCCAATAATCGTTACAATATATTATATCTACTCTGACCTTTATTATATTTTTTTCTTTTTCGGTCAGATTTATTGTGTTACTTTTAGTCGTTTTGGTCGTTTTTCTAGTGGCTTTTGTTTATTTTTTAAAGTAACTAGATTACCCGGCAGACTTTGTTCTGTCCGAAAATTGGTTTTACTACATTTCAACAGTGATCCGCGCATCTCCTCTTCACTCTCTCTCATTCTCTTCTTCTTTATCTTAAATTTTTCTTCTTAATGTTGTTATTTTTGTAACAGTGCTTCGCCCCATCCAATAGGTGCGACTACTCATGGACATAGAGATCCGACGCGTTTTAGTGGATTTCTCGGAGGACCTTTTTGTGCTCTTTTTCATCATACGGCTTAGTTCTCAGCTGACTTATTTCCTCATAATGCTAACGGAGATGAATTCTTAGGTCCCTGGGAGGCAGGGCTTCTTCAATCAGTTACCTGTTGGGGTGCCCAGGCTTCTGGGTATTCAGCAAAAACTGGTCAACGTTTCATTTCTCTCCCTTATGTGCAATTCTATCGTCTCATTGTATAAATGATGTTCTGTGGACATAAGGAGGAGTTCTGCTGAAAGCGGTGTTTTGACAGTTATTTTTTCCAATGAGTAACACTTAGGCTCGGCGACCATATCAGGGACGCGTAGCATGCAAGCAGCCGGCCCATTTGCTTTGTAAGTGATACTGAGCCTCCCTTTATCTTTATCCCAAGTGGTGCCGGTAAGAGTATTGAGGATTTTATTACGACTATGGTATGGATTTTAGGTACAATTGCAGATGCATGCTCGCCAAAATGTAGATCGTTATCGAACGTTGTTGTTGTTGTTGTTGTAGCGATAAGGTTACTCCCCGAAGGCTTTGGGGAGTGTTATCGATGTGATGGTCCTTTGCCGGATACAGATCAGGCACGCTCCGGTAACACAGCACCATTAAGGTGCTAGCCCGACTATCTCGGGAACGATTTATATGGCCACATTAAACCTTCAGGCCATCCCTCCGTCCCCACCCCCAAGTTCCATGAGGAGCTTGGGGTCGCTAGAGCCTCGTCTGTTAGTGAAACAGGATTCGCCGCGGATAGGTGAGGTTGACAATTGGGTTTGGAGAAGCTATATATTACGCTGGCAACCTGAAGGGTTGCGCTACACAGCCCCTTGAATCTGGTATTTTAGTCGCCTCTTACGACAGGCATACCTACCGCGGGTATATTCTGATCCCTTAACCCGCTGGGGAGTTATCGAACGTCACACCCAGTATTATGGGAAGTTGACAGTCCGGAGCGTAATGCCATCGGGAAGTGGATGACTAAAATGGTCGACATTTGTTTTATGTACATATGTTGTATATAAGGTCGCTGTGATTTGATCGGTGACAATGTCAGGTTTCGAGAGGCGAAGAAGAGATTAGGGAGATGGTCGTTTTCTCAATCACAAACATAGCTCATCAATGGGTGTACCAATTTTGTCAGTCATCGGCGTAGGATACAATGGTTACTGCTTCCGTTGGCGAAGGCAGCTTCGATATATAGAAGTAAAACAAAGGAGGCGAAAAAAAACACCACCCTCTGGTACCCCCTGTTTAAAGGATTCAAGGGGTTGTGTAACGCAATATATAGCTTCTCCAACCCAATTGTCAACCTCACCTTCGAGCGGCGAATCCCGTTTCACTAACAGACGAGGCTCTGGCGACCCCAAGCTCCTCATGGGAGCTTGGGGGTGGGGATGGAGGGATGGCCTGAAGGTTCAATGTGGCCATATAAATCGTTCCCGAGATGGTCGGGCCAGCACCTTAATGGTGCTGTGTTACCGGAGCGTATCGCATCTGTATCCGACAAAGGACCATCACATCGATAACACTCCCCAAAGCCTTCGGGGAGTAACCTAACCGCTACAGCAACAACAACAACAACCCCTTGTTTAATTCTTGTAGGGGGAAGGGTTACCATTCCAAGTCTTGCAGTAACGTGCCATGGTTGACTGTATCAAAAGCTTCTGATAATCCTAGCGCTACGAGTACTATTCTGGGGTGGGGTTTTTCATTCAATACGCCAATTATTTGTGTGTTAATGGCGTTTAGCGCGGTGGTATTGCTATGTAGTTTTGGAAAGCCATGCTGATAATTGGCAAGGCGCGGGTTACGGTGAAATATAGGAACAGGATGGCTTCTAGTTTCTTGGCTACTGGCGATAGGTGAGGAAACGATGTGATTCTCCTACGTTAGCTGGTTCCCAGGGTTTAGTAGCGGTACCACCTACGCCATTTTAAATTTTTCGGGGATGGCGAAGGTGGACAAAGTCAAGTTTGAGACATGTGCTAGATATTTGAGTCCCTCATTGCCAAGCTAGACAAAGAAGTACCCCTGTACCAAAAGAACAGGGCGTCCCCTGGTTCACTTCACGAGAAGATAAGAAAGAAAATGGACCCAACTGTGAATCTTAAGCATCCTCAAATCCACTTGAACACGCACACAAATAATAAAAAAAAACACACGTACAGGGTAGCTTTCCGTTATTCGAAAGTCGACACTCGTCGGTTAGAATCTTCAGTTCGATATCAAAGGCTTAACGAGACCGTTTGGTTTTCGCATCATGGTGTGAGTACTTTAGTTTTCATATTTCAAAGAGTTCAGAAATTTGTTTGAAGCTATCAAATATATTCTATTGTGAACAGTGTGTTTTAACTTTTCTTTAAAAAAAAATCATAAATAATTTCGAAAGCATACATTTCCAACTTACGCATATGCAATTCGATAGCTAATTACGTGTGGAACAGTTTTTATCGAACGTTGGGTACGACGCGTCGTCATTTTGTGTTATGGAAAGCGAAAACGATCATTTCATACTCGTTCTTCTTCGATATCGAATTACGGAAAGCCACTCCAGAAGAAATATGTCGTTAGCTTCATCCGCACAGGCCCTAACCAACAGATTTTCGAAACTGTGCTTTTGACTCAGTGCAGTGAGGAACTATGTAACCAAAGTAACTATAAGCGCTTTCTAATAAATTATTTCTCTTCATATTACAATTTATTTACTAATTTTTTTCCTAAATTGTCTACCTAATTATAGTTTTAATCACCTGTCTATAATATGTCTACTATATCTATTAGAGCGGGTCAAATTGTATAGGAAAATGGGGAAAAAAACGTCAGGTGCACATCCAGTTTCTGAATCTATGGGTCATACTGAGTAATATTGTCCATGGGACCATAGGTCTGAAATGAATTTCGAGCCTCTCTAATTTTGTTAGAAAATTTTATATCCCAATCCGAATCCGAATTTGACATTTATTTTCATGTATTTTATTTGTGAGAGCCGCTTTTCGAATTGGGATATAAAATTTTCTAACAAAATTAGGGAGGCTCGAAATTCATTTCAGATCTATGGTCCCATGGACAATATTACTCAGTATGACCCATAGATTCAGAAACACACGGATAGGTGCGGTTGACAATTGAGTTTGGAGAAGCTGTGTATTGCGCTGGCAACCTGAAAGGGCTGCACTACACAAACCCTTTGAATCCGGTATTTTAGTAGCCTCTTACGACAGGCATACCTATCGCGGGTATATTCTAAGCCCCTAACCGGCTGGGGCCAAACTTGGTAGGTGTGTTGACCTTATGACGCAGAATAGAAAATAAATAATATTTTGGACAATAGGCGTGGCATCGCCCACTTTTAAAAGAATGTAATTTAAAAGTTTTGCAAGCTGTAATTTGGCAGCTGAGTATGTAATGTTCGGTTACATGAACTTAGCCTTCCTTAATTGTTATACTAAAATTTTTTCAATTTAGGTAAACATATGACACTGTTTGTTGTACTATAAAAGATATATTATCTCACTGTAGTAATGTAAATTCTAATAATAAATGAAATGAAAACGACTGATTAAGGTATGTTATATTAAAAGACACCCCTGTAAAACTTTGTAAGGTTAGAACCAATAACAACGGCGTTATACCATTTTTAAAACGCCACTTCTGTATGTAGTTAATAATGTAGAAATCAACTTTTTTTCTCCTGTTGAATTTTAAATTTAGGGCCTTTGTGAATTAACCCAACGTTACATATTAAGAATGTGTCTTTTGTTGCGATTCATTTAAGAACGAATCTTCCAGACGGAAAAATTGTTGTTGTTGTTGTTGTTTTTGTTGTAGACAGTGTTGAACCCCATTTAATTTGTTGCGTCCCTCCCACGAAAAAAGTGTGAGAAGGATGTGTCCTTACTTCTAATACGTATTCAGTAAAAATGAATTAATTGTATATTCCTGTTTTATTAAACAAATAACTAAAAACTTACTTTTTTGCAAGCTTTCGCTTTGTTTGCCATATGGCTTACACATAGATGGACGTATATATGTTTTCATTCGTGCCATATTCCGCATGAGCTCGGTAAAAATACGTACAATTTTATCTTGGCCCACTGGTAAAATGTCGCGATTATTTTCTGGTGCAGTCCAGGCACCATTATGTAATGCCAACAAGTCCTTATTCGATTCAATCGATTCCAAATTGGAGCTACAATACAAAATTATGATTATTATATTTTTTTGTCAAAACGCAATAACTGTAGTATATACTGCATTCTTACCGCAAAAGCTCCGCACTTTTCTGCACAGTTTGTTCAGTTGAATGCGATGAGCTTGATGATGAGGAGTGGTTGGAGTGAGCACTTGGAGATTGTGATGGTGGTGCCAATGGGTGTACATTATTGCCGCCACTGCTTCCACCACTGGCACCACTCACACAACCAATAGTGTTGCTATTACCAGAACTACTGGCGATATTAGTGGGTGCAGAACTGCTGTTGCTAATGTTATTGGTGATGCTGTTATTGTTAATATTGTTCGAAGTATTTGACGATAAATGTACTGAACTGTTTGTATTAATGCCAATACCACTGTTACCGCTACTGTTGTTATTGCTGCTGCTGCCTCCGCCACCACTTCCTCCTACAGTCATACCACTACTACTGTTACTTATGCCACTACCAGCAGCAATAGCGGATGCGCATGCTGCAGCAGCCGCGGCAGCAGAAGATGTTGGTCCCATTGCAGAATTGCCGGCTACCTGTGCAGCCGCTGCGGCAATGGCGGCAACCTAAGGAAATTTACAAAATGACCTTTTTATATTAAGGTAATCGTTATAAATTGTAAGTTCAACCTATTTGTATGTATAGTTTTCTTTAAATAAGTATTGAATATTCATTAAATGGGCTATTCAAGTAGGCGTTATCTGTTTATCTGTTTTATACTCAGCGTGCTTTGCACACAGAGTATATTAACTTAGATTGGATAACGGTTGGTTGTACAGGTATAAAGGAATCCAGATAGATATAGACTTCCATATATCAAAATCATCAGTATCGAAAAAAATTTGATTGAGCCATGTCCGTCCGTCCGTCCGTTAACTCGATAACTTGAGTAAATATCGAGATATCTTCACCAAATTTGGTACACGAGCTTATCTGGACCCAGAATAGATTCGTATTGAAAATTAGCGAAATCGGATGATAGCCACGCCCACTTTTTAAAAGGGTCGTAGACGAATGAAATAAGCTATATCTTTGCAAAAATGAGCTGTATATCAATGGTATTTTATTTCCCAAGTGGACTTATAACAATAAATAGGAAAAATTTCAAATTTTAAAAATGGCCGTGGCACCGCCCCTTTTATGACTGAGCAATTTTCTATGTTTTGGGCAGGCATGCTTAACGAACGAAACGATATCATTTCGTTACGATAATCAACGCTAATAAACGAAACGAAGTCACTTCGTTTCGTTTATTAACGTTAAGATCGTCAAATTAACGTTAATTTGACGTTCTTAACGTTAATAAACGAAACGAAATGACTTCGTTTCGTTTATTAACGTTGATTATCGTAACGAAATGATATCGTTTCGTTCGTTAAGCATGCCTGGTTTTGGGAGCCGTAACTCGAAGAAAAATTAACGGATTGTAATAAAATTGGGTACACAAATTTTCCCTATAGCAGGAAATATTTTTAGAAAAAATGGGCGAGATCGGTTAAAGACCACGCCCACTTTTATATAAAAGATTTTTAAATGGCTCTTAGACGAAAATAATAAGCTATATCTTAGCGAAAAAGAGCTTTGTATCAATAGAATTTTACTTTCTAAACTGAATTATAACATTAAATTGGAAAACACTAAAATTTTTGAAAATAAGCTATATCTTTGCAAAAATGATCATAATATCAATGGTATTTCATTTCCCAAGTGGATTTATATAACAATAAATAGGCAAAACTTCAAATTTTAAAAAATGGGCGTGGCACCGCCCCTTTTCTGATAAAGCAATTTTCTATGTTTCGGTAGCCATAACTCGAAGAAAAATTAACATATCGTAACAAAATTGTGTACACATATTTTCCTTGAAGCGGAAAATATTTCTAGTAAAAATGGACGGGATCGGTTAAAGACCACTGCAACTTAGATATAAAAGAAGTTTAAAAGGGTCGTAGACTAGAATAATAAGCTATAACATAGCAAAAAATACTTACTTTACTTATCAGTTTTTATTGTAAGAGGAAATGGGGAGACATTTTTTTTTAAACGGGCGGTGCCACGTGTTATGTAGAAAAGTAATTTATCTGAATTGAAATATACAATTGAAGCTTAGGCTGAGTATATAAAGTTCGGTTACACCCGAACTTAGCCTTCTTTACTTGTTGTAGTTATTACATTTTTTACTCTTTTACTAAGACGAAATACATACATTGGAAAGAAATTATTTTTATACACATAAATCGATGATCAATGAGATGTCTATTCACATCAATTATTAACCGGTGTTAAGCTCATGAATTCTTAAAAATTAAATCCTACTAAAAATCTGAGTGTACTTAATATTGTTTTTTTTTTTTTGAGTATGATAACATGTTTAAATAAATGTATACCACCGATCACGGTATTTTTAGATTAGTGTACATACCCTAAAGTCATTAATGCCTTGCATTTGCAAATTAGCGGCCGCAGCAGCTACAGCTATTGGATCAAAATGTTTTGGATCCAATGATTGTAATACACGTTGTTTCTCCATAGCACTTAAATTATTAAATTTCTCCAAGCTTTGCTGTGCCAATGCGCGACTTTGTTGCTGTTGTAATAGTGCTGCAGTTAACTGTTGTTGCTGTTGTTGTTGAGCTACAGCTGCTGCCTGCGCTTGAGCCTGTTGTTGTTTTGCTGCAGCTGCAGCAGCCGCCGCTGCAGCTGCTGCTTGTTGTTGCTGTTGATGATGTGCGGCAGCTGCTGCAGCAGCACTAAGTTGTGATAATTGTGATTGTAAACTATTTTGTTGTTGCTTAGTAAGCATTTGTAATTGTGATGGCACTTTTGACGTAGACGCGTGGGTACTTGATGTACCTTTAGTTAAGTCAACTTCTCCGCTAACACCAGCGGAACCAACAACATTACCGCTACCACGCTCCGAACTACCAGATGATGCTGATGACACACCACTACTAGATGAGCCACCAGGTACCATTGAATGTTGCGATAGTGGTGGTAAATGTGACAAGTGCTGCAGGAAGTCGGCTGGATTAACGCCAGGAAATTGCTGTTCCATAAATGGCATAGGCGAGAGGCCTAAATGATTTTTGTAATAACGGCATGCAGGACTCGGACATGATTGCACCACTTCAATAATAAATTCCTTCTCCATACCAAAGTTTTCCCGTCCAATTGTATAAGATTCGAGGACGGCGCGTACAGTAGCCTCAACACTCAAATGTAATCCATGTGGTCCGGACATGTGCTTTAGCATGACAGCATTGGCAAAATGTTCAAATGGTAGAACAATTTTGCCATTTTCACGTAATATCAAACGTCCTTGAGCATCGAGTGTTAGACGATTGGCGAGCACTCTAGAATAACACAGTGAAAAATAAAATTCAAATACAGTAAACATGTATTAGAAATAGTTTACAATCAGATGGAAATAACAAGAATTAGCTTAGTTGAATTAAATTTTCAGTTCTTCCGTTTAGTCCCCCATCTAAGTACTAACCGCGCCCGACGCTGCTTAGTTTCGGTGATCGGACGAGAACCGTTGTATTCAGCGAGGTATGGTCGTTGGCCGTTTAGTAATTCCGTCTGCTGAATTTAAAGTACTTATACGGACTAGTCTGCGCCCCACTATTTTTAAAGGAAATGTAAACGGCATGTTTCTAATCCTGCCTCGCTCCAAGCTTAAACTTATAAATCTTGTGAATTTAAATTTTTTTATTTACTATGTCGGAATGTATAAAACTCCATAGAACACAGCTGAAAATGTCATCTTGTGAAGTTGGAAAGAACGTATCTCCAGTCATCCCCTGTTTTAACTCCTAGGTGGACAATTAGTTTTATTGCTGTCGGAATGAAGAATATCATAATCATATTCGTGTTGAAAAACAAATAACTTGGCGACATGCACCTACATGTTTCGAAACGACTCCAAACAGCAACTGGAAGGAAGATGAATTTTCACTGAGAACCTTTTTATGGCAGAATTACGCTCGGGAGTATTGCCAACTCACCTCCGAGGGGCAACCCCGATTAGAAAATCTTTTTTTTTTTTTGAACTGAAAAAACTTTTTTCTAAATTTGATTCCCCTTTGCGAGGACTTGAGCCCAGGACCTTCTGGTGATACACGGTGCATGCTACGGCGAGTGCTGTCGGAATGCAAGTAAATAAGTGGTTGGCAAGTTTTCATTTCCAATCCACCCCTGTATATAAAGGTTAACGCGATTACGTCGTGTCTGACATCGGAATATCCGTTCGGGACCCATTTACAGCACATTTTACTGTTTCTAACAACCTTCCTTTGCGCCTCAGGATCAGATATATTATGAAATTTATATAGAAAGTAATTTAACTCATTGGGAGGGTTTTACAATGCTTCTTACTTACTTACTTAATTGGCGGTTAACCGTCTCAACGGTTATGGCCATCCAACAAGGCGCACCAGTCGCTCCTTCGCTCCGCCAACCGGCGCAAATTGGTCACACCAAGGAAGTTTAAATCACTTGATTTGTTTTGCTGATTTTCTGACAGGGTGGATAAATGATGTATATTGGAACGATTTTCCGGCATGCCTTGTCAAATTTGGTTTCGAGACAAACCGGTTTCGGCGTTTTGCCATCATCAGTGTCGATTTTTGTTCTGATCTGTTGTTGGCGTTTGTCCTGTATTTATAGTTCGTAAGGAGTTTAAATCGTTTTCCACTTGGTCTTTCCAACGGTGTGGGGCCGCCTCTACCTCTGTTTCCATAAGCGGGATCCGATAGAAACACTTTCTTGGCCGGATCATCATCTTTCATTCGCATAACATGGCCTATCTAGCGCAGCCCTTCGTTTTAATTCACTGGACTATGCGGATGTCTGCGTATAGCTCGTTCAGCTCATCATTAAACCTATAGATCCAGCTCTATGAAAATTCACCGAAATCTCGGGCTTCGAGCACAGCATTAGCTGCATTATTTAGGATCCTCATTATAAACCATATTACTGGAATGTTTTCTCATTTTTATATGACGAGTAAATGGAACAGCTCTGACTTCTTGAAGTAACACAGATAATAAAATATTTTTTCCAAAATCCCGGGAAAACACAATACAGAAAATTTTCGACAAGACACGAGAATATGTTTATAATTTTTTTGAAATTAAATTATTGGTTTTTGTTTAATATTAATGTCACCATTTAAGCGAATTTGTGATAAAACCTTCGTTTGTATTTACTTATGTACATGGATAACTAAAAAATTACTTACTGCAAGTAGGCCGCACTAGGCAACATAGCATTATCCTTTAAATCTGTAAAGCACTGCAATAGCTCCGCGCTGGGATTCCAACCTTTGTTTTGCAAATAAAGCTGCAACAACATATACAGTTTCTCGGTAACATATCCCACACCAGGGATACCAGTATTGCCGCTTGATTGCATATCACCATGGGAAATTGGTGTGCTCAACCCATGTGCACCGCCACTACCGCCTGCGCCACTACTTCCTCCACTGCCAAGGCCACCTACGCCGCCAACCCCTACACCTCCCGGGCCTTTAGAAAGTGCTGCCTTCATAGTTTCAGACAAATCCAATTTATAATTTTCGGGATAGAAATTTTTAACGTGGTCCTAAAAATGATTGACATAAATCAGTACGGCAAATTTTTTCGCAAAAAAATGTTTGCAACTTTTCCGCATAAACTAACCAGATTATTCATTTCTTAGTTTGCTGTGGTTTTAGAAACTGAAAAGACTTTCAAACACGTTTATCTTATGTTTTTGTTAATTACTTTTTAAATTTGTTTAAAATACTTTATATTTCACTATTTTATAAACCAATTGGAATTTTTCACTGTATTTTTCTTACAAGAAAATTTAAATTGCTTGAAAAATTCCTTTTGGAATTTCTTATAGTTTTTCTGGTTTTTCACATTCCTTTGAGGATATTCCTTTTACTTTCTGTTCGCGAAAGATGTACTGAAGAAAATATTCAAAAATTGACAAGACCCAAAAATCCTTTATATTAGAGCTGGAAAAAATATTGATACTCAAATGGTTTTATCGATATTTTCAAATGACAGCACTATCGATAGTTCAGAGATTTAAGCCGGAGTCATTGGCACCGTATGTCGTATCGCTGTATCCGTATCCCTAACGTAATCAGCTGTTTATCGTTACGATGGTAAACCAAAACCCAATTGGTTGGCTACGATACGGTTACGACCTTAGCGGCACCAATAATCGATTGCATTGATTCTCATAAGATTGGTCGAATCAGCTGTTATAAGGTTACCGATACGGTTACCGATAAAGCACCAATGTCTCCAGCTTTATTCAAAATGGACCTATATCAGATTTTTTTCCAAAAGGTCCATCTCGACATAAATGCAACACATTTTACCAAGAGATAAGGCGGTTGTGAAAAAAGTTCTGGGATATGGTTCTCTTAAGCCGAGTTCGGAGATAGACCGTTTTTGCAACAAATCCTGAGATAAGGCTGACTGGCAGCTGAAATAGGATGATACCAGCTGTCGATTTAGATAATTGGGTCCTAATCGGTATTTAAATAAATTGATTTTCCATATAAAATTCTCCTTTCGATATACGATTATTATGAAAAAATTTTAGAGATGCTAAATTTTATTTAAAATTTTTAATTTAACTTGAAACTTGCAAACTTGGACGCTCACAATATTTTTATTTTCATGAAATAATCAAAATTTAACTGTTATGTCATAATAATTTTTTTTTTTTTAATTCCAACTTAAACCCGCGTTTTTTTAATTCATCAGGAACGTAAAAGGTGAATTGAACTAGCATTTGCTCTTAATAGTTCTATATGCGTTTCTTTGTCTAATGGGCTAATTAAATTTCCTTAACCCTAACGCCATAGTGGTAACCATACCCATATCCACAACCATCTCTAATGTGATCGATTAATGGTGCTTTAACCTAAAAATCGTGAAAATTTCATAAAATTGAAGAAAACGCAAAAAATTACAAACATATACCACAAAAAAAAGTCTCTTAGTCATAACGTATCCAAAACAATGAATAAAATCTAGAAAAAGTTATTAAATTCACCAATTGCAATATTTTTAGGTTATGGATATGGCGAGAAACCAAAAACCAATTGGTTTACTATGGTATGGTTATGGCGTTAGCGTTATGATATGGCACCATTAAGCGGGAGTCATTGGTGCGGTATGTCGTATCGCTGTAGTCGTATCCCTAACGTAATCAGCTGTTTATCGTTACGACGGAAACCAAAAACCAATTGGTTGGCTACGATACGGTTACGACCTTAAGCCGGAGTCATTGGTGCCGTATGTCGTATCGCTGTATCCGTATCCCTAACGTAATCAGCTGTTTATCGTTACGACGGTAAACCAAAACCCAATTGGTTGGCTACGATACGGTTACGACCTTAGCGGCACCAATAATCGATTGCATTGATTCTCATAAGGTTGGTCGAATCAGCTGTTATAAGGTTACCGATACGGTTACCGATAAAGCACCAATGTCTCCAGCTTTAGCGGCACCAATAATCGATTTCATTGATTCCCATAAGGTTTGTCGAACCAGCTGTTATAAGGTTACCGATCCGTTACCTATAAAGCACCAACCCTGCAAAAACGCTCTCGTCGTTCCACGTCATTTGACTAGTCATTTGACAGTCATAGGTTATTTTCATAATCACATTTGCTTGGGCGCGGGTAAGTTTTGTGACCTAATTTTTTGTAGGGAATAAGCCGGAGTCATTGGTGACGTATGTCGTATCGCTGTATCCGTATCCCTAACGTAATCAGCTGTTTATCGTTACGATGGTAAACCAAAACCCAATAGGTTGGCTACGATACGGTTAGGACCTTAGCAGCATCAATAATCGATTGCATTGATTCTCATAAGATTGGTCGAATCAGCTGTTAAAGGTTACCGATACGGTTACCGATAAAGCACCAATGTCTCCAGCTTTAATCGATTACATTGATTTCCATAAGGTAGGTTCGATCAGGGGGCCTACTCTGTATTGCGATGCGAAAGGCAGTGCGATGCGAAAATAAATTGCGATGCGAAAGGTAATTGGAACTCTGTAGCGCTATCGCATCGCTAACAATGTCGCTTTTTTATTTTTCGCTAATTTTTTGCTTGAGCATGCATCACTGACCAAACTCAAAGAAAAAGAAACAAGGCGATTACAATTTCGGCAAACGATTAATTTTTGTTGAACAAATTAAAAAAAGGATTCTGTAGCATTATGGAACGATTTAAATGAAGAAAGGATTGATTTAAATGAAGAAATCCTCCCAGTTCAGAAATTGAACTGGAAGAAGTGAACGTGATAAATACAGAAAACGTGGAAAATCATAGAATGGGAAATATTGCTAGTTTCACATGATTTCAAATAGAAATGCTTTATAAAAAAGTGGCTTCGATTTAATTGTTATTTATTTATGTATTTTAAGTCCATTAGGATTGCAAATTGTTGCTTTTGTGTTTGTTTTGTTTTTTGAGTTGTCCTATATATTTTTAAATGAATATAAAGATATCAATTTATAAAATCATCAATTAATACTTACATATTTGAACAATGCGAATGCCTATTACTTGTAGCAAGAAAAATGCGAAAATGAATGCTGTTTGACATTCGCTTTCGCTTTACAGAGTGCCGGCAATACGAAAAGGGAGAAAAATTGCGAATGGGCAAAATGTGAATGCGAAAGTCAAAATATACATGCGAATGTCAAGATACAGAGTACCGATTTTGCGATTTCGCGTATTTTTTCTTTCGCATCGCAATACAGAGTAGGACCCCAGCTGTTTTATCTGGTTATGGTTTTATGGTTACAAGTCACCATTAATTTGCGCTTAAAACTGAATATTTTACATTTTTTATTATAACTTTATAAAACAATCGACATGATTGATGGTTTTTTCTCAAATATCGAAGACAGTCGATGGTGCAAATACTAATAGCTTTCCATTCCCTTTCCTTTTTTAGTTTTTTTTTACTTTCTGTAGATCACAGCATTTTACCCTACAGCCTAGTTTACATATAACAAGATTATCTACGTTTTCGCACTTAGCTCCCTTCAGGGTAACCAGCATTAAAAACAGGGTTCGTTGGCAATTCCTGTCATAGGATGTAGATATCACTGAGGACGACTTTGTATTTTCATAATGCTTACGTAGATGACTTCTAAAACCCCTGGGGGTGTAGCCTATTCCACCAGATGTCTGTTGGGATGCCCAGGTTTCTGGGTAATCAACAGAAACTGTTTGTTCAGCATTTTATTGCTCTCCTTAATAGGAAGTAATCTCCCCTCATTATGTAGGTTGTGTTCTGGGGATATAAGACAGCCCGTAGCGGTTCTGAGCGCGGTGGTTTGGCAGGTCTGTATTTTCTTCCAGTGAGTAATCTATAGGCTTGGCGACCATATCGGGGACGCGTAGCTTGCAAAGGGCCCGCCACTTTCTTTGTAAGTGCTAATGAGCGTCTGTTTGTCTTTACCCCAAGTGCTGCTGGCAAAATATTTAAGAAATGTATTACGGCTCGTTTCATTTATTTCGTCCCAATTTAGAACGCTGCTCATATTAAGCAATTTTCTAGTTCGTAAAGACCGCTACTTTTGAGGACCACTATGACTCGTATGTAGGCAGCATAGCTTGAATTTGCGAATAAAGATATACCCAATGCATCGCCTTGGCGCCTTAACACCTCACGTTTTGGCGGTGGGGCTTTAATTTACAGCTTCTAACAATAAAAAGTGGATGGATATACCCAGTATCACGAATCGGAAAACTGAGATAGGTATGCTCTTTCTGTTTAGAATTTAGAATTAGACGGCCTAGCAGGCTTCAGCGGAGTTTAAACTCCAGTTGAAGCTGTCTTAAGTTTAACCCTGCCACTATGTTAAATAATATACAAATTGGCTGCCCATCTCAGTTAAATCTGCCGTAGTGGAAGGTTGTTTACCGGCCACTTTAACTGGAGTTTAAAATTGTACTCCAAACGGCCGTAACAGTTCGTAGTTTCCAACAAAGCGTTGCCGCTAGAAGCGGTGAGTATACCGGCCACTCGTTAGCGGCCTTAACATAGCGGTACCGCTTTTGGAGGAAACCAAGCCTTTATGGAATCAGTGCACAGACTTTGCCACTTTATTGGTAGCTCTACCAACATTCTAGCCCATTTTCATTTTCTACCACTTCTACCACCAAAGCCCAAAAATCTACCAACATTTCAATATATTCGCATTGAAACCAAATACAGTGTACTCTCTCCTAACGGACACCTCTCTTAAGTGGACACATCTCATAAACGGACAATTTTTTCAGTACCAAAAATATCCTTAAGCATTTTTTAAGTTTTTCCCTTTTGAGCGGACAACCCCCATGTGCTACGAATGGTTTGTGAAGGCTCGAAATAAGACCATTCCTCTGTCATGCACACTTATAAGGAGCAAAGCTAAAGAAATTGCAGTGAGACTCAATTACGACGATTTTAGTGCATCATCCGACTGGCTAGAAAGGTTCAAAAAACGTCACAACATAACTTTCCGTACAATTATTTTGAATATTTTGTACACAAAACTTTATTCTTTAATTTATGAGCAAAGCTTTATGAACCTCCTAACTCAGTCTTATTTGTATGTATTAATATTCTTGTATTGGAAATAAAACTGTTTAAACATTCATCAATAATACTTTTCTCATAAGCGGACAAATTTGGCAGTCTCTTAGGTGTCCGTTTAAGAGAGAGTACACTGTACTGCGATCATTAGGTAAACGTATTTAATTGCCGAGCAAACCCAAATAACATTAAGCGGTGACACTAACCAATTTTGAAAAATTTGTGCAAAAATTAAAACAAGAAATACATTTGTTTATGAAATAAATGTAGTAAATGAGCACGATTTTCATGCGCTATTTTCATCAGTTTTTTGAGAATAATTTTGAACGAAAATAAAAAAGTTGTAAGTAAACGATAACACGCCGAAGCCGGTTAATATGTGGCAATATTTTTGGTACATTGGAAAATTGTTGTTGTAGTTAGACGTTTCGGTAAATTTTCGTCAGTATTTCAAGTTCGAAATACAGGAAAAAAGCAAGTATCATATAGGCATAAGCTATGTATATACAAATTTACATGTATTTTCTTGTTTTGTTTACATGTTTTTTTTAAGTGTTGTTTCCGTGAAATGTGCTTTATTTTGGGTTTACAATTACATTATTTATTTATTTATTTGTAAGAGCTTTTTGGTCGTTCAATTTAAAGCAAAAACATTAGTTTTTCTTTTTTTCTCCGACGCGTTTCGACACGTTATTGTGTCTTCTTCAGGGAGACTATGTATTTATTTTGACAAGAAAACATAATTAGAAAATATTTTTCTAAATTATAGTACATACATACCATAACATAAATTGTAGACTGCAAATTAACTACACATTTTTACAAAAATATATACATTTAACATAAACAACATTTTTACATTTAAAAACCATCTACACTCTATCCCAGCTGTTCGTCAATTGTTGGTTATCACACATTTGTATGCACAGCTGATATTATCTACATCCTCTTTGTAGTTCATTGCATTATTTATCTGCTGTTGGATTCGAAGCCCTTCCAACGTTAATCTTTTCTTTATTTTGCTTTCCACATCTATTATTCGTGTATTGTCGAAATAAGCTGAGTGATCGAATTTGTTGATGCGCTGCGCCAAGGCTGTCGTCATCTTTCTATTTTTTGCGTCTGCTTTATGTTCGCCTATTCTCACTCCCAAAGCTCGCTTTGTTGTTCCTATATATATTTTATCGCAGGGTTCGCCTTCTTTGCCATTACATTTAATTTCATAAATAACGTTGTGTTGTTGTCCCTTTTTTGTTCTGTCTTTAGTTTCTGTAAATATTGTATTAAGTGTTTTATGTGGTCGATGAGCAAAAGCTACAGTGTTGTTGGGTATGTATGTGCCTAACGTTTTCATGTCTGTTAGTCCTGGTACATATGCTATGCCGGTAAATATTTTCTTTTGGTTATCTGCTTTTGTGTTCTGATTTGAATGTTTGCTATTGTTCATTTTTGTTGTGATCCATTTTTGTATTAGGGTGCTCGGAAATCCGTTTTTGTATAAAAAGTTCTTGATTTTAACATTGTTTTCTTTTCTGAACTCCTGGTCGCTGAGATTATACATTTTTTCAATCAGGTTCAACGCAGTGTTTCTTTTTTGAGTCCAGGGATGATTCGAGTCAAAATAATTCATCCTGGACGAGGCTACAGACTTGGCATACCAGTTTGTTTTTATGCATCATTGAATCTGTGGAGTTGAATATCCAACTTTTTATTTTCTTCTTCTTCATAAGTAAATTTGATTTTTGTATGTTGGTTATTGAGGGCTTTCAATATCATTTCTACGTCCGTTTTCTTAATTATAGCAAATGTGTCGTCTACATATTTTTTATGTATTTTATATAGATTCCTTTTGATCTTAATTCAACTATACTATCGTCTAGTATTTTGTCTAAGACAATGTCCGCTACAGTCGGGGATAGAGGATTCCCCATTGGCATTCCAAATATTTGTTGGTATATTATTTCGTCGATAACAAAGTAGATGTCTCTCAAACATTATGAATTGTTTTGTACAAATACAAACTGTAGCTATTGTTTTCTTGGATAACAGATCTACAAACTTCTACCACTATTTTAATTTTTCGTCTACCAACATTCTCTTTTTAAAAGTCCGTGCACTGTATGGAATATCTTTCATCATTAGTGATGGCCGATACAGCGATTTTGAACTATCAGTGACAATAGTGATGGCGATTTTTGATTTGCGGCTATTTTTTATAGCTATAGCGATCGCTTCAATTTATTTTTAAGAAGCGAATGTGCAATTTGTATACAAATAAATATAAAAAAGGAATGTTTAAGTTTGTTTACCGGAGTAGATTGAATGTTATACATTAATTTAGTTTAGTATACAGAATATATGAACCAAAATTGGAATAAAAAGAAAAAAAAATATGTACCTTTTATTGTAAACTGATGTAATGTGAAATTCTAATTTTCTGAGATATTATGATACAATATTATTAACTGGCAGACGACATTATGTTCAGTCTCGTATTACACTCAATGAGATAAAACTACCGGAAATATATGTCTATGCATCTTTGTTTTATAAATTTTGCTAATTGAAAATGCTTTGATTTTTAAATGTAAAATGAATCAATCCAAAATAAATCTGTATATGTAAAAACATGATTTATTTACTACTATTTTTATACTACACCGATGTATTCAGAAATACTCCGTATGAATTTATTCTGAAAGTTGTATTTGGTTGCATAATGTTTTTATAGTAAAGTGAATTAATTTTAAATGAAAAATGGTAGAGCAAAAATATCGCAAATTCTTCAAACTATTATAAAAATATTTTTTAACAGAAAATTAGCCACCCACTTCAGTGCCCTAGAAATAGCCAGAGAATTCAACCATATAATATGACAAAACTTGAATTGCATTCACCCAAAAAAACCTAAAATTTTGAGTTACATCTGTTTACAATAAGACGAGTGATACATATTTCTATAATTCTTTTATTGTTCCCTCAAAAACAAAAATTTTATAAAACTGCTAACGGCTACTGCCTAGAAGTATTAACAAAAAAAAAAAGTAATTTTTGCCTGGTTTTTCAGTGTGAGTTTAACTCCAGTTAAAGTTTACTAGATTTTAACGTTGCCACTTTGTTCAATAACATACAATTTTGCTGTTCATCTCAGCTTAAGCGGCCGAAGTGGCAAGGTTAAACTTTAGTCAACTTTAACTGGAGTTTAAACTCGCACTGAAAAACCCGGCCTTAATCTCTTGTATACACTTCCTGCAATATTTATATGAACGGCGACTTTTACAATTATCACCGGGCTACGCAAAGCGTTTCATTCATTTATGGGCTCATAAAATTGACACATTTCACTTTTATCACTATAATTTGCTCTCATCTTTCACTCGGTATTAAAACGGATTTTTAATCAATTAATACAACCAAGATTTTCGCAGCCAACCAGATCAAAAGGTCGTTTATAAAAATATGAATTCAAAATAACGTCGCCTTAAAGAGCAAACTAGCTAAAAGTAAATACAACCGAGTGAAGAAATATCGCTATTGGCGAAATGCTGCCAGAGGTGATTGTCATTCAAAAGAATCGAATGAAGAAAAATCGGCAAGCGCTGATATATTTGGATAGCAAAAGCTATCACTTTTAGCGATTTCTCATTCGCGGCGATGCATTCACCAAAAGTGAAATATCGTTCCATCACTAATTAGAACGTCAAGATTAGTGGTGGGTAATGACACTATTTTTTGAGTGTTAAGAAAGTAGCACAGGCACACTTTGCAGTGTTAACACATTGTGTTGACACAATTGTGTTATAACTGATTATCGAAAGTCGATATGAGTGTTGCCACAATATCAGAGCACAGTACTGTGTTACTTACCTCTAACGCCACGTTTCACGCCATTTAGAAAAGTAAATCATGGCAACATTTATCTTCTTTCATACTCCCATGTTTAGGGAATCTACGTTATATAACCACAACTTTTGTTTAAATAGAACATTTTCAACGTAGAGTATACATTTTGTGCCCACATCTTTTAAACGTAATACACAGGCAAGATTATGAGTACAATCAACACACAAGCACAATGGACTATGTATGTATGAATGTGCACTTCCGATCTGAGCGTCATTCTCTGTGCTATAAGGGCCGTTCCATTGGTTTATCGAGCTCTGGCTCTGGCTCAAATCTCATTGGAACGATCTGGATCAACTTTATGAGAACTGGCAGCACTAATATAAAACATCTGTTTTGTTGAAAATAAAAAGAAACGTACACAAAATTTTAAGATACTGATAGAATTATTAACATTTAAATAGTTTCGCACGTAAGCAAACTATTTATTTTCCTTACATCATCTTCAAGTTGTTTACTCTTTCAGTGTTTTTGCTTTTAAATATGGCGAATTCTTTTATGTATACACAAATGTACACATATTTAGTTCAGTGCTACAATGGCTCAACAATATGGTTGGCTCATCTCACCAGCTGATTTTATTTTTTTCATTTCACTGTAGTAGGGATTGTCAGAAAGAGATGGCAAACTTAAAATGAAACCAACGAATTTACAACATTTTCTTAATACATACAAATGCTGCTAAGTTTTATATTTTCATTCCATTCCATTCGTCTAACAGCAACACTCTGATTTTGGAAATGTGAACAAATGTATGTTGTTGCTGTAGAGATGAACCAACCATATAGTTGAGCCATGAGTGCTACCAACTCAAAAGTGGTTAGCTGTCAAAAAATCTACTACAGAAAACGAAACGAACAGAACTGATATACGGATCAGAAATTTATCCAGATAAATATCAGGATCACAACGTTGTTGTTGCATTTGCATGTTAAATTTCTATCCGTATCTCGCTCAAGTTTCAATGGAACGTAACTATAGAAACAGTCAGCTTTGTGCCATCGAGTGTGCCACTGTGTTATAAATTAATCGATAAGTGTGCGTGTGAGTGCCGCACATTACTGAGTGTTAACACAGTGCTGTGTTACTCAGCCTTAGTCAAGATGTATTGGGAGTGAAAGTATTTTGCTATGCGGCAAATTAATTAATTTATTTCGTTATTGTCCTTAGTGCAGATATTTAAAGTGTAATTCGTTAATTGCTCTATTGGAAATTTACAGATTCAGCTTACAAAATGCAAAATGTATGTTTTACCTGCCTTGAAAATCTGCCATTTCCGGTAGACGAGCCACAGAAGGATACCCACTATAATGTAGAAAGCGATGAAAATTTAATTAAAATCCTGTATATGAATACAGGCCTAGATAAGAGTAATGCAGAGAATTATCCAAAGAAGTTATGTAAAAAGTGTTACACGAAAATTACTGCATTCGATGAATTTCGTGACAAGGCATTTTGTTGTGCGACTGTGTTACATGAATTGCTCTTGGAGAAGAAATTTTCAAATAAAACACTAAACAACTTACAGCACTTTTGTTGCACTTGTTTAAGTAAATTGCCAACTCAGAGCAATACTTCGAACCAATTAAAAAATGTTGCATGGACACGATGGTTACAGGAATATATAGCTTTGAAGGAGCGCACTGCAGTGAAACAATGGCCAAAAAATATGTGTGACACTTGCTGTGTCAGGTTAAATGACTTCATAGAATTGGAGCTATCAGCGAAGAATATAATAAAAGAATCAGAAAAGGATGTCATTAAAGCAGAAATAAACCATGGAAATGAAGGTGCTACCCAAAAGATCGAAAACAAGAAATCAGAGGTAATATTCGTTTAGTAATTAAAATTAAATTTACAACAGCTCAAGAAATGATACATAGACTGAAGTCTCGAAAATCGCTCTGTTAGTTGGGTTTATCTAGCAACAAAACTATAATACGGCGGTATAAGGAGCTCTGCCGGTGTTACTGTCAGTTCTTTCGAATATTAGCAAAAGGTGCCACATTAAGCAAGCCCTTGCCCGAGTAAAACCCGACCGAACATTTTTATGACTGGACGTAACGACTAAGCAGGGCTATCCGGGATTCAAGGGGTTGATAAACGCAATACAAAGCTATACAGCTTCAAAGCTCCGCATCCCTATTGTCAACCTCACCTACGCGAGGGGAATCCTGTTACAAATATTTAGCAGGCTAGGCTCTGACGACCCCAAGTTACTCATGGAACTAGGTGGTGGGGAGGGCGAGACTTAGAAGGTTTAATGTGGTCATATTAATTGTTACCGAGATGGTCGGTCTAGTACCCTAATGGTGCTTTGATACTGATACGTACCGGATCCATATCGAGCAAAGGAACGTCAACATCGATACATTCCCCAAAGCCTTCGGGGACCGTTTTTATGCTGATCAAGCAGTTTCTGTTGAATACCCAGAAACCTGGGCACCCCAAGGGACCTCTGATTGATGAGGCTACACCTCCCAGGGTCTTAAGGTGTCATCTCCGTAAGTTTTATGAGGAAATACGGCATCTGAGATGGCAGCCGTGTGCAGAAAAAAAGCACAAGCAGGTCCTCAGTGACATCCACAAACAGGCGTCGGACCTCTATGTCAGGAATTGCCCGGCGGATCCAGTTCTTAAAGAAAAATTACCCAGAACTCAAAGAAGAGAAACGCACTCTCCCTAGGGAAACGCGCGTCACCCAGCTCAACGTAGATCTGGGTACTGTACCAGGTTAAACTCTTATCTATCCAGAATCAACCCCGTCATTCAAAATATATGTCCTGTTTCCAATGTGCCCCCACATGACACCAACCATCACTTCAGTTGGAATGTGGAACCAACCTCTCTAACACCCCCTTACTTTGGTTCACCCCTGTTGAAACAGCAAGTTTCCTTGGACACCCCTTAGAGGACATTGATGACAATTTGTGATCGGTTGCACCTATTGGATGGGGCGAAGCACGGCTGCAACAACAACAACGTCCAACCAAGTTTAATGGGCTCCTAAACCTACAAGGACTGTCATACCGGCAACACTCCCATTACTTTTAGGGAAGTTCCACAAATACAGAAGCGATTTTCCACCCTACCATTAATTTATGGAAATTGTAGCTTCTATAGGCTCCGTTCTTTTAATAAAATTAAAACACTTTTCCACAGTCTGGGATCAATAAAATTTCCATTAATAACGATAATATTAATAAAGACGATCAACGGAAAGCATTTCAAGTCAAGCAAAATGATGATATAGAAGAAGGTATTAATCAAAGCGCAAGCAGAAATTTCCTTGAGGTAAAAATTTCTATATCTGGTTTGTCTGGTTCTAAAAGGTTTTTAGTCTTTTCAGTACGATATCAATGGAACATCGAATGCCCTTGAATTTACTAGAAAATGGGTAGAAAAAACTGCTGCAAATGCTATACGCCATTACAAAAATAAGAGCAAACAAAGGTCTCAGAGGAAAAGATCTAGAAAAACAACACTAAAATCGTTACGAACTTCGAAATGTTTATCAGAAGTTGATTTCAGCGTTAAAGATAGTCCGCAAATTGCATTTAATGAACAACAAGTGGAAACCCCAAATAACTTCGCTATGACAGAAAACTCTGCCACTTTCGATGATGAAGTAGTGGAGAAGGTGACGCCTAATAACAAATCCACTATTTCAAATTCGAGTGCACAAATTCAAAGTCAAACTAAAATCGGCACAATTGTAGAGGAAAACAAACAAAAAGATCTGAATGATGAAGATAACGATGAAAAAATTTCGGAGATTGAACTTGATAAGCACACAAACTCCGTAGAGGATGCCTCAATGTCAACTATAAGTCCACTGATTTCAAATATGCCAAATAATTTAACAGCAAGTGTGGGCAGTGTTAAGCATATTTCACAAATACTAATTCCTGAGACCACCAGTATGACTTTTAAAAACAATTTGGAATATCAACAAACTATTATGTCCGCATATTATAACAAAAGCACTAATACTGTTTCTTGCTGTGTTAAGGTTTCCGAAAAATCGTTGCTTAACAACGAAGCTTCATCCCCAAAGTCAGATGCGTTAGCTGAAAATAATTCAAAAATATACTCGGTTGTAGAAGAAAAGGAAATAGAGCAAAGGATAAGAAATAGTGATACAAGAATTTCTGAAACTGAAAATGTTATTTGCACAAACTCAGAGGATGTCTTAATGTCACCATTAACAAATAATCGGATTTCAAATGTGCCGGCTGCCTCAATCATAATGTGTGAAACTAACAACACTAACGACTCTACGGTGCTAAAAAGGGAATATAATGATCTGTTAACTAGTAAAAATGATATTCCCAATCAAGAAGATGAAAACTCTTCAAATAACAAATCAACGGAAAATGAGCCAGCAGAATCTGAAATGTCGCACGACCCTACTGCAGATAACGCATGTACGATTAAAAAAGATATAGAAGTAAACAGTGAAAGCAAAGACGCTGCGATTTCAGAAGTTGGTATTCACAATAAAAAATTTTCAACAACAAATTTATCCAAGGGATCAATTAAAATATCTTCGTCCGTTGAAGCAACGGACTCTGACTTATTTATTGGAGCTTACAGAGCTATTGGACAGAAAAGAAAACACAGTGATACTAGGGAAAATACAACCGTTAAACAAAAGAAAAGTTCAAAACAGAATATTTCAACGGTGTCAAACAATCAGCTAACGCCAAAAAACCCAGCAAAACTAGACATATTAATTGAAAGACCGCCAGATATCAAAACACCAATAGAAAATGCATTGCTAGGAAGTGAAGAAAGTGACACAGTCAAGTCTGAAGAGGTTATTCCTAATCCACAAGTATTAATAGAAAATATTTCAAAAGTATCAAATAACGAACCTGGGACAGAAAAACTACCGGATCAAGATGTAAAAATTGAAGGACCAAGAGATATCAATACCACACATAATAAAGATAAAGGGATACAAAAGAAAAATTGTAATGACAAAAAGTCTGAGTATGCGTCACAAGTATGCCAAACAAGTTCAACAAAGATGATGGCAAGGAAATCGAAAAAGAAACCGAAATCAAAAAAACCATCAAATCCAGCCACATCAGCTGAAAATCCAACAGTTACTGTGTTCATGCACGTAGAAGATGGAGGGCCGAATGATGAAATTAGTAATGCTGATATATCTTCCGATATTATTTCTAATCAAACTAATCGAACATGGAATATGGCAAATGTATTAACAAAAAATCCTACGTCAACAAAGGCACCTAAAAAGGTTAAGATAACTGAACATTCTATCGATATCGATACCATGCCTGTGGAAGGCGTAGGTCTGAATGATGAACGAAGTGATGTAGAGATTTCTGAAGGCACTGTTAATCTGCCAAAGCCAACAAGAACTATTGCAAAAGCACCAAGAAAAAGACTGTCCCAAAAAATCCTAAAAATTGTATCAGTAGGTACTGAAGGTCCCTCTGATGTTGCCTTAATTAATGAAGACGAAGGACATGAAAGAGGAGTTGCTAAGAACCGTGAAGATACCATAAATCAAATAAGTTTAACCAATAACATTGCAGAGGAAACAAGAAATAAATCGAAATGGTCATCGAAGTTGGAGGTAGATAATGCATCGCTAAGTGGTGATAAATATCATACTAATATCACTGATCATGCTATTATTGATGAACCAAACTCAACAGAGAATATAAAAAAAGTACAAAATATGAAGTCAGCAGGCAAAGTAGCTGAAAGCCCTACAGATATCGACTTCACGCATGTGGAAGATGGAGGCTTAAAAGTTGAAAACCTTGATACTGTAACATCTGCCGATATTATCCTAAATCAACCAGTTCAAGAAAATATATCAAAGGAATCAAATAAACCAGCGTCGAAAAAGAAATCAAAGTCAGTCGTGCCTGCTGAAAGTCACTCTGATGTACTCTTAATTATAGAAGACGAACGGCGCGAAGGTTATCTTGATGCTGAAATCTGCAAAGGTGATATTCCAAGCCAAACAAGTTCAAGAAATAGCATTGCAAATGCATCAAGTAGCAAATCGAAAAGGACATCAAAGCAAGATACATCAGTTAAACATCTCATAGATATCGGCTTGAGGCATGTAGAAGATATAGGATTGAATGGTGAAAAAAGTCATTCTGAACTCACTGACGAACAAAAAGGACTAGAAAAACCAGACAAGCTAGCTCAAAGTCCTAGATATACCGACTCCACACATATGGTAGATGAAGGGTTAAAAGCTGAAAACGTTGATATAATCTCTACCGATATTATTCCAACTAAACCAAGACAAACAAAGAATAAAACAAAGCGATCAAATAAAAAAGGAGCAGCAAAAAAGAAATCGCTGCCAGATATATCAGGCAAAATTCTTACAAATATTGCCGCCACGCATGTAGAAGACTTAGCGCTAAAACGTGCAATGAAGCCGAAAGAATCTACTGAAAGCTCCTCAGGTGAGGCATTGTTGGATGGTTTTCTTAACCAACTAGATCCAGCAAATAATATCGCAGAGGTATCAGAGCAAAACTCTACGGAAACAAATCCATGGATAGGAGACATATTAGCTGAAATGCCTACAAATATCGACACCACGCATGTACAAGATGTAGAGCTTAAAGGGGGTAATAGTACTACTGAAAGGAGACATTTAGCTGAAATGCCTACAAATATCGACACCACGCATGTACAAGATGTAGAGCTTAAAGGGGGTAATAGTACTACTGAAAGTTTTTCAGATGATATTGACCACCTAAGTTCTACATCGAACACTGCAAAGGCCTCCAAAAACAAGGTAGCATCAAAACACCCAGCTATAGGCAATTTATTAGTTGCAAGTCCCTCAGACAACGACCCCACACATACAGATAATGTAGGGTTAAACGATGAAAAATTTGATGCTGTGACTTCATTTGAATCTAGTGTAAATATTGCATCAAATAACACGCCGACTGAAAAATATCCAGAGTTACCAAATATATCAACTGAAACAGATATGGATTTCAATCATGTACAAAATCTAGAGCTAAAGGAAAAAGGAAATAACGCTGTAATATCGGCAACAACAATTAAAGCGCAGTCAAAACGGCAATTGCGGCGAGATACATTAGTTGAAAATCCGCTAGAAATAGATGCCGCGCATGCATATGATTTAGGGTTAAAAGCTAAGAGTTCAATAAATGTATTAAATGAAGAAATGATAATAAACAAGTCTACAAAGTCAGATACATCAGCTAACAATCCAAAAGAAATCGAAGCTAATGTAGAAAAGGTGGGATTGGAAGATATGGGATTAAAAGTTGAAATAAGTGATGATCAAGCCTCCAAAGATATTACTTTCCAAACAAGTTCAGCAAAAAATGTGGCAAAGTCATCTAAAACTGAAGTGACGTCAATAGCCTCGAACCGAAGTACATCAGATAAATGTCTCGGAACTGTCGACTCTACACATGTGCCGAAACCAGGGTCAAAAGATGAATCAAGTGATACAAATATTTCTGCGAAAGATTTTCGTAAGCAGAAAAATTACACATATACTACCTTATTTAAAACTGATAATACATCCACGTCTGTTCAGCCAGAAAAAACAGGCACTATGCACACCGGCTATCCAATTGTAGGGATAAATAAAAATAAGAATGATGCTACTGTGTCGAAAACTGTTGTTCTTCATCAACCATGGAAGGATGATATTACTTATAATAAATCAACGTCAAAAGAGCCCGAAAGGTCTAAGTTTTCAACTGAAACACCCAACCAACTGGAGAGATCAACTAAGAATATTTCACAAGGATCCCACAAAAAAAGTTCAAATAAGCCACCGAAACCAGACATATTATTTAAAAGCCATTCAGCTACCAACACAACATTTACATCATTCGAAGGGCAGAAAGAAAAGAATAGATATACTAAGGCAACTGGAGACTCTTTTAGTCATGAAAAAAAATCAACAACAAATTCTGCAATGACGTCGTCATATCACAAATGGTCAAATAAGCCTGCAAGATCTGATATATTTGTTGCAGCCCCTACAGCTATCGACTCCAATTTTACAGCAGATCCAAGTTACTATAGAAGAGATCCTGTTTCATCGACTTCAAAATTTAGAAACCCTAATTCAAGCAGACATATGAATCACACATATGAAACACACGAAATGTATCCGACAACTTTTGCACCTTATTCAATACCAAACTACTACCAATGCTTGGTCTGCATGCAAACTTTCAAACGTAGAGAACATTTAAGCAAACATAGGCGTTTTTCGCTACGATGCTCGCGAATAATATAAATGTAGCACCGAAAAACACAATACATTTTCAAAGCATCTTAAAATGAAGTTATGCAAGAGTAAAAAAGACATTAAATATGTCGTAACACAAGGTAAAATGTAAAACTAAGATAAAATGGCACAAAATAACGCCAAATTTGAGGAATTAATTATTGGTAATGATCTTATGTAATTCTTGAGGATGTTTTGATTTTAATATTGCATTGATATTCATTTTGGCAACTGCCGTGGTATGGAGGTAGTGTGCTCGCCTAATGTTAGGTTAGACCCGGGAAAAGTTATACCAAAATACTTTATGCTCTTTAAAAAATTTTATTCGAGCTCCAGGCCACACAAATATATATATTAAAATTTCAAAAACCGATTTTGATTTTGCATATACAATATTTGACTTTATTGTTGTCGATATTTCGACCTCAGTTTGAAGTCATCTTCAGGAACATATGATTGTTGCTTATCGAGTCGAAATATCGACAACAATAAAGTCAAATATTGTATATGCAAAATCAAAATCGGTTTCTGACCTTTTACATATCGCACACTAAAGCGCCCTATATACAATGAAATCGGTTCCCAGGTTCGCCAACCATTCACCTCTATTGTGGCTCTACGAACTCGTTCGAAGCGCAGATACGGAATTAGGTAGTCTGTTCGTCATGTTATTGATGACGCTATACTACTATGGCCGTATGGTCCTCGCTCAAGCTGTTCTTTACCGCCAGGTCTAAAGGTGGAATGTGCAAACGCACTTTCGTAGGATCGAGCACGTACAGTTACCGCCAAATTTTTATATAAGATTCCCAATATTTGGCGCTCCCGTATATATGTAAATGCGTCTTACAGATTGACTTGCGCAAGAGCCGTCGGAAAAATCCATTCCTCTTTTAACTAATTTTAGTACGATAATAAGAGCAAGTACATACATAAGTCACACCGAAAACTGTGTAAAGGCATTTCATTCGAATATCCAAAGTACCGTATTTATTTCAGGATTAAAATTTGGAGGAAGTCATTTTTGCGCAATACAGAGAATCTACTTTACTACCTATTCAAATGATAGATTTTTATAAGCTTTGTGGAGCCTTTTAAAGAGTGCGATACCAGTAGATATCGAGTACTTTCACTTAATACTTTTTTGGGATCGATCACTATCGATCTATTTAAATTAGTAAAAGTATCGAGTACAAGGCGGTATCGGAACCATACTACTCAATACTGCTAATGCACGTTAGAAAAGGTGCCAAAAGCCGCGTTTTGGGCCTAGGATGATTAATTCAAAGCGGAAAAATTTTTTTATTCTGTCAAGAAGTATTCAAAAGAAGTTGATAAATTACACGTGGTTGTTGTAATAAAGATCAATTTTTTGTTTCCACACACACGATCACGCGGGAAAGGTTTCTGCACGGAAATAATATTGATCTTCAAACCGGTGTTGCAGCCCCCAAAGGTTATTTTTTATAAGTGTGCGCAAAAATATTATAGATCCCACCCCCAATGTTAGAGCGGTCCGGAGCATGGGGTCAAAATGCATCTTATGAAACCACTCCCGATATGTTTGGACTTTAGTTAGCAGTTGTGACCCAAGTAAAGAAATATCCTACTAGTTCTGACGATTGCCGCACCTACCAACTTGCCTTAATAACACATTTTATTGAAATATTTGGTATAACTTGCGCTTGTACTTAAATTTGTGTTTTTGTTTTTTGTTTTTGAGACTGATTTTGATCAAATTGCAAGTAAAATTTTAGTAGACAATATTTTTACCCAGTTACGTTTATGTTCAAAACATTTTATATTATTTTTCATCTCGTTAGATTAAGACAGCTTATATTTTATGTTAAATGTATTTTAAAACCAATTTAACAAAAAACCTTAATAAAAGTTGGAAACAACTTGCTGTTTTATTATTGTATCTGACAAAGTTATCAAAGGTATTCTCTCTGTCTATAAACCATGATGGAATTATAGAAGGTGGCGGATGTAAGCAGTTTCTCGCTCTAACGCCGCCATCTTGAACGCCCGTAGAAATAAGAATGTGTCGCTTTACAAAACTCCTTTTTTATTCATAAGAAAAAATGTATGTAAAACTATACAAATGGTCTTGGTGCTTGTTGTCAAAACGTATCGGATCTACATATATCGGAAAGAGACCATCAACATTAAAAGGAAATACCCCACAAAACCTGCGGGAAATACCTTTATCGCTACAACAACACAAACAGTCGCGAGTATAATCGCACGATTTTTTGCTCCAAACTTCATCCTAACATTTATTTGGATAAGTTCTTCTTATCTCAGAGAGAACCTCATTGGCCCGTTGGAAAAGGGGCGCCGTACCCCAAAATTTGAAATAAAAGCAAATTTTTCTTTCATTTGTAACAATAAGATGGAACTATAATTCGACAGGTGTAACATTTTAATACATGTAGGTGCGTAACAAAATAATTGACCTTATCTTTTCTGGTTGTTTGATTGGTGGCTATACTGCTCGGTCGGAGACCTCGCCCGCTCTATCGCAATTTTCATGCACATTGTATTAACTGGAACCAATTACGTAATATACGCTGTGTTTGTTTTACTCAAACCATTTGGTTATATCAAAATGTCTCCTGATGTCTTTAATGGAGCATTTTGATACAGCCATTAAATCGGGTAGCACAAAACAGATTTTAGTTCGATACCTAATGTTCTCAAGTGTTGGGCACTCACAGACGAAGTGGGTGACTGTTTCCTTACAACCATCCCTGCCGTTGAAGGGGATTGACATTCTTTCCCAATGCAGGCCAAACGACCAATATTCTGTTCTTGCGAATGTGACCCTGGATATCTCTTTTCTAGCCATATTTAATAGAAAATCTGTTCTTTTCTGGTTGTAATCAGGCCAAATTTGCTTGGTGATTTTACAGGTGTCCATTGGTTTTTTGAAGTTGGAGCGTATGTCAGCCTGTATTGACAAAAACAACCGATTCACCGTTAGTGCCTCAGGGGGATCTCGTGATACACCAGCATACCAGCAAGGACTATTAACACTCAACATTCCCCCAAAGCATTTAGTGAGTGTCTTTGTCCTTAAAGCAACAACGTGAGCTATATAATGACGTTATGCTCGTTAGAACATACACATTACGATGTCCCGAAAGGGCATCTGAAAAGTTGTAGCAGCTCGCTTGGTATCTTTACTGTCAGCGAATGATTGGCCAGATGTGTACACGATCTCTTCGGCTCAGAAGCCCCTGCCTGTAGTTCGCTGCAGCGTCAAATTCAATGTTAGTTGGCCAAAAACGGATCTTCTCACATCTCAAATATCTCAGGTTTAAGGGATCAAGACTAAAGCCAGAACTTCAATCCTTTTATGTGTTGAATATCTTTCCCCATCATGTAATATATTAAAAACTACCTTAGTTAATATTCCAGAAGAGGAGTAAACTCTTAATACACGTCCAAAAATATCGAAAGTGTTCAAAAGACACGTTTTGACCTCGGTACCAATAATCTGAGCAATGACCCCGGGCCGCACCAAAACCGGGGGTAAGATCCATTTCTTTTGTGCATAACATTTTAAACGTTTTTTTTTTTTGCAAATATCTTTTGGCATTACTGAAATATTTCAGGTTATTGATACCAAAGTAAAAACATGTCTTTTAACACCTCTACCGGCATTTTTGGTTGTTTATTAGCATTCGACCCCTGTCCAAGGATATTACCAGCAAAATTGATGCGTTCAAAAGAAATTTATAAGCTGCAAACGTTTTAAAATTTAAAAAAGCAATCGTCATTTCATAACTTTTATGATTAAATTGCGCAAAAATCAATCTAAATACACTCCTTTCTCTATCATTATTCAAAAAGTAGGAATTTAAGTTTCAAAATGGGGCAATTTTTATGCCCCATTCAATTGTACTTCCAAAATACAACCTGGAGCTAAGGACGGTCGATATGTCAAATCTTCCGCCACCTTCTATCATTACATTATGAAAAGTATGCTCATAAAAATTTTAAATTTTTATTTTGCACTGCCTTACCGACAGTTTCCAGTGATTTAGGTTTTTTCTCTATTTAGGTAGACATTTAGGTCAACTCACACACAGCCCAAGTCGTCGATTGTCTTGCTTTAAATTCTTCTTTGTTCTCTCATTTAGCTATTTGAAAATGTTTCACCAATGTTGTCCCCAAAAAAGTTTTGTTTTTCTGCATTTTTCAGGAGTGAAATATGCCGCTTTAATTTTTTCACATAAACTATCTGGTGAATATCGATGGACCTTTGCTAGATTTAATTTTAGATATTCATCATGTGGTTATTTTTGGTATTGGCTTCCACAAGTAAAAGCCAAATTAAATTTCCTTAACCCTAACGCCAAAGTCGTAACCATACCCATATCCATAACCATCTCAATGTGATCGATTAATGGCGCCTAAACCTAAAAATCGTGAAAATTTCATAAAAATGAAGAAAACGCAAAAAATTACAAACATATTCCACAAAAAATAAATCTACAAAAATTTATTAAATTTACCAACTCAAATCTTTTTAGGTTATAGATATGGCGAGAAACCAAAAACCAATTGATTGGCTATGGCGTTAGCGTTATGGTATGGCACCATTAATCGATTACATTCCTTTCCATAAGGTAGGTTCGATCAGCTGATTTATCTGGTTATGGCTTTATGGTTAAAGTCACCATTAATTCGCCCTTAAGGCCGTGCTAAACTATTACGCCCATATTTTTGATGTTCCCATTTTATATTTATGTTCAACTAGCAGACCCGTCAGACGTTGTTATGCCCTAAATTTGGTCTATCTGCATACATTTTAATAAGCTTTTTCCGTCTAGCCCTGCCCTCCCCTCCTCTTCACTTTTTCTTAATCCCTTTATTCTCTCCTCCTTCCGTCTTTTTCGCTTCATCTATCTCTATCTTCGTCTCATTCTATCTCTTTGTCAGTCTCCATCCCTCTTTTCTCTTCTCTGAAGTTTTTCGCATTCTTCTTCATACCTTATTGCCGGTCCCAGAGGGTGGTATGTATTTTGTTCCAGCCCCATTCCGAGTCTCAGTCCTAGTCCTAATCCCAGTCCCAGCCCGTCTCTGGTCTACTTCGAGGAAAAAAGGATCGTAAATACTAATATAGGCAAATTTATATACCAAATTTCAGGCAAATCGAATAGGACGTACGTAAATAGGTATGTGGGTATTATTAATTCATGTCTTTATTTCGGCTTCGCATGCATATTTATCAGTTTTGCCAGGTTGATGCGACTAAATCGAATATCACAATGAAAATTACTTTAAAGCTCTCAGCAACAGCTTTAATTTGTTATCCATATTCTATAAACACATTCTAGGAGCACCCGCGTCCACGTTTTGGCCTATATCTCGAGACCCTAGTCACCCAGGGGTATAAAGATTACTCTGTACCTAAGCACACATCAACAGCTTCAATTTGATACCCATAATGTAAAATCACATCCTAGTGATAGCCTGATCCACGTTTTGGCCTATATCTCGAGACCCTAGTCACAAATACATAGGTATGAAAATTATCACGTACTAAAGCACTCATCAACAACTTTCATTTGTTATCCATGTTGTATTACCACTTTCTAGGGGTACCCTAGAAAAGGGAGACCCTAGTAACCAATAGGTATGAAAACTACCCTGTACTAAAGCACTCATCAACAGCTTTCATTTGTTATCCATATTCTATAAACATATTCTACGGGTACCCGCGTCCACGTTTTGGCCTATATCTCGAGACCCTAGTCACCCACGGGTACGAAAAATACCCCGTATCAAAGTACTCATAAACAGCTTCCATTTGATACCCATATTGGACAAACATATCCCAGGATTACCCAAGTCCACGTTTTGATCTCAAGATCCTATCTAGAACGGGATAAAAAGTATCCTATGTCTGTCTGCTGGTTCTAAGCTACCCCTCTACTAATTTTCAAATCTGTCCATCCGTTCTTGAGTTATAAATAGTGTAACTAACACAACTTTCTTTATTATATATACATCACACTATAAACTTCAAAAATAACAGGATTTCTCCACTATTTAATGGATGTTATTATACATATAAACCTTCCTCTTCCATCACTCTATCTACTAAAAAAAAGCGCATCAAAATCCGTGGCGTAGTTTTAAAGGTTTGAGCATTCAAAGGGACATAGGGAAATAGAAATTGAAGGAAATGTTCAATATTTTTAACGAAAGAGTATTTTTCGAGAGCTGCATAGCGGAATGATACAAGGTGGCAGCATGGTGACATACCTACATACATAAATAAGAATTCCATTTACTTTATTTTTGTAAAATCGATGGACCAATGTCAAAATCGTACTGCGCCGGAAGTTGATGCAGCAAATCAAATAAAAAAAGTTTATAATCAGCTGTTCCATGCTGCCACCTTGTATCGTTGCGCCATGGAGAGCTGTATACATTCTTAAGCTGGAGACATTGGTGCTTTAGCGGTAACCGTATCGGTAACCTTTTAACAGCTGATTCGACCAAACTTATGAGAATCAATGCAATCGATTATTGGTGCCGCTAAGGTCGTAACCGTATCGTAGCCAACCAATTGGGTTTTGGTTTACCGTCGTAACGATAAACAGCTGATTACGTTAGGGATACGGATACAGCGATACGACATACGGCACCAATGACTCCAGCTTTAACCAAAGCCGGTCAAAAGTTGCACATTGTACAATTTGATCGTTTGCTTTCGCTTGTAACTCACTTAAATCAACAGTGAATGCAAAAGGAAAAGTCCATGCTACTTTTTGGGCACATAATAAAAACAATATGTTGCAATGTTGCAGTGACTTAATACGTTTTAGTTAGCATTATTAAGTTGCTTTAAACATACATATTAATATTATCAATTTAAATATTAATTATTAATAATTAACAATAATTAATTAATTATTAATAAATATTGACAATTTAATATAAATATATTTTTATACGTTCTACTTAGTTTTATTAATTTTCATACATTTTTTTGTATTGAATAACTTTATGTTTTGAAAATATGTATATATTTCTATCTTTACATTTACTTTGTTTTATAGTTCTTTATTAATGAAGTGAATTTTTTAAGAAAATTTTGCATTGAATAAACACCATACCTTCTTTTATAAAAAAGTTTTATCTGACTAGCTCGACCTCCGCGTTCTTAGTTATACGAATATACATAAGTAAATATAGTCAGGATTAGCTTGAAATCAAATAACCAAAGTCCGTTTTAATTTCAAACTTCACAGTCCACATTTTCTTTTAGCACATTGTGGGGAGTTGTCACTCAATTTTTAGTATTTGTGTGGCCGGCTCTGTTCTTAACCATTGATTATTATTTGTGTATGTACATACATATGTATGTCAAGCTGTTATGAAAACACATACATACATACCTATAAACCTACGGCCGAAGTTTAACAACGCAGCGAATGCTATGTGTATATACGTATGTGTCGCATCATGTCTCACACAAAAGTAATTTGCTCACACAGTTGACACCGAACAATCACACACACGAATTTTTTGGTAAAAATGTTACTTTTGTTTAAACAATTTAGCTGATATAAGAAAGGAATCAATTATTTTTTTGATGCAGAACGAAGGCAAATATTTCAAAGTTTTACTGAAAAGCAGAATTTTTCAAATCCATCCTTCCGTTTATGAGTTATAGCTGTGTAAACAAAAATTTTATAATTTTTTACTACATTTTGGCAATTTGCCACGCCCCTATAATATATATCTTCAAATTATATTAACTGTACCATCTCACGTAGCTAAGCTTTCAAATGCAAAAAACCGTTTTAAAATCGGAGCATTCTGTGTGAAGTTATGTGCATACATGGCATTTAGCGACTTTATTTTATAAGATTTATAGATTTGTAACTAAAAAAATTTAAACTGGTCTTTGTTAAAACAAACTATTTGTATTCACGTCATATCCAACCAAGAATTTTGCCCTGTGCAGCTCTACTAAAGACTTTCGAGGATACTAAAATTGTCGAACTATACGTTATTTAATAAAACTTCGCTAAAACTATGGTATTCTAAATATAGTTACAAAAAAATTTAACTCACTGTTGTTGTTTTGCCTTAAAAATCAGACCCCTAAGGTAAGAGAATGTGACAGTTATGGATTGTTATATATAATAGTTATATGAAATCGAGTCGCTTCGGATCAGCAGCTTCTGGTTCTAGGCCGACTGCCGCGAGACTATTATATCCCCTGACATATTTTAGTAACTAATAACTTGGTAACATTATACATCATTAATTCAACTGCCAAGATCTTTTGGGGGATCTTCTGGTCAGGTTTGTATGATATATAAAAAGGGCATATGTTTTATTTACTTCCAAATCTCCACGATAAACATGAACGAGCACATGGAAATAACAATGGATTTTTAGGGATGGAAACACATTTAAAAGTACTGCGATCACTTCCAAGTGTGACTGCAAAACTTTTCATCAAACCCGAAACCCATATAAGTACGCAAAGTTACTATAGTTCAACTAAATAATGGATAACACCTCTCGCTCTTATATCCGGTTTTTCGATGAAAGCTTCAACTGCAGTTTAAGTTGAGGTAAGTTTACTTTAGGCGCATTATTGAATTTTACTGCTCATCCAGTTTAAGTGTTTTAATTTTATTCGATGCCAAAAGTAATATAAGCTCGCACTAGTCTTCCGTATCCACTTTTCTATTGGCGTTATGCTGAAAAAACAGTTTCTGTAATGGCTTTCGTAGCAAGGAATTTATTTTTCTCCTCCTATTTTTTCAAAGCAGGTAAAAATTGTACCCTATTCTCACCGTTTCAGATAGCGTACATCTTTTATTTACTTCACCTGGTGATTCCATCATGAGTAATGCCTTATTTGGCGAAAACCCAAGTCAATTGGTTGGCTATGGTATGATTATGGCGTTAGCGTTATGGTATGGTACCATTAATCGATTACATTGATTTACATAAGATAGGTTCGATCAGCTGTTTTATTTGGTTATGGTTATATATAAGTCACCATTAATTGGCCTTTAATAAAATTCATAATTCATGCAAAGTAGACCATCAATTAAAATAATGTAGATATCTCAGTCCCAGACTAACAAATCGAAAATTTGCTAAGTTCCATAATTCCGATTTAAAGTTTCCCCCCGGTTATGTATGTATTTTCTAAATATCTCTAAGTATCTCTATCCGTGGCACACTAAGTAAAATTTTGAATGCTAAGTATTGAAACTCAACCGCAAAATTTTCCAAATTCGGACGAGATTTCTAAATATCTCGATCCGTGCACCACCTATCGGAGTTTTTCTCCCCTTTTAGTTATGTATTGTAACTGACTTCTGTTTATAGAATGTGGATATCAAATGAAAGCTGTTGATGAGTGCTTTATTAGAGGGTAATTTTCATACCCCTGGGTGACTAGGGTCTCGAGATATAGGCCAAAACGTGGACCCGGGTACCCCTAGAATGGGTTTATAGAATATGGATATCAAATGAAAGCTGTGGATGAGTGCTTTAGCAGAGGGTAATTTTCATACCCCTGGGTGACTAAGGTCTCGAGATATAGGCCAAAACGTGGGCCAGTGAATGTCTAGACAGTGTTTATACAATATGGATATCAAATGAAATCTGTTGATGAGTGCTTTAGTACAGAGTAATATATTGTCCAGAGACGGACTGGGACTGAGATTAGGACTAGGACTGGGACTGAGACTCGGAATGGCACTGGGATTGGGACTGGAATAAAATACATACCACCTTCTGCGACAGACAATAAGGGATGCAGAAGAATGAGAAGAAATTGAGAGAAGAGAAAAGAGAGAAGGAGATTGAGAAAGAGATAGAATGAGACGAAGATGGAGATAGATGAAGCGAAAAAGACGGAGGGAGGAGTGAATAAAAGGATTAGGAAAAAGTGAAGAGGCAGAGTCAGACGGAAAAAGCTTATTAAAATATATGCAGATTGGCCCAATTTAGGGCAGGACAACGTCTGCCGGGTCTTCTAGTCTACATATACAAACCGCAACTTAAATACATGATCTAACCTAATTTCTACGATCGCACAAAGTCGTCCATTCACAACGCCCGGTGCTCCAAGACCTGCAAAATGATCATTTATTCATTATTGGGTGGTAGCAATAAAAAATAAGGAAAAGCGTTTCTTTTACATTTGCGAAAATTGACAAAATAAAAATACTTCAAAATTTAAGTTGAACGTAAACAAATTTTTTAACCGCGCGGCTCATTATAGCTTGAGTAAATTTGGAGGCCACCGTGGTGTGATGGTAGCGTGCTCCGCATACCACACCGAGAATACTGGGTTGACGCCCCGGGCAAAGCAACATCAAAATTTTAGAAATAAGGTTTTTCAATTAGAAGACACTTTTTCTAAGCGGGGTCACCCCTTGGCTCCGAGTGTATTTCTGCCATGAAAAGCTCTCAGTGAAAACTCAACTGCATTCCAGATGCCGTTCGGATCGACATAAAACAAGTAGGTCCCATCCTTTCTGATTGTAGGAAAAATTAATAAATTAATTTAAAAAAATTTGAAGCGAAACGGTTGTATTGAAAACAATACTTACATTAAGTAAAAATAATACTAAAAGCTAGAAAATAATTAGGTAGGTCCCAGGTATTAGTCATCACACTCCTCATCAATCTAGAGCGTTGATCAGACAATTAAATAAAAGCGTCGGGCGCGTGAAATTTCTAAAAACGTGAGGCGTGCCATAACCTTATTAAGGTTAAGTTGGTCTTATATATGACTTACTTACTTACTTAATTGGCGCTTAACCGTCTAAACGGTTATGGCCATCCAGCAAGGCGCGCCAGTCGCTCCTTCGCTCCGCCAACCGGCGCCAATTGGTCACACTAAGGGAGTTTAAATCGTTTTCCACCTGGTCCTTCAAACGGAGTGGGTGCCGCCCTCTACCTCTGCTTCCATAGGCGGGTTCCGATAGAAACACTTTCTTGGCCGGAGCATCATCATTCATTCGCATAACATGGCCTAGCCAGCACAGCCGCTGCGTTTTAATTCGCTGGACTATGTTGATGTCTGCGTATAGCTCGTACAGCTCATCATTAAATCTTCTTCGGTACTCGCCATCGCCAACGCGTAGAGGTCCATAAATATTTCGAAGAAATTTTCTCTCGAACACTTCCAAACCGCTTCATCTGCTGTTGTCATGGTCCATGCTTCTGCCCCCTACCTAATTACACTGGTTTACACTCAAAATGCACCAGAGACGCCATTATGAAATTCCTATGTAAAATCACCCCCTGATTCCGAAAATCATTTTAATTCTATGGTATCGTTTTTGAGATATTTACGAATAACGGTTTTTTCCAAAAAAAAAAAAAAATTGGGTCCACTTAATCATATATATCTCAAGAACGAATTGAGCAATTCCAAAACGGTTTGAAGCTTTTAAAAGGCAATAAAATTTGCTAGACCCTGCAGATTCAAAGATAACGAACAATCATTACGGATTTTTCAAATTTTTTTTGTAATAATATAAAAAAAATTTCTACTTTGCGAGGAAGGATCTCGAAAACTTTTTATTTTTTTGCAGATTTTTTTTTCTCTCTAAGCTCTGTTTTATTACAAAAAAATAAGCTTTCATTCAACAAAATCGATGAACTAATACAAAAGTTATAAGCATTCAAATAAATATATCCACATAGTAAAACTTAACTACCCCTACAAATAATAACATATGTACATATGATTCTGTCTTAACTCTATGATCTTATTTTATAATTCAAAAAGTTATGTGTCTTGTTTTGACGCTTATTTAGATTAGGATCGGTTTGTCTTATGAGAAACCAACAGTAGTTCTTAGGCTGGATTTATCTTTCAATTCAGAACACATTTTTTGTTTACATTTTTCTCCTTCATGTTTGTTCGGAACTGGACGATGAATTCAGACTTAGGGCTATATGGGGAAATCCGCGAAATCGCCCCGGGCGCAATGATTTGGGGGCGGCAAAACGACTTTCGCTGTTCCGTAAGATGAAGAAATGACACTCGCAAACAATTTTTTACACCAAATTTTTTTATTACTGAAAAATCGTGTTTTACATTCATAGAAATATTACATCAACATTGGATCTCAATTTTTAATGGAAAATGAATCTTTTATCTGATGTATGATATCTTGAAATATTACAATCTTAAATTTTTTTCTCTTACACAATTAAAAAAACACAAAAGTTTACTTTTCTAGCTTTAATCTCTGCAAAGCTACATATTATATCCTTGTCATCCAACATTGCAGCAGTTTCATTTTCGATCGAAATAATTGCAAGATTTGTTAATCTACTTTGACTCATGGTTGATCCCAAGTAAGATAAAATCAATTTGAGTTTGCTGAATGATCTTTCACAGGAAGCAACTGAAACAGATATTGTTAGTAATATTTGCAAAGCTGTCGCTAATGTCTTGTAAGCTTCTCGTACCATTGACGAAATATATAACAGAAGTTGTTCAGGCGAGAATCCAATTTCCTCTTCGTTTTTCTTCGCTCTTTTTAGTAGAAGTAGGACGTCTTGAATATCGTTGAACAATTCTTCGTTGTGTAAGTCTTCTGGATAAAACACTGCAAGTTTCTGGCATTTTTCTTTTATTTTGAGAAGCTTATCTTTGTATGAGTCTCTGGGAAGATGTATTATTTTTTCAAAGTCACAAATAAAGCCAAAACGTTCTTCGAGCTTCTTCAAATTTGTGAAACGTGTAGATATTTCCATCGAAAGTTTATCCAAAATTTCAATCAAAGATCGTCGCATTTCTTCTTCTGAATTCAATACAGCATCTTCAAATGTCTCTCCTGGCATATTTCGCTTTTTTCGAATTCTCTTGATGTTACTCACACCACACTCGTTACATTTTTCTTTAGCCTTGCAAATAGCACGGTCGCACAAGTCAATTCTCCAATCATTCAGTTTGTCTGTCAATATCTGCAGTTGTCCCAGTACATGAGTGAAACTGATCCCTTTTTCTTGTAACCGTTTCTGTACCCTATCAAATGATATGAGAATTTCTGCCCAAAAAAACAAAAGAGCGACGTCTTCTTCAGGATCACATCAGTTAACATCATTTGCAGGATCACGCCAAGGAATATTATCTTCAGGGAGATGTGAGGAAATATCATGTGCATCGCTGGTTCCACATACGTTTGAAAAATGTTTCTCCGATTTTTCTTCAATATTCTTATTGACTTCATCTGCATCCTTATCGAATTCGATGCCAGTTTTCTCAGCTGAAGTCGAGTTCTCACTCGAAGAAGTAGGACTTTGTGCAATGGTTCCCTTTTTAATGAAAGCTTCCATCAAGTTTTTTGTCCTCGCAGAATTCTGCAGTTTCTGCTTTTTCATTTTTCGAAACTCCGCACCACTGGGTTTATTCCTCTTCATTTTATTCTGCTTTTATTAGATTTATCTGAAACCAAAACACATCGAAATTATTCATCATATTGTAACGAATTTAGTGCAATTCCTCTTATTTGCAACCTTCTACTAACGTTCGAATCACTAAACTGTTGAATAAATAACTCCACTATTCAATAATTCAAAATGGCCATTATTAATAACACTTCTACTGCTCGACAGATAGCGTGCTTAAATCAAACTGAATTGTCGTGCCTCGACTGTTCCTGATTTTATACTGCTTGATTTCCTCGTTGACATATTTCTAGGCGCTTCTAGAATTTACTAGTTAGTTAACAGCTATACATTTCTCAGCTATCAACTACAGATGCACGATTTTATAACTTCTCTCACAGCCCATGCGCGTGCATATGTGAGTGATTCTTGCACAAATGATTGCATACTTTTGGGAGTATCTCAGATATATGCATGTGTTTGTGCGTTACTCTCCGCTGCTTGTATGGACACATGTATAGCCATAATGATTGATTTATTGATGTGCATACAAGTTACTGCTTAGTGTTGGCTTAGAGATGATAGTATCCCTTAGTGTTGCTAATATTCGTCACAATATTATGTTATTAATGATAAGAAAAACTATCTAAAAAAATTGCAAAGTTCCAAAGAGAGAAATATATTTTATCTACAACTAGCTTGTAACGAGCTTGAAATACCACCTAAAAATGCAGGTTATGTTAGTTCATAATATAAAACAGCAGAGTAATTAGTTCCAACATCAGCCCCTCATCACCCATAATGTAAAAAGAACGGCTGCCGGAACCCATCGCTGTCGCGTTATGAATAAGATAACCTCATTTTTCAGGCGACTCTTCAGATTCGTCACAGACTTTGTTGTCGAAGAAATATAAAACATTACTGGTAATACCAGAAGTCACGAAGAAATTTGTGATTTGATACGAAGCGCGCCCTTGTTTTAAAATTCAAATCACTGGCAAAGCGCAATTCACATGTTAACAATACCTCACTGTATCACAATATTATGTAACTTTGTGGCCACGAGAGAATATCAAACAGTTCAAAACTATTGAAAGTATTGTTTATTGATAATGAAATAAAGCATGAAAATTGTAAAAAATTATCTGGAAATGTCTTACGGAACTTAGTCTACGGAGTTTGTAAAATGAGAAACATGTAAAACAATATATGGGTAGGGGGCGGGAAATCATCCATTGCCCCGGGCGCTCAATATTCTAGGTACGCCACTGATGCCTCAAAAAGTTATAGTCAAAAGATCGAGCAAAATATATATAAATTGAGGTCGCAATGTTAAATATACATTTATTTCAACACTGCTGGACCGATTATATCGAAATTTTAACAAAATATGGAGATATATGCAGCCGTTAGCTATGTAAAATTTGTTTGATACACGAGACCCGGTTTTGTAGATATCGGTAAAAATATAAAACCGAATAACCGCCAAATATTTTTTACTGCAAAGTTTGCAACACATTTATTTTAAGACCTTTCCACCGATTCTTTTGAAACTTTAAAAACATATAGATATGTGAACGAAGTATGTTCAGGTAAAAAAGTTTTGATACCCGAGATCCGGTTTTGGAGATATTGATAAAAATATAAACCCGAAAATCCTTAAATTTTTTTACTTATTTAAACACTTCTTAACCCGGTTTTAGAGATATTGGCAAAAATATGAAAACGGGTAACTGTCAAATTTTTCATACCCGTTTGTAAATTTTTTCTCTACACCACGGTAGTATACCATCAATTGCCTCATCTGGGAATATTCACGCAAGGGAGGTTATTGATGTTTCTACATGGGGCAAATATACGAATTTTTCGCCAAAAAATGGCAATCGTCAAAAAGTGTTGAACATTTTATTTTTTTTTTTTTAATTTTTGTACCAAATTTGTGTTCCTTTTCATTTACTTTTAAATAAAACCTGGTTTAAAAAAATTTTTTTCTACACTTTTTGACGATTGTCAATTTTTGTCGGAATTTTCGTATATTTGCCCCATGTACACACATCAATAACTTTCCTTGCGTGAATATTCCAAGATGAGGCAATTGATGGTATACCACTGTGGTGTAGAGAAAAAATTAACAAAAGGGTATGAAGTGATAAAAGTCAAATTGTAGCTGTGCCCACAAAAAAACATGCTCCTGAAAAAAATTTACGCAACCAAGTGCCTCCACTTTTCTGCCTCTACCTTCAAAACTGAAAGAGGCACATCGAATTTGAATCCCCAGGTATTTTTAGTCCCTGATAGGCTACTATAGTGCGTAATCCAAATTTCAATACTCAGTTGCCTCAAAAGCTATAAGAAAAAAAGTGTCAATATTGAAAATGACAAAAAAAAAAAAACAAAAGTATCGCTACTTTGATTGATGGTAGTTTTGAGTATTGGAGGGGCACATTAATTTTGCTCATACTTTTAGAATCTCCGTCTCAAAAACAAAATTCAGTTTAAATTCCATAGCGTTTCAGCGATGCTTCAAAACTGTATCGAAAAAATTAAAAAAAAAAGTCAAGGGTATCACTTGAAAAAGTGTAAAAATCGACGTATTTTACGTTTTGAAGTTCTGCAAAAACTTACTATCAACTTTCTTGATTTTTTAAATCATAAGATGGGATAGTCAAAAGGTCAAACTTATTGTCCTTGTACTTTTTTCTGCCCTTAAGCTTTTTGCCCGTGTGTAAAACCCGGGTATCGAAGAAAGTAAAAGTTTTTGGGATTTGCCCATATATTATTCTCATGTAAATTTAAAAATTTTCATACAAATTTTTTGTTTATCGGGCAGATAGGTTTTAAAGTTAACTGAGAAAACGGTCTTAAATATGTTTTTTTATTTACCCATTTCCGCATAGTTTTTGATTAAGTGGTTCACTATCATCTCGTAGTTAGGACTTTTGTGTTTGCCTAAAAAAGAAGTAACGACCTTTTCAAAAGAATCCCCCTCTGCTGCCTCCACTGGTGACAATAGTTCTTTGAAATGGTTATTGGTCATCATTTTCCTTATTTGCGGTCCCACAAAAATCCCTTCCTTTATTTTTGCTTCTGAAATCTCTGGAAAGATTGTTTTCAAATGATGAAAAGCTTCGCCTTCTTTGTCCAAAGCCTTGACAAAGTTTTTGATAAGGCCGAGCTTGATGTGGAGCGGAGGTAGAATTATTTTTTTCTTCTTTATAAGTGGGATTATTTTATGTTATCCACCCCAACTTGAAACTCGATTCGTTCTGGCCAATCCATTATGATGTAGTGGTCTTGACGAGCTCGGCTATCCCATTTGCATAGAAAGCAACAGAATTTTGTGTATCCACTTTGTAGACCACATATCATTCCAACGACTTTAAGATCGCCACATATTTTCCAATCATGTTCTTCGTATTTGATTAATTTGAGCAATTTTTGCATTATCTCATGCGTTTCCTTCGTATTTACTGCATGCGCGATCGGTATTGATGGCTTTTGGATGCCAATATTCAATAATACGGCCTTTAAACTTAATTTATTGAACAATCGCCACTCTTTTGAATCATATGGTTCACCAAACTGTTTGAATAGACCAGCAATGTCTTTGCAGTAACAAATACTGTCCTTTTTCGTATAGTACTTGGAAAATTGTTCGTGGAGTTCTATATGTTACCTCAACATCGAATGAAACAAATTTAAATTGTTGCATACGAGAGACGTGTATTTCGGCCTTTTCCTTTGACAATACCAAATCTCTTATCGAACCATTGAGTTGTGCTTGTGACAAAGAGTTTCTTTCGTTTTCCGTTTCAAATACAGTACAACATGATGCCGCTTAATCAGATACTGCTGTTGACAATGAAACTGGAGCCGGAACTAAAGTTAAATTTGATTCTGACAATGTAGCTTCCGTTGAATTTAGTTCTGGTAATGACACTGTAGATACGCTCGCATAGGCTACTTTTCTTGACTTTCCAACCCCAAGTACTTTTGTAGTACAAATATAGCAGTCTGTTGAATGGCAAGTTGGTTCCTCCACTTCATTGCTTTAATAAATTTCATATGTCGCCTAAATTGATAGTTTCAGAAATTATTAAGCTATGCATTAAAAGGGAACAAATTCCTAATTTTTACAACGCAGCTTTTGGTTCCGGTTTCCGAAAAAAATCAATTCGATTCGACATGTGGTGCACACAGTATTCAGTGTCCAAGGTTTTTAGGCTTAATTCCAAAATACTTATTGTATGTAACTTTCAACGGATTTGAAAACACACGTCGCATCCTTTTAACGATAAATTGACCGCAGATGAAACAGAACATATCTGGATCATTTGTACACTCAAACTCTCGCGCCCTTTTATTCATATTATATTTTTAAGTAAATGACGGGTTATAAACTGCAATTATAAACTGCACAGTATCCGGCGAGCCTTGCAGATATTATGAAGGAACAATCCGCATGTACTATTATTTATACTTAGATCAAGTAAAAATGCAAGCCTATCTAGACAAAAAGGTTCCCTAGTTCTACAAAGAAAACACTACCTGGCATCACCAATTCTAAAAAATGTCTCCCGATTTCCTCTTCCAATAAAACTTGGTAAGTGAAATATCATTGATACAAAACTCTTTTTCGCTAAGATATATCTTATTATTCTAGCTACGACCCTTTTAAATATCTTTTAGATAAAAGTGGGCGTGGTCTTTTAACGATCCGATTTCGCTAATTTTAAATAGTGATGTGAGATGAGTGCCAGGAAACCCATTTACCAAATATCCATAAAATGTCTCAATATTTACTCATGTTATCGTGTGCGCAGAAGGACGAACGGACAGACGGACGGACGTACATGGCTAAATCAATTCCTTTTTTCATCCTGAGCATTTTGATGTGTGGATGTCTTTGTTTATCTCAATGCGTTTATGCCGTTACGATCAACCGCTATGCTACAAAAGTTAATATACTCTGTGTGCAAAGCACGCAGTGGATCTCGAATCCATGTCCTCAACTTCATAGTCGATTGCTTTAACCACTGACTATCCGTACATGTAAATATTGTGAGAAATATTTGTAAAGTATCAGTGGCGTAGTGAGGTTTTCTTGCACAAAGGTTTAGAGGGGGAACTTAGTTTTGTCCGGCAGCTTCATGGCTCTGCGAATGCAGACTGGAATCAACAAACGAAAACTATGATGCAAAATAAACATTTATATCCCTTGCAGCGCCTGATCAAGAGTACTGACAGCCCTAGGTTAATAATCAGGACGCCCCCATCATGTAAAAAAGATGAGAGGCAGGCATCATACAAGTGAAACATTTTTGCAACTGATTAGCAGAGCTGTAAAGAAAAAGTACCAGTACAAGTATCAGTACCTCAGTACTTCGAAAAATGAGTACAAGTATTGAAGTACTTGTACTTGAATTGTTGAAGTACAAGTAAAGTACTTGTAAGTACTTTCGAAGTACTTTGATAAGTATTGAACGGTTTAAACGGATCAACCAGCACACTTACGATCACCACAAAATGGTTGAAGAAGAGTTTTATATGTATCTAATGATACATCAATACATCAATAGATTTCAATATGCTTCAGAGTTATCCTCTTATGAAGGACCTATCCCACAAAATGAATACGCCCTTAGCTTCCTCCGACGCAGTAGAGCGTTTATTTTCTTTAGCAGGCATTGTTTATAGTCCTAGAAAACAATAAAGGACTGACTTTTCGTTAGAAAAACTAGTACTAATGAAGGCAAACACAAAACTACTTTAAAATGGTTAGCTGTTGTACAATTTATACTTATTTAATATGTTGTTTTACTTCTTTTTGCTTTTTAATATGTATTTTACTCGTATTTTGATTTTCCATTTATGAATCAAACTGACATATTTTATCAGAAAAGGTACTTTCGGTTACTTGCAAAATTTTGGTAAGTATATTTACTTGTACTTTCGGATTCGAAGTACAAGTACTGTAGTACTTATACTTTGTACTTAGATTTGAAGTACTTGAGTACTTGTACTTATTTGGTACTAGTACAAGTATGTACTCAGTACTTTACAGGTCTGCTGATTATTGATTTATTTGAAAATTATAGTAATTGTTATAAGCTTATACAAAAGTCTTTCTTCGTACTTTAGCGTTTGCAAATCTTTCTACAATTTTTTCAAATTTAATTGTTTGTAAAAAATCACTTTCTATGTACATTAGCGAGAGCGCTGTAAGTTTTTGCTGCCGGAGCGTGGAGCGCAAGTAATTTTTTACTCTTTTAAGTGCTGAAAATGACCTTTCACCGCTGCAGTTGGTAACACTCATTGCCAAAAAAAATTCTTAATATTATCTCCACATTCGGGAACATGCATGAAATATTAAAACTTTTTGTTAACTGTAAGAAACCCTTACGTGTTCTCGCAGAAATAGAATGCTCGGCCTCGATGTCATATTTTAAAAACTGCGCCAAATGGACGCATTCTTCTGCAAAGGTTTCTTCTAAATCAATGGCATATAGTTGTTTTAACTCATTTGCTTTGCTTCTAATAAATTCACTGTCATCTAGTTCATGCAATTTCCATAAGAAAACAAATTTTATGTTTACCGTATTATAAATAATTTGCCGGTTTTGTAAGTGCACTTTAAGACAATCAATCGGTGCATAATATTTATCAATGATTAAAGATCGTCTCCCTTCTAACTCAATGTGCTCAGTCTTCAATTCCTCAAAATGAAATTTTGGTTTCTTTCTTCTTCTTACATCTTTTTTGTATGTGGTCACTTCACATCTCTTGATTGCCTCTGATTCAAAATTTTCGAACTCTTTTTCGTTACGCAACGTATCAAGATAAGCATGTAATGTCTCATAAAGAGTAACAACATTAGACAAATCAACTAAACTTGCTTGTAGCTGTACACTAACGATTTGAAATCTTACGAGCACAGAGTTCCAAAAGCACAACATTATTGTAAATTCTAGAGTTTTCATTTTTTCTAACATTGCTTTTGCTTCTATTTTGGTCTCTTTACTTTGATTTACATCTTCACATATATAGTTAAATGCTTCCAGAACTTGTTTGTATGAACTGTATAAGGCTTTAGCTGCATCTGCTCGCGCACTCCACAGAGTTTTTGATAGATTTTTTAGTACCGCCGATTCTTCATCAAATTTGGATAACAAAATTTGTCATCTGCTTGTAGATGCAGACAAAAATTGTATAGTTGTTGTTCCAGTGTAAAAAAGCAGTTGCCTCAGCACTACTTTCCGCCGATCCCACGAGATGGAGAGAATGCGCTGCACAAGGAACAAAAGTAGCCAGAGGATTTAATTCTTGACTGAAGACCTTTGTATTGACCAGAAATATTGTTAGCATTATCATAACTTTAGCCACGACAGTCTTTTATATCCAGTTCCAAAGTGTTATCAATTGTTCCAAGAATGACCGCAATTGGGTAAAAATGTAATAAATCGTTCAACAGGTTCTCCGTTAGGTAAAATGTAACGAATTATAAATGTCAACTGATCGGTGTGTGAAATATCTGGAGTAGAATCAATGCTAATCGTATAATATTTTGCTTTTTTTATTTCTTATTTAATCGAAAGTAAAACTTCGTCAGCGAGAAGTAAGATAAATTCATCAGTTATAGTGGATGACAAGTACGATGGATAACCTCTGTTTTTTTTTTTTCCAAATCTCACCAAATGTTCAGCCATGAAAGGATCAAATTTAGATATAAGCTCAATACATCCAAGGAAATTTCCGTTTAGTGCATATCCAATCATTTTATTTTGACCGTGAAATGGAAGCCCACGAGAAGCTAAAAACTTAATTGTTTCTACACGCAGTGATACATTTCGCCAATAAGTTATTTCTTCATTATATTGTTTGAATATTTGCGTATCCAATCGTTGTAAAAGTTTTCCTCTACATACATATTTTCCCAAACATTTACGATGATCCGGAGAATTGTCGTGATCAGTTATTAAGTTAGAATTTTTCCAGTCATTAAATCCACTTTTGGCAAATACGGATGTTCCTCCATATAATTTGCAAGCACCACAAAACACACGACCTGTGGATTCTGAGTATACTAACCAGCTTCTGTTCACAATTTCGCCATTAACAAGCTTTATCTCAAAAATATTTTTCGACAGAAATCTTTTTTGATTTTTATACTGTCTTTCCGATCTAGAAAAATCTAATTCTTCATTTTGTTGCAATCCTTTATTAACAGTATAATCTCGTAATTCATCGTTAATTGCCACAGTGCAGGGTCACTTGACGGAATAAACGGCTTTTCTTCTATTACAATTTCGTCTTCGTTGTAGATCGTTGGCGTCGCTACTATAGGGCTAGTGTCAAAGCGGAGTCATTGGTGCCGTTTGTCGTATCGCTGTAGTCGTATCCTTAACGTAACCCCATACGATACATTGTGATCCATTAATGGTACCTTAACCTAAAAATCGTGAACATTTTATAAAAATGAAGAAAACGCAAAAAATTACAAACATATTCCACAAAAATTAAGTCTCTTAGTCGTAACGTATCCAAAACAATGAATAAAATCTACAAAAAGTTATTAAATTCACCAACTCAAATATTTTTAGGTTATGGATATGGCGAGAAACCAAAAACCAATTGGTTGGCTACGCACAGTGTAACTTTTTTTCACTTTTGGGATGCCAAAATTAATAACAGCCAAACCAATGGAGCAATTCATTTGAAATTTTGCAGTGTGGTTGCAGATACCTAAATCTGATTTGAGAATAAAAATGGGCATGATCCGCCAACTTTTTCTCCTTGCTCTCATATAACGCGAAATTTCACATAATCATATTTTCTACTTTAAAAGCATTTTCCAGTGCCAATATAAATAAAAATTGTTTATATTTCTTAACTTTAGCTTAGAGGCTTTTAATTAATATTTAAAAAAATTTATTTTCAAAGTCAAACACAACATAGGTAGATATATTTGTAAAAACTGAATCGAAATACATACTTATATATTAAAAGTGATATTTTAACTGGTATAAAGTTAGTCGGAGTCAATATCGTCGACATGCTCTAGTTCAGATAATAAGCCAATAACTTCACTCGTTAATGCTCGCCGCTTTGACCTAGGGGTTTTCCGCAAACTGTTTATGAACGGGTCTGGCGATATCAGCAATCTTTGCAGCAAATCGAAGTTATTACAAATTCTTGACTTTTTTGTAGTGAAAAGTTCACGATAGTTTCGTGCATCTTTGTTTCTGGACTCTCCTTCCGAAAGTTGACCAATAGGAAGAATAGCAGACACGATTATACTCTTTTCATGAAACAGAATTTTATGTACGCTCACTGACATATTGTACCAAACATATTCCGATAAATATAGTACCCTTGTCTCTGTCACATAGTGGTCAAAAGCTTCAGAATTTATTTGAAACCCACATCCTATGCATGAAATTATTGTACGAAACCTTTTCAAAATATTAGTGTTTATGCCGGTTATATCTGATGTTATTTCAGGATCTCCAAAGAATTTTCTCGCAGTGTTGTCATCATATGTGATGCCGGTTTTTTCTTTGGCATATCAATCAAAATACCAACTTCTTTCCTGAATCTATTTTGGATATGCTCTTTCTTCTTTTTCGTCTTTTCCTTGTTTTCTTCACCCCGCACACACCAGGTCCTCATTTCTATTCGATAAGCGATGTGTAACATACATTCCATGCATCGTTTCCAAGAACGTAAAGGGGAAATTCCGAAAGCAAGCATGCTTTTGTCAACATTTCGCTCTGACAGGGCTCACATATTGTTCATATCTTTTGGAGAAGCCCCACATATGTAGCACTCTTGCGATGATGTATATGGCGACAGAACGTTAGGTAGACGTTTATGTGATTATACATACATATGTATATTCCCGAAGCACTCAGTTACTTAGAAGTAGCACCCATAATAGACGACCCTCAGGTAGGCGTGCATACATAACATAAGTTGATGGGATAAGTGCACAACTCGTTAACTATGGGAAAACTCATATGACAAACAATGAAGGCTATTCAGTGCACAAGTTTCGTTTTTCTGGGATTTTACCATTTCAGGTATAACTGTTTTTTTTGGGATCTAGTATTGTAGACTTGAATTGAGGACATTCCATTGTTAGGTCACTGCGCTTCATACGTGAGCGAGGGCATAGAGACATTAAGTTGGCGATTACAAAGAAAAACGCAAAATTTCGCAATGGTTTGTTTTTTTATCTAAAACTATATGAAATTCCCTTTAATATGTATGTATTCGTTCAATAGAATTCTATTGTAAACGAAAAATTTTCTAAGCACTCAGAAAAAAACCGCATTCTAAAAATAAGTCCGACTGGGATTAATTCTATCCTTTTTAATTCTTAAAATATTAAAAATGATTCGGTCTTAAATATTATTAAAATAAGATTTTTCCATTCTTGATTATAGTAATCAAGATGAAGAAGTCTTAATATAAGAATAAGCTTCTCATATTAAGAAGAAATGAGCTTAAAACAAAACGAAGTCGTACTCATATCAAGAACATAATAAATATTCTTGATATAAGTTTCCAAATTTCTTGAAATAAGATGATAGGCAATTTAGCACTCGGCTTTTGCTCGGCTGTACTCACATCTGTATTCTTGTTGTTATAATTTTACAAGTAGCGGCATTGGTACATACAAATACCCATCTAAAAATTGTATGAGCTATCTTAACAAAAAATGAACATAGCTCCGGATTTTAAACTTTTTTTTGGAGATAGGTTTTGAAATTTGATCCCACTTAATTCGAGACTTCGAAATTTGTGAGATTGGCACTAGTTTTCAGTATTTGTATTTGAAAGAATGATATAATTTTTACATTTTTTTCAATAGGAGCTATATATTCCTCCAGAGATAGATTTTAATTTTATGCCTGATAAAATCAGTACACAAAAATTGGGTGTAATATAAAGAATTTTGCATACAAATTAGCTCCTAACAAATTTTCGTCCCAATATTGTGAACCTTTTGTTCAAATGAAAATATGGAGCAAATTTTTGATGGGTATCTGACGCTTGGACTGCATACTTTTGTTGGTATAATTTTGCAAGCAGCGACACAGCTACATACATACATACATATTTCATATGCGGTTGCGTCTGCTCGCAAGTAACGGAATTCATAAACGTTTACCGGCTAATGCGGCAGTTACCCACCGACGTGTGCCGTACGTAAGGACGTTTGTCGTACGAAGCACGTTTGACCGAACTCTCAAGCCCGTAGGAATCAATGTGTGCGTCTGTGTACATGTACATAAGATATTTGTGTGTGTATTGTTTACAGATAAGCACTGTTGCCATTGACCATTTTGCATGTATGCTTATGGAAACATCAACTTTTTCCAATTTAATTTTTGATATTGTAAAAGGCCGGAATACTATTAAATAAGTATAAATAGATTAAATATTTATAATCAGCACTTTTACATAATTATTTCGAATTATTTTCACAATTTTTCAAACTTTAATTAGGCGTTTTTGCATAAAATTGCAAACGGTCAAAAATTAGCGCACAACAGTTTACTAGGCAACTCTGTCTAGTGAGAGAGCGATCAGCTGACACGTTCTTACGGAAAAAATCAAAATTGTTTTGATTTCTACGTTCCGGGCTACGTACGTACGGGCGTTGCACGTCGGTGAGTTTTCGTTTACATTGCACACTCATAAGATAGGTCGTGTCAGCTGACACGTTTTTTCTACGTACGTTCGTGAGTAACCACGGCTTAAGCAATCGTAGTTGCCTTTGAGTTTTTATGCAATTGGCGAAGTCGCAGTGAAGGCAGAATGAAGCAGGAATTTTTTAGTTTTCTTTTGTCGCGTGCCAAGTGCGTTCAGTTTTTATTGTGCCATAAATAAAAAATAGAATAATGAGTGAAATTGAACAAGCGGACACAGACGGTTTGGTAAAACTATTAAACGAATTTAATTTGCCAGATGTTCTGCCGTATTTAACAGGTATGTACCTAATTATTTTTTATTTTATTAAAGTGAACTTTTACGCATGAATACGCATGTATGAATATTTATATATTCATATCGTCGGTGCAAGTGAAAAACTGCTCAAGTCTGTAAAAATTATAGGCGGTTTTACATTTTTAGCGATATGTGCATATGTAAATATATACAAATGATGGTGAATGTGTCGGATTTTTTAAATTAATGCCCAATTTGGGAAAATTTTAGAATAGCACCCCCCCCCCCTCCCCCCCCACCAAAATATATATATTTTAAAGTGCACAAACTTATAATTTAAAAGTTATTTGTTGTTAAAGTTTGCAAATTTAGCAAATTTCTATAGTACTTTAAATTACAATTTACACATCTTTCAAAACCTTAATCCACATACCTACATATCTATATAAATTGGCAACGATAAACTTAAATTGCATTTTTGTATATTTCAGATTTAATTTTTGCATTGTTTTTACTTATTATAAATGTTTTTATTAAATCAATCGCGCTTTTGTAGCAACATGCACATTTACATATATTTATATATATTATTGATGACATTACAAAGCTGTGCTGCCACATAAACAAAAACAAAACAAATATAAATATTACCTTACCACCATTCAGTTAATAATGAAAAAGGAAAATATATATTTTTACTACTCATTTTGAAAAGTTGAAACACCTTTCGCGTAGGCGGCCTTCGGCCGCGCTTATAAAAAATAACACTGGGCTACGCCATGCCAAGTCCGCCACGGTGAGGTCCTTCTGCGTAGTACACCCATACATTTGATACCAAGTTAAACCCCGAACTCGGGGGGTTGCTAAACTAAATCGCTGCCTCCACTTTTTCGATACAGTTTTAAATTTACGCAACGATTTAACTTTGATAAATTAAGCGCTAGGCCTAAATTGGGGAGGCTTAGAAGTGTTGTTGGTTTTGAAAAATCAACTAAATCGAAATAACGTTAAATAGTGTCGTAAGTTTGAAACTTTGTCAAAAAATTTAGCATACAAGTTTTGAAATAGGCTTACAGATACTTTTCACACGTTTAAATATATTTTAGGTGCACATGTTACTTTGAAATCTTGCAGTATATGCGGAGTGAAGACATAAAGGAAGCCATACCACCTCTAGGCCTTCGCATTGAATTCCGAGAGAAACTTTTTATGTGGAAGAAACGAGAGGTATTGTATACATGGAGTTTTAATTTTTACCACTTAAAATAAGTATTTCTTAATGTTTCTATGTTTTGTAGTATGGAATAGACGACGATACAATTTCTGTACCATCTAATGTGGGTCCTTGGCTCGAAACGGCAGGGCAAAACACAAAACACATCCTCAAAAAGGTAAATGTAAACCCCCCAAGAATTTGTTACTTAAAATTTAAAACCTTTGGGTATTTTTTTTTTTTGTGAAAATTGTATACGAACATATTAAAAAGTAACTTTTGTGAATCACTGCAAGGTTATGGCCATAACCTTCTAAAACTCGAGATTTTCATTCAAAAAAATACCCTTTCGACTCGAAGATTAAACATAACTTATAAAAAGTGTGATTACAGCAAAATTTACGAAGGAATTTTTAATATGAAAAACGTTTACATAATTTTAAAACAAGCTGTATTCCGCTGTATATTGACCTATTTCTATCAACAGGATTTGACTAGCTTGTTAAAACATTCAGTTAGAGGCCAAAATATTCTTCAGTCCGAATGTAAAAATAAAATCCTCACAAATGCCCAAAGAGACGATCTTATTCACATAATATTGGAAGAGGTTATTGGAAATGATATAAAGCGGCAATTACCCACCGACGTGTGCCGTACGTACGGACGTTTGTCATACGAAACACGTTTGACCGAACCCTCAAGCCCGTAGGAATCAATGTGTGCGTCTGTGTACATGTACAAAACATATTTGTGTGTGTATTGTTTACAGATGCGCACTGTTGCCATTGACCATTTTACATGCATGCTTATGCAAACATCAACTTTTTCCAATTTAATTTTTGATGTTGTAAAAGGCTGGAATTAATATTAAATAAATATAAATAGATTACATATTTATAATCTACACTTTTACATAATTATTTCGAATTATTTTCACAATTTTTCAAAATGTAATTAGGTGTTTTTGCATGAAACTGCAAATGGTCAAAAATTAGCGCACAAAAGTTTACTAGGCAACTCTGTCTAGTGAGAGAGCGATTAGCTGACACGTTCTTACGGAAAAAATCAAAATTGTTTTGATTTCTACGTTCCGGGCTACGTACGTACGGGCGTTGCACGTCGGTGAGTTTTCGTTTACATTGCACACTCATAAGATAGGTCGTGTCAGCTGACACGTTTTTGGTACGTACGTTCGTGAGTAACTGTCGCATAAGTCTCAGAGTGAAGGACTTTCCCTTTATAGTAGAAGAAATATGTTCAATCTTTCCCAATGAAGTTAATGTGCAGGTAAAATATCCAATATACATTGGGGTGTTTCAAAATTTTCTCAAAAATTTCGTGGTATACCAAAGTGCGACCTGAAAACCTATCGATCATTCCATTATGAACTCAACACATACACATTTTTTTCTCAGATTTTTTTAATTTTTGGATACGTTGTAGGTTATGGAAATTAAAGTCAAAAATTCGATTTGCCATATCTTTTATTTGAATCGTTTTTTTGCGATTTGTTGAAGTTATGAAGTTATTTCGTTAAACATTAGCGGACTTCGCAACTGGCTCGTTAATTCCATAGTCGGTAGTATTTTTATGGGTACTTTGATTTTATAAAAAAATCAAATAGTAAATAAACTAACGAATTAATAAACCAGGCGTATACCGCCATTATTTCTTTCTAGCATATTTTATCTCTTAAGGTGAATAAAAATTAAAGTCAGATATGTGATTTCATAACTGAGCTTAAATGAAGTTTTCTTCTAATTAATATTATGTCTTACAGGATTATTATTTCATTCCAAGGCAAGGAAAAAACAATACTTCTGGTAAATTGTATTCAAAATACAAAAACCTAAAATCGAAACGACGTAAAATTGAAAGTTCATTAGAGTTGTCTGAGAGCCCTGATGAAAATTATTGTTCCCAACCGATTGCCCAAACTCCAGAAGTTGATGAATCAGTCTCCGAAGCATACAAAACTTCTTTAAACAGAGACGGTGCGGATTGGGTCCAAGTATGCGAAAAATGGAAGAAAACATTTCAGATAAGGCAGCGGTATTTACATAATATGAGTCCATCTGCTTTCTTTCAGGCTTGGACTAAATTTTCACATGCACAAGCTGCTGATTTGGTAAGATGATTCTTTTTTTTCTAAATGTTTGTTTAAATATAAGTCTGCAAACCATTTACATACTTAACTGATTTACCATTTAATAATTTACAGATTGAAATCGATTTTCAGTTTATATATCCAGAAAAAACACATTTATTGCTTTCTAAATGGGAGACATTTAAAACAAAAATTTTCAGTTACTACGAGAAAAATACAACGAACGAATATTGCAGGCAACTTTTATCTACGGCGAAATCATCAGATAATAAAGGTGTGTATATTCAATAAAATATTCATTCAATATAAAAATTAAATATATGTATTTCCTTTTTATAGATATCCAGGACTATTTGTTTACGATTCTTCTTAATTCAGTATTAACTTCCAGCTCCAGATTCAAAAGTGAAAGCGGTAAAAAGACGAAAAAAGTAACTATTGTCGACTCCCAAGAAAGTTAAGTTTTGCGTCTCACAACTTTAAGCGATTACCAACGACAAGTCAATGCAGTAATAAACAAATACTATTCTGATCGTGGAAGGGCTGTCAGATACCAATATAAGCAGTTTTTTGTGTATTTTGATAATAACTTGCTTAAGTTTAATTCGTTCATTGAGAGCCTTACTCTTGTTTTAAAATTTTTCATGTAATGAACCTAAATATCCACAAGCTTGTCAGGAGCCCTGGCTCTTTTTTCAAAAATTTTTTTTCGAAATTCACACAAAGTATGATTTCAAATCTCCAAATATTACATCGCTATTAAACTTTTTGAAGAATGATTAAAAAAATAACAAAGAAAAAATGTATATTTGCTTTCAATGTTTTAACACTATTAAAATTTTTTAAGAAATGATTGCAAAACTGTTAAAGTTTTTTAAGAATGATTAAAAAATAACAAAAGGGTGTTATTTGCTTGTATGTGATTAAAACAAAAACAAAAAATGTATATTTGCTTTCTATGTTTTAAAACTTTTGCGGAACCTGCAATTTTGATTAACCATTTTAAAAAATGTCACTTGTTAACAAGAAAATTGTTAAAACTACAATGTATTCAGAACAACTGTAATCAAACTTTTACAAATTTTTCTTATTTTCGCAAACATTTAGAAAACAAACATAAATTACATTGTAAGTCAAACAAAATAAATATATCTTCGCCATCAGTAAATCTAAACCATTCAAATATTTTGATACATCAACCGCAAATTGTTGAACAGGCAGGAACTATTTTAAATGCGAAATTGAATGAAAAATCGTCAGTATTTCAAAATATAAACGATTTGAAAAAAAAGGCTTTGCAACTTTCTTTAAGTTTGTACGATCAAAATTTTATGCCACGGAAGCAAGTAATTAATATACAAAGTAAAATATACTCACTTTTCAGTTCTATCGCATTAGGAATAGAAGCACAATTAAATGTAAATGAAATCTCTACTGAGCTTAAATTACTTTTACAATTTTGTAAGGATCCTTTTGAAGAAATACGAAGTGAGTATAGGCTTTTCAATATATTAAAACAATTTAATCTTTTTGAACATCCTAAGTTGTTTTCAATTGATAAAAAAATATCTACAATAATCTCACAAAGTAACCCCACTTTAGGTGCCAAATCCTATGATATATGTATTCTCCCCTTAGATTTCATTTTTAAATCAATTTTTCAAATTCCAACAATTTTAGATAAAACAATAAAAAATACCCAAGAGAATTTACTTCAAAGCAGTATATGCAATTATATAAATGCAAGTATTTTTAAACATAAAATTCAAAAATTTCGTAACGCCATAGTTATTCCATTTGTCATATACTTCGACGATTTTCAAGTCAATAACCCACTTGGAAGTCACACACTGTCAATTTGTGGCTGCTATATAAATTTCCCTTCAATGCCGCAATATCTCTTATCCGAGCTTCAATACATTTTTCCAGCTGCATTTATTTCAAGTTCACATTTAAAATTGTATGGGAATGAACGCCCCTTTCATCATTTGGTGGAAGAGCTAAAGCGCTTAGAAGATGGAATAGACATTAGCATGGGATTAGTGGTAGGTGACAGTATAATGGCGTTCGTACAATCTTTCAATTCAAAAAGATATTGTCGTGCCTGTTCAAGAACTAGAGAACAACTGCAAAATGATGTTGGTGAAGTTACTGAGTTTTTACGAAATGAAAATAGTTATGAAAATGATTTATTGGAAAATAATTTTCAAGAAACGGGATTGAAAAATGTTTGTGTATTTAATAAATTGGACAATTTCAATGTAATGGATAATTTTTGCTTCGATATCATGCATGATTTGTACGAAGGAGTATGTGTTTACGATGTTTGTAACGTACTGCTTGCTTTAATTAATTCAAATATTCTTTCCTTGAATGATATTAATGACAGAAAGAATCTTTTTCAATTTGGAGAAACAGAGGTTGGAAATTGTTCCATACCTTTGGATTTTTCTAGATTAAAAACATTCAACCTAAAAATGACAGCCAGTGAAGTAATCTGTTTTGTACATTTTTTGCCGTTGATGATTGGAGATTTAATACCTCTAAACAATGAATATTGGCAAGTACTTTTAATTTTATTAGATATTATTGATTTAATTTTAAAACCGAGTTATGTAAGTGTTGACTTGACGAATTTACAAATATTAGTTGAAAAGCATCATACCATGTATCTAAGACTTTTTGGTTCTCTAAAGCCCAAACATCACTTCTTTGTTCATTATTCAACAGAAATCAAAAAAATGTGGCCCATTAAAGTACTTATGGACAGTGAGGTTTGAAGCCAAACACAAAGAAGCCAAAATTTACTGCCATAACACAAACTCAAGAGTGAATACGCCTTATACTTTAGCAATTAAGGCAGGGTTAAAGCTTTCCGCATTTTTAATTGACCATGATCAATTCATTGAACCAATTTTAACTTATTCTACCACGATATTGTCAAATTTAATCAAAGATGATTTTTCTTATGAAATAAACGAATTAGTGAATATTGATTTAAAAAAATGTAATGTTTGTAACGACCTAGTTTTTAAGGGAACACGATATACATCGAACTACTATTTATCTATAAATCGCATAAGCTTTGAATTGTACAAGATTAAATGTTTAGTTATACATGAAGAAAATGCTTTTATACTATGTCAAAAATTAGAAGTGAAAACATTTGAAAGCCATTTAAGGTCCTATGAAATAGGTTGTTTAATTGATAAAATGTATCTAAAACCAATTGAAGAGTTCACAAGTCCACCTTTACATATATATCCTACAAATAATGTAAAGTCATATGTTAGAATGAAATATATATAAAAGTATTTGTGTAAATAGATACAAATCTGTGTGTAAAAAAATAGCTGCAAAAACTATTATAATTTTCATAAAAGCATCTTTTAGTATTAACGAAAATATATAAGAATAAAATAAATATAATAATAATTTTGGCTCCTATTTTTGTGCGTAATCGTATACACATATATTGTATTTTATGTGTACGTGCACAAGATAATGTAAATTCTAAGTTTGTTGTGAATAAAAAAATTTAAAAAACTAAACATCGTTTTCATTTTTCCTACAAGGTATTTTGTCTTCAGTTGAAGAATTAAATATTCTTATTTTAAGAATATAAAAATCTTCTTTTAGGAATTCAAGGATTTGATCCAGGAATAAATATTCTGCTTTTAATTCCGAATTATTCTTAAAATAAGAACAAGTTTTCTCGGATCAACTTCGCTCAATCTTGTTTCAAGACCATTTGGCATTCAATTCAAGAAAGAATTATTCCTGTTTTAAGAATACAACATTCTCTTTTCAGGAACTCAAGGACTTAATTTAAGAATAAATATTCTTCTTTTAATTCAAAATTCTTCTTAAAATAAAAACAAATTTTCTTGCTGCAAGTTCGATAAATTTCGATTCAAGACCGTTTCGTGTTCAATATAAGAACGAAATATTCCTGTTTTAAAAATATTGTATTCTTAATTCTAGAATTGAAGGATTTAATTTAAGAACAAATAAGATTCAAATTGAGATTCCAACGAGTTTGATTTGAGAATTTTTGGTTTTGTTTTAAGAAGTATTTGTTCTTGAAAACCGCGAAACATTCTTAAATATGGACAAAAATGGGTTTAAAAGAAGAATTTTCGGTCTTAAAAAAAATTCTTGAAATAAGAATTTAGTACTTCGGATGAGAATTATCGGGATTACCCTACTTTTGTGACCAAAATTCTTGATTTGTACTTGATTCAAGTACGAAAATTCTTGTTTTTTTCTGAGTGAGCCTACCAAACTTTTAGTGGCTGTCTAAAACAAAAAAAATTAATTTAAAAAAATGCCTACGTGGCTGAGACTTACCAATGCTGTTATAAACTACCCAAGTATGTTAAATAAAATAGTTTTAGTCAATGAAATGATTTTTACTTGTTTCAATTATCCAAGTTTCATAATGCTTATCATGGTGATCTTGGGTTTTTTACATTTTCTTAACAGTTGGTTATTAATCTGTTGTATGTCAAAACATTTTTGAGATTGGAGAACATTTTTTTTTAGACTTTTGGCATCCTAAAAGTGAAAAAGGTTGCACTGTTCTACGATACGGTTACGACCTTAGCGTTACGATATGGCACCAATAATCGATTACATTGACTCCCATAAGGTTGGCCGAATCAGCTGTTATAAGGTTACCGATACGGTTACCGTTACCGATAACGCACCAATGTCTGCAGCTTTAGACGGAGAAACGGATAATGAACAAACCGCGGTCGTTGATGTGTTTCATTGTGCGCGGCAAGCAGCGCTGTTGCCAGCTCACTCACACGTTAAAAATTGATTGTTAAAATCAGAAACTCCCAAGCTTTTTCAGTTTACAGCGCATTTAGTTGTAGTGTTTTTTCATCGCAAGTTGCAGGGCTGCCAATTTTCCCACATAGAACTGCCACGGAATATTTTCTTAAGACGTCTGAGCGTCGAGGCATCCCAGAAGACAATTAATTGATGGAGTTTCGTCTCCAAGGCAGATAAGAAGACATCTGCATAAGCACTATGACGAGATCTGGTGTAGTATGATCTACAGCAACACGAACGTAGAGTCTGTGATTTCCTTCAACGTCAGGCTCCCACCTTTGCAGACATCGCCGAAGAAGAATACACACTTCCGAAGGATATGCGCGTTACTCTGCCCCAACTTCGATCTCTATATATGGCCCCTGCCTGGTGTATAGCACAAATCATCTATTCGTCTGTAATGTGGAGCAAAAATCTGTAATAGGAATTTTTTTTTGGTAAAACCATATTGAAACTGCTCGATTCCTTGGGCCTCCGTTCAGTAGCGTAGTGAGGGGTGGGGGCAAGGGGGGCATCTCACAGGTGGTGCTACTCACAGGGAGGCGCCAAATGGTCCGCATAGCAGAACTTCCTGGATAATTTGTATGTTTATTATAACTGATTTTTGGAAAAAATTGTCTCTACTAAAAAATGCATGCATATATCCGGAACATTTGCGACAGGTTGTGGAATAATTAAAAGCATATTTCTATTTTTCTCACGTTCAACGTTGCGATGGGAATTACTAAAAAAAGCTTTAACAAAAAATGTCAAACGTGAATCTGAAACACGATGGAGCGCCAGAATACAAGCGGTTAGCGTTATTATCTATGGGCTAGAGAATGTAGTAGAACACTTAGAACATTAGCAGAGAACACTAACAACACAAATGACACCAGAAGCGATGCTACAATTCTGTTGCAAAATATACGAATTTTAGTTTCATAGCATGAGTTCATTTCTGGTATGAAATCTTAACGAGGATTGATCGTATGCAGCTTAGATTACAAGATCCGGAGATGAATTTTAGAGAAGCGTATCATGATCTTAAATCATTACCGACTGAACAATCCGAAATTCGAGAAACTCTAGTGAAGAAGCAATAGAAAAAGCGAAGTTTCTTTGTGAAAAATGGAATATTGATATAGTAAAACGTGACACCGCAAAATGCCCGGAGAATCAGCTAGAGATGTTGGTCTTTCCGCAGAGCATTGATCGGCCTAAAATCTTTTCGGAGATTATCGCGCCTTATATCTATTTGTTTATTTATAATTTTCGGATGAAGGTGCCTGCTAAAATTTTAACCTCATTATAGATAGGTTAGGTTAGGTTAGAGTGGCCACCGGTGCGAGCACCAGTGCACTTAGGCCCATAAAGGTCCCGTTGTGATACCACGTGGATCTCTCCCCTACTCAAACAAACAGGTCGATTTAGCAAACGTCAGGAATTTCTTAGGTTCCAAGTTAACCAAATCACAAAGATCGTCAAAGAAAGGAGATCCCAGAGATTTCTTCCATTTGTGCCAAAGCGCAAGACAATCGCACAGAAAATGCTTGACTGTTTCTATCTCCTCTTCGTCTTTGCATCTCCTGCAGTAATCATTATAGGGAGCACGTTGTGCATGCCTCCCAATTGCTATGTGGCCGGTTATAAGTCCAACCACCAATGATATGTCTCCCCTTCCAATAAGAAGGAGACGTCTCGTGCGTCTCGCGTCCCATTCAGGCCACACGAGCTTAGTATGGTAGTAGGATTCAAGATTGCTCCATCTTACACCCGCTTCCCCAAGGAAAGTCCCTTTCAAAGTGAGCTTACAGTTAGCGAGCGGCATGCTCAAACCCTTCCAAGACGATGAAAGCGGAACGGATGTACCCCTCTTGTAAGTTCGTCAGCCATCTCATTGCCCGGTATATCCGAATGTCCAGGCACGCATACCACACTAAGGGAAGTTTGCTCAGCGATCTTGTTGAGAGATTTGCAGGCACTTCTCTACTGTCCTGGACTTTAGTGAGACCGATCCACTTTTATTGCAGCCTGGCTGTCAGAGTAAATAAAAATTTGGTTATAGCCGTGAACAGCCTTTCTCAGGTACTCAACGGCCTTGTTAATAGCAGCCTGAAAGACGCTGCAATGATGGGGTAGGCTAAAGGATAGATTCTAGCCTAGTTGATGTGCAAAGACACCGCTAACCATGTTATACGGATGAAAGATGACGCGCCGGCCAAGAAAGTGTTTCTATCGGAACTCGCCTATGGAAGCTGAGTTAGAGGGCGGCAGCCCACTCCGCTGGGAGGACCAGGTGGAAAACGATTTAAAATCCCTTGGTATGATCAATTGGCGCCAGTTGGCAGCGAGAAGAAGCGACTAGCGCGCCTTGTTGGATGGCCATAACCGTTTAAACGGTTAAGTGTCAATTAAGTAAGTAAGTGAACCTCCTCAACTAAACCTAACATTAAGTAAGACACAAATACTGATAGTGGTAAAATAACAAAATATTGGGAATATTTTCAAAGGAGCTGCTAATGTTTTACTTGTGTGCAATATAAAGAGAATTTTGCGAGAGATTTACAATCTTTTGTAACAGAAACAGTTAGCAAAGTGGCCAAATTTGGCGTTCGTTCCACAACTTAACACATAATTCAACTCAATACGAGTAAACGATTTTGTTGTGATTTGATTCGCGGCTCAATGAGACCATATCAAGTCAACTCAGTTCAAGTAAGCGATGCGTTTGTGTTTGTTATAAATATGGACTGCACAACTCTCTGCCTTTCATTCTCTCGCAGTGGTTAAAGTGACATGAAAGTGAAGACATTGGTGCACTGTAGCAAGTCATGTATCATGATCCAAACACAGCTAATATTCTTGCCAATGGTAAGCAAATAAAAAAAAATGTATTAAAAAATATAAATAAAGTTATAAATGAAAAATTATTAATTAGAATAACATGGACTACAACTTATAAGGACTCTGTAGAGATAGATAAGTGAAAATGTGTGTGTGCGCTATATATGTATGCATGAAAACGCAATATGCTAACTAAAGCCATATGAAAAAAAGGAAAAAAACAATTAAAAAAAAAATAGTTTATCTTCTGATTGTGTGAGTGACAACGAAAGTATACGCAAGCTGCATGTGTGTATGTAAATGGATGTGCTTTTGACCTATGCCAGCATGTGGCTTTTCTCATAGCTGACGGATACTTTTAAGTTATCAGCCATTCTTTGCCTGATTTCATGTTATCGAGTGCATTCTCTGAGTGTTACATAAGTGTTAAGGGTGCGGCACATTTGTTGCTGTCACGGTGTTCAAACATTTGTTATATAGTATAATGTTAATTGCTTTCTTTAGTAACTAAGTACATAAATAGAATTAGGATTTTAGATTTGTTAACATTTTCTATAACTTCTTTGAGCTATGTTCACACTGCAGCATACACCATTTAGCTTAAATATTTGCAATTTGAACACGCTTTTATTCGCTTCACTTGTATGTATGCTTGTTTGTAATTCTCTTGGCTAGGCGCGCAAAGGAGAGTTAGACCCATCTGGTGGAAATTATTGAAGACTCGCGGCAGTGGTTAAATAACTCTCTACAAAATGAGTTGTGCTTGATAGCGGAGACGCGAACCTCTGTGCCACGGTGATATGAACATCAAATATCTAATTGAATTGTAGATGCTAAAACGGTACCATATTTGCGTGTTTTTTAGTTTTTTAAACTATCATATATATTATTTCTAATTGCTGTTTTTCGCTCTTATTTGGAATCCAAATCTATAAATAAAGTTTTGGTTGTAAAAATGGAGATTCGGGCTATTAGCGAGGTTTGGGCAATTTTGGTCGTAGTGCTTTTGTTTAGCTATATTTTATTAAAATAATTTGTTAAAAATAAACGATTGTGAGCACACAAAGAAATCTATTTGTACTATGACACTATTGTGATAATTTGCACTGCATTACCGTCAGTTGCTATTATACGCTAGATGGCAGCGCAAGATGTACGTTAATAGAACAGCTGATTTCTGTTGATATTTGATAAGAGACTTTTATATTCGTTGCGCAAGATTCGCACGGGTCAGGCTCGTATTTATATTATTAGTGTAATGCTGCTATGTTGTTTGATTAAGAGGCTTTCCACTTAACATTTCCAAGGATTTTACATCACGGATTCCGATGATTTCAAATTTTTTTTTGCTTCTGAAAAAGGGTATTAAGGTGCGGTTCGGTAGTTCGTTAATGGGAAATAAGTAGTTATTTTGGTGGGCTGACCTAAGGTCAACCACTTTAATTGGCCGTAAGATCAATTGAACCATGACCTTTCTGAATTTGACCATATGGCCATTAAAGAATTTTCAGTTTGACCTTAAATCCGATTTACAGCGACTACAAGCTGCCATATCATCATAGTGTTTTTAGGCGGAAGTAGTAGCCGCGACTAAAGCAGTAGAAAAACTGAAGAAAAATAGCTTTAACTGCAGCCGCGAAAATTTTTACACACTTATAGCATATTATCTAAAAGTGTGTTAGAGTGTGAGCAATTGTGAGAGGGAGAAATATACATGTATATTGGATCCCTGGACAATGGGAATAGATGGAAATGAAAACGCGGTTGAGCTAGCTAAACAGGGCGCATCGCTCTAAAACTGTAACGTTGGGCGAGATTATAAGAACGCGAAAGCTGCACATAATCGACCAAGTACGAAATACATGGAGACAAGGGCGCGGCTGCAAAGTGGCGAAGATCATGTGCACGTTTTACAACCTGCAACGGACTGCAGGCTCATGATGGGTACTCTAATTGGACACTGCTTTCTGGCGTCACATGCTTTTATAGGAAGCTTCAAATATTTGCTAATAAGAAGAAGATATTTTATAAAATAGGTCCTGGTTTATGATAGGGTTTATCAGATTCGTCGTTGAACAAACTTCTGGTTACACTATGGACTCATTGAGTTTGTATGAGGTCCTCACGGACCAGCCAGTTTAACCTAACCTAACCTAGTTGTATCAAAGAGGACAGAAAACGGATTTTGGATGGGACCGAAATATAGGAAAAGACATTCGACTGAAAAGTGTAGCGAACACAATAAAACGTTATTTTAATTCAACATTTGTTAACATTTCAATACGTGGAGGTGCGAAACAAAATAATTGACATTAGCCCTAAACTCTTGAGAAAAAATACTTGACTTTGTGACCATTTCCGAAAAGCGGGATGGTCATAATATCATTATCGTTGACATTGTAATCATTTAATAATCATAATTTTAATTGGCTTTGGGCCACCAACGTTATGGCCGTTGACCTTAAGTCGCCTCTCCGTTATTTTCGTATAACTTGTTCCTATAAAATCAGCGAAATACAAATTATAAAAACAAAATACAAGTATAGAACTACCGGCTATAAAAAGACAGATGTGATTAGCGCTAATGTCAGGAAAGAAAACTTCTATTGATAGTCATGAGTAAGACGAACTGAACCTTAATCAGGCTATACTACGCCTCACGTTTTTAGAAATTTCACGCACCCAACGCTTTTATTTAATTGTCTGATTGATGAGGAGTGTAACGACTAGTACCTAGGACCTACCTAATTATTTTATAGCTTTTAGTATTATTATTACTTAATGTAAATATTGTTTTTAATAAAACCGTTTAACTTAAAAATTCTTTAGTCTTTATTTAATTGTCTATTATTTCTCATTCTATTTAGTCAATTTAGTGACGCATTATTAAAAGTACAATCTAAGTCCTAAATACATAGTCCTACCAAAGACTTTACTCGACTCAGCGCCACGTATGCTTGTCCCTCCTCGAACTCCGAAGTATTTTGATGTCACTTCTACCGGACTGTATGTAATATTTGTTCCAAATATGAGCCAAATCGGACCACAAATACGATTTTTTTAATATCTCGATCTTTGCGCCACCTATCGGAGTTTTTTTTAATCTTATTATTGCATTGTCATCGGGTTCTGAACTATATTCCAAATTGTTTGTAGCTTATCGGGAAGTTACTTAAATTTTAATTACGAAATTCGTTCACAACGGCCTGTCAAGTCAAGCTAAATAAAACCGTTTAATAAAAAGGGCAGGTACTAACTGTTGGCAAGGAGTTACGTTTTAAAACCGCCATCTGATAAGGAGTACTTTAACCAAATCACCTTGGCTTTAGAGCTGGAAAAAGCCCTTTAGGCACAATCGAATTCGTCTTTAATTGGGTAGTAGGTACTACCAAGACACTTAGGCTTGAACAACTAAGGACGGAACAGTCTCAGCCAAACCTCGCATCTCTCTTAAATGGAGCCGAGCAATAACGTTATTCCATTCGTAATACCAGAACAAACGGTTGTATAAGATATGTAATACAAAGAGAACAGATGTATATTAGCGAAATTTTCGATTAATATCAAATAAAAAATAGTTACATCGGTAAACTCCATGCAAAGTTCTACATTTATTGTTGTCTACATGAGATAGCTATGACGATGAGTCCCATACCTGAATAATAGCTGAATATATATAGTATATATACGACCGGCCTACACGATTATTTCATACAACAATATATGCCGTACACGTAAGCATTTGGTGAAATTTGATGCTTTTATAAACTGTTAAAATGGTGCAGAAATTACGAAAAGCTTCTTACCTGAACAATAGGTTATATGAGATATATGTATATTATATATACCGATCACCACGTTTTTTTCAAGCAAAAATATGTGTCATATACGAAAGCATCTGGTGAAGTATGAAGCTTTAATCTGTTAAATTGAGGAAGATATGACAAAAGAAACTCTTTTCTGAAAAATCGGTTGTATGGGAAGATATATGATATAGTGGTCCGATCCGGTCGGTTCCCAAAAATGCCTAATCGGGGACTAAAAAATACCCAGCCACCAAATATCATATTTCATATATCTTTATTAAGTCAAATGGTAACAACCTTACTGACTAGATTACAGGTTAATTTAGTACTAGTTTAACAATTTTAAAATGAGGTTTACTGAGATAAGTAATAAGACTCAATGCCTGCCTTAAACAGAGACCTTGGCATAGCAAAGTCCAGATCAAGGCTTCTGGATAGGCGTTTAAATTCTACAATCTACATCAAGAACTCTCAAAAATTTGGAGACTAGTTTGCGTTCACCGTGGTGTGATGGTAGCGTGCTCCGCCTACCACACCGAATGCTCTGGGTTCACGCCCCGGGCAAAGCAACATCAAAATTATAGAAATAAAATATTTCTAAGCGGGGTCGCCCCTCGGCAGTGTTTGGCAAGCACTCCGAGTGTATTTCTGCCATGAAAAGCTTTCAGTGAAAACTCGTCGGCCTCGCAGATGCCGTTCGGAGTCGGCATAAAACAAGTAGGTTCCGTCCCGCCAATTTGTAGGAAAATTAAAAAGGAGCACGACGCAAATTGGAAGAGAAGCTCGGCCTAAAATCTCTTCGGAGGTTAATAGAATAATAGAACTGTAAGCCATTTTACTCATGTAGCGCTCATCAAGTTTGGTGTATTGACAGCAACTGCTGACGAGTGTGAAATAAGTTTGTTAATTAAATGCTAGTACATCGTTCCAAATGTTGAAAAATTAAAAATTTTTGTTAATGAGTGCATATGTATGTACTTATGTACACTTTGTAGGTATACTACTCAGCTATTTTCATACGTGATGCATAAATATATATACATGTATGTATGTATGTATGTATGTATATAGTACATATATAATAGAGTTTTGTGCATTTAGCACGCGCTGATTGCAATGTTTTTTGCAAACACGAAGTGGGACAGTGTCTTAATTTGAAATATAATTGAGTAAATTTTTTAGCTGTAGTAGCATACAATAAAATGGCAGTGGCAATTTTTAACAAATTTCATCAATCAAATTCTTCTTATTTTATTTTCGATAATTTACGAAAAAACTTCTATGAAATTTGTAACTGAAACAAACCTCATTTTTTCGAAGAAATCGAATACTTTAGAAATTTATAAAAATTTCGAATTTTTTGTTTGTGGTTTTCGGAATTTTTTTAGTCTAGTTTGGAACCAACGAAATAGTGCCAACAAAAGGACTAGATCTGAACTGTAAACCTAACCACACTGCTCGACCCTAGAGGCCCCAGCGGGTTAGGGGGTTAGAATATACCCGCGGTAGGTATGCCTGTCGTAAGAGGCGACTAAAATACCGGATTCAAGGGGTTTGTGTAGCGCAGCTCTTTCAGGTTGTCAGCGCTATACATAGCTTCTCCAAACCCAATTGTCAACCTCACCTATCCGTGGCAAATAATAAGAGTCAAAGAAAGGAAGAGAAAGGAAAGAAAAGTAAAAGAAGAAAAGAAAACGAAGGGAAAGGAAACTAAAGGAGGGATATGAAAAAACAAAAGTAAAGAAAAGGAGAGGAGGTGTGAAGAAATAAAAGTCAAGGAAAGGAAAGGAAGAGCATGAAAGAAAAGTAAAAGAAGAAAAGGAAAAGGGAAAGCAAACAAAGGAGGGGTGTGAAGAAATAAAAGCAAAGGAAGAGAAAGGAAAGAAAAGTAAAAGGAGAAAAGGAAAAGAAGGGAAAGGAAATGAAAGGAAGGTAAAGGAAAGAAAGGAAAATAAAGGAGAGATGTGAAGAAATAAATGCAAAGGAAAGGAAAGAAAAGTAAAAAAGAAAAGGAAAAGAAGGGAAAGGAAAGGTAAAGAAAGGAAAGGAAAGGAAGAGAAAGGAAAGAAAAGTAAAAGAAGAAAAGGAAACGAAAGGAAAGGAAAAGAAATTAAAGGAGGCATGTGAAAAAACAAAAGTAAAGGAAAGGAGAGGAGATGTGAAGAAATAAAAGTCAAGGAAAGGAAAGGATGAGCATGAAAGAAAAGTAAAAGAAGAAAAGGAAAAGAAGGGAAAGGAAAGCAAAGGAAAGGAAAGCAAACAAAGGAGGCGTGTGAAGAAATAAAAGTAAAGGAAGGGAATGGAAAGAAAAGTAAAAGAAGAAAAGGAAAAGAAGGGAAAGGAAAGGAAAGAAAAAGAAAATAAAACAAAAGAAAAAGGGAAAGGAGAGGAAAGTAAAAGAGAGGAAAGGAGAGATAAGGAAAAGAAAGAAAAGGAAAGCAAAGGAAGGAGAGCATGGCAAAGTTATATCGCCGTCTGTAACTGTTGAACTTCAACCACAGGGCGAACTCTAGTTATTTTAAAATTACTTAAGCTGCTAACTCCATCAGCATCAAAAAGTGGACGGAAAGGGAGCAGATTTCCGCACAGCGTGGTAGCCGCTAAGATCTACTGCAAGATTTTGTTGAATTGACTTGGCAGCTTTTACCGCATCACGTACTGTTTTTGCAGTAGTACGAGGCGTATGAGCAACTATTTTGCTCCTATGATGTATATATTAAAGAATACTTTACTTTGGGAGTATGCCGCGGTTGGTACGGGAAAAATCGTACGCAATTTTTTAGTTTTCGACCTAAATTTAAGACAAACTCTAACTTTTTCAGACAAACTATTGATTGCATTAATATTGTGTGCTACATGTCCAAATAAAAATAGAAACTTACTTTTGAAATATTTGTATTGGTTACAGTGAGTTAGGTTATATTTGGAGAAAACCAAAAACTACATTTGGTAGTATTTGCATTTTTGCATATAGTTTAATATTGGTCTCTATCTAATGTTTTAAAAATATAAAATACTAAAAACATATGACGAGTTCCAAATCAAAACGCAATAGTTGCATCCTAATTTTTTTTCAGATTTCGTTGTGATTTAATTTCACTTTCTAAAACCGATTGTGACGAATATTAGCATCACTAAGCTGATACTAGCATCACTAAGCTGATACTAAGCAGCCACTCGTATCTATGTAAACAAATCAATCATCATTTACACACATACATACAAGGAAACGAAGAGATACTCACAAACACATGTAATCACCAGCCGAAGTTGGTTCTCACACATGCACACGTATATATGTAGCTCAATTACCAAGCAGGAGATACAGCAGTAGGTGAAACATTAGCAGAAGGTTGCAAATAAGTGGAATTTTCCCAGAATTCGTTTCACTATGTTGTAATCTTTATAAGAATTAAAAAAAAAAAAACAGAAAATTTAGCCATAATTTCATATATTTTTACATTTTCGGAGTTGAAACTTTTTTTATGCTTATATAAATGAGTATAAGTTGTGGAGAACTGGTATACTCCTTGGGGCGATTTAAGGAGTACCCTAGGAGTGTTTAAAGAGTATACCACAACTCATAGGCCAGGATCCCCTACTTCAGAGTACCCCATGGAACACCTACGGGCGAAAAATTTCAAAAAATCCCAAAACATTAATCTATGAACTACTCACAAGGAAAGCATATGACAAAAATTATAGACGTGGTCCAACCCTTTTTTCGAGAGTCGCTGAAATTATGGCAACAGGCCTTTTATTCTATAAATAGCAAATGCTATTCACACAAAAGTGCTCAAAATCCAATAGCTTCCAAGCCAAAACGCAATGGTTCTAAAAGATTTGTAATCTAAGCGCAATAATTACATACAATTAACTGCCTTAACTTCAAATCTAAATTCGAGGAATGTAATTTTTTGGCTGCATGTGTGCATAAAATGCAAACTGCGACAGTATCATAAGTATCGTTTGAAAATGGAACTTGTTATGAGTTACTTATTGCTTTTTCATTTGGAACACAGATTCTCCATTTCTCACATTTAAAAAAAATTAAGTTGTAAGTTTTTTCAATTTTTTGATTCAAATTTTATCACTCTAACATACAGTAAAATTTTTTACAGAACGTTGGTAGACTTTCTTTAGTTTTATTTTATGCTGCAAAGTTCGAAATTTCCTCTAGATTAGAGATATACGCCGCCGATAAACGCCGCCGCCGCCGCCGATTAGGGGCGTTTTTCGTACGCCGCCGCCGAATGTCAAAAATATCGGCGCGGTGGCGGCGGCGGCGTCCGGCGCGTTAATATATTTTCTACTCGTTTAAGACTGTTTAGTGTGTCGAAAGTGGTATCAACGGATGTGCATCACTGCCAATTATAAGAAACTAAATGTGAAATTTAACTCTTTCTAACTGTTCAAAAGTAATTTAAAAAAAAAAGACGTTTTCGATGTCACGGACTTTGCATCACCCAATTCACCAAGTTATTAAAACAAAACACTAAAAGAAAAGTTATATAATAAATTTATATGCTCACTTTGCATATTTTTTCCAAAAAATAATGAACAATGAATTCAAATAAAATTACCCAAGGCGTTTCAAATTGTTTTCAAATTTTCAAAGTTGTTAAAAAAGCAAAAAGGTGCCGATTTTTAAAAAAAATTTATATTGCGATTGGCTGAAAGAATAAGCCAAATCAGGATCAAATTCCTTTAGTAGGCTCTAGGGGCATAAACACTCCTTTGAAATGATTCTTACCTCATACTTAAGTTGAGGATATATGTACGTATGAGAAGGTTTTGAAAAATCATTTGGACTTACATTCAAAAATCTGTTGTTTATTTGCGAAACTATATAATAGCGTCTGAAATGTTAATTTTAATTTTCACACTTCATCCTTCAACACCCAAGTCTCCCGGTTTGACATAAAGATGGCGGCCCTATCCAAAACTAGTCCCTTGGAGTGAATCACATCGATTATAGCCTATTAACCAAGTTTAAATATCACCTACACGTTACGGCTCCTTTTACAAATGTGAATACGTAGGCACATATATGTACTTACCAGGTGAAGCTTTGTCCTTCGCAAGAACACTCAAAGTGGTGAAGCAAAAGCTTTCCCAAGACAGTCGAAATCATGACCGTGTGTGCTACTACCCTAACGTAGTGAACAGTCGAACCAGTCTGAAAACTGAAGCTACGCGGTCATCCATAATGGTCACTCGCTAACGTTTCAAGGGGTTCCTCTGGTGTAGCTCGGCAGCATAGCGCGACAAAAGCATCCGTTGGAAAGTCTTCGGAGCTACACCTAGAGCTTCTAGGAAAATGATGTGGTATGAGTTCGAAGTCGCAGTCATATAGATTCTGTGCTGGCATATGGTGTGAGGGTCAGAAGGCGTGGTAGCGACTGGTGGTCGGGATTGCTGTTGTTCGCATCGGGAATTGTACCTCTTAAAAACATCCTAAAAAACTGGAGGCGCCCTGTGCCACGAGAGTCATGAGTATTAATAGACCATTAATAGCAACCGGAAGTCGCCGAAGCCTCTCGGGAGTAAGTGAACGAGAGACAATCCCTCCGCAAGGAGCTACTCCTGAAAATTTTTGAAGGGTCTGCGAGATCTTGAGGCAAAAACCCCAGATCTTTCCGAAATGGCCAGCACGTTGATTTCCTTAAATACATACAAACAAAACCTTTCCTAAATCCTATTTTTTTAAATAGAAAAATCAAGCTTTTTAAAGTAAGAAAACCGGCGTACGCCGGCGCGCCGCCCACGCCGCCGCCGCCGCCGATAAAGTGATCGGCGTAAACCTCTACTCTAGATATGTAAAAAGAACCTATGAATTTCCCTATTTTATTTTCAAATTCGTTGCAGCGCATGCGGCAGGAGAGCCTTGAAAAGTAAATATAAAAGTGCAGAGGTTTGGTTGTAGTGGGCTGTAAGCTCTTCAGGGTGAAAGAAGAAAATGAGAGCAACTCCCACATACTCACATGATAGAAAATGAGTCACTCACAAACACACTCATCACATAAGGTTGGAATGCAGGCGCCATAACATCATAATTACCTATGAATGCACACTTCTACCATATTTCTCACATTTCGAGAGTGTGTGGGTGTTAGTTAGCACACATTTGAGTGTAAAAGAGAGAACGAATTGAGAGAAAAGAATGCTCAATAAAAGTGCGCGCACTATATCTGCCGGAAAATAAAGAAAATCTTGGATGTGACCCGACGGAAGGACAGCCGTATATTGACAGCGCATGCTATTGAGTGATAGAAAGAGGCGGCGAGGCTGGTGGGAGCTGGCGATACTTAACTCCTATCGTTGCAAAAGCGTTTTATACAATCTCTTTATGTAGATGTTTGAGATACCAGGGGGTCGAGCATAAACGACACGTTGCTAAAATTTTTATTTATTTTTTTTTTTTTTCATTTTCGCTGAATATGAAACTTACTGCGTCAGAGCATTTTGTTCCAAAACAGTAGATGTATACGGCAACAGCTGGTTTCCGTGGCGTGCCCACGAGTCAATGGCAAGCACTGCATTAAGGGCAGAAAGAAGTAGGTTCATATAGATATGTAAGTGTGTTAGGGACTACTTGCATACATGTATGATTTCCCAGCAAAAAATGTTGAGAGTGATTTTAGAAAAAAATGTATACATAGTGCTTCCAGACTGGAATTTCATTGCGCTCTACCCGATACACCCGATACACCCGATAATAATATAGATAATAAATAATAATAATAATAATAATAGCGCTCTTCCGTACCCGAAGTAACGGTAATAGCGATTCCAGGTGCGGAAAATGCGCGGGACGTGTGAGGTTAGCAATGTTCTCGCAAATTAAATATTTCAAAAGAGTTTGAATAAAATCTTTATTTATTGTTTATTGTTTAAGCTTTGAATTACAATCCTTACAGACTAAACTGTAAAATTTACTTAAAATATTAAGTGCAATCTACTTATGGAATGAATCTAACTACTTATAGAACTGAATACAATATTATCAAAAAATTAGCTCTAGGGAGCTACAAGTCCAGAGCAACTGTACTACTCAGGGAGTTGAACTCGTGAATAGCGCGATTAATAGGGGCATTATTTGTATAGTTGGTTCTAAAGTTATCACCATAGAAAGGATAAAAATTCCGGAGAGTTCCTTGCGGAACATTGAATTGAATCTTTTCCAACAAATATGGACAGTCAATGGACCCATTAATAATGTTATACGTGAAGGATAAGCAAAGTATGGATCTATGACTTTCAAGAGACTTCAAACTTAAGAGCGTAAGCCGAGCCGAATAAGAAGTGCGTATTTCAGAAAATCTTTCTGTATTCTCTCAATTCTGTTTATACATAGCTGTAAGATTACTTGGTCTCCAAATAAAAGCAGCATATTCTAAATGAGATCTGATAAAAGAGGTATAGAGCAGTTTGATAGTATAGGAGTCAGAAAATTTCGAGCTAGTGCGTCTAACAAAACCAAGCATAGAGTATGACTTGGAAGTTATGTAATTTATATGGTTGATAAAAGAAAACTTAGCATCAAAGATTACGCCAAGGTCCTTAATCTCGCTAACGGATTGAAGATCCCAATTCGATATACTATATTTTGTATTCAAAATGTTAGCGGACTTAGAAAAGGTCATCTGAAAACAATTATGCGTGTTTAAAAGATTTCTCGCACCACAGATGTAGCTTATTTATATCCTCTGGTGCCCTAATTATGGAAAATAACTTTAAATCATCGTCATACAGTAAACACTTAGCAAATGAAAAACAACTAACAATATCATTAATAAATAAAACGAATAGTAGGGGACTTAAAATACTTCCTGGGGAACACCAGATGTCGCTTTGAAGGGACTGGATGATACGCCGTCAATAGTAACAACACAATGCCTGCTGCATAAGGAGGAACTTATCCACAGCAGAAATCTAGAATGAAACCCGATATAGCGCAATTTGTTAATTAAAACACTATGAGACACTCTATCGAAAGCTTTTGAAAAATCTGTTACCCCCTTATTCATAAAAAAAGGGTTTATGAAGCTCTTATAATTGGAAATTTTTATAAAAGTGTCATTTTAAAAAGCTGTATAAACTATTTTTTTTTACGAATTCACACAGAAGCTTAATGGAAACAGAATTTCGCACAGGGCACAGGGCCACTTGCTGCATTTAAGATCATCCGTCAGCAGACCCTGAAAAATATTACGCTTTTTACAAAAAATAGGTTTGCATCTTTTCTGCCTAAAACCCTAGAGAGATTAATGGATGTGTAAATAAAATCAAATATGACTCTTCAGCTCAACATGCTTACACCAAATTATCATAAATATAGAGAAAGCCCTGGAACACCAGGAATATACCCTAAGTGTTTTTCTGGACATTGCCGGAGCTTTCAACAATGTTTTTGAGACAGGCAATCATAAACAGTCTCAACGCGATTGTAGTTCATCTGGCCTTAACAAATTTGATCGGCTCCATGTTAAGCTGCAGAATGATCACGTCGCAATAGGGTCTGGGTTAAGCAACAAAATCTATAAACAGAGGAACGCCGCAGGGTGGGGTTTTATCACCAATGCTGTGAACGCTGGCAATCAACCAATTGCTTAAGCGGTTGGATAGAGGACCAATCAGACCCACGGCGTATGCAGATCATAAGCGGCCCAAGATGCCTAACAACCCAACATGAAAAATATAGCACAAAATATCTTGGAGTTATACTAGATGGTAAGTGCTTGAGGCAACTCCATGCAGAAGAGAGAGCGAAGAAAGCATCCGCGGTACTGTATGCATGCAAGATGATGCTCGGATGTACATGGGGCCTATCACCCAAACTCTCTTATTGGGTATTTGCGGCAATTGTCAAACCCATACTTCACTATGGAGTCCTTGTGTGGCGGATAGCCACACGAAAAAAGTACGTATATCAAACAACTTGAGCATTTGCATTGCATGACATTCTACACATTTCGCCTGCAGAATTAATGGACAAAAATATGTATGTGTTCAAGCAATTGTACTCATCAAAACTCTGCCAACACCTTTGACGAGACAATAAGTTGTGACAGTAATTGCTTTAAAATTGATGTGGTCCCTAATTTTAAATATTTAGGAGTTATATTCGGCCAAGACCTAAGTTGGTCATCACATATTTTTGCTTTGAAATCGTACATGTTGTCAGCGGTTCGTTCCTTCTTTAACCTAAAAAGGCTGTGCTCAAATCGATTGTTAACATTAATATATCATGGGCTAGTCCACTCAAAATTACAATATGGAATCAGTTGCTAGGGTGGAGCGTATGCTGGTATGTTAAATGCGCTTTTAATCCTACAGAAGTGCTTTATCCGAAAAATATGTAACGCAGACCGTCTATCACACTCTATGGACCTTTTCAAAAAATCAAACATACTTCCCATTCGACACTTGTACTATTACAAAGTTTTGCAAATTTTTTTTATAAGGAGTGGGTATTCACAAAGCCTGATATATAACCCTTACAGCTTAAGAAGTAGACCGTTATCAAGTGTACAAATTCCTCGTTTTCGGACCGCACTTTTCCGTAACTTTTACACAATCTTGTCATGTAAACTGTATAATAAATTACCTGCTGTAATACAACTCATTAGCAAACTTTCTAAGTTTACGAGAGAAGTGAAACGGTGGCTACTTGGTTTCAATCATGAGGGTGTAGAAATTCTGTTGCGACCCATCGTATAAATTCCGTTATGTAATATTTATGAAGCTTTTAGCTTTATATGTAAGTACTTTGTCAGTTATAGCTTTTCTTTTTTATTAATATAGTATTTTTTTTATTTAAAATAGTTATTCTCTGGTCTTTACATTAACTAGGGATTGTAGCAATTATATCTTGTGATTATTATGCACCCCACAAGCATTTATAATTATATTTAAAGGAAATGACAGTTCCACTGCTTTTATAATTAGCATTTAATGTCATTAACTATTTTCTTATTTGAATTTGTTAATTTTTATATTGTTCTACTTGGAAATTTGTACGTATTTATAAGAAAATAAAGAATATACAATACAATAAAATACAATACAATACAATACAATACAATATCGCTTTTGAAGCTGCAACAAGGCTTAAGGCATTGGGGCAGCTTGGGTGCAGGCCGTATTCGGAAAGCCGGAATATATGGTCCCGTGCCTGAGCTTCGAAAGAGATCTTGAGGACACAATTGATTTGGAGGGTTGGCGCCAGGGTACAAAAAGGCAGAACATATTGCTCATTTGCTGCAACGTCGTCATAACTCAAAAAATATGACTTTTGAGTGAATAACATATTGTTACGAATATTAGCAAAACTAAGGGGTGGTGCTATCTCTAAGCCGATGCTAAACAGTGATATCATGCACATCCATAGATCAATCATTATGTATCTACATAAACGAAACAATAATTGCGTCTACACATATGTGCCATGTACGTATACGAGCAGCGGAGAATCAATGCACAAACACATGCATATATCTGAGATACTCCTGAAAGTATGCAATGAGAGAAGCTATAAAATCGTGCAATTGTAGTTACAGCTGAGAAGTTTGAGAGCTGAAGGCAACTAGTAGATTCTGGAAGCGTCTAGAAGATGCGAACGTTGAAACCAGAGAGTATAAAAGGCAGCAAATGTAGAGGCGCTGGAATTCAGGTTGATTAGAGATATCAAGCAGTTTCGATTAAGACGCTATCTATCGAGCCATATCAGTATTATTATGAAAGTAAGTTTCATTTAAGCTATGAGTTTGGTTATTAAGCCAGCTAGTTGCAAAGTATAAGTGTTATTGTGAAGTACTTTAATAAATGCCATTTTTTTCATTGTTCAATATTGGAGTTATTTATTCAACAGTTTAGCGATACGAACGTTGGCAGAAGATTTCAAATAAGGGGAATTGCAGTAAATTCGTTACAATATAAACGTACCCAATATCATGATCTATGTTGTATAAAAAAATCTGCGTGACCAGTTAAAAATTTAGCACGTGTTATAAAAATGAAAATATGCCTTTATATGCGTAACATATGGCAGTTAAAATCTTTGAATGGCTCTCCTGGAAAATATCCCTGGGGGGACACCAGAATTCGTTTTAGAGGTATGGTTCCTTCGGCAAAGTTTCTTATTTTGATCCCTAGAATACGATTTTCACAGAGCAATGAGCGATTTTTAAATCGACCCGCCCTATTCTAGGTGTATTATTTACTAATTAATCAGGTTTTTTGTGTTTTCCAAAATGTTATATACATAAAAAGTGGGCGTGGTTATCATCCGATTTCGCCCGTTTTCAATACAAATCTATTCTGGGTCCAGATAAGCTCTTGTACCACATTTGGTGAAGATATTTCAATACTTACTCAAGTTATCGTTTTAACGGACAGACGGATGGCTCAATCAAATTTTTTTTCGATACTAATGATTTTGATATATGGAAGTCTATATCTATCTCGATTTCTTTATACCTGTACAACCAACCGTTACCCAATCAAAGTTAGTATACTCTGCGTGCAAAGCACTCTGAGTATAATAAAAGAAAGTTTCAAAATAGGCGTGGCTCTGCCCTTTTTCATTTAATTTGTCTAGAATACTTTTAATGCCATAAGTCGAACAAAAATTTGCCAATCCTTGTGTAATATGGTAAGGGCATAGCTTCTATGATTATAACTGTTTTCTGTGAAAATGGGCGAAATTGGTTGATGCCACGCCCAGTTTTTATACACAGTCAACCGTCTGTCCTTCCTCTAGGCCGTTAACACGATAACTTTAGCAAAAATCGATATATCTTTACTAAACTTAGTTCACGTACTTATCTTAACTCCCTTTATCTTGGTATTAAAAATGGGCGAAATCCGACCACGGTCACTTTTTCGATATCGAAAATTTCGAAAAATGAAAAAAATTCCATAATTCTATACCAAATAGGAAAAAAGGGAAGAAACATGGTGGTTGGATTGGTTTTTTGGCGCAAATTATAACTTTAGAAAAATCTGTGTAAAATGGGTGGCACACCTACCATATTAAGTAGCAGAAAATTAAAAAGTTCTGCAGGGCGAAATCAAAATCCCTTGGAATCTTGGCAGGAATACTGTTCGTGGTATTACATATATAAATAAATTAGCGGTACCCGACAGATGATGTTCTGGGTCACCCTGGTGCACATTTGGGTCGATATCTCGAAAACGGTCTCACATATACAACTAAGGGCCACACCCTTTTAAAATACTCATTAACACCTTTAATTTGATACCCATATCGTACAAACACATTATAGAGTCACCCCTCGTCCACCTTTCTGGCGATATCTCGAAAAGGCGTCCACCTATAGAACTATGGCGCACTCCCTTTTAAAGTACTCTTTAATACCTTTCATTTGATACCCATGTTATAAAAACACATTCCAGGGTTACCCCAGGTTCATTTTCCCACATAATGATTTTCCCTTATTTGATAAAGGATAAAGGAAAATCGTTCCAAAAAACGTCACCCTTGGTATACAATTTGATCGGTATTTCCCAAACGTATGTGATATGTAATTAAAAACCACTTATAAACCATCTACGAAACCCTACGAAACCAACGAAGATAAGCTCACAGCTGAGTATCTAATGTTCGGTTACACCCAAACTTAGCCTTCCTTACTTGTTTTCTTTAACAATGTTGGTAGCTATGCCAACTTTCAGTAATGTGGCTTAAGCGGTTCATAAGATATGTGATATGGAAAATAACATTTGCGTGCTTGTATGGGTACCACACTACTTTTTCCACTGATATAATATATATGTTAGACATCTTCCTGCAAAGGAACATTAAACTGGTGTTACTTCACTGAGAGATATTTGAGTTTTCATATGTTGGTGTGTACATCAGATTTCACGTCTCCACACCGTTATACTAGGGCTTTTAAAAATGTTCGAAAATTCGGTTAATCGCAAGTTCGATTTAAGATTTTTGTACATTTATTTATCGAATTTCCCTATTCGAATAGACGATTTATTAAGATTATTTGAATATTCGCAACTCAATGATTATTCGATTTTGAATGAAGTGTTCATGCAAGTCTTCGTTGTTGAATCTTTGTTAATTTGAGTGATTGCTAAAATGGGAATTTTGGAATGCTTTTTCACAAAAATGGCGTTCCCAACTTAAACTTTCCGAACTTTGCGATTCCAATGAGAAAAACATAAGTAAGCATACAAAACTTTCGGGAAAAATGAATGTTTTGGTAGGAAGATTACAAAATTTTTGGGAATCTATGTGTGGGCATCGAATATATCATTAGCTTTAGAAATAAAGGGGTAGTCCTTACTTTTCCAACATGCCATATCTGATCTTTCTACGATGAAAAACATGCTCGAAATCGACCGAGATGTGATGAGTGACGATCGGCTATTATGAGAGATTTGAATACCGATTTTTCTAAGAAGGTGTACGAAACTCCGAAAGATTTATTTGATATTTCTGTCTGCCTTGGCTACAAGAATAAGTGAGCAAAGTATTTAAATGCAATTTTGGTTCATTCTGTACATAGCACATTGATTACAGTTAAATCCACCTAATAAATTACATATATATATGCAGACGGGTCGCCGGGACATTTTTTGTTTCTTGTCATTCAAATATCTGTGGCTTCCCGGCATAACCGAAAAAGTCACTCACAACTGTTTTCGAGGAATGACAAGAACAAAAAATGTCCCGGGGAGTTACAGTTTTAATAGCCAGTAACATGGCAGATGAAGTTCGGGCTTACTTAATCACTGCAGAGGGGCGAGCCCGCTTAGGAAAACTTTCTTCTAATGGAAAAAACTGTTTTTCTTTAATTTTGATGTTGCTTTGCCTGGGGCGAGCTACCACCACACCACGGCGACCATCGAACTTTCTCCATAGCTGAAAGTATTGTCTTTTCACATAGCAGTTTTTTGTCACCACAAAAAAGAAATCCTTCTTACATTCCATGAAACTTCATTTCATATTGTATTACGCATTCAATAAGATATATGTATGTATACAGATGTTCTTAACTGTTTTAGTAAAACGTAATTAAAATGAAACATTAAATTTGTATTACTTAAAATTTACCTACGTATATTTCCATATTCGAATTATCGTTTACCAGTGACTAATCAAATAGTCCGCAACGAGCAAGTATTCGAATAATCGACGATGTAGAATTATTCGATTTCTGAAAATCGAATACTAGATCAAGAATTCGAATAATTCAAATAATCGATTAATATAATATCACAAGCTCTACTACTTGGGTTAAGAAATTTAGTTATTGTAAATTTGACGGCCACCGTGGTGTGACGGTAGCGTGCTCCGCCTACCACACCGAATATCCTGGGTTCACGCCCCAGGCAAAGCAACATCAAAATTTTAGAAATAAGGTTTTTCAATTAGAAGAAAATTTTTCTTAGAGGGGTCGCCCCTCGGCAGTGTTTGGCAAGCGCTTCGAGTGTATTTCTGCCATGAAAAACTCTCAGTGCAAACTCATCTGGCTTGCAGATGCCTTTCGGAGTCGGCATAAAAGAAATAGGTCTCGTCCTGCCAATTTGTAGGAAAAATTAAAACAAAACACGACGCAAAATAGAAGAAAAGTTCGGCCTAAAATCTCAATTTGAAACTCTTTATAAAAATTTGTTTAAATGGGCATGGCACCGCCCACTTGTGATAAAATCTATCTTACAAAATTCGGCAGGGAGGTTGCCTTTACTATAAGGTATGCTTTGAAGAAAAATTAACGAAATCGGTTAAGGACCACGCCCACTTTTATATAAAAGATTTTTAAAAGGGTGGTGGACGAATAAAATAAGCTATAGCTTTGCAAAAAAGAGCTTTATATTAATGGTATTTCATTTCCCAAGGGGATTTATAACAATAAATAGGAAAAACTTCAAATTTAAAAAAATGCGTGTGGCACCGCCCCTTTTATGACTAAGCAATTTTCTATGTTTAGGGAGCCATAACTCGAAGAAAAATTAACATATCGTAATGAAATTGTGTACACATATTTTCCTTAGAGTAGAAAATATTTCTAGTAGAAATGGACGTGATCGGTTAAAGACCACGGCAACTTAGACATAAAACAAGTTTAAAAGGGTCGTAGACTAGAATAATAAGCTATAACTTAGCAAAAAATAGTTTTGAATCAATGATATTTCACTCATCAAGTTTTATTGTAAGAGGAAATGGGGAGAAATATTTTTTTTTAAACGGGCGGTGCCACGTGTTATGTAGAAAAGTAATTTATCTGAAATGAAGTATACAGTTGAAGCTCACGCTGAGTATATAATGTTCGGTTACACCCGAACTTAGACACCTTTACTTGTTTTTTTATAAATTGCAACGACGGAATTATATATAAAGATATTACATATAAAGTATAGTAATAAACTCTAAATGAAAAACCAAAATAATGGTGTTGCCATCTCTCGTAAATTTCGTAGCTGTGGTAGCTATAAGTACTTGGCCATATCTTATAAATAAAACTCGATGTGTGTATTTTTTAAGGCTTCCAAAGTACTCAACCAATTTTCACAAAATCTTCAGGGTAGATTCACGGGGTCACCCGATATTTTTCTGGCTATATAAAATTTTCAAAAGATGACCGGTGATCGGAGCAAATATTTAAATTCGCTATATCTCCGTATAATTCAAAGCAAGTATCAAGGAAGGGCGGAGGGTCTGAAATGAAAGTAGAAGTAGGACGAAGAGTGAAAGTGGAGATAGAAATGAGTGGATGAAGCAAAAAAGGGTGTGAAAGTGAGAGTGAGGGTGGAAGTGAAATTGGTAATGAAAGTCGTAATAGAAGTGAAACAAAAATGTATATTCCCTTTATCTAGGTAATTATCTGAAGGGGGTACACCATGTTTGATATATATATTCTGTATATGAGGTAATTCAGGTGGAAGAGGTAAAGGGCTTGGAAGTGAGAGTGGAAGCGCGTTTGGCAAGGGGAATGAGAGTGCGGGTGAAACAAATATTGAAATTCGCTATATCTCCGTAATTATTTGAAGGGTGTATGCAATACTTGTTACATATGTAGATTCTATTAGAATATATGATATGATAGATATGAGTTAATTTAGGTGGTGGAGGGCGTGGAAGTGGCAGTAGGATTGAGAGTGGATAAAAAATGTAAGTTCGCGATATCTTCCTAATTATTCGAGGGGTATCACATATTTGATACATATATAAATTCCATATATGCGGTAATTTAGGGGAAAGAGGTAGAGGCCATGGAGGCAAAAGCGAGAGTGAGAGTGGAGGTGGGAATGAATTTGGGAGTGAGAGGGAGAATTATAATGAAAAGGGAGTGGAGATAAATGAAATAAGGAAAGGGCAGGAATCAAGAGGAGAAATAGTAGCAAAGTTGTAGTTTAGTCAGTTATATGGAGGATATGGTAGATGGCGCAGAAGTCTACTTTTCAAATATAGGGCAGACGTTGTCCTGCCGGGTACCCTAGTAATATAATAAATTAAAACAAAATAAAATAAGATGAAATAAAGTAAAATAAAATAAAATAAAATAACTTAAATAAAATAAAATAAATAAAAGAAAATGAAATAAGATAAAATAAAATAAAGTAAAATAAAATAAAGTAAATGAAATGAAACAAATTGAAATATAATTAAATAAAATAAAATAAAGTAAATAAAATGAAATGACATAAAATAAAATTAAATCAAATAAATAAAATAAAAAGTAAAAAAAAAAATGGTATGAAAAAATATAATAAAGAAAATATAATAAAATAACATAAAATAAAAAAATAAAATGAGATAATTTAAACAAAAATAAAAGAAAACAAAATAATATCATATGTATGTAATTAGCGAGATTTGCTCAAATTGCTTTATATAATGGTTTTTGTTATTGATATTAGAGAAAAATTGCAAAGTTTACAAACGAATTACAACAAAGGCAACACTAAGAGACCAATTGCAAGGCGAGCAGCGGGGCATTCATATGGCTGAGTGTTTAAAGGCATCTGCCTTTACACTGGTATGAATGTTGGAGATTCGAGTTCCCGAAAAGCTAGCTCATGTAGAAGTGAAATTCAGAAGCATGTCCTAGTAACAGGCCATTTTTTAAGGATTTTTCACTAGGTGGCCAAAAGAAAAATATCTCCTCGACATGACTGACCATACCGGTCAGCTTTTGAATATTGCCATTTTTGGTCAAAAAAAAAAACATGCTGTGGCAACCGTGGTTATGACTCACTCATACCAAAACATTTGCAATAAAACAAGTAATCCCAGGAATAGTTATTTTTCATATCCAACTTATTACATACTTGGCCAAAATTTTTTTATTATATGCTGACAAAAAACCCTCGAGCACGTGCAGAATTTGTAGAATTTATATATGTCACGGAAGTCGTGAGTACCTATGTTCTTTTCCATATAAATCCTCATTGATAGTATATTTGATGAACTATCATTAGAGTTGGGATTCTACCGGGTATTTACCATTTTTATGGGTAAATACCGGGAAAATACCAGGAATATTCCTTTTTTGTATCTTTTTTTGCGTATTTAAAAATCGTTTGAATCGAGGCTGCTTGGAATTACAATTCAGCAATTAAATTTATACGCCATTTGAAATTAAAAAAATTTCGTTTTTATTTTAAACAAACAACCCAGCAAACACTCGGAGTCAACAATTAGTCTGAAAGGAGTCCAAAACTTTGGATCGTTTGCACTCGTTATGAACTCATTTAGGAACCTGAAGCGAATGATATATGCTTATATTTTGCCTCTAACATAAGTCTTATACAGACCTTCTTCCGATATCATATATGAGCCTTATTGGCGTCATATACTGCTAATTTTGAGCCTTTTAATGACACTACTTCAGGGCTTTTAGGAAGAATTTTTGACATATATCCGAAGCGGAAAACATAGGGGAGAATGTGATAAAACTCACATGAGGATAAGATAGAAATGAAATAAGTATTAGTTGAGTTAATTATTTATTTAGAATAAATTGTCGCAGAAAAATTTCAGAGTTTTTTTCCGGAGCTGCCTAGTTTACTAATTCTAATATTTTTCGTTTGTTTATAATTTCATCAAATCGGAGTCATAAAAGACTCTAAGCTGATAGCATTTTTGAAGCTTTTGAACCATATTAAACTCCAGAACTGTAAGAGAATATTTATAAGGGACACATATTTACCCAAACAAACAGGCTCACGGCGCTCATAATTTAAGAATCGGAAACGAATCCAAAATAAGTGGGCAATATAGGAATCAGAAAAGCGTCGAAACGCGTAGGAGGGTAAAAGAAAATTTAATTTTTGCCTTTTATTTAACGGCCTAAAAGCTCCTAATCTTGCATGCAAAAATTATCATTTATCAACTATTTATGTTCGTCACAGCGAGTTTGGAACAAATTTTGAAACTTTGTTACGATCACTGTTCATTTTAATACAAAATGAATTACATTTGTACATTATTTTTACCCTTCCTATTCTTCTATTGTATAATAGGCCGGGTCGATTTATGGGGAGGCAAAAAAATCGCCCATTGATCTGTGAAAATCATATTCTAGGGATCAAAATAAGAAACTTTGCCGAAGGAACCATACCTCTAAAACGAATTCTGATGCCCCCCCCCCCCCTTTGGGACGAACTTGCAAATTTTGAAAAATCCCACTTTGAAATGCCTATGTTTTTTTTTTCTTTTTGGAGTTTATTTTTCTCTTTAGAAATTTATTTAGTCAGAACATATGTAAATGAAAAAATGAATTTAACTTAGTAATAGAAAAGAAATTAAAAAATTATTAGAAATTAGCGTTTTTACAACCCCCTTTTAAAAGCAAGGCATCACTGTGATGCATTTGCATGTCGTAAACATAGTTGTGTGGGTTTTTTATTCAACCATTTTAAAAAATGAAGGTATCACTGTGACACAATTGCAGATCGTAAAATTACTTGTGTTGTTGTTTTTAAGCCACCACAAGACACAGCAGGTAGAATTAAAATTGCCCCTACACAAAAGTTCGACCCAAAGGGACATCAGAATTCGTTTTAGAGGTATGGTTCCTTCGTCAAAGTTCCTTATTTTGATCCCTAGAATACGATTTTCACAGAGCAATGAGCGATTTTTAAATCGACCCGCCCTATTGTATAAGCATCTTTTTTAGGCTCAAATGATTTACGTTAATAGGCTCATATAGGACGGCCATTGCAAGAAGGAAATACATTGGTTTCGGCCTCCCAAATGAGCACATACCGGCTGTAAAGGCTCCAATTTAGATATTTTTCCGACTCTTTTTCGACTCAAAATGTTTACTGGGTAAACTTAAATATTTGCAACGGCATGCATTATTGGCTAAATATTTTTGAAAAACGCTGGATTACAGATTAAAACTAATTCAACCGATAGCATAATGGATAACTACCCACCAATATAGGACAAATTGGATACATTTTGGAATGAATTTGTGTGTTGGTTTCCCATATTTTCCAAAAGATTATTTTTATCCTTAAAAATAAATAAATAAATGTACCTAAGGCGCGATAACCTCCGAAGAGATCTAAGGCCGAGCTTCTCTTCCAATTTGCGTCGTGCTCCTCTTGATTTTCCCTACAAATTGGCCGGACGGGACCTACATGATTTTATGCCGACTCCGAACGGCATCTGCAAGGCAGATGAGTTTTCACTGAGAGCTTTTCATGGCAGAAATACACCCGGAGCGCTTGCCAAACACTGCCGAGGGGCGACCCCGCTTAGAGAAAATTTCTTCTAATTGAAAAACCTTATTTCTAAAATGTTTGATGTTGCTTTGCCCGGGGTTTGAACCCAGGGCATCCGGTGTGGTAGGCGGAGCACGCTACCATCACACCACGGTGGCCGTCGTGGGTATTTATTTTGGGTAAATATTTGGGACTTTACCCATTTTTACCATGTATAACCAATTTACCGTGTATTTACCATTTGGGTATTTACCCCTTTCCCATCTCTAACTATCATTCATTCGTTGATAAATTTCTTCGATTAGTACCAAAAACTTCATTAGAATTAGCAAGTTATATATTTTTTGACATTTTGGGGAAATCATGTATGTTCAGAAAATTTCTGACATTATTTCAGTTAGGTGTTGTTCACGCATTTTCGAAATTTAGTTGTGGCCAGATTATGATTACTACGTGGCCACGGCGGACTACTACGTGGCCATTTGGCCACGTTCGTATTACTTAAAAAATGCCCTGCCTAGTAACCATCGCCGTTTGTAAACTTTGCAATTTTTCTCTAATACATATCAATAACAAAACAAAATAAAATAAAGCAAAATAAAATAAAATAAAATAAAAAAGAAATGAAAGGAAACAAAAGTAAATAAAGGGAAATGTAAGGAGATAAAAAGAAAGTAAAGGAAAGACAGCAAAGCAAAGATAAAGTGGTACCTGGTTTTCTGATACGTAAGTTAAACACTGAAGATGTCGACATGTTCCTTTTTACATTATCAGTGCCACCAGCAATTACAAAAAGTTTCCACCAAACTACATAAAACATATACTAGTCAATGGTTTGCAAGTAAAAATAGAGATATTCCATGATTAATGTACTCATGTATGTATGTTTAATTTGTTTCTGCTTATATTATTTGTTTCCCAAAGCGACTGGGAGACTTTCAGCTTGTAGGCAGTAGTCTATTAATCCTGTTTAGTTTCTCAACCTTTCCTAAACAAATCTCGTTTGGCCTGTCAAGGACGTTCACTAATGCGCAAGTGCGGGATTTTGTATTGTTCCCTCATAAAAACAGTAAAATCTAATAGTACTTGTAGTTAAACATTTTGTACTATATATATAACCTAAGTATTTATACTTTTAATGTGCAGGCAGAAAGAGCGGCATAAATATGTGCTTTGTTAGTGGGTAGGAGCGACTATCGATAGTTTTTTTTGCACTTGTCATCGACAATATCGAAGTATAATAATAACAGAAATCACTTCCCAGAAGCAAGAGGGCAAGATTATCCTACCTGGTTCCCAGGCAAGAACGATAAAGTTGCTAGCGTAAGTCTGTTGAGCTTTTCCCCACATTCGTGGACTAGTGAAGATTTAATCTCACATAAATATAGAGATTGGCAAATGTATCAATGGCTATGTATACACCAGTCTCTAAAACCATGCAATCTTTTGAATAAAAAACAAATTGGTTTTATTTTTATATCGAAATAAAAAACTGAACAAACATCAATAATAATCTGATTCTCTCGACTGTTCGAGGTAGTATCGTAGTTGTTGTCGATTGGCTTAACCAAAGAATTGATATTTTAACCGCCGTGGTTTGGGTTTACGTCCAGAAAATAGCAACATCAAAATACTTTAGAAAAAGTTTCAAATAAAAGCGTGATCGATCTCGGCAGTGATTTGGCAAACGCTTTGTTTCTGCCATCAAAAGCTTTTTAGCGAAAATTCATTTAAATTGCAGATACCGTTCGGACTCGACATAAAACAGGTGCATAGGTCACGCTCACCAAACTGTAAGAAAAAATTAGAAAGTAGCACGACATTAGGTTTTAGCTCTTTGGTATGAAAACCACTTTCAGTCTACGATAAATCATGGGAATACAGACCAGCACTAGGTTGTTCATTCATTATCCTCGTCATGTAAGGGATTATAACTATCCTCTCCCTGTTCCAGAAAGGTTTGGTATATTTTTGAAATACACCTGAGAAGTTTTGCCACTCGAAAAAATGTCCATAAAAAACTCGACCGCTTCACAGTCTCCAGTCCGAAGGTGATGACATCCAGTGCTCATTTTGAACCAAGGGTGTAGAGGCATCCGGAATATGAGCTGCTAGCAAGGCTATTACAGTTTCTTCCTCAGTTCCCTTGTTCTTACTGTTCCCAAGTATTAATGGCCGACTTCATCATTACCGAGCACCGCACTTTCATCAACTTTAAGAAAGGAAAGTGGGATGACTACAAATCCCTTACAGACAATCGCTTTGCTGCCCTCCCTATCTCTACTGATGCCCGCCAAGGGGAACGTGCTTTCCGCGACGTCATTGAATCCGCCTCGGCTCGTTTTATTCCCGCCGGAAGAATTCCGGAAATTCGGCCTCATTTTCTGGCAAAGGCCGCAAATTTAGCGAGAGAACGTGACCTCATAAGACAGCACGATCCCGACGACCCGCAAATAATGGATATATACCAATGCATCAGATTGGTTGTGGATGAGCACAGGAGCGTAAAATGGGAGGAGCATTTAAAGAGTTGTAACCTCTCTGCCGGTGTGGGTAAGCTTTGGTCCACCGTAAAGTCCCTATCGAATTCGTCTAAGCACAATGACAAAATCTCCTTCGCCTTTGGCGATAAAGTGCGCGAGCGCTTTTTGCCGACAATATGTAATGCATTCTGCGGTTGACAAAGTTAGATCGCGGACCAACAAACGCGTACACAAGCACAAATACAGCACGTCCCCAATTACCATCACCGCCTAAGAGGTTGAGGATGCCATCGCACATCATGCTAAAGCAGTAGACCCAGACCGCATAGCCATGCCGCTGCTTTAAAACCTAGGCAAAGGGGGATTCAGTTATCTAGTGCATGTCTTCAACTTGTCCTTTTCCACCTTCGTTATCCCCGCTATCCCGCTACTAAAGCCTGGGAAAGCAGCTACCATAGCAGATTCTTATCGTCCCATAGCTCTCCTATCGCCAGTAGCCAAGACACTTGAAGCCATTCTGCTTCCCTAGTTTAATGCAAATTTGCAACCAACCAACCATCATGACTTCCGTAAATTACATAGCACTACCAGAGCGCTAAATGCCATTAGCCCTCAAATAAATTGCGGATTAAATCAAAACCCCTATCATAGGACAGTATTCGTTGCGTTAGACCTGTCAAAAGCTTTTGATACGGTCAACCATGGCACGTTACTGCAAGACCTGGAAGGGTCTCCCTTCCCACAAGTCTCAAAAGGTGGACCGCAAATTATCTGTCTGGTCGGCAAGCATCGGTGCAATTCAGGAACGTAACATCCAAACCAAGAAGAATTAAACAAGGGGTGCCACAGGGTGATGTCCTATCCCCACTTTGGTTTAACTTCTACATATCAAAGCTACCTTCACCACCAGAAGGAGTCACTATCGTTTCCTACGCCGATGACTGCACAATAATGGCCACAGGCCCAGCCCACAGATCGATGAGCTTTGTAGCAAAATAAACAGCTATCTCTCTTATCTCTCTAGTTTCTTCGCCTCGCGAAACCTCACATTGTCACCGACGAAGTCATCGACGACCTTATTTAAAACATGGACGCGCCAAATGTCTACCATATTGAATATCCACGTTGATGGCACCACGCTACCGACTGTCTTACACCGAAAAATCTTGGGTATGACGGCCGATCAGGATCTACATTTTGGAGAGCACGCAGCCGCAATTGTACCGAAAATTCAGAGCCGTAATAAAATCCTCAAATCTCTTGCCGACAGCATTTAGAGTAAAGATAAAGAAACGCTCATTACCACTTACAAAGCAATTGGCCGGCCGACTGCATACCACGCGGCTCCGATATGGTCGCCAAGCCTAAATGTGACTGACTGGAAGAAAATACAGGCCTGGCTGTCTTCTTATGTCCCCAAAACACCATCTGCATAATGAGGCGAGAATACTCCCCATCAGGGAGAGAAATGAGATGCTAACCAAACAGTTACTGCTGAATACCCAGAAACCTGGGCATCCCAACAAACAGCTGATTGATGAGCCAACACCGCCCAGGGGCTTAAGGAGTCATCTCCGTAAGCATTATGAGGAAATACGGCACCTGAGAACATAGCCGTATGACGCAAAAAAGCACAAGCAGGTCCTCAGTGAACTCCACAAACAGGCGTGGGACCTTTTGCCGGGAATCTCCCGGCGAATCCAGTACTCAAAGAACAATACCCAAAACTTGCTGAACAGGAAGGCACATTACCCAGGGAAACGCGAGTCACTCTAGCTCAACTTCGATCTGGATACTGTAACAGGTTAAACTCTTACCTATCAAGAATAAACCCCGTCATTAAAAATATATGCCCTGCTTGCAATGTGTCCCCACATGACACCGACCATCTCTTTAATTGTAATGTGGAACCAACGCCTCTAACACCCCTCTCATTATGGTCCACCCCTGTTGAAACAGCAAGTTTCCTTGGACTCGCGTTAGAGGATATTGATGACAATTTGTGATCGGTCGCACCTATTAGATGGGAGGAAGCACTGCTACAACAACAACAACAACGGGTACGATAAGTTGCCTACGTGGCCGAAAGTAGCATTCATTGGCAATATTTATTCTTCGCTGGATTTCAGAGCTGCTGTTGTTGTTTGTGTTAATACTGCTTCCCAAATTAACGAAGTCTTATACTATTTTGTAATTATGGCTGCCAACAGTGGCGTGATTTCCAAGGCGAAAATGGGCTCATAAATATTTATCCCAACAAATTTCAATGCACAAAAAAAGGTTTCGTTGATTCCTGTAGCATTTTTTTAGAACTTAAAAAAAATATTAAAAAAATTGTGATACATTTTTGGATAAGGTTCTTGCAACTTTTTCAAAATTCTTTTGCAAAACTTAAATTTACCTCACTCAATGTGGGTTGGGTGGTAGCACGCTCATTTTACAAAATTGTATTAAATTTCCCATTTTGTGTCATAATGATAATCCACTCGCCAACTTTTAGATAAGAAATTGGTAACAGCTCTGTAAATGATATATAAGGTTCCGAAAACAAATTGATATCCTTTTGATAAAATATCGATAACTTTTTCCATTTCTCGAAATTTTCGATGTCGAAAGAGTGGGCGTGGCAATCACTCGATTTCGCCCATTTTAATCACTAATCTATTGTGGGTCAGGATAAACCGAATTTCGTAAAGACATCTCATTGCAACTCAAGTTGAGGGGATGTGTGGAATAATGGCATAAGTCGAGTTACACCGTTCTTCCATAAATCAACTAAATAAAAAGAGCACGACTACATACACATACCATAATAATCCTAGAAAATAATAGTGATATTTAAACAAAGATATTAGCTTCATTTGTGGAAAAACGGTATAACTCTCTAATAAAATTTTGCAGTAGTGAAGCATCAAAATGGTATGAAAATATATTCAATGTCGTAGACCAGAAAGAACTGAAAAATAAAAGAATTGAAGTTGTTTCAAAAACGACTAAGCAGACAGAGAACTTCATTGTTAAAAATAGAAAAAAGATTAAAAATGATAAAAGTAGTAAAAAAAATATTGCTAAAAATAACAAAAAGAAATAACAAATAGTTATAAGCATTTCTAAATAATAGAATATAATGTATTTAACAATGGTTATTTATGTATCTACTGTTTTCTGTAATAAAGTATCTCAATCAAAATATTTGATATTCGATCTATGGAATAACGGTATAACTCAAAAAAAAAAAAGAAATCATCCATTTTCTAATAAAATTATGTATATATAAAATTTGTTACTTTTTCTTATCAAAGAATCATACCATCAGTTATCGTGTTAACGGGCGCACTCGATCGAAATCTTTTTCGATGCTGATAATTTTGATATAAGGAAGTCTATATCTATCGATACCTTTATAACATTATGTGCTACGGTTATACCCTTGTGTACAAGTAGACGCTCCCTACACCCCGGCCCGAATATCATTTATATAGGCCAATATACTTGTAGATATAACGTTTAACAAATAAGTATAAAGATGCTTTTACGAGAGTTGGGGTCCCACATTCTCCTGCAAAACATCCAAATATTTAAAATAAAATTATGGGTAGGTGTAGAATATAACGTTGTTTTATTTGTAGCGATGTAAATCCAATTTCTATATTCTAATATTCTAAATTTTATGAATATGTCACAGATGAATAGACGTTTAAATCTATAGGAAATTAGCATCACTTCACTATACACTTCTTGCCAAAAAATCTCTTTTGCATTTGCTTTAAAAACTGAATATAAATAGAATTAAATTTATTTAATCGCAAATCGTTGTACTCGTACATAAAGTTATCACTTTTAAGAAGTATTTCAGCCTTACTTCCATTTCAACAAATCTATGTCGTGCCAAAATGCTTAGTTTTCATGTAGCTTGCATGACTCAAAACCAGGCTGGAATTTCTGAAACTCCTTGAGCTGCCTTAGGTTAGGTTAGGTTGAACTGGCCGGTCCATGAGGACCTCACATAGACTGATTGAGTCCGTAGTGTTACCAGAAGTTTGTTTTAATGACCAAACTGAAAACCCCTATCAAACACCAGGACCTATTTTATAAAGTAACTCCGTGCTCTTGGCAAACCCTAGAAGCTTCCTAGGACTTAAGCCACTTGCTGCTTCTAGATCTGAAAGCTGTATCACTCCTAATAGCTGGAGTCTTAGCCTGGCAAGTGCAGGGCACGAACATAGAACGTGCTCGATCGTTTCCTCATCCAACCCGCAGTTCCTACATCTGCTATCACTGACCAAGCCTAATTTAAAGGCATGTGACGCCAGAAGGCAGTGTCCAGTCAGAATACCCGTCATGAGTCGACAGTCCTCTTTTTTTAATGATAGAATCAACTTTGTTAGCCTAAGGTTGTAAGACCTACACACAATCTTCGACACTTTACAGCCCCGCGCTTAAACCCACGCCTTTCCCGTTTGGTCGATTATGTGCACCTCCCGCCTTCGCTTAATCTCACACAGTCTAATTGGGACGTCTACGGAGCAAACTTCAAGGGATGCGCCCTTTTTAGCTAGTTCATCCGCTTTTTCATTCCCATCTATTCCCATATGCCCTGAGACCCAATATAGATGTATACTTCTCCCTGTCCCGATTCTCTCCAGAGACTACTTACACTCTATAACGCGTTTAGATGCTGTGCTATGCGAGATTATCGCTGCTTGACCGTCAATACAAAAGTTAAGGCGGTTGCAGCTTAAGCTATTCTCTTCCAGCGTTTCTACTGCTTTGGTTACGGCTAATATTTCCGCTTGGAAAACGCTACAGTAATCCGGCAGCCTGTAGGATCTGCTTATTTCCAGATCAGCACAGTATACCGCAGACCCTACTCCATCCACTACTTTGAAACCATCTGTGTACACATGTATCTCCTCGTCCGCCATTTGAGTACCCTTGCGCCAACCGTCCACCTCTATTGTGGCCTTAAGATTGCCCTCGAAGCGCAGATAGGGAATCAGGTAGTATGTTCGTCTTGTGATTGATGCCGCTATACTACTATGGTCGTATGGTCGGCACTCAAGCTGCCCCGAGGCACCGAGCCTGGTTGCAGTTGTTAATGCTATGTTCTTTGCTACCAGGTCTACAGGTGTAATGTGCAGAATGGCATACAGTGCAGCCGTCGGGGTTGTTTCAGGGCTCCCGTAATGCTAAACATCGGTAGTCTGCATACCCCTCTAATTTTTTTAGGTATGTTGTTTTTTGTGTGGCTTTCCACCAAGCAAGAACTCCATAGTATAGAATTGGGCTTACAATCGCTGTAAAAACCCAATGAGAAAGAGAGGGCGTTAAGCCCCACGTACACCCCAGCATTCTTTTACATGCATAAAGTGCCGCTGGGGCCTTCTTCACCCTCTCCTCCACGTTGAGATTCCATGACAGCTTACTGTCTAGGATGATTCCTAGATAGGTTTCTCCTGTAAGGCCACCCCTCCTAACTTAGGCCTGGTCCAATTTGGTACCTTGTACCTCTTTGCAAACAAATCCATATATTTCTTCTCCGCATTGACTTTCAACCCGACATTAGATGCCCAGGTATGAATATCCCGAAGCGCCCGATCCATTATAGAACAAATCGTTGGAAGACACTTTCCAGTTATGACAATTGCAACGTCGACTTCGTAAGCCGTAAGTTTTACGAGTCCCTCATCGAGCTGCCTTAAGCTAGAGGCGAAATTTTTGCTTAGATTTTTTTTTTTTGGAAAAAATTTTGAAAGTGTTACGTTTTCATTCAAGGTTCGTTTTTAAGTGTTACGTTTTGTTTCGCACGTTGATGATATATTCCTTCACAAACTCTTGATATATCTCGGTACGCTTGAACATAGATTAAGTGAGTTGCAAGTACACTTAATATCACGCAAATTAGTTTCATTATTTTACTTAGTTTTCAATTCACTTCACTCGACGACCATCGTAATGGCTCCATTAGTGGACAACCCTGTTAAATTTTTTAAAGGCGCACGTACATTTGAAATAAATTCTTTTAGCTCGACTAGTGACCAAATTCTATCACGAAAAGTATATGATAACCGGGTTAATGAATGTGTGGCTAATTTTTTGGGCAGAGTTGTGAATTTTACTTCAGTGAAAAGGAAAAAAAAATTGCCAATGTCGTGGCTAATACGTAAAAAGGACCGACACTGGAAAAGGGACAAGCGGTCTAAATGGAAGGGACCATTTTTGGTCCAAATGGACCAAAGTGGTATTCGTGCTGGTAGCAAAAAAGTCATCATTCCAACTAAAGGTAAACTGTTAATATGGTTGCCTACGTGAAAGAGTGATTTTACCTCGTAAACTTATACCATGGTTTTATGAACAAAAATAAAATTTGAAATCAGGTGAACAAACAGTTTATGCTCTACCAAAATAACAAATTCAGTATAATTATTGATATTCAAGCGAAATGTTATTAATGCAAGTTTGACAAAATATTTTGCCATCCTTTTTCAAAAGCGAATTTCCTAGTAATTTTTAAGTATAAGTAGAGAAAAGTAAACAGACTCCACGTATTAAGTTCTATCTGTTTTAGAGATATACGCCGCAGCCGCCGATTTTCGTCGGATAAGGCACGCTGCCGCCGAATTTCAAAAATTTCGGCGGCGGTAGCGTTCGGCGCGTTTCTATATGTCCGACACATTTAAGACTGTCTTGGCCGGGTTTTTCATATCGAAAAAAGGTCGGATTTGGTCGAAAGGGGTATCAACCGATGCGCATCACTGCCAGTTATAAGAATCCAATTGCGAAATTTAAGTCTTTCTAGCCGTTCAAAAGCTATTTTAAAAAAAAAAACACAGGCGCTTTCCATGCCGGCTTAATACGGATTTTGCATCACCGAATTCACCAAGTTATAAAAACAAAAAATTAAAAGAAAAGTTATATAATAAATTGAAATGCTCACCTTGCCTAATTTTCCCAAAAACTTAATAAAGAACTATGAATTCAAATAAAATGGCCCAAGTGGAACATGTTTTCAAATTGTCCTCCAGTTGATAAAACCCAAAAGTGGTGCCGATTATTTTAAATTCTATATCCCGATTGGCTAAAAGGATACGCGAAACCAGTCATGCAAAATCCTTTCGTAGATTCCAGGGATTTAAATACTCCTTTGAAATGATTTTCAACTCATAAGTACTTATGGTGAAGATATATGTATAGTGCTAATTATTATAACAAAATATATTTTGTAATTTATACTTTAATTTTTAAATGAACATATTGAACATTTAAGAATTGTATTCAAAAATTAGAGGAATTTAATTTAAACATCAAATCATCTAAATTCATTTTTGGAACAAATAAGCTAGATTTTCTTAGTTACGAAATTTCATGTGATGGAATCAGACCATCGTCACAACGAACTAAAGCAATACAAAATTTTGGAAAATCGTTATCAATAAATATATAACAAAAATTTTTAGGTTTGGTAAATTACTATCACAGATATATTGAAATGTTAGCAACAAAACTTAGTCCTCTACATGAAATGTTAACACATGCAATTAAAAACAAACTCAAACAATTAAATTGGACAAATGAAACCACAACAGCTTTCGAAAATGTTAAACAACTTTTTGTTAAAAATACTTTACTTACACATTTCGACAAAGATGGTACTTTATCATTAGCAGTAGATGCATCAAATGTTGCAATTGTTCTTCAACAAACTAGCAATAATATACTAGAACCCTTAGCTTATTTTTTAGGAAAATTAACTACTAACAGGAACTAAATACTCAAAATTTGATTTCAATGAAACATTTTAAACATTTTCTTGAAGGTAGAACTTTTACAATTTATCTGATCATGACAGATCTCTTCGTCAACTACGTCATCTTTAATATATTGCTCAATTTACAAATGATATACAATATATACGTGGAAAAGACAACATAGTTGCCGACACACTTTCCCGTATTCCAGAAATAAATGCAATTTCAACTCAAGATATAAATTTAGAAACTTTATATAAAGAACAACAAACTGATATATTTTTACAAAAAACCATTTCTGATCAAAAGCCTAAAAATAATTTAAAAGAAATTCATATCCCAGTTATTAATTTAAATATATGGTGCGATGTTTCTCTACAACCTTTTGGACCTTATGTTCCACATTCTATGAGAAGAATTATATTTGACAAAATTCACTCATTATCTCATCCAAGTATAAGAACAACTAGAAAATTAATTCAAAATAAATATTATTGGCCTAACATGCGTAAAGAAATTAACGATTGGACTTCATCTTGCACCAATTGTCAAAAATACAAAATTTCAAGACTTACTAAATCTCCCATTCAAAAAATTCAAATACCATCAGGTCGTTTTGAACATATTCATATGGATATTGGCGGACCTCTTCCAGTTCCAAATGAAAATTGTTATATTTTAACATTTATTGACAGATTTTCACGTTGGCCTGAAGCTTATTCACTTAAAGACATTTCTATATCGAGTGAGCAGTTTATATTTCAACTTGGGTAAATATCCATTGGCCAACGCTCGTGGTTTTCGATATATGAATTTTTGAATATTAATCTTGTTTTCCATATATTAATACATTACATATCATCATACAAGGCGCTTAATGCCAAATGCTTAAAATTAATTAAAATATCACATTTATTATTAGACCGGGTGTCTTGAAATGAAATGAGCCTATAGTAAAAACCTTTATTCAAAATTATATACCACGATTTGGTATACCATCGAATATTACAGTAGATCAAGGTTGACAATTCTTTTCAATTTTTTTTACGGAATTAACTAAAGTTTTAGGTGCTCATAAAATTCATACATCTCCTTATCATCCCCAAGCAAATGGCATGATACAGAGATTTCATCGAACTTGAAAAGCAGCAATTATAGCATGAAACCACTCGGTTCGTTGGTCTGACATTTTACCATTCATTCTTCTTGGTTTAGGAACTTCTAATCAAAAAGATTTAAGGTGTTCATCTGCTGAACTTGTTTATGGCCAAACACTTAGAATACCTGGTGAATTAATTGTTTCAAATAGTAATAAAGAACATAATTTTTCTAATGACGCTCTTCACAAAATAAGAGAATATTTTTCGCTTGTTCGTTCTAAAGTTTTTCATCATAACAAAGAAAACTTGTTCGTTCCTAAAAAATTAGAAAATTGTGAATATGTTTTTGTTAAAGTTCTTCGTAAATCTTATTTAGAATCACGTTATGAAGGACCTTTTAAAGTTATCTCTAAGAAACATAAAACATTTACAATTCAATACAAAAATGCTATTAAAAATATTTCAATTGATTTACTTAAAGCAGTAAACATACTTATTAACACTAATTTAAATACAAATACAAATACATTAAACAACAAAAAAGAAAAAAAAGTAAAACCTAATATTAATTAATTATTTATTTGTATTAAATTTTCTTGGAGTGGGAGTAAATATAGTGTTAATTATTATAACAAAACTAGCAGACCCGGCAGACGTTGTTCTACCCTAAATTTGGTATATCTGCATACATTTTAATAAGCTTTTTCCGCCTAACTCTGCCCCCCCCCCTCCCCCTTTACTTTTTCATAATCCTTTTATTCACTCCTCCCTCCGTCTTTTTCGCTTCATATATCACCATCTTCGTCTCATTCTATCTCTTTCTCAGTCTCCTTTTCTCTTCTCTCAAGTTCTTCTCATTATCCTTCATCCCTTATTGCCAGTCCCAGAGAGTGGTATGTATTTTGTTCCAGTCCCGTTCCGAGTCCTAGTCCCAGTCCCACTTCGAGTCTCAGTCCCAGTCCTAGTCCTAACCCCAGTCCCAGTCCGTCTCTGGTCTACTTCCCGAAAAAAAGGATCGTAAATACTAATATAGGCAAATTTGTATACCAAATTTCAGGCAAACTGAATAGGAAGTATGTAAATAGGTATGTGGATATTATTAATTCATGCCTTTATTTCGGCTTCGCGTGCATATTTATCAGTTTTGCCAGGTTGGTGCAACAGCTTTCATTTGATATCCATATTACACACATATTCTAGGGGTACCCGGGTCCATGTTTTGGCCTATATCTCGAGACCCTGTGTGTCGATCGCAACCAAACCTATGTGCAAACCACCACGTGAGGTATACGCAACTTATGTGATTCTATAAGCCTCACAGAAACGGACATTAATTTTTATATATATAGATATACTTTGTAAATTATACTTTAATTTTTAAATAATTTTTTTAATGTTTTCTTTTTAAAAATTAAAATTTTTGATTAAATCAGAAAAGAAAATTCTAATTAGTTTAAAATATAAATACTTCAAATGAATAAAATACATTTAAAAAATAAAAAACATTTTTATTATTTGGTTTATCACCAAAATATGTACATACGTATGAGAAAGGTTAAAAAAATCACTTGATCGTATATTTAACATCTGTTGTTTATTTGCGAAACTATAAAATAGCGCGAGAAATGTTAATTTTGATTTTCACACTTCATCATTCATTCGAAAGTCTCTCAATTAGTCCCTTGGAGTTAATCACATTGATGATAGCCTATCAACTAAGTTTAAATATAACCTGCACTTTGCGGTTCCTGTTACAAATGTGAATACGATGGCACATATATTTACCAGGTGAAGCTTTGTCCTTCGAAATAGCGCAGTTGAACTAGTCTGAAAACCGAAGCTACGCGGCCATCCATAATCATAAAGCCGGAAAACAACAGGTTGGACTGAACATTAACCTTAACATCTTTCAACTTTAAATTGGTCGACTTTCATTCTAAAATATCGTTTTGGTTTAACGAAGACTTATGAAATCAATGTTTCGAACACAAAACGTCTGCAAATTTTGGTCTACATTATAAAGCCTTATTCCAGTGTCCTTGTAAAATTTAAATTATGTAGATGCGTCGGGCATTATACGATTTTCACGGATGAGTTGTGCAATGATGTGCTCTTAGACAGCTTATGATTTCGAGGACGGCGTCCGTGGCCGAATAGTTACTCCCTAAAGTTTCAAGGTGTTTCTCTGGTGTAGCTCGGTCGCATAGCGCTATAAAAACATCCGTAAGAAAGTATTCGGAGCTACACCTTGAGCTTCTAGGAAAGTGACGCCGACGAAGGTATGAGTTTGAAGCCACAATACTATAGCTTCTGTGTTGGCATACGGTGTGAGGGCCAGGAGGTATGGTAGCGACTGGTGGTCGGGATTGCTCTCCATGCACATCGGGAATTGTAACTCTTTAAACAGCCGAACAAACTTTAGGCGCTCTTTGGCGCGATCAATGATAGGCCAGCGTTGATCCTAATCATTAAAGTTGTGCCACGAGAGTCATGACTATTAATAGACCATTAATAGCAACAGTAAGTCGCCTTTGTGCGTGACCAGGAAGGAGCCAGAGAGCCTGTACTTGTACACAAGGGTATAACCGTAGCACACAATGGTATAAAGGTATCGAGATAGATATAGACTTCCTTATATCAAAATTATCAACATCGAAAAAATTTTTATTGAGTAAAGTATTTTAAGTAAGTATTTTATTTTAAAATTTTTAGTCTTTATTTAATTGCTTATTATTTCTCATTCTATTTAGTTCATTTAGTGACTCATTATTACACGAACTCTTTCCTGACAATTTGTTACAATCTAAGTCCTTATTACATAATCCTTCCATAGACTTTGCTCGACTCTGCGCCACTTATGCTTGTCCCTCCTCGAACTCCAAAATTTGTATGTCACTTCTACCGGACTGTATGTAATATTTGTTCCAAATATGAGCCAAATCGGACCACAAATACGATTTTTTGAATATCTCGATCCATGCGCCACCTAGCGGCGCTTTTTTCATAAGTCGCTTTCTATTCATGTATGTATTATGTGTTCCAAATATGAAAAATATCGGACCACAAATACGATTTTTTTAAATATATCGATCCATGCGCTACCTATCGGATTTTTTCTTATTATTGCATTGACATCGGGTTCTGAACTATATTCCAAGTTTCAAGCTTGTAGCTTATCGGGAAGTTACTTAAATTTCAATTACAAAATTCGTGGCAGCCAGTTAAGCAAACAGCCTGTCAATTCAAGCTAAATAAAATCGTTTTAAAATGTATACGGACGGCTTTAGTTGCATAAAAGTGTATGTGACGCCGAATTCCATACATGTTAAATTCCAATTAGAATTAGCAATTGATGCAATTGGTTTATATTCTCTAATTCATTAAACAATTAGAAATAGTTCAACTAATTCCCATTAGATAATTGAAATTTTTATTCTAATGGTAAATCTTATTGCAATTAGCAAAAAAAATTGCGTTACATTTACAATTAGAAATCTAATTGACTTCTGCTAATGCAATTAGATATTCAATTAGCTCGAATTAGAATCAATTATTTATATTTATTTACATCATTATTCGTTCACTTCAATAATTCTTTGAAAATGATTTATTTTTATCAAAATAATTGATTCTAATTCGAGTTAATTGAATATCTAATTGCATTAGCAGAAGTCAATTAGATTTCTAATTGTAAAGGTAAACCAATTTTTTGCTAATGGCAACTAATTGCAAATTAGATTTACCATTGGAATAAAAATTTCAATTATCTAATGGGAATTAGTTGAACTAATTCTAATTATTTAATGAATTAGAGAATTTCGCAAATGAAGGTTAATTAGCAATCATTAGCATTATCTAATCATTACTTAACATCTATGCCGAATTCCAATCAATATGAAATGAAAATGCATTCATACACACATACTTGATACAAAAGGTATGCATTCGCTAGCTGGCCTTTTTCACCGTTTTATCTAATTCAACATCTGGAGTGGTGGGAAGCTCTCGTTTAAACGCTTGGTTCACAGCGAACATACAAACAAGTTTCTGTTTTTTATTAAAACCGCATTTTTGCTTAAACAATTTGGGTTTATTACAAAGGAATTAATTTTTTTTTTCAAGCAGAGCAAACGTAAATATTTCAACAATTGTTTTGTTATATCCTGTTAGCCTAAAGCGTACTGATGATGAAGGCTTAGCTCCCTTCGAAATGGATTTATCTGCGCAGCTATGGCAGGTTGTCTGAAAAATTTTCTGCTTACTATTCCAAAAACAAAATAAAATTTTTCAATTTTAGAAAAATTAAAAAAAACAATAATCATTACAAAAAATTATTTTTCTGGCCTTGAGCTCGTTTCGAACTTGAAGTAAAAATTGCAAGTTAAATTGTAAGTAAGTAATATTTCAATCGAATGATTCGTTGAGGATTAATAGATTTTTAAGAAAAATCCTTTTTATACCATTTATTTAATTGCCAAAAATTGAATACAAAAAGAAACCAATTTACTTACACTGAAATAACTTGAAGAATAAAAAAGAAAAAAAAAAATAAATAAATACTTGGGGCAATTTACCTCCGAATAGATTTAGACCGACCTTCTCTTTCAAAAGAAGTGAGATTTCCTGCAAATTGGCCGGACGGGACCTACATTTTTTATTCCGACTCCGAACAGCATCTGCAAGCAGATGAATTTTCACTTTCTATGGCAGAAGTTCACTCGCAGTGTTTGCCAAACCACTGCCGAGAGGCGTCTCCGCTAAAAAAAACACATTTTTCTAGATATTCGCCGTGTTAGGCGGAGCACGCTACTACCACGCTACGGCGGACGCTGCGGATTAGTAAAAAATGCGATTTAAAATAGACGCTACAACTTAAAATTTCAATTGAATACACAGTTCGGGGTACACAAACTTTGAAAACTTTTTAACATTCGTGTGCGTAAAAGTGAGTTTTTTCTGCTTTTCCCCAAACACCGAAACATCATTCATTGACAGTAAATCAACAAAACTTCACATTTCAATTTAAGTTTTTGAAGGTTTATAAACTTTCAATTTAGCCTTGAAAAGCAAATTCCAATAATTGACTTTGCAAATCAGAGTTAACGAAAGCATAAAGCACGTTAATTGTGTTTGTTTTGGTAAAGTTTATGAATTGAAATTAAAAGCTTTCTTTTAACCTTTCAAATAATAAATATCTTTTTAAGGTACTTATAAAAACACCTGTAGTAGGCATCTTATCTATGTTGTGAGTACTTAGGAGAACTCCATAGCGTATGGCTGGGAGACTCCTGAGATCGCATCTACATTGTTTCGCCTTTTAGGAGGGTCGGAATATCGATGACCAAGAACTTTCAATCCCTATAATGCAGGTTGCAGAACTTGCCTCTTGGAAAACGTGCAGCAACGCGGTAAGTTAGGTTAGGTTAAGAGGGCATGCGTGGGAGTTTCCCACAATTCCACTTGGAGACATTTTTTGTCCATTGTAAGTGCCCTCGATGAGTACCCCGAGTGGCGACACATTCATCCAACCAGATTACTTCCTAGTTGTCGTCAAGGAGCCATTTGCTTTCTCTAATGAAATTAGGTTGGAGTGAAAGATCCACCTTTCCAGCATCTGCCTGTCGAAATACCGCGCGCCCAGAAATCAGAGTCAACTTGTTGGCAGTCCTGGACGTGGACAGAGAAAGTGATGAACCGACTTCCTTAACCTGACAGCTTCCTGCAGAGCGAGTTTATTCGATGTGCCACCATCGAAGCGTTGATTCAATAGCGAAATGATTGTCATTTTGATGACAACCTTAAGTACTCTCACTGCAGATTTGTTTAGCTTGAGAAGGAAGCTAGTTCCTTTCCTATACACATGGCCATACGGACTTTGAGACATCGCAATAAACCCACTAAGTCCACAGCAAGTCCGTTGCCCTAGTTTCATGTTCCTCGCTTTTCTTGGGGAGGTAACCCATCGGTGGTCGTACGGAACTTTCGCCTCGCTTATGTCCATTTCGGAACCTTTCCTAGCCATCTTATCTGCAAATCAGTAAAGCGAGATATTAAGATGCCTTATAGACTCCAGCGAGGCTCTAAACCTCCACACGATAACCGTCTTTACCACTTAGAATTCTAATGCCTTTGAGGCAACAGACTGTCGACAATGATCGTTATGTTGGCGTCTAGAACTGTACAATCCTGGAGCTCTCTCTATGGAATAGAGCTTCACTTGGAAGACACTGCATAAGTTAGGAAGTCGGTACGATTCCAGTTTCAGTTCCCTTATAAATTTTCCGTTGGAGTAGATTGTAATTTCCCTACCATTGTCTATGATCCCGTACCTGAGCTTCGAAAAAGATCTTGGGCCCACAATTGAGCCGGAGGGTTGGTGCGAAGGTGTAGAAATGGTAGAAAATACTATGCATGTGTATACGGATAGTTCCAAATTAATGGAAGAGGTTGGGTCTGCTGTTTACTGCGTCGATCCCGAAACAAGTAGATCTCACTGGCTTCCAGATTACTGCAGCGTCTTTCAGGCGGAAATTATAGCCATGAAGAAAGCAGGAGAAATTATGGAGGAAGCATGTTTAAGGTGCAGTCGCCCCAATATATACATATATCAAGAAGTTTTGGAATGAAAAGAAGTATTGGAAAAACTTCACTCAGGCCGGACCATACATCTATACTCGGTTCCCGGTCATACAGGGATAAAAGGCAACGAAAAGGCCGATGGGTTGGCAAAGCAGAAAAGGCGTGATTGTGAATATGATGGATCTGAGTCAAATAGTCTTAGTGATATTAAGATAGAAAACAATTTTCCCAGGGTCGAAGAGCAGGAACTGCGAAATTTATCAAAATTGCTCAGACCGCTACCCTATATGGCCTAATTCAAAAAGGCTTTAACCAATCGATTTTTAGAATATTTAAGAAAGAGCTTGAGTTTATTAGTTTAAAAGGAAATGTCCCTAACGTAACTAACGTCTATGTGAATTTTGCTTGCTTTCCCATGTAAAATTTAACTCTGATAACTTCACATTATTTCCCTTTTGTTCTAGCAGTGGCAGTATACCCAATTTTACAATCACTTTCTCATGGCCTTATTATCATGCCCATTATCAAGTCCCTCAGGTGGATATTTCTCAAAGCATTTAGTTTACAATGTGGTGGATGTTAAGAAAAGCATACCCCAAGGTATGCAGTGTGTGCATGTTGAGAAAAAATTTATCCTAAAGTCTGCAGTGTGTGGGAGGACGCTTTTGAAGTAAGGGCAAGGGTGTCATATTTTTCATTGCCTTTAAGTTGCTGGCAGGACGCCACCTTTAATAATATGCCCATGTGATAAGGGCTTTTAATTTGTAAAGACCGGGGTTGACCCTGTTATAATGGGTATGAGAATCCTCATACCTAGGGCAGACCAGTAGAAAAATAGGGTTTGCAGAATACTGTAACGAATGTTAGGATATTCCCCTTATTTCCAACCTTCTGCTAACGTTCGAATCGCAGAACTGTCGAATAAATAAATCCAATATTCTGTATTGATGTGTTCATGTACACAAGTGTGGCTTGTTTTAATGTTTTTGTGTTGTGATTATTTACTAACAGCATAGTGATGCTAATATTCGTCACAATACTATACAGTAGTCGCTCATAAATTAGAACCTTTAGTAATTAGAATTTCTAGAAATTAGAATCAACTTTTTCAACACATTACACGATCTGAAATTAGAATCGAAAAGCGTATATATACATATGTATATGTATATTTAATAAAAAAAACATGTGATATGTATTGCACTGGATTGTTACCTCATGTTTTCTCGTTTTTTATGCATAAAATTGAATAAGACAAAGTTTCATTGTAGTTTTTTAATGCAAATTGACTTAATTTTTAAGGTTTTATACAAATAAAAAAACGTCCAGGAATTTGAATTTTTCAGGAGTTAGAATCACCCTAAAAACAAAGTGGTTCTAATTTGTGCGCGACTACTGTATACCTAATGTTACGTATACGCCATGTCAGTCAACGCATGCTGAAAAATATAAATTAAATATATGTATACAGCCACTTATGGCCTAAAAACTAATACAGATCCCGGTTGTTCTTGATAACTAACTCGACAAGCACTTTCTCATGGATTAACCGTTTAAACAGTTATGGCCGTCCAACAAGGCGCGCCAGTCGCTTCTTCTCTCTGCCAACCGGCGCCAATTGGTCACACCAAGGGAGTTTAAATCGTTTTCCACCTGGTCCTTCCAGCGGAGTGGGGGCCGCCTTCTACCCCTGCTTCCATAACATCAATCTTGGCCGGAACGTCATTTTTCATTCGCATAAATAACATGGCTCTATTACCATACCCATTATTAATGCTCCTTATTGGATATTTCTCAAGGTATTTAGTTTATAATGTGGAGAAAAAGTATACCCCATGGTCTGCAGTATGCGGCATGATAAAAAAAAACTGTACCGTTATGTCTGCAGTGCGCGGCAGCACGCCCTTGCTCTTAGGGCGAGGATTGAAATTTCCCAAGGCCTTTATCTTGCTACGGATGGCAGGACTCCACCTTACAGAAATGGAAGATTTAAATGCTACAGTATTTTCAATAAAATAAAATAAAATATGTATAACTTATTTTTAGTTAATCGCATTTCTTTACTGCTCTCATCCAGGTGTTTATTTCTCACAATAAACAGCTGTTGGCTTTGGTGATACCACCTCGGGGAAGATTTTTTTCAACCCATCTCAACTCGATATCCAATGTAAGAGGCGTTGGGTATGTATTTGAGAACTGTACATTTCTTAAAATCTCTCAAAGGTCGGAAATAATTTGAGAATGACGTATGAGATCAACTCGAGAACTATACATTTTACAAAGGTTCGATAGTGATTGCAGAAAGAAGTTGGATATAAACTTGACAACTATCTGGTTTAAGAATAATTAGAGCATGATGTTGGATATCAGCTCCGGAACTAGATATATATTTCTCTAAGGCTGCAGAAATATATTTTCCATGCTTGTTGGGTAAACAAAATCCAGCGGTTGCAGTATCTACAAATTATCTAGATAATAAAAAAACAATGTTGCCGTACAAAAAAGCCAACCCCAAAGGCGGTCTTAAACTGTAACTGAAAAACTGTTTAGTAGTTTAACTGGAGTTTGACTTGGACTAGAGTTTAAGCAAACTGTGTATAAGCTTAGCTTAACCAACTCCTGAAAAACTGGGCCTAAGAGTGATTGTTGTACCTACGCTATCCGCATAACTAATTAGAGTAAATGTTATTCCAAAGGTTTTACCATTTCTCACTTCTAAAAGATTATTGCAGTCTAACCAGTTCAGTAGTCGATGGGTGCTGTATTCATAACTCATCAAAATCAGCGTTTGAATAATTGCAAATTGCCAATCGGTAGCAATTTTGTTACTAATGTAAGCAACATAAGGAAAGTTTTACAAGTCTTACAAGCAGGTACTCATGTAAATCACATTTGATAAATATTTTACTAAAATCTTCTTACAAAGACAACTTAGGATCTATTGTAGAATTAAATATTATATTCAATAACGAGCCGTACCCGTACGCATCATACGCAACCAATATAAAAGTCTCTTATCAAATATCAAAAGAAATCAGCTGTTCTATGAGGAAGAGCAGAGTTGCATTGCATCAAGATACCTTCAATTTTGATCAATGTTCAATATAACTGTAGAAAAAATAGCTAAATACTTGAATACAAGCAAAAAATTTCTTTTAATTACTGCAAATAAGGTGTGCTAAATATATTCCAAAGTTATCACAGTTTATGTCTGTTTAAAGAATTAACTTGAATTTTCTTAAAGATAAGTAGTATTGTTTGTGTGTGTATGATAACTTTGAGCGATCAGCTGTTAGTTGCGCTACTTGTTAAGGTTTACAATGTTTACTATACAAAAGAACAATTTCTGGATTGTTTTTGTTACCTCCCGGGGTAGCTAAAGAACAAATCTATATAAGACAAAATGTTGAATGTGACTAAAATTGGTTAAATTTTGCTTCAAGTAAATAATGCAAATATTCAATTTAAATGCCTTTGTTACATATTAAATAAATCGCATGCATGATATGCAAAAGGTTTTGGCTCGCAATCCACTGAGATTTTTGGTATTACCAATTTATATGGCCAATATGTCAGTACTCCCCCAAAACTTTGGGGAGATTTTATGCTGCTACAACAACAACAACAGGACAGAAGATTAGTGTAAATGAATTTGTATCTGTATTATTCAACAACATATTTTGTTTGAACAGTCCTTCTCAACATCCACTATTGGAAATGTATTCGAGAGGTACTGTTAAGGAACTGCTCGCTGTACTTACTGCAGTAGTTGACGAAAGAGAAGTAGAACTACGTTCCTCTTCAGAAATTACAGGCGCTATTTCTACTGAAGTTGCATTCCTTTGTTCTGAGGAAGACGGACGCTTATGGCGTAGATGGTCATTTAAATTTGATGTGTTTCCAGAAAATTAAAATTTTTTTTTATACATGGCATTTAACTTCATTGCCATTTTTGGTGAAAAAAGCCGAAGATCTCTTCAATCCAGGTCGCGTTATAAATATCTCTACACAATTTAAATAGTTAAAGCACTTCCTCAGATAAAAATTTGAAAGAATTACCACGCTTAAAACGTTTGTCGATTAGGTTGAAGTATGTTAAGCGTTAGAATTAATTTTAATACCTTTTTTAATTGAAATCCCAGTAAAAAGTTAAATAGAACACACGATTCTAAAAAATAGTAATGAACGAATTTCAAATGACTATCGAATGAATGAAAATGGGTGAATTATCGAATAACTCGATAGTTTTCATTCGATAGTTCCCAACACTAATGTAAATAGAAATAAAACCTGGGGACAATACAAAGGATGAATCACGCACTCAATATAAAAAAAAGAAGAGAAAACAAACAGCAACTGAACAGAGAAATTAACATCACACAAGAGTGGAATGCGTAAATAAAAATACAAGTCTAACAAATAGTGAAAGCAAAAGTTTGTTTATTTATTGGGTTATATTTTGTTTCTCTAAATTAAATGAACTGATACGCCATATAACGTCAGCAATTCAACTTATTTAAGAAGCACAATTTTTATCTTTCTGTCTGCAAATTTTTTGTTTTTAGCTGATTTCGTCAAGATAATATAGATTTCTTTATGACGATTATTTACAAATCTATGGCGCCAGCAAAGTAATATATTTACTTACCATGACAAATATTTAGCTTTTTATATGATTGTATTAATATTATGTAAACATCTTAAATTTCTGGCTGGTTATAAAAACGTAATAGTTTTGTAGGAGAAAATTGAAGTTACAAATAACCAAAATCGAATTTGCATATTAAGAGCAGACAAAATTACAAAAATTTAAGAGCTAAAACCTCTGATTATGATATGAAAACAAAAAATTGCTGGAGTTTCAACTTGTCAAACTTGTCAAACTTTTTAGATTATTATATTAAATGGTTTTCGAGACATTTTTAAAGATATTGCGAGATAGAAGAAAAATCAAGGTATGTAGACAATTTTTCGCGCCATAGCTTTTTGATGGTTTAGCTAATTCTTCTACTACAACTTTTGATGTATAAACATCTTTGTTAACGGTATGGAGAATACTGACCGTAAGCGTAACGTGTAAGCGTAAGCGTAGAAATAGTCTTTGTAAGCGGTATGCTGTATGGGGGATATGTGTGTGAATAATGTAAGCACAGGTGTAATTTGTAGTATTGGTATATGTTCTGTATAGAGTACAAGAGAATGTGTTTTGAAATAATAAAAAATGAGAGCGTAAGTGCAGTCACTACACTGTAGCGTAATAGCGGACCATGCTGCGGGATGAAGTTGATATGAGAAAACTCACACAAAAACTCAAGGCATACACATCACTTGCATATATATCAAAGTTTCTGAGCTTATACATAATTTTTGTGCATGCAAGTGCAAGTGATGTATACACTGCTGGTATGTTGAAAATAAAATATAACCGTATTTGGATGAATTTATGTGAAATAAAAATTGGGCAAAGATAAAAACCAAATAATTAAAAAATAAATTAATTAAATTGAAAAAAGAAAAAAAAAAATAAAATAAAACAAAATGAAGTAAAATAAAATAAAATTAAATTAAATGAATCAAATGCAACTAACTTAAATTAAATTACACTAAATTAATATAAATTTAATTACAGTTAATTCAACCGATCTTTAATCAACGAGTTTTCCCTTTGTTATAGGAAACTTATATATTTGTTATCGGCGTCTTATCGAAAAGTTATCGATTTTATTATAAAAAATTTATCGATTTGCTCCGGAAAGTTATCGAGTTCTTATCGGAGTGTTACCAATTTGTTATCGGCATGTTATCGATTTGTTAACGTCGACTTATCGTTCATTCAAGTTAAAACAAGTAAGGAGGTTTAAGTTAAAGCGAACGGAACATTTTATACCCGGCGGCCGCCGTACTGTGCTGGTAGCGTGCTCCGCCTACCACAACGAAGGTCCGGGTTCAAGTTCCGGGCAAAGCAACATAAAAAAATTTCAGAAATAAGTGCTTTTAATTAAAAATAAGTTTTACTAAGCGGGGTCGCCTCTAGGCAGTGATTCGGAAAACACTCCGATCGTATTTCTGCCATGAAAAGCCTCTCAGTGAAAACTCATCTGCCTTGCAGATGCCATTCAGAGTAGGCGAAAAACATGTAGGTTCCGTACCTCCAATTTGTAAGAAAAATTAAAAGGAGCACAACGCCAAATGGAAGAGAATTTCGGCCCAAATCTTTTCGGAGGTACATATGTATATCGCGCCTTGCATTTCTTTGTTTCTTATTTATATTTTGTTTTTACAAGGTGTATATATTGTAACGAATTTTGGGGAATCCTGGTTATTACGCACCTTCTGCTAACGTTCGAATCGCTAAATCACTCCAATATTATGTATTGCAAAATGGTCTTTGTTAGAATACTTTGGGAGTAGTACAATTATACTTCACAATAAATCAACTAAATCAAACTGGTTAGTTATTACTCAGCTTGCGCTGCTTTTATACTCTCTGTTGCCTCGTCTGCAGGTCTAGACGTTTCACCTTCTAGAACTCTTGTATCTCCTGCTTGGTAAACAGCTATATACATGTATATCTGTAGTCCATGCCTCTCCCGTAGCCATATGCCTGTGTATGTGTAAGTAACTTCTTCAGCTGATGACCACATGTGTGTGCGTGAGATATCTCTTCGTTGCCTTGTATGTATGTGTGCAAATAATGACTGATGTATTCATGTACACAAGTGTGGCTGCCTCATGTTTTTGTTGTTGCGTGATTATGAGCCTAGTGATGTCAACATTCTCCACAATATATTATAGCAAGGATAACCGCCATGTTGTATTTTAACAGGATATCGCGAATGGCATTTGATTTAGTAACTTTTAAAATGTCTTCTTCAAAAAGTGGGCGGTTCCGCGCCCGTTTTCTGAAATTTTACCAAATGTCTATTTCGATTAATCGCTTTATTGGCGTTTTATAATGAATCATTGCACTTTTTAAATTTTTTTGAAACTTTCGATATCGAAAAAGTGGCCAGTATACCAAATTTCGTAACGATATCTCACTTTATGCTCAAGTTATTTTGTAAGGGCTCACATTTTTTTCGATCCGGATAATTATGATGTAACGAAGTCTGTTTCTATCTCGATTCCTTCACGCCATTACATACTATCCTTATCCAATTAAGGTTATAAATAAACTTGTGTACAAGTACAGTTCACGAGAAGGGGATCCTGCAAACTCCGCCAACTATCACGGAATCAGCCTTCTTAATATCGCATTTGAGATCCTATCAAGCGTATTGTACGAAGGATTGAAGCCCACCGTGAATCGGTTGATTGGATTTTATCAGTGCGGCTCCAGACCAGGTAAATTTAGCATCGACCCGATTTTCACTATGCGCCAAATCTCGAAAAAAACACGAAAAAAGAATTTACACACATCTTCTGTTTGTCGATTTTAAAGCCACCTTCGACAGCACGAAGAGGAGCTACCTATATGCTGCTAAGTCTGAATTTGGTTTCCCCGCAAAATTTATATGGCTATGCAAACTGACGTTGAGCAACACCATCAGCTCAGCCAGAAAGGCCTTTCCTAGCCGTTTCACACAGGATGACACCCTATAGTGATTTAATTTGATGCTAGAGAAAATAATACAAGCTGCAGAACATCATCGCTCTGGAAGAATAGGAAGCACAGGAAGAGGGTGGCCCCTACTCCGCTAGAAGGACGAGATGAAAAACGATTTAAATTCCCTTGGTGTGACTTATTAGCGCCACCCAGCCCAACGAAGAAACGATTTGGCGCGCCTTGTTGGACGGCCATAACCGTTTAAACAGTTAAGCGTCAATAAAATAAGTAAGTGAAAGTACACGCACGATATGTATGAACCTAATATTGTATAATTGAAAATGAAACACATCTGCCAAGCAAAAAGCTGCCACAAAAAAATTAAAATTTGCCTTTTGGTGTGAGTAATCCAAATCACGAGGATTCTCCCCTGTCTATATACAAATACTAAATTTGTTTGACGTATTTCTTATTATTTTTTTTTTTCACTTTAATGGGGAATGTTTGAATTATGTATAAATAATTTTTTGTGGTTCATTTTCACCTTTTAATCTGGCAGGGGACATTTAATTGGCGAACGGCCAATTTTATTAAACATTTTTGATTTCACACTGCACATCAAAGTTGATTTGAATGTAATGAAATTCTTGTGGTTAAATACTTATAATGCAAAATAGGCATATATATCATTTTTGAAGCACTCTTGTCATTAATCATTCAGAGTTGTAGTTTGTGGTTTATAATCAAGCAACACTAATATTTGCTTTCATAAGATATCTCATACACCGAAAGTAATGAAGCTGGTTAAATCAACAAATTATCTTTGTTGTTCTTCAATTAACAGATATTCCGTAAAATTTATTGCATTTTGTAAAGAAAGCAAACTTGTTTAGTTATTTCAACAGGAGAAAAACTGTTGATCTTAAGTTAACAATATTCTGTAAAATAGACAGATTCTCAATCAATCTTAATGATTTTTCTGTTAAAAGAACTGATTTCGTTGTTAATTTCAACAGCGAGCAACTATTACTCAGAATATCAGCTTATTTTAAAGATAAACTCCTATCATATCAACAGCTTTCACTGTTTTTTTAATGTTGACGGAAATCTGTTATTTTAACAGCTTTCATTAGTTCTCTTGGGGTGACATTAATAATTTTTAGTTAACAGAGCAGAGCTAGGAGGCCACCGTGGTGTGAGGGTTGCCATATTAAAATCTGTAGAAAATTGTATTTTATTATTTTGCTTTAACAGAGCTGATAAATGAACTGTTTTATTTGCGGATTTGATTGTATAAACATAACAATTTGGGCGAAGTTAATTCAACAGATATTGGCGATGAATATAAATTGACAGAAATATCGGTTGAGTTGACCAGCTTTTTCTCTGTCAGTGTAGAATATATACAAACAGGCACACATATTGACAACCACGGTTGCCACTTTGGTCCATTTGGACCAAAAATGGTCCATTCCAACCCCATTTGGTCCGCTGGTTCATTTTTCTCAATTTTGGTCCTTTTTAGGCAGTAGCGCCGATTTTGGTACTTTTCTTTCTTTTTCACTGAAAAAAAAAATTCTAAATACTGCTCATAAAATCTACCACAAATTCATCAGCCCACATATAATTTTCAATTTACTTCAATGGAATTCTTACCACGAAGATTGCTCAGTCAATAAAATGTAGCAGGACAATGACACATCGCCTGGGAGATAATTTAGGTGAGGCATTAAAGAGAGAAGTGTTGGATCTTTGGGCAAACACATTGTCATTAATTTTTGATGAAACAACGGACTTATCAGAAAAAAGTCTTGTTTTAGTGACTAGATATTTCGATCAGTTATCAAACACTTATCGTGATAGATTTTTGTGACTAGTCAAGCACAAAAAATTTATTTCAAATACACGTGTGTCTTTAAGTAATATGACAATGAACAGAAAACTGAGTAAAAGGGTGAAACTAATTTGTTCCAAACAAAAAGTGATATGTACCTTTCAATTTTCTTACAAAAAAAATTGTGTGCAAAAACTTTGAAAGCGTTACTTTTCGTTTAGAACATCGATATTTCAGTCTTTCTCACCCAGCTCAAAGTAGCTCAATGAGTTGAAGGAATCCCAGGACTATTGTGGTGTAAAGCCATTCAAGATACTTGAAAACTTAGTATATTGGCACGAAGAACATTTTAACTGGAATTAAGAAGGAAATACTTTTTTAAAGTGATAGCTTCATTAATGTGGAACGAATGGCGATTAAAAAATGTATTACTTCCTTTATATTAAGTCGGTTGAATGTTTGTACGCTTTTCATACAAATCTTACTCCTTGAGCTACAAACGTGAAACTTTACACATAGGTTAGACACGGTGACAATGCAACAAAAGGACAAAAATCCGTTAGGCGGCGCACGGATTCAAAAAATTTGATAATAATTTGGAAATTTGAAACCGTGTTTTAAGTAACTTCTCTATGAGCTAGAGACTTGAAATTTCAAACTTAATTCAGAGGTCGATGGCAGCCGATGACACGATACAAGGAATTTTGGGATTGATTTTTATGTAAGTTCTCATTGAGCTACAACTGTAAAACTTCACAAATAGGATAAGACGTCGATAAAATTTATATATGAATTTGGAAATTTGGTCTTTTGAGATCGATTTTAAAATAACTTCTCATTGAGCTACAAACATGAAACCTCCGAGACAGGTTAAGACACCGTGACAAAGGAACAAAAGGAAAAAATTCCGTTAGATGGCGCACAGATCAAAAAAATTAGATAATATTTTGGAAATTTGAAACTGGGTTTTAAGTAACTTCTCAACGAGCTAGAGGCTAAAAATTTAGAGCTTAATTCAGAGGTCGATGACACAATAAAAAAGTTTCGCTAAGTGGCGCACGGACTGAGACATTTAGAAAAATCAAACGGAACGAAGAGAATTTTGGGATTGATTTTTATGTAAGTTCTCATTCAGCTACAAGCGTAAAACTTAACAGATAGGTTAAGACACCGAGAAAATGTAAGAAAAGGAGGAAATAAAAATAAAATAGAAAAATGTTAAGTACTTCCTTTATATAAATGGACAAAAATCAGCGAAAAATGTCTCCTTATATAAAGATATATTCTTGCTAAACTTTGAATTTTATATTTTCGCATAGAATTTGGAAAAATATTTATGAGAATTAAAATTATAAAGGTGGAGCGCAATTGATTGATTAATAATATCTCCTTTCCTACCAACATTCCAATCCAAGTAAAGTGTGCTCCACTTTTACATATAATTTAACTTCTCATAAATAATTTTGCAATTTCTATGTTAAAATTTAAAAATCAAAGTTTAGCAAGAATATGTCTTTATATAAGGAGTCATTTTTCGCTAATTTTTTCCATTGATATAAAGGAAGTGCTAAAAATTTTTTTATTTTATTTTTATTTTGAGATCTGTAGTGGAATTCACTAACTTATAACAATGCGATTTGTCGATATTTTTATTCACGATTTTGTCGCTTGCCTTATCGATTGTGCTATACACTAACTTAGTTTTAACGACTCGAAATAGTTGACACTTAAATTTCGTTTTAACAGTAGCAAGGTGGCAGCACAGCTTAAAGAAACCTAAAAAATGCGTAAAGCATAAAAGGAATGCCAAAAATAAATAAATTGCGTATACTAACTGCTTTTAAATGTTTATATTGTGCAAGTTTTTACCTTTTTTCTAACAAAAGGGTAGAAAATGCGGTATTAATTTCATATTTCTCAACATAACCAATTTCGCACATTAAAATAGAATGGTGTCAACAAGTAATAGCACCCAAAGAAGACGCCGTACCTCAACAGAGCAGCTAAGTCAGATGGTGGACTATTTGATGAAAACTCCAGGATTAGCGGGATCTATGTTTTTAAAGCTGCATAGAAAAGCCGAATGCGACAAAAAGTGGAGCGAAATGATCATCTTGTGATAAAAGGTACGCCAAGTACTAAAATGCCATTTGATTTATAAATAAAGCAACTTTTCCTATTTGAAAGTATCTAATTAAAGTTCCGATTTTCTTTTTTAACTAAACTTGGCAGAAATGTTAATTTCGTGATCTTTAACGCAGCCAATGTACTTGCCGTTTATTTAACAAAACACAGCTGCTCATCGATAAACGAGTATCGATACAAAATAGTTACTGAATAACGAAATCGTTATAGTTATCGATTCGCAAATAAAGCGTTGGCAAATGTCGTTAAAAAAGTTAGTGAATTCCACTACTGGTCCTTTTTTATACCTTTCATGAACATGAAATGGTATATTAACTTTGGTCCGATGTTTGTAACGTTGAGAAATATAGAAGATAGACTCACCATTAAGTATACTGAATTGATCAGGGCGACAAACTGAGTTGATATAGCCATGTCCGTCTGTCTGTTTGAACGCAAACTAGTCCCTCAAATTTTGAGATATCTCAATGAAATTTGGCACAAGGATGTATTTTTGTATTATATAAGACATTTGTCGGATCCGGTAGGATCGGACCACTATTACATATATCTCCCATACAACCGATCGTTTAGATAAGACGATTTTGGTCATTCCTGCCGCAATTTAGAAAGTATAAACGTGAAACTCGGTGATATATATTCTAATATATCATAGAAGATATCTTAAAAAATCATTTCGATCGGAGCTATATATAATATATATCCCATACAACCAATCGTTCAGATAAGGGGGTTTTTTGCCATTTTTTTATATTTATCTTAAAATCATTTAGGTATGTACATCTGTTCACTATATATTTCTTATCTTATACAGCGCATTATTTGGAGATTACGAATGGGATAAGATTATTGTTCATGAAAGGTATAAAGTCTTCGGCACAGCCGAAGACAGTCCCGTCCTTACTTGTTTTTGGTGAATTTTGGTCCAAATGAAAGCATGGTGTGGCAACCGTGTTGACAACAAAGAATAGTTTTGTTGCATTTCATATTGTTTACGTCTCAATTTGAGTAAATTAAAAAATTAGCAAGATCTAGATTTTGTCAGTTTAAAATGCATATAATTAATAGTCGAAGCTGTTCATAAAATTCAATGGGCTAAAGTGTTTATATGTATAGATAGATGAATTACAACAATTTTAACAAAATACATTGTTCCGAATTTTTATGAATGGCATGTACATTATGGTGGTCCTTAAATATTATTTTTTTCAGTTCAGCTATCGAATTAGTAGGTATGTTTATGTTATCAAGTTTTCTATAACAAAAATAACTAGTCTTCTATGGGTTAGGGGTTAGAAAATGCACGCGGTAGGTATACCTATCGTAAAAGACGATTATGATACCACGGCTTACCCACTCCATGAGTGGTGTATTGCTCGAAAGTAAGCAATGTGGACGCGGGGAATCACTTGCACGACCCTATCACGGTAGATGTAGATATTGTATCATTGATACTTGTTCACGCAACGCCGCGGCTGTGGTTTCACTACTTTCCGTGGTGTAACCAATTTATGTCGGTTAGCAGAGTGAGAAAGCGACTGGCACGCCTTGTTGGACGGCCATAACCGTTTTAGCGGCTCAGCGCCAATTAAGTAATTAATCTATGACCGATGATTTTGTTCTTACCTTTTGAAGGGGAGAAACCAAAATAAAATTGCTCAATTGATTTTTATAGATCACCCTATTGGAAAAAGTGCAAAAAAAGTACAATTCTTTTAAATTTTATAATGAAATCGTGAAAATATTACTTGGCCTGTCCACCGACATGATATTGGGTATTCTGATCGCTTACCTGCGTACGTTCTGTGTTCGTGTCCTGTGCTCGCGATGTCAAGGCTCCACAAACTAGGGGCGGCAGAGTTGCCAGAGTTCGAGGTAGCAATAAGGCAAATTTCTAAGAAAACTTCAAACAAATTCTGGTAACTTTATGGACAGATTCAGTCTATGTGAGGTCTTTATTGACCGGCCAGTTGAACCTAACTTCCTAGTATCGCACTGCAGTTTGTGTGTGAAATTCATAAATTAATATTTATATTAAGAGCGTATTTATTTTGAGGCCTATTTTGGCATCTAGAAAAACTTTTGAGTGTGATTTCGAGGAAACAAAAACCTTTCTAACACCGTAATAAACATATTCCCACATATACATACATATATGCGAAATATACAGCGCGAATTGAAATGCGTCACTCGATTTAATCAATTTTAATTTGTACCGAATTTATTTTGCAGGCTGTGAATGCACGGACATTTTTTTAACAGCTATAAATACTTTAAATAAAAGACGAGAGCAATTAAAATTATTGGCGCAAAAAAAGTTTAAATGTACGCGTTAATAATTACATATGTTTGTATGTGTAATATTCTATTAAAAAATTACTTTAAGGTACATATGCGCATATATGGAAAACCCCGATCTTTTGTTATTTACTGGGAAATATAGGGTCACTAATTGGACTAAGCCTTAGCTTGCAGAGGTAATCCTTGCGCCAACTCTATAGCTCTATTGTGGTCCCAATATCTCTTTCGAAGCTCAGGCGCGCGATCATTTAGTCCGTTTGCGTTATACTGCCGTGGCTATACAGCCTTAAGCCTTGCTGCAGCAGCTAGCGGTATATATTTGGTCATTAGGTCTGCAGGTGGAATGTGCAGAATGGCATGCAATGCTGCTGTCGGGATAGTTTTCGGGGCTACCGCTAAGCTAATCTTTGATAATCTGCATACCCCCTCAACTTTTTTGGTAGACGTACTTTTTTGTGTGTCTGCCCACCTACTAGGACCCCACGCAGGCTTTCTTTGCTATATCTTCCACATGGAGTTTCCACCACAACTTACTATCTAGTATAATTGCTAGCTATTTTGTGCTGTACTTTTCTTGTCGGGCTACCCCTCCAAGCTTATGCTTGGTCCAACTAGGGACCTTGTATTTCCTAATAAATAATAAAAAATCGGGTTTTATCGCGTTAGCGGATAACTCGTCTCCAGTTGCCCTTCATAAAACTTCCTAAAAAATATTGGCCCGTAATCATAGTCGAAATAAAATAGAGTTGTATTGGTTTAAACATGGTTCTAAATTAAATATCATTTTAAGTCTGTTATAGTCCACTTAAACACTATTTTATCTCTAAAAAAGTATTTTAAATTTAAAATAACATGAGCGCGATTTTAAGTTGGTGGTCTGCTGTCAAAAGTTGCGAGAAACTAAACAATTTGCTATTTAAACGCGATGAACTTAAATGGAAGTGGAAAAGGGCTTCCCCGTCAAGCAAATATATGCCAGGAGCTAATTTGTTATACCTAGAATGCGTATTAATATTTTTGTGACGAAAATTAGACAATTTTAAAATGTGCGATGGTTACTTGGCTCCACATATGCGAAATCTTTAATTAAGACTATTCCGCATTCAAAGATATTTGTGAGTTTTGATATTTTAGTATCTTTTAAAGAAAAAGTAGCATCCTATACTGATTGTGGCATTAAATTTAGAAATAAATATTCAATGGAAGGAATTATTTACCACAGGCGTCGATTTTTAATACATGTCAAAAAATTTCGGGAGAGGTGTCAAAAGACGTGTTTTAATTTTGGAAGTAATAATCCTGTACTCTGTCGAGATATTTTTGCAAGAAAAAAATTTTAAGACTTTCATGTGGTTGATGTAATTTTGGTGATATTGTTGTACACAGAAAAGAATTAACTAAAAAGGCGTTTTGCGTTGATAAAACTTTTACCAGTTTCGCAGCCGTTTGAGGGTAATTATTCGGTTGTTTTGTAAATATCTATTAACAAAAGTACAATTTCTTATTTCCGACTTCTAATTATTGAATTACATTACAGAATTTTTTAATTCAATTTTGCTGGCACTTCCTTTTGTGTCTTCTATTCCCCTTTACATTTGCCAATTCCTATTAAAAGAAAGCGTGAAATAAAACATGGAATACAACAAGAATTAGCAATAAAAATTTTAAGAACTGCTTGGTAAGGGCGCTGCTGAACTACTTCCCCCCTTAACACCCTCTTAGTCTATGTCATGATCGACTTGAGTTCAATGATTTTCTAATGTAAAAGGGACTTACACTTTGCAGGTCCATGTACAATGGCTCAACATTCTAGGTCACTTCTTTCCTATGTAAAACTATACTAAACTCTCTTTATTTATGCTGACTTTGCGAAGACAAACCTAAATTTGATTTAACCTGATTATCATTGAATGTCCTGCATGCTTATTAGTATCGAGGTTAGAGATATCCCTATTCGGTTTCGGGTCTATTAAATTGAACGGCTTTAACAGTTAGGGTCAACTAACATTTAAGGTTTGCATCATTTTGGTCGTCACATCTGTCTTAATGGAAACAACTTTTCTTTACAACATTCTTACAAACTATATAAACTATTCAACATGAATACGAGTGTATGAGAAGATAGCCTTGTTGCTTCCTTTGCTTTAAGGAGCCTAAACGCGTTTCACTACTTATGCGTTTATGTTGCGAGATTTAAATAATTTTTTAGGAACGAAATTAAGTAAATTTTCTTTAAATAAGTATGTTCATGTTCAATTAATAGATTGTGCACTCAATTTTAAATTGACGGCTGATAAAAAAAACAGCGAATGTTTACAAAACGTTTGCTAACAATTTTTAAATAGAATTGAATGATAATTATCCGCCACCGGATTATGATCAAAACGCGTTTTCTGGTACTCCTTTGACAATTTTTGTGGTATTGTAAGAGTTTTTGTCAAGTAAAAAATTTCCATTTTTTATACGTGGAGTCAAGTAACCACGGTTGTGAACAGGGTGAACTTTTAAAATGTCTTAAAAATTTCTTCGTAGCGCCAATCAATACCTTTTTTTCATGCCCGGATACCCTGTCCATGCCTATTTTAGCTGAAAACTGTATTTAATATGTGTATGACAGACCAAAATTTTAAATCCCATTTTTACTTTAGGCAAGATTTTAACTAAAGAGTATTTTAGTCAGCGACTATGATTACGGGCCATTACTTACAAAAATAAAAAAATTTTTACTATACTCGTTGTAGGTTATTAATAAGGTAATTTTTGTAATCCTAAAAAAAATCATGTAACTTTTTTTAAAATAAAATTTTAATGACTTATTTTGCATATAATTTCTGAAAACCACAAAAAAAACAATAAAAAAGAAATTCACTAAAGAGTCATACACTTTCTCCAATTTGGAAGTTGTGTACTTAATATTTTTTCATAAGAATCGGTGGAACCTTAAGTTATTATGCTGACTACAAAGAAATGTGCTGAGTGACTTAAGATAAAGGTGCGATATTAATGTACGCCCTACAACTGTCCCACTGCTTTTCGAGAGGAATGCAATATTACAAATGCAAGAACAAAAACTCTCTCATTGATCTGGGGAAGTAAAAGAACGGGTTTTATTACTCTCTCGCCTAGAGCTTATTTTTTTAGTTTCGAGAGTGAGGGCAAAGTATGTGTTCTCAGAAGGCAGTGTTCTCAGAAGTGGTTAAAGTGAAGTGAAGTGAAGGGAGTACTTCGGAACTATCCAAAAATAGTTTTGAATTCTACTGGGCTTAAAAAAAATTATTCCATAAATTGAAGAAACATTTTCACTCAAATGAATGAAAAATTGTATACAAAAGTAAGAAATTCTTATTCATAAAAATTTTCCCCAATATACATACATATGTATATAGGGCGGGTGAAATCCCAAGCTACAGAAGGTGAATTAATGCGCAATAATCATTTAATTATGCATATGCTGGTTTGAAAGTATGTGCTTAATAAAATTTTACTGCAAGTAATAATAAATCCTCATTTACGTTAGCTACCGGTAATGAATGACACATTGTGAAACGCACACTACATATGTCCTACAGTAGATTGTCCGAGTAAAAGTTCTAATAAAATTGGCATTCAGTAAGGGATCCTGTGCTTTGTAGTGATATATTTATTTTTATATTGCTTAATAAGGTTTTACGTTTTTAATCAATATAAAGTGGGAGTTCTGCACAAATGAAAAATTGATATATGGCATTTTCAGATCAAATGAAACTTGTTTCAAATCAATGAAACTTTTTTGCAAATTAAATGAAACTTTTTTCAAATCAAATGAAACTTTTTGCAATTTAATTGAAACTTTTTTGCAAATCAAATTAAACTTCTGCAAATGAACTGAAATTTTTTTCAAATCAAAATAAACTTTTTCAAATCAAATGAAACGTTTTTCAAATCAAATGAAACTTGTTTCAAATCAAATGAAACTTTTTTGCAAATCAAATGAAACTTTTTAAAAAACAAATGAAACTTTTTGCAAATTAAATGAAACTTTTTTGCAAATCAAATTAAACTTTTGCAAATGAACTGAAATTTTTTTCAAATCAAAATAAACTTTTTCAAATCAAATGAAACTTTTTTCAAATTAAATTAAACCTTTTTTCAAATCAAATGAAACTTTTTGTAAATTAAATGAAACTTTTTTGCAAATCAAATTAAACTTTTGCAAATGAACTGAAAATTTCAAAATAAACTTTTTCAAATCAAATGAAACTTTTTTCAAATCAAATGAAACTTTTTTGCAAATCAAATGAAACTTTTTTGCAAATCAAATTAAACTTTTGCAAATGAAACAAATTTTTTTCAAATGAAAATAAACTTTTTCAGATCAAATGAAAATTTTTTCAAAACAAATGAAATTTGTTTCAAATCAATGAAAATTCTTTGCAAATTAAATGAAAGTTTTTTCAAATCAAATGAAACTTTTTTGCAAATCAAATTAAACTTTTGCAAATGAACTGAAATTTTTTTCAAATCAAATGAAACTTTTTTTCAAATCAAATGAAACTTTTTTGCAAATCAAATGAAACTTTTGCAAATGAAACAAATTTTTTTCAAATGAAAATAAACTTTTTCAAATCAAATGAAAATGTTTTTAAAACAAATGAAATTTGTTTCAAATCAATGAAAATTTTTTGCAAATTAAATGAAAGTTTTTTCAAATCAAATGAAACTTTTTTGCAAATCAAATTAAACTTTTGCAAATGAAATGAAATTTTTTTCAAATCAAAATAAACTTTGTCAAATCAAAATAAACTTTTTCAAATCAAATGAAACTTTTTTTCAAATCAAATTAAACTTTTTTCAAATTAAATGAAAGTTTTTTCAAATCAAATGAAACTTTTTTGCAAATCAAATTAAACTTTTACAAATGAACTGAAATTTTTTTCAAATCAAAATAAACTTTGTCAAATCAAAATAAACTTTTTCAAATCAAAATAAACTTTTTTTCAAATCAAATTAAACTTTTTTCAAATCAAATGAAACTTTTTTCAAATCAAATTAAACTTTTTTGCAAATCAAATGAAACTTTTTTCAAATCAAATGAAACTTGTTTCAAATCAAAATAAACTTTTTCAAATCAAATGAAACTTTTTTTCAAATCAAATGAAACTTTTTTCAAATCAAATGAAACTTTTTTCAAATGAAATGAAACTTTTTTCAAAACAAATGAAACTTGTTTCAAATCTATGAAAATTTTTTGCAAATTAAATGAAAGTTTTTTCAAATCAAATTAAACTTTTACAAATGAACTGAAATTTTTTTCAAATCAAAATAAACTTTTTCAAATCAAATGAAACTTTTTTCAAAACAAATGAAACTTGTTTCAAATCAAATGAAAGTTTTTTGCAAATGAAATGAACCTTTTTTCAAATTAAAAGAAACTTTTTTCAAATCAATGAAAATTTTTTGCAAATGAAATGAATGTTTTTTAAATCAAATGAAACTTTTTTGCAAATGAAATTAAATTTTTTTCGATCGCGGGTTCGAATCGAGCTCAAGGCCTAACAATAATTTTTTATCATTATTATTGTTATGATAAATTTTTTCTTAATTCTTCTATTCTAATATAAAAATTTTTTCAATTAAGAAAAAATTTATCATAACAATAATAATGATAAAAAATTATTGTTAGGCCTTGAGCTCGATTCGAACCCGCGATCTTAAAATCAGTAGGCCGATATAACAACAAAAATTGTTAATACATCCCAGAGCACGGGGAAAAAGTGTCAATAAAATATGACACTATGGCAGCATTGCCAACAAACAAGTCCAATTTTCACAGCCATTCTGCAACAGATGTCGCAGTGTTGTGAATATCAATTGGCACGAACCAGAATAGAAGTAGGATTAATGAAGACAAACAAAAAACCGCTGTGATGGCTGAATGGTTATAGCAGCGGCGCCTAAACGTTGCCGATGAAGGAATTTAGCAGTTCCCGAAATGGATCTATACAACGAGCTTTGGCAGTTGTCTAAAAATTTTTTCTTTCTTCTATTCTAATTTAAAAATTTTTTCAATTAAGAAAAAATTTATCATAACAATAATAATGATAAAAAATTATTGTTAGGCCTTGAGCTCGATTCGAACCCGCGATCTTAAAATCAGTAGGCCGATATAACAACAAAAATTGTTAATACATCCCAGAGCACGGGGAAAAAGTGTCAATAAAATATGACACTATGGCAGCATTGCCAACAAACAAGTCCAATTTTCACAGCCATTCTGCAACAGATGTCGCAGTGTTGTGAATATCAATTGGCACGAACCAGAATAGAAGTAGGATTAATGAAGACAAACAAAAAACCGCTGTGATGGCTGAATGGTTATAGCAGCGGCGCCTAAACGTTGCCGATGAAGGAATTTAGCAGTTCCCGAAATGGATCTATACAACGAGCTTTGGCAGTTGTCTAAAATTTTTTCTTTCTTCTATTCTAATTTAAAAATTTTTTCAATTAAGAAAAAATTTATCATAACAATAATAATGATAAAAAATTATTGTTAGGCCTTGAGCTCGATTCGAACCCGCGATCTTAAAATCAGTAGGCCGATATAACAACAAAAATTGTTAATACATCCCAGAGCACGGGGAAAAAGTGTCAATAAAATATGACACTATGGCAGCATTGCCAACAAACAAGTCCAATTTTCACAGCCATTCTGCAACAGATGTCGCAGTGTTGTGAATATCAATTGGCACGAACCAGAATAGAAGTAGGATTAATGAAGACAAACAAAAAACCGCTGTGATGGCTGAATGGTTATAGCAGCGGCGCCTAAACGTTGCCGATGAAGGAATTTAGCAGTTCCCGAAATGGATCTATACAACGAGCTTTGGCAGTTGTCTAAAATTTTTTCTTTCTTCTATTCTAATTTAAAAATTTTTTCAATTAAGAAAAAATTTATCATAACAATAATAATGATAAAAAATTATTGTTAGGCCTTGAACTCGATTCGAACCCGCGATCTTAAAATCAGTAGGCCGATATAACAACAAAAATTGTTAAATTTTTTTCAAATCAAAATAAACTTTTTCAAATCAAAATAAACTTTTTCAAATCAAATGAAACTTTTTTTCAAATCAAATTTAACTTTTTTGCAAATCAAATGAAACTTTTTTCAAATCAAATGGAACTTGTTTCAAATCAATGAAAATTGTTTGCAAATTAAATGAAGGTTTTTTCAAATCAAATGAAACTTTTTTGCAAATTAAATTAAATTATATTCAAATCAAAATAAACTTTTTCAAATCAAAATAAACTTTTTCAAATCAAAAAAAAACTTTTTTTCAAATCAAATTAAACTTTCTTGCAAATCAAATGAAACTTTTTTCAAATGAAATGAAACTTTTTTCATTTCAAATAAAACTATTTTCTGGCTTATGAGATCTGCAGATTTTGAACTTTGATTTTACACCCAGTAACTATTTTGTTAATTAAGCGAAGGCGAGAGGTGCACATGATCGAACAAGCGGGAAAGGCATGGGTTCAAGCGCGGGGCTGTAAAGTGTCGAAGATTATGTGTAGGTCTTACAACCTTAGACTAACAAAGTCGCTTCTATCATTAACAAGAGAGGACTGTAGACTCATGACGGGTATTCTGACTGGACACTGCCTTCTGGCGTCACATGCCTTTAAATCAGGCTTGGTCAGGGATAGCATATGTAGGAAGTGCGGGTTGGAGGAGGAAACGATCGAGCACCTTATGTGCTCGTGCCCTGCACTTGCCAGGCTAAGACTCCAGCTATTAGGAGTGATACAGCTGTCAGATCTAGAAGCAGCAAGTGGCTTAAGTCATAGGAAGCTTCTAGTATTTGCCAAGAGGACGGAGTTATTTTATAACATAGGTCCTGGTTTTTGGTAGGGTTTTTCAGTTTGGTAGTTAAAACAAACTTCTTGTAACACTACGGACTCAATCAGTCTATGTGTGGTACTCATGGACCGGCCAGTTCGACCTAACCTAACTATTTTGTTATGAAAATTGTACTATGCTAGCTTCAAATATGAACTGCTGAGTGTTGTATCATCCTATCTCGGTTGCTGATTCAAACACGCATACGTTTATATGTAACATAAATTGAATAACAAAAAATGTTTCACACTTAAAAACAAAATTTTTTATCCATTATTATTGTATAAAGCCTTTTATATATAAGAGTCCCAAGTAACTATTTTTGAAGACTCGAACAAAGTAAACATTTATAATTTCGGATAACTAAAAAAAAATTTTTTTGAGCAAATTATTTTGAAAGCTTTTTTTCATACTTACCGAAATTTCTGTGATTTTTTGAAACTCGAAGAACAAATTATTATTTGGTTGTCTGCTCTTATTTTCTTGTTTCCTTTATCATAAATTCTGGCAATCCGCTTCCTAAAAAAATTTGCAAAATATTAATGTAGACGAAATAAAAAAAATCGAATCAAATATTAAACGTTTTCGCATAGATCGGTACCACCCAGAAAAATAGTCACCAAAGTACTTCATAATCTGGGCAAGAGACTAGCAATATACATATACAGTCGCATCCTAAATATGATTTTTATGTAAAGTTTCCAAAACTTAACAATAACTCTCTTTCGGTAAATGTGCAGATATCTTGGAAATTTTTAACAAAATCAGCTGAGTAATGGAAGTACATAAACCTAATTTTGTTGAACCTTGAATCAATTTGGTATTTTAGTCGCCTCTTACGACAGGCATACCTGCCGCGGGTATATTATAAGCCCCTAACCCACCGGGGTCACCTAATTTTGTCTTTACCAATTATTTAAAGGTGCTAACAGAAGAGTAATAGGTTTTTTTTGCATAAATGTGTATGTAAAATGTGATATGAAGTGAAAATGCCCACATATTTACATACATACATAGGTAGGTATGCCCGCTGAAAGCATGTTTGGTTCTCAGCGAGCACACACACAAACTGCTGCTTTTTGATAAAATATTGTGACGAGTATTAGTGACACTAAGTGATACTCACATCACTAGTCTGATGCTAAGTAAATGAAGCCACAACAACAATAAAGTAGGCAGTCACTTGTATCTACATAAACGAATCAATCATTATGTCTACACATATGTATGTACACGCAGCGAAGAGAAAACGCACAAACGCATGCATATATCTTATCTGAGATGCGCTCAAACGTAGGCAATAATTTATGCAAGTAACACTCACATATACACGCGCATATGAGAAGCTATAAACGTAGTCATAGTTGGTAATTTTATAGCTGCTAACTAACGAGTAAATTCTAGAATAGAACCCCTAGAAATATGTCAACGAGGAAACCAAACACTATAAAAGCAGCAACAGTTGAGGCACGAAAGTCAGTTTGATATAAGCACGCTATCTGTCGAGCAATAGAAGTGTTATTTTGAAAGTAGTCTAATAAAGACCATTTTGTATTATCGAATATTGGAGTTATTTATTCAACAGTTTAGTGATTCGAACGTTAGCAGAAGGTTGCAAATAAGAGGAATTGCACTAAAATCGTTACAATTGCTATCAGAAGAGGAATTGTTGAATAAATTCCAGAGGACAACAAGGACATGACGAAGTTAAGTTAATTGCAGATCCAGAAACTGAAGAATGTGTTGGAGAGCCGTGGATTGAATACAACCGGCATTAAACTCGAACTTCAGCTGAAGGAATTAACGTGGAAGAGTATGTCTTTCATCTTGATGTCGACGAGACAACAACAAAAATTGAAGAGAAAACCGAAACATCGCAGACAGTTACGAGCACAGACTTGAACACGATTTTGGCTGCAATCGACAGTGTCATCTCAACTGGCAGAACAGAACACATATATGGCATCACAATTGGAAAAACAGGAGGCACGCATTTCAGAAATGTCGTCGCAAATAACATCCAAGATGGAATCACAGGAGACACGTATATCCGAAATGTCGGCGCAAATTTCAGCACAGATATCATCGCAGACCTCTGCTCAACTGGAAGAGCAAGAAGGACGTATTTCCTCGAAGTTGGAGGCGCAAGATATAAAAATTTTACAGTTTGAGGAAAAAATCGAGGCCGAGGTGGATGCTTTGAGAGGACGTATCGAGCAGTTGCAACTAAATTGCCCAGCAGTTTCAACGAGTAATCCAAAGGTAAAAACACCATCCTTTGACGGTTCTGATCCTTTCCAGGTCTTTAAGCTACAATTTGAGAGGACCGCAACAGTGAACAACTGGAATGCTGAAGATAAAGTTGCTGCACTCTTCGTAGCATTGAAAGGACCAGCTGCCGAAATCTTACAGACTATTCCAGAGTACGAACGGAACAGTTATGACGCATTGATGGCTGCTGTAGAACGAGGGTACGGAAGCGAACACAGGAAACAGATATATCAAATAGATTTTGCAAAACCGTTACCAAAAAGCGAATGAGACTTTGCAGGAGTTTGCGTCGGATGTCGAAAGACTGGCCTATCTGGCAAATGCGGACGCACCCGTGGAATACACCGAGAGGGTAAAAATCCAGAGCTTCATAAATGGCATACGAGATGTGGAAACGAAACTAGCTACATATGCAAACCCAAAACTAACATTCGCCGAAACGGTATCGCATGCACTGACTCAGGAAACAGCCTCACTTTTGAGTAAGCCAGCGTACAAAGCTCATCGCGTGGAAGTGGACAGACCAGACTGGGTACACACAATTTTGGAAGCACTGAAGGGGTCACAACAGAAAAATGCTGGAGTTATGAAATGTTTCAAGTGCGGCAACCCAGGTCACATTGCACGTCATTGCAGCACCGGTTCTAGTAGTTCCAACAAAGTGGGTGGCCGTTAACGCAGAGCTGAAGGAGATGAGCAAATCTCCAAATATACTCAATCGTTAAACTAAAGCGAGTAAGCCGCAAGGGGCAACAGCTGGCTCCCGCAATTTAATACCCCATAATCTCTATCTCACAAATTAGAAGAAGGTCAAACAATCTTACTGTCGGAGGACATGTGGATGGAAAGGAACGTTTACTGACTGTAGATACGGGTGCATCTCATTCCATCATTCGAGCGGATTTAGTCAACAAGAAGATAAGACCATTGCATGGAGCAAGATTGCGTACAGCCACTGGAGAAGACACCACGGTTCTAGGAGATGTATTGTGTGAAGTCGCAATTGGGAACGTACGGTAGTACACAATTTTATAATGGCAGAAATTGTTGACGAAATCATAATTGGAGTGGACTTCTTAATCGACGAAGGCATCAAGATCGACATGCAAAGCAAGACGATGCGATATAAGAACATGGATGTGCCCCTTAATTTCGGCTACGAGAGAGACTACAGCAGTAAACGAGTGCTGGTGGAAGAGAGTCAGCAAATACCACCAAAATCAGAGGCACTCATCTGGGCAAAGGTTGATGGAGATTGTCGGACAAACAAATTGTGGGTTGTCGAAGCAGCAAACAAATCAACACCGAACTTACTTGTAGGAAAAACCCTGGCTATAACAAAACAAGATGGACGTATCCCGGTAAGAGTACTCAATAAGTTCAAGTCACCACTCAAACTCACCAGAGGAGCTATTTTGGGAAGATGCCAAGAGGCTGAAGTATTAATCAATTGTGCACAGCTCCAGGAAGAGGTTTCAACTAGCAATATTGATCTTTCAGATGATCCTAAAGTACGCGAACATATTTCACCAAGATGGCTCCAAACCAGGCCGCACCAACCTTGTGAAACATCAAATTGACACTGGAGATGCGAGGCCGATCCGTCAAGCTCCACGTAGTGTTCCACTGGCGAAGCGGGAAGTTGTGAGTCAAATCATTCAAGAAATGAGCGACAGTGGCGTCATCGAACCATCAGCTGGTCCATGGAGCTCACCGGTAGTACTTGTAAAGTCCACACCTGCTACTGCAAGGGAAAAAGCGTCGGTCAGCTCACCCAATGTCGTTGCACAGCGCGCTGTTGGGAAGGAGAAACGTGCGACTCCGCCAAGAGGCTCACTCTCATACACAAGCCTCGAAGGGAAGAGCCAAGACGAACTGCTGGAGTATGCGGTATCAGTGCTGCGCGAGATGCAGGAAACCGCTCTCAAGCAGAAGACCGTGTCCAAGGACATAAAAACCGGTATGGCTCTTCTCGAGGAAGCGTTAAGCTGCATGGGATCGTTAAGGGCCCAAAAGGTAGATGAGAGCAGAGAATCGGGCCGAAAAAGCAAGAGGGCACGAACGAGCTCAGATTCCCACTCGGAGGACTTGGAAGCCAAAAAGAAACGAGATGAAAGAACAAATACGCTTTCACAAGGTGAGTCTTGGTCCAATGTAGCGCGCCGGAGGCTGAAACAGCGGGCCCAGCCAGCCAAGCAGGCAACCCCCGTCCAAGCTCCTAAAGCTCAAAAACGGGCGAGAAAGAGGAGACAAGCAGCAACTTTTGTGGTAAAACCTGTGGAAGGCAAAAGCTATGCCCAGGTACTAGGGGCCATACGCGGCCAGCTCCGCCCTAATGACACAGGTACGGTGGTACGGTCAGTACGAAAAACCAAATCTGGTAACGTACTGATTGAAACGGCGCGCTGCAGTGACCAGACGGCCTTCAGAGCAGCTATAGGTAGTGCAGTAGGAGAGGTCGGTGAAGCACAACAGATCTCCAAGCGGATGAAGTTGGAAGTACTTGGCATGGACTGTCTCACAACTGAAACAGAAATCCAAGACGCAATAAGGAGGGAGGTCGGAAAAGAAGAAATCACTAGACCTCTCCGGGTCTCTGTGTTCGCAGCAAACCAAAGAGAACAGAAAATGGCGGTCGTCGAAGTGGACGAGAATATTGGCAACTCCCTACTCAAAAAAGGTAAAATTCCGATCGGATGGATACAGTGCCGAATCAGACAGCGAGCAGAAGTACAACGCTGCTTTAGGTGTCTCGGCTACGGACACCGGAAGGCAGAATGCAAGGGTCCAGACAGGAGTAACGCCTGCTGGAAGTGTGGGCAAAGCGGCCACAAAGCTTCGGCCTGTACCGCAGCTCCAAAATGTTACCTGTGTAATACACAGAAGCTCGATCATGTCCCTGGATCTGGAGCATGCAGCATTTTCAGAGCGGCACTCGCTGTTGCAAAGGCCAAAGTCTCAATTCAATAGTGATTAGTTTTATCCAAGGCAACCTAAACCGGAGCAGACTTGCTGATGAGCTACTACAACAGTTGGTCTTAGACCATAAAGCTAACAGCGTTATCATCAGCGAACCCTATAGAGCCCGAAATGATTGGCATATAGACAACACCGGCACCGCCGCAATCTGGATGACAGATGCAAACGCCAATATTGTGAACCGTGTTGCCGGACAAGGCTACGTCCGCCTAACTACGAATAATACCACAATAGTAAGCTGCTACTTGTCCCCGAATGATCCCATTCAAACGTTCAGGGAGAAGCTTGAACTTATTGAAGACGACCTGAGGGACTTAACTAGTAACCTGGTTGTGGCGGGAGACTTTAACGCAAGAGCCGTCGAATGGGGAATGCCGCAGACTAACACCCGTGGAAGGTTAGTCCTTGAGATGGCAGCCAGGCTCGGTTTGAACGTGCTTAACACTGGTACGACCCCTACATACCGACGGCCAGGCTTTGGATACTCGATCCCCGATGTAACACTAGTGTCAGAAAGCCTGCTCCTGACCGCTGCTGGATGGAGAGTCATAGAGGATCTGACTGGCAGCGATCACAACTACATCACTTTCCACCTAAACGATCCCGGTCAGAGGCAGATTCCGAACGGGCCACGCAGAACAAAAGCATGGGACGCATCCAAGGTCGACTCTGCCACGTTCTCCGCATCAGTACTGGGGGATGCCCGACGGATAATCAACAACTCCAGTCCGACGGAAGAGACGGTTGAAAAGACAATGAGCTGTCTTCGCCACGCTTGCAACCTCTCTATGCCACGGAGGGGAGTGTGGAGGGGTAAAAAGCAGGTATACTGGTGGAATAGCGAAATCGCGGAGCTGCGGAAAATATGCCACAGGATGCGAAGGCTAGCAACTCGCGCGCGCGGCAGGCCTGAGGCTCTAGAAAAGTCGGAAGCGTACAAAGGAGCGAAGAAAGCTCTTAGTGCTGCCATTAAGCAAAGCAAGCTTAAGTGCTGGAAAGCGCTTTGCGAGGAAGTGGATCGAGACCCATGGGGGCAGGGATATAAGATAGTAATGAAGAAGTTCCGTCCGCCAAACCAGCTGATGGACGAGAACCAAATAAGGAACATTGTAGATGGCCTGTTTCCCACCCAACTGCCTAGGGAGGGCGGGTACGTTACCCATGAAGATCGCAACGTGGAACCATTCCAAGAAGAAGAGCTTAAAACTGCCGTGCGAACTATGAAACCTAGGAAAGCATCTGGGCCCGACGGAATACCCGCGGAGGCAATTAGACTAGCTGCAAACGACTGCCCAGAACTTATGTTGCACATGTACAACAAATGTCTCGAAGAAAGAATTTTCCCCACCATATGGAAGACAGCACGACTGGTTCTCATTCCAAAAGGGAAAGGAGATCCCAACTCTCCATCATCCTACCGTCCCCTATGTATGTTGGACACAGCAGGGAAATTGATGGAGAGTCTCCTGAAGCAACGCCTCACCAGAGCGTTACAGGACGCCGGAGGACTGTCGCCCAGACAGCATGGTTTTCGGAGGGGGCACTCTACAATAGATGCCATAGCAGAAGTTATAGACGCAGTCAAGAAAGCCGAGACAGCGTGCCACAGAGCAAGACCTATAGTGTTGCTGGTCACGCTGGACGTCAAAAACGCTTTTAACTCAGCTAGGTGGGAGGACATGCTTGAGGCACTAGAAAGCACTTTCAAAGTACCGCAATATTTGTTAGAAATTTTAAGGGACTACCTAAGAGAGAGGTATCTAATATATGAAAGTACTCACGGTCAAAAAAGGGTAAAAATAACAGGTGGAGCAGCCCAGGGTTCGGTACTAGGTCCCGATCTCTGGAATATAACTTACGACAGTCTTCTTCGATTAGACATGCCAGAAAGCACCTTCCTCGTTGCATTTGCAGACGACGTGGCAGCTGTGATAACAGCACCAAGCTGCGAGCTGGCACAGCTAAAATTAAACCAGGTCATGCGTAATGTAAATAGGTGGATGGCTGAGCACGGTCTCCAGTTAGCAACAGCCAAAACGGAGATCGTCATCCTCACAAAGAGACGTATTCCCACTACCAGGAACATGATGGTTGGGGACCAGCCAATAGAAACACTCGCTTCAACGAAATATCTGGGAGTGAGGTTAGACAGCAAACTCAACTTCTCGGATCACATACGAGGGACCTGCGAAAGAGCTGCGCGCATAATAGCGCAGTTGAGTAGATTAATGGCAAACACAGGTGGCCCAAAGCCATGCACAAGGAAGTTGCTTGCATCAGCCTCGGATTCTATACTCTTATATGGTGCAGAAATCTGGGCGGACGCAATGAAATACCGGAAGAACCGAGTCGCCCTCACCTCGGTCCAACGCAGAGGGGCGCTGCGAATATCCTCGGCTTACCGCACGGTATCAGCTGAAGCTGTCCTGGTCGTTGCGGGAACCATACCGATATATCTTCTCGTTGAGGAAAGAAAAACAATATATGACAACGGATCGCAAGCAAGTAGAGCTGCTGTTGCCATGCAGACGCGAGAAGAATCGATCCGACGTTGGCAAGACCAGTGGAGCAACAGCATCGTAGGAAAGTGGACTAGGGAACTAATCCCTGAACTTGATCCATGGTTGAAGCGACCGCACGGAGAGGTAGACTTTTACCTGACCCAGTTTCTAACGGGACATGGTTACTTCCGCAAATACCTACACAGAATGGGTAAGGTTGATAGCCCGAGCTGTCTGTACTGTGGGGAAATAGACGATGTACGCCACACCTTCTTCGAATGCAGGCACTTCTCCCATCAGCGAAGGAGGGTAGAAGAGGTACTTGGCGACCTATCCCCGGGCAGTGTCATTAATAACATGACCTGTCGAAGAGACAGATGGGATACGGTCAGCACATATGTGAGGCATATACTTACCAGTAAACGAGAAGACGGATGCCTAGCCCATTAGCGTGAGAGTAGCCATAGAGCTCACGTAGCGCGCACCCGTACCCGAAGTAATGCTAAACGCGGTCCCAGGTACGGGGATTTGCGCGGGCCGTGGGAGGTTAGGTTTTAGTGGGTAGGCCTTCATGGAAGAAGGGAGTCCTACACTCGGAGAGTCTCGCAGTGAGGCTTAAATATCCCGGTCAGTGCATAAAGCATTTCCTCCTTCCACGAAACACAAAAAAAAAAAAAAAAAAAAAAAGTACTTGTAAAGAAGAAGCATGGAAAAATGAGGTTTTACGTGGACTACCGGAAATTGAATGACATTACGAAAAAGGATAGCTACCCATTGTCAAGAATTGACGACACTCTGGACTCGCTATCTGGTACGAAATGGTTTTCAACACTGGACTTGAAAAGCGACTACTGGCAAGTGGAAGTTAAGGAGGAAGACAAAGAGAAAACAGCCTTCAGTGTCGGTGATGGTCTTTGGCAATTTACAGTGATGCCTTTTGGACTATGTAATGTACCAGCTACTTTTGAAAGATTCATGGATCAGGTACTGAAAAGACTACATTGGAAAACATGCTTAGTGTACCTAGACGACATCATCGTATTGGGAAAGAACTTTGAAGAACATCTGAAGAACTTGGAGGAGATTTTCCAAAGAATAGCTGGTGCTGGTCTGAAACTAAGTCCCAAAAAGTGGGCACTGTTTAGAAAGGAAGTAAATTATTTGGGTCACAAGGTAATGACAGAGGGCATCTGCACTGCGAAAGAAAAGATAGAGGCTGTAAAGGATTGGCCAAGACCACAGAACCTACATGAATTGAGAAGTTTCCTTGGACTGTGCACATATTACCGCCGATTTGTACCAAAGTTTTCCAGTGTAGCCCATAGCCTCCATGAGCTTACAAGAAAAAATAAAGCGTTTGAATGGAAGAAGGAGCAAGAAGTGACTTTTCAAACATTGAAGGAGCGTTTTTGCACTGCCCCAATGTTGGCATATCCGGTTCCAGGAGCAACATTTATTCTAGATACAGATGCGAGTGGATACGCTATAGGAGGCGTTTTATCACAACTGGTCGATGGACAGAAGAAGGTAGTTGCATATTACAGCCGTTCGATTGGAAAACCAGAGAGGAACTATTGCGTTACAAGGAGAGAGCTGTTGGCATTGGTAGAGTGCATTAAATATTTTCACAAATACCTGTACGGCCAGCGATTCCGCGTCAGGACAGATCACGCAGCGTTGAAATGGCTTCTGCTGTTCCGTAATCCGGAAGGACAATTGGCACGGTGGATCGAGCGACTCCAAACCTATGACTTTTCCATTGAGCATCGAAAAGGTAGTACCCATGGAAATGCTGATGCAATGTCACGAAGACCATGTAGTTTGGAATGCAAGCATTGTTCAAGGGCCGAGGCTAAAGAAGACATTATAGATGTCCGGCTAATGATTATAACGTGTACGGATGAATGGGACAAGGAACAACTAAGAAAGTGTCAGCTAGAAGATACTGACCTGTCACATGTTATGCAAAGGCTTGAACGAAACGAAAGACCAAACAGAGAGATGTCAGCAGAGAGTCCCATCGCGAAGTCATATTGGGCACAGTGGAACAGTTTAGAATTGATATCCGGTTGCCTTCATCGAGTATGGGAGAGTGAGGATGGTCAATGCAAGATGAAACTGATAGTTGTTCACAAAAAGAGGATTCCTGACGTGCTCAGCGAAGTGCATAATGGTCCAAGTGGAGGTCATCTTGAAATCACGAAGACGCTCGAGAAAATTAAGTAGAGATTCTGTTGGGTTGGTTGCCGTCAGTCGGTCACCGATTGCCAACTGCGAGGTTTGCAACAGAGCGAAAGGGCCCAAAACACGAAGTCATGGCCAGATGAAGCAGTATATTTCAGGTGCACCATTTGAAAGGATCGCCATGGATGTCGCAGGTCCATTTCCTACTAGCAACAAATACGTACTGGTGGTTATGGATTATTTCAGTAAATGGCCATAGGTATACCCAATCCCAAACCAAGAAGCGGAAACAGTAGCAGAAGTCGTTACAAACGATTGGGTTTCAAGGTATGGTGTACCAATGAAGTTATATTCTGACCAAGGCAGGAATTTTGAATCAGCTGTGTTCCAAGAAATGTGTAAGAATTTGGGCATTCGAAAAACACGGACAACTGCATTGCATCCTCAGTCCGATGGTATGGTGGAACGTTTCAATAGAACATTGGAGGAGCATTTACGGAAAGTACAAGACAATTACCATAAGGAGTGGGATACACAGATATCATGGGTAGACTATACATTATGGGACCAGGAGGAGGGGGTTGGGGTTGGTGGGAGGGGATGCGGGGCGATTTCCCATTTCTAAAAACACCACCCCCACCTACCGGAGGCTTATAGTTTGATTACAATTTAATATTAAAATTACCAAAAAATGCAAGAAAACACAGTGAATTGAGCAAAAATGGTGCTACCAGACTTCAAAATGTGCATTAATAAAAAAACAATCAATCTATTTTAATCACGCCTTTTTTATTCCAGATTTTCTAGTTTTTATGAAGTAAACGTAATTTATTTTAAAAAATCGCATTTTTTAATTACAAATTTTCAATTTTTTTATGAAATAAACATAATTTATTAAAAGAAAAAAATAAAAATCGCGCGATTTTTTATTCCAAATTTTCTACTTTTTCGTAAAATAAATAAATGGAGTTGAATGGCAAAGGTCCATTTTCCTCGTTGGTACTATTTAAAAATTTTTCATTCGTTGGAACAATTTAAAGCATCTGGTAGCACCAAGCAAGCAGTAATTAGGTAAAATGGCTGTATGCTTGTGTTTGCGGAAAGTAAACAAATAAATCATTAAATTTTACAACAATACGCAAATTTCAACAAATGAAAATAGTTGATTGTGGTTTTATAAACATTATAAAGTGTACTTATGTATAAAATTCTTGTGAAAGTGTTCGTATGTAGATAAAAAGTGATAGTTATACCATGGTAACTTTAACAACTAATTACTTGTAAATTGTTAATAACAATTAAAAATTACCTACCTTTGGTCTACGAATAAAACCAATTGGTCCCTTAATGTATAGCCGACCCCATATCATTATTCTTGATGGCTTACCGATCGGCAGTGCATGAGACAACGGGCCAAACTCCCGAAAAGGTAATTTTTGGCAATGACCTTCGACTGCCAGCTGATTTTAAGTATGGGATAGATGCCGATGCGGAGAGAAATGTCAAGAAATCCACTGGTGAGAGATACACGATCTGGTAAGGCAACGAGCAAAGATTATAAGTGGCAAGATGAAAGCAAGATACGATAAAGCAATTAATTCGGGAGGGTTTCAGGAAGGAGATTTGGTGCTGTTATACAACATACAACGAAAAGAAGGTTTGTCCCCGAAATTGCAGTGTAATTGGGAAGGCCCATACAAAGTTATAAAACGGATCAACGATGTAGTGTACCGCATACAAACCATTGGCAAACCACGAACCAAAATGAAAGTGGTTCATTTGGAAAGGCTGGCAGCGTTTAGATAGATAGATTTGTCTGAACGGGACGCATGCATCTATCTTATCTGAGATGCACTCAAAAGTAGGCCATAATTTGTGCAAGTAACACTCACATATAAACGCGCATATGAGCAGCTATAAACGTAGTTATAGTTGGTAATTTTATAGCTGCTAACTAACTAGTAAATTCTAGAATAGAACCGCCTCGAAATATGTCAACGAGGAAACTAAATACTATAAAAGCAGCAACAGTTGAGGCACGAAAGTCAGTTTGGTTTAAGCACGCTATCTGTCGAGCAATATAAGTGTTATTTTGAAAGTAGTCTAATAAAGACCATTTTGCATTATCGAATATTGGAGTTATTTATTCAACAGTTTAGTGATTCGAACGTTAGCAGAAGGTTGCAAATAAGAGGAATTGCACTAAAATCGTTACAATATATTTTTGTTGAAATCATTAAAGTTATACTATTACTTAGAAAGGAAACAACTATTTTTGTTTTAAATCAAAACAAAAGTCGATATTTCAAAGGTTAATCAAGTAAGAAATATTTCAATAGAGTGATCCATTGTTGATTTATAGCTGCATAAACTTTATATTCATATTCCCTCCTGTAGCATATCACTTCTAAAGATTACGCTTACGTAATCACTTCGTAGCCGAATCTTTGATACCAAATTAGCTTGTAACGACGTGTACAACCACAAGCACTTACCTTGGTTAGATGCGGAGTCTATCAGAGCCTCTTAGCATTGTAAGGATAATGACATCCGGTTACAAGGCAAGTCCACCTTGTTAAGTTAAGAGGCTATTTTACCCTTGCGTGCGAACCAGGAGAAAGCTTTATTGCGCACTTTCCAACGAAGAAGATCGCATTACTCCTAGGAGATCTCCAAAGAGAATGCTTTATTGCCAAATTCAGAGAAGAAGAAGTTTCATTAAGTCTGCTTTAATGTCAACTTCTTCAAAGTGAACTAACCCGCATTAAGGAAGGACCCAACATGCGAGATGAAACCACAGCCTCCGTGAATCTCCCACTACGGGGTCGGTCCTAATGACAGGAGGTGAGACCTGTATATAATTTAATTTAATTTATTTATTTTTGCGGCTGTTTAGGCCTAAAACTTAAACTACTAAATACAATTCATTATTAAAATCACTTAGTTCTATTGAATATGCTGTCAGAATGCCATGTGATTCCGATCAGCATATTTACTAGCATGACAAACGGACGAGTCTTGGAGTCACTCTTTAAAGGATGTTGGAAAGGACGCGTTTCCAATCCTCCAGTGCTCCCAGCATAAGGCAACAAAATTTTGAACATATATTTTCATTTATGACGCTGTTGGAATGCATGAAAATTCCGATCAGCACAGCTCAACATGTAATGGGAGGTTGAAAAGGACGTGTTTCGAATCCCCCTGTTCCAACTTTTGTTTGGCCTTGTTTTATTTTATTATGAGTGGTATGTCAAAGTGATGAGCAATGTTTATTAGAAGGTTGGAAAGAACGTGTTTCCAATCCTGTCCCGAATCACGCTGAAACGACGTTGTTTACCCTCAACGCAGCATCTATAAGCATCTAGCGATGCATTATATACAGGTCACAACCCGCTTATCCTGCTCCCCGCTGTAGAGTTTTAATTGACCATGATAGGCTCACGCATGCGATGCACGTGTCAGCATTGATTCCTTTCGTGTTATTACCCCTAAGAATTTGATAGCCTTTTTTTGGTATATTTTTACCCCCAGTTGGCATGGAAAGCTCCCCACACATTTATATTACAAACGATTGTATGTAGTTCTATAAATACAAATATAAAATAATAGTCGCCTATGCCTTCAACTACTGCAAAGTATTACGACTATACGCCTGTCTGACTGCCTTCCTGCCAACCATTTATATGAACAATAATCGGTTTGTCAATGCAACTGAACGCTTGCACTTTCAAAAGCTTTGCAATGTCAATGTCGCTAACGGGGAAAATACATACGCACATATTAAAATACACACACACAAGCATACCTTTAAACAAGCATAATATGTGTATGCCCTTGATTAAATGGTGTGTAACAAAGGATGTGGTGAAAGAAAATTGTAGATTATTATGATGGAGAAAAAGTGCAATTAAGTAATATTTATGTATGTATAATATAACGAAGGAAAGATCCCAAAATGTTTACATTTTACAACGAATACGACACTCTAGTAAATTGCCAAATTGTTTGTATACCAATAAAATAAAACAAAAATTTGGACCTTTTTTCGCCAAATTTTGATCCCAAATGAAAACATGGTGTGGCAACCGTGCATTACAATTAAAAACAAATGATTTTATATATATTACTGGGCCAAACACAATCGAAATTTGTTATTCTGGAATGTCCAACAGAAAATATTAATGGGAAGGACATTTTCATCACAGTTTTAAATATTCGCCTAGGGCTCACATGAAAAATAAAAAAATAAATGTAAGGTGCGATGGTGCGGAGGTTCCGAAGAGGTTTTAGGTCGAGCTTCTCTTCCAATTTGCGTCGTGCTCCTTTTTAAGTTTTCCTACAAATTGGTGGGACGGGACCTACTGGTTTTATGCCGACTCCGAGCGGCATCTGAAATGCAGTTAAGGTTTCACTGAGAGCTTTTCATGGCAAAAATACACTCAGAGTGCTTGCCAAACACTGCCGAGGGGCGACCCCGCTTAGACAAATTTTCTTCTAATTGAAAAATCTTGTTTCTACAAATTTGATGTCAGTCTGCTACTCGTAGCCATTTGCTCGATGTTTTCTATGAGGCAGTCACTATTTTTTTTGTTTTTTTGGGCGAGATGTGCATAAAATGTATTCTATACATTTTCGTTGTGTATTTGTGTTTATTTTAACGATCGTATTTAATTAATTAGTTAATTCCCTTTCCTAAAATCGCATTGCACAAGCTGACTACACGGCATGAATAAATGGGAGGCAATTATCACTCATAGAAAACATTCGGCATGCATTTTTTCTTTTCCAGCCAGTTATTCGCCACTCGCAGCAAACGGGTGGCTCTTATTTTAATTTATCCTTTTTGCTACTTCTGCCCTTGACCCTGCGCTGGCCCCTGTTCCCCCTGTCGTCTCTTTTCACTCCCCTCTCCTTCTTTCTCCCTATTCCCGCTTTCCTCCCCTCCTCCTGAAAACCCCACATCGCACAAAGCAAACGTTGAAATAACCAACTTATGTACAAAATTTCAAGCAAATCTCTTATCGCAAATCGAATGTGTCGGTAGTCCATGTGAAACGGATTGAAGGACTTCGGGCAAATTTTGATGGAATTGGAATTATATAGTATATTCTTGGACCATTTTGGGACAACTTTGGGCCCATTCTAGGATCACTTGATTTTCGGAATTATTTCGAGACTATTTTGAACAATTTCATGATTGTGTTGGCATTATTTTAAGTATCATTTCGGGACAACGTCTTCATCATTTCCAGACTATTTGAAAGCATTTTACGACCGTTTCTGTTCTTTGCATTCTCCCCATCCGTTGGATTTTCTCAAAAACAACAAATTAATTTTTTATTATGGGTTTATTATTTTACATCCGATAAGATGTTACGATTTTTTTTTATTGAAGATCCCTATTTGAACTCCGAGGTAGTTTTCACATATTTGACTAAATCATCCAAAGTGTTCCCACAAAATATCCCTTCAACTGCATCAAATACATGTGCATTGAAACAAAGAAATTCTAGTTAGAATAAGCTTATTTAATAAATAGAAAAGTTTCTAAATTTATTGATTCAATCACGCAAATGTGCATTTCTATAGTCTGAGAATGTAGACGAAAATTTGCAGACGTAAACATCAACATCTTAATAAATATCATATCGTAAGAGGTGACTAAAATACCGGACTCAAAGGGGTTTGTGTAGCGCAGCCCTTTCAGGTTGTCAGCGCAATACATAGCTTCTCCAAACCCAATTGTCAACCACACCTATCCGTGGCGAATCCTGTTCCATTAAGAGCCGAGGCTCTGGCGACCCCGAACTCCTCATGTAACTAGGGGGTTGGAGGGCGTAATGGCCTAGAAGGTCGCATGTGGTCATAACAAATTGTTCCTGAGATGCTCGGGCTTGGTACCGGAACGTACCGGATCTGCATCCGGCAAAGGATCATCAACTCGATAACACTCCCCAAGGCCTTCGGGGAGTGCCCTTATCGCTACAGTAACAACAACAATGTTGGAGATTTCGAGTTCAATACTCAGCTCCTGATGAAGAAGTGAAATTCAGAAACATGTCGTAGTAACTAGATATATGTTTACACATCGAACTTTACGAGTACTTGGTACTCACGCCTTTTTTTCATATTGCCGAGGCCTGCAATCGAATATGCAAAAAGTTTATTAGAACTCTTCTTTCAAACGATTATGGTAAATATTAAAAGCTTTAGTTGATCATGCTACTTGCCGCTTCTAGATTTGATAGCTATGCCACTACTGATAGCCAATCATATACATATGTATATGAGAGCAAACGCTGGGTACACAATGTTCGGTTTCGACCGAACTTAGACTTCCTTACATGTTTTAAAAAAATTAAATTCTTTTCTTTACAAATTTTGTCTGCTTTATAAGCCTAAAATATTTGAATGGATTTTAAAAAGTCAAATGTGTCTGTTAGCGTGCGAAGGAGGAAAGGCAAGGGCCCTCATGACTATCCACCCTTGGCCAAATAGTAAAGCAAAAAAAAATATGTGCAAAAACAAGTGATATGATAACACTATGCGACAAAATCAACTTTTTTTCTGGGTATTGGACCAAACCCACTTTTTTTTAGAGATTGGGGCTTAAGTAGACAAAGTACTATCTCCGTTTTTCCGTTTTCGAAGTTAGCCTCACAAAAATAGATATCGGCTTTCGAAGTTTTTTTTTTAAAAAGTAAAAATGTGGCCGTGGTCCGCTCTTTGCCCTTATTTGAAGGGCTGAATTCGTTTTTGAGAAATTTAGTATAACAGCTGTTATACGAGGCGAAAAGTCAGATAGTCCCATGATAGTGGCTACTACTTTCATGTCTGCACATACTCTCCCCTGGAATTGCTCGTGCTGTAATTTTTCAAAAAAAGAATTCAGCCATTCAAATAAAAGAAAAAGCCGGACCACGACCACATTTTTACTTTTTTAATTTGCTGAACGCGTTAACAAAAAAAAATTAAATTTCGAAATGTAGAATTTCGAACTTCGAAAGCCGATATCTATTTTTAGGGGGCTAACTTCTAAAAACGGAGATAGGACTTTGTCTACTTAAGCTTCAATCTCTACAAAAAAGTGGGTTTGGTCCAATACCCAGCCGGCTGTTGCACAGTGTAATTGATGGCAAACATATAAAAAAATGTAACTTAATAACCGCGTGACTAAAAACAAAATAAAAATAGAAACTTGCAGACGTAGATTTATACAAAAATACAAACTTATAACAGCACTCGCTGATTCTGAGGCTAGATATTTTGCTTTTACACATTTTTTGGCAATATTTGTATGCCAAATATACATATGCGTAAAATGTACATATTTAAGAATTTTATGGGTAAAAAAAGAGTATACTTTTTAACGGTCACACACGAGACTAATGGTAATTGAAGAATTCAAAGCAGACCATTTTTTGTAAGCTACTCTATACCTTTTGATACAGTTTCAAGCCAACTCTGGAAGGTTTCTGTGAAAATTGTTATGGTAGAAATAAATTTTTTCTGAACCATTTTTTCTTAGCATCAATTTCACCTAGTTATAAAATTTATAAGACAACCACATAACGTACTATTTCGTATAAGGACTCATTCTATGATAAACTAAACAAGTAAAGGTGTCTAAATTCGGGTGTAACCAAACGTAATATACTCAGCGTGAGCTTTAATTGTACATTTCATTTCAGATAAATTACTTTTCTACATAACACGTGGCACCGCCCGTTAAAAAAAAATTTCCCCCCTTTCCTCTTACAATAAAACTTGATAAGTGAAATATCATTGATTCAAAACAATTTTTTGCTAAGTTATAGCTTCTTATACTAGTCTACGACCCTTTTAAATTTATTTTATATCTAAGTTGCCGTGGTCTTCAACCGACCCCGTCCATTTTTACTAGAAATATTTTCTGCTATAAGGAAAATATGTGTACCCAATTTTATTACGATTCGTTAATTTTTCTTCGAGTTATGGCTCCCGAAACATAGAAAATTGCTTAGTCATAAAAGGGTCGGTGACACGCCCATTTTTTAATTTAAAGTTTTTCCTATTTACTGTTATAAATCCACTTGGGAAATGAAAAACCATTGCTATAAAGCTCTTTTTTGCAAAGATATAACTTATTTTATTCATCCACGACCCTTTTAAAAATCTGTTATATAAAAGTGGGCGTGATCCTTAACCGATTTCGTAAATTTTTATTCAAAGCATTCCCTATAGTAAAGGCAACCTCTTTGCCGAATTTTGTTACGATAGGTTTAACGAACGTTGATTTATGATTAATAATATTTGTAAAATTGATTTTATCACAAGTAGGCGGTGCCACCGCCCCTTTTAAAAATTGTTTTCAAATTTTTATCAAGAGTCTCAATATCAGTTCACACGTCAAAATTCAACATTCTAGGTGTATTATTTACTAAATAATCAGGTTTTTTGTGTTTTCCAAAATGTTATATATATAAAAAGTGGGCGTGGTTATCATCCGATTTCGCTCGTTTTCACATACCAATATATTGTGGGTCTCGATAAGCTCGTGTACCAAATTTGGTGAAGTTATCTCAATATCTACTCAAGTTATCGTGTCGACGGACAGACGGACGGACGGACGGACATGGCTCAATCAAAATTTTTTCGACGCTGATGATTTTGATATATGGAAGTCTATATCTATCTCGATTCCTTTATACCTGACAACCAACCGTTATCCAATCAAAGTTAATATACTCTGTGTGCAAAGCACTCTGAGTATAAAAATACATGAAATTACTGCCCCCATCATGATATTAAAGTCAGGGTGCGGTCTTTTGTCAGAAAATTTAGCCCGCACTATTTAACATCCCCCAACGAATGAGGCAGATTGACTTCGCCGGAGCTGGAAATATGGTCACTTGCAGTACCATGCATAAAAATGCGCAACATGCTTTTTGCGGTCATCTGGTCGATAGACAGCGGATGATTAATCCACTCGGCTCTCACAATCACCGAGAGCAATAATCGACCGGATGATGTAGCCAAGCAGTGTGAGCATATTTCTATCTCATAACGTACCACCGCTGCTGATACCATAGGTTTCAAACGAGCCCGCAAAAACAACTGGTAATATGAGGAATATCGAGCTGGCGTTGGAAAAAAAGACGCTGTACATAGGGCCACGATGCGTACGGGTGCTACAACGCATGGTATATGTTGAACTGTTATCGTGCCGCGAGGAATGAAGAGAGACTGCTATTATCGTTAATACAACAACAACAACAGACGCCTATTTAGAAGAAAAAAACGTGGAGCAAAAAATTAGGCGGATGAAAGGAGGTTTCAAGACCGGGGCAAAGCCTAAATTTTAAACCTTTCATCGGTGTAAGCAATTTTTCACACTATTTTACCTAAATTCAAAATCTCTCAATTTACTGCTATGTTTTCTAACTTTATTGGGTTTAAATTTTAAACTTAATTGAACAATACGTCTAAAATCTAAAAAGCCGAACCCAGACATTTTAAAAAATCTAAAAATAGAGAAGTGTAAACAAAAAAAAAACAAAATTAAAAAAATACAAACTTGTATATATTTCTGATTTATCAATGAAACCAAAGGGTATAAATTTAATGCTGTAATAAAAAAATAATAATAAATAATAATAATAAAACTGAAAACTGACTATTCAGCTTGCGCTGCTTTTATACTCTCCGTCGCTTCATTCGCGTATTTCTACTAAAGTCTAGACGTTTCGCCTTCTAGAACTGCTGTATCTCCTGCTTGGCAATTGGGCTACATATATGGGCAAATCCCAAAAACTTTTACTTTTTTGGATACTCGGGTTTTTCACACGGGCAAAAAACTTAAGGCCAGAAAAAAGTACAAGGACATTAAGTTTGACCTTTTGACTATTCGATCTGATGATTTTAAAAATCAAGAAAGTTGATAGTAAGTTTTTGCAGAACTTCGAAACGTAAAAAACGTCGATTTTCACACTTTTTCAAGCGATACCCGTGATTTTTTTTTGGAATTTTTTCGATAAAATTTTGAGGCATCGCTGGAACGCTATGGAATTTAAACTGAATGTTGTTTTTGAGAGGGAGATTCTAAAAGTATGAGCAAAATTAATGTGCCCCTCCAATACTCAAAACTATCATCAATCAAAGTATCGATACTTTTTTTTGTCATTTTCAATATTGACAGTTTTTGCTTATAGATTTTTGAGGCAACTGAGTATTGAAATTTGGATTTGGATGCACGATAATAGCCTATCAGGGACTAAAATACCTGGGGCTTCAAATTCGATGTGCCCCTTTAAGTTTTGAAGGTAGAGGCAGAAAAGTGGAAGCACTTGGTTGCGTAAATTTTTTTTAGGAGCATGTTTTTTTGTGGGCATAGCTACAATTTTACTTTTATCACTTCATACCCGTTTGTTAATTTTTTCTCTACACCACAGTGGTATACCATCAATTGCCTCATCTTGGAATATTCACGCAAGGAAAGTTATTGATGTTTGTACATGGGGCAAATATACGAAATTTGCGCCAAAAATTGACAATCGTCAAAAAGTGTAGAAAAAAAGAGACGTGTGGCACTCGGGGACTGCCACGGTAAAGCTATTGCATATTATCAACTTATGCTATTATAATATTTATGCAAAATTTTGTTTTCTTTGATATTAATTCAAGTTTTGTCTTTGATATTAATTCAAGTCAAAATTTTTAAGCGTGGTGACCGATAAGAAAACAAATTTTTTACTTTTATTGAATGTATGAGAAGTTAATATTGGTTAAAAAATTTTTATTATTATCTTACAAGATATGTACATACATAGGTTATTCAGTAATATTTATAATGGAAATTATAGGTTTATGGTAACTGAAATAGGAAACATACGTTTGAGACTTGATATCCTCTAATTATCTTGAAAATACTGCGTCAATGGTGGTCCCATATTTTGTTGTGGATCCTTTTGGATCATTATTTATTTTCAAATTGAATTTTTCAAAAATAAAACTTGTCAGCTGCTCTGATTTTTTATCAGCGAAATTGATGTTGAAATCGCCGGCCAAGATAAGTGGAAATTTATTAGCATTTGTACCAAGTATTTTTGCCCCTTCTTCAGAGTACTCCAGTAAAGTGCGATGAATAAAATGCTCTACCTCGTCCAATTTTGGATTCGGAGAAACGTAAATTGCTACCATGCCAATGTGTAGACCATTTCTAAGTTTGCATAAGCACGCACAAATATCTCCAACAAATGAGCACCTAAAATTAACATCGCTAACGTGTGCAATATGTATTACAATATTCGGAGTCATAATATTAGTAACGTTATTGTTATTTTGGTAAATAGCTACACCACCCTTTGGAGTAGTATCTCGTTTGAATTGAACAATACATTTGAAATTAGGTATTTCAATCGGATTATCACGCATGATGCAAGTTTCGGTAAGAAGTAAGACATTTATTTGTCACGTAACTGAATCCTGTAAATCGTATTTGTGACTATTTAGACTTTGGCAATTGAAAGTAATTATTGAAATGCCATTTCTATTACTAATGAAATCCAAGAGACTTTGAGCTATCGTCTGAACACTATTTAAAAACAGTCTTTTGAATTCTTGCAACAAAGATGCAGTCGATGCAGCTTGCTTTCGATTATGATAAAACTTAAATGTGGCATTATCGTTTTTTGTCGTGATATACAATTTTTCAATATTTGTCACCCGAGAGAGCGCAACATAAACGAGTTCCTGAGAATGTGCTTTACTATACTCATATACTATTTCGTCAAAAGTTCCACCTTGCGACTTATGTATAGTTAGAGCAAGAGTTGAAGCTAATGGAAAATGTTTGCGTTTGGCTATACATTTTCTATCCGATGTTAATGAAATATTTACTGTTTGTAATTCAATGGGTGCCATCTACAGCGCAGTAGTGAAGATAAATGTACACCAAAGACGCGTAAAGACAACAACCAATATTCGCATAAATAGATCCAATTTTATGTAATCAGCCTGTTGCTAACATCGAAACTTTTTCGAACTTTTCGAACCTTTTTTGACAAATATCCGTTACGGTATTTATTGATTTAGTCGCCAAGCCCGCGATAAAATCTAAGCTATTAAAAAATTTTTTTTTAAACCAGGTTTTATTTAAAAGTAAATGAAAAGAAACACAAATTTGGTACAAAAATAAAAAAAAAAAAAACAAAAAATTGTCTACACTTTTTGACGATTGCCAATTTTTGGCGAAAATTTCGTATATTTGCCCCATGTACAAACATCAATAACTTTGCTTGCGTGAATATTCCAAGATGAGGCAATTGATGGTATACTACTGTGGTGTAGAGAAAAAATTAACAAACGGGTATAAAATATTTCGGGTATCAACAAAATTTTACCTGAATATACCCCACATAGATATGTACATCATGATAAAATTTCAAAATTTTTAAATAAGAAAAAAAATTTTAAGTTTTCCGGGTTTATATTTTTATCATTATCTCCAAAACCGGATCTCGGGTATTAAAACTTTTTTACCTGAACATACTTCGTTCACATATCTATATGTTTTTAAAGTTTCAAAACAATCGGTAGAAAAGTGTTAAAATTTGCAGTAAAAAATATTTGGCGGTTATTCGGTTTTATATTTGTACCGATATCTATAAAACCGGGTCTCGTGTATCAAAAAAATTTTACATAGCTAACAGCTGCATATATCTCCATATTTTGTTAAAATTTCGATATAATCGGTACAGAAGTGTTGAAATAAATGTATATTTAACATTGCGACCTCAATTTATATATATTTTGCTCGATCTTTTGACTATATCTTTTTGAGGCATTATGTAAGACGCGTAACGGCGATGCACTATAGCTCCAATTCACCCCCCAATGTTTCTAACAAAAAGATATTTGCGTGATACCATGTTTCAAAAAAAAATTTGTTCTCCAAAAAAAAACCAAAGCTTGGCGGATTTCCCCATATGCGTTTGTATGTGTCAGTAACAACTTCGGCTGATTACTACATCTGTGAGAGATTTATCTCTTCGTTGCCTTTTATATATGTGCGTAAATGATGATTGATGTGTTCATGTATATACGAGTGGCCGCTTCATGTTTTTTTATTGTTACGTGATTATTTATTTAGTATCAGCTTAGTGATGCTAATATTCGTCACAATATGAAGTTTCTTTTAACTGCAAGAGCTATGAAAATAGATCAGTGGTGCACAACGACGGCAGAGCTTCGATAACAAATGTGTTTACTAGAGAATATTTTAGCATAGAATTCTTACATCAGATGTTTTCTGCTTGAAGTACAAGCTAAAACTGATTGACTGCTTGGTTTACCGAATCTCTGTCGCTGCGCTCACACGACATGGAGGTGGACTTGAAATACTTTTCCGAAGCTCTACGAAGCTCTCGAGTATACCACTGAAATAGATATATGTAAACTTGTCTTCCATTCGAGCTCATATTTTCTTTTATGTTTACAAATACTATTTAATATTCAAAGTATTAGTCATTTTATTTGGCTTTAAACTTTGTTTAGTCCTCTTTACCGATGGTACTCTTATCGTAAATATGTTTTTGATCGATTCATACACCAAACGAAAATGAAGCAAAATCAAATACATATAAACCATAGGTAATAAGAAACTATTGTTATTATAAACATACATACGTTATGCGGTTCAAGAAAAATCGACACTTACAATGAAAACAAACACGGCATTAGCAAACTGAATTTATACTCATATGCAAAAACTAGCTGTCTATTGTAGTACCGAGGGTAATACAATTTTATTCGCGCAATATTGTCGAATAAGTCAGTGTCGCATAAAAGATTAAAAAAGGCGTGCGAGAGACTGAAGTCCATCGTTGGCACCAGTGTTGCCAGGTGATGCAAAAAAAAGAAGCTAGATTGGCAAAAAAAAGGTTAGAAAAGGCTAAATTTAGAAAAAAAGAAGCTAAAAAAAGGCCAGAAATTTTTTGGTTAATTCATAAAATTTTTTTATAAAAAAACTTATAAACATAACTTAAGCATAACTTCCTGTTTCAAAACATGTCAGGCACATTTTCTTTGACTAGCACATGGAATTACTTTAAATGATTGCAAATGTGTATATACATAAAAAAAATATTACAAACTAATCTAATATATAAAATTCTTCTGTCACGGTTTTAGAGGCTGAACTCCTCCGAAACGGCTGAACCGATTCTCATGAAATTTTGTGAGCATATTGGGTAGGTCTGAGAATCGGCCAACGTCTACCTTTTTTCGCTACGTTTCTAGGGTCTTGAGATCAAAACGTGGACCCGGGTACCCCTAGAATGTGTTTATACAATATGGATATCAAATGAAAGCTGTTGATGAGTGCTATAGTACAGAGTAAGCTTTATACCGCTGGGTGACTACGGTCTCGAGATATAGGCCAAAACATGGACCCGGATACACCTAGAATGTGTTTTTATATTATGGGTATCAAATTGAAGCTGTTGATGTGTGCTATAATACAGAGTACGTTTTACACCGCTGAGTGACTAGGGTCTCGAGATATAGGCCAAAACATGACCCGGATACCCCTAGAATGTGTGTGTATTATGGATATCAAATAAAAACTGTTGCTGAGAGCTCTAAAGTACATTGTGATATTCGATTTAGTCGCATCAACCTGGCAAAACTGATAAATATGCATGCGAAGCCGAAATAAAGACAAGAATTAATAATACCCACATACCTATTTACATACGTCCTATTCGATTTGCCTGAAATTTCGTATATAAATTTGTATATACTAGTATTTAGGATGCTTTTTTCCGTGAAGTATACCAGAGACGGACTGGGACGGGAATTAGGACTAGGACTGGGACTAAGACTGAGACTCGGAGTGGGACTGGGACTGAGACTCGGAATGGGACTGGAACAAAATACATACCACCCTCTGGGACTGGCAATAAGAGATGAAGAAGAAGGAGGAAAACTGGAGAGAAGAGAAAAGAGAGAAGGAGACTGAGAAAGAGATAAAATGAGACGAAGATAGAGATGAAGCGAAAAAGACGGAGGGAGGAGTGAATAAAAAGATTAGGAAAAAGTGTAGAGGGGTAGGGCAGAGTTAGACGGAAAAAGTTTATTAAAATATATGCAGATAAGCCAAATTTAGGGCAGAACAACGTCTGCCGGGTCTGCTAGTTATTTATATAAAACATTCCTCGTCTGAAGAATCAGAAGAGCTTATGTCTGGGTATAAAGTTAGGCTATTTACCATAGATATGAGATCATATGTAATTTCAAAGTCATTACAACATTTAGATAAGCGTTTTAACGAGCATCTAATATTAAGCAGCGCATTAAACATTTTAATTTTTAGTTTCTTCCTTAATTTAGTTTTCAGAATTTTCATGCCACTAAAAACTCTTTCAACCTCCGCGTTACTGAGTGGTAATACTAAAAAACTAAATATGAATTCGACAAGTTCTAAAAAAGGAGATTCGTTTAATGCATTTTTATGTTCTCGGACTTCCGACCAAAATTGCATGGTGGAGTGTACATTTTTCCATTGTATAGTTATAAGTTTTCGCCACTGCAACTCTATTAATGCTATTTGACTTTTAGAATAACTATACTTCTCTTTTTCAAAGTAAGAAAATACATCTGGCTTTGAAATTTTCAACGAATTTTCAGCAGAAAAAGAATTAATCTTTTGTAGAGAACTCATATTATTAGGTATTAGGTATTCACAGGAACTATTGAAATTATTTTATTTTAGAAATTTTTAAAAATATATTCGGAGTAAAAAAGGCTAGAAAAAAGTCACGAAGCTAAACACAAAATTTCGAGGCTAAAGGCAAAAAAAAGGCTAAATCTAGCCTCGAAAAGGCTAACCTGGCAACATGGAATTTATCATACTGCATATTTCTGGATGTAGTAATGGTAGGATAGTGAAAATTGGTAAGGAGCTATATGAGGTTAAGTCCTAACACCTCCAGTAAAATGTGGCATTGGGGAAAAGGGGGCGTGGCACCTTCTTAAAATGGGATTTTTCAGAACTATAGCTGCCGTACAAACTTAGGTTATTATAACAGCTAAAGTTTGACTACAGAGTTGGTTGGCTGTTATTCCTTTTTGATGTTTAGTAATCTTCCACCGTTAAAATTTTTTGTTAACTTCAGTCTATCCACATCTTCTATCTATTTATATAAAGTTAAAATTATGAATGTTTGTATGTAAGTATAAATCGGGTTGCGGCCTAAACGGATCAGCCGATCACAACTAAAATTGAATCACGCACTAGAAACCTTCCAAAGATGGTCATAGGCTAAACATAACTTCAATACAAAAAAGGGGGTGGCACCTACCATACAAATGGAATGTTTGATACAGCATAACTCTGGAAGTATTCATGCAAGAACATTGAAATCCAGTAAAGAGTTAAATTGGATAAATCCCTAACACCACATACAAGTGGAATACTGAAAGTTGGTAAAGAGCTATATGACGCTAAGTCCTAACAGCACCAGTAATATATGGAATTCAAGAAAAGAAGACAAATGGGACTTTCAGAACTATGGCTGCATTAAAAACTTAGGTTATTTCAACACGTAAAGTTTGATTGCAAAGTTGGGTTTGGCTGTTATTCCTTTAGTATTCTTTTATGTTATCTCCAGAGTTGGTATTTTTGGATACGCCTGAAGGAACAGGAAAAAACCATTTCTGTTTAATTTGATATTAATTGATGTAAGAGCAAAAAGAGAAATCATTATGGCAATTGCTTTTTCAGATACCGCGGATACCCTTTGTGTGGTGGATGTACAACTCCGCATTTAAATGACCACTGTCTGCAAACATCTGACACACCGATGTGCAACATAAGCAAACGGTCAGGCCAAAGTGAGGGTGTGCGATGTGTGCACCATGACTCATAAACAGTCGGTGCAAGTTTTAGACCAAACCCCTAAGAATTTAAGGTGTAAGATCATCCCAAAGGTGGTGCTTTCCTGTTACTTGCTGGAACAACCGCAGTTGAAGTAAATGCGTGCCTTTTCGTCTATAGACTGCTTTACGTACAAAAATTACTCTCTATAGAAATATGTGAGGGCATTTTGGCGGAAACACTTCAGGAGCAGCTTTTGCTAAACAACTTCCTATTTCTTTACTACAAGATTTGATTTCTTTTCCTGCAAGTTTTTGAGAAATTATGACATCACCTGAAGCTTTAATAGCTAATGTTTCTTCCAAGTTTTGAATCTATCTTTACAAACTATAAATGGCTTTGAGAAAAGGCAGTTTAGGCACCTTAAAATGAGGACGTTAATATCACTAGAACTAAGACAACTTATCACTCTATTAAAACAGTCGTGGAAGAGTTCCAAGCTGTGCATATCCGATTGAGTTTATTAGCTCTTTTGAGCCATTAGAAATTTCTTCTCATCGATTTATCCTTAAAAAGGGCCCATAATATCATAATATTTATGTTTCGTTATTTCGATTCTACACGCTTATGTAGTGGGACAAGACTTTTCATCACAAAACTTTTACGAATGTCATTGAAGCAATTCATTTTATCGGAAAATTTCGAAAACAAAAAAGTTTAAAACCAAGGATTCCATTGATACCGATAGATTTGTCTTTTCAATTTTAAATGCCTCAAATTTCCTATGAAACTCAAGGACGATCATTAGCTGTAAATCAATGGATTGATGAGCGCAATACAAACTTTTATAGCTTCAGGGCTTCTGCAACTCAATTGTCAACCTCACCTACACGAGGGGAATCCCGTTACAAATATGAATTATCATACAACAACAGTTATTAGCTGTAGCAGAAGTCAATCTTACCAACTCATGTTTTACCCATGGCCAGTTACGCGTAGCTTGCATTTTTTTATAGAAACATGGGGTAAAACCCACGGGCATAAGCTAGTTTACTATAAAAACGAAAAGTTGTGAGCACGCCTTCCTATAACGTCTTAAAAGAGGTGAAAAAATAAGACGAAGTACTTGATACTATCAATTCTCTACTTTCTTCAATTTGGGCGGTAATATTGGCAACTACCTCCATGGCCTTTCCAGTTTTTTTCGCCGCGCGTAACTTGGCACTATCACCGATTAAGTCCTCGCCGACCTTATTTAAGACGTGAACATGACAAATTACGATAATATTTGACAACTTACGATAATATTTGCTACCGACTGTCCGGCACGCAAAATTATTGGATGTCACGTTCAATAATGACCCCAATTTTGGTGAGTATGCAGCCAAAATTGTAGCTAAAGTTCAGAGCAGTAACAAAATCCGCAGTCTCCTCGCTGGCAACACTCGTGGCTATCAATGGTAACGGCAACAGGGTAGCCATTTTCTCCGATAGCCAGGCGGCTCTTGGAGCCCTCGGGTCAGAGACGATATCATCAAACTTGGTTGGGCAGTATAGGGAGAGCGCCATGATTCTGGCGAGCCGGCAGATCGTTACCCTGATATGGGTGCCGGGGCATCGAAACATACAGGGTAACGAGATGGTGGATGAACTGGCACGGCGTGGAGCGGCTCTCGATGTCTCAGGAGCGAAGGAGGTCCTTGCACCCCTGGGACTCATCAAGGTTCGCATCTCCCAGCACTGGTTGAGTGAGGCCAACAATGGGTAGAATCGGCTGCAGAACTGTAGAGCTTCCAAGAGCATGTGGCCATTATATAACGAAAAACGATCTGTAGCTGTCCTTAAGGTGAACAGAAGGGATATATCCAGAGTAGTTGTAGTGCTCACGGGGCATTGGAAAATTGGGGTACCTGCGGCACGGATGAGACTGGAACACAATACCTCCTGTTGCAGCTATAAGCGTCCGGAGGCGGAGGAAACGGTTGAGCATCTGCTGTGCGAATGCCCAGCACACTGTCGAAGCAGAATAAAGTTTTTTGAAAGCCCTTTTTCGAAAGCCTCCCAGAACTCAAGGATGTTAGGCCGGGAGAGCTTCTCAAATTTATAAACTCACGGGATGGATATAGGGGGACGGGTTTTCCCTGAGGCGCGAGAAAATGTTTATTAGTCTTCGTACAACACCCTTTCATTGGTTAACTCACGAGTTTGTGGTATCAAAACGGCGCATTAGGGCTAATTGGAGTCAATTGGGACTCGCCACTTCAACCAACCAACCACCAGACTCCTATACGCGAAAGTCGAAGCTGAGGAAAGCAGACTACCCCGAGAGACGCCCGTCACTCTGGCTCAACATCGATCTGAATACTGTAATTGGTTAAACTCCTACTTGTAAGAATTTACCCCGACACACGTAATGTATGTCTGTATGTAATGTGTATCCATATGACATCAACCATTTTTTCAATGGCAATGTTGCACCAACGCCTCTAACAGCCAAAGTCTCGTTGGTACCTTTTTGAAAATACAAGTTTCCTCGGACTTCCGTTAGAGAATATCGATGACTCGATGACGATTCGTGAATGGTTATACCTATTGGATAGAGCGAAGCACTACTACAAGAAAAATAACAAGGAAAGTAAAGTGAGTCGGATAGTCAATCAAATCGTTTCCGCTCCAGTCGGACTATATCCAGGAGACGCAGAAGCCTTCTGGGACCCAGATTTGGCAGCTAAATATCGGGAAGAATTTCACTCAGTTGGGGAGAAACAAGTGGAATAAGAATTGATCTCTAGTGTGTTTCCACTTGGCGTCATTTATCGCAAAGGAGAAATGAAGGCAGGGCAAATGCGATTAGGCGCCAATTAACGATGGCACGAGTCCAGCACGCTGAACTGTTGCTCACCTTAAATGGCCATCCATGAAATAAAATAAACCTTATATAAGGTGCAAAATTTGTTGGTGGCTATTCATATATTAACATTTGCAAGTAAGTATAAGTAAATTTAATTTCAATATAAACAATGTTGGATACATCAAAATTCAAATATACATAGGTACATACATTTGCTCTGCTATACATAAGTACATACATACATAGAGTAAAAATATGAATTTCCAATTGAGTGCCACCAATCTACATTCTCAGAATATCACTCAGATAGTTCAATTACTATGAGAATAAAAGCAGACTCATTTACTCAAACTTTAAAATTGTTGAGGAGGATGAGCAAACTATATACATATTTACATATACCTATGTAGGTAAATAGCAATTAAATTCATATTTACTTATAAATAAAGTTTATATATATTTAAATATGTACCTATGTACATTAAACTGGCTATTAATTTATTAATCGAGTCCAATTCAACGGATCAGGGGGCAAACAAGGTTTCCTCTAAAAAAATATTTAGCGCGATATAACTCCGAAGATAGTTCAAGCCGATCTGTTAAGTTTCCATTAATTTCTTTGCTTTTTTTAATTTTAATGATTGATTTGTTTCGCATGACCTACTAATCATATATTATTTCTAATTGCTGTTTTTATGCACGGGTTCCTTTCTCGCTCTTATTTGGAATCCAAATCTATAAATAAAGTTTTGGTTGTAAAAATGGAGATTCGGGCTATTAGCGAGCTTTGGGCAATTTTGGTCGTAGTGCTTTTGTTTAGCTATATTTTATTAAAATAATTTGCTAAAAATATACGACTGTGAGCACACAAAGAAATCTATTTGTATTGTGAATATTTGCACTGCATTACCGGCAGTTGCTCTCGTACGCTAGATAGCAGCGCAAGTTGTAAGTTTTAATTGATTTATAGAATAGCTGATTTTTGTTGATATTTGATGCGCACGGGTACGGCTCGTAAATATTTATTTAATTGAAAAAATAGTAAAAATAATTGAAAAAATTAGTCATAGTTTTAGATTAAAAGCAATGAAGTAATTAAAAATAAGCAAACAATTAAAATTAGCCAAATAATAATAATCAAACAATTATTACGTTAAATTCAATTAATTGATTATTCTCAATTATTAATACGAAGCAGACATTTTTAAAGTAGGTGAAATTTTTTTCAGTTTTCTTATTTGTTATTGTTATGTCTGTATGCATTTTATTCATGCTAGTGTATAGAAATTGCTCAGCAGTGTTGCCAGAACTTTTTCAGAAAAAAGGCTAGATTGACAAAAATAAAAAGCTAAAAAAGGCTAAATAAAAGTTTTTAAGGCTAAGAAAAAAAGCTAAAAGCAACTGTCAATGCGTTTTATTAACTTTTTTTTCATAAAAGACATAACAGAATAAAAATATTAAATTAATTTTTACGCCAATTTAATAAAAAATAAAAAAAAATTGTTAGCAGGTGCTATCTGTGTTTTAATTTAAAAGGGATACATGATAAATAAAACTCCACTATAGTCTATAAGTTTTCGTAATATATTTGAGGTAAATTGTTTTTTATTTGCAAAATAAGAATTCCGATAAAAATATTTTCAATAAGGAAATCTACTTTTTGTCCTTTTAAAGCACCCATTCCACACTGTCTAAGAACCTCTTTTTCAAGTTTTTGGTATGTAATTTACACCCACTGACTCCAAACGATAACTGGCAAATGAATTTTTGGAGGGAATATTTTCATAACACTTTCTGGGCTGGCGAGGGGAATTCTGTTACAAATATCATACACATATTTAGCAGGCGAGGCTCTCATGGAACTAGAGGGTGGGGAGGGCGGTATGGCCTAGAAGTTTTAATGTGGTAATATTAATCGTTCCCGAGATGGTCGGGCTAGTACCTTAATGGTGCTTTGTTACCGGAACGTACCGGATCTATATCCGGCAAAGGACCCCAACATCGATAACACTCCCCAAAGCCTTCGGCTTAAAAGAGCTAAAAATTTAAAAAAAAGCTTACAGCTAAATCGCAACTTTTAAAGCTAAGCGGAGGAAAAAAAGCTAAATCTAGCTTGAAATAAGCACACAAACAACAACACTACAAAAACAATTAAAATTTATCAACAACAATAATTTTATTGCATTAATTATATAATTAAAATAATCGGAAATAATTGACATAAATCATGTAATTAAAACTAATTTAAATTAACTAATTTCATAAAATAAATATATTAAACAAGCAATTGAAATAATTTATTAAACAATTAGTTTACTTTTATGTGAAATTAATTAATTATAATACAATAAAAAGACATACCTACTGTGAATGGATTATTAAACAATTGCCCTCAATATAATTAATAATTATTAAAATTTTTAATCTTATTTAATAGACCGAGACCAACTTCTTTTTCAATTAACACGTGGGTAGAAAAGTTTTTGAACTGACACCTAGATGACGTCACTATGATTGTATCCATATCCATCCATTTTAAAAAATATGAACCTTCAAACGTCATTTGCAAAATTTCATGACATTTCGTTCATTTATTAACAAGTTACAGCGATTAATGAAGCAACTTTTGTCACTTAAAAAAAAACATGGATTCAAAGCAATTTCGTGTGTTAATTATACCTTTCATGAAAATGAAATTGTATATGTATAATGTTTGTGACGAATCTCAAAATTGTATATTCCTAAAGAAGAAGAGATAGACACACCAATGAGTCACTAAACCGCTAGAAGCTTCAAATTTACCCCCAGCGGGTTAGGGGTTAGAATATACCCGCGGTAGGTATGCCTGTCGTAAGAGGCGACTAAAATATCCTTTCAGGTTGCCAGCGCAATACATAGCTTCTCCAAACCCAATTGTCAACCTCACCTATCCGTGGCGAATCCTGTTTCATTAACAGCCGAGGCTCTGGCGACCACGAACTCCTCATGGATGTAGGAGGTGGGAGGGCGGTATGGCCTAGAAGGGCGCATGTGATCATAACAAATCGTTCCCGAGATGGTCGGGCTTGGTACCGGAACGTACCTGATCTGCATCCGGCAAAGGACCATCAACTCGATAACACTCCCCAAGGCCTTCGGGGAGTGTCCTTATCGCTACAAACAACAACAAGCTTCAAATTTAATCAAACACTTACATACGTATGTGGTAAATATAGTTGTATGAAAAATAGTATAGATTGATTGAATACATAGTCTATACCCCACACAACCTATTGTTCAGATATAAGACTCATAGTCATGGGCCACAAGAAACGTGAAGCTTTCAGTAAGGATTACCGATCTATTATTTTTTGATATCTATCGAAAATTTCTCTTATGTACATCTGTTCTCTATATATTACATATCATATACACAGCCGATTGTTCGGATATTACGAATGGGATAAGATTATTACTCACCTCCAGTACGAGACAGTCCCGTACCTACTCGTTTATTATTGCTTTTTGATGGGGACAAATACCCTTCAAGCTCAGTAGGCTTGGAAATGTTATGCTCCGCCAAAAATTCAGCATTTGCCAAAGTACAGACACTGATGATAAACCACGCTCTGAGGTTTGTTTCATAGAATTGACAGGGACACGTTTTCACGATAGATTTTTGTCGGTTTGTCAAAGACAAATCAAAAGCTTTTGAAAAACTTGTTCCATAGAAAAATCTATCAAGGTAAATTTTGTATTATGTCAAATTTCATTATAAAAAGTGACAAAATTGTCTCTGTCGGGTTCCTAAATTGTAGCTGACCAAATTTTCGCATTGTTAATTATCATTAAATTCCAAGTGAATTGCCAAACTATGTTACTCATACGACATGGCAAACGTTTCATTGTGTCATCGAGCTCTGGATCACGACCAAATCTCATTGGAACAATCAGGATCAGTACAAAAAGTTGAACAAATTATCAAACTAATACTTAGTATTATTAGTTCTTTAAAGCATGCCACAAATGCTATAGATTTTCCATATGAAATTGTATGGGATATTGCACTTAAATAAAAGCTAGAGTACTAATGCTTAACAAAGGGGTCGGCAGTTAAAACACGTCCAAAAATGACGGGATAGGTACCATTTCCTGTCAATAACTTTGTGCAAAAAGCATTTCGACATTATGTTTTGGTTCTTTTATTTTTCATATAAAACATTTATAGTTGTTCTATCATGATTCAAAATGAATGTAATGTAATCATTTTATGGCCTTATTAATTAGTTGTCAGACTTTAAGTTTAAATTTATGGGTTTTCGAGTGGAAAATATATGTGAGAGGACGGTATGGCCTAGAAGGTTGCATGTGGTTATACCAAATCGTTCCCGAGATGGTCGGGCTAGTACCTTTATGGTGCTTGTTACCGGAACGTACCGGATCTGCATCCGGCATAGGACAACATCGATAACACTCTCCAAGGCCTTCGGGGAGTGTCCTTATCGCTACAACAACAACAACAGGTTATCTACGCTTTTCGAATTTTATCCGTGTCAACCGACTATCCGGATGGACATCCGTATTATTATATTGGAATATGCGTATAGTCCAAGCTCTATTTTTCCCCATTACAAATGGGCAACATACTTATGTATGGCACGTACCTACATTACCAGATATCTTAGTGCAAAGAACGTATATGAAAAAAAAAAATTATAAGTGCTCCGCATCTTTTAGCTAAGCTTTGCACAAAAGATTTAACGCCAAGTTCGAACGAAAAGTGGTCACTTTTAACAAGTTTTGGTAACAACGTTGTTTCCATGATAAAAGCAGTTTTTTTTTTTACTTTTTACGGAAGACGACTTTTGCATAGGTATAAGTAGTAAATTTTAGCTCTCATACAGTGGTCGGCACGCCATAGCTCAATTGAGCCAGACTTGCTTCACACATATTATTACTTTTCAGCGTTCAGTCATTAACGAGACAGCAACAAATGAACACTGCGCACGGCTGTAGAACAAATGTCAAGATTCCATGGTCATAGTCATGGTCTGAACATATTAATGGTGCATTTTTACCGTCTTAGATTTGTTACAGGTACACGAGCTAATCTGAGCCCAGAATAGATTGGTATTGAAAATGAGCGAAATCGGATGATAACCACGCCCACTTTTTATATATATAACATTTTGGAAAACACAAAAACCCTGATTATTTAGTAAATAACACACCTAGAATGTTGAAATTTGACGAGTGGACTGATATTGAGACTGTTGAAAAAAAATGTTTTAAAATGGGCGTGGTACCGCCCACTTGTGATAAAATCAATTTCACAAATATTATTAATCATAAATCGTTAAAACCATCGTAACAAAATTCGGCAGATAGATTGCATTTACTATAAGGAATACTTTGAAGTAAAATTAACGAAATCGGTTAAGAACCACGCCTACTTTTATATAAGAGATTTTTAAAAAGGTCATGGGCGAATAAAATAAGCTATATATTTGCAAAAAAGAGCTTTATATCAATGGTATTTCATTTCCCAAGTGGATTTAAAACAATAAGTAGGAAAAACTTCAAATTTAAAAAAGGGCGTGGCACCACCCCTTTTATGACCAAGCAATTTTCTATATTTCGGGAGCCATAACACGAAGAAAAATTAGCATATCGTAATGAAATTGGGTACACATATTTTCCTTATAGCACAAAATATTGCTGGTAAAAATGGACGGAATCGGTTAAAGACCACGGCAACTTTGATATAAAACAAGTTTAAAAAGATCGTAGACTAGAATAATAAGCTATCACTTAGCAAAAAATAGTGTGAGAGTGGTGGAGCGACTGGCGCGCCTTGTTGGACGGCCATAACCATTTAGACGGTTAAGCGCCAATTAAGTAAGTAAGTAAGTAAGTATTGCAGTCGACAACGGTTTCAAACTGTTTTTCGCGGAAAACTTTTGAACGGGTAGAACAACCCGTTTGTATTCTTAATGCTGGCATGACAACGCGTCCTCAGTTACCCCAATCGAAGGCTTTGTATAATTTTCTGTAGGACCCATATAGGTGCACTTTACATTTTTATACTAAATTCGTTCAAAAAATGTACCACCACAGCAACCCATTTCTGATATTCCGCTCCTTTTTCTGTTTCCCTGCATCGCTTTCGACGACAGCAACCCCTATAATTTTGACACTTCGTTCAGTGTCAAACTCATGTTCCACTGGATTCCACGCTAGTTTGCCCGACCGAAGTGTCAAACGGCAGTGTGTTAGAAAGAGAAAGGAATTGTTTCCTTCTCACACATATCATACTTGTAAACCTGTACAATGGATTGTGTGCTGATTGCTGTTTGCTCTATCCGTTAAAAAAGATTAATGTCTTTTAAATATCGAAGCGATAACTTTGCACTGATATGAGTGCTGTTACAGACCTCATAGAGCTAGTACCGATTATATAGCCTCTCAAGATAAAAAAGGTGCTCAACAACATAATACAGGTTGAGCTGAAACAAAAATCTGATCTATAGGAGGAGGTAACAAATGCAAGAAAATTGGATAAAACAAATGCTAGAATTTAGGAGGCCGCCGTGGTGTGATGGTACCGTGCTCTGTCTACAACACCGAAGATCCTGGGTTCACGACCCGGCCAAAGCAACCTCAAATATTTTAGAAAAAGTTTTTTCAACTAGAATAAAATGTTTCTAAGCAGGGTCGCCTCTCGGCAGTATTTGGCAAGCACTCCGAGTGTATTTCTGCCATGAAAAGCGCTCAGTGAAAACTCACCTGCCTTGCAGATGCCGCTCGGAGTCGGCATAAAACAAGTAGGTCCAGTCCCACCAATTTTAAGGAAAAATTAAAAGGGAGCACGACGCAAATAGGAAGAGAAGTTCGGCCTAAAATTTCTTCGCAGGTTATGGCGCCTTGCATTTAATTATTATTTTTTTTTAAATGCTAGCATGTGTTAGAAGACAACAATAGATGACGTAGATAGAATAAATGCCTAGGTCGTAGTTCAGCAAATGTGTCTCCATATGTCACTAGGTAATGTGAAATCAAGGCCTATAACTTCTGTGTCTATTTGGTCCAATCATGTTGAGACTACAACTTTTCGAGGACATCCGTTAGAGAATATCGAGAGAGAGTATTTGCAAGTCGTCGTATCTCTGCTCCAAGAAGAAGCAGAAGAAATGAATAAGTCACTTAAACCAAATACAAGCCCTTTCATTACATACTATGAATAATACTCCACGCATATCCCCAAGAATTAAGTAGCAGTCAACATGGGTGGAAACTCTAGGATAAGTAAAACCCTGAAAAGTAAGTCTTGATTTTTTACAGACAATTTTTCCTATCATCTCTAATTAAGACCTCGGTTAGCGGCAGATACCGGACGACTTATCAAAGGCTTTGACATGCGGCACATCCAAGGTCGATATTTGCATGTTCTCTGCACCCCGTACAGCGGATAAGACGTTTGAACAAAAAGTGCTATATCTTCTCCGCCTCTATGCCACCGAGAGAAAAATTTATGAAACGTCCAAGTCCCGGAACTGCGGAAAATATGCCACAGAAAGCAGATGCTAGTAACTCTTGCAAGTCTGAGACTACAAAAAGTCAGAGCAATTAAAAAGAGCTAAGAAAGCCCTCAGAACTGACATTAAGCAAAGCAAACTTAGGTGCCGAAAAATGCTTTGCGAGGAAGTGGATAGTGGACGTTCTCTATCCCACCCAACCTTTCAGACAAGATGGCCATTTCACCGAAGGAGACCGCAACGTAAAACAATTTCACGAAATAGATCTCAAAATGGACACGCGCAGCATTAAACCCACAAAAGCCTGAGGGCCTGAGGGAATACCCTCGGAAACATTTAGGCTATCGACAAATATCTGTCCACATCTTTTGTTGCGCATTGACAAAATATGTCTCGAAGCAAGAATTTTCCCCACTAGATGGAATACAGCATGTCTAGTTCTTATTTCGAAAGCCAAAAGACACCGCAACTGTCTACAGTCTTTACGCGTGTTATGCTTGCTGAACACCACAGGAAAACAGACGGAGAACCTCCTGAAGCAACACCTCACGAGAGCAATAAAGGACGGGGGAGGACAGTCTGATCGACGACTTGGTTTCCAACGGACGAAGTTATAAACGCAGTCGAGAAAATAAAAAACAGCGTTCCACCGTGCAATACCGTGGTTACGCTAGGTACCAAGAATGCTTTTTAATCAGCTAGTAAGGACGACATGCTTAAGGCACTAGAACGCTATTTCACGGTACCTCAATGACATACTGAGGGACCACCTGAGAGACTTGCACGTAACGTACGAAAACACCCACGGAAGAGAGGTGAAGATAACAGGCGATGTAGCCCAGCGCTCGACAACAGAGCATAAGCTCTGGAAAACTTCTAGCGACACTTTGTTTGCACATACCAAAAAGAACATTCCTTTTTGCTGTCGCAGATGACGTGACAGCTATCATAACATAACAAAGCTGCGAGCTGGCACAGCTTAAGCCAAACCAAGTGATGCGCAGTGTAAACAGATGGATGGCTGGTCACCGTGTTCACCTAGCCATAGGAAAACGGAGATCATCATCTTTACCAAAAGGCGTATCCTCCTTATCATTAACCGCAATTAAACAAAACTTCCATCTATGCTTATACATTATGCTGTGGCTTTACACTGCTGCCGTTAGACCCATCCTATTCTATGGCATTACGGTTTGGTGGTCGGCACTCGAAAGAAACAGCATAGTCAGCAGTATGATCAGAATGCAGTGGTCAGCCACAATGCTTATTTAAAGCGCACTCGTTCCAACTCCACAAAGGATATGGAGGTTATATTCAATCTTCTCCCGGTTTGTCGCCCACCTGAATGACTACTAACATACGCAAAACTACACTATTGATGTAGCTACTGTTTCACTTAGAAATGTTTATAATATACCCACCTAAATTAGGGAGAAGTCCGCTTGAGTTCACCAAACGGCATGTCTGCTTGAGAATGAGATGTACAATTGAAGCTCACGCTGAGTATATAATGTTCGGTTACACCCGACACACCTTTACTTACTTACTTACTTAATTTGCGCTTAAGCGTTTAAACGGTTATGGCCGTCCAACAAGGCGTGCCAGTCGCTCCTTCGCTCCACCAACCGGCGCCAATTGGTCACACAAAGGGAGTTTAAATCGTTTTCCACCTGGTCCTTCCAACGGACACCTTTACTTCTTTTTAATTATTTTAATAAAATTTGCAGCAGTTTCATTTAGAACTCCCTTTTTAGCTGAGCCTAAAAAAACTTGAGCTTCTGCTATGGAAAAAATACTATCGAATGTTTAAAGTAACTTGGCAAAATAGTTAAAAAATTAACATGAAGCACTCTTTAAGTTTTTTACGTCAGCCACATATTTTTTAAACATTCTGTACTTCTCTGATTGCCACACGCCTATTAGTTTAGCAGATATGATGTTTTAAGCGAGTGATCGCCACTAGTTTTGCGCTATTTACCGTGTCAAGCCGCTTTGACAATCCAAGTTTCATGTGCATTTACATAAAACAATATCGGTTGCCCTTCCAAGTGACAACAACTTGATGAATTAAGGGACTTGGGAATGTTTCGATATATTTCTGAATCAAAAATCAAAATTTCCAAAACATTTGATAAAACTGTCTTTAATAAATGCTCGTTGCCGTTTTAACTTTAATTTCCTACTGGGATGCTCATGCTCTAGCTCTCACTAATACCCTTACATTTGAATTTTTGCCAACAACTGCTCTCATATCATTTAATGTTCGTGACATTTCTCTTTAAATTTACCCTTAACACATATATGAATGAGAGCGCACAGCTGGATATATAATGTTCAGTTTCGCATGAACTTATACTTCGTTACTTGTTTCAAACTGTAACCACGTATTCTATATCGGACAAGCATTATAAAATAAGTGTCACTCTAATGTACGTGCATATGTTTACAAGTGAGTAAGTGCAGATGAGTAAATTAAACGAAAAAAAAAAATTGGAAGCCAACAAAAATAATTGACTCGAGAACTATAACGATTGAGCATAACTGAAAGTTTAAAAGAAGAATTCACGTATATCTAGAAAATATTGCAATTTTACAATTTCAGTTGTGCGGAAGTAGCGAAAGAATGTAGAGTGAGCTTTTTTTTCTATGAGCAAATATTCATGTTCATGTTGTGAGAATCTGGTTAAAGTATACTAAAATAAAGTGTTACTTCAAAGTTGTTGCTGCAAAGAAATTTGGAAGAAAATGTGGAATGAAAGTGTTGAAAATGAATGAAAATTTTTTGGAGGATATGTGTCGGCAAAATATATAAAATTGAAAGTGAAAAATTGCCTTGAAAATATTTGTAAAAAAGCTTATGAAAATTTGGCATTGAAATTCAGCACAAAATTTTAAGAAAAAACGCGTTTAAATTGATATTTAAAAAAAAAATTATAAATAAGAATTCAAAAATTCTAGGACAGAAAATCAAACAAAAAAAATTGCCAAAGGCATTAAAAAAATTTAAAAAAAATGTTTAACTAAACCAAAAAAAATCTTGAACAATATTTATTTTCTTGCTATAAATTTTTTCTTAACTAATGGACTAATAAAAAGATTTTAAAACATTAAAAAAATCTTTTGTTTTGAGAAATGACTGATATGATGCATACATTGTATAATAAAACTGTATTTCTCACAAACACACATAAATAAAGAAAGGCTAGATTATTGAGGTTTGCGAACAGGAATTCAAAAAGAATAAATCTTTTATAAAAAATTGCAAAAAGCCAAAAAAAAAAACGAAAAAAAAATTCCTGCAAGAAATATTTGCAAGTGCATTGCATAATAAAACAACAAAAATCAAAAAAAAATTTTTGTTATACATAACAGAAAAGTGAGTGAGTTAGCAACATTCAGAAACTCTTGCATCATTTTTTGACGCTGCACGAAAGACGTCATAGCACAACGAATGCCTGTACGCCGGAATACAAATATACATATGTGTACTTAAGCATCTTAGTTAAAAAAGAGAAGAAAAAAAAGTAACAAAAATAAAAAGCTGCTAAACAGCACGTCTAAAGTGTGTAAACGTTTCTTGTGTGAAAACACAAAAATAAATTTTTAATTTTACCTACATAGAACTGAAGTTCTGCTCGCCAAGGCTTTTCCGCAACCATTGCGCACACTGTTCTACACTTACACACACACACATACCCGCATATATTTAATTTAATTCTTTCGCTGTGTTTGAACAAAAAAAAAAATATATACACTCTCACTCTTTTCTAATATACATACATTCATATAAAACTTGCCGGCTCGGCCTTGCTCATTCGCTACGTTTGACAAAAAATTTGCCCGGCATCCCGGCTAGCATTTCCTCTGCTGCTAAGCATCTTAATCGTCGCATCGTCAATTGTCGTCAGATTCGTTTTTTACTTCGTGTGTGTGTATGATTCTTGGTATATGCGACAACGTCTGAGAATTCGTCGCAAAACTTGCAAGCTACTACGAAACATCATTATTAACAACATTTTCATCATTATTAGCAACGAGCAAGAAAACTTTAGCAGGTGCCAAACTCTCAGGTCTCATCGAGCAGCTATTGTTGGACGTGCGTTTAAGATAAGCGAACAGTTTGTTAAAATCCGTTGCTATCATCGTTTGTTAGTTTTCTATATTAGCGGCGATATTTGTAAAATTCTTTATCCGTCCATGCCATGCGCGATAAAATCACACAACTATTCTGCTTGCAAAAAAACGCATGCAAAAATAATACAACAGATAATCGAGGTGTGTTCAAAAAAACAAAAAAGAATTTTTATATATTTCATATATTTCAACAATATTATCTATAAAGAAAGGATCTACATATGCAAGTGTTAATGATACCAAAATGTGCGTGTGCCACACCAACATAATTTGATTTATATATATTTAATAAGCGAGCTTTGCCCATATTGCTTTATACAATGGTTTTTGTTATTGATATTAGCGAAAAATTGTAAGTTAACAAAAGGCGATGGTTACTAGGACATGTTTCTGAATTTCACTTCTTCATCAGCTGGCTTTTCGGGAGCTGAGCATTGAACTCGAATCTCGAGCATTCCCAGTAGTGTGGATATGACTTTTATGCGCGCTACTAAGCTTTCAAAAGCGCGCCTAAAAATCATATCCACACTATTAGGAATAAACTACATACAGAGTGTATGTGCCTACATGGTGATCAAAAGGAATGGAAACAAAAAGGCAATTCTTAGAGACCAATTGTACAGCGAACAACGGGACATTCATATGCCTGAGCAGCTAAAGGCATCTGCCTTTGCACTGTTGGAGATTCGAGTTCAACGCTCAGCTCCCGACAAGCTAGCTGATGAAGAATTGAAATTTAAAAAGATGTGCTAGTAACCATCGCCGTTTGTAAACTTAAAAATTTTCTCTAATATCAATAACAAAAGTCATTTGATTTAGTTTTGTGTGATTTTGTTTCTTCAAATAGGTGGCATATTCTGAATTGTTAAGCATATTTCGCTGGTCGAATTTTTTTTTTCGAAGTTATAGGATTTTGCTAAGCGAGTTAAAAACTCATTATGATAGCGTCGCACGGTGGGGTATTTGATCAATCTAGCTGACCAAAATTAAAACAGCAGTTATTTCTGTTCAAAAAGTGGTTGTCTCATTTCATTGTTATGAAAAGAAATATTTGGCAGTAAATTCACGGTGTTCCGCGCAGAATTACTATGGATTGGGCCCCCGGTTTCGTATTGACCCTGGGTAATTTTTTGGAATTACATGAGATATGTATGTCAATATGGGTATCAAACGAAAAGTATTTTACTCCGCATATCTATTGACATTTTTAAGAAGGGTTGCCACTTGGGGTTGCCACCCCACCTACTTTTTTATATTTCTTTTTATATCCACGACGATCTCAGAAACGGCTTAACCGATTTGAATCAAATTTAGTACATCAATATAGTATTACATTTTAAGACTTTTCACCTAGGTGTTGCAACTGAGGCTGTTTTTACAAGGTTGCCACCTTTTGCCAATAAGGGTATCAGTCTCTTACAAAATTGATCACCACTCGAAAAATCGCGGGTATGCGCAGCCGTTTTTAAACTCAGCGTGCTTTGCACACAGAGTATATTAACTTGACTGGATAACAGTTGGTTGTACAGGTATAAAGGAATCGAGATAGATATAGACTTCCATATATTAAAATCATCAGTGTCGAAAAAAAATTTGATTGAGCCATGTCCGTCCGTCCATCCGCCCGTCTGTCCGTTAACACGATAACTTGAGTAAATATTGAGATATCTTCACCACGAGCACACGAGCTTATCTGGACCCAGAAGAGATTGGTATCGAAAATGAGCGAAATCGGATCATAACCACGCCCACTTTTTATATATATAACATTTTGGAAAACACAAAAAACCTGATTATTTAGTAAGTAGAACACCTAGAATGTTGAAATTTGACGGTCGGACTGATATTGAGACTCTTGATAAATATTTGAAAAAAAAAAATTTAAATGGGCGTGGCACCACCCACTTGTGATAAAATCAATTTTACTAATATTATTAATCATAAATCAAAAATCGTTAAACCTATCGTAACAAAATTAGGCAGAGAGATTGCATTTACTATAAGGAATGCTTAAGAAGAAAAATTAACGAAATCGGTTAAGGACCACGCCCACTTTTATATACAAGATTTTTAAAAGAGTCGTGGACAAACAAAATAAGCTATATGTTTGCTATGTTTGCGAAAAAGGGCTTTATATAAATGGTATTTCATTTCCCAAGTGGATTTATAACAATAAATAGGAAAAAACTTCAAATTTAAAAAAATGGGCGTGGCACAGCCCCTTTTATGACTAAGCAATCTTCTATGTTTCGGGATCCATAACTCGAAGAACGGATCGTAATAAAATTGGGTACACAAATTTTCCCTATAGCAGGAAATATTTCTAGAAAAAATGGATGAGATCGGTTAAAGACCACGCCCACATTTATATAAAAGATTTTTAAAAGGGTCGTAGACGGGAATATTGAGATATATCTTAGCGAAAAAGAGTTTGTATCAATAGAATTTTACTTTCTAAATTGAATTATTACATTAAATTGGAACACTAAAATTTTTTAAAATAGGTGTGGCACCGCCCCTTTTATAGCTAAGCAATATTTCTAGCAAAAATGGATGGGATCGGTTAAAGACCACGGCAACTTAGATATAAAACAAGTTTAAAAGGGTCGTAGACTAGAATAATAAGCTATAACTTAACAAAAAATAGTATTTAATCAATGATATTTCACTTATCAAGTTTTTTTTTAAGCGGGCGGTGCCACGTGTTATGTAGAAAAGAGATTTATCTGAAATGAAATGTGCAATTGAAGCTCACGCTGAGTATATAATATTCGGTTACACCCGAACTTAGACACCTTTACTTGTTAATAAACTTTGAAACACACACAAGCTTATGTATTGCCAAAAAATTACTGACATGATATGCCATGAAAAAAGGATATATCTTTTTGTTTGCAAGGTTATTAAAAGATTTAATATTGAAAAGGAGAAGTATTACAAGAAGGATAACTCAGTTAAAACATGCGGCATAAGAAATCTAACATATGAATTAAAAACAAATTTATCTGTCCTAAAAGAAAATGTAACTAGATTTGATTGAGGCTAAACAGGTGAACAAGTATTTAGGTTAGAAGGGTATATTGCTTTTTAATCCAAAAATACATTGAACTGCACACAATTATAATATAGCTTTAAATGTGCGCGGTTAGCTCCGTTGACGTTGCAGATGTGTGGACATTTGAGAACGCCAGGGAGTATATTTAAAATAAATTGGAATATTTTGAAAAACGACTTTTTGCCAGCTAGATTGAACAAATACCCCACCGTGCGTCAGCCGATTTTGCTCATTTTTGGCAGACTTGTTTGCGATTACTTTCACTTTATGTTCATGTTTTTAAGTCATCATATTCATAACTTCTCCATGACTTTATGATGTTTTCATATTTTTATATTTTTAGTTATTTTAAATCAAAAATAAAAACACTAAAACTGTTTAACGGACAGAAACTTTTTCCACTTTTCTTATAACAACTTTTCTAGAGAATTTCAACTGTTTGGAAATACAAAGCACTCGAGTATATGATTCTAATTCAAAAAAAAAAAACATAAACAGAAAGAAAAAGTGTGCACAAACAAATGTGCCAAAAATTAGCAAAATCGTCCGACGATATGACGAATTGAAAGGAAAAGTAAAAAACAAAACTGAAAATATTTGGAAAATCACTAAGTTGAATACAGCGTAAGGCCTACTGCGTGCGCGGGTTGCCAGTCTCCGCATTCTGTGGCATACCCTGCGTAATTCGGCAATTTCGCTACTCCATCAGTGCACTTGCTTTTTACCTCTCCTAGGTCCTTTTCGTGGCATTGAGGTCTTACATGCGTGGTTCAGGCAACGCATGGTGGCTTACTGTAGCGTTCGCCACTTCGGCACTGTCGACTATCTGTCCTGCACTCGCTTGTATAACAGCGGAGTACTTTGTAGCGTCAACCTCAAAGGCGTCCCATTTTGTTTTCATACGGGGCGCTCTCCCTGTTCGACTTTGCCCTGAGTCATTAAGATGGAAGGTGATGTAGTTATGGTCACTATCCGTTCGATCCTCCATCACCCTCCATTCAGCCGCATTTGACAGCAGGTTTTGCGATACCATTCTAATATCAGTGATAGAGTGTCCAAAGCCTGGCCACTGATATGTCGGGGTCGCGCCGGTATTCAGATTGACAAATTCAAGCCGAGCAGTAATTTCTAGTACTATCCGTCTTCTGGAGTTAGTCTGAGCATTCCCCACTCAACAGCCCTAGCATTGAAATCTCCAGCGACGACCACGTTACCAGTTTCATCACGCAGATCGTCTTCAAGTAGTTCTAGCTTATCTTTAAATCCTTGACTAGCGTCCACGATCCAAATCGCAGCAGCATCTGTTAAGTCTACGTGCCAGTCACTCCTGATCCTATACCGTTTGCTAATGATCGCATAGCTGGCTCTGTTATCGAGAACCAGTTGGTCCAGCAGACTGTCGGATAACCCGTTTCGGTTCAGGTTGCCTTGAATGAAGCTGGTCACTTGCGCGCCTGTTTGGCCTTTGCGGCAGTGTGTGCCTCGCTGAAGATGCTGCACGCTCCAGACTCGAGAAGGTGGTCGACCTTCTGTGACTGGCATAAAAAGCACTTTGGAGTTTGTGTTACGTGGAAGGAGGAAATTTTCTATGTACTAACCGGGTTGTTAGCAGCGAGCCTCTCTGAGTGTAGGATTCCCTTCTTCTCTTCGTGGGCTACCCACTAAAACTTAACTTCCCACGGCCTACGCATTTTCCTCACCTGGGACCGTGTGTAGCATAACTTCGGGTGCAGAAGCGCGCTACGTGAGCTTTTGGCTACTGTCACGTTATTGGGTTAAACAACCATCTTGCCGTTTAGCGAGGAGAATATTTCTTGCGTATCTGCAGACCATGTCCCATCTGTCACTTCCGCAGTACAATTTTGGATGACGCTGCCGGGGGATAGGTCGCCTAGTATTACTTCCACTCTTCTCCATTGCTGTGCGAAGTGATCGCATTCGAAAAAAGTGTGGCGTGCGTCGTCTATGAGCCCACAGTACAAGCAATTCGGATTTTTAACCTTGCCCATCGTGAGGAGATATTCCCGGAAGTAGCCGTGGCCACTTAAAATTGCGTCAGGTAGAAGTCGACCTGTCCATGTGGTCGTTCTAACCATAGCTCTAGCTCGGGAATCAGTTCCCTGGTCCACTGGCCTGCAGCACTGCAGCTCCAATGCTGTTGCCAGCGTCGTATAAAATCTTTCCGCGCCTGCACGGCAGCAAAATCTCTGCGTACTTCTCCTCGGAGATGATAAATTGATTTCCTCTCCTCAGCTAGAAGATGTATCGGTATGGTTACCGCAATAACAAGATCTGCGTCTGCGAATACCGTGCGGTAAGCTGAGGCAATTCGTATCCACCCAAATTTCTGCACCATACAAGAGTATAGAATCTGAAGCGGAAGGAAGCAGCTTTCTTATACATGGCCTTGGTCAGCCTATATTTGCCATTAATCGACTTAGGTTCCCTATGGTCTGCGCAGTTTTCTCGCAGGCTCCTTGAAAGTGTTCTGAAAACACTTGAAAGTGTTACCTTGCTATGTAGCCTCACCCCAAGGTATTTCGTGGACCTGCGTGTTTGTACTTGTTGTTCCCCAACCATCATATTGATTGCACAGTGGTACAAAAAAAAAATTCAAAACACTTTTCAATTGACCTAGTGTACGTTGTAGGCCTTGACGAGTACATCATGATAATGTGTTTCAAAATTGTCTAACACCCCCAAATTTTCAAGTTATTGTTTAAAAACCGTTTTTGGCCTACTGCGCGCACTCTAACAATCAAACCTTCGTCGTGCTTCGATCGTTTCACGGTTTTGGAAAGAAGAAGATTCAAGCTTTAAGCTGATATATCTTTGTTTATACTTTATACAAAAAAAATTGAGACATTTTCCAAAAGTTATCTAAGATTTACCCTTTTCCCCCCGTTTTTCACAGTTTGACGTCTTTTTTATGTAACGTATCATATTGCTTTTACATTTATTCTCGAAAAACTATGTATTCAGAGAAAGAAAAGTCATAGTTTATTAAAATCCGTTGATAAATGTTTAAGTTACGACGCTTATTGTAAACAAGAAAATTAATAAAATAATATAAATGTAGTTTAAAAAAACTAAAAAAAACACGCAAATATCGTGCTGATTTAGTATCTACAATCCACTTAGATATTTGCTGTTGATAGCATCGTAGCACAGAGGTTCGTGTTTCCGCTATTAAGCACAACTCGTTTTGCCGCTAATTGCCGCTAGATGGGTCTAACTCTCCTTTGCGCGCCTAGGCAAGAGAGTTACAAACAAGCGTCATACAAGTGAAGCTAATATAAGCGTGTTAATAAGGATAATGGGAATCTGTTCTCAAATGATTGCATTGTCATCGGTCCTTGATACGTATGCAAAGTTTCAAATTAATCAGACTTCTAGAAACCTGTGAAAATTAAGCTCAAAGATTCCGTTACATACATACATGGATACATAGATACATAGATAGATACAGGCCAAGCTAATAAAAGCGTGTTAAAAATTCTATCAGTGGTCTGTACTCTGTTAGTTGCTGTATAAATTGAAAATATTTTCATACCTTCCTTCATTTATGCGTCACCATGATTCAATCACAAGAGGTTTGCTCGACAGACAGATTTTTTGACAATTGCAGCCATTTTGCTTTCAAATCGAATTGACATCCGTTAACTGTCTTGTTTCTTTGCGAATTTTCGAAAAATATTAGTAGTAGAAATAGGAAGCAATCAGTTTACAAATACCCGATAAGTACTTAACTACGTAATTCCTTAGAACATTTATTTTAATTTTATGATGAATTTATTAACTATTCCATGATCTATTAGTGTGGCTGAACATAGGTTTTATGAAAAGTACGGACACCAAGGAATCGTGCACTTTCGTAAACCTATGAACATACGAAACCTAAATCAATTCAAATTTCATCGTTCAACGTCAAAAACTGGACTAGTAAATCGATTCACTTAAAAATGTCATTAGTAAATAATGGAGAATTGTTAACTTATTCAGGTAAAAGTCTAGAACAGGAGTCTACTGCTAATACACGTCCAAAAATATCGAAAGGCGGAAAAGAAAAATTGTATCTCTGTCCGCAAATATTTGCAGTTGAAGTTGGCAATTTTCATGTGGTTTTTGTAATGTTTTTGTGCACTGAAAAAGATTTTGTGGACAAAGAGATTTTGCACGCATTTAATTTTAATCCCACCTCATTGGTGTACCGGCCAGGGTATTATAAAAATAAGCTCGGCTGAAGGCCGCCAACGCAACCCGGGGTCATTTTTCGTTTTTTCGTCAATATCTGTTGAACGAGCTAAAATGTTTATTTCCGCCTTCGAATTATTGTTATCGAGGTCAATACGCGCCTTTTGGCACTTCTCTCGATATTTTTGGGCGCGTATTAAAAGTCAAGCTTCTGTTCTATTAATTCCGTATGTTCGGAACATTCGTCTACATTTAAGAATTTGGATAATCGGTTTATATTTGGAATATTATGCATATTCGGACCTCGTGAGCTAGTATCAAATGAACGTATTCCGAATATTCTAAATAAACGGTTTATCCGGAACGCTTCCATGAATACTTAACGAAAAGAGGCTTTCCGAAATTTCAGAATAAAAAGGTAAATACCTCAAAATACTTTTCAAAAAATTTCCAATTCACGATTTCTCACAAAACCGCCCTATATTAGAGTTAGATTGAAGAACGCTTCATCTCAGAATGCTTTTCATTAACTTCCTCTTATGACAAAATGCTTGAATTTATGCTCATGTAGGGAGTTTTGGAAACAAATTTTGAGATAGTGCATTGTTGAATAGTATTCTAACGTTCGGCATTCTTCAAACAATTTCTGAAAGAATGAAGAAACCAACATAACTTTATCAATTCACGAAATATTTAGTAGAAAATGAATTATTTCCCCAAAAACCTTTGGTATTTACAAATTTATTATCACTACTCATATATACTGAAGTTACTTTTCTACTACAATTTCACTGAAGGGATTGAATTATTCCCCGTTTTCCTTACTTCGTAAAAGCAACCCGTCCAGATTTTTCAATTTGGGAGTGTCAAAGATCTGTCATCATTGGAGAACAAACCTCTAGTAATTGAATCATGATGCATCACTTAGTTTTGGAAACACGGCTTTCAAGTGCATAAAAGGCGCGCTATTTTGTCAAGTCAAGCTTCATATAGGCCAACTTGACGTGTAGCGGTGGAAAAATAACTTCATCGTTCTGAACGAGTGGAATGTTAACGACGTTTTTTTTTCTTCCTATTTCGAGTGTTTTCCTACACGGCCATTCACTGATTTTGAAATTGTGTTTTCCTCGACTGTGCCACTCGCACAGATTCTGTATCCTCCTTGCATTCCGAAAAGAATTGTCAGAACTTTCAAATCACAAACAATTAGCCATTGATGCTTATAATCTATGGAGTGTACAATTTTCTTCATTGTCGCATACCTTTCTTTCATATTGGTATGCTATTGGAGCTGATGGAAACTGGTTCTCGTTATGCAGTACGACAGGTTTTAAACCTAATGAATTGACAGATCAAAAAAAATTTACGTAGGTAAACTTTTTTTCAGTTGTAAAGGAATTTTCGATAAAACACTTAATTTTGCAGGAGCCATCCAAAACTAAAAGCCACTCTTGGTTGGTGTTCGTTATCAAGACAAGCAAAGAGCTCTTCTATACCCGAACAACACACAAGTTAACTGTTGACCTCGTTAGCTCGGAATATTTTTTCGAAGGACGAAGGTTGTCATCCCCCGGGAATGTAACCTTAAAGTTCTTTCCACAATATTCCACTGTTTCAGCCTAGAGCCTGTGTGCCTCCAAGACAATCCTAAATCACACACAAGGTCATGAAAATCTTCATTTGAGACTACATGACGTCCCATTGTTAGAACCCCCCTCAGAATTTTTTTCTTCAAATTCTAATGCATTTTTCGATTCAAGAGGATACACAATCTGTGCGAATGGGACAGTCAAAATCAGTGAATGGCCGTGTAGGAAAATACTAGAAATAGGAAGAAAAAAAAAACGTCGTTAACATTCCACTCATTCAGAACGATGAAGTTATTTTGCCACCGCTACACGTCAAGTTGGCCTATATGAAGCAGTTTGTCAAACGACTTGACAAAATAGCGCGCCTTTTATGCACTTGAAAGCCGTGTTTCCAAAACTAAGTGATGCATCATGATTCAATTACTAGAGGTTTGTTCTCCAATGATGACAGATCTTTGACACTCCCAAATTGAGAAATCTGGACGGGTTGCTTTTACGAAGTAAGGAAAACGGGGAATAATTCAATCCCTTCAGTGAAATTGTAGTAGAAAAGTAACTTCAGTATATATGAGTAGTGATAAAAAAATTTGTAAATACCAAATGTTTTTGGGGAAATAATTCATTTTCTACTAAATATTTCGTGAACTGATTAAGTTATGTTGGTTTCGTCATTCTTTCAGACATTGTTTGAAGAATGCCGAACGTAAGAATTTTATTCGACAATGCACTATCTCAAAATTTGTTTCCAAAACTCCCTACATGAGCATAAATTCAAGCATTTTGTCATAAGAGGGAGTTAATGAAAAGCATTCTGAGATGAAGCGTTCTTCAATCTAACTCTAATATAGGGCGGTTTTGTGAGAAATCGTGAATTGGAAATTTTTTGAAAAGTATTTTGAGGTATTTACCTTTTTATTCTGAAATTTCGGAAAGCTCTTTTCCGTTAAGTATTCATGGAAGCGTTCTGGATAAACCGTTAATTTAGAATATTCGGAATACGTTCATTTGATACTACCTCACGAGGTCCGAATATGCATAATATTCCAAATATAAACCGATTCTCCAAATTCTTAAATGGAGACGAATGTTCCGAACATACGGAATTAATAGAACAGAAGCTAGACTTTTAATACGCGCCAAAAAATATCGAGAAAAGTGTCGAAAGGCGCGTATTGACCTCGATAACAATAATTCGAAGGCAGAAATAAACATTTTATCTCGTTCAACAGATATTGACGAAAAAACGAAAAATGGCCCCGGGTTGCGTTGGCGGCCTTCAGCCGAGCTTATTTTTATAATACCCTGGCCGGTACACCAGTGAGGTGGGATCAAAATTAAATGCGTGCAAAATCCCTTTGTCCACAAAATCTTTCTCAGTGCACAAAAACATTACAACAACCACATGAAAATTGGCAACTTCAACTGCAAATATTTCCGGGCAGAGATACAATTTTTCTTTTCCGCCTTAGGATTATTGTTGTCGAGGTCACCTCTTTCGATATTTTTGGACGCGTATTAACAGTAGACTCCTGTTCTAGACTTTTACCTGAATAATTTAACATTTGGCATCTCCATTATTTACTAATGACATTTTTAAGTGAATCGATTTACTAGTCCAGTTTTTGACGTTGAACGATGAATTGAATTGGTTTAGGTTTCGTATGTTCATAGGTTTAGGTTTCGTATGTTCATAGGTGTCCGTACTTTTCATAAAACCTATGTTCAGCCACACAAATAGATCATGGAATAGTTAATAAATTCATCATAAAATTAAAATAAATGTTATAAGGAATTACGTAGTTAAGTACTTATAGGGTATTTGTAAACTGATTGCTTCCTATTTCTACTACTAATATTTTGCGAAAATTCGCAAAGAAACAACACAGTTAACGGATGTCAATTCGATTTGAAAGCAAAATGGCTGCAATTGTCAAAAAATCTGTCTTTCGAGCAAACCTCTTGTGATCGAATCATGGTGACGCATAAATGAAGGAAGGTATGAAAATATTTTCAATTTATACATGTGATTCACAGCAACTAACAGAGTACAGACCACTGATAGATTTTTTTTTATTAATTTTCTTGTTTACAATAAGCGTCGTAACTTAAACATTTATCAACCGATTTTAATAAACCATGACTTTTCTTTCTCTGTATAAATATTCGAGAATAAATGTAAAAAAATATTTTTTTTATGATACGTTACATAAAAAAGACGTCAAGCTGTGAAAAACGGAGGAAAAAGGGTAAATCTTAGATGACTTTTGGAAAATGTCCCAATTTTTTTGTATAAAGTATAAACAAATATATATCGGCTTAAAGCCTGAATCTTCTTCTTTCCAAAGCCGTAAAGCGATCGAAAATCGGTTAAAACATGACGATGTTATGATTGTTACAGTGCGCGCAGTAGGCGAAAAACGGTTTTTAGACCTTGAAAATTTGGGGGTGTTAGACAATTTTGAAACACATTATCATGATGTACTCGTCAAGGCCTACAACGTACACTAGGTCACTGTAGCACTGTGTTATGTGCCCGGGGATAGGTCGCCTAGTGTTACTTCCACTCTTCTTCGTTGCTGTGCGAAGTGGTCGCATTCGAAAAAGGTGTGGCGTAGGTCGTCTATGAGCCCACAGTATAAGCAATTCGGATTTTCAACCTTGCCCATCCTGTGGAGGTATTCCCGGAAGTAGCCGTGGCCACTTGAAAACTGTGTCAGGTAGAAGTCGACCTCTCCCTGTGGCCGTTCTAACCATGGCTCCAGCTCGGAAATCAGATCCCTGGTCCACTTGCCTGCAGTACTGCAGCTCCATTGCTGTTGCCAGCGTCGAATAGAATTTTTTCGCGCCTGCGCGGTAGCAACATCTCTGCATGCTTGTCCTCGGGGGTGGTAAATTGATTTCCTCTCCTCAGCGAGAAGATGTATCGGTATAGTTCCCGCAATCACAAGAACTGCGTCTGCGGATACCGTGCGGTAAGCTGAGGCAATTCGTAGCGCCCCTCTGCGTTGGACAGAAGTAATAGCTGCTCGGTACTTTCGGAATTTCATTGCATCCGCCCAAATTTCTGCACCGAACAAGAGTATAGAATCCGAAGCCGAAGCAAGCAGCTTTCTTATACATGGCCTTGGCCCGTCTGTGTTTGCTATTAATCGACTTAAGTATCCTATGGTCTGTGCAGTTTTCTCGCAGGCTCCCTGAAAGTGTTCCGAGAAGGTTAGCTTGCTATCTAGCCTCACCCCAAGGTATTTCGTGGAGCTGTGTGTTTGTACTTGTTGTTCTCCAACCATCATATTCATAATTCTTATTATTATTATTATTATTATTATTATTATTATTATTATTATTATTGATATTTTATACCTTACTCTGGCTAGACCATCAGATTCAGTGTGTCATTGCTTAAATATATATATTCTGTACTTAAAAATATTTTATTATATATATTGTGCGCTATTTGATCTTGAAAACAAATAAACAACTTTATACATATACGTAAATATATTTTATATTAAATTTAACTAATTTTGATTCTCTCTCTTTATCTTTTTATGTGTGCGGTACATGTACCAAATTGAATCTACGCCATTTTGTGATAAACATAATATAACAAATTTTAATTGAAAATATGTGTGGCCAAAAATAAAATTAAAAAAAAAAACTAAAATATAAAATGTAAAAAACCCTACAGGACATAATGTGCCAAATAAAGTCACGAGCAACGGGACAACGAGTGCCAATGGGTCTCTTGGGCCAGAAGGGCCCGAAACAGAGACCGACTCATCAGGGACCGGGGGGATGCGGAAGTCGTTGGAGAGGAAGGGCTCAGCGCCGAACGACGCTATTCACCTCCAGAGACGGGTGGGACTCCTCAGTGGGGTGGCTTTAATTGTCGGGACCATGATAGGTAAGTTAAAATTTAACACATAAATATGTATGTACAATGTAACAATATTATACTATTTTATGGACGACAGGTGAATATAATATATTATTGTGTGGTACTTTAACTTATTCGCCCAGTATGAGTACTTTTAAAATTTGGAAAATATTCGTGTTCCTATGATTTAGTCACAGCGACTGTGGGATTACAGTTAGGCAAAATGCTTACGAGGATACGCGTCATAGACGCGTATTAGACGCTGCAACCGAAATCTGTACGCTTTGATGTCGAACACATGTACTTGAATGGAGAGCTGCGCACGAGGCCACAGCTGCATGAAAGCGACAAAGCATGAAACTTTCATGTAGCTAGGCTTAAATACGCCTAGAAAAGAGCAAGAAGAAGATGTTTGTCTACAATTTCTCGTTTGCAAAATTTTTATACCCAGCTGTACTTATACACAGGGTATTATAACTTTGATTGGATAACTGTTGGTTGTACAGGTATAAAGGAATCGAGACAGATATAGACTTCCATATAGCGAAGATAACCACGCCCACTTTATATATATATAACATTTTGGAAAACACAAAAACCCTATTATTTAGTAAATGATACACCTAGAATGTTAAAATTTGACATTTGGACTGATATTGAGACTCTTGATAAAAATTTGAAAAGAGAATTTAAAATGGGCGTGGCACCAACCACTTGTGATAAAATCAATTTTACAAATGTTATTAAGCATAAATCAAAAATCGTTAAACCTATCGTAAAAAAATTCGGCAGAGAGGTTGCCGTTACTATAAGGAATCTTTTGAAGAAAAACTAACGAAATCGGTTAAGGACCACGCCCACTTTTATATAAAAGATTTTAAAGAGGGCCGTGGACGAATAAAATAAGCTATATCTTTGCAAAAAAGAGCCCTATATTGGTGTTTCATTTCCCAAGTGGATTTATAACAATAAATAGGAAAAATTTCAAATTTTAAAAAATGGGCGTGGCACCGCCACTTTTATGACTAAGCAATTTTCTATGTTTCGGGAGCCATAACAAATATTCAAATTTTCCCTATAGCAGGAAATATTTCTACAAAAAATGGACGTGATCGGTTGAAGACCACGCCAACTTTTATATAAAAGATTTTAAAAAGGGTCGTAGGCAAAAATAATAATTTAAATCTTTGCGGAAAATAGTTTTGTACCACTAGTATTTTTATTGTTCTGTTATATCTTTATTTTAAAATAAACAGTAGGGAAAATCCCCATATCTAAAGGAAAACTGCATTATTGCCCGCTCAAGGTCATTGGTGTTAACCTCTGTATCCTTTTCGCTTCTTTTAAACGAAAATTAGTTCAGAATAGAACCATATGTATATGTATTATTGCGCAGCCTTGTAACAATATTAAGCACAAAAAAACAATAACAACAGCATTTCAAGTGTACAGCTGGGTATGTTATGTTCGGTTTCACCCGAACTTAGACTTCCTTACAAATATTTTTCTTTTTGTAGCGATGCTTGGAAGTAGCTACGTATACAGATCTTGAAGCGCAGAGGAATTGTAGCTACATAAAATATCTTGTACGCGTTCATGACGCGTAACCTCGTGTGCACCTTGCCTAAATTTCAGCGACAGCTTGGAAGGAATCGCCATGACTGATTCGACGGTGACGGCATCTGCTTCCCGTTCGCAATCACGCTTGCCGATAATATCGATCACAGATTCAAACATAAATCTCAACACAGAAACAATTGAGCAAGTTGCTTAAACAGAGACTGAATAACAATATGTAACCCTAATAATCGTAATCCGCTCTTAAATCTGTGGCTACAAACCATAAAAACCAAAGTCCTAGTTCTTAAATTGTTGCCAGAAGTCACGGTATTGCGAGAATATGGAAATTTTAATGATAGATTACACGATTATTTAATTGATACTCATAGTAAAGTTATAAAAAAGAAAAACATGAGCTAACACAAATATATTGGCAGAACAGCTAAAGTTTTATTATTATTTGAACATTTCTAACAAGCGTTTTGCAAAGAAAAACAAATAAGGATGGGACTTGAGATACATAAATAAAAAATAAACAAGTAAGGAAGACTAAGTTCGGGTGTAACCGAACATTACATACTCAGCTGAGAGCTTTGGAGACAAAATAAGGGAAAATAACCATTTAGCAAAATGAATCTAGGGTAACCCTGGAATGTGTTTGTATGACATTGGTTTCAAATGGAAGGTATTAAAGAGTACTTTAAAAGGGAGTGCGCCATAGTTCTATAGGTGGACGCAATTTCAGGATATCGCCATAAAGGTGGACCAGGGGTGACTCTAGAATTTGTTTGTACGATATGGGTATCAAATGAAAGGTATTAATGAGAGTTTTAAAAGGGAGTGGCCCTTAGTTGTATATGGTAAGGCGTTTTCGAGATATCGACATAAATGTGGACCAGCGTGACCCAGAACATCATCTGTCGGGTACCGCTAATTTATTTATATATGTAATACCACGAACAGTATTCCTGCCAAGATTCCAAGGGCTTTTGATTTCGCCCTGCAGAACTTTTTCTTCTACTTGATATGGCAGGTGTCACACCCATTTTACAAAGTTTTTTCTAAAGTTACATTTTGCGTCAATAAATCAATCCAATTACCATGTTTCATCTCTTTTTTCATATTTGGTACATAATTATGGCATTTTTTTTCATTTTTCGTAATTTTCGATATCGCAAAAGTGGGCGTGGTCATAGTCGGATATCCGCCATATTTTATACCAAGATAAAGTGAGTTCAGATAAGTACGTGAACTAAGTTTAGTTAAGATATATCGATTTTTGCTCAAGTTATCGTGTTAACGGCCGAGCGGAAGGACACACGGTCGACTATGTATAAAAACTGGGCGTGACTTCAACCGATTTCGCCCATTTTCACAGAAAACACTACCGTCATAGAATCTATGCACACACCAAATTTCACAAGGATTGGTAAATTTTAGTTCGACTTATGGCCTTAAAAGTATTCTAGACGAATTAAATGAAAAAGGGCGGAGCCACGCTCATTTTGAAATTTTGTTTTATTTTTGTATTTGGTTGCACCATATCATTACTGGAGTTGAATGTTGGCATAATTTACTTATATACTGTAAAGATTTTAAATTTTTGTTAAAATTTGACTTAAAAAACAATTTTTTAAAAGTGGGCGTATTCGTCATACGATTTTGCTAATTTTTATTTAGCGCACATATAGTAATAGGAGCAACGTGCCTGCCAAATTTCATCATGATATCTTCAACGACTGCGAAATTACAGCTTGCAAAACTTTTAAATTACACTCTTTTATAAGTGGACGGTGCTACGCCCATTGTCCAAAAATTTACTAATTGTTTGTTTTGCGTCATGCGTTGCACCTATCAAGTTTCATCGCTTTATCCGTCTTTGGTAATGAATTATCGCACTTTTTCGGTTTTTTCGAAATTTTCGATATCGAAAAAGTGGGCGTGGTTGTAGTCCGATTTCGTTCATTTTAAATAGCGATCTGAGATGAGCGCCCAGGAACCTACATACCAAATTTCATCAAGATACCTCAAAATTTACTCAAGTTATCGTGTTTACAGACGGACGGACTGACGAACATGGCTAAATGAATTTCTTTTTTCACCCAGATCATTTTGATATATCTCGATTAGTTTATGCCGTTACGGATTACCGTTATGCGAACAAAGTTAATATACTCTGTGAGCTCTGCTCAGCTGAGTATAAAAATTGGTAGACAGTTTATGTCAGAATGCAAAGTTTCACGTTTTTTGTGGTCTGCATGAATAGCCATGACAGTAAATCACGTAAACGTAAGCATTTGGTGAAATTTGAAGCTTCTAGCTGTTCAAATGATGTAGAAATTTCTAAAAGTTTCTTATCTGAACAATCGGTTGTAGGGGACATATGCCATATATACGACCGATCTCTTCGAATTTTTCAGACAACAATATCTGCTATATACGTAAGCATTTGATGACGTTTGAAGCTTCAATCTGATAAAGTGACAAAGATATGACAAAAGTCCACTTTTCTGAAAAATCGGCTGTATGTGGCCGTTAAAATAGGGCAGAAATTACGAAAAGTTTCTTATCCGAACAAATGGTTGTATGAGATGTATACTATATATACCACCGATCTATACAATTTTTTCAGACCACAATGAATGCTCTATACCTAAGCATTCTGTGAAATTTGAAGCTTCTAGCTGTTAAAACTACGAAAAGTTTCTTATCTGAACAACCGGTTATGGGGGAGATATGCTATATATATGACCGATCTCATCCATTTCTTCAGACAACAATATGTGCAATATATGAAAACATATGGTGAAGTTTGAAGCTTCATTCTGATAAAGTGAAGAAGATATGACAAAAATCCTCTATTCTGAAAAATCGGTTGTATGTGGGATATATGCTATAGTCGTCCGATCCGGCCGGTTCTGACAAATGTTTAATGGGAAACCTAAATATACCCGCTAACCATATTTTATCAAGATATCTCAAAAATTGAGGGACTAATTTGCATACAAACAGACAGACGGACAGATGGACATGGCTAAATCAACTCAGCTCTTCATCCTGCTCATTTCGATATACTTATTGGTGGGTCTATCTATTTTCCTTTAAGGACTTACAATTTTGAGATTCGTGACAAAATTAATATACCATTTCATTTTCATGAAAGGTATAAAAAAAGTCTATATCTTTTCTGTTTTAAATAAACTATGTATGTACATAGTTGAACACCGGTTCAAATTCAACCACTATAGAAGCCCTTATAGATTCCCTTATTTTTTCCCCTTTAATGTTGGCATAAACATGCATTTAAATTTTCTTAATGAAATATTAAAACTATTTTAAGTTAAAAAAACTTTTCTAGACAGTGGAAAATTCATACATACAAGAATACATAACTATATGAGACAAATGCAGAAACACACACTAACTGCGAGATCTTTTCATATTTAGGTGCCGACTTTTACAGTAAGACTTTTTTTAATTGTTTGCCCGGTAATCACTTAGATGGGGTGACAAAAGGTTAACGGCCAAAAGGTCAATTTTAGTTAAATAATTCTGATCTCAAAGAGGACCCAATGAGGTCACTAAAATATAGGAAAAGGAGCGCCGTTTTAAAAAATTTAAATAAAAAAATCTCTTTCCACTCGTCCCAATAAAAATATAGCGAAAATAATAAAACGCAACTGTATGTCCACTTGAGAAAATAAATGTTGGCTATTTCGGAAAAGCAGGATGGTCACTATCACACTATCGTTGACATTGTAATCCTTTGAATGTTGCCATCGTGACCATTTGAAGTAGCCATAAGGTCAATTGACATTATGGCCGTTGACCTTATGTCACCCCCCCCCCCTCCTTATCATTATTATTTTATATTAATAAAATTGTTGCATAGTAGGCTCACGAGGAGTTATAGGCCAAACTTCTCATTCAATTCGTTGTTCCCCACTAGGTGGCGTTGGGCTTAGATATCTGCCGGATTTTGCTTATATTTCCAATAAATAAAACTTTAATTGGATTTCAAAACCGGAGGGGTGACATAAAGTCCCACCGACAATTTATCTTGTGACCAAATTTGAAAAAAAAAGTGTATCAACTATAATAATATTTTTCTAAGCGGGGTAGCCCCTCGGCAGCGATTTCGTAAACACTCCTAGTGTATTTTTGCCATGAAACGCTTCTCAGTGAAAATTAATCTGCCTTGCAGATTCCGTTCGGAGTCGGAAAAATCGGATAAAAACAAAACATGTAACTATTTTTTTTTTCAAGATTGTAGGAAATTAAGAATTTGCTTAGAAGTCCATATCTCCCTCAAATATCAAGCTATTTTAAAGACGTTTATACTTTTGGATAGCCTAAACTCTAAAGTTTTGTATGTATAAGGGGCGCTAATATTTTTTTTTCGTAGTTTTGGATTAGTTAATTAAAATGTAAAGTTACGCGCCTAGAAAATTGCATATTTTTAGCATTTCATATAAAATAATTTTTCATGTCACAACAAAACCACGTAAGTTGGACTTATGTTATATGAAATTATAACCTACAATTTTTTTGTCATACTGTGACGAATATTAGTATCACTAAGCCGATACTAAGCAGTCATCCGTATGTACGTAAACAAATCAATCATCATCTACACACATACATACAAGGCATCGGAGAGATACTCATAAATACATGTAATCATCAGCCGAAGTAGTACTCACATATACACACGCATATGGCTATGCGAGAAGCTATAAACCACAAATACACACCAGCTATATGTAACCAAGTAGGAGATTCTAGAAGGAGAAACGTCTAGACATTTGAAGAAATATGCGGACAAGGCATACTCTCTGTTGCAAAAGCAGCGTAAGCTGAGTAGTCAGCAATCAGTTTTGATTTAAGCACGCTATTAGTTGTGAAGTATAAGTGTTATTGTGAAGTACTCTCAAAGTAGTCTAATAAGGCCATTTTGCATTATTGAATATTGGAGTTATTTACTCAACAGTTTAGAGATTCGAAGGTTAGAAGAAGGTTTGGAATAAGCGTAATTTCCCTAAATTCGTTACAATACATAAAAATTGTTCTTTTTTTTTTTTTGTTTAACAAAAGCACACCACTTCAGACATGTTAAAAATAACGAAATTTCAGTCTATCATCGATTGGGCAATGCAACTTTTGGTGGAGCTTCTAAGGAGATTGGCGAGTTGATCTGTGGTAATTTTTTGGGCCAAAAGTGTAATATGTGCAGCAATAACGGGATTCTTTAAAAGTTACTTGCTTTTGTCGTGCACTCATTTTAAGGCTTTCATACATTTTAAGTTACGTTGTTTCATTTTGGTTTGAGTTTAGCGATGAAATGAGATAGAAAAAAAACGGGTTGAAGCCGCTAATAGATTTTTTCTTCGGGGATTCCGAAAATCCAAAGGAAGACAAAAGCGCGTAAGTAAGAGTTACGTGTTTCTGTTCTACCACAGGAGAGGTACAGTGGGATTTCTTGGAATTAAGAATTTGTTTCATAAGGAATTTATATTCATCCTGCGAAACTTTTTTGTTTTTATGCTGGCCTCGATACAGTAAACAATTTATTAAAGTAAAGCGAATACTGTCACATGTCTGTAATAAAAAACTGAACTCGCTGGTTAAAGAATGAAGAATTAAGGGCAATCATATCGGATATTATCTAATTACAAACGTTCTTGTAACATTTTTAATAACGGGTAATCGTGCCGCTCTCTGGTTTTTTATTTATGAACTAATGCACACAGAATGTTTTATAATTTTATGCGTAGGTGTTAAGCAGGCGTCACAATAAATGAATAAAAAATCATGCCGTGAAAGAGTTTGACACTTGTATATTTCTGTGCTAGATCTGAAAATTGAAATTTTGAAATACATCTCTACGTTGAAAATTCGCATATGCTTTTACAGAAAAAGGCAAATGGACAAAGCACGCTGAGTATAAAAATTATTCCCTATTTACATGTGCATAGTACGACATATGTAAATACCTACATACATATGGAATAAATAACTTTCTGAAGGCTTTTATCGAAATATTTGAATAATTTTTTTTTATTTTTGCTGTTATTTTCTTTTCATGTTTTATTTTCATGTTTTTGATTCAAATATATATATATGTATTTATTAACCGATATCGCGCCATCGATTTTTCGATAGGATTTGGGCTCAGGACAAAAAGTTCCACTACGCATACCCAAAAAAATAATTTTTGAGCCTGCGAAATTTCATTTCTTTTACTTTTTAGACTTTGATTTTTAAGGTTTTTTTCATAACCTACTAAAAATATTTTCATTTCATTGTAAAATTTTCATGTATACCCTGTTCGACCCAAAAATGTCCGCTAAAAACATTGGCGATAACAGTTTTTGGAAAAAAAAGATTTTTTTTATACATATTAAAATTTTTTTAGTAGGTCATGAAAAAAACCTTAAAAATTAAAGTCGAAAAAAGTCAAAAAAATTAAATTTCGCAGGCTCGAAAATTTTTTTTTTTGGGTATGCGTAGTGCAACTTTTTTTTCCTGAGCCCAAATCCTATCGAAAAATCGATGGAGCGATATCGGTTAATAAATCGACCCAGTCTAATGTATATACACTAGAGTACCCGGCAGACCATGTTGTGCCCGAAAATTGGTTGGCCTACATTTAAAAAGAGAGCCTCGCTTCCCCTCTTCACCCTTTATTCCATTATCTTCTACCTTATCCTCCATTTTTCTTTTTATTATCGTCCATCCCAACCCCATTTGAGTCTCAGACCCAGGTAAATTTTCCTACTTCTTTTCATCTCCTTCCTTCTCTTGCTTCCTCTCCTTCCTATCTTCTCCTCCATTTCCAATTATTACTTTTTTTCCTAACACTCCATTTTTCTGCCTCTCCCTCCTCTCTTTAGTTTCTTCTCTGATTCCCACTCCTATCTCTTATTGTATAACTCCCCCCCCCCCCCCCCCTCCCCGACCTCTTGCTCTTCATCTTAACCACCGCATCGTGTTAAAACCACCATTACCACATCCTGTTTGAGACCTATATTGTGAAAATAATTTCGGGTATCACGCTGGCCCAGATTTTTAACTATAACTCAGAAATGGGTCAATACATGGAACTAAAAACATACAAAACACATACGAAACTATACGAACCCAAGGCAGTTATAATTTTTAAAATTGGTTCATCCGATCTTCAGTTATAAAGCTCCCAACAAATTTTGCATTCGTTCAATAATACATATATAAGATTAACTTGCCTAAATAATCAATTTCAAAAAAAATAAGATGTTCTCGAACAGATCGGCCACTGGTGTACTTCCAGGATTTCTCAAATATTATCTTACCCAAAACCCCCGGACACCTGTTCCGAATTTTCGGCGAATCTCATGAATAATTAGATTTCTTGGAATTGGTCGATCCCTGGTACACTTCCCGGAAAGAAAAGTTTGTCAAATAATGAGCTTGCCACGCCCCCTACACCAAATTACAGGCAAAGCGCACCATACCCAATTTTTATTTAGAATCGGCACCTGTTCCACTTACCAGAATGAAAAGTCTCTCAAACATTATCTTGGACAAAGAGGTACCCTGTACCGAACTTCAAGCGAATCGCACCATAAATGAAATTTTTTGAAAAGCGGCGTACCAAAACTTAAGCATCCTCAAATACACCCAAAATTTCATAAAAAATGGTCCAGTCGTTTAGAAGGAGCTCAGTTACAAACACAGGTATAGATGAAATATACATTCAGATATTTTTTGTTGTCATATCAACTAATTTGGATGGCCAATAAAATATCAATTCACTGTCGTTTAAAAACTTAGGACTTTAAATTCAATGGCTCCAGAATACTGGCCAGTCATGTGAAAAGATCAAGGACTGCGGAGCTAAAAAAAGGTAAATATTTTAGCAATCACATCTCCCAAAAGCCTATAAATTATCCTAGCGAAGGCTCGTTAGATGCATAAAAATCAAATCCGTAACATTCTGTTCAAGGCAGAAATTCTTTCCTTCGTTTTAGCGCGTCCATTTGGGTTTGTTAATGCCAATGTTCTTCCCGCAGGTACATTCGGTTTTGGTTTGTGTCTTCCATTCATTCCACCAATCTTTGCCCTGTCTACTGCCTTTGACTTTTGTGGTCTTTGTCGAATCTCTTCCACCATTACTCTCCCTGGACTTGGTTATACTCGCCAGTGACCGTAAGCAATCTTGCTCCATGTAATGGCTTTACTCTCCTGTTGACCAAATCGAATCGGATTTTGGAATGAGATGCCTCCGTATCCATAGTCAGTAAACGCTCCCTGACGGTAAAACTGCTCGATTTTCTTCCGATTTGTCATACAGATATCACGGGATATTCAATATCTGGAGCAAGTTCTCGCTCATTGCACCTGGCTAGCTTTAGCGCATCCCCTTCATAGAAGAAAAACATAAACTACAGATATACATGTATATAGCTAAATAACCAAGCATGAGATACAACTGTTCTAGAAGAATTGTAACTGTGAAGTAATACTCCCAAAGTAGTCTAATAAAGACCATTTTGCAATACTGAATATTGGAGTTACTTATTCGACAGTTCAGCGATTCGAACGTTAGCAGAACGTGTATAATTATCAGGAATTTCTCAGAATTCGTTACAATATAGAAAAGCGGAATTTCTCTGCTTTTGCAGCGTGCCGAAAATTAATTTTTTATATTTGTTGAACTCCTCGTAATGTAAATTTTCAGACCCAGCCGGCGCATTTTCCTTTTTTTTCACTATTTACATCCTTATACGCCTTATTATATATGTCAAATATAAGTATTCTATATAATTATTAGTTTTTTTTCTGTCAAATATGTATCTTTTTTTGTCTCGATTGACGGCCATAACTTTATATACTCTTAAATTATACAATTACAGGGTCTGGAATATTTGTGTCGCCATCAGGTCTACTAGTTCGTACTGGTTCCGTTGGTGTTAGCTTTATTATATGGCTGGCCTGTGGTTTGCTCTCTTTATTGGGTAAGTAATTTATGTATAAAGTATTCAATTAAACAATTTAGGAGATTCCCAAAGTCTTATATAATAAATTTTATGACTTTGAAAATGTACGACATTATGAAAATATGTTATGATACTTTATATATCCCCTAATCATGTTTAAATTTGAAAAATGTTGATTCAGAACGACAGAGAACTTTGAAGAAAACACACTAACTAAAAAACCGCCTTACAAAAACATAAGACCCCATTATTACAGAAATCTCACGCATCTAATTCCGTTCAGAGTATTTTCTTCAATGTATGTTGTCCTGTAGTTGATCTGGGAAATACCTTGATAGGGTCTTGTGTTTAGTCCTAGTACGTCACTGTGGTGGCAAATAAATTTATCCATGTTTCAGAATTTGCAATGAACTATAAAGCAGATTATTTATGATGGCCATTAACTTACCTCAATAAGACGACTGATGTAGGTGGTTTTCGAAACGGTGGCGGCGATAAGGTGGTATTCCGCTCAGTAGTCCAAGTTATGTCTATTTAATTATTCATATCAATAATCAAAAATATACTTCCTGCTAAATTTCTACATATTGTGGCGAATATTACCATCACTATGATGTTATTAAATAATCACAACAACAAAAACAGGAAGCAGCCACACTTATGTACAAGGCAACGAAGAATATTCCATACACATAACCAGCAGCTTGAAGCAGAGAGATTATTTCATAGACATATACGTAGCCGGCAGCTAAGAGCAGAAGTTGTTACTCCTACATAAACACGCATATGGCTAAAAGAAAAACATGAACTACAGACATACATGTAAATGTAAGGCGCGATAACCTCCGAAGAGATCTAAGGCTGAGCTTCTCTTCCAATTTGCGTCGTGCTCCCTTTGATTTTCCCACTCGGACGCTTGCCAAACACTGTCGAGGGGCGATCCTACTTAGAAAAATTTTCTTCTAGTTGAAAACGCTTATTTCTAAAATTTTGATGTTGCTTTGCCCGGAGTGCGAACCCAGGGCATACGGTGTGGCAGGCGGAGCACGCTACCATCACACCACGGTGGCCTCTAAGATATACATGTATATAGCTAAATAACCAAGCATGGGATACAACTGTTCTAGAAGGCATGACTGTGAAACGTCTAGACCTTAGGCGAAATATGCGAACGAGGCAACAGAGAGCATAAAAGCAGCGTAAGCTGAGGAATAATAGTTAGTTTGATTTAAAGACGCTATTAGTGAAATATAATTGTGAAGTACTACTCCCAAAGTGGTCTAAATAAAGACCATTTTGCAATACTGAACATTGGAGTTATTTATTCGACAGTTCAGCGATTCGAACGTTAGCAGACGGTGCATAATTATCAGTAACTCCCAAAAATTCGTTACAATGTCTTCAACGGCTTTTGGTCTGTTTTTTTTTACAAAAATTTGATAATTTTAAATTTTGCTTTATAAATATAACTAAGTGATGAAGATTCATCATTTTGATCGGTTTTTGGTATTGCATTGTCGTTTTTTTTTTTTTTTTTTTTTTTTAAATTTTCGATATCGAAAAAGTAGGCTTGGTTGCCGTGCGATTTCGCTCATTTTCAATTCAAATGTATTCCCGGTTCACATATGTAAGTATACCAAATTTCCTGAAGAAATACCTTTTTTTTTTTCTAGTTATCGTGTTAAGGGACGAACGTACATACATACGTACATAGCTCAATTAAGATCTTTTTCAAAGCTGATCATTTTAATATAAGGAAGTCTATATCTCGATTATTTTATGTCATCACAAGCAGCCGTTATTATATCAAAGATATAACAACTTTCTGTATTACGCGCTGGGTATAAGTAACTTTTCTTGCTGTGAACTTCCAAGTTGCTTGATTAATCTTAAGGCAGAAGACAGAGTGGAGGCGAGAAGCGTTGCTATAATATTGTGGCGTATTTTAGCACCATTAAGCTGTTAGTAAAAAAGGCACAACAACAATAAAGCAAGCTGCCACTATCATGTACATGAATGCATGAATTTAATCCATTTATACACGTATGTACATAAAAGGTGACGAAGAATAACTCACGCACACACATGCTGTCATCAGCCGAACTTTGTCGCTCACACATACACACGCATATATGTAGCTCAATTGCCAAGCAGGAGATAAGCAGTCCTAGAAGGCGAAACGTTTAGACTTTAGTAGAAATATGCGAATGAAGCAACGGAGAGTATAAAAGCAGCACAAGCTGAGTAATCAGTAATTAGTTTGATTTAAGCACGCTATTGGTTGTGAAGTATAAGTGTTTATGGTGAAGTACTCTCAAAGTAGTATAATAATACCATTTTGCATTATTGAATATTGGAGTTATTTATTCAACAGTTTAGCGATTCCAACGTTACCAAACCTGAATAAGCGGAATTTTCCCGAAATTCGTCACAATATAAAGATAGAAAGCTATGAAAATGATTTCTTATTGAAAATTGTAAAAGTTGTCACAGTACCAGAAACGTTTGAAGCTTGTAAAATTTATGAAAATAAAAATTGCTTCTGGCCTAGCATAGCTTATAGCGAGCACTCTGCCGTCAGTCAGCCCAACACCCAGTAATAGCATGAGTATGACATGACGTATGAGTAACATTTTTTAAATTTTTTGTAGAGAATTCAATTTCATGCCATTTTCAATTGTTGAACTGGAAGCACGAACCATTTCAAGTTTTTTGATGTGTAAACACCTTTACTCACGGTAACGGGAATCCTGAATGTAAGATGTAAGTGTAAGCATAAGCGTAGTCTTTGTAAGAGGTATGCTATATGGGGGATTTAGAAAGTAAATGTAGGCGTATTATAGCAGACCTAGATCAAAACAGCGATCACCTCAAAAAATCTCAATGTTCAGAAAACCCGAAAAACTGACTGCCTCTTTCATATGCGCCAATAAAATTTTTACAAAAGTCTTTTCTCGTTGACTAGTGAAGGTATTAAAAAATAGAGTTCGGTAGGTAGTGAAATTGGGAAGTCCGGAGATACTTATAGCTTCGAAATTGCTGATTTTTGAGTCAGCTCCCTCGTTATCTAGGTGTGCGATATGTAATATTGGGTATATGTTCTGTATAGAGTACTAGATAATGTATACGTTTAAGTATAGTGTATGACATTTTTATGCTGTAAAGAGTAATAAATAATACGAGCGTAATTATAGCAACTACACAATAGCGTAATGTGGGATCAACGTACGTGGTAGAGTTGATATGACCAAAAAATAGTCTATTTCTCATCTTGCGATGGTCGTCCTATATAAACATATTTTCGTATATCGTATAAGCCCAAATAATAGTCTGATATGACTTCTAAAATACTTATAAAGAGCTCATAATTAGTCTCTTCTGAAACTTTTTCCAGCGTCATTTATAACTCTAATTACCTCTTATTTTATGACACCTATTTGGCATATTTTATGGGCATTTTCGATAAAAAATCGATATATTTTGATAATACGATAAGAAATTGGTGAAATTTGGACACTTTTTCGATGATGAATGCAAACGGATAACTCATAAATAAAAAATCAATTTAAATTTATTTAATTTTTTTTTTTTTATACCTAGGGGCCAGTTTATGTTCTGTGAAGTGTTTTATTTCATTATTTTCTTTTTTGCACTCTTTTACTTTATATGAACTTTACCAAATAAAGTACAATGATGTTACAACCAACAAAAAAATAAAGGAAACTAATTTTAAATTGAACCAGAACACCGAACCACATGCTTTGTTTTTGTAAACAACTTTTGTATCAGTAATAAAAATCACACACTTGCTCATGTTTGGTTCAGCAGCAGTGTATGCATCGTGTAGGCGGCGTTGTTCCCACATTACGTCACAGTGTAGGTACAGTACTTACACTTACGGCATTTTCTTTTCTAGAAATGATGTCGCCCTGTTGGTTCTTCTCAGCTCTTTTGTCAGTTTGTATCTTTCTTTCAGAAAATATTCCTAACTGAATAAGAAAAGGGATATCACTACCTACAGTTTCAACTATTTTGCAGAGCGCCAGGTGATCTTGGTCAAAAGTTAGAATTTAAAAGTGCAACATGAGTGTAACATTTTTCACAGAAAATAAAATGCCATTAAATTCTCTATTACTTCATACAGCATACCAACACCATACACCACGTCTGCATATAGCGTACCACTAACAAAGACTATGCTTACGTTTACGCTTATGCTTACAATTACACCTTACGCTTACATTCAGGATTCCCCGATATCATGAACAAAGATGTTTACACATCAAAAAGGAATATTCTGGGTATTTTCCTGGTATTTACCTATAAAACTGGTAAATACCGAATACAATCCCATCTCTAATCATATCTTTTTATTAAGTCAAACAGGAAATTATTGTTGTATTTTATAACACTTATTTTCGAGTGCCACTTTTAACTATTTTTCTACATTTTTTGTTAGACCGTTAAAGTAAATAATATTTCAATAAACTTATCCAACTTTTGCTTTCATAACTAATTTTTGAAGTGTAGACATTTAACGTTTTAAACAGATTAATGTGGCTTCAGCTCAATAGTATAAGCTTACAAAAAACCTGTGTTACTGTACGCGCCTGTAAATATACCACACAATTTGGATCAAAAAACATGCTTTGTGGATTGCATTCCAAAAGCAATAGATATTTAGCATTGCATTCTCCAAAAAATTATATACGGCTTTGCATTTGCTATGTCATGGCAAAAACGCAACCTCAACAACCGTAGTTTATTTTTGTTGATGCGTTGCAAACATGTGATATAAGTTATATATATGAGCGATCTCTACGATTTTTTTAGACAACATTTTTTGTAATATATGTAAACATTGTTTGAAATTCGAAGCTTCTATCTGTTAAAATGGGGCAGAAATTACGAAAAGTACCAAAAAGTACCCTTATACTCCCAATATTGGGAGTTCAGGATTTTGTGCAAATGGTCGAGCATCATTGCATTGCAAACTGGTGTAGCATATTTTTGCAGTACGCTACTGTAGACTGTAAACTGTAGTTTCTTTTAAAATTTTGAATAGCAAATCAACAACTGTCAAAAAAAAAAAACAAGTAAGGAAGGCAAAGATCGGGTGTAGTTAACCGAAAATCGAATTGGTTCTTTTTACAAGAAGATATAAGATGCCCGATTTCAGAAATCCCCCGATTGGAGGGGTACCGTTGGTACTTTCTGATAGGGTTAAATATTTGGGGATTGTTTTGGACAAGAAACTGTCCTGGAGACCCAATGTGGAAGATCGGGCCAGGAAGGCCGCAATTGCCTTGTACTGCTGCAGAGGGGCTATCGGAAAAAGATGGGGACTCTCGCCAGGAGTAGTACACTGGTTTTATGAGATGGTGGTCAAACCGAAACTATATGGGGTGCTGGTCTGGTGGAAAGCACTGGACACGGCGAGCACCTCCAAAATGTTAATGTCCGTGCAACGGACGGCGCTGATCCGTATCAGTGGCGCTCTCAGAACAACACCTACCTTGGCACTGAACGTCATGCTGAACATATACCCAGTAGATATTGCGGGAAAGGCGGCCGCAGCAAGGTCGTTGGTCAGGCTTCGTGATATGGGATATGGGCTTTCTGACCGCGGACACTCTAGCCTTCTTACCAGTTTCGACTTTATCCCGGACAGAACGGATTATTGTATGCCGATAACTGCTCCCTATGTCAAGAGCTAAATTTAAGCCGCAAGTTTAAGTTGGCTGATCACTGCAGTGTATTCCAAGCGGAAGTTGCTGCTATTAGGGATGCGGTGGATGGAATGCTATCCAGTGCTACTACGGTTAGGGAATTAACTTACACATCCAATTTTATTAAGATACCTCAACATTTACTCAAGTTATCGTGTTTACGGACAGACGGGCGGACGGACGGACATGGCTAAATGAATTTCTTTTTTCGCCCAGATCATTTTGATATGTAGAATTCTATATCGATCTCGATTAGTTTATGCTGTTACGGGGTACCGTTATGCGAACAAAATTAATGTAGGTACTCTGTGAGCTCTGCTCAGCTGAGTATAAAAAAATATACAGGGAAACATTTGAAAATGAAAAAGTTGCTCACGATCTGTAGCTTTCATTTGCTATAGCAACTTTTCCAACATCAATTACAAAAAATTCTAAACTCCCTTATTAAATACAATGTTTTGAATAATCCTTATAATTTTTTTTTTATACTACAACCACTTATTGCTTTGATATTGAATTTTGAAGGCAAACGGATATTTTTCCATATCACAATGAAGATGTTCTAATAATTAGTAGTGGGCACATTTATGGGCACTTGAAATTTATTTGTTGTTTAACGCTGCTTACAATAAATATCCTTTTTGCGTTTGATTACTTTACAATTATATTTGTTTTCTATTTATTTTTATTTCTGCATTGTTTACATTGCAATCTGTATAGCTGTATGTATGTGTGTATGTGCAGGCATGTGGCACATGACCAACGGCTGCACCGCATTCTCAAAAAAAGCGTATTTATGTACATATGCATATGTATATGTAACTACTAGGATGTGCGTAAAAAAGACGAAATTATTTTTTCACTGTCACCCAAAAATATCTATAAAATGAATAGTTAAATGAATCATATTCAGCAATTAGTTCAGAACAAAAAAATTTATAGAGATGAATTTTAATCGTCGATATTAAAGTTTCTATAGATCTTTAAAGCTGAAAATTTTTAAATGTAAATGAATATGGTATTCATTTCATCAAAGAAATATTTCTTCATACCTTGCAGGACAACATAATGTTTAAAACCCTAGTTCCCATGTTATTTAAGTGGCAACACTTCAAGTGCCGCGGAGAGCCTCTTCAAATTAAAAAAAAGAGCTCCGTCAATGACACAAATTGTATTTTTAGATATGTTCTCTGATAGTTTTGGGTGAGAGCGAGAAATAAAACTACCGCCATTTTTTGGCACACCCTTATATATATATTATTCAATTATTCAAAAAAAAAAAACAAAACTTTATGCAAAGTTACAATTCAAATAGATGCATATACATATGCAACTATATAAGCACATACATACATACTTACACCTGTGGATTTATACGTTGGCAAATTGACAAAAATTTTACTATTGGCTGCGGTCTAGCCGTTAGTGGAGGCGCATTTAAACTTATTTAGTATGTATGTAAGAATTTGTTTTAAGTGTGCAATAAACAATGTCTAATTTGTATATGGCGCCCATTCAAATTATCACTTTTACACCAATTTGTTTGAAAACAAACTGAACAAAAATTAACCAAGTGCATTGTAAACTAGAGCTTACGATTTCTTCTCGAACACAAGCGAGATTCTCGTGTCTCGAAGTACTCGTAAATTTTGCGAGCTTCTCGACATAAACTAAATTGCTGAATGGACAGTATTTATACACTTGGTTTATTTTACTTGTGAATTTTTTGTTGATTATATTGCTTTCCAATGACATTTAACTCAAAACATATTTGTTACACATATAATTTTGTTCACAATATTTTATTTTTTTTTAACGATACATCGAGAAAAAGGCCATTGTGGATAAAACAAGTGTGATATCTTATCCGTCAACTGCCTGACAGGATGTTCAATATGGCTACTTTTTAGCATTTTGACAGAGTTTTGACAGGATGTTCAATATAGCGGCGCATAGGGCCGGCTATCTTCAGCGGGTGATAGAAAGAGATACAGAATGAAATAGCGATAGTCAATTAAAAATCAGGTGATCCATTCTATTTGTAATTTTGACCTCTATGCATAATTTATCACACTCTTTTTATCCACAATGAACAAAGCTTCTCGCGAGATTCACGGATCTCGAAATACTCGTAATACTCGCGAGCTTCTCGACTTTCAATTCTATATATTTCGGTGTTTTTAGTTGTGGTTTTGTGGAAATTTTCGCTTGTGCTCCAGAAGAAATCATAAGCTGTATATAAAATAGCCGATGAATCGATTAAATTGAATGTCGAGAAGCTCGCGAGCCGTACGAGCCTTACGAGCCATTCGAGATTCGATAATCTCACGAGAAGACGAGACTAGCGAGAAATCTCTTCTCGAACAAGTACGAGAAATCGTAAGCTCTATTGTAAACAACTATTTGGGCCTTAATGTGCAAAATGAGATATCTTTACGAAATTTGATATTGTGGCTTATATGCTGTTGACAATAGGCGAAATCGAACTACAGCCACGCCCCGTTTTCAATATCGAAATTTTTTTTAAAATTGGAAAAATACGATACTTCATTACCAAAGACCGATAAAGTGGTGAAATTTTATATGTGGATGGACTTTATGAAAAAAAAAGAAATTTTGGTAAACGGGCGTGGCACCGCCCACGTTTAACAGCAAATAAAGACAAGGCGCGATAGCCTCCGTATTCCGTACTCCGTCTAATTTGCTTCGTGCTCTTTTGATGTTTCCTACAAATTGACGTGCCTGTTTTACGCCAACTACGAAGGTCATCTGCAAGGCAAATAAGCATTTCATGGCAGAAATACACTCCGAGTGTTAGCCAATTCACTGTTTCACAAACCGTAAATATAAAAGCAATGTAACAAAATGGGCTGCGTTCACGTCAAATTTAAACAATAAAAGCTTTTTTAAAGTAAAATGGTATCAAAAAATTGAATATCTGATATTTCACCTCAGTAGTTATTGGTGTAGCGATAAGGACACTTCCCGAGGGTAGTGTTATCTATGTTGATACTTCTTTGTCAGATATATGTAGATTCGGTACGTTACGGTAACAAGCACTGTTAAGGTACAAGCCCGATCACTTCCGGAACGGCTTGATATGACCACATTGAACCTTATAGGCCATCCCGCTCCCACCCCCTAGTTCCATGAGGAATATGGGGTCGCCATAGCATCAACTGCTAAAAAAACAGGGTTCCCCACGGGTAGATAAGGTTGACAATTGGGTTAGAGAAGCTTCAAATTGCGCTAGAAATCCCTTGAATTATTTGGGTGTTTTAGTCGACTCTTACTACAGGCATACCTGCGGCGTGTATATTCTAAGCCCCCTAAACCGCTGGGGTTCACCTGAGTAGTGTAGCAAAGTACAATTGAAATATTTTGGAAATAGGGCGTGGCCCCACCATAGGCAAACAAAGAAACCCTGAGCAGCAGAGCCCGTTCAGTCATAAACATATAGTCTCTCTATAGGACATATCTAATAAACATAAGGTGTCATTTCAACTGATATAAAGAGGTATTTTTATAGATAGAACTGATAAGAAACTTCATTCATAGTTATTTCGAAAATTTGCATATTTTTAATTTTGCCATTTTTCCCATCAACTTTAAGGCGCTCTGGCGTATGCTGAATTGGGTACGATGAACACATCGTCTGGCGCGGAATGGGCATATTTTATGGACGCCTTTGGTCCGGCACCTGCATTTTTATTCTCATGGGTATCGACATTGGTATTGAAGCCATCACAAATGGCTATTATTTGTCTCTCCTTTGCACAGTATGCAGTTGAGGCATTCGTCACCGAATGCGATCCACCTGAATCGGTGGTTAAAATGGTTGCACTGCTGGCAATTGGTAAGTAATCAAAACATATATTGACATGCAAATAAACGGCACGTACATATTTATATGCATATCTCCTATTTGCCTGGATAAAAACCATCCGGTAAAAATCCTTGAAAAAACCTAAAAAACCTAAAAAAAAAAGAATGTGGCCGCGAAAAATTGCATACAAAAACTTTAACATGCTCATATCCGCATACACATACATACATACACATTCGAAATTTTCTTTTAACTTGCTTTTTATTAATTTTTTTTTCCAAAATTATTCTCTATATTTCTCACATTCCGGCTTTTATAAATTTTCTGATATCCACTCATACGTCCAAAAAAATTGATAATTAAAAAAAAAATAATAAAAACAATCGAAACAAATTTCCTACGTCCCACTACTACGATGCGCCTACGTCTACTACCACTTGCTACACCTACCTGCCCCACCCTCTATAGTTATGATACTGTTCGTGAATTGTTATAGTGTGAATCTGGGCATGGCTGTGCAGAATATATTCACCGCTGCCAAATTGGTTGCAGTCCTCATTGTGATCTGTGGTGGTGCTTGGAAGCTATTCCAAGGCAATACACAACATCTATCGAATGCATTTAGTGGCGAAACACCCACCATTGGCGCAATAGCGACCGCTTTTTATACTGGCCTTTGGGCGTACGATGGTTGGAATAATTTGAATTATGTCACCGAAGAAATTAAGAATCCAAGTAAAAATTTACCACGTTCCATCATAATTGGTATACCGTTGGTGACGCTTTGCTATGCACTCATCAATATATCATATTTGGCGGCAATGTCACCAGCCGAAATGATCGATTCAGAAGCAGTCGCTGTCACATTTGGTAATCGAATTTTGGGTACTATGGCTTGGCTGATGCCACTCAGCGTGACAGTCAGCACATTTGGTAGCGCCAATGGTACACTATTCGCTGCAGGACGGTGAGGGCTTTCAATGTTTTGAAGCATATATTTCAAATAATATATTAACATCTTTTTTTTTTTTTTTGATATTTCAGTTTATGCTTTGCAGCTAGTCGTGAAGGTCATCTGATGGATATATTGTCGTATGTACATGTACGTCGTCTAACACCAGCGCCTGGATTGATTTTCCACGTAAGTTTTGTTTGAAATAAATTATCTTGTCTCAACACATATATTTTGGTCAGATTTGCAACACACTTAAGCCAAGAGATGTTGCTGTTGTTGTTGACCGATCACAAATTGTTATCAATATGCTCTAACGGGAGTCCAAGGAAACTTGCTGTTTCAGCAGGGGTGAGAGGGGTGTTAGAGGCGTTGGTTCCACATTACAATGGAAGAGATGGTTGGTGTCATGTGGGGACACATTGCAAGCAGGGTAGACATTTTGTATGTCGGGGTTAATTCTGGATAGATAAGAGTTTAACCTGTTACAGTATCCAGATCGAAGTTGAGCTAGAGTGACTCGCGTTTCCCTAGGGAGTGTGCGTTCCTCTTCTGCAAGTTTAGGGTATTGTTCTTTGAGTACAGGATTCACCGGGCAATTCCCGACATAGAGGTCCAGCGCCTGTTTGTGGAGTTCACTGAGGACCTGCTTGTGTTTTTGGCTTTATACGGCTGTGTTCTCAGGTGCCGTATTTCCTCATAATGCTTACGGAGATGGCTCCTTAAGCCCCTGGGCGGTGTTGGCTCATCAATTAGATGTCTGTTGGGATGCCCACGCTTTTGGGTATTCAACAGGAACTGTTTGGTTAGCATTTCATTTCTCTCCCTGATGGGGAGTATTCTCGCCTCATTATGTAGATGGTGTTCTGGGGACATAAGAAGACAACCCGTGGCGGTTCTGAGGGCAGTATTTTGGCAGGCCTGTAGCTTCTTCCAGTGAATAGTCTTTAGGCTTGGCGACCATATCGGGGACGCGTAGCATGCGATCGGCTGACCAATTGCTTTGTAAGTGGTAATGAGCGTTTCTTTATCTTTCCCCAAGTACTGTCAGCAAGGATTTTTGGTACAATTGCGGCTGCATACTCACTAAAATGTAGATCCTGATCGAACGTCACACCCAAGATTTTGGGGTGTAAGACAGTCGGTAGCATAGTGCCATTGATGTGGTTGTTCACATTTGGCCAAAAGATACGTTTATTGTATCCTAAAGCGTATCACGTCACCAACATTAAATAATATGAATTTCTTAACATTTAACTCGGTTTCCGACTTTTATATTAGGGTTTGTGAAGTTACGTATTTACGTGTCATAAATATGTTGCCAATTTTGTAATAGTGAACACTTTAAGGAAAATTTTTTTTTTTTAATTGGAATACAATACTAAGAATCATAACTCTGCAAAGTCATACTAAAGGATACTGATTTGGGACGTGGAAAGTTTTTAAATCTTCTTCTGCTAACTGTGGGCGATGCCATGCCTATTTTCCTAAAGTTTGTATTTTTCGTCATAAAGTCAACCCACATATCAAGCTCCAGCACCTTATCTGTATTTAGTAATGAATTACTGCACTTTTTCCAATTTTCGAAATTTCGATATCGATTTTTTATTAAGTGGGCATGGGCCTCCCCTCACCCCATTTTGTTAATTTTCGTAAGGTGAATGTATAATGACAAATTTCAGAATGATATCTTCAACGGCTAAGGATTTATGACTTAGAAGACTGTCAAATTTTCTTCTCCTTAATTAAGGCGGTGCCCCTCACATTTTCCAAAATATTTCCAAACTTATAATTCTTGTCTCAAAGTAAATTTAATCACTTTATCTATATTTGGTAATGATTTATTGCATTTTTCGATGTCGAAAAAGTGGGCATGGTTTTCAATACTAATCTATTCTAAGTCCAGATAAAGCAGTTTGCAAAATTCCGGAAAAGATATACATTTTTTACACAAATGATCGTGTTAATCGAGGACGGACATCGCTAAATCAAAATATTCTTTTTTTTTTTTTTAAGAATTCATGAGCTTAACACCGGCTTATAATAATTGAATTTCAATTATTATGTTTTCTAAGAGAAACTGAAAAGAAAGAAACATTTACTGGCATATTGCGATGGACCCATTCTTATTTATCTTTATCTATATTTACATTTTCATCTTCATTTATTATAAGCTTTTATTTAGTTTCACTTGGCTGTTGTCTGTAATGAAATCTTGCAAGTTAAATTTGATACACTTCCCGGTGTCCGATTGAGCTGAGATTTTGCACGCATGTACAACTCCGATGACAATGCAATATTACTTTGCGAGAATATGATAAATTAATCGATAACAGAGTTATCGGTAAAGATATGTGCTCACTTTGGCATAAAAGCCTAAGTCCTCAAGAGCGCAGGTAACTTCGCTTTGTTTGTGTTACAACGAACGTAGAAGTTAGGCTGTTATCGCCAAATGTTGCATACTTTTCTGCGCACTTGATTTTGTTTTAAAGATTTTAGGCGATAATAAAAGCCTAAGTCCTCAAGAAAGCAGGTAATTTTTTTTTTTTTGTGTTACAACGAACGTAGAAGTTAGGCTGTTATCGCTAAATGTTGCATACTTTTCTGCGCACTTGATTTTGTTTTCGAAAGTTGGAATTTGATTTTAAAACAGAGCAGAGATCTGCAATGAGTAGTTGTAAACTGAACGCGACATAGGCAAAGTCACAATAAAATATGATTTTAAGTTAGTTAACACTCGAATCGAAGAACTTGACTGTTCAAAGTGGACTTCGAATAAACCTTGTAATGTTGATGCATTAAAAGAAATGGATAGGATGAGAAACTTTACAAATAACTAAGTAAAGATTACATAACTAATTTAAACAATATTTTACCCTACTAAAAATTAAAAAAAATTTATATTTAAATTAGATTTAAGAAAAAAGCTTTTCTAAGAACAAGCTTTTATTACTTGTTAATAAAACGAACTAAAAAGTAAAAAATAATATTAATGAAAAATTTTTAAAAATAAGCTTTTATTATTGGTTAATAAAATTAGCTAAAAATTAAAAAATAAATTGACTGAATATAACACTTTATAAGTTCATTGTAACCTTTAACGATAATTAGGCTTCTTCGTCTGCGAAAAAAAACCCATATTGTACATAATTATACATTTTTAACATTAAAACTTTACACAAAAATTATTAAATCTTACAGTTTATATCACAGTCTTAATTGTTCGAATAAAAGCGTGTTACATTGTGATAGCAAGAAAAGGAGGTCCTAATGTTCTTAATTATACCATCAAAATTTAACACGCTTTTCATTAGAACAATTAGGACTGTGATATAAACTGTAAGATTTAATAATTTAGGTGTAAAGTTTTAATGTTAAAAATATATAATTACTAGCAGACCCGGCAGACATTGTTCTGCCCTAAATTTGGTCTATCTGCATAAAAATTAATAAGCTTTTTCCGTCTAACTCTCCCTTCCCCCCTCTTCACTTTTTCTTAATGCTTTTATTCACTCCTCCCTCCGTCTTTTTCACTTCATCTATCTTTATTTCGGCTTCGCATGCATATTTATCAGTTTTGACAGGTTGATGCGACTATATCGAATATAACAATGAAAATTACTTTAAAACTCTCAGCAACAGCTTTCATTTGATATCCATATTGTATAAACTCTGTCTAGGGTACACGGGCCCACGTTTTGGCCTATATCTCGACACCCTAGTCACCCAGGGGTATGAAAATTACCCTCTACTAAAGCACTCATCAACAGCTTTCATTTGTTATCCATATTCTATAAACGCATTTTAGGGGTACCCGCGTCCACGTTTTCGCTTATATATCGAGACCCTAGTTACCCGCGGGTATGAAAAATATCCCGTATCAAAGTACTCATAAACAGCTTCCATTTGATACCCATACTCTACAAACATATTCTTCGATGCTGAAAATTTTGATATGAGGGAATATATATCTATCTCTATTCCTTTATCCATTACGTACTACCGTTATTAAAGTTATAATACCATTGTGTACAAGTACACGTTGGGTATAAAAAAGTGCCTTCCAGCACCCTGTAAAATCAGCGAACTTGGACTTTCTTCTTTATGTTTTCTATATCGAATTTTCGATTTCTTCTATACTATGATAGATACTAAAGTAATAGAGTATTTAAACAGATAATGACATACTATAGATGTACGAATCTATTCTTACTTTATTCTAATTTTAACAATTTTTGTTGTTATATCGGCCTACTGATTTTAAGATCGCGGGTTCGAATCGAGCTCAAGGCCTAACAATAATTTTTTATCATTATTATTGTTATGATAAATTTTTTCTTAATTGAAAAAATTTTTAAATTAGAATAGAAGAAAGAAAAAATTTTAGACAACTGCCAAAGCTCGTTGTATAGATCCATTTCGGGAACTGCTAAATTCCTTCATCGGCAACGTTTAGGCGCCGCTGCTATAACCATTCAGCCATCACAGCGGTTTTTTTGTTTGTCTTCATTAATCCTACTTCTATTCTGTTTCGTGCCAATTGATATTCACAACACTGCGACATCTGTTGCAGAATGGCTGTGAAAATTGGACTTGTTTGTTGGCAATGCCGCCATAGTGTCATAATTTATTGACACTTTTTTCCCCGTGCTCTGGGATGTATTAACAATTTTTGTTGTTATATCGGCCTACTGATTTTAAGATCGCGGGTTCGAATCGAGCTCAAGGCCTAACAATAATTTTTTATCATTATTATTGTTATGATAAATTTTTTCTTAATTGAAAAAATTTTTAAATTAGAATAGAAGAAAGAAAAAATTTTAGACAACTGCCAAAGCTCGTTGTATAGATCCATTTCGGGAACTGCTAAATTCCTTCATCGGCAACGTTTAGGCGCCGCTGCTATAACCATTCAGCCATCACAGCGGTTTTTTGATGATGAAGACAAACAAAAAAACCGCTGTGATGGCTGAATGGTTATAGCAGCGGCGCCAAAACGTTGCCGATGAAGGAATTTAGCAGTTCCCGAAATGGATCTATACAACGAGCTTTGGCAGTTGTCTAAAATTTTTTCTTTCTTCTATTCTAATTTAAAAATTTTTTCAATTAAGAAAAAATTTATCATAACAATAATAATGATAAAAAATTATTGTTAGGCCTTGAGCTCGATTCGAACCCGCGATCTTAAAATCAGTAGGCCGATATAACAACAAAAATTGTTAATACATCCCAGAGCACGGGGAAAAAAGTGTCAATAAATTATGACACTATGGCGGCATTGCCAACAAACAAGTCCAATTTTCACAGCCATTCTGCAACAGATGTCGCAGTGTTGTGAATATCAATTGGCACGAAACAGAATAGAAGTAGGATTAATGAAGACAAACAAAAAAACCGCTGTGATGGCTGAATGGTTATAGCAGCGGCGCCTAAACGTTGCCGATGAAGGAATTTAGCAGTTCCCGAAATGGATCTATACAACGAGCTTTGGCAGTTGTCTAAAATTTTTTCTTTCTTCTATTCTAATTTAAAAATTTTTTCAATTAAGAAAAAATTTATCATAACAATAATAATGATAAAAAATTATTGTTAGGCCTTGAGCTCGATTCGAACCCGCGATCTTAAAATCAGTAGGCCGATATAACAACAAAAATTGTTAATACATCCCAGAGCACGGGGAAAAAAGTGTCAATAAATTATGACACTATGGCGGCATTGCCAACAAACAAGTCCAATTTTCACAGCCATTCTGCAACAGATGTCGCAGTGTTGTGAATATCAATTGGCACGAAACAGAATAGAAGTAGGATTAATGAAGACAAACAAAAAAACCGCTGTGATGGCTGAATGGTTATAGCAGCGGCGCCTAAACGTTGCCGATGAAGGAATTTAGCAGTTCCCGAAATGGATCTATACAACGAGCTTTGGCAGTTGTCTAAAATTTTTTCTTTCTTCTATTCTAATTTAAAAAAAATTTTTTCAATTAAGAAAAAATTTATCATAACAATAATAATGATAAAAAATTATTGTTAGGCCTTGAGCTCGATTCGAACCCGCGATCTTATTCTAATTTTATTTTATTGATAACTTGAATAAGGGGTGCTGATTTTAGGAAAACGTCAAAAAATGCTTAATGTGACCAGATTGTGGGGTGACACAAGTCAACGGCCTTTAAAGTGAATTGACGTACTTCTTCAAATGGCCCTAAGGTCCATTGGCCTTACGAACACTTTAAGTGGTCATAAGGTCATTTGGCTTTATGACCTTACTTAGTTTGACTTTATGCCCTTTTAGAAAATTTCCGTTTGACCTTATCACCATTTCGGGAAAACTAAATTTAACATCAGGAGAAAAGAAAAAAACTTCTGCAGAATTGGTAAGACGTTTATTGAATAGTTCTTCTTATTTCAAAGTAGTCCCCAAAGGCCCTGCTTTTAATCCGAATTTGCAGTTTAATGAAACCAGAATTAGGAATAGTAGCGTCCCTGGCAAAAATCTGGCGGTTTTTTTATTCAAAATGTTCTCTAAACTTTTAGTTGAAAAAATTCTTATTATTTCAGAGAGGACCACATTGTGACAGTTTTTTACCAGATCTTTCACTAGAATGGGACCAAAATGTACATATACCCGAAAAAAAGAGATACCTTTTGAAACTTGATATTGCGACCATTTCATATGGTCATAACTTCAATTGATTTTGTGACCATTTGAAGTGGTCATAAGGTGAATTGACGTTATGGCCGTTGACCTTATGTCACCCCTCCGGTCAGATGACTTCTTTGGACGAAATGCTTCGTGAGTAGATACTTTTACAACAATGTGTCATTCAGTGAAATCAATTAAACGAAAAAAGTTATGTCGGTGTTTTTACAGGGTGCTGAAAAAGAGAAAAAGTAAGTAATCGAACCCGGGACACATTTTCAACTTTTTTTAGTGACTCACTTTATTGTACCCCTTTACAATCCAGCTAGAAAACGTAACGAAATGTAAGAGGGCATTTAATTCAGCTAAAGATACCTGGTTTTAACTGTCAAAGAGTACAACGTTTAATTAGAAATATCGTTCTTCGCTTGTCCTTTCAAATGAGGGTCCTCACTGGAAAATCGATCCTTCCTCGAGAGCGTAGATACTATAGAATCACTTAATTATTTGTAAACAAAAAATTCCGAGAAAGCATGAGGGGAATTTTACTACATCAGCGAAATAATAATGGCAAAAAAGAGTCCTCTTGGTTTATCCGGCTGCCAACAGCGGATATTAACAGCTGACAGTAACGTCGAGCATCATATCCATTAATCACGATGTCAATTCCGATATAGCAGCACCTACTTTTTAAATTTCGTAGGCGAGCTTTGGTACGAGCCTCAAAGAGTCACATTCGAGCTTGAGGAATAGGTACATGCGATTTTGTTGTTCAGAGTATAGAGGTTCTACCCAACCTATATAGTTTTTTGGGTTTTTTTAAAGCCAAAGTTGGCGAATATCTTTAATAGATTTGGAAAGGCCCGTAATCACGGTTACGCTCTAGGAAACAGTAAAGTACTTAACCAACCCAACGAAATGGCTGTATATTGGCGTGTCTTTAGAAGTGCGTGCGCTCAGAAGAAAGTTCATCTTCTGAAGCACTTCACTTTTATTTGAGCTGAATATATTACTAAAAACATGTTGAAATCGGAAAACCAGTCAATCTACTGAGGCAAGTCTTATCAGCCTTTGAGCTCCAAAGAGGTCCGACAGTTGAGATCTAAAGGCGCTGACGCCTTATCAGCGCCATAATATAACAATGAAACGCCTGAACGCTTTCTTCGCTTTGAGGCGATCCGTATTAGGTTGGGTTTCATATGGATCATAGGATAACCAAAATACTTAACACCAGACAGATAAATACATACATATATCCTTGAATGAAGACAAGTCCAGTTAACAATATTTGTTGTAACCATGGTGAAATTCATAAAAGGTGACGGCAGGCCGACATACATATAAAATCTAAACATAAAAATGTAAGTTGGTTTTGTAATTCGATGGACTATTGTCAAAATCGTACTGCGCCGGAAGTTGAATTTTCAAATATTGAAAAACTACCAATCAGCTGATTTCCGGCCGTCACATATTTGGTTTCGCCATGCTTGTAACTACAAAAACTTTCACCAAAGAATAAGGACAATTATTTCCTATTTTTTATGGATTTAAGTTGGCTCGACAGGCACGTCTTACCGAGGGCATATTCTAAGTTACCTCCACTATTTTACTAGTACAACGAAGTACAGCAGCGAAAAGAAAAATTGGTGTAGCAATTTTTGTCAAATGAACGAAAATTTTACGAAGATTTCGAACTTTGGAGTTATTTGATTTTTTTTTTTTTTTTTTTTGTGAGTACAATCGAGCGACAATTTTTCCTAAATGAATAACACTATATGACATTGAAAACATATTCTTTGCGAGACATACCTCAAGTTTTAGGTCTAGTGGAGTAAATAAAATCTGCATACCTGGAATTTCGAATACACCCTCAAAATCCGGGATTATGAGCCTTTTTCACACATCTGCTTATTCTTCCACCAATTTTTTCTGTGAGGTAGTCGCCGGTTTTTTTTTTTTTTTTTTGTTGGGGCGAGATGTTCATAAAATGTCTTCTATACATTTTCGTGGGGTATTTGTGTTTATTTTTCCGACTTCATTTAAGTAATTAAAATTCCAAAAATCACATTTGCATAAGGTGCCTACACTGCATGGATAAATGGGAGAATATCCAAAAATGTCCCTCATAGAAAACATTCGGTATCAATTTTTTTGATTTCCAGCGAGTTACTCGCCACTCGTAACAGACGGGTGGGTGGCTCTTATTATATTTATCCTCTTTGACGATATATGGAACAACAAATGAAAGAGGGGTAACAGACGCGACAAATTTTAGACAGAAATAAAAAATTGTGGCGAATGTTGACATCACTAGGCTGTTACTAAATAATCACACAACAACAAAAACATGAAGCAGCGACTCTTATATACATGTCCACATTAAAGCTAGCAATACTTATGTAGAAGGCGACGAAGAGATATCTCACACACATGCACATGTAGTCATCAACCGAAGTAGTTACTCATACATACACACGCATATGGCTATAAACTACAAAAATATACACGTATATAGCTAGTAACCAAGCATGAGCTACAAGAGTTCTAGAAGGTGAAACGTCTAGACCTTTGGAGAAATACGCGACCGAGACAACAGAGAGAATATAAAAGCAGCACAAGCTGAGTAATAACTAATCAGTTTAAGTTTGATTTGAACACGCTATTAGATGCGAAGTATAATTGTACTACTCTCAAAGTAGTCTAATAAAGACCATTTGCAATACAGAATATTGGAGTTATTTATTCGACAGTTCAGCGATTCGAACGTTAGCAGAAGGTTTCAAATAAGAGGAACTTTCCGGAAAAATTAATTTTATTTTTATTTTATTATATTTTAAAGAACTACACACAGCTATTTAACATCTGAAAGCATTTCTATTTTGAAGTCCACGTTTGCTTATTAGGAAAATGTGTGTGGCTTTTTGGTAAAGGACTTCGTTTTCCAAAGTTCTTATACTTTTTTTAATGCTAAATAAAAGTCTACAAAAATTTAAATGAAAGCAAAGTTATAGACCTGGGATAAACAGCGCAACTACATAAAGAAAGGACACTCTATTTTGATAGTAAGACAGCAAAATTCGCAAAACCGATAAAACATTTCCTTGTAATCATGTTTCTATGTCCAGAATAAGGGGAAACCATAAACTATTTGACCTTTAATCCCAACTAATAGTAGTAAAGTCTGACCACTTTTGATTTTCGGTTCGTGGACCTTAATTGGAGTTCGCCCACATAAAAAATTCTTTAAAATGCAAACTAATGTATTACTTTTTATTCACTTTACTAAATTTACTTATATCAAACTTTTCTTCTTGCAGTCTATCATCGCTGCCGCCATGGTATTGTACGGCACCATTGGTTCACTGATCGATTTCTTCAGCTTTACGGCATGGATTTTTTATGGTGGTGCCATGTTGGCGCTCATTGTAATGCGTTTCACCAAACCCAACTATCCAAGGCCATATAAAGTGCCTATCATCATTCCTGTTGTGGTATTGGTGATCTCTATATATCTGGTTGTGGCGCCAATTATCGATACACCACGCATCGAATATCTTTATGCAACTCTGTTCATATTAGGCGGTTTAATATTTTATGTGCCATTTGTTAAATTGGGCATGACACCAAGATTCATGAGTGAGTATCGAATCATTGTTGATAAGACAAGTGTGATATCTTCAGCATAGAGGTCAAAAAAAAAAACAAATACATCCGATCGTCTGATTTTTAAAGTGACTATTGCGGTCTCATCCAGTATTTCTTTTTATCAGCCGCGCAAGATATACGACTGCATGACGCAACAAAACTAGACAGGTGAAGTCAGTTAGGTTAGGTGGTAGCTGCCCTGATAAGGACAGCTCACTTGGACAACACGAAGGTCCGTTGTGAGACCACATACACCAAAACAAACGGTGACTTAGATCTTAGAGAATCGTTGGGTAGCTCCGAATGATACCGATCTCAACTTTGGATAAATCCTCGGGAGATCCAAGTGAGTCGCGACCGAAATACTTTCGCCTTGTGCTGGCAAAAGCTAAGCAATCAAGCATAAAGTGATTTGGTGATTCCTCCTCATCATCCTCCATACAGCTGCAGCAGAATGGAGTTTCCAGTATATGAAGTCAGTAGTACAATAACGAATATTTTACGGCCCTCATTATCCGGGTATGAATTTTAAACTAGTAGTGACGGGAAAAAGCCAAACGCGATATATCTCTTTATTTGAAACGGGGGCATTAAAGAAAATAGATGATAAAACAGAGGCAAAGTAAAGGAAGTTGGTGAGAGGTTGGAAAAGTAAAGAGAGCAAGAGGAAGATGGAGAGCGAGAGTAAAAGTGAAAATAAAGCTGCAGTTATGCACCGACGTGTGTAACGTAAGTATACGTATGCCGTACGTACACACGTTTGAGCGAAATTCAAGGCGAATCCATACCAGGTGGTGGCAAAGCGAACTCAACCAATTCGCCGTGCAGAAGAATGTCAAGTCTAAAGAAAATTTTCATTGATTTCGATAAACTAACATATTGTTGTACACGGCTTTGTATGGAAAATTATCAAGAAGAAGCAATCAGCTGTTGGAATAACACCACTTGTACTGAATTCGCCTTGAGCGAAATTTATGCCCGTAGTGGCAACGAAGAAATGTTGCCATTGACCTGTTTGAATGCATGCTTATGGAAACATCAACTTTTTCTATTTTAAATTTTGATATTGTATAAGGCTGGAATTAATATTAAATAAGTACAAATAGACTACATATTTATAATCTGCACTTTTACATAATTATTTCGAATTATTTCCACAATATTTCAAACTTTAATTAGGTGTTTTTCCATGAAAACTGCAAACGGTCAAAACTTATCGCGCAAAAGTTTACTAGGCAACTCTGCCTAGTGAGAGAGCGATCAGCTGAAGTTGCAGTTACCCACCGACGTGTGTAAAGGGCCAATTTATCTTCCTTAACCCTAACGCCGTAGTCGTAACCATACCCATATCCATAACCATCTTCATTGTGATCGCTTAATGGTGCCATAACCTTAAACATCTGACATTTTCATAAAAATGAGGAAAACGCAAAAAATTACAAACATATTCCACAAACAATAAGTCTCTTAGTCAAAACGTAACCAAAACAATAAATAAAATACACAAAAAGCTAATAAATTCACCAAATCAAAGATTTTTAGGTTATGGATATGGCGAAAAACCAAAAACCAATTGGTTGGCTATGATACGGTTATGGCTCTAGCGTTATGGTATGGCACCATTAATCGATTACATTGATTTCCATAAGGTTGGCTCGATCAGCTGTTTTATCTTGTTATGGATAAGTCACCATTAATTGGCCCTTAACGTACGTATACGTATGCCGGACGTACACACATTTGAGCGAAATGTATACCCGTAGTGAAAAAAAATGTTGCCATTGACCTGTTTGAATGCATGCTTATGAAACCATCAACTTTTCTATTTTAATTTTTGATGTTGTAAAAGGCTGGAATTAATATTAAATAAGTATAAATAGATTACATATTTATAATCTGAACTTTAACATAATTATTACGAATTATTTCCACAATATTTCAAACTTTAATTAAGTGTTTTTGCATAACGGTCAAAACTTAGCGCGTAAAAGTTTACTAGGCAACTCTGTCTATTGAGAGAGCAATCAGCTGACACGTTCTTACGGAAAAAATCAAAATTGTTTTGATTTCTACGTTCCGGGCTACGTACGTACGTGCGTTGAACGTCGGTGAGTTTTCGTTTACATTGAACATTCATAAGATAGGTCGTGTCAGCTGACACGTTTTTAAACGGTTTTATTTGTACGTACGTTCGTGGGTAACTGCAGCTTTAGGGTAATGGTTTGAGAGAAAGTAGTAAAAAAGGTTAACAGTTAAACTAAGAATAGGGATAAGATTAAGAGTAATAGTGATAGCTAGACTTGGATAAGAGCGGGAGCCGGAAGAGTAAGAGCAAAAGCAGCAAGATTTTTAGAAGAATGTAAGGGGCAGGGAAATTGAAGGAAGAGGGTTCAACAGAGGAGAGTAGGAGGATAGATAAAGAAAAATATCTTTCGGGTGTGATTATACGGCTGAAAGTATTTCGTGTTTGTCTAAATGTTTGCAAGAGTTAGCCGGAGCTGTCTACAATAAAGATCTGATAAGCCAATTTGTTTCTCTTATTTGTTGAGTATCGTTGTTGTCAAACCTTTGCCACATATAATTTTACAACACACACGTCTTTCTGCTCAATGAGCCTACCTCAACGCTTGATTTACATAGATGGGTTATGGGTTTTTGGGACCGTACACCAGCAATCCCAATTTTAGTATTACAAGCCTCCAAATACTCACCCGCAACTTTATGATATTGTTCCAGATCGTCAATCATCTCATTGACGTCAGCAGTATGTTTACATATTCCTTTGTGTGGAGGGGTTCACGTTTCCTCTGAAGATTCAGCCATTCAGTTCTGTTGACTTAAACTTTTCCATTTCTTCTCAGGAAAACGAAATAAACCCTCCCATAAAAGGCAATACAGACCGCAGGCGTTATTTTCCTGCACGTTTTTTCATATTTTAGCAAGGTATTAATGTTGTATTTTTAATGATGCTGATCAATGTTGCAGATAAGTCAAGAAGCAACACTTAAATTTATGAGGAAGAGTTTACAGCTCAAACTTAAAACAAGAAAGATGTACTGGTTGCTTGGCCCAAAATCTCAACTTAGTCCGCAAAATAAAGTTATGCTTTATAAAACAATGCTAAAACCCGTTTGGTCGTATGGCATTCAAATCTGGGGCACTTCAAGTAAGTCCAGCATTGGTGTGATCCAAAAATACCAATCAAAAACAATAAAACTAATGGCGCAAGCTCCCTGTTATATGAAAAATATGCATATACATTAGGCCTGGTCGATTTGTGGGGAGGCAAAAAAATCGCCCATTGCTCTGTGAAAATCATATTCTAGGGATCAAAATAAGAAACTTTGCCAAAGGAACCATACCTCTAAAACGAATTCTGATGTCCCCCAATTTGGGTCGAACTTTTGGGTAGGGGCAAATTTTGAAAAATCCCACTTTGACCCATTTAGAGTGCTCCAATCGAGTCCAAATGTATGACCGACCCCCACTAACTTTGGAGGCCCGACCCACCGATGCCAGTGGCACACCCCCTGGAACCCCCCTGGGGGTTCACCATACAAACATTTCAAAAAATCGCCGTTTTTGCACTTTATATGAAAAAATCAGCTAAATGGCTATGTGGTAATAAGGCCTATTGACCTTATGGCCGTTGACCGTATGTCACCACACCATCACATTAATTCATTGTCATCGAGCCTTGATAGGTGTACAAAGTTGAAATCAAAGTTATCGCCATTCAAATTGGTGATAAGGCCAATTGACCTTATGGCCGTTGACCTTATGTCACCACACCATCACATTAATACATTGTCATCGGTCCTTAATACGTATGCAAAGTTTCAAATTAATCAGACTTCTAGAAACCGGTGAAAATTAAGCTCAAAGATTCCGTTACATACAGGCCAAGTTAATAAAAGCGTGCTAAAAATGAATTTAACTTAGTAATAGAAAAGAAATTAAAAAAAAAATATTAGAAATTAGCGTTTTTACAACCCTTTTAAAACCAAGACATCACTGTGATGCATTTGCATGTCGTAAACATAGTTGTGTGGGTTTTTTATTCAACCGTTTTAAAAAATGAAGGTATCACTGTGACACAATTGCAGATCGTAAAATTGCTTGTGTTGTTTTTTTTAAGCCACCATAAGACACAGCAGGTAGAATTGAAATTACCATTTCATTCTTATTACCTCGTCTCGTAGACCATATATAACGCAACAGTTTTTGTGAATGCATTAAGTCGTTGTGAAGAACTCAAAGAGTGAAGTGCTAATTTCCATCCCATTGCCATTCCAAATCAAAAAGTTTGCAATGAATCCACCATCCTCTACATCGCAAGATGAAGCAACTACATCAACAACTATCGAAAACCCAATGAGTCATATACCCAAGCATGATGTTTTAGAGTACTTCACACTTATTTTGTACATTATGTACCGAATACTTAAAAACTGGCGTGTCTTCAAGTATTCAGTACATTAGGTATCTTAGCATTATTTTCATTGAACAAAATAAAAATATTTTTTCTTCCTACAGTTCCAAATTTTTTCTGTTGGCTTAGAAAAAAATTTCAATAGAAATTGAGCGAGTTGCTTAATTTGTTTTTGTATTTCAATTGAAATTTTTTTCTAATACCTACGTATATGACACTACTTTATTTTCTTAAAATTTTTGTCGTGTAAGCTATATTACAAAAAACCAACGAAATACAAGAAAAATACAACCTAGTTAATTAAAATCAAAGAGCCTGTTGGTATCATGGTATAAAAAGGAAGGTAGTTCAACTTACAAATTTTTGGCATATTTGGGGATGGTATTTCATTAGGTTTCTTTGACAATTGACTGTTTTTTCTTTACTTTTTCTGACAAATGAAAATTTGTTTTTAGTTTCAGAATTTTTTGCAGAAGTATCAAACTAAAATCAAAATTTTTGTGAAATAAGCGAAGCGAGGGAACAAGTTTATGAAAAATAAAATTTGTAACGTAAACGACATGCCAAAATCATTTTTTAAGGGGAATATTGGTCTCGCCTTCTCTTGTGCAAAACTGTTCCTGAAATTCGATGTTCCGATAAAGCCCTGTCAGTTTTTCAAGCTTGCAATCCAAGACAAAATAAAGTAGTGTCATATAGGTATAAGCGTGCAGAAACAAATTTTGAAGCTATAGAAAAAACCCCTCCATTTGTTTTTCAATAATTTTAATACTATTTTTTCAAACGAAAAAATCTTGAAGCATTCGAGAAAAGAACGCCCAATATCACCACTATTCGTTTTAGAGTTTTAGTATTTTTCCACAGAGCTACTGAGCCCCTTTACACTTATAGCACTTTTGTGTTTCCCTGAATCATAGGCACAAATACAAATTCACACTTTGAATATAAAAAAAAATTTGCTCTAACATATAAATTCGATTCATATAAAAGTGCAAAGAAAAAGCACTTCCATATGAAGCCAAGGCACTTCGGTATGATATTCAAATTTTCACTAACAAATTGACACCAAAAATTTTTTCTAAAATATTGTAGCACTGAGAAAAGTTTTAATTCAAAATTTGTTCATCAAGGGGGCCTCTCAAAATTCTTTAAACATTTAAAATAAATTTTTTCTTTTTTTCAATTTAAAAAAGTTTCAGTGCAAATATAATTTTGCATATGTATTGTGATTAGCATTTCAATATAAAAATTTTGTAACAGCCCTGTTCAAGGCGAATTCAGCACCAGACAAGGCGAATTCAGTAGAGGTGGTGTTATCCCAACAGCTAATTGCTTCTTCTTGATAATTTGCCATACAAATCCTTGTACAAGGCGAATCTATACTAGGTGGTGGCAAAGCGAATTCAACCAATTCGCCGTGCGGAAGAATGTAAGGTCAAAAGAAAAATTTCATTGATTTCAAAAGAAACATTTCATAGACTTCGATTAACTGATATGTTGTAGTACAAGGCGCTTTATGGAAAATTATCAAGAAGAAGCAATCAGCTGATGGGATAACACCACCTGAAATGAATTCGCCTTGCCCTTGTAGAATAATATGTCAGTTAAGCGAAGTCTATGAAAATTTTCTTTTGACTTGACATTCTTCTGCACGGCGAATTGATTGAATTCGCTTTGCCACCACCTGGTATAGCTTCGCCTTGTTACCAGGTGTTGTTATCCCAACAGCTGATTGCTTATTCTTGATTATTTTCCATACAACGCCTTGTACAACAATATGCCATTTAATCGAAGTCTATCAAATGTTTCTTTTGATTGGACATTCTTCTGCGCGGCGAATTGATTGAATTCGCTTTGCCACCACCTGGTATGGATTTGCCTTGGGCCTGAAATTCGCTCATAAAAAGCAAAATATTCAAAAATTCAAAGAAAACCTAAATTTTTTTTGATTTCTATTTTGATATTAATTTTTTTCATACAATTTTTTGATATCAAGAACATTTAAAACATTTTGTTGATTTCGTTGTGCAGGCATGATCTATTGGTCAATATAAATAAGCCTCAACCTATGAAAAAACAGCTTTTGGTCACTAATGTGAATCGACGTACGTTCCATTGAAGCATCATCACGAAAATATAGGAAAAGCAGCGCCGTATCCGAAAAGTCTAATTTACAAAAATTTCTCATTTCATTCGACCTAATAAAGATATAGCGAAAAGAATTCAACCGTTGTTAAAATTTTAATACGTGGAGGTGCGAACCTTTTTTTGACTTTGTGGCCATTGAAGTAGTCATGTCACCTCTCCGTAAAGTTGTTTGCCAATAGTTATTTAAAAAAAATTATTTGGCGTGATATACATCCGGGAAGGTTTAGGCACAGCTTGTTTTGCAATTTCCTATAAATTGTTGGCGAGAATATACACGAAAAAGCCAATGCCGAACTTTATTAGGTAGTAAATGACAAAGAAAACGTTTTCACCAAAAATTCATCCATATCAAAATTACTAGTTTGATTCAATTCATGGTTCAACTATATGGTTGGCTCATCTGTACAATAACAAAATGTCTGTTCAAATTGTCAAAATCTGTGTATTGGTGTTGGTGCGAATGGTATGGAATGGAAACATAAAACTTAGCAGTTTTTGTATGTGTAAGTAAAATGTTGCCAATGTGTTGGTTTCATTTTGAGTTTGCCATCTCCTTTTGACAATCCCATCGACCATGCAATGAAATAAACAAGTTCAGCTGATGAGATGAGCCAACCATATAATTGAGCAATGATTCAATTCATATATATTTTTATTAATTTGTATTTGCTTTCAACTTCTTTCTTTTTTTAGACAAAGTGACACTTTTCTTCCAATTGCTGTTGGAGGTGGTGCCAACCTCATCGATGTTCGAATAAAAAGGTGATTGGTATTGATAAAAAAAGCAATAAAACCGGTTAAGTCGGAGTTTTAAAAACTTCAGTAACAAAAAAAAATATCATTCAACGTCAAGTAAAGGAGAGACTACCCAAATAGGATCTGAGCGTATATACGTATAAGTAACTGATTTAATTAAATTAGCAGAAAACAAAAAAGTATGATATAGAGCAAAAAAAAAATTATAAAGCTGCTAATTTTATTATATATAAAAGTTTAAAAATACTTCGAAAAGTGTTAAGCTTATTTAAATCATCAAATTGTTATCAAAACTTAGTAAAACGTTAACGTTACATAAAAATGTTACTGTTTCATAAACTTCGCATTAAATGTGTAGAACTTAGCGTGGCAGCTGCTAGTAAAATGTTTATTGTGCTGCGATTAAATATTTAGAATGATATTTGAATATAATTAGAATTTATAAAAAGTTTACATGCCTTTGTAGGTAAGTTCGCACTTAGGTTTACATAGGTACGCTTACGGAAAATCCATAGTTATGAGGTATTATTGATGGTATTCCATTAATAGGTTCGATTTATACGTTTTAAATTTTTAACTATTCTTTCAAACGTTTTTGCTGTAAGAAATGTTTAGAAAGTGAAAATTTACTTAATAATAAAAAATAAAAAATAATACTTTGTTAGTCATTACTTTTAAAAATCGAAAAATCGTGGGGCGGCGCCAGGTTATTTGTTCTCTTTTTCAACCGAAAAACTTATATGAGCCATTATTTTACAAATCGAACAACTTTTGAGATTTCATAATTTTGATGCGGCTCAAACATTGTTTTTAAGTTGCTCGCACGATATAAGCAAATACCTGTATCACCACTCGTCGTATCTAATTAATTTTTGTTTTATTTTAACAACAATATTGTTTTATTTTGGTAACAATATTTACTTTATAACTGCGTTAAAAAATATTTAATTTTATAAAATCAAAATAATGGATAAAAAATTAATATTTTAAATAATTATTACATACTGTTTTCCCCCACGAATATTTTCGAAAAAGTATATATAATATGCGATACACTTTCATCTAAAAAACCCTTTTTATTTTAATTTGGACAAATTTGTGGTTCAAAAGATATTAACTCATTTCTGACCTGACCTCGAGCATTGCTTACATTTCTTGGAGCAGGTACGTGCTAGTTCTGCTTACTCCAAACTGGAAAAAGAAGCGGTAAAGATGGGTTTGATGGTGAATGAGGACAAAACGAAGTACCTGCTGTCATCGAGCAAAGGGTCCTCTATCGGCGAACGAAAATCATACTCTACAAGTCACGTATCGTACCCGTCCTGCTATATGATGCAGAAGCATGGACCATGACAACAGCAGATGAAGCGGCTTTGGGAGTGTTCAAGAGAAAAGTTCTTCGAAAGATGTATGGACCTCTACGCGTTGGCGATGGCGAGTACCGAAGAAGATTTAATGATGAGCTGTACGAGCTATACGCAGACATCAACATAGTCCAGCGAATTAAAACGCAGCGGCTGCACTGGCTAGGCCATGTTATGCGAATGAAAGATGATGCTCCGGCCAAGAAAGTGTTTCTATCGGAACCCGCCTATGGAAGCAGAGGTAGAGGGCGGCCCCCACTCCGTTGGAAGGACCAGGTGGAAAACGATTTAAACTCCCTTGGTGTGACCAATTGGCGCCGGTTGGCGGAGCGAAGGAGCGACTGTCGGGCCTTGTTGGACGGCCATAACCGTTTAGACGGTTAAGCGCCAATTAAGTAAGTAAGGTACGTTATTGTTGTTGTTGTAGCAATGCTCGCCCCACCTAATAGCCATGACCGATCACAAATTGTCATCAATATCCTCTAACGGGAGTCCAAGGAAACTTGCCGTTTCAACAGGGGTGGACCATAAGGAAAGGGGTGTTAGAGGCGTTGGTTCCACATTACAATTGAAGAGATGGTTGGTGTCATGTGGGGACACGTTGCAAGCAGGGCATACATTTTGTATGTCGGGGTTGATTCTGGATAGGTAAGAGTTTAACCTGTTACAGTATCCAGAACGAAGTTGAGCCAGAGTGACTTGCGTTTCCCTGGGGAGTATGCGTTCTTCTTCCGCAAGTTTTGGGTACTTTTCCCTGAGTACTGGATTCACCGGGAGATTTCCGGCAAAAGGTCCCACGCCTGTTTGTGGAGTTCACTGGGGACCTGCTTGTGTTTTTTTGCGTCATACGGCTATGTTCTCAGGTGCCGTATTTCCTCATAATGCTTACTGAGATGACTCCTTAAGCCCCTGGGCGGTGTTGGCTCATCAATCAGATGTCTGTTTGGATGCCCAGGTTTCTGGGTATTCACCAGGAACTGTTTGGTCAGCATCTCATTTCTCTCCCTGATGGGGAGTATTCTCGCCTCATTATGCAGATGGTGTTCTGGGGCATAAGAAGACAGCCCGTGGCGATTCTGAGAGCAGTATTTTGGCAGGCCTGTAGTTTCTTCCAGTGGGTGATTTTTAGGCTTGGCGACCATATGGGTGACGCGTAGCACGTAATCGGCTGGCTAATTGCTTTGTATGTAGTCATGAGCGTTTCTTTATCTTTTCCCAAAGTACTGCCAGCTAGGGATTTGAGGATTTTGTTACGGCTCTGAATTCTCGGAACAATTGCGGCTGCGTGCTCACTAAAATTTAGACCCTGATCAAACGTCACACCCAAGATTTTGGGGTGTAGGACAGTCGGTAGCGTAGTGCCATCGACGTGGATGTTCAAAATGGTCGACATTTGGGGCGTCCATGTTGTAAATAAGGTCGCGGAAGATTTAGTCGGTGATAATGCCAGGTTTCGCGAGGCGAAAAAACTGGAGAGATCAGGGAGGTAGCCGTTTATTTTATTGCATAGCGCATCGATCTTTGGGCCTGGGCCTGTGGCCATTATTGTGCAGTCATCGGCGTAGGAAACGATTGTGACTCCTTCCGGTGGTGAAGGTAGCTTATATATGTAGAAATTAAACAAAAGTGGGGATAGGACACCACCCTGTGGCACCCCTTGTTTAATTCTCCTTGGTTTTGATGCTTCGTTTCTAAATTGCACCGATGCCTGCCGACCACCCAGATAATTTGCGGTCCACCTTTTAAGACATGGGGGAAGGGTAGACCCTTCCAGGTCCTGGTTGACCGTATCGAAAGCTTTTGATAGGTCTAGCGCTACGAGTACTGTTCTATGGTGGGGGTATTGATTTAAACCGCAATTTATCTGGGTGCTAATGGCATTTAGCGCGGTGGTAGTGCTATGGAGTTTTCTGAAGCCATGCTGATGAGGGGCTAGCTGCAAATTTGCTTGGAAATAAGGGAGCAAAATGGCTTCAAGCGTCTTTGCCACTGGCGATAGGAGAGATATCGGACGATACGACTCACCTATGTTAGCTGGTTTCCCAGGCTTTAGTAGCGGGACCACCTTAGCCATTTTCCATTTCTCAGGTATGACAAAGGTGGAAAGAGACAGATTGAAGACATGCGCTAAATATTTGAAACCCTCTTTCCCTAGGCTTTTAAGCATCGGCATGGCTATGCCGTCTGGGCCCACTGCTTTGGATGGTATAGCACGACCAATGGCGTCCTCAACCTCTTTAGCGGTGATGGTGATTGGTGACGCGCTGAATTTGTGTTTATGTGCGTGTCTATTGGCTCTCCGTCTATCTTTGTCGACCGTAGGATGCACTATATATTGTCGGCAGAAAGCGCTCGCGCATTTTTTCGCGTCCGACAGCACTTTGTCGCCAAAGGCGATGGAAACTTTGTCTTTGTGCTTAGTTGGATTCGATAGGGACTTTACGGTGGACCACAGTTTACCCACACCGGTAGAGAGGTTACAACCTCTTAGGTGCTCCTCCCATTTCGCCGCTTGTGTTCATCCACAAGCAATCTGATGCATTGGTTTATATCCCTTATTTGGGGGTCGCCTGGATCAAGCTGTCTTATAATGTCACGTTCTCTCGCTAAGTTTGCGGCCTCCACCGGGAAGTGGGGCCGGATGTCGGGAATTCTCCCGGCGGGAATGAAATGTGCCGAGGCGGATTTAATGACCTTACGGAAGGCACGCTCCCCTTGGCGGGCATCAGTCGGGATAGGGAGGGCAGCAAAGCGGCTGTCTGTAAAGGATTTATATTCTTCCCACTTTCCTTTTTTGAAGTTTATGAAAGTGCGTTTTTCAGTGACGATGAAGTCGGCGGTACGCTCAGGCGAAATAAGTATGGGCAGGTGGTCGGATGCCAATGTTACCATCGGCTGCCAGTTGACGCAGTTTACGAGTTCTGCGCTAACGATTGAGATATCTGGCGAGCTGTGACAGCTTCCTACCATACGTGTGGGGCGTCTCCGTTTATTGTGCAGAACGTCGTTTCTTCTATTTGATCCGCCAACATCTCACCCCTACTGTCCGCCCGCAAGTTTGAATGCCATAGATCATGATGGGCATTGAAATCACCTAAGATAATGCGATTGTTGCCAGTGAGTAAGGCCCTGATATTAGGGCGGTATCCACTGGGGCAACAAGTGGCAGGAGGGATGTAGATGTTGATGATTTCTAGGTTTGCATCGCCTGACCGGACAGATAGGCCTTGACGTTCTAAGACATTGTCCCTGCGGTCGATGCCAGGATCAAATATATAATATTGCACAGAGTGGTGTATGATAAACGCGAGACCGCCTCCATTTCCGCACTCGCGGTCTTTCCTGTGGACGTTATACCCAGAGCAGGTCTGCAATGCAGATCTTGCTGTGAGTTTATTCTCTTGAATCGCAGCAATGCGGATGTTGTGCCGCTTCATGAAATCGACTATCTCCGTAATCTTCCCAGTTAGTCCATTACAGTTTAACTGCAGGATTCTGAAGTGCATAAGGGGAGACGTCGCCACTCTAGGGGTAAGTGACAGGTGACTACGCCTGGGTTGTGGAAGGCCAGGACGCAATTGCTGTTGTGGCCCTGGGACTGGGCGTCCTTGGGCAAGCATTGGGGTACCCGGATGATTTGGGTTTGCGAGCTGGCAACATGGCGCGATGAAAACCGGTGGGGGGTTGCCGTCGCGGAGACCAGAACATCTGGGAAAGTGGCACCACCCAAGGCAGGAGCTGCATTGGGCGGATGTCGCAAACCTATATATTCTGTGCTGGCAGACGGTGCAAACGGAGGTAGGGACTAAGAGTCTGTTTCCCTGACCTGCACGATTGCTGCCGGAAAAGAGGGGGGGGGGGGGGAGAAGACGGGGGCAGGGGCTGATGCTCAGCATTGCTACCAACTCTACTACGAAGGTAGTAGTTATGAGTGGTATCAGCTGTAAGGTAAGGTACGTGCTACAATTGTATACAGCCAACGCCTGCCTGTGTATGCATGCATGGTCAACTTAACTACACCATACATACATATGTATATGTTCTTGTAAACAAACCTACAAATCACTTAGCAGGTAGCTAGTATTTGTGTTTTACCAAATCATTATTGTAGTATAATAGGCAATAGAATACAGAGAACTGCAAAAATCACAATTTTCTTGATTTAATCAAACATTAAAACTTGCATTCACATTCAATCATGCGAATAAACTCATAATTGAATAAACTATTAATTGAATAAACTCAGCATCTGTCTTTACAAGACTTTGTCAGCATGATTGCGATCGAATGACCGAACAGGTTTTGCGTACGATTGTATTGATGAAACGAAGGCAATGTGAAGTTCCCTTTTTGGAACTTCTAAAATGTTCTTTTTGTGCCCACACACGCACAGCTGGCACATGCACTTTTCTTCTTTGTTTCTGCCTACTGTCTCTTTATTATTAAAACAAAAACTTATTTAATTTAAATGTGAACGTATCGTTATATTTTTATTCAACTTTAGTTACACTCAGTTCTTTTGTCTTTTTAACTTTAGGTTGATTAATTTACTATTTAATTTACTTTTTAATAATTTTCCTTTTTAGTTTTTCGCACTGCCTCGTACGTCCAAAAATTATAATGGCCGGTCTTTTTCTGCCGAGCCGAGTTGCTCTGTTTCCAAGTTGTTCCATGGCGCAACGATACAAGGTGGCAGCATGGAACAGTTGATTATAAACTTTTTTTATTTGATTTGATACATCAACTAACGGTGCCGTACGATTTTGACATTTGTCCATCGAATTTACAAAAACGAAGTACAAGGAATTTTTATTTATGTTTGTAGGTATGTCACCATGCTGCCACCTTGTATCATTACGCTATGAGTTGTTCCATGGTTCAACTATATACAGGTTGGCTCATCTGTAAAGCAACAAAATATGTCTGTTCAAATTGTCAAAATCTGTGTATTGGTGTTGGTGCGAATGGTATGGAATGGAAACATAAAACTTAGCAGTTTTTGTATGTGTAAGTAAAATGTTGCCAATGTGTTGGTTTCATTTTGAGTTTGCCATCTCCTTTTGACAATCCCTTCGACCATGCAATGACATAAATAAAATCAGCTGATGAGATGAGCCAACCTGTACATAATTGAACCATGAGTTGTTCCAACACCTGTTGTCCGTTCACAGTAGACAACGGGTGTTGCACCAATTTGGAAACAGGGTGACATTTTTATTATTCGTTAAGGCTGCTGTTACATCATCCTTTTTGGGGAAAAGAAGAATTGACAAAGTGATCAATTTTGTCACATTCTTCTTTGGCCAAAAACTTATAAAAATTGTTGCGAACAAACGAATATATATTTATATTAGGGTGTACCTCCCCTTTTTAATTCGTTGGTTCGGAACCATTTTTATTATTAATTGGACAAAAGAACTTAGAACTAAAATACTTCAATTTTAGTTACATTTTTGTTTAAAATATTGTTGTTTGTGTTTTTTTTTTTTTTTTTTTTTTTTTGAATTTTTCTTTGTACAATATGTATATTTTTATATCAACTTAAGGTTTTTTTTTTGTTTATAAAGTATTAATTTGTTACATGTAGAATATGTTTTGTTTGTAGCTTGGTAAATACAATTTGTTCGATAATAGGCTAAGCTTTTGTTAACGTTTTTTTTTTGCTTGTACTAAAATTTTGATGGGTTACATTTTTCATTTGAATGTACAAAATTTTTGTACTATTTGCTACTATAGTAGCTTAAACGCTACTTAAAAAAATTTTGGATTTTTTCAATCAAATTTAAAGTTTTATCGAAGTATTAAAGTAACGTTAATTTACTTTACTTAGGCGATTTTTATGTACTACTTTTTCTTTGTTTTTAACTTCATCGAAAATAGTTACATTAGATTCGTTAATTTTAGTTATAATAAACGGACCTTGATAAATATTTTCGTGTTTATGATGTGGTTCTTTGTGTAAAAGTATTTTATCTCCGATTTTTACAATTAATGGTCGTGCCGTTTTATCGTACCGATTTTTACTTTGTTATTTATTTTCATTAATTAGATTTTGTGCCATCTTGTGCGTTTTCTGCATCCTAAACTTAACTTCTTTGGCATAGTTTTCGACATTTTAGATCGGGTCAATTTTTTCTTTACTTAATTCATTAGGCAAAGTTGCCTTTTTCCCAAAGACTAACTCGTAAGGTGAAAATTGATTGTCGAAAACTGTGCTACTCGTAGTATTGTGTAGGAAAGTAGAGTATTTTATATAAACATCCCAATCAGAAAAAGTATCTTTTAAATATGCACGTAAGTATTCATTAAAAACTCTATGATTACGTTCAATCGTGCCAACAGTTTCATGATGGTATGCAGTTGAAAAATTATGTTGAATATTTAAAAGCTTTGTTAATTCTTCGAATAATTCATTTTTAAATTCAGTACCTAAATCTGATTTTATGGCATTCATTGTGCCGTAAGTTAAAATGAATCCTTCAAAAATTACTGAAGTGATTTTTTTTGCCGATTTGTCTGGTACAGGTATTTAGTCATGTCGCAAATCATGGTAAGTGCGAACTTGTTACCATATTTGGACTCAGGTAGGGGTCCTATTGTGTCAATTACTAGTATTTCAAGTTTTTCTTTTGTTTTAGGTTTCACCTTGTTTAAAAGACAATCATTACAATTTTTGATATATTTCGATATATCGCGAGTCATATCTTTCCAATAAAACTTTGTTCGTAGTTTGTAGCGTAAAGTCTTTTCATTCCGCAATGTCCACCAGAAATGGGATCATTATGGTAAATTTTCATTAGTTTTAATTTTGTATCTTCATCTGTTACTGTCTCCACTGGATCTGTTAATATAACTTCTAATGATTTTAAAATTTTATTTCCAATATTTTTGAAATTTGTAATAGTATAATGTTCGAACATAATATCGTTTTTAGGCCATTCAATTTGCTTAATCTTGTGTTTTCCGGCTTCTGATGAAGGAATTTAGCAGTTCCCGAAATGGATCTATACATCGAGCTTTGGCAGTTGTCTAAATTTTTTCTTTCTTCTATTCTAATTTAAAAATTTTTTCAATTAAGAAAAAATGTATCATAACAATAATAATGATAAAAAAATTATTGTTAGGCCTTGAGCTCGATTCGAACCCGCGAAAAAAAAGTTTGTAAAAAGGGAACTGATTTACAGGTGAATAGTCGCTAAAGAAATATATAACAATTTATTTGAAGAATTAATGAAAACGGCATTATAATTGTATAGAAAAATCGTTAAGAAGTAATTGAATTTAAACTTTGCCCAAAAGTATATAGGTATTAGTTGGTAAAAATTTCAAAATTGTTGTAACTTGTTCAAAAAAATCCATTTATATTCACAGACGCACCGCTTTGTAAAAAAAAATTCGTATATTTTCACGGACGCACCGCTTTATATAAAAATGTACTTGGTTTTTAACGGAACCACCGCATATTTCAAAAAATGTACTTGGTTTTTAACAGAACCACCGCATATTTCAAAAAAATTTTAATTGGTTTTTAACGGAACCACCGCATATTTCGAAAGAATTTACTTGGATTTAACAGAACCACCGCATAAAAAAAAAGATTAATTGGTTTTTTCGAAAACCACCGTAATATCAAAATCCAAAATTTACACGTTACAACAGTTTTATATGGTGAAAATTAATATTATGTTGGAAAATGGGCGTATCTATAAAAAATTTTCCTTTTACATGTAGTAAATAAAAGTCTAAAAAAAAATGGAAAATCCGAAATTTGAAATTTTAAATAGGTTTGTGAAATGAATTGCAAATTTGAAGAATGGAAGCTTGAAAATATGTGAATTTGTAAAATAGATTGATGAATTTTTAATTTGGAATTTTGAAAACATGAAAAATTTGAAGAAATTGGTGAAAATGTTGGAATTTATAAAATGCTTCGAAAATTTAAAAATTGTTGGAAACTGAAATAATTAAACTTAGAACGCACCATATCGCATCACTTTATCGTTTTAGTAAAAAAATCCAAAATGTATATATATTGTAATGCACCGCATAAAAGAAATTTTCTGTTTTCTATACATACATTTAAGTTATAAAAAAACCGTAGGCAAACATTTATTAATACATATATACTTGTTTCGCTGCTGGCGTTGCTGCTGCTTATTTCCGCTATTGCTGCTGCTGCTGCTAGTGTCCGCTGTTTTGAATATAAAGATATTGCATGCGCGAACTTCGGTGGAAAGCAGCGGAGCGTAACAAAATTCTAGTAGGTCACTTTCACCACACCAAAAACTTTAACACAATTTTTAACATAATTTAAGCACAGAAATACACCGATTGGAGTTTTAGTGAGTAAAAGTTAAAATTCTGAACACATTAGCTGTATAAAAAGTGTACAAATAATTATTAAATAACAAATACAGACAGTAACAAATTCTGCTGTGGTAAGTGGTGAATGTGACCTACTAGAATTTTGTGAAGCTTGCCTCACACGATTTTTCGTCTATGCAATGTCTCTATATTATATCGTTTCTGTTGCTGTCGAAGTCGCTGCTGGTTTCGCTGCTGCTGGCGGTGGTACAGTTGCTGATCCCGTTGTCTGAGTGGCGTGGGTTTGGGATGCCGTTATAGAAGGATTTATTATCTCCAATTTTGTGAGAAAAGTTTATTTGTAAATTTGTGTTATTTCCGTCTTTTATTATAATTTGAATTGTATGTTGTAAATTTGTATTTTAAAATAATATTTATTACCTCTATTTTATTTAGATTTGTAGAAAATTGTGTCTATTTATCTCCGCAGTTTATTATAAATTAGATTTGTTGGGAATTGTATTTTTTAAAAAAATGTTTTATCATTTCCACAAATTATTAGTTTTTTTGTAAAAAGAAATCAATTTTTATTTAGTTGAGCTCTGAATTATTTGGAAATTGAAAGTTGTTTAACCCACACGCACTCACCGCCGTTATATCACTCCTGCATGCCGCTGCTGTACCACCGTCCAAAAAGCGGTTGTCTGACGAGGCTCCAGCCTCACGGTCGCCATGTGAAGTTCCCTTTTTGGAACTTCTAAAATGTTCTTTTTGTGCCCACACACGCACAGCTGGCGCATGCACTTTTCTTCTTTGTTTCTGTCTACTGTCTCTTTATTATTAAAACAAAAACTTATTTAATTTAAATGTGAACGTATCGTTATATTTTTATTCAACTTTAGTTACACACAGTTTTTTTGTCTTTTTAACTTTAGGTTGATTAATTTACTATTTAATTTACTTTTTAATAATTTTCCTTTTTAGTTTTTCGCACCGCCTCGTTACGTCCAAAAATTATAATGGCCGGTCTTTTTCTGCCGAGCCGAGTTGCTCTGTTTCCAAGTTGTTCCAACACCTGTTGTCCGTTCGCAGTAGACAACGGGTGTTGCAGCAATTTGGAAACAGGGTGACATTTTTTCTATTCGTTAAGGCTGCTGTTACAGCAAGCGGAGAACAAAATCAAAGCACGAGAATTAGTATCGTTTAGTTCGGCAAACAAACAGAATCGTAAGCAATGTTTATATGTATGTTTATATGTAGCTTGTCGCCGTAACGCAAGGGCAGAAGAATCATGCAAATATTCAGACGTATGGAGTTTTCATATTTGCCTTTTCATTCCGATGAATGTAATCGCTGTCGAGGCAAACGAGCAAACGTCTGAATTGATTATATTCACGCATGCGATAAGTTGCTTGATTTTAAATCAATGTCGATTATGTTCGTTTAAGCAAGTTGGATCCATTGTGAATGATAACTAAGTGCGATATCTTCCGCATAGACGTCAAAATTCCAAAGTGATTGGATCACATGATTTGTATTTGACTATCGCTGTCTCATTCTGTGTCTCTTTCTATCACCCGCTTAAGATAGGCGCCGCCATATTGAACACCCTGTCAAAACGCTAAAAAGTAGCCATATTGAACATCCTGTCAGGCATTTCGCAGATAAGATATCACACTTAGTTATCATTCACAATGGTTGGATCATTGAACACGATCAAGTTGCCGAATGTAATTGAACGTTGTTGTGTTCGATTTTTGAAGTTCATTGATGGAATACAAATAAAAAACAATTTCGCGGGTTCGAATCGAGCTCAAGGCCTAACAATAATTTTTTATCATTATTATTGTTATGATAAATTTTTTCTTAATTGAAAAAATTTTTAAATTAGAATAGAAGAAAGAAAAAATTTAGACAACTGCCAAAGCTATACAACAACAACAAAAATTGTTAATACATCCCAGAGCACGGGGAAAAAGTGTCAATAAAATATGACACTATGGCATCATCGCCATAAACAAAGTCCAATTTTCACAACTATTCTGTAACAGATGTCGCAGTGCTGTGAATATCAATTGGCAAGAAACAGAATTGAAGTAGGATTAATGAAGACAAACAAAAAACCGCTGTGATGGCTGAATGGTTATAGCAGCGGCGCCTAAACGTTGCCGATGAAGGAATTTAGCAGTTCCCGAAATGGATCTATACAACGAGCTTTGGCAGTTGTCTAAATTTTTTCTTTCTTCTATTCTAATTTAAAAATTTTTTCAATTAAAAAAAAATTTATCATAACAATAATAATGATAAAAAATTATTGTTAGGCCTTGAGCTCGATTCGAACCCGCGATCTTAAAATCAGTAGGCCGATATAACAACAAAAAACAATTTCTATTTTTATAGTTATTTTTAAAATGTATTTACATATATTATTGAAAATAAAATGGGAATGCACTCTTCAAACCCGTCATAAGAAAATATGTATATGTGTATGTGTGTTTAGATATTACATGTAACAATATAAAAAACTTCGTATTCGAAAATAGGATTTAATAATTTCTAATAGTATAGGATTTAATAATTTATAAATTATAATACTTATTTTTACAAAATTAAGATTTTATAAGTTATTTCTATATTATTATATTTTATTATTATAAGTAGAAAATGAGCAAGGTTTATTGAACGTATTCGGTCTAATATATAAACAAAACTTATACAATATCAATTTTACAAAAATAACAAACTCAGTCTTGAAGGCGGCAATTGATGTACTAATTCATTACTACAAACCGTTAAAATCAACTTAACAATAATTTTTAATTTCATTTAAATTTGTACATATGTATTTCATAATAATTATTTCATAACTTGAACTTCAACTGAATGATCATCCAAAGAAAAAAACTTTGCTTTTACTATTCCTTCTGCCACTGCTAAGTGATTAGTAGGTTTATTTATAAGTACATATATGTATGTATGTATATTGTAGATAAGTGGACCATGCATGCATACACAGGCAGGCGTTGGCTGTATACAATTGTAGCACGTACCTGCTGCAAGTAAATGTAAGTAAGTTGCTCATTTTTATTCATTATTTTGATTTTTTAAAATTAAATATTTTTTTAACGGAGTTATAAAGTAAATATCATTACCTTCAAAATAAAACAAAAATGAATAAGATACGACGAGTGGAACCAAAGATATAGCATTTTGAATGTGGGCAAGTTTGCTTACCCATCGAATCTGAGCAGATGCAGATCTCTGAAGAAAACAAGTTTTCGAAGAAATCCTGATATATGTGTTGACTTAAATTGCGAAAAGATTCCAACAAATCAAGACGAATTCAGTAACAGGTGTTGTTATCCCAACAGCTGATTGCTTCTTCTTAATTATTTTCCATACAACGCCCTGTACTACAATATGTCAGTTAATCGAAATCAATGAAAATTTTCTTTTGACTTGACATTCTTCTGCACGGCGAATTAGTCGAATTCGCTTTGCTACCACCTGGTATGGGTTCGCCTTGCAACAAATAAATTTGGTGTCTTTTAAAAAAGTGAAACTTTTTTTCTACAAATCCGTACGATTTGTAAAATAATGTACCATATGATCTTTGATTACGCTGAGATATGCAAACTTCTAGAAAACTCCTTATATTGGCATAAATTCTATTGAGCCCACTAAGTATTTTATTCTCAAAAGTATCCACAGTATTCTATTTTCGAAATGACCAATCTTATCGGCTGTTGGTGCCATAATCATACAATACCCAACCAATTGGATTTTGCTTTTCCGCCATATCCAAAACCTATAAATGTTTAGGTTGACGCAAGGCGAATTCAGTACAAGGTGTTGTTATCCCAAAAGCTGATTGCTTCTTCTTGATTATTTTCCATACAGTGCCTTGTAATTTAATATGTCATTTAATCGAAATAAATTAAAATTTTCTTTTGACTTGACATTCTTCTGCACGGCGAATTGGTTGAATTGGCTTTGAAACCACCTGGTATGGATTTGCCGTGGTGTGATCAACGCGTTATGGCTTAAGCTTACTATCCACCTCATAAATAAACCGAAAAAACCGTATAAAAAACGCCCAAGGCTCCTGTTTTGCCTGAAAACTTATGTGCCTCTCATTTTTCCTTGAGTAACGACCCTATAAGAACACTGTGATAACAATGACTTTATTTGGGAGTTCTTTGAATGGAATTTGCAATTCTATTTGTGCATAATTGTTCTCTTTCTTCTCTTGTTTAGTGAACTTTACTTAATTTCAACAATTTTTTTTTCTGATGTTTTTTTGAATCCGATTTCTGTGTGTTTCACGGAACGGATGTCGGTTCATAGAAAACAGAGAGGTAAAAGAAATGCCGAATTTTCTTGACCATTAATATTTCGCATCAAAAGAAAATTTAAAAGTCGATATAAAAACGTTCAATAAATGCTTAAGAAAGATTTCGTTTGTCAAATAGTATCCAGAAAACTTATACGCTTTCTGCTACCTTTTTCTAAAGATTTTTTAGGAAACATGCACAGGGGAGCCCTTATGCGTCTCATTATTTCCTGAGCTACGGCCCTCTAAGAAAACAGTCGGGTCCATACCAGATATCAGTGACTACATTATGAGTTTTTGGATGGAATTTGCAATTTTTTTTTGTGCCCGAGTGTTCTTTTTCTCTTGCTTGGTGTATTCTCTTTTACTTAAGTCCATTTTCAATTTGTATATATTACTTTTAACAAATTTTCTTCTGATACAATGCAGAGTCTAATTTTTGTGTCTTGCCGGGGAGTGACGCCTCTTAATAAATAACAACATAAATAACAACACCAATATACAGATTTTGACAATTTGAACAGACATATTTTGTTATTGTACAGATGAGCCAACCATATAGTTGAACCATGGTACAAATTTAAAAATTCCTTTTACAATCTAAACAATGCCTACTATTCTTGTTCTTATAGAGTCCTATCGCTTGAACATCCTCCGGCCTTGATACTCGACCGTTCTCGAGGCTCAACAGGTTCTATTGGTAAAACACAAAGCTTCCGAACAGGGCGACTGGTGGTGTTATGACCCATCCAAATAGTTACGTTGCGCACCAACCCATCGGTGCCTGGATGTAATTCTGTTACTCGTCCCATTTTCCATAGTGTCGGTGGCGTTGATTCGTTTTTGATGACCACCAAGTCACCTTACCTTGCCTAGCCTTTCGTAATTTTTGACGTTGTTGAAGTTCATGTAGATAGCTATTACTCCATAACTTCCAAAATCTCTGAGTGATGAGCTCCCGAGATTGCCAATAGCTAAGGCAATTCTCCGGCCGTTCCACTGGAATTTGCTCTCCTAAAGTAGGAACCAATGCTTCTCCAATGAGTAGATGTCCAGGTGTAAGAGGATTCATGTCTCGAGGATCAGCACTCTGGGCACATAATGGACGTGAGTTCAGGACTGCACCAATTTCTGCCAATAATGTCTGTATCGCTTCTATTGTCAATAGTCGAGCGCCCATAACGCGTCGAGAGTGATGTTACACCGGAGTAATAAAATGCCATTCAGTTTGTCGCGCCGATAGCGATTCAAACGTATCGGAATCTTTCCAAGTCTTAAGCATGCGACCTAGCTCTCGCTCAGCTCCTACGATATTTCTTCCATTATCGCTCCATAGATGAAGGCAATGCCCATAGCGTGAGGTGAAGAGAATAAATGCCATTAAGAAGGTGTTGGTTGTTAAGTCTGAGACAAACTCTAAATGTACCGCCTTGGAAACCATGCACACGAATACAGCGAAGAATCATTGTTATATCGATATTCGTCTATTACTCTTTAATAAGAGTGACGCCATGGATGTTAAGATTTCCTAAAAATTGTCGAAAATCATTAGCAGATAGACGTAAGCAACATTTAAGCGTGAAGGAACTAGATCACTCATTAGCATTATAACCGCATTACCTCTTCGACGATCAGGACGTACTTGTATGAGTCCTGCATAATCCATACCAGAATGCAGAAATGGACGAGCTGGACGAACTCTACAAGCTGGGAGATTTCCCATGATTTGTTCACTCAGCTTTGGCCTCAGCCTTTCACACATCATACAATTCTTAACCTAGCTACTGCTCGTATACCGATTATTCAATAATTGCGTCTTAAAGTCGACATCAGCTGCTGTGCTCCGCAATGCAGCAGTTTCAAATGCGTTGAACGAGCTATAAGATAAGCCAATCAGCCTTTGCCTGGTAGTATCGCCGGATTGCGCTCGCAATCAGCTAAGTCTGCTTCTTGTAACCGCCCACTCATACACAATATACCATTTTGCGCCAAAAGGAGCCAGCACTACCGGATATCTAGAAATCATATCAGCTGGGTTCCTGTCAGTTGGAACATATCTCCACTCGTGATTGTTTGTATTTTAATTTGTCTGTCGTACCCTAATAGCCACAAATTATTTAAGGCTACCACTGTCTCGTTTCCACCAATATAGAACTACCAGGGAGTCCGACCAACAATTCATCGAGCTGATCATGATTCGGTGATGACCCTCACACATATACAATACGCGCTGCTTTTGCTCACTGAGCAACGTTGACGCCCGCAGCTGTTGTTGTTGTAGCAGTGCTTCGCCCCATCGAATAGGTGCGACCGATCAAAAATTTTCATTAATATCCTCTAACGGGAGTCCAAGGAACTTGCTGTTTCAACAGGGGTGGTCCATAATAAGAAGCGTGTTAGAAGCTTTGGTTCCACATTACAATTAAAGAGATAGTTGGTGTCATGTGGGACGCATTGCAAGCAGGGCATACATTTTGTATGTCGGGGTTGATTCTGGGTAGGTAAGAGTTTAACCTGTTACAGTATCCAGATCGAAGTTGAGCTAGAGTGGCTCGCGTTTCCTTGGGGAGTGTGAGTTCTCTTCCGCAAGTTTTGGGTATTGTTCTTTGAGTACTGGATTCACCGGGCAATTCCTGGCATAAATATATGCTGTAATACAATACAAGGGAGTAGTCACATCCAATGTATTGCTAGCGAAATCGAGAGTAGTACCCTTACGAACAGAGACCATACCACGGCTTCAGCTGCGGGCGGGGTTAAATGTAACCCCAGCTGCTGTCATAAGAGCAACAATTCCTCCTCCGTGTCAGCTTCGACCAAACAATCTTCCATATAAAAGTTATGCAATACAGCGTGTACACCTAAAGGCCACCTATGTACGTTATCTTTAGCACATTGCTGCATCGCGCTGACGGCACAAAAGGGCACTGATGCCATCCCGAATGTCACTCTAGTGAGCCAAAAGTCAGCTATCTCCCCTGTATCATTCCTCCAAAATATTCGATGCAAGTCCCAATCTTGCGCTGCTTTTTCACCTGCGGAAAAATCTTCTGCCGTTACCACATATGCGTGCAAGAGAAATCCCCAAAGAAGGTCGATTAAATCCTTTTGCAACTTGGGCCCGATCATTTGGACATTATTTAATGAAACTCCGGAATCAGTGATACAAGGTGCGTCGAATACTACCCGAAACTTCTTCGTAATTGCATGGTGAGGGACATAACAGGGTTTGCTTTCCGGTGGAGTTGTTGCCAGCTTTAGCCATCCCTTTGCTTTATACTCATTTATGAAGCTCTGATAATCTTCTTTCAATTTTGGTTCTCGTTTAAATCGTTGCTCCTATCGTAAATATCTTTGTAGCGCTGTCACTGATTGGAGCCAATACGATCCCAGTAGTAAGGGAATCCTGCGGGTCTCCAAGAATTGGGTTTCGCATTCCTGTTGCTCTGTCGTCCAATTGGAGTCATCACCTGGCAAGCCTGGTAAATCCACTACGGCGTAGATTTTCCCTATGCCACAAATGTGATAAAGACTGTGAAAAGAAATGGCACACCGTTCGCTTCGTTTCCACATAATATCCAAGTTAAGATTTCTGATATGAGGGCTGGGGTCGAGCTGTCTCGGTAGGTCACATTCTCTTGCTAGGGCTGGAGCTTCGGCCGGGAAATGTGGTATGCCTTCAGTTATTCTACCGATAAACAAATGTCCGCCGTTCAAAGGTGCTGCAATTTGCAGGTCGCTGTGTTGAGAGGAGAATGGGCAGGTGGCCGGGTGCTAAAGAAAGCTTCGGCTGCCACTCAAAGCAGTTTATGAATTCTGCGCTGACGAGCTGTGACAATTTCCTGCAATTCGAGTGGAGGCATCACCATATACCGTGCAGAAAGTCATATTATCTATTTGCTAGGCTAATTGCCTGGCCCTCATGTCGGCTGGCAGGCTGGAATATCAGAGGTCGTAAAGGTTTGTTTATTGCTCGCCGTTGTTAAATTGAATTGCCATGAATCGCCCACTTCTCTTTCAAATCAGCTTTTCTTTTAATTTTGTATACAGAAAATCAGACTGCATATTGATTTTAATTTCTAAAATATAGTTATCAGATAAAAAAAAGGAGCAGCAAAATTTTCGAAAAACACTATTGAGCAAATTATTTAAGTAATCGAACAGCGATTTAACAAACTCTCCCTAGGGAAACGCGCGTCATTCTAACTCAACTTCGATCTAGATATTGTAACAGGTTAAACTTTTACCTATCCAAAATCCACCCCGACATACAAAATGTATGCTCTGCTTGCAATGTGTCCCCACATGACACCAACCATCTCTTTAATTGTATTGTGGAACCAACGCCTCTGATACCCCTCTCAGCAAGTTTTTTTGAATTCCTGTTAGAGGACATTGATGACAATTTGTGATTGGTCGCACCCATAGCATTGTTTACTATATAGTTTGGCAGCTTAATTCGAGGTTATGTTGCGAATAGAGTGGAAGGCACTCGCAGGCCGTGAAAATAGGCACTCGAATGGAGTGGAATGAAGAACAGTAGGAAGACCAGAGTTGCATTGGATCAATCATTGCATCAATATTAAAGATAAATTTAGAAAAAATAATTAAATACTTGAGTACAAGCAAACATTTTCTTTCAATTACTGCAATTAAGGTGTCCTAGATGCTATATATTCCAAAATTATAACATTTTATGTCTGTTTAAAAATTTAACTTCAATTGTGTGTGTGTCATGGTTCAATTATGTACAGGTTGGCTCATCTCATCAGCTGATTTTATTTATGTCATTGCATGGTCGAAGGGATTGTCAAAAGGAGATGGCAAACTCAAAATGAAACCAACACATTGGCAACATTTTACTTATACATACAAAAACTGCTAAGTTTTATGTTTCCATTCCATACCATTCGCACCAACACCAATACACAGATTTTGACAATTTGAACAGACATATTTTGTTGCTTTACAGATGAGCCAACCTGTATATAGTTGAATCATGGTGTGTGTGCAAATTTTGAGCGATCAGCTGTTAGTTGCGCTACTTGGTAAAGTTTACAATGCCCATAGTACAGGTTTACAAGCAGTGTTGTCACTTCTAAAATCTATTTACGCCCCGATTCTGAGCGTTACCGGTAAAATAGTTCCCAGAACATTATGTAACCGAATATCGTTACCAGTTCTTTTATCCGCGATTCTGGCCCAAGTGGTAACGCTGTCATCACCGAAAAACTCACCAGTGTCTGTGGAGAAATTCGAAAGGTATCTTCTTCGCTTTCATGGTTGCCACTTTGGTCCATTTAGACCAAAAATGGTCCCTTCCAACCCCATTTGGTCCGCTGGTCCCTTTTCTTCAATTTTGGTGCTTTTTAGGCAGTAGCCACGATTGGTACTTTTATTTCTTTTTCACCCAAGTAAAAATTCACAATATTGCCCAAAAATTCGCCACACTTTCGTTAGCCTCCATATAATTTTGAATTTACTTCAATGGAACTCTCACCATAAAAAATTGCAATAAAATGTACCAGAACAATAAAATTTCACCTAGGATATAATTTATGCCAGGCATTAAAAAGAAAAGTGTTGCCAAACACATTGTCGTTAATTGTTGATGAAATAACCAACTAATCAAAAAAAACTCTTGTTTTGTAATAATGTTACGAATATTAGCAACACTAAGGGGTACTGTCATCCCTAAGCCGATGCTAAACAGTGATATCATGCACATTCATAAATCAATCATTATGTATCTACATAAAAGAATCAATAATTATGTCTACACATATGTACGTACACGCAGCGGAGAAGCAACGCACAAACACATGCATATATCTTATCTGAGGTGCTCACAAGAGAGGGCAATAATTTGTGCAAGTATTACTCACGCGCATATGAGAAGCTATAAACGTAGTTGTGGCTGGTGATTTTGTAGCTGATAACTAACTAGTAAGTTTTGGAATGGAAAAGCCTAGAAGTATGCAACGAGAAATCAAAAAGTAGAAAGGCCGCGACAGTAGAGGCGCGAGAGTTAGTTTCATTTAAGCTATCAATCAGTTGAGTTAAGCAAGCTATCAGTAAGAGAAGTATAAGTGTTATTGTGAATTACCTTAATAAAGGCCATTTTTGCATTATTGAAGATTGGAGTTATTTATTCAATAGTTTAGTGATTCGATCTTAGCAGAAGGTTGCAAATAACAGGATTTGCAGTAAATTCGTTACAATAATATTAATAACGGCTAGATATTTCGATAGGTTATACAACACTATGTAAAATATATGAAAATAAAAATTGCTTCTCGCCTAGCATAGCTTATAGCGAGCACTCTGCCGTGAGCCTAACACTTTCAAAACTTATACAAAGAAATTCTATGCACTACTTCTCGTTTGGCACTTTGATATTTAAATCTTTCTCACCCAGCTCAATGAGTTCAAGGAATTCCAGGACTATTGTGGTGTAAAGCCACACAAGGTAATTGAAAACTAAGTATATTGGCACAAGAAATATTTTAACTCGAAGACAGAAGGAAGCAAATGCAAAAGAGATTTGATTTCGGAAAAAATGTTTTTTATAAAATTACTGAATCTAGGCTCTGATATGAAGTTTAAAAAAACTAAGGATATATAAAAATAGAATAACAAGATTTCCTAGTTTCATTTATGATTTACTGAGTTTTCCACATACATAGTTCGGCAACACCAGAACGCAAATTTTGAACCGTTTCTTACTAAAACCTAACTGCACTCTACATTTTATTCCATTGCAATCAACAACATAATGCTAGAACCAAGAGCTTTGGGACCAAAACTAAGTTTACAACGTTTGGTTGGTGGAAGACAAATACTTATCCTATGTCAAAATATAGTACCATTTTTGGTTGCATGCACATATATTTGTTTTTCAGCTTGAAACATCCTAAAATTTTGTATTTTATACTAATAAAATAAAACAAAAATTTGGTCCTTTTTTTCGATGAATTTTGGTCCCAAATGAAAACATGCTGTGGCAACCGTGTTCGCTTTACCGAAAATGTCTCACTTGTAGATACGAGGTTAACGAATAAACGGGGCGATGTGTATGTGCATATTATGCATGATAAGTTTCTACATAGGTATATTGTAAATTATTCTGTGAAAGTACATAATGTAAACAAATATGTATAGCAAAAGGCAAACAATTTTTTACTATTATCTTTACTTATTTGCGCTTACAATTCTTTAATTTTCAGTTTTGCCTTTTTCTAAACAACACATGCAGCGGAATTCACTAACTTATAACGATGCGATTTGTCGAGATTTTAATTAACGATTTTGTCGCTTGCCTTATCGATTGTGCTATTCACTAACTTGGTTTTAACGAATCGAAATAAATTACATTTAAATTTCGTTTTAATAGTAGAAAGGTGGCAGCACAGCTTAACGAAACCTAAAAAATACGAAAAGCACAAAAGGAGTGCCAAAAATAAATAAATTCCGCATACTAACTGCTTTTAAAAGTTTTTACATATTTTAACAAATGGTAAGTAAATGCGGTATTAATTTTTTTTTCTCTGTTGATATCGCAGTTATTCTTGTACCCCTTAATTGACCATCAAGTTTAGAAATAATATCATGAGCCAAGTCTAGGGTTAGTCGGTACAGCTTTAGAAACTCCGTTGCATTAAAGTGGAATGGGTCATCTACTTCTCTATGAACCACCGGCGATGGACTTAGTTATTCTTCATTTTGTGATAAAACGTACGCCAAGTACTCAAATGCCATTTGATTTATAAATAAAGCAGCTTTTCGTGTTTGAAAGTATTTAATTAAAGTTCCGATTTTCAATGCCTACTATTCTTGTTCTTATAGAGTCCTATCGCTTGAACATCCTCCGGCCTTGATACTCGACCGTTCTCGAGGCTCAACAGGTTCTATTGGTAAAACACAAAGCTTCCGAACAGGGCGACTGGTGGTGTTATGACCCATCCAAATAGTTACGTTGCGCACCAACCCATCGGTGCCTGGATGTAATTCTGTTACTCGTCCCATTTTCCATAGTGTCGGTGGCGTTGATTCGTTTTTGATGACCACCAAGTCACCTTACCTTGCCTAGCCTTTCGTAATTTTTGACGTTGTTGAAGTTCATGTAGATAGCTATTACTCCATAACTTCCAAAATCTCTGAGTGATGAGCTCCCGAGATTGCCAATAGCTAAGGCAATTCTCCGGCCGTTCCACTGGAATTTGCTCTCCTAAAGTAGGAACCAATGCTTCTCCAATGAGTAGATGTCCAGGTGTAAGAGGATTCATGTCTCGAGGATCAGCACTCTGGGCACATAATGGACGTGAGTTCAGGACTGCACCAATTTCTGCCAATAATGTCTGTATCGCTTCTATTGTCAATAGTCGAGCGCCCATAACGCGTCGAGAGTGATGTTACACCGGAGTAATAAAATGCCATTCAGTTTGTCGCGCCGATAGCGATTCAAACGTATCGGAATCTTTCCAAGTCTTAAGCATGCGACCTAGCTCTCGCTCAGCTCCTACGATATTTCTTCCATTATCGCTCCATAGATGAAGGCAATGCCCATAGCGTGAGGTGAAGAGAATAAATGCCATTAAGAAGGTGTTGGTTGTTAAGTCTGAGACAAACTCTAAATGTACCGCCTTGGAAACCATGCACACGAATACAGCGAAGAATCATTGTTATATCGATATTCGTCTATTACTCTTTAATAAGAGTGACGCCATGGATGTTAAGATTTCCTAAAAATTGTCGAAAATCATTAGCAGATAGACGTAAGCAACATTTAAGCGTGAAGGAACTAGATCACTCATTAGCATTATAACCGCATTACCTCTTCGACGATCAGGACGTACTTGTATGAGTCCTGCATAATCCATACCAGAATGCAGAAATGGACGAGCTGGACGAACTCTACAAGCTGGGAGATTTCCCATGATTTGTTCACTCAGCTTTGGCCTCAGCCTTTCACACATCATACAATTCTTAACCTAGCTACTGCTCGTATACCGATTATTCAATAATTGCGTCTTAAAGTCGACATCAGCTGCTGTGCTCCGCAATGCAGCAGTTTCAAATGCGTTGAACGAGCTATAAGATAAGCCAATCAGCCTTTGCCTGGTAGTATCGCCGGATTGCGCTCGCAATCAGCTAAGTCTGCTTCTTATAACCGCCCACTCATACACAATATACCATTTTGCGCCAAAAGGAGCCAGCACTACCGGATATCTAGAAATCATATCAGCTGGGTTCCTGTCAGTTGGAACATATCTCCACTCGTGATTGTTTGTATTTTAATTTGTCTGTCGTACCCTAATAGCCACAAATTATTTAAGGCTACCACTGTCTCGTTTCCACCAATATAGAACTACCAGGGAGTCCGACCAACAATTCATCGAGCTGATCATGATTCGGTGATGACCCTCACACATATACAATACGCGCTGCTTTTGCTCACTGAGCAACGTTGACGCCCGCAGCTGTTGTTGTTGTAGCAGTGCTTCGCCCCATCGAATAGGTGCGACCGATCAAAAATTTTCATTAATATCCTCTAACGGGAGTCCAAGGAACTTGCTGTTTCAACAGGGGTGGTCCATAATAAGAAGCGTGTTAGAAGCTTTGGTTCCACATTACAATTAAAGAGATAGTTGGTGTCATGTGGGACGCATTGCAAGCAGGGCATACATTTTGTATGTCGGGGTTGATTCTGGGTAGGTAAGAGTTTAACCTGTTACAGTATCCAGATCGAAGTTGAGCTAGAGTGGCTCGCGTTTCCTTGGGGAGTGTGAGTTCTCTTCCGCAAGTTTTGGGTATTGTTCTTTGAGTACTGGATTCACCGGGCAATTCCTGGCATAAATATATGCTGTAATACAATACAAGGGAGTAGTCACATCCAATGTATTGCTAGCGAAATCGAGAGTAGTACCCTTACGAACAGAGACCATACCACGGCTTCAGCTGCGGGCGGGGTTAAATGTAACCCCAGCTGCTGTCATAAGAGCAACAATTCCTCCTCCGTGTCAGCTTCGACCAAACAATCTTCCATATAAAAGTTATGCAATACAGCGTGTACACCTAAAGGCCACCTATGTACGTTATCTTTAGCACATTGCTGCATCGCGCTGACGGCACAAAAGGGCACTGATGCCATCCCGAATGTCACTCTAGTGAGCCAAAAGTCAGCTATCTCCCCTGTATCATTCCTCCAAAATATTCGATGCAAGTCCCAATCTTGCGCTGCTTTTTCACCTGCGGAAAAATCTTCTGCCGTTACCACATATGCGTGCAAGAGAAATCCCCAAAGAAGGTCGATTAAATCCTTTTGCAACTTGGGCCCGATCATTTGGACATTATTTAATGAAACTCCGGAATCAGTGATACAAGGTGCGTCGAATACTACCCGAAACTTCTTCGTAATTGCATGGTGAGGGACATAACAGGGTTTGCTTTCCGGTGGAGTTGTTGCCAGCTTTAGCCATCCCTTTGCTTTATACTCATTTATGAAGCTCTGATAATCTTCTTTCAATTTTGGTTCTCGTTTAAATCGTTGCTCCTATCGTAAATATCTTTGTAGCGCTGTCACTGATTGGAGCCAATACGATCCCAGTAGTAAGGGAATCCTGCGGGTCTCCAAGAATTGGGTTTCGCATTCCTGTTGCTCTGTCGTCCAATTGGAGTCATCACCTGGCAAGCCTGGTAAATCCACTACGGCGTAGATTTTCCCTATGCCACAAATGTGATAAAGACTGTGAAAAGAAATGGCACACCGTTCGCTTCGTTTCCACATAATATCCAAGTTAAGATTTCTGATATGAGGGCTGGGGTCGAGCTGTCTCGGTAGGTCACATTCTCTTGCTAGGGCTGGAGCTTCGGCCGGGAAATGTGGTATGCCTTCAGTTATTCTACCGATAAACAAATGTCCGCCGTTCAAAGGTGCTGCAATTTGCAGGTCGCTGTGTTGAGAGGAGAATGGGCAGGTGGCCGGGTGCTAAAGAAAGCTTCGGCTGCCACTCAAAGCAGTTTATGAATTCTGCGCTGACGAGCTGTGACAATTTCCTGCAATTCGAGTGGAGGCATCACCATATACCGTGCAGAAAGTCATATTATCTATTTGCTAGGCTAATTGCCTGGCCCTCATGTCGGCTGGCAGGCTGGAATATCAGAGGTCGTAAAGGTTTGTTTATTGCTCGCCGTTGTTAAATTGAATTGCCATGAATCGCCCACTTCTCTTTCAAATCAGCTTTTCTTTTAATTTTGTATACAGAAAATCAGACTGCATATTGATTTTAATTTCTAAAATATAGTTATCAGATAAAAAAAAGGAGCAGCAAAATTTTCGAAAAACACTATTGAGCAAATTATTTAAGTAATCGAACAGCGATTTAACAAACTCTCCCTAGGGAAACGCGCGTCATTCTAACTCAACTTCGATCTAGATATTGTAACAGGTTAAACTTTTACCTATCCAAAATCCACCCCGACATACAAAATGTATGCTCTGCTTGCAATGTGTCCCCACATGACACCAACCATCTCTTTAATTGTATTGTGGAACCAACGCCTCTGATACCCCTCTCAGCAAGTTTTTTTGAATTCCTGTTAGAGGACATTGATGACAATTTGTGATTGGTCGCACCCATAGCATTGTTTACTATATAGTTTGGCAGCTTAATTCGAGGTTATGTTGCGAATAGAGTGGAAGGCACTCGCAGGCCGTGAAAATAGGCACTCGAATGGAGTGGAATGAAGAACAGTAGGAAGACCAGAGTTGCATTGGATCAATCATTGCATCAATATTAAAGATAAATTTAGAAAAAATAATTAAATACTTGAGTACAAGCAAACATTTTCTTTCAATTACTGCAATTAAGGTGTCCTAGATGCTATATATTCCAAAATTATAACATTTTATGTCTGTTTAAAAATTTAACTTCAATTGTGTGTGTGTCATGGTTCAATTATGTACAGGTTGGCTCATCTCATCAGCTGATTTTATTTATGTCATTGCATGGTCGAAGGGATTGTCAAAAGGAGATGGCAAACTCAAAATGAAACCAACACATTGGCAACATTTTACTTATACATACAAAAACTGCTAAGTTTTATGTTTCCATTCCATACCATTCGCACCAACACCAATACACAGATTTTGACAATTTGAACAGACATATTTTGTTGCTTTACAGATGAGCCAACCTGTATATAGTTGAATCATGGTGTGTGTGCAAATTTTGAGCGATCAGCTGTTAGTTGCGCTACTTGGTAAAGTTTACAATGCCCATAGTACAGGTTTACAAGCAGTGTTGTCACTTCTAAAATCTATTTACGCCCCGATTCTGAGCGTTACCGGTAAAATAGTTCCCAGAACATTATGTAACCGAATATCGTTACCAGTTCTTTTATCCGCGATTCTGGCCCAAGTGGTAACGCTGTCATCACCGAAAAACTCACCAGTGTCTGTGGAGAAATTCGAAAGGTATCTTCTTCGCTTTCATGGTTGCCACTTTGGTCCATTTAGACCAAAAATGGTCCCTTCCAACCCCATTTGGTCCGCTGGTCCCTTTTCTTCAATTTTGGTGCTTTTTAGGCAGTAGCCACGATTGGTACTTTTATTTCTTTTTCACCCAAGTAAAAATTCACAATATTGCCCAAAAATTCGCCACACTTTCGTTAGCCTCCATATAATTTTGAATTTACTTCAATGGAACTCTCACCATAAAAAATTGCAATAAAATGTACCAGAACAATAAAATTTCACCTAGGATATAATTTATGCCAGGCATTAAAAAGAAAAGTGTTGCCAAACACATTGTCGTTAATTGTTGATGAAATAACCAACTAATCAAAAAAAACTCTTGTTTTGTAATAATGTTACGAATATTAGCAACACTAAGGGGTACTGTCATCCCTAAGCCGATGCTAAACAGTGATATCATGCACATTCATAAATCAATCATTATGTATCTACATAAAAGAATCAATAATTATGTCTACACATATGTACGTACACGCAGCGGAGAAGCAACGCACAAACACATGCATATATCTTATCTGAGGTGCTCACAAGAGAGGGCAATAATTTGTGCAAGTATTACTCACGCGCATATGAGAAGCTATAAACGTAGTTGTGGCTGGTGATTTTGTAGCTGATAACTAACTAGTAAGTTTTGGAATGGAAAAGCCTAGAAGTATGCAACGAGAAATCAAAAAGTAGAAAGGCCGCGACAGTAGAGGCGCGAGAGTTAGTTTCATTTAAGCTATCAATCAGTTGAGTTAAGCAAGCTATCAGTAAGAGAAGTATAAGTGTTATTGTGAATTACCTTAATAAAGGCCATTTTTGCATTATTGAAGATTGGAGTTATTTATTCAATAGTTTAGTGATTCGATCTTAGCAGAAGGTTGCAAATAACAGGATTTGCAGTAAATTCGTTACAATAATATTAATAACGGCTAGATATTTCGATAGGTTATACAACACTATGTAAAATATATGAAAATAAAAATTGCTTCTCGCCTAGCATAGCTTATAGCGAGCACTCTGCCGTGAGCCTAACACTTTCAAAACTTATACAAAGAAATTCTATGCACTACTTCTCGTTTGGCACTTTGATATTTAAATCTTTCTCACCCAGCTCAATGAGTTCAAGGAATTCCAGGACTATTGTGGTGTAAAGCCACACAAGGTAATTGAAAACTAAGTATATTGGCACAAGAAATATTTTAACTCGAAGACAGAAGGAAGCAAATGCAAAAGAGATTTGATTTCGGAAAAAATGTTTTTTATAAAATTACTGAATCTAGGCTCTGATATGAAGTTTAAAAAAACTAAGGATATATAAAAATAGAATAACAAGATTTCCTAGTTTCATTTATGATTTACTGAGTTTTCCACATACATAGTTCGGCAACACCAGAACGCAAATTTTGAACCGTTTCTTACTAAAACCTAACTGCACTCTACATTTTATTCCATTGCAATCAACAACATAATGCTAGAACCAAGAGCTTTGGGACCAAAACTAAGTTTACAACGTTTGGTTGGTGGAAGACAAATACTTATCCTATGTCAAAATATAGTACCATTTTTGGTTGCATGCACATATATTTGTTTTTCAGCTTGAAACATCCTAAAATTTTGTATTTTATACTAATAAAATAAAACAAAAATTTGGTCCTTTTTTTCGATGAATTTTGGTCCCAAATGAAAACATGCTGTGGCAACCGTGTTCGCTTTACCGAAAATGTCTCACTTGTAGATACGAGGTTAACGAATAAACGGGGCGATGTGTATGTGCATATTATGCATGATAAGTTTCTACATAGGTATATTGTAAATTATTCTGTGAAAGTACATAATGTAAACAAATATGTATAGCAAAAGGCAAACAATTTTTTACTATTATCTTTACTTATTTGCGCTTACAATTCTTTAATTTTCAGTTTTGCCTTTTTCTAAACAACACATGCAGCGGAATTCACTAACTTATAACGATGCGATTTGTCGAGATTTTAATTAACGATTTTGTCGCTTGCCTTATCGATTGTGCTATTCACTAACTTGGTTTTAACGAATCGAAATAAATTACATTTAAATTTCGTTTTAATAGTAGAAAGGTGGCAGCACAGCTTAACGAAACCTAAAAAATACGAAAAGCACAAAAGGAGTGCCAAAAATAAATAAATTCCGCATACTAACTGCTTTTAAAAGTTTTTACATATTTTAACAAATGGTAAGTAAATGCGGTATTAATTTTTTTTTCTCTGTTGATATCGCAGTTATTCTTGTACCCCTTAATTGACCATCAAGTTTAGAAATAATATCATGAGCCAAGTCTAGGGTTAGTCGGTACAGCTTTAGAAACTCCGTTGCATTAAAGTGGAATGGGTCATCTACTTCTCTATGAACCACCGGCGATGGACTTAGTTATTCTTCATTTTGTGATAAAACGTACGCCAAGTACTCAAATGCCATTTGATTTATAAATAAAGCAGCTTTTCGTGTTTGAAAGTATTTAATTAAAGTTCCGATTTTCTTTTTTAACTAAAATTGCCAGAAATATTAATATCGTGATTTTTAACGCAGCCAATTTACTTGCCGTTTATTTAACGACACAGCTGATCGTCGATAAACGAATATCGATACAAAATAGTTGCTGAATAACAAAATCGTTATAGGTATCGATTCGCAAATAAAGCGATGGCAAATGTCGTTAAAAAAGTTAGTGAATTCCACTACTTTTGTGTGGTTATTTCGATGTAACCACCTACTTTTGTGGGTAAACAATTATCCGGCTACTTTCCTTTCTCTTTCTAACACACTGCCGCATGTTCCACGCAGGTTCCACTGAGTTCCACAATAGTTTGACACTGACCGAAGTGTCAAAATTATATGGGTTGCTGTCGTGGAAAGCGATGCAGGGAAACAAAAAAAGGAGCAGAATATCAGAAATGGGTTGCTGTGGTAGTAAATTTTTTTGAACGAATTTAGTATGAAAATGTAGTGCACCTATATGGGTCCTACAGAAAATTATACAAAAGTCTTGAATTGGTTGCGCGGTTTGTTCAGTGTTATCACAGTGTATCCCAAACTGCTCAAAGCGTATCCCAACCTAACAGCTATTTTCAAACTGTTTTTTTTTTTTGTTATAACCCGTGTTGCTATTTATTAATTAATTTTCAATTAATCAATTTACTCTCGCTATTCTACTAATTTCTTTTTTTCATATCTTTATTTAAATTAAAATGGCTTGCATATATTCTAACTGTTTGATGAAAAGTGAATGCCATCCCTTCGTGGCATGCTGGCTTTGCGATGGGCTCGCTCATATGAAGTGTGCCGATTTGTCAGCAAGAGTGGTTGACGCACTCAACGATAGTGATAAGGGAGTTCGTTGGGCCTGTTTGAAATGTAGACCAACTGAGATTTATCTTTTCAAAGTTTTCCAACAGGCTCGCAATGAGTTCTCTGAAATAGGTAGAGAGTTAGCCGCACTGTCCAAAAAATTCACACAATACGAAAACTTGTTTAAGTCTTTTAAATACCCGAATGGCATAATAAACGCAAACATTCCACATGGAAACCGTCATCCTACCAGTGCTTCCTCTGGTGCCCCGACACTTGATGCCGTTGTTCCTGCACCCGTAGTTAGTTCACCGCCAACTATCGAATTAATAAATCTGGCATCCCCAAGTCCCTTAACGGCTCAGCCATCTTCATCAAAGGTTTCTTTAACAAAACCTAAAAAATCTTCTATAAAAAGTAATCAGGATCCCCAAAACCCTCCTACGGAATCCAAACCGCCGAATAGTAATCTTATTGTTGTCCCTATTAAAAAATTTATTTTTGTGTCAAGATTTGTTAAAGACACTACAGAAGAGTACCTAAAGTCGTACATCATCGCTAAACTTAAATTTGATAACGTGACAGTTCGCAAATTTCATTTTAACTATCCTAGAGATATTTCGTCTTTTATGATTGATGTATCCGCACATTTTGAAACTATATTCAGTAATTTTTTTTGGCCGCCTGGTGTTTTTGTGAGGGAATTCGAACGTAGGCGTAACAATAATACCCTAAATATCGCTACACTTCCTCATAACAATATTGCATAAACTGAATGCTAAATCGGCCCTTAATTTGTTTTATCAAAATGTTAGAGGCTTAAACACTAAACTAACAGAATTTTATTTGAAATCGTTTAACTGCAATTACAACATTATAGCTTTAACTGAAACTTGGCTTAAACCTCACGTATTTAACTCAGAGATTCTTTGCCATGATTACCAAATATACAGAAATGAGCGCTTGAACAGAGTTGGAGGTGGAGTTTTGCTTGCGGTACATTCTTCTGTACCTTCAGCTGAGGTTGATTTACCCGTTACCGATTCTACAGAATTCAAATGCATTATAATCAAGCTCGCAATGGGTTGTGTCCATATTGCAGTCTGCTATATCCCATCTTCTTCTGATCCTTCGGTGTATATGGATCATATCTCCCTGCTGAAAATTGTTAATTCAATGTTGAAGCCCATTGATTCGATGATAGTCCTGGGGGACTTTAATCTCCCGCATATATTATGGACCATATCTGACGATGATATTGTACCTATTGCTTCAAAGCTGTAGAACAACGAATTTTTATCCGTAATGGCTGAACTTTGCCTTAAACAGATAAATATAATTCCTAAAATGTTCGGGATGACCCTTGATTTGGTATTTGTTGACGATACATCAAAATGTACTCTTAGCTGAGGTGAACCTCTAACTGTACCTGAAGACCCTTACCATCCTTCCCTCGAAATAGCATACGAATTCGAAACAAATTCTCTGAGTAGCGCTGTATCTAAATACGACTCTAGTTTCAGATTTGACATTGCGAAGGCTAATTTTAGCAAACTTAATCAAACCTTATCTACAGTGTCTTGGCCCAAATACGGTCGAGATATTGACCAAAACGTTTTTGACTTTTATACCATCATTTAACGTATTATGGAGAAACACGTACCTAAGCGAAAAAGTGTGTCTACCGAACCAGTCCAAATATGGTTCACTAAAGAGATGAGGTCCTTAAAAAACAGAAAATCGCGCTTCTTAAAATTATTCAAAAGGTCGGGCTCTCACTCCGATTACTTGCAGTACTCTATTTTGCGTCAGAAATATTTTGAGTTAAACAAAAAGTGCTATAATACATACATCTGCAAGGTGAAAAGGAAAATCACTTGCAATCCGAAAGGCTTCTATGGTTTCGTGAACTCTAAGCGAAGGGTTAAAGGGTTTCCGTCTGCTTTAAAATACCAGGAAGATTTGTCTAGCGACGACCAAGATATTGCTAATTTCTTTGCACAATTTTTCAAGTCCAACTATTCCGCTGAACTTAACTCTTTTTCAAATGAATATCCATTTCAACTTAACTCACTTAACAAGTTAATATTCCAGCAATATCTCCTCATGAAGTTTTTTCATATTTAACGTCTATGAAGGAATCTTACAAGTACGGTCCTGATTTAATTCCCACTTGCTTTTTTTAAAAATGTGCTGAACACATTTATCAGCCCCTTACTCATTTATTCAATCGGTCCCTCAAACGTGGAATTTTTCCTTCTGCTTGGAAGGAATCTTTTCTCATACCCCTCCAAAAAAGTGGCAGTAGCTCGTGTGTTAAAACTATCGAGGAATTGCAAAGTTGTCGGCCATCCCAAAGTTGTTTGAAGCTATAGTTACCAACCAGCTAACGTTTTCCATTTCTACTTTGATTGCAGAACAGCAACATGGATTCTGTAAAGGCGAATCTACCATTACTAATCTACTTGAATTCACAACTCATGTTTCTACGCGCGTTATGCGGATGCGCCCCTCGCCTCGGTTGGGCGGGCTTTGGAGGGTATTAATCCGTTGGGTATTATTATTATTATCTTAGGACGCGTAGTTATTCCAGTATTAAGAATGCAAACACGGATGCTAAGTTTTTCTACCCGTTCAAAAGTTCTCCGCGAAAAACAGTTTGAAACCGAGGTCGACTGTAGCAACCCTTCCAAAAATGTGGAAAGAGAAATGAAAGACACGTTTTGTCCTGTTATCAATAGTCCAAAGGCGAAAAAGTATTCGAATTATTGGAAGCGAGACAAAAACGCGTCTATTAATACCTCCCTCAACGGTTTTGTCGTGTTTAGCAATCGTCCCCGGTAATAAAATATCACAATTTGTTAACTAAAATTGTCCAAAACATATGGATTTCAAAGAGAGATGTAATTAAGTGCTCCTTTGAAAGTAAATAAGGATATTTCTTTGTAATTTTTCAATAAAAATTTTACGCAGTTTTCGTTAGCAACTACTACACTTTTCTTGGACCTAAAAAGTACAACAGTGCCAAATTGCATTCACAAAAAAAGCGAACAAGAACAAGCATTTTATCAGGTGAGCGTAGCTGTGTATGTGCCAAGGCGAATTCAGTACCAGATGTTGTTATCCAAACAGCTGATTGCTTCTTCTTGATAATTTTCCATACAACGCCTTGTACAGGAATGTGTCAGTTAATCGAAATGAATGAAAATTTTCTTTTGACTTCCAAGGCGAATCCATACCAGGTGGTTGCAAAGCGAATTCGACCAATTCGCCGTGCAGAAGAATGTCAAAACAAAAGAAAATTTTCATAGATTTCGATTAACTGATATATTGTTGTACAAGGCGTTGTATGGAAAATTATGAAGAAGAAGCAATCAGCTGTTGGGATAACAACACCTGGTACTGAATTCGCCTTGGTATGTGCGTGCTGCTACATATTATACTTGTAGACCTTTACAATGGGTCGCACCTATTGGATGGGGTGAAGCACTGCTACCAAAGAGGATAACTATAATAAGAGCCGTCACTCGTTATTTTTTAGGCATTTACTCGATGTAAACTGTGAGGTAGTCGCTACTTTTGTTTTATGAGGGACATTTTTGAATTGCCTTCCATTTATCCATGCGGTGGTGTCACTTTATGCAAATGTGATTTTTGTAAAGAGAATTAAATAATGAATTAAATACAGTCGGAAAAATAAAAACAAATACCCCATGAAAATATATAGAAGACATTTATAAACATCTCGCCAAAAAAAAAGTAGCGACTACCTCACAGTTTACATCGAGTAAATGCCTAAAAATAACGAGTGACGGCTCTTATTATATTTATCCTCTTTGCTGCTGCAACAACAACAAGAACAACCGAGATTTAACAGGTGATCCAGGCTGTTAACTATTTTGAAGGTTTTTTTTTTTCAAACATTCGCCACTTGAATGAATTCACAATGTATATAAATATAAGCTGTTATCAAAATATCGAATGGACCTGTGCAGTTTTCAATCTCAATTGGCAAGGAGATTTTGCAGCTGCAACAATAAAAACAAGGAATAGGCTAAAAGATTTGTTGTATGAAACTTTGTTTACTGTAGATGAATCAGTAGTTTATTATTAGCTGTGTTTTTTTTAACATCTATAGACTTTTACGCTTAAACTTTATATGGACTGCTAAGCGTCAAACTTTAAATACACCTCTGAAATTGCTACGCATAAAATTTGTCCTACTACCCTGCAAAAACGCCCTCGTCATTCCACCTCACTTGACTAGCTATTTTCCAGTCATAGGTTATATTCATAGTCACATTTGCATGAGCGTGGGTAAGTTTTATGACCAAATTTTTGTAGGGTAAATACAGAGGTTCGTTTGTCCGCTATTATGCGCAACTCATTTTGTAGCGAGTTATTTAACCCATAGTACAGGCCTACAAGTATGATATGTATGAGAAGGAAACAATTCCTTTCTCTTTCTAACACACAGCAGTTTGACACTTAGGTCAGTGTCAAACAATTGTGGAACCTGCGTGGAACATGCGTTTGACACTGAGCGAAGTGTCAAAATTACCGGTGTTGCAGTCGTAGAAAGCGACGCAGGGAACCAAAAAAAGGAGCGGAATATCAGATATGGGTTGCTGTGATGGTAAATTTTTTTTTAACGAATTTAGTATGAAAATGTAGTGCACCTATATGGGTGCTACAAAAAATTACACAAAAGTCTTGAATTGGGGTATCTGAGAACGCGTAGTTATTTCAGAATTAAGAATACAAAGACGGGTGCTAAGTTTTTCTACCCCTTCAAAAGTTCTCCGCGAAAAACAGTTTGAAAGCGAGGCCGACTGCAATAACCCGTCCAAAAATGTGGAAAGAGGAATGAAAAGACGCGTTTTGTCCTATTGTGTTTTAGCAATCGTCCCCGGTAATAAAGTATCACAATTTGTTAACTAAAATTGTCCAAAACATATGGATTTTAAAGAGAGATGTAATTAAGTGCTCGTTTGAAAGTAAATAAGGATATTTCTATGTAATTTTACAATAAAAATTTTACGCAGTTTTCGTTAGCAGCTAGTACACTTTTCTTGGACCTAAGAAGAACGAGTGCCAAATAGCATCCAAAAAAAAAAAAACGAACAAGAGCAAGCATTTTATCAGGTGAGCGTGGCTGTGTATGTGCGTTCTGCTACATATCCTACTTGTAGACCTGTACCATGGCCGCGAGTTACAAACAAAGAGCGAATTAATGGTAACTTAAAACCATAAAGCCATAACCAGATAAAATAGCTGATCGAACCTACCTTAAGGAAATCAATGTAATCAAGTTAGCGTTATGGTATGGCACCATTAATTGATTACATTGATTTCCATAAGGTAGGTTCGATCAGCTGTTTTATCTGGTTATGGGTTTATGGTTATAAGTCACCATTAATTCGGCCTCAAACATATATAGAAGTGAAGCTAAGCGGGAGTCATGTCGTATCGCTGTAGTCGTATCCCTAACGTAATCAGCTGTTTATCGTTACGACGGTAAACCAAAAACCAATTGGTTGGCTACGATACGGTTACAACCTTAGCGGCACCAATAATCGATTGCATTGATTCTCATAAGGTTGACCTAATCAGCTGTTATAAGGTTACCGATACGGTTACCAATAAAGCACCAATGTCTGCAGCTATAAGCGTGTTAAAATGCAACCCAACGGGTTTCGCACTATCTAAACCCAAGTGCGGTATTGAAGCACTTTATGAGCCCTACCGAAAACTACTCAAAGTGGAACTGGTTATTAGATTAGATTAGATTATTTATTTATTACGGCCAGAAGCCTAATTCGTAAATTTGAAAATATTACAGTTTTTTATCTTATAGCTAAGGTTTTACAATATTCATATAATTTTGTTTTAAATACTGTTATTTGGTTGCAACTTTTTATATCCATAGGCAGATCATTGTAACTTTTCAGACCCTTGTAGAAAATGTTCTGTTGATCAATTTCAGTTCTAAAAAACGGCAATTTGAAATTATGTTTGCTCCTCGTATTTATGTTGTGAGTTTGCTCAACTAATGCTATATTTTTATTTATATACTCAGGTACATTTCCATGTTTGATATTAAATATGAATTTCATGGAGTGGAAAAAAATCTTTTGTTTCACACTTAACCAGTCTAAAGTCTTCAACATGTCAGCCGTTCGTGTATCTCTAGGTTTCTGAAGAATAAATCTCATGCATCTATTTTGAAGCTTTTGGAGCTTGTCTACTTCTTTATCCGATATTATGAATAGAATTGACGGGCAGTACTCGAAGTGCGGTTCTATAACTGATTTATATAAGATTATTTTGTACTTTTTCTGAATGAATTTCGTTGTTCTCTGCATCACTCCTATTTTATTAGCAACTTTTTTAATTGTATAATTTATATGATCTTCAAATTTGAGTTTATTATCAAGTATTATTCTAAGTATTTTATACTGTTAACTCTTTGTATGATTTCATCATTTATTTTTAGCTCGGCTATATCCTCCTCATTGATATTCCTCCTTGTTATTATCATATATTTAGTTTTATTTATGTTTAGTTTCAGTCTATTACCACACAACCATTTATACAAGTTATTAATTTCATGTTGCATTTTGGCGAGTGCAGTATTAATATTATTTTCACTTATCATAATTAATGCATCATCCGCAAAAAGTCTAATTTCACAACCTTCGATAGCATTGACTATGTCATTTATGTATATAAGAAATAATATAGGTGCCAATACTGAGCCTTGAGGTAACCCTATGGGTACCTCTAATTCATCCGACGTCACAGCATTTATAACTGTTTTCTGCTTTCTCTGCTTCAAATAGTTGCGGAACCATTTAAGCTCAATATCAGTTATGCCAATCCGCTGCATTTTTTTATTAATATCTCTCTATCCACCGTTTCAAAAGCTCTTTTGAGGTCAAGGAAAACTGAAACCACTACTTTTTTGTTGTTTAGCTCTTCTTTCCAATCAGATATCACCAAGTTCAGCGCTGTCTCACAGGAGTGTTTTTTCCTAAATCCTGACTGTTGGTAGACTAGTATATTATTTACTTCAAGATGATTCACCAACTGATTCTTAACACCGACTTCGAGATTTTAGCATCACTTGGCAGGGTATTTATGGGTCTAAGTTCTTCAGGTTGCATTGTCTTTTTAACTTTTTCCACAGGTATTATTGTTGACGTTTTCCACATTTCAGGTACTACACCATCTTCTAAGCTGTTATTAATTATTTGAGCATAGAAATATCCGGTATACGATATACAATCTTTTAGTACACTTCGGATAGCAGTTTTCTTCCACCTATTTTATATTTAAAGTCTGTTAAGATATTAATAACATCATCGGTGGTAATTTCAGTAAACTTTAATTTTGAATGGACTTGTGTATCCTCTAGTGCTACTTGACAGGTTTCGATGTTATTATTAATTTCAATCACACTGATTACAAAAAATCTATTTAGACCGTTCGCCAGATCGGTTTCGTTTTCAACCAGTATGCCATCCAGTATCACCTTTTTTATCCCTTCGTTATCTTTAGTTTGGTTGACCGTTTGTTTGAGATATTTCCACATTTCTTTAGCATTATATTCATTCAAAATGATTTTATTCTCCATATACTTTATTTTTTTTAATTTGACTAATTTTTTATAAGACCTATTTATATTTTTATATTCATCCCACTCTCCAGTTTGTAACGCACGCGTGTACATATTGTATTTATATTTATTCATTTGTGCCAATTCTCTATCATACCATTTATTCATTAACTTGATATGCACTTCTTTCTCGTAGGTTAAACTTTCCATAGCCTGAATCATTATATTATTAATTAATTCGACTTTTACATCAATTGATAAGTTTATAGTAAAGTTGAAGTTAAATGATCTAAGGACGCTTATTAAAATATCACTATTATATTTGTCCCATGCTATGATTTTCTTGGTCAGTCTCATCTTGTATACTTTGGACGTTTTAATATTAAATTTTATAGTTTCATGATCAGATATTTTGTATTCCTGCAAATTATTACAGAGAATTTCATCCGAGTTTGAAAATAATAGATCAATTTTCGATTCACTTGTATCTATGATTCGCGTATTAAATTCTATTTTTTTGCTCATCCCCATCACAGCAAATATCTCATTTAATTTAGTACTATATGTTGAAATGCAGTTCATGTTAATATTAAAATCACCGACTACTATATTATGGTTACTTTTTTCATATTTATCAATTAGAATTTCATTTAGGTATTCAACAAAAGCTGCATCACTAGTGCTCGGCGAGTGGTACAGAACTCCAATCTGCCACTTTTTATCAACCTTCTTCAGTTTTATTACAATGCACCAAACGTTTTCATTTATGTTATCATTATAGATTACTTTAACATCAATTGTACTATGTACATAAACTAACACACCTCCTGTGTGCCTGCTATGGGAATCACATCTTATCATTTTATAGGTTGCTATTTTTAATTCATTGTCTAGAATATCTTTGGTTGTACAAGTTTCAGGGCACAGTATGATGCCTGGTCTATGAACTTCCGCCAACACTTCCAACTCTGATTTGTTAGCTACTAGGCTATTTATGTTTAAATAGATGCATTTAAAGTCATTGTTGATGTCCTTTGTGGATCGTTTTTGGTACTTTGATACTCTACGTTGCATAACATTAGCATGGTCCAGGTGAGCCAGTGGCCTGATTGTTAGTTGCTAGTATCCTAGCCTTTGTTTTTTTACATTTAAGTGTTTTAAGTAGACAGGGCAATGTCTGCTATTGCAAGGGTGATTGGTATCAAGCCCTAGATTTAATTTCTCATTAGCTCTAATACAATTTATGCACATGTTTTTTGGTTGTTCCTTGCACTCCATGGGTTTATATTTACCCAAGAATTTGCTACAAACATCTTCATTTTTGCATTCACTAGCTTTATGGTTGTATCCTTTACATTTAAAACACATTGTTATATCAACACCATTGTATACTTTGCACCTTTCCCATCCTATATTCAGTTTATCTAATTTTAACGCTTCAGTGAATATTTCCACATCCACCTCAACTATTGCATTATTATAATTTTTGTGACTAACTTTAACATTATATTGCTTAATAATTTTTACTTCACCCTGTTCAAAGCATTTATTTTGTTTTCGTAGACATTCAGTTAATTCATCACCATTCTTTTCAAATTGCATACCTGTTATAAATAGTCTTGGTTTATATTCACGAGGTATCTTTATCTCATATTCATTGCTAATTTCTTTGTCCATTATTTCTTTTATTTTGTCTCTTTCATTTTCATCAACACTATCGATCACCATAATACCATTATTACCAGCTTTAATATCTGTTATCTTTAGTACCTTAGGATTAATTTTATTGTTTAAATCTTTCTTGGTTTTTTCACACGATTGTTTTACTTTCGGTTTAACAATAATAGGAGTACGTTTCTTTAATTCAGGCACTGTAGTAACTTTGCTTTTGTTTTCATCTTTTTTATTATTTTTTTTCATTACTTCTGCATATGACAGCCCTTTTTCCTTATTATTACTACTAATTTTCTTTATTTCGTTACATACCTTTTCATTGTCTTTACCGATTATTTCAGTTTTATTTTTCACTTCTTCTATCATTTCATATAAGCTTTTTATCTCACCAATTTTTTTTTCAAACAGCTTTTGTGATCTTTCCATAGTAGCTACTCTTTGAGTATATCGACCCTCTACAGCTTCCAATAAAGCCTTTATTTCATTTTGGCTTTTCTTCATCACCTCTTCAAACTCATATTTATACTCATTTAATATTGTATTGTTTTTCTTCACACTCATTTGCATTTCTTGTAGCACCAAGTCTACATTCTGAATATATGTAACACATTCATCACACATAAATCGTGCCATAGGTTTTTCCTCAAACATTTTAACACATCAAGCTTGTCTGTTTCAAGATTAAGAATTCGAAGTCAAAACTGTTAATTTTTCTGGGGTGCTCACAAGTTATCCCAGAAATACCGTTTGTTAGGAAGGCCTCCAAAACAGAAAGCTGTTCTGATCAGAAATACTTTGGATTGCGTAGAACAGTGATTTTCGAACCTGTCCACCTGTTATGACTGCCGATATTTCGACAATGATGATATTCTTTTTATTGAAGATCCGGGATAAATCACTACAACTAGCAATTTTGCGCTTCCCAAGGCAGTCGGTTCTATGTACCGGAGCGACTCGGGATTTTTCTCGACCAAGGACTATCATTTCAGTGTCACTGCTACAACAACCAGCAATTTTGCGTCGTGCTATTTTTTAATATATGCCGACTCCGGTGCCCGTAAGATCGCACTTATTGGATGGGTCAAAGCATTGCTACAAGGAGAAAAAGCTTGCAACTTTGCAGTGAAAGAGGGAAACAGAATGGCTTCAACTGTCTTGGCTACTGGCGACAGGAGAGATATCGGACGATAAGATTATCCTATCTTGGCTGGTTTCCCAGGCTTTAGAAGCGGTTTAAAAAGTATCCCCACTTTTATCATGGTATCAAAGAGGATAAATATAATAAGAGCCGTCACTCGTTATTTTTTAGGCATTTACTCGATGTAAACTGTGAGGTAGTCGCTACTTTTTTTTTGGGCGAGAGGTTTATAAATGTCTTCTATACATTTTCATGGGGAGTTTGTGTTTATTTTTTCGACTGTATTTAATTAATTATTTAATTCCCTTTCCAAAAACACGTTTACATAAAGTGACAAAACCGCATGGATAAATGGAAGGCAATTCAAAAATGTCCCTCATAAAACAAAAGTAGCGACTACCTCACAGTTTACATCGAATAAATGCCTAAAAAATAACGAGTGACGGCTCTTATTATATTTATTCTCTTTGATGGTATAACATATTGCTTCTAAAACTTTTATATTTTTACTTACTTAATTGGCGCTTAACCGTCTAAACGGTTATGGCCGTCCAACAAGGCGCACCAGTCGCTCCGCCAACCGGCGCCAATTGGTCACACCAAGGGAGTTTAAACCGTTTTCCTTCCTGGTCCCTCAAACGGAGTGGGGGCGGGCCCCTACATCTGCTTCCGTAGGCGGGTTCCGATAGAAACACTTTCTTGGCCGGAGCACCATCTTTCATTCGCATAACATGGCCTAGCCAGCGTAGCCGCTGCGTTTTAATTTGCTGGACTATGTGGATGTCTGCATATAGCTCGTACAGCTCATCATTAAATCTTCTTCGGCACTCGAACACTCCCAAATCCGCTTCATCTGCTGTTGTCATGGTCCATGCTTCTGCCCCATATAGCAGGACGGGTACGATAAGTGACTTGTAGAGTATGATTTCCGTTCACCGAGAGAGGACTTTACTTTTCAATTGCCTACCTAGTCCAAAGTAGGATTTAATGGCAAGATTGATTCTTCGCCGGATTTCGTGCTGATGTTGTTGCTAGTGTTGATGCTGGTTCCCAAATAATCGAATTACACGCTTTTATAGAATATTGTTCCAGTGCGATTAAGTTCTGCAGCTAGTATAATTTTCTCCAGCATCAAATTAAAGAAATCGCACGATGGGGGTCACCCTGTCTGAAACCTCGTTTAGTTTCGACCGTCTCGGAGAGGTCCTTCCCAATTCTGACTGAGCTGATGGTGTTGCTCAACGTATTTTGCACAGCCGTATAAGTTTTGCGGGGAAACCAAATTCAGACATAGCGGTATATAGGCAGCTCCTTTTCGTGCTGTCGAGGGCGGCTTTAAAATCGACGAAGAGATGATGTGTGTCGATGGTCTATTCACAGGTTTTTTCCAAGATTTGAGGCATTGTGAAAATCTGGTCTATGGTAGATTTACCAGGTCTGAAGCAGCACTAATAAGGTCCAATCAGCCGGTTCACAGTGCGCTTCAATCTTTCGCACAATACACTTGAAAGAACCTTATATGCGATATTAAGAAGGCTGATTCCACGATAGTTGCTGCATTTTGCACTATCCCCCTTGTGGACTGGGCAAAGAACACTTAGATTTCAATCGTTGGGCATGCACTCGTCCACCCATATTTTGCGAAGAAGCTGCTGCATGCGCCTTACCAACTCCTCGCCGCCGTACATGAATAGCTCCGCAGGCAATCCATCAGCGCTCACGGCTTTGTTGTTTTTCATTCTGGTTATTGCTATTCTAACTTCGTCATAATCGGGCGAGGGGGACATATATTCCATCATCATCGATTGCGAGATTGGGTTCGTCATCTCTGCGCGGTGAATCGCTGCCTCCATTTAGGAGAGCAGAGAAGTGTTCCCTCCATAATATAAGCACTATCTGGACATCAGTTACAAGGTCGCCGTTTTCGTTCCTACAGGATATTTTTACTGAGGGTATTTGATATATTCACAAATTTAGCAGTAAAATTCGATCAGAAAAAGTTTCCTAGGGTAAATTAAAATACAAGTTAAAGGGTGCAGTCAAGGCGAATTCAGCATATATGTAGATTCGCCTTGAGTGCAGTAAATTTAATAGAGACCTGAGGGGCGGACCACAGTTTGAAAATCACTGGCGCAGATGATTTGCTTAAAGCTGGAGACATTGGTTCTTTATCGGTAACCTTATAACAGCTGATTCGACCAATCTTATGAGAATCAATGCAATCGATTATTGGTCCCGCTAAGGTCATAACCGTATCGTAGCCAACCAATTGGTTTTTGGTTTACCGTCGTAACGATAAACAGCTGATTACGTTAAGCCGGAGTCATTGGTGCCGTATGTCGTATCGCTGTATCCGTATCCCTAACGTAATCAGCTGTTTATCGTTACGACGGTAAACTAAAACCCAATTGGTTGGCTACGATACGGTTACGACCTTAGCGGCACCAATAATCGATTGCATTGATTCTCATAAGATTGGTCGAATTATGCGGCAGTTACCCACCGACGTGTGCCGTACGTACGGACGTTTATCGTACGAAGCACGTTTGACCGAATTCTCAAGCCCGTAGGAATCAATGTGTGCGTCTGTGTACATGTACATAACATATTTGTGTGTGTATTGTTTACAACAAAGCACTGTTGCCATTGGCCAGTTTGCATGCATGCTTATGGAAACATCAACTTTTTCCAATTTAATTTTTGATATTGTAAAAGGCCGGAATAAATATTAAATAAGTATAAATAGATTACATATTTATAATCTTCACTTTTACATAATTATTTCGATTTATTTTCACAATTTTTCAAACTTTAATTAGGTGTTTTTGCGTAAAAGTGCAAACGGTCAAAAATTAGCGCACAAAAGTTTACTAGGCAACTCTGTCTAGTGAGAGAGCGATCAGCTGACACGTTCTTACGGAAAAAATCAAAATTGTTTTGATTTCTACGTTCCGGGCTACGTACGTACGGGCGTTGCACGTCGGTGAGTTTTCGTTTACATTGCACACTCATAAGATAGGTCGTGTCAGCTGACACGTTTTTTCTACGTACGTTCGTGAGTAACCACGGCTTAAGCCAAGAGTTTTATAGTGATGTGCAATACATGATAGCATTGACAATATAAAAATCGGTAGTTTCATCGTTAATTTACGATTCGTAGTAGTCATTTGACGTTTCCTTTGCTTATTTGCATTTTGTTTAATAAATGCTGGAATTTCTTAAAATTCATCGCAGAACTTATTGAATATAAAGTCATGGCCGCTATAGTGGACTTAAACTTGGTCTGTATTATTTGCCTACAAGATGATGGCGGTGAAATGGTGTCTGTATACTCCTGTGCCAATGAAATTAAACAAGTACAGGATGCAGACCCTAAGGTAACGCTTACCGAAAAGATTGCTTTATGTTCAAATTTAAATTTGGCTGATATAAATATTAAATTATCAAATCAAATATGCACTAACTGTTTAGAGGATCTGGCTGCTGCATGGAGATTTCACAAAAATTGTGAAACTTCTATTTCTTTATATCAGTCGATACAAAAAGAGCAAGAAGACCAAAGTCTGGCCAATCACGAATATGATCGTGCGAAAGGAATTAAACAAGCTTCAAAACTGAGACTCCGTCGCAATCATGTTGAAGCTAATAGGTCAATAACAGAAGATAAAAAAACGGAGTATATTATGAGTGAAAGCGATCAAGAGGACCCACAAGATGAAGCAGAGTCGGTTGAGGAATGTGGCGTAGTCGAATACGTGGATGACGAAGAGCAAAAGATTGCCAATTACTTTGATTATTATAGCGATGATATGTTAGAAGAGATTAATGATAATTTCGTCGAAGTTGATAAATCTGACAATGTAAAAGAAGAATTGAACATGGAAAATAATACCTCGCAGCATGGTTCCAATAATGATAACGTCTCAAAAGAAATTAAAAAAGAATTGTCTGAAGCGTTCAATGATCATGAAATTGATTATTTAAATGAGCACTTAAGTGCTAATACGTTTATGGCAAACAAAAATTCTGAATATATTCTTAATGACGACGCACAGGAGGGAGACGAAGAAAATGAGAAAGAAAATGGTAAGAACTCGTTACATTTTAACGCCGTCGGTGATTTGGAGGCACCTTCAAAAAAAATCAAAGGTAGTTCAAACACTAAAAAATCGTATACCATAAAATCTGCATATACAAAGAAGTCGTCCACGAAAAAAGAAAAGTCAATAAATAGCTCTACCAAGATTTGCGAAGTTTGCGGAAATGTTTATAAATATAAACATGCTCTAATTGCACATATGCGACGACATAATAACGATCGCCAATTTGGTTGTGAACTTTGCGACAAAGCATTTGTTTCAAATGTGGAATTGCGACGTCACATGCGCGTACATACCGGTCAGAAACCATATCCCTGCTCCTATTGTGATCGACGCTTTTCCGACTTTGGGTCACGAAGAAAACACGAACGTACACATACTGGAGAACGGCCTTATCGTTGTCCAAACTGCCCTAAATCATTTGCCTATGCACACGTTTTAACTGTACATTTGCGTACACATACAGGTGAAAAGAAATTTCAATGTACCCGCTGTGGTAGAGGTTTTACCAAAAAGGCATATCTTTTAGCACATTTGGAGAATCATGCACGTTGTGAAAATTTATCCGTGCTTAACATAAAAGCTCATGAAACCATTCAAGAACAACAGCAAGATATTACTGCAATAAAAGCGGTGGCATTAGAAGAGTGCATTTTCACTACGACAGATATAATATATGAGAATGATAGTACTATATCAGATAAACTGCAAAATATGGCTGATGTTGAACCAGATATAAATGAGCATTGTATTGTAGAGCTGGAGGAACCCATTGATGAAGAACATCTAGAAGAAGAGAGCAACGATGAGGAGTATATTTTGGGGGGGCGAACGTAGTTATATATGTAAAGTATATGAAGATTCAATGTAGCGTAGTTCACAAGTTAAGGAACGTCGAAACGCACAGGCCGCGGCAACAGTCGTGTGCCGATGCGTATGGATCTGGAAGCACCTTGCTGGTAGAACTTAACAATACAAAGAGATGTTGGCAAAATAGAATTATATTGAAATACCAACAAGCCATTCTTACCGCTATGTTCTTGAAATATATCAGCGCTAAAGCATCATTTTGATAAACGTCAAATGGATGATCACAAATTAAGGAGCATCAATTTCTGTATTTATTAGTATGGATGCAAGATGTTTGTTAATGTACAAATTATAAACTTAATGCATCGTCGTATGCATAGGCCATTCGACATGGAATGATTAAAATCTCCTCACTACATATAACATAATTAGACCATTTACAAGCTGTCGTATGTAATGTATGTGCTGTATGATTTGTTGTTGTTTCTTATATTAAATTTGGGTAATAAAATATTAGCCAGCAGCCTTTGAATCAAGCTTTGAATATTGGGTGGGCTGCTATTGTAAAAATAAAATTATTAATTTTAAAAATTTCAAAGAATTTTCAAAACAAAATGTAAAAAACACGAAAAAAGGGTAGGTATCAATAAAAGTATTTGCGGTTCAATAAATTAGATTTTTTATGCTTATTACTGATGTTGTTGTTGTTGTTGTAGCGATTAGGTTACTCCCCGAAGGCTTTGGGGAGTGTTATCGATGTGATGGTCCTTTGTCGGATACAGATCCGATACGCTCCGGTAACAGCACCATTAAGGTGCTGGCCCGACCATCTCGGGAAAGATTTATATGACCACATTAAACCTTCAGGCCATCCCTCCCTCCCCACCCCCTAGTTCCCTGAGGAGCTTGGGGTCGCCAGAGCCTCGTCTGTTAGTGAAACGGGATTCGCCGCTCGAAGGTGAGGTTGACAATTGGGTTGGAGAAGCTATATATTGCGCTACACAACCCCTTGAATCCCGCTTATTACTGATGGTTATGGGCTTTCTGATTTCGGACACTCTAGCCTTCTTACTAGTTTCGACTTTACACCGGACAGGACGGACTATTGTATGCCGATAACCGCTCCCTATGCAACCTTCACCCCAGTCATTCCACCGAGGGAGGAGTGGGGAAGAGGAATTATCTGGGGCATGGGACCGGTTAACTTGTTCACGGATTGGTCGAAGTTGGACGGAAAGGTTGTCAAGAGCTAAATGTAAGCCGTAAGTTCAAGTTGGCTGATCACTGCAGTGTATTCCAAGCGGAAGTTGCTGCGATTAAGGATGCGGTGGATGAAATGCTATCCAGTGCTACTACGGTTAGGGAATTTAAGATCTACTCTGATAGCCAAGCGGCTATAAAGGCCTAGAGTTCAACTACAGTGCGATCGAGGGTGGTCTGGGAGTGCCTGACCTCACTTGCGATTGAATCGAATTATTTTACAATTAAGATTATCTGGGTCCCGGGCCATAATGATATTCCGGGTAACTGTCAAGCGGATCTCTTAGCCCGAATCGGTACAACTGAACTGGATGAAAATGTCTGTAAGGATTTCTGGATTCCGCTAGCCACTTGTGGATTGCTCCTCCATAGCTGGGCCTAGAGTCAGCTCAGCAAACGTTGGGCGGACACTACGTCTTGCAGGGTAGCAAGATCTTTCTGGCCGAAAGTGGATGGCAGGAGGTCTGCTGAAATAATTGGGTTCACTAAGGCTCACCTATTAATGGTCATTGGGGTTTTGACAGGGCACTGTCCCATGGGTGTCCATGCGGTACGTCTCAATATATTGGAAACTCCATCCTGCTGTAGCTGTATGGAGGATGATGAGGTGCAATCACCAAATCAATTTATGCTTGATTGCCCAGCTTTTGCCAGAACTAGGCGAAAGTATTCCGGTCGCGACTCACTTGGATCTCCCGAGGAGCTATCCTAGGTTGAGATCGGGATCATTCGGAACTTTATCGTTGCTACCGAACGATTCTCTAAGTAGTTATATCTACGTCACCGTTATTTTAGTTTATTATATATGGTATCACAAAGGACCTTCATATTGTCCAAGTGAGCCTCCCCTATCAGGGAAGCTACCACCCAACCTAACCTACTGATGGTTCTTCTTACGGATGTTTTTAAATTCACGATACAACTCATTGTAGTGTTCAGAAGGGTAGTGTTTAAAAATATACTCCACATTAGGCCGGGTCGATTTGTTGGCGAGGCAAAAAAATCGCCCATTGCTCTGTGAAAATCATATTCTAGGGATCAAAATAAGAAACTTTGTCGAAGGAACCATACCTCTAAAACGAATTCTGATGTCCCCCTTTGGGTCGTAGGGGCAAATTTTGAAAATCCCACTTTGAAATGCCTATATTTTTTTCTTTTTGGAGTTTATTTTTCTCTTTAGAAATTTATTTAGTCAGAACATATGTAAATGAAAAAATTAATTTAACTTAGTAATAGAAAAGAAATTAAAAAAAATTATTAGAAATTAGCGTTTTTACAACCCCCTTTTAAAACCAAGGCATCACTGTGATGCATTTGCATGTCGTAAACATAGTTGCGTGGGTTTTTTATTCAACCGTTTTAAAAAATGAAGGTATCACTGTGACACAATTGCAGATCGTAAAATTGCTTGTGTTGTTTTTTTTAAGCCACCACAAGACACAACAGGTAGAATTGAAATTGCCCCTACCCAAAAGTTCGACCCAAAGGGGGGGACATCAGAATTCGTTTTAGAGGTATGGTTCCTTCGGCAAAGTTTCTTATTTTGATCCCTACAATACGATTTTCAGAGCAATGAGCGATTTTTAAATCGACTCGCCCTACTCCACATTAAAATACCTTATGAATTGGCAAAATAACAATGAAGTGTTCCACGGGAGAAACCGCTCTATTTGCGAAAAAATTGCCGCTAGGTGGCGCAAGGATCGATATATTCAAAAAAATCGTATTTTTGGAACACATAATACATACATGAATAGAAAGCGACCTATGATGTCGGATTTGGCTCATATTTGGAACAAATATTACATACAATCCGGTAGAAGTGACATCAAAATATTTTGGAGTTCGAGGAGGGACAAGCACAAGTGGCGCAGAGTCGAGTAAAGTCGTTGGGAGGATTATGTATTGAGGACTTAGATTGTAACAAATTGTCAGGAAAGAGTCCTTGTAATAATGAGTCACTAAATGAACTAAATAGAATGAGAAATAATAGGCAGCAAATTTAGTTTATTCGCTTCGCGAAACATGGCATTATCACCGACTAAATTCTCCGAGACCTTATTTACACCATGGACGTCCCAAATGTCGATCATTTGGAACATCCACGTCGATGGCACTACGCTACCGACTGTCCTACACCCCAAAATCTTAGGTGTGACGTTTGATCACGATCTACATTTTGATGAGCACGCAGCCGCAATTGTTGCGAAAATCCAGAGCCGTAATAAAATCCTCAAATCCCTTGCTGGGAGTACTTGGGGAAAAGACAAAGGAACACTCATTACCACATACAAAGCAATTGGCCAGCCGATTGCATGCTACGCGTCCCCATATGGTCGCCAAGCCTAAAAATTACCCACTGGAAGAAGCTACAGGCCTGCCAAAATACTGCTCTCAGAACCGCCACGGGCTGTCTTATGTCCCCAGAACACCATCTACATAATGAGGCGAGAATACTCCCCATCAGGGAGAAATGAGATGCTAACCAAACAGTTCCTGTTGAATACCCAGAAACCTGGGCATCCCAACAGACATCTGATTGATGAGCTCTTAGGCGGGGCCAAGCACTGCACAGAAATAATAGGCAATTAAATAAAGACTAAAAACTTGAAAATAAAATAATAAAAAAAATTTTTAGTTAAACGGGTTTATTGAAAACAATACTTACATGAAGTAATAATAATACTAAGAGCTAGAAAACAATTAGGTAGCTCCTAGGTACTAGTCATTAGAGGTTTACGCCGATCACTTTAGCGCCGGCGGCGGCGTGGGCGCCGATCTACGCCGGTGTTCTTACTTTAAAAAGCTTGATTTTTCTATTTAAAAAATAATATTTAGGAAAGGTTTTGTTGGTATGTATTTAAGGAAATCAACGTTTTGATCATTTCGGAAAGATTCTGGGTTTTTGCCTCAAAATCTCGCAGATCGTTCAAACATTTTCAGGAGTAGCTCCTTGCGGAGGGATTGTCCCTCGTTCACTTACTCCAGAGGCAGGAAATAGAGATATATAAAATGGCCACACTTTTGTCTGTTATCTCGTGCAAAGCGTAGTTTTACCTGGGGTTAACTCCTAATTACCGTGGCGAACACAATTTCTTCAAATCATTTGGGGCTCATTGGCGGTTATGCACAAAGGCGACTTGCGGTTTCTATTAATGGTCTATTAATACTCATGACTCTCGTGGTGCTTCCAGTTTTTTCGGCTATTTTTAAGAGCTACAATTCCCGATGTACGAACAGTACCAATCCCGACAACCAGTCGCTACCACGCCTCCTGACCCTCACACCATATGCCAGCACAGAAGCTATAGGACTGCGGCTTCGAACTCATACCTTCGTCGACGTCAGCTTAAGGTGTAGCTCCGAAGACTTTCTGACGGATGTTTTTGACGCGCTATGCTGCCGAGCTACACCAGAGAATCACCTTGAAACGTTAGGGAGTGACTATTCGGCCAAATCATAAGCAGTCTAAGTGGATGTCATTGCGTAACTCATGATTGAAAATCGTATAATCCTCGACGCATTTACATAATTAAAGTTTTACAAGGACCCTGGATGAAATTTTTAAAATGTAGACCAAAGTTTGCAGACGTTTGTGTTCACAACATTGATTTCAATAGTCTTCGTTAAATCAAAAGTTGAAAGATGTGAACTGCTTTTTTCCGGCCTTATGATATAACAGCGTAGCTTCAGTTTTCAGACTAGTTCGACTGTCCTTTACATTAGGGTAGTAGCACACACGGTCATTAGTTCGACTGTCTTGGGAAAGCTTTTGCTTCACCACTTTGAGTGTTCTTGCGAAGGACAAAGCCTCATCTGGTAAATATATGTGCCTAGGTGTATGTGATATTTAAACTTGGTTGATAGGCTATAATGAATGTGATTCACTCCAAGGGACTAGTTTTGGATAGGGCCGCCAACTTTAGGAAATGTGAAACCGGGAGACTTGGGTGTTGAAGGATGAAGTGTGAAAATCAAAATTTACATTTCAGACGCTATTTTAAAGTTTCGCAAATAAACAACAGTTGTTTGAATGTAAGCCCAAGTGATAATTCAAACCCTTCTCATACGTACATATCGCACTTGTTACGTTAAAGTGTACCAACTCAAAATTTGAACATTTTCAGTAGAGACGAAAAACTGTTTCCGTAAATATTAATAATATATTACAAGGAAAAAAATGTAATTTCACGAAAATATCATTAAAAATAATATAACCGTTGTTTCATTTTTATTTGTTTAGTAGTTGCATGAAAATAACAAATTTTTGAGTTTTTACTCTTTTCCTGAAATTTTTTTATATATATATATATTTGGTAACAATACGATATAACACAGTAGAATAAACTTACATAATGAAACTAAATAGTGATAAACCGAAATAACACGTAACTTGAACAAACCGTTATATGTTGTAAATAGGCACAATTAAAAATGTTACACTTTATGTGATACACTAACGAACCAATTTGTTCAAACACTTGGAGACAACTAGTTGAGTCTAAAGAAGTCATTCTGAAAACAAAGAGCCATAACGGTTTTTTTTAACGAAAGACTAGAAAAACCACTGAACGATTTTTACAGTGGGTAGAGATGACCACTGTACATTGTTTTCTTGCAAAAAACTAAAATTTGGAAATTTTGAGTTGTTACACTTTAACGTAACAAGTGCGATATATCCTCAACTCAAGTATGAGGTAAGAATCATTTCAAAGGAGTGTTTATGACCCTAGAACCTACTAAAGGATTTTGCTTCACTGATTTCGCTTATTCTTTCAGCCAATCGCAATATAATTTTTTTTTTTAATCGGCTCCTTTTTTGGGTAATTTGCTTTTTTTTACCAACTTGAGGACAATTTGAAAAATTGTTCGCCGTGGGTCATTTTATTTGAATTCATTGTTCATTATTAATTTTTTGAAAAAACATGCAAAGCGAGCATATAAATTTATTTTTTGGCATTCGGCGACGGCGTGCGAAAAGCGACAAAAATCGGCGGCGGCGGCGTTTATCGGCGGTGTATATCTCTACTAGTCATCACACTCCTCATCAATCTAGAGCGTTGATCAGACAATTAAATAAAAGCGTTGGACGCGTCAAATTTCTATTGATGGTCATATATAAGACCAACTAAACCTGAATTTTTTTTTAGAAATTTCACGCGCCCAACGCTCTTATTTAATTGTCTGATCAATGTGATGACTAGTACTTAGGTCCTACCTAATTATTTTCTAGCTTTTAGTGTTATTATCATTTCACGTAAGTATTGTTTTCAATAAAAACTTAAATTTTTTTTTTCAATTTTATTGCTTGGTGAAATTAAGTTTAACATTCCTATTAGGCCATCTAAATATTTTCATTAAATTTTTATAGCTACATGCAGATCGAATTACAAAATGCACGAACCACTTCGCTGTTTATGTCATGATTTTAACAATCACTGTAAAAATTTAGACGTCTCCGACTCGTTTATTGGTATTAAAAATACCTTTTAACTACATCAAATTTGTAATTTGAAGTAAAGAACGCTAAACCGTGATAAAACTGTTCAACCCTGTGTTTCAAATATGAAAGTACCAGTTACTTGAAACTTGTTTGCAAAATTGCTTTGTGAATATAGTGTTAACTACTTTAATTTTTAAAATAATTTTAATTGAGTTTTCGTGTTAACTTAAATTTTTTAATAACTTCAAAAAAAGAAAATTCTAATTAGTTTGAAAATATCTAAACTCAAAAATAAACAAAAATAAATTTTATATTACAAACAAAAATAAAAGTTTTTTAAAATATCAACTTGAATGTTGATATATTGGCGATCCTACCAACGATCCTTCTGACCTACTCTCGATTTACGCGATAACAAAATTACGAAAATTCCGGATGAAATTTCGCTGTTAAAAAATCTAATAAAACTTGATTTTACAAATAATTCAACAACTAATCTACCATTGTCATTGACCTCCTTGGTACATTTAATTAACTTACAAATCGACGGCAATTCGATTAAATCCATACTACGCGTATTCTATGAACATTACGTGAACGTGCGTGTCCCTCTATCGAAAAACAACAACATCTTTATCAAAGTGATACATCATCGACAATTTCATTTATACCAAATAGTTCATATAACATGAGTGCAGATAGTTTGAATAGCCCACGTCGTCCAACTGACGACTGTAATGACAATGCAATATCTTTCAACAATTCTTGATGAGGTATTCCAAACGAAATCAGAGGAGAGCATATTAGCTACATACGTTAATTTATCTAAAAATCTTCTCGAAACATTGCCTGAATCGCTTCAATTTCTCAAAAGCTATACTAAACTTAGTGTAACGAAGCAATACAACAACATTCTGTGCAAATTTCATATAACAGTCGCTGTAAATTATATATACGAAACATTAAAACATAGAATAAATGTTGAAAATCAAAATAAAAACATAAAAAACTCTAAAAACGTGTGTGTAAACAAAATAAAAACATTTACAACCTAATACTCTTAAAAGCAACGATTGAGTTATCCAAGCCACAACAACAATTTTGCACGCAATACACACAAGAACAGATTTAAAATGAAGACATCACGATGAAAATTAAGAGATTTACAAAGAAAACAACAAAGCCATTGCATATTTTAAAAGCATTACGATATCAAACAATCCAGATATTAATTTCAAGATATTTTTAAACAATCATCAATCAACTACTTATTAATTTTAATATTTTTTTATTAAATTTAATTTTATGTAAGTATAATTTTTATTTTAATATTAAATTTAAATTTTTCAATTATAATTTAAATTAAAATTTTAAACCTTTTAACTTTCAAAATTATTTTAAGATTATTTTTATATCTTAAAAATTTTAATATACGTTATTTAAATTTATTTATTTTTTATATAAAATTAAATATTGTATTTAAATTGTTAACTCCCTTTCCAAAAAATTCTTAAATATTTTCTTATTTTCAAATTTTTCATTTAAATTTCTTTTCATATGGTTCTACGTTCACCAATACGAACTCGTAAATTTACAAATGCAGAAAATCAAAATATCAACCATACAAATAACATCATGACTCACAATACAACTCAAAATTCTAACATTAATACAACACAAAACAACATCTCTAATACAACACAAAATACTTCAACACAAGATAACTTTACAAATTTTCCTTCTACTAAATCTATTAAATTACCACAATTTTGGCAAGATTGTCCTGATACCTGGTTTTTGCTTGTTGAAGGACAATTTGAAATTAACAATATCAATGATGATAATTTAAAATTTCAAAATGTTCTAATTACTCTTCAACGAGATACTATATCTAAAATTTTAGATGTTATTAACCCTCCTCCTCTTTTTAATAAATATGATACAATCAAAAAAATTATATGTGAAAGATTTTCTCTTAGCGAAGAAAAACGATTAGAACAATTATTTTCAAAAACTGAACTTGGTGATCGTTCACCATCTGAATTATTCAGATTTATGAAATCACTTATAGGTTCTGACTCCATAGTTAGTCAAGAATTACTCTTTAAATTGTGGATTAATAAATTACCACAAGAAATACAAATTCATTTGACTTCCAATAATAATCAAAACAGAGATGAAATTATTATTTTAGCTGACAAACTTTTTGATTTAATCAATAAACCTCATTCTTCCAAATCTCCTGTAGTCTCAAGTATAAATAATAATATTTTAGAACAATGCGTTAAAAATTTAACTGAATTAACCACGGCTATTTTTCAAAATTTAAATAAAATTTCTAATGATATTAATCAATTACAAATCCGTTCAAGATCTAAAGATAGAAAGAGATCTAAATCTCGAAATTTTTCAGGATCAAGAAATTTTTCAAACAATCGTAATTTTAATTCACAAACAACTATTTGTTGGTATCACAAAAAATTTAAGAATAACGCTCTTAAATGTATACCCCCATGCAATTTTAATCAAAATCATAATTCAAATTGCGAACAAAATTTAAACTGAAACGATCCATTATGACGGTGACGGATAATGGAACTATTATTAAACCTACTCGTCGCCTATTCATATTTGATAAATTCAATAAACTTAATTTTCTTATCGATACCGGTGCAGTTGTATCAGTTATTCCTTTTTCTAAATTTAAAATTTATAAAAGAAATTCGGATCTTACTTTGACTGCAGCAAACGGTTCTTCAATTGAAACTTTCGGTACAAAACTACTTAAAATTGATTTAGGTTTAAGAAGAGATTTTGAATTTCCATTCATTATTGCGAATATTGATACACCAATTTTAGGAGCAAACTTTTTAGAAAAATTCGGAATTATTGTCAATATTAAAAATAAAGAAATAATGGATTCTACTACAAAAATTAAAGTTACTGGATCTTCTGGATTTTCTGATATTTTCTCACTCAAAATTCCTATTGTCGAAAATAAGTTTTCAAAATTACTTAATGAATTTCCATCTATTACCTGTGAACCAGATTATACTAAAAAAGTTAAACACCATACGGTTCACAGGATAGAAACAAAAGGTATTTTACCATTTTCGAAACCCAGACGTCTTGATCCAATCAAACTTAAAATTGCTAAAGCTGAATTTGAATTTTTAGTTAAAACGGGTATATGCAGACCCTCAAATTCTCCTATTGCATCTCCACTTCATCTCGTTCCTAAAAAAGAACCAAATGATTGGAGACCTTGCGGAGACTATCGAAGACTTAATTTTATTACTACACCAGATCGGTATCCTTTACCACATATTCACGATTTAACAATTGATTTAAAAAACAAACAATTTTTTTCCAAAATTGATCTTGTGCGTGCTTACCACCAAATTCCAATGGCAGAAGAAGACATTCATAAAACTGCAATAACTACCCCTTTTGGAATGTTTGAATTCGTAAGAATGCCTTTCGGTTTACGAAACAGTGCTCAAACTTTCCAACGCTTTATTAATGAAGTATTTTCTGATTTCGATTTTGTATTTACATACATTGATGACATTCTTATTTCCAGTGATAATGAAGATCAACATATAAATCATTTAAAATCAGTTTTCAAAAGACTTGAAGAATATAATTTAAATATCAAACCTTCAAAATGTACTCTCGGTGTAAATAAATTAAATTTTTTAAGTTACGAAATTTCAGGCGAAGGTATTAAACCATCTTTAGATAGAATTGAAATCATAACAAATTTTGAAAAACCAATTTCTATAAATAAATTACAAAAATTTTTAGGTATGATAAATTACTATCACAGATATATTAAAATGTTAGCAACAGAACTTAATCCTCTGCATGAAATGTTAACACATGCAATTAAAAACAAACTCAAACAATTAAATTGGACAAATGAAACCACAACAGCTTTCGAAAATGTTAAAAAACTTTTTGCTAAAAATACTTTACTTACACATTTCGACAAAAATGGTACTTTATCATTAGCAGTAGATGCATCAAATGTTGCTATTGGAGCAGTTCTTCAACAAACTAGCAATAATATACTAGAACCCTTAGCTTATTTTTCAAGAAAATTAACTACAACAGAAACTAAATATTCAACATTTGATCGTGAACTTTTGGCAATTTATAATTCAATTAAACATTTTAAACATTTTCTTGAAGGTAGAACTTTTACAATTTATACTGATCATAAACCTTTAATTCATGTTCTAAATTCTAAAGTAGATAGATCTCCTCGTCAACTACGTCATCTTGAATATATTGCTCAATTTACAAATGATATTCAATATATACGTGGAAAAGACAACATAGTTGCCGACACACTTTCCCGTATTCCAGAAATAAATGCAATTTCAACTCAAGATATAAATTTAGAAACTTTATATAAAGAACAGCAAACTGATACATTTTTACAAAAAACCATTTCTGATCAAAATTCTAAAAATAATTTAAAAGAAATTCATATTCCAGTTATTAATTTAAATATATGGTGTGATGTTTCTCTACAACCTTTTCGACCTTATGTTCCACATTCTATGAGAAGAATTATATTTGACAAAATTCACTCATTATCTCATCCAAGTATAAGAACAACTAGAAAATTAATTCAAAATAAATATTATTGGCCTAACATGCGTAAAGAGATTAACGATTGGACTTCATCTTGCATCAATTGTCAAAAATCCAAAATTTCAAGACACACTAAATCTCCTATCCAAAAAATTCAAATACCATCAGACCGTTTTGAACATATTCATATGGATATTGTTGGACCTCTTCCAGTTTCAAATGGAAATTGTTATATTTTAACAATTATTGATAGATTTTCACGTTGGCCTGAAGCTTATCCGCTTAAAGATATTTCAACAAATACTATAGTAAAAACTTTTATTCAAAATTATATACCACGATTTGGTATACCATTAAATATTACAGTAGATCAAGGTTCACAATTCACCTCAAAATTTTTTACAGAATTAACTAAACTTTTAGGTTCTCATAAAATTCATACATCTCCTTACCATCCCCAAGCAAATGGCATGATAGAGAGATTTCATCGAACTTTAAAAGCAGCAATTATAGCATCAAACGACTCGGTTCATTGGTCTGACATTTTACCATTCATTCTACTTGGTTTACGAACTTCTATTAAAGAAGATTTAAAATGTTCATCTGCTGAACTTGTTTATGGCCAAACACTTAGAATACCTGGTGAATTAATTATTTCAAATAGTAATAAAGAACATGATTTTTCTAATGACGCTCTTCATAAAATAAGAGAATATTTTTCGCTTGTTCGTTCTAAAGTTTTTCATCATAACAAAGAAAATTTTTTCGTTCCTAAACAATTAGAAAATTGTGAGTATGTTTTTGTTAAAGTTCTTCGTAAATCTAATTTAGAATCACCTTATGAAGGACCTTTTAAAGTTATCTCTAAGAAACATAAAACATTTACAATTCAATACAAAAATACTATTAAAAATATTTCAATTGATTTACTTAAACCAGCAAACATACTTATTAACACTAATTTAAATACAAATACATTAAACAACAAAAAACAAAAAAAGGTTAATTTTAATATTAATTAATAATTTGTTTGTTTCAAATTTTCTTGGAGGGGGAGTAAATATAGTGTTAACTACTTTGTACTCTTTACTTTAATTTTTAAAATAATTTTAATTGAGTTTTCGTGTTAACTTAAATTTTTTAATAACTTCAAAAAAAGAAAATTCTAATTAGTTTGAAAATATCTAAACTCAAAAATAAACAAAAATAAATTTTATATTACAAACAAAAATAAAAGTTTTTTAAAATATCAACTTGAATGTTGATATAGTGAACATTATTTTTATATGTATGTACTCAAATTTATTCTGTATAAATTCTATTTTGTATACATTTTGTATACTATTAATTTGCAGTATTGTTGTCAATTTCATAAATTCACGTGTGCCCTCTACTAGGTAAATACCTCCTTCATGAGCACGTTGTGTGAGGTCTTTTTGAGATTCTTATAAGAATTCATTTACAACATTTTAACTTCTGCTTACTTCTAAGTTTTGAATTGAAATTGTCAAGCGTTTAATTAAATACTGTTTAAATATTATTTTAAAATTGATGACTGCATATGGTATTTATATCGTACATTATATCTTTAAATTAATTGTCTATATATTTGGTCTGTATAATTGTTTAATTTGTAGACTTATAAATAAATAAATTAGATCTTACGTCGAAAAATCGACTAAAGTAAAGACAGTTTTTAATATATGAATGTATTTCAATTTTGGAAAAATTAGGAAGAAATCAGTTTTAAATACCCACAGGACCTACTACTTCCGAACTCCTCTTAATGAGCTCTAACGTTACAAAGGCATGGATAATATATTTTAACGAATTTTGGGGAATCCTGGTCATTTATGCACTTCTGCTAACGTTCGAATCTCTAAACTATTGAATAAATCACTCCAATATTCAGTATTTCCAACTGGTATTTATTTAGATAACTTAGGGAGTAGTACTTCACAATTATACTTCACAACCAATAGCGGTCCTAAATCAAAACTGATTAGTCATGCCTCAGCTTGTGCTGCTTTTATATTTTATGACGTTTCACCTTCTAGAATAGTTGTATCTCCTACTTGGTAATTTCTATATACATGTACATTTGTAGTTTATGTTTAGCCTATAGCCATATGCGGGTGTATGTGTGAGTAACTACTTCGGCTGATGATTACATGTGTTTGTGAGTATCTCTTCATTGCCTTGTATGTATGTATGTGTGTAAATGATGATTGATTTGTTTATGTACACAAGAGTGGCTGCTTTATTGTTGTTGTGCATTTATTTAGTAGCAGCTTAGTGATGCTAATATTCGCCACAATATGTATCTTGGAGCGCTTGTACATACTTATGTGTGTAATAATATATGGATGTAGTAATATGTAAAAGGTTTTGCAGGAATTATATTTAAATAGGGCAACATCTTATTTTGAGTTACTCTTAATCCCTTATCCTAAGGCTGGTTACAACATTTTTTCCCGGTTAGAAAAGTTACAAAAAATGTTTAGTATTCTGATTGCGAATAACAACGTTACCAACAAAATAGGTGGTAATATGTCGTTACCACGCGAAATTGCACGTGTTTGCTAAAGTTTTTTTTTTTTAAGGAAGTAAACAAAAAAAAAAGTGTGTGTATCCATGCTGATAAATTTACAAGAATTTCTAAACAATATTAATACTTTTTAACACAAAATTTAGTTCTCAAATGCGTATCAGAATCGGGGCGTGAGTTGATACTTGTGCATAGAGTAATTAAGCCAAAACAATATTTGAAATACTACATGTATACATACATATGTGTATATATATTTTTTAAATACAGCTGTATAAACTTTTCCCAATGTCATAGCAATTGCTTTTTAATAAACATAAACCCCCTTATTTATATACAAATTAAAAAAATTTTATAAAGCTCTTTTATTTCGACATTTATATGGAAATGCCATTTTAAAAGTTGTATGGACCTTTTGTTTTTTTTTTATGTATAAAGGCAAAAATCTTTTTGAAATAAACTTAATGGCCTTAGTTTCTTTTCACCTATTAAAACAATTGTGTCAATATATTTAACTTCTTATCTCAATTGTAGCTTTAACTGACGTATCATATGGAAAAGTTATTTCTTAGAAAATTTGAATAAAGTCACAAACTGTTTTGAAAACACGGCGATGCGTGGCTTACAAAAAAAAATTTCAATAAAAAATCAAATTTGTGTTAAAAGTATGGGGGCCATACTGAAATTATTTAATAATAGTTATGACAAGTTATTTTAAAATTAACATTTTCTCAGCCACAACCCGCTCCCCAATTCCAACAATCGCTAACGCTAAAACCCCTTTGCTAAAACTAGCTATAAAAGTATCAAGTGCGCAGAAAGTATGCAACATTTAGTAGTATATGATTACAAGGAATACCGCCTTATGCTAATACTTATTAGCCGTGTTTTTTTTTACACGCGTATACGTTTCGTTTGCGCGTGAAAAAAACGCCTATCCTCGCTTAGATAATGCTTAGGAGACCCACCTAGCGCAGTGGTTAAACAACTAGCTACAGCAACAGGGTGTACCGAAAAGCGGAGACACAACCCTCTGTTGTATTTCTGTGTATAACATATAGCTGAATCAGTTGTTATAGATAGTGGACGCGCATAGAATAGATTGATAGATGGCACTAAGGGAGAAACATGGACACATATTTCAGTTACATCTGAGTATAATGCGTTTTGAAATTTAGTAGTACTAATTTCTTGCGTAGAAATTTCAGAGGTGTATTTAAAGTTTGTCGCTTAGCAGTCCATATAAATTTTAAGCGTAAACGTGTATAGACGTGAAAAAAACGGGTTGGTGTCGAAATTCTGTATGTACAAAATTCTAAAAACAAAATTCTGCTTTTTTAAAATTCTGCTTTCTAAAATTCTGCTTTCAAAATTCTGTATTACAAAATTCTGTATTACAAAATTCTGTATTGCAAAATTCTGTATTAAAATATAATGTTAACAATGTTATAGAGGTCATGCATTCATAATTCCGGAAGTCGAAACATCGGAAATCAATATTATGGAAGTCAATATTCTGGAAAAAGCCGATCCAACACCGGATGCGCCATGCACAGTAATTCTGCGTAGAACACCTTTCTGCATAGGCGGCCTTCGGCCGCGCCTATAAAAAATAACCCTGGGCTACGCCATGCCAAGACCGGGTGTGTGGTATAACCGTGGCTACCGCCACGGTGATGTCCTTCTACGTAGTACACCCTTCTGCGTATGACGAAAATCACAAAACTTGAATAAAGCAGAATTTTTCGCATTAAACATGCAGAATTTTGAAAGAGCAGAATTTCAGAAAGCAGAATTTTAAAAAGCAGAATTTTAAAAAAGCAGAATTTTGTTCAAGCAGAATTTTTTTGCAATTTACAGAATTTTGTAATACAGAATAATGACACGCTCCCAAAAAAAAAACACAGCTATTATTATTATTACTAGTATCGCCGGTGGTCGAAATTTGACCAACTTGTATTTTTTTCAATTCAGTCTATGCATCCAGTGTGGAAATATAGCAAACTGGTCTAACTTACTTAAATTTTTCATTAAAATTTTGAATTTGATCTAAGACGTTGTACTTTTTGATTGTATATTCTTAAATTTTCTACAAACTTTTCAAATGTAATATAATGTTTTGGTATGGAGCTCCTTAAACAAAAATATAAAAAATATGTACAGGCAAATGAAATTGACATAGAATTATGGTGAAATTACTTGAAATTGAATTGAAAGATAGGTTTTTCCATACCTCCCGGAAGGTCCCCGTTGGCGCGCTACCGAAGTTAGTTTTGTGTGCTCGGTTCCCCAGTAGGCCTATATCACCCATATACATATATCGCCCATTTACTTCAATAGTGTGCATAATTCAAAAAACACGAACCGCGATAACCTCCGAAGAGATCTAAGGCCGAGCTTCTCTTCCAATTTGCGTCGTGCTCCTCTTGATTTTCCCTACAAATTGGCCGGACGGGACCCACATGTTTTATGCCGACTCCGAACGGCATCTGCAAGGCAGATGAGTTTTCACTGAGAGCTTTTCATGGCAGAAATACACCCGGAGCGCTTGCCAAACCTGCCGAGGGGCGACCCCGCTTAGAAAAATTTTCTTCTAATTGAAAAACCTTATTTCTAAAATTTTGATGTTGCTTGCTCGGGGTGTGAACCCAGGGCATACGGTGTGGTAGGCGGAGCACGCTACCATCACACCACGGTGGCCGCCATAGAACAGAGGATACCTTCATAAAAAATAAAATTATGTAATGAGAAAGAAGGCAGAGTTTACTAAACAAATTTTAAATGAAAGAAAAAAATAAAGTACTTAAAGTGCGAAAAAATTAAGTGAAGTGAATAAACAGTTCCATATAAAAACGCAAAAAGTGCACTTAGAATTTTTTTCGGGTTTTAGTGTTATCATTTTGGAAATATGAAGATTCTAATGTTCGGATATTTAATGTTGGGATTCCCATTGAGATCTATGTACGTAATTAATTTGTATTAAATTTGTAAACACTCCGTTTCATGAATATATATGACCATATCTACCATAAAATATCGTCTGTGAACAATACAATACTAAGATATAACAAAGCAGAATAAATTAGAAAGAAAAGAAAAACAAACAAAAATATTAAAGTTATTCACGCAAACATATTTACTAAAATAAAATTGATTTCATAACTTTAAGCGACATAAAAAAATTAGGGTTATGGGATCTAAGCATCCGATTAATGGATATATAATCCAACAAAGTTAGCCTAATAATAAATATAGTGGGTAATATACTGACTATGCACGCTATGATGCCGGTTGCCGTTTTGATCTAAAATCAAGGGACGTTCTTTTTCGTTTAATATACAACGTGAAATTTTCCGATTCAATCAAGTTGCATTTAAATAATAATAAACTAAGTTGAAATAAAAGAATATATAATAAAATAAAATAAGAAATAAAATAAATTAGCATAAAAGACAATATAAAAAATTTAGTGTTATATTTTTGTAACTTTTTTGTTCAGTATAAGACGTACTTTATCTAAAATGAGGATTAAATCTGCAAATGCAAAAACATTTTCCGGCAAATTTGCCATTAATTGTTATAAATAAATTTAATTACTTTCAACAAAAGTTAACTCAGTATTTGTGATTTCATATTTTTTTTTTAAAAGAACTAAAATAAACAAGTAAGGAAGGCTAAGTTCGGGTGTAACCGAACATTACACACTCAGCTGAGAGCTATGGAGACAAAATAAGGGAAAATCACCATGTAGGAAAATCAACCTAAGGTAACCCTGGAATGTGTTTGTATGACATGTGTATCAAATGGAAATTATTAAAGAGTATTTTAAGAGGGAGTGGGCCACAGTTCTATAGATGGACGCCATTTAGGGATATCGCCATAAAGGTGGACCAGGGGTGACTCTAGAATTTGTACGATATGGGTATCAAATGAAAGGTGTTAATGAGTATTTTAAAAGGGAGTGGGCCTTAGTTCTATAGGTGGACGCCTTTTCGAGATATCGTTATAAAGGTGGACCAGGGTTGACTCTAGAATGCGTTTGTACAATATGGGTATCAAACGAAAGGTGATGAGTATTTTAAAAGGGAGTGGGCCTTAGTTCTATAGGTGGACGCCTTTTCCAGATATCGCCGTAAAGGTGGACCAGGGGTGACTCTGTAATGTGTTTGTACGATATGGGTATCAAATTAAAAGTATTAATGAGGGTTTTAAAAGGGAGTGGTGTTAGTTGTATATGTGAAGGCGTTTTCGAGATATCGACCAAAATGTGGACCAGGGTGACACAGAACATCATCTGTCGGGTACCGCTAATTTATTTATATATGTAATACCACGAATAGTATTCCTGCCATGATTCCAAGAGCTTTTGATTTCGCCCTGCAGAACTTTTTCATTTTCTTCTACTTAATATGGTAGGTGTCACACCCATCTTACAAAGTTTTTTTCTAAAGTTATATTTTGCGTCAATAAACCAATCCAATTGCCATGTTTCATCCCTTTTTTCGTATTTGGTATAGAGTTATGGCATTTTCTTAATTTTCCGTAATTTTCGATATCGAAAAAGTGGGCGTGGTTATAGTCCGATTTCGTTCATTTTAAATAGCTATCTGAGATAAGAGCCCAGGAACCGACATACCAAATTTCATCAACATACCTCAAAATTTACTCAATCGTGTTAACGGACGGACATGGCTCAATCAAATTTTTTTTCGATACTGATGATTTTGATATATGGAAGTCTATATGTATCTCGATTACTTTATACCTGTACAACCAACCGTTATCCAATCAAAGTTATTATACTCTGTGAGCTCTGCTCAACTGAGTATAAAAACATAGAATCTGTTAAATAAAGACCTATGTATTTACGTGTAAGTGAAATTTGCCACAAAAAATGGGCCGGTCAAAAATTAATTCTATTTAAGATTTTTTGGTACGCTACAAATTATTTTGGAATAATTTTTTAGGATTTTGGTAGAGGCTATTATAGGTAAGTGGCAACAATGGGAAACCATGTTTTAATCTTTCACCGTCTAGCGCGTATGCTTATGTAGGTTTGTGTCTTAGAGCACTTACATAATTGTTCCAAAGATGGCGCGCTTTTGTGCAAGAAAGTAAATATCCATATTTGCAGAGATTGTTGGATTTAAAAAAAACTTTTTCTATTAATTATAAACAAATAGAGTAATATTTGTTAACAAAAATAGGCCTATACACTGCGGCTGATCCATACGAATCGATTCATATCACTTTTATATGATTTTACGTATGCTAACTATACGAAACCGCCTGACAATTGTCTGTATGGAAATTTTGTTAGCGTATTAATATATAGATAGATACTCAGCTGGGCAGAGCTCACAGAGTATATTAACTTAGATTTGATAACGGTTGGTTGTACATGTATAAAGGAATCGAGATAGATATAGACTTCCATATATCAAAATCATCAGCGTCGAAAAAAAATTTGATTGCACCATGTTCGTCCGTCCGTCTGTCCGTTAACACGATAACTTGAGTAAATATTGAGATATCTTCACCAAATTTGGTACACGCGCTTATCTGGACCCAGAATAGATTAGTATTGAAAATGAGCGAAATCGGATGATAACCACGCCCACTTTTTATATAAATAAAATTTTGGAAAACACAAAAACCTGATTATTTAGTAAATAATACACCTAGAACGTCGAAATTTGACGTGTATACTGATATTGAGACTATTGATAAAAATTAAAAAAAAAAATTTAAAATGGGCATGGCCCCGCCCACGTGATAAAAACAATTTTACAAATATTATTAATCATAAATCAAAAATCGTTAAACCTATCGTAACAAAATTTGGCAGAGGGGTTGCCTTTACTATAAGGAATGCTTTGATCGGTTAAGGACCACGCCCACTTTTATATAAAAGATTTTTAAAAGGGTCGTGGACGAATAAAATAAGCTATAAAAAAAAAATAAATGTAAGGCGCGATAACCTCCGAAGAGATCTAAGGCCGAGCTTCTCTTCCAATTTGCGTCGTGCTCCTCTTGATTTTCCCTACAAATTGGCCGGACCGGACCTACATGTTTTATGCCGACTCCGAACGGCATCTGCAAGGCAGATGAGTTTTCACTGAGAGCTTTTCATGGCAGAAATACACCCGGAGCGCTTGCCAAACACTGCCGAGGGGCGACCCCGCTTAGAGCTTTATTCAATGGTATTCCATTTCCCAAGTGGATTTATAACTATAAATGGGAAAAACTTCAAATTTAAAGAAATGGGCGTGGCACCGCCCCTTTAATGACTAAGCAATTTTCTGTTTCGGGAGCCATAACTCGAAGAAAAATTAACGGATCGTAATAAATTTGGGTACACAGATTTTCCTTATAGCAGGAAATATTTCTAGTAAAAATGGACGGGATCGCTTAAAGACCACGGCAACTTAGATATAAAACAAGTGTAAAAGGGTCGTAACTAGAATAATACGCTATAACTAATCGAACAAAAGTTATTTGCACCCGTTCAAGCCTCATAATATGACATCTATGATATGGTCGCCAAATGAAACAAGCATATTCCAGCTTAGAACGAACGAGCGAGACGTGAACAATAATTTAAGGATATATGGGTCAGTGAAATCTGAGCTAACGCCGGATGAAAGTCAAAACTGAATACGACTTAGCAATGGTAGAGTTTAAATTAGTGGTAAATGAGAATTTGGAATCAAAAATTACACCTAGTCCTTAATCTCCCTAAGAGTTGAGAGACGGGTACCGTCTATGGAATACAAAGTGGAATTTAGAGAATGTTACATGAAAGCATTTCCTAACATTCAGCGGTAGGTTATTCTTCTACACCAGATAGCAACATTATCTAAATCTGATTGAATCGTATCCATATCGAATGAATTAGATATAGTATTGAAAATTTTTAAGTCATCTGCTTATAAAAGAAACTTAGAGTGCAGGAAACAGGCCGAAATGTTGTTTATAAAAATAACAAATTGCAATGGCCCCAGAATACTACCTTGTTGCACCCCGGAGGTGGCCATAAAAGTATTGGAGTGCGTATTGTCAATCACTACAGCACAAGTCTGTTGGTTAAGGTATGACTTTAACCAAGATACAAATATTGTGTGAAAACCCAGATAGGCTAACTTAGAGATCAAGACTGAGTGACTAACCTTATGAAACTCTTTCGAGAAATCCGTGTATATAGTATCGACTTGAAGACGGTTGTTAAAACGGATACGCAAAAAATCAGAAAAAATTTAAAGGTTTGTTACAGTGGACCTACCGGTCATGAAACCATGCTGATTGTCATTTATTAGAGGCCTAACAGCAAAATACATTTTCGGTTTAACAATATACTAAAATAATTTAGAGACAGTTGACAACTTTGCAATGGGCCTACATTGTTTTTATTGCCACATTTGAAAGTTGGGCTAGTAAAGGTTATCTTCCATTCATCAATAAAAAATAAAGAGATTTGTTGAAAATTATGAGGAGTGGGAACGCCAGTTCCAAACAACTTGTATACCGTTTTTACACAGAAACTTAATCGAACAACAATTCTATTTAATGAAATAATTAAGTTTCCCTTTTCATACAGCGCCTTTTGCTTCATTAAGCCAACATCTGTCAGCAGCCCCAAAATAATATTTGGTTTTTACAAAAAAATAGTTAAAATGGAAAGCAGCAGTTTCCTTCTTAACTATAAATACATTCAAAATAAAATGCACGGGCAACTACGCATAGATGTTGCACCTAACCAAATATTTGCCTATTTTCGAAAAAGTCATATTATCTTTTGCAGCAAATGCAGCGAAAAATAAATTTTGAATCTTTTCGTGTTTTTCTATTTTTCGTAAATTATTGAAAATTATTTATTTTTGATTGTATTTGTTACATTGACTATACAATTCGAAGGGCCAAGCAAAGCCGACTGGATTTTTCACTCGATTAGGCATTCAATAAAGCAATAATGAGATAATTAAGAATTTGTATTTTGTATGGAAGATCCAGTTCAATTAGGGCTTGAATGTAGAAAACTAGACTAATTATTTCATTAACCCTCTGTGTGAAATCGGTATTAAATAAATAAGTGGCCTATCCATCAATATCAGTATGAGTAGATGAATTCTGAATTCTATCAACAACATCATCAATGAATAGATTCAATGCACCAAAGTTAAGAGGAGAGTCAAACATAGAGGGGAAAACCTGCGGGATATCTAAATGCTTGAAAAAGTTGGAGCGGAAAAAATCTGCAAAGAGATTAGCTGCTTCAGCAGGTGTTGAGGCATGCTCCGTGTCGTAGAAAACCGATGGTATACTCGAGCATAGTTCTTCAGATTTTACATAATTCCAAAATGCGTTGGGATTATCTTTAATATCCGATTCAAAGTATCGGACAACTACTTACTATGGAGCCTCTTGCTAAACGCCTAGAATTTCTTGGAAAAATTAAGGCATTTAACGTTATATGCACTCAAAAAAGTTATCATCAAGGCGATGCCATCTAGGCATCTATATCAACATTCAAGTTGATATTTTAAAAAACTTTTATTTTGATTTTAAATATAAAAATCTATTTTTGTTTATTTTTGAGTTTAGATATTTTCCAACTAATTAGAATTTTCTTTTTTTGAAGTTATTCAAAATTTTAAGTTAACACGAAAACTCAATTAAAATTATTTTAAAAATTAAAGTAAAGAGTACAAAGTAGTTAACACTATATTTACTCCCCCTCCAAGAAAATTTGAAACAAACAAATTATTAATTAATATTAAATGTAACCTTTTTTTGTTTTTTGTTGCTTAATGTATTTGTATTTAAATTAGTGTTAATAAGTATGTTTGCTGGTTTAAGTAAATCAATTGAAATATTTTTAATAGTATTATTGTATTGAATTGTAAATGTTTTATGTTTCTTAGATATAACTTTAAAAGGTCCTTCATAAGGTGATTCTAAATTAGATTTACGAAGAACTTTAACAAAAACATACTCACAATTTTCTAATTGTTTAGGAACGAAAACATTTTCTTTGTTATGATGAAAAACTTTAGAACGAACAAGTGAAAAATATTCTCTTATTTTATGAAGAGCGTCATTAGAAAAATCATGTTCTTTATTACTATTTGAAATAATTAATTCACCAGGTATTCTAAGTGTTTGGCCATAAACAAGTTCAGCAGATGAACATTTTAAATCTTCTTTAGTAGAAGTTCGTAAACCAAGTAGAATAAATGGTAAAATGTCAGACCAATGAACCGAGTCGTTTGATGCTATAATTGCTGCTTTTAAAGTTCGATGAAATCTCTCTATCATGCCATTGGCTTGGGGATGGTAAGGAGATGTATGAATTTTATGAGAACCTAAAAGTTTAGTTAATTCTGTAAAAAATTTTGAGGTGAATTGTGAACCTTGATCTACTGTAATATTTAATGGTATACCAAATCGTGGTATATAATTTTGAATAAAAGTTTTTACTATAGTATTTGTTGAAATATCTTTAAGCGGATAAGCTTCAGGCCAACGTGAAAATCTGTCAATAATTGTTAAAATATAACAATTTCCATTTGAAACTGGAAGAGGTCCAACAATATCCATATGAATATGTTCAAAACGGCCTGATGGTATTTGAATTTTTTGGATAGGAGATTTAGTATGTCTTGAAATTTTGGATTTTTGGCAATTGATGCAAGATGAAGTCCAATCGTTAATCTCTTTACGCATGTTAGGCCAATAATATTTATTTTGAATTAATTTTCTAGTTGTTCTTATACTTGGATGAGATAATGAGTGAATTTTGTCAAATATAATTCTTCTCATAGAATGTGGAACATAAGGTCGAAAAGGTTGTAGAGAAACATCACACCATATATTTAAATTAATAACTGGAATATGAATTTCCTTTAAATTATTTTTAGAATTTTGATCAGAAATGGTTTTTTGTAAAAATGTATCAGTTTGTTGTTCTTTATATAAAGTTTCTAAATTTATATCTTGAGTTGAAATTGCATTTATTTCTGGAATACGGGAAAGTGTGTCGGCAACTATGTTGTCTTTTCCACGTATATATTGAATATCATTTGTAAATTGAGCAATATATTCAAGATGACGTAGTTGACGAGGAGATCTATCTACTTTAGAATTAAGAACATGAATTAAAGGTTTATGATCAGTATAAATTGTAAAAGTTCTACCTTCAAGAAAATGTTTAAAATGTTTAATTGAATTATAAATTGCCAATAGTTCACGATCAAATGTTGAATATTTAGTTTCTGTTGTAGTTAGTTTTCTTGAAAAATAAGCTAAGGGTTCTAGTATATTATTGCTAGTTTGTTGAAGAACTGCTCCAATAGCAACATTTGATGCATCTACTGCTAATGATAAAGTACCATTTTTGTCGAAATGTGTAAGTAAAGTATTTTTAGCAAAAAGTTTTTTAACATTTTCGAAAGCTGTTGTGGTTTCATTTGTCCAATTTAATTGTTTGAGTTTGTTTTTAATTGCATGTGTTAACATTTCATGCAGAGGACTAAGTTCTGTTGCTAACATTTTAATATATCTGTGATAGTAATTTATCATACCTAAAAATTTTTGTAATTTATTTATAGAAATTGGTTTTTCAAAATTTGTTATGATTTCAATTCTATCTAAAGATGGTTTAATACCTTCGCCTGAAATTTCGTAACTTAAAAAATTTAATTTATTTACACCGAGAGTACATTTTGAAGGTTTGATATTTAAATTATATTCTTCAAGTCTTTTGAAAACTGATTTTAAATGATATGTTGATCTTCATTATCACTGGCAATAAGAATGTCATCAATGTATGTAAATACAAAATCGAAATCAGAAAATACTTCATTAATAAAGCGTTGGAAAGTTTGAGCACTGTTTCGTAAACCGAAAGGCATTCTTACGAATTCAAACATTCCAAAAGGGGTAGTTATTGCAGTTTTATGAATGTCTTCTTCTGCCATTGGAATTTGGTGGTAAGCACGCACAAGATCAATTTTGGAAAAAAATTGTTTGTTTTTTAAATCAATTGTTAAATCGTGAATATGTGGTAAAGGATACCGATCTGGTGTAGTAATAAAGTTAAGTCTTCGATAGTCTCCGCAAGGTCTCCAATCATTTGGTTCTTTTTTAGGAACGAGATGAAGTGGAGATGCAATAGGAGAATTTGAGGGTCTGCATATACCCGTTTTAACTAAAAATTCAAATTCAGCTTTAGCAATTTTAAGTTTGATTGGATCAAGACGTCTGGGTTTCGAAAATGGTAAAATACCTTTTGTTTCTATCCTGTGAACCGTATGGTGTTTAACTTGTTTAGTATAATCTGGTTCACAGGTAATAGACGGAAATTCATTAAGTAATTTTGAAAACTTATTTTCGACAATAGGAATTTTGAGTGAGAAAATATCAGAAAATCCAGAAGATCCAGTAACTTTAATTTTTGTAGTAGAATCCATTATTTCTTTATTTTTAATATTGACAATAATTCCGAATTTTTCTAAAAAGTTTGCTCCTAAAATTGGTGTATCAATATTCGCAATAATGAATGGAAATTCAAAATCTCTTCTTAAACCTAAATCAATTTTAAGTAGTTTTGTACCGAAAGTTTCAATTGAAGAACCGTTTGCTGCGGTCAAAGTAAGATCCGAATTTCTTTTATAAATTTTAAATTTAGAAAAGGGAATAACTGATACAACTGCACCGGTATCGATAAGAAAATTAAGTTTATTGAATTTATCAAATATGAAGAGGCGACGAGTAGGTTTAATAATAGTTCCATTATCCGTCACCGTCATAATGGATCGTTTCAGTTTAAATTTTGTTCGGAATTTGAATTGTGATTTTGATTAAAATTGCATGGGGGTATACATTTAAGAGCGTTATTCTTAAATTTTTTGTGATACCAACAAATATTTGTTTGTGAAGTAAAATTACGATTGTTTGAAAAATTTCTTGATTTTGAAAAATTTCGAGATTTAAATCTATTTCTATCTTTAGATCTTGAACGGATTTGTAATTGATTGATATCATTAGAAATTTTATTTAAATTTTGAAAAATAGCCGTGGTTAATTCAGTTAAATTTTTAACGCATTGTTCTAAAATATTATTATTTATACTTGAGACTACAGGAGATTTGGAAGAATAACGTTTGTTGATTAAATCAAAAAGTTTGTCAGCTAAAATAATTACTTCATCTTTATTTTGATTGTTACTAGAAGTTAAATGGATTTGTATTTCTTGTGGCAATTTACGAATCCATAATTTGAAAAGTAATTCTTGACTTACAATGGAGTCAGTACCTATAAGTGATTTCATAAAGCTGAATAATTCAGATGGTGAACGATCACCAAGTTCAGTTTTTGAAAATAATTGTTCTAATCGTTTTTCTTCGCTAAGAGAAAATCTTTCACATATAATTTTTTTGATTGTATCATATTTATTAAAAAGAGGAGGAGGGTTAATAACATCTAAAATTTTAGATATAGTATCTCGTTGAAGAGTAATTAGAATATTTTGAAATTTTAAATTATCATCATTGATATTGTTAATTTCAAATTGTCCTTCAACAAGCAAAAACCAGGCATCAGGACAATCTTGCCAAAATTGTGGTAATTTAATAGATTTAGTAGAAGGAAAATTTGTAAAGTTATCTTGTGTTGAAGTATTTTGTGTTGTATTAGAGATGTTGCTTTGTGTTGTATTAATGTTAGAATTTTGAGTTGTATTGTGAGTCATGATGTTATTTGTATGGTTGATATTTTGATTTTCTGCATTTGTAAATTTACGAGATCGTATTAAAAAAAAAAAAAAAAAAAATAAAATAAAATGAAAAATTTGAAAATTAGGAAATATTTAAGATTTTTTTTGGAAAGGGAGTTAACAATTTAAATAAAATATTTAATTTTATATAAAAAATAAGTAAATTTAAATAATTGTTAAAATATAAAAATAATCTTAAAATAAATTTGAAAGTTAAAAGGTTTACAATTTTAATTTAAATTATAATTGAAAAATTTTAAATTTAATATTAGAATAAAAATTATACTTACATAAAATTAAATTAGTAAAAAAATATTCAAATTAATAAGTATTTGATTGATGATTGTAGAGATTTTGAGGGAATAAATGGCGTTTTTTGGGCGTGATAACAATTAAATTCATTGTTGTTGCTGTTTATGCAATGGCTTTGTTGTTTTCTTTATGAATCTCATCATTTTCATCGTGATGTCTTATACTTTAAATCCGTTCTTGTTTGTATTTTGCGTAAAATTGTTGTAATAGCTCTTGTTGTAGTGAAGTGGAAAACTTAACTATTGTTTTAAGCGTAGTATATTGTTTTTTAGAGTTCTTTATTAATTAACGATTCGTAGAAAAATTTTATTTTTATTTATGTTGCATAAAATTTATAGCATGTCTACTAGTAAATTTCTGCTATAAGTACTTTATGTTTTATTTGATTGTCCGCACTTATTTTTTGTTTTTGTTTCGTATATAGAATTTACAGCGATTTGCACAAAATATTGTTTATTAATTGAAGTACATATATTTAAGTTTCATTTTTTTTTAAATCGATGTGCGATTTACAATTATGGTACTATGATTTAACTTTTAATTTTTTTATTGTTTCTTTAAAAGTTTTAACAATTGGTTAAACTATTTTGTTCATCAAATCTGCTAAAATTTGATTTCCGTTTTCGGGTGTTTCCACACAGTCCATCTACGAATGTCTATCGACTTTCACTTATTTTCACAATAGTAAATGTTTTAAGCACTTTCAAAACGAAATATTTTTAAAGTTAATTATAGCTTCGTATTATAATCACTAAATTCATAATTTTTTGTTGATGGCGAATGTATTTCCAAATTGGATTTTAAGTAAACAAACTGATGGCTGTTCGTTTAGTCTGTTTCGCACAACTATTTAAATCGTTGTAAATATGACGGAGTAGTTACTTTAAAATTGCGAAATTTTTTGTTCAAAAATCATTTATCACAAGCACGAGGTATTATATATACAAGCACGGACAGATATAGATTTAGATAATAAATGCATTTTAATTAAAAATTAGCGAATGGAAATTTTCGTAATCATTACAGTCATTAATGAAATAAAATATTTGCGCAGGATCGTTGGTAGGATCGCCAATATATCAACATTCAAGTTGATATTTTAAAAAACTTTTATTTTGATTTTAAATATAAAAATCTATTTTTGTTTATTTTTGAGTTTAGATATTTTCCAACTAATTAGAATTTTCTTTTTTTGAAGTTATTCAAAATTTTAAGTTAACACGAAAACTCAATTAAAATTATTTTAAAAATTAAAGTAAAGAGTACAAAGTAGTTAACACTATAGCATCAATGTGCAATTTTTGCTTATCTTTTTTTCGTCATCAATGATCTTATGTTATTGACATTTTTGAAATATTAGTTTGATACTTGTATTTGTCAAGTTAATAGACTACATACAAATGTAATGCGTTTTATAATCAATCTAGTATTAAATGTTATCATAATGAAACTATACACTATACAAAATTGATACTTTTAATTATACTTTTTATAATATTTATCGTTGCATTGATACCACGAAAATGATACCGTTTATAGTTTAATTTTTGCACATCGTGTATTAAATTAATAGTGATACTTAGTGATACTTTTTTTTTGAGTGTAAATGGTCTTTATTAGACTACTTTGAAAGTACTTCACACTTATACTTCGCAACCAATAGCGTGCTTAAATCAAACTGATTACTGATTACTCAGCTTTCGCTGCTTTTATACTCTCTGTTGTTTCGTCCACCCATTTCTCCTAAGGTCTAGTAACTTCGCGAAAGTCATGCTTGGTTACCAGCCATATATGTACATGTATTTGTAGTTTATAGCCTCTCGCATAGGCATATGCGTGTGTATATGTGAGTACTACTTCGGCTGATGGTGAGTATCTCTCTGTTGCCTTGTATATACATAGGTGGGTAAATGATTAATGTGTTTATGTAGCTTACTTTAATGTTGTTTGTTGTGCCTTTATTTAACAACCTTAGGGATGTGAGATCAATTAGTGATACTAATATTCGTCACAATATTGTGATTGTTGGAAAGAGGATGAATTGTGTAATTAATACAATCCCTTAAAACAAACAAAAATTCCTCATGAAAATGTGTAGAAGCAATATAAAATTACCCCTCAAATGGGTATTAGAAATTAATTTCGCAAAAAGTACGAATTGACGTCTCTTATTATATCTATCCTCTCTTGTTTTAGCGATGGGGTTTTAGCGATTTTTGGAATTTGGGGGCCGGTCTCTGTTCATGATCCCTTTACACAGGGTAGTTTACAGGGCAGGAACAGTAATAACCTTAACAAAATAAATTGTATACCTAAATTTAAATTTTTTATTGCCACACTTATGCTGCTACAATCACAAACATTTTGAATGTTGTCTTGTTTTGATTTCGAGTTCAAAATTAATTGTCAGCATTTTGTATTAGCAATATAAGAGTATTACATATATGCTTACAATAGTGAAAGAAATTTAAAAGATATGTACATACACCTGCGAATAAAGAAAATTGCATCGAAAATGACATGCAAATTATATCAGTTATTTTCTTCCTTTTTGATGTTGGTATTTCTGAGGGGTAAAAGTTGAAAATTTTAATTTTTATGTGGAGGAAAATCTAAAACAGCCTTCTGAAAAAAATTTACCGAAACCAGTTTCCTAAAAGGGACGGTTTATCGAACCAAAAATAAGTGCAGAGCAGAGTAGAGCAGCAAATAGAGCAAGCAGTTGTAACCCTGAGAAAACATCTCAGGAAACACTTTTCAAGAAAAAATTTCAAAACAAGCGTTTCTTGGGTAATTGCAAATTTAGATTTGGCTAAATATGCCCTAAATAAATTATTTACTTTAAAAAATTTTATATTTGATTTATTTTTTTTTATGAATCGTCGGTTTGGAATTTGTAAATAACATTTTACTTTTGCACAAATTACATTGTTTTTTTTGCTCTAACAAAAAAGCTGATGATTAGAGATGGGAAAGGGGTAAATACCCAAATGGTAAATACCCGGTAAATTGGTTATATATGGTAAAAATGGGTAAATACCCAATTATTTACCCAAAAGAAGGGTAAAAATCGTTAGCTTAATGTGAAAATGTGCTAAGTCAACATTTACGAATTTTACAGGAGACGAAAAAAACTGAATAATTTTTGAAATACCCTTTGAAAAAGATAAATAAAAATCATGTATGCCAACCCAGCAGCTATTTTATGACTTAGCACAATTTCCGCACTCAAAACAAATTTTTTCTCCTGACTTGGCACTTTTTACTCAATATGTTTTCCCATCACTCCTCGCCTTTAATGATTGAAATATAACACTAAAACTATATATTTCACACAATATACTATTTATTTTATTTAATAATTTGGGAAAAATTTAAACAACGTGACATCAGGACGGACAAGGCGACAGCTGTTTCGATTATACCTTGTAAATCTCTTCAAAGCCTTTTCTCCCGGGAGTGGGAGTCGAACTCGCACTCCTACGATAGTTGAAATGGTTGTAAACGCATTCAGCTACGTCATGCCTGTTGTAAAGTTCTTCCCAATTGCCTTCTTTTTTGCATATTTTAATCTTTTACACATTGCATACTTCGTATGCAATTATGTGTTAAAGCTATGCTTGGTACGATTATTAAAATCATACAAACAGACAAAATTGGTTAATTCGTTGTAGTTCTATAAATAGAACGAAAACAGCAACAAAAAAACCAAAGTTTCTTTGAAAACCGCCGTACCAAGCATAGCTTTAACACATAATTGCATACGAAGTATGCAATGTGTAAAAGATTAAAATATGCAAAAAAGAAGGCAATTGGGAAGAACTTTACAACAGGCATGACGTAGCTGAATGCGTTTACAACCATTTCAACTATCGTAGGAGTGCGAGTTCGACTCCCACTCCCGGGAGAAAAGGCTTTGAAGAGATTTACAAGGTATAATCGAAACAGCTGTCGCCTTGTCCGTCCTGATGTCACGTTGTTTAAATTTTTCCCAAATTATTAAATAAATTATAAAAAATTAAAAAATTGCTTCAAATAAATGTTTTCATACATTTGAAAAAGCAATATGGGCAATCCCCGATTATTAAAATCATACTATTTATTTGTCAAACTATTTGTAACGGCTCTGATCTGGACTCTTGCCGGATGGTGCGCAGACAATCATTTATTTTTAAATTCAAACAAATGCTGTGTTGTGTCTTTTTCCATAAAGACAACTGTCACATACTTTATCTAGAATCTAAATGCTAAATCTATTAATCGTTGTCAAGAAAGTAAAGAGTTGGGTGTAATGTTTGGCTCCAAACTCTCGTTTTCAAGTGCCATTGACTTCGTTGTTTCAAAATTTGTTGCAATGGTTGATTTCAGTAGATGTAAGTGACTTTAAGGACCCTATGATTGAAGGCACTTTATATATCCTTGGACAGAAGTCGTCTTGAATATTGCTCAATAATATGGAATCCTTTCTATCAATCTAGCTCCTATAAAATTGAGGGAGTTCAAAATTTTTTTTACAAATATTGCTTTAGGTATGCTTCACTGGCCAGACGGCCTCCCATCACATACCAGCAGGCGAAAATTGCTTGGCAGGCTTTGCATGACAGAAGAACTCTTATCTCAATCATGCTTGCCTATAATGTAATAAACTTTAGTACGAATTGCTCTGATTTATCTAATTTGTTCATTCCATATATTCCACTGCTTGATCTTCGGCAGAATACATTACACAGGCCGACAGCATCTCAGACCCAGAAACCGGACTATATATTTTCGAAGAATTTTGATGCGATGAATCGAGATCTGGCCTCAAAATTGCTCTATAAACTCTGGTTTTCGAGATATCCTAACCTAAAAGTGCAAAAAACGCCGTTTTTGCCCATATTTGAGGTTATGTAGCCTTGCAGATGTTTTTTTTTTTTCACCAAAATTAAAGGATGGTATCTTTGAATACAAGTCTTATTCTTTCAAATGGCGTTGAGTTTGCTCAAATATCATTTTTTTCGCTGAGATATTGAAATTAAAGTGAAAGAAAACATCTACAAGGCTACATAACCCCAAATATGGGCAAAAACGGTGTTTTTTGCACTTTTAGGTTAGGATATCTCAAAAACCAGAGCTGATAGAGCAAGGCCAGATTTGGATTCAGCGCATCATAAACCTTCGGAAATATATAGTCTGATCTCTGGGTCTGAATAATGGTTGAATTTTGTCGGCTTGTGTTATTTATCGAAATAACTCATAAAACGAATTATGCTATGAATGAACCTATAACTAGGACTATACATCTACATAGCAAATAGATTCAGTAGTGTTATTAATTTTAATTAATTAACAGCTTATATAAGTTTAAACTTGAATTGTTTTCTATTTTTAACTAGTCTGTAAGAAAGCATGTAGTTATCGATATGTAAAAATCTAAGTAGATAAAAGTCATCGCAAAGAATTTATCAAACACCAAAGACATGTGTCAATTGGGTGAATCCAATTTCAAGGGGTTGTGTTCGCAACCCTCTCAAGGGGTTGCCGGCGCAATATATAGCTTCTCCAACCCAATTGACAGCCGAGGCTCTGGCGACCCCAAGTTCCTCATGGAGCTAGGGGGTGGGGAGGGCGGGATGGCCTGGAAGGTTTTATGTGGTCATATAAATCGTTCCCGAGATGGTCGGGCTAGTACCTTAATAGTGCTTTGTTACCGGAACGTACCGATCTATATCCGGCAAAGTACCATAAACATGGGCCCAAAGCCTTCGGGGAGTGTCTTTATAGTTAATACAACAAGAACAAAAAAGCATGTACTTTTAGACTGAATGTATTAAATAAGTAAATAAAATGCGCGCACAAAAAAATGACTAGTAATTCAGATTGATATTACTGACTGGTTGACTTAGCACATTTTTTTTGAACAGCTGACGACTTAGCACATTTACACATCATTGCCCAAAACACGTAAGAATTAAAAATTGAAATATTTTTTTTTATGATCGTTGTATTTTGAATTCAGTTTTAGAACCGCATTAAAATAAAATTTTTCAAAAAGTGACTTAGCACGTTTTCACATTAAGCTAACGAAATAATCTTTTGGAAAATGTGGGAAACAAACACACAAATTCAATCCAAAATGTACCCAATTTGTCCCATATTGGTGGGTAGTGCTCATATTACACTCTACTGGAACTCTCCGGCGTCATTTTTAACTCTAATAAACTCTGGTTATGTGACACCTATATGGCCTATTTATTAGGCATCGTCAGCGCTTATTGGGGTCATATATAGCTCGACACACCTGGATAGAGCGTGGCAGCTTTGCGGTCACATTAAAAATATCGAGAAGCGTTCGTGAGCGGAAAAACGTCGATGCTCATACAAAAAAAGAATAGCAAGGGTAACATTCATGTACAAATGTAATTCATTTTATATTAAAATGAAAAATTGTCGTAACAAAGTTTCAAAATTTGTTCCAAACTCGCTGTGACGAACATAAATAGGTGATAAATGATAATTTTTGCATGCTAGGTTAGGAGCTTTTAGGCCATTAAATAAAAGGCAAAAATTAAATTTTATTTTACCCTCCTACGCGTTTCGACGCTTTTCTGATTCCTACCTTGCCCACTTATTTTGGACTCGTTTCGGATTCTTAAATTATGAGCGCCGTGAGCATGTTTGAGGGGTAGCTTTGTTTGCGTAAATATGTGTATTGGGGCGGGTCGATTTAAAAATCGCTCTGTGAAAATCGTATTCTAGGGATCAAAATAAGAAACTTTGCCGAAGGAACCATACCTCTAAAACGAATTCTGATGTCCCCCCCCCCCCTTTGGGTCGAACTTTTGGGTAGGGGCAATTTCAATTCTACCTGCTGTGTCGTGTGGTGGCTTAAAAAAAACAACACAAGCAATTTTACGATCTGCAATCGTGTCACAGTGATACCTTCATTTTTTAAAACGGTTGAATAAAAAACCCACACAACTATGTTTACGACATGCAAATGCATCACAGTGATGCCTTGGTTTTAAAAGGGGGTTGTAAAAACGCTATTTTCTAATAATTTTTTTTTTAATTTCTTTTCTATTACTAAGTTAAATTCATTTTTTCATTTACATATGTTCTGACTAAATAAATTTCTAAAGAGAAAAATAAACTCCAAAAAGAAAAAAACACAGGCATTTCAAAGTGGGATTTTTCAAAATTTGCCCCTACGAACCAAAGGGGGGGGACATCAGAATTCGTTTTAGAGGTTTGGTTCCTTCGGCAAAGTTTCTTATTTTGATCCCTAGAATATGATTTTCACAGAGCAATGGGCGATTTTTTTGCCTCCCCACAAATCGACCCGGCCTAATGTGTACCCTATAAACATTCTCTTGCAGTTCTGGAGTTCAAAGTGGTTCCGAAAAATATCAGCTTCAAAAATGCTATCACCTTAGAGCCTTTTATGACTCCAATTTGATGAAATTATGAACAAACGAAAAATATTAAAATCAGTAAACTAGGAATCTCCGGAATAAAAATTCAGAAATTTGTCTGCGACAATTTATTCTAAATAAATAATTAATTCAACTAATACTTATTTCATTTCTATCCTATCCTCATGGGAGTTTTATCACAATAATTTTCTCCCCTATGTTTTCCGCTTCGGATATATGTCAAAAATTCTTCCTAAAAGCCCTGAATTAGTGTCATTAAAAGACTCAAAATTAGCAGTATATGACGCCAATAAGGCTCATATATGATATCGGAAGGAGGCCTGTATAAGACTTATGTTAGAGGCAAACTATGAGCATATATATAGCATTCGCTTCAGGCTCCTAAATGAGTTCATAACGAGTACAAACGATCCAAACTTTGGACTCCTTTCAGACTAATTGTTGACTCCGAGTATTTGTTGGGTTGTTTGTTTAAAATCAAAACGAAATTTTTTTAATTTCAAATGACGTATAAATTAAATTGCTGAATTGTAATTCCAAGCAGCCTCGTTCAAATCATTTTTAAATATCCAAAAAAAGATACAAAAAAGAAATATTCCGGGTATTTTCCTGGTATTAACCATAATAATGGTAAATACCCGGTAGGATCCCAACTCTACCCATGATGAAATTTGTGATCTAGATTGCTCTAGTTAGATTTGAGCAGACTCACGTACAAAAAGTAGAGCAACTCAGAGCAAGAAAGTTTGTCATTAAACACAAATTATGTGAACTTTTTAACCTGGCGTAAGCTAGAGCAGCTCAATAAACGAATCTAATAGTGTAGAACAGACAGAAATGTACATAAATTTTAGTTTTCTCTTGTCATGCTTCTACTGCTACAATAATAAAAAATTTGTAGGCTGTTTTTCTTTTTTATATCGAATTTAAAAATTCATTGTGGCCAGTTATAGCAAGGATTCATGGGGTTGATAAGCGCAATTCAGAGTGCGGAAGCTCCGAGTCAAATCCAGTTACAAATATAAATGTATCATACACATATTTAGCAGGCGAGGCTCTGGCGACCGCAACTTCCTAATTGGACTAGGGAGAGGTTATGTTAAACCGTTACCGAGATGGTCGGACTGGCACTTTAATGGCGCTTGTTACCGAAACGTAGCGGACCTATAACCGGCAAAGGACCATCAACATCGATAACACTCCCCAAAACCTTTGAGGTGTGTACTTATCGCTACAACAAAAACAACATATCACACTTGTCTTATTCACAATGCCATAAAACTGTTCTTAAATACCGAAAGGAAGAAAAAGGAATATTTGTAAAACATTTGTGGTCTATTTTTTTTTTACTCGCAGGTATAAATAAGTAACTTGAGATAAACAAGTATTTGGCAGCTACGAGGGTTGCATTTTATATTTTGCGCCTTGACAACACAACATGTGATTAGCTGTAATTAGATATTTTTATCGTAAAGTTTGGTCTTTTTTGGCATAAACATGCATATAACGTTTTCACTTACAGGTTTTATTTGTGTTTATTTATAGGGAGTTTAAAAATTCATATTGCCTAAAAATGGAATTAACCCGTGAACATTTTCGTGCGATGATTTACTACGATTTTCGACGTGGATTATCGAGAAAGGAGTGCATCATCCACTTACTTCTACTTTTGGTGTTGAATCACCACACTTAGCCACTCTGAAACGATGGTACAACGAGTTCCTACGTGGCCGCCAATCTTTGCAGGACGAATTTCGTGAAAGTCGTCCAAAAATGGTGGTTGTGCCAGAAACAGTCGATGCTGTGCGTCAATTGATAATACAAGATCGTTATGTGACATATAGCGAGATAGAGGCATCCTTGGCCATTAGTGGGACCAGCATACATTCAATATTGCATGAACATTTGGTCGTAAAGAAGTTTTGTTCTCGTTGGATCAGGGGCGGATTAAAGATTTACGAGGCCCGGGACTAAAATAAATATGGGGCCCACTTAAGGGGAGCAAAATATGACCTTTTTTAAAATAAATAAAAACTGGTATAATTATTTTTATAATTTATTCTCGCAAATATTTTTTCTTTGGTACTTATATATTAAAAACTATAAATTATAATACAATTAAAAAAAAATTTTCTTGATTTTGCCCTGGCAAAGTCACATCAAATCATCAAAATCAATCGATCGAAGTAAATCAACGTCAATGCTTAACCTCATCAATGCAGACAACCGTTCATCTAACAGAGTTGATCGATACATATTTTTTATTATTTTTAAAACCAAGAATGGCCTTTCAGATTCGCGTTTGCTATTGGAATCGTAACCAAAATCCTGTAAGCGATGTAGATATTCGGGAATACTTCGATCATGTTCACATTTACAATCCAATTAAGAACTTGCAAAGGGCACAGAATTTGTTCTTAACGAGTGCGTGAATTCCTTTCCATATTACTATTGTATATAAATTTTGAGGTGCAAAATTAAATTATGTGTACGCAAATTCGTAATATGATATTATTTATTCGAGCTCGTGGGGCCCTTCCGATGCTGGCGCCCGGGGCTATAGTCCCTTCTAGCCCCTCCTTTAATCCGCCCCTGCGTTGGAAACCGCATAATTTGACAATTGCCCCAAAAAGTGTAAAGAAATGTTGCAGAAATTTAGCCGTGGTGGATCAAAGCATCTATGACATCGCAACAGGTGACGAATCTTGGATCTATGCATATGAGCCGGAAACAAAGCAGCAACCGACTGTATGGGTGTTCCAAGGCGAGCCTAATCCTACAAAAGTTGTTCGCACAAGAAGCACCTCAAAGAAAATAGTCGCCTGTTTTTTCGGAAAATCTGTTCAAGTCGCAACTGTTCCACTAGATAAATTTAAAACGGTCAATTCTGAGTGGTATACAGTCATTTGTTTGCCAAAAGTTTTTGTAGAATTAAGGAAAACCAACGCCGAAGAAAAATCATTCTTCACCAAGACAATGCGAGCTACAACAACAACAATGCGAGCTCACACGTATCGTTTCACACAAGAGAGTTCTTGTGTACTCAAAAGGTCGCATATATCGGTCATCCGGAAGGAGCTGAAAGCCCTCAAACGGCTCGATTTAGAGGTTGCCTCTTCTGAGTGGCAAAGAGCTTTGAAAATTGGTTCGAGCGAATGCAGAAGTGTATTGACTTGGATGGAGAATATTTTGAAAAAGAATAAAACTATTTTCCTTAATTTATTTATTAGTTTGGAAAAAATTAAAACAACGTGACATCAGGACGGACAAGGCGACGGCTGTTCGATTATACCTTGTAAATCTCTTCAAATTCTTTTTTCCAGGGAGTGAGATTTGAACCCGCACTCCTACGATGGTTGAAGTCCATTCAAAATTTAAATTTAAAAATTTCTAAAATAAGGCACACAGCAAAACTTTTTAACATACATAGGTACAGTTAATTTTAAAATATGGGAATATTGTTATTAACCCTACATTAGAAGCCAACTCCTTGTTAAAAAGAGAACTTGCCGTTGGGCAAGTGAGCCTAATTATTATATGTGACGCGGTCTATGAAAAGGTGGCTTATGACTAAAAAAAAATGTTTCCACTTTTTTTCTGGTTTCCATAGTTTTTGAGACGCTCTTTCACGTGGTGAAAACTAGAAAGTCCTAACTTGCTTAGAAGTGTACTAAAAATGTAGAGAAAGAATAGCACAAATGAAAGACGATGAAGCCTTTGGTTCCTTCGATGACTGTTCATAATGCAAAAGAAAAGCTACTAAGAAACTGAAGAAATGCATTGTTTATCTTTAACAGCTGTTTCTCGCAATTTCTTTTTTGAGTCATAAGTAGAGATAGGAAAGGGGTAAATGCCCAAATGGTAAATACCCGGTAAATTGGTTATATATGGTAAAAATGGGTAAATGCCCAAATATTTACCCAAAAGAAGGGTAAAAATAATCTTTTGGAAAATATGGAAAACAAACACACAAATTCAATCCAAAATGTACCCAATTTGTCCTATATTGGTGGGTACTTATCCATTACGCTATCGGCTGAATTAGTTTTAATCTCTAACCCAACCTTTTTCCAAAATATTTAGCCAATAATGCATGCCGTTGCAAAAATTTTAGTTTACCCAGAAACATTTTAAGTCAAAAAAAAGAGTCGGAAAAATATCTAAATTGGAGCGTTTACAGTCGGTATGTGCTCATTTGGGAGGCCGAAACCAATGTATTTCCTTCTTGCAATGGTCGTCCTATATCATTTGAGCCTAAATAAGAGTCCGACATAAGTCTTAAAAGGCATTTAAACAGCTCATATTACACTCTACTGGAACTTTCCGGCGTCATTTCTAACTTTAATAAACTCTGATTATGTGACACCTATATGGCCTATTTATTAGGCATCGTCAGCGCTTATTGGGGTCATATATATTTCGACAAACCTGGACAGAGCGTGGCAGCTTTGCGGTCACATTAAAAATGTTGAGAAGCATCCATGAGCGGAATAACGTCGATACAAATGTAATTAATTTTGTATTAAAATGAAAAATTGTCGTAACAAAGTTTCAAAATTTTTCCAAACTCGCTGTGACGAACATAAATAGTTGATAAATGGTAATTTTTGCATGCTAGGTAAGGAGCTTTTGGGCCGTTAAATACAAGGCAAAAATTAAATTTTCTTTTACCCTCCTACGCGTTTCGACACTTTTCTGATTCCTACATTGCCCACTTATTTTGGACTCATTTCGGATTGTTAAATTATGAGCGCCGTGAGCATGTTTGCGTAGCTTTGTTTGCGTAAATATGTGTACCCTATAAACATGCTCTTACAGTTCTGGAGTTCAATGTGGGTCCGAACAATATCAGCTTCAAAAATGTTATCACCTTAGAGGCTTTTATGACTGCAATTTCATGAAATTATGAACAAACGAAAAATATGAAAATCAGTAAACCAGGCAGCTCCGGAATAAAAACTCAGAAATTTTTCTGCGGCAATTTATTTTAAACAAATAATTAATTGAACTAATACTTATTTCATTTCTATCTTATCCTCATGGGAGTTTTATCACAAAAATGTTCTCCCCTATGTTTTCCGCTTCGGATATATGTCAAAAATTCTTCCTAAAAGCCCTAAAGTCGTGTCATTAAAAGGCTCAAAATTAGCAGTATATGACGCCAATAAGGCTCACATCTGATATCGGAAGGAGACCTGTATAAGACTTATGTTAGAGGCAAACTATGAGCATATAGCATTCGCTTCAGGCTCATAAATGAGTTCATAACGAGTGCAAACGATCCAAAGTTTTGACTCATTTCACACTAATTTTTGACTGAACTGACGTATAAATTTAATTGCTGAATTATAATTCCAAGCAGCCTCGATTCAAATTCTAGTCATAAGCCACCTTTTCATAGACCGGGTCACATATACTATTCGGTCCCTGGCAGCTAAAGTAAAAATAACCGCGGTTTTGCCCACATCACCAATAATCTATAAACTAGAGAAAACACATGTACGTGCTATAAAATAAATAAGTTAACATTTTATTTGTGATTTTTCATACAAAATTAGTAAATATGCATTTTATAAATGTTGGTAGGAAATCAATAAAACTTGATCAGTTTATTTCGATGGTACAATATTACATTTTTTTTTTTTTTTGCTAAATTCCATTGTTCATACTTGTGGATGCTTTAATGCATGAATAATCATGGCTTGTATGCATTTACAACTAGAAAACGTTATATTCAATAAAGATTGCATTAAATACTTTAAAATATCCCTGTAAGCTTTACAATCATTCATGCTGTTTGGATATTTAGGGTATATATCTAAGTTCAACTAACATTTACAATTAATTTAGTCTCCAAGTGGTTACAACTAGCTTTCGAGCAATACCAGCTTGTAATTAGTCCTCAAATGTCATTCTACCTGGGCCGTGATTCTTCATATATCTTCGATATGATTTATAACGTGGATTTTCAGCCAATTTTTTCTTCATTTCCTCTTCCTGCTCTTGCTGCCAAACTCCAAATTTATCCTTTTCCCAAAGCTCCAATTTTAAATATTCTTCAATTTCATCCTCCTCTAAACTATTAAATTGATGTTCACCCATTTTCATGTAACGTCTTATCAAATATAATTTTTCCTCTTCACCATAAGGGCGTTTCATAAGTGTAAAATTCCAAAACCATTTCGCGTACCATACAATGTAACGCAAAATTGTATATGGAAGCATCAGCAATTGTATCCAGAGCACATCCCATACGGATGGTTTAGCATAACCACCACGTACATCCATCTTCTCCTCGATCACTTTACGCACAATACGTTCGATTTCTTCACGTTGTTCCGTTTTTGACATGCGATTCTTGCCCTTACGACTACTTATCTTTTCGATATCTTCTTTAGCTATGCCTAATGCTTGATTGCGATACTTGGGTACAGTTGCCAAATATTTGATGGCACTATCATAACGTTGCAAACCAGAATAGTATTGTATAATGGAGACTATTGTTAGTGTTACTACAATAACGATGCGTACATCAACTTTGGGTGCTACACGTCTGCGATAGTATCGATAGTAATGTGCATAATATTCTTCTGGATGATCCAACATATAATCGTAGTCGCGACGTGACTCGTCATCGCGCAAGATTTCATATGCTGTTGCGATTGATTTGAACTTGACTTCTGCTTCCGCTTTTGCTGAAGCTTCACGGTGCATATCCGGATGGAATTTCCTCGCTAAAGAACGGTATGATTTGCCGATTTCGGATTTTGTAGATTGTCTAGTTACACCCAGCACATCATAACAATCTTCTTGTCCACAATATATGTTTTTCAATAGACCTTGGCATGTTGGCACCACCACCAAGCCAATGGCAATGAAACAAATATATTGGGCTAAATGCATTGTTGTAGAAGGATTTATATTTTATTTTCTCAAAATTATAAATTGACGACCAATCATGGCCTTAACAAACACCTGTGGCTACACGCGCTATTCGAGTTGCCACGTCCAAACCAGTTGATATCTCGCGGTGCTTTTAAATTAAATCCACTTAACACTGCATTGATAGAAATATTCTGTCTTACTAAATGTTGATCTTATATTTTTGGATAAAGTATATTTTATTATATTATCAGCGCTGGAAATACGTATTGAGTGTTTGCAGATTTTACTGAAATTAGGCTCTCGTATTTTGGCTAAAAAGTTTGTGTTCTCTGCTTTGAAGCCATCACACATAGCAATCAGTGTTCGGAGGTTTTAATAAGTATATGAAAATCGAAAAGGCCCAAATTTTCTAAATGGCCAACCTAATATAAACGCACGCAAGTCATTTGCCGTCATCCGGTGGCAAAATCCTGAGCCAGATAAATAATTTTGCATGTAAATGCAACAACGATTTGAGCCAGAGAAATCCAGATAGAAGTCTGGTTCAATTTGTGAGCCAGATAATTTGTTAATAAATTCTTTTTAGGTTGGCAACGCTACCTTTAATAAACCTACTTTTTCAAAAATAGATGTCGCTGCTTAGCCTTTCGCTGTGTGAGTTAAATGAAAAACAGCGGCGACATCTGCCTATCACATTTCACGTGTGCGAAAATTTCACATCTGCTTCTCAAGTCTCTCAATGATCCAGAGCTTTCCTGTAAGAATTTAGCGTGAGCCAGAGCTGTAAAACTCACTGGAAGACGGCAATTTTCTGTCAAAAATGTCTCGTGATCATACAACTTGTATGAGAGCAACCGAAATTGAATTTGCTGCGTGAAAAACTAACTCGATTTCCAATTTTTGTTCTGCGTGACATTAAGATTTGACGTTTGCATACATGGGTTATATTGTCGCAACGCATGCTTATTTCGGTTAGGGCAAAAAACGCCGGTTGTTTGCGTGCGCTAAAAAAACGCAGTGCGGTTTTATTACAGCTCCGACACATAAGCAGTTTTTCATATAGATGAGTTTAACACATGGTTATGCATTATGAGTAGATTGCATGTATTTTTATGGAGAATTCTAGAATGAGCGACACTAGCGCCATCTGATATTGAAAAGTAGCCAACTCCCCAATTTTGTTTCAAGCAAATCATAAGAAGAAGAATTTGACATTTGCTTTGGCTAAGGGTGTTGGCACACTTTGCAAGTGAAATTATTTCGCCACTGGTTGGTAAATTTTCTAACATTTTTCACAATTAAAAACTGCAATATTACAATCGAATACGACACAAAATACATTAGCAAGTATTTTTGTTGTATAGAGAGAATGTTTACAACAGTATGGGCAAGGCGTAATAAACTTTAATTGCCAAGTCTGAAGTTCCTTCATATTTACAAACGCAACATCTTGGTTGATTGTGGCGATGTTATTGGAATGCATAAGCTTGTGTTAAACGCATCTATATGAAAAATGTCATTGTGCCACCGCCTTTAGGTTGGCTTGTAAGTATACGCCAGACGTGAAACTAACAGCTGAATTCAGTAAGCCGTCTCTAGTCACTATTAGAGACTATTTGGGGTGAAAATCACTTTTGAGACAATTTGCCATTCTGTAAACTGTCTCGTGTCTCCAGCCTCACAAAAGCAATCACTAATTTGTGAGCTGGGCCGGGGCAGATCACAAACGTGAAAATTTCAGAACAAGTATGAAAATTATTTGCGAAAAACGCTTTAAATATATTTTTTTTATTCCTCAAATTAAAATAAGCATAGAAAAAATTAAAAAACTGAAAATACTTAAAAAAAACATCGAACTCCATGTAGCGCCGCTGAGATTCGAACCTACACCCTTTGGGATTTTCTATATAAAAATTGTGAATAGTTATCGAGCCCAGCCACAATAACACCTAACGTTATGCTGACAAAATGCGTGAATTTCGTTGATATGGTGAATTGTTTTTGTGACTTTCGTTTACTGAATACCGAAATCATCTCAAGTCACAAAAATTGTCTCTAAAGGAAAATCTCAAATTTAGAGACTTGAGATGAGACTGAATTACAGAATTCAGCTGTAAAGATAACCGTCAACAAAACGAATAGTGGATAGCACAAATCACACACACAAGATTGCCCTGCTAGACAGAGCTGACGGAAACTCCAACACATTAACAGAATTGTTGACATCACTAATCCACTCGCATAAATTTCTCCTTTTATTCGTATGGAAAACCATGGTATGTATGTGTATGCATACACGTATACAGAATGTTTACATCATTACACAACATTCAGCAGGCAGTTTTAAATGCCCACAACGAGAGGGCAGCAAAATGAATGTCTCATGAGGGTATTGCAGCTCAATTTAAACCATTGCGAGGCAGCCCAAGAGCTATTATCCCAAACAGTCTATGAAGGAGGATATGACATAGTGGAACTCTCTGAACAATACAAAAATCGCCAGGAGCAGGGTTGGCTCTCAGATTCAGCAGGGAAAGCCTCAATTTGGGCACCAGGGAAATTTCTCCCACAGGAAATTATGACGCCAACGGTAGCAGGATTCACGTGGGCAAAAATCAACGGTATATACGTCTTCAGTTGCTATGCCCCTCCGAGCATGACCATCGCCGAGTTCGAAGACATGATATACGGGATCACCATTGAAGCACGAGGTAAACACCTGCTTTTAGTGTGTGGAGACTTCAATGCATGGTCATCTGTGTGGGGAAGTAGACGAACCAACGAAAGAGGGAGAGTTCTCCTCGAAAGCCTTACTTCTTTGAGGCTAGAACTCCTAAATGAACCAGGGATATATACCTTCGATACAGGTACCAGACGATCCATTATAGATCTCACCTTCGCTAGCAGCGAAATAACAAGACGAGCAAAATGGTACATAAGCAACGTCTACACACACAGCGACCATAAAGCTATTAGCGTAGAGCTGCTCGAAACTCCACGAACGGTAGCAGCAAGACATCGAAAAAGGAGGAAATGGAAACAGCACCTTTTCGACCCACAAATATTTGACATTATCTGGAAGGACGCCATAGTACGAGAATCGCATGCGGAAGACCAGTCGGTTCAAATCACTAAGTTGCTATGTATGACATGTGATGCTGCCATGCCCAGAAGTCGCGGAAAAGCACAGCGCACTCCGGTATATTGGTGGAATGACGAAATTGCGGAAGAGCGTAGAAAATGCCACAAAGCACTAAGAATAGCGCAGAGGGCACGCTCATCACCACGATATGCAGAGCTACACAGCACCTATGTCGCACAAAGAAAGGCACTTAAAAATGCCATAAAAAAGAGCAAGAAGTTATGCTTCAGGGAACTGCTGGATAATGTCGACCTAGATCCTTGGGGATCAGCCTACAGAACTGTGATGGCCAAAGTTAAAGGACCGATATCACAGCAACCTACGTGCCCGATACTGATGAATATTATTGTTGAAACACTTTTCCCGACGCAAGATCGCTGGACTTATCCAAGCGAGGATCTAGAAAGTACGGAAATTCCGCAAATTACAGAGCAAGATGTGCTGGACGCTGCAAAAGGAGTTGCTGATAACAAATCCCCAGGACCCGACGAAGTACCAAACATAGCCCTTAAAGCCGCGATTACAACTAGGGCTACATTATTTACTGATCTTTTTAATGCCTGTATGCAAGAAGGCGTGTTCCCTCGCCCGTGGAAACGACAAAGACTTGTCCTACTGCTGAAACGTGGTAAACAGCCGGACCAACCATCCTCATATAGGCCACTTTGTATGCTGGATTCCCTAGGGAAGATTTTCGAGCGTATAATTAGTGAGCGCCTACAGCTGACTATAGAAAGACCAGGTGGCTTATCGAATAGTCAATATGGATTTCGCAAATCAAGATCCACCGTAGATGCAATACAAACAGTCGTAAATATAGCTAGAGAAGCTATCTCTGGAGGCCAAAATAAAAGGAAGTTCTGTGCACTGATTATGTTGGACATCAAGAATGCTTTTAACACTGCGAACTGGATGCAGATAATGGCAGCGCTGCAAAGCTTCGGCACTCCAGCTTACTTACGCAGAATTATAGGTAGCTATCTTAAAGACAGAGTACTTCTTTTTGACACGGATCAAGGAGCAAAAGAGTACAAAATCACAGGAGGCGTCCCACAGGGATCTGTTCTCGGTCCAACGCTTTGGAATGTAATGTATGACGGGGTGCTAAAGATAGATCTACCAGAAAACACGCAAATTGTGGGATATGCTGATGATATTGCAGTGGTAGTAGTGGCCAAGAAACTGGACCTGCTTCAAGCATTATGTAATGACGCCGTAGCAAGAATAAAGGAATGGCTGACCAATACAGGACTGGAGTTGGCTAGCCAAAAGACGGAAGTGGTATTAGTAAGCTCCAAACGGTCGGCGAACGAGTTAGTCTTAACTGTCGGGGATCATCAAATCACCTCAAAGGATTCCTTAAAATACTTAGGAGTGCACATTGACTCTAAGTTAACTTTCAAAGAGCACTTCAGAGCGGTGGGGGAGAAAATTACCAAAGTTAATGGATCACTTATGCGAATAATGCCTAACATTGGTGGTCCGAGCGAAGCTATACGTCAGCTATTGTCCACAGTAACCAGCTCAATAATACTATACGCAGCACCAGTGTGGTATGGATCTAAACAGACCCATCAAAAATATATATTAGCAGCGTACCGACTTGCTTCTTTAAGAATAGCAAGTGCTTATCGGACGGTGTCCGACGACGCGATCCTGATTCTAACCCGGAAAATCCCAGTGGACTTACTGGCAAGCGAAATGGCCGATCTGTATAACACTAATATCGAGCGACCATCTGAAGAAGACAAGAAAAGAGCAAGGACACAAACAATAGCTAAGTGGCAAGAACGGTGGGAGGCCTCGAGTAAAGGGCGTTGGACTTTCACACTAGTTTGGAACGTAGCTCAATGGAATGAGCGGAAGCACGGCGAACTGAACTACCATCTCACGCAGATAATGAGTGGACATGGCGGTTTCAAAGAGTGTTTATGGAAGCGTAGGATAGAGGAAGATCCTCATTGCCCAATGTGTACCACAGAGTTAGAAAACGCAGAACACGTCATGTTCTACTGCCCCCTTTTCCACGAAGAAAGACTCACCTTGCATGGAGTCTTTGGGGAGGAACCTACCACGAGAAATTTAGTTTCACATATGTGCAACAGGAAAGAATGCTGGACTGCAGTGAGCAAAATGGCATTTATAGTAATGACACGCCTGATGGATGCTGAGAGGGAGCGCAGAGAAATGCGCATGCGAAGCAGTGGCGATTAAATTGACACTCAGAGCAAATAGCGGGAACCTGGACGCAGGGACAACATTAGGCTCTTAAAAAATTAGATATATGGAACGCCACCCTGAAGTAATGCGAAAGTGGTACCGGGGTGGGCGACGGTTCCAGAACGGGGCTGTTTTTTAGTCTACGGACACACGGTTGCTGCGACGGCAGCAATTATGGTGCATTAGGCATTTTTCAGCCTCCCCGCAAAAAAAAAAAAAAAAAAAAAGAATGTTTACATCAGCATTGTGAATGATGACTAAGTGTGTTATTTTATCTGTCAACTGCCTGACAGGCTGTTCAAATGGCTACTTTTCAGCGTTTTGTCAGGCTGTTCAATATGGCGGCGCCTATCTTCAGCGGGTGATAGAAAGAGATACAGAATGAGACAGCGATAGTCATTTACAAATCAGGTGATCCAATCACTTTGGAATTTTGACGTTTATGCAGAAGATATCACACTTAGTCATCATTCACAATGTACATCAGGTTTTTCATGTCGCTTCTAACAACCTGATAGAAACTTTGCTTTACGCTGTGATGTAAATTTCCATCAGCCATATCTGTCAATTGATGCCTCAAATGACTGATAGTTGTCTAGCAGGGTGCGCATTGCGCATGTAAACAAAAAATCAGCTGTTTTTTATGGGCAATTTTTACGTCATTTTCCTTCAGCTCTTGTTTTTTTCTCTCTTTCTTTCAATCGCTCAAGCCACTGATGACCTGATACGAAACTTTTATTCTCTATCAATTCGTTTCCAGGAATGGGTCTTGAAGTTCATTTGATTGTAAAGAAAAGTTCATTCGTTTCCAAGAATGGGTCTTGAAGTTCAATCGATTGTAAACAAAAGTTCATTCGTTTCCAAGAACATCAGATGGCTATAGAGTTGCCTAAACTACCCAAAAAAAAAAAAAACTCTAGGAAATCCGTTCGGTTTCATTATTTTCAAAAAAATCAGCAAGTAAGGTGATAAAAACTTATTAAAATTTATAAAAAAGGCAAAGTTTTGTAAAAATATTTTGTGGTAGATAAGTGAAAAAATATGAAATAATATATTTCGATTGCGTTGCTTTGCTTTGTTGCGCTGGCACCGCCATTAGATAACAATGAACGGCTAGCCCCTTTTTCACTTTGATGCGACCAAAATGGTTATGTACATACATATGTATATCCACATACAATAAAAAACGCAAAAAATTTATAAGAAATTACGAAATAAGATCACTTGGTGAAGTATCTGCGTTGTCGTCCGCAAAAGGCTGTTAATTATACATGTTGCATTAACCTATACGTATACCTACAATTTATCTCAGCTGTCAAAAGTGGAATGTTGCAACGCTCCACAAAAACCTGGCCTTTATGCATCCATTTACATCAATGCGAAGACTAAGAAGCTGACTTTTTCTCCAATCGAAAGCTGCTATCAAAACCCGTTTCGTGTGCAGCCCTTCGATGAAAGGTGTTGTCACTGATAAATTTTCCACGGGTGAAAAATAGTTATTTTTTCATCGGATTTGTAATATCCCATTTGACAATCTTGAGTAAGTTTTCGGTGAAAATTATAAATTAAACCTTTACCATGTAAAATACCCCAAAGTTATTCTGAAATGCCAAATTTGATTTTGAGCATGATGGTATCTATGGCCAATATTATAAAAAATGCACATTTTCACGCGCTCTCAGAGAGCGAGAAGTTTCATATCATGTCATCAGTGGCTCAAGCAGTCAAGTGTGCCGTAGATGGCCAGAACGAAGCAATTTTGAACTCGTGAATGCGCAATCATCTGTGTGTGACTTCCCTACAAGAAACGCTGATAGTTTTACTAATACACTCACACTTGTAATTGACAATGCTGATCCTGCGATGACGTAAACATTGATACTCAAATTTATGTATGTTCCTTTGTTCGCTCACGCATGTCTGCATGTTCCCAACGACAGCCTATAATCATGAAAAAGGACTCAAACTGGGAAGGCTTCGGACACCTGGTACAGAACAAAAGAACATACAGCAGATACCATAATGCATGTGAGACAGATACATAATTCTCAACGGAATTTTATGTATGCGAGAACAGATTATCCGATTTAATCATGTTGTCACTACTGACTGTCATATGGCAATCAAATGATTATCACGGTTGTTTTGTTATTTTTTAAATTCCGCCATTTTCAAACGATGAAAACCATATAAAAAAAAGTCTAAAAAATGAAAAAGAGAGCATTTCAAAGCTCCATGCTAAAAGAAAAAAATCTAAAATAATATTAAAAAATACCAAAAGCTATCGGAATGTATGGGGCGCACTCAAAAAATTGATACGCGAAAAATAATAGTGGTTAGTGGTGATTCATTTTTAAATGTGTCTCCGCATGAGGAAAGCGCTCTTCTGTTGTTTTGTTATTTTCTGAATTTAAATTGAACATTTTGAACTCGAATTCTTATAAAACTATTTATTTTAAACCAATAAGAAACACGTATGCTTTTATCACGTACAAAATTAAAAACGTAATGAAATAAAGTAAATAAAAAGCAAAAAGCATTGTTTCATTTTTGGCGGAATATAACAATGGTCATTTATGATAGTATAACAGTCAAACCTGATATCTACAGTAAACTATCATTTATGACACTTTTTGATAATTAGAGTGTCAGCACTGATCCAGGAAAAGGAATGAGAGTGAGCAGTATGGCTATATACTTAATCAGTAGGTCATGTTAGTGTATAAGAAGGAGACAAAAACTCACACGTACACAGTTGTTTACATCACATTTGCGCAAGTCCCCTTAAGTGTGTGATAGAAAGTTTGTATGAGGCGCTGATCGTTAGGTTGACATTGCTGACAATCAGATGGTAGTCATATGATAGTCAGTGTTCTTGTAGGGTTGTGAGTGGATATCATTAAAGCTGGAGACATTGGTGCTTTATCGGTAACCGTATCGGTAACCTTTTAACAGCTGATTCGACCAACCTTATGAGAATCAATGCAATCGATTATTGGTGCCGCTAAAGTCGTAACCGTATCGTAGCCAACCAATTGGGTTTTGGTTTACCGTCGTAACGATAAACAGCTGATTACGTTAGGGATACGGATACAGCGATACGACATACGGCACCAATGACTCCAGCTTAAAGCATCAAATCGCGGGGTAGGTAATTCACCATGGGCCAAATAGCTTTTTTTGTTCACTAAATTTACTAGCATAGCTATTTTATGTATGTACATAGGTAACGAAAAATTTATGTTATTCGCATGTTATTTAACTTGAAAACAAAATATGTTATGATTTATTTACAGGCCAACCTAATATAAACGCACGCAAGTCATTTTCTGTCAAAAATGTCTCGTGCACATACAACTTGTATGAGAGCAACCGAAATTGAATTTGCTGCAAGAAAATCTAACTGGATTCCAATTTTTTTCTGTGTGACATTTCGGTGTGACGTTTGCACACATGTTTTACATTGTCGGAACGCATGCTTATTTCGGTTTGGGCAAAAAACGCCGGCTGTTTGCGTGCGCTAAAAAAAAGCAATGAAGTTTTATTAGGTTGGCCTTTTAGGTCAAATTTCATTAGTTAACCACACTTAGACAATAAATATAAATAAACACTTAGACAAATAATAATAAATAGATGCAAAAAATAATGTGTCACATTCCGTAGACTTCTAGTTTTTCTATACAAAATTGTTAAACTTTTACAGGTATACACAATAGGTCAAATAGCCTAACAACAAAATATTAAAATTGACCGGAATAACCCAAATAAACTTGTATATTTATTTTTAACATTACCTACTCGAAATTCTGTTATCTGCAAAAAGCAGTTCTATTCTTCACATTTGTCTTGTTCTTGCGATTTGGTGAATTACCTACCGACCAAGGCGAATGCGTACCCGGTGGTAGCAAAGCGAATTCAACCCATTAGCCGTGCTGAAGAATGTCAAGTCAAAAAAAAATTTCTTTGAATTCGATTAACTGACATATTAAAGTACAAGGAAAATAATCAAGAAGAAGCAATAAGCTGTTGGGACTGAATTCGCCTTGTTATCGCCTGTTCGACATTTTCCACTGCCGTCTGTAGTTGGCGAATTTCTTTAGTTTCACGCAAGGCGAATTCAGTGCCAGGTGTTGTTATCCCAACAGCTGATTGCTTCTTCTTGATTATTTTCCATACAACAACGCCTTTGTACAACATGTCAGTTAATCGAAATTAATTAAAATTTTCTTTTGACTTGACATTCTGCTGTATGGCGAATTTGTTGAATTCGCTTTGACATCACCTTGTATCAGATGCGTCATGCGTGAAACCAAATCAAAATAAAACTATCATTGATTTGGATAAAGTGGATGGAACATAATCAACAAGAATCAATCAGCTGTTGGGATAACTATACCTGGTAGTGAATTCGCCTTGGTTTCACGTCCCTGGTATTCGCCGTTTGTATGATGGAATTAGATACATACATTCGATTCATTGACATAACCTCACTTTTTCGGCAACTAAATCACATATGTTCTTGCAAAGATGGAAGCTGATATGGAAATGTGTTTATCTTTTAATCATTTTCAGTACTAACTAAAACTATAAATAGTTCTGTTGATATATTTTTTTTTTTGACACTACCGAATACTTTAATTATAAAGCACTATTAATGAGGACGAAAATAAAGTTTGTTCTGTAGAATACGATAACTGTAATCCTCATTTAAGAATTTTGAAATTACGATTACTGTAGCCGTTAATTAAAGCACAATCACGATTACAGTAAGTATTTAAATTTTTTTAATTTCGATATTATTAAGGTTAACGGGGATAATGAAAATAGGAATTTTTAATAGAAACTATTTTAAAACCAATTTTTAGTTACATTTACATGCAAAATTATTTATCTGGCTCAGGATCTTTGCCGCCGGATGATGACGATTTGATCCAGATAAATCCCGAAAGATATATTGATCAATTTGGGGGCCAGATAATTTATTTATTTTCTTTTTTAGTCAAGACTTTTTTAAAATATATGTCGCTGCATGGCTAATGGCCTTATACGTGAAATGAACCACAACAGCGACATCTGCCTATCAAAACTCATATGCAAACAATTTTCAGAAACTCTGATTCTGAAGTTGCTCAATGATCCAGATTATTGTACATTTTCTATACCTAATGCTGTCCTGCCGGGGTCACATAAGTGTGGTTATTTTTCTATGGTGGAATATGCATTACACCACACTGTTCGCCGTCAATTCGTTAAGGAAAACAAATTGCTGTCATTCAAATTTCTTTTCAGGCACGTGTGTTTATTATTGCAGTTGCAGATATGTCCACACTAAAAAGAAAACGTATTTCAAAGAAAACCAAGTCAGCTTGGCGAAAAACAGATATTAAAGATGTTGAGGAATTTTTGGAAGACAAGCGACAGGAGGAGCGCATTGGGTAAGGAACTTTGTGGGAAGATACGAGATAAAGAAACTGGTTAAACTTTTTAATTATAGCTCATATGCAGATAAAAAGGACGAGGATCTCTTCATCGAAGATACACTGTCAAAACGTAAACAGCCTGTGATTACTGAGAAGCGAAAGCGCAAATTAAATGCTCAAAAACCGTTACGTTCTTTGGAAGCACTTAATAATACTTCAAAAGTGCAGGATCCAATTGTTAAAAGGTAACTCAATCGGAGAAGTAAATATGATTAATAATATACATCCAATCCAAACAGAAATCGAGTACGACAAAAGAAGAATGGTCGAATCATTGAGGAGGAAGTACGCAATCCTACTAAGCCACGACACTTACAGGCGAACAAAGATAGGGAACGTTACTATCAATCGGTAGAAAAGAAATTAAGCAAAGGTCGTAGTTCCAAAGTGGCGGACAAAGATATATGGTTAGATGAAGATTTTCGTGATAAGTTCCCAGGTTTAAAAGATGAAAAAGGCTGGATAAGCGAAGAGCTGGCATTGCATGTCGTGAAAAACATTGGAAAGCCAGTAGTTAAAGTGCATGATAGCATACGTCATCGCACAACAAAATCTAAGTGGGTAACTAACACTTCTTATTTTCCGTACACATTTTTATAAGTATATAACTTGATCATGATTTACAGAAAATTTGAAGCACCACATCCTGGTATGAGCTACAACCCATCGTTGGAAGATCACCAAAAACTCTTAAAAACAGTAGCAGAACGCGAAGAAAAAATTATAAAAGTAGAAGAACATTTAAAACGCGTCACTACTAAAATGTTTACGAAAGTCACACCCGAAGAACGTAATAGACGGCGGATTGAAGAAATGCGTTCTGGTTTAGATGATGACGAGGCAGATGAAAATGACCACGCAAAAGATGGTGAAGATGACGGGCCTTATAAAACCATTAATCCACCTGTGGAAAATAAGAGGAAAAGTAAAAAGTCACGACGTAAAGAATTGCAACAAAAAGAGTTGAAGAAAAAGCATGCAGAAAAGAACGCGCTCAAGAAACAAATTGCCGATTTAAACAGGTGAATACAGATAACGGACGAGGTGAAAGTTCTACTGGAAGATTTTTGTTGTTCCTAGGATCCTATATAAAGATATTCTAGACCTAAAGAGAAACCGACTGTAACGATTCCGATAGGCAAAATTGTTACTTTTCATTACCTCGAATACCTATATTCGCAAAATTTTTAACGCATATACTTTTATTTGAAATAAATTAATATTTTCTTTTCATTAAGGATCAAGTCAATAAAAGCCGAAGTAGTAGCTGAAGCGGAGAAACTAAACGCACTGAAAAAACATCGTAAAAAGGTCGAACTAAAGAAAAAATTCGAAACGAAACGTTTGGGTCGCCTTAAATTTGTTGAACCAGATGTAGACGTTAATATGCCTGAAGATATACCCGGAAATTTGCGTAATGTGAAACCTGAATCTAGTTTGCTGGTCGATCGCTTTAAAAATTTCCAAAAACGCAATATTCTGCCAGTGAGTGTGGCAACCGGAAAACAAAAATCAAAGAAGGTGAAACGCTTCCCACGTAGTTCACACAAAGACCCCGGCGTATCATTTCAGATGATACGTGAGCAACGAAATTCATCTAAAATATAGCAATATACACTTCTCATAAATTTTGATAAATAAAAATAAAAAATAAATAAATTTTGAAAAGCATTTATAAATACATATACATACATATAACGTATCCCTCCCAGCATTCTCTATCGTACAAGTCACTCATTCGATACGACATTTCTGAAGAAATTATAGCCGGAGATATCGCAGTTGCTTCGAATTCTTATTAGCTTTTGGAAAGAACTGTTTCGAACAAAGCGAAACGGAATTTAGATACGAAAGCGACATAGCATTTTGATACTATTTCGATAGCAAGTAACTAAATCGATATGACGAAAGGTGTAGATGAAGACAAAAGTGTAAAGAAATCTAAACAGCCATTCTTGAGGCAAAGAGCGAAGCCATCGCCAGTAAGGTGGGTTAACAGGAAGCGCCACTGTAAAGTCAGCTGATTAAAAATTGCTCATGAATTTGTGCCCCATAAACAAGACTGCGGTGCACATATAAACGTCCTTGCAAAATAAAGGGGTAGAGAAAGTAATGGGATAATATTTACAAAAAACTTCTTTGTTCTTGTCATTCACCATAATAATGTGAAATAAAAAAAATTTTATTGAAAATAGTTTTGAAAAATTATTGAAATCTCAACAGGCATTTCTGTAAATGTTTTGAAAAGTAACTTGAAGTAAATTTGCTGTATTAAACGATATATAAGCGTTTTGAAAAACAAATATATTTTAAATTTTTTCAGAAATATTTTATAAGCGTTGAGGACAAATGTTATTAAATAATTTAGCTGTGAAAGTAAATTGTAAATGTTTACAAACATATAAGAGAAGGCTATTTGTCAATATTTTTGATCTTGGAAATTTCAAATTATTTTCATTAACGTTTGTTCATGAGATAGAATGGCTGCATTTAAACAGTTTCTTGGATTCTCCAACAACCCATTACAATTGCAGCCATTTTTCATTTAATACGACCGACATCCCCAAGGAAACCATTTTTAACAAACTTTCTCTTAGAAATTTTTCAAAAGTTTACATTTATAAGCTTAAAAGCAACGAGCCCGTCTCGATTATTTCACGTTTATTTCTAAAAAAAAATTGTAAACGAAAAACGTGTGTCGCAGCTGTTACATCATGGCAAGAGACGATAAAATTATCAGAAAATTGCACTTCTAAGGCCCGGTTTATCAGAAGTTGGTTAAGCTAAATGCGGTGGCACATTTTTCATACAGATGCGTTTAACACAAGCTTCCCAAGGCAGTCGGTTCTATGTACCGGAGCGACTCGGGATTTTTCCCGACCAAGGACTGTCATTTCAGTGTAACCCCATTTAATTTGTTTCGTCCCTCCCACAAATTGTCATCCTCCCAGCAGCTCCTTGCAGCAGGACTGCTCCATATTCTCTTGCTCCGGGAAGGTATCGAATCCAATCCGGGTCCGTCTCCTGACCCCGGCCCTGAGAAATGGTTTTGCTGCATCTGCCGGAAAAGAATCTTTTTAGGACGGTCATACTCTGTTCAGTGTGTCTCGTGTAAGGGATGGTTGCATCGGACAGGTTGTTCTGGGCTTGATCCCAAAACCCGACGTCCACGTAACTTTTATAAATCTTTTGTGGCTCCTTGTTGTTCACGCCCAAGGGCGCCCCGTAGTCTACGTCTAAGCGCCCCAGCATTACCTTCCAGCAGCCCCGCTGCTCAGCAAGCCACAACAAGTACCCGCTGCTGCTCGCGCCTTACGGCGCCAACAACTCAAACAGCTGCTACCACTCATAACTACAATCTTCGTAGTAGAGTCGGAAGCAATGCTGAGCAACAGCCCCTGCCCCCGTCTTCTCCCCCCCTCTTTTCCGGCAGCAATCGTGTAGGTCAGGGAAACAGACTCTTAGTCCCTACCTCCGTTTGCACCGTTTGCCAGCACAGAATATATATGTTTGCGACATCCGCCCAATGCAGCTCCTGCCTTGGGTGGTGCCACTTTCCTAGATGTTCTGGTCTCCGCGACGGCAACCCCTCGACGGGTTTCATCGCGCCATGTTGCCAGGTCGCAAACCCAAATCATCCGGGTACCCCAATGCTTCCCAAGGACGCACAGTCCCAGGGCCACAACAGCAATTGCGTCCTGGCCTTCCTCAACCCAGGCGTAGTCACCCGTCACTTACCCCCAGAGTGGCGACGTCTCCCCTCATGCACTTCAGAATTCTGCAGTTAAACTGTAATGGACTAACTGGGAAGATTACGGAGATAGTCAATTTCATGAAGCGGCACAACATCCGCATCGCTGCGATTCAAGAGACTAAACTCACAGCACGATCTGCATTGCAGACCTGCTCTGGGTATAATGTCCACAGAAAAGATCGCGAGAGCGGAAATGGAGGCTGCCTCGCGTTTATAATACACCACTCTGTGCAATATCACATATTTGATCCTGGCATCGACCGCAGGGACAACGTCTTAGAACGTCAAGGCCTATCTGTCCGGTCAGGCGATGCAAACCTAGAAATCATCAACATCTACATCCCCCCTGCCACCTGTTGCCCCAGTGGATACCGCCCTAATATCAGAGCCTTACTCACTGGAAACAATCGCATTATTTTAGGCGACTTCAATGCCCATCATGATCTATGGCATTCAAATTTGCGGGCGGACAGTAGGGGCGAGATGTTGGCGGATCAAATAGAAGAAACGACGTTCCGCACAATAAACGGAGACGCCCCCACACGTATGGTAGGAAGCTGTCTCAGTTCGCCAGATATCTCAATCGTGAGCGCAGAACTCGTAAACTGCGTCAACTGGCAGCCGATGGTATCATTGGCATCCGACCACCTGCCTATACTTGTTTCGCTTGTACCGCCGACTTCATCGTCACCGAAAAACGCACTTTCATAAACTTTAAAAAAGGAAAGTGGGAAGAATATAAATCCTTTACAGACAACCTCTTTGCTGCCCTCCCTATCCCGACTGATGCCCGCCAAGGGGAGCGTGCCTTCCGCAAAGTTATTGAATCCGCCTCGGCACGTTTCATTCCCGCCGGGAGAATTCCCGAAATCCGGCCCCACTTCCCGGCGGAGGCCGCAAACTTAGCGAGAGAACGTGACCTTATAAGGCAGCTTGATCCAGGCGACCCCCAAATAAGGGATATAAACCAACGCATCAGATTGCTTGTGGATGAACACAAGCGGGCGAAATGGGAGGAGCACCTAAGAGGTTGTAACCTCTCTACCGGTGTGGGTAAACTTTGGTCCACCGTAAAGTCCCTATCGAATCCGACTAAGCACAAAGACCAAGTTTCCATCGCCTTTGGCGACAAAGTGCTGTCGGATGCGAAAAAATGCGCGAGCGCTTTCTGCCGACAATATATAATGCATCCTACGGTCGACAAAGATAGACGGAGAGCCAATAGACGCGCACATAAACACAAATTCAGCGCGTCACCAATCACCATCACCGCTAAAGAGGTTGAGGACGCCATTGGTCGTGCTAAACCATCCAAAGCAGTGGGCCCAGACGGCATAGCCATGCCGACGCTTAAAAGCCTAGGGAAAGAGGGTTTCAAATATTTAGCGCAGGTCTTCAACCTGTCTCTTTCCACCTTTGTCATACCCGAGAAATGGAGAATGGCCAAGGTGGTCCCGCTACTAAAGCCTGGTAAACCAGCTAACATAGGAGAGTCGTATCGTCCGATATCTCTCCTATCGCCAGTAGCAAAGACGCTCGAAGCCATTTTGCTCCCTTATTTCCAAGCAAATTTGCAACTAGCCTCCCATCAGCATGGCTTCAGAAAACTCCATAGCACTACCTCCGCGCTAAATGCCATTAGCACCCAGATAAATTGCGGTTTAAATCAAAACCCCCACCATAGAACAGTACTCGTAGCGCTAGACAATTAAAAGCTTTTGATACGGTCAACCATGGCTCGTTACTGCAAGACCTGGAAGGGTCTACCCTTCCCCCATGTCTTAAAAGGTGGACCGCAAATTATCTGGGTGGTCGGCAGGCATCGGTGCTATTTAGAAACGAAACATCAAAGCCAAGGAGAATTAAACAAGGGGTGCCACAGGGTGGTGTCCTATCCCCACTTCTGTTTAATTTCTACATATCTAAGCTACCTTCACCACCGGAAGGAGTCACAATCGTTTCCTACGCCGATGACTGCACAGTAATGGCCACAGGCCCAGGCCCACAGATCGATGAGCTATGCAATAAAATAAACGGCTACATCCCTGATCTCTCCAGTTTTTTCGCCTCGCGAAACCTGGCATTATCACCGACTAAATCTTCCGCGACCTTATTTACAACATGGACGTCCCAAATGTCGACCATTTTGAACATCCACGTCGATGGCTCTACGCTACCGACTGTCCTACACCCCAAAATCTTGGGTGTGACGTTTGATCAGGATCTACATTTTGGTGAGCACGCAGCCGCAATTGTTCCGAGAATTCAGAGCCGTAACAAAATCCTCAAATCTCTTGCTGGCAGTACTTGGGGAAAAGATAAAGAAACGCTCATGACTACATACAAAGCAATTAGCCAGCCGATTACGTGCTACGCGTCACCATATGGTCGCCAAGCCTTTACCCACTGGAAGAAGCTACAGGCCTGCCAAAATACTGCTCTCAGAATTGCCACGGGCTGTCTTCTTATGTCCCCAGAACACCATCTACATAATGAGGCGAGAATACTCCCTATCAGGGAAAGAAACGAGATGCTGACCAAACAGTTCCTGTTGAATACCCAGAAACCTGGGCATCCCAACAGAAATCTGATTGACGAGCCAGCACCGCCTAGGGGCTTAAGGAGTCATCTCCGTAAGCATTTTGAGGAAATACGGCATCTGAGAACACAGCCGTATGAAGCGAAAAAACACAAGCAGGTCCTTGGTGAACTCCACAAACAGGCGTCGGACCTTTATTCCGGGAATTGCCCGGTGAACCCAGTACTCAAGTAAAGTATCCAAAACTTGCGGAAGAGGAACGCATACTCCCCAGGGAAACGCGTGTCACTCTGGCTCAACTTCGTTCTGGATACTGTAACAGGTTAAACTCTTACCTATCCAGAATCAACCCCGACATACAAAATGTATGCCCCGCTTGCAATGTGTCCCCACATGACACCAACCATCTCTATAATTGTAATGTGGAACCAACGCCTCTAACACCCCTTTCCCTATGGTCCACCCCTGTTGAAACAGCAAGTTTCCTTGGACTCCCGTTAGAGGATATTGATGACAGTTTGTGATCGGTCGCGTCTATTAGGTGGGGCGAAGCACTGCTACAACAACAACAACAAGCTTATGCCATAGATGAATGGATTTGCAACTCTTTGTTTCGAGAGAGCGCTGTCAAAATGCACATTTTTTATAACATTTATTAATGATGCCACTCCAAACAAAAATGAATAGATCAGAAAATGGGGATTTTTGACATACATTTCGGCGATTATAGTTTCAATCATTTAATAAAATGATAGTCGTAAAATATTTATTTCCTTAAAGTTATTTTAAAATAATACGACTAGTTAGAGTTAAATATAAACAAATCTAAGTAAAACTAACATTTCGATTAAATTAATTAGTCAAATATTGTAACGCACTTAACTCGCAGTGAAAACCATATATTCTTTTAAATTTCAGTAAATCGGAGCTATGATATAATAGTTAACATTATTTAATGGATAGGGCTTATCCTGCATGTCTGGCGTTCCAGGTTCTGTGATCAAAATGGGCTGGTTGCATCGGGAGTTCATATTTACAAAACCTATTTTTAGTGATAACTATTGAATGAGAAATAAGATTTACCCTACGCCTTCGAACTAATAATACTTACACTAAAACAAGTATTTTTATCCTTTTTCCCATAATTTTTGAACGCTATTCTACAGTTGTAGGTCAAACTAAAGTTTACCAAGATTTTTGGCACGTTTTTCGTTTTGGCTGGCACATTTTTTGTTCTGGCACCCGCTTCAGCTGGCGCGAGGTATTTATCTGTTATTGTTGCCAGCAACAACTAGGAGATAAATCCCTCGTGAGAGCGAAAATATGAGAGCGTAAACAAAAGATTCGTATCAATCTAATCTATGCTTATGCATTCCAATAACATCGCCACAATCAACCAAGATGTTGCGTTTGTAAATATGAAGGAACTTCAGACTGGGGAATTGAAGTTTATTACGCCTTGCCCATTCACATACAAAATTTCGCGAAGCACTGTTGTAAATATTCTCTCTATACAACAAAAATACTTGCTAACTTATTTTGTGTCGTATTCGATTGTAATATTGCAGTTTTTAATTGTGAAAAATGTTAGAAAATTTAGCAACCAGTGGAAAAAATAATTTCACTTGCAAAGTGTGCCAACACCCTTAGCCAACGCAAGTGTCAAATTCTTCTTCTTATTCCCCCCTATTGCGAGTGTCGATCGGAATAGAATCGACAATTTGTCGATTAAATTTTTTGCATTTAATATTATTACTATACAAATTAATAGCCAAATCTTTGGACCATTATAAACAGTTATTTTATACAAGAGAGATTTTGCTATTTTTTCAACTTTTCGATGTATATAACATAATTTGTATACATTATAAAGATAATCGATTATCGCTCAGCGGTCGACTATCTACTGCAATCGACACTCGCAATAGGGGTGATTATTTGCTTGGAAAAAATTGGGGAGTTGGCTGCTTTTCAATATCAGATGGCGCTAGTGTCGCTCATTCTAGCATTCTCCATAAAAATCCATGCAATCTACTCATAATGCATAAGCATGTATTAAACTCATCTATATGAAAAACTGCTTATTGTCGGAGCTGTAAGCTTAAACCAAGTTTGCTTAAACTCTAGTCAAATTTAAACTCCAGTTAAACTACTTAGCAGTTTTCAGTCACAGTTTAAGGCCGCTTTGGTTTTTTATCTATAGATAATTTGTAGATGCGACAACAGCTGGATTTTGCTTACCCAACAAACATTTAAAAGATATTTCTCTCGCGAAATATATATCTAGTTCTGGAGGAGATATCCAAATCATTATCTAGTTATTCTTAAACCATATAGCTCTCAAGTTGATATCCAACTTCATTCTCCAATCACTATCCAACCCTTGAGAAATTTTGTAAATTGTATAGTTCTCGAGTTGATCTCCAACGTCATTAGCATTTTCAAATTATTATCAACCTTTGGGAGATTTTGAGAAATGTACAGTTCGCAAATGAATATTCAACACGTTTCTCCAGGGCGAGCTGAGGTGAAGTTGAAAAAAAAATCACCAAGTTGGTACCACCAAAGCCAACAGCTATTCAGACCAATTCTAAATATTCTCGCGGAATTTTGTTCTCGCGGATTTTTTTTATTCCCGCGGAAAAATTCCTCCAATTCTTTTCTCCTAGGGAGAAGAAAAATTGGGGAATAGGAATTTCGAATTTTCGAAGTCACCTGTTTTGTCAATTGAAATTTCGCTGCGCATTTCTTATTTTGTTTAAAAAATTGAAAAGTTTAATTATTGTTCCGAATTTGTTTGAAATTAAGAAATAATGTATAAACAATGCACATTATTGCATTTCATGTGGTATTCACTGAAATGAGTAATGAATTGGTGCCACAGCAACCTCAACAGAGGAGCATAAGAAGACGGCGGGATAATACAAATCCGTCGGAGTTGCCTGCTTTCATTCTGCAAAGCAATTTTCTGGCGGCCACGTCGAGTTGAGTTCGCCGTTCGCCATATGCCAAAATCTAATTAAACCTTCTTAAAAAATCCTTGCGCAATTTCTGGATGGCTGCATCAAATATACAAAGAGCTCTTCCGTTGCTTATGATATACTTTTCGACTTAAAGAATATTGTGGTTGTTGTTGTTTTTGTATTAACAGTGAGAATATTGTGGTAGAATGTACATATTTTAGCAAAAATTTGTGCAAATAAGTGTTCTTTCTTAAAAGAACCAATTTCCTTTAACTATTTTGATGCATTCCCTTTAATTCAACAAGTGAAAAAGCTCCTAAGAAATGGCAGAGAAATCTCCCTCTCACATCCATTCATAATACCTACTTTTCTCCCATAATCGGTTTCCGCTTTTTCGAACATTGTTCAGAATAGGAGGAAAGGGAGAAGTGAAAAAACTCACAAGGAATTTTTATTTAGAATACGAGGAATGGGAGAAGGGAAAAAACTCGCACGGAATTTTCGTTTAGAATTGGGCTGATTTATTGTGAGAAATAAACACCTGATTTAAAGCAGTAATGAAGCGTAATTTATCAAAAATATACATATTTTATTTTCGTAAACATACTGTAGTATGTAAGCATTTGAGTCCAGTTAGAGAATCACAAGTTGTTAATTAAATTTTTTCAACTTAATAGCATTTTTCGCTTTATAAAAAATTCTCTCTTTTGCAGAGTACACTATGAATCTCAAGTTGAGCCACTGTATCGTAACAACTCTTGAGATTTTAGAGGTATGCTAGTTATCAACATGAGCTCTAATGGTACTCAAGCCCAAATGCTTGTTGGGTTTATTCGACACCATTTCGAACGAACTCAAATCACCGATAGGTTAACTAGAGTTTAACCATGCCAGATCGGCCGTTAAAGTAGACTGAAAAACTACAGAATAAGTTTAAGCGTAGTTTAACTGACAAACTTAGTTGAACTTGTACTGAAAAACCGGGCCTAAGTTGAAAACTGGAAGTTTAAACATAGAATGTTAGAAATTCGTTTTTTCCTTTAATTATACCATTTAATAGGCACCCAAAAAATACAAGGAAATGCTTAAATATAATTGTGACTAATAATTTTATTATAAAGTATGGCAAACAGTTTGGCGTAATAAAAGAAGCCAAAAACGTAGATTTAGGTGTTTTTGAGATCGCCTAATTTAAATTGAATACTTCCATTTGACGGGTCTAGCTCTGCCGTACTACGGTGAGGAACTAGCACTTCACTGGTTAATTTCTTTAATAAATTAATTTTTTGTTTCTTTGGCTTTAAATATAGGCAGTGTTTTTCTTGCATTAGAGCTACATTCCTACTACAATTATTTATCAGCTTTACTAAATGGGTCGTTTTTAATGCATATCACATTCCTAATTTACGCCAAAATTTACTCATACGTGTATTATTGGTATCAAAAATGCTTTGCAGCATAAATACCTGTATAAGTCCTACAGATATCATAGCTATAATCTGCATTAGTGACCACATATTGACTTTATTATAGTTTGCTTCTGCCAAATTGCGATCGCGTGCTTCATTGGAGCGTAACATATTCAAAATTTGATGCGCTTTCGATAAATGTATATGTACGCGTCCAACATATTCTAAAATTTCATGTACTTGGATTTCATAAAGCTCTTCTGGAGTCTTGGCCGTCGAAACCTTATTCCAGTCATTGTTATTGCTTGATTGTCCTTCTTGCTCAATAATAAGCTCAAAGAACACAGTTTTGCGATGGTACGAACTAAATGTATTATCAAAACAAAAACCATAGTCACCTTCCTTGTTTGCCCCGTGCCGATGTATATTCTCGGGTTTTTTATAGTCGCTTACAATTATTAGACCAATTGGATCGATCATTGAGAAGCTAATGTCTAGGTCGCCATGTCCACCATCAATTACTTGATATTCTATGTCGATGGTTTCGCCAATATGAACTTGATGATAGAAGCACTCATTCTTACCAGCCTCAACATAAATCGTCATTTCTTTTTCGTATCCACGCACAATGTCACAAATTGTTATGAGCATTAGCAATAATGGACATAATTGAAAACTTTTCATCATCTGGAAAAAGCAAAAGAATGTGCTATGTTAAAAATAGAAATGAAAATCTGAAATAACTACCATTTCGCGGCTTTTCCAAACAAATTGAACAAATGTTAACTGCAAATAAAGAAGAAAAGCGGTCAAGGTAACAGCTGTTTAATAGCAGGGTGCAGAGTTGCATGCAGAGAAAAATGTCAAACTATCGCTTTGCCCATTGTACAGGTTTACAAGTATGATATGTATGAGAGGGAAACAATTTCTTTCCCTTTCTAACACACGACAGTTTGACACTTCGGTCAGTGTCCAACTAGCGTGGAACCCAGTGGAACATGAGTTTTGACACTGAACGAAGTGTCAAAATTACCGGGGTTGCTTCGTCGAAAGCGACACAGGGAAACAAAATAAGGAGCGGAATATCAGATATGGGTTGCTGTGATAGTAAATTTTTTTGAACGAATTTAGTATGAAAATGTACTGCACCTATATGGGTCCTACAGAAAATAATACAAAAGTCTTGAATTGGGCTATCTGAGGACACGTAGTTATTCCAGTATTAAGAATACAAAAACGGGTGCTAAGTTTTTCTACCCGCTCAAAAGTTCTCCTCGAAAACCAGTTTGAAACCGAGGTCGACTGCAATAACCCGTCCAAAAATGTGGAAAGAGAAATGAAAAGACGCGTTTTATCCTGTTATCAATAGTCCAAAGGCAAAAAAGTATTCGAATTATTGGAAGCGAGGCAAAAACGCGTCTATTACCCTGCAAAAACGCTCCACGTCATTTTACTTGTCATTTTACGGTCATTGTGACTTTCTGTAGCGGTTATATTCATAGTCACGTTTGCATGGGCGTGATGAACTTTTGTGACCAAATTTTCCGTTTCGTTCCTATTAATGTGATCGTGCATTCCGCTCCCACTTATAGGATGTGAGCATAGCACTGTGCTGCTCACACACGTCACAATGCTCGTCAAATGGCGGTCATTTTTCCGTCATTTCACTCTACATTTTCGAGCCATTTGACAATCAATTTTACTGCGGTTTTACCATTTATATAACCGCCATATATTGTGAATTTTACCTGCAGATTTACTTTACCTGGAGCAGCCATATGAATAAAATATGAACCAAAAAAATTGAATTTTCAATATTTATTATTTTCAATATTATTATATATGTACATGAAATTGGAACTTATATTAATCCAGTTCATATAAAACAGAAGAACTTTAATAATAAATAAACTCGCTTAATTGGTTTTTGTTTTCCAATCTCTTCTAAGCGAGCAAAAAAATAATATTAAGCTTTAGACAAAACTCCAATTATTTGAATAATCTACAACTTAAAGCTTAGTAGAAATTCAGATCAAGAATATTCAAAGGTGTCGTGGATCCGATTGCTGTCGTAATTGATGAACTTAAAAATGTACGACTAGTAATTGAGTCAGACTTATTATTGTTCTAAATCTAATCATTCAAGCAATAATTCTGCAACCCATAGCAGGAGTATTGATTGGTTTCAAATCTAATTCCAACAGCAATCGTACCACGACATACTTTATTATATATGCACATGAAATTGTAACTTAAATTAATACATTTCATATAAAGAAAAGTAAGTACTTTAATAATAACATAAACTCTCTTAATTGGTTTTTGTTTTCCAATTGAAATCTTTTTTAAGCGAGCAGAACATAATTTTAAGCTTTAGAAAATACTCCAATTATTTGAATAATCTACAACTGAAAGCTTAGTAGAAATTCAGATTAGGTTTACTCTTTTTTCAGATCAAGAATATTCAAAGGTGTCGTAGAATCCGATTGCTGTCGTAATTGATGAATTTAAAAATGTACGACTTGTAATTAAGGCAGACTTATTATTGTTCTAAATCTAATTATTCAAGCAATAATTCTACAACCCTTAGCAGGAGTATTGATTGGTTTCAAATCTAATTCCGACAGCAATCGTATCACATCCCTTATTATATATGTACGTGATATTGCAACTTAAATTAATACTGTTGATATAAAGAAAAGTAAATACTTTAATAATAAATAAACTCTCTTAATTGGTTTTTGTTTTCCAATTGAAATCTTTTCCTGTGCAAGCACATCGCTAACCTGTGTTGGCAAAAGATATGATTATACTGTCTTCGATAGATAGTCGGACGAGCCGTTACTCGGCGAAGTAGAGATGACCGTTGTGTCGGTGGCAGCTGTTACAACAGCAGTTTCTAACTTTACACCATCCGTACAGTGTGATGAATGCTTCACTGCCTTTTCCAATTGCTTGGCGCCAGCAATTTTTGCTGTTTGTAAAGCTTTAGCTGTAATGCAAATATATAGATGGGTTAAAGTGGTTTTCGTATGTTATTCAACAACTCACCCTATACCATCATCACAGCCTCCTCATCGATTTTGAATATGTGTACTGTTTCAGTATTCATACCCAGTCCGTTTGATGCAATATTTTCGATTTGATGAATATGTATACTATCCGTTAGGCAGACAATTAGGTGCGTTCGATTCATTCATATACTGTGGGTATTTGAGCCGTAGACGCAATTCATATATTGTAACATTTGTAAACAGTTGGGTTTCTCTGCTGTCACCATCACCACTAGAGAGCTATTGAAGAAACGCTCGACCAAGATATGTTGCGATTTACACGCATATATTTTTTCCACCTTGTCAGTTATTGATGGAGAAAATGCGAAAGCCATATTTACCATCCAATACGGAAATAGAACTGTAGAGGAAGAAACATTTTATAAAATTTAATAAAATCAAAAAATGATAGTTGTGCTAAAATGGGGTAAAGTATCGTATGTTAAAGTATAGCGAAGTTTGAATAGGTCTCATTCTTCATTCTTAGAAACATGTACGAAGGTACCTCGTAAGATATTAAAAATCCTCAACGCTTTTTTGCAATAACTTAAAAAAAAACTCATATTCATCAAATTTCTGTTTTACTTCTACATATCAATAGCTACCTTTACCACCAGAACGAGTCACTATTGCTTCTACACCTATGCTATTGTTTCCTACACCGATGAGCTTTGTAATAAAATAAACAGCTATCTCCCCAATCTCTCCAGTTTTGTCGCCTCGCGAAACCTGATATTGTAACCAACCAAATTATCGGTGATCTTATTTAAAACATGGCTGCGCCAAATGTCGACCATATGACATTACCCTACCGACTGTCTTACACCTTAAAATTTTGGGTGTGACTTTCATCGGGATCTACATTTTGGTGAGCACGCAGCCGCAATTGTTCCGAGAATTCAGAGCCGTACCAAAATCCTCAAATCCCTCGCTGGCAGTACCTGGGGAAAGGATAAAGAAACGCTCATGACTACACACAAAGCAATTAGCCAGCCGATTAAGTGCTTTGCGTCACCCATATGGTCGCCAAGCCTAAAAATTACCCACTGGAAGAAGCTACAGGCCTTCCAAAATACTGCTCTCAGAATTGCCACGGGCTGTCTTCTTATGTCCCCAGAACACCATCTGCATAATGAGGCGAGAATACTCCCTATCAGGGAGAGAAATGAGATGCTGACCAAACAGTTCCTGTTGAATACCCAGAAACCTGAGCATCCCAACAGACATCTGATTGGTCAACCAGCACCGCCTAGGGGCCTAAGGAGTTATCTCCGTAAGCATTTTGAGGAAATACGGCTCCTGAGAATCCAGCGGTATGAAGCGAAAAAACACAAGCAGGTCCTTGGTGAACTCCATAAACAAGCGTCGGCCCTTTATGCTAGGAATTGCCCGGTGAATCCAGTACTCAAAGAAAAGTATTCAAACCTCGCGGAAGAGGAACGCATACTCCCCAGAGAAAAGCGAGTCACTCTAGCTCAACTTCGTTCTGGATACTGTAACAGGTTAAACTCTTACCTGTCCAGAATCAACCCCGACATACAAAATGTATGCCCCGCTTGCAATATGTCTCCACATGACACCAACCATCTCTTTAATTGTAATGTGGAACCAACGCCTCTAACACCCCTTTCATTATGGTCCCCCCTGTCGAAACAGCAAGTTTCCTTGGACTCCCGTTAGAGGATATTGATGATAATTTCTGATCGGTCGCACCTATTGGATGGGGCGAAGCACTGCTACAATAACAACGTGTGAAAGATGGTTGCATCATTCGTTTGTTGTTCCCTGTTGCTTTGCTAATATTTTTTTCTCAATTTTAAACAAATTCGCAACAATAACTAAACTTTTAATTTGTTAACAAAAATAGAAATGCGCAACAAAATTTCAATTGGCAAATCAGCTGACTTCGAAGATTCGAAATTCCTTTTCCCCAATTATTGTTCTCTCTAGGAGAAAAGAATTGGAGGAATTTTTCTGCGGTGCTATTAAGGCAATGACCTTTGACCTCGAGTAATTTTTTTAGCTCGAATAGGATAGATGGGGACTTTTAATTTTAATATTTTTATGGTAAACTAGAGGTCCTCGCTAAAATTTGGCTTTGTAGTAATTTTTGTTATTTTAATTGTCTAAATTAGCCGTTCTAATATTAAAATCGCCACTCTCAATACAAATCAAAAAACAAGTATGAAAAAGTTGTTAACGTTACAGTGCTTATGGATTCATTTTAAGAGTGCATTAAAAGAAAAAAGTTTTGTTAAGCACATGTTTAAAAAGGAAAGGAAAGGTCGGTAAAAATGAGACTTACCATATATTCATATCGGCTGCTGAGTGGAATATCACCAAATCTCGGCTGCCGTTCCCAAAACTTCCTTTCTCAGAATTCGTTTGAAGAACGCCCTATCTTAGAATTTGTTTCATAAACACTCCAGCTATTATCAAAATGTGTTGTATTTGAGCTCAGATCGGTCATTTTTGAAGCCAAATCTGAGTTAGGGCATTCTTCAACCGAATTCTGTGATAGGGCTTTTCTAATATTCGGGGTTATTCAAATATTTTCTGAGAAAGGTGCTTTTCGAAACGGCACCCGAGACCGGTTGATATTGTTGTAGCAGTGCTTCGCCCCACCTAACTGCTACAACAACAACCGGGTGATATTCCAATCAGCAGGCGATATGGATATAAGGTTTCATTTAGTTGTCCCATTTTTACTGAGCTTTTGTTTTTGTGCCTTTCGTTTTACCGATATGTTTAGATATGTTTTTTTATTAACTTTTAAAATAAATCCGTTTTTAACTGCCGGCCGTTCAAACTCTGAACCCTATTGTATATTCTTACGATTTCAATGAGAATGATTTCCCACACTCTGAGCACGAGTATGGTCGCTCGCCGGTATGCATACGTATATGGCGCTTTAGCTTAGATGAAGTTGTAAAATCTGTGAATTAACGATCAGTAAAATGAATATCATTTACAATCACAGTATTATAAACATTTACCCTTGTTGCAGAAATTGCACGTATATTTTCGTTTGGGTTTTGGCGGCTGCTGAATTTTAGTGGCCAAATTTTGCTTTAATTTAGCCTCCTCCTCCTTTAAGGCTGTCATATTTCGCTCCGCGTTTCTGGATCTTCGTCTTTGTGCGTAGTTAAATGCGTACGTAACTCCGTAAAGTGAGGAAAAGTTGATGAGCAAAACTCACATCTATGAATATTTTTGCCCAGATGTGTACGTAAATGCGACAGCACTGGATCGCTTACAGCAAAGTGCATTCGCAGTATTCGCATTTGTATGGTTTTCCACCGGTATGAGTACGTATATGACGGCGTAGATTTAGAGCATAGGTAAAGCTTTTTTTTTTAAAAGCTTGTTGTCGCTGAAATTTCACTGCCTTTTTGAGCGCTTTGAAAGCTTATGTGTGATGATGCATCATCACCACCCAAAGAACTATTAGACTGATCTTCGCAATTTTCCTCTAGTATAGTAGATGGTCTGAGAAGTGAAGTTTGTAAAGTGGTATCGCCCACTATTGTGGGATCCCACATTATAGATGGCGCTTCAATATCTTCTAGTAGTGTTACATCAATACTTTTTAAAGGAGTTTCATTATCCAATTGATGCTGCTCCTGTACGCATAAGTCATGCAATAGACGTTGCAGTGATTGTGCTTCTTCATCTATTTCTTGTAGTTCTAAGATTATATTATTAAATTTATACCACGCAATCTTATCAACTTTCAATATGTTGTATATTCACTTACCTTGTTTACAAAGGATTTTAAAATAGTTCCATCGGCGCTGCGCTTTTTAGCATCTTCTTTAACCATATCCTTGTTCTCGCTATGTATGTACTTAAATAGTGTGCTGTCAGGATCGGATGCTGTTTTATCACACATTTTTTCCAAAGCCATAAAACTTTCATCAGACGTACGTTGCTGTTGGCATTCAAATATAGTTTCGTCACAAGATGCCTTAGTTGAAAAATTATAAGGAATCCTCTTTATAGTGTTTGCATTGTTGGATTTATTTTCATCCTCCATTTCAAATAGTTTGTTCATTGCATTTCCGCTAACAGCAACGTTACTTTCGTGTTGATCCACATTCGCTACATGAGGAGCTGCGCGTGCTTCTAGCAAAGTTTGTAGATCCTCCTCTAAATCCAAGCTAAAACGTTGGCAAGATACCGGCTCTTTAGCAGGCGTTGTAGCCTTTCTAAATGTGTTCGTGAATCGAAAAAAAAATGTTGAAGATATTGTTTGTATTAATTTTTAATAATAGGTATATATTACCATGCTAAAGTGATTTATCTTTTTAAAAGTAAAGTAATAAAGTTCTACAAGCTAGTAGCTACTTTTTAGTCAAAGATTTGGAAAAATTTCAAATTCTTATATAGTAAGCCAATTTACTCTACAGTATTTAAAACATCCATCTCCATGCTCACTCGAATGGCTCATCATAAACAAGCATGCAATTTTAATGATATATTTATAAGCATTTACCGTTGCACGACAAGTAATTTCTTGACTTTTGCACGCCAAGCTTTATTTGCTTGAAATTTTTCCAATCCAAACATTTGTATTCAGGAAAATTGAAAAAGAGCAACAAACATCCAAGTTATATTTTGTTGAACCACAGCAGACAAGGCGCGATAATCTTCCAGGGTTTTCGTTACGAAATATCTTTTCCAGATAAGCTTATACCACTTGAGCACGCTACGTTGTGTTATTATTTTATCCAATAGTTTCTTAATGGTTGCCCCATCATTTGAAATTGTGGCCTTACCACTGGAATCAACAATATGCTTGTCCATATTAGGTGAACTCAATGTAGTGCGTACAGCATCCACAATTGAATGCGAGGTATTGATGTTGGATATGATGAATATTTTTTACATAAAAACTCATGTACCCAATACAAGTTCAGGCATACCGCCGATAACACACCTTTTAAACGACGTTGTGTCCAAATCACTTAGCGGTTTTTCTTCTATGATTTGTAGCAATTCTTCAACAAACGTTGGATCATGTATGGGATGCGACCAAAGTGGACCGCCCATCTATATTTGGGAATATAAGAAACAATTTGGTGTGAACAATTGGTGCCAGTTAACCCTCTGAAAAAGCGACTGACGCGCCTTTTTGAACGGACATAACCGTTTAAACGGTTAAGCACCAGTTAAGTAAGAAGGAAAAAATTTGATTTATTCGAGTTTAAATACTTAAGTGGGATAGTGAAACTTACATGATGTTTATCACCGCAATGCGCACAATTTGTATTAACATTTGGTCCAGTTGGTATACCGAATTTTTCTTCCGCATTGCCTTTATCTGAGATCTTGCTTTTTACAATACCCATAGGCTGTAGCGTATAGGTATCACAACCAGTGCATTGAAATACCATTCATTGTTTGCTGTGTTCATAATATAAAGATATGGTAAGTAATTGGATTGTGGTAAAAGGCCAAAATGTTGTATACCAACCTCATGCTATATTTACACTTCGCTTGACTACTATGCATACGCACAAATACGCGTATATAAAAATTGGCAGAAATGCTCAAAAGTGGCTCAATATATTTTCCATAACGATTAGAGTGCGTTTCAATGCAATGCAATAGTATACGCAATCCCATCTCATGGCAGCATTTCATACACAAAGGCACAGAACTATATTTGGCATTGCAGGCTTCAGGCGTATTGCCTGCCAGCACATCCATATCATTCGCAGTTACAAGTAATGAACCCCCACTCGTCAGTGATTGTATAGCGCCATCCTGAAAGCGATTCGGACAACCATAAGGATCTAGGTCTATAACATCGAAACGCTTCTCATATGAAGTTGAAAGGTACATGAGAGTCCTATTGCGAATTTTATTATTGATTATTACAGTTAAATCACTAGCTATTGATTCGTATATCAAACCTACATTGCATCCCCTTCGCTTGGCACAATTAAATGTTCCACTCCATTGTGTCGCATATTTACGCTAACGGAATCTACTGCCACCTTAGATAGATCATTTGCAACAATTTTACGCACGCCTGCTACTTCTTTTGCATAACTTATACTACGTAAACCTGTTGCAGCAAACGCTTCCAATATTCGCAGTCCATCGTCGTATTTCACACCACCAGCCGTGTATGGTTTCTTGTCATTAGCATTGCTTTCTTTCCTTTGTATTTTGTGGATTTTTATGCGCCGCCGCTTCCCGCTCTCTTATCAACCGCTTTGAGTATACATTAAGTACTGAAATAACTAAATCACGATTAAATTCGTGTACTGGATTGTAGAATACAGCCCCGCCGGCAATAATTTCTTTAGTGCTTTCTTTGATCAAACGTTCGGGTGCTTTGTCGTTCGTAGCGATCTGTTAATTCATAAAATTTAGGGCGATTTTGTTAATAACGCGAAACATATATTTACCTTATTTTCAGATATTTCAACTTCCATTTTGGCTTTAAACTGCTGTGCATCCAAGTTTTTGTTATCAGCTGTTCGATGGTGGCATACGCTGGCTGCTGCTTTCGTTGAACAGTGAATCGTGGAAACTGTTTCAACAGAGGAAATATTTAAGCATTAAAGATGCACAACACTGTTTTTTTATAAATCGACGATGATAGCCAGCCTTGGGAGGTTGTTGCTGCTGCTATCGTGGCCTTGCATTACCCGATTGCTGTTGTGGTATATACCTTGGTATAACTGGATGTGGCGTCATTGCCCCACCTGGTCCAGTTGATGCGGACCACGAACAACAACCACCACGACCTACACTGTTTGGGTTCACTTTGCTGCTGCAAACACACCTCCGTCACAATAATTAATGGAGAACATGGAGGGGTATCTCAACAAGAGAGGCTATTTTATTGCACACATAGCCGTTTTTTTACACCGAATTTTCTAATATTTTTTTTTTCAATTTTGGATAATAAATCTTAATGGTAACAAGAATTTTTTTCTTGTATATACATATGTGGAAATCAAAATTTACTATTCTGCATTAGAATTGCTCACGATTATTTATACTATGCTATTACATATTTCATTTTCTTTCTTTATAAACATGCACACATTGATATGAGTTTTTTTTGCTAAAACACTCTTTAGTAGACCAAAAAATATTAAAGAATGCGTATATTAAGTTCTGCAAAATGTAACGAAACAGCAACAAAACCAAAGTTTCTTTGAAAACCGTGGTACGGCGGCATAGCTTTAACACATAATTGCATACGAAGTATGCAATGTGTAAAAGATTAAAATATGCAAAAAGAAGGCAATTGGGAAAGACTTCACAACAGGCATGACGTAGCTGAATGCGTTTACAACCATTTCAACTATCGTAGGGGTGCGAGTTCGACTCCCACTCCCGGGAGAAAAGGCTTTGAAGAGATTTACAAGGTATAATCGAAACAGCTGTCGCCTTGTCCGTCCTGATGTCAAGTTGTTTAAATTTTTCCCAAATTATTAAATAAATTATAAAATTAAAAAAATTGCTTCAAATAAATGTTTTCATACATTTAAAAAAAGCAATATGGGCAATCCCCGATTATTAAAAATCATACAAACAGACAAAATTGGTTAATTCGTTGTAGTTCTATAAATAGAACGAAAACAGCAACAAAACCAAAGTTTCTTTGAAAACCGCCGTACCAAGCATAGCTTTAACACATAATTGCATACGAAGTATGCAATGTGTAAAAGATTAAAATATGCAAAAAGAAGGCAATTGGGAAAGACTTCACAACAGGCATGACGTAGCTGAATGCGTTTACAACCATTTCAACTATCGTAGGGGTGCGAGTTCGACTCCCACTCCCGGGAGAAAAGGCTTTGAAGAGATTTACAAGGTATAATCGAAACAGCTGTCGCCTTGTCCGTCCTGATGTCACGTTGTTTAAATTTTTCCCAAATTATTAAATAAATTATAAAATTAAAAAAATTGCTTCAAATAAATGTTTTCATACATTTAAAAAAAGCAAAATGGGCAATCCCCGATTATTAAAAATCATACAAACAGACAAAATTGGTTAATTCGTTGTAGTTCTATAAATAGAACGAAAACAGCAACAAAACCAAAGTTTCTTTGAAAACCGCCGTACCAAGCATAGCTTTAACACATAATTGCATACGAAGTATGCAATGTGTAAAAGATTAAAATATGCAAAAAGAAGGCAATTGGGAAAGACTTCACAACAGGCATGACGTAGCTGAATGCGTTTACAACCATTTCAACTATCGTAGGGGTGCGAGTTCGACTCCCACTCCCGGGAGAAAAGGCTTTGAAGAGATTTACAAGGTATAATCGAAACAGCTGTCGCCTTGTCCGTCCTGATGTCACGTTGTTTAAATTTTTCCCAAATTATTAAATAAATTATAAAATTAAAAAAATTGCTTCAAATAAATGTTTTCATACATTTAAAAAAAGCAATATGGGCAATCCCCGATTATTAAAAATCATACAAACAGACAAAATTGGTTAATTCGTTGTAGTTCTATAAATAGAACGAAAACAGCAACAAAACCAAAGTTTCTTTGAAAACCGCCGTACCAAGCATAGCTTTAACACATAATTGCATACGAAGTATGCAATGTGTAAAAGATTAAAATATGCAAAAAGAAGGCAATTGGGAAAGACTTCACAACAGGCATGACGTAGCTGAATGCGTTTACAACCATTTCAACTATCGTAGGGGTGCGAGTTCGACTCCCACTCCCGGGAGAAAAGGCTTTGAAGAGATTTACAAGGTATAATCGAAACAGCTGTCGCCTTGTCCGTCCTGATGTCACGTTGTTTAAATTTTTCCCAAATTATTAAATAAATTGTAAATCACACCAATTGAAAAAATTTTCCACCTTTCTGCAGAATTAGAAATGGTGGATTTTTTGCACGCAAAAATGACGTATTTTGCTATCCCTATGAAAATAATAGGTGCGAGAGAGCACGATACATTGTGGGAAAGCAAAATTTGTCAGCATGCTATTTCATTTGCACAATTTTTCATTTCAAATCGTCACCCCTGCCAAAAATTTGTGTGGCTGTGTGCGTTTTTGGTCACACGATTTTTGCAGGGTTAATACCTCCCCCGACAGATTTGGTCGTGTTTTAGCAATCGTCCCCGGTAATAAAGTATCACAATTTGGCAATTAAAATTGTCCAAAACATATGGATTTTAAAGAGAGATGTAATTTAGTGCTCGTTTGAAAGTAAATAAGGATATTTTATTTGTAATTTTACAATAAAAATTTTACGCAGTTTTTGTTAGCAGCTTTTCTTGGACATAAGAGGTACAACAGTGCCAAATAGCATCCACAAAAAAAAAACGAACAGGAACAAGCATTTTATCAGGTGAGCGTGGCTGTGTATGTGCGTGCTGCTACATATCCTACTTGTAGACCTGTACTATGGCTTTGCCTGCTATACACAATTATTTGTGACTTTGGATATGAGAACATACTGAACCTGCAAATAGTCTAAAACGGCATAGTACAGGTCTACAAGTAGGATATGTAGCAGCGCGCACATACATAGCCACGCTCACCTGATAAAATGCTTGTCCTTGTTCGTTCCTTTTGTGGATTCTGTTTGGCACTGTTGTACTTCTTAGGTACAAGAAAATTGTAGTAGCTGCTAACGAAAACTGCGTAAATTTTTTATTGTAAAATTATAAAGAAATATCCTTATTTACTTTCAAACGAGCACTTAATTACATCTCTCTTTAAAATCCATACGTTTTGGACAATTTTAATTAATAAATTGTGATACTTTATTACCGGGGACGATTGCTAAAACAAGACCAAAACCGTCGGGGGAGGTATTAATAGACGCATTTTTGCCTCGCTTCCAATAATTCGAATACTTTTTCGCCTTTGGACTATTGATAAAATGATAAAACGCGTCTTTTCATATCTCTTTCCACATTTTTGGACGGGTTATTGAAGTCGACCTCTGTTTCAAACGGTTTTTCGCGGAGAACTTTTGAACGGGTAGAAAAACTTAGCACCCGTGTTGGTATTCTTAATGCTGGAATAACTACGCGTCCTCAGATGCCCCAATTCGAGACTTTTGTATAATTTTCTGTAGGATCCATATAGGGCACTACATTCTCATACTAAATTCGTTCAAAAAAATTTACCAACACAGCAACCCATATCTGATATTCCGCTCCTTTTTTTGTTTCCCTGCGTCGCTTTTACGGCAGCAACCCCGGTAATTTGGACTCTTCGTTCAGTGTCAAACTCATGTTCCACGCAGGTTCCACTGGGTTCCACGCTAATTTGACACTGACCGAAATGTCAAACTGCAATGTGTTAGAAAGAGAAAGGAATTATTTCCTTCTCATACATATCATACTTGTAAACCTGTACTATGCTAAAACGGTGGAGAATTTTTTTAGGCACGTTAGAGAGCTAATGTGACCTCGACATGAAAAATATTGTGGATAAATCAAATGTGATATCTTATCCGTCAACTGCCTGACAGGTTGTTCAATATGGCTACTTTTTAGCGTTTTGTCAGGGTGTTCAATATGGCGGTGCAAAGAGATAGAAAGAGATACAGAATAAAGCCGGAGTCATTGGTGCCGTATGTCGTATCGCTGTATCCGTATCCCTAACGTAATCAGCTGTTTATCGTTACGACGGTAAACCAAAACCCAATTGGTTGGCTACGATACGGTTACGACCTTAGCGGCACCAATAATCGATTGCATTGATTCTCATAAGGTTGGTCGAATCAGCTGTTAAAAGGTTACCGATACGGTTACCGATAAAGCACCAATGTCTCCAGCTTAAGACAGCGATAGTTAATTACAAATCAGGTGATACATTCTATTTGTAATTTTGACGTCTATGCAGATGTTATCATACTTGTCTTATCTAAAATGATGAGAAAACTACACTAGCAATCGGGTAAAGATGATTAGAGGATTATTGCAAATTCAATTCACATTATGATCCCGTTAAAAAATAGAATTCGATTGGAGAACTATATTTTTCGTTTTCATAACTCATTCCCATTTTTCTTGACAACTCTACGTTTCTCCACTCGCCCACTAACCTAAAGGGCCATTTAAACTTCCTTAACCCTACCACCATAGTCGTAACCATATCCATAACCATCCCCAAAGTGATCGCTTAATGGTTCCTTAACCTAAAAATCGTGAAAATTTCATAAATTTGAAGAAAACGCAGAAAATTACAAACATATTCCACAAAAAAATTAGTCGCTTAAACATAACGTATCCAAACCAATGAATGAAATCTACAAAAAGTTATTAAATTCACCAACTCAAATATTTTTAGGTTATGGATATGGCGAGAAACGAAAAACCAATTGTTTGGCTATGGTATGGTTATGGCGTTAGCGTTATGCTATGGCACCATTAATCGATTACATTGATTTCCATAAGGTAGGTTCGATCCACAAATCAACATTAAATAAATTACGTTATGGTGTCGTTTTTGCTTTAAGTCCGGTTTGTTGAAGTCCAAAAAGCGCTAACGAAAACATTCTGTAAATTGCAAACCAAATGAAAGAAATAAAGCTATTTCACTCAAAAAGAAGATCGAAAACTATAATTTTGTTATGTTATTGGTTTTCCCCATGCAAGATCCTACTTACTATCGATGCAGCGTCTGAAGTACTTCAGTCTAAAGCCACCGATCTTTCAAATGTCTTAAAACGTTTGAAAATTTGGTAATTCTATACGACAGCATGACACTGCTAATACGCGTCCAAAAATATCGAAAGAGGTGTCAAAAGACACGTATTAATCTCCACAATAATAATCCGAACCCGGAAAATAAAAATTTTATCTCTGGTATTAGTGCAGTTTACGGTACCCACCGAAATTTGGGCCAAAATTTTCAAGTGAGGTATCAAAAGACGCGTATTCACGTGTAGATCAACTAGCGGAATTTAACTTTTTTTACCCGTTCAAAAGATATTAACGAAAAACCGAAAAAAGACCCGCGGGTCCCTCCGAAACCGGGGGTGGGATCCATAGTATTTTTGCGCAGAACACCTTTCTGCGTTGGCGGCCTTCGGTCGCGCTTATAAGAAATAACCCTGGCTACGCCATGCCAAGTACGGGTGTGTGGTATAACCGTGGCTACCGCCACGGTGATGCACACTTTTTTTGTGGGTACGAACACAACAGCAACCACATTAAAATCGCCAACTTCAACTGCAAATGTCTCCGTACAGAGATACAATTTTTCTTTTCCGCCTTCGGATTATTGTTCTCGAGATTAATACGCGTCTTTTGATACCTCACTCGAAAATCTTTGCCCAACTTTAGGGTGGGTACCGTAAACTGCACTACTACCTTATCTCTGTCCGGAGATATTTGAAGTTGAAGTTGGCGACTTTCATGTGGTTGTTGTAATTGTACCCACAAAAAAATGTTGAACGCAGAAGGACATCACCGTGGGGGTGTTTACGGTTATACCACACACCCGGACTTGGCATGGCGTAGCCCAGGGTTATTTGTTATAAGCGCGGCCGAAGGCCTCCAACGCTGAAAAGTGTTCTGCACAAAAATACTACGGATTTCACCCCCGGTTTCGGAGGGACCCGCGGGTCTTTTTTCGGTTTTTCCTTAATATCGTTTGAACGAGTTAAAATTTTTATTTTACGGTTTCAGATTATTAATACTGATGTCAAGGCGTGTCGTTTGACACCTCTCTCGATATTTTTGGACGCGTATTAGCAGTGTCATGCTGTCGTATAGAATTACCGAAAATTTTTCTAGAAGAATTCGAAAGGTATCGATATGAATATGAAAAATGGAAGCAAATAGTCACCCTTATCCCGAAGTTCACGCGGAAAAGTGTTCGCCTTCACTTCTTTTGTTCGGGTGAACTTTTTCCGCCTATCGGCAATTTCGGGCGAACAAAAGTTCACTTCGAAACAGCTGATGTTCTCTTGCGAATTGGCAGTGAACAAATAATTTACCTACTTACAATTGTGTAAATTTTATAACCAAGCATATATATATAGAAATAAAAAATGTATAAAATAATGTTTAGTATTGCACTTAGGTTGGTATTGATTGAGCGTGAGGAGAATATACATAAATGTGAAAGCGGTTCGGAGGCAATTAAGGGAAAGTTCTAACCCTTTGGAGCTAAATGATTCACTGTAAGCTAAAAATTACTATTTTCAGCACTTTTGAATAACAAGTTACTTTTTTTCAATTAGTTTTCGCCAATATTACAGGTTAAACAAGTCGGCATTCTAATATTTGCTAGTTATTCTTACCACTCCTTGCCACCATTGAAGCAAAAATTTGGAGTTCCACTAGTTGTAAAAATTGTTACGGTCTGCTGTTATGGTCTACGGTTACGGTCCACTTGGGAGTGTGTTCGCGCAGACACACCTAGTGACTGGGGATGGGGCGAAAGTGGCGATAAAAAGTATCGAAAAAGACAAGAAAAAAACAGACCGGCCATCACTAGTGAAAAAAGCCATGAGTTTCCGGAGAATTGTGATGTTGGCGGCAGCAAAATTTTGAGGCGGGCCGAAAAAGAAAAAGAGAAAAACGGATCGTATAACATCCGTGAACACAACTTCACCAGCAAGGCGCCAACTGCCTTATCAGCACTATTGCTGCCTCAACTGCACATCCCCACGTATATTTAGCTGATCGCCAAACACCCTAGCCGGCTGTGCAAGTATTCAAACGGCATTGGGGAAGAACCAAAAGACTGCAACGAGGAATTGCAGGCCGGTGCCTTAGCCCAACTGCTAGAGGAACAATCAGGTGGTAATAAACTATACAAAACGTCAAGTGATGCAGTAAGTCGGCGTTTCACAGTCACTCCTAGCGAGGAAAGTTATAGTGATTCCGACTCGGACGGCACTGTGCTAAATGGTTGACGAGAACCATTGCAATCCGAAGATAAACCCCTTTCTCTACGTGTACGAAGTACCATACCACCTCCGGAAAAACGTCCGACACCAATTCCGCCTCCAGGGCCAGTAGCACGCTGAAGCGTAATACAATGACAATACAAATAACGGCAGAACTAGCTACACGGAATTTCATTGCCACCGGGTTAGCTCGATCACCTCGGACCAGAGTGAAACAACCACCAACGCCGGCCACCGCAACCTGAACCACATACTGGGTGAGTCCGTTCCTTTATATTTTGCCTTCGTGCGAGTGAACTTATAATTAGCTCTACAAGTTTTTTTTAACAAAACAAAAGAAGGTTCGCCACCGGCACCAGGTCGATGAGGAATAACCAAAGCATACGCACCACCCTATATGAAATGGTCATATAGCTAAAGCAGCCAAAACTATGTACAAAATTTTGATAATTCACTTGTAAATGTTTTGATTTTGTATCCGACATATTTTACCGCGTTAAAAAGTTAGTTAAATTGTTTTGAACAGGGGATTAGTGCCCTTATTACCGTTTACAACTCAACTTAGTTGGGTTGTAATTAAAACAACTCAACTTTAAGACAACTCAACTCCTGTTTGGTATTACGAATTACAACTTATTTCAGTTGAAATTGAATTGAGTTGCCAACTTCAGAAAGTGATGATTTGACAGATAAATAAACAGCTGATCAATTTGTGGCAGAAATTTAAGCATTTTCAAATGTGTTTTTTTTTATTAATATTATATGAAATCTATTTTATAATGACAAAAATGTTGGTGATTGACATTTCGCGAATACGGAAAACATTCGCGTGATCATTCCAATCCCTTGTAACTACCAAGCACCAAGTAAGAAAATGTTTAAGTGACAAACAAATAATGAGTTTCATATGAAGTTATTTTGCAGATTTGAAAGGAAGAATTTTACTCAGTACTAAACAAAGTTAAGGACCATTTCCGCATACGCGTTCGTATTTTAAAATTATGCGCCATACTCCGATTCCTTGCTGACGGCAGCTATCAAATATGATGTGGAAATGATTTTGGTGTTGGACTGGTTTTAGATATTATTGAGGAGAATATTTGTGCGAAGTAGATTAAAACCCAAACAGAAAAAACCTGTATTTTACTCAAATAGGATACCCAGGAGTAGTGATAAGTATCAATGGGACTCGCATAATTATTTCACCTATTTTGGCTGCATCCGAACTGCGGCCAGCCTCGTCCAACTAAAGTCAAAAAGTTGTTCAATGTAATTCGTTTAAACGTTGTTTTTTCTAGAAATGTGTACAAAATTGTTGATTATTGTTTGATTAAAAAAGGTTTAACTACCGGCTTTAAATGTTTTGCTTTTTTTTTTGGTAACGTTTTATAAGCCCGTGCACCATCTAACTCTTATCAAAGGTGGTATCAAAAGACGGGTTTCCATCTCCGTTTTTAGGATTCGAGAGCGGAAACTAAAAATTTTATTTCTTTTGAAAGATATTTACAAAGACCCACAAAACGGCCCGAGAGGGTACGAAATATGAGGCCCGTTCCACAGTTTTTTTTGCACAGAACATCGTTCTGCGTTGACGGCCTTTGGCCGCGATTCGTAAAAATAACTCTGGTTGGGTCCAACACCTTTCTGCATAGCTGTGTACAAAAAATCTGGCAAAATACAACAACCACATGAAATTAGATTTTATTAGAAATAAAATTTTTAATTTTTGTGGTAATTCTTTACGACAGCATGACACTGCTAATATGTACGTGTCCAAAAATATCGAGAGAGGTATTAAACGATGCGTCTTGGCATCAGTATTAATAATCCGAAGGTGGAAAATAAAAATTTTAACTCCTTCAAAAGATATTAAACAAAAACCGAAAAAAGACAACAACATTACAACAACCACATGAAAATCGCCAACTTCAACTACAAATATCTCCGGACAAGAGATAAAATGTTTCTTTTCCGCCTTCGGATTATTGTTCTCGAGATTAATACGCGTCTCGATATTTTTGGACGCGTATTAGCAGTGCCATGCTGTCGCAAAGAATTACAATTTTTGTTTTCCGATGCTTAAATCGGAGGTCGAAACGTGTCTTTTGATATCAACTTTGAACATCTTTGTTAAAAATTAGGCGGTGAACCGTCTTCTAAAACATAACATTTTTTCAAAATAACTGCAAAATTGCATGAGACAACTGCTAGTAAGCAGTTGTAAGATTTTGACGTCTTTGACAACTACACCAACACAAGGTTGTAAACGGCAATGCCACAAAAAGTTGTAAGACTAGACAACTCAACCGAAATTTTTTTTGACAGGTTGAGTTGTAATCTGTAATACCAGATTGCGAAATTTCAACTCAACCAGAGTTGAGTTGTAAACGGTAATAGGGGCATAGATTTTAATGTGTAAAGGCTTGTATAATGTAGGATGTGGTACATACACCTGCGAGCAATAAAATGGCAGCAAAAATGATACGCAATTTTTATCATTTCCAAAGCAAAATTCTCATTGTTGTACGGAACAAAATTATATATATAACCTGGAACTCGTCTTAAATTAGACTACATCGCTCTCCAAAACGGTTTCGAAATTGGTTGACAGTCGTTGTTGTTTAAATCAGTAAATCCGGTTTTACAATTGAGGGAAATGGAAATAGAAGATTAATTGCTGCAACTTGCAAACCAATTTGCTACTTTTTTTATACTCGCAGATGTACCTATCATAACTATATACTACTATGCATTTGTACTAGTATAAGCCAATTTAAAAGAGACCATTGGAATTATCTGCCAGAAAATAGACAGTCATGTCAAGGCGACAAACTTCGCTAAATCGTAATATATTTTCAATGTATAAATCCAACCAAATTATATAGTAATGCGATCAGCTTTTAAACGTATGCTATTATGGGTTATTTGTATGTACGTACGTGCAACCCTTTGCAAGCACCAATTATGCCAATGTTGAAACATTTTCCCTGCAACTTCTTTTTTTTTGATTCTGGACAATCATAAAGTATTTTATAATTAACACGAACACATACCTAAATGTTATACACGTATTTATTAACTTTTACTGCCTACAATTGAAATAACATAGCATTCAGTAAGACTCATTTAAGATAGGATACATATACATGCATAGGCCATTCAATGCCATTTGGAAAATTTGATCATAAATTTTGTAAGTTACAGAAAAACTAAATCGCAATATCGTTTCGGTTTCACTTGTGAATTAGTGACTTATTTGTTATACTAATGCAACCATCCATACTTAGCACTAGATCAAAACTTATCCAATATTCACCCCTATTCTGCATTTCGATTACGTTCCCGTTCTACGCTCCGCTTCAATCGAAGTTTGGTATTCTGCATTACGACGGAATCGTAAAGAGAAGAGGAAGAGCAAATGATTTTTCGAAATCATCTGTTGGTACGGAATGTGTGAACATTGGAACAAAATAAATTAAAGCAAATTTGTAAAAAACACTGAAAAACGTTTATATTTTATTATCCACGCCATTTTGTACAAAAAAAAAGCAATAGAATATATTGCCGCAGTGTTATATTTTTTTGAGTGAAGTGCTTTCATAATTGTAAGTGTGTTTTTGTCGTTCTTTTGGCCAATTCCCTGCCGTGGCCACCAAGTTTTGTTAAAACGGATTCCTGCACGAATATTGTTGACATTTTCTGAATTTTAAGGATGCTAATTTCATTGCACTGGCCTAAAATACTTTATAAAGGTTTATTTATTCCTTCCGCAAGGATTGTTTACGTTTTCGCTTCACCTTCCTCTACGCCGGCAGCTTGCTTTGGCATATAACTGGACCCAACGAACAGACACAAATTATAGCTGTCTATTATAATGGAATCAATAGCCGCGGCATATTTGTGGAGTTGGAAAGCAACGCATACGAAAATGGCCAGACGAGAATGGAAAGGCAAATATTGCGACATTTGTGTAATCCATTTGAGATGAGTGACGAATTGTAAGAAATTGAACTTAAAAGTGGTAAAGTTTAAAGACTTATTCTCTTATTTAGGTTCAAAAAAAAACTCTCGACTTAACAAGGATGCTTTGAAGTATGTGTTAGATACTTTTGCGGGGCAAATACGTCCAAGGACTTCGACATCGACATGTTGTTTTTGACCTGGAAACATATAAAAAACAATCATCATCAAGCCTTCTACGTTTTTTAACAAGCTTTACTTACATTTTTGTTAAAATTCTGTTATAAATTAATAAAAAAATAAAAATAAAATATTTTTCCGCCAACTAATTTGCAACTTAGAAAAACGGAACTACGATCGAAATGCAGAATACAAAAAATCGAACGATTCGAAATTGGATCGAAAGAGATTGGAACACAGAATACCAAAATTACCAAATCGAAAAAATTCCAATCCAAGTCGAAATGCAGAATAGGGCTGATTGTATTTAGCATTTGTCTAGTATATCATTTGATTTCATGACATCTTATATGTACAATAATTTTCTAGTTTTTAGTACACATGCATATATGCATACATTTAAATTGTATAAATACCCTAACTGCTCGCGCAATCATTCTTGAATTTAATACGAAAATGAATATTACCTTGATTCAAGCACGTTTCACCCAAACGAATAAAGAAATATATATATATATTTTTTTTGGTATGGTTAATCACTCCTACCAGTGAATATCCATTTCTTTTTTCTGCATATATTTTGATTCCTTCACTTCTAACATACCTACCTACAGACATGCATGTACCGTAGTTCATGTACTAGATATTTTTTTGTTGGGTACCTTGTTGGCAGAGATAAGGAAATCAATTCATATGTAAAGAAATGCACGGATGTGCAGATTCAAAAATCTTACTAATCCCTACCTACCCAATAAGTTAAATAGGCTGCTCTATGTACATAAACACCTCAATAGTAAGTTAACTTAACCAAAACTTGCTATTACACAAATAACAGAATTTATGTACGCAAAACAGAATAGCATTTAAAGAGGGTATTTAGAAACAAAGATACCAAACACATTATTATAATAAATCTATTATACCGATAGGTGCCAACCTATATACGTTATGAATTTATAAAATAGTTATGTAAGCCTACCAAAATAATAACTTAGACTTCACGAAAGTAAATAAAAAAAGAACAGATTGTATTGCCTTATAAGCTGGAAGCTTGCGAAGATTAAAACACATAGACATACTTAATTATATTTCAGTTTTTTCTTATGATGAATTATAAATAAAGTTGTAATTATAATGGGAATGCTGGCATTCGAATTGACTTAGAAGGCATGTAGGCATACAGGTAAGGGCCCACCGAAATTTAGGTGCGTCGGTGGCCATGGTTTTTGAGGGTGGGTAAATGCACCGGACGTCGCAACACCACCCGCGGCGCCCCTCTATATATTCGGCCCTTTTCTTTTTTATTTTAAATTTTCAGCTTTTTTTTGCAATTTTATTTTTCAGCAGTTTTTTTTTGAATTTTGATTTTAGAGTTAGTAACCGGTCATGTCCGGTTCGGTAATTTTTGTTGCGTTAGATTTTTTTTTTTGAATTTTGAGTTTAAATTTTGAATGTTTTAACGGTCTGTCCGTGACATCCGGTTCGACCGGATGTTGTTTTAGTCCATTTGAGCGTTTTGAATTAGTTCTGCGCTTTTTTCAGTTTTTTTAAAGGATGATATGACCTATTTTTCTGATTATGGCGCAGGAACAGTAAGGTTGGCAAGAACCCGCCCCAGCCGACAATGACTAGCCACTGTGCACCAACACATCATGCCGACCGCCTTCCTTACTGCTTCCACCGAAAATGCGATTCCATAACAAATTGTGTACATGCCTTCGTTTTTTCGCATAGGGAAAAGGCGTCGGAAAGGACCATGAAGTGGGTCTTAGCCAATCTTGTTTCAGTGAGGTGCTCAACATTTTGGAACCGTTGCTTTGTCCACAATGGATAACTTGGCTAACGTTAAAAAATAACATAACATAACATAAAAAATAGAATTTACAGCAATACAGGAATTTCACTTCTTCCACTCAGCTTCCGATTGTGCATTATTTATTGATATATTTCTAATAATAAAAGAACATATAATTATAAGAGTATCAAATTTCAAAACAAAAAATTACTTAAATTTTGTTTTCCTCTCGTTCGCCTGTAAAATATAAGTGAACAAATTTGGGTGTTCATTTCGCCCGAACAAAGAGTTGCGGATAAGGTGAAATCTTTTTCGAACACGAAAAATTTTTTCGCCACCCTCTGCGATAGGGTGAACACAGAAAAATGATCCACCACTCCTGCATTTTCTAAAACTCGCCAGAGGATGGTTAAACTCCATTTTGCTGTGCTTTGAGAAGATGAGCGTCTCCAAGATCCGGTAAGTTTGTTCAAAGTGAAAATATTTTATCTAATATTGGACTCATTATAAACCAACTGAAATCGCGTGTCATTCCAATGAATGCAATTGTTTCAAATTCCAGTGCTTTGCAGCCTTCCACTTTAAAAGTTTTAAATGACACTGACCTATTAAAAAAAAGCTCTAGAATGTGTTGAGATATATAAAAAAAAGACATATCTGAATCATTTGCCAGAGAAATTCTCAGTTTTCGACCCACTTTCAGACATGAAATAGAAAAATCGTCGTGTATTAGAGACCTTGCTGATTTATTAATAATAAAAAATTATTTTATTTCTTGCAGGATTACTTTTATTTCTTACAATTGCTGTGATTACAGCAAGTGCTGAACAATCATTTTCACCCCCAGCGGGGTTAGGCTGTCAGAATATGCCCGCGGTAGGTATGCCTGTCTTAAGAGGCGACTAAAATACCAGATTCACGGGGCTGTGTAGCGCAACCCTTTCAGGTTGCTAGCGCAACATACCCAATTGTCAATCTCATCTATCCGCGGCGAATCCTGTTTCACTAACAGACGAGGCTCTGGCGATCCCAAGCTCCACATGGACTTGGGGTGGGAGGGAGGGATAGCCTGCAGGTTTAATGTGGCCATATAAATCGTTCCTGAGATGGTCGGGCTAGCACCTTAATGGTGCTGTTACCGGAGCGTACCGGATCTGTATCCGGCAAAGGACCATCACATCGATAACACTCGCCAAAGCCTTCGGGGTTACGGTTTCTCTTATCGCTACAACAACAACAATCATTTTCAAAACAAAAATTGGTAAAAGTCTAGTTGAGGGGTCGACTGCTAATACGCTACCAAAAATATCGAGAGAGGTGTCAAAAGACGCGTATTAATCTCGAGAATAATCCGAAGGCGGAAAAAAAAATTTTATCTCTGTCCGGAGATATTTGCAGTTGAAGTTGGCGATTTTCATGTGGTTGTTGTTGTGTTTGTACCCACAAAAAAAATTGTGCATCAGCGTGGCGGTAGCCACGGTTATACCACACACCTGGATTTGGCATGGCGTAGCCAAAGGGGCCTACTCTGTATTGCGATGCGAAAGAAAAAATACGCGAAATCGCAAAATCGGTACTCTGTATCTAGACATTCGCATGCATATTTCGACATTCGCATTCACATTTTGCCCATTCGCAATTTTTCTCCCTTTTCGCATTGCTAGAACTCTGTATAGCGAAAGCGAATGTCAAACAGCATTGATTTTCACATTTTTCTTGCTACAACTAATAGGCAGTCGCATTGTTCAAATATGTAAGTATTAATTGATGATTTTATAAATTGATATCTTTATATTCATTGTATATTCTTTTAAAAATATATAGGGCAACTCCAAAGACTAAACAAACACAAAAGCAACAATTTGAAATCCTAGTGGATTTCATGGCAACACACCCAGATTTGGCCAAAGGGTTACTTAAAACGCCCACCACAAAGACAACGGCCAATAATTTATGGAAGAGTGTAACTTCCCAACTAAATGCAACCCAACGAAAGCAACTCAATAAAAGTCCTAAACGAGATGAATAATAATTTGAAGAACATTTCCAAAACCATGGGACTTACATTCAAAATAGAAAAAAAAGCTAAATTTTGCCAAACAACAATTTGTCCATAATCAAAGAATGGGCCGTGAGAATTTAAGAATAAAATTAACAGTCACTTCTTCCGGTTCAATTTCTGAACTGGGAGGATTTTCATCATTGAACATTATACAAATATTGTGCAGAGCACAACAAACAATAAGCATTTGCACCACTTTTGTTGGAACATAATGCAACTGTGTTGAAGCCAAACGGCAGCGAAATCGACCTTTTAAAATACGAAAAACTCTCTCAATTAGTAATGCAGAAGTGGAGCGAATTTTCAGCACCATGAACAATGTTAAAACAAAGCAGCGTAACAGGTTACATTTAAAAATGTTAAATTCAATTTTATATGTAAGATACAGACTAAGGAAAGAAAATAAGTGCTGCCATGATTTACAAACGATCTCATTGAACTAATAAACAAATCAAATATTTATTGCAATTCATCAGGTGATGAAGAATCCTATGATATCGAAATATTTTTAGACATTATGTATATTTTTATCTCACACTTACTACCGTTTATATGTATATCCTGTTGCAAGCAGTGAAATAGTTGTAGCAGTAGTAGAGAAGTGGTCAAATGATTAACTTTAAAATATTTCTATAAAACACATATTGCATCTTTAAATTATATTTGGAGTAAAAATTTATTTACATTTTTTACTAGATGTATAAATTGTTTAAAATGCTAAAATTCTTATGAAAAATGAATAAAATCCTTGAAAAATTGCTTTAAATTTTTAGCTTAAAATTTGTTTTTAGCTTTTTTTGGCCATTTAGCTTATTTTCTGAAAAAGTTCTGGCAACACTGGGTCAGTGATGCATACTCAAGCAAAAAATAAGCGAATAATAAAAAAAGCGAGATTGTTAGCGATGCGATAGCGCTACACAGTTCCAATTACCTTTCGCATCGCAATTTTATTTCGAATCGCAATGCCCTTTGCATCGCAATACAGAGAAGGCCCTGGGTTATTTGTTATAAGCGCGGCCGAAGGCCTCCAACGCTGAAAGGTGTTCTGCGCAAAAATACTATGGATTTCACCCCCGGTTTCGGAGGGACCCGCGGGTCTTTTTTCGGTGTTTCGTTAATATCTTTTGAACGAGTTAAAATTTTTATTTTCCGCCTTCGGATTATTAATACTGATGTCAAGACGCGTCGTTTGACACCTCTCTCGATATTTTTGGTAGCGTATTAGCAGTCGACTCCTGAACTAGACTATTACCCAAAAATTTATAAAAGCCTACTTAAGAAAATCTATGAGGCAAGACAGGTTATGTAACTTAACTAATTCTGTCTATATTTCTCAGCTGATGAGTTTCTCTGTATCTGAGCCGTTTTAGATTTCGGCGCTTAAGAAGCCACTGACTCTCAAAGATTCGGTAACAATAAAAATTATAAATACAACATAAATAAGAATGAGGATACAAAAAAAAAATATATATAGTGTTGAATATTCACCAAGTAATGACGTTTTATTTTAGATCATGTTCAAACAGTGTTGCCGTGTGCATTTACGTTATTAATTTCATATTCACCATTTCTAGTTGTTGTTGTTGTAGCAATGCTCGCCCCACCTAATAGCCGCGACCGATCACAAATTGTCATCAATATCCTCTAACGGGAGTCCAAGGAAACTTGCCGTTTCAACAGGGGTGGACCATAAGGAAAGGGGTGTTAGAGGCGTTGGTTCCACATTACAATTAAAGAGATGGTTGGTGTCATGTGGGGACACATTGCAAGCAGGGCATACATTTTGTATGTCGGGGTTGATTCTGGATAGGTAAGAGTTTAACCTGTTACAGTATCCAGAACGAAGTTCAGCAAGAGTGACACGCGTTTCCCTGGGGAGTAAGCGTTCCTCTTCTGCGAGTTCTGGATATTTTTCTTCAAGTACTGGATTCACCGGGCAATTCCCGACATAAAGGTCCGACGCCTGTCTATGGAGTTCACCAAGGACCTGCTTGTGTTTTTCCGCTTCATACGGCTGGGTTCTCAGGTGCCGTATTTCCTCAAAATGCTTACGGAGATGACTCCTTAGGCCCCTAGGCGGTGCTGGTTCGTCAATCAGATGTCTGTTGGGATGCCCAGGTTTCTGGGTATTCAACAGAAACTGTTTGGTCAGCATCTCATTTCTCTCCCTGATGGGGAGTATTCTCGCCTCATTATGCAGATGGTGTTCTGGGGACATAAGAAGACAGCCCGTGGCGATTCTGAGAGCAGTATTTTGGCAGGCCTGTAGTTTCTTCCAGTGGGTGGTTTTTAGGCTTGGCGACCATATGGGTGACGCGTAGCACGTAATCGGCTGGCTAATTGCTTTGTATGTGGTCAAGAGCGTTTCTTTGTCTTTTCTCCAGGTACTGCCAGCAAGGGATTTGAGGATTTTATTACGGCTCTGAATTCTTGGAACAATTGCGGTTGCGTGCGCACCAAAATGTAGATCCTGATCAAACGTCACACCTAAGATTTTGGCGTGTAGGACAGTCGGTAGCGTAGTGCCATCGACGTGGATGTTCAATATGGTCGACATTTGGGGCGTCCATGTTGTAAATAAGGTCGCGGAAGATTTAGTCGGTGACAATGACAGGTTTCGCGAGGCGAAAAAACTGGAGAGATCAGGGAGATAGCCGTTTATTTTATTGCATAGCTCATCGATCTTTGGGCCTGGGCCTGTGGCCATTATTGTGCAGTCATCGGCGTAGGAAACGATTGTGACTCCTTCCGGTGGTGAAGGTAGCTTAGATATGTAGAAATTAAACAAAAGCGGGGATATGACACCACCCTGTGGCACCCTTGTTTAATTCTCCTTTGTTTTGATGTTTCGTTTCTGAATTGCACCGATGCCTGCCGACCACCCAGATAATTTGCGGTCCACCTTTTAAGACATGGGGGAAGGGTAGACCCTTCCAGGTCTTCCAGTAACGAGCCATGGTTGACCGTATCAAAAGCTTTTGATAGGTCTAACGCTACGAGTACTGTTCTATGGTGGGGATATTGATTCAAACCGCAATTTATCTGGGTGCTAATGACATTTAGCGCGGAGGTAGTGCTATGGAGTTTTCTGAAGCCATGCTGATGAGGGGCTAGCTGCAAATGAGCTTGGAAATGAGGGATCAAAATGGCTTCAAGCGTCTTTGCCACTGGCGATAGGAGAGATATCGGACGATATGACACACCTACGTTAGCTGGTTTCCCAGGCTTTAGTAGCGGGACCACCTTGGCCATTTTCCATTTCTCGGGTATGACAAAGGTGGAAAGAGACAGGTTGAAGACATGCGCTAAATATTTGAAACCCTCTTTCCCTAGGTTTTTAAGCATCGGCATGGCTATGCCGTCTGGGCCCACTGCTTTGGATGATTTAGCGCGACCAATGGCGTCCTCAACCTCTCTAGCGGTGATGGTAATTGGTGACGCGCTGAGTTTGTGTTTATGTGCCTGTCTATTGGCTCTCCGTCTATCTTTGTCGACCGTAGGATGCATTATATATTGTCGGCAGAAAGCGCTCGCGCATTTTTTCGCATCCGACAGCACCTTATCGCCAAAGGCGATGGAAACTTTGTCTTTGTGCTTAGTCGGATTCGATAGGGACTTTACGGTGGACCAAAGTTTACCTACACCGGTAGAGAGGTTACAACCTCTTAGGTGCTCTTCCCATTTCGCCCGCTTGTGTTCGTCCACAAGCAATCTGATGCGTTGGTTTATATCCCTTATTTGGGGGTCGCCTGGATCAAGCTGTCTTATAAGGTCGCGTTCCCTCGCTAAGCTCGCGGCCTCCGCCGGGAAGTGGGGCCGGATTTCGGGAATTCTCCCGGCGGGTATGAAATGTGCCGAGGCGGATTCAATGACCTTACGGAAGGCACGCTCCCCTTGGCGGGCATCAGTCGGGATAGGGAGGGCAGCGAAGCTGCTGTCTGTTGCAGATTTATATTCTTCCCACTTTCCTTTTTTGAAGTTTATGAAAGTGCGTTTTTCGGTGACGATGAAGTCGGCGGTACGCTCGAACGAAATAAGTATGGGCAGGTGGTCGGATGCCAATGTTACCATCGGCTGCCAGTTGACGCAGTTTACGAGTTCTGCGCTCACGATTGAGATATCTGGCGAGCTATGACAGCTTCCTACCATACGTGTGGGGGCGTCTCCGTTAATTGTGCAGAACGTCGTTTCGTCTATTTGATCCGCCAACATCTCACCCCTACTGTCCGCCCGCAAGTTTGAATGCCATAGGTCGTGATGGGCATTGAAATCGCCTAAGATAATGCGATTGTTGCCAGTGAGTAAGGCCTCGATATTAGGGCGGTATCCACTGGGGCAGCAGGTGACAGGAGGGATGTAGATGTTGATGATTTCTAGATTTGCATCGCCTGACCGGACAGATAGGCCTTGACGTTCTAAGACATTGTCACTGCGGTCGATGCCAGGATCAAATATATGATATTGCACAGAGTGGTGTATAATAAACGCGAAACCGCCTCCATTTCCGCTCTCGCGGTCTTTCCTGTGGACATTATAACCAGAGCAGGTCTGCAATGCAGATCTTGCTGTGAGTTTAGTCTCTTGAATCGCAGCAATGCGGATGTTGTGCCGCTTCATGAAATCGACTATCTCCGTAATCTTCCCAGTTAGTCCATTACAGTTGAACTGCAGAATTCTGAAGTGCATGAGGGGTGACGCCGCCACTCTAGGGGTAAGTGAGGGGTGACTACGCCTAGGTTGTGGAAGGCCAGGACGCAATTGCTGTTGTGGCCTTGGGACTGGGCGCCCTTGGGCAAGCATTGGGGTACCCGGATGATTTGGGTTTGCGACCTGGCAGCATGGCGCGATGAAACCCGTTAGTGCTACCATATTGTTAAAACTACGGCTTAATCTACTACAATAGATATATGTATGAATTAAAAAAAAAAAACAAAAAAAAAAAAAACTCACAGGATTATCCTGGTTTCATCGGGCCACTTTAGGGCAGTGCGCTGCCACAACGTCCGAGAAAAAAAATTTTATAGCCCGATCTTTAAGGTTCGAAGATGAAATATCGAAACAAATTTTTCTTAATAAATATCTTATTGAAATTTGTAACGAGTCAATCGGTCAATCAAATAACCTTATTGTTTATGTTATAAAAACACAACACTGTTTACATGCAACTCTGCGCGAATACCATTGTAATACTACTCTGTACATATCGTATGTTTTTATGTATATCGCCTGACAATCACTTGTCATCGCTTCGCAAATATTCAGTTGTTCATTTTATTCATTCAGCCACTGGCTTCTGACGAGTGCGGTTCTAGTCCGATATTGCTTCGGACAGTCCAAACTAATACATTGAAAGCTATACATATTTTCTGTATATGTTGTAATTTGACTTTGTGTTCAATAAAGTGTCAGTGGACACATGTACCATCTGAGAAGCAAGAATAACCAGGAGGGAGTCCCCAAAACCATTCCGAAATTACCCGAAATGACCCCGAGGGAGTCCCAAAAAAGATCCCCGAAGGACCCCCAAATGACCCCGAGAGTCCCCAAAATCATCTTGGAATTACCCCGAGGGAGTCCCCAAAAGCATCCCGGAATGACCCTCAAATGACCACGAGGGAGTCCCCAAAATCATCCCGAAATGACCCCGAGGTAGTCCCCAAAACCATCCCGAAATGACGTACGAATGAACCCGAGGGAGTCCCCAAAACCATCCCGAAATGACCCCGAGGAAGTCCTCAAAACCATCTCGAAATGACCTACGAATGACCCCGAGGGATCGCCTAGAAGGATCGCGAGGGAGCCCCTGGAATGGACCCCAATAGGCCCCGGGAGGATTCGCAGGGTGTCCCAGAAATTACCTCCCCAACCACCCCCAAAAAACCCCACGAGTACTCCCCAAAATCATCTCAATATTACCCTAAGAAGCTTCAGAACTACACACGAACTGGTTACGCATATGGGTATATTTTCAGGGCATCTCGATGGTTTATTTTTTTATTTTTGGATAACAATTGTTTTTTGTTTTTATCGGCCTATTGATAAATCATTCAAGGTTCGAATCGAGCTCAAGGCCAGAACAATAATTTTTTTTCTAATGATAATTATTGTTATTTTTTAATTTTTCTAAATTTGAAAAATTGAATTTTGTTTTTGGAATAGTAAGTAGAAAATTTTCCAGACAACCTGCCATAGCTGCGCAGATAGATCCATTTCGAAGGGTGCTAAGCCTTCATCATCAGTACGCTTTAGGCATGCTGCGCTAACCATTTAGCTATACAGCGGTGGTTTGTTTGACTGGCAAATTTGCTACTTCTATTCCTTTTTTACCAACTATATTTATTCAGTGTTGCGCCATCTGGTGCAAAGCACTGATAATGCTGGATTTTTGTTTATTGTCAATTACTTTGTTTGACATTCCCAAGTGCTCATGGTTTATTAACAATTGTTTTTTGTTTTTATCGGCCTATTGATAAATCATTCAAGGTTCGAATCGAGCTCAAGGCCAGAACAATAATTTTTTTTCTAATGATAATTATTGTTATTTTTTAATTTTTCTAAATTTGAAAAATTGAATTTTGTTTTTGGAATAGTAAGTAGAAAATTTTCCAGACAACCTGCCATAGCTGCGCAGATAGATCCATTTCGAAGGGTGCTAAGCCTTCATCATCAGTACGCTTTAGGCATGCTGCGCTAACCATTTAGCTATACAGCGGTGGTTTGTTTGACTGGCAAATTTGCTACTTCTATTCCTTTTTTACCAACTATATTTATTCAGTGTTGCGCCATCTGGTGCAAAGCACTGATAATGCTGGATTTTTGTTTATTGTCAATTACTTTGTTTGACATTCCCAAGTGCTCATGGTTTATTAACAATTGTTTTTTGTTTTTATCGGCCTATTGATAAATCATTCAAGGTTCGAATCGAGCTCAAGGCCAGAACAATAATTTTTTTTCTAATGATAATTATTGTTATTTTTTAATTTTTCTAAATTTGAAAAATTGAATTTTGTTTTTGGAATAGTAAGTAGAAAATTTTCCAGACAACCTGCCATAGCTGCGCAGATAGATCCATTTCGAAGGGTGCTAAGCCTTCATCATCAGTACGCTTTAGGCATGCTGCGCTAACCATTTAGCTATACAGCGGTGGTTTGTTTGACTGGCAAATTTGCTACTTCTATTCCTTTTTTACCAACTATATTTATTCAGTGTTGCGCCATCTGGTGCAAAGCACTGATAATGCTGGATTTTTGTTTATTGTCAATTACTTTGTTTGACATTCCCAAGTGCTCATGGTTTATTAACAATTGTTTTTTGTTTTTATCGGCCTATTGATAAATCATTCAAGGTTCGAATCGAGCTCAAGGCCAGAACAATAATTTTTTTTCTAATGATAATTATTGTTATTTTTTAATTTTTCTAAATTTGAAAAATTGAATTTTGTTTTTGGAATAACAGCTATGGCAGGTTGTCTGGAAAATTTTCTACTTACTATTCCAAAAACAAAATTCAATTTTTCAAATTTAGAAAAATTAAAAAATAACAATAATTATCATTAGAAAAAAAATTATTGTTCTGGCCTTGAGCTCGATTCGAACCTTGAATGATTTATCAATAGGCCGATAAAAACAAAAAACAATTGTTAATAAACCATGAGCACTTGGGAATGTCAAACAAAGTAATTGACAATAAACAAAAATCCAGCATTATCAGTGCTTTGCACCAGATGGCGCAACACTGAATAAATATAGTTGGTAAAAAAGGAATAGAAGTAGCAAATTTGCCAGTCAAACAAACCACCGCTGTATAGCTAAATGGTTAGCGCAGCATGCCTAAAGCGTACTGATGATGAAGGCTTAGCACCCTTCGAAATGGATCTATCTGCGCAGCTATGGCAGGTTGTCTGGAAAATTTTCTACTTACTATTCCAAAAACAAAATTCAATTTTTCAAATTTAGAAAAATTAAAAAATAACAATAATTATCATTAGAAAAAAAATTATTGTTCTGGCCTTGAGCTCGATTCGAACCTTGAATGATTTATCAATAGGCCGATAAAAACAAAAAACAATTGTTAATAAACCATGAGCACTTGGGAATGTCAAACAAAGTAATTGACAATAAACAAAAATCCAGCATTATCAGTGCTTTGCACCAGATGGCGCAACACTGAATAAATATAGTTGGTAAAAAAGGAATAGAAGTAGCAAATTTGCCAGTCAAACAAACCACCGCTGTATAGCTAAATGGTTAGCGCAGCATGCCTAAAGCGTACTGATGATGAAGGCTTAGCACCCTTCGAAATGGATCTATCTGCGCAGCTATGGCAGGTTGTCTGGAAAATTTTCTACTTACTATTCCAAAAACAAAATTCAATTTTTCAAATTTAGAAAAATTAAAAAATAACAATAATTATCATTAGAAAAAAAATTATTGTTCTGGCCTTGAGCTCGATTCGAACCTTGAATGATTTATCAATAGGCCGATAAAAACAAAAAACAATTGTTAATAAACCATGAGCACTTGGGAATGTCAAACAAAGTAATTGACAATAAACAAAAATCCAGCATTATCAGTGCTTTGCACCAGATGGCGCAACACTGAATAAATATAGTTGGTAAAAAAGGAATAGAAGTAGCAAATTTGCCAGTCAAACAAACCACCGCTGTATAGCTAAATGGTTAGCGCAGCATGCCTAAAGCGTACTGATGATGAAGGCTTAGCACCCTTCGAAATGGATCTATCTGCGCAGCTATGGCAGGTTGTCTGGAAAATTTTCTACTTACTATTCCAAAAACAAAATTCAATTTTTCAAATTTAGAAAAATTAAAAAATAACAATAATTATCATTAGAAAAAAAATTATTGTTCTGGCCTTGAGCTCGATTCGAACCTTGAATGATTTATCAATAGGCCGATAAAAACAAAAAACAATTGTTAATAAACCATGAGCACTTGGGAATGTCAAACAAAGTAATTGACAATAAACAAAAATCCAGCATTATCAGTGCTTTGCACCAGATGGCGCAACACTGAATAAATATAGTTGGTAAAAAAGGAATAGAAGTAGCAAATTTGCCAGTCAAACAAACCACCGCTGTATAGCTAAATGGTTAGCGCAGCATGCCTAAAGCGTACTGATGATGAAGGCTTAGCACCCTTCGAAATGGATCTATCTGCGCAGCTATGGCAGGTTGTCTGGAAAATTTTCTACTTACTATTCCAAAAACAAAATTCAATTTTTCAAATTTAGAAAAATTAAAAAATAACAATAATTATCATTAGAAAAAAAATTATTGTTCTGGCCTTGAGCTCGATTCGAACCTTGAATGATTTATCAATAGGCCGATAAAAACAAAAAACAATTGTTAATAAACCATGAGCACTTGGGAATGTCAAACAAAGTAATTGACAATAAACAAAAATCCAGCATTATCAGTGCTTTGCACCAGATGGCGCAACACTGAATAAATATAGTTGGTAAAAAAGGAATAGAAGTAGCAAATTTGCCAGTCAAACAAACCACCGCTGTATAGCTAAATGGTTAGCGCAGCATGCCTAAAGCGTACTGATGATGAAGGCTTAGCACCCTTCGAAATGGATCTATCTGCGCAGCTATGGCAGGTTGTCTGGAAAATTTTCTACTTACTATTCCAAAAACAAAATTCAATTTTTCAAATTTAGAAAAATTAAAAAATAACAATAATTATCATTAGAAAAAAAATTATTGTTCTGGCCTTGAGCTCGATTCGAACCTTGAATGATTTATCAATAGGCCGATAAAAACAAAAAACAATTGTTAATAAACCATGAGCACTTGGGAATGTCAAACAAAGTAATTGACAATAAACAAAAATCCAGCATTATCAGTGCTTTGCACCAGATGGCGCAACACTGAATAAATATAGTTGGTAAAAAAGGAATAGAAGTAGCAAATTTGCCAGTCAAACAAACCACCGCTGTATAGCTAAATGGTTAGCGCAGCATGCCTAAAGCGTACTGATGATGAAGGCTTAGCACCCTTCGAAATGGATCTATCTGCGCAGCTATGGCAGGTTGTCTGGAAAATTTTCTACTTACTATTCCAAAAACAAAATTCAATTTTTCAAATTTAGAAAAATTAAAAAATAACAATAATTATCATTAGAAAAAAAATTATTGTTCTGGCCTTGAGCTCGATTCGAACCTTGAATGATTTATCAATAGGCCGATAAAAACAAAAAACAATTGTTAATAAACCATGAGCACTTGGGAATGTCAAACAAAGTAATTGACAATAAACAAAAATCCAGCATTATCAGTGCTTTGCACCAGATGGCGCAACACTGAATAAATATAGTTGGTAAAAAAGGAATAGAAGTAGCAAATTTGCCAGTCAAACAAACCACCGCTGTATAGCTAAATGGTTAGCGCAGCATGCCTAAAGCGTACTGATGATGAAGGCTTAGCACCCTTCGAAATGGATCTATCTGCGCAGCTATGGCAGGTTGTCTGGAAAATTTTCTACTTACTATTCCAAAAACAAAATTCAATTTTTCAAATTTAGAAAAATTAAAAAATAACAATAATTATCATTGGAAAAAAAATTATTGTTCTGGCCTTGAGCTCGATTCGAACCTTGAATGATTTTTGGATAACTGAATAAAAACAAAAATTTTATTGTTATTCCATATTTTGTAAATAAGGAATAATAACTAAACTCTTTATTCAAATTTTGCAAAAATAAGAATGAGCGGTTATCATCAATCAGAATATTTTGAACAACGAGAAAATGCTATTCATTATTCAAGAAATGCTTGAATAAAAAATAACTTTTTATTCATCAATTAGACAATTTAAAATGATGAATAATTTTTTATTTTTTATTTTGATTTGTTTCATTTCAAAATGACTCAACCCTGATATGTAGTAAGTTACACGTATGCGTGTAATAAAATAGTAGGTAGTATTGTAAACATTTATTATAAAAAATAGAACCAAACTAAATCTAAACAAATTAAGACACAACATTGCAAATACATTTTCATATAATAAAAAATGCACACCCAACAAGTTCATATAAAGTTGCTCACAAAATTGTGTATAAGTCAAAAGTGGCGAAATATGCTTTTAGTATTAATTTATAAGGCTAAAGGGCCAATTAAACTTCCTTAACCCTAACGCCATAGTCGTAACCATACCCATAACCATCTCGAATGTGATCGATTAATGGTGCCTTAACCTAAATATCGTGAAAATTTCATAAATTTGAAGAAAACGCAAAAAATTACAAACATATTCCACAAAAAATAAGTCTCTTAGCCATAACGTATGCACAGCAATGAATAAAATCTACAAAAAGTTATTAAATTCACCAACTCAAATATTTTTAGGTTATGGATATGGCGAGAAACCAAAAACCAATTGGTTGGCTTTGGTATGGTTATGGCGTTAGCGTCATGGTATGGCACCATTAATCGATTACATTGATTTCCATAAGGTAGGTTCGCTCAGCTGTTTTATCTGGTTATGGTTTTATGGTTATAAGTCACCATTAATTGGCCCTAATAGGTTGGCTATGGTATGGTTATGGCGTTAGCGTTATGGTATGGCACCATTAATCTATTACATTGATTTCCATAAGGTAGGTTCGATCAGCTGTTTTATCTGGTAATAGTTTTATGGTTATAAGTCACCATTAATTGGCCCTTAAACTCGCATTACGAACGAAGAGATGATTTAAGCTGGAGTCATTGGTGCCGTATGGCGTATCGCTGTATCCGTATCCCTAACGTAATCAGCTGTTTATCGTTACGACGGTAAACCAAAACCCAATTGGTTGGCTACGATACGGTTACGACCTTAGCGGCACCAATAATCGATTGCATTGATTCTCGTAAGGTTGGTCGAATCAGCTGTTATAAGGTTACCGATACGGTTACCGATAAAGCACCAATGTCTCCAGGTTTAGGCCTTCTTAGAGCATGTTTACACATTAGGGTGTCCCTTATTTTTAGAAGTCTTCTTTTTGTAACGCATACCCTTCAGATCGGTTCTCCTTAATCCAATATACTCAATAAAAAAATATAAGCTCATTACGAAAACTCTAAACCGTGCCGAATTACTTTGGAAACAAGTTGGTTCAGGTTCAACGGTTAACATTCGATCAAATTATTTTTATTTGAAATTAGGTGTTCTATAAACAATTTCTTACGATTTGGGTTTTATATATTATATTCTAAATAAAGTGCACTAATATTTAGAATATAATTTTACGAGTAGTATCAGTGGTGTAGATGGGAGGGATTTTAGGGAATGGATCCCTCCCATGGGCTTCGATGCCATATACCTTAAATTGAAACCTAAATATGTGGGTAGTTGTTTTTCTGAAGATTTCATGATTTCATCCCCATATAGTGAGTACATTGATTTGCGATACTTGGATACAGTGGCGAATTTGCGGGGGGGGGGGGGGGTGCGGGTTCAAACCCTCCCCGTAGGACTCGATTTTCTATGGAAAAAGACAAACAAAGGCAATTTTACTGGCAAAAGAACTCTTTGAAAGCCAAATACCACCAAATACCACGCAAATGCTCTTTCGAAACAACAAATTGTTCCATATGGATCACATTGTTATTAAATTTTCACGTTAAATGTTCATCCGTCAGTGGCGCCACCTTCTGTATTAGAACAACAACGCAACGCAGTGCAGCTTTATACAGAAATATAGCCCGGCTACATTCAAAACGACGACTGCGAACGACAACGGCGAAAAACTGAAGCTTGACGATAATTGCCGCCAAGCACCGACGACTGATTATAATGAAAGCGACAACGACAGTTCTGCATTAGCTCAAACAACAACAAAAAATTTAGAAAAAAGTATTGCATGTGTTAAACAAATTTATAACAAATCAATTTCAACACATATTTAAGGCTATTTGCATTTATTTTGATTTTTATTCACAAAAAGAAAAAAGGACGCCACGACCGTCGCCTGTCAAAATAGAAATAGATCTAATCTAGCGACAGCGGCATTCTTTGTCGTGTCGTACCCAAAAAATTCCTCCCCATAAGAACATGTGTAAAAATAATTTGACAGATGCCGCACCGTCGTTGTCGTCTTGAATCTGTTTTCCCTAATACGCTAGCTTTTCCCAAATAAAAACAATTTGATAATATTAGGCCAACTGATTTGGTGGCGTTTCTTATTAATAGAAAAAATTTCTGCTTAACTGTTCGTTCAAATAAGACGTGCACGGATTATTATTCTTGAGTTATCGGGTTTTTCATTTCGAAAATGTCAGTGGAACTAAGAAGCAATAAAAACAGTATATTTCTGGTGGGTGAGATTAATCACCAAATAACAGGCGCAAAATTACCGTCGAATCGTCAAATTCTTGCGGTTCTGTTTTTCAACATTCGCGAAATAAAGTTAAATATTAGTGAAAGAGCAATCTTGTGGCTCGGGAGTGCATTATATTCTGGGAAAAAGCTAGAATACCCACCAGAGCTCTCCCTAATTGTGTTAAAAAAATTGTGGATCTTTATCAGTTCTGGCGAGAGCTGCAAAAAAATTGTAAAAAGATACCGGATTTTTATAAACGTCGCGAGGAGGAGTTTCAACAGGATTTGGATAATTTATTCGATATCGCACATGCTGATGCTCTCAACAGAATTAAAATAGAAGAAGATAAAGTATTCTTACGTAAACAGAGAGAGTATAACCGCACAGCGTTACCCGCCTTGACGCAACAAAACGCACGCAACAAAACGCACGCAACAGAACGCACGTAACAAAATGCATTCCTGCGTGCAAGTGGCATCGCCGTCAGCTGTTGCTGAAAAGCAATGCCAATTGCACTCAGCAGGGGTAATAAGATTCAGCGATGAAAAATGATGGCCGCTGAGCGTGGGGGATAAACGAACCGAATTGAATTCGTTTTGACATGTTGGAGTGCTCGGTCGTAAAACCTAACTAGTGAAGGAAATTAAAGTAAAGATTTTAAAGTGTAGAGTCTTAAACTAAATTTACTAAAATAAGAACAAAACAAACATTTATCATAACCAAAAGTGTGATGTGAAACACAAACAATGAACGTTTATTAAATTAATACTTAAACAAGAACAAATGAAATTTATTTTAATAAAGACGAACTAAATCTAACCAAACATAAAAGAAACTAAATTTATTGTGTGTGTGGGTGCGGGTGTGCACATTGAGCTGCATGCCCAGCAGCGTGAGTATTTCCCTTTTCTAAGGAAAAATGGTTGGCATCAAAAACCAGCCATATCATGGCGACCGTGACAGGACCTCAAAATGGCGGCCATAGTGGCGAAGAGGCAGGCCTCTTAAAAACGCAAAAACTTCAAATAAAAATTTAAAATTAAAAAAATTTTTTTTAACTGAAAATGAATTAAACCTACAAAAATTACAAAGAGAATCAAAATGAATTATTAATAAATTACAAGAAAATACACAGATACAAGAAAAAGTTACAAATACAAATCCAAAAAAATCTACAAAAAAAATCATAAAACCAAATAAAAATCCAAAAAAAAATACAAAACTTATAAAAACCCTACAAAAAAAATATAAACATGCAAAAATTTTACAAAAAAAAATTTTAAAATTCCAAAAACTACAAAAAAAAAAAACGTTCTAAAAAAAAAAAAAAAAAATTTTACAAAAATTTGAAAAAACCCTACAATATGTGGAAAATTCCAAAAAAAATAAAAAACGGTTAAACATTCCAAAAAATTATAAAATTGAAAAACAAACACTTACAAAAAATCTACAAAATCTAAAAATTCAAAAAAAAATTTCGAAACTAAAACACTAACTTTAAATGACTGTACCAAAAATTTTTACTATAAAAACGGCATTAGCCACGCAACATATAACGGCCCTAGCCACGCTACCAACATAGCGGCAAACCACCGTAAGCAAAAAAAAAAAAGGTAGCAACAAACACCTTGCAGTACATGGCAGAGCACAAACGCAGCAGCTACAGCGAAACAGCAACCGAAGCAGCAGTCCATTAGCAGCAGCAACATAACGGCAAGCGAGCAAACGGTATCGAAACAGCAGCAGTTGGTATGAAATATTTTTTTAAATTAAACTTACATTTTTGTCAATTTCTTATGAACATTCTTACATTTTCTATCAAAAAAAAATTATTTCATATTAACCTTTTTCTACTACAAAGTAATACATTTTAAATTAAACTTCTAATTTCAAAATTACCATTATAATCATACTTATTCAATTACATTAAACAAGCAAAAAGAAAAAAAAAAAAACTTTTAATTTCCCGACGTATACATACACATATAGATGTGTGCAAAATGTGTGAAGGTAGGCACTGTGGGACAGGGTCGGACAAAAACAGAAAAATTTTTTTTTTTCCATAATTGCATTGCTTCAACGTTTTGATTCTTAAAACAATTGCCAAAACACAATAAACGCTTTTTTTTCTAATTTTAGTCCCACTCTGCCCTACAGTGGGCTCCATCAAAGAGAAAAAATAACATGAAAAATATTTTTTTTGCGTAAACGGTGGTCCCGTAAACAACCAATGTAAATTTTTTTTTAATCCCGGTGCGTCCGAGGATATTCGTAATACAAATTTTGAAAGATGCGGTGCGCCCGTATCTATAAAAATAAAACCATACAATTTTAATAAAAACGGTGCGTCCGTTATTACACAAACACATTGAGATCTTTTTAATAAAGCGGTGCGTCCGTTATCAACAGCCAAGTCCTTTTATCAAATTAAAATATTTTCCTTTAAAAGCAGTTAAATTAAATTACTTCAATATACATTCAATTTATCATTAAATATTCAGTCTCTAATTAAATTACCGAATAATTCTTTCAATATTACATCAACATTCAATTCAATTTCAACTTCTGTTAAATTTTCGTAAGCAATTTCTACAAATTCGACTTTAATCAATTTAAATATTTCTTCCTTTGCTTCCTACTACATATGTTCCTTAGAAATCAAAAAGTGGTTCCTAGAATTTCAGAACAAAACTCAGATTCCGAAAATTCCGAAAATTCCAAAAATTCAGATTCCAATTCCAAAAATTTTAATTCCGAAAGTTCCGATTCCGAAAATCTCAATTTTAAAAGCCCAGTTTCCGAAGGCTCAACCACATATTCGCCCAATACAATCAAAAACCTTGTTGTTAGACTTTCTTTGTCCGGAGAATTTCACGGATTTGAGGAATTGCCCGAAACTAATATTTCAAATCCTCCTAATTCCGATACAAATATGGCGACTCCTGAAGAAAAAAGAACGTTTATCGGCATATGTGCTGGTATTATGCGTGAAAATTATAGCGGTGAGCCCCTAGGTCTCGAATCTTTCATTACTAAAATTGAGTTAATCGAACAATTTGTCGACGAAAATTTAACTAGCATTTGTATTTCATATATTAAATCCAAACTCGATGGTAAAGCTCGAGAAGCGATACCAACTCAAGTACTTTCAGTTAACGATATAAAAATAGCACTACGTAACCGTATAAAACCCGACAACTCCAAAGTTGTGGCCGGAAAATTCGCAGCTTTGCAAGTTAATAATAATAATTACACCGATTTTGCAAAACGCGTTGAGGAATTGTCTGATGCTTTAGAGCGTTCGCTCATTATCGAAGGGATTACTCAGACCAAAGCCCGTGAAATGGCCATCGAGCAAACAGTTAACGTTTGCCGATTGAACGCAAAAACCAGTTTAGTAAAATCAATCCTTGCTTCAACCAATTTTTCTGATTCCAAGGACGTAGTAGCCAAACTGATTGTAGAGCAATCAAATGAAGTAAAAGAACGTCAAGTTTTAGCATTTAGGGCGCGGAACAATAACAATTTTAGAAATTTTCAAAATAATAACCGAGGTCGAAATTTTCAAAATCAAAATCGTAACTTTAACAACTATAGACAAAATAGACCATCCTTTAGTAACAGTAACTATGGCAACAACTTCAATCGCGGCAATCAAAGGCAAAATTTCCGTTCCAGCGGCGGAAATAGGAATCAGCCTAATAATAATAATAATAATAGCAACAATAGTCGTACTAGCAATAACAACGGTTCTAACACTTCCAATAATAGAGCTAGAAATGCAAACGTTCGGGCTTTAAACAGGGAAGCCCCTCAGGAGCGAACACTGAGGGAGGACGAGACAAATTACTAACTGATTCAGCTCACAATTTTTCTTCAAAAAACATTTATTGTCTTAACTTAAATTATTCCGATTTTATACAAATAAATATTACTGGCTCTAACAAATTTTGTACATTTCTAGTCGATACACAAGCCGACATTTCGTTAATTAAAATTTCCTCTCTTAATAAAAATTTGTCAATTAATAACAATGATACAATTAATATTACTGGAGTAACTACAGATACAGTTTCTACATTAGGTACTTTTACAACTAACTTACACTTTTCAAATTTTTATATCAAACATACGTTGCATGTGGTAGACAATGATTTCAACATTCCATCAGATGGAATACTTGGTAAGGATTTCCTAAAAACAAATAAATGCGATATCAGCTATGCAACAAATTGCATTTCCTTCTGGATAGGCAATGAAAAGATCGCACTTCCCATCCATCACGGAATGGAAAGCGATACATTTGTTATTCCACCTCGTTGCGAAGTTTATAGAATTTTCGCTTTAAAAAAAGACTCAGAACCACTTTTCGTGGATTCTCAAGAGATTTCCGACGGTGTTTTCACAGCGAAATGTATAGTTGATTCCAGTAATCCGATCATTAAAGTAATAAACACCACAAATAGCGTCAAATACGTACACAACCACAACATTCAAACCGAAAAACTTTCTAATTATCACGTTTATAAAATTAATAATCCAGTAAAGCAAGATAGTCGTATTAAAGAACTTAAAAGCATTTTAGAAAAACAAATACCTAATTATGCTGAAAACAAACTTATTAACTTATGTTTACAATATTCCGATATTTTTGCGCTAGACAATGATAAGATGACAATCAACAATTTTTATGAACAAAAACTAAGACTAAACGATACGACGCCAGTATACATTAAAAATTACCGCCTACCGTATTCTCAACGTGAAGAAATCAATAAACAAGTTAATAAATTATTGGAAAACGATCTGATTGAAAATAGTTGTTCGAATTATAATAGTCCCTTGATTTTGGTACCGAAAAAAGACCTAAATGGCCAAAAATCGTATAGAATGTGCGTAGACTTTAGGGCTGTAAATAAAAAGTTAATTGCCGATAAATTTCCTTTGGCACGCGTAGACGATATTTTAGATAACCTTGGCCGTGCGAAATTCTTTTCTACATTAGATCTTTTTTCGGGTTTTCACCAAATCCCACTTCACAAAGATTCAAGAGACATAACATCTTTTAGTACTGACCGCGGAGCTTTTCGATGGAAGGTTTTACCATTTGGTCTAAACGTAGCTCCAAATTCATTTTCAAGAATGATGTCAATTGCATTTTCTGGTATTTCACCCAACCAAGCCTTTATGTATGTAGACGATATAATAGTAATTGGATGTAGCGAAGCACATCATCTCAATAATCTAAAAAAAGTTTTCGAAACCTGTAGGAAGTTCAACTTGCGACTTAACCCAAAAAAGTGTAATTTTCTTAGACCTGAAGTAACTTTCTTAGGGCATAAATGCTCAGCAAATGGTTTGCTACCAGACGATTCAAAAATTGAAGCAATTAAAAGGTATCCTAAGCCACGCGATAAAGATGCTGTCCGAAGATTCGTGGCATTTGCAAATTATTATAGGAGATTTATCCCAAATTTCGCTTCTTTAGCAGCTCCACTGAATCGTTTAAGTAGAAAGAAGGTTGAATTTAATTGGGATACGGCATGTGAGTTAGCTTTCGAAAAACTAAGAAAAAGTCTGATTTCTCCAAAACTTTTACAATATCCAGATTTCACCAAAGAATTTTTAATTACGGTTGATGCTTCAAAGTTAGGGTGTGGTGCGATACTGAGTCAAAATCATAACGGTAACGACTTGCCAATTTGTTTTGCTTCAAAATCCTTTAGCAAATCAGAACAAAATAAAGCAATAATAGAATTAGAACTTTTGGCAATATATTTTGCAATAAAGCAATTTCGTCCATATATTTATGGCACTCACTTCAAAGTTAAATCAGATCATCGTCCACTAGTTTATCTATTTAATATGAAAGATCCGTCGTCGAAACTTTCCAGAATTCGTTTGGAATTGTCCGAATATAATTTTACCATTGAATATATTAAAGGAAAATCTAACGTAGGTGCAGACGCATTATCGCGAATTTCAATTCAAGAACTTAAAAAGTCCAATAATCAAATTTTAGCAGCACAGACGAGGTCTATGACGAAACGTCACGAACAATTACAACAATCGGCTGAAGACGTAAACGAAGAAAATGTCAAATTACAGGTAGTCGACAAGTTTTCATATAATTTTTCCAAGAAAATCCATAGGATAAAAAGCCAAATATGTCATGACAACGATAATGATAAAATCAATTTAAAAATATATGCGCATTTAAAACATAAAAAACTCGAGTTACTTAATATTGTGTGTACTAACAAAATAATGCAATTAGATGAATTACTTTTGAAGCTTGAAAAAGAAGCTGGTAAACACAACGTTAAGAAAGTAGAATGGCAAAAAGATGATCAGTTATTTAAATATTTTTCTATTTCAAATTTTAAAAATACAGGAAATTCAATTCTAAAAAATTTAAAAATACTATTAATAGAACCTGTCGAAACAGTTACAGACAACGACAAGAAACTTAAATTAATGGAAATTTACCACAATGACCCGATATCAGGAGGTCACTGCGGAAATAAAAAGCTTTACGCAAAAATACGTACGAAATATTATTGGAAAGGTATGACCCGTGATATTGCCACATACGTCAAAAATTGCAAAAAATGCCTTTTGAATAAAGTCAAGCCAAAAACCAAAGAAAATTTAGTGCTTACACCAACACCCTGCAAACCTTTCGATGTCGTAGTTGTAGATACAATAGGACCTTTGCCTGAGTCGAATAATGGGAATAGGTTCGCGGTTACCATTATGTGCGACTTTAGCAAATACCTTGTTACCATATCAGTCCCTGATAAGACAGCAAAAACAATTGCAACAGCCATTTTTGAAAGCTTCATCCTCATTTATGGCATAATGAAATCAATTAAAACCGATTTAGGAACCGAATATAAAAACGAAATTTTCTCTGAATTAACCAAACTCCTAAAAATCGAACATAATTTTTCTACAGCTTACCATCATGAAACCCTAGGTACAATTGAAAGAAATCATCGGGTGTTTAATGAATATTTACGAGCTTTTCTAAATGATAACTTCCCCGAATGGGACGTTTATTTGAAATATTTTACATTTTTGCATAATACAACTCCTAGTACAGTTTTTGATAATGGATTCACTCCATACGAATTAGTATTCGGTAGAAATGTTACCTTACCAAATGAAGTTCAAAAGGAACAAATCGATCCAATTTACAATGTTGAAAGTTATGCAAAAGAAGTAAAATATAGACTACAAAAAACGCATAAATTAGCAAAAGATTTAATTAATAAACATAAAGTTAAAAATAAGGATCTTTATGATAAGAGGGCGCGTCCGTTAGCTATTAATATAAACGATAAGGTAGTAATACAAAAAGAACCTAGAAATAAGCATGAAAGCATTTACCAAGGACCATATATAGTCACAAAAATTGATGGAGTTAATGTTACGGTTTTTGATGAAGTAAATAAAAAGGAAAAAACCGTTCACAAAAACCGAATCATTAAGGTAAATTAAAAATTTTTTCTCATACAAATTTACAAACTAGCTTGTAACTAATTGTAAATTTTCATTACTTTGTTATTAAAGCATGAAATATCAAATTAAAATTTATATTAATATTAATATACAAAAAAAAAAAAAAAAAATTTCTTCAATTTGCATGTAAATAAAACCAAAAATTAATATGCCCGCATTATTTGTAATAAATATATAATACATTAATTTAGTGCAATAGAAATTAGAAAACAAATTACATGTAAGTAATTAAATTAATATTAACTAAATTTCATATGTGAAAGGAAAAAATTGTTCTGATTGAACGAATGAGAAAAAAGGGGAGGAACACCCTAATATCATACATTCATTCAACCAAAACAATTTGAAAGTCAGAGAACAAGAAGAATATGACAAATCTGATCAACTTGTCAGATTCTTCTTTTTCTAAGGAAGGGTGGTATAACCGCACAGCGTTACCCGCCTTGACGCAACAAAACGCACGCAACAAAACGCACGCAACAAAACGCACGTAACAAAATGCATTCCTGCGTGCAAGTGGCATCGCCGTCAGCTGTTGCTGAAAAGCAATGCCAATTGCACTCAGCAGGGGTAATAAGATTCAGCGATGAAAAATGATGGCCGCTGAGCGTGGGGGATAAACGAACCGAATTGAATTCGTTTTGACATGTTGGAGTGCTCGGTCGTAAAACCTAACTAGTGAAGGAAATTAAAGTAAAGATTTTAAAGTGTAGAGTCTTAAACTAAATTTACTAAAATAAGAACAAAACAAACATTTATCATAACCAAAAGTGTGATGTGAAACACAAACAATGAACGTTTATTAAATTAATACTTAAACAAGAACAAATGAAATTTATTTTAATAAAGACGAACTAAATCTAACCAAACATAAAAGAAACTAAATTTATTGTGTGTGTGGGTGCGGGTGTGCACATTGAGCTGCATGCCCAGCAGCGTGAGTATTTCCCTTTTCTAAGGAAAAATGGTTGGCATCAAAAACCAGCCATATCAAGAGCCAGGCCGCCCAGGTTGCTTAATGGGTGTAGACAAAAAGTTGGCTGTAATTGAAGAAAAGGCAAGGTTAAGACAACTAGCAAAAGAGAAATATAGATTAAAACAAATGCCCTCAGATGCCGTATCGACATCTGTTGCTGCTTACAAGGATATGACACATACAGAATTACATGACCAATCTGCAAGCTCTGAAGAAAGTCTGAACGAACCGACTCCTTCCACTTCTCAATCAATTCGTTCTTTAAGTGCAGTAGCAAAAAGAGGAAGAAAAAATTTCATCACGCCAAAATTGGTTGCGACTTTAGAGAGATGTCAACTCAGCATTCGAGATTCTGTTTATGTAGTTCAAGCTGTAGTGGAAGCACTAGGTCTTAACTGTGACGATTACCCAATCAACAAATCCTCTATTCAACGCATTCGAACGCAAATGAGAAACCATAGAGCAGAATCCATTAAATCTGATTTTCAGAATAACATACCCGAAGTTGTTGCTGTTCATTGGGATGGAAAACTGTTACCTAGTCTCAACGTAAAAAGCTCTAAAGAAGAACGCTTGCCAATCGTTATTTCGTTTGATGAGAAAGAATAAATTCTTGCAGTCCCGAAATTAGAGAGCTCTTCCGGCAAAAATCAAGCAAATGCAGTACTAAATACGCTAAATGATTGGAACCTTAATGATAAGGTACAAATAATGTGCTGTGATACGACAGCATCTAATACAGGTCGCTTGAATGGAGCTTGTGTGCTTTTGGAGCAAGCATTAGAAAGAGAATTGTTACTTTTTGCTTGTCGTCATCATGTTTACGAACTTGTGCTCAAAAGTGTATTTCAAACTAAAATCCAAGAGGACAGTACCAGTCCCGAGATTCCACTATTTAAAAAGTTCAAAGATAACTGGAAGAATATTAATCCTAATGCTATCGAACCCTGCTCCAATTTCGTAAAACAACACTTTTGTGAGACGATGATAAATGAATTGGTGGAGTTTTATTACAACGAACTGGAGAAGTCAATTGTACGAGATGATTATCGGGAACTGATTGAACTAGCTATTATTTTTTTGGGAGGAAACTCTGAGAATAAAACTAAAATCAGACCTCCAGGCGCATTGCATCAAGCTCGGTGGATGGCAAGAGCTATTTACTCTATAAAGATATGTTTGTTGCAGTCTCAATTTAAAATGAGCGTCAAGGACGAACAAGCCCTTAGAGATATTTCTTTATTCATTGTGACAGTTTATGTTAAGCCCTGGCTAAGATGCAGTTTAGCAGTAAAAGCGCCGAATCAAGACTTACTCTTTTTAAAGACCCTGAAGGATTACGAAAGAGTTGACAAGTTGATTTCCAAAGCAGCTTTAGGAAAATTCAGTCACCACCTGTGGTATTTATCAGAAGAAATAACCCTGCTATCAATTTTTGACGAAGACGTTGATGAACAAACCAAGAAGGACATTGTAATTAACTTAAAAAGAGAAAGCTTTGATGATTCCGGAAAGAGATACGTTCCATCGAAGGATGAAACGTCGATATCTTTATATGGTGAATATTTATTCATATGTATTAAGCTATGCTCACTATTTACTAAACGCTAAACTTTTGTTCTTGTTTTAGAAAAATCTTTGAGTGATTTCATCACTATTAGAAGCAAAAATATATTTTCGAGGCTAAAAGTTGACTGCAGTTTCCTTCAGGAAAATATATCTTCGTGGGAAGAAAACGTGGCCTATATAGAAGCAAAAAAGAAGATTTTGTGCTTAAAAGCAGTTAATGACACAGCTGAAAGAGCTGTTAAACTTATGCAAGACTTTCATGGTTTGATAACCGCAGAAGAAGAACAAAAGCAGTTCCTTTTACGCTGTGTGCAAGAACATAGAGATATGTATCCAGATTGTAAAAAACAGACTTTAAAAAGAAAATGTTCTGAGTAATCCTATTAACAATATTTAAATTAAACAATCTTTAATACAAATTTCTATTATTAAACAAAGCAATGAACATTTTCGTTGATCTAGCTACTAGATGAAGAAAGAAACTGCTATTTTTGAGGCCCTGTCGACACGGGTTAAAGTTTACGTGGAAAGTTAAAATTTGTTATTTAAGCAGAGGTTTGTATACTGAACCGAATTAGAGGGTGTGCGTTTTGATAATTGCAAAACGAAATATTTCGTTCATATAAGGGACACCCTATTACACATGCAATAAATCAACAATTGCAAATCTACGCTTTTAAAAAGTCACATCCCCAAGAACTAGATATGACGGTCAGCCATTTTCTTTATGATGTTTTTAACGTTGCTAGAGAAGCTTCTGGGACTAGGAAAATAAAACTCTTAAATTTTGTTGTATAACCGAATATTGAAGCGAATAATTTAAGGGCCTGTCAAACTTGCCGTTTCCATGTCCGTATAAAACAGCTGATCAATTATTCAATAGCTTTGTTCGCGTATTTTTCCAACAGAAACTTACAAACAGCCAAACCCTCTCAACTATCAGCTGTTTCCTCTCATAGAGAAAAATATGTAAAAAATTACGCGAACAGAAATCCATCAAAAACTATCACAATTTGCAAACAGCTGATGAATTATTTGGCGGTACAAAAAATTATAAAAAGTTGAAATAGAAGTTAAGTGCTCCCCAAGCACCCATTCATCCAGATGTTCGCCCTAATTATTTTCATTAACAGATACCTTTTCCATGCTTTATTTTCCGGTTGCAATATTTGAATTAAATTTCACAATTTGCGTAAATTACAACCAGCAGTTTTTCGATCAGCTGTTTTTCTGTTTGTAAATTGCTGTTGGAAAAAATCTGCCGGAGATGCCTGCTTTCATTCAGCAAAGCAATTTTCTGGCGGCCAAGTTGAGTAGAATTCGTCCTTCATCATATGCCAAAATCTATTTAAGCCTTATTAAAAAATCCTTGCGCAATTTCTGGATGGCTGCATCAAATTTGTATACCAAGAGCTCTACCATTGCTTATGATATACTTTTCAACTTAAAATAAAGAATATTGTGGTTGTAGTTGTTGTTGTATTAGAAGTGAGAATATTGTGGTAGAATATAAATACATCTTTTAGCACAAATTTGTACAAATAAGTGTTCTTTCTTAAAATAACCAATTTCCTTTAACTATTTTGATGCATTCCCTTTAATTTAACAAGTGAAAAAACTCCCTTGAAATGGCAGAGAAATTTCCCTCTCCCTCACATTCATAATACCTACTTTTCTCCCATAACCGGTTTCCGCTTTTTCGAACATTGTTCAGAATAGGAGGAAACTTTTTTGATAGTTATTTTTTTGTTTTGGATACGTTTTGACTAAGTGACTTATTAAATGTGCAATTCGTTATTAAATTTTTGCATTTTCTTCTGTTTTATGAAATTATCACATTCTTTAGGTTAAGGCACCAATATTTGATGCCAATAGATATGGTTAAGTAAACATATGGTCATGAATAAGGCATACTGCCTATGTATACTTTGCCAGGGTCTTTATATGGGAAATCTAGTTATTTATGATAGCTCGTTATATGTGACCCGGCTTATGAAAAGGTGGCTTATGACTAAAAAAAAGCAACAGCTGTTAACAGCTCTTTCTCGCAATTTCTTTTTTGAGTCATAAGCAACCTTTTCATAGACCGGGTCACATATGTAAACTTGGCCTTAATAAACACTTTTGTATACTCAACTTTGTGACATGCCTTATATTATTTAAGCTATATAACGCCAGTTGGTTGGAATATTGACCTATAACCGCTGCTGATACGAATGTGTCCTATAATTTGCTTATATAGATTCAATGCAACGGTGGCTGAGAGGAGGCAATAGTTTTTTTTTATTAAATTCTCTAATAAGGACTTTTTTCATCAGCAGGCGAATAGGGCTATATTTCGCTTAGCTACTGATATAGTTTGAACATACATACATATATTACATTAGAATACTAATGAAGAACTTAAATAAGATGTACAAGTAAAAAATACATAAGTATATACATACATATATTGGTCTGAATAATAGGCCACGCCGATGTTTAAATATTAAATCAAATTAAAAAAATCCTGTTGTAAAATTTTCATATTTAAAAGCATTTTAAAGCAAACCTTTTTTTTTATGGCAAATTTAAGTTATGAAACATATTTTATCTTAAGATAAATATATTTTAAAAATCAATTGCAAATCTCAAATTTTTAAAAAATTTTGCAACGCAGTAGAAGTTACTATATTAAATCGTTCAAACGTTATTCCAGTTAGTGTATATGTGTGAGTGTGCTCGATTTCTATCCAACGAAGGACTATTTAAAAGACAGGAAGACCCAAATCTTTCACCAAATTCATATTCGAAATCAGAGCACTTGTTTTTAAATTACAGTTATCGAAATGGCTCTATACACAACTCAAACTGATCCAGAAACGATGCTGAAATAATAAAAATACTGCATAAAATACAAATTCCAACGAGAGAACGACAGAATGACGCCACAAAAGTTTGGTTTCGTTTTATGAAAAAATGCAATACTAACAAAGAATATTTGAATGTTTTAGTTTTGCTCATCTTTTAGTAGACTGCACTTTGATATACAGACCAATTCTAAATATTCTCGCGGATTTTTTTATTCCCGCGGAAAAATTCCTCCAATTCTTTTCTCCGAGGGAGAAGAATAATTGGGGAATAGGAATTTCGAATTTTCGAAGTCAGCTGTTTTGTCAATTGAAATTTCGTTGCGCATTTCTTATTTTGTTTAAAAAATTGAAAAGTTTAATTATTGTTGCGAATTCGTTTGAAATTAAGAAATAAGGTATAAACAATGCACATTATTGCATTTCATGTGGTATTCACTGAAATGAGTAATGAATTGATGCCACAGCAACATCAACAGAGGAGCATAAGAAGAAGACGGCGGGATAACACAAATCCGCCGGAGTTGCCTGCTTTCATTCTGCAAAGAAATTTTCTGGCGGTCACGTCGAGTTGAGTTCGCCTTTCGACATATGCCAAAATCTAATTAAGCCTTCTTAAAAAATCCTTGCGCAATTTCTGGATGGCTGCATCAAATATACAAAGAGCTCTTCCGTTGCTTATGATATACTTTTCGACTTAAAATAAAGAATATTGTGGTTGTTGTATTAACAGTGAGAATATTGTGGTAGAATGTAAATACATATTTTAGCACAAAATTTGTACAAATAAGTGTTCTTTCTTAAAAGAACGAATTTCCTTAAACTATTTTGATGCATTCCCTTTAATTTAACTAGTGAAAAACTCCTATGAAATGGCAAAGAAATCTCCCTCTCCCTCACATTCATAATACCTACTTTTCTCCCATAACCGGTTTCCTCTTTTTCGAACATTGTTCAGAATAGGAGGAAAGTGAGAAGTGAAAAAACTCACAAGGAATACGAGGAATGGGAGAAGGGAAAAAACTCGCACGGAAATTTCGTTTAGAATTGGGCTGATTATGAATGTGAGTGAGAGGGAGATTTCTCTGCCATTTCTTAGGAGTTTTTTCACTTGTTGAATTAAAGATAATGCATCAATATAGTTAAAGGAAATTAGTTCTTTTAAGAAAGAACACTTATTTGTACAAATTTGTGCTAAAATATGTACATTCTACCACAATATTCTCACTGTTACCCTGCAAAAATCGCGAGTCATCCATGCATGCTTGTATGGAGTACTCGCTATGGACCAACCGAGTGCTCCAAAATTAACCACAATTCATACAAAAAATATGGTCCAATTAACATTGCGATGTCCCAGGACTGGCCCATATACTCAACCTCCGCATTACATCAGAGTAATCCATGGAGTACCCACAGTCCAATAAACATCGTGTAGTGATTACAATCGTTAAAAACGAGCAATGATCGGCTTACAATATGTTCGTGGAGAAACACGAGTTGGTCCATTACTGCATTACAGTGGAGCATAATGGTAAGTACTCCAGTGGACCACATGATCCAACGATTTTCGCAGGGTAATATACAAAACAACAACCACAATATGCTTTATTTTAAGTCGAATACTTTTCATAAGCAACGGAAGAGCTCTTGGTATATTTAATGCAGCTATTCAGAAATTGCGCAAGGATTTTTTAAAAAGGCTTAAATAGATTTTGGCATATGGCGAAAGGCGAACTCAACTCGACTTGAACGCCAGAAAATTGCTTTGCTGAATGAAAGCAGCCAACTACGACGGATTTGTGTTATCCCGCCGTCTTCTTCTTCTTATGCTCCTCTGTTGATGTTGCAGTGGCACCAATTCGTTACTCATTTCAGTGAATACCACATGAAATGCAATACTGTGCATTGTTTATATTTTATTTCTTAATTTCAAACAAATTCGCAACAATAATTAAAGTTTTACATTTTTTAAACAAAATAAGAAATGCGCAACGAAATTGCAATTGACGAAACAGCCGACTTCGAAAATTCGAAATTCCTATTCCCCAATTATTCTTCTACCTAGGAGAAAAGAATTGAAGGAATTTTTCCGCGGGAATAAAAAAATCCGCGAGAATATTTAGAATTGGCCTGATATATTATGATCGCCTCCCCACAACAAATTAAAAAAAAAAAATTTCAAATATAAAGTACACGCAACAGGCGCCTATTTTTACATGGAAACTATACAATAAATTATACTTTACTAATCTTTTGCTAGTCATCACAAAGTGAAACACTTAATCACTAAAGTTACCTTCGCTGGGTTTTAAGTAGTAAAAAAAAAAAATCGTGCCGAAATGGTTTTGACATGCATAAAATGTCATACATGTCGTATATACACGTAGTCTAAATAGCTTCTCCTTCTTCATCCATAATTGACCTTATAGCATCAAGTAGTGTGGCAAAAGTAGGACGCGCTTGGGGTTCCGCTTGCCAGCACGGTAGCATGAGTTTGTCATAAACAATTTGTGGACACATATCTGGTTTTTGTAATCTAAAAAAGTTAAAATAAAATCAAATGTAATACTTAAAATACTTGAGTAAATTTGATTCAACCTCTCTCCCGCTTGTAGCCGCTTTAGAAACTCTTCCTGAAGCAATTCTAGTTTAGGGTCCAAATTTGGCATTTCTCCACGTGAAAACGTTTCAAATATCGTTACACCATATGACCACACATCTGATTTTAGAGAAAATTTATTGTATGCTATGGATTCCGGTGAATACCTATAAAGGACACATATATATTACACTTTAAGATTCCCAAATATTATTCGAGTTTCTTTCCACATCTTACCACTTAATGGGCAATTCGCGTTGACTTGCTACCAAATAATAACCATCTGTATTCGCTATTTGCGCCAAACCGAAATCAGATATTTTTACATGATCTTTATCCACCAAAATATTACGAGCTGCCAAATCTCTATGGATTATTTTTTTACTTGCTAAGTAATCCATACCCTACAATTGTGGAAAATTGAAATTTCAATAACTTTTGTAGGAATAATCTGCCCAATTCTAAATATTCCCTCGGAATTTCGTTCTCGCGGATTTTTTTATTCCAGAGGAAAAATTCCTCCAATTCTTTTCTCCTGGGGAGAATAGGGAATAAGAATTTCGAATTTTCAAAGTCAGCTGTTTTGTCAATTGAAATTTCGTTGCGCATTTCTTATTTTGTTTAAAAAAATTGAAAAGTTTAATTATTGTTGCAAATTTGTTTGAAATTAAGAAATAAAATATAAACAATGTACATTATTGCATTTCATGTGGTATTCACTGAAATGAGTAATGAATTGGTGCCACAGCAACATCAACAGAGCAGCATACGGAGAAGAATACGGCGGGATAACACAAATCCGCCGGAGTTGCCTGCTTTCATTCAGCAAAGCAATTTCTGGCGTCCAAGTCGAGTTGAGTTTAAGTCTTCTTAAAAAATCCTTGCGCAATTTCTGGATGACTGCATCAAATATACCAAGAGCTTTTCCGTTGCTTTTGTTATACTTTTCGACTTAAAATAAAGAATATTGTGGTAAAATGTACATATTTTAGCACAAATTTGTACAAGCAAGTGTTCTTTCTTAAAAGAACCAATTTTCTTTAACTATTTTGATGCATTCCCTTGAATTCAACAAGTGAAAAAACTCCTAAGAAATGGCAGAGAAATCTCCCTCTCACTCACATTCATAATACCTACTTTTCTCCCATAACCGGTTTCCGTTTTTTCGAACATTGTTCAGAATAAGAGGAAAGGGAGAAGTGAAAAAACTCACAAGGAATTTTTATTTAGAATTGGGCAGATTATGTTTTATTAGTTGCGAAGGATTGGTAACGGTTATTTCGAATATCCGAATTCTCTGCTACTTTAATGTTACAAATTTGGCGTTTGATCGCTAATTAGCTTGTTTAGTTTATGTATGATACACAAAGTAAATAAAAAAAATCACTTCGAAAAACCGCCGGTGATGAATACTTATAGAGATTTAAGGGCTAATTAAACTTCCTTAACCCTAACGCCATAGTTGTAACCATACCCATATCCATATCCATCTCCAATGTGATCAATTAATGGTACCTTAACCTAAAAATTGTGAAAATTTTATACAAATGAAGAAAACACAAAAAATTACAAACATATTCAACAAAAAATAAGTCTCTTAGTCATAACGTATCCAAAACAATGAATAAAATCTACAAAAAGTTATTAAATTTACCAACTCAAATATTTTTAGGTTATGGATATGGCGAGAACCAAAAACCAATTGGTTGGCTATGGTATGGTTATGGCGTTAGCGTTACGGTATGGCACCATTAATCGATTACGTTGATTTCCATAAGGTAAGTTCGATCAGCTTTTGTATCTGGTTATGGTTATAAATCACCATTAATTGGCCCTTTATCGACATAACTTAAAAAGTGTTCTTCCAAAACTACGGCGGCAACTATGTACATAGCTATTCTTCTGCTTTAGCATGCAGGACCCTCCAATTTGTAAAAGAAAAAAAAAATTGTAAAAGGATTCGCAGAGTAGGTGTGACAGAAATCCCGTTTAAAACAGTTCGAAAATCTTATCGAAATAATTCATAAGTAGTCCCGAAACAATCCTTAAAAGAATCACGAAATAGCCCCAATATTATCCAAAAATAGTCCCTAGAAACTATCCCGATATCAGCACCGAAACTGTTTAATAATGATCATGCCCATGATTCCGAAAGGCTCCCGAAAACTATCCCGAAATTAACCTTAGGTTAGGCTAAGGTAAACTGGCCGATCTGTGAAAATAAACCTTAAGACTCTACCGACATTTTCTGGCCACGAAAACCATGGAAATGATCCCGAAACAGTAAAAAAACACGAAATGCTTATTAAATAGCAACAAAATTATTCCTACAAAAAAACAATATCCAATTAATCGGCAGATAGTCCCGAAATAATCTAGAAATTGTATCTAAATAGTCCCCAAATAATTCCAAAACTATGGCGAAATAATCCGAACCGGTTTCGAAATTGTTCCCGTAATAAAAATGTTTTCGAAATTATTCCGAAATACTCCCGGAATAAAATGGTTACGCAATAATCCTTAAACGTTTCCATAATAATTTCCTTCCTGTATTTATTTCATATGATCCCGAAATTATCCTGAAATGGATTCGAAATGATATGGGAAAAGTCCCAAAATTATCCCGTTACAGTCGCCATTCCTATTCAAAAACAGTTTCGAAATAATCCGATATGATTTCGAGAAAAATTCCGAAATTATGCTGAAATAGACCCGAAACCATCCCGACAACAACCACTAAATGATCCACGTTTAAGCCCGATTAGTTCCGATATAATCTTTAAGTAGTTTTCAAAAACTAATAACAATACATACCTTAGCAATATCATTCACGAAGTGCAATAGCCTCGCGTTGGTCAAATTTGGCCTTTGATATTGCAAGTATTTTTGAAAGGAGCCCCCAGACATATATTCCATGATAATAGAGATAGGTTTATTGACGGAGTATTTGATTTTTACAACGTTCGGATGATTGAGTGACTGAAAAATAAGATTGGAGAGTTAATTAAGTGACTTAAAAAAGAATTTCACTGTGTGATAGCGAAAATGTACCCTTTTGGAGGCGCGCCTCATCAAATTGTAGGTCAAGTCGAGTATACAAGAATCACAAAATGCATATATCTCGGAGCGGTCTTAATTTAGGAATCCGAAGTATGTGAAAAGTATGAGCATGAAGCTCGGCCTAAAATCTTTTCGGAGACTATCGCACCTTGCATTTATTTATTTCTATGCCAAGAGTACTCAGTAAACAAAGCAACTTTGGAAGAAATATTCATATTTTATTTTTTTAAAATCGTCTTTCATATTTAATTTCAACAAAATCATTCTTTATAACTAGTCTTATTGTTTCCGATTTAAATTGGTATGGATGCTTTTTCTCTCTTGAACGCTTTTCTTCAATCATCTCCGCAATGATATTGTGGCGAATATGCTGTTAGTAAATAATCACAACAACAAAAACGGCAACACTTATGTACAAGGCAACGAAGAGATATCTCACACACACAAATGTAGTAATCAGCCGAAGTAGTTACTTACGCATACACACGCATATGGCTATAAGAAAAGCATAAACTACAAACATATGTACATGTATATAGCTGGTAACCAAGAATAAGATAAATTGTTCTCGAACAGATTTTTGCAAAATGACTAGACCTTAGGATAAATGGGTAAACGAGCAAACCGACAGTATAACAGCAGCGCAAGATGAGGAATCAGCGGGATTCAAGGGGTTGTGTAGCGCAACATATAGCTTCTCCAACCCAATTGTCAACCTCACCTTTGAGCGGCGAATCCCGTTTCACTAACAGACGAGGCTCTGGCGACCCCAAGCTCCTCTTGGAACTTGGGGGTGGGGAGGGAGGGATGGCCTGAAGGTTCAATGTGGCCATATAAATCGTTCCCGAGATGGCCGGTCAGCACCTTAATGGTGCTGTGTTATCGGAGCGTATCGGATCTGTATCCGACAAAGGACCATCACATCGATAACACTCCCCAAAGCCTTCGGGGAGTAACCTAATCGCTACAACAGCAACAACATGAGGAATCAGTTTCAGTTTGATTTAAACACGCTTTTGTGAAGTACGCGATAATGAAGTATAATTGTACTATACCCCCGAGTAGGCTAAAAAAGACCATATTGTTCAGTATTGCAATATTGGAGTTATTTATTCGACAGTTCAGCGATCCGAACGTTAGCAGAAGATGCAAAATATCAGGAAATCCCAAACTTCGTTACAATATGTATTCCACCAATGTAAATATTTCGGCATTTGTTTCATTGTTACAACATTGACTCCATGGTATGCCCTGGTTGATGTGTAGAGCCTCTATGTCTTTCATTGGATTTGACGTCGGTGTGCCACATTTTTATGGGTTTCCTTGAAAATTCCTGTTTCGCAACCAATGTTAAGGATCTGCTTCCCCATTTTGAAAGATATGCGTCCAAAATCCGCCATAAACTTACCGACCCTAATCCATAATATAGCACATAAATGACTCCGAAGAGGCATATAAAGCAAATTATGAGCTGTTTATGAGCATAATGGGAGTCTGATCGGACTCCTATTTAGGCTCACATAATGTATAGAGTATCAGACGACCATTCCAAGAAGGGAAATACACTCATTTCGGGCTCCTAAATAAGCTCATAAAGAGTGTAAGTTCTCCGATTTAAGTTTCTTTTATACCACTTTTTTGACTCCAAGTGTTTGCTGGGTACTTAAAGTTTCGAATAAATACTCAGAATCCCCTTTCCATATTGTGGCGAATGGTGGCAATTTCGATGCGTCACTGTGCTGCTAGTAAATAAATGCACAACAACAGCAAATTAAGCAACCACACATATGTGTGTACATGTAAACATCAAGCAGCCACACATACATGCAAACATGGAAGCTAAGAGCGAAAAGATTATTTCACATACACACATGAAGTCATCACTTAAGAGCACAAGTTATTATTACTAACACATACACACGCATATAATTAGAAGACAAAAGTAAATACCAGTCACATAAAGGAGAAATAAATAACCAGCTGTTCTAGAAGGTTGTTCGTGGAAAGTCTAGACCCTTGGAGATTTATGCGACCGATGCAACAGAGAGGGAATTATCAATCAGTTTGATTTTAACACGCTTTTAGTGAAGTACACGAGTATTGTAAAGTACTACTACTACAGTAGAGTAGTAAATAAAGGAGATATTGCTATACTGAATACTTGAATTATTTTTTCGACAGTTCAGCGATTTGATCGATAGCAGAAGGTGCAAAATTATCAGGAATTTTCCAAAATTCGTTACAATTGGTGTCAGAAGTGGGATTGTTGAATAAAGAGGACAAGAAGGACGTGGCCAAGTTGAGTGAGTTGAATATCTAGCAACTGAAGGAGTTGGAGAACCGTGGATTGAATACAACCGGCAATAATTCCGTACTTCAGGCACGACTACAAGAGTTTATGGAGTCGGAAGGAATTAATGTGGAGGGTTATTTCTTTCAATCTAATGGAGAAGAAATTGCGAAGAACGAAACAACTACGAAACATTGATGGGCGTTCTTGAAAGGCGATACGGAAGTGAACACAAGAAGCAAATACACCAAATAGAATTGCAAAACTGTTACCAAAAAGCTAATGAGACTTTGCTTCGGGAGTTGAAAGTTTGGCTCATTTGGAAAATGCTGACGCACCAGTGGAATACACCGAAAGGGTAAAAATTCAGAGCTTTATCAATTTAATACGGGATGTTTAAACAAAGTGAGCGACATACGCAAACCCAAAACCCACATTCGCAGAAACGGTATCACATACGTTGACTCAGGAAACTCTTTATTGAAGTAGAAAGGCCAGACTGGGTAGACACAATTTTGGAAGCACTTAAGGGATCGCGACAGAAAAATGCTAGAGTTATTATTTGTTTCAAATGCAGAAACCCAGGTCATATTGCCCGTAATTGTAGCACCGGGCCTAGTAGTTACAACTTGGCTGGTCGTAAACGCAAAGGCTGAAGGAGATGATCGAATTTCCAAATACACTCAACCGTTTAACTTAAGCGAGTCGGCCGTAATGGGCGAGAGCTGGCTCCCGCAATTGAATACACCAAAATCTCTATCTCGCAAATTGGAAGAAGATCGAGCATTCTTACTGTCGGAGGACATGTGGATGGAAAGGAACGTTTACTGACAAGACGGGCACATCTCATTCCATCATTCGATCCGATTTAGTCACCAAGAAGATAAGACCATTGCATGGAGCAAGATTGCATACAGCCACTGGAGAAGACATCCAGGTTCTAGGAGAAGTAGCGTGTGAAGTCACAACTGGGAACGTCACGGCAGTACACAATTTTATAGTGGCAGAGATTGTTGATGCAATCATAATTAGAGCGGACTTCTTAATCGACCAAGGCATAAAGATCGACATGCAAGGCAAGACGATGCGATATAAGAACATGGATGTGCCACTTAATTTCGGCTACGAGAGAGACTACAGGAGTAAACGAGTGTTGGTGGAGGAGAATCAGCAAATACCACCAAAATCGGAGGCAGTAATCTGGGCAAAGGTTAATGGAGATCGTGGGACGAACAAATTGTGGGTTATCGAGGCAGCAAACAAATCTACACCGAATGCACTTGTAGGAAAAACCATGGCTATGACAAAACATGATGGACGTATCCCGGTAAGAGTACTCAATGAGTTCAAGTCACCACTCAAACTGACTAGAGGAATTACATTGGAAGATGCCAAGAGGCTGAAATAGTAATCAATTGTGAAAAGATCCAGGAAAACGTTTCAACTAGAAGGATGGAAAAATGAGGTTTTGAGTGGACTACCGCAAGTAGAACGACGTCACGAAAAAGGATAGCTACACATTGCCAAGAGTTGACGACACTCTGGACTCGCTATCTGGTACGAAATGGTTGGAGATGGTCTTTGGCAATTTACATGCCTTTTGGACTTTGTAATGCACCAGCTACTTTTGAGAGACTCGTGGATCAGGTTCTGAGAGGACTACATTGGAAAATATGCTTAGTGTACCTAGACAACATCATCGTATAGGGAAAGAACATCTGAAGAAATTGGAGGAGGTTTTCCAAAGATTAACTGGTGCTGGTTTGAAACCTAGTCCCAAAAAGTGTTCTCTGTTCAAGAAGCAAGTTAGTTACTTGGGTCATAAGGTAACGACAGAGGGCATCTGCACTGCGAATGAAAAGATAGAAGCTGAAGGATTGGTCAAGACCACAGAACCTGCATGAATTAAGAAGTTTCCTTGGGCTGTGCACATATTACCGCCGATTTGTACAAAACTTTGCCAGCGTAGCCCGTAGCCTCCACGAGCTTACAAGAAAAAATACAGCTTTTGAATGGAAGAAGGAGCAAGAAGTGGCTTTCCAAACATTGAAAGAGCGATTGTGCATTGCCGCAATGTTGGCATAACCGATTCCAGGAGCAACGTTTATTCTAGATACAGATGCGAGTGGATATGCTATAGGAGGCGTTTTATTACAACTGGTCGGGACAGGACAAGGTAGTTGCATATTACAGCCGATCAATTGGGAAGCCAGAGAGGAAATATTGCGTTACACGAAGAAAGCAGTTGGCATTGGTAGAGTGCATTAAACATTTTCACAAGTACCTCTACGTGCAGCGATTCCGCGTCAGGACAGATCACGTAGCGTTAAAATGGCTCTTGCAGTTCCGTAATCCAGAAGGACAATTGGCACGGTGGATCGAGCGACTACAAATCTATGACTTTTCCATTGAGCATCGAAAAGGTAGTACCCATGGGAATGCCGATGCAATGTCACGAAGACAATGTAATTTGGAATGTAAACCCTGTTCGAAAGCTGAGGCTAAGGAAGACATCATAGATGTCCGGCTTATGACTATAACGTGTTCGGATGAATGGTACATGGAACAACCAAGGAAGTATCAGCTAGAAGATACAGATCTGCCAAATGTTATGCAAGGGCTCGAACGAAACGAAAGACCAAGTAAAGAGATGTCAGCAGAGAGTCCTATTGCGAATTCATATTGGGCCCAGTGGAACAGTTTACAATTGATATCCGGTTGCTGCACCAAATATGGGATAGTGAGGATGGTCAATGCAAGAAGAAACTGATAGTTGTTCCCAAGAAAAGGATTCCTGACGTTCTCAGTTAGGTACATAACGGTCCAAGTGGAGGTCATCTTGGAATTACAAGGACGTTCGAGAAAATTAAGCAAAGATTCTATTGGGTTGGCTGCCGTCAGTCGGTCACTGAGTAGATTGCCAACTGCGAGGTTTGCAGCAGAGCGAAAGGGCCAAAAACACGTAGTCATGGCCAGATGAGGCAATATATTTCCGGTACACCATTTGAAAGGATTGCCATGGATGTCGCAGCAAATGGCCAGAGGTATACCCAATCCCAAATCAAGAAGCGGAGACAGTAGCAGACGTGTTTATAAACAATTGGGTTGCAAGGTACCAATGGTGTACCAATGGAGTTACATTCTGACCAAGACAGGAATTTTTAAACAGCTGTGTTCCAAGAAATGTGTGTTGGGCATTCGAAAAACACGGACTGCATTGCATCCCAGTCCGATGGTCAAGTTCCATAAAGAGTGGGATACACATATATCCTTATATTCTTGATGGCTAACCGATTGGCAGTGCATGGGATAACGCGTCAAACCACTGCAAAGGTAATTTTTGGCAATGACCTTCGACTGCCAGCTGGTTTGAAGTTTGGAATAAGTGCCGATGCGGAAAGAAATGCCAGGAAATCCACTGGTGTCTTGGAGGAAGAGATGCGGGAAATACACGAACTTGTAAGACATGGAACGAGGATTATGAGTGAAAAGATGAAAGCCAGATACGATGAAGCAATTAATTCGTACGGTTTTCTGGAAGGAGATTTGGTGTTGTATACAACCCACACCGAAAAAAAGGTTTGTCCCCGAAGTTTCAATGTAACTGGTAAGGCTCATACAAAGTTATAAAACGAATCAACGATGTAGTTTACCGCATACAAACCATTGGCAAACCACGAAACAAAATGAAAGTGGTTCATTTGGAAAGGTATTTGCATCACTATGCTGTTAGTAAATAATCACAACACCAAATACAGCAAGCAACCACACTTATATACAAGAACACACATAACCAGCAGCTCGAAGTGAGGAGATATCTCACATACACACATGTAGTCATCAGTTAAGAGCAGAAGTTTTTACTCACATATACACACGCATATAGCTAAATAACCAAGTATGCGATAGAACTCTTCCATCTTCGTGAAAAGTCTAGACCTTGGAAGAAATATGCGCACGACGCAACAGAGTGTATAAAAGCAGCGCAACCTGAGGAATATCTACTCAGTTTTATTTAAACACGCTATTAGCTGAGAAGTGAAGTATAATTGTACTACTCCCAAAGAAGTCTAAATAAAGAAATTTTTTCAATACTGAATAACGTTAGCAGAAGGTGTATAATTATCAGAAATTCCTAAAATTCGTTACAATATGTATGTATACTCAGGGCAATATTTAAATTCGCAAAATGCTCGCACTCATATTTTACACATCTAGAACAGCTAAATATGAATAAACAAAAATTTACGCAATATTGCAGTCTAATTTTGTCAAAAAATGTACAAATGATATTTCGCACAAAACAATTTATTTTTCAATTAAGAAAGGATTTGGTAATTTTCGCGCGCATGTGATGCATGCTTAAAGAGAACATACGAAACTACATACATATTGTGGCGAATATTAGCATCACTATGCTGTTAGTAAATAATCACAACAACAAAAACGGCAACACTTATGTACAAGAAGAGATATCTCTAACACACACACATGTAATAATCAGCCGAAGTAGTTGCTCACACATACACACGCATATGGCTATAAGAAAAGCATAAACTACAAATATACATGTATACAACTGGTAACCAAGTGAGATACAATTGTTCTCCAACAGACTTTCGCGAAATGACTAGACCTTGGGAGTAATTAAATATAAAAAAAAAATAAATGTAAGGCGCGATAACCTCCGAAGAGATCTAAGGCCGAGCTCTCTTCCAATTTGCGTCGTGCTGCTCTTGATTTTCCCTACAAATTGGCCAGACGGGACCTACATGTTTTATGCCGACTCCGAACCGCTTGCCAAACATTGCCGAGGGGCGACCCCGCTTAGAAAAATTTTCTTGTAATTGAAAAACCTTATTTCTAAAATTTTGATGTTGCTTGGCCTGGGGTGTGAACCCAGGGCAGACGGTGTGGTAGGCGGAGCACGCTACCATCACACCACAGTGGCCGCTACGTTTTTGTGAAGTACGTGATATTGAAGTATAATTGTACTACTCCTAAAGTAGTATAATAAAGTCCATTTGGCAATACAATATTGGAGTTATTTATTCGACAGTTCAGAGATTCGAACATTACCAGAAGGTGTATAAATTTTAAGAAATCCCCAGAATTCGTTACAATATATACAGTGCGGCAATGCGAAATTGGCAAAATTACTCAATAAACGTATGAAACAACATTCACTATTTCCTCGTCCTGCTCGTTCCTCTTTCCGATGACACATAATTATTATCATAGACCAATTAGAAATAGAATAATAAACTAATACATAATTCAACATACGAAAAGGGTTTTTGCCCCTTACTTCATATTTTGAGTCTATTGGAAATTTTGAATATTCAGTTTTGTGTACTCGACTACAACTTGATATGTGCCTCGCAAAAAGCCTTTTGATTTTTTTATTTTGTTAGTGTTATCAATCATGCAGGGATCAAAACGTAACATTATACAGCTCGTCACGTAAAATTTTGAATTTTGGATTATACATATTTGTCTCTTCCCGGTGTAACCGAAAAAGTCACTTCTTTCGAGTTTGAGTTAGTACGCGATTCGATATCTGTAATTGTTAAAATTTCCAGAAAATAGCAATCCAATATTTTTACTTTTGCAACGCAAACAATGATATTATAAAAGAAAAAGTAATTTTTGCAAATTTTGACAAACACTTAAAGGCGGGTTTTCTCGAAAACAGCTGACTTTTTTGGCTATGCCAAATAGTGAAAGATATAGTAGCTGTACATAAACGTTGGATTGATAATTTATTAAAATTTGTATTAGAAATTCGGAACTTTCGCATGAAATTTAATTTAAAATCAACTAGAGTCAGCACTCTTCCTATCTTCCTATCTCGGGTGTCATTTCGAAAACACCCCGTCTCATAAAAGTTTGAATAACGCCCTATTTCAAAATTGGTTTCAAAAGCGCCCTATCTAAGAATTCAGTTGAAGAACACACTACTTCAGAAATTGCTTCAAAAACGCCTATCTGAGCTCAAATTCAATACATTTTGACATTAGCTGGCGCGTTTATAAAAAAATTCTGAGCTAGGGCCATGATGGAATGACAGAAGGTGATGGATGTAAGCAATTTATCGCTCTAACGCTGTCATCTTGAACGCCCTTAGAAATAAGAATGTTGTGGCTTTATAAAACTACTTTTTTATGCAGAAGAAAAAATGTATGTAAAACTATGCAAATGGTTTTTTCTGAAAAAATATACAACGGCATCACTTTTTTCTCAAGTTCCGTTTTGTGTTGACCTTTATATGATTCAAACGTGTGACAATTCTCTCATATTTTTCTGCATTAAATGATGGCAAGATGTTGCAATATTAATATAAAATCGATGATTAATGTTTTAAATATATTTTTGCAGGTTTCCTTATAGATTTTGCGGTAATTCTTTAATTTAGCTCACAACTACTAAAACTCGTCCAAAAATATCGTGAGTGGTGTCCAAAGACGCGCTTTAGACCCAGGACCACGAATCGGAATTGCGTTTACTGGCTACAAATGCATTATCTTGCATCGGGTTTTCTAAAATGATCGGCTAACCGCATTTGTCCCCTGAGATAGCTTCCTAGAATCTATGAAGATCATCTTCGCTGCCCTTCCCACTTCAGCCAACGTGATCTTCAAAATAAGAAACTCAACATTGAGATCAACACTGCGATATGCTCTCGCGGAAATTTATGTGCTTGTTTCGGAAAGATAGGCGTCCCCATTTGGCTCATCAACCTTCTTGGCTGTGAGGAAGTTATCAACGAATGTTTTCTACCTGTATCTGTTCAGCTGAATCAAATCCATATATATTCCTACCTTTGTCTGTAGCGAAAGTGCTAAACACCGTACTGTTGCCTCACTAAATCACGAACTAATAATGACCGAATCAAAATGCCAGCACATTCCTTCTTGTTCAAAAGTGCTTAATATACTCTGTTACGGTTTAACTCAAACCGTTTAGTTAGGTCAATATACCTGCTGATGTCCTTTATAGGGCATTTTGATTCCGCCCTTTAATCAGGTGGCACAAACTCATTGAAGGGCCAAGTTTACTTCGTGCGCCGTTTCTGCCTCAGAAATGTCTAACGAAACATCGGCGCGTGCTAACCCATCCACTTTTTCATTGCCGTCAATATTCCTGTGATCGAGTAACCCAGTGAGTGTAATAGGTGCAAAATTTTCTGCTTCAGGTATCGCCCTCTTATATCTATCGCCGGCTGCCCAAATATATGGATATCTCACCGCTTGTATGATTCTCTAATGGGATATTACACGTGATCTCTAAGCCAAGTAGCTTTTATTTTGTTGTTCTTTTAATGTTGTTTTATGTGGCAGATCCCACGCCCATTACATTATGTCTTTGAATAGTAATCCGATTGATCTATAATTCAGCCCCCATGGTGCCATTTTCCAGGTGAATGACGATCTGAGGCTTTTCTACTTTTGTGGAGGGGCTGTTATGACCTACAAAGATCAGCTTGCTCATATCAAATCGTTCCCGAGATGGTCGTGCTAGTACCTTAATGGTACTAGTTACCTAAACGTACCGGAACTACATCCTGCAAAGGATAGTATTCCCAAAAACCTTCGGGGAATGTCTTAATCATTAAAACAACAACAACTTTCGCTATATAATGTAGACGTAGTGCTAGTATAACAACGCTTCTCCTCTAATTAGCGTTGTACTTCTATTTAATTTTTCCTACAAATAGGTAGGACGGCACCATCAATTTTTTTTCAATGTCGACTCCGCACAGCAGCTTGCAAGGCAGATGAGCTTTCACTTAGAAGCTTTCCTTTGCAGAAATACACTCGGAGTATTTGCTAATTCACTGCCGAGGGGCGACCCCGTTTAGCGCAACTTTTTTCTAATAGAAAAAACTTGTTTCCAAACTTCTCCTAGGATCTACCTACCTTGGCACTGAACATCATGCTGAACATATACCCAGTAGATATTGCGGGAAAGGCGGCCGGGGCAAGGTCGTTGGTCAGGCTTCGTGATATGGGATATGGACTTTCTGACCGCGGACACTTTAGCCTTCTTACCAGTTTCGACTTTATCCCGGACAGAACGGACTATTGTATGCCGATAACTGCTCCCTATACAACCTTCACCCCAGTCATTCCAGAGAGAGAGTGGGGAAGAGGAATTATCTGGGGCATGGGACCGGTTAACTTGTTCACGGATGGGTCGAAGCTGGATGGAAAAGTTGGTGGGGGGGTCTGGGAGTGCCTGACCTCGCTTGCGATTGTATCGAATTATTTTACAATTAAGATTATCTGCGTCCCGGGCCATAGTGATATCACGGGTAACTGTCAAGCGGATCTCTTAGCCCGCATGGGTACAACTGAACCTGATGAAGATGGCTGTAGGGATTTCGGGATCCCGCTGGCCACCTGTGGATTGCTCCTCCATAGCTGGGCCTCGAGTCAGCTCAGCAAACGTTGGGCGGACACCACGTCTTGCAGGGTAGCAAGATCTTTCTGGCCGAAAGTGGATGGCAGGAGGTCTGCTGAAATAATTAGGTTCACTAAGGCTCACCTAAAAATGGTCATTGGGGTTTTGGCAGGGCACTGTCCCATGGGTATCCATGCGGTACGTCTCAATATACTGGAAACTCCATCCTGCTGCAGCTGTATGGAGGATGATGAGGTGGAATCACCAAATCACTTTATGCTTGATTGACCAGCATTTGCCAGAACTAGGCGAAAGTACTTCGGTCGCGACTCACTTGGATCTCCCGAGGATTTATCCAAAGTTGAGATCGGTATCATTCGGAGCTTTATCGTTACTACCCAACGATTCTCTAAGTAGCTAGATCTAAGTCACCGTTATTTTTGGTGTATGTGGTATCACAACGGACCTTCGTGTTTTCCAAGTGAGCTATCCTTATCAGGTCAGCTACCACCTAACCTATCCTATCCTATCTCCTAGGATCTCCAGTGTGGTAGGCGGAGTAAGCTACCACCACACCACTGCGCCGCGATTGTAGCAGCTCGCTTGATATCTTTAACGACAGCAAAAGATAGATGTGTGGGCCGGTGACCGATGCTCCCTTTAGCTGCGGACTTCCTGGCTACAGTTGGCCTGTGCGTCACATTGAGGGTAGGTGACAAACAATAGATCTTCTTACATCCGAATCATCTAAGGTTAATGTGTCAAATTTAGAACCTCAACATCCCATCAATTTTATAGACCTGTTGCCTTTTTGGTCCTACTGTTGTGTGTGGTTTAATTTTTTTTTTCACTCAAAATGTAATATAACAAAAATTGCTTTCGTTAATACTGCAGGAGAAGAGTTCTAAAATAGGTCCAAAAATATCGGGAGATAGGATCCATAATCATGCGCCGATCACTTATCTGAAACTATTTTTTGACGAAATGCTTGACCGTGTATTAACATCCACCCCTGTCCTAGAGAAATTGATAAGCTGCAAACGTTTCAAATAGAATAAAGCATACTTTATTTCATGATTTTTACCATAAAATTCTGCACATTCCACCTGTAGACCTGGTAGCAAACAACATAGCATTAACAACCGCAACCAGGCTCGGTGCCTCGGGGCTGCTTGAGCGCCGACCATATGGCCATAGTAGTATAGCGTCATCAATAACAAGACGAACAGACTATCTGATTCCCTATCTGCGCTTCGACGGAGATCTTAAGGCCACAATAGAGGTGGACGGTTGGCGTAAGGGTGCGCAAATGGCGGACGAGGCGATACATGTGTACACAGATGGTTCCAAAGTAGTGGAAGGAGTAGGGTCTGCGGTATACTGTGCTGATCCGGAAATAAGCAGATCATACAGGCTGCCGGATTACTGTAGCGTTTTCCAAGCGGAAATATTAGCCGTAACCAAAGCAGTAGAAACCCTGGAAGAGAATAGCTTAAGCTGCAACCGTGTTAACTTTTATATTGACAGTCAAGCAGCAATTAAGGCAATAATCTCGCATAGCACAGCATCTAAATGCGTGTTAGAGTGTAAGCAGTCCCTGGAGAGAACCGTGACAGGGAGAAGCATACATCTATATTGGGTCCCAGGGCATATGGGAATAGATGGGAATGAAAAAGCGGATGAACTAGCTAAAAAGGCAGCATCCCTTGAAGCTTGCTCCGTAGACGTCCCAATTAGACTGGGCGAAATTAAGCGAAGGCGAGAGGTGCACATGATCGACCAAGCAGGAAAGGCGTGGGTTCAAGCGCGGGGATGTAAAGTGTCGAAGATTATGTGCAGGTCTTACAACCTTAGACTAACAAAGTTGCTTATATCATTAAAAAGAGAGGACTGTAGACTCATGACGGGTATTCTGATTGGACACTGCCTTCTGGTGTCACATGCCTTTAAATTAGGCTTGGTCAGTGATAGCAGATGTAGAAGGTGCGGGCTGGAGGAAGAAACGATCGAGCACGTTCTGCGCTCTTGCCCTGCGCTTGCCAGGCTAAGACTCCAGCTATTAGAAGTGATACAGCTGTCAGATCTAGAAGCAGCAAGTGGCTTAAGTCCTAGGAAGCTTCTAGTATTTGCCAAGAGGACGGAGTTATTTTATAACATAGGTCCTGGTTTTTGATAGGGTTTTTCAGTTTGGTCGTTAAAACAAACTTCTGGTAACACTACGGACTCAACCAATATATGTGAGGTCCTCATGGACCGGCCAGTTCAACCTAACCTAACCATAAAATTGCACTAAATTCAAGTTACATACACTGCTTTCTGTATTCTATCATTATTGAAAATGAATGAATTTAGGTACTATTTTATGTCCTCTTTCTCCTTTACTTCCAAAATACAACCTGGAGCTAATGGCGGTCGATATGACAGCTGTCAAATCTTCCTCCACCATCTATCATTACATTAACAGCTAGGGCGTTCTACAACCTAGTTCTGAGATAGAGCCTTTTTGAAAGAAGTTTTGAAGTTGGGCGTTATTCAAACATTTTCTGATATAGGGCGTTTTCGTAACGGCATTCGAAATATGGTGATATTCTACGATACAGTCGAAATGCTATATGGCCTTTTTTTGATTATATTAATAAAAAAAAGTCCCGCCTTGTTTACTATTATCATACAATCCCATTAAACTTATACAACAACGATTGGATCCCATTTTTTAATTAGTAGTGTACCTGCATTATTTTTATTTCACGCAAGAAATCTTTAGGATTTGCCGCAGGTCCAGTTTTTAAAGATTTCACCGCTACTTCTTCAGGTGGTTTATTTGGGTCGTTATATTGTAGCTCACCCAAATGCACTGTTCCATAATGACCTTCGCCTATTTGCTGATGTATAATAACTTTACCTACTGAAAGTGTTAAAACCCATTGCGTATCGTCATAGGGGCGATTATGTGCCATACCAAACGGTTGAAACCGTTGATGTTGTGGTTGAGGTGTTGTTGTATAAACTGATAATGTATCATCACCGCTATCATATGGAAAACTCTCATCAGAGGGTTCAGTAACAACAGATTCATAATTAGATATAAGTTTTTCATTGATGGCGCATATTCTTGCGAAAATTTCTTGAGAACGAAAACGTTTGGTTGCATCTAAATTCCAACCATCTAACATAGTATAATAAATAGCTTCTGGACAATTTTCGCTTGGTTTTGGCAGTATGCCACCAGTTTGCGAACGATTCATTTGTAGTTTTTCCGCGACCTTATTTGGTTTGCCTACGCAATTTAGCTCTTCTAAAGGTGGTTTACCGTAGGCGAAAATTTCCCAAGTTGTAGTGGCGAATGCCCATACATCAGCGTATGGATCACCATGAACGCTATTGAGATTATTATAAAGTTCTTGTGGAATCCATGGTAAACTAGGAAATAAATACAAAAATTTTAGCAAAATCTATTGAATTCAGTAGCAAGGCGAATCTATCCGAATTCGCCCTGTTCAGTATATAACTACATACTCTTCATAAGTGTATGTACGACGCAACCCAGGATCACCAATTTTCGCCTTGATCAGATTAGATTTTTGTTCAAATTTCGTTACGAATAAATTCGAACAACGTATAAACCCATGATATATTTCTTTTTCAATCTGTTATTAAAAAGATGTTATACATATATTAATTAAAATACAATTATAATACTTATTTTCTTTTTTTATCTTCTTACCAGGTAGACGATGCCTCTGACCAAATCAGAAAATATAGATAATAACATTTTGAGTGAGATTTTGTCTTTATGATTTCGTAGAAATTCATCAAGCGGGCCATAAGGGGAATACTCCATTACCATTGTATAGGGAATAGTTAACGTTAAACCATGCAGTTTAAGAAATTGTGCGGAAAATATTTGACTACATTTACTTGATAAATCCGTGAATTCCTATGAAGGAAAAATTTGAAATTAAATACGAAACATTTAATCAGGTAATATACAAGGTATCCTATTCAACGTATGTATGTTCCGTTGTGGATAAGTGTGATATCTTAAGGGCTTATTAAACTTCTTTAACCCTAACGCCATAGTCGTAACTATACCCATATCCATCACCATATCCAATGTGATCGATTAATGGTGCCTTAACCTAAAAATCGTGAAAATTTCATAAAAATGAAGAAAACGTAAAAAATTACAAACATATTCCACAAAAAATAAGCCTCTTAGTCATAACGTATCCAAAACAATGAATAAAATCTACAAAAGTTTATTAAATTCACCAACTCAAACATTTTTAGGTTATGGATATGGCGAGAAACCAAAAACCAATTGGTTGACTATGGTATGGTTATTGCGTTAGTGTTATGGTATGGCACCATTAATCGGTTACATTGATTTACATAAAGTAGGTTCGATCAGCTGTTTAATCTGATTATGGTTTTATGGTTATAAGTCACCATTAATTGGCCCTTTAAGCATAAGTAGACATCAAAATAACATATATAACTGATCATATGATTTTTAAAGTAACTACCATGGTCTCATACTGTATCTCTTTCTCCCACACACTTAAGATAGCCGACTGTATGCGTCGTCATATTTAACATCAGGCAGTTGACGAATAAGATATCTCACTTGTTTTGTACACAATGGTATGTTCTATGATTCTAAACCCGTCAAATTTGCTTTGTTCTTATTTCTCATATAAATTGTTCAAATAAATTTGAACATGTTTTTAAAATGTATCCATTGTGAATTCATACACGTGGCGAATGTTTGAAAAAAAAAAACGTTCACAATAGTAAACGACCTGGATCACCTGTTAAATCGCTGTTCGATTACTTCAATCAATTGCGAATAGTGTTTTTCAAAAAATTTTTAAGACGACTGGTACATTGCGTTATTTACATATTTTAAAATATTAGCAACATTTTTAAAATTAATATTAGTTTGTAGTCTCACTTTCTGTGGATACATTTGAAATAAAAGTTGGTTTGAAACACAAATGAACAATTCATGGCACTTCAATTTCTTAACCGCGAGCAAAAACAAACCTTTCTTCCATTCCCTGGTCATTCGCGACAGCCGTTCTCCCTGTCAGCAATTATTTGACAGGTAGGTATGGAGGGTGGGGCCGTGTGTAGAAGTCCACGAAAGTGGGGAAAGCTTCTGACCGCCATTCACCTGGGAATGGCCAGAGCGATTCTTTTGCATGCGGTTCAAGCAGCTCACTACTGCCGGTCGCTTGCGGCCAAGTATCCTCTGGGTAGCCGCTAAACATCCATTTAGCGGTGAGCTAATGTGAGAAGGCGACAACCTGGCTAGGCCACTCTGACATAATCGGTTTAAGGGCTAGCCGGGGGAGATCTCATCGGCAGCATCTGTACACATCTAGGTGCGGCTGCAAGCGGGCGTCTGTCTTGGAGCAAGCGGCTCGCTATATAAACGTGCCAAGTAACATTTTCACCCCCGCTGAGCGGGTTGTGCGCTGGGCTTGGGACCCGCCACGTAAAACCATACCCCAATGAAATATAACAACAAGCCTCGGATAAATACACTGTCTATTGATGACGACCATGGCAACCGTTTGAAGGACAATGAATTGAGGGCATGCACCTGGAAGGCAAGCAAGGAATAAAGAAGATCAAAAATTGTGACATATATTGGAGTGGCCATACGAATAAGCGCAGTTTCGGCGTCGGATTCGTGGTGGGAGAGAGACTTTGTCGCCAAGTTCAGGAGTTCCCACCTGTGGACGAACGTCTCGCCGCTATCCGAATAAAACCAAAATTTTTTAATATATCATTCATCTGCGCCCATGCGCCGATAGAGGAGAAAAACGATGAGGTGAAAGACACTTCTTATGAACAATTAGAACGCACATACGAGCGCTGCCCCCGTCACGATATAAAAGTCGTGCTTGGTGACTTTAACGCCAGGGTGGGCGAAGAAGGTGTTTTTGGCCCTACAGTCGGAAAGTTCAGCCTACACAATGAAACTTCTCCCAACGGACTGAGGCTGATTGACTTTGCCGGTGCTCGAAACATGGTCATATCCAGCACGAGGTTTATGCATAAAAAGATACATCCAGCTACATGGATGTCTCCTGATCGAAATACTCGCAATCAGATCGATCACGTTGTGATAGACGGACGGCATGCCTCCAGTGTTTTAGATGTGGGCACGATCCGAGGACCTAACATCGACTCGGACCATTATCTCGTTGCAGCCAAAAACGCACCCGCCTCAACGCGGCTAAAACCAAGGAAAAAAAAACACAAGGGAAGCTAGACGTCGAAAAGCTTCAATCACAACAGACTGCCAATGATTTCGCAACTCGACTCTCACACCTGCTCTCTGAGAGCACAACTCATCCTGAAGGAATACAGGAGCAGTGGGAGCATATTTCCAAAGCACTTCGTACTGCCGCCGAGGAAAAAATTGGTTACCGGCGACCACGAAAAAATAACTGGTACGATGAAGAATGCCTGAAAGAAAAGACGCTGCCTACAGGGCTACGTTAAAAGCGAGCGCGACAAGAGGAGTGTGTGAACGCTATCGTGAGTTGAAAAAGGAAGCGAGACACCTTTTCAGGAAGAAAAAGCAGAAGCAGAAAGACGTGAGTGCGAGGAGCTTGAGCTGCTAGCCACCAGGAATAACGCCCGAAAATTTTACCAAAAAATACGGCGACAGACGGAAGGTTTTAAGACCGGGGCAAACTCCTGTAGGAACGAAAACGGCGACCTTGTAACTGATGTCCAGAGAGTGCTTAGATTATGGAGGGAACACTTCTCTGTTCTCCTAAATGGAGGCCGCAATTCACCGCGCAGAGATGAAGAACCCGATCCCGCCATCGATGATAATGGAATATATGTCCCCCCGCCCGATTATGACGAAGTTAGAATAGCAATAACCAGATTGAAAAACAACAAGGCCGTGGGCGCTGATGGATTGCCTACGGAGCTATTCAAGTAACGCGGCGAGGAGTTGGTAAGGTGCATGCAGCAGCTTCTTAGCAAAATATGGGCGGAAGAGTGCATGCCCGACGGTTGGAATCTAAGTGTTCTTTGCCCAGTCCACAAGAAGGGGGATACTGCAAAATGCACCAACTATCGTGGAATCAGCCTTCTCAATATCGCATATAAGATCCTTTCAAGTGTATTGTGCGAAAGATTGAAGCCCACCGTGAACCGGCTGATTGGACCTTATCAGTGCGGCTTCAGACCTGGTAAATCTACCATCGACCAGATTTTGACAATGCGCCAAATCTTGGAAAAACCCCGTGAAAAAAGAATCGACACACATCACCTCTTCGTCGAATTTAAAGCCGCCTTCGACAGCACGAAAAGGAGCTGCCTATATGCCGCTATGTCTGAATTTGGTTTCCCCGCAAAACTTATACGGCTGTGCAAAATGACGTTGAGCAACACCATCAGCTCAGTTAGAATTGGAAAGGACCTCTCCGAGCCGTTCGAAACTAAAGGAGGTTTCAGACAGGGTGACCCCTATCGTGCGGTTTCTTTAATTTGATGCCGGAGAAAATTATACTAGCTGCAGAACTTAACCACACTGGAACAATATACTATAAAAGCGTGCAATTACTGGCATATGCTGATGACATTGATATCATCGGTCTAAACACCCGCGCTGTTAGCTCTGCTTACTCCAAACTGGAAAAAGAAGCGGTAAAGATGGGTTTGATGGTGAATGAGGACAAAACGAAGTACCTGCTGTCATCGAGCCAGCGCATATGCGCCTTGGCAACCACGCGACTTCGTTTATTTGGGAACCAGCATCAACACTAGCAACAACATCAGCACTGAAAAGTAAAGTTCTCTCTCGGCGAACGAAAATCATACTCTACAAGTCACTTATCGTACCCGTCCTGCTATATTGGGCAGAAGCATGGACCATGACAACAACAGATGAAGCGGCTTTGGGAGTGTTCGAGAGAAAAGTTCTTCGAAAGATTTATGGACCTCTACGCGTTGGCGATGGCGAGTACCGAAGAAGATTTAATGATGAGCTGTACGAGCTATACGCAGACATCAACATAGTCCAGCGAATTAAAACGCAGCGGCTGCGCTGGCTAGGCCATGTTATGCGAATGAAAGATGATGCTCCGGCCAAGAAAGTGTTTCTATCGGAACCCGCCTATGGAAGCAGAGGTAGAGGGCGGCCCCCACTCCGTTGGAAGGACCAGGTGGAAAACGACTTAAACTCCCTTGGTGTGACCAATTGGCGCCGGTTGGCGGAGCGAAGGAGCGACTGGCGCGCCTTGTTGGACGGCCATAACCGTTTAGACGATTAAGCGCCAATTAAGTAAGTAAGTAAGGTATGGCAATGGAGAATAGAAAGATTTTTCACTTGAATTAATTCGCAATGAATGTATCTATAACACATCCACACGCACACATATCAATAGACTGACTATCTGCAAGTCTGTACATTAAATTATTATCAATTTTACAGTCTGTACACAAATGGTTGATCGTGGCAATCCTTTCGGACAGATGACTACGGAAAGGTGGAGATCTGTAGAAAGGGAGCTTATAAGCTTAATGCTCATGATGATGCGGGAACTGTTAGCACAACAACTGTTGAGTGGAATATCGCATCCTAACTCGGCTGTCGTATTGAAAACGTACTATTTTAAAAAAACTTTTGAATAATGCCCTTTTTCCATAAACATCCCAACTAATGTTAAAACATATTGAATTTGAGTTCAGACAGGGCATTGAATTTGAGCTGAGATAGGGCGTTATTCAATCGTTTTCCGAACTAGGTCATTTTCGAAACGGCAGCCAAGATAAGGAGACTCAGCAGTCGCATTGTTATTAAAAAAATTTCCTGCCAACCAAGGCTAACCGCTTTTTGCCATTTCCACCTCGAATTTCAATACCATCTCATATTTTTCTGAAAAATACTAACACCACCGCACTTTTGGTATTTTCCAAAATTCATACGTGCCTAAAAGTATGTGGATAATAATTATAAAAAAACATCCTAAAATAAATAGACCGCTTTCATCAAAAAATTGATATTTACGAAATTGCGCAAAAATGGAAATATTTCAGCATTTTATTAAAAAAATAGTGCCTTTTGACTGCAAATATAGGTAAGTACTTTTGCAACATTTATTTATTGGTCTTTAGATAACTAACAACAATTTTTCTTTTCTAGAGTATGGCTAGATGCGAATCGGAAGGCTGCGTCAACCACATGTGTTTCAGCATGATTGCATAAAGACGGGGTATCAGCGGAATGATCTGGCTGCTTGGAATTCCTCCTGGCTACTGAAGCCGTGTTATTTAATTAGTAATTTTGTACAGCAGCCGCAGAGAAAGAAGCAAATTGGCGAGAATCTTTAAAAATGGAAAGAACACAGCTTGGTAACACTGCTTATGGTCACTGATGTTTTTTGAAAGCTGTTGCCTTGTAAAGTGGTCAAAGAATGCTAAAGTTATACAACCAAACTTGGATCTTTTGTCGTAGATGTAGAAGCGCCATTTGGCGAAAACAGCAAACTGCCAGGCAGAGCGTATTTTCCGCTGTCTCGAGTTAGAACAGGTGTTACGGTTGACAAACTCAGACCAAAGTCGGGTCAACAGACGCGCACATAAGCATAAATACAGCGCGTCCCCAATTACCATCACCGCCAAAGAGGATGAATATGCCATCGTTCATGCTAAACCATTTTAAGCAATAGGCCCAGACGGAATAGCCATGCCGATGCTTAAAAACCTAGGCAAAGAGGGATTTAATTATCTAGCGCAATTTTTCAAACTTGTCCCGGTCCACTTTCGTCATCCCGAAAAATGGTCAAGCTGGTTCCGCTTTTAAAGCCTGGGAAACCAGCTAAAAAGATTTTTATCGTCCGATATCTCTACTAACGCCAGTAGCCAATACACTTTAAGCCATTCTGCATTAGCAGGTTTTCCAATGGAGATATTGGCCTGCAACCAACAGCTGAATCTTGAACATTGTAAGTACATAGTGAAATATACATATACATAGATACCTTGAAAGTAAGGTACAATTATATTGTATATTATGTACTTTACTCAGGGGAGCTGTAATTTCTGATGCCTTCAAGTTGGGTGGGATTGCAGGTGTACTAAGCTACACCCCTAAATCATGTCATGTACATACATAGGTACTTTTGTACATATGTATGTACATGCTTAAGTGCAGCAATTCTTTTGGATTGATTGTTTCTCTTTTATAGGTTATCGTGCGACATGAAAGATTCCGGCAACGAAAATGTGGACACACACCACATTAACACCATTTATGTAATTTTGCTTCATTTCCATATAGTTTAATTGATTTCTATTTCTTTTCATTTCATTCCGTTTCTTTTTATTTCGTTTCATCTGATTTCATTCCATTTCCTTTCATTTTATTTTAATTAATTTCATTTCATTCCATTTCACTTAAATTCATTTCATTTCTTTAATTTAACTTTAATTCGTTCCGTTTAATTTCATTCCATTTACTTTTAGTTTGTTTCCCTTCATTTCATTTTACTTGATTTAGTTTCTTTTATTTTCATTTCCATATCATTTAATTTTTTGTCAATTTCATTTCATATAGTTTCATATCATTTCGTTTTATTTCTTTTCATTTCCATATGATATATATTAATTTCATTTTATACCATTCCGTTTCATTTCATATAGTTTCATTTTTTTTCTTTTCCATATCATTTCGTTTTATTCTATTTAATTTATCTCCATTTTGCTTCGTTCCGCTCTATTTAGTTTCATATTATTTCATTTCGTTTCAATACATTTCGTTTGATTTCAATTATTTTTTTTTTTTTACTTTTTTCATTTCATTTTAATTACATAACACTCCCATTTCATTTTATTTTATTTTATAAAATTTTATTTTGTTTTACTCTATTTTTATTTTAATTTTAATCTATTTTTGTTTTATTTTATTTTACCAATTTTTTTTTTTTGTTTTGCTTCATTTTATTTATATTACTTTATTTTACCTTATTTTATTTTATTTTATTTCGTCTCATTTTTTCCATTTCATTTTATTTAACTTCTATACTTTTAATATTGTTGCATCTCATTTCGTTACATTTTTTGTTCATTTAATTTTATTTCATTTCATTCCGCTTCATTTTGTTCCATTTTGTTTCATTTTGTCTCATTTAATTTTGTTTCGTTTCATGTCATTTCCGTTTCGTTTTGCGTTGTTCCATTTCACTTCCTTTAATTTCATTCCATATAATTTCATTTTTTATTTTATTTCATTGCATTCCATTTCATTTCGTTTCATTTCATTTAATGCCATGTCATTTCATTTTGTCTTATTTAATTTCTTTCATTTCATCTCGTTTCACTGCATAACCTATTTTATTTAAATTCATTTTATATATTTTCATATCTATTACTTTATTTCTCTTCATTTCCATATGATTTATATTTTTTTTATTTCATTTTATATCATTCCATTTCATTTCATATACTTTCATTTTTGTTTCTTTTCCATATCATTTCATTTTATTCTATTTCATTTCATTCCGTTTAATTTCAAATAGTTTAAAATTTTTTCATTTCATTTAATTTTTTCTGTTTCATTTCACTTCTTCCCGTTTAATTTTATTTTGTCTCATCTCACTTTATTCTATTTCATTTCATTGAATTAATTTTTCTTTTAATTCGTTCCACTCTATTTTTGTTATGCCAAATCATTTTATTTAATTTTATTCCATTTCATTTTCTTACTTATTCTACTTCTCTCTACTTATTTTTTTTACTTTATTTATTTTATAAAAATAAATGTAAGGCGCGATAACCTCGGAAGAGATCTAAGGCCGAGCTTCTCTTCCAATTTACGTCGTGCTCCTCTTGATTTTCCCTACAAATTGGCCGGACGGGACCTACATGTTTAATGCGAACTCCGAACGGCATCTACAAGGCAGATGAGTTTTCACTGAGAGCTTTTCATGGCAGAAATACACTCGGAGCGCTTGCCAAACACTACCGAGCGGCGACCCGCTTAGACAAATTTTCTTCTAATTGAAAAACCTTGTTTCTAAAATTTTGATGTTGCTTTGCCCGGGATGCGAACCCAGGGTATACGGTATGGTAGGCGGAGCACGCTGCCATCACACCACGGTGGCCGCCCTTTATTTATTTTATTTTATTTTTATTTATTCACTTTATTTAAATTTTCTTTATTGTGTTTTGTTTCATTTTAATTTATTCATTTTATTTTATTGTTTTGAATTTTAGTTCATTTTATTCTATTGTATTGTATTTAATTTAAAAAAATTTTGACGCGTCCAACAATTTTATTTAATTGTCTGATCAACGCCCTAGATTGATGAGGAGTGTGATGACTAGTACCTAGGACCTACCTATTTATTTTCTAGCTTTTAGTATTATTATTACTTCATGTAAGTATTGTTTTCAATAAAACCGTTTAACTTAAAAATTTTTTTTAATTATTTTATTTTCAAGTTTTTAGTCTTTATTTAATTGGTTATTATTTCTTATTCTATTTAGTTCATTTAGTGACTCATTATTACAGGGACTCTTTCCTGAAAATTTGTTACAAAATAAGTTCTCAATACATAATCCTTCCAAAGACTTTACTCGACTCTGCGCCACGTATGCTTGTCCCTTCTCCAACTCCAAAATATTTTGATGTCACTTCTACCGGACTGTATGTAATATTTGTTCCAAATATGAGCCAAATCGGACATCATAGGTCGCTTTCTATTCATGTATGTATTATGTGTTCCACATATGGACCAAATCGGACCACAAATAAGATTTTTTTGAATATTTCGATCTTTGCGCCACCTAGCGGCGATTTTTTTCAAAGGTCGCTTTCCATTATTGTATGTATTATGTGTTCCGAATATGAGCCAAATCGGACCACAAATACAATTTTTGTGAATATCTCGATCCGTGCGCCACCTAGCGGCGATTTTTTCTTATTATTGCATTGTCATCGGGTTCTGAACTATATTCCAAGTTTCAACATTGTAGCTTATCGGGAAGTTACTTAAATTTCAATTACAAAATTCGTGCCAACCAGCCTGTCAAGTCAAGCTAAATAAAGCCGTTTAATAACCTAAGTTTGTACGGCAGCCATAGGTCTGAAAAATCCCATTTGTAGGGAAGGTGGCACGCCCCTTTTTTCCCAATTCCACATTTTACGGGAGGTGTTAAGACTTAACGTCATATATGTAGCACCTTACCAATTTTCATTATCCTACCATTACTACATCCAGAGATATGCAGTATGATATATTCCATTTGTATGGGAGGTGCCACGCCCCCTTTTTCTTAATTCCACATTTTCTTGGTGATGTTAGGGATTGACTTCATATAACTCCTTACTGAATTTCAATATTCTGGCATGTATACCTTCAGAGTTATGCAGTACCAAAGATTCCATTTGTATGGGAGGTGCCACGCCCCTTTTATATATCGAAATTATTTTAAGCCCAAAACCTTCGTGTTAATCGAAGGAACCTATAGCCAAAATTTGGTGATGATTGGTTGAAGTGTGGGAAATACGTTTCCATAGCGAACACATACACACACACAGAATTTGATTTTTATTTACAGATGTGTTCGACTAAATAGAGCCAACGTACACTTTCTTATTCTGTCTTAACTTTTCATTATTTTCTCTTGGATAACAGACATTTTTCCCCCTTTTGTAGAGATTGTGAGTCGTTGAGTGAGATACAGTTTGATTGAAAATATTGCGATGGTTTTAATTGAAGTTAATTGAAAAAAAGTTAGTAGTGCATTATTGCTTGGACAACTTAATAGAGCCTTTTCGATAATTATAAAATTCTATATAAACAAAAGCAGTAAAAATCCTTTATTCAAGTAAGTAGAGAAGAGCATTACGAAATAAAATATTGTAGCTGTTGAATTTCATAGTCTCACGTTTGGCAGGTCAAAACATTGTACTCCAAGCCAGCGAGCAGTAATTATTGAGTTTAGCAAAGGTGGAAACTCTAAAAGGCGAATTGCATCATGTTTAGGTTGCTCCAAAAATATGGTAGAGAACGCCCTAAGTTATTTTAAATAAGATAACTGATGCCATTCCAAGGTAAAATCGACTTCGTAAAACATCAGCATATACTGATCGCAAGATTGTGCGATTTTCAAAATCTGACCCCGCCTGACTTCCTCTGATATTAACCGATAAATTTCTAAAGAATTCGCAGTTCGAATATCTAGTGGAACGTTTGGGCGTCGTTTAGATGAAGCAGGTCTTTTTGGAAGAGTGGGACGTAAGCGCCCTTTAACTGCTCCAACTCAAATAAGAAGATCACTAGATTTCGCGCGATCCTATGCCAGCTGGGCAGCGAATCAGTGGAAGTTTGTGCTATGGAGCGACGAATCTAAAATATATAGGATATCTCCCTATGCAACACAATTTTTTAGCGGCTCCCAATTTAACCCCAAGTACACATCAACCGTCGTAAAGCACGGTGGAAGAAACATAAGAATGTGGGGATGTTTTTCTTGGAATGGCGTAGGGCCGATCCACAGAATCTGCAAAATTTTGACTGCCCCTGTTACGTGGAAATAACAAAAAATGGTATGCTGCCTTGGGCCGAAGAGAATATCCGAGTTATTTGGAAATTCTAACAAGATTCAGATCCGAAGCACATTAGGCAGGATATCCAAGCAGTTTTTTGAGGTGACGTGCTTGAGTGAGCATCAATTAGTGCTGATTTAAACCCCATTGAGCATTTGTGGACAGACTTGAAAAGGGTAGAGAAATGCAAGAATTTAGACGAACTTTTTGAAAAGGAGAAGGAGCATTGGGTATGCTGTGCCTGTAGAAAAATGCCGCTTTTTAAATAATTCCATGCATTGTAGATGCTAGATGCTGTAGAGCTTTGAAACAACGTGGATTTCCAACGAAATATTAAGAAAAAATTGACAAATTTTACTTTGGAAAAATCTATTTGTACTGGCTTTATTTAAGTGTCCACTGGAGTAGTTCCAGTGAGCATTATAGTCTAATTTTTTATTAATGTAAGATATTGTTGAATTAGTATTGTAATTTTTGCAAGCTTAGGTAGGTAAGTGAAATAGCTGCTCTTAGAAAATAAAACCAAAAACTAAAACTAAAACTGAAATTAAATAGTTATTTTTAGTCCTGGGAAACTTATTAGTCGCCTTGCTGGCGCTATTTTGTTGGCCACATCAGTATATAGATTTGTAAATTAAAGAAAAATTTGGAGCATGTGGAATTTTGGGTATTAGGAAAATAGTTTTTGGATGTTTTAAAGGACGGTCTGGCAACACTGCACATTGACGTTCAAAGCTGTCAATTACACCTAAAAGTATGCAGTAGTTGCAGACTGACAGCTCACACGTACACGAAATATCCCATTTACCATGGATAATATCGGCTAGAGTTGTGCTTTTTCGTTCATTTCAGATATTCGAATCTTTAGTTCTTTTTCTGATGAACGAACAAGTTGTTCTTTTTGTTCATCTGTTCTTTTTTTTTTCAAGCAAATCTGATCACTCCTGCTCGCACCCGCGAAAAAAGCCAACAAGTAATGAATAAATAAGTTAATATATATGTATAATTAACTTCAAAAAAAGTTACAAATTTCGGAAGATCCAGGAAATTGAAAGAGTACAGACACAAATTGTAAATATGATCTTTTCAAGTTTAATAAATGTAATAATTAGTTTCTTATAAAGCATGTTTTTCATAAATAGTCCATACATATATTGTTGTAGCAGTGCCACACACAAAGATGACCACACATATCTTTAGTGTAAGTGGCATCATCGGCATTCGTGCTCAGAATTTCTGCACGAATCATGGTTCAATTATGTACAGGTTGGCTCATCTCATCAGCTGATTTTATTTATGTCATTGCATGGTTGAAGGGATTGTCAAAAGGAGATGGCAAACTCAAAATGAAACCAACACATTGGCAACATTTTACTTACACATACAAAAACTGCTAAGTTTTATGCATGGTTCAATTATGTATATAGTTGAACCATGGTGTGAATTTACAATGTTCGCGAACGAGAAGAGAGAAAGAATAACATTAGATAAAACGAACAAATGAACTAAAAGAACAAAAAGAACCGAAATCGAAGATCTAGTTCACTTGTTCAGTTGAGAGACCCGGTCCATTGAACAAGTTCAGAACGAAACGACCCAACTCTAATATCGGCGCCTCGCCGAACAAAATTATCCAACTTATTATCCAATTTTTTGGGCAGCGCCAGTATAAGATTACCCAGTTTTTATCCACTCATGGTTGGTAGGGTTTCGTGAAAGATTTGAAATGAAAACGAAAATAATATAAATGGCCCTAAAAGATAAATTTATCTTTTGATTAAAAAGATTTGAAGGTTTAATTACATTGGACTAGAGTTTTGTTATTGATAAAGCTTGTTAATAAAGTTATATATAATCTTCCCTTTAAAATTAAAAAAAAAAACACTATTACCTTAGGATCACTTTCCGGGTGAAATATTTTTAGCATAACACTAACATCTTTACAACCACCTTCTTGCACCCAGTCACCACGTGCTGTCGTTATTTTTCCGTTGTCAGAAATGCGTTCTGTATCTAAATTAAGAATAAACAAATAAAACTGCAATGCTTTCTGTCTCTAATTTTTTTTCATATTAGTGTAACATACTTTTGTACCATCTTAAATCACGTTTTCGATCAAATATTTGCACTTTTCTTTCTCGCAGCTCAGCGTCACTTAATTCTGTATCAGTCTTCTTTGGTTGTAAATTTTTTGGCAAACAAATCAGCAGCAATGGAGGTTTATCTGAAATTTGTTTATGTTAGTTTAAATAAAATTTATATATAGCAAAGCCGCAAAAGCATTAATATTCGCATCCAAAATCATAACTATTTACCATATTCTGATGGGGGTAACCATAACATTTGCGGTGATATATAATTCTTTAAATCCTTCAATGTTTCAAAAGCTTTTAAACCTTCATTTGAATGTAAAAGCCATTTGTTGTTTTCACGTGTTATTTTAGTGGTTATGATGTTGTCGCCTAATCTGCCTTTAAGCGATCTGTTACACAAGTGCAATTGCAAATTTACATATGTAAGTAAGGTTTTTGGTTTGGACTCGTTATTAGACAATGTACTCACGTTTGTATATGTTTATCAAGGTAATATACGTCAAATTCCTTTTCGCATTGCCGAATTATGCAGTTCATTCCTTTTTTTGACTTTTCACGCAATTTAGCAAAGGAGAAAACGCCACTGCGAGAGGCAAAAACAAATATTTTAATTGCACTTACTTATTGGAAGTTCGTATTCAAAATACATATAAACAAATTTTACAAGCACATTTACCCGACTGGTCCGTGACATCTAAGATCCTTCAGTTTCTGCAGAGATGGCGTTGGGTAATTGGTACACAAATCTGTCATCCATTTTGCAGTTAATCTTAAAGAAATCAAGAAAAAATATTAACACCTCAATTCAGTTGTGCAATAAAGAACTAGTATTTATTTTTTATTTATTTTATTTTATCAATTGTTTTTGTTTTTGAATCATTTATCAATAGGCCGATAAAAACAAAAACAATTGTTAATAAACCATGAGCACTTGGGAATGTCAAACAAAGTAATTGACAATAAACAAAAATCCAGCATTATCAGTGATTTGCACCAGATGGCGCAACACTGAATAAATATAGTTGGTAAAAAGGAATAGAAGTAGCAAATTTGCCAGTCAAACAAACCACCCCTGTATAGCTAAATGGTTAGCGCAGCATGCCTAAAGCGTACTGATGATGAAGGCTTAGCACCCTTCGAAATGGATCTATCTGCGCAGCTATGGCAGGTTGTCTGAAAAATTTTCTACTTACTATTCCAAAAACAAAATACAATTTTTCAAATTTAGAAAAATTAAAAAATAACAATAATTATCATTAGAAGAAAATTATTGTTCTGGCCTTGAGCTCGATTCGAACCTTGAATGAACAATAATTATCATTAGAAAAAAAATTATTGTTCTGGCCTTGAGCTCGAATCGAACCTTGAATTATTTTATTTTATTTAAAACTAGCAGACCCGGCAGACATTGTTCTGCCCTAAATTTGGTCTATCTGCATACATTTTAATAAGCTTTTTCCGTATAACTCTGCCCTCCCTCCTCCTCACTTTTTCTTAATCCTTTTATTCACTCCTCCCTCCGTCTTTTTCGCTTCATCTAGCTCTATCTTCGTCTCACTCTATCTCTTTCTTAGTCTCCTTCTCCTTCCCTCTTTTCTCTTCTCTCAAGTTCTTCTCATTCTTCTTCATCCCTTATAGCCAGTCCCAGAGGGTGGTATCTATTATGTTCCAGTCCCATTCCGAGTCCCACTCCTAGTCCTAATCCCGGTCCCAGTCCGTCTCTGGTCTACTTCCCGGGAAAAAGGATCGTAAATACTAATATAGGCAAATTTATATACCAAATTTCAGGCAAATTGAATAGTGCGTATATAAATAGGTATGTGGGCAGGCCCGACGAGAGAGAGCGGGGGGGGGGGGGGGGGGATTCCCCCGGGCCCGGGTTTCTCAGGGGGCCCGCGATTTATAGGTACTAAGAAATTTTTTTTTAATTCAGGAGCAACGAATATTGAAAATAATTTTTTGCCTGGGCTTGAGAAGACAATAAAACATCCAACAAAACTGTGTTTCTAAGGGGGCCCGTGATTTAGAGGTACTAAGACATTTTTTTTTAATTCAGGAGAGTCTTTAGTTGTTCCATGTGCAAATTTTAAGCCGAATTTCAAAAGCAACGAATATTGATAATGATTTTTTGCCTGGACCTGAGGAGACAATAAAAACATCAAACAAAAATGTGTTTCTTAGGGGGCCCGCGATTTATAGGTGCTAAGAAATTTTTTTTTTAATTCAGGAGTCTTTAGTTGTTCCATGTGCAAATTTTAAGCCGAATTTCAAAAGCAACGAATATTGATAATGATTTTTTGCCTGGACCTGAGGAGACAATAAAAACATGAAACAAAAATGTGTTTCTCAGAGGGCCCGCGATTTATAGGTACTAAGACATTTTTTTTTAATTTAGCAGAGTCTTTAGTTGTTCCATGTGCAAATTTTAAGCCGAATTTCAAAAGCAACGAATATTGATAATGATTTTTTGCCTGCACCTGAGGAGACAATAAAAACATCAAACAAAAATGTGTTTCTCAGAGGGCCCGCGATTTATAGGTACTAAGACATTTTTTTTTAATTTAGCAGAGTCTTTAGTTGTTCCATGTGCAAATTTTAAGCCGAATTTCAAAAGCAACGAATATTGATAATGATTTTTTACCTGGACCTTAGGAGACAATAAAAACATCAAACAAAAATGTGTTTCTCAGAGGGCCCGCGATTTAAAGGTACTAAGACATTATTTTTTGATTCAGGAGAGTCTTTAGTTGTTCCATGTGCAAATTTTAAGCCGAATTTCAAAAGCAACGAATATTGATAATGATTTTTTGCCTGCACCTGAGGAGACAATAAAAACATCAAACAAAAATGTGTTTCTCAGAGGGCCCGCGATTTATAGGTACTAAGACATTTTTTTTTAATTTAGCAGAGTCTTTAGTTGTTCCATGTGCAAATTTTAAGCCGAATTTCAAAAGCAACGAACATTGATAATGATTTTTTGCCTGGACCTGAGGAGACAATAAAAACATCAAACAAAAATGTGTTTCTCAGAGGGCCCGCGATTTATAGGTACTAAGACATTTTTTTTTAATTTAGCAGAGTCTTTAGTTGTTCCATGTGCAAATTTTAAGCCGAATTTCAAAAGCAACGAATATTGATAATGATTTTTTGCCTGGACCTGAGGAGACAATAAAAACATCAAACAAAAATGTGTTTCTCAGAGGGCCCGCGATTTATAGGTACTAAGACATTTTTTTTGATTCAGGAGAGTCTTTAGTTGTTCCATGTGCAAATTGTAAGCCGAATTTCAAAAGCAACGAATATTGATAATGATTTTTTGCCTGGACCTGAGGAGACAATAAAAACATCAAACAAAAATGTGTTTCTCAGAGGGCCCGCGATTTATAGGTACTAAGACATTTTTTTTGATTCAGGAGAGTCTTTAGTTGTTCCATGTGCAAATTGTAAGCCGAATTTCAAAAGCAACGAATATTGATAATGATTTTTTGCCTGGACCTGAGGAGACAATAAAAACATCAAACAAAAATGTGTTTCTCAGAGGGCCCGCGATTTATAGGTACTAAGACATTTTTTTTTAATTTAGCAGAGTCTTTAGTTGTTCCATGTGCAAATTTTAAGCCGAATTTCAAAAGCAACGAATATTGATAATGATTTTTTGCCTGGACCTGAGGAGACAATAAAAACATCAAACAAAAATGTGTTTCTCAGAGGGCCCGCGATTTATAGGTACTAAGACATTTTTTTTGATTCAGGAGAGTCTTTAGTTGTTCCATGTGCAAATTGTAAGCCGAATTTCAAAAGCAACGAATATTGATAATGATTTTTTGCCTGGACCTGAGGAGACAATAAAAACATCAAACAAAAATGTGTTTCTCAGAGGGCCCGCGATTTATAGGTACTAAGACATTTTTTTTGATTCAGGAGAGTCTTTAGTTGTTCCATGTGCAAATTGTAAGCCGAATTTCAAAAGCAACGAATATTGATAATGATTTTTTGCCTGGACCTGAGGAGACAATAAAAACATCAAACAAAAATATGTTTCTCAGAGGGCCCGCGATTTATAGGTACTAAGACATTTTTTTTGATTCAGGAGAGTCTTTAGTTGTTCCATGTGCAAATTGTAAGCCGAATTTCAAAAGCAACGAATATTGATAATGATTTTTTGCCTGGACCTGAGGAGACAATAAAAACATCAAACAAAAATGTGTTTCTCAGAGGGCCCGCGATTTATAGGTACTAAGACATTTTTTTTTAATTTAGCAGAGTCTTTAGTTGTTCCATGTGCAAATTTTAAGCCGAATTTCAAAAGCAACGAATATTGATAATGATTTTTTGCCTGGACCTGAGGAGACAATAAAAACATCAAACAAAAATGTGTTTCTCAGAGGGCCCGCGATTTATAGGTACTAAGACATTTTTTTTGATTCAGGAGAGTCTTTAGTTGTTCCATGTGCAAATTGTAAGCCGAATTTCAAAAGCAACGAATATTGATAATGATTTTTTGCCTGGACCTGAGGAGACAATAAAAACATCAAACAAAAATGTGTTTCTCAGAGGGCCCGCGATTTATAGGTACTAAGACATTTTTTTTGATTCAGGAGAGTCTTTAGTTGTTCCATGTGCAAATTGTAAGCCGAATTTCAAAAGCAACGAATATTGATAATGATTTTTTGCCTGGACCTGAGGAGACAATAAAAACATCAAACAAAAATGTGTTTCTCAGAGGGCCCGCGATTTATAGGTACTAAGACATTTTTTTTGATTCAGGAGAGTCTTTAGTTGTTCCATGTGCAAATTGTAAGCCGAATTTCAAAAGCAACGAATATTGATAATGATTTTTTGCCTGGACCTGAGGAGACAATAAAAACATCAAACAAAAATGTGTTTCTCAGAGGGCCCGCGATTTATAGGTACTAAGACATTTTTTTTGATTCAGGAGAGTCTTTAGTTGTTCCATGTGCAAATTGTAAGCCGAATTTCAAAAGCAACGAATATTGATAATGATTTTTTGCCTGGACCTGAGGAGACAATAAAAACATCAAACAAAAATGTGTTTCTCAGAGGGCCCGCGATTTATAGGTACTAAGACATTTTTTTTGATTCAGGAGAGTCTTTAGTTGTTCCATGTGCAAATTGTAAGCCGAATTTCAAAAGCAACGAATATTGATAATGATTTTTTGCCTGGACCTGAGGAGACAATAAAAACATCAAACAAAAATGTGTTTCTCAGAGGGCCCGCGATTTATAGGTACTAAGACATTTTTTTTGATTCAGGAGAGTCTTTAGTTGTTCCATGTGCAAATTGTAAGCCGAATTTCAAAAGCAACGAATATTGATAATGATTTTTTGCCTGGACCTGAGGAGACAATAAAAACATCAAACAAAAATGTGTTTCTCAGAGGGCCCGCGATTTATAGGTACTAAGACATTTTTTTTGATTCAGGAGAGTCTTTAGTTGTTCCATGTGCAAATTGTAAGCCGAATTTCAAAAGCAACGAATATTGATAATGATTTTTTGCCTGGACCTGAGGAGACAATAAAAACATCAAACAAAAATGTGTTTCTCAGAGGGCCCGCGATTTATAGGTACTAAGACATTTTTTTTTAATTTAGCAGAGTCTTTAGTTGTTCCATGTGCAAATTGTAAGCCGAATTTCAAAAGCAACGAATATTGATAATGATTTTTTGCCTGGACCTGAGGAGACAATAAAAACATCAAACAAAAATGTGTTTCTCAGAGGGCCCGCGATTTATAGGTACTAAGACATTTTTTTTTTAATTTAGCAGAGTCTTTAGTTGTTCCATGTGCAAATTTTAAGCCGAATTTCAAAAGCAACGAATATTGATAATGATTTTTTGCCTGGACCTGAGGAGACAATAAAAACATCAAACAAAAATGTGTTTCTCAGAGGGCCCGCGATTTATAGGTACTAAGACATTTTTTTTGATTCAGGAGAGTCTTTAGTTGTTCCATGTGCAAATTGTAAGCCGAATTTCAAAAGCAACGAATATTGATAATGATTTTTTGCCTGGACCTGAGGAGACAATAAAAACATCAAACAAAAATGTGTTTCTCAGAGGGCCCGCGATTTATAGGTACTAAGACATTTTTTTTTAATTTAGCAGAGTCTTTAGTTGTTCCATGTGCAAATTTTAAGCCGAATTTCAAAAGCAACGAACATTGATAATGATTTTTTGCCTGGACCTGAGGAGACAATAAAAACATCAAACAAAAATGTGTTTCTCAGAGGGCCCGCGATTTATAGGTACTAAGACATTTTTTTTTTAATTTAGCAGAGTCTTTAGTTGTTCCATGTGCAAATTTTAAGCCGAATTTCAAAAGCAACGAATATTGATAATGATTTTTTGCCTGGACCTGAGGAGACAATAAAAACATCAAACAAAAATGTGTTTCTCAGAGGGCCCGCGATTTATAGGTACTAAGACATTTTTTTTGATTCAGGAGAGTCTTTAGTTGTTCCATGTGCAAATTGTAAGCCGAATTTCAAAAGCAACGAATATTGATAATGATTTTTTGCCTGGACCTGAGGAGACAATAAAAACATCAAACAAAAATGTGTTTCTCAGAGGGCCCGCGATTTATAGGTACTAAGACATTTTTTTTGATTCAGGAGAGTCTTTAGTTGTTCCATGTGCAAATTGTAAGCCGAATTTCAAAAGCAACGAATATTGATAATGATTTTTTGCCTGGACCTGAGGAGACAATAAAAACATCAAACAAAAATGTGTTTCTCAGAGGGCCCGCGATTTATAGGTACTAAGACATTTTTTTTGATTCAGGAGAGTCTTTAGTTGTTCCATGTGCAAATTGTAAGCCGAATTTCAAAAGCAACGAATATTGATAATGATTTTTTGCCTGGACCTGAGGAGACAATAAAAACATCAAACAAAAATGTGTTTCTCAGAGGGCCCGCGATTTATAGGTACTAAGACATTTTTTTTTAATTTAGCAGAGTCTTTAGTTGTTCCATGTGCAAATTGTAAGCCGAATTTCAAAAGCAACGAATATTGATAATGATTTTTTGCCTGGACCTGAGGAGACAATAAAAACATCAAACAAAAATGTGTTTCTCAGAGGGCCCGCGATTTATAGGTACTAAGACATTTTTTTTTTAATTTAGCAGAGTCTTTAGTTGTTCCATGTGCAAATTTTAAGCCGAATTTCAAAAGCAACGAATATTGATAATGATTTTTTGCCTGGACCTGAGGAGACAATAAAAACATCAAACAAAAATGTGTTTCTCAGAGGGCCCGCGATTTATAGGTACTAAGACATTTTTTTTGATTCAGGAGAGTCTTTAGTTGTTCCATGTGCAAATTGTAAGCCGAATTTCAAAAGCAACGAATATTGATAATGATTTTTTGCCTGGACCTGAGGAGACAATAAAAACATCAAACAAAAATGTGTTTCTCAGAGGGCCCGCGATTTATAGGTACTAAGACATTTTTTTTTAATTTAGCAGAGTCTTTAGTTGTTCCATGTGCAAATTTTAAGCCGAATTTCAAAAGCAACGAATATTGATAATGATTTTTTGCCTGGACCTGAGGAGACAATAAAAACATCAAACAAAAATGTGTTTCTCAGAGGGCCCGCGATTTATAGGTACTAAGACATTTTTTTTGATTCAGGAGAGTCTTTAGTTGTTCCATGTGCAAATTGTAAGCCGAATTTCAAAAGCAACGAATATTGATAATGATTTTTTGCCTGGACCTGAGGAGACAATAAAAACATCAAACAAAAATGTGTTTCTCAGAGGGCCCGCGATTTATAGGTACTAAGACATTTTTTTTTAATTTAGCAGAGTCTTTAGTTGTTCCATGTGCAAATTGTAAGCCGAATTTCAAAAGCAACGAATATTGATAATGATTTTTTGCCTGGACCTGAGGAGACAATAAAAACATCAAACAAAAATGTGTTTCCCAGAGGGCCCGCGATTTATAGGTACTAAGACATTTTTTTTTAATTTAGCAGAGTCTTTAGTTGTTCCATGTGCAAATTTTAAGCCGAATTTCAAAAGCAACGAATATTGATAATGATTTTTTGCCTGGACCTGAGGAGACAATAAAAACATCAAACAAAAATGTGTTTCTCAGAGGGCCCGCGATTTATAGGTACTAAGACATTTTTTTTGATTCAGGAGAGTCTTTAGTTGTTCCATGTGCAAATTGTAAGCCGAATTTCAAAAGCAACGAATATTGATAATGATTTTTTGCCTGGACCTGAGGAGACAATAAAAACATCAAACAAAAATGTGTTTCTCAGAGGGCCCGCGATTTATAGGTACTAAGACATTTTTTTTGATTCAGGAGAGTCTTTAGTTGTTCCATGTGCAAATTGTAAGCCGAATTTCAAAAGCAACGAATATTGATAATGATTTTTTGCCTGGACCTGAGGAGACAATAAAAACATCAAACAAAAATGTGTTTCTCAGAGGGCCCGCGATTTATAGGTACTAAGACATTTTTTTTGATTCAGGAGAGTCTTTAGTTGTTCCATGTGCAAATTGTAAGCCGAATTTCAAAAGCAACGAATATTGATAATGATTTTTTGCCTGGACCTGAGGAGACAATAAAAACATCAAACAAAAATGTGTTTCTCAGAGGGCCCGCGATTTATAGGTACTAAGACATTTTTTTTTAATTTAGCAGAGTCTTTAGTTGTTCCATGTGCAAATTTTAAGCCGAATTTCAAAAGCAACGAATATTGATAATGATTTTTTGCCTGGACCTGAGGAGACAATAAAAACATCAAACAAAAATGTGTTTCTCAGAGGGCCCGCGATTTATAGGTACTAAGACATTTTTTTTGATTCAGGAGAGTCTTTAGTTGTTCCATGTGCAAATTGTAAGCCGAATTTCAAAAGCAACGAATATTGATAATGATTTTTTGCCTGGACCTGAGGAGACAATAAAAACATCAAACAAAAATGTGTTTCTCAGAGGGCCCGCGATTTATAGGTACTAAGACATTTTTTTTGATTCAGGAGAGTCTTTAGTTGTTCCATGTGCAAATTGTAAGCCGAATTTCAAAAGCAACGAATATTGATAATGATTTTTTGCCTGGACCTGAGGAGACAATAAAAACATCAAACAAAAATGTGTTTCTCAGAGGGCCCGCGATTTATAGGTACTAAGACATTTTTTTTTAATTTAGCAGAGTCTTTAGTTGTTCCATGTGCAAATTTTAAGCCGAATTTCAAAAGCAACGAATATTGATAATGATTTTTTGCCTGGACCTGAGGAGACAATAAAAACATCAAACAAAAATGTGTTTCTCAGAGGGCCCGCGATTTATAGGTACTAAGACATTTTTTTTTAATTTAGCAGAGTCTTTAGTTGTTCCATGTGCAAATTTTAAGCCGAATTTCAAAAGCAACGAATATTGATAATGATTTTTTGCCTGCACCTGAGGAGACAATAAAAACATCAAACAAAAATGTGTTTCTCAGGGGGCCCGCGATTTAGAGGTACTAAGACATTTTTTTTTAATTCAGGAGAGTCTTTAGTTGTTCCATGTCCAAATTTTAAGCCGAATTTCAAAAGCAACGAATATTGATAATGATTTTTTGCCTGCACCTGAGGAGACAATAAAAACATCAAACAAAAATGTGTTTCTCAGAGGGCCCGCGATTTATAGGTACTAAGACATTTTTTTTTAATTTAGCAGAGTCTTTAGTTGTTCCATGTGCAAATTTTAAGCCGAATTTCAAAAGCAACGAATATTGATAATGATTTTTTGCCTGGACCTGAGGAGACAATAAAAACATCAAACAAAAATGTGTTTCTCAGAGGGCCCGCGATTTATAGGTACTAAGACATTTTTTTTAAATTTAGCAGAGTCTTTAGTTGTTCCATGTGCAAATTTTAAGCCGAATTTCAAAAGCAACGAATATTGATAATGATTTTTTGCCTGGACCTGAGGAGACAATAAAAACATCAAACAAAAATGTGTTTCTCAGAGGGCCCGCGATTTATAGGTACTAAGACATTTTTTTTGATTCAGGAGAGTCTTTAGTTGTTCCATGTGCAAATTGTAAGCCGAATTTCAAAAGCAACGAATATTGAAAATGATTTTTTGCCTGGGCCTGAGGAGACAATAAAAACATCAAACAAAAATGTGTTTCAGGGGGCCCGCGATTTAGAGGTACTAAGACATTTTTTTTTAATGCAGGAGTCTTTAGTTGTTCCATGTGCAAATTTTAAGCCGAATTTCAAAAGCAACGAATATTGAAAATGATTTTTTGCCTGGACCTGAGGAGACAATAAAAACATCAAACAAAAATGTGTTTCTCAGGGGGCCCGCGATTTAGAGGTACTAAGAATTTTTTTTTTTAATTCAGGAGTATTTAGTTGTTCCATGTGCAAATTTTAAGCCGAATTTCAAAAGCAACGAATATTGATAATGATTTTTTGCCTGCACCTGAGGAGACAATAAAAACATCAAACAAAAATTGTTTCTTAGGGGGCCCGCGATTTATAGGTACTAAGACATTTTTTTTTAATTCAGGAGAGTCTTTAGTTGTTCCATGTGCAAATTGTAAGCCGAATTTCAAAAGCAACGAATATTGATAATGATTTTTTGCCTGCACCTGAGGAGACAATAAAAACATCAAAAAAAATATGTGTTTCTCAGAGGGCCCGCGATTTATAGGTGCTAAGAATTTTTTTTTTAATTCAGGAGTCTTTAGTTGTTCCATGTGCAAATTTTAAACCGAATTTCAAAAGCAACGAATATTGATAATGATTTTTTGCCTGCACCTGAGGAGACAGTAAAAACATCAAACAAAAATGTATTTCTCAGAGGGCCCGCGATTTATAGGTACTTAGACATTTTTTTTTTAATTTAGCAGAGTCTTTAGTTGTTCCATGTCCAAATTTTAAGCCGAATTTCAAAAGCAACGAATATTGATAATGATTTTTTCCCTGCACCTGAGGAGACAATAAAAACATCAAACAAAAATGTGTTTCTTAGGGGGCCCGCGATTTATAGGTGCTAAGAAATTTTTTTTTTTAATTCAGGAGTCTTTAGTTGTTCCATGTGCAAATTTTAAGCCGAATTTCAAAAGCAACGAATATTGATAATGATTTTTTGCCTGCACCTGAGGAGACAATAAAAACATAAAAAAAAAAAAATGTGTTTCTCAGAGGGCCCGCGATTTATAGGTGCTAAGAAATTTGTTTTTTAATTCAGGAGTCTTTAGTTGTTCCATGTGCAATTTTAAGCCGAATTTCAAAAGCAACGAATATTGATAATGATTTTTTGCCTGGACCTGAGGAGACAATAAAAACATCAAACAAAAATGTGTTTCTCAGAGGGCCCGCGATTTAAAGGTACTAAGACATTATTTTTTGATTCAGGAGGGTCTTTAGTTGTTCCATGTGCAAATTTTAAGCCGAATTTCAAAAGCAACGAATATTGATAATGATTTTTTGCCTGGACCTGAGGAGACAATAAAAACATCAAACAAAAATGTGTTTCTCAGTGGGCCCGCGATTTAAAGGTACTAAGACATTATTTTTTGATTCAGGAGAGTCTTTAGTTGTTCCATGTGCAAATTTTAAGCCGAATTTCAAAAGCAACGAATATTGAAAATGATTTTTTGCCTGGACCTGAGGAGACAATAAAAACATCAAACAAAAATATGTTTCTCAGAGGGCCCGCGATTTATAGGTACTAAGACATTTTTTTTGATTCAGGAGAGTCTTTAGTTGTTCCATGTGCAAATTTTAAGCCGAAGTTCAAAAGAATCGAATATTGAAAATGATTTTTTGCCTGGGCCTGAGGAGACAATAAAAACATCAAACAAAAATGTGTTTCAGGGGGCCCGCGATTTAGAGGTACTAAGACATTTTTTTTTAATTCAGGAGTCTTTAGTTGTTCCATGTGCAAATTGTAAGCCGAATTTCAAAAGCAACGAATATTGATAATGATTTTTTGCCTGGACCTGAGGAGACAATAAAAACATCAAACAAAAATGTGTTTCTCAGAGGGCCCGCGATTTATAGGTACTAAGACATTTTTTTTTAATTTAGCAGAGTCTTTAGTTGTTCCATGTCCAAATTTTAAGCCGAATTTCAAAAGCAACGAATATTGATAATGATTTTTTGCCTGCACCTGAGGAGACAATAAAAACATCAAAGAAAAATGTGTTTCTCAGAGGGCCCGCGATTTATAGGTACTAAGACATTTTTTTTTAATTTAGCAGAGTCTTTAGTTGTTCCATGTGCAAATTGTAAGCCGAATTTCAAAAGCAACGAATATTGATAATGATTTTTTGCCTGGACCTGAGGAGACAATAAAAACATCAAACAAAAATGTGTTTCTGAGAGGGCCCGCGATTTATAGGTACTAAGACATTTTTTTTGATTCAGGAGAGTCTTTAGTTGTTCCATGTGCAAATTGTAAGCCGAATTTCAAAAGCAACGAATATTGATAATGATTTTTTGCCTGCACCTGAGGAGACAATAAAAACATCAAACAAAAATGTGTTTCTCAGAGGGCCCGCGATTTATAGGTACTAAGACATTTTTTTTTGATTCAGGAGAGTCTTTAGTTGTTCCATGTGCAAATTGTAAGCCGAATTTCAAAAGCAACGAATATTGATAATGATTTTTTGCCTGGACCTGAGGAGACAATAAAAACATCAAACAAAAATGTGTTTCTCAGAGGGCCCGCGATTTATAGGTACTAAGACATTTTTTTTGATTCAGGAGAGTCTTTAGTTGTTCCATGTGCAAATTGTAAGCCGAATTTCAAAAGCAACGAATATTGATAATGATTTTTTGCCTGGACCTGAGGAGACAATAAAAACATCAAACAAAAATGTGTTTCTCAGAGGGCCCGCGATTTATAGGTACTAAGACATTTTTTTTGATTCAGGAGAGTCTTTAGTTGTTCCATGTGCAAATTGTAAGCCGAATTTCAAAAGCAACGAATATTGATAATGATTTTTTGCCTGGACCTGAGGAGACAATAAAAACATCAAACAAAAATGTGTTTCTCAGAGGGCCCGCGATTTATAGGTACTAAGACATTTTTTTTGATTCAGGAGAGTCTTTAGTTGTTCCATGTGCAAATTGTAAGCCGAATTTCAAAAGCAACGAATATTGATAATGATTTTTTGCCTGGACCTGAGGAGACAATAAAAACATCAAACAAAAATGTGTTTCTCAGAGGGCCCGCGATTTATAGGTACTAAGACATTTTTTTTTAATTTAGCAGAGTCTTTAGTTGTTCCATGTGCAAATTGTAAGCCGAATTTCAAAAGCAACGAATATTGATAATGATTTTTTGCCTGGACCTGAGGAGACAATAAAAACATCAAACAAAAATGTGTTTCTCAGAGGGCCCGCGATTTATAGGTACTAAGACATTTTTTTTTTAATTTAGCAGAGTCTTTAGTTGTTCCATGTGCAAATTTTAAGCCGAATTTCAAAAGCAACGAATATTGATAATGATTTTTTGCCTGGACCTGAGGAGACAATAAAAACATCAAACAAAAATGTGTTTCTCAGAGGGCCCGCGATTTATAGGTACTAAGACATTTTTTTTGATTCAGGAGAGTCTTTAGTTGTTCCATGTGCAAATTGTAAGCCGAATTTCAAAAGCAACGAATATTGATAATGATTTTTTGCCTGGACCTGAGGAGACAATAAAAACATCAAACAAAAATGTGTTTCTCAGAGGGCCCGCGATTTATAGGTACTAAGACATTTTTTTTTTAATTTAGCAGAGTCTTTAGTTGTTCCATGTGCAAATTTTAAGCCGAATTTCAAAAGCAACGAATATTGATAATGATTTTTTGCCTGGACCTGAGGAGACAATAAAAACATCAAACAAAAATGTGTTTCTCAGAGGGCCCGCGATTTATAGGTACTAAGACATTTTTTTTGATTCAGGAGAGTCTTTAGTTGTTCCATGTGCAAATTGTAAGCCGAATTTCAAAAGCAACGAATATTGATAATGATTTTTTGCCTGGACCTGAGGAGACAATAAAAACATCAAACAAAAATGTGTTTCTCAGAGGGCCCGCGATTTATAGGTACTAAGACATTTTTTTTGATTCAGGAGAGTCTTTAGTTGTTCCATGTGCAAATTGTAAGCCGAATTTCAAAAGCAACGAATATTGATAATGATTTTTTGCCTGGACCTGAGGAGACAATAAAAACATCAAACAAAAATGTGTTTCTCAGAGGGCCCGCGATTTATAGGTACTAAGACATTTTTTTTGATTCAGGAGAGTCTTTAGTTGTTCCATGTGCAAATTGTAAGCCGAATTTCAAAAGCAACGAATATTGATAATGATTTTTTGCCTGGACCTGAGGAGACAATAAAAACATCAAACAAAAATGTGTTTCTCAGAGGGCCCGCGATTTATAGGTACTAAGACATTTTTTTTTAATTTAGCAGAGTCTTTAGTTGTTCCATGTGCAAATTGTAAGCCGAATTTCAAAAGCAACGAATATTGATAATGATTTTTTGCCTGGACCTGAGGAGACAATAAAAACATCAAACAAAAATGTGTTTCTCAGAGGGCCCGCGATTTATAGGTACTAAGACATTTTTTTTTTAATTTAGCAGAGTCTTTAGTTGTTCCATGTGCAAATTTTAAGCCGAATTTCAAAAGCAACGAACATTGATAATGATTTTTTGCCTGGACCTGAGGAGACAATAAAAACATCAAACAAAAATGTGTTTCTCAGAGGGCCCGCGATTTATAGGTACTAAGACATTTTTTTTTTAATTTAGCAGAGTCTTTAGTTGTTCCATGTGCAAATTTTAAGCCGAATTTCAAAAGCAACGAACATTGATAATGATTTTTTGCCTGGACCTGAGGAGACAATAAAAACATCAAACAAAAATGTGTTTCTCAGAGGGCCCGCGATTTATAGGTACTAAGACATTTTTTTTTTAATTTAGCAGAGTCTTTAGTTGTTCCATGTGCAAATTTTAAGCCGAATTTCAAAAGCAACGAACATTGATAATGATTTTTTGCCTGGACCTGAGGAGACAATAAAAACATCAAACAAAAATGTGTTTCTCAGAGGGCCCGCGATTTATAGGTACTAAGACATTTTTTTTTTAATTTAGCAGAGTCTTTAGTTGTTCCATGTGCAAATTTTAAGCCGAATTTCAAAAGCAACGAATATTGATAATGATTTTTTGCCTGGACCTGAGGAGACAATAAAAACATCAAACAAAAATGTGTTTCTCAGAGGGCCCGCGATTTATAGGTACTAAGACATTTTTTTTGATTCAGGAGAGTCTTTAGTTGTTCCATGTGCAAATTGTAAGCCGAATTTCAAAAGCAACGAATATTGATAATGATTTTTTGCCTGGACCTGAGGAGACAATAAAAACATCAAACAAAAATGTGTTTCTCAGAGGGCCCGCGATTTATAGGTACTAAGACATTTTTTTTTTAATTTAGCAGAGTCTTTAGTTGTTCCATGTGCAAATTTTAAGCCGAATTTCAAAAGCAACGAACATTGATAATGATTTTTTGCCTGGACCTGAGGAGACAATAAAAACATCAAACAAAAATGTGTTTCTCAGAGGGCCCGCGATTTATAGGTACTAAGACATTTTTTTTTTAATTTAGCAGAGTCTTTAGTTGTTCCATGTGCAAATTTTAAGCCGAATTTCAAAAGCAACGAACATTGATAATGATTTTTTGCCTGGACCTGAGGAGACAATAAAAACATCAAACAAAAATGTGTTTCTCAGAGGGCCCGCGATTTATAGGTACTAAGACATTTTTTTTTTAATTTAGCAGAGTCTTTAGTTGTTCCATGTGCAAATTTTAAGCCGAATTTCAAAAGCAACGAACATTGATAATGATTTTTTGCCTGGACCTGAGGAGACAATAAAAACATCAAACAAAAATGTGTTTCTCAGAGGGCCCGCGATTTATAGGTACTAAGACATTTTTTTTTTAATTTAGCAGAGTCTTTAGTTGTTCCATGTGCAAATTTTAAGCCGAATTTCAAAAGCAACGAACATTGATAATGATTTTTTGCCTGGACCTGAGGAGACAATAAAAACATCAAACAAAAATGTGTTTCTCAGAGGGCCCGCGATTTATAGGTACTAAGACATTTTTTTTTTAATTTAGCAGAGTCTTTAGTTGTTCCATGTGCAAATTTTAAGCCGAATTTCAAAAGCAACGAACATTGATAATGATTTTTTGCCTGGACCTGAGGAGACAATAAAAACATCAAACAAAAATGTGTTTCTCAGAGGGCCCGCGATTTATAGGTACTAAGACATTTTTTTTTTAATTTAGCAGAGTCTTTAGTTGTTCCATGTGCAAATTTTAAGCCGAATTTCAAAAGCAACGAACATTGATAATGATTTTTTGCCTGGACCTGAGGAGACAATAAAAACATCAAACAAAAATGTGTTTCTCAGAGGGCCCGCGATTTATAGGTACTAAGACATTTTTTTTTTAATTTAGCAGAGTCTTTAGTTGTTCCATGTGCAAATTTTAAGCCGAATTTCAAAAGCAACGAACATTGATAATGATTTTTTGCCTGGACCTGAGGAGACAATAAAAACATCAAACAAAAATGTGTTTCTCAGAGGGCCCGCGATTTATAGGTACTAAGACATTTTTTTTTTAATTTAGCAGAGTCTTTAGTTGTTCCATGTGCAAATTTTAAGCCGAATTTCAAAAGCAACGAACATTGATAATGATTTTTTGCCTGGACCTGAGGAGACAATAAAAACATCAAACAAAAATGTGTTTCTCAGAGGGCCCGCGATTTATAGGTACTAAGACATTTTTTTTTTAATTTAGCAGAGTCTTTAGTTGTTCCATGTGCAAATTTTAAGCCGAATTTCAAAAGCAACGAACATTGATAATGATTTTTTGCCTGGACCTGAGGAGACAATAAAAACATCAAACAAAAATGTGTTTCTCAGAGGGCCCGCGATTTATAGGTACTAAGACATTTTTTTTTTAATTTAGCAGAGTCTTTAGTTGTTCCATGTGCAAATTGTAAGCCGAATTTCAAAAGCAACGAATATTGATAATGATTTTTTGCCTGGACCTGAGGAGACAATAAAAACATCAAACAAAAATGTGTTTCTCAGAGGGCCCGCGATTTATAGGTACTAAGACATTTTTTTTGATTCAGGAGAGTCTTTAGTTGTTCCATGTGCAAATTGTAAGCCGAATTTCAAAAGCAACGAATATTGATAATGATTTTTTGCCTGGACCTGAGGAGACAATAAAAACATCAAACAAAAATGTGTTTCTCAGAGGGCCCGCGATTTATAGGTACTAAGACATTTTTTTTGATTCAGGAGAGTCTTTAGTTGTTCCATGTGCAAATTGTAAGCCGAATTTCAAAAGCAACGAATATTGATAATGATTTTTTGCCTGGACCTGAGGAGACAATAAAAACATCAAACAAAAATGTGTTTCTCAGAGGGCCCGCGATTTATAGGTACTAAGACATTTTTTTTTAATTTAGCAGAGTCTTTAGTTGTTCCATGTGCAAATTGTAAGCCGAATTTCAAAAGCAACGAATATTGATAATGATTTTTTGCCTGGACCTGAGGAGACAATAAAAACATCAAACAAAAATGTGTTTCTCAGAGGGCCCGCGATTTATAGGTACTAAGACATTTTTTTTTTAATTTAGCAGAGTCTTTAGTTGTTCCATGTGCAAATTTTAAGCCGAATTTCAAAAGCAACGAATATTGATAATGATTTTTTGCCTGGACCTGAGGAGACAATAAAAACATCAAACAAAAATGTGTTTCTCAGAGGGCCCGCGATTTATAGGTACTAAGACATTTTTTTTGATTCAGGAGAGTCTTTAGTTGTTCCATGTGCAAATTGTAAGCCGAATTTCAAAAGCAACGAATATTGATAATGATTTTTTGCCTGGACCTGAGGAGACAATAAAAACATCAAACAAAAATGTGTTTCTCAGAGGGCCCGCGATTTATAGGTACTAAGACATTTTTTTTTAATTTAGCAGAGTCTTTAGTTGTTCCATGTGCAAATTTTAAGCCGAATTTCAAAAGCAACGAATATTGATAATGATTTTTTGCCTGGACCTGAGGAGACAATAAAAACATCAAACAAAAATGTGTTTCTCAGAGGGCCCGCGATTTATAGGTACTAAGACATTTTTTTTGATTCAGGAGAGTCTTTAGTTGTTCCATGTGCAAATTGTAAGCCGAATTTCAAAAGCAACGAATATTGATAATGATTTTTTGCCTGGACCTGAGGAGACAATAAAAACATCAAACAAAAATGTGTTTCTCAGAGGGCCCGCGATTTATAGGTACTAAGACATTTTTTTTTAATTTAGCAGAGTCTTTAGTTGTTCCATGTGCAAATTGTAAGCCGAATTTCAAAAGCAACGAATATTGATAATGATTTTTTGCCTGGACCTGAGGAGACAATAAAAACATCAAACAAAAATGTGTTTCCCAGAGGGCCCGCGATTTATAGGTACTAAGACATTTTTTTTTAATTTAGCAGAGTCTTTAGTTGTTCCATGTGCAAATTTTAAGCCGAATTTCAAAAGCAACGAATATTGATAATGATTTTTTGCCTGGACCTGAGGAGACAATAAAAACATCAAACAAAAATGTGTTTCTCAGAGGGCCCGCGATTTATAGGTACTAAGACATTTTTTTTGATTCAGGAGAGTCTTTAGTTGTTCCATGTGCAAATTGTAAGCCGAATTTCAAAAGCAACGAATATTGATAATGATTTTTTGCCTGGACCTGAGGAGACAATAAAAACATCAAACAAAAATGTGTTTCTCAGAGGGCCCGCGATTTATAGGTACTAAGACATTTTTTTTTAATTTAGCAGAGTCTTTAGTTGTTCCATGTGCAAATTTTAAGCCGAATTTCAAAAGCAACGAATATTGATAATGATTTTTTGCCTGGACCTGAGGAGACAATAAAAACATCAAACAAAAATGTGTTTCTCAGAGGGCCCGCGATTTATAGGTACTAAGACATTTTTTTTGATTCAGGAGAGTCTTTAGTTGTTCCATGTGCAAATTGTAAGCCGAATTTCAAAAGCAACGAATATTGATAATGATTTTTTGCCTGGACCTGAGGAGACAATAAAAACATCAAACAAAAATGTGTTTCTCAGAGGGCCCGCGATTTATAGGTACTAAGACATTTTTTTTTAATTTAGCAGAGTCTTTAGTTGTTCCATGTGCAAATTTTAAGCCGAATTTCAAAAGCAACGAATATTGATAATGATTTTTTGCCTGGACCTGAGGAGACAATAAAAACATCAAACAAAAATGTGTTTCTCAGAGGGCCCGCGATTTATAGGTACTAAGACATTTTTTTTGATTCAGGAGAGTCTTTAGTTGTTCCATGTGCAAATTGTAAGCCGAATTTCAAAAGCAACGAATATTGATAATGATTTTTTGCCTGGACCTGAGGAGACAATAAAAACATCAAACAAAAATGTGTTTCTCAGAGGGCCCGCGATTTATAGGTACTAAGACATTTTTTTTGATTCAGGAGAGTCTTTAGTTGTTCCATGTGCAAATTGTAAGCCGAATTTCAAAAGCAACGAATATTGATAATGATTTTTTGCCTGGACCTGAGGAGACAATAAAAACATCAAACAAAAATGTGTTTCTCAGAGGGCCCGCGATTTATAGGTACTAAGACATTTTTTTTTAATTTAGCAGAGTCTTTAGTTGTTCCATGTGCAAATTTTAAGCCGAATTTCAAAAGCAACGAATATTGATAATGATTTTTTGCCTGGACCTGAGGAGACAATAAAAACATCAAACAAAAATGTGTTTCTCAGAGGGCCCGCGATTTATAGGTACTAAGACATTTTTTTTTAATTTAGCAGAGTCTTTAGTTGTTCCATGTGCAAATTTTAAGCCGAATTTCAAAAGCAACGAATATTGATAATGATTTTTTGCCTGCACCTGAGGAGACAATAAAAACATCAAACAAAAATGTGTTTCTCAGGGGGCCCGCGATTTAGAGGTACTAAGACATTTTTTTTTAATTCAGGAGAGTCTTTAGTTGTTCCATGTCCAAATTTTAAGCCGAATTTCAAAAGCAACGAATATTGATAATGATTTTTTGCCTGCACCTGAGGAGACAATAAAAACATCAAACAAAAATGTGTTTCTCAGAGGGCCCGCGATTTATAGGTACTAAGACATTTTTTTTTAATTTAGCAGAGTCTTTAGTTGTTCCATGTGCAAATTTTAAGCCGAATTTCAAAAGCAACGAATATTGATAATGATTTTTTGCCTGGACCTGAGGAGACAATAAAAACATCAAACAAAAATGTGTTTCTCAGAGGGCCCGCGATTTATAGGTACTAAGACATTTTTTTTAAATTTAGCAGAGTCTTTAGTTGTTCCATGTGCAAATTTTAAGCCGAATTTCAAAAGCAACGAATATTGATAATGATTTTTTGCCTGGACCTGAGGAGACAATAAAAACATCAAACAAAAATGTGTTTCTCAGAGGGCCCGCGATTTATAGGTACTAAGACATTTTTTTTGATTCAGGAGAGTCTTTAGTTGTTCCATGTGCAAATTGTAAGCCGAATTTCAAAAGCAACGAATATTGAAAATGATTTTTTGCCTGGGCCTGAGGAGACAATAAAAACATCAAACAAAAATGTGTTTCAGGGGGCCCGCGATTTAGAGGTACTAAGACATTTTTTTTTAATGCAGGAGTCTTTAGTTGTTCCATGTGCAAATTTTAAGCCGAATTTCAAAAGCAACGAATATTGAAAATGATTTTTTGCCTGGACCTGAGGAGACAATAAAAACATCAAACAAAAATGTGTTTCTCAGGGGGCCCGCGATTTAGAGGTACTAAGAATTTTTTTTTTTAATTCAGGAGTATTTAGTTGTTCCATGTGCAAATTTTAAGCCGAATTTCAAAAGCAACGAATATTGATAATGATTTTTTGCCTGCACCTGAGGAGACAATAAAAACATCAAACAAAAATTGTTTCTTAGGGGGCCCGCGATTTATAGGTACTAAGACATTTTTTTTTAATTCAGGAGAGTCTTTAGTTGTTCCATGTGCAAATTGTAAGCCGAATTTCAAAAGCAACGAATATTGATAATGATTTTTTGCCTGCACCTGAGGAGACAATAAAAACATCAAAAAAAATATGTGTTTCTCAGAGGGCCCGCGATTTATAGGTGCTAAGAATTTTTTTTTTAATTCAGGAGTCTTTAGTTGTTCCATGTGCAAATTTTAAACCGAATTTCAAAAGCAACGAATATTGATAATGATTTTTTGCCTGCACCTGAGGAGACAGTAAAAACATCAAACAAAAATGTATTTCTCAGAGGGCCCGCGATTTATAGGTACTTAGACATTTTTTTTTTAATTTAGCAGAGTCTTTAGTTGTTCCATGTCCAAATTTTAAGCCGAATTTCAAAAGCAACGAATATTGATAATGATTTTTTCCCTGCACCTGAGGAGACAATAAAAACATCAAACAAAAATGTGTTTCTTAGGGGGCCCGCGATTTATAGGTGCTAAGAAATTTTTTTTTTTAATTCAGGAGTCTTTAGTTGTTCCATGTGCAAATTTTAAGCCGAATTTCAAAAGCAACGAATATTGATAATGATTTTTTGCCTGCACCTGAGGAGACAATAAAAACATAAAAAAAAAAAATGTGTTTCTCAGAGGGCCCGCGATTTATAGGTGCTAAGAAATTTGTTTTTTAATTCAGGAGTCTTTAGTTGTTCCATGTGCAATTTTAAGCCGAATTTCAAAAGCAACGAATATTGATAATGATTTTTTGCCTGGACCTGAGGAGACAATAAAAACATCAAACAAAAATGTGTTTCTCAGAGGGCCCGCGATTTAAAGGTACTAAGACATTATTTTTTGATTCAGGAGGGTCTTTAGTTGTTCCATGTGCAAATTTTAAGCCGAATTTCAAAAGCAACGAATATTGATAATGATTTTTTGCCTGGACCTGAGGAGACAATAAAAACATCAAACAAAAATGTGTTTCTCAGTGGGCCCGCGATTTAAAGGTACTAAGACATTATTTTTTGATTCAGGAGAGTCTTTAGTTGTTCCATGTGCAAATTTTAAGCCGAATTTCAAAAGCAACGAATATTGAAAATGATTTTTTGCCTGGACCTGAGGAAACAATAAAAACATCAAACAAAAATGTGTTTCTCAGGGGGCCCGCGATTTAGAGGTACTAAGACATTTTTTTTAATTCAGGAGAGTCTTAAGTTGTTCCATGTGCAAATTTTAAGCCGAAGTTCAAAAGAATCGAATATTGAAAATGATTTTTTGCCTGGGCCTGAGGAGACAATAAAAACATCAAACAAAAATGTGTTTCAGGGGGCCCGCGATTTAGAGGTACTAAGACATTTTTTTTTAATTCAGGAGTCTTTAGTTGTTCCATGTGCAAATTGTAAGCCGAATTTCAAAAGCAACGAATATTGATAATGATTTTTTGCCTGGACCTGAGGAGACAATAAAAACATCAAACAAAAATGTGTTTCTCAGAGGGCCCGCGATTTATAGGTACTAAGACATTTTTTTTTAATTTAGCAGAGTCTTTAGTTGTTCCATGTCCAAATTTTAAGCCGAATTTCAAAAGCAACGAATATTGATAATGATTTTTTGCCTGCACCTGAGGAGACAATAAAAACATCAAAGAAAAATGTGTTTCTCAGAGGGCCCGCGATTTATAGGTACTAAGACATTTTTTTTTAATTTAGCAGAGTCTTTAGTTGTTCCATGTGCAAATTTTAAGCCGAATTTCAAAAGCAACGAATATTGATAATGATTTTTTGCCTGGACCTGAGGAGACAATAAAAACATCAAACAAAAATGTGTTTCTGAGAGGGCCCGCGATTTATAGGTACTAAGACATTTTTTTTGATTCAGGAGAGTCTTTAGTTGTTCCATGTGCAAATTGTAAGCCGAATTTCAAAAGCAACGAATATTGATAATGATTTTTTGCCTGCACCTGAGGAGACAATAAAAACATCAAACAAAAATGTGTTTCTCAGAGGGCCCGCGATTTATAGGTACTAAGACATTTTTTTTTGATTCAGGAGAGTCTTTAGTTGTTCCATGTGCAAATTGTAAGCCGAATTTCAAAAGCAACGAATATTGATAATGATTTTTTGCCTGGACCTGAGGAGACAATAAAAACATCAAACAAAAATGTGTTTCTCAGAGGGCCCGCGATTTATAGGTACTAAGACATTTTTTTTTTAATTTAGCAGACTCTTTAGTTGTTCCATGTGCAAATTTTAAGCCGAATTTCAAAAGCAACGAATATTGATAATGATTTTTTGCCTGCACCTGAGACAATAAAAACATAAAAAAAAAAATGTGTTTCTCAGAGGGCCCGCGATTTATAGGTGCTAAGATATTTGTTTTTTAATTCAGGAGTCTTTAGTTGTTCCATGTGCAAATTTTAAGCCGAATTTCAAAAGCAACGAATATTGAAAATGATTTTTTGCCTGGACCTGAGGAGACAATAAAAACATCAAACAAAAATGTGTTTCTCAGGGGGCCCGCGATTTATAGGTACTAAGACATTTTTTTTTAATTCAGTAGAGTCTTTAGTTGTTCCATGTGCAAATTGTAAGCCGAATTTCAAAAGCAACGAATATTGATAATGATTTTTTGCCTAGACCTGAGGAGACAATAAAAACATCAAACAAAAATGTGTTTCTCAGGGGGCCTGCGATTTAGAGGTACTAAGACATTTTTTTTTAATTCAGGAGAGTCTTTAGTTGTTCCATGTCCAAATTTTAAGCCGAAGTTCAAAAGCAACGAATATTGAAAATGATTTTTTGCCTGGGCCTGAGGAGACAATAAAAACATCAAACAAAAATGTGTTTCAGGGGGCCCGCGATTTAGAGGTACTAAGACATTTTTTTTTAATTCAGGAGAGTTTTTAGTTGTTCCATGTGCAAATTTTAAGCCGAAGTTCAAAAGCAACGAATATTGAAAATGATTTTTTGCCTGGGCCTGAGGAGACAATAAAAACATCAAACAAAAATGTGTTTCTTAGGGGGCCCGCGATTTATAGGTGCTAAGAAATTTTTTTTTTAATTCAGGAGTCTTTAGTTGTTCCATGTGCAAATTTTAAGCCGAATTTCAAAAGCAACGAATATTGATAATGATTTTTTGCCTGTACCTGAGGAGACAATAAAAACATAAAAAAAAAAATGTGTTTCTCAGAGGGCCCGCGATTTATAGGTGCTAAGAAATTTGTTTTTTAATTCAGGAGTCTTTAGTTGTTCCATGTGCAATTTTAAGCCGAATTTCAAAAGCAACGAATATTGATAATGATTTTTTGCCTGGACCTGAGGAGACAATAAAAACATCAAACAAAAATGTGTTTCTCAGAGGGCCCGCGATTTATAGGTACTAAGACATTATTTTTTGATTCAGGAGAGTCTTTAGTTGTTCCATGTGCAAATTTTAAGCCGAATTTCAAAAGCAACGAATATTGATAATGATTTTTTGCCTGCACCTGAGGAGACAATAAAAACATCAAACAAAAATTGTTTCTTAGGGGGCCCGCGATTTATAGGTACTAAGACATTTTTTTTTAATTCAGGAGAGTCTTTAGTTGTTCCATGTGCAAATTGTAAGCCGAATTTCAAAAGCAACGAATATTGATAATGATTTTTTGCCTGCACCTGAGGAGACAATAAAAACATCAAAAAAAATATGTGTTTCTCAGAGGGCCCACGATTTATAGGTGCTAAGAATTTTTTTTTTAAATTCAGGAGTCTTTAGTTGTTCCATGTGCAAATTTTAAACCGAATTTCAAAAGCAACGAATATTGATAATGATTTTTTGCCTGCACCTGAGGAGACAATAAAAACATCAAACAAAAATGTATTTCTCAGAGGGCCCGCGATTTATAGGTACTTAGACATTTTTTTTTTAATTTACCAGAGTCTTTAGTTGTTCCATGTCCAAATTTTAAGCCGAATTTCAAAAGCAACGAATATTGATAATGATTTTTTCCCTGCACCTGAGGAGACAATAAAAACATCAAACAAAAATGTGTTTCTTAGGGGGCCCGCGATTTATAGGTGCTAAGAAATTTTTTTTTAAATTCAGGAGTCTTTAGTTGTTCCATGTGCAAATTGTAAGCCGAATTTCAAAAGCAACGAATATTGATAATGATTTTTTGCCTGCACCTGAGGAGACAATAAAAACATAAAAAAAAATGTGTTTCTCAGAAGGCCCGCGATTTATAGGTGCTAAGAAATTTGTTTTTTAATTCAGGAGTCTTTAGTTGTTCCATGTGCAATTTTAAGCCGAATTTCAAAAGCAACGAATATTGATAATGATTTTTTGCCTGGACCTGAGGAGACAATAAAAACATCAAACAAAAATGTGTTTCTCAGAGGGCCCGCGATTTAAAGGTACTAAGACATTATTTTTTGATTCAGGAGAGTCTTTAGTTGTTCCATGTGCAAATTTTAAGCCGAATTTCAAAAGCAACGAATATTGATAATGATTTTTTGCCTGGACCTGAGGAGACAATAAAAACATCAAACAAAAATGTGTTTCTCAGAGGGCCCGCGATTTATAGGTACTAAGACATTATTTTTTAATTTAGCAGAGTCTTTAGTTGTTCCATGTCCAAATTTTAAGCCGAATTTCAAAAGCAACGAATATTGATAATGATTTTTTGCCTGCACCTGAGGAAACAATAAAAACATCAAACAAAAATGTGTTTCTCAGAGGGCCCGCGATTTAAAGGTACTAAGACATTATTTTTTGATTCAGGAGAGTCTTTAGGTGTTCCATGTGCAAATTTTAAGCCGAATTTCAAAAGCAACGAATATTGAAAATGATTTTTTGCCTGGACCTGAGGAAACAATAAAAACATCAAACAAAAATGTGTTTCTCAGGGGGCCCGCGATTTAGAGGTACTAAGACATTTTTTTTAATTCAGGAGAGTCTTTAGTTGTTCCATGTGCAAATTTTAAGCCGAAGTTCAAAAGAATCGAATATTGAAAATGATTTTTTGCCTGGGCCTGAGGAGACAATAAAAACATCAAACAAAAATGTGTTTCAGGGGGCCCGCGATTTAGAGGTACTACGACATTTTTTTTTAATTCAGGAGTCTTTAGTTGTTCCATGTGCAAATTTTAAGCCGAATTTCAAAAGCAACGAATATTGAAAATGATTTTTTGCCTGGACCTGAGGAAACAATAAAAACATCAAACAAAAATGTGTTTCTCAGAGGGCCCGCGATTTAAAGGTACTAAGACATTATTTTTTGATTCAGGAGAGTCTTTAGGTGTTCCATGTGCAAATTTTAAGCCGAATTTCAAAAGCAACGAATATTGAAAATGATTTTTTGCCTGGACCTGAGGAAACAATAAAAACATCAAACAAAAATGTGTTTCTCAGGGGGCCCGCGATTTAGAGGTACTAAGACATTTTTTTTAATTCAGGAGAGTCTTTAGTTGTTCCATGTGCAAATTTTAAGCCGAAGTTCAAAAGAATCGAATATTGAAAATGATTTTTTGCCTGGGCCTGAGGAGACAATAAAAACATCAAACAAAAATGTGTTTCAGGGGGCCCGCGATTTAGAGGTACTACGACATTTTTTTTTAATTCAGGAGTCTTTAGTTGTTCCATGTGCAAATTGTAAGCCGAATTTCAAAAGCAACGAATATTGATAATGATTTTTTGCCTGGACCTGAGGAGACAATAAAAACATCAAACAAAAATGTGTTTCTCAGAGGGCCCGCGATTTATAGGTACTAAGACATTATTTTTTGATTCAGGAGAGTCTTTAGTTGTTCCATGTGCAAATTTTAAGCCGAATTTCAAAAGCAACGAATATTGATAATGATTTTTTGCCTGGACCTGAGGAGACAATAAAAACATCAAACAAAAATGTGTTTCTCAGAGGGCCCGCGATTTATAGGTACTAAGACATTATTTTTTAATTTAGCAGAGTCTTTAGTTGTTCCATGTCCAAATTTTAAGCCGAATTTCAAAAGCAACGAATATTGATAATGATTTTTTGCCTGGACCTGAGGAGACAATAAAAACATCAAAGAAAAATGTGTTTCTCAGAGGGCCCGCGATTTAAAGGTACTAAGACATTATTTTTTGATTCAGGAGAGTCTTTAGGTGTTCCATGTGCAAATTTTAAGCCGAATTTCAAAAGCAACGAATATTGAAAATGATTTTTTGCCTGGACCTGAGGAAACAATAAAAACATCAAACAAAAATGTGTTTCTCAGGGGGCCCGCGATTTAGAGGTACTAAGACATTTTTTTTAATTCAGGAGAGTCTTTAGTTGTTCCATGTGCAAATTTTAAGCCGAAGTTCAAAAGAATCGAATATTGAAAATGATTTTTTGCCTGGGCCTGAGGAGACAATAAAAACATCAAACAAAAATGTGTTTCAGGGGGCCCGCGATTTAGAGGTACTACGACATTTTTTTTTAATTCAGGAGTCTTTAGTTGTTCCATGTGCAAATTGTAAGCCGAATTTCAAAAGCAACGAATATTGGTAATGATTTTTTGCCTGGACCTGAGGACACAATAAAAACATCAAACAAAAATGTGTTTCTCAGAGGGCCCGCGATTTATAGGTACTAAGACATTTTTTTTTAATTTAGCAGAGTCTTTAGTTGTTCCATGTCCAAATTTTAAGCCGAATTTCAAAAGCAACGAATATTGATAATGATTTTTTGCCTGCACCTGAGGAGACAATAAAAACATCAAAGAAAAATGTGTTTCTCAGAGGGCCCGCGATTTATAGGTACTAAGACATTTTTTTTTAATTTAGCAGAGTCTTTAGTTGTTCCATGTGCAAATTGTAAGCCGAATTTCAAAAGCAACGAATATTGATAATGATTTTTTGCCTGCACCTGAGGAGACAATAAAAACATCAAACAAAAATGTGTTTCTCAGAGGGCCCGCGATTTATAGGTACTAAGACATTTTTTTTTGATTCAGGAGAGTCTTTAGTTGTTCCATGTGCAAATTGTAAGCCGAATTTCAAAAGCAACGAATATTGATAATGATTTTTGGCCTGGACCTGAGGAGACAATAAAAACATCAAACAAAAATGTGTTTCTCAGAGGGCCCGCGATTTATAGGTACTAAGACATTTTTTTTTAATTTAGCAGACTCTTTAGTTGTTCCATGTGCAAATTTTAAGCCGAATTTCAAAAGCAACGAATATTGATAATGATTTTTTGCCTGCACCTGAGACAATAAAAACATAAAAAAAAAATGTGTTTCTCAGAGGGCCCGCGATTTATAGGTGCTAAGAAATTTGTTTTTTAATTCAGGAGTCTTTAGTTGTTCCATGTGCAAATTTTAAGCCGAATTTCAAAAGCAACGAATATTGATAATGATTTTTTGCCTGCACCTGAGACAATAAAAACATAAAAAAAAAAATGTGTTTCTCAGAGGGCCCGCGATTTATAGGTACTAAGACATTTTTTTTGATTCAGGAGAGTCTTTAGTTGTTCCATGTGCAAATTGTAAGCCGAATTTCAAAAGCAACGAATATTGATAATGATTTTTTGCCTGGACCTGAGGAGACAATAAAAACATCAAACAAAAATGTGTTTCTGAGAGGGCCCGCGATTTATAGGTACTAAGACATTTTTTTTGATTCAGGAGAGTCTTTAGTTGTTCCATGTGCAAATTGTAAGCCGAATTTCAAAAGCAACGAATATTGATAATGATTTTTTGCCTGCACCTGAGGAGACAATAAAAACATCAAACAAAAATGTGTTTCTCAAAGGGCCCGCGATTTATAGGTACTAAGACATTTTTTTTTAATTTAGCAGAGTCTTTAGTTGTTCCATGTCCAAATTTTAAGCCGAATTTCAAAAGCAACGAATATTGAAAATGATTTTTTGCCTGGACCTGAGGAGACAATAAAAACATCAAACAAAAATGTGTTTCTCAGGGGGCCCGCGATTTATAGGTACTAAGACATTTTTTTTAAATTCAGTAGAGTCTTTAGTTGTTCCATGTGCAAATTGTAAGCCGAATTTCAAAAGCAACGAATATTGATAATGATTTTTTGCCTAGACAATAAAAACATCAAACAAAAATGTGTTTCTCAGGGGGCCTGCGATTTAGAGGTACTAAGACATTTTTTTTTAATTCAGGAGAGTCTTTAGTTGTTCCATGTCCAAATTTTAAGCCGAAGTTCAAAAGCAACGAATATTGAAAATGATTTTTTGCCTGGGCCTGAGGAGACAATAAAAACATCAAACAAAAATGTGTTTCAGGGGGCCCGCGATTTAGAGGTACTAAGACATTTTTATTTAATTCAGGAGAGTTTTTAGTTGTTCCATGTGCAAATTTTAAGCCGAAGTTCAAAAGCAACGAATATTGAAAATGATTTTTTGCCTGGGCCTGAGGAGACAATAAAAACATCAAACAAAAATGTGTTTCAGGGGGCCCGCGATTTAGAGGTACTAAGACATTTTTTTTTAATGCAGGAGTCTTTAGTTGTTCCATGTGCAAATTTTAAGCCGAATTTCAAAAGCAACGAATATTGAAAATGATTTTTTGCCTGGACCTGAGGAGACAATAAAAACATCAAACAAAAATGTGTTTCTCAGGGGGCCCGCGATTTAGAGGTACTAAGAATTTTTTTTTTAATTCATGAGTATTTAGTTGTTCCATGTGCAAATTTTAAGCCGAATTTCAAAAGCAACGAATATTGATAATGATTTTTTGCCTGCACCTGAGGAGACAATAAAAACATCAAAAAAAATATGTGTTTCTCAGAGGGCCCGCGATTTATAGGTGCTAAGATTTTTTTTTTTTAATTCAGGAGTCTTTAGTTATTCCATGTGCAAATTTTAAGTCGAATTTCAAAAGCAACGAATATTGATAATGATTTTTTGCCTGGACCTGAGGAGACAATAAAAATATCAAACAAAAATGTGTTTCTCAGAGGGCCCGCGATTTATAGGTACTAAGACATTTTTTTTTTTAATTTAGCAGAGTCTTTAGTTGTTCCATGTCCAAATTTTAAGCCGAATTTCAAAAGCAACGAATATTGATAATGATTTTTTGCCTGCACCTGAGGAGACAATAAAAACATCAAACAAAAATGTGTTTCTTAGGGGGCCCGCGATTTATAGGTACTAAGACATTTTTTTTAATTCAGGAGAGTCTTTAGTTGTTCCATGTGCAAATTGTAAGCCGAATTTCAAAAGCAACGAATATTGATAATGATTTTTTGCCTGCACCTGAGGAGACAATAAAAACATTAAAAAAAAATGTGTTTCTCAGAGGGCCCGCGGTTTATAGGTGCTAAGAATTTTTTTTTTAAATTCAGGAGTCTTTAGTTGTTCCATGTGCAAATTGTAAGCCGAATTTCAAAAGCAACGAATATTGATAATGATTTTTTGCCTGCACCTGAGGAGACAATAAAACCATTAAAAAAAAATGTGTTTCTCAGAGGGCCCGCGGTTTATAGGTGCTAAGAATTTTTTTTTTTAATTCAGGAGTCTTTAGTTGTTCCATGTGCAAATTTTAAACCGAATTTCAAAAGCAACGAATATTGATAATGATTTTTTGCCTGCACGTGAGGAGACAATAAAAACATCAAACAAAAATGTGTTTCTCAGAGGGCCCGCGATTTATAGGTACTAAGACATTTTTTTTTAATTTAGCAGTCTTTAGTTGTTCCAGGTCCAAATTTTAAGCCGAATTTCAAAAACAACGAATATTGATAATGATTTTTTGCCTGCACCTGAGGAGACAATAAAAACATCAAACAAAAATGTGTTTCTCATGGGGCCCGCGATTTAGAGGTACTAAGACATTTTTTTTAATTCAGGAGAGTCTTTAGTTGTTCCATGTGCAAATTGTAAGCCGAATTTCAAAAGCAACGAATATTGATAATGATTTTTTGCCTGCACCTGAGGAGACAATAAAAACATTAAAAAAAAATGTGTTTCTCAGAGGGCCCGCGGTTTATAGGTGTTAAGAATTTTTTTTTTTAATTCAGGAGTCTTTAGTTGTTCCATGTGCAAATTTTAAACCGAATTTCAAAAGCAACGAATATTGATAATGATTTTTTGCCTGCACGTGAGGAGACAATAAAAACATCAAACAAAAATGTGTTTCTCAGAGGGCCCCCGATTTATAGGTACTAAGACATTTTTTTTTAATTTAGCAGTCTTTAGTTGTTCCAGGTCCAAATTTTAAGCCGAATTTCAAAAACAACGAATATTGATAATGATTTTTTGCCTGCACCTGAGGAGACAATAAAAACATCAAACAAAAATGTGTTTCTCATGGGGCCCGCGATTTAGAGGTACTAAGACATTTTTTTTAATTCAGGAGAGTCTTTAGTTGTTCCATGTGCAAATTGTAAGCCGAATTTCAAAAGCAACGAATATTGATAATGATTTTTTGCCTGCACCTGAGGAGACAATAAAAACATTAAAAAAAAATGTGTTTCTCAGAGGGCCCGCGGTTTATAGGTGCTAAGAATTTTTTTTTTTAATTCAGGAGTCTTTAGTTGTTCCATGTGCAAATTTTAAACCGAATTTCAAAAGCAACGAATATTGATAATGATTTTTTGCCTGCACGTGAGGAGACAATAAAAACATCAAACAAAAATGTGTTTCTCAGAGGGCCCGCGATTTATAGGTACTAAGACATTTTTTTTTAATTTAGCAGTCTTTAGTTGTTCCAGGTCCAAATTTTAAGCCGAATTTCAAAAACAACGAATATTGATAATGATTTTTTGCCTGCACCTGAGGAGACAATAAAAACATCAAACAAAAATGTGTTTCTCATGGGGCCCGCAATTTAGAGATACTAAGACATTTTTTTTAATTCAGGAGAGTCTTTAGTTGTTCCATGTGCAAATTGTAAGCCGAATTTCAAAAGCAACGAATATTGATAATGATTTTTTGCCTGCACCTGAGGAGACAATAAAAACATCAAACAAAAATGTGTTTCTCAGAGGGCCCGCGATTTATAGGTACTAAGACATTTTTTTTTAATTTAGCAGTCTTTAGTTGTTCCAGGTCCAAATTTTAAGCCGAATTTCAAAAACAACGAATATTGATAATGATTTTTTGCCTGCACCTGAGGAGACAATAAAAACATCAAACAAAAATGTGTTTCTCAGGGGGCCCGCGATTTATAGGTACTAAGACATTTTTTTTTAATTCAGTAGAGTCTTTAGTTGTTCCATGTGCAAATTGTAAGCCGAATTTCAAAAGCAACGAATATTGATAATGATTTTTTGCCTAGACAATAAAAACATCAAACAAAAATGTGTTTCTCAGGGGGCCTGCGATTTAGAGGTACTAAGACATTTTTTTTTAATTCAGGAGAGTCTTTAGTTGTTCCATGTCCAAATTTTAAGCCGAAGTTCAAAAGCAACGAATATTGAAAATGATTTTTTGCCTGGGCCTGAGGAGACAATAAAAACATCAAACAAAAATGTGTTTCAGGGGGCCCGCGATTTAGAGGTACTAAGACATTTTTATTTAATTCAGGAGAGTTTTTAGTTGTTCCATGTGCAAATTTTAAGCCGAAGTTCAAAAGCAACGAATATTGAAAATGATTTTTTGCCTGGGCCTGAGGAGACAATAAAAACATCAAACAAAAATGTGTTTCAGGGGGCCCGCGATTTAGAGGTACTAAGACATTTTTTTTTAATGCAGGAGTCTTTAGTTGTTCCATGTGCAAATTTTAAGCCGAATTTCAAAAGCAACGAATATTGAAAATGATTTTTTGCCTGGACCTGAGGAGACAATAAAAACATCAAACAAAAATGTGTTTCTCAGGGGGCCCGCGATTTAGAGGTACTAAGAATTTTTTTTTTAATTCATGAGTATTTGTATTTAGTTGTTCCATGTGCAAATTTTAAGCCGAATTTCAAAAGCAACGAATATTGATAATGATTTTTTGCCTGCACCTGAGGAGACAATAAAAACATCAAAAAAAATATGTGTTTCTCAGAGGGCCCGCGATTTATAGGTGCTAAGATTTTTTTTTTTTAATTCAGGAGTCTTTAGTTATTCCATGTGCAAATTTTAAGTCGAATTTCAAAAGCAACGAATATTGATAATGATTTTTTGCCTGGACCTGAGGAGACAATAAAAATATCAAACAAAAATGTGTTTCTCAGAGGGCCCGCGATTTATAGGTACTAAGACATTTTTTTTTTTAATTTAGCAGAGTCTTTAGTTGTTCCATGTCCAAATTTTAAGCCGAATTTCAAAAGCAACGAATATTGATAATGATTTTTTCCCTGCGCCTGAGGAGACAATAAAAACATCAAACAAAAATGTGTTTCTTAGGGGGCCCGCGATTTATAGGTACTAAGACATTTTTTTTAATTCAGGAGAGTCTTTAGTTGTTCCATGTGCAAATTGTAAGCCGAATTTCAAAAGCAACGAATATTGATAATGATTTTTTGCCTGCACCTGAGGAGACAATAAAAACATTAAAAAAAAATGTGTTTCTCAGAGGGCCCGCGGTTTATAGGTGCTAAGAATTTTTTTTTTAAATTCAGGAGTCTTTAGTTGTTCCATGTGCAAATTGTAAGCCGAATTTCAAAAGCAACGAATATTGATAATGATTTTTTGCCTGCACCTGAGGAGACAATAAAACCATTAAAAAAAAATGTGTTTCTCAGAGGGCCCGCGGTTTATAGGTGCTAAGAATTTTTTTTTTTAATTCAGGAGTCTTTAGTTGTTCCATGTGCAAATTTTAAACCGAATTTCAAAAGCAACGAATATTGATAATGATTTTTTGCCTGCACGTGAGGAGACAATAAAAACATCAAACAAAAATGTGTTTCTCAGAGGGCCCGCGATTTATAGGTACTAAGACATTTTTTTTTAATTTAGCAGTCTTTAGTTGTTCCAGGTCCAAATTTTAAGCCGAATTTCAAAAACAACGAATATTGATAATGATTTTTTGCCTGCACCTGAGGAGACAATAAAAACATCAAACAAAAATGTGTTTCTCATGGGGCCCGCGATTTAGAGGTACTAAGACATTTTTTTTAATTCAGGAGAGTCTTTAGTTGTTCCATGTGCAAATTGTAAGCCGAATTTCAAAAGCAACGAATATTGATAATGATTTTTTGCCTGCACCTGAGGAGACAATAAAAACATTAAAAAAAAATGTGTTTCTCAGAGGGCCCGCGGTTTATAGGTGTTAAGAATTTTTTTTTTTAATTCAGGAGTCTTTAGTTGTTCCATGTGCAAATTTTAAACCGAATTTCAAAAGCAACGAATATTGATAATGATTTTTTGCCTGCACGTGAGGAGACAATAAAAACATCAAACAAAAATGTGTTTCTCAGAGGGCCCCCGATTTATAGGTACTAAGACATTTTTTTTTAATTTAGCAGTCTTTAGTTGTTCCAGGTCCAAATTTTAAGCCGAATTTCAAAAACAACGAATATTGATAATGATTTTTTGCCTGCACCTGAGGAGACAATAAAAACATCAAACAAAAATGTGTTTCTCATGGGGCCCGCGATTTAGAGGTACTAAGACATTTTTTTTAATTCAGGAGAGTCTTTAGTTGTTCCATGTGCAAATTGTAAGCCGAATTTCAAAAGCAACGAATATTGATAATGATTTTTTGCCTGCACCTGAGGAGACAATAAAAACATTAAAAAAAAATGTGTTTCTCAGAGGGCCCGCGGTTTATAGGTGCTAAGAATTTTTTTTTTTAATTCAGGAGTCTTTAGTTGTTCCATGTGCAAATTTTAAACCGAATTTCAAAAGCAACGAATATTGATAATGATTTTTTGCCTGCACGTGAGGAGACAATAAAAACATCAAACAAAAATGTGTTTCTCAGAGGGCCCGCGATTTATAGGTACTAAGACATTTTTTTTTAATTTAGCAGTCTTTAGTTGTTCCAGGTCCAAATTTTAAGCCGAATTTCAAAAACAACGAATATTGATAATGATTTTTTGCCTGCACCTGAGGAGACAATAAAAACATCAAACAAAAATGTGTTTCTCATGGGGCCCGCAATTTAGAGATACTAAGACATTTTTTTTAATTCAGGAGAGTCTTTAGTTGTTCCATGTGCAAATTGTAAGCCGAATTTCAAAAGCAACGAATATTGATAATGATTTTTTGCCTGCACCTGAGGAGACAATAAAAACATCAAACAAAAATGTGTTTCTCAGAGGGCCCGCGATTTATAGGTACTAAGACATTTTTTTTTAATTTAGCAGTCTTTAGTTGTTCCAGGTCCAAATTTTAAGCCGAATTTCAAAAACAACGAATATTGATAATGATTTTTTGCCTGCACCTGAGGAGACAATAAAAACATCAAACAAAAATGTGTTTCTCATGGGGCCCGCGATTTAGAGGTACTAAGACATTTTTTTTAATTCAGGAGAGTCTTTAGTTGTTCCATGTGCAAATTGTAAGCCGAATTTCAAAAGCAACGAATATTGATAATGATTTTTTGTCTGCACCTGAGGAGACAATAAAAACATTAAAAAAAAATGTGTTTCTCAGAGGGCCCGCGGTTTATAGGTGCTAAGAATTTTTTTTTTTTAATTCAGGAGTCTTTAGTTGTTCCATGTGCAAATTTTAAACCGAATTTCAAAAGCAACGAATATTGATAATGATTTTTTGCCTGCACGTGAGGAGACAATAAAAACATCAAACAAAAATGTGTTTCTCAGAGGGCCCGCGATTTATAGGTACTAAGACATTTTTTTTTAATTTAGCAGTCTTTAGTTGTTCCAGGTCCAAATTTTAAGCCGAATTTCAAAAACAACGAATATTGATAATGATTTTTGGCCTGGGCCTGAGGAGACAATAAAAACATCAAAAAAATATGTGTTTCTCAGAGGGCCCGCGATTTATAGGTGCTAAGATTTTTTTTTTTTAATTCAGGAGTCTTTAGTTGTTCCATGTGCAAATTTTAAACCGAATTTCAAAAGCAACGAATATTGATAATGATTTTTTGCCTGCACGTGAGGAGACAATAAAAACATCAAACAAAAATGTGTTTCTCAGAGGGCCCGCGATTTATAGGTACTAAGACATTTTTTTTTAATTTAGCAGTCTTTAGTTGTTCCAGGTCCAAATTTTAAACCGAATTTCAAAAACAACGAATATTGATAATGATTTTTTGCCTGCACCTGAGGAGACAATAAAAACATCAAACAAAAATGTGTTTCTCATGGGGCCCGCGATTTAGAGGTACTAAGACATTTTTTTTAATTCAGGAGAGTCTTTAGTTGTTCCATGTGCAAATTGTAAGCCGAATTTCAAAAGCAACGAATATTGATAATGATTTTTTGCCTGCACCTGAGGAGACAATAAAAACATTAAAAAAAAATGTGTTTCTCAGAGGGCCCGCGGTTTATAGGTGCTAAGAATTTTTTTTTTTTAATTCAGGAGTCTTTAGTTGTTCCATGTGCAAATTTTAAGCCGAATTTCAAAAGCAACGAATATTGATAATGATTTTTTGCCTGCACGTGAGGAGACAATAAAAACATCAAACAAAAATGTGTTTCTCAGAGGGCCCGCGATTTATAGGTACTAAGACATTTTTTTTTTAATTTAGCAGTCTTTAGTTGTTCCAGGTCCAAATTTTAAGCCGAATTTCAAAAACAACGAATATTGATAATGATTTTTTGCCTGCACCTGAGGAGACAATAAAAACATCAAACAAAAATGTGTTTCTCAGGGGGCCCGCGATTTAGAGGTACTAAGACATTTTTTTTTAATTCAGGAGAGTCTTTAGTTGTTCCATGTGCAAATTTTAAGCCGAAGTTCAAAAGCAACGAATATTGAAAATGATTTTTTGCCTGGGCCTGAGGAGACAATAAAAACATCAAACAAAAATGTGTTTCTCAGGGGGCCCGCGATTTAGAGGTACTAAGACATTTTTTTTTTAATTCAGGTGAGTCTTTAGTTGTTCCATGTGCAAATTTTAAGCCGAAGTTCAAAAGCAACGAATATTGAAAATGATTTTGTGCCTGGGCCTGAGGAGACAATAAAAACATCAAACAAAAATGTGTTTCAGGGGGCCCGCGATTTAGAGGTACTAAGACATTTTTTTTTATTCAGGAGAGTCTTTAGTTGTTCCATGTGCAAATTTTAAGCCGAATTTCAAAAGCAACGAATATTGATAATGATTTTTTGCCTGGACCTGAGGAGACAATAAAAACATCAAACAAAAATGTGTTTCTCAGGGGGCCCGCGATTTGGAGGTACTAAGAAATTTTTTTTTAATTCAGGAGAGTCTTTAGTTGTTCCATGTGCAAATTTTAAGCCGAAGTTCAAAAGCAACGAATATTGAAAATGATTTTGTGCCTGGGCCTGAGGATACAATAAAAACATCAAACAAAAATGTGTTTCAGGGGGCCCGCGATTTAGAGGTACTAAGACATTTTTTTTTATTCAGGAGAGTCTTTAGTTGTTCCATGTGCAAATTTTAAGCCGAATTTCAAAAGCAACGAATATTGATAATGATTTTTTGCCTGGACCTGAGGAGACAATAAAAACATCAAACAAAAATGTATGTTTACATGAATCCGAAATCGTAAAGTTTTCGTGGTGACACTGATGAAGGTTCATCTTCAAAAAGTCTTCCAACAATACCACCAACTCTGTATAAAAAATCCAGATTATTTAAACGACTTCGATATCGGTACCGTGAATAATGATTTTTTGCGATCTGAAAAAGTCAACGGAATAATTCGTCGAGGTCATCAAAAGTGTCCTCTTATTTTTCCACGTGATTGTCATGATGAGGCATTTCCTACCTCGTTAAACAGAATCTTGCCAAATGGAGAGAAAGTGGAGCATGACTGGTTAGTGTGGAGTGCCAGTAGCAATGCTTTTTATTGCCAACCATGTCATCTATTAAGCACCAGTACTTTAAATCGACCTAAAATTTGTTCGGCGGATATTCGAAATTCCAGGTATGGAAGAAGCTATACGATAAACTGCTATCACACAAAAATACTCAAGATCACATTAAATGTTGTATTCAATGGCGATCTTTACAAATTCTAATTCAAAAGGAGGCTACAATTGATACACTTATCAATGACCAGCTAATCACTGAAACTCAAAAGTGGAAAGAAATTGTATATAGAACTTTAGATACTATTTTATTTTTGGGTGAAACGGGGCCTAGCTTTCAAAGACGAAAGTATATATCTTGGTGAACGAAACGATGGACATTTTTTGGGCATCTAAGATCTCATAAGCCACTTGGAGATCATTTGAAGAAAGTTAGGATTTCACAACAGCAGCACAAACGTTTACAAGTTCACTATCTTTCCCCAGACATTCAGAACGAGTTTATAGAAATTTGTGCAAAGCACGTGAGGGAACTATATTAGATCAAGGCAAGAAAGCCAAGTATGTTGCTATTATCGTTGATGCTATGCCTGATGCTAGTCACGTTGACTACGTTCATTTTAAGCTAACTCCATTTCAATTCGAAAGCAACAAATTTTACAATTCAAGAACGGTTTTTGACTTTCGTGAATTGTAACCAAAAAACTGGTCAGAAAATCGCTGATCTAATTTGCCATACTTGATTGAAGATTGTCGTGCACAAGAGTAGGATAACGGCGCCAATATGAAAAGAGCTTACAACGGAGCACTACGTCTCGACAAAAACTCGAATGCTGATTACTCGCCTTGTGTAACCCACAGTCTCAATTTATGTGGTGTTGATGCTGCAGAATGTTGTACGGCTGCAATTACTTTCTTCGGAGTTGTACAAAAATGTTTTACTATTTTCAGCAGCACTCCACACCGATGGGACATCCTCAAAAAAAATGTACCGAGCTCTCTTCATAGTCTTTCAGCCAAAAGCCAAATTTGACTGCGCAAGCATACGGAGATGTTACCGGCATTCTCAAGTACATCAACAAGGCGGCCACCGTGGTGTGATGGTAGCGTGCTCCGCCTATCACACCGTATGCCCTGGGTTCAACTCCCGGGCAAAGCAACATCAAAATTTTAGAAATAAGATTTTTCAATTAGAAGAAAATTTTTCTAAGCGGGGTCGCCCCTCGGCAGTGTTTGGCAAGCACTCCGGGTGTATTTCTGCCATGAAAAGCTCTCAGTGAAAACTCATCTGCTTTGCAGATGCCGTTCGGAGTCGGCATAAAACATGTAGGTCCCGTCCGGCCAATTTGTAGGGAAAATCAAGAGGAGCACGACGCAAATTGGAAGAGAAGCTCGGCCTTAGATCTCTTCGGAGGTTATCGCGCCTTACATTTATTTTTATTTTATAACCAAATTATACGAGCCCTTTAAAAACTTAAGAATGAGGGAATGACGACTGAAATGAGGGAATGATTTTTATACAGAATTCATTGATGATAAATCTCTATATTGCTTTTTAAAATATTTTCATAACATTACTAAGAAACATTAACTGTAGAATTATTAAGTAATACTAATATTGCATTCTGAAAATGATATTAAGTACTTACAGCAAAACTTACTTTTATTATATGGCACTTAATCACAAAGAATTGTTATCGTTAATTGTTGTTATGTATTCTGTAACCGATCAATATTCGCATATTGTATTGCTCTACGCCGTCTAAATTGTTTTCTCCTTTTAGCAGCTACATCGGCTGGACGCTTAATCTTGATTTCAAAAACGTATTCTGCAGTAGGTTTTGAAGTAGAGGGTGATGCTTCATTCAATAATTCTGACAAATTTTTACATTAGGCCGGGTCGATTTGTGGGGAGGCAAAAAAAATCGCCCATTGCTCTATGAAAATCGTATTCTAGGGATCAGAATAAGAAACTTTGCCGAAGGAACCATACCTCTAAAACAAATTCTGATGTCCCCCCCCCCCTTTGGGTCGAACTTTTGGGTAGGGGCAATTTCAATTCTACCTGCTGTGTCTTGTGGTGGCTTCAAATCGAAATGAGGGAATGACGGTGAGGGAATGACGAAATCAAACATAACCAAACAAATCTTTTACCATAACAATTTTCCGCGTCTCAAAACCTACTTTATTGAATAATTAATATTTAGATATTGTAATTATCTGTTTTTTTTTATGTGATGGAATGGCGACCAAAAATGTAATTATTTAAAATTTTAATGAAAAATTGTTGAAACAAATTCTGTTGCGACCACAAGATGAATTCACTGCTTCGAATAATTGACAGTATTACCAACTATCAAAAACCAATGAGGGTAATGTTTGAATTCTTAAAAATACATTCACTTATCGACTGTCGGTAAAGGTGTGAGGGAATGATTTTTTTTGTGGGACACAGGTAAAACCATTGTCAAAAACTCGTTCTTTACATTTTATTCAAAATACAAAAAATTTTTGAAAATTTATTGTATTTTTAATCAATTAGTCAAAGCTGCAAACAGAATTTTTGAGAAGATTTTGATCTAAAAATTCGGAGGTGTTATATAATCTGGGGTTTGGGACATAGTGAGGGAATGATGTTGAGGGTACTGTATTTTTGTTATTCTTTAAACATATCCACATGGATCAAAAATTATACACAAAAGAATTAGGCTTAATACCCTTCTTTTCAAGGAAAAAAAAGTTACCATCGTATGTCGGTTAGATTTTTGTAAAACCTGAAAGGGCAGGAATTTCAAGATTTAGTGAGAATTACCCATATACCAATTTTCACAATAATCGGTCCAGTAGTTTTTGAGTTCATCGATGACATACATACAAACATTCATTTTTATATATATAGATGGCTTTTCATTGCTATAATTTTGCTTATATTGATCTCACGTATTAGTTTTTCATAATATTGTTGTTCATGCTATTGTTATGATATTGCAGAGATGTAGTTTAATAAGGATACATACATACATATGTGCGCATATATATACTCAAAACATATGTAGTACGTATAATAATAATTTCAAAATCAACTAACCATCATCTCTCCTTCCTGTATCTTTCCTAAAAATTTCATGGCAATCTGTCGAGCCGTTCTCGAGTTATGGAGTGACAATCAAAATGTATACTTCTTTTTATATATATAGATAAGAATTTACAAGTCAACTTACGTCTAAAATAGTTAATAGTAGTAACTTTGAGGTAACAAGAAATTTGAAATTGTTAAAATTTTTTTCCTTTTTTTGTTTTACAATATTTACATTTGTTTTGATTTGTTTGAAAATTTTTGAAAAGTTTAACTTATAAAATAGTGGTTTTACATGGAATATTTTTTATTCATATCTTTGTAACGAGTCAATCGATCAATCAAATAACCTTATTGTTTTATGTTATAAAAACACAACACTGTTTACATGCAACTCTGTGCGAATACCATTGTAATACTACTCTGTACATATCGTATGTTTTTATGTATATCGCAACCCTGACAATCACTTGTCATCGCTTCGCAAATATTTTCAGTTGTTCATTTTATTCATTCAGCCTCTGGCTTCTGACGAGTGCGGTTCTCGTCCGATATTGCTTCGGACAGTCCAAACTAATACATTTAAAGCTAAGCTGAAAGTATTTGCATACATATTTTCTGTATATGTTTTAATTTGACTTTGTGTTCAATAAAGTGTCAGTGGACACATGTACAATCTGAGAAGCAAGAATAATTTAGATTCTTCATTGGCACCCAACTTAGTGGCTACGAACCACTCCAATTGTAACTCACCGCAAAAAGCAAGCATGGCTACGTTTTCACCAGAACAGTTTACACAAATTTTGGCTGCAATATCAAACGGTAAAAGTAGCGGATCTTTTACGCAATGCACTTCACGTTTTCGCGGACAACGGGACCCTGCAGCGGTTGAAGAATTTATAACCGCTATAACGGTGTATAAAGACATCGAAAAAATTTCCGACAACGATGCTTTGCGCGGTATGCCACTACTACTCGAGGACTACGCTGCAACGTGGTGGATTGGCGTGAAAGAGTCCGTGCCTACGTTTGACGCTCAACATTTTCGCCACCAACTCCTGATTGGAAAATATTTTTAAACTTCTTCGAACAAAGACAACAAGTGCGTGAACCTAGTGACAGCTTTATTTGCAAAAAGCGACTGCTATTCTCTCAGCTGACTAACTCCATAAGTGAAATTGTACAATTGAACATGGTTTACGGCCTCTTATCAGTCAAGATCAGAGAGCGCGTTCATCGTGAAGCGTTTACAACATTCGACGAGTTGATAGCACGTTGCCGGGATGCAGAAATATTTTTAGCTGAAGTAAAGCAGCTCATGCCAGCTGTGAAGGAAAAGTCTGAACATGCGGAAGTACCGAAAAGGTGTTCATTTTGTAGACTACGAGGCCACAACGCAGATGTTTGCTTCAAGAAAAAGAAGGAGCAACAGTCGCAACAGGCACAGCAGTCACAACAACAAACTAACGCAGCAAGTACAAGCACAGGTGTGCCGCAAATCAAGCGTGGCGCCTCGTTCTCATGTTACGGCTGTGGTGCACCAGGCGTTTACCGTGCAAACTGTCCAAAATGTAGTGGACACAACAAGGAGAGCCCACAGTATCTACCTATAAACAGCGTATCCACTACCATTGTTGGAAGAGCAATTCCATCCGTCCAATTTGAGATGTTCGGAATGCAAGGTGAAGCATTATTTGATACTGGAGCGAAAACCAGTGTAGCTAGCGCTCACCTAAAGAAAATAATGACTAGCAAAGGGTGTGTGTTTCAGGATGTGTTGGCAGATGTCACGTTGGCAGATGGAACAACTACTTCGCAAAAGGTATTGTCCACCATATGTGACATAACTATCGGTAACCGGCAACGAAAGATACGAATGATATCACTTCCTAACGCTAAGAAAAATCCTACTTTCATAGGGGCAGACTTTTTGGAACAAGCTGGTATAGTGTTGAATTTGGCACAGCGCTTTTGGTATTTTGAGGGTGAGCCTAAGATAAAGTACGACTTTGCGAAACCTAAACCAGGTTAACTACCGTATGCTATGGACATAGCTGGGGCACATGTCGTAACAAGCTATTTACAGTCACCTTGCACTAAAACCACAAACGAACTTTCGAACTTCATATGCTACGTCGAAAAGTATGCCGCAAGCCAGACTACTCCTGACTCACCAGAGATTTGTAGAGAGAGTAACTACGGTCCAGCAGTAAAGAATAAACGAGCGCGCTCAAACGACTACTCACCAACCGTCGTTCAAAACATCTTTAGAAACTCAAAACCTGTCGGCGAAACCACGCCTGAGAGCTCTTCTCGTTTGTTCGCACCTCCAATTAAAGCAAGAGCCACGAGTGATGAGTTCACCAAATTTTGTGATGACAACTTTTTCCCAATAAATTCTTTGGATGTAAATTTTCCAGACGGCCAAGAGCTGACTGTGGCAGAAAAGACGAAGGTGGATGCATTGCTATCCGAACACGCCGATATTTTTAAGGAACCGACTTCTGCAACACCATTTGCAATACACAGAATCGACACAGGCGAACACCCCCCAATCGCTTTGCCACCGTATCGCTTATCACCTCAACGTAAAGAGTTACTAAAAATTGAACTCGACAAAATGCTGAATGCTGGCATAATAGTACACTGTGAATCACCTTGGGCGTCCCCAGTGGTCCTTATACCCAAGAAATCAGGTGGTATACGAGTGTGCATCGATTATAGAGAGTTGAATGCTTTCACCAAACCAGATAGGTATCCGTTACCACGAATTCATGATTTATTGCATGAAGCGAAAGTCACGAAATACATGTCAACGTTAGATTTACAAGCGGGATACTGGCAAGTTGGTATGAGAAACGAGGACCAAGACAAAACTGCTTTCGTTACGCCGTTTGGGATGTACAAATTTACGCGAATGCCTTTTGGCCTGCGCAATGCACCAGCGACCTTTCAGCGATTGATAGATCGCCTTAAGATCGCGTTATGTGACATAACGTTAGTTGCGTATTTGGACGACATTATTTTATGTTCCAAGAGTTTTGCGGAGCACTTAGATGATCTTAGAAAGCTTTTTGATCGTCTGAGGCAATTTGGTCTTAAGGTGAATCGAGAGAAATGCCGTTTTGCCTGTCAAGCTGTGAAGTATTTGGGTCACATATTAACACCTGATGGTATCAAAGTTGATCCAGACAAAGTTTCAGCCATATCACTCCGCAAGCCTCCGAGAAACGCGAAGGAGTTATTATCGTTTCTACAAGTGTGCTCGTGGTACAGACGTTTTGTACCCGCCTTCGCAAATGTGGCAAAGCCGCTTTCACAACTGACGAAGAAAAATGTTAAATGGGAATGGTCGGATCAACAGCAGGCAGCGTTTGATGAGCTGAAGCAGCTATTGACGGCGACACCAATTTTAAAACAAGCAGATGAAAACTTGCCGTTCGTCCTCAAAACCGATGCTAGTGGATATGCACTAGGAGCAGTCCTGATCCGGGGGGAGGGTCCAGATGAGCATCCCATAGAGTATGCAAGTAGATTGCTAACAAAAGCTGAGCAAAACTATTCTACAATTTAACGGGAAGCCTTGGCTATCGTGTGGGCTGTGCAGAAATTCCGAGGATATATTGAAGGCTCCGAGGTGAAGCTCATTACTGACCACCGGCCATTGAAGTGGCTGATGAAATTAAAATCTCCTACAGGAAGGCTTTCTCGTTGGGCATTATTGATACAGTCGTATAATATACAAATTGATTACAAACCTGGAAGAACTAACGTCGTAGCAGATATGTTATCGCGGCCGCCATGTGAGGCCGAATACGTTGCTGAAGAACTCTGCGACATATGCTCATTCGAAATTGATCTCCCACGGTTAGGAGCAAAGCAGATAAGAGAAGGGCAGATAAGCGACCCAGATCTGAAGGCAATTATTGACTGCTTCAAAAATAAAACTGACGATGCGGTGCATTGGTCCAAAAGAGGTTACACCATGAACGATGGTGTATTGTATTGTTACAATGACGAAAATAGCGAGGACGCACAATTAGTCATCCCTACATCTGAGCGTCCGGCGATATTGGACCACTATCATAACAAAGATATAGCAGGTCACTATGGGATTGATAGAACGGCGAATAAGATAATGTCCCGCTATTACTGGCCTGGAATTCGTAAAGATATTGAAAGCCACGTGAAAAGTTGTATCGATTGTCAACGGTACAAAGTATCCAACCTGAAACCAATGGGCTTGTATCAAACTACGTCCAGTAAACAACGCTTTGAAACCATAGCTATCGATTTATTTGGGCCTTTGCCAGCAGATACTAATGGGATGCAGTGGATATATATAGTGGAGGATGTAGCGAGTCGTTGGGTGGAACTATTTGCGCTAAAAGAAGCCTCTGCTGAAATCTGTGCGAGAACGTTGATAGACGAAGTGTTCCTACGGTATGGCGTTCCAAGACGAATCATCAGCGACAATGGGGTACAATTTGTATCGGCAGTTATGCAGAAGCTAACGTTCTGTCTCGAAATAAGCCAAGTGTTTACTCCCTTGTACCATCCTCAAGCCAACCCTGTAGAGCGAAAGAATCGGGACCTAAAGACGCAGTTAGCAATTTTGGTAGGCAACCAACATCGCACTTGGGCAGAAAGATTACCTGCCATTCGCTTTGCTATGAATACAACTCGATGTCAAAGTACTGGTTACACTTCGGCCTATCTTACATTCGGGCGTGAACTGAGGACGATTGACGATGTCCAGCATGATCTACGAGCCATCATACACTCTGAAAACTTTATCGCTGAGATTACTCCATATCTCGATACTCTGACTAAGGCATTTCAAAACAAGATCACAATAAAGATTTAACCAATCCTCAAAGGCGTGAACAAGAAGGATTAGGAATTGGATCCAAGGTTCTAGTGACCACTCATGTGTTAAGCAATGCCGCTAAGGGCGTAACTTCAAAATTCGTACCACGACGAGATGGTCCTTATACCATCATTGGCAAACAGGGTTCCTCCGCATATGTTGTAGCTCATGAGGATAATCCACAATATCCTTTAGGTACTTATCATGCGTCGTCATTAACACCGTTCCAAAGTTCCAGCGCCATTCCTGAGAATCCAGTGAACATGATACGTCGTCGAGGACGTCCACGAAAGGCTACCAAGTAGGATACCTCATCGGGTCGATATCAGTATCCTAGAGGGAGACTGTAACGAATCAATCGATCAATCAAATAACCTTATTGTTTTATGTTATAAAAACACAACACTGTTTACATGCAACTCTGTGCGAATACCATTGTAATACTACTCTGTACATATCGTATGTTTTTATGTATATCGCAACCCTGACAATCACTTGTCATCGCTTCGCAAATATTTTCAGTTGTTCATTTTATTCATTCAGCCTCTGGCTTCTGACGAGTGCGGTTCTCGTCCGATATTGCTTCGGACAGTCCAAACTAATACATTTAAAGCTAAGCTGAAAGTATTTGCATACATATTTTCTGTATATGTTTTAATTTGACTTTGTGTTCAATAAAGTGTCAGTGGACACATGTACAATCTGAGAAGCAAGAATAATTCAGATTCTTCATCTTTTAATTACATAAGTTGATAAGAATTCTGAATGTGATGTGAGTAGTGGCCCACATAGAATATACCCAATTCCCATTAATAACCTAAATACCTAGTATTAGAAAGTGAGTTGCTGCTGGGGAATTTGGGAAATTATGAAGACAAAGGAAAGAATTATTTGGACCGCTTGTGAAAGTGTTGATGGTTAGTATTTTGGAAAACTTTTTTTTTGCTTTTTTTTTGTTAGTTAATGGTTAATGGTTTAGTATTCTATTTTTTATTTCGTGTTAGTATCGCTCTAGTAAGCTCTAGTAAGAGAATTCCTTTCTCCTTTTTTTTGTTTTTTTTTTCTTTTGTTTATATGAGATCGTTTTTTTCCTTTCAGCGATTTGGTGTTTATATTATGTGTACAGTGCGCACACTGTTGATTCAAAATTCTTTTTGTTAAATTTGCATTGGAATATAGGTGTTTTCCCAGCTGACATTGGAAGGTTCGTGTGAACCTTTTTAGTCATAAGCGTTGATAATTGCAAATGACCTACTTAGGGCACGAGTGGCTTCACGTCAATTAAAGCATAGTCCTCGCGGTGGAGTTGAACCACACCGATTGTCGTCAGTCGAGCCATCGAGTTATTTGGAATTAAACCAATATCTGACTAGATCGGCTGCAAGTTAATTGCACCCAAAACCCTGGGTCACAAGGATCTAAGCACAAGAGTTGCCTTCTGACCAATGTTATCTTAGACGTTTTTGACGTCACTTTTGTGGAACTTTTTTCCACTTTCGGTGACAATAGTTACGTTTCTGTCTTCAGCGACAGTTTCTTCTTTATAGAGAGGCTTTTGTTTCGCCTTTATTTGTGTGTTGGCAATCAATATCTTTTTCCCTGTTTCAAAGGAACGCGGTGTTGTGCGTTTAGCGTTCAACCTCGTATTCCTGACCTCCTGCTCTTTCTCCAATAAGGCCTTTATATCGTCCATAGTTTTTTCTCGGAAATTCAGCAATTCCTGATAATTTATTCTTGAGGTCCGGTTGAGGAACACATCCGCTGGTTTTCGTTTGATAACAGAGTGGACAGTATTGTTGTATCTGTCCACTGCAATAGAAATGCGTTCTTTTGGAGTAAGTCTGTTATATTCAACCGAAATACAGCGGTATATTTCAATCAACGTTGAGTGCAGACGCTCAACCTGACCGTTAGTTTCGCTTCGTTGTGTAGGAGTTTGGTAAATCTCTATGCCAAGTGATGGTATGAATGGGCAGTGGCTGAGCGTGTTAACTTCCATATTGTATAAACTCTGTCTAGGAGTACACGCGCCCACGTTTTGGCCTATATCTCGAGACCCTAGTCACCCACGGGTACGAAAAATTCCCCGTATCAAAGTACTCATAAACAGCTTCCATTTGATAGCCATATTGTACAAACACATCCCAGGATTACCTTAGCATAAAAAATATATTGAAGAATTTAATTTCCTTAGTGCACAAATATTAGCATATACATGCAAAAATACCAAAAAAAAGTTTTGTTTAAGAATTTTAAGGAAATGTTCAATATTTTTAACGAAAGCGTATTTTTCAAGAGATGTTTGCGCTCTTAACCATTTATGTTGCATTAACTTGGCAACAACGCATAAATATGTATGTACATACATATGTCAAACTGATATGATATGAAAATACATACATATGTACATATATCCATACATATAAATGTACTCCCGAAGTTAAATAACGCAGCGAATGCTACACATGTGTCGCCTGCCTCACTCAAAAGCAATTTGCGCGCACAGTTGACACTATACAACCACACACACGCATTTTTTGGTAAAAATTTTATTTTTTTTTTTAATAATTTGGCCGATATAAGAAAGGAATCAGTTTTTTTTGATGCAGAGCGAAGGTAAATATTTCGAAGTTTTACTGAAAAGTGGAATTTTTTAAATCCATCCATCCGTCTATGAGTTATAGCTGTGTAAACAAAAATTTTATGATTTTTTACTACATTTTGGCAATTTGCCACGCCCCTATAATATATACCTTCAAATTATATTAACTGTACCATCTCACGTAGCCAAGCTTTCAAATGCAAAAGCCCGTTTTAAAATCGGAGCATTCTGTGTGAAGTTATGTGCGTAAATGGCATTTAGCTTCTTTATTTTATAAGATTTATAGAAGATAGATTATAGTCGACTTAAAAACAAAGCGGTCGACTGCTAAGAATAGTAGATTCAATTAAAAGAAAATAACGTACATAAACTTACAAGCCAATAATTAAAGTAAATTATATATAACTAGCAGACCCGGCAGACGTTGCTCTGCCCTAAATTTGGCCTATCTGCATATATTTTAATAAGCTTTTTCCGTCCTAACTCTGCCCTCGCCCCTCTACCTTTTTCCTAATCTTTGTATTCAAACCTCCCTCCGTATTTTTCTTTTCAGTCTCCTTCTCTCTTTTCTTTTCTCTCAAGTTTTTATCATTCTTCTTCATATCTTATTGCCAGTCCCAGAGGGTTACGTTAGGGTGGTATGTATTTTGTTCCAGTGCCATTCCGAGTCTCAGTTCCAGTCCCAATCCAAGTCTCAGTCTCAGTCTCAGTCCCAGTCCTAGTCCTAATCCCAGTCCCAATCCGTCTCTGGTCTACTTCCCCGAAAAAAGCATCGTAAATACTAATATAGGCAAATTTATATACCAAATTTCAGGCAAATCGAAGAGGACGTATGTAAATAGGTATGTGGGTATTATTAATTCATGTCTTTATTTCGGCTTCGCATGCATATTTATCAGTTTTGCCAGGTTGATGCGACTAAATCGAATATCACAATGAAAATTACTTTAAAGCTCTCAGCAACAGCTTCAATTTGATACCCATAATGTAAAAACACATTCTAGGTGTATCCCGGTCGACGTTTTGGCCTATATCTCGAGACCCTAGTCACCTAGCGGCATAAAATTTACTCTGTAGTAAAACACACATCAACACCTTCAATTTGATATCCATAATGTAAAAATACATCCTAGCGTTACCCTGATCCACGTTTTGGCCTATATCTCAAGACCCTAGTCACCAATAGGTATGAAAACTACCTTGTACTAAAGCACTCATCAGCAGCTTCAATTTGATACCCATAATGTAAAAACACTATCTAGGCGTTCACGGGCCCACGTTTTGGCCAATATCTCGAGACCCTAGTTACCCTCTACTAAAGCACTCGTCAACAGCTTTCATTTGTCATCCATATTCTATAAACACATTCCAAGGGTACACGGGTCCACGTTTTGGCCTATATCTCGAGACCCTAGTCACCCAGAGGTATCGAAATTACCCTCCACTAAAGCACTCATCAACAGCTTTCATTTGATATCCATATTCTAGGGGTACCCGGGTCCACGTGTTGGCCTATATCTCGAGACCCTGTACGTCGATCCTGAATTGTCTTTGCTATAAACCTCACGGAGCCCGAGACCTTTCCAACGAATGCAAAACCGTGGAAATCGGTTCGTGGGTTCTGGAGTTATAGCGTTAGGAAGGAAAAACCGACTTATTTTTATACTAGCCTTTACCCGCGGCCCCGTCCGCAAGGAGAAATTTAAATATATGGGCTATTCGCGTTAGCCTGCTTATTATTTAAAATTTTGTTTTCTGTCTAATGCATTTTATTTTTGTAATTGAGTAAAAAAAAGAACTAAATGAGCTGATAACCTGATAGGATCCCAAATAATCCCGAAATTATCCAGAAAAAGCTACGAAATGACCCCCATGCTATCGCGGACGGATCCCGAAAACCATCCAGAAATGCCCCGAAAGGGTATCCAAAAGTTCCCAAAAATAGTCCCAAAAAAACCCGAAATGACAGCGACACGATTCTAGACGTATCCAGAGAACCACACAGAAATTATCCCTGAAGGTGTTCCAAAATGATCCCGAAAAGGTTCCGAAATGACCCTGACGGGCTCCCGGGCGGATTTCAAAAAACCATCCAGAAAATATCCAGGAAGGGTCCCTAAATTATCCCGACATACTCCAGAAAAAGTTCCGAAATGGCTCCGAGGGGATCCACGACGGATCGCGGAAACCATACAGAAATGATACCGGAAGTGTGCAAAAACTATCCCAGAAAAGTAACAAAAAATCCCGAAATGGCTCCTACGGCATCCCGGACGGATCCAGAAATGATTTCGGAAGGGTCCCCAAATGATCCAAAAATGGTCCCGGAAACCATCAAGAAATTATGCCGAAAGGGTCCCAAAATGATCCCGAAATAATACAGAAAAAGTCACGAAACGACCCCTAGAGGATCCCCAAATGATCCCGTATTAGCCCCGAAAAGGTCACGAAATAACCCCGACGGGATCCCGGACAAATCCCAAAAACCATCCAGAAATGATGCCGGAAGGGATCCCAAATGATTCCGAAAAAGTCCCGCATTGATTCCGACGGGATCCCGAACGGATACCGAAAATCATCCAGAAGTGATGCCGGAAAGGTCCTCAAATGATCACCTAATAGTCCCGAAATGACCCTTAAGGGGTCATGGACGGATCCCATAAACCATCCAGAAATGATCCCGATATAGTCCCGAAGAAGTCCCGAAATGACCCTGACGGGATCTCGAACGCATCCCTAAATGACCCTGACGGGATCCCGGACAGATCCCGAAATCCGTCCGGAAGGGACACCAAATGATCCCGAAAAAGTCCCGCAATTATTCCGACGGGTTCCTGAACGGATACCGAAAACCAACCAGAAGTGATGCCTGAAAGGTCCTCAAATGATCACCTAATAGTTCCAAAATGAACCTGACGGCATCCCGGACAGATCCCGAAATCCATCCAGAAATGATCTTGGGAGGGTCCCAAAATTATCCCGAAATAGTCTCGGAAAAGTCCAGAAATTACCCTGACGGGATCCCGAAAGGATTCCGAAAACTATCCAGAAATGATGCCGGAAAGGTCCTCAAATGATCCCCTAATAGTCCCTAAATGACCGTGACGGGATCCCGAACGATCCCGACAACTATCCAGAAATGATGCCGAAAGGGTCCGCAAATGATCCCGTATTAGTCGAGAAAAAGTCCCGAAATGACCCCGACGGGATCCCGGACGAATCCCAAAAACCATCCAGAAATGATGCCGGTAGGTATCCCAAATGATCCCGAAATAATCCCGAAATGACCTCGTCGGCATCCCGGACGGATACCGAAAATTATCCAGAAATGATGCCGGAAAGGTCCACAAATGATCCCCTAATAGTCCCGAAATTACCCCGGTGGGATCCCGGACGGATCCTGAAAACCATCCAGAAATGATGCCGAAAGGGTTCCCAAATGATCCCGTATTAGTCGCGAAAAAGTCCCGAAATGACCCCGACGGAATCCCGTACGGATCCCGAAAACTATCCAGAAATGATGCCGGAAGGGTCCCCAAATGATCCCGAAATAAAATAGAAAGTCACGAAACGACCCCTAGAGGATCCCCAAATGATCCCGTATTAGCCCCGAAAAAGTCCCAAAATGACCCTGACGGGATCCCGAAAGGATTCCGAAAACAATCCAGAAATGATGCCGGAAAGGTCCTCAAATGATCCCCTAATAGTCCCGAAATGACCGTGACGGGATCCCGAACGGATCCCGACAACTATCCAGAAAGGGTCCGCAAATGATCCCGTATTAGTCGAGAAAAAGTCCCGAAATGACCACGACGGGATCGCGGACGAATCCGAAAAACCATCCAGAAATGATGCCGGTAGGTATCCCAAATGATCCCGAAATAGTCCCGAAATGACCTCGTCGGCATCCCGGACGGATCCCGAAAATTATCCAGAAATGATGCCGGAAAGGTTCCCAAATGATCCCCTAATAGTCCCGAAATTACCCTGATGGGATCCCGGACGGATCCCGAAAAGCATCCAGAAATGATGCCGAAAGGGTTCCCAAATGATCCCGTATTAGTCGCGAAAAAGTCCCGAAATTACCCCGACGGAATCCCGGACGGATCCCGAAAACTATCCAGAAATGATGCCGGAAGAGATCCCAAATGATTCCGAAAAATTCCCGCATTGATTCCGACGGGATCCCGAACGGATACCGAAAATTATCCAGAAGTGATGCCGGAAAGGTCCTCAAATGATTACCTAATAGTCCCGAAATGACCCTTAAGGGGTCATGGACGGATCCCATAAACCATCCAGAAATGATCCCGATATAGTCCCGAAGAAGTCCCGAAATGACCCTGACGGGATCTCGAACGCATCCCTAAATGACCCTGACGGGATCCCGAAATCCATCCAGAAATGATCTTGGGAGGGACCCCAAATGATCCCGAAAAAGTCCCGCAATGATTCCGACGGGATCCTGAAGGGATACCGAAAACCATCCAGAAGTGATGCCGGAAAGGTCCTCAAATTATCACCTAATAGTCCCGAAATGACCCTTAAGGGGTCATGGACGGATCCCATAAACCATCCAGAAATGATCCCGATATAGTCCCGAAGAAGTCCCGAAATGACCCTGACGGGATCTCGAACGCATCCCGAAATGACCCCGACGGGATGCCAAAAACCATCCAGAAATGATCTTGGGAGGGACCCCAAATGATCCCGAAAAAGTCCCGCAATGATTCCGACGGGATCCTGAAGGGATACCGAAAACCATCCAGAAGTGATGCCGGAAAGGTCCTCAAATTATCACCTAATAGTCCCGAAATGACCCTTAAGGGGTCATGGAAGGATCCCATAAACCATCCAGAAATGATCCCGATATAGTCCCGAAGAAGTCCCGAAATGACCCTGACGGGATCTCGAACGCATCCCGAAATGACCCCGACGGGATCCCGGACAGATCCCGAAATCCATCCAGAAATGATCTTGGGAGGGACCCCAAATGATCCCGAAAAAGTCCCGCAATGATTCCGACGGGATCCTGAAGGGATAAAGAAAACCATCCAGAAGTGATGCCGGAAAGGTCCTCAAATTATCACCTAATAGTCCCGAAATGACCCTTAAGGGGTCATGGACGGATCCCATAAACCATCCAGAAATGATCCCGATATAGTCCCGAAATGACCCTGACGGGATCTCGAACGCATCCCGAAATGACCCCGACGGGATGCCAAAAACCATACAGAAATGATGCCGGAAGGGACACCAAATGAACCCGAAAAAGTCTAGCAATTATTCCGACGGGATCCTGAACGGATACCGAAAACCAACCAGAAGTGATGCCTGAAAGGTCCTCAAATGATCACCTAATAGTCCCAAAATGACCCTGACGGCATCCCGGACAGATCCCGAAATCCATCCAGAAATGATCTTGGGAAGGTCCCAAAATGATCCCGAAATAGTCTCGGAAAAGTCCAGAAATTACCCTGACGGGTTCCCGAAAGGATTCCGAAAACTATCCAGAAATGATGCCGGAAAGGTCCTCAAATGATCCCCTAATAGTCCCGAAATGACCGTGACGGGATCCCGAACGGATCCCGACAACTATCCAGAAAGGGTCCGCAAATGATCCCGTATTAGTCGAGAAAAAGTCCCGAAATGACCCCGACGGGATCCCGGACGAATCCCAAAAACCATCCAGAAATGATGCCGGTAGGTATCCCAAATGATCCCAAAATAACCCCGAAATGATCTCGTCGGCATCCCGGACGGATACCGAAAATTATCCAGAAATGATGCCGGAAAGGTCCACAAATGATCCCCTAATAGTCCCGAAATTACCCTGATGGGATCCTGGACGGATCCTGAAAACCATCCAGAAATGATGACGAAAGGGTTCCCAAATGATCTCGTATTAGTCGCGAAAAAGTCCCGAAATGACCCCGACGGAATCCCGGACGGATCCCGAAAACTATCCAGAAATGATGCCGGAAGGGTCCCCAAATGATCCCGAAATAAAACAGTCACGAAACGACCCCTAGAGGATCCCCAAATGATCCCGTATTAGCCCCGAAAAAGTCCCAAAATGACCCTGTCGGGATCCCGAAAGGATTCCGAAAACAATCCAGAAATGATGCCGGAAAAGTCCTCAAATGATCCCCTAATAGTCCCGAAATGACCGTGACGGGATCCCGACAACTATCCAGAAATGATGCCGAAAGGGTCCGCAAATGATCCCGTATTAGTCGAGAAAAAGTCCCGAAATGACCACGACGGGATCGCGGACGAATCCCAAAAACCATCCAGAAATGATGCCGGTAGGTATCCCAAATGATCCCGAAATGACCTCGTCGGCATCCCGGACGGATCCCGAAAATTATCCAGAAATGATGCCGGAAAGGTTCCCAAATGATCCCCTAATAGTCCCGAAATTACCCTGATGGGATCCCGGACGGATCCCGAAAACCATCCAGAAATGATGCCGAAATGGTTCCCAAATGATCCCGTATTAGTCGCGAAAAAGTCCCGAAATGACCCCGACGGGATCCCGGACGGATCCCGAAAACCATCCAGAAATGATGCCGAAAGGGTTCCCAAATGATCCCGTATTAGTCGCGAAAGTCCCGAAATGACCCCGACGGGATCCCGGACGGATCCCGAAAACCATCCAGAAATGATGCCGGAAGAGCCCCAAAATGATCCCGAAAAAGTCCCCAAATGACCCCGACGAGATCTCGGACGAATCCCGAAAACCATTCAGAAATGATGCCGGAAGAGCCCCCAAATGATCCCGAAAAAGTCCCCAAATGACCCCGACGAGATCCCGGACGGATTCCGAAAACCATCCAGAAATGATGCCGGAAGAGCCTCCAAATGATCCCGAAAAAGTCCCCAAATGACCCCGACGAGATCCCGGACGGATCCCGAAAACCATCCAGAAATGATGCCGGAAGAGCCCCCAAATAATCCCGAAAAAATCCCCAAATGACCCCTACGAGGTCCCGGACGGATCCCTAAAACCATCCAGAAATGATGCCGAATGATCCCGTATTAGTCGCGAAAGTCCCGAAATGACCCCGACGGGATGCCGGACGAACCCCGAAAACCATCCAGAAATGATGCCTAAAGGGACCCAAAATAACCCCGAAAAAGTCCCGTAATGATCCCGGAAACCATCAAGAATTTATCTCTCGAAGGTACGCAAATGATCCCGAAAGTACCCCGACGGGATCCCGGACGGATCCCGAAAACCATCCAGAAATGATGCCGGAAGGGTCCCCAAATGATCGCGAAATAGTCCCGAAATGATTCCGGAATAGTCCCGAAAATGTCCCAAAATAACCCCGACGGGATCCCGGAAGGATCCCGAAAACTATACAGAAATGATCCCGGAAGGGTCTCGATATGACCCTTACGGGCTTACAAATAAGGTGAAGCTAATTATAAAACCATCTTAATAAGGCAGCAGGCGCATTGGAGCGAATAAAAAGTTACATAGAAACATACAGGTAAAGCTAATAAAAGCGTGCTAATAAAAACAATTGATGGAGGGCGGATGGCGGGAGTAAAGGAGAGGACCACTGATCGTTCCTCCAAAATTGTCTAGATCTCGTTCTGTATGTACCAGATACCAAAAACTATTGATTTAGGAGAAAATTTATATTGAGTTATAACAATTTATAGATTTTACACCAGAGGGGAGATAAAGGGGGGTGTCACTGCTTACTTTGTAAGCCCTCGACTTATTTGACCCCTTGAGTCTGTGATATTGGTGAAGGCCAGTATACGTAAAGTTATAATGTGTAAAAATTATTGAAAAATAATTTCTCGAAGGGGTCGTGGGACCGCCACCCCTCTTTCCATGTTCGAAAAAAATTTCGCTAGTAGACTACTGTCTGTGTCCCAACAAAATCCGTGTAGCCATTCTGGCGTGATTCAGTCGCAAAGACGAAAAAATATAATAATTAAATTATAACTGTTCCTAGGGGCGGAGACCACGCCCCTTTTGAAAAATATATTGCTAGTAGATCCTTCTAGACTATTGGCTATATGTGTGCAGAATTTCATCCAAATCGGTCCAGCCGTTCTTGCGTGATTGAGTCACAAAGACAAACGTCTGGACAAACATCCAAACATCCAAACATCTAAACATCCAAACTTTGCCATTTATAATATAACTAGCCTTTACCCGCGGCCCCGTCCGCAAGGAGAACTTTAAATATATGGGCTATTCGCGTTAGCCTACTTATCAAGTTATCTGTTTAAAAGTTTTTTTTTTGTCTAATGCATTTTTTTTGTAATTAAGTAAAAAAAAGAACTAAATGAGTTGATAACCTGATAGCATCCCAAATGATCCCGAAATTATCCAGAAAAAGCTACGAAATGACCCCCACGCTATCGCGGACGGATCCCGAAAACCATCCAGAAATGCCCCGGAAGGGGTCTCCAAAAGTTCCCGGAATAGTCCCAAAAAAACCAGAAATGACAACCACACGATTCTAGACGTATCCAGAGAACCACACAGAAATGATCCCTGAATGTGTTCCAAAATGAACCCGAAAAGGTTCCGAAATGACCATGACGGGCTCCCGGGCGGATCTCAAAAACCATCCAGAAAATATCCAGGAAGGGTCCCTAAATTATCCCGACATACTCCAGAAAAAGTTCCGAAATGGCTCCGAGGGGATACACGACGGATCGCGAAAACCATACAGAAATGAACCCGGAAGGGTCCCAAATTGATCCCGAAATAGTCCGGAAATGGCCCAAATGGGATCCCGCACAGATCCAGAAATGATCCCGGAAGGGTCCAAAAACTATCCCGGAAAAGTAACAAAAAATCCCGAAATGGCTCCTACGGCATCGCGGACGGATCCAGAAATGATCTCGGAAGGGTCCCCAAATGATCCCAAAACGGTCCCGAAACGACCCTGATGGATCCGGCAAACCATCAAGAAATTATTCCGGAAGGGTCCCCAAATGAACCCGAAATAATACAGAAAAAGTCACGAAACGACCCCTAGAGGATCCCCAAATGATCCCGTATTAGCCCCGAAAAGGTCCCGTAATAACCCCGACGGGATCCCGAACAAATTCCGAAAACCATCCAGAAATAATGCCGGAAGGGATCCCAAATTATTCCGACAAAGTCCCGCATTGATTCCGACGGGATCCCGAACGGATACCGAAAATCATCCAGAAGTGATGCCGGAAAGGTCGTCAAATGATCACCTGATAGTCCCGAAATTAGCATTAAGGGGCCCTTTACGGATCCCGTAAACCATCCAGAAACGATCCCGATATAGTCCCGAAGAAGTCCCGAAATGACCCTGACGGGATCTCGAACGCATCCCTAAGTGACCCTGACGGGATCTCCAGCAGATCCCGAAATCCATCCAGAAATGATCTTGGGAGGGACCCCAAATGATCCCGAAAAAGTCCCGCAATGAATCCGACGGGATCCTGAACGGATACCGAAAACTATACAGAAATGATCCCGGAAGGGTCCCAAAATGATCCCGAAATAGTCCCGAAAAAGTCCCGAAATTACCCCGGCGGGATCCCGGACCGATCCCGAAAACCGTCCAGAAATGGTCCCGCAAGGGTCTCCATATGAGGTGAAGCTAATTATAAAACCATGTTAATAAGGCAGCAGGCGTAGGAGCGAATGAAAAGTTACATAGAAACATACAGGTAAAGCTAATAAAAGCGCGCTAATGATCACCTAATAGTCCCAAAATGACCCTGACGGCATCCCGGACTGATCCCGAAATCCATCCAGAAATGATCTTGGGAAGGTCCCAAAATTATCCCGAAATAGTCTCGGAAAAGTCCAGAAATTACCCTGACGGGTTCCCGGACGAATCCTGAACGACATCCTTAAATGATCCCGAAAAAGTCCCGAAATGACCCTGACGGGACCCCGAAAGGATCCCGAAAACTATCCAGAAATGATGTCGGAAAGGTCCTCAAATGACCTCCTAATAGTTCCGAAAAGACAATGACGGGATCCCGAACGGATCCCGATAACTATCTAGAAATGATACCGAAACGGCCCGCAAATTATCCCGTATTAGTTGAGTAAAAGTCCCGAAATGACCCCAACGGGATGCCGGACGAATCCCAAAAACCATACAGAAATGATGCCGGAAACCCCCGGACCCCAAATGATCCCGAAAAAGTCCCGCAATTATTCCGACGGGATCCTGAACGGATACCGAAAACCATCCAGAAGTGATGCCGGAAAGGTCCTCAAATGATCACCTAATAGTCCCAAAATGACCCTGACGGCATCCCGGACAGATCCCGAAATCCATCCAGAAATGATCTTGGGAAGGTCCCAAAATGATCCCGAAGTAGTCCCGAAATGACCGTGACGGGATCCCGAAAGGATTCCGAAAACTATCCAGAAATGATGCCGGAAAGGTCCTCAAATAATCCCCTAATAGTCCCGAAATGACCGTGACGGGATCCCGAACGGATCCCGACAACTATCCAGAAATGATGCCGAAAGGGTCCGCAAATGATCCCGTATTAGTCGAGAAAAAGTCCCGAAATGACCTCGACGGGATCCCGGACGAATCCCAAAAACCATCCAGAAATGATGCCGGTAGGTGTCCCAAATGATCCCGAAATAGTCCCGAAATGACCTCGTCGGCATCCCGGACGGATCCCGAAAGTTATCCAGAAATGATGCCGGAAAGGTCCGCAAATGATCCCCTAATAGTCCCGATATTACCCTGATGGGATCCCGGACGGATCCCGAAAACCATGCAGAAAGGGTTCCCAAATAATCCCGTATTAGTCGCGAAAAAGTCCCGAAAAAGTCCCGAAATTACCCCGACGGGATCCCGGACGGATCCTGAAAACTATCCAGAAATGATGCCGAAAGGGTTCCCAAATGATCCCGTATTGGTCGCGAAAAAGTCCCGAAATGACCCCGACGGGATCCCGGACGGATCCCGAAAACCATCCAGAAATGATGCCGGAAGAGCCCCCAAATGATCCCGAAAAAGTCCCCAAATGATCCCGACGAGATCCCGGACGGATCCCGAAAACCATCCAGAAATGATGCCGGAAGAGCCCCCAAATGATCCCGAAAAAGTTGCCAAATGACCCCGACGAGATCCGAGACGGATCCCGAAAACCATCCAGAAATGATGCCGAAAGGGTTCCCAAATGAACCCGTATTAGTCGCGAAAAAGTCCCGAAATGACCCCGACGGGATCCCGGACGGATCCCGAAAATGATCCAGAAATGATGCCGGAAGAGCCCCCAAATGATCCCGAAAAAGTCCCCAAATGACCCCGACGAGATCTCGGACGGATCCCGAAAACCATCCAGAAATGATGCCGGAAGAGCCCCCAAATGATCCCGAAAAAGTCCCCAAATTACTCCGACGAGATCCCGGACGGATCCCGAAAACCATCCAGAAATGATGCCGAAAGGGTCCCCAGATGATCCCGTATTAGTCGCGAAAAAGTCCCGAAATGATCCCGACGGGATGCCGGACGAATCCCGGAGACCATCCAGAAATGATGCCTAAAGGGACCCAAAATAACCCCGAAAAAGTCCCGTAATGATCCCGGCAACCATCAAGAATTTATCTCTCGAAGGCACGCAAATGATCCCGAAAGTACCCCGACGGGTTCCCGGACGGATCCCGAAAGCCATCCAGAAATGATGCCGAAAGGGTCCCCCAAATGATCGCGAAATAATCCCGAAATGATTCCGGAATAGTCCCGAAAATGTCCCAAAATAACCCCGACGGGATCCCGGACGGATCCCGAAAACTATACAGAAATGATCCCGGAAGGGTACCAAAATGATCCCGAAATAGTCCCGAAAAAGTCTCGAAATTACCCCGGCGGGATCCCGGACCGATCCCGAAAACCGTCCAGAAATGATCCCGCAAGGGTCTCCATATGAGGTGAAGCTAATTATAAAACCATGTTAATAAGGCAGCAGGCGTAGGAGCGAATGAAAAGTTACATAGAAACATACAGGTAAAGCTAATAAAAGCGTGCTAATAAAAACAATTGAAGGATGGCGGATGGCGGGAGTAAAAGGAGAGGACCACTGATCGTTCCTCCAAAATTGTCTAGATCTCGATCTGTATGTGCCAGATACCAAAAACTATTGATTTAGGTGAAAATTTATATTGAGTTATAACAATTTATAGATTTTACACCAGAGTGGGAGATAAAGGGGGGAGGGGTGTCACTGCTTAATTTGTAAGCCCTCGACTTATTTGACCCCTTGAGTCTGTGATATTGGTGAAGGCCAGTATACGTAAAGTTATAATGTGTAAAAATTATTAAAAAGTAATTGCTCGAAGAGGTCGTGGGACCCTCACCCCTCTTTTCATGTTCGAAAAAAATTTCGCTAGTAGACTACTGTCTGTGTCCCAAATTTCATCAAAATCCGTGTAGCCATTCTGGCGTGATTCAGTCGCAAAAACAAAAAAATATAATAATTAAATTATAACTGTTCCTAGGAGGCGGGGACCACGCCCCTTTTGAAAAAAATATATAGCTAGTAGATCCTTCTAGACTATTGGCTATATGTGTGCAAAATTTCATCCAAATCGGTCCTGCCGTTCTTGCGTGATTGAGTCACAAAGACAAACGTCTGGACAAACATCCAAACATCCAAACATCTTCACATCCAAACTTTGCCATTTATAATATAATAGCCTTTACCCGCGGCCCCGTCCGCAAGGAGAAAATTAAATATATGGGATATTCACGTTAGCCTGCTTATCAAGTTATCTGTTTAAAAAGATGTTTCTGTCTAATACATTTTATTTTTGTAATTGAGTAAAAAAAGAACTAAATGAGCTGATAACCTGATAGGATCCCAAAATGATCCCGAAATTATCCAGAAAAATCCAAGAAATGACCCGACGCTATCGCGGACTGATCCCGAAAACCATCTAGAAATGCCACGGAAGGATCTCCAAAAGTTGCCGGAATAGTCCCAAAAACCCCGAAATGACAACGACACGATTCTAGACTTATCCAGAGAACCGCAAAGAAATGATGCCTGAAGGGTACCAAAATGATCCCGAAATAGTCCCGAAATTACCCTGACGGGCTCCCGGACGGTTCTCAAAAACCATCCAGAAAATCCAGGAAGGGTCCCTAGGGGATCCACGACGGATCGCGAAAACCATACAGAAATGATTGCGGAAGGGTCCCAAAATGATCCCGTATTAGTCCCGAAAAAGTCCTGAAATTACCCCGACGGGATCGCACACGGATTCCGAAAACTATCCAGAAATGATGCCGGAAAGGTCCTCAAATGATCCCCTAATAGTCCCGAAATGACCCTTACGGGATCTCGAACGGACTCCTAAATGACCCTGACGGGATCCCGGACAGATCTCGACATCCATCCAGAAATGATCTTGGAAGGGCCCAAAATAATCCCGAAACAATCTCTGAAAAGTCCAGAAATTACCCCGACGGGATCCCGCACGGATCTCAAAAACTATCCAGAAATGATGCCGGAAGGTCCTCAAATGATCCCCTAATAGTCCCGAAATGACCTAAAACCATCCAGAAATTATGCCGGAAGGGACCCCAAATGATCCCGAAAAAGTTCCGAAATGACCCCGAAGGGATCTCGGACGGATCCCGAAAACCATCCAGAAATTATGCCGAATGGGTCCCCAAATGATCCGATACCAGTCGATAAAAAGTCCCGAAATAATCCCGACGGGATCCCGGACGGATCCTCAAAACCATATAGAAATGATGCCGGAAGGTACCCCAAATGATCCCGAAATAGTCCCGAAATGACCGTGGCAGGATCCCGTACGGATCCCGAAAACCATCCAGAAATGATGCCGCAAGAGCCCCCAAATGATCCCGAAAAAGTCCCCAAATTACTCCGACGAGATCCCGGACGGATCCCGAAAACAATCCAGAAATGATGCCGAAAGGGTCCCCAAATGATCCGATACCAGTCGATAAAAAGTCCCGAAATAATCCCGACGGGATCCCGGACGGATCCTCAAAACCATATAGAAATGATGCCGGAAGGTACCCCAAATGATCCCGAAAAAGTCCCCAAATGATCCCGACGAGATCCCGGACGGATCCCGAAAACCATCCAGAAATGATGCCGCAAGAGCCCCCAAATGATCCCGAAAAAGTCCCCAAATGACCCCGACGAGATCCGAGACGGATCCCGAAAACCATCCAGAAATGATGCCGAAAGGGTTCCCAACTGAACCCATATTAGTCGCGAAAAAGTCCCGAAATGACCCCGACGGGATCCCGGACGGATAACGAAAACGATCCCAGAAATGATGCCGGAAGAGCCCCCAAATGATCCCGAAAAAGTCCCCAAATGACCCCGACGAGATCTCGGACGGATCCCGAAAACCATCCAGAAATGATGCCGGAAGAGCCCCCAAATGATCCCGAAAAAGTCCCCAAATTACTCCGACGAGATCCCGGACGGATCCCGAAAACAATCCAGAAATGATGCCGAAAGGGTCCCAGATGATCCCGTATTAGTCGCGAAAATGTACCGAAATGACCCCGACGGGATGCCGGACGAATCTCGAAGACCATCCAGAAATGATGCCTAAAGGGACCCAAAATAACCCCGAAAAAGTCCCGTAATGATCCCGGCAACCATCAAGATGATCCCGAAATAATACAGAAAAAGCCGTGAAATAACCACTAAAGGGTCCCCAAATGATCCCGAAATTGCCCCGATGGGTTCCCGTACAGATCCCGAAAACTACTCAGAAATGATGCCAAAAAGGTCCTCAAATGATCCTCTAATAGTCCCGAAATGACCTAAAACCATCCAGAAATGATGCCGGAAGGGACCCCAAATGATCCCGAAAAAGTCCCGCACTTATTCCGACGAGATCCTGAACGGATACCGAAAACCATGTAGAAGTGATGCCGGAAAGGTCCTCAAATGATCACCTAATACTCCCAAAATGATCCTGACGGCATCCCGGACAGATCCCAAAATCCATTCAGAAATGATCTAGGGAGGGTCCGAAAATGATCCCGAAGTAGTCCCGAAATGACCGTGACGGGATCCCGAAAGGATTCCGAAAACTATCCAGAAATGATGCCGGAAAGGTCCTCAAATGATCCCCTAATCGTCCCGAAATGACCGTGACGGGATCCCGAACGTATCCCGACAACTATCCAGAAATGATGCCGAAAGGGTCCGCAAATGATCCCGTATTAGTCGAGAAAAAGTCCCGAAATGACCTCGACGGGATCCCGGACGAATCCCAAAAACCATTCAGAAATGATGCCGGTAGGTATCCCAAATGATCCCGAAATAGTCCCGAAATGACTTCGTCGGCATCCCGAAAATTATCCAGAAATGATGCCGGAAAGGTCCCCAATGATCCCCTAATAGTCCCGATATTACTCTGATGGGATCCCGGACGGATCCCGAAAACCATGCCGAAAGGGTTCCCAAATGATCCCGTATTATTCGCGAAGAAGTCCCGAAATGACCCCGACGGGATCCCGGACGGATCCCGAAAACCATCCAGAAATGATGCCGAAAGGGTTCCCAAATGATCCCGTATTAGTCGGGAAAAAGTCCCGAAATGACCCCGACGGGATCCCGGACGGATCCCGAAAACCATCCAGAAATGATGCCGTAAGAGCCCCCAAATGATCCCGAAAAAGTCCCCAAATGATCCCGACGAGATCCCGGACGGATCCCGAAAACCATCCAGAAATGATGCCGCAAGAGCCCCCAAATGATCCCGAAAAAGTCCCCAAATGACCCCGACGAGATCCGAGACGGATCCCGAAAACCATCCAGAAATGATGCCGAAAGGGTACCCAACTGAACCCATATTAGTCGCGAAAAGTCCCGAAATGATCCCGACGGGATCCCGGACGGATAACGAAAACGATCCAGAAATGATGCCGGAAGAGCCCCCAAATGATCCCGAAAAAGTCCCCAAATGACCCCGACGAGATCTCGGACGGATCCCGAAAACCATCCAGAAATGATGCCGGAAGAGCCCCCAAATGATCCCGAAAAAGTCCCCAAATTACTCCGACGAGATCCCGGACGGATCCCGAAAACCATCCAGAAATGATGCCGAAAGGGTCCCAGATGATCCCGTATTAGTCGCGAAAATGTCCCGAAATGACCCCGACGGGATGCCGGACGAATCTCGAAGACCATCCAGAAATGATGCCTAAAGGGACCCAAAATAATCCCGAAAAAGTCCCGTAATGATCCCGGCAACCATCAAGAATTTATCTCTCGAAGGCACGCAAATGATCCCGAAAGTACCCCGACGGGTTCCCGGACTGATCCCGAAAACCATCCAGAAATGATGCCGGAAGGGTCCCCAAATGATAGCGAAATAATCCCGAAATGATTCCGGAATAGTCCCGAAAATGTCCCAAAATAACCCCGACGGGATCCCGGACAGATCCCGAAAACTATACAGAAATGATCCCAGAAGGGTCCCAAAATGATCCCGAAAAAGTCCCGAAATTACCCCGGCGGGATCACGGGCGGATCCCGAAAAAGTCCTGAAATGACCCCGACGGGATCCCGTACGGATCCCGAAAATCATCCAGAAATGATGAAGGTAGGTACCCAAATGATCCCGAAATAGTCCCGAAATGATCCCGGACGGATCCCGAAAACCAACCAGAAATGATGCCGGTAGGTACCCCAAATGGTCCCGATATGACCCCGTCGGGATCCCGAACGGATCCCTAAAACTATCCAGAAATGATGCGGGAAAGGTCCCCAAATAACCCCCTAATAGTCCCGAAATTACGCGGACGGAATCCCGGACGGATCCGGAAACTATCCAGAAATGATGCCGGAGGAGACCCCAAATGATCCCGCTAAAGTCCCAAAATGACCCCGACAGGATCCCGGACGGATCCCGTAAACCATCCAGAAATGATGCCGGTAGGTACCCCAAATGGTCCCGATATGACCCCGTCGGGATCCCGAACGGATCCCTAAAACTATCCAGAAATGGTGCCGAAAGGGTCCCCAAATGATCCTGTATTAGTCGAGAAAAAGTTCCGAAATGACTCCGACGGGATCCCGGACGGATCCCGAAAACCATCTAGAAATGATGCCGGAAGAGACCCCAAATGATCCCGCAAAGGTCCCAAAATGACCCCGACAGGATCCCGGACGGATCCCGAAAACCATCCAGAAATGATGCCGGAGGAGACCCCAAATGATCCTGCTAAAATCCCAAAATGACCCGACAGGGTCCCGGACGGATCCCGTAAACCATCCAGAAATGATGCCGGAAGAGACCCCAAATGATCTCGCAAAAGTCCCAAAATGACCCCGACAGGATCCCGGACGGATCTCGTAAACCATCCAGAAATGATGCCGGAAGAGACCCCAAATTATCCCGCAAAAGTCCCAAAATGACCCCGACAGGATCCCGGACGGATCCCGAAAACCATCCAGAAATGATGCCGGGAGATACCCCAAATGATCCCGCAAAAGTCCCAAAATGACCCCGGCAGGATCCCGGACGGATCTCCTAAACCATCCAGAAATGATGCCGGAAGAGACCCCAAATGATCCCGCAAATGTCCCAAAATGACCCCGACAGGATCCCGGACGGATCCCGAAAACCATCCAGAAATGATGCCGGGAGAGACCCCAAATGATCCCGCAAAAGTCCCAAAATGACCCCGACAGGATCCTGGACGGATCCCGTAAACCATCCAGAAATGATGCCGGAAGAAAACCGAAATGATCCCGCAAAAGGCCCAAAATGACCCCGACAGTTTCCCGGACGGATCCCGTAAACCATCCAGAAATGATGCCGGAAGAGACCCCAAATGATCCCGCAAAAGTCCCAAAATGACCCCGACAGGATCCCGGACGGATCCCGAACGCCATCCAGAAATGATGCCGGAAGAGACCCCAAATGATCCGGAAAAAGTCCCAAAATGACCCCGACAGGATCCCGGACGGATCCCGAAAACCATCCAGAAATGATGCCGGAATGAACCCCAAATGGTCCCGAAATGACACCGACAGGATCCCGGACGGATCCCGTAAACCATCCAGAAATGATGCCGGAAGAGACCCCAAATGATCCCGAAAAAGTCCCAAAATGACCCCGACAGTATCCCGGACGGATCCCGTAAACCATCCAGAAATGATGCCGGAAGAGACCCCAAATGATCCCGCAAAAGTCCCAAAATGACCCCGACAGGATCCCGGGCGGATCCCGTAAACCATCCAGAAATGATGCCGGAGGAGACCCCAAATGATCCCGCAAAAGTCTCAAAATGACCCCGACAGGATCCCGGACGGATCCCGTAAACCATCCAGAAATGATGCCGGAAGAGCCCCAAATGATCCCCCAAAAGTCCCAAAATGACGCCGACGGGATCCCGGACGGATCCCGTAAACCATCCAGAAATGATGCCGAAAGGTTTCCCAAATCATCCTGTATTAGTCGAGAAAAAGTTCCGAAATGACCCCGACGGGATCCCGGATGGATCCCGAAAACCATCTAGAAATGATGCCGGAAGGTACCCCAAATGATACCGTAATAGTCCCGAAATGACATCGACGGGATCCCGGACGGATCCCGAAAACCATCCAGAAATGATGCTGGAAGAGACCCCAAATGATCCCGCAAAAGTCCCAAAATGACCCCGACAGGATCCCGGACGGATCCCGTAAACCATCCAGAAAAGATGCCGGAAGAGACCCCAAATGATCCCGCAAAAGTCCCAAAATGACGCCGACAGGATCCCGGACGGATCCCGAAAACCATCCAGAAATGATGCCGGTATGGACCCCAAATGGTCCCTAAATGTCACCGACGGGATCCCGGACGGATACCGAAAACCATCCAGAAATGATGCCGGCAGGTACCCCAAATTATCCCGAAATAGTCCCGAAATGACCCTGACGGGATCGCGGACGGATTCCGAAAACCATCCAGAAATGATGCCGGAGGAGACCCCAAATGATCCCGCTAAAGTCCCAAAATGACCCCGACAGGGTCCCGGACGGATCCCGTAAACCATCCAGAAATGATGCCGGAAGAGACCCCAAATGATCCCGCAAAAGTCCCAAAATGACCCCGACAGGATCCCGGACGGATCCCGTAAACCATCCAGAAATGATGTCGGAAGATACCCCAAATGATCCCGCAAAAGTCCCCAAATGACCCCGACAGGATCCCGGACGGATCCCGAAAACCATCCAGAAATGATGCCGGGAGAGACCCCAAATGATCCCGCAAAAGTCCCAAAATGACCCCGACAGGATCCCGGACGGATCCCGTAAGCCATCCTGAAATGATGCCGGAGGAGACCCCAAATGATCCCGCTAAAGTCCCAAAATGACCCCGACAGGGTCCCGGACGGATCCCGTAAACCATCCAGAAATGATGCCGGAAGAGACCCCAAATGATCCCGCAAAAGTCCCAAAATGACCCCGACAGGATCCCGGACGGATCCCGTAAACCATCCAGAAATGATGCCGGAAGAGACCCCAAGTGATCCCGCAAAAGTCCCAAAATGACCCCGACAGGATCCCGGACGGATCCCGTAAACCATCCAGAAATGATGCCGGAGGAGACCCCAAATGATCCCGCAAAAGTCTCAAAATGACCCCGACAGGATCCCGGACGGATCCCGAACACCATCCAGAAATGATGCTGGAAGAGACCCCAAATGATCCCGCAAAAGTGCCAAAATGACCCCGACAGGATCCCGGACGGATCCCGTAAACCATCCAGAAATGATGCCGGAAGAGACCCCAAATGATCCCGCAAAAGTCCCAAAATGACGCCGACGGGATCCCGGACGGATCCCGTAAACCATCCAGAAATGATGCCGAAAGGTTCGCCAAATCATCCTGTATTAGTCGAGAAAAAGTTCCGAAATGACCCCGACGGGATCCCGGATGGATCCCGAAAACCATCTAGAAATGATGCCGGAAGGTACCCCAAATGATGCCGTAATAGTCCCAAAATAACCCCGACAGGATCTCGGACGGATCCCGAAAACCATCCAGAAATGATGCCGGAATGGACCCCAAATGGTCCCGAAATGACACCGACGGGATCCCGGACGGATCCCGTAAACCATCCAGAAATGATGCCGGAAGATACCCCTAATGATCCCGAAATAGCCCCGAAATTGTCCCGACGGGATCCCGGACGGATCCCTAAAAAGTCCCGAAATTACCCCGGCGTAATCCCGGACCGATCCCGAAAACCATCCATAAATGATCCCGGAGGGTCTCGATATGACCCTTACGGGATTACAAATAAGGTGAAGCTAATTATAAAACCATGTTAATAAGGCAGCAGGCGCATTGGAGCGAATAAAAAGTTACATAGAAACATACAGGTAAAGCTAATAAAAGCGTGCTAATAAAAACAATTGATGGAGGGCGGATTGCGGGAGTAGAGGAGAGGACCACTGATCGTTCCTCCAAAATTGTCTAGATCTCGTTCTGTATGTACCAGATACCAAAAACTATTGATTTAGGAGAAAATTTATATTGAGTTATAACAATTTATAGATCTTACACCAGAGGGGAAGATAAAGGGGGGGGGGGGGGGGGCGGGCGGAGGATGTCACTGCTTACTTTGTAAGCCCTCGACTTATTTGACCCCTTGAGTCTGTGATATTGGTGAAGGCCAGTAAACGTAAAGTTATAATGTGTAAAAATTATTGAAAAATAATTTCTCGAAGGGGTCGTGGGACCCCCACCCCTCTTTCCATGCTCGAAAAAAATTTCGCTAGTAGACTACTGTCTGTGTCCCAAATTTCATCAAAATCCGTGTAGCCATTCTGGCGTGATTCAGTCGCAAAGACGAAAAAATATAATAATTAAATTATAACTGTTCCTAGGGGGCGGGTACCACGCCCCTTTTCAAAAATATATAGTTAGTAGATCCTTCTAGACTATTGGCTATATGTGTCCAAAATTTCATCCAAATCGGTCCAGCCGTTCTTGCGTGATTGAGTCACAAAGACAAACGTCTGGACAAACATCCAAACATCCAAACATCTTCACATCCAAACTTTGCCATTTATAATATATACTAGCCTTTACCCGCGGCCCCGTCCGCAAGGAGAAAATAAAATATATGTGCTATTCACGTTAGCCTGCTTATCAAGTTGTCTGTTTAAAAATTTTTTCTGTCAATGTATTTTATTTTTTAATACAGTAAAAAAAAGAACTAACTGAGCTGATGGGCACGCTTACATGAATAGTACAATACACTTTTTTCGAATTAAAAAAAAATACATTTTGTTTCTAAGTTAAATTAATTGATATGACAGGGGTGAAAGAATTACTACTCATAGAACAAAGGAGTGAAACTGCAATTAGCTAAAACCAAAAAGAAGTTTTTAAATGAAAGCAGTGTTGCTTTTTCGGGTATTTAGTTGGTTAAAATATTACAAAAATTTTAATTATAGTTGTAATAGTTCGTTACAGGATTAATTTAAAAATAGAACGAAAAAGCTGTGATATATTAAAGATAAAACATACCGAATTTTAATTACGAATAATTTGCGGTAAATCCACGGCCACGTGTGCTGAATTACCGGTTTCGAAGAGACCTCAAATGATCCCGGAAGTGTCCCTAAATGACACCAAATAGTCACGAAATGATGCCGACGGGATCCTGGACAAATCTCGAAAACTATCCAGAAATGATGCCGGCAGGGTCCCAAAATAATCCCGAAGTAGTCACGAAAAGTCCCGAAATGACGCTGACGGGATCCCGGACGGATCCCGAAAACCATCCAGATTTGATTCCTGAACGGTCCGCAAATGATCCCGATATAGTCCGAAAAAGTCTCGAAAAAACTCTGACGGGATCCCGGACAAATCCCGAAAATCGCCCAGAAATTATCCCGGAGGGGTCCCAAAATGATTCCGAAATAGTAGTCACGAAAAAGGCCCGAAATGACCCTGACGGGATCCCGAAAACCATCCAGAAATGACTCTGGAGGGATCCCCAAATGATCCCGGGAAAGTCCACAAAACATCCAGAATTGATCTCTGAAGGTTCCGCAAATGATCCCGAAATAGTCCCGAAAGTCACGAAAAACTCAGACCCATCCCGAAAATCATGAAGAAATTATCCTGGAAGGGTCCCAAAATTACCCCGAAATAACTCCGACGGGATCCCGGACAGATCCCGAAAATCATCCAGAACTGAGCTCTGAAACGTCCGCAAATAATCCAGAAATAGTCCGGAAAAAGTCCGTCGGGATCCCGGACAGATCCCGAAAATCACCCAGAAATTATGCCGGAGGGGTCCCAAAATGATTCCGAAATAGTCCCGAAAAAGTCCCGAAATGACCTTGAGGGGATCCCAGACCGATACCTAAAACCATCCAGAAATGATGCCGGAAGAGACCCCAAATGATCCCGCAAAAGTCCCAAAATGACCCCGACAGGATCCCGGACGGATCTCGTAAACCATCCAGAAATGATGCCGGAAGAGACCCCAAATGATCCCGCAAAAGTCCCAAAATGACCCCGACAGGATCCCGGACGGATCGCGAAAACCATCCAGAAATGATGCCGGGAGAGAGCCCAAATGATCCCGCAAAAGTCCCAAAATGACCCCGACGGGATCCCGGACGGATCCCGTAAACCATCCAGAAATGATGCCGGAAGAGAACCCAAATGATCCCGCAAAAGGCCCAAAATGACCCCGACAGGATCCCGGACGGATCCCGAAAACCATACAGAAATGATGCCGGAAGAGACCCCAAATGATCCCGCAAAATTCTCAAAATGACCCCGACAGGATCCCGGACGGATCCTGTAAACCATCCAGAAATGATGCCGGAAGAGACCCTAAATGATCCCGCAAAAGTCCCAAAATGACCCCGACAGGATCCCGGACGGATCCCGTAAACCATCCAGAAATGATGCCGGAAGAGAACCCAAATGATCCCGCAAAAGGCCCAAAATGACCCCGACAGGATCCCGGACGGATCCCGAAAACCATACAGAAGTGATGCCGGAAGAGACCCCAAATGATCCCGCAAAAGTCTCAAAATGACCCCGACAGGATCCCGGACGGATCCCGAAAACCATCCAGAAATGATGCCGGAAGAGACCCCAAATGATCCCGCAAAAGTCCCAAAATGACCCCGACAGGATCCCGGACGGATCCCGAAAACCATCCAGAAATGATGCCGGAATGGACCCCAAATGGTTCCGAAATGACACCGACGGGATCCCGGACGGATACCGAAAACCATCCAGAAATGATGCCGGCAGGTACCCCAAATTATCCCGAAATAGTCCCGAAATGACCCTGACGGAATCGCGGACGGATCCCGAAAACCATCCAGAAATGATGCCGATAGGGTCCCCAAATGATCCTGTATTAGTCGAGAAAAAATTCCGAAATGACTCCGACGGGATCCCGGACGGATCACGAAAACCATCTAGAATTGATACCGGAAGGTACCCCAAATGATGCCGAAATAGTCCCGAAATGTCATCGACGGGATCCCGGACGGATCCCGAAAAGCATCCAGAAATGATGCCGGAGGAGACCCCAAATGATCCCGCTAAAGTCCCAAAATGACCCCGACAGGGTCCCGGACGGCTCCCGTAAACCATCCAGAAATGATGCCGGAAGAGACCCCAAATGATCCCGCAAAAGTCCCAAAATGACCCCGACATGATCCCGGACGGATCCCGTAAACCATCCAGAAATGATGCCGGAAGAGACCCCAAATGATCCCGCAAAAGTCCCAAAATGACCCCGACAGGGTCCCGGACGGATCCCGAAAACCATCCAGAAATGATGCCGGAAGAGACCCCAAATGATCCCGCAAAAGTCCCAAAATGACCCCGACAGGATCCAGGACGGATCCCGTAAACCATCCAGAAATGATGCCGGAGGAGACCCCAAATGATCCCGCTAAAGTCCCAAAATGACCCCGACAGGGTCCCGGACGGCTCCCGTAAACCATCCAGAAATGATGCCGGAAGAGACCCCAAATGATCCCGCAAAAGTCCCAAAATGACCCCGACATGATCCCGGACGGATCCCGTAAACCATCCAGAAATGATGCCAGAAGAGACCCCAAATGATCCCGCAAAAGTCCCAAAATGACCCCGACAGGATCCTGACGGATCCCGTAAACCATCCAGAAATGATGCCGGAAGAGACCCCAAATGATCCCGCAAAAGTCCCAAAATGACCCCGACAGGTTCCCGGACGGATCCCGTAAACCATCCAGAAATGATGCCGGAGGAGACCCCAAATGATCCCGCAAAAGTCTCAAAATGACCCCGACAGCATCCCGGACGGATCCCGAAAACCATCCAGAAATGATGCTGGAAGAGACCCCAAATGATCCCGAAAAAATCCCAAAATGACCCCGACAGGATCCCGGACGGATCCCGTAAACCATCCAGAAATGATGCCGGAAGAGACCCCAAATGATCCCGCAAAAGTCCCAAAATGACGCCGACGGGATCCCGGACGGATCCCGTAAACCATCCAGAAATGATGCCGAAAGGTTCCCCAAATGATCCTGTATTAGTCGAGAAAAAGTTCCGAAATTACCCCGAAGGGATCCCGGATGGATCCCGAAAACCATCTAGAAATGATGCCGGAAGGTACTCCAAATGATGCCGTAATAGTCCCGAAATGACATCGACGGGATCCCGGACGGATCCCGTAAACCATCCAGAAATGATGCTGGAAGAGACCCCAAATGATCCCGCAAAAATCCCAAAATGACCCCGACAGGATCCCGGACGGATCCCGTAAACCATCCAGAAATGATGCCGGAGGAGACCCCAAATGATCCTGCTAAAGTCCCAAAATGACCCCGACAGGGTCCCGGACGGATCCCGTAAACCATCCAGAAATGATGCCGGAAGAGACCCCAAATGATCCCGCAAAAGTCCCAAAATGACCCCGACAGGATCCCGGACGGATCCCGTAAACCATCCAGAAATGATGCCGGAAGAGACCCCAAATGATCCCGCAAAAGTCCCAAAATGACCCCGACAGGGTCCCGGACGGATCCCGAAAACCATCCAGAAATGATGCCGGAAGAGACCCCAAATGATCCCGCAAAAGTCCCAAAATGACCCCGACAGGATCCCGGACGGATCCAGAAAACCATCCAGAAATGATGCCGGAATGGACCCCAAATGGTCCCGAAATGACACCGACGGGATCCCGGACGGATACCGAAAACCATCCAGAAATGATATGACCCTTACGGGATTACAAATAAGGTGAAGCTAATTATAAAACCATGTTAATAAGGCAGCAGGCGCGTTGGAGCGAATAAAAAGTTACATAGAAACATACAGGTAAAGCTAATAAAAGCGTGCTAATAAAAACAATTGATGGAGGGCGGTTGGCGGGAGTAGAGGAGAGGACCACTGATCGTTCCTCCAAAATTGTCTAGATCTCGTTCTGTATGTACCAGATACCAAAAACTATTGATTTAGGAGAAAATTTATATTGAGTTATAACAATTTATAGATTTTACACCAGAGGGGGAGATAAAGGAAGGGGGCCGGGCGGAGGGTGTCACTGCTTACTTTGTAAGCCCTCGACTTATTTGACCCCTTGAGTCTGTGATATTGGTGAAGGCCAGTATACGTAAAGTTATAATGTGTAAAAATTATTGAAAAATAATTTCTCTAAGGGGTCGTGGGACCCCCACCCCTCTTTCCATGTTCGAAAAAAATTTCGCTAGTATACTACTGTCTGTGTCCCAAATTTCATCAAAATCCGTGTAGCCATTCTGGCGTGATTCAGTCGCAATCACGAAAAAATATAATAATTAAATTATAACTGTTCCTAGGGGGCGGGGACCACGCCCCTTTTGAAAAATATATAGCTAGTAGATCCTTCTAGACTATTGGCTATATGTGTGCAAAATTTCATCCAAATCGGTCCAGCCGTTCTTGCGTTATTGAGTCACAAAGACAAACGTCTGGACAAACATCCAAACATCCAAACATCCAAACATCCAAACATCCAAACATCTAAACATCCAAACATCCAAACATCTTAACATCCAAACTTTCCCATTTATAATATATATTAGATTAGATTAGACTAGCCTTTACCCGCGGCCCCGTCCGCAAGGAGAAAATAAAATATATGTGCTATTCACGTTAGCCTGCTTATCAAGTTGTCTGTTTAAAAATTTTTTCTGTCAATGTATTTTATTTTTTAATACAGTAAAAAAAAAGAACTAACTGAGCTGATGGGCACGCTTACATGAATAGTACAATACACTTTTTTCGAATTAAAAAAAAACATTTTGTTTCTAAGTTAAATTAATTGATATGACAGGGGTGAAAGAATTACTACTCATAGAACAAAGGAGTGAAACTACAATTACCTAAACCCAAAAAGAAGTTTTTAAATGAAAGCAGTGTTGCTTTTTCGGGTATTTAGTTGGTTAAAATATTACAAACATTTTAATTATAGTTGTAATAGTTCGTTACAGGATTCATTTAAAAATAGAACGAAAAAGCTGTTATATATTAAAGATAAAACATACCGAATTTTAATTACGAATAATTTGCCGCAAATCCACGGCCATGTGTGCTGAATTACCGGTTTCGAAGAGACCTAAAATGATCCCGGAAGTGTCCCTAAATGACACCAAATAGTCACGAAATGATGCCGACGGGATCCTGGACAAATCTCGAAAACTATCCAGAAATGATGCCGGAAGGGTCCCAAAATAATCCCGAAGTAGTCACGAAAAGTCCCGAAATGACCCTGGCGGGATGCCGGACGGATCCCGAAAACCATCCAGATTTGATTCCTGAACGGTCCGCAAATGATCCCGATATAGTCCGAAAAAGTCCCGAAAAAACTCTGACGGGATCCCGGACAAATCCCGAAAATCGCCCAGAAATTATCCCGGAGGAGTCCCAAAATGATTCCGAAATAGTAGTCACGAAAAAGGCCCGAAATGACCCTGACAGGATCCCGAAAACCATCCAGAAATGACTCTGGAGGGATCCCCAAATTATCCCGGAAAAGTCCACAAACCATCCAGAATTGATCTCTGAAGGTTCCGCAAATGATCCCGAAATAGTCCCGAAAGTCACGAAAAACTCAGACCCATCCCGAAAATCATGAAGAAATTATCCTGGAAGGGTCCCAAAATTACCCCGAAATAACTCCGACGGGATCCCGGACAGATCCCGAAAATCATCCAGAACTGAGCTCTGAAACGTCCGCAAATAATCCAGAAATAGTCCGGAAAAAGTCCCGAAAAAACTCCGTCGGGATCCCGGACAGATCCCGAAAATCACCCAGAAATTATGCCGGAGGGGTCCCAAAATGATTCCGAAATAGTCTCGAAAAGGTCCCGAAATGACCTTGAGGGGATCCCAGACCGATACCGAAAACCATCCAGAATTGATCTCTAAAGGGTCCGCAATTTATCCCAGATAAAGTCGCGAAAAAACTACGAAGGGATCCCGAACAGATCCCGAAAATCATAGACAAATTATCCCGGAAGGGTCCCAAAATGATCCAGAAATAGTCCCGAAAAGGCGCGAAATAACCCTGACGGGATCCCGGACGGATCCCGAAGACCACCCAGAAATGATCTTTAAGGGCAACTGACCCCGAAATAGTCGTGAAAAAGTCCGGAAATTACCCCGACGGGATCCCGAAAACCATCCAGAAATTATCCCTGAAGGATCCCCAAATGATCCAAGAACAGTCTCGAAATTCCCTGACATTTTCCCGAAAAAGTAAAAAAATAAACCCGACGGGATCACGGACGGATCCCGAAAACGATCCACAAATGATGCCGGAAGGGACCCCAAATGATCCCGAAAAATTCCCGAAATTCCCCCGATGGGATCCCGGACGGATCCCGGATCATCCAAAAATGATGCCGGTTGGTACCCCAAAATGATCCCGAAATAGGCCAGAAATGACCCCGTCGGGATCCCGGACGGATCCCCAAAAGTATACAGAAATGATGTTGGAAGGCGAAATGATCCCCTTAAAGAAAGATGAAAAATGAAATGATCCCCTTATAGTTCCGAAATGATCCTGACGGGATTCCCGACGGATCCCGGAAACTATCCAGAAATGATGCCGGAAAGGTTCCCAAGTTATCCCCAAATAGTCCCGAAATTACCCTGACGGTATCCCGGACGGATCACGAAAACCATCCGGAAATGATGGCGAAAGGGTCCCCAAATGATCCCGCATTAGTCGCGGGTTCCGAAATGACCCTGACGGGATCCCCGAAGGATCCCGGAAACTATCCAGAAATGATGCCGGAAAGGTTCCCAAGTTATCCCCAAATAGTCCCGAAATTACCCTGACGGTATCCCGGACGGATACCGAAAACCATCTAGAAAAGTGGCCGGAAGATACCCCAAATGATCCCGAAAAAGTCCTGAAATGATCCAGACGGGATCCCGGACGAATCCCGAAAACTATCCATCTAGGTACCCCAAATGATCCCGAAATAGTCCCGAAAGGACCCCGCCGGGATCCCGTACGGATCCCGAAAATCATCCAGAAATGATGAAGGTATGTACCCAAATGATCCCGAAATAGTCCCGAAATGATCCCGACGGGATTCCGGACGGATCCCGAAAATCAACCAGAAATGATGCCGGTAAGTACCCCAAATGGTTCCGATATGACCCCGTCGGGCTCCCGAACGGATCCCTAAAACTATCCAGAAATGATGCCGGAAAGGTCCCCAAATAACCCCCTAATAGTCCCGAAATTACGCCGACGGAATCCCGGACGGATCCGGAAACCATCCAGAAATGATGCCGGAGGAGACCCCAAATGATCCCGCTAAAGTCCCAAAATGACCCCGACAGGGTCCCGGACGGATCCCGTAAACCATCCAGAAATGATGCCGGTAGGTACCCCAAATGGTCCCGATATGACCCCGTCGGTATCCCGAACGGATCCCTAAAACTATCCAGAAATGATGCCGAAAGGGTCCCCAAATGATCCTGTATTAGTCGAGAAAAAGTTCCGAAATGACTCCGACGGGATCCCGGACGGATCCCGAAAACCATCTAGAATTGATACCGGAAGGTACCCCAAATGATGCCGAAATAGTCCCGAAATGACATCGACGGGATCCCGGACGGATCCCGAAAACCATCTAGAAATGATGCCGGAAGAGACCCCAAATGATCCCGCAAAGGTCCCAAAATGACCCCGACAGGATCCCGGACGGATCCCGAAAACCATCCAGAAATGATGCCGGAGGAGACCCCAAATGATCCAGCTAAAGTCCCAAAATGACCCCGACAGGGTCCCGGACGGATCCCGTAAACCATCCAGAAATGATGACGGAAGAGACCCCAAATGATCCCGCAAAAGTCCCAAAATGACCCCGACAGGATCCCGGACGGATCCCGAAAACCATCCAGAAATGATGCCGGGAGAGACCCCAAATGATCCTGCAAATGTCCCAAAATGACCCCGACAGGATCCCGGACGGATCCCGTAAACCATCCAAAAATGATGCCGGAAGAGAACCCAAATGATCCCGCAAAAGGCCCAAAATGACCCCGACAGGATCCCGGACGGATCCCGTAAACCATCCAGAAATGATGCCGGAAGAGACCCCAAATGATCCCGCAAAAGTCCCAAAATGACCCCGACAGGATCTCGGACGGATCCCGAAAACCATCCAGAAATGATGCCGGAAGAGACCCCAAATGATCCCGCAAAAGTCTCAAAATGACCCCGACAGGATCCCGGACGGATCCTGTAAACCATCCAGAAATGATGCCGGAAGAGACCCCAAATGATCCCGCAAAAGTCCCAAAATGACCCCGACAGGATCCCGGACGGATCCCGTAAACCATCCAGAAATGATGCCGGAGGAGACCCCAAATGATCCCGCAAAAGTCTCAAAATGACCCCCACAGGATCCCGGACGGATCCCGAAAACCATCCAGAAATGATGCTGGAAGAGACCCCAAATGATCCCGCAAAAGTCCCAAAATTACCCCGACAGGATCCCGGACGGATCCCGTAAACCATCCAGAAATGATGCCGGAAGAGACCCCAAATGATCCCGCAAAAGTCCCAAAATGACGCCGACGGGATCCCGGACGGGTCCCGTAAACCATCCAGAAATGATGCCGAAAGGTTCCCCAAATGATCCTGTATTAGTCGAGAAAAAGTTCCGAAATGACCCCGACGGGATCCCGGATGGATCCCGAAAACCATCTAGAAATGATGCCGGAAGGTACACCAAATGATGCCGTAATAGTCCCGAAATGACATTGACGGGATCCCGGACGGATTCCGAAAACCATCCAGAAATAATGCCGGAAGAGACCCCAAATGATCCCGCAAAAGTCCCAAAATGACCCCGACAGGATCCCGGACGGATCCCGAAAACCATTCAGAAATGATGCCGGAATGGACCCCAAATGGTCCCGAAATGACACCGACGGGATCCCGGACGGATACCGAAAACCATCCAGAAATGATGCAGGCAGGTACCCCAAATTATCCCGAAATAGTACCGAAATGACCCTGAACGGATCGCGGACGGATCTCGAAAACCATGCAGAAATGATGCCTAAAGATACCCCTAATGATCCCGAAATAGCCCCGAAATGGTCCCGACGGGATCCCGGACGGATCCCTAAAACCATCCAGGATTGATTACGGAAAGGACCCAAACTGACCCCGAAAAAGTCCCGTAATGATCCCGGAAACCATCAAGAATTTATCTCTCGAAGGTACGCAAATGATCCCGAAAGTACTCCGACGGGATCCCGGACGGATCCCGAAAACCATTCAGAAATGATGCCGGAAGTGTCCCCAAAATGATCGCGAAATAGTCCCGAAATGATTCCGGAATAGTCCCGAAAATGTCCCAAAATAACCCCGACGGGATCCCGGACGGATCCCGAAAACTATACAGAAATGATCCCGGAAGGGTCCCAAAATGATCCCGAAATAGTCCCGAAAAAGTCCCGAAATTACCCCGGCGTAATCCCGGACCGATCCCGAAAACCATCCAGAAATGATCCCGGAGGGTCTCGATATGACCCTTACGGGATTACAAATAAGGTGAAGCTAATTATAAAACCATGTTAATAAGGCAGCAGGGGCATTGGAGCGAATAAAAAGTTACATAGAAACATACAGGTAAAGCTAATAAAAGCGTGCTAATAAAAACAATTGATGGAGGGCGGATGGCTGGAGTAGAGGAGAGGACCACTGATCGTTCCTCCAAAATTGTCTAGATCTCGTTCTGTATGTACCAGATACCAAAAACTATTGATTAAGGATAAAATTTAGATTGAGTTATAACAATTTATGGATTTTACACCAGAGGGGGAGATAAAGGGGGGCGGGCGGAGGGTGTCACTGCTTACTTTGTAAGCCCTCGACTTATTTGACCCCTTGAGTCTGTGATATTGGTGAAGGCCAGTATACGTAAAGTTATAATGTGTAAAAATTATGAAAAATAATTTCTCGAAGGTGTAGTGGGACCCCCACCCCTCTTTCCATGCTCGAAAAAAATTTCGCTAGTAGACCACTGTCTGTGTCCCAAATTTCATCAAAATCCGTGTAGCCATTCTGGCGTGATTCATTCGCAAAGACGAAAAAATATAATAATTAAATTATAACTGTTCCTATGGGGCGGGGACCACGCCCCTTTTGAAAAATATATAGCTAGTAGATCCTTCTAGACTATTGGCTATATGTGTGCAAAATTTCATCCAAATCGGTCCAGCCGTTCTTGCGTTATTGAGTCACAAAGACAAACGTCTGGACAAACATCCAAACATCCAAACATCCAAACATCTTAACATCCAAACTTTCCCATTTATAATATATATTAGATACTAGCCTTTACCCGCGGCACCGTCCGCAAGGAGAAAATGAAATATGTGGGCTATTCACGTTAGCCTGCTTATAAAGTTATCTGTTTAAAATTTTTTTCTGTCTAATGCATTTTATTTTTGTAATTGAGTAAAAAAAAGAACTTTATGAGCTGATAACCTGATAGGATCCCAAAATGATAACGAAATTATCCAGAAAAAGCCACGAAATGACCCCGACGCTATCGCGGACGGATCCATAAACCATCCAGAAATGCCCCGGAAGTGTTTCCAAAAGTTCCCGAAGTAGTCCCAAAAACCCGAAATGACAACGACACGATTCTAGACTTATCCAGAGAACCACACAGAAATGATCCTTGAAGGGTACCAAATTGATCCCGAAATAGTCCCGAAAAAGTTCCGAAATTACCCTGACGGGCTACCGGACGGATCTCAAAACCATCCAGGAAGGGTTCCTAAATTATCCCGACATAGTCCAGAAAAAGCTCCGAAAAAGTTCCGAAATGACCCCGAGGGATCCACAACGGATAGCGAAAACCATAAAGAAATGATTCCGGAAGGGTCCCAAAATGATTCCGAAATAGGCCGAAAATAACCCCGATGGAATCCCGCACGGATCCAAATGTGATCCCGGAAGGGTTTCAAAACTATCCCGAAAAAGTAACAAAAAAATCTCAAAATGAATCTTGCGGCATCCTGGACGGATCCAGAAATGATCCCAACATGTTCCCGAAATGACCCTGATGGATCCGGAAAACGATCAAGAATTGATGCCGGAAGGGTCCTCAAATGATCCCGAAATAATACAGACAAAGTCATGGAATGACCCCTAAATGGTCCCCAAATGATCCCGAAATAGTCCCGAAAAAGTCCCGAAATAACCCTGATGGGTTCCCGTACAGATCCCGAAATCCATCCAGAAGTGATGCCGGAAGGGTCCAAAAATGATCCCGTATTGTCCCCGAAAAAGTCCCTAAATGACCCCGACGGGATCCCGGACGGATCCCCAAAATTATCTAGAAATGATGAAGGAAGGTACCCAAAATGATTCCGAAAAAGTCGTGAAATAACCCCGACGGAATTCCGGGCGGATCCCGAAAACCATCCAGAAGTGATCCCGAAATAGTCCCGAAGAAGTCCCGAAATGTCCCTGACGGGATCTCAAACGGCCCCCTAACTACCCTGCCGGGATCCCGGACAGATCCCTAAATCCATCCAGGAATAATTTTGGCCCAAAATGATTCCGAAATAGTTTCGGAAAAGTCCACAAATTACCCTGACGGGCTCCCGGACGGATCTCAGAAACCATCCAGAAAATATCCAGGAAGGGTCCCTAAATTATCCCGACTAACTCCAGAAAAAGTTCCGAAATGGCTCCGAGGGGATCCACGATGGATCGCGAAAACCATACAGAAATGATTCCGGAAGGATTCCAAAATGATCCCGAAATAGTCCGGAATTGACCCAGATGGGATCCCGCACAGATCCAGAAATGATCCCGGAAGGGTGCAAAAACTATCCCGGAAAAGTAACAAAAAATCCCGAAATGGCTCCTACGGCATCCCGGAAGGATCCAGAAATGATCTCGGAAGGGTCCGCAAATGATCCCAAAATGGTCCCGAAATGACCCTGATGGATCCGGCAAACCATCAAGATATTATGCCGAAAGGGTCCCAAAATGATCCCGAAATAAAACAGAAAAAGTCATGAAACGACCCCTAGAGGATCCCCAAATGATCCCGTATTAGCCCCGAAAAGGTCCCGAAATAACCCCGACGGGATCCCGGACAAATCCCGAAAACCATCCAGAAATGATGCCGGAAGGAATCCCAAATGATTCCGTAAAAGTCCCGCATTGATTCCGACGGGATCCCGAACGGATACCGAAAATCATCCAGAAGTGACGCCGGAAAGGTCCTCAAATAATCACCTAATAGTCCCGAAATGACCCTTAAGGGGTCATGGACGGATCCCATAAACCATCCAGAAATGATCCCGATATATTCCCGAAGAAGTCCCGAAATGACCCTGACGGGATCTCGAACGCACCCCTAAATGACCCTGACGGGATCCCGGACAGATCCCGAAATCCATCCAGAAATGATCTTGGGAGGGACCCCAAATGATCCCGAAAAAGTCCCGCAATGATTCCGAGGGGATCCTGATCGGATACCGATAACCATCCAGAAGCGATGCCGGAAAGGTCCTCAAATGATCACCTAATACCAAAATGACCCTGACGGCATCCCGGACTGATCCCAAAATCCATCCAGAAATGATCTTGGGAAGGTCCCAAAATTATCCCGAAATAGTCTCGGAAAAGTTCAGAAATTACCCTGAGGGGTTCCCGGACGAATCCTGAAAGCCATCTCTAAATGATCCCGAAAAAGTCCCGAAATTACCCTGACTGGACCCCGAAAGGATCCCGAAAACTATCCAGAAATGATGCCGGAAATGTCCTCAAATGATCACCTAATAGTTCCGAAAAGACCCTGACGGGATCCCGAACGGATCCCGACAACTATCTAGAAATGATGCCGAAAGGGCCCGCAAATGATCCCGTATTAGTCGAGAAAAAGTCCCGAAATGAACCCGACGGGATGCCGGACGAATCCCAAAAACCAGCCAGAAATGATGCCGGAAGGGACACCAAATGATCCCGAAAAAGTCCCGCAATAATTCCGACGGGATCCTGAGCGGATACCGAAAACCATCCAGAAGTGATGCCGAAAAGGTCCTCAAATGATCACCTAATAGTCCCAAAATGACCCTGACGGCATCCCGGACAGATCCCGAAATCCATCCAGAAATGATCTTGGGAGGGTCCCAAAATTTCCCGAATGGGAAAAGTCCAGAAATTACCCTGACGGATACCGGACGAATCCTGAAAACCAATCTTAAATGATGCCGAAAAAGTCCCGAAATGACCCTGATGGGACCCGGAAAGGATCCCGAAAACTAACCAGAAATGATGCCGGAAAGGTCCTCAAATGATCTCCCAATAGTTCCGAAAAGACCCTGACGGGATCCCGAACGGATCCCGACAACTATCCAGAAATGATACCGAAAGGGCCCGCAAATGATCCCGTATTAGTCGAGAAAAAGTCCCGAAATGACCCCGACGGGATGCCGGACGAATCCCAAGAACCATCCAGAAATGATTTTGGAAGGGACCTCAATGATCCCGAAAAAGTCCCGCAATTATTCCGACGGGAATCTGAACGGATACCGAAAACCATCCAGAAGTGATGCCGGAACGGTCCTCAAATGCTCACCTAATAGTCCCAAAATGACCCTGAGGGCATCCCGGACAAATCCCGAAATCCATCCAGAAATGATCTTGGGAAGGTCCCAAAATGATCCCGAAATAGTCTCGGAAAAGTCCAGAAATTACCCTGACGGGTTCCCGGACGAATCCTGAAAGCCATCCTTAAATGATCCCGAAAAAGCCCCGAAATGACCCTGACGTGATCCCGAAAGGATTCCAAAAACTATCCAGAAATGATGCCGGAAAGGTCCTCAAATGATCTCCTAATAGTTCCGAAATGACCGTGACGGGATCCCGAACGGATCCCGACAACTATTCAGAAATTATACCGAAAGGGTCCGCAAATGATCCCGTATTAGTCGAGAAAAAGTCCCGAAAGGATCTCGGACGAATCCCAAAAACCATCCAGAAGTGATGCCGGTAGGTATCCCAAATGATCCCGAAATAATCCCGAAATGACCTCGTCGGCATCCCGGACGGATACCGAAAATTATCCAGAAATGATGCCGGAAAGGTCCACAAATGATCCCCTAATAGTCCCGAAATTACCCTGATGGGATCCCGGACGGATCCCGAAAACCATCCAGAAATGATGCCGGAAGAGCCCCCAAATGATCCCGAAAAAGTCCCCAAATGACCCCGACGATATCCCGGACGGATCCCGAAAACCATCCAGAAATGATGCCGGAAGAGCCCCCAAATGATCCCGAAAAAGTCCCCAAATGACCCCGACGAGATCCCTCACGGATCCCGAAAACCATCCAGAAATGATGCCGGAAGAGCCCCAAATGATCCCGAAAAAGTCCCCAAATGACCCCGACATACTCCAGAAAAGGTTCCGAAATGGCTCCGAGGGAATAAACGACGGATCGCGAAAACCATACAGAAATGATTCCGGAAGGATCCCAAAATGATCCCGAAATAGTCCGGAAATGACCCAGATGGGATCCCGCAGGGTCCAAAAACTATCCCGGAAAGATAAAGGGGGGCGGGCGGAGGGTGTCACTGCTTACTTTGTAAGCCCTCGACTTATTTGACCCCTTGAGTCTGTGATATTGGTGAAGGCCAGTATACGTAAAGTTATAATGTGTAAAAATTATGAAAAATAATTTCTCGAAGGGTCGTGGGACCCCCACCCCTCTTTCCATGTTCGAAAAAAATTTCGCTAGTAGACTACTGTCTGTGTCCCAAATTTCATCAAAATCCGTGTAGCCATTCTGGCGTGATTCAGTCGCAAAGACGAAAAAATATAATAATTAAATTATAACTGTTCCTAGGGGGCGGGGACCACGTCCTTTTGAAAAATATATAGCTAGTAGATCCTTCTAGACTATTGGCTATATGTGTGCAAAATTTCATCCAAATCGGTCCAGCCGTTCTTGCGTTATTGAGTCACAAAGACAAACGTCTGGACAAACATCCAAACATCCAAACATCCAAACATCTAAACATCCAAACATCCAAAGATCTTAACATCCAAACTTTCCCATTTATAATATATATTAGATTAGATATTAGATATTAGATTATAGATTATACGCATTACAATTTTAATTATAGTATACAGAAAGTAACAATGTTATTTAAGAATTTATTTAAGTGTGCCCAGTGGGGGGCCATCGTGAGGAGTTCAGAAGGGAGCTTACGCGAGGTGTTCAGAAAGGAGCTCGGTGCCCATAAGGGGGCTGGCGCGACGTGCTCATAAAGGAGTCGGATGCCCAGTAGGGGGAACACACGAAAGAGAAATAAAATTAAAATATCAGGCTAAACCTAAGAGTATGGCAGTATATAAAGCGGCAAACGAACATTCAAGGATAATGCAGTTGTACAAATCATTGTAACGTGAGCACGAACGACGCGGGGGACTATTTCTAGCAAAATTTTGCCGGCATAGAGGTAAATGAAAAGGCACAAAAGGTCTGGAGGCCCTAGCAGGAACAGCAAAATTTAGTTGCCTGACTAGGTCAGGGGAGTTAATCACGCTGATGATGAGCTTATGAATTAACATAACGCCGAGTAAAGCTCTACGATTTTCTAGAGATGGCTAATTAATTAATAGAAGCCCATTTCTATATGGTGGAAGACGCGTACTTGATTCCCAGTTGAGACCTAGTAATGCAAAAATTAAAAACCGATTTATATGGCTTTGATAGGTTGGCGACCAAACACATGAACAATACTCGAGAATGGGACGTACCAGCGAGATATAAAGGACCTTGGTGAAATAAGGGTCACCAAACTCTTTAGCCCAACGTTTGATAAATCCTAGTACACCAGATGCTTTGTTAATAGTGGTTGAGATATGTATTTGAAATTTTATTTCGGGTCAAAAATAACACCTAGATCAGTTACAACAGATATCCGCTCCAAAGCGTTGCCGTTAAGTATAAGATGTCAGGACCGGCCTTACCCGGTGAAATGTCATTTGCTTGCATTTAGAGCAATTCAAAAAAAGTAAATTTGCAGTACACCAGCTTTGAAAAGAGTCGAGATCAGCCTGAAGCTGATTAAAACAGGACAAGTTTGAAGGCAGATATGTGTAACAAAGTTTTACATCATCTGCGTACATAAAAACTAGAATGCAAGATAGTCTGTGGTAAATCATTGATGAACAAGGTAAAAAGTAATGAACCCAAATGACTACCCTGGGGGGCACGTCATAAGTTACATCAATCGACCTTGAAAGATTGTTTTTGAAGAAAACCCATTGTGTCCTATTTTCAAGATAACTTGAAATCCAATTTAACAAAGGATTTGGAAGGCCCACTAGATCAAGTTTGTGAACTAAGAGCTCGTGATTAACAGAGTCAAACGCTTTACTAAAGTCAGTGTAAATGACATCTGTTTGTTTGCAATCTAAGAAACTATTTATAACAAAAGACGTAAATTCAAGCAAGTTGGTAGTTGTTGATCTTCGACCCACAAAGCCATGTTGGCAAGGTGATATTAAAGAGCTACACAGATATTGAAGCTGGGGTTTGAAAATGCTGAACTAATTTTCAGTATTACAAAATTGCTTGAATTTAAATTTGGAAAATATTTCAGCAACAGAAAAAAGCAAAGCAAACTAATTTTTGTTCATTCTACTGCAGATATTACTTGAATAGATGCGAGCTTTCGTAGTCAGCAGAAAAAAAATTGAATATTTTACTGTGCTTTGAAGCTATAAGTATTTCATGATTAACTATTTTTAAGTAAACATTTTTCAGTTTTTTAACAGCCGAAATTCTGGTTTCGAATTACTTGCTGAAAATAAGTAAAAGTAAATTTTTTTTACTATTTCAGCAGAACTATTTGATTTTCAAAGGGACATACAAACAATTGTACGATGTATTGATCGTAATAGCCTTCATCTACGAGTAGGTATTTCTTTATTTTATGTTGTTTTAACCCCCGACACACATATATACGCATGCTTCTACTGAAAAAAAGACAAATACGTACGTACAAAATCTGCACCTTCACCGGTAGCTTGGTATATGTACTGGAGTCACTCGGGGTTTTTTTCTGGGACCAAAGCATGACATTTCAATGTAGCATGGCTCAATTTCTCTCGGATCGTTCAAAATTTGTCACACAATGAGTAGCGCCTTATGGAGAGACTGTCCTTCGCTCGGTCCTAGAGACTAGCACTGCCCCATCTACCGAAGAAGTACATATATATAAAACGGGCACATATATGTCACATGCAAAACGCGATGGTTTAGGCTAACCCCTAGTACTTGTTGTCGGCGCCATTTCTTTAAAACATGTATGGCTCCTTTCTGTTCACAACCAAGAGCGATTCACACCGCGTTTAAGCGCACCTCCGTTCCTTCCTCATCTATTAGCACCAAAGCTGGCCTGATAAAAAAATTCTCGTTTGTTGCTAATTGTTGTAATGAAATTTGTCATGCCGCTACTTTCGAACACGAGTAACATTCCTACAAGAAATGGCCGTAATCGGTATATAGCCACGCAGAGTTTTTATATGTATATCAAATATTTCTGTAAATTGACTTTTCGATATTTTAATACCTAATTGAGCTATTGCCATCAAGTCGGGAGCAATATCTTCCGATATTCCTATTCAAGGAGGAAGTGATCAAAAAAAAAAATACAATCGGCAGACAAGTACGTCCACTTTCTTTATAAAAGTACAAACAAATACATATAAGATATATCTGTAACTTACGAAGAGCTGCAATCTTAAAAATTAAGGGGAACATCCTCGCAATTATGACTTAAATAACGTATTTTATAATTTTGAAAAACTGGCGTGGCAACGGCTTATTGGCCCATGTATACTATTGCACTTATTCTGACGACCATGACACAATGTCCCTTAAAAAAATTTAAAAAATCAACATAAGGCACGATATACCTTCGCGGAGATTTAGGCCGAGGTTCTCTTTCAATCTGCGTTGTTTAAACCCATTCCGCACAGCGTCTGCGAGGAAGATGTATTTTCGCTGAAAAGCTTTTCATAGCAGAAATACACTCTGAGTATTCGCTAAGGGGCGATGTTGATGTTGATTTTCTAGGTACTTTAACCCAGGTACTTCGGTGTAGTAGGGGGAGGGCGGAATGGCCTAGAAGGTTTAATGTGGTCATATTAATCGTTCCCGATATGGGTGATGCTTTGTTACCGGAACGTACCGGATCTACATCCGACAAAGGAGCATCAGCATCAATAGCACTCCCCAAAGCCTTCGGGGAGTGTCTTTGTCGGTGACATACGGTGCACACGGTGTGAGTAATCTTATGATCTTGTCTCACAGGAATGTTGGTGGTCGGGCATTTCGAGCTTGTGAGATTGTATCTCTTAACTTCAGACGCGTTTTAGCGCTACAACAAACGAGAATTTTGTCTGGCTATCAGACCAGCTTTGGTGCTAATAGATAAGGAAGGAACGGAGGTGCGTTTAACGTGGCGTGAATCGCTCTTGGTTGTAAACAGAAAGGATCCATACATGTTTTAAAGAAATCGCGTCGACAACAAGTATTAGGGGTTAGCCTAAAACATCGCGTTTTGCATGTGACACATATCTGCCCGTTTTATAAATATGTATTTCTTCGGTAGATGGGGCAGTGCTAGTCTCTAGGACCGAACTTAGGACAGTCTCTCCACAAGGAGCTACTCATTGTGTGACAAATTTTGAACGATCCGAGAGAAATTGAGCCATGCTACATTGAAATGCCATGCTTTGGTCCCGGAAAAAACCCCGAGTGACTCCAGTACATATACCAAGCTACCGGTGGATATGCAGATTTTGTACGTGCGTATTTGTCTTTTTTTCAGTAGAAGCATGCGTATATACGTGTGTTGGGAGTTAAAACAACATAAAAACAAGAAATACATACTCGGAGATGAAGGTTATTACGATCGGTACATCGTACAATTGTATGTATGTCCCTTTGAAAATCAAATAGTTCTGCTGAAATAGTGAAAAAAAATTTACTTTTACTTATTTTCAGCAAGTAATTCGAAACCAGAATTTCGGCTGTTAAAAAACTGAAAAATTTTTACTTAAAAATAGTTAATCATGAAATACTTATAGCTTCAAGCACAGTAAAATATTCAATTTTTTTTCTGCTGACTACGACAGCTCGCATCCATTCAAGTAATATCTGCAGTAAAATGAAAAAAAAATTTGTTTGCTTTGCTTTTTTCTGTTGCTGAAATATTTTTCAAATACAAATGTAAGCTGTATACAAAAATTCCAAACCGACAAAAAACTCATTGCTGGTAAAGCCAAAAATTTATAAATTTTACTATTTTTCAGTAAGCAATTCAAACCCTGGTAGAAACATTTCGGGTTGTTAATAAATTGGAATTTGCAGCGCGATAAGTAGCCTTTATAACATTGCTGGTTAAGGCGATGAAAGTTGGAGCGCGCCACTAAATATTTAGAAAAATTCACAGATTTTCCAGATCTCTTGAAACGCTTATACAATCTAGACTTAATACTATCAAGTCTAAGTAGTTGCCTTGAGAACCAAGGTGGTTTACCCGTGGTAATACTAGAAAAACGAAGGGAACACAGCTTTTAAAGAAACCATCAAGAGAGCTATAAAACAAGGAGGTCGCTGTTTCTACTTCTTTAAACGCGTAAAGATTCGACCAGTCATGGGCAGCAATCAGTTTATTGAGCTCACTAAAATTCGTCTTAGAAAAACATCTCGAACGGGGTTGGGAATTCGATTTAGAAACATCAAGCATCATAGTTTGAACAACATCCAGTACTATCTCAAGCGTAGAAAGTAGAGGGGTAGTTCGGTTTAGTGTAATACCCGTAGTCATCTGCAAACACTAAGTCTAATATTTTGCTCTTGGAATTTAATATATAATTCATTTGGAGAAGAGATGTATCAATAAGGCTAATTAAAAACTCATGTTGAGTGGTAGGAGTCATGAAATTTGAGTCAATGGTATTGATCCAATTTACTGAAGATAAATTGAAATCACCAAGGACTACTAGGCGGTCTTTGTCACGCAACTGCGAGTACAAACTACAAATAACAGTGCTATGACAAGTATAAACGTGTATATCCGATCGTGGCGGTATATACGAGCAGCAGATAAACAAACTGAAATTGTGTGAAGCAAGATTCACTGCTACGAATTCAATGTAAGGTGCGTTGTCCAACAGCAGCAACTCAGATGGAAGCGTCGAGTCAACGGCAATGAGAACACCGCCTGTTCGAGCTTCACGATCACGCCGATAAACAACATATTTGCTTTAGAAAAGTTCAGAGTTAAAATTATCCCCTTTTAACCAGGTTTCAGTAAAAGCTATAATTCAGAAAAAAGTACTTAATTTCGATCTAAGGCCGCGAACATGTTGGTGGTTGATGGTTATTTTTTCACTGTTTCCGCAGAGATATTTGAGTTTTTTGACTTTTTGGTAAACAAATACACAACTGAATGTTTCGGACAGAATGAATTTTCTAGAACTCTATCAAAATAAACGTCTGGCACTGATAGGTTTTTATTTATTGGTCATATGAATTAATTTACACACATTGTAATGTATGTATGTTATTGCTAGTGAACATGAAATTTTGGCACAATATTTTGCCTATAAGATAGCCTAGTAGTTTGAGGACTTGAAACTGATTTCGCCTTTATTTGAGAATGATATATGCACTCCTAAAAGTTACAATATATATTTTGAACGAATCTCCAAACATTTCGGGTAGGTGATCTTTCCAAAAATGTATCTCTTCTTAAAACGCCGTTCACGTTCATTTCAAAGTTATATACTTTTCAAGTCTCTTCTGAAATAATTCCTCTAACGTACACCCGTTCCTGTGTTACGAGTGCTAACTGCTTTAGTAAAAACAGTCAGCTAAATTTTTAAACATCCTAAATCCATGATTAAGCCACTTCCCTAAATTTTATAATTATTATTCGTAAATATTTTGGAGAGCAATTGCATTACGCCGTATGCTATCTAAAAAAAATCAACCTTCAACATAATAGTGCGGCGAATATTAGCATCACTATGCTGTTAGTAAATAATCACAACAACAAAAACAGCAAGTAGCCACTCTTATGTACATGTACACATTAAAGCTAGCAACTCTTACGTACATAGAAGGCGACGAAGAATATCTCACATACACATATGTAATCATCAGCTAAGAGAAGAAGTTATACTCACACATACACACGCATATGGCTAGAAGAAAAGCATAAACTACAAATATACATGTATATAGCTGGGTAAACAAGCATAAGGTGCAGTGGTTCTACACCTTTTCAACCCAATAATGAGAAAGCGTAAGTTAGTAATGAGAAAACGTAAATTAAAATGAGAAAAGGTAAAGTGGTAATGAGAAACGGTAAATTAGTAATGAGAAAATATAAATTTATAGGTGGTTCCTTGGTGGATCCCAGGGCAAATGATTTAAAGCAAAGAGCAAAAATTGCTTCTGGGCCGATTCCAATTTATCGCTATGAACCTGATAACGCGGGTTCCAGATAATGGAAGCATATTCCAATATAGGTCTTACTAATGATAAAAAAAAGAGTTTTAGTGACATAGGGGTCATTGAATTCCTTTGACCACCTTTTTACGAAAGCCAAAGTGCCTCTAGCCCTATTCACACACGATTCGATATGTAATTTGAAGTCCAGTTTAGGGTCCAATATAACGCCAAGATCAGTAAAGTTTGTGACTTGCTTAATGATATAATCGCCTATGATGTACTGATAGGTTTTAAAAGATTTCCTCGTAAAACACATAAACTTGCACTTCGGTAAATTTAGTGACATGACGTTCACGTCACACCACTCAACCAGGTTATTCAGATCCGATTGAAGAAGTGCCCTATCTTCAGGTGAGCGAATGGGCATAACCAGTTTGACATCGTCAGCGTACATCAGCGGTATGCAGCGCTTCAAAATATTTGGGAGGTCATTAATGAAGAGCAGAAACAACACTGGACCAAGGTGACTGCCCTGTGGAACTCCAGAAGATACATTGATGAATTCAGACAAGCAATTGTTAAACACAACGGTTTGCTTTCTACCTATCAAGTACGAAGAGACCCAAGAGAGAAGCCGTGATGGAAAACCCAATCTATCGAGTTTTAGTAGGAGTAAGGAATGGGAAACTTTATCAAACGCCTTACTGAAATCAGTGTAAATGACATCAACTTCGCAGTTCGTCCTTAAGCTATTGGATACGAGGGTTGCGAACTCCAGCAAGTTAGACGCAATGGACTTACCCCTGCAAAAGCCATGTTGTGAAAGGTTCACTGCCGAAGATACTGCAAAAGCCAGTTGATTTGTGACAACTGATTCAAATAGTTTTGGAATAGCACAAAGTTTGGCTATTCCTCTATAGTTTGTGACATAAGATCTACTCCCACTTTTATAAAGTGGTATTGTAAACGACTCCTTCCACTTCTTAGGGAATATCCCTTGCCTCAAAGAGGTATTAAATAAGCAGGTAAGGGGTTGACAAAGAAATTGAGCGCAAGTTCTCAGCACAACAGATGGTATTTCATCAGGTCCACTGGAGTAGGAAATTTTCAGACTTTCCAGATGCCTTAGTACCTCATCTGTATGAATATATGGGATACCTACTGAGTTAAGCGAAGGTAACATGTATTGATAATCCACCGGAGGGGAGTCAGGGATAGTCGAGTAATTGGATTTAAAAAAGTCAGCAAACATATTTGCAATCTCGGAGTCAATACTAGAAATCCGATCGTCATACTTCATTACAGAAGGAAACCCTTTAATTTTTCTTTTGGAGTTGACGAAGGAATAAAATGTTTTTGGATTGGAAGAAATCCGATGCTTAATCTTCATCAGATAATTCTTATAGCATCTTATCTGTAGCCTGTTGTACTTAAGGCGCAATATGGAGTATGCAGCATAGTCACTATTAGAGCCAGATAATTTGAAACGCTTGAAGAAGCGTGTTTTTTTGTTTTTTAGATAATTAAGTTCTCTAGAGCTCCAAGCAGTAGCTGGAGATGCTGAGGAGGTTTTGGAAAAAGGCACACATTTGAGGAATATCGCATGTAAAACTTGGTGAAATGGACGGAGCTCGCTTCAATATCTCCGTCGTACTCAGGCCACTTTATTTTAGAGACTTCGTCGATTAGTAAAGACCAATTGGCCTTTCTAAACAGAAACCGGCGCGAAGACGCATTCGGATCGGTAGTGTTCCTCACCGGTAAGCTAAGACAATCCAGGTAAATTGAAAGTGCTGGATGATAAACATCCTCAGGCAATACCACTGGATCACATCGAGTAACAGAACAATTCGATGTGTCGTCTGAAAAAATCAAATCAAGATATTTGCCGAATTTATTATGAATTCTGTTAAGTTGATAAAGCCCAATGTCTGCAAGGTCATTTAAAACTCGTAGAATACAACATTACAAGCAGTGGGAACTAGCATTCCGTCAATAAAATTCCACGACACAAAGGGCAGATTAAAATCGCCAGCCACTAAGACAGAATCAACAGACCTTGACACAGCAAATATAAATTTCAATAGGGAAGAATGTATTAAGTATACAGAAATATCTGACTGGGGCGAAATATAGGACGCAACAAAATATTTGTAAGTAGATAAAAGTTTAAGTCGCACGCAGAGGATTTCAACATCAGAAGAATCATCGAAGTACACTTCTTCAGCAGAGAACCTAGTATGTACGGCGATTAACACGCCTCCACCAACTCTGTTTCGTCGGTCTTTTCTAAAGATCTCATAAGAATCTGCTAATATCTCAGAGTTAAACACAGTTGGTTTCAACCATGTCTCAGTAAAAACCAAAACGTCATAACAGAGTTCATGACTACGGAGAAAAAGATCAACTAGTTTAGTATTTAGACCCCTAACATTCTGATAATAGACGTTGAGGCCATTATGAAAGGTGTCAGACAAATCTAAGACTGCGCGGGAATTTCTACATCTTTTCGAAAACAACGGAAGGGCTTAATGTATACGTTACTGGACCAAAGAGAAGCATTGAAAAGTTTGCTATATTCACTTTCAATCACTCGAACTTTAAAAGCGACTCTCACTAAAGTGTTAATGTCGACATCTCTCTTTACTAACTTAAAACAAGCGACATTAGAAGCAGCAATGCCAAAGTGATCAGAGATGTATTTAACAATACTCTCCTCAGTGACCGATGGCTTAAATGAGGACAAATGAATCCATTTATACCGCACAAATACATCTAATTCAGCATTGTCATTGCTACCACTAACAACGCGCGATTTTTGCGTAATTTCTTTTGAAGCACTCTTTCGTTGTCTGTCAGAAACATCAACAGATGGCACATTTGCATTAACTGCGCTAGCTGCAGCATCTGCATACGATACAGTGCCAGCAGAGCGCGACACTGCACTAGTATTTTTCACATTGTTGGCAATCATTTCAGCATCAGACCTATTGGAATTTTCAGAAGGCGCATTTGAATTATTTTTGTTATTGTTAGCTTTAGTTGATTTAGATGTGGATGCAGTAGATTTAGTTTTAGATGTAGAATTGGAACTAATTGATGTTGATGTATTTCCAGAAGTAGACGTAGTTTTAGACGAATGAGAGACTGTAGAAGATGAGGCGTTTTTAGATGTAGATGTAGATGTAGATGCAGGCGAAGTAGAAGTTGTCTTTGTAGTAGAACTAGTAGAGAGAATTATCGATGTTTGCGGCTGAGTAATAATAGCAGCAGGTTTAGATGTAAGAGTAGTAGTAGGTGCAGGTGATGAAGCATTAGCTCTCAGATTATCGATAGGAGAATTAGAGAACTCCGTGCCAAGCGGGGTAGCGGGAAAATCCATTAGGTTGCTTTGTATTAAGTTGTTGTTATTGGATGCCATGGGGAGAGCAGAAATAAATAGCGCACTATTTCTGACATTCGGACAACCATATGACTCAGCAACATTTAAGTTGTTGTTGGATGACTTCAAAGAGTCCATTATATGATCCTTTAAATAATCGAATTTTTTGGACACAGCATTGGAAATTATGTCAAAACCTTGCCACAAGAATAGCGTTCAAAATATTAGATAGCTTGTCCGGCATGTTCACACACTTTTCACACAAGTAAAGCAAATGCGGGTTAGCCTTGATTAGCTTTACTTCATAGTCCGATATACCCTCACTACAGGCTCTGTGGAAAATCCTCTTGCAGAACGCATTACACGGCACTAGACTATTGTCACCAGATCTGGAAAATAGTTTATTACACTTTCCACAATATTCATCCATTTTTGGCAATTTAAAGTAAAAGAAAAAATAAGAATACGTGAAAATATGAGAGCGATTAAAAAACACGTCCGTATGCGGCGAGAGAATGACATTTATATATAATTGTAACCATTTATTTCATACAACGTGTATTGCACCAATAGTGTCGCGAAGTGAAGCGTGCCCGATATGCAGAAATATTACTCAAGGTAAATATTCTTATCCTATTGATGCAAATATCTTTGCACTTACCTACTTAACTGTTTTGATCGCCAGAAACTGAAACACCTATCATTCATAATTGAATGGCTCGAGGAAGATTGTGGGCTTACCTTGCGTCAGATTAAGCAAAAACTATTCCGCGATTTCGGCGTGGACGTAAGCACTACAACTGTTGGAAATCATCTTGAGGGTATGTGCTATAGTGTTAAAAAAGTGCACACACAACCTACTACGATGAACAGCGAGGCTAATAAGGAAAAAAGGGCCGAATATTTTAGAAAGCTAAATGCCTTCATACAGCAAGGCAAGCAAATAGTATGGATTGACGAAACCAACTTCAATCTGTTTTGTCGATCTACCCGTGGACGATCCAAAGTAGGGAAACGAGCTATTCAAACATTGCCAGCAGCGCGTGGTCCGAATGTACACCTGATATGTGCCATTACGGGATCAAACATACTATCAATGGATTGAAAGCGAGGTCCGTTCACAGCCAGCGGCTGCGGAAATTGGATTTCCACCCTCATTCAAAAGTGGCAGCGGTTGGGCAATACCTTGGAAGAACTGGTAATTGTGTGTGATAACGCGCCTTGCCACTCAGGCATCGAGTCAGCGGTAGCCCAGCACTCCAACAATATGTCACAAGTGCTTCGATTGGGTCCATACTCACCTATGTTGAACCCCATAGAAATATGTAGTATGGTCCAAACTTAAAGTAGATGTAAAGACGACTCTGCGCGTACCTGTTGTGACTGGAGCAGGAGTAGGCGAACAGCGGCTCCAGTATTTAGAAAACGCCATTGATGACGCCAAAACGAAGTTGACGGGAGGGGATTGTGCAAAAGCTGCACAGCACACAACTACATTTCATGCAGATGCACTCGCACTACAAGAAATGACAGTGGGTCAATAAACGAAAAAGATAGATTTTAAAAAATTATTACAGTTCTCATTATTAAGTTACATATTCTCATTTTGAATTTGTGTTTTCTCATTACAAATTTACGTTTTCTCATTATTGGTTTGAAAAGGTGTACAATTCTCATAACAAACTTACGTTTTCTCATTACAAATTTGCAATTTCTCATTATCAGTTACCTTTCCTCATTTTAATTTACGTATTCTCATTACAAACTTACGTTTTCTCATTATTGGATTGAAAAGGTGTAGAACACATGATCGTGAAACGACTAGACCTTAGGAGAAATGACGATCGAGATGAACTGAGAGTATAAAAGCAGCGCAAGCTGAGGAATCGGTAATCAGTTTGATTTAAATACGCTATTAGTTGTGAAGTATAATTTTGAAGTATTACTCCGAAAGTAGTATAAATAAAGACCATTTTGCAAAACTGAATATTGGAGTTATTTATTCGACAGTTCAGCGATTCGAACGTTAGCAGAAGGTGCAAAATAATCGTAATCCCCCAAAATTCGTTACAATTGGTGTCAGAAAAGGAATTGTTGAATAAATTTCAGAGGACAACAAGAACATAGCCAAGTTGAGTGAATTGAAGATTCAGCAACTGAAAAAGTAATTGGAAGCCCGTGGATTGAATACTACTGGCAACAAATCCGAGCTACATAACTAAGGGAAGCTATGGAATGGGAAGGAATTGATGTTGATGAACACACTTTTCATTCTGATGTGGAAGAGTCAACGACTAAAATGGAGGAGAAGATAGACTCCGAATGCATTGGCAACTGTTGACACTAACGCGATACTAGCAGTGCTGAAGTAAATGTCGTCACAAATATCAACCGATATGTCAGCACAGCTCCAAGTACAGAAGACACGTTTAACATCCAAGATGGAATCACAGGATACACTTTTAACCTCCATGATGGAATCACAGGAGACACGACAAGAGGCACGTTTTTCAGAAATGTCGTCACAAATAGCATCCAGGATCGAAGCACAGGAGGCACGTATATCCGAAATGTCGGGACAAATTTCAGCAAAGGTATCACGTTGTTGTTGTTGTAGCAGTGTTTCGCCCCGGTATCATCGCAGATCTCTGTACAACTGGAAGCCCGTATGAACGAAAAAATAATGCAGTTTGAAAACAAAATCGAGGCCGAGGTAGATGCTTTAAAAGGTCGTATACAGGAACCGAAACTAAATCGCCCAGCTGTTTCACCAAGCAGTCCAAATGTAAAAACTGCATCTTATGACGGCTCTGCTCCTTTCCAGGTATTTAAGCTTCAATTTGAAAAGACGTCATCAGTGAATAACTGGAATGCGGAAGGGGGTATTGATTTAAACCACAATTTATCTGGGTGCTAATGGCATTTAGCGCGGTGGTAGTGCTATGGAGTTTTCTGAAGCCATGCTGATGAGGGGCTAGCTGCAAATTTGCTTGGAAATAAGGGAGCAAAATGGCTTCAAGCGTCTTTGCCACTGGCGATAGGAGAGATATCGGACGATACGACTCACCTATGTTAGCTGGTTTCCCAGGCTTTAGTAGCGGGACCACCTTGGCCATTTTCCATTTCTCAGGTATGACAAAGGTGGAAAGAGACAGATTGAAGACATGCGCTAAATATTTGAACCCCTCTTTCCCTAGGTTTTTAAGCATCGGCATGGCTATGCCGTCTGGGCCCACTGCTTTGGATGGTTTAGCACGACCAATGGCGTCCTCAACCTCTTTAGCGGTGATGGTGATTGGTGACGCGCTGAATTTGTGTTTATGTGCGCGTCTATTGGCTCTCCGTCTATCTTTATCGACCGTAGGATGCTGTATATATTGTCGGCAGAAAGCGCTCGCGCATTTTTTCGCGTCCGACAGCACTTTGTCGCCAAAGGCGATAGAAACTTTGTCTTTGTGCTTAGTCGGATTCGATAGGGACTTTACGGTGGACCAAAGTTTACCCACACCCGTAGAGAGGTTACAACCTCTTAGGTGCTCCTCCCATTTCGCCCGCTTGTGTTCATCTACAAGCAATCTGATGCGTTGGTTTATATCCCTTATTTGGGTGTCGCCTGGGTCAAGCTGTCTTATAAGGTCACGTTCTCTCGCTAAGTTTGCGGCCTCCGCCGGGAAGTGGGGCCGGATTTCGGGAATTCTCCCGGCGGGAATGAAATGTGCCGAGGCGGATTTAATGACCTTACGGAAGGCACGCTCCCCTTGGCGGGCATCAGTCGGGATAGGGAGGGCAGCTAGGCGGCTGTAAAGGATTTATATTCTTCCCACTTTCCTTTTTTAAGTTTATGAAAGTGCGTTTTTCAGTGACGATGAAGTCGGCGTTATGCTCAAGCGAAATAAGTATGCGCAGGTGGTCGGATGCCAATGTTACCATCGGCTGCCAGTTGACGCAGTTTACGAGTTCTGCGCTCACGATTGAGATATCTGGCGAGCTGTGACAGCTTCCTACCATACGTGTGGGGGCGTCTCCGTTTATTGTGCAGAACGTCGTTTCTTCTATTTGATCCGCCAACATCTCACCCCTACTGTCCGCCCGCAAGTTTGAATGCCATAGATCATGATGGGCATTGAAATCGCCTAAGATAATGCGATTGTTGCCAGTGAGTAAGGCCCTGATATTAGGGCGGTATCCACTGTGGCAACAGGTGGCAGGAGGGATGTAGATGTTGATGATTTCTAGGTTTGCATCGCCTGACCGGACAGATAGGCCTTGACGTTCTAAGACATTGTCCCTGCGGTCGATGCCAGGATCAAATATATAATATTGCACAGAGTGGTGTATGATAAACGCGAGACCGCCTCCATTTCCGCTCTCGCGGTCTTTCCTGTGGACGTTATACCCAGAGCAGGTCTGCAATGCAGATCTTGCTGTGAGCTTAGTCTCTTGAATCGCAGCAATGCGGATGTTGTGCCGCTTCATGAAATCGACTATCTCCGTAATCTTCCCAGTTAGTCCATTACAGTTAAACTGCAGAATTCTGAAGTGCATAAGGGGAGACGTCGCCACTCTGGGGGTAAGTGACGGGTGACTACGCCTGGGTTGGGGAAGGCCAGGACGCAATTGCTGTTGTGGCCCTAGGACTGGGCGTCCTTGGGCAAGCATTGGGGTACCCGGATGATTTGGGTTTGCGACCTGGCGACATGGCGCGATGAAACCCGTCGGGGGGTTGCCGTCGGGGAGACCAGAACATCTAGGGAAGTGGCACCACCCAAGGCAGGAGCTCCGGCAGGGGCTGTTGCTCAGCATTGCTTCCGACTCTACTACGAAGATTGTAGTTATTAGTGGTAGCAGCTGTTTGAGTTGTTGGCGCCGTGGGCGCGAGCAGCAGCGGGTACTTGTTGTGGCTTGCTGAGCAGCGGGGCTGCTGGAAGGTAGTGGGGGGGGGGCCTACACGTAGACTACGGGACGCCCTTGGGCGTGAACAGCAAGGAGCCACAAAAGATTTATAAAAGTTACGTGGACGTCGAGTTTTGGGATCAAGCCCAGAACAACCTGTCCGATGCAACCATCCCTTGCACGAGACACACTGAACAGAGTATGACCGTCCTAAAAAGATTCTTTTCCGGCAGATGCAGCAGAACCATTTCTCAGGACCGGGGTCAGGAGACGGACCCGGATTGGATTCGATGCCTTCCCGGAGTAAGAGAATATGGAGCAGTCCTGCTGCAAGGAGCTGCTGGGAGGATGACAATTTGTGGGAGGGACGAAACAAATTAGATGGGGTCACACTGAAATGACAGTCCTTGGTCGGGAAAAATCCCGAGTCGCTCCGGTACATAGAACCGACTGCCTTGGGAAGCGTTTACTGACTGTAGATACGGGCGCATCTCATTCCTTACTCCGATCTGATTTCGTCAAGAGGTTGGTAAAGCTATTACATGGAGCAAGATTGCGTACGGTCACTGGCGAGTATAACCAAGTCCAGGGAGAAGTGATATGTGAAATCTTAATTGGGAAGGTCATGGTTCTACACAAATTCATTGTTGTTGTTGTTTTGTTGTTGTAGCAGTGCTTCGCCGCACCTAACAGCCGCGACCGATCACAAATTGTCGTCAATATCCTCTAACGGGAGTCCAAGGAAACTTGCTGTTTCAACGGGGGTGGACCATAATGAAAGGGGTGTTAGAGGCGTTGGTTCCACATTACAATTAAAGAGATGGTTAGTGTCATGTGGGGACACATTGCAAGTGGGGCATACATTTTGTATGTCGGGGTTGATTCTGGATAGGTAAGAGTTTAACCTGTTACAGTATCCAGAACGAAGTTGAGCAAGAGTGACACGCGTTTCCCTGGGGAGTATGCGTTCCTCTTCCACAAGTTTTGGGTACTTTTCTTTGAGTACTGGATTCACCGGGCAATTCCTGACATAAAGGTCCGCCGCCTGTTTGTGGAGTTTACCAAGGGCCTGCTTGTGTTTTTTTGCTTCATACGGCTGGGTTCTCAGGTGCCGTATCTACTCAAAATGCTTACGGAGATGACTCCTTAAGCCCCTAGGCGGTGTTGGCTCATCAATCAGATGTCTGTTTGGATGCCCAGGTTTCTGGGTATTCAACAGGAACTGTTTGGTTAGCATCTCATTTCTCTCGCTGATGGGGAGTATTCTCGCCTCATTATGTAGATGGTGTTCTGGGGACATAAGAAGACAGCCCATGGCGATTCTGAGAGCAGTATTTTGGCAGGCCTGTAGCTTCTTCCAGTGGGTAATTTTTAGGCTTGGCGACCATATGGGTGACGCGTAGCACGTAAATGGCTGGCCAATTGCTTTGTATGTAATAATGTGGGTTTCTTTATCTTTTCCCCAGGTACTGCCAGCAAGGGATTTGAGGATTTTATTACGGCTCTGGATTTTCGGAACAATTGCGGCTGCGTGCTCACAAAATGTAGATCCTGATCAAACGTCACACCCAAGATTTTGGGGTGTAGGAACGTCGGTAGCGTAGTGCCATCGACGTGGATGTTCAAAATGGTCGACATTTGGGACGTCCATGTTGTAAATAAGGTCGCGGAAGATTTAGTCGGTGATAATGCCAGGTTTCGCGAGGCGAAAAAACTGGAGAGATCAGGGTGGTAGCCGTTTATTCTGTTGCAGAGCTCATCACCATTATTGTGCAGTCATCGGCGTATGAAACGATAGTGACTCCTTCTGGTAGTGAAGGTAGCTTAATATGTAGAAATTAAACAAAAGTGGGGATAGGACACCACCCTGTGGCACCCCTTGTTTAATTCTTCTTGGTTTTGATGTTTCGTTTCTAAATTGCACCAATGCCTGCCGACCACCCAGATGATTTGCGGCCCACCTTTTAAGACATGGGGGAAGGGTAGAACCTTCCAGGTCTTGCAGTAACGTGCCATGGTTGACCGTATCAAAAGCGTTTGATAGGTCTAGCGCTACGAGTACTGTTCTATGGTGGGGGGTTTGATTTAAACCGCAATTTATCTGGATGCTGATGGCATTTAGCGCGGTGGTGGTGCTATGGAGTTTTCTGAAGCCTTGATGACGACAGGCTAGCTGCAAATTTGCTTGGCGATAGGAGAGATATTGGACGATACGACTCTCCTATGTTAGCTGGTTCGTTGTGGCAGAGATCGTTGATAAAGTCATATTGGCAGTGGACTTCTTAGTTGACCATGGCATCAGGATCGACATGCAAAGAAGGATTATGCGCTATAAGAACAAGGATGCGCCACTCAACTTCAGTTTGGAGAAGGGTTCAGCAGTAAGCAAGTGCTGGTGGAGGGCATTCCACAAAGACAACAAAAGTCAAAGGCAGTAGATCGGGCAAAGGTTGATGGAACGAATGGGCCAAACAAATCAAAACCGAAGGTACTTGCGAGAAAAAGACTGGCATTGACAAACTTAAATGGACGCGCTTAAACGAAGGAAAGAATTTCCCAGAAAGAATGCAAGGGTGGTTTCAAGCCAGGGCGCACTACTGTTGTGAAACCTCAAAACGATACTGTTTATGCAAAACCAATCCGTCAAGCTCAAGCTCTACGAAGTAGTTCATTGGCCAAACAACAGAGTAGTAAGATGAAACACAGGTACGACAAGAACAATTCGGAAGGTTTCCTGGAGGGAGATTTGGTAGTTCTATACAACCCTCACCGGCGGAAAGGTGCTCCATCAAAATTTCAATGTAGCTGGGAAGGCCCGTACAAAGTTGTGAAGCAGATCAGTGATGTCATCTACCGCATACAAACAATTGGGAAACCACGAAATAGAAGGGTGGTTCATTTGGAGAGTCCAGCAGCGGTTGGATCGAGAGATTTTTCTGATCGGCACGATCAGACTTAGGTGGAGGGCTGTGTGGCGAATATTAGCATCACTATGCTGTTATTAAATAATCACAACAACAAAAACAGCAAGTAGACACTCTTATGTACATGTACACATTAAAGCTGGCACCACTTACGTACATAGAAGGCGACGAAGAATATCTCACATACACATATGTATGTAGTCATCAGCTAAGAGAAGAAGTTATACTCACTCATACACATGCATATGGCTAGAAGAAAAGCATAAACTACAAATATACATGTATATAGCTAGAACACATGATCGTGAAACGACTAGACCTTAGGAGAATTGGCGAACGAGATAACCGAGAGTATAAAAGCAGCGCAAGCGGAGGAATCAGTAATCAGTTTGATTTAAATACGCTATTAGTTGTGAAGTATAGTTGTGAAGTACTACTCCCAAAGCAGTCTAAATAAAGACCATTTTTCAAAACTGAATATTGGAGTTATTTATTTGACAGTTCAGCGATTCGAACGTTAGCAGAAGGTGCAAAATAATCGGAATCCCCCAAAATTCAGTACAATACATAATATTTTCTTAAATTCTACAAATAAAAGTGTGTATTTAATAAAAAATGAATGCAATGGAAACTCACCGTGAATAACCTCCTACATACGTAATAAAAGATTCTAATTCGATACGCGTCTGAAATCGCATACGATAACTTTGCGGCAGTCCAGTGATTTCCAAACAAGCACAAACATTGTCCTTTATACAAATTGCAAATATGTCCTCCACTTTGGCTAATAGTGTCCACTGTAATGAAAACTTATAAATTTTAGTATGATCTAAGCACAAATTTTATTCGCAGCAAATTGTGTTATCGGACAGATAAACCTTAAGAAGACGGTCTTTAATTTTTATAGAATATATCGTTAGCTTAATGTGAAAATGTGCTAAATCACTTTTTTTGAAAAATTGTATTTTAATGCAGTTTTAAAACTGAATTCAAAATACATCGATCACAAAAAAAAAATATTTAAATTTTTCATTTTTACGTGCTGTGGGCAATGATGTGTAAATGTGCTAAGTCGTCAGCTGTTAAAAAAAATGTGCTAAGTCAACCTGTCAATAATATCAATCTGAATTATTAGCCATTTCTTTGTGCGCGCATTTTATTTATTTATTTAATTCATTCAGTCTAAAAGTACATGCTTTGTTGTTGTTGTTGTATTAACGATAAAGACACTCCCCGAAGGCTTTGGGGAGTGTTACCGATGTTGATGGCCCTTTACCGGATATAGATCCGGTACGTTCCGGTAACAAAGCACTATTAAGGTACTACTAGCTCGACCATCTCGGGAACGATTTATATGACCACATTAAACCTTCTAGGCTATCCCGCCCTCCACACTCCCTAGGTCCATGAGGAACTTGGGGTCGGCAGAACCTCGGCTGTCAATGAAACAGGATTCGCCACGGTTGAGTTGACAATTGGGTTGGAGAAGCTATATATTGTGCTGGCAACCTCTTAAGAGGGTTGCGAACACAACCCCTTGACATTGGATATACCCAATTGGGACATGCCTTTGGTGTATGTAAATGCTTTGCGCTGACTATAATCTACTTCAATTCTTACATGTCGATAACTAAATGCTTTCTTACAGACTAGTTAAAAATAGAAAACAATTCAAGCTTAAACTTATAGAAGCTCTTATTAAAATTAATAACACTACTGAATCGATTTGCTCGATGTATAGTCCTAGTTATAGGTTCATTCGTAGCATAATTCGAAATATGAGTTATTTCGATAAATAATCTATTATGCCGTAGATCACGCAGTGGAATATATGGAATGAACAAATTAGATAAATCAGAGCAATTCGTACTAAAGTTTATTACATTATAGGCAAGCATGAGTGAGGTAAAAGTTCTTCTGTCATGCAAAGCCTGAAGACCAAGCAATTTGTCGCTTCCCAAGGCAGTCGGTTCTATGTACCGGAGCGACTCGGGATTTTTCCCGACCAAGGACTGTCATTTCAGTGTGACCCCATTTAATTTGTTTCGTCCCTCCCACAAATTGTCATCCTCCCAGCAGCTCCTTGCAGCAGGACTGCTACATATTCTCTTACTCCGGGAAGGTATCGAACCCAATCCGGGTCCGTCTCCTCACCCCGGTCCTGAGAAATGGTTTTGCTGCATTTGCCAGAAAAGAATCTTTTTAGGACGGTCATACTCTGTTCAGTGTGTCTCGTGCAAGGGATGGTTGCATCGGACAGGTTGTTCTGGGCTTGATCCCAAAACCCGACGTCCACGTAACTTTTATAAATCTTTTGTGGCTCCTTGCTGCTCACGCCCAAGGGCGTCCCGTAGTCTACGCCTAAGCGTATCCCCACTACCTTCCAGCAGCTTCGCTGCTCAGCAAGCCACAACAAGTACCCGCTGCTGCTCGCGCCCCACGGCGCCAACAACTCAAACAGCTGATACCACTCATAACTACTACCTTCGTAGTAGATCTGGTAGCAATGCTGAGCATCAGCCCCTGCCCCCGTCTTCTTCTCCTCCCCTCTTTTCTGGCAGCAATCGTGCAGGTCAGGGAAACAGACTCTTAGTCCCTGCCTCCGTTTGCACCGTCTGCCAGCACAGAATATATAGGTTTGCGACATCCGCTCAATGCAGCTCCTGCCTTGGGTGGTGCCACTTTCCTAGATGTTCTGGTCTCCGCGACGGCAACCCCTCGACGGGTTTCATCGCGCCATGTTGCCAGGTCGCAAACCCAAATCATCCGGGTACCCCAATGCTTGCCCAAGGGCGCCCAGTCCCAAGGCCACAACAGCAATTGCGTCCTGGCCTTCCACAACCTAGGCGTAGTCACCCCTCACTTACCCCTAGAGTGGCGGCGTCACCCCTCATGCACTTCAGAATTCTGCAGTTCAACTGTAATGGACTAACTGGGAAGATTACGGAGATAGTCGATTTCATGAAGCGGCACAACATCCGCATTGCTGCGATTCAAGAGACTAAACTCACAGCAAGATCTGCATTGCAGACCTGCTCTGGTTATAATGTCCACAGGAAAGACCGCGAGAGCGGAAATGGAGGCGGCCTCGCGTTTATTATACACCACTCTGTGCAATATCATATATTTGATCCTGGCATCGACCGCAGTGACAATGTCTTAGAACGTCAAGGCCTATCTGTCCGGTCAGGCGATGCAAATCTAGAAATCATCAACATCTACATCCCTCCTGTCACCTGTTGCCCCAGTGGATACCGCCCTAATATCGAGGCCTTACTCACTGGCAACAATCGCATTATCTTAGGCGATTTCAATGCCCATCACGACCTATGGCATTCAAACTTGCGGGCGGACAGTAGGGGTGAGATGTTGGCGGATCAAATAGACGAAACGACGTTCTGCACAATTAACGGAGACGCCCCCACACGTATGGTAGGAAGCTGTCATAGCTCGCCAGATATCTCAATCGTGAGCGCAGAACTCGTAAACTGCGTCAACTGGCAGCCGATGGTAACATTGGCATCCGACCACCTGCCCATACTTATTTCGTTCGAGCGTACCGCCGACTTCATCGTCACCGAAAAACGCACTTTCATAAACTTCAAAAAAGGAAAGTGGGAAGAATATAAATCTCCAACAGACAGCAGCTTTGCTGCCCTCCCTATCCCGACTGATGCCCGCCAAGGGGAGCGTGCCTTCCGTAAGGTCATTGAATCCGCCTCGGCACATTTCATTCCCGCCGGGAGAATTCCCGAAATCCGGCCCCACTTCCCGGCGGAGGCCGCGAGCTTAGCGAGGGAACGCGACCTTATAAGACAGCTTGATCCAGGCGACCCCCAAATAAGGGATATAAACCAACGCATCAGATTGCTTGTGGACGAACACAAGCGGGCGAAATGGGAAGAGCACCTAAGAGGTTGTAACCTCTCTACCGGTGTAGGTAAACTTTGGTCCACCGTAAAGTCCCTATCGAATCCGACTAAGCACAAAGACAAAGTTTCCATCGCCTTTGGCGATAAGGTGCTGTCGGATGCGAAAAAATGCGCGAGCGCTTTCTGCCGACAATATATAATGCATCCTACGGTCGACAAAGATAGACGGAGAGCCAATAGACGTGCACATAAACACAAACTCAGCGCGTCACCAATTACCATCACCGCTAGAGAGGTTGAGGACGCCATTGGTCGCGCTAAACCATCCAAAGCAGTGGGCCCAGACGGCATAGCCATGCCGATGCTTAAAAACCTAGGGAAAGAGGGTTTCAAATATTTAGCGCATGTCTTCAACCTGTCTCTTTCCACCTTTGTCATACCCGAGAAATGGAAAATGGCCAAGGTGGTCCCGCTACTAAAGCCTGGGAAACCAGCTAACGTAGGTGAGTCATATCGTCCGATATCTCTCCTATCGCCAGTGGCAAAGACGCTTGAAGCCATTTTGCTCCCTCATTTCCAAGCACATTTGCAGCTAGCCCCTCATCAGCATGGCTTCAGAAAACTCCATAGCACTACCTCCGCGCTAAATGTCATTAGCACCCAGATAAATTGTTGAATCAATATCCCCACCATAGAACAGTACTCGTAGCGTTAGACCTATCAAAAGCTTTTGATACGGTCAACCATGGCTCGTTACTGGAAGACCTGGAAGGGTCTACCCTTCCCCCATGTCTTAAAAGGTGGACCGCAAATTATCTGGGTGGTCGGCAGGCATCGGTGCAATTCCGAAACGAAACATCAAAACAAAGGAGAATTAAACAAGGGGTGCCACAGGGTGGTGTCCTATCCCCGCTTTTGTTTAATTTCTACATATCTCAGCTACCTTCACCACCGGAAGGAGTCACAATCGTTTCCTACGCCGATGACTGCACAATAATGGCCACAGGCCCAGGCCCAAGGATTGATGAGCTATGCAATAAAATAAACGGCTATCTCCCTGATCTCTCCAGTTTTTTCGCCTCGCGAAACCTGTCATTGTCACCGACTAAATCTTCCGCGACCTTATTTACAACATGGACGCCCCAAATGTCGACCATATTGAACATCCACGTCGATGGCACTACGCTACCGACTGTCCTACACCCCAAAATCTTGGGTGTGACGTTTGATCAGGATCTACATTTTGGTGCGCACGCAACCGCAATTGTTCCAAGAATTCAGAGCCGTAATAAAATCCTCAAATCCCTTGCTGGCAGTACCTGGGGAAAAGATAAAGAAACGCTCTTGACCACATACAAAGCAATTAGCCAGCCGATTACGTGCTACGCGTCACCCATATGGTCGCCAAGCCTAACAACCACCCACTGGAAGAAACTACAGGCCTGCCAAAATACTGCTCTCAGAATCGCCACGGGCTGTCTTCTTATGTCCCCAGAACACCATCTGCATAATGAGGCGAGAATACTCCCCATCAGGGAGAGAAATGAGATGCTGACCAAACAGTTTCTGTTGAATACCCAGAAACCTGGGCATCCCAACAGACATCTGATTGACGAACCAGCACCGCCTAGGGGCCTAAGGAGTCATCTCCGTAAGCATTTTGAGGAAATACGGCACCTGAGAACCCAGCCGTATGAAGCGGAAAAACACAAGCAGGTCCTTGGTGAACTCCATAGACAGGCGTCGGACCTTTATGTCGGGAATTGCCCGGTGAATCCAGTACTTGAAGAAAAATATCCAGAACTCGCAGAAGAGGAACGCATACTCCCCAGGGAAACGCGTGTCACTCTTGCTCAACTTCGTTCTGGATACTGTAACAGGTTAAACTCTTACCTATCCAGAATCAACCCCGACATACAAAATGTATGCCCTGCTTGCAATGTGTCCCCACATGACACCAACCATCTCTTTAATTGTAATGTGGAACCAACGCCTCTAACACCCCTTTTCCTTATGGTCCACCCCTGTTGAAACGGCAAGTTTTCTTGGACTCCCGTTAGAGGATATTGATGACAATTTGTGATCGGTCGCGGCTATTAGGTGGGGCGAGCATTGCTACAACAACAACAACAACCAAGCAATTTGTGACTGCTGGTATATGATGGCCGTCTGGCCAGTGACTCATATGTAAAGCAATTTTCTAAAAATTTTTGGAACTTTCTCAATTTTATAGAAGTTAGATTCATAGAAAAAATTACATATTATTGAGCAATATTCAATACCATTTCTGACCAAGGATATATAAATTGCCTTCAACGTCATAGGGTCCTTAAAGTCTACTGAACCCAACCATTGCAACAAATTTTGAAACAACGAAATCAATGTGACTAGAAAAAGAGAGTTTGGAGTCAAAAATTACACCCAAGTCTTTACTCTCTTGACAACGATTAAGAGATGCAGCATTTAGTTTGCAGTTGTCTTTATGGAATAAGACACAACACAGCATTTGTTTGAATTTAAAAATAAGTTATTGTCTGCGCACCATCCGGCAAAACAGTCCAGATCAGAACCGTTAGAAATAAAATAAATAAATAAATGTAAGGCGCGATAACCTCCGAAGAGATTTTAGTCCGAGCTTCTCTTCCAATTTACGTCGTGCTCCTTTTTTTTAATTTTTCCTACAAATTGGCGGGACGTGACCTACTTGTTTTATGCCGATTCCGAACGGCATCTGCGAGGCAGATGAGTTTTCACTGAGAGTTTTTCATGGCAGAAATACACTCGGAGTGCTTGCCAAACACTGCCGAGGGGCGACCCCGCTTAGAAAAATTTTCTTCTAATTGAAAACCCTTATTTCTAAAATTTTGATGTTGTTTTGCCCGGGGTGTGAACCCATCACACCACGGTGGCCGCCAATAGTTAGAAATAGTTTGACAAATAAATAGTATTTTTTGTGAAATATATAGTTTTAGTGTTATATTTCAATCATTAAAGGGGAGGAGTGATGGGGAAACATATTGAGTAAAAAGTGCTAAGTCAGGAGAAAAAATTAGTTTTGAGTGAGGAAATTGTGCTAAGTCATAAAATAGCTGCTGGGTTAGCATACATGATTTTTATTTATCTTTTTCAAAGCTTCTACACTCAAAAGTATTGCAACTAAGGTATCCTCATTCACAGTTTTGAAAAAAAGGTTATTTCAAAAATTAAGCTAACGATATATAAAAATATTTTAAGAAGTTTCATCACTTACTACTTCTTCCTTTACCGTTATTACTGTTTTGATCATTTCCCCAAAAAAATATCTAAAACTATACTATATCGACTGCTGAGTGGAATAGCACCCTATCGTGGCTTCCGTTTCGAAAACGCCCTTTCTCAGAACACTTTTAGAAAACAAAGATAACAAGAATTTCTTTGAACAACGCCCTACCTCAGAATTTTATTCAAAAAGCTTGGTTTCGGAATTTTATTAAAAAATGCCATAACTGAGCATAAATTCAGTACATGAAAAACATGTTAGAGAGGGCGTTCTTCAACTGAATTTCGAAACAGGGCGATTTTAAAACATTTCCTGACGTACGGTGTTTTTGAAAAATATTACGATATAGGGCAGTGGACATAGGATGATATTCCATGCAGCAGTTGATATGTACGGCGAGCAAATAAGCTACGTACCAAATTTTAACCTACTAAGTTTGGATTGGTATATTTACATAGTAAAGCATTCCAGAAGCAAGAGGCGACAAACATTTACAGACTAAAGGTTAGAGGGGTAAAAAAATCGGGCTTGCAACTGAGTGCACTGGATTCATATCCGACAAATTACTTCCTTTATCGGTTACAGCAACGAGAACAGCATGCTATGGTAACTTTGATTTCCACCAAAAAAAAACCTAGGCATATTAAATCAAAATGGTATTAACATCATCCCTCGAACAAATAATCAGCCCAATTGTAAATATTCCCTCGGAATTTTGTTCTCGCGGATTCTTTTATTCTCGCGTAAAAATTCCTACAACTCTTTTCTCCGAGGGAGAACAATAATTGGGGAATAGGAATTTCGAATTTTCGAAGTCAGCTGTTTTGCCAATTGAAATTTCGTTGCGCATTTCTTATTTTGTTAAAAAAAATCAAAAGTTTAATTATTGATGCGAATTTGTTTGAAATTAAGAAATGAAGTATAAACATTACACACTACTGAATTTCATATTGTGACGAATATTACCATCTCTAAGCTGTTACTAAGTAAATGCACACAACAAAAACATTAAAGGAAGCTACAAACACATTAATCATCATTTACGCACATACATACAAGGCAACGAAGAGATAACTCACACACAGATGTAGTCATCAGTCGAAGTAGTACTCTCATATACACACGCATATGGCTATGCGAGAGGCTATGAACTACAAATACACACGCATATAGCTGGTAACCAAGTAGAAGATTCTAGAAGAAGAAACGTGTAGACATTTGGGGCAGAGAGTATAAAAGCAGCACAAGCTGAGTAGTCAGTAATCAGTTTGGTTTAAGCACGCTATTGGTTGCGCAGTATAAGTGTTATTTTGAAGTACTTTCAAAGTAGTCTAATAAAGACCATTTTGCATTATTGAATATTGGAGTTATTTATTCAACAATTTAGCGATACGAACGTTGGTAGAAGGTGTAAAATAAGTGGACTTTCCCTAAATAAATGTGGTATTCACTGAAATGAGTAATGAATTGGTGCCACAGCAACATCAACAGAGGAACATACGGAGAAGAATACGGCGGGATAACACAAATCCGCTGGAGTTGCCTGCTTCCATTCAGCAAAGCAATTTTGTGGCGGCTAAGTCGAGTTGAATTCGTCTTTCGTCCTATGCCAAAATCTATTTAAGTCTTCTTACAGTATCCTTGGCATATTCTGGATGGCTGCATCAAATATACCAAGAGCTCTGCCGTTGCTTATGATATAATTTTCGACTTAAAATAAAGAATATTGTGGTAGAATGTACATATTGTAACGAATTTGCTGCAAATCCTCTTATTTGCAATCCTCTGCTAAGTTCAAATCACTAAGCTGTTGAATAAATAACCCCAATTTGTAATAATGCAAAATGGCCTTTATTAAAGTACTTCACAATAACACTCAAACTGTGCAACGAATAGCTTGCTTAATAACCAAACTGATTGATAGCTCAAATCAAACTGAATTCCAGCGCCTCTACATCTGCGGCCTTTTATACTCTCTGGTTTCCTCGTTCGCATCTTCTAGAATCTACTAGCATTGTCCATGAGCTCTCAAACTTCTCAGCTATAACTAAAATTGCACAATTTTATACATCTTCTAGGCGCTTCCAGAATCTACTAGTCCAGTAGCTCTCAAACTTCTCAGCTGTAACTACAATCGCACAATTTTATAGTTTTTCTCATTGCATACTTATAGGAGTATCTCAGATATATGCATGTGTTAGTGCATTGACTCTCCGCTGCTCGTATACGTACATGGTACATATATGTAGACGCAGTTATTGTTTCGTTTATGTAGATACATAATGATTGAATTATTGATGTGCATCCACGTCACTGCTTAGCATCGGATTAGAGACGGCAGCACTCCTTAGTTTTGCTAATATTCGTAACACTGCCCTCCACCTAAGTCTGATCGTTCCGATTAGACAAATGTCTCGATTTAACCGCTGCTAACCTCTCCAAATGAACCACTTTCATTTTGGTTCGTGGTTTGCCAATGGTTTGTATGCGGTACACTACATCGTTGATCCGTTTTACAACTTTGTATGGGCTTTCCCAGTTACACTGCAATTTCGGGGACAAACCTTTTTTTCGTTGTGGGTTGTATAGCAGCACCAAATCTCCTTCCTGAAACCCTTCCGAATTAATTGCTTTATCGTACCTCGCTTTCATCTTGTCACTCATAATCTTTGCTCGTTGCCTTACCAGATCGTGTATCTCTCTCAGCTCTTCTTCCAAGACACCAGTGGATTTCTTGACATTCCTCTCCACATCGGCATCTATCCCATACTTCAAATCAGCTGGCAGACGAAGGTCATTGCCAAAAATTACCTTTGCGGGAGTTTGGCCCGTTGTGTCATGTACTGCCGATCGGTAGGCCATCAAGAATAATGATATGTGTGTATCCCAGTCCTTATGGTACTTGTCTACTACTTTCCTTAAATGCTCCTCCAATGTTCTATTGAAGCGTTCCACCATACCATCGGACTGAGGATGCAATGCTGTTGTCTGTGTTTTTCGAATGCCCAACTTCTGGCACATTTCTTGGAACACAGCTGATTCAAAATTCCTGCCTTGGTCAGAATGTAACTCCATTGGTACACCATACCTTGCAACCCATTCGTTTTTAACCACTTCTGCTACTGTTTCTGCTTCTTGGTTTGGGATTGGGTATACCTCTGGCCATTTACTGAAATAATCCATAACCACCAGTACGTATTTTTTTCCGCGGTTGCTAGTAGGAAATGGACCTGTGACATCGATGGCGATCCTTTCAAACGGTGCACCTGAAATATACTGCTTCATCTGGCCATAACTTCGGGTTTTGGGCCCTTTTGCTCTGTTGCATACCTCGCAGTTGGCAATCCACTCGGTGACCGACTGACGGCAACCAACCCAATAGAATCTCTGCTTAATTTTCTCGAGTGTCTTCGTGATTCCAAGATGACCTCCACTTGGACCATTGTGCAGCTCGCTGAGCACGTCAGGAATCCTCTTTCTGGAAACAACTATCAGTTTCTTCTTGCATTGACCATCCTCACTCTCCCATACTCGATGTAAGCAACCGGATATCAATTCTAAACTGTTCCACTGTGCCCAATATGACTTCGCAATGGGACTCTCTGCTGACATCTCCTCTTTGCTTGATCTTTCGTTTCGTTCGAGCCCTTGCATAACATGTGACAGATCTGTATCTTTTAGCTGACACTTTCTTAGTTGTTCCTTTTCCCATTCATCCGTACATGTTATAGTCATTAGCCGGACATCTATAATGTCTTCTTTAGCCTCGGCCTTTGAACAGTGCTTGCATTCCAAACTACATGGCCTTCGTGACATTGCATCGGCATTTCCATGGGTACTACCTTTTCGATGCTCAATGGAAAAGTCATAGCTTTGTAGTCGCTCGATCCACCGTGCCAATTGTCCTTCCGGATTACGGAACTGCAGAAGCCATTTCAACGCTGCGTGATCTGTCCTGACACGGAATCGCTGGCCGTAGAGGTATTTGTGAAAATGTTTAATGCACTCTACCAATGCCAACAGCTCTCTCCGTGTAACGCAATAGTTCCTCTCTGGTTTTCCAATTGAACGGCTGTAATATGCAACTACCTTCTCTTGTCCATCGACCAGTTGTGATAAAACGCCTCCTATAGCATATCCGCTCGCATCTGTATCTAGAATAAACGTTGCTCCTGGAATCGGGTATGCCAACATTGGGGCAGTGCACAATCGCTCTTTCAATGTTTGGAAAGCTACTTCTTGCTCCATTCAAAAGCTTTATTTTTTCTTGTTAGCTCGTGGAGACTATGGACTACGCTGGCAAAATTTGGTACAAATCGGCGGTAATATGTGCACAGCCCAAGGAAACTTCTCAATTCATGCAGATTCTGTGGTCTTGGCCAATCCTTTACTGCCTCTATCTTTTCATTCGCTGTACAGACACCTTCTGTCGTTACCTTGTGGCCCAAATAATTTACTTCCTTTTTAAACAGCGTACACCTTTTGGGACTTAACTTCAGACCAGCGCCAGCTATTCTATGGAAAACTTCCTCCAAGTTCTTAAGATGTTCATCAAAATTCTTGCCCAATACGATGATGTCGTCCAGGTACACCAAGCATGTTTTCCAATGTAGTCCTTTCAGTACCTGGTCCATGAGTCTCTCAAAAGTAGCTGGTGGATTACAAAGTCCAAAAGGCATCACTGTAAATTGCCAAAGACCATCATCGACACTGAAGGCTGTTTTCTCTTTATCTTCCTCCTTCCCCTCCAATTGCCAGTAGCCGCTTTTCAAGTCCAGCGTGGAAAACCATTTCGTACCAGATAGCGAGTCCAGAGTGTCGTCAATTCTTGGCAATGGGTAGCTATCCTTTTTCGTTACGTCATTCAACTTCCGGTAGTCCACGCAAAACCCCATTTTTCCATCCTTCTTCTTTACAAGTACTACCGGTGAACTCCATGGACTAGCTGATGGTTCGATGACGATGAATGATTTGACTCACAACTTCCCGCTTGGCCAGTGGAACACTACGTGGAGCTTGACGGATCGGCCTCGCATCTCCAGTGTCAATTTGATGTTTCACAACGTTGGTGCGGCCTGGTTTAGAATCATCCTGGTCAAATATGTTCGCGTACTTTAGGAGCAGTTGTTTTGCCTTACTCTGATATGCTTCCTCTAGCCCCTGCGTCCATGCCGTGATGTCATTTGAAAGATCAGTATTACTAGCTGAAACGTGTTCCTGGAGCTGTTCACAGTTAATAACTACTTCAGCCTCTTGTCATCTTCCCAAAATAGCTCCTTTGGTCAAATTGAATGGTGACTTGACCTCATTTAGTACTCTTACCGGAATACGTCCATCTTGTTTTGTCATAGCCAGGGTTTTTCCTACAAGTATGTTCAGTGCTGATTTATTTGCTGCTTCGACAACCCACAATTTGTTTGTCCCACAATATCCATCAACCTTTGCCCAGATGACTGCTTCTGATTTTGGTGGTATTTGCTGACTCTCTTCCACCAGCACTCGTTTACTGCTGTAGCCTCTCTCGTAGCCGAAATTAAGTGGCACATCCATGTTCTTATTCGCATCGTCTTGCTTTGCATATCGATTTTGATGCCTTGGTTGATTAAGAAGTCCCTTCAATTATGATTTCATAAACAATACCTGCCACTATAAAATTGTGAAGTACCGTGACGTTCCCAATTGCTACTTCACATTCTACTTCTCCAATTACCTGGGTGTCCTCTCCCGTGGCTGTACGTAATCTTGCTCCAAGCAATGGTCTTATCTTCTTGTTGACTAAATATGATCGAATGATGGAATGGGATGCACCCGTATCTACAGTCAGTAAACGTTCCTTTCCATCCACATGTCCTCCGACAGTAAGATTGCTTGACCTTCTTCCAATTTGCGAGATAGAGATTATGGGGCATTCAATTGAGGGAGCCAGCTGTCGCCCCTTGCGGCTGACTCGCTTTAGTTTAACGATTGAGTGGATTTGGAGATTTGCTCGTCTCCTTCAGCTCTGCGTTTACGGCCACCCACATTGTTGGAACTATTGGAATTGCTACTGCAATGACGTGCAATGTGACCTGGGTTACCGCACTTGAAACATTTCATAACTCCGGCATTTTTCTGTTGTGATCCCTTCAGAGCTTTCAAAATTGTATCTACCCACTCTGGCCTTTCTACTTCCACACGATGAGCTTTGTATGCTGGTTTACTCAATAATGACGCCGGTTCCTGAGTCAATGCATGGGATACCGTTTCAGAAAATGTTTGCTTTGGGTTCGCGTATGTGGCTCGCTTCGTTTCGACGTCCCGTATGCCATTTATAAAACTCTGAATCTTCACTCTTTCCGTGTATTCCACGGGTGCATCCGCATTTGCTGCAAGATGAGCCAATCTTTCAATGTCCGAAGCAAACTCCTGCAAAGTCTCGTTAGCATTTTGGTAGCGGTTTTGCAATTCTATTTGAAATATCTGTTTCCTGTGTTCGCTTCCGTATAGCCGTTCTACAGCAGCCATCAATGCGTCATAACTGTTCGTACTCTGGAATAGTCTGTAAGATTTCGGCAGCTGGTCCTTTCAATGCTACGAAGAGTGCGGCAACTTTATCTTCCACATTCCAGTTGTTCACTGCTGCGGTCTTCTCAAACTGTAGCTTAAAGACCTGGAAAGGAACAGAACCGTTAAAGGATGGTGTTTTTACCTTTGGATTACTCGCTGAAACTGCTGTACGATTTAGTTGTAACTGCTCGATACGTCCTCTCAAAGCATCCACCTCGGCCTCAATGTTATCCTGTCGACCACTGAAGCCCTCATGAAACTGGGTTAGTTTTCTTCCATATGCGCTTCCAGTTTAGATGATATACGGACTTCCTGCTCTTCTAGTTGTGTGGAGATCTGGGATGATATCTGTGCTGAAATTTGTGCTGACATTTCCGAAATACGCGTTTCTTGTGCTTCAATCCTTGATGTTATACGTGTCTCTTGGGATTCCATCTGTGATGACATATACGTTTTCTGTTCTTCTAGTTGAGATGACATACGTTTTCTGTTCTTCCATCTTGGATGTTAAACGTGTCTCCTGCGATTCCAGCTGAGATGCCACTGTCGATGTTTGAGCAGTTATTCAGCCAATATCATGTTCAAGTCTGTGCTCGTAACTGTCTGCGATGTTTCGTTTTTCTCTTCAATTTTTGTTGTTGTTTCGTCCCCATCAGGATAAAAGACAAACTCGTCCACATCAATTCCTTGCGACTCCATTACCTCTCGTAGCCGTGCTTGAAGTTGGATCTTATTGCCAGTTGTATTTAATCCACGGTTCTCCAACTCCTTTTTCAGTTGCTGGATCTTCAATTCACTGAACTTTGCCATGTCCAAGTTGTATTCCCAATCTTCGGAATTTATTCAACAATTCCTCTTCTGACACCAATTGTAACGAATTTGCTGCAAATCCTCTTATTTGCAATCCTCTGCTAAGTTCGAATCACTAAACTGTTGAATAAATAACTCCAATTTGTAATAATGCAAAATGGCCTTTATTAAAGTACTTCACAATAACACTCAAACTGTGCAACGAATGGCTTGCTTAATAACCAAACTGATTGATAGCTCAAATCAAACTGAATTCCAGCGCCTCTACATCTGCGGCCTTTTATACTCTCTGGTTTCCTCGTTCGCATCTTCTAGAATATACTAGCATTGTCCATGAGCTCTCAAACTTCTCAGCTATAACTAAAATTGCACAATTTTATACATCTTCTAGGCGCTTCCAGAATCTACTAGTACAATAGCTCTCAAACTTCTCAGCTGTAACTACAATTGCACAATTTTATAGTTTTTCTCATTGCATACTTATAGGAGTATCTCAGATATATGCATGTGTTAGTGCATTGACTCTCCGCTGCTCGTATACGTACATGGTACATATATGTATACGCAGTTATTGTTTCGTTTATGTAGATACATAATGATTGAATTATTGATGTGCATTCACGTCACTGCTTAGCATCGGCTTAGAGACGGCAGCACTCCTTAGTTTTGCTAATATTCGTAACAATATTTTAGCACAAATTTGTACAAAAAAGTGTTTCTCTTAAAAGAACCAATTTACTTGAACTATTTTGATGCATTCACTTAATTTAACAAGTGAAAAAAACTACTAAGAAATGGCAGAGAAATCTCCCTCTAACTCACATTCATAATACCTACTTTTCTCCCATAACCGGTTTCCGCTTTTTCGAATATTGTTCAGAATAAGAGGAAAGGGAGAAGTGAAAAAGCACATAAGGAATTTTTATTTAGAATACTAGGAATGGGAGAAGGAAAAAAACCCGCAAGGAATTTTTGTGTTGAATCGGGCTGAACATTTTATAGATAAAAATCCTAGATAAAACGAAAGTTTCAAATAAATAAATTATCAGTAATATTAGAAGAATTAGAAGGTGGCGCCCTGTCCCCACATCTGTTTAACTTGTACACATCAAAGCTCCCTGTGGTGTCCTTATTTAATAAATTAATTTGTTCAAGTTATATTGAAATAAAAGAAATTATTCATTTGAACACATATTCTTAAACAAACACAAAATTCATAACATGTATTTATGAATTAGAGTATTTAGTTATAAATTGAAGTTATTATATGATTAAATAAAATACATTCATGCAACAGTGAGTGAGTGTCATAATCTACTCACGATCAGTGTTGCCATTTTAGCTTTTTATACCCAGCTGTACTTGTACACAGGGTATTATAACTTTGATTGGATAACGGTTGATTGTACAGGTATAAAGGAATCGAGATATATATAGACTTTCATATATCAAAATCATCAGTATCGAAAAAATTGATTGAGCCATATCCGTCCGTCCGTCTGCCCGTTAACACGATAACTTGAGTAAATATTGAGATATCTTCACCAAATTTGGTACACGAGCTTATCTGGACCCAGAACAGATTGGCATTGAAAATGAGCGAAATCGGATGATAAACACGCCCACTTTTTATATATATAACATTTTGGAAAACACAAAAAACCTGATTATTTAGTAAATAATACACCTAGAATGTTGAAATTTGACGTGTGGACTGATATTGACTCTTCTTAAAAATTTGAAAAAATTTTTTTAAAATGGCCGTAGCACCACCCACTTGTGATCAAATCAATTTTACAAATATTAATCATAAATCAAATATCGTTAAACCTATCGTAACAAAATTCGGCAGAGATGTTGCCTTTACTATAAGGAATGATTCGAAGAAAAATTAACGAAATCGGTTAAGGACCACGCCCACTTTTATATAAAAGATTTTTAGAAGGGTCGTGGGCGAATAAAATAAGCTATATCTTTGCGAAAAAGAGCTTTATATCAATGGCATTTCATTTCCCAAGTGGATTTAAATAAATACGAAAAACTTAAATTTTAAAAAATGGGCGTGGTACCACCCCTTTTATGACCAAGCAATTTCCTGTTTCGGGAGCCATAACTCGAAGAAAAATTAGTTCAGAATAGAACCATATGTATATGTATTATTGCGCATCCTTGTAACACTATTAAGCACACAAAACAAACAACAACAGCATTTCAAGTGTACAGCTGGGTATTTAATGTTCGGTTTCACCCGAACTTAGACTTCCTTACTTGTTTCAAGCTAGATTTAGCTTTTTTCTCCGTTTAGCTTGAAAAGTTGCGATTTAGCTTTATGTTTTTGTTGTTGTTGTAGCGATAAGGTTGCTCCCCGAAGGCTTTGGGGAGTTTTATCGATGTGATGGTCCTTTTCCGGATACAGATCCGGTACGCTCCGGTAACACAGCACCATTAAGGTGCTAGCCCGACCATCACGGGAACGATTTATATGACCACATTAAACCTTCAAGGCCATCCGTTCCTCCCCACCCCCTAGTTCCATGAGTAGCTTGGGGTCGCCAGAGCCTCGTCTGTTAGTGAAACAGGATTCGCCGCGGATAGGTGAGGTTGACAATTGGGTTTGGAAAAGCTATATATTGCGCTGGCAACCAGGGTTGCGCTACACAGCCCCTTGAATCTGGTATTTTCGTCGCTTCTTACGACAGGCATACCTAGCGCGGATATATTCTCACCCCCTAACCCGCTGGGGTTAAGCTTTAAAAGCTTTATGCTTTTCTTTAACTTTTTTTTAGCTTGTTCTTGTTGTTTTAGAAAATCTAGATAAAAAGTTTTATGCAGATTCAATTTTAAGAACATTGATTTAAAAAAATTAAGGGGAACAGATAGATAATGTTGGCATTATGGTAGGCGTAGTAACTTTATTAAGGCAACATCAACCTTTTATCATTTTCGTTCTGTGTGTTTGCCACTCGATTCTATGACTGTTTCATCTGCTTCGAAACCGATTCTGAGCGAAACATTTAACTGGGTTTCTAAATCCACATATATACAAAAGGGCTATGCAATGATACATATATGGTGCGTAAAACGACGGACTCGACCCGTTGCAAATCGCATCGACACGAATGGGAAAACTCCTTGTTTTTCTGTACTTATGTATGCCAACAGGCATACTATTTATTTGAAAGATACCGTTGTGTGTAAGGCTTATAACTCATATAAAGTACAACTTACGTAAGGAATTATTATAAGCCATGCGGTAGAATAAAACACCTTTATTATAAGGCTTATGGGCCAACAAAAATAAGTCTTACTTACATAAGGCCTTATTAAAAGAAACTACTCGCGGTATTAGGACCTTTTATATAAGGCTTATATATATATAGCCCACCCAAAATCAGGCTTACATAAGCTGTTATAATACCAAGGTTGAATAAGAATTGGTGTACCATAGTATAACCTTATTATAAGTTTAATTGCACATATAAATTTGCTTGGACTTATAATATGACACCATCTGACTTCAAATTCCTTTATTCATATTCATGTTGTTGTTCATGTTGTTGTATTTACGATAACGACACTCCCCGAAGCCTTTGGGGAATGTTATCGATGTTGGTGGTCCTTTGCCGGATATAGATCCGGCACGTTCCGGTAACAAAGCACCATTAAGGTACTAGCCCGACCATCTCGGGAACGATTAATATGACTACATTAAACCTTCTAGGCCATACCGCCCTCCCCACCCCCTAGTTCCATGAGGAACTTGGGACAGTCAAAGCCTCGCCTGCTAACTATGTACATGATATTTGTAACAGGATTCCTCTCGCCAGCCCCGAAAGCATCATGAAAATAAAACACATACGAAAAACTGGAAAGAGGTTCTCAGACAGTGCGGAATGTAGAGTTTACATCTTTCATGGGTGCTTTAAAAGGACAAAAAGTAGATTTCCTTATTGAAAATAGTTTTATCGGCGTTCTTATTTTGCAAATAAAAAACCATTTACCTCAAACATATTACGAAAACTTATAGACTATAGTGGCGTTTTATTTGTCATGTATCCCTTTTAAATTAAAACACAGATAGCATCTGCTAACTATTTATTTTTTATTTTTTATGAAATTGGAGTAAAAATTAATTCGAGTTTTTTATTCTGTTATATCTTTTATGAATAAAATTAACAAAACGCATAAAAAGTTGCCTTAAACTTTTAGCTTTTTTTTCTTAGCCTTAAAATTCTTATTTAGCCTTTCTTAGTTTTTTATTTTTGTAAATCTAGCCTTTTAGCAATTTGAAATAATTAGCTAAGAAACTTCGAAATGCCCTTCATAAAGGCTGCTTAAACTAGATTTCTTATTTTAGCCTTAACAAAATCAGTTTGCATGATTTTAAACAAGTGGGCATATATATTTTATCGAAGTAATGTGATGTGATAAGTTAGACCTAAAATTTAGAAACAAAAACTTCAATTCAATTAATAATTCTGAAAAGAGGCCAATTCTGAAGGAGTTGCCCCCAAATCTTCCTTAAAATAAGAACGGGTGTAACCGAACATACCTAGGGTAACCCTGGAATGTGTTTGTATGACATGGGTATCAAATGGAAGGTATTAAAGAGTATTTTAAAAGGGAGTGGGCCATAGTTCTATAGGTCGACGCCATTTCGGGATATCGCCATAAAGGTGGACCAAGGGTGACTCTAGAGTGTGTTTGTACGATATGGGAATCAAATGAAAGGCGTTAATGAGTATTTTAAAAGGTAGTGGGCCTTAGTTCTATAGGTCGACGCCTTTTCTAGATATCGCCATAAAGGTGGACCAGGGGTGACTCTAGAATGTGTTTGTACAATATGGGAATCAAATGAAAGGTATTAGTGGGGGTTTTAAAAGGGAGTGGGCCTGAGTTGTATATGTGAAGGCCTTTTCGAGATATCAACCAAAATGTGGACCAGGGTGATCCAGAACATCATCTGTCGGGTACCGCTAATTTATTTATATATGTAATACCACGAACTGTATTCCTGCCATGATTCCAACGGCTTTTGATTTCGCCCTGCAGAACTTTTTCATTTTCTTCTACTTAATATGGTAGGTGTCACACCCATTTTACAAAGTTTTTTCTAAAGTTATATTTTGCGTCAATAAACCAATCCAATTACCATGTTTCATCCCTTTTTTCGTATTTGGTATAGAATTATGGCATTTTTTTCAGTTTTCGTAATTTTCGATATCGCAAAAGTGGGCGTGGTCATAGTCGGATACCCGCCATATTTTATACCAAGATAAAGTGAGTTCAGATAAGTACGTGAACTAAGTTTAGTTAAGATATATCGATTTTTGCTCAAGTTATCGTGTTAAGGGCCAAGCGGAAGGACATACGGTCGACTGTGTATAAAAACTGGGCGCGGCTTCAACCGATTCCGCTTTTTTTCACAGAAAACAGTTATCGTCCTAGAATCTAAGCCCCTACCAAATTTCACAAGGATTGGTAAATTTTTGTTCGACATATGGCATTAAAAGTATTCTAGACAAATTAAATGAAAAAGGGCGGAGCCACGCCCATTTTGAAATTTTCCTTTATTTTTGTATTTTGTTGCACCATATCATTACTGGCGTTGAATGTTGACATAATTTACTTATATACTGTAAAGATATGCAATTTTTTGTTATAATTTGACTTAAAAAAAATTTATTTTTAAAGTGGGCGTGTTCGTTTTTATTTAGCATATATATATAGGAATAAGAGTAACGCTCTTGCCAAATTTCATCATGATATCTTCAACGACTGCCAAATTACGGCTTGCAAAACTTTCAAATTACCTTCTTTCAAAAGTGGGCGGTGCCACGCCCATTGTCCAATATTTTACTAATTTTCTATTCTACGTCATAAGGTCAGCCCACCTACCAAGTTTCATCGCTTTATCCGTCTTTTGTAATGAATTATCGCAGTTTTTGGTTTTTTCAAAATTTTCGATATCGAAAAAGTGGGCGTGGTTATAGTCCGATTTCGTTCATTTTAAATAGCGATCTGAGATGAGTGCCCAGGACCTACATACAAAATTTCATTAAGATACCTCAAAATTTACTCAAGTTATCGTGTTTACGGACGGACGGACGGACATGGCTAATTAAATTTCTTTTTTCGCCCAGATCATTTTGATATATAGAAGTCTATATCTATCTCGATTAGTTTATGCCGTTACGGATTACCATTATGCGAACAAAGTTAATATACTCTGTGAGTTTTGCTCAGCTGAGTATAATTATTGACAGTTCCTCTGACCAATTGTTTGGATTACTACGAACAATAATGGAAGCATTTAGCTGACGATGAAACCTTTCTGTCATTCCATTCGCTTGCGGATGGTATGTAGGAGTTGTTATTAACTAACTTCAAACATAATTTGCCATTTCACGAAAAATGTTTGAAGTAAATTGTAGGTTCACCTTGGTCACTCGTTGTTGTTATTGTTGTTGTTGTTGTACCGATAAGGACACTCCCCGACAATCTCGGGAACGATTTGTTATGAGCACATAGACCTTCTAGGCCATTCCGCCCTCCCACCCCCTAGATCCATGAGGAGTTCGGGGTCGCCAGAGCCTGTTAATGAAACAGGATTCGCCACGGATAGGTAAGGTTGACAATTGGATTTGGATAAGCTATGTATTGCGCTGGTAACCTGAAAGGGCTGCGCTACACAAACCCTTTGAATCCGGTATTTTAGTCGCCTCTTATGGCAGGTATACCTACCGCGGGTATATTCTAACCCCCTAACCCGCTGGGTCTTCGTCACTCGTTATATGATATGGTACACCAAAACGTGGGATATATTGCTTAATAAACTTTTAAACAATAGATTTTGCTGTAGCCTTTCTTAAATGATACGCTTCAGGCCATTGCGTTGTTAAAATATAACGAAATCTATTCGACATTGGTAACGGACCGACTATACGTGTATATACATATATGACTAATTCTTCCTTTAGGAATTCCTATTTTTATAATTGGAGAATTAAAATGCTTATAAATCTTTGAAATCTGACATTTAATATATTTTGGTAACTCATTTACTTTTTTCTCATAAAAGGCCAGAAGTATTTGGAGGTTATGAGTCGTCGTGTAGCCTTGATACCTGGGTGGCTAATATTATTACAAATACCTCTTTCCCTAAACTGTTTGGAGTATAAGGTCTGGGTTTCTCAATATACTCTTCACAATAAATGGTTAAATTCGAAAACGGTGTTTTGACTTTTACTATTTTATACGAATATTGTGAGTTTTGAATAAGACTTTTTAATTCATAATTTTTTCAATTCTTAAGATTAAGTTCCTGTACTAGTACATCAATCTCTGAGATTCTCTAAAGTGCCTCTGCGACAACATTATCTTTCCCAGAAATATGCGGAATATTGTTAGTTAATTGTGATATATACTCGAGATGCCTAATTTATTTATTTATTAGTCTACAAATTTAACAATTAATCAGAATAAATAAATAAACTTTTTAAATAATATATTGTTATCTTTTTATAATGCTCATGTATTGATGCGCTCAGTTCAAAGAAAATATTGTAACGAATGTTAGCAGCACTAAGCGATGCTATCGTCTCTAAGCGATGTTAAGCAGTGACGTGAATTCACATCAATAATTCAATCATTATGTATCTACATAAACGAATAAATAATTGCGTCTACACATATGTACGTATACGAGCAGCGGAGCGGCAATGCACAAACACATGCATATATCTTATCTGAGTTGTGACAAGAGAGAGCAATAATTTGTGCACGTAGTTGTGGCTGGCGATTTTGTAGCCGAAACTAACTAGTAACTTCTGGAAATCGAAGAGCCTAGAAGTATGCAGCGTAAACTATAAAAGCGGGGCAGGCGAGTAAGAAGTAATTCAGTTTGAATCGAGCTATCAATCAGTTTGATTATTAAGCCAGCGAGTAGCAAAGTATACGTGTGATTCTGAAGTACTTTAATAAAGGCCATTTTTCCATTCTTCAATATTGGAGTTATTTATTCAACAGTTTAGTGATTCGAACTTAGCGGAGGATTGCAAATAAGAGGATTTGCAGCAAATTCGTTACAATTGGTGTCAGAAGTGGGATTTGTTGAATTGAAGATCCAGCAACTAAAGAAGGAGTTGGAGAGCCGTGGATTGAATACAAGCGGCGTTAAACTTGAACTTCAGGCACGGCTACGAGAGGCAATGGAAGGAAAAGGAATTGATGTGGAAGAGTATGACTTTCATCTTGATGGCGAGGAAATAACAAAAATGGAAGAAACACCGCAGACAATGGCGAACATAGACTTGAACATGATTTTGGCTGCAATATCTGCTCAAACATCGACAGTGGCTTCTCAACTGGAATCGCAAAGGACAGATATAACATCTCAACTAGAAGAACAGAAGACGTATATGGTATCCCAGATGGCATCACAAGAAACGCGTATGTCAGAAATGTCGACACAGATTACATCGAAGATGGAAGCACAAGAGGCACGGATATCCGAAATGTCGGCTCAAATTTCAGCACAGATATCATCGCAGATCTCTGCTCAACTGGAAGAGCAAGAAGGACGTATTTCCTCGAAGTTGGAGGCGCAAGATACAAAAATTTTACAGTTTAAAGAAAAAATCGAGGCCGAGGTGGATGCTTTGAGAGGACGTATCGAGCAGTTGCAACTAAATCGCCCAGCAGTTTCAACTAGTAATCCAAAGGTAAAAACACCATCCTTTGACGGTTCTGTTCCTTTCCAGGTCTTTAAGCTACAGTTTGAGAAGACCGCAGCAGTGAACCAATGGAATGCTGAAGATAAAGTTGCAGCTCTGTTCGTGGCACTGAAAGGGCCTGCCGCGGAAATCTTACAGACCATCCCAGAGTACGAGCAGAACCACTACGAAACATTGATGAGCGCTTTAGAGAGACGTTACGGAAGCGAGCATAGGAAACAGATATTCCAAATTGAGTTGCAAAACCGCTACCAAAAAGCAAATGAGACATTGCAGGAGTTTGCTTCATATAAAAGCGGGGCAGGCGAGTAAGAAGTAATTCAGTTTGAATTGAGCTATCAATCAGTTTGATTATTAAGCCAGCGAGTAGCAAAGTATACGTGTGATTGTGAAGTACTTTAATAAAGGCCATTTTTCCATTCTTCAATATTGGAGTTATTTATTCAACAGTTTAGTGATTCGAACTTAGCAGAGGATTGCAAATAAGAGGATTTGCAGCAAATTCGTTACAATATCGATCTTGCCCATGGTTCAACAAAACTGCTCGTGATATAATCTGTAAACGTAACAAAGCCTATGAAGTATGGAAAAGGAATCGCACAGATATAAACTGGCGTTCATATACGAATATACGGAATGTAGCTACTGCAACTATAAAACATGAGAAGCAGGCATACTTTCGAAAAATTTTAAATTGTGAACATCCTAATAATGTGTTGTGGCGTAACTTGGAAAGTTTTCGTGTACATGTTAAAGACAATCCTGATTGCTCGCTAGACCCTGAAGATCTGAATGCAGTATTTGTTAATTGTGCTAACTCTTCCAATGACCCAATCACCCACCCGATACATTGTCCTGTGACTTTTTCTTATAAATTAGAATTTTGTGGGGTGTCGGAGTATGATGTGGCGAGATGCATTTATAAGATACGCTCAAATGCTATTGGTGAAGATGGTATTCCTGTAAAATTTATAAAAATTGTTCTTCCATAGATACTGCCAGCCCTGACCCATATTATCAACCACTGCATCACAACCTCGTGCTTTCCTGATGTCTGGAAGATCGCATCTGTCATTCCAGTAGTCAAAAATAAGTCCGCCAGCTGTCTAAGTGATTTTCGTCCCATAAGCATCCTTCCTGCGTTGTCGAAGACCTTTGAGAGTTTGTTATCAGAACAGATTCATGCTTATATTGATAAGTTTAATCTACTTTCCCCATACCAGTCTGGATTTAGAGCAAAGCGTAGCTGTTCAACTGCAATAATCAAAATCTTGGATGATATTCGGGCCCCCTATGACAGTAACAAGATAACAATGTTGTGTCTGCTCGAATTTTCCAAAGCGTGTGATTCTGTCAACCACACGTTGTTATGCATGAAGCTAAAGTCTTATTTCGGTTTTGTGGACTCTGCTTTAGGTCCCATGAGGAGTTACTTGGGTGGTAGAGCGCAACGAGTGAAGGTGGGATTGCAAGTCTCTAGTCTTAAGATGTTATCTAATGGGTTCCCCCAAGGTTCTATACTTGGACCGTTATTATTTAGCCTATTTATTAATGACATATTTACCACCTGTGTGCATGCTCAAATGCAAGTTTCTGAACTTTGTGCCAAGTTTAATATGGATTTGTCAGCTATTTCGTCTTGGGCGCAAAAAAATTATATTTCCCTTAATAGTGAAAAATCTTATGTGTTACCTATATCTAAAAGGCAAATTAACTCTTCAAATCTACCAGCTTTATACATCAATAAGTGACTTAAGGACGTGTCTAAACTAAAGAATGGGGGGAGTTCTTATTAACTCTAGTCTGTCTTGTGATGATCATATTAAAGCTGTTATCAGTAAAATTTACTACACTCTACGTAATCTACGAATGTCTGCCCCCTTCACCCCACTTGGAATAAAGAAGCGGCTTGCTATACAACTAATACTACCAATTATCTGCTATTCGGAATGTATATACAGCAAATTAGATTCAAAATCGGCACATAAGATTGATGTCGCCTTTAATCATGTCACGCGGTATGTCTTCGGGTTGGCTAAGTATGATCATATATCTGCGTGGCGAACGAGTCTCTTGGGTCGTGAAATACATATCTGAGTATCTTAAGGCAAGAAACTGTATATTTCTGTGTCGTGTGATTGCTGATAAAATGGCTACTTATTTATATAACAAGCTAACATTCTCTAGATCTGCTCGCATAAATGATTTGATCGTGCCCAGCTAAAATTATCTAAACTCTGCAAGACTTTTCTTTGTCAATGCTATCCGCATTTGGAACTCTATCCCCAACTCGGTTCGCAATAGCTTAAGTAGAAGCAACCTTAAGAATGTTATATTTTCTTTCTTTGGTAAGGTATATACAAATTAGAATCTGAGTTTAGCTACTTATAGTCTTAATCTGGCAACGTCAAACTGCTTGGTTGTGTTTTGTTTTATCTGTGATTTTTTAACTAAATAAAAATTATTTGTGGATATTTTTCGAATTTTTGCGTGTTAGTTTTGATTTGAAATATCTTGTGTGCTGCAGTGCTTTGCTCAAAACAATAAATGTGTTTGAATTGTGCTAAATTTATTCAAAGCTACATGCACTAAATTCTTTGCCTTTGCATATTTTACTTTGTTGCTTTTTGGCGGTTTTTTAATACTGAAATTGTTGAAATTGTTAATTGTGTTTTTCACTCTTTCACAGCTGTTGCCCTTTTAGTAGCTGTTATATATACAGTGACTTTAAAACTGTTTCGCTGTTGTCAGCAGTGTTGCCAGGTGATGAAAAAAAAGAAGCTAGATTGGCAAAAAAAAGGTTAGAAAAAGCTAAATTTAGAAAAAAAGAAGCTAAAAAAAGGCCAGAAATTTTTTTGGTTAATTCATAAATTTTTTTTTTATACTTTAGTTTACACATTTGTAAATAAAAACTTATAAACATAACTTAAACATAACTTCTTGTTTCAAAACATATCAGGCACATTTTCCTTGACTAGCACATGGAATTACTTTAAATGATTGCATATGTGTATATACACAAAAAAAAATATTACACACTAATTATTTATATAAAATATTCCCCGTCTGAAAAATCAGAAGAGCTTAATGCGGCAGTTACTCACGAACGTACGTACCAAAAGCGTGTCAGCTGACACGACCTATCTTATGAGTGTGCAATGTAAACGAAAACTCACCGACGTGCAACGCCCGTACGTACGTAGCCCGGAACGTAGAAATCAAAACAATTTTGATTTTTTCCGTAAGAACGTGTCAGCTGATCGATCTCTCACTAGACTGAGTTGCCTAGTAGAATTTTGTGCGCTAATTTTTGACCGTTTGCAGTTTTATGCAAAAACACCTAATTAAATTTGAAAAATTGTGAAAATAATACGAAATAATTATGTAGAAGTGCAGATTATAAATATGTAATATATTTATATTTATTTAATATTAATTCCAGCCTTTTACAACATCAAAAATTAAATTGGAATAAGTTCATGTTTCCATAAGTATGCATGCAAAATGGTCAATGGCAACAGTGCTTATCTGTAAACAATACACACATAAATATGTTATGTACTTGTACACAGACGCACACATTGATTACTACGGGCTTGAGGGTTCGGTCAAACGTGTTTAGTACGACAAACGTCCGTACGTACGGCTCACGTCGGTGGGTAATTGCCGCTTTAGTCTGCGTATAAAGTTTGGCTATTTACCATAGATATGAGATCATCGGTAATTTCAAAATCATTACAACATTTAGATAAGCGTTTTAACGAGCATCTAATATTAAGCAGCGCATTAAGCATTTTAAATTTTTAGTTTGTTCCTTAATTTAGTTTTCAGAATTTTCATGCCACTAAAAATTCTTTCAACCTCCGCGTTACTGAGTGGTAATACTAAAAAACTAAATATGAATTCGACAAGTTCTAAAACAGGTGGTTCGTTTAATGCATTTTTATGTTCTCCGACTTCCGACCAAAATTCCATGGTGGAGTGTACATTTTTCCATTGTATAGTTATAAGTTTTCGCCACTGCAGCTCTATTAATGCTATTTGACTTGAAGAATAACTATACTTCTCTTTTTCAAAGTAAGAAGATACATCTGGCTTTGAAACTTTCAACGAATTTTCAGCAGAAGAAGAATTAATCTTTTGTAGAGAACTCATATTATTAGGTATTAGGTGTTCACAGGAACTATTGAAATTATTTTATTTTAGAAATTATTAAAAATACATTCGGATTAAAAAAGGCTAGAAAAAAGTCACGAAGCTAAACCTAAAATTCCGAGGCTAAAGGCAAAAATAAAAGGCTAAATCTAGCCTCGAAAAGGCTAACCTGGCAACACTGGTTGTCAGTGAGTTCTAAACTTAATAACACAATCAGGGCTGTCCAGTCACACGCAATAATTGAAATAAATTTTCATAATATAATTTAATTAAATTTATTCTTTAATAATGTCGTTTGAGTGTGTTTATGAAAACTGCTCAGTTAAAAATGAACCTGAGCGTCTAGCATGTTGGTTATGTGATAGTGTCGCACATGTTGAATGTGCTGGATTTATCGGAAGAGTGGTTGACTATATCAACAAGGGAATAAGGCTTCGCTGGGCATGTCCTAAGTGCAGGGCGACTGACGTGGAGCTCCACAAGTTGTTTAGTACCGCTCGAAAGGCATTAGGAGAGATTGGAAAAGAGCTCCGAATCTTAAATAAAAAGTTTGCTAAGCATGAAGAGGCCTTTAAGTCCTTTAAGTGCCTTGATGCGTCCCCGAAGCCCGCAGACAAGAAAACCACAAAAAAACCCACGTACACGGATGAAACCTTGACGATTAATCCGGTGTCAGCCTCTGCACCTGCAGCGTTGACTCTTCGTAACTCCAATGACTTGCTCGATCTTAAATCACCATGCCTTGAACTAGGTAATGACACTAGGCGTATGACCAGGTCTAAAACGGCGTTAGTTCAAGAGAACATTTGTAAGGACGCTGGGGCTTCGTCCACGTCTACCTCTGCCTCGATTCAAGTGACAGTTTCTGATGCTAATTTTGCATCTACTTCGACTGAAATTCCTGCAACCCGCCCCACTGATCAGATATTAGAGCAAAATAATCAAGAAAAAACTGCTCCTAGTGCTGTCGTAATCCCTCCTAAAAAATCGATATTTATATCGCGTTTCTCTAGCGATACTTCAGTCGAAGACGTGAAGCAGTACATAACGTCTCGGTTGAAGCCCAGTGAGCTAATTATTCGGAAATTCAAATTTAGAGAAGAAAAGAAGTATATCATATTTTAAAATTAATGTCTCTTGGGAAAGTTTTGTAACGATTTTAGATAAATATTTTTGGCCGAATGGCGCACTCATTCGGGAATTTGTTCGGGAACAACCTCGGAAAACTGTTCGAATTCCTCAAAGTTCTGCTCCAGCTTCAAAAAACTAGTTTGTGATTTTAGCACTACTTTGTACTATCAAAATGTAAGAGGATTAAACACAAAACTTACTGACCTGTTCCTTAAGAGCTACGACCTCCCCTACAAGGTGTTGGTTTTCACTGAAACCTGGATTAAGCCGCACGAGTTTAGCTCTGAAATCTTGAGTAATAGTTTCGAAGTTTTTAGAAATGATCGTCTGAACAAAGTTGGTGGAGGAGTTTTGATTGCTGTTGATGCCAGCTTTTCCGCTGAAGAAATTCTGATCCCTGAAGCCGATAAAATCGAATTTCTTTGTGTCCGAGTTAAACACTTATCCTGTTATACTTATATTACTGTAAGCTACGTCCCTCCGCAATCTGATCTACAGATATACTGAAAACATTCATCAGCTATAGGGTCAGGGTCTTGTTGTTGTTGTTGTTGTAGCGATTAGTTACTCCCCGAAGGCTTTGGGGAGTGTTATCGATGTGATGGCCCTTTGTCGGATACAGATCCGATACGCTCCGGTAACACAGCACCATTAAGGTGCTGGCCCGACCATCTCGGGAACGATTTATATGGCCACATTAAACCTTCAGGCCATCCCTCCCTCCCCACCCCCAAGTTCCATGAGGAGCTTGGGGTCGCCAGAGCCTCGTCTGTTAGTGAAACGGGATTCGCCGCTCGAAGGTGAGGTTGACAATTGGGTTGGAGAAGCTATATATTGCGCTACACAACCCTTCTTTAGTTAATGTAACCTGGAATATAATTGACCGTTTATTGGTTCCCCGTTCATCTAGAAACATCTTCAATGAGTTTTTAAACGACCTTGCGGATATGGGGCTTTATCAAGTAAATAGTGTTTTAAATAAGTTTGGTAAATGCTTGGATCTCGTATATGTTAGTGATGTTTCTAAACTCGCTTTGGTTAGATGTGACCCATTGGTATTGCCCGAAGACGTGTATCACCCACCATTGGAGATTATTGCTGAAACATCCCGACAACTAAAACATGGTGTTTCCAATCGAAACCGACTTCGAAATGAAAGACAAGGTATCCAATATAATTTGGCCTCAATATGACGGAGATGAAGAAAGCGTACTGCATTTCACTAATGTGTTGCACCGCATTTTTCATACTTGCGTTCCTCAAACTTCTCGCCCTAGAGCACCACTTAAAACTGCCTGGTGCACTAGAGAATTGAACTACTTAAAAAATAAAAAAACTCGCTGGTTTAAGCGATATAATAAATCTGGCTTGTCAAGAGACTATGGGGTTATTCTATTTTACGTTACAAATATAATTCTCTGAGCAAGATATGCTACAAGAACTACTTAGAAAAGCTAAAGCTTCATCTTTCTTCCAACCCGAAGTCGTTCTATGGTTTTGTTAACTCCAAACGTAAGACTACTGGTTTTCCTTCTGTCATGAAATTTGACAACATGATTTCGAGTGATGACGTCATAATTGCTGATATGTTTGCTGATTTCTTTAAATCAAACTACTGCGAGTCGGCTTCACGACAACCCAGACCTCCACCTGGGTTACCAATACTTGCCTGTGTACGAGTTCCTTTAATATCTGCTACAGATTTATTTTTAAATCTAGAAAACCTGAAGACATCTTATTCTAGTGGTCCTGATAAGATTCCCACTGTTGTTCTGAAAAGTTGCGCAGAATTTCTTTATCAGCCCTTAACTAATATATTTATCGCCTCTCTAAAACAAGGAATATTTTCTAGATTCTGGAAAGAATCTTTTATAATACCACTGTACAAAAGTGGCAGTAACTCTTGCGTAGCAAACTATAGAGGAATTGCAAAACTTAGTGACATACCGAAGCTTTACAAAACAGTTAGCTCACTCACTATATCCAATAATCCACCCGTCTCAGCATGGGTTCTGCAGAGGTAAATCAACCGAATCAAATTTGCTTGAGTTCACAACGCAAGTCTCTAGAAACTTTAGAAATAACCTTCAAACAGATGTAATTTACACAGCAAGGCTTTTGATAAAGTTTCTCATACAATTCTTATAAACAAACTTGATTGTATGGGCTTCTCATCAACGTTTCTAGGATGGATCTCCACTTACTTAACAGGAAGGAAGCAAAAAGTGATCTTTAAAGACGCCTCATTGCAATTCATCAAAGTTACATCTGGCGTACCTCAACGAAGCCATCTTGGGCCGCTATTGTTTTTATTATTGATCAGTGATCTTCCAAGTATGTTAACTAGCTCCGAGATTGTGATGTACGCCGATGATGTAAAGTTCTTTAGACCCATTCAAAACCCTGGAGACAGACTACTTCTTCAGAACGATTTGGATAGCTTAGTTCAACGGTTCAAGGCCAATGAAATGGCCCTCAACCTAAACAAATGAAAATTCATGAGTTTTACTAGAAAATCATATCAGGTACATAATTATTCGATAGGTGCCTACCAGCTTGAGCAAGTTACTAGATTCATCCATCTCGGTGTCACAATGGACCCCAAACTAGACTTCAAATATCATATTGAAACTTGTGTGACTCGATCTAGAGGTGTGTTAGCTTTCATTAAACGATGGTCAAAAGAGTTTATGGACCTTTACGTCACAAAAGCACTCTTTACTGCCTTACTGCGATACGCGTCAATTGTTTGGAACCCACGGTATCAGATTTATCGTGACAAGCTGGAATCGGTTCAAAAACAGTTACTGCTTTTTGCATTAAGTCCTTATAGTGGGATCCTGCAAGGAATCTTCCATCCTATAATAGCCGGTTGAAGCTTATTAAGCTTCCTTCCCTTGAGAGCCGCAGGGAAACGTTGGGTGTATTGTTCATGGTGAAATTATTGGGAGGGATCGTGAATAGCCCATTTTTACTTAGTGAGATAAAGATTTATGTCCCTATGAGATCTAATTTTGAAATGGACGAAGCTTTCCGTTGTTTGTGTCTGGATTTCAACAAGCACTACATCAATTTCGATATTTCAGACTCGCCTTTCTAATAAAGAAAAGTATACTATTTAACCTAAATTAGAAAATGCTTATCTAATGCAAGCACAGGCAAATCAAAACACATAAAAGTGTGGTAGGATCATACCCCTAATAAATACATTACAAAAACGTACTGGTCACTGCGTCATCTACAACATATATTACATCTCACGAGAGCCGCCTACTGGGCAAACAACTCCCTCATGAGCATTTCGCGTTGGCTCCTTTATGAGCGCTTCATGTCGGCTCCCTAATGGGCACACAGCTCCTTTCTGAGCAATTCTCGTCCTCACGACGGCTGCCTGCTTGGGCATACGTATAAGAATTGATGCACAACAATATATTCTTCTTATAAATTTGTAGAATAAATATGTTATTTATATCGCATATACTACATAATTTAAGTAAATTGAACATTTTAGTCTGTATAAATTTTTAAATTGTAGACTAATAAATAAATAAATAAATATCGCGAGTTAATATCGAGCTCAAGGCCTAACAATAATTATTTTATCATTATTATTGTTATAATATATTTTTTCTTAATTGAAAAAATTTTAAATTAGAATAGAAGAAAGAAAAAATTTAGACAACTACCAAAGCTCGTTGTATAGATCCATTTCGGGAACTGCTAAATTCCTTCATCGGCAACGTAGCAGCGGCGCCTAAACGTTGCCGATGAAGGAATTTAGCAGTTCCCGAAATGGATCTATACAACGAGCTTTGGCAGTTGTCTAAATTTTTTCTTTCTTCTATTCTAATTTAAAATTTTTTCAATTAAGAAAAAATATATTATAACAATAATAATGATAAAATAATTATTGTTAGGCCTTGAGCTCGATATTAACTCGCGATATTACAAATCAGTAGGCCGATATAACAACATAAATAAATAAATAGTATAGTCAATCATTGTTGTTAAATGTCCTTGTCACAATTCTTGTTCAACTTATATATTACCACTGTTATTAGTTTATTCTTAAATGCTTACATGTTTTTTCAAATTGTACATGTAATAATATATTCATTTTTAAGTTTTAAGTTTTAAAAATTATACCCATTAATATGTAACCATTGTTGCACTATAAAAGATCATACAAGATCTTATTGTACCAATACTGTCAATAAATAAATGAAAAATGAAATGAAAATGAAATATAGTTACGGATTACAGATTAATTACAGAAGCATATAAATTGAACAAAATTATATTATAAAATATGTATATACATATATTATTAAATCAGTTGTCGGGATGGACTGTGATGCCGAGCAACGGGAATTGATTATTAGTGCTGTCGGAATGGACGTGATTTCGAGCAGCTGATGTATATTTGACACACAACAAGTAGGGCTGCGATGTGTGGGAGGTTGGAAAGGACGTGATTCCAAGCCAACCACCCAAAGTTACTGGAGCTGGTGATAAGAGTGGGAGGTTGGAAAGGACGTGATACCAAGCCACCCACCCAAATCATTGCGTATTTAAGGTAGTCAGCAGATATTTTTTTATTACGTGGAGTGAGTCACACGTATCAATGTTTTTGTTGAAGTCAGTACACACACAGCGAAGAGGTTCGTGCATTTCAAAATTCGATCTGCATGTGCTTATATGAAGCGGTTGAAAATGTCTAGATGGTCTAAAGGGAACATTAAATAAAATTTCACCAAGCAGGAAAGGGCTATTTACCATCCCTCTAATAAGTTTTACTACAAATAACACACCTGCCATCTCAGGAATTGCTTTTGAACCGACTCTAATTTGTCGCAGTGCGTCTGGTAACGAGGGTTCCAGACCATCGTTTGACGAACGCCAAAGTCCCTTTGGCTCTGTTCACGCAACCTTCTATGTGCAATTTAAAGTAAAGTTTAGGGTCAATCGTAACGCCAAGGTCAACAAAACTAATGACTTGGTTAATTGTGTAATCATCAATCATATACTCGTATGATTGGTATGATTTTCTTGTAAAGCACATGAACTTGCACTTCGGCAGGTTTAGTGACATTATATTTACAGTACACCATTCGACTAGGCTATTCAGACCCGATTGTAGATTTGATCTATCCAGAGGTGAGCGGATAGGCATAAGAAGTTTGACATCATCAGCGTACATTAGCGGTTGCAGTACTTCAAAACATTTGGAAGGTCGTTAATGAACAGCAGAAGCAGCAGTGGACCAAGGTGGCTGCCTTGAGGAACACCAGAAGTAACATTTATAAATTCTGACTTACAGTTATTAAATATAACTTTTTGTTTTCTATCCATCAAGTAAGAAAGACATCCAAGATAGAAACAAAGGCGGGAAGCCAAAACGATCGAGTTTAAACAGAAGAAGTGAATGGGAAACTTTATCAAAAGCTTTACTAAAATCAGTCTAAATTACATCAATTTCGCTATTAACCTTAAATCCGTTCGGCACATGAGTTGTGAACTCAAGTAAGTTAGTCACGGTACATTTACCCGAGCAAAAACCATGTTGAGACAAGTCAATGGTTGAGGATACCCTATGATCTAGTTGCTTTGTGACGATCGATTCAAAGAGTTTGCGAATAGCACTAAGCTTTGTTATTCCTCGGTAATTTGAAACACATGATCTATTCCCATTTTTGTAAAGTGGTATTATAAAAGACTCTTTCCAATTTCTGGGAAATATCCCTTGCTTTAGGGATGCGTTAAAAAGACATGTAAGAGGTTTATACAGGAATTCAGCACACGTTTTTAGCACAAGAGATGGAATTTCATCAGGTCCGCTAGAATAGGAAATTTTTAGGCTTTTAAGATGTCTTAGTACGTCTTCCGTATAAATATACGGAACAAACGCTTAATTAAGCGACGACAGTTTGAATGGATAGTTCAATGGTGGAGTCATAGGCAGTGGAGTAATAAGTTTTAAAGGTGGCAAACATTTTGGCAATTTCTTTGTCATCATTAGAACTTAGATCATTAAACTTTATTACGGTTGGAAACCTCTTGATTTTTTGTACGTTTGTGATCTGTGTACACAATAAAATTTCGCACTTCCAAAAAATTTCTAAAATGTTTCATAAATTACTAAAGGTTCCCAATCAAATGCAATATACTTTGATTGACTGTTGGATTTATACCTTCAGACGAAATATTATAACTTAAGAAATATATATTCGAGACACCAAAAACACACTTATTATGATTAATATTAAGTCCGAAATCATGAAATTTTTCGAAAATAATTCGAAGGTGTCTCGAGGTGTTCTTCTTCGTCTAAACTTGCTACAAATAATCATCTATGTATGTAAATAAACACAAAATCCAAATTCCAAAAACTTCATTCATAAATCTCTGAAATGTTTGTGCAGAATTACGGAAATCAAAAAGGCATTCTTCCAAACTCGTACAATCCAACAGGAGTAGTAATAGCAGTCTTACAAATATCTTCTTCTTACATTGGTATCCGATGATAGGCGCCTACCAAGTCAATCTTCGAAGAAATACTTTTATTTCGGAGATTCATGTTGTACATTTGTATATACGGACGGCATAATAACTACGAATTCCACAGCTTTTGCTGTTATGGACTCCAATGATGAAACCATTTCAGTTGCGACACATGCTAACCTTCTGTTCCGTCTACACGGCTGAAGCCTATGCTGTTCTGCAAGCAGCACAATATGCTCTGCATTCTGGGGTGAAACACGTTATATGCACGGACAGTTTATCTACCATTCGGTCAATACTCAACTCATCTAACAAAAACTATTTAATCCCCTCAATTCGCAGCATTTTGGCACTAGGAAACAACTCAATAAAAATCATGTGGGTTCCAAGCCACGTTGGAATACCAGGTAACGAAGCTGCTGACGAAAGAGCCAAGCTAGCAGTAAACCAACCACTCATAACAATACCTTTCATGTTGAAAGAAGACGTCTATAGACTTGCGAAAGCACATATTTCTAAAGCCAAGCTCGAGGAATGGAAAAACATCTATAACCACTACTCAGCCATTAATGTAAGAGGTCAGAAACCAATCTTCCCAAGAAGTGCAAAATGTAAGGACATCACATATTTTTGCAGACTAAGAATTGGCCATACGATATCTACACATAGCCATATTCTCACGGGTTCCGGAACTCCACAGTGTAACTTCTGTAACGCTGCCGCAGTCTCCGTCACCCACCTACTTGACAACTGCCAATATTTTGCGACTATACGGGCCAACATCTTTGGTAGAAACATCCCGTCGCAGGCATTAAAAAGCTGCGACTTAGAATCCATCAATATCATAGAATATCAACAAATTCCTCTCATTATTTGAGCTTAAAAAGCTAATTTAGAGTTAGCTAGATTTAAGTTTATAAGTTATTGTATTTTACAGTAATAACACACATAGTACAAAACAATATATACATATGGTCATATCAATTTATCTAAACTACTATTCCGAATGTAATAACCAGAGAGCCGAAGGTGGCAACACTAGTGCTCCTGTCCAGTGTAAAGCAGTGAATTGTCGCTCCCTTTTATTTCATTTCATTTATTCAGAGAATATACATTAGTACAGTAAGACAAATTGTCTTTTGTAGTCCAACAAACATAATTCATAACGACTAAAGGGAATCATATTACAAAAACTCAATATAACGTAAAGTCAGAATATTTAAGTGCATGTTACCGATATGGAAAAAATAAATAAATATATGAATTAAAATATGTATGATACAGCCTTGTCGAGGCAACGGAGTTAAAGTTAGGCACAACTAGATTACTTGTCCTGGGAGACCTAGTGAATGTCAGTTTCTCGAAAAGATATGCTGGTGATTTTGTGACAATCAAGCGGTACAAAAAAATCACACTTCTAGCTTTTTGGTAGTCAAATATGTTACATCCTAATAGTTTGGACCTCCAAGCCGAAATATGATCGAACTTTCGTAACCCGAAAAAGTAACGAGTTACATGATTAAAGGCGTCCTCAACTTTGTGTGCAGAACATGAGTCCAACTTGTTATAAACGAGCTCTGAATAGTTTATTATTGGCAAAAGAAGCTGTAGGGCCAGCTTTCTTCTAATATGCGGAGGTGTGAAATATATAACAGCCCTATTCTGTGCACTTGACAAATTCACCATCTTGCCTATTTGTCAAGTTTGACAATTTATCACGTAATTGCTATTCTATGTAAAAAATAAAAAGCTTTTTCGCTGACAAATTGTCAATAAGTCAAACGCTCTTGATAATTTAATTTATACGGATAAATTTAAATTAGAATTCTGTTATTGTGCTATCGAGACAAAATGGAAGATTTATTACTTTTGCTTTTATTGTGGGAAGATCCTCCTGGGGTTTTTGGGGGTAATTTCGGGATGGTTTTTCAGACTCCCTCGGGGTCCTCCGGGGTCATTTGGGGGTCGTTCCGGGATCTTTCTGGGGACTCTCTCGGGGTAATTTGTGGTCTTCCGGGATGATTTTGGGGACTCCCTCGGGGTCATTTAGGGGTCGTTCCGGGATGGTTTTGGCGACTCCTTCGGGGTTTTCCGGGTTCATTTCGGGTCGCTCCGGGATGATTTTGGGGACTCCTTCGAGATTATTTGGGGGTCATTCCGAGATCTTTTCGGGGACTCCCTCGGGGTCATTTGGGGGACATTCCGGGATGGTTTTGGGGACTTCATCGGGTCCTCCCGGGATCTTTGTCATGCCCCCCAAATTACCCCGAGGGAGTCCCCAAAACCATCCTGGAATGCCCTTAAATGACCACGACGGAGTCCCCAAAAACATCCCGGAACGATCCCAAATGACCCCAGGAAAGCCCGAGGGAGTCGAAAAAGACCCCGAGGGCGTCCCCATAACCATCCAGGAACGACTCCTAAATGACCCGGAGGACCCCGAGGGAGTCGCCAAAATCATCACTGAAGACACCCAAATTACCAAGAGAGTCCTCAAAAAGATCCCGGAACGACCTCCAAATGACCCCGGGAGGACCCGATGGAGACTTCAAAACCATTCCGGAATGTCCCACAAATGACCCCGAGGGAGTCCCTAAAACCGTCCCGGAATGATCCCCAAATGACCTCGAGGGGGTCCCCAAAACGATACAGGAATGACCCCCAAATGACCCCGAGGGAGTCACCAAAGCCATGCCGAAATGACCCCCAAAAAACCCAGCGGATTATTTTTTCCTATTGCCATTTCGGGGATAGAGACATATCGTTCCACTTTTGATTTCCTTGAAAAAACTATGATTTTAAAATATTTGTTACAAAAAATAATGAACCATATTTAATTCTTACGTTTTTTCCATTTCCCGATTGTTGCACTAAACGGCTGATTTTGGTTTAGTTTATTTAGTTCACCACAATATGGTGAAAAGCACAGGTCGTAGAGCTCTTTTTAGAGTTGTCAAGTTATGCACAGAATAGAAATATTTGTCAACATGTTAAAAATCTTGATTACGTGTCAATTTGTCATTTGTCAAGTGCACAGAATAACGCTGTTGTTGTTGTTGTTGTAGCGATAAGGTTGCTCCCCGAAGGCTTTGGGGAGTGTTATCGATGTGATGGTCCTTTGCCGGATACAAATCCGGTACGCTCCGGTACCATAGCACCATTAAGGTGCTAGCCCGACCATCTCGGGAACGATTTATGTGGCCACATTAAACCTTCAGGCCATTCCCTCCCTCCCTACCTCCAAGTTCCATGAGGAGCTTGGGGTGGCCAGAGCCTCGTCTGTTAGTGAAACAGGATTCGCCGCGAATAGGTGAGGTTGACAATTGGGTTTGGAGAAGCTATATATTGCGCTAGCAACCTGAAAGGTTGCGCCACAAAGCCCCTTGAATCTGGTATTTTAGTCGCCTCTTACGACAGGCATACCTACCGCGGGTATATTCTGATCCCCTAACCCGCTGGGGTAGAATAACGCTGTAATAATAACTAGTATCGCCTGTTGTCGAAATTCGACCAACTTGTATTTTTTTAACTCAGTCTATGCATCCAGTGTTGGAAATATAGCAAACTGATCTAACTTACTTAAATTTTTCATTAAAATTTTGAATTCGATCTAAGACGTTGTACTTTTTGATCGTATTTTCTTAAATTTTGTACAAACTATTTAAATGTAATTATAATGTTTTGGTATCGAGCTCCTTAAACAAAAATATAAAAAATATGTAAAATCAAATGAAATTGACATAGAATTATGGTGAAATTACTTGAAATTGAGTTGAAAAATAGCTTTTTCCACATCACCCGGAAGATCGCCGTTGGCGCGCTACTGAAGTTAGTTTTGAGTGCTCGGTTCCCCAGTAGGCCTATATCACCCATTTACTTCAAAGTGTCATAATTCAAAAAACACGAACTTTTAGTTAAAAACGAAGAAATGTGCTAAAGGAATTTATCCCATTTCACGCCACCCGTTAGATATGCAATTGGCGCTTTACCGAGTTAAATTTTGTATAAATACATATGCAATATGTAAGTGTGACACAAAGCGAAAATTTCGAATAGAATAGAGGATAAATAAAAATAAAAAAATTATGTAATGAAAAAGAAGGCAGAGTTTGCTAAAAATAATTTTTAATGAAAGAAAAAAAATAAAGTACTTAAAGTGCGAAAAAATTAAGTGAAGTGAATAAACAGTTCCATAAGAACAATCGTGATAGCATTGGTGTGTTGGCTGCCGAAATCGGTGCGCTCAAAGCTGCAGTGAGTTCGTGTACTTTGCCCCCAAAACACAACAACGATGCTATGGTTACATATGCAATGGATCTATGCACTTTCTCGCCGGTGCCTTCTGGCTCGCATTCGCAGTGTACGGGTCCCCCTCTAAACACTCCTCTAGAAGGTTCACAGCTACATATAGCTGATAATGCATCGGCTATGCTCACACCTACACCCCTCTCTGTGCCTATCCCACCATCGTTTTCGTCAATTGTTTTGTCACCGTCCGCTGTCTGCAGTGACGCCAGGCTGTCTACTGTTGAAAATTCTGGCGCCGCTAATTCAAACAATTTCACCGCCGCCGATAAAGTACATACTGTCGTCCCACAGACTAATAATGATGCCGTCGACACCTCAAGTACCTCTTATGCTGTAAATACCAATGTTAAGCCTTCGACTGCTAATAACATTTCTGTTAACCTTAATGCTAAAGACGTTACCAATAAAACTGCAAAAACTGCACATGCCCACGCTGCTGCTGAACACATAGCCGCTGATAAGGTAAACACGAATGCTAAACCTACACCCTTGGCTCAAGTTCAAATTACTGCTGTTAATGATATAACAACCATTAATAATGACAATGCTGCTTCCAGCTCCACCTACACTGGTGGTGATTCTACCTCCGCGGCTGTGCGTTTGCCAAATGTTGACAATGCGCAACCGAGGCAGGTGACTGCCGTGCCGCCTCGCAGGACAATTTTTGTATCTCGTCTTCATTCTTCGCTTATGGAAAATGATATTATTAAGTATATAGAAGATAAGCTAGACCTTTCACAACCTATTAAAATAGGCGTTTATAAATTTAATTTTAGATATGATAGGGATATTTCATCATTTAAAATATCAGTGCCAGACGCTTATTTTGATAGAGTTCTTGAACATACATTCTGGCCGGAACATTCAGTTGTGCATTTGTTTACAAAAAAATCTAACGCCGCAGGAGCTTCAAAAAACTCAAAAATCCCTGCGGAAACAGTGAAAAAATAACCATCACGTACCAAAATGTTCGTGGCCTAAGATCGAAATTAAGTACCTTTTATCTGAATAGTTTTATTTTTACTTCTCAAGTTATAGCTTTTACTGAAACCTGGTTAAAAGCTGACAATTTTAACTCTGAACTCTTTTCACGTAAATATGTAGTTTATCGGCGTGATCGTGAATCTAGAGCAGGTGGTGTCCTTATTGCTGTTGACTCGACGCTTCCATCTGAGTTGCTGCTATTGGACACCACAAATGACATTGAATTTATAGCAGTAAAGCTTGCCTTGCACAATTTTAGTTTGTTTATCTGCTGCTCGTATATACCGCCACGATCGGATATACACGTTTATACATGTCATAGCACTGTTATTTGCAGTTTGTACTCGCAATTGCGAGACAAAGACCGCCTAGTAGTTCTTGGTGATTTCAATTTATCATCAGTAAATTGGATCAATACCATCGACTCAAATTTCATGACTCCCACTACTCAGCACGAGTTTTTAAACAGCCTGCTAGATACATCTCTTCTCCAAATTAATAATGTTTTAAATTCCAAAAGGAAAATCTTAGACTTAGTTTTTACAGATGATTCTGCGGGTATTACTCTAACCCGAACTCCCCCATTATCCCTTCCTGAAGACCCTCTTCATCCTACGCTTGATATAGTACTGGATGTTGTTCAACCTGTGATGCTCGATGTTTCTAAGCCCAATTCCCGACCCCGGTCGAGATGTTTTTCAAAGACGAATTTTAGTGAGCTCAATAATTTGATCTCTGCCCATGACTGGTCGAGTCTTTATACGTGTACAGACGTTGAAACAGCGACTTCCTTGTTTTATAGTTCTCTTGATGCTTTGTTTGAAAGCTGTGTCCCCCTTCGTTATTCCAGTACCACCACGGGTAAACCACCTTGGTTCTCAAAGCAACTATTAAGACTTGATAATATTAAATCTAGACTCTATAAGCGTTTCAAAAGATCTGGTAAAGCTATTGATTTATCTAAATATTTAGTGGCGCGCTCCAATTTTCATCGTCTTAACCAGCAGTGTTATAAAGGTTACTTATCATGTTGCAAATTCCAATTTACTAATAATCCGAAACGTTTCTACAGATTTGTTAATTCCAAAAGGAAAATTTCTGGTTTCCCATCTACTTTTATTTATGGGTGCAAAAACGCAAATTCTGATCACGAAATCGCTGATTTATTTGCTGAATTCTTTAAATCAACCTATTCATCCCAATGTGTCCAGTCTAATCTTTACCCATATTGCTTGGAAAGTTCTAATAATATTTTAAACCCATTTATTGATAAAGATACTGTTCTTAATAAACTTCTTGCATTGAAACCGATATCTTCGCCGGGTCCGGATGGTGTTCCTAGTTGTGTACTTAAGTACTGTGCTGTCAGCTTATCAGAGCCTATCTTTAAATTATTTAAACTGTCTCTGGAATCCGCATCATTCCCATCTATTTGGAAACAATCGTTTATTATACCTTTGCATAAAAAAGGTAGTAGGTCTAATATTGAGAACTACAGAGGCATAGCTAAGCTCTCAGCTATCCCTAAAACTTTTGAGCAGATAATTACATACCAGCTTCAATACTTGTGTAGCTCTTTAATATCACCTTGTCAACATGGTTTTGTTCATCGGAGATCAAATACTACCAACTTGCTTGAATTTACGTCTTTTGTTATGAATGGTTTTTTAGTTTGCAAACAAACAGATGTAATTTACGCCGACTTTAGTAAAGCATTTGACTCTGTTAATCACGAGCTCTTAGTTACCAAACTTGATCTTCTGGGTTTTCCAGCGCCTTTATTAAGTTGGATTTCAAGTTATCTTGAAAATAGGACTCAGCGAGTTTTCTTTAACAACAATCTTTCAAAGTCGTTTGATGTAACTTCTGGCGTGCCCCAGGGTAGCCATTTGGGTCCATTACTCTTTAACCTGTTCATTAACGACTTACCAAAGGTTATATTACATTCTAGAGTTTTTATGTATGCAGATGATGTAAAACTTTGTTACACATATCTGCCTTCGAACTTGTTCTGTTTTAATCAGCTTCAGGCCGATCTGGACTCATTTCAAAGCTGGTGTACTGCAAATTTACTTTTTTTGAATTACTCTAAATGTAAGCAAATGACTTTTCACCGTGTGAAGCCGGTCCTATCATCTTATACACTTAACGGCGACCCCTTGGAGCGGATATCTATTGTTACTGATCTAGGAGTTATTTTTGATCCGAAATTAAGTTTTACCACACATATTTCAACCGCTATAAACAAAGCAACTGGTGTATTAGGTTTTATCAAACGTTGGGCTAAAGAGTTTGATGACCCTTATTTCACAAAGATCCTTTATACCTCGCTGGTACGTCCTATTCTCGAGTACTGTTCATGTGTCTGGTCTCCGATCTATCAAATCCATGTTGATCGGATTGAGTCGGTCCAGAGACGGTTTTTAATTTTTGCATTACGAGGTCTCAACTGGGAATCAAGTACTCATCTTCCACCATACAGGAATAGACTTCTTCTAATTAATTTGCCATCTCTAGAGAATCGTAGAGTATTACTTGGCGTTATGTTCATTCACAAGCTCATCATTGGTGTGATTGACTCCCCTGACCTAATCAGTCAACTAAATTTTGCGGTTCCTGCTAGGGCGTCCAGGCATTTTTTGCCTTTTCATTTACCTCTATGCCGGCAAAATTTTGCTAGAAACAGTCCCCTGCGCCATTGGTGCTCGCGGTACAATGATTTGTATAACTGCATTGGCTTTGAATGTTCGTTTGCTGCTTTACATACTGCTATACTCTTATGTTTAGCCTGATATTTTAATTTTATTTTTTCTTATACAATGCGATGTCAAATGTTTATAACATACAAATTTTCTATGTACCTTTTTTGAATTTTTTAATTTTAAGAATGGCTCTGTATTTTACATATATATCTGTCTATTACAATAATTAGTCGACCGCTTTGTGTTTGCGTCGACTTTAAATAAATAAATAAATAAATAAATAAATATAAAAACGCAATAAGTGCACTTAGACTTTTTTGCGGGTTTTAACGTTATCATTGTGGACATATGAAGATTCTAATGTTCGGATATTTAATGTTGGGATTCCCATTGAGATCTATGTACGTAATTAATTTATTAAATTTGTAAACACTCCATTTCATGAATATATATGACCATATCTACCATAAAATATCGTCTGTGAACGATATAATACTAAGATATAACAAAGCAGAATAAATTAGAAAGAAAAGAAAAACAAACAAAAACATTGATATTATTCACGCAAACATATTTACTAAAATAAAATTAATTTCATAACTTTAAGCGACATAAACAAATTAAAGTTATGGGATCTAAGCATCCGGTTAATGGGCATATAATCCAGCAAAGTTAGCCTAATAATAAATATAGTAGGTAATATACGGCGTATGCAATACGGCCGCTATGATGCCGGTTCCCTATATCGAGGAAATGAGAAACAAATATACAAATTAACTTTTTTTACAATCGCTTGGTTGAGATTTTCAATTGTTGATTTAACTTAAGCTGTTATGCCGCTATTTTTCAGCCAGCTTATTTTTTTCAAATAGGTCTTTTTTCCAAAAGCAAAATATATTACAGAGTTAGACCGCCTTAAAAATCAGAATTCAGCGGGGTTACATAGCCTTTCAATTGATTGTATGGAAATTTTGTTAGCGTATTAATATATAGATAATAATGTTTAAGTCATAAACATGTGGTAGGGAATATCTATCTGTTAGAGCAACACAGTTTAACCTACGAAAACCCCACAGGGTCACCCATCAGTAGGCTCCCTTTTGGGAACTAGATGCAAGAGAGAAACCACATGAGAAGCCGACAGACGACAAATACCTACCCTAACTAAATAATCGGATCCCACGACGAGGTTTCGCAAAAGATAACTCTCCATTACATACGATACGATAAACAGTAAATTTTTCACAGGTTTAATGTGAAATGCTTAGGTTTAGTCCGATTAGGGAGCTTATATTTCCTAGTAAATACTACTAGATCGGTTTTTCCGAATTGGCGGTCAACCCTACTCTAGATGCCTAGACATGCACAACCCGAAGCGCATGATCCCTCAGAGAGCTGATTGTTGGTAGACACCTACCGCTTATGAGGACTGAAACGTCACCTGCATACGCCGTGAGTTTGACTGGCCGTCTGTCGACCTGCCTAAGCAATTGGTTTGACACCAGCATCCACAGCGTTGGTGATAATACCCCATCCTGCGGCGTTACTCTGTTTACACATTTTGTTGCCTCGCATATTGTGGTTGTTGTTGTTGGGTCGTGATACTTCTGCAGCTTAACATGGCCGGATGTACATGTATATCATTCGAGTTGAGACTGCCCATAATTGCTCGTTTCGAAACATTGTTGAAAGCCTGGGCAAGATACTTGGCTTGGCTATCATAAGTGGTTCCAAGCTCTGGATCAGGGACTGTTATCAGTCTAAGACCGGCCATAGTCCTGCACGAGGTGCCCCTGCTTCTACTGATAATGGCGGATCTAGAGAGGACAACTCGATAAATCCCGCACCCCTGAGTAATTGCGCCGAGCTCAGGGGAGGGAAGACTCTTTAAGAGTCAAGATCGGTACACAACGGTGTCGAACTGGATTGTTTAGAGCTTTTGATTATTGACATTGAACTTTGACTTGATGACTTTGGGCTGGTAGGTGCGGTATTCTGCCACCTTAGTAGGTCGGGGTGAAACCCTACCGAAATGGCTTGTAGGCTAATGCTGCACCTGCCCACGTCCCGTTAAAACCGTGGCGGGCCTCAAGGTACGTTCCGGCTCCGCCGCCGTTAAGTTGGTGGTGTAGGTGCGGTTGAAATTTTTCCAGCTTCGCGTCCGGTCTGGCTCTGAACGCATTACTCATAAGGTAATGCGTCAACCCTCGCGTGGCCTCCCTGCGTAGCCTAGATAACCACGAGGCCGTTGAAGGGCGACTACACAATCGGCTCCGGATAGCGGCCTTGATGGGGGACTTTTTAGAATGGACACGACTAAAGCGAATCCGCCAAGGATGGGGTGCGGAAGAACGGTTTTGATTGAAATCCGTCAAATCAATCTTCAGCACTCTAAGGCGGCTTCTGCAAATTTGTTGCTCTGCCTTGAAAAAGGCGGAGTGGATATTGTCCTTGTCCAGGAGCCGTGGCTGAGTAGTAACGGCATTAAGATTTCTGGATTAAGGACTGGAAAATTCAACACTTTGGTGCATGGGGAGACAGGTAAGCCTAGATCCTGTGTGCTTGTTAAAAAAAGAGATTAAAGCTTTTGTTCTCTCTAATTTCAGCAATGCTGACGTAACCACGGTCTGCCTCGAGCGAGGATGTAATGAAATGTGGGTGGTCTCAGCGTGCAGCCCCACGAGCATTCCTTCTCTGATCACCGATATATTCAGTTCTCGGTGAACGAAGAACGTCCCGGTAAAATATCTTTTAGGAACCCTAAAAGTACTAACTGGGACTTGTATTGTAGGACGCTGGGAGAGCTACTGCCAGCGGCGCCTACCGTTAGTTCGGACCTGCCCGAATCTGAGATAGACGTTCTAGTGGAAAACTTCACCTCGGCAAGCAATAGCGCCTTTCAGCTGTCCTACCCATTGAAGGGGGAAGGGCAGCCGTCCTGGTGGTCGGATTCTCTTGACGACCTAAGAGCGTCCAGTCGGCGGCTCTTCAATTGAGCCAGGAGGAGTAAATTACCCTCGGAATGGGAGCTCTATAAGGTGAGTCTGGGGATTTATAAATATGAAATAAGGATAGCCAAGCGAGATGCATGACGAAGCTTCTGCGAAAATGTAGAAGGCTGCAATGAAACCGCGAGGCTTAGAAAAATACTCTCTACGAATCCCGCGAGGAGTCCCTAAAACTTTTACTGGACAATCATTTTCCCGACGTCCCAGTTGCGCAGGGATCTTCGCCTGCATGGTCGTTGGCCATGCAGAAGTGCCTGCCATTCCAATACGGGAAAGTCAAATAACCTGGGCTATAGGGTCGTTCAAGCCATATAAGTCTCAGGGCCCGGATGGAATCATTCCTGCGCAACTTCAAAAGTCTTTGGGGATTTCCTGCCGCTGGTTGGCCATCATCTACACTAACTTCCTCAGGCTTAACTATATCCCGAAGTCTTGGCACACGGTTAAGGTTATTTTCATTCCGAAGGCCGGCAGAAGCTCTCATGTATCACCTAAGGATTTCAGGCCAATCAGTCTCTCGTCGTTTCTTCTTAAGACGTTTGAGCGGTTGACTGACCTGTACCTACGGGAAAGGATACATAGGGGGTTATTGTCGGCTTCACAGCATGCGTACTGCAAGGGCAGATCGACGGAAATGGCTCTCCATTCGATTGTAAAGCAAATAGAGGGGTCCCTAGAACACAAAGAGTAAGCTCTGGGTGCCTTTCTAGACATCGAGGGGGCTTTTAACAATGTCTCACCGGGGCAATCGAAAGAGCTCTGGTGGGTTTAGGAGTCGAGGCGGCTCTGGTTGAATTTATTAGCAAATTTCTATGCGGCAGAATTGTCGCAGCGGAGTGGGGAGGGGCCATAATTAAGAGGAAGGTGTGAAGGGGCACGCCACAGGGGTGTGTCCTATCTCCTCTCCTCTGGGTTGTGGTAGTCAAAGAGCTTCTTGTGGAGCTGGAAGACAATGGTTGTCGGGTGGTTGCCTATGCAGATGACCTCGCTATCCTAGTCAGAGGCAAATTTCTGGGCACCCTGCGCGATGTTCTGCAGGGCTACCTGGATACTGTGGCTAGGTGGGCTGAACCATGTGGATTAACCCAGCGGGTCAGGGGGTTAGAATATACCCGCGGTAGGTATGCCTGTCGTAAGAGGCGACTAAAATACCGGATTGGCCTGAAGGTTTAATGTGGCCATATAAATCGTTCCCGAGATGGTCGGGCCAGCACCTTAATGATGCTGTGTTACCGGAGCGTACCGGATCTGTAAACGGCAAAGGACCATCACATCGATCACTCCCTAAACCTTCGGGGAGCAACCGTATCGCTACAACAACAACAACAACAAATCATGTGGATTGCCGGTTAACCCGGGAAAAACGGAATTGGTTTTTTTTACAAGGAGATATAAGATGCCCTATTTCATAACTCCCTCGATTGGAGAGGTATCGTTGGTACTTACTGATAGGGTTAAAGATTTGGTGATTGTTTTGGACAAGAAACTGTCCTGGAGACCCAATGTGGAAGATCGTGCCAGGAAGGCCGCCATTGCCTTGTACTGCTGCAGAGGGGCTATCTGAAAGAGATGGGGACTCTCGCCAGGAGTAGTACACTGGCTTTATGATATGGTGGTCAAACCGATTCTGCTATATGGGGTGCTGGTCTGGTTGAAAGCACTGGACACGGCGAGCATCTCCAAAAACCCCAGCGGGTTAGGGGGTCAGAATATTCCCGCGGTAGGTATGCCTGTCGTAAGAGGCGACTAAAATATCAGATTCAAGGGGCTGTGTAGCGCAACCCAGCCAGCGCAATATATAGCTTCTCCAAACCCAATTGTCAACCTCACCTATCCGCGGCGAATGCTGTTTGACTAACAGACGAGGCTCTGGCGACCCCAAGCTCCTCATGGAACTTGGTGGTGGGGAGGGAGGGGATGGCCTGAAGGTTTAATGTGGCCACATAAATCGTTCCCGAGATGGTCAGGCTAGCACCTAATGGTGCTGTGGTACCGGAGCGTACCGGATCTGTATCCGGCAAAGGACCATTACATCGATAGCACACCCAAAACCTTCGGGGAGCAACCTTATCGCTACAACAACAACAACAACAACAACAGCACCTCCAAAATGTTAATATCCGTGCAACGGACGGCACTGATCGGTATCAGTGGCGCTCTCAGAATAACACCTACCTTGGCACTGGACGTCATACTGAACATAAACCCAGTAGATATTGCGGGAAAGGGGGCCGCAGCAAGGTCGTTGGTCAGGCTTCGAGATATGGGATATGGGCTTTCTGACCGCGGACACTCTAACCTTTCTACCAGTTTCGACTTTATCCCGGACAGAACGGATTATTGTATGCCGATACTGCTCCCTATACAACCTCCAGCGCAGTCATTCCACCGAGAGAGAGAAGAGGAATTATCTGAAATGAAATGAAATGAAAAGTAAGCCGCAAGTTTAAGTTGGCTGATCACTGCAGTGTATTCCAAACGGAAATTGCTGCGTTTAAAGATGTGGTGGATGAAATGCTATCAAGTGCTACTACGGTTAGGGAATTTAACATCTACTCTGATAGCCAAGCGGCTATCAAGGCCTTGAGCTCAACTACAGTGCGATCGAGGGTGGTCTGGAAGTGCCTGACCTCGCTTGCGATTGCATCACATTATTTTACAATTAAGATTATCTGCGTCCCGGGCCATAGTGATATCCCGGGTAACTGTCAATCGGATCTCTTAGCCCGCATCGGTACAACTGAACCGGATGAAGATGGCTGTAGGGATTTCGGGATCCCGCTGGCCACCTGTGGATTGCTCCTCCATAGATGGGCCACGAGTGAGCTCAGCAAACGTTGGGCAACCACCACGTCTTGCAGGGTAGCAAGACCTTTCTGGCCGAAAGTGGATGGCAGGAGAGCTGCTGAAATAATTGGTTTCACTAAGGCTCACCCATCAATGGTCATTGGGGTTTTGACAGGGCACTGTCCCATGGGTATCCATGCGGTACGTCTCAATATACTAGAAACTCCATCCTGCTGCAGCTGTATGGAGGATGATGAGGTGGAATCACCAAATCACTTTATGCTTGATTGCCCAGCTTTTTTACTTTTACCAGAACTAGGCAAAAGTACTTCGGTCGCGACTCACTTGGATCTCCCGAGGATTTATCCAAAGTTGAGATCGGTATCATTCGGAGCTTTATCGTTGCTACCCAACGATTCTCTAAGAAGTTAGATCTAAGTCTCCGTTATTTTTGGTGTATGTGGTATCACAACGGACATCCGTGTTGTTCAAGTGAGCTATCCTTATCAGGGCAGCTACCACCTAACCTAACCTAACCTGGACAAGAAAACAACTAGGGAATATTCCTGGTGTTATCTTTATTCATGACCACCCTATGCTATGCATTATCGACTGACTTGCCTCTGGTGTAAGCATGTTATGCTAAAAAGAATAATGATTCATTCATGTTTGACATAATATCCACATCTATTAATCTCTCGAGGATTCTGAGTAGAAAAGATGTCAAACTAATAGGCCTTTAGTCTTTCAGGTGCAGATGACTGGTTCTTCCGGCTTTCGAAATGAAGACTACTCGAGCTGTTCTCCATTGCGCGACGCGGTTCAGTTTTATGCTATCCTCAAATATTATCCTAAGCCATTCTACAATCGTTTCAACCCGCCATCTGCAACATAGCAGGGAATGTGCCATCTGTACCCGTCGATTAGAACTTGGCCTATCTACCTAGTTAAGTAATCAATTAGTTAATAAGTTATTACATTTAAATTTGTTATCTAGTCTGTAAGATTTGAAATGCCATAGACGCACTCTTGTTGTGCCTTTAGTGCCCTAATTTATTGAATGGTTTGAACTGTACGAGAAAGCGCCAGTCGTTTCCTGGCACTTATTTCACTTCTACATATAGATGTATTTTCAGTATTAAAGCTCAGGTTAATGCAAAAATGTCTATACCGCGTCTTGCATCACCCACTCTATGTTTCTCTTGAAAAAATAAGCAAAATATTTTATTTAGTGATCACATAAATAAGTTATTAAATCGAATCGGTGCATAATAATCAGGCCAGTATATATGATAACTTTTCATGATGACCGGATTCCTTTACCAAAACAAGGGCTGTTATTTTTTTAATAATCCGTCACGTCCAACACAAGAAAGCGTAGGTCTGAACTTATCTCTACAATAATGCTGCAATTGACCTGAAGCACTACACACATATATGCATCTGCTGTACGGAACGTTATAATAAAGAGGTGCCACAAAAGTAATTGAAACTCCAATCATATATACAAAAAAAATGTTTGTGATAAATCAGAAATTTTTAATAAAAAAAAACCGTGAGTTGAAAGTAGGTATGTACATATTTATGAGCGAAACCAAAAAAGTTATACCATGATATCAAGCGAGTGCGGAATTTTTTGCGCAGTCATAAATGCATATCTTACCTTCACTTTTCCCCGTGAAATTTTCAAGCCTGGCTCAGCATGATCGTGTGTATCTAATTTAATAAATACTCTCGTTTCCTGATCAGATGCCAATTCTTCATGCGGAATATAGTTTACAGTAGCTACATACGTTTCCATTAGATAATTAGTAGCCAATTTGCATACTTCCGAAATGTAATAGAATTTAAACTCTGTGAATCCTATTTTCTTTTCTCGTACAATTTTAAACTTTGCACATATTTTGGACTTAACAAAATATTTGTGTTCTTTCAGGACTTTTTGGGGCAAATAGTGCCTATAATTACTTTCGATTTTTTCTATTATTTCACGTTTATAACTTCGTTCAGCTCTTTCAGCTGGAGAACTTTTTGCTTCCAAATCGATAGACATATCCATAACGGCAAACCCCATAACATTATCCTTTTTTTCTGGATGTCGTATTTCGGGAATCTTTTCGTTTACAATATCATATCGAATTTGCCAATAAAGATACTCATAAGCCTCCTTATCAAGGTTTTTCAATTGGGTATCGATGTTGGGCACTTTAATACGCATACGAAAACAATATCGTTTTCCAGGTCTCAAGCAGCGGCCGGGTGCGGCCCACTCATTATCAGAATCTAATACACGCAGGCCGAACAACAATCGTGTGGTGGGCAAAATTTTAATTTGACGGCATAATTCTAAACAAATGTCCTCACACATAAGTACATTAGGGAATTCAATATCTTTCGCATCTTTGTATATGAATATTTTATTTATAGTTTGACTCGATACATGTGCAGACGAGGCCGTCGTCCCAATAGATGGCGTTGTTGAGCCGGTGGATGCATTGGCACGATCACTGTTACTACTTATATTCCCATTGCTATGGATTGAGCTGCAACCCATTGAAGAGGCACTACTGGTATCCAGTAATGTAATGGTAGTCTGCGTCATACCCGATGCGTTGGATGCCATAATCCACTTAGGAATGTCTAACTTTTCGTCAAGTGCACGTCTGATCCAATAATGGAGCTATCGTCGTTGATGTTTTTTTTTTGTTGGATCTGGTTGGCTAGAATTTTATTCGCGGTTCTTTTCGTTGACGTTTGCAACATCCAGCCCACATTTGAGATTGCTATCAGTTTAGATATATGTATGTTTATATATTTTATAGCATAAAATGGAGTTCCCTTTAGATTTTAACAACTGCTTCAAATTCCTTTTCTTTTCTGTGCATTATGCACTATCATGTTTTTACACGCTACTTACATATTTTTTGGGTCTACTTTGGTGTTAATAAATCACGAGCTTTCGCAATAATTTGATTAAAGACTTTGTAGGTTTATTTTTCACTATTTTCACGGGATACAAATTTATATTTATCCGTTTTTAGTTGAAAAATGTTGCAATTCCTCGACCATTTCTTATTTCGCTTTTATCAGATCTGCGCCATTTTGAAGCAACAACTTTCATCTGTTCATCAATACAGAGGTGTATTTGGATAACGAAATCTGCAAGGTCAACATAAAATTTTGTTTAACAGCGAAATTACGTGTTCAGCCTAGGTCCATTGTGAATCAAACTTAGGTAGTAGTGCTGTTTAGGGGCCCCACCCTAAAGTTGGGCCAAGATTTTCGAGTGTGGTATCAAAAGAGGTGTATTATTCTCGAGAACAATAATCCGAAGGCGGAAAAGAAAAATTTTATTTCTGTCCGGAGATATTTGCAGTTGAAGTTGGCGATTTTCATGTGGTTGTTGTTGTGTTGTACCCACAAAAAAAATTGTGCATCACCGTGGCGGTTGCCACGGTTATACCACACACCCGGACTTGGCATGGCGTAGCCCAGGGTTATTTTTTATAAGCGCGGCCCAAGGCCGCCAACGCAGAAAGGTGTTCTGCGCAAAAATACTATGGATCCCACCCCCGGTTTCGGAAGTACCCGCGGGTCTTTTTCGGTTTTTCGTTAATATCTATTGAACGGGTAAATAAAGTTAACTTCCGCTTTCGGATTCTTGATCTAGACGTGAATACGAGTCTTTTGATACCTCACTCAAAGAAAAATGACCAATTTTAGGGTGGGCCCCTAAACTGCATAATTACCCAAACTTAAAAGAAAAATTTTATCTCTGTCCGGAGATATTTGCAGTTGAAGTTGGCGATTTTCATGTGGTTGTTGTTGTGTTCGAACCCACAAAAAAAATTGTGCATTACCGTGGCGGTAGCCACGGTTTTACCCCACACCCGGACTTGGCATGGCGTAGCCCAGGGTTATTGTTTATAAGCGCGGCCGTAGGCCGCCAACGCAAAAAGGTGTCCTGCGCAAAAATACTATGGATCCCACCCCCGGTTTCGGAGGTACCCGCGGGTCTTTTTTCGTTAATATCTTTTGAACGAGTTAAAATTTTTATTTTCCGCCTTCGGATTTTTAATACTGATGTCAAGACGCGTCGTTTGACACCTCTCTCGATATTTTTGGAGGCGTATTAGCAATCGACCCCTCAACTAGACTATTACCGAAAGAGATACAGAATGAGACAGCAATAGTCAATTACAAATCAGGTGATCCAATCACTTTGGAATTTTGACGTCTATGCAGAAGATATCACACTTAGTTTGATTCACAATGCCTAGGTCTATTTAGCCACACGGGAGGCAATTTCAAGTGAATCGCGTAGCATTCCTGAATAACTCAACCTTTTGTTCCAGTTACACTCCACCAATTCGTGTAATTAGATTTACAGAGGTGTTATCATACGTTGAACTCATCTGTCAGATGAAGAAAGACGCGTTTTTAGTAAGTCCAACATATAAATTAGTGGGCAATTTTACGACAGCATGGCACTCTCAATACACATACGTCCAAAAATATTTCGAATTTAAATTCTGTCAACGTTTTCATGTGTTTAGGGCCCATTACTGATACTTAGCATAGACTTGACTTGGCTTGAGAACTGTCACTTACAGTTCTGTTAAATGAACATTGCATGTTACTGATTACTCAAAACTTAGCAACACTTAACGTGACTTGGAAGTCTGTTGAATTTTGAATTTCTATGTAAGTTCTAAGTGACGTTTACATTTTGAAATGCTATTTGTTTGTTTCCATTTCATTTTGAAATTTTGTCATACAAATTGACATTTATTGATTATGATGCCAGATTGTATGAGCTAAGTGGAGTATAATCAAGGCTAAGTTGCCAAGTTTATGCCAAGTCAAGTCAAGTCTATGCTAAGTATCAGTAATGGGGCCTTAAGTTGCCAAGTTTACGCCAAGTCAATTCAAGTCTATGCTAAGTATCAGTAATGGGCCCTTTTGACGTAATTTTGATAACGCGCTGCTCCGTCAAAGTTGAGACACAGTAAAGCTGCAGACATTGGTGCTTTATCTGTAACCGTATCGGTAACCTTATAACAGCTGATTGGACCAACCTTATGAGAATCAATGCAATCGATTATTGGCGCCGCTAAGGTCGTAACCGTATCGTAGGACCTAAGAGGTTGTAACCTCTCTACCGGTGCGGGTAAACTTTGGTCCACCGTAAAGTCCCTATCGAATCCGACTAAGAACAAAGACAAAGTTTCCATCGGCTTTGGCGATAAGGTGCTGTCGGATGCGAAAAAATGCGCGAGCGCTTTCTGCCGACAATATATAATGCATCCTACGGTCGACAAAGATAGACGGAGAGCCAATAGACACGCACATAAACACAAATTCAGCGCGTCACCAATCCCCATCACCGCTAGAGAGGTTGAGGACGCCATTGGTCGCGCTAAACCATCCAAAGCAGTGGGCCCAGACGGCATAGCCATGCCGATGCTTAAAAACCTAGGGAAAGAGGGTTTCAAATATTTAGCGCATGTCTTCAACCTGTCTCTTTCCACCTTTGTCATACCCGAGAAATGGAAAATGGCCAAGGTGGTCCCGCTACTAAAGCCTGGGAAACCAGCTAACGTAGGTGAGTCATATCGTCCGATATCTCTCCTATCGCCAGTGGCAAAGACGCTTGAAGCCATTTTTCTCCCTTATTTTCAAGCACATTTGCAGCTAGCCCCTCATCAGCATGGCTTCAGAAAACTCCATAGCACTACCTCCGCGCTAAATGTCATTGGCACCCAAATAAATTGCGGTTTGAATCAATACCCCCACCATAGAACAGTACTCGTAGCGCTAGACCTATCAAAAGCCTTTGATACGGTCAACCATGGCTCGTTACTGCAAGACCTGGAAGGGTCTACCCTTCCCCCATGTCTTAAAAGGTGGACCGCAAATTATCTGGGTGGTCGGCAGGCATCGGTGCAATTCAGAAACGAAACATCAAAACCAAGGAGAATTAAACAAGGGGTGCCACAGGGTGGTGTCCTATCCCCACTTTTGTTTAATTTCTACATATCTAAGCTACCTTCACCACCGGAAGGAGTCACAATCGTTTCCTACGCCGATGACTGCACAATAATGGCCACAGGCCCAGGCCCAGAGATCGATGAGCTATGCAATAAAATAAACGGCTATCTCCTTGATCTCTCCAGTTTTTTCGCCTCGCGAAACCTGGCATTGTCACCGACTAAATCTTCCGCGACCTTATTTACAACATGGACGCCCCAAATGTCGACCATATTGAAAATCCACATCGATGGCACTACGCTACCGACTGTCCTACACCCCAAAATCTTGGGTGTGACGTTTGATCAGGATCTACATTTTGGTGCGCACGCAACCGCAATTGTTCCGAGAATTCAGAGCCGTAATAAAATCCTCAAATCCCTTGCTGGCAGTACCTGGGGAAAAGATAAAGAAATGCTCATGACCACATACAAAGCAATTAGCCAGCCGATTACGTGGTACGCGTCACCCATATGTTCGCCAAGCCTAAAAACTACCCACTGGAAGAAACTACAGGCCTGCCAAAATACTGCTCTCAGAATCGCCACGGGCTGTCTTCTTATGTCCCCAGAACACCATCTGCATAATGAGGCGAGAATACTCCCCATCAGGGAGAGAAATGAGATGTTGACCAAACAGTTTCTGTTGAATACCCAGAAACCTGGGCATCCCAACAGACATCTGATTGACGAACCAGCACCGCTTAGGGGCCTAAGGAGTCATCTCCGTAAGCATTTTGAGGAAATACGGCACCTGAGAACACAGCCGTATGAAGCGAAAAAACACAAGCAGGTCTTTGGTGAACTCCATAGACAGGCGTCGGACCTTTATGTCGGGAATTGCCCGGTGAATCCAGTAGTTGAAGAAAAATATCCAGAACTCGCGGAAGAGGAACGCATACTCCCCAGGGAAACGCGTGTCACTCTTGCTCAACTTCGTTCTGGATACTGTAACAGGTTAAACTCTTACCTATCCAGAATCAACCCCGACCTACAAAATGTATGCCCCGCTTGCAATGTGTCCCCACATGACACCAACCATCTCTTTAATTGTAATGTGGAACCAACGCCTCTAACACCCCTTTCCTTATGGTCCACCCTTGTTGAAACGGCAAGTTTCCTTGGACTCCCGTTAGAGGATATTGATGACAATTTGTGATCGGTCGCGGCTATTAGGTGGGGCGAGCATTGCTACAACAACAACAACAACAACCGACGCGCAATCAGTTGTATGTGTATCGGGCTTTAGCTAAAGCTGGAGACATTGGCGCTTTATCGGTAACCGTATCGGTAACCTTTTAACAGCTGATTCGACCAACCTTATGAGAATCAATGCAATCGATTATTGGTGCCGCTAAGGTGGTAACCGTATCGTAGCCAACCAATTGGGTTTTGGTTAACCGTCGTAACGATAACAGCTGATTACGTTAGGGATACGACTACAGCGATACGACATACGGCACCAATGACTCCCACTTAAAGCAAATGTCAAATTCTTCTTCTTATGATTTAAGGGCCAATTAATGGTTATTTATAACCATAAAACCATAACCAGATAAAACAGCTGATCGAACCTACCTTATGGAAATCAATGTAATCGATTAATGGTGCCATACCATAACGCTAACGCCATAACCATACCATAGCCAACCAATTAATTTTTGGTTCCCGCCATATCCATAACCTAAAAATATTTGAGTTGGCGAATTCAATAACTTTTTGTAGATTTTATACATAGTTTTGGGTACGTTATGACTAAGAGACTTATTTTTGTGGAACGTTTGTAATTTTTTGCGTTTTCTTCATTTTTATGAAATTTTCACGATTTTTAGGTTAAGGCACCATTAATCGATAACATTGTAGATGGCTATGGAATTGGGTATGGTTACGACTATGGCGTTAGGGTTAAGGAAGTTTAATTGGCCCTTTAACAGTTGCAATTAGTGATGGACGATATGGCGATTTTGAGCTATCAGTGAAAATAGATATGGCTATTTTTGAATATCGGCTATTTTTTATAGCTATAGCGATCGCTTTATTTCAACAAGCGATTCCATACAGAAGAGCGATTTTGAGCTATCAGTGAATATATGTAGGTATGGCTATTTTTTACAGCTATGGCTATTTTTTACAGCTATGGCGATCGCTTTAATTTATCTTTAATAAGCGAATCTGCAATTATTTGTATACTTGTATATAAAAAATGAATGTTTAAGTCTTTTTACCAGAGTAGATTGAATGTTATACATTAATTTAGACTAAATTAAATTTTATTAGAATATATGAACCAAAATTGGAATAAAAAGAAAAAAGTATGTACCTTTAATTGTAAACTAATGTAATGTGAAATTCTAATTTTCTGAGATGTTATGATATATATTATTAACTGGCTGACGACAATATGTTCAGACTCGTATTACACTCAATGAGATGAAACTAGCTGAAATAAATGTATATGCATCTTTGTTTTATAAATTTTGTTAATTGAAAATGCTTTGATTTTTAAATGTAAGATGAATCAACCCGAAATAAATCTGTATATGTAACACCATAAAAACATGATTTATTTACTATATTATACTACACCGATGTATTCAGAAATACTCCGTATGAATTTATTCTGAAAGTTGTATTTGGCTGCATAAATTTGTACCGTAAAGTGAATCAATTTTTAATGAAAAATACAGAGGAAAAATATAGCAAATTCTTCAAACTATTATAAAAATATTCTTTAGCAGAAAATTAGCCACCCGCTGCAGTGCTCTAGAAATTAGCCGGAGAATTCAACCATATACAAACCATATGACAAATCTTGAATTGCATTCTCCCAAAAGCCTTAAATTTTGAGTTAATCTGTTTACAATAAAACGAGTGATATATGTTTCTATAATTCTTTTATTTTACCATCAAAAACACAAATTTTATAAAACTGTTAACGGCTACTGCCTTGAAGTATGAACTTATGAATAACACAGGCAATCAATCTTATGCCAAGTCTAAAGACCCATGTCTATTTGGCGTCACATAGTGTAATTAAAAACAAAAAAATTCAGTCATTCTATTTCTTTTATACATTTCAAAAAATTAAAGTTTTAAAATTAACTTATATTGCTTGTTTAATATTTTGACAAATATTAATTATTTTATTATAAATACTTAAATATAAAATCAAAATATAACGAATTTTATATTTTATGATTGGCGTTTAAAAAGATAAGCATTTTAGCCTTTTCATCATCTAAGCGCATTATTCTCTCGCTTAAAATAAGACCGGCTTGAGAAAAAAGTCTTTCACAGGGAACCGATGTTCCTAAACACCCCAACTTTTCGCGAGCTATAGGAGATAGATTGGGATACTTGTAATTGTTTTTCTGCCACCATAAAAAAGTATCAGCTTTTCGTGCAATTACAGTTTCTTCTATATGCCTCTGTACTTCGATAATTGCTCTTGAATGAGTTGTGCCTTGCGGTCTCTTTGATCTTTGCGTTGATTACACTGGTCGACGGCCAAAATTTACCAGAGACGCCGTTATGAAATTCGTATGTAAAACCACCTCCTGCTTTCGAAAATCGAGTTCATTTTTGATTGTATGGTACCGTTTTTGAGATATTTGCAATTTACCGTTATTCGCAAGCAATTGGAAAAAGTTTATAGAACCAGAAAGACGATGAAATTTGCTATAAATACATCATACATTGTTTTTTTCTCAACCAGATAGTTTTCGAGATATTAGCTTATTATTTCAGATTTTTGTTTTTTTTTTATGAAAAAATATGAAAAAAATTACTTTTTGCGAGGGTAGCATTCCAAAGCCACAACTTTTTTTCCAGATATTTTTTCTTTGCGTAAAGCTCTGTTTAATTAGAAAAAAGACAAGCTATCATCTAAGAAAATCGATGCAAAATTACGTAAGTTATAAGCAATCAAATAAAAATACCCAGGTTGCGCAATTTCAACGTATACCTCAAAACGTACGTGTGGTATAAAGAAGAGTAAAATATCTAGTTTTGCTCTGTTTCTATTTAGTTAAAAGTTCAATTTATGAATGAAATTACCCCTATTTTTAACTTTTTTTAAATTTATTTATGTTTATAATATATTCTAACAATCTTTATCTTAATTTGATTTTACTATGTAGTCGAAATAATTATGTGTTCTACTTTGACGCTTATTCAGTTTAGGATCGGTTTCTCTTATGAGAAACCAGCAGCAATCAGCCATCATTGTGGCGTCCCCGAATCCTTGATATCGATTGTCAATTAATTTCATTTGCTGATGTAACCTTTCGCCATGTTCGTCACTTTCGTCGCCAAGATTTGCCGGGAAAAAGCTCAAATGTGAGTGCAGAAAGTGAATTTTTAAGGACATATTTACGCCTGGAAATAAATTATTAGTTAGGTAAACAAGTTATAGGATATTGGGAAATTAATTTTAATAAGCCTTTAATATCTACCCATTTTCACATAATTATTGATTAAGTTGTTCACTATCTGCTCGTAGTTAGGGCTTTTGTGTCTACCGAGAAAAGAAGCAAAGACCTTTTCAAAGGATTCCCACGCTGCTGCGTCAACTGATGAGAGTAGTCCTTTGAATTGATTATTGTTGATCAACTTTTTTATTTGTGGTCCAACAAAAATACCTTCCTTTATCTTGGCTTGAGAAATATCTGGAAAAATTATTTTCAAATAGTCGAATGCTTCGCCTTCTTTGTCCAAAGCCTTAACAAAGTTTTTAATGAGACCGAGCTTGATGTGTAAGGGTGGAAGTATGATTTTCTCTTTCTTGACAAGAGGGGTGTATTTGATGTTATCCACACCAACGGTAAACTGTACACTTTCCGGCCAATCCTTTCTGACGTAGTGGTCTTCACGAGCTTGGCTATCCCACTTACAGAGGAAGCAGCAGTGCTTGGTGTAGCCACTTTAGTGTTTGGAAAATGGTTCGTCACGAGTTCTACAATATATCACCTTAACATTGGATGACACAAATTTAAATTGTTGCATACCAGAAGTGCGGATCTCGGCCTTTTCCTTGGATAGTTCCAAATCTCTTATCCAATCATTAAGTTGTGCTTATGACAGAACGTTTCTCTCGTTTCCCATGCGAAATTCAGTACAACTTGATTCCCCGCACTCATATATTACTGTTGACAATGGAACTGGATCCGCAACTGCCATTGAATGTAGTACTGGTAATGTCACTGTAGGTACGCTGGCATAGGTTACTCTTTGTATTTGTATTCTCTATTGAATGGCAAGTAGGTTCTCTCCATATCATTGCTGTATCAAATTGTATTTGTTCTCCTGATTCCGACTGAATCAATTCTACTCGAAAGTGTTCGATGTCCATGGTTTTTCAGCATTTTTAGGCTCAATGCCAAAATACTTGGAGTATAAAGTTTTCATATGATCTGAGCAAACTCGTCGTCGCCTTATGATAGTATATTGGCCACACATGAAACAGAACATATCTGGATCGTTATTACACTCAAATTCTCCCGTCCTTTTACTCATTTTATTTTTTTTTAATAAATCACGGTTTTGAAATTTGACTTATGAACTGAACTATCTCCGGCGAGCCTTGCAGATGTTATGAAGTTTCAAGGCGCATTAACTCCCTATTTATACTCGGAACAAGAATAAAATTGAAAAAATCAAATCTTACCTAGACAGAAAGGTTCCATTTATACGAAGCCGTGAAAAGAAAATACTACCTGCTTTAGATGTAGGCTTTAAAAATATTCTGTGTCTTATAATTTTGAAAATCTACCTGCATACTTACACATAAGTGACGGAAATACATGTTTATAACTACATGCCTACAGCAGGTTTCGAACCCAACCACTCTTCCTTTCGATGCAACCACTCTACCTACTATTTTATTTAAAGAAAAAGTATGATCATTGTTATGGTGTTATTCGTTTATCCGGATAATATCCCATTTGCACTGTATACCTTTAATATATGTATACATACATTGAAGTTGCGCAACCTGGGTATTTTTATTTGATCGCTTATAACTTAGGTAGTTTTGCACCGATTTTTTTCAAATTAAACAGAGCTTTAAGTAAAGAAAAAATATTTGCAAACAAAGTTGTGGTTTTGGAATGCTGCCCTCGCAAAAAGTAATTTTTTTCATATTTTTCCATAAAAAAAAACAAAAATCTGAAATGATAAGTTAATATCTCAAAAACTATCTGGTTGAGCAAAAAACAATGTGTGATGCAATTATAGAAAATTTTATCTTCTTTCCGATTTTGTAAACGTTTTGCAATAGCTTGACTCGTTCGTGAGATATACGTAATTAAAGGGAGCCATCTTTTTGGTTTTTTCGAATAACGGTAAATTGCAAATATCTCAAAAACGGTATCATAGAATCAAAAAAGAACTCAATTTTACATACGAGTTTCATAGCGGCGTTTCTGGTAAAGAGAAAAAGTTGAAATTCGTGGTCCAGTGTTATTTTTGAATTCGATCTTTCGCTTGTCTGTAAAAATTACCCAAACCACGTGGCTGCTTTTCTAGCCGACTTCACAATGTCGTCGTTCTAGTTGTTGCATAAGTTTGCTTTGTTCCGTTCGCTGTTTCGGAAAGTAAAGCACACAGATGAGCAATGATGAACGATATCTCACTATCGATGATTGCATCGCTGCTATTAGTATTAGAATTTCATGCTGAAGGAAAATCGCCATTCGCTATTGGCGATATTCCGCCAGAGGTGATTGTCATTCAAAAGAATCGAATGAAGGAAAATAGCCAATCACTGATATATTTGGATTGCAATAGCTATAGCTATTAGCGATTTGTCAATAGCGGCGATGCAATCACCAATAGCGAAATATTGAGCCATCACTAGTTGCAATCAAAACAAAAAACGGGTAACAAAGATGACGGAAAGGATGCAAACGTAAGTTTTCAAAAATATATAGTGATAAGAATTTTAACAATACATGAACCACTTCAATTTTGAGTATTTTATCCATCACAGGACTTATACATTAATTAATTATCTAATACGGCAATTGCATAGACGCGCTTACATTACTACATCAACCTCTTGCCATCATACAAAATTCCAGCGCACCAACCGGTAATGCTTACTAGCCACGAATACGGTGATTACTAAATTTTTTTTTCTTCCAGACCACGTTTATTACCAATTAATCAAGGCATTTCTGCAGATTACACACATTTCAAAACAATGAAGTATTTAACACAAACTGAAGCCATCAATGTTGATGTGGAACTCTTCAATGAATATAAATTCAGCGTTGACCAGCTAATGGAGTTAGCTGGATTAAGTTGCGCGCATGCGATAGCCAAATGCTTCCCGGTTGATTGTTACAAACGTATACTAGTTTGTTGCGGTCCTGGTAATAATGGCGGTGATGGACTAGTATGTGCACGTCATTTATCGCTGATGCAATATAAACCAACCATTTACTATCCGAAGCCGACACCAAAGGAACTTTATGAAAATTTAACACATCAATGCAAGCTTAATAATATACCAATTCTAGGCTCAACTCCCTCACTTAATGAAACTGATGTCTGTTACGAATTGATTGTTGACGCACTTTTCGGATTCAGCTTTAAGCCACCAGTACGTGAATCATTCGTACCAATTGTGGAAATTCTTCAAAATACTAAGGTGCCAATTGCAAGGTGAGTTGTATCTACATTTTCTGAATGAATTTGCATAATAATTGTTTCGTATATCAGCATTGATATACCGAGCGGTTGGAATGTGGAGAAAGGCAAATTAAGCGAAAAAGACTTTGAGCCAGAATTGCTAATATCTTTAACAGCTCCAAAATTATGCGCTAGTACATTCAAAGGAAAACATCATTATTTGGGTGGCCGATTTGTGCCATACGCAATGCAAGAAAAATATCAACTCGAGTTGCCTTCGTATCCAGGTTGTGAATTGTGCGTGAAATTGTAAAGTAATTGCGATACGATTACGATATCCACCAAAACAAAACAAATATAAGGGTTTTAAAAACTATACATATATATTTAAGTTTGTTATTGCTGTTGTTGTTGTAGCAGTGCGTTGGTGGTCTTCATTGTTGTCAATTATCGCAAAGCAGCTATGACTTCAGTAATAGTCTAGAACAGCGGAACTGCTTATAAGGGCCCAAAAATATCTGGAGGAACGGAAAAATTACCCCGGGTAATCGGGGTGGGATCCATAGTATATAGGTGTATACCTGACATTCGGCCGCGCTTATAAAAAATTACCGCGACCGGTCCACCAAAACGGTGGTATCAAAATTAAATCCGTGCAAAATTTTCATTGTGCACAACAACATTTCACCAACCACATGAATATTGCCAACTTCAACTGCAAAAATTTCCGGACAGAGATACTATTTTTCTTTTCCGTCTTCCGATTTTTGTTGGGGTCAATATGCGTCTTTTGACACCTCTCCCGATATTTTTAGACGCGTATTAGCAGTCGACTTCTGTTCTAGACTTTTACCATGACTTCCTACGCTACGATCAAAATAGTTTAGAGTTGATATTAACGATCTACACTTCATGAAGACTCTGCATTTTTCTTTTTTAACACTTCCATTACACCAGCGAAATTAGCGACCTTCTTTTTTGTTGATTTCGGAGTTGTATTTTGATTTCTAACACGCATTTGTGGTTGTGCTACATCGTCACTAAAATCAAAGTCGTTTTTCGCTGCCGGTCTAAAGGGAAATATAAACAAGTAGATCACTAATTAATCATTAAATTTAGTGTTCTCTTACTCTGTTTCCGCATTAGCTGGTGTTGTAGTTTCAACTTTGGCCGTTGTTCCAATTGGTTCCGTAACTAGTGGATGGCGTCCCGGAAATTGCCATACCAATTCCGGCATTGTGCCTTTCTCCAACATAGCATAATATGATTCCAATTCTTCTGCATCAGGTATACAGAATATTTCTGAATTCGTTTCGAAGTTCTCTGAAGTATTTATGTCGGACCGTGTTTCACCCATTTTATTTTGTTATATTTTTTTGCGGATTTGCTCGTATACGTATAAATACAACGGATTGGTTAGCATGTAAACAAGGCGAATTCATTACAGGTGGTGTTATCCCATCTGCTGATTGCTTCTTTTTGATAATTTTCTATACAAAGCCTTGTACAACAAAATGTCAGTTAATCGAAATCTATGAAAATTTTCTTTTGACTTGACATTCTTTTGCACGGCGAATTGATTGAATTCGCTTTGGCACCACCTGGTATAGATTCGCCTTGCATGTAAATAAAAAAATTAACAACAGCTGCTAATTGCATGGATGCCACTCGTACTGCCAGACCAAATCACTGATGACCAAATTAGGACGAACTACCCAACAAGAACTCTTTCGGGTTGTAGTGCAGTTTATGGTACTCATCGAAATTTGAGCCACAGAGATTAGATACCGAAAACGAGTTATTTTTTTACCCTTTATCATCGAAAAAATTGATTGATCACCTGGTAAATTTTGTTTCAGCACATTTACGTTATTCCTTTTTCATATTCGGTACAATAATTCAATCTAATATACACATATCAATAAACAAATTTTGACGTAAATACGCGACTTTTGGTACCTTACTTGATAAATTGGCCTACATTTCTGTAAAATTTTCCATTAGTGCACCACGCTATGAAAATAAACATAAATAAAAGTTGGTCGAGGGATCCTCCTAGAGGCCAAAACGTTTTTGCACAAAAAAAGATTATTTATTTTTGCTCTGCTCCTCACCGCGCAGGGATCGAATTCTAGGGAAGATTTCCATCGAGTGACGGAAAGGTCTAAATTTAAACAACAATTTACTTGAGTACTATAATTAATAATGGTAAAAGTCTAGTTGAGGGGTCGACTGCTAATACGCGAACAAAAATATCGAGAGGTGTCTAAAGACGCGTATTGACCTAGACAACAATAATCCGAAGGTGGAAAAGAAAAATGTTATCTCTGTTTCGTTAATATCTTTTGAACGAGTTAAAATTTTTATTTTCCCCCTTTGGATTATTAATACTGACATGGTGGAATCACCAGGTGAAGTAAATAAAAAGAAATAGAAGATGTACGCTATCTGAAACGGTAGGGATGTACTTTCAACGGTCAGAATAGGGTAAAATGTTTACCCGGTTTGGAAAAGTAGGAGTAGAAAAACAAATGCCTTGCTACGAAAGCCATTACAGACTGTTTTTTCAGCATATCAGTGAAACCTAATGCCAATACAAAAGGGATACACAGGATCAGTGCGAGCTTATATTACTTTAGGCATCGAATAAAATTAAAAACTTAAACTGCAATGAGTAGTAAAATTCAATAATGCGTCTAAAGTAAACTGACCTCAACTTCAACTGCAGTTGAAGCTTTTATCGAAAAACGGGACATAAGTGGGAAAGGTGTTATCCATTATATAGTTGAACTGTAGGAACTTTGCGCACTTAAATGGGTTTCGGGTTTGATGAAAAGTTTTACAGTCACACTTGGAAGTGATCGTAATACTTTTGAATGTGTTTCGATCTCTAAAAATCCATTGTTCTTTCCATCTGCTCTGTTGATTTGACATTGAGAGTCGGAAGTAAAACATATGACCTTCTAATATATCATACAAACTTGATCAGAAGATCTCCCATAAGATCTTGACAGTTAATTCATGATGTATTACTAATGTTCCCAAGTTATTATTTACTAAAATATGTCAGGGGATATAATAGGAGTCGACCTAGAAGGTGCTTATCCGATCGAGCCGGATTCACCTATATATATAAAAATGAAATGATGTTCGTTCCTGTCCATGTTTGGGGCCGATACGAGACCAATTTTATTCGTTCTTTTCTCATATTATAGGGATCAAATAGGGGAAGGTTTTTAGCAAAAAAATTTAAAAAAAATGTCTAGGGTCTTGAGATGTAGGTCAAAACGATGTGTTTGTATAATATGGGTATCAAATGGAAACTTCTGATGAGTGCTTTAATATGGTGTACTTTTCGTACCCCTAGGTGACTAGGGTCTCGAGATATAGCCCAAAGTGTGGACCAGGGTACCCAAAGAATGTGTTTATACAATATGGATATCAAATGAAAGATGTTGATGAGTTCTTTAGCAGAGGGTAATTTTCATACATCTGGGTGACTAGGGTCTCGAGATATTGCCCAAAACGTGGATCAGAATAACCTTAGGATGTGTTTTTACATTATGGGTATAAAATGGAAGCTGTTAATGAGTACTTCAATATGGGTATAAAAAGGAAGCTGTGGTGATGAGTGGTAATTTTGCTCTGGGTGACGAGTGTCTCGAGATCATTCCATGTGTACAACATTTTTTTTTAATAAATATACGAATTTTTTGAATTGTGTCGTGCTGCTAAGTTGCAAATTTTTTTCGAAGGAGAGTAAACATAAACACCGAGGTTTGTACACTGTTTATGAGAGATGCTTCAGCACACATACACAAACGTATGTCACATTTCGTTGCGCGCTGAACATTTCTACTGCTTTGTATTTGCAAAGATTATCGAAAATAAAGGTGTTGCAGGCGCAAACTTCGGTGGAAAGCAGCGGAGCGTAACAAAATTCTAGTTGGTCACTTTCACCACACCAAAAACTTTAACACAATTTTGAACATAATTTAAGCACAGAAATACACTGATTGGAGTTTTAGAGAGTAAAAGTTAAAATTCTGAACACATTACCTGAATAAAAAGTGTACAAATAATTATTAAATAACAAATACAGACAGTGGTAGTTAACAAATTTTGCTGTGGTAAGTGGTGAATGTGACCACTAGAATTTTGTGAAGCTTGCTTCACACGATTTTTCGTCCCTGCAACATATTTATTTTCGATAATCTTTGGTATTTGTTATCAAACGACGCTTCTGTTCCGTTAATTTGTATGCAGTTCAACTGTGAGCAGTGTTCGGACTTTTACCACTAAAGTGGTAGATCTACCACCTTTTTTCCTGAAATATAAGTACTACCCTGCAAAAATCGTTGGATCATGTGGTCCACTGGAGTTACCGTTACCATTATACTCCACTGTAATGTAGTAATGGACCAACTCAAGTTTCTACACGAACATATTGTAAGCCGACCATTGTTCGTTTTTAACGATTGTAATCACTACACGATGTTTATTGGACTGTGGGTACTCCATGGATTACTCTGATGTAATGCGGAGCTGGAGTATATGGTCCAGTCCTAGGACATCGCAATGTTAATTGGACCATATTTTTTGTATGAATTGTGGTTAATTTTGGCGCACTCGCTAGGTCCATAGCGAGTACTCCATACATGCGCGCATGGAGTACTCGCGATTTTTGCAGGGTACCACTTCTACCACGCAAACTTAAAAATAGGTGGTCGATTTTTATAGAAGTTTTCTGAAGAAACCTTATTTTTCCACAATTATTCGGGAAGAAAATCAATGCAGTGGAACGGTTTTATAAAACTCAAAATAACGTCTAGCTTGGCTCTAATCACCATATTACCTCTTTTCCTTCAGGTTTTTAGTAAAAAACTACAACGTACACCTATCTACATATATGGAAAAAATGGTTATTATTCATTATATCAAAATATTTAAAATATAACCGAAATCTAAAAGGGGGCGTGGCACCTCCCATGCAAATGGAATATATCATACTGCATATCTCTGGATGTAGTAATGGTAGGATAATGAAAATTGGTAAGGAGCTATATGACGTTAAGTCCTAACACCTCCAGTAATATGTGGAATTTGGAAAAAAGGGGCGTGGCACCTTCCATACAAATGGGATTTTTCAGAACTATGGCTGCCGTACAAACTTAGGTTATTTTAAGACCTAAAGTTTGACTGCATTATTGAGTTTGGCTGTTATTCCTTTTGGGCGCTTAGTAATCTGCCGCCGTTTAAAAAAATGTGTTAGCTTCAGTCTATCTACATCTATATATATAAAAATCAAATTCTGTATGTGTGTATGTTCGCTATGGAAACGTATCCAATCAATCATCACCAAATTTGGCTATAGGTTCCTTCGATCAACGCGAAGGTGTTAGGCTAAAAATAATTTCGATATATAAAAGGGGCGTGGCACCACCCATACAAATGGAGATTTTGGTACTGCATAACTCTGAAGGTATACATGCCAGAACATTGAAATTAAATAAGGAGTTATATGAGGTCAATCCCTAACACCACCAAGAAAATGTGGAATTAGGAAAAAGGGGGAGTGGCACCTCCCATACAAATGGAATATATCATACTGCATATCTCTGGATGTAGTAATGGTAGGATAATGAAAACTGGTAAGGAGCTTTATGACGTTAAGTCCTAACACCTCCAGTAAAATGTGAAACTTGGGGAAAAGGGGCGTGGCACCTTCGTTACAAATGGGATTTTTCAGAACTATGGCTGCCGTCCAAACTTAGGTTATTTTAACACCTAAGGTTTGACTGCATTGTTGAGTTTGGCTGTTATTCCTTTTGGACGTTTAGTAATCTGCCGCCGTTAAAAAATTTTGTAAGATTCAGTCTATCTACATCTATCTAAATATTATATATGTATAATAAAAAGAAGTGTACATTTTGATTGTCACTCCATAACTCGAGAACGGCTCGACAGTTGCCATGAAATTTTTAGGAAAGATACAGGAAGCAGAGATGATGGTTAGTTCATTTTGAAATCCCAAATCGGTTTAGCCATTCTTGAGTTATGATTTTTTTTTAGAAAAAATTCAAAATTTGAAAAAAAAAGTTTACATTTCGGTCCGACCTAACGAAAAAAATCGATCGAACCTATTACAAGTTAATTTCATTGACAGCATACAAATGTTAAACAGATGAACCTGTCCAAATGCAAATGTTTATCAATCACTTTTTTTATCATTTTGCTATTATCGCATATTCCTAAATGCACTGCACTCCCACTCACTCCCACTCCCACTGCAGCAACATAATGCACACTCACCTGCACTAATATTATTTTGCCTATATACTCTTCGCACTCATCGCTTATTTTGTCAACATTAAATAGCAGGACTTTTCCATGGAAAATTCCTAAACATAAATTCTAAATTGAATTTTTTCTTAGCATGTAAGATCATTGAATTTGTAATCGTCAAAGAGTTACGACAAAATAAAGCCATATAAAAACCAAATTTCGTTTGCCTATTGATTTGGCATATGCATAGATGTAGAAAACGCTCTACATTTCTCCAACTATTATTAATTTAAAAAGTGAGTTTAAGTGTGTTAAGTGCAAGAAAACATAGTTAAAAAAGATTTTTTCCATAATTTCATCATATGCATCAAAATGCCACCAACAAGACGATCAACTATAGGTTGACGTACGCGTAATTCTACCTATAGATTTAATCAAAGGAGAGCGCAAAGTGTAGGGGATTTTCGACAAATATTGCCTGTGGTTCCACGATCAACACCGGTGGATGAGATCAACGCATGTTTAAAGTCTTCTCTTCTGTGGCAACATGTGCAAAAATTGACATTGAACATAAATATGCGCGTTGAATTCCACAACGACCAATCTGCAAATCGGTTCTCGAATCAATTGTTAGATATTGGCAATGGAAAAGTTCGAGTCGATAATACAAATGGATTGATTACATTGCCGAACAATTTCTGTACCATTCTCCAATCAACAGAAGAGTTGATTGAAAGTGTGTTTCCAAATATTGTTCAAAATTACAGGAATCACAATTGGTTGAGAGAACGCGCAATACTGGCACCAAAAAATTTACACGTCAATGCAATCAATTATCAGATTCAAGAAAAATTGCCAGGTGCAGTGACATCATATAAATCTGTTGATAGCGCAATGAATGCAGATGATGCAGTGAATTATCCAATTGAATTTTTGAATTCATTGGAACCACCTGGTATGCCACCGCATTATTTGAATTTAAAGGTTGGCTCAAAATGTTTTTAGTGCGGAATTTAAATGCACCAAAACTGTGCAATGGCACAAGATTAGTAGAAAAAAAATTGATGCCGAATTTAATTGAAGCGACAATATTGACCGGAACAGCGAAAAATGAAATTGTACTCATACCATGTATTCCACTGATTCCAACAGACATGCCATTTGAATTTAAGCGTTTGCAATTCCCAGTGCGTCTATCATTTGTCATGTCTATCAATAAGGCACAAGGACAAACGCTTCAAATATGCAGATTAAATTTGGAGAAGCCGTGCTTTTCACATGGACAGCTATACGTGGCCTGCTCAAGAGTTGGAACTCCAAATTGTTTGTTTGTGCTCGCTTCCAATGGGCAAACTAAAAATATTGTATATCCAAATGTTTTGGATTGACATTAATAATTTTTAAATACAATGCATTTATTTCATAAAAAAATGTATAATCTTTCATTTCTTTTTTTGGTTGGTTGCTACGAAGTACGGGGTCCGCTAGTATATGTATAAATAAGAATCAAATTCCCTGTGTGTGTATGTTCGCTATGGAAACGTATTTCCCACACTTCAATCATCACCAAATTTGGCTATAGGTTCTTTCGATCAACGCGAAGGTGTTAGCCTAAAAATAATTTCGATGTATAAAAGGGTCGTGGCACCTCCCATAAAAATGGAATCTTTGGTACTGCATAACTCTGTAGGTATACATGCCAGAACATTGAAATTAAGTAAGGAGTTATATGAGGTCAATTCCTAACACCACCAAGAAAATGTGGAATTAGGAAAAGGGAGCGTGGCACCTCCCATACAAATGGAATATATCATACTGCATATCTCTGGATCTAGTAATGGTAGGATAATGAAAATTGGTAAGTAGCTATATGACGTTAAGTCCTAACACCTCCAGTAAAATGTGAAATTTGGAAAAAGGTGCGTGGCACCTTCCCTACAAATGGGATTTTTCAGAAATATGGCTGTCGAACAAACTTAGGTTATTTTAACACCTAAAGTTTGACTGCATTGTTGAGTTTGGCTGTTATTCCTTTTGGGCGTTTAGTAATCTGCCGCCGTTAAAAATTTTTTTTTGTTTCAGTCTATCTACATCTTCTATAAAAATCAAATTCTATGTGTGTGTTCCCTATGGAAACGTATTTCCCACACTTCAATCATAACCAAATTTTGGGTATAGGTTCCTTCGATCAAGACGGAGGGTTTTCGGAATTTAGACCCACCAAAATCGTGCAATGGAACCAGACTTTGCTTTAAGAAATTAATGCCGAATGTAATCGAAGCAACAATCACCAGCAGTAAAAGCAAAGGTGAAGACGTGCTCATACCACGGATCTCAATGATTCCTACAGATTTGCCATTCAATTTTAAGCTCTTATAGTTTCCTGTACGCCTTGCTTTTGCAATTACAATCAACAAAGCAGAAGGACAATCGCTTACTGTTGCAGGATTAAAGGGCGAATTAATGGTGACTTATAACCATAAAGCCATAACCAGACAAAACAGCTGATCGAACCTACCTTAAGGAAATCAATGCAATCGAGTTAGCGTTATGGTATGGCACCATTAATCGATTACATTGATTTCCATAAGGTAGGTTCGATCAGCTGTTTTATCTGGTTATGGCTTTATGGTTATAAGTCACCATTAAGCTGGAGTCATTGGCGCCGTATGTCGTATCGCTGTATCCGTATCCCTAACGTAATCAGCTGTTTATCGTTACGACGGTAAACCAAAACCCAATTGGTTGGCTACGATACGGTTACGACTTTAGCGGCACCAATAATCGATTGCATTGATTCTCATAAGGTTGGTCGAATCAGCTGTTAAAAGGTTACCGATACGGTTACCGATAAAGCACCAATGTCTCCAGCTTTAAAGCCGGAGTCATTGGTGCCGTATGTCGTATCGTTGTATCCGTATCCTTAACGTAATCAGCTGTTTATCGTTACGACGGTTAACCAAAACCCAATTGGTTGGCTACGATACGGTTACGACCTTAGCGGCACCAATAATCGATTGCATACGGTTACCGATAAAGCACCAATGTCTCCAGCTTAAATTTAGAAAGCCAATGATTTGCACCGAACGAAAAAACCAAACATATTGTGTACCCATATGAATTACAATAAGATGCAATAATAAAATATTTTAAACGAAAATTTCACCAAATATGCGTACAAAATTCAATTCAATTTACAGAACAATAAACTAAATTATCAACAAACAAAACAGAAAAAATAACGCAACACTCATTCTATCTCGGGCGTTACAACGTTCGCCGGGTATAGCCAGTATATTCTAAATTACAATCCATAACTGTAACATTCCTCCTATCTTAGTGGTCTAATTTTGAGGCCAAAACAACAAAAGCGAGTAACAATTTTGTCAGGGGTGGGTGTTCCCCGCGTTGGGCTGACAGGTCGGTTTCTTCCCCGCAAAAATTAGGTGGACCGCTCTTGGGTGTGCCCATGAAGTATCAGATATGCCGGGATGCTGCCGATCAAACCCACGTATACAGATTAGGAGCTTTCTCAAAGGGAATATTCCCATGGAGTGCAAAAGATTCTCATTTAAAGTATCATAATCAATTGATAAGACCTGTAGTGATCTACACTTTTGCCATAAGGAAGTTTCGATGGTAAATATAGGGTAATACTAGGGTCAAATTTTATTGAAGCCAATGTCAGTTGCTGCAATGTTTCTGGTTTGTTTAGAGCTTTGAAAACATCTAAGCCATAATAGGTTAAAGCTTCGATTGCACCCAAATCTAAGATCAGGCATGGAAACTTTTTGCGATCTAAAAAAACATCTTCCATGGCTCCACAAAACATTGTTCAATATCGATAAGATTATCTTCGCTTATATCGCCTGGTGGGACTAAGCTGACACTGTTAGTGTAAAAATGGAGCCCCTGCAAATTATCACAACGTGCAATCCTATAGAGATTACGTTTTATTTGTTTTGATATAAAAAAAAAACATTAAGAAAATCAAAAATTAGTGTAACTTCACTTGCCAGATTACAAAACGTTTGACAAAAAAATGTGCACTGTCGATCATTGTTTATATGCAATTTAAACTTGAAATTGTTGAAAAATCTCTTTTGGAAAGCACCCCACGCCAATGACGACATGTCTGCGATGCATTTAATCGATCCCGTGGCTCGAGATATTCATGAATATTACCCAAGATGAGAGTGGGCAGCTGTTCCTTGCTTAAATCGTGGTATTGTGTTTTTTTTACTTGGTTTGTTTTGATTGTGTGCTCAAATGTCAAAATGATGGCGGACAACAAAACAAACAGAACTTAACGAAAGATAGAGCTTTTGATAGAGTTGCCGGACATAGCATAAAGAATGGTATAGAGACAGATTGCAGCAACAAAAAAATTGCTGCACTGGAATCGCCAACGATTAGCGGATAAGGAATAGAGTGATTAACGTTAGGCGAGTAGGGAGAAGAAAGAAGATATAAAAGGGGGTGACACAGGTTAAAACTAAGACAATTTGAAGTGTTAAAGTTCTGGCATACGACTGCCTCCGCGCCACTGTGCTATAAAGTTTTTTTTAATTGTGAAACTTGTGTTGTGCGTTGTTTTTAAATAACTAATTTAAAAAAATAAATTTTTGTGGTTCCGGAGAACAAGGAGGTTCCGGCAAGGAGACGAGGATCGGAGTTCCAGGGCAGCGGATTAAAGGTGAGCCGAGTTAGGTAGCTTAGAGAAGTAGGAGTATGTGCGTATATATGTGGATACATATATGAGTACATATAGGTGAATGTAGGGGTAATAGTTATTTTATAATAATTTCTTTTGCTTAGATGGGGGTAATTGGTAAATTTTTGTGTGCATAAATTTTGTTTATAGTTTTGTCGCGGTTTTAAGCGAAATTTTTGCGTAAAAAGTTAAAATAATTTTTATCCAAGAAAAGTTGTATGCCTGTAGCCTGTAGAGTCAAATCGTCCTGCGTGTGATAGATTTTTTCTTATTTGAATCTTTAATCTCCTGAAAATTTATTGTAATTATTAGTAATTTATTTATTAGCTAAATTAAAAGCTCTGGTGGATTAGTTAAATTAAATAAACAGGTATACTGTAGATAGGACGTTGGGAATAATTGGGTTAAAATTTTGATATGCGCACATATCGGTACGTACATATATACGCACGTAGGAAGTTAGTTACTGTAATTTACGAAATCCTGAAATTTTAACTAAATCCTGTGTGTCATAGGAAAGAGGATTAGTGGCGATTTAGGAAAAGTGACTGGAGTGAGAATTGTGGTGGCGTAAAACGAACAGTGCGGCGACGTGTAAGTCCCAAAATAAATATTTTTTTGAAGTAATCGGTTTTGTGATAAAATCTTATTGTGTTATAGTGTGCCCGGAAATTTTGGCGTGGAGGGATTAGGCACAACTCGCCGTAAGTCTTTAGTTCCAAATTATCTTTTTTATGTATATACGTATGTCCAGTTATCTAATTTTGATGCACCCGATGAGAACAACAACAAAATAGGGAGACTGGGGAAGACGTCCCGTTTATATACATAGGCGTGGTTACATACACATTTTTGTTTAATGCGCTAAGGTAGGAGAATACCGTTAATGGTGGGCTTCGTGATTATGCCAGAAAACCAAAGCGATCTTTGGTTTTAACAATCTTTCGGAGCACCTATTTTGTTATGTGGTGTACACTCGACACAGAGATCAAAATTTGAATTTTTCTACATATACCATTTTGCTGTAGTAGCCAATCATCAAAATCGAAAACTAATAATTTCGTGCATATCCAGTTTCCCGTAAGACTCCAATACAAGGCACAAAGGCCAGTAAGAAGCAGCACAAAATCACCCAAGAAGTGGTTTCGGATTTTACATATATTTACTTCTTATATGCATATATAAATTTTGTAGTTTTAATTTTTTTTTGTGTTTTTACGTTTTTTTTTGTTGCGTACACGCATGCACACACGCATATATCAAAAAAAGAAATTATTAAATTTTTCTAAATTTTCATGATATACATATTTTTGGTACAATTAAGATTTTTTTTTGTACATTTTGTACACACCCTATTGAGGGTATGGTAACGAACCAAAAGCTTTTTATGTTTGTTTTATAGCGTGCGGGTTGTTGGACTTGCCAATTAAAGTGTAGCTATCTGCGTGTTTGCAAGCGAGCAAAGCAGTCACATTAGAGTGACCAATTTTCTTGTTTTTTGTTAAGCTGAAATTAATTGTTAAGAAAGTTATTGTGATCAGGTTAGGTGTATTGTATCGTTGTCCTATATATGGTAAGCGATTCTGCCCATAAGTAACATTAATATCGAACATTTTTTTTTGAGAAATTCTTAAAATCTCATACATATTTACCTACATAGGTAGGGGTAAAACCAACTAAGAGAGCTCGATTAGGTAGGATCCATTACCCTTAACCGAGTAAAATTTTAAAATTAAATTTTTTTTGTCTTCGTTTTTTTTATTGTGTTGAATGATTGGCAGGACGTTTCATCATAGTGAAACATTTTTTTTTTTTGTTTAGCCTAAATAATAAGACTAGATTTTTTTCATTATGATTCATTGTAATTCTTTTTATGATTTCAATATATTTTGAGTTTGTTGTTAAGAGTTGAAATGCGGAGTTAAGCACTTTTTGGGCGGGAGGTGAAGATGGCGTGGTGAAGAGGTAAGTGGAGGGGACGGAGCATGACTAGAGGGAGACCGCTAAAGTTAGGGTGCATGAAACGAGCGGTCCAAGGTAGGGCGGGCTTCCTGAGGTGAGATGTGTGTGAGGCTGATAGGATGGATGATGAAGGGAATAAATATGCGTCCGTACGACTCCTTGGTGTTAGGGTTGAGGACCACTGCCCCTCTTATACTGAGCTAGTCCGGGTACCCCAAGGAGCCAAACAATACCTGTACGTGACAATTTTTTGTAACTGTATTTAGAAATCCATTGTCTTACCGAAGTGTTTACATAAATAAGGTGTAATTCGACAGTTTTGCTGTTCTTGCACATTTCTCGAAAGTGTTCAGTAGCGCTGCACAGGTGAAAATCCTTGTTGAATATGACGCGAATTCAAATAATTTGTTTTAACAAAGACCTGTTTAAATTTTTCTTGGAACAAATTAAACATACTTATATAATGGAAACATCAATAATATGAACGCAATAGTTAAGCACGACCTTACTTATGGAAGCGCACACCAAAGATACCCAAATATGAATCTCTGTAATTAAATCCGGAAAGGTCCATCGATATTCACCTACTGGTGGTTTAGATGAAAAAAAGTACTAAAACTACCATATTTTACTCCTGAAAAATGCAAAAAACAACCCTTTTTGGTGGACAATATTGGTGAAAATTTTTCAGATAGCCCAATGACAGAACAAAGAAGAATTTAGAGAGAGACAATTGACGGCTTATTTCACTTGGTTATTCCACCATGAATACTGATGTCAAGACGCGTCGTTTGACAGCTTCCTCGATATTTTTAGTAGCGTATTGTTCACTGAAACCGCCCATTGTTTTTCTTCCATAACGATACAACACCATGGCTCATCTCATCAGCTGATTTTATTTATTTCATTGCATGGTCGATCCCTGCTAAATAGAGCTAACGGAAACTCCAACACATTAACAGAATTTTTGACAACAATAATACACTCGCATAAATTTTTCCTTTTATTCGTATGGAAAACCATGGTGTATATGTGTATGCATACACGTATACACAATGTTTACATCAGGTTTGTCATGTCGCTTTTGCCAACCTGATAGAAACTTTGCTTTACGCTGTGATGTAAATTTCCATCAGCCATATCTGCCAATTGATGCCTCAAATGACTGACAGCTGTCAAGCAGGGATGGGATTGTCAAAGGAGATGGCAAACTCAAAATGAAACCAACACATTGGCAACATTTTCTTACACATACAGAAACTGCCAAGTTTTATGTTTCCATTCCATACCATTCGCACCAACACCAATACACAGACTTTGACAATTTGAACAGATATATTTTGTTATCGTACAGATGAGCCAACCATATAGTTGAACCATGAAACAACACCATGATTCAATCACAAGAGGTTTGCTCGACTGCCAAATTCTTTGACAATTGCAGCTATTTTGCTCTCAAATCGAATTGACATCTGTTAACTGTGTTGTTTCTTTGCGATTTTTCGAAAAATATTAGTAGTAGAAATAGGAAGCAATCAGTTTACAAATACCGGATAAGTACCTACTGAACTGCATAATTCTTTAAAACATTTTTTTAAATTTTATCATGAATTTATTAACTATGCCATGATCTATTTGTGTTGCTGAACATAGGTAATTTTACGATTCACGTAAAAATTTAATCAGTAAATAATAGAGGCCATTTTGGCGGCCACCGTGGTGTGATGGTAGCGTGCTCCGCCTATCACACCGTATGCCCTGGGTTCGCACCCCGGGCAAAGCAACATCAAAATTTTAGAAATAAGGTTTTTCAATTAGAAGACAATTTTTCTAAGCGGTGTCGCCCCTCGGCAGTGTTTGGCAATCGCCCCGGGTGTATTTCTGCCATGAAAAGCTCTCAGTGAAAACTCATCTGCCTTCCAGACGCCGTTCGGAGTCGGCATAAAACATGTAGGTCCCGTCCGACCAATTTGTAGGGAAAATCAAGAGGAGCACGACGCAAATTGGAAGAGAAGCTCGGCCTTAGATCTCGCCGGAGGTTATCGCGCCTTACATTTATTTATTTTTTAAATAATAGAGGCCATAACGAAATTTACTCATTGAGCGTGTTAACTTATTCATTCCGTATGTTCGGAACATTCGTCTCCATTTAAGAATTTGGGGAATCGGTTTATATTTGGAATATTCAGCCCTATTCTGCATTTCGACTTGGATTGGAATTTTTTCGATTTGGCAATTTTGGTATTCTGTTTCCAATCTCTTTCGATCCAACTTCGAATCGTTCGATTTTTTGTATTCTGCATTGCGATCGTAGTTCCGTTTTTCTAAGTTGCAAATTAGTTGGCGGAAAAATATTTTCTTTTTATTTTTTTATTAATTTATAACAGAATTTTAACAAAAATGTAAGTAAAACTTGTTAAGAAACGTAGAAAGCTTGATGATGATTGTTTTTTTATATGTTTTCAGGTCAAAAACAACATATCGATGTCGAAGTCCTTGGACGTATTTGCCCCGCAAAAGTATCTAAAATATACTTGAAAGCATCCTTGTTAAGTCGAAAATTCTTTTTGAACCTAAATAAAAAAATAAGTCATTAAACTTTACCACTTTTAAGTTCAATTTCTTACAATTCGTAACTCATCTCAAATGGATTACACAAATCTCGCAATATTTGCCTTTCCATTGTCGCCTGGGAATTTTCGTATGCGTTGCTTTCCAACTCCATAAATCAGGCATGCTTAACCAACGAAACGATATCATTTCGTTACGATAATCAACGTTAATAAACGAAACGAACTCATTTCGTTTCGTTTATTAACGTTAAGATCGTCAAATTAACGAAATGATTTCGTTTCGTTTTCTGCCATATCAAAACGAAATCAAATCGTTTATGTTGATTATTAATTTCAAACTATGCTGGCAAAGCTGATTGATGGCGGAGTCATTAAAGGTGAAAGCATTAGCCAAGCTGATTGCAACTTTTCTCTTGAATTTTGACAGTACGAACATTTCTCAGAGTATTTTTGACATTACCACCAACGAATTACACAAACAAATTATATAGAGTTTGTGTGTGTATGTGCGCTCGTTGTTGCCACCTTACGGCTTCACCATGGCTGTAGCATTGCCAGCACAATTCAAACATATAGTATCACGTTTTTGTTAACGTTTTTAACGTTAACGAAAGCTTTTCGTTTCGGTTAAAAACGAGATACAATTTATTTTGATAATTTCTTTATCGATAATATTTCGAAGTGTTTCAACGGAAACGGTGGAAATTTTTTGATAAACGATTAGCTTAACGTTAAGGTGCATCCCTGCCATAAATAATGCCGCGGCTATTGATTCCATTATAATAGACAGCTATAATTTGTGTCTGTTCGTTGGGTCCAGTTATATGCCAAAGCAATCTGCCGGCGTAGAGGAAGGTAAAGCGAAAACGTAAACAATCCTTGCGGAAAGAATAAATAAGCCTTTATAAAGTATTTTAGGCCAGTGCAATGAAATTACCATCCTTAAAATTCAGAAAATGTGAACTATATTCGTGCAGGAATCCGTTTTAACAAAACTTGGTGGCCACGGCAGGGAATTGGCCAAAAGAACGACAAAAACACACTTACAATTATGAAAGCACTTCACTCAAAAAAATATAACACTGCGGCAATATATTCTATTGCTTTTTTTTGTACAAAATGTCGTGGATAATAAAATATAAACGTTTTTCAGTGTTTTTTACAAATTTTCTTTAATTTATTTTGTTTCAATGTTCACACATTCCGTACCAACAGCTGATTTCGAAAAATCATTTGATCTTCCTCTTCTCTTTACGATTCCGTCGTAATGCAGAATACCAAACTTCGATTGAAGCGGAGCGTAGAACGGGAACGTAATCGAAATGCAGAATAGGGGTGATTATAAATATTCGGACCTCGTGAGGTCCTCATGTAGGGAGTTTTTGAAACAAATTTTGATATAGTGTATTTTTGAATAAAATTCTAAACCAACATAGCTCTTTATCAATTCACGAAATATTTAGTAGAAAATGAATTATTTCCCCCAAAACCTGTTGGCATTTACAAATTTATTATCACTACTAATATACTACTAGAAGTACTTTTCTACTACAATTTTCGCTAAAAGAGATTGAATTATTACCCGTTTTCCTTACTCCGTAAAAGCAACTAGATTTTTCAATTTGGGAGTGTCAAAGCCAAAGTTCAGGTCTGCAAGTAGGATATGTAGAAGCAAAGAGTATAAATACAATAAGAGCCGTCACTCGTTATTTTGTGGAGACTATCTCGCTGGAAATTGAAAAAATTGATGCCGAATGTTTTCTGAGAGGGACATTTTTAATTGTCTCTCATTTATCCACGCCGTGTAGGCCCCTTGTGCAACTGTGATTTTTGGAAAGAGAATTAAATAAATAAATTAAATACAGTCGAAAAATAAACACAAATACACCAGGAAAATGTATAGAAGACATTTATAAACATCTCGCCCAAAAAAAAGTAGCGAATACCTCTCAGTATACATCGAGTAAATGCCAAAAAAATAACGAGTGACGGCTCTTATTGTATTTATCCTCTTTGGTAGAAGCACGCACCATGGTTCAACTACACAATTCACACACATAAGATTGTGCATTCACGAGTTCGAAATTGCTTCGTTCTGCGCATCTACGTCACACCTGACTTCTTCAGCGAATGAGAAAAAGAGAAAAAAACAAGAGCTAAAGGAAAATGTCGTAAAAATTGACTTTAAAATAATGTTTACATGCGCAATGCGCCACCTTCTATAATTCCATCATGGTTCAACTATATGGTTGGCTCATCTGTAAAGCAACAAAATATGTCTGTTCAAATTGTCAAAACTTGTGTATTGGTGTTGGTGCGAATGGTATGGAATGGAAACATAAAACTTAAGGCTCCATTACTGATACTTAGCATAGACTTGACTTGGCTTGCGAACTGTCACTTACAGTTCTGTTAAATTAACATTGCATGTTACTGATTACTCAAAACTTAACTTCACTTAGAAGTGTGTTGAATTTTGATTTTCTATGTAAGTTCTAAGTGACGTTTACATTTTGAGATGCCATTTGTTTGTTTCCATATCATTTTGACATTTTGTCATAGAAATTGACATTTATTTAAAAATAAATTTCAACGCTGATTATGATGCCAGACTTTATGCGCCAAGTGGAGTATAATCGTGGCTAAGTTGCCAAGTTTACGCCAAGTCAAGTCAAGTCTATGCTAAGTATCAGTAATGGGGGCTTTAGTAGTTATTGTATGTGTAAGAAAATGAAATAAATAAAATCAGCTGATGAGATGAGCCAACCATATAATTGAACCATGAGCACGCACGTACACAGGCACGCTCACCTGATAAAATGCTTGTTCTTGTTCGTTTTTTTTGTGGATGCTATTTGGCACTGTTGTACTTCTTAGGTCCAAGAAAAGTGTAGTAGCTGCTACCGAAAACTGCCTGAAATTTTTATCGTAAAATTACAAAGAAATATTCTTATTTACTTTCAAACGAGCACTTAATTACATCTCTATTTAAAATCCATATGTTTTGGACAATTTTAATTAACAAATTGTGATACTTTATTACCGGGGACGATTGCTAAAACACGACCAAAACCGTCGAGGGTGGTATTAATAGACGCGTTTTTGCCTCGCTTCCAATAATTCTAATACTTTTTTTCCTTTGGACTATTGATAACAGGACAAAACGTGTCTTTTCATTTCCACATTTTTGGACGGGTTAGTGCAGTCGACCTCGGTTTCAACTGTTTTTCGCGGAGAACTTTTGAACGGGTAGAAAAACTTATCACCCGTGTTTGTATTCTTAATACTGGAATAACTACGCGTCCTCAGACTCAAGATTCAAGACTTTTGTATAATTTTCTGTAGGACCCATATAGGTGCACTATATTTTCATACTAAACTCGTTCAAAAAAATTTACCATCACAGCAACCCATATCTGATATTCCGCTCCTTTTTTTGTTTCCCTGCGTCGCTTTCCACGACAGCAACACCGGTAATTTTAACACTTCGTTCAGTGTCAAACGCATGTTCCACGCAGGTTCCACTGAGTTCCACAATAGTTTGACACTGACCGAAATGTCAAACGGCAGTGTGTTAGAAAGAGAAAGGAATTGTTTCCCTTTCATACATATCATACTTGTAAACCTGTACTATGCAACTAACACATATTTTACCCTTTTTTTTATATATATAGATTTTGCCCCTCGGAACACAAACCAAGCGACGCATCTCTGGTTTTGCTATAAAAAGTTTCTGAGCGAGAACTTAGCAGCCCTAGCAGATGTAGTTTAGAGTTTGCATAAAACATGCAAGGCCGGCCACTTAGAGATCTATCTCTATCATTTTTTCAAATGCTTCTTGTACCTAATGTTCTTGAATTCATGTGTAGTATGGCAAACTTGAAGTATATTCGGAGAGCCTCTCATAAACTTGTATTAATATTTTAATGAAAAATGTAAAAAAAAAATGCACTTAGTGCTTTGATACAAAAAAGTACCAAATTTAATACTATTTCACAAACGGCCTCTTCTGTTCTTCCCCTTTCTCTTATCATTCGTATTGTAAGGGATTTTTCAAAATTAGCTGTCACTACATATACCACCTTGTCTTTATTACATCATGTGCACGCACATTTGTGATCATTGTTTCCCTACAAGACAGGTACCCGTTCCCTATTCGATTACTTAATCGTCACCAATAACTTGTTCACCAATTATCGTCTTAATGACTTTTACATTGCTGTCGTGAAAAAGGTAACGCATGCGCTCTCTCAAAATAGTGTACGTGTGACTCACTCTCTCGCTCTTACCTATTGTGTTTTCGACATTCCTTCTCGCTCGATGTTATTTACATTTTTAAGTTACTTCATCAGTTATGTTTTCGTTATCGCTAACCAAAACATATACAACAACAACAACACGGGTAACTGACCTATCGGTTACCCGTATCGGTTACCTTCTGTCAATTCGCTTTTTATATGAATGAAACGCGTCCTTTTTGTTTAAATAATATTTAATTCATAAATAATGCATGTTTAAAATAATTTTTACATTTAAAATCATGTCCTATTATTCTAGTAATATTTACATATTTGCATTTTTATATTCATAAACTATATAAATACACTATTCATGCGGTGGTGGTGTTGCTCATTATCAGTTTACAGAGTCATATTAGTTTGGTAGGTATAGTAAGATCAGACGTAGCGGAATATACGCAGCATGTCAGGAGCATCACCACAATCCAAATAAGCACTGTAATTCATTTCGTCATTATAAATAACTTGTAGATGCCACATAGGTGTAACCATACTCTGAGGATATTTCCGTTCAGATCTTGTAGTGTACAACGAGCAAACTTTTCATAAACATGCACACGTAAACTTGTATTTGTTCTAAATTCTTCACCACATTCGAAAAAAGATGTTCTTTTATCCATTGTTTTCTCATGTTCCTGTGTTTGCGTAGGTACCATTGTGATGCAAGTTCTTGATTACAATATGGACAAACAGTTAATTCTAGACTTTTCGTTGTTACATCAATTGTTTCAGCGTGTTGTGCATGTATACTAAAATTCATACTTGAATGTGCTTTAGTCCCAATGGCATAATTTACATTTTAAATACTGACTATTGGGCATATGAGAAATCTCATGGTCCAATAATTTGTTGAAGCTTGGTGTAGCTGTATGAAAATCCCACAATTTTTAAATTGTAAATGTTCTAGCTTCTCTAGACGATGCATAAAGTAGAATGGCGTTGGCTATCTTCACCTGGTATATATTGATATTCGGGCGAATAAACAAATGGACCACTTATAATTGCACACCTCAAGTGCATTCGCATACATATGTTGCATATGTGAAACATATAACGATGTACCAGTGGCTTTTTATGCAGCTGACGCTGGATGAAGCATTGGATTTTGTGTTGCAAAGTTGGCGACATATGTTGCTGTTGATGGATGCGCATATTGCGAATATGTTGGTGGTTCACTTGTCATTAATTGATTAGAAGTTTCAACTTGTTGCGATTCTTGTTGTTGCTGCTGGCTGCTGATGTGGTGTTAACGTCTGTTGTACAAAATTTATTGTTGGTGTTGTTATGGTGCTGGAAAGCCTTCCGATATTGAAAGTCGTTGATTAGTGTAATCTCCACGTAGTGAACTACTCCCACGGCTGCGTCCCCGGTAACTATTACATTTGAAGGCCCTTAAGTTACAGGCATAGTTGAAATCGCTTACATAACCGGTTGACTCTAAAGTAAAAACCAAAACAAAATATTAGAATCAGTGTTAATGAATAACATGTTTAAAGTAAGCTCTTACAACAACGTGATTGGCGGCTACATCCTGGATTGCAGGATAGTGGTTCACTAGTCATTAATTGATTAGAAGTTTCAACTTGTTGCGATTCTTGTTGTTGCTGCTGGCTGATGATGTGGTGTTAACGTTTGTTGTACAATTTATTCGGGTGATTGCACATATTGTTGGTGTGTTATGGTGCTGGAAAACCTTCCGATATTGAAAGTCCTTGATTAGTGTAATCCCCACGTAGTGAACCACTCCTGTGACCGCGTCCGCGGTAACTATTACATCTGAAGGCGCTTAAGTTACAGGCATAGCTGACATCGCTTATATAACAGGTTGACTCTAAAGTAAAAACCAAAACAAAATATTAGAATCAGTGTTTATGAATAACATATTTAAAATAAGCTCTTACAACAACGTGATCGGTGGCTACATCCCCGTGAAAGTAGTGTGGTGTTCCTCCTTGTATAAACGTAGATACTGGATGTGCTCAACCGTGTAGTTTTCTTCTAATTTGAGCAAATGTATGTTCTTACAGCCACAGCTGGAATATTTGGGATATTTCTATCCTCACATCGTCAAAATCAAATTACCTAGAATGAAAAAGAAACTCATATCAGTAAGAATAGATTAAAAGTTTTTAATATAAGCAGAAAAGTGTTCCATAAATAGGGCTCCACACATAGCTCTTTTCCAAAGGCACAAGAGAAATTTCAGATAACTATAATCAGGACCTGGTAAAGTAACTTCAAAGGCGATTTAGTCGCCACTACTTCGTATGCGCATTTCTCTGCGCTCCCTTTCGGCATGCATCATCAATTTCGTCATTACTATAAAGGCCATCTTGCTCACAGCAATCCAACAATCTATGTGTCCGCAAATTCGTGGAACTAAATTCCTAATGGAAGGTTCCTCTCCAAAAACTCTGTTTACAGACAGTCCTTCGCCGTGAAAACGAGGACAGTGAAATATTACATGTTCTGCGCTTTCCAATTCGGACGGACAGCTTGGACAGAAAGCATCCTCCTCTATCCCACGCTTATTTAGATATTCCTTGAAGCCACCGTGCCCGCTCAATATCTGTGTGAGATGGTAATTTAGTTTGCCGTGTTTTCGCTCGTACCATTCCGCTATATTCCGGACTAGCATGAAGGTCTAGTGCTCTTTTCTCGAATCTTCCCACCGTTCTCGCCACCTAACTATTGTTCGTGACCTTGCGCTTTTCTTAGCATCTTCAGATGGTCGGCTGAATCCAATGGCATACAGATCGGCCATTTCACCTGAAAGTAGATCTACTGGGATTTTCCTGGATAAAACATGGATCGCGTCGTCGGAACAGCACATGCTATTCGTATAGCAGTAATGCGGTAGGCTGCTAGTATATCTTTTTGGTGGACCATTTTAGATCTGTGCCATACTGGTGCTGCATATAATATTATAGAGCTGGTTACGTTGGATAATAGCTGACGGGTAGCTTCGCTTGGGCCGCCGATGTTGGGCATTATTCGCGTTAGGGTTCCACTAACTCTAGAAACTTTGTCCCACACCGCCCTGAAGTGCTCCCTAAAAGTTAGTTTTGAGTCAATGATTACTCCTAGATATTTCAAGGAGGGCTTTGAATTTATTTGATAATCTCCTATGGTTAGGACCAACTCATCCACAGTCCGCTTTGAGCTCATCAGAACCACTTCTGTCTTATTGCTAGCCATCTCCAGCCCCGTGTTCGTCAACCACTCCTTTATTCCTCCCACGGCGTCATTACATAATGCTTGGAGCAGATCAAGTTTCTTGGCCACTGCTACTACGACAATATCATCTGCATAGCCGACAATTTCCGTGCCTCCGAGAAGGTCGATTTCTAGCACCCCGCCATACATCGCATTCCAAAGAGTTGGACCTAGAACAGATCCCTGAGGGGCATTTACTAGCAGAAGGGAGGGAAAAGAGAGAACACTGGCGCAATATGCCAGGCCTGAGTCAATCTAAGTTACTGTTAGGGGGTTACAGCACAACTCGATATAGGGCATTAATAGGCCTCTCAAAAAGATTACCTAAGAACCCCAACGTCTATTCTTACAAGACACTGTAGACTGAACAGTCACATGCAAAAGCTGGGTATAGTATCGAACAACACATACAGATGTGATAGATCAGCAGACGGTGGACCATATCCTTCTAGATTACGGCGCAATTTCAAGACGTAGGGCTAAGTTTATGGGCTCACCATGGCCAGAGCATTCCCACATTTAATCCCTCAAGCAAAGAACACTGCTGGGGTTCATCAAGGAAGTCGGCCAGGATGAGGTGCTGTGAAGGAGATGTGCAAGTCACTGTGCAATCCTCAATAAATGATCTATCTATCTACGTTCCGGTAACAAGCACCATTGTGGTACTAGCCCCACCATCTCGGGAACTATTGATATGACTACATTAAACCTTCTAGGGATTGAATATTAATAATGCCGGCAATGCAAAAGTCTGCTAAAATGTACCATTCTCAATGGAATGCTCGATATATAATTTTCCACGTTTTAAAACAGTGATGAAAAGAGCAAAATTTACAATAATTTTAACTGGATGTGGGTAGTAAGGTGTTGATGTCCTCTCTTAACGCAATGTAATGACAACTGCGATGCAGGGAAAATGACAAAAATCTTGCAAATCTACTGATTATAATTAATTTTTCCTCCCCTTCTATGCAGTTCTATGCATACATACATATGTATTTTTCTCTCCAAACGCTAATTAAAAAAATTAATTGGTTTTCACATCAACTTCGAACTCTGTCGTATTTGCATTCTTCAGTTGATTATCAACAAAAGCATGACAAATTATCACTAAAAAATTCATACATTTTGCTTATATATTTAATATGGTAGCCAATTCACTTACCCTTTCTGGTGCGATGATTCCTGGACAATCGGGCCTGACTAGACGCGATTTTTTTTGCCTTAAGAGAGCGTGCTTAACGCGAACCCTATCATGTTATGGCACACCTTTGGTGATGCAAAAAATCAAAGAAATTTCTGCTTCTAATGCTACTACGATAGCAGAAGCAGCTCCCGGTGCCGCAACATAAATAACAGTTGCATGCCGATCAGTTGCCTTTTTTGCTCCAGCTACCTATTCAGTTTTAATTCACATTACATTATCTACTATTGCAATTTTTAATCACTATAAATCAATATAAATTACCGAAGCAAATACTGGAAAACCAAGATGCGTAGTTCCACCCTTTTTTAGGGAAACACATCCAACCAGTTTGGTACCGTATTCCAAAGCATGTTGTTGTAAAGTACCTTGTTTTTGTAGATTTCCTCTGATTTTGGCATATTCTGAGCTGAATCGCAACCCGGCGGAGATGCTATCTATTAGAATAATATAACATTTTTTTTATTATTTTTTAAATGCACATACGTATGAATGAAAATCAGAAAGTAAATAATGTTGTTGTTGTAGCGATAAGGACACTCCCCGTTATCGACTTTGTTGGTCCTTTGCCGGATGCAGATCGGGTACGTTCCGGGAACCATTAAGGTACTAGCCCGACCATATCGGGAGCGATTTAGTTGACATAAAACCTTGTAGGCCATCCCGTCGATTCTATACAACTTAATATGGTAAAGATTTAAAAGACGGTGCACCACCCAATTTTTATCAAAAATTATCAAACGTGGAATCAAAAGGCGCGCCTCGAGCTCCGTTTTTATTATTATTTTATATTTTTAAATTAGGTGGTGTACCGTCTTGTAAAACGCTACCCTTAATATTATTTTGGGCGCAGGCCGCCAACGCAAAAAGATGGTCTCTGCAGCAATATCTTTAATTTCCGTCACATGTCACAACTCAAATTAACTTAATGTTATTTTGGGCGAAGGTCGCCAACGCAAAAAGGTGTTCTCTGCAACAACATTTTTAATTTCCGTCACATGTCACAACTAAAAGCACAAGATATTTTTCGTTGTAAACAATTTATATTTTTTTGCGTTTCAATGTTTTCCGGAATAATTAATGAACTGTCATTTCGAAGACAGCATGAAACGTCGATGTGTTAGTGGAGAGCGAAAAAAGCTTTGAATGTGTTGGTGAACTGGTTACCTCCGTCTTGTAGGGTTACTATGTAGTTTGGCAGCTTAAGTAGAGGTTATGTTGCGAATAGAGTGGAAGGCAGTGGACTAGGCAGTCGAATGTCATATAATGAAGGAATGGTGTTCGGAGATTTTTCAAAGTTAAAAAAAAAAATGATAAAAGCTTTAATATAAATAAAACTATTGTTTTAATAACAACAAAAACGCCATATATATTCTGTATACATAAATTCGTAAGGATTATCTTACTTTAAAATTTGAATTAAATAATCTAAGGTTTTTTTTTTGAAACTGAGTCGAGAACTGTGCGTGTGAATGTGCGAATTTTCACCGATCAGCTGTTACTTGCGCTACTTGGTAAAATTTACATTGTTTGTGATACAACACTACAATGGGAGAAATCAGCTGTTATCTCAAAATACAGCAAATGTTCAATTAAAATTAGTTTTTGTGAAAATTTCCAGATTGCAGTAATTAAAGAAAAAATGTCGTCATTTAATGAGGACAGTAGCTGGATGAATTATAAACCAAATGCAAAGTTCCTACCCGTGGTGGAGGGAAAAACTGCAGATTGCCCTGCTGCAGGTATGACCGACTTCGAGGCGCTGGAGACGCCCATTTTCAGCAAACGCCAAGTAATGCTGCGTATACCTTCCATCTACAAAGGAAACTTAATGCATGTCACGGTGAATAAAAATTGGTTAATTTGTGTACTGTCGACCCCACAAACCATTCTTCTACGCTTTTTCTTGCCGAGAGCACTACCACCAGGCGGTAAGTGAATGAGTTCTATACACCAAGAGCTAGGACTCTTACTTTTTCTCTCGTTTTCCAGAGATTGCATTAGAAAAATATTTAGCTGGATATGCCATATCAAAGGTATTTCTCGATTACACTGGTCATCACTCGCTCCTTCCTTTGGTGCCACAAGCACCCGGTTTATCTGCCGATTTTCTCTACATTCATGGCAATGGTCCAAAAGTGCGACGTGTAGAGAAATTCAAAGATCATGAAATAACTTCAGTGGCATTTAACCGTTATATGGGCACGGAATCATCAACCGGTCCAATATTATTTGGCACCAGTCGTGGGCTAATTTTTGAAACAGAACTTGTACAAGATGGTCTGTCGCCTTTATACCGAAAACAAGTAAGGATGGAAAAATATTTTTAACTTAGTTTATGCATAATTTTTCATTGCGTTTCTTTCTAGATTTACGATTTAGGCCTAGGACGTACAAAATACCCCATAACCGGCTTAGAGCTTTTACGCCTATCAAAAACCAATAAGTACATGGTTATTGCAACAACACCAGATTGTATATATACATTTCAAGAAAATTTGAAGCCAGATGAGCATACACTACAATCAATTTTCACCAATTATGTAAATGGGCAAAAGGTGCATGGTGCCGAAATGATTGAGACTGAATTGAGTTATTCGCTGCTGCAACTCTATGGTGAACCGAATGAAAAATTACCAAAACAGTGGGCATGGTTGTGCGGTAGTGGTATAAGATTTGGAGAGGTAAGCTTATTTTTCTTTATGCAGCTTTGTCCTCTTTTTGTTGTAGCAGCGTTTAATTATGTTCTGTTAACGCAAAGAATCGTATATTGTTAGATATATACATGCGTAGTGCATGTAATACCTCGCCCTAATTAAAAAAAAAGGATCTAGGTAAGGTGCCATTAATAACTCTCATCACGAAAGAATCAATTGAAACTCAATAAATGAGTAGAGATGTTGTTGTAGCGATAAGGAAGAAAGCAGAAGGCCTTGGGTAGTGTTATCGATGTTGATGGTCCTTTGTCGGATACAGATCCGGCACGTTCCGGTACCAAGCCCGACCATCTCGGGAACGATTTGCTATGACCACATGTGGCCTTTTAGGCCATACCGCCCTCCCACCCCTTAGATACATGAGGAGTTCGGGGTCTCCAGAGCTTCGGTTGTTAATTAAACAGGATTCGCTACGGCTAGGTGAGGTTGACAATTGGGTTTGGATAAGCTTTTGCGACGAATATTAGTGACACTAAGTGATACTCACATCACTAGTCTGATGCTAAGTAAATGAAGCCACAACAACAATAAAGCAGGCATTCACTTGTATCTACATAAACGAATCAATCATTATGTCTACTCATATGTATGTACACGCAGCGGAGAGAGATGCACAAACACATGTATATATCTTATCTGAGATGCTCCGAAAAGTGGGCAATTATCTGTGGAAGTATCACTCACATATACACGCGCATATGAGAAGCTATAATGTGCATCTGTAGTTATGTTATAGCTGGTAGCAAGTTCTAGAAATAGAAGCGCCTAGAAATATGTCAACGAGGAAACCAAAAAAGTATAAAAGCAGCAAAATTTTTTAATTGAATGATAAGCGGTAAGTGATGTCTATCGTATGGACACAGGAAAAGTACTCTCAGAGAGATCAAATATTAAATTCTCATCGACAAACACAAGATCAAGCAACCTCGAACGGGTATTAAATTAAATTAAATTATTGATTTGAGTCAAATTGCAACTTAAGATATTATCTATTATAAAATTATTATTTTGGTTGTAATCAATTATTCCAACGACTTCAATGTACAATACATATTTTTTCTACATGATTCAATTACTAGAGGTTTGTTCTTCAATGAGGTAGTAGAACTGCTCCAAACCCCAGAGAACTGGCGTCACAATGTAATTCTGTTTCTTTTGAAGGATTATAAATAGCGAGCACAGGACTTTCAGTCAATTTAGTTTGCAACTCCTCAAATGCATTACTGCACTGGTCGTCAAAGTTAAATTTTGCATTTTTTTAATAGTTGTTGTAATGGTCTTACAATACGAGAAAATGATGGCACAAAACGACGAAAAACAAGTAAGGAAGGCTAAGTTCGGGTGTAACCGAACATTACATACTCAGTTGAGAGCTATGGAGACAAAATAAGGAAAATCACCATGTAGGAAAATGAACCTAGGGTAACCCTGGAATGTTGTTGTATGACATGTGTATCAAATGGAAGGTATTAAAGAGTATTTTAAGAGAGAGTAGGCCATATTTCTATGGATGGACGCCATTTAGGGATATCGCCATAAAGGTGGACCAAGGGTGACTCTAGAATGTTTGTACGATATGGGTATCAAACGAAAGGTGTTACTGAGCATTTTAAGAGGGAGTGGGTATTAGGTCTATAGGGGGACGCCTTTTCGAGATATCGCCATTAGGGTAGGCCAGGGGTGACTCTAGAATTTGTTTGTACGATATGGGTATCAAATGAAAGGTGTTACTGAGCATTTTAAGAGGGAGCGGGCCTTAGGTCTATCGGTGGACGCCTTTTCGAGATATCACCATTAAGGTGGGCCAGGGGTGACTCTAGAATGTGTTTGTACGATATGGGTATCAAATGAAAGGTGTTACTGAGCATTTTAAGAGGGAGCGGGCCTTAGGTCTATCGGTGGACGCCTTTTCGAGATATCACCATTAAGGTGGGCCAGGGGTGACTCTAGAATGTGTTTGTACGATATGGGTATCAAATGAATGGTGGTAATGAGTATTTTAAAAGGGAATGGGCTTTAGTTCTATAGGTGAACGCCTTTTCGAGAAATCGCCATAAAGGTGGACCAGGGGTGACTCTAGAATATGTGTGTACGATATGGGTAAAGGTGTTAATGAGTACTTTCAAAGGGAGTGATCCTTAGTTCCATAGGTGGACGCCGTTTCGAGATATCGCCATAAAGGTGGACCAGGGGTGACTCTAGAATGTTTTTGTACGATATTGGAATCAAATGAAAGGTGTTACTGAGCATTTTAAGAGGGAGTGGGCATTAGGTCTATAGGTGGACGCCTTTTCGAGATGTCGCCATTAGGGTGGGCCAGGGGTGACTCTGGAATGTTTGTACGATATGGGTATCAAACGAAAGGTGTTACTGAGCATTTTAAAAGAGAGTGGGCATTAGGCCTATAGGTGGACGCCTTTTCGAGATATCGCCATTAGGGTGGGCCAGGGGTGACTCTAGAATGTGTTTGTACGATATGGGTATCAAACGAAAGGTGTTACTGAGCATTTTAAGAGGGAGTGGGCATTAAGTCTATAGGTCGACGCCTTTTCGAGATATCGCCATTAGGGTGGGCCAGGGGTGACCCTAGAATGTTTGTACGATATGGGTATCAAACGAAAGGTGTTACTGAGCATTTTAAGAGGGAGTGGGCATTAGGTCTATAGGTGGCCGCCTTTTCGAGATATCGCCATTAGGGTGGCCAGGGGTGACTCTAGAATGTGTTTGTACGATATGGGTATCAAATGAAAGGTGGTAATGAGTATTTTAAAAGGGAGTAATCCTTAGTTCTATAGGTGGACGCCTTTTCGAGATATCGCCATAAAGGTGGACCAAGGGTGACTCTAGAATGTTTGTACGATATGGGTATCAAACGAAAGGTGTTACTGAGCATTTTAAGAGGGAGTGGGCATTAGGTCTATAGGTGGACGCCTTTTCGAGATATCGCCATTAGGGTGGGCCAGGGGTGACTCTAGAATGTGTTTGTACGATATGGGTATCAAACGAAAGGTGTTACTGAGCATTTTAAGAGGGAGTGGGCATTAGGTCTATAGGTCGACGCCTTTTCGAGATATCTCCATTAGGGTGGGCCAGAGGTGACTCTAGAATGTTTGTACGATATGGGTATCAAACGAAAGGTGTTACTGAGCATTTTAAGAGGGAGTGGGCATTAGGTCTATAGGTGGCCGCCTTTTCGAGATATCGCCATTAGGGTGGGCAGGGGTGACTCTAGAATGTGTTTGTACGATATGGGTATCAAATGAAAGGTGGTAATGAGTATTTTAAAAGGGAGTAATCCTTAGTTCTATAGGTGGACGCCTTTTCGAGATATCGCCATAAAGGTGGACCAAGGGTGACTCTAGAATGTTTGTACGATATGGGTATCAAACGAAAGGTGTTACTGAGCATTTTAAGAGGGAGTGGGCATTAGGTCTATAGGTGGACGCCTTTTCGAGATATCGCCATTAGGGTGGGCCAGGGGTGACTCTAGAATGCGTTTGTACGATATGGGTATCAAACGAAAGGTGTTACTGAGCATTTTAAGAGGGAGTGGGCATTAGGTCTATAGGTCGACGCCTTTTCGAGATATCGCCATTAGGGTGGGCCAGGGGTGACTCTAGAATGTTTGTACGATATGGGTATCAAACGAAAGGTGTTACTGAGCATTTTAAGAGGGAGTGGGCATTAGGTCTATAGGTCGACGCCTTTTCGAGATATCACCATTAAGGTGGGCCAGGGGTGACTCTAGAATGTGTTTGTACGATATGGGTATCAAATGAATGGTGGAAATGAGTATTTTAAAAGGGAATGGGCTTTAGTTCTATAGGTGGCCGCCTTTTCGAAATATCGTCATTAGGGTGGACCAGGGGTGACTCTAGAATGTGTTTGTACGATATGGGTATCAAATGAAAGGTGGTAATGAGTATTTAAAAAGGGAGTAATCCTTAGTTGTATAGGTGGAAGCCTTTTCGAGATATCGCCATAAAGGTGGACCAAGGGTGACTCTAGAATGTTTGTACGATATGGGTATCAAACGAAAGGTGTTACTGAGCATTTTAAGAGGGAGTGGGCATTAGGTCTATAGGTGGACGCCTTTTCGAGATATCGCCATTAGGGTGGGCCAGGGGTGACTCTAGAATGTGTTTGTACGATATGGGTATCAAACGAAAGGTGTTACTGAGCATTTTAAGAGGGAGTGGGCATTAGGTCTATAGGTCGACGCCTTTTCGAGATATCGCCATTAGGGTGGGCCAGGGGTGACTCTAGAATGTTTGTACGATATGGGTATCAAACGAAAGGTGTTACTGAGCATTTTAAGAAGGAGTGGGCATTAGGTCTATAGGTGGCCGCCTTTTCGAGATATCGCGAGTAGGGTGGGCAGGGGTGACTAGAATGTGTTTGTACGATATGGGTATCAAATGAAAGGTGGTAATGAGTATTTTAAAAGGAAGTAATCCTTAGTTCTATAGGTAGACGTCTTTTCGAGATATAGCCATAAAGGTGGACCAAGGGTGACTCTAGAATGTTTGTACGATATGGGTATCAAACGAAAGGTGTTACTGAGCATTTTAAGAGGGAGTGGGCATTAGGTCTATAGGTGGACGCCTTTTCGAGATATCGCCATTAGGGTGGGCCAGGGTGACTCTAGAATGTGTTTGTACGATATGGGTATCAAATGAAAGGTGGTAATGAGTATTTTAAAAGGGAGTAATCCTTAGTTCTATAGGTGGACGCCTTTTCGAGATATCGCCATAAAGGTGTTACTGAGCATTTTAAGAGGGAGTGGGCATTAGGTCTATAGGTGGACGCCTTTTCGAGATATCGCCATTAGGGTGGGCCAGGGTGACTCTAGAATGTGGTTGTACGATATGGGTATCAAATGAAAGGTGGTAATGAGTATTTTAAAAGGGAGTAATCCTTAGTTCTATAGGTGGACGCCTTTTCGAGATATCGCCATAAAGGTGGACCAAGGGTGACTCTAGAATGTTTGTACGATATGGGTATCAAACGAAAGGTGTTACTGAGCATTTTAAGAGGGAGTGAGCATTAGGTCTATAGGTGGACGCCTTTTCGAGATATCGCCATTAGGGTGGGCCAGGTGTGACTCTAGAATGTTTGTACGATATGGGTATCAAACGAAAGGTGTTACTGAGCATTTTAAGAGGGAGTGGGCATTAGGTCTATAGGTGGACGCCTTTTCGAGATATCGCCATTAGGGTGGGCCAGGGGTGACTGTAGAATGTGTTTGTACGATATGGATATCAAATTAAAGGTATTAATGTGGCCCTTAGATGTATATGTTAAGGCGTTTTCGCGATATTGACCAAAATGTGGACCAGGTGATCCAGAAAATCATCTGTCGGGTACTGCTAATTTATTTATATATGCAATACCACTAACAGTATTCCTGCCAAGATTCCATACGCTGTTGATTTCGCCTTGTAGAACTTTTTCATTTTCTTCTACTTAATATGGTAGGTGTCACACCCATTTTACAAAGTTTTTTCCAAAGTTATATTTTGCGTCAATAAACCAATCCAATTACCATGTTTCATCCCTTTTTTCGTATTTGGTATAGAATTATGGCATTTTTTTCATTTTTCGTAATTTTCGATATCGATAAAGTGGGCGTGGTTATGGTCGGATTTCGGCCATTTTTCATACCAAGATCAAGTGAGTTCAGATAAGTACGTGGACTAAGTTTAGTAAAGATATATCGGTTTTTGTTCAAGTTATTTTGTTAACGGCCGAGCAGAAGGCCAGACGGTGGACTGTGTATAAAAACTGGTCGTGGCTTACACCGATTTCGCCTATTTTCACAGAAAACAGTTACCGTCATAGAATCTATGCCCCTACCAAATTTAAGAAGGATTGGTAAATTTTTGTTCTACTTATGGCATTAAAAGAATTCTAGACAAACTAAATGAAAATGGGCGGAGCCACGCCCATTTTGAAATTTTCTTTTATTTTTGTATTTTGTTGCATCATATCATTACTGGAGTTGAATTTTGACTTAATTTACTTATATACAGTAAAAATATAAAATTTTTTGTTAAAATTTGAATTAAAAAAATTTTTTTTTAAAAAGTGGGCGTGTTCTTCATCCAATTTTGCTAATTTTTATTTAGCACATATACAGTAATAGTAGTAACGTTCTTGCCAAATTTCATCATGATATCTTCAACGACTGCCAAATTACAGCTTGCAAAACTTTTAAATTACCTTCTTGTAAAAGTGGGCGGTGCCACGCCCATTGTCCAAAATCTTACTAACTTTCTATTCTGCGTCATAACGTCAACCCATCTACCAAGTTTCATCGCTTTATCCGCCTTTGGCAATGAATTATCGCATTTTTTCGGTTTTTCGAAATTTTCGATATCGAAAAAATGGGCGTGGTTATAGTCCGATATCGTTCATTTTAAATAGCGATATGAGATGAGTGCCCAGGAATCTACGTACCAAATTTCATCAAGATACCTCAAAATTTACTCAAGTTATCGTGTTAACGGACAGACGGACGGACGGACGGACGGACGGACATGGCTCAATCAAATTTTTTCGATACTGATGATTTTGATATATGGAAGTCTATATCTATCTCGATTCCTTTATACCTGTACAACCAACCGTTATCCAATCAAAGTTAATATACTCTGTGAGCTCTGCTCAACTGAGTATAAAAAAGACCAATACAAGAATGTAACTCCTTTTGATTTTTAGGTATCGGGTAACGCTTAATTGCTTTTAAATGGGAATAACTTAGTGAGATACCTTTAAAACTAACTAGATATCCTAAATATTCAATTTCACTATAACCAAACCTACATTTGGTAAGATTTACTTTACTGAGAAACTCGTTTCAAAACTGAATCCAGTATCTCTTTGTGCTTCTCAAAAGTTTTCGAAGCTATTATTATGTTTTGAATCAATAAAATCTCTAAAAATAGTATTTATAAATCTCTGAAATACGGCTGGTGCATTCTGCAATCCAAATGGCAATTTTAAATATTCATACTACCCATTTGGCGTTACAAAAGATGTGTATGGAATGGATTCAGAGACATGCTAACCACGTGCTCAGTGAGCTGCATAATGATCCAAGCGGAGGTCATCTTGGAATCACGAAGACGCTCGAGAAGATTAAACAGAGATTCTATTGGGTTGGTTACCGTCAGTCGGTCACTGAGTGGATTGGGAACTGCGAGGTTTGCAGCAGAGCGAAGGGCCCAAAACCCGAAGTCATGGCCAGATGAAGCAATGTAACTCAGGTGCGCCATTTGAAAGGATCGCTATGGATGTCGCAGGTCCATTTCCTTCTGGCAACTGCGGAAACAAATATGTACTGGTGGTTATGGATTTTTTCAGCAAATGGCCAGAGGTATACCCAATCCCAAATCAAGAAGCGGAAACAGTAGCAGAAGTGTTTATCAACAATTGGGTTGCAAGGTATGGTGTACCAATAGAGTTGCTTTCTGACCAAGGCAGGAATTTCGAATCAGCTGTGTTCCAGGAAATGTGTAAATCATTGGGCATTCGAAAATCGCGGACAATTGCATTGCATCCTCAGTCCGATGGTATGGTGGAACGATTCAGTAGAACATTGGAGGAGCACTTCAGGAAAGTAGGGGACAAGTTCCATAAAGAGTGGGATACCCGCATACCATTATTCTTGATGGCTTACCGATCAGCAGTGCATGAGACAACGGGCCAAACCCCCGCAAAAGTAATTTTTGGCAATGACCTTCGACGGCCAGCTGATTTGAAGTTTGGGATAGATGCCGATGCCGAGAGAAATTTCAAGAAATCCACTGGTGTTTTGGAAGAAGAGCTGAGAGAAATACACGATCTGATAAGGCAACGAACAAAGATTATGAGTGACATCTGGGTATAACGGCCACAGGAAAGACCGCGAGAGCGGAAATGGAGGCGGTCTCGCGTTTATCATACACCACTCTGTGCAATATTGTATATTTGATCCTGGCATCGACCGCAGGGACAATGTCTTAGAACGTCAAGGCCTATCTGTCCGGTCAGGCGATGCAAACCTAGAAATCATCAACATCTACATCCCTCCTGCCACCTGTTACCCCAGTGGATACCGCCCTAATATCAGAGCCCTACTCACTGGCAACAATCGCATTATCTTAGGCGATTTCAATGCCCATCATAATCTATGGCATTCAAAGTTGCGGGCGGACAGTAGGGGTGAGATGTTGGCGGATCAAATAGAAGAAACGACGTCCTGCACAATAAACGGAGACGCCCCCACACGTATGGTAGGAAGCTGTCACAGCTCGCCAGATATCTCAATCGTGAGCGCAGAACTCGTAAACTGCGTCAACTGGCAGCCGATGGTAACATTGGCATCCGACCACCTGCCCATACTTATTTCGCTTGAGCGTAACGCCGACTTCATCGTCACTGAAAAACGCACTTTCATAAACTTCAAAAAAGGAAAGTGGGAAGAATATAAATCCTTTACAGACAGCCGCCTAGCTGCCCTCCCTATCCCGACTGATGCCCGCCAAGGGGAGCGTGCCTTCCGTAAGGTCATAAAATCCGCCTCGGCACATTTCATTCCCGCCGGGAGAATTCCCGAAATCCGGCCCCACTTCCCGGCGGAGGCCGCAAACTTAGCGAGAGAACGTGACCTTATAAGACAGCTTGACCCAGGCGACACCCAAATAAGGGATATAAACCAACGCATCAGATTGCTTGTAGATGAACACAAGCGGGCGAAATGGGAGGAGCACCTAAGAGGTTGTAACCTCTCTACCGGTGCGGGTAAACTTTGGTCCACCGTAAAGTTCCTATCGAATCCGACTAAGCACAAAGACAAAGTTTCCATCGCCTTTGGCGACAAAGTGCTGTCGGACGCGAAAAAATGCGCGAGCGCTTTCTGCCGACAATATATAATGCATCCTACGGTCGACAAAGATAGACGGAGAGCCAATAGACGCGCACATAAACACAAATTCAGCGCGTCACCAATCACCATCACCGCTAAAGAGGTTGAGGACGCCATTGGTCGTGCTAAACCATCCAAAGCAGTGGGCCCAGACAGCATAGCCATGCCGATGCTTAAAAACCTAGGGAAAGAGGGGTTTAAATATTTAGCGCATGTCTTCAATCTGTCTCTTTCCACCTTTGTCATACCTGAGAAATGTAAAATAGCCAAGGTGGTCCCGCTACTAAAGCCTGGGAAACCAGCTAACATAGGTGAGTCGTATCGTCCGATATCTCTCCTATCGCCAGTGGCAAAGACGCTTGAAGCCATTTTGCTCCCTTATTTCCAAGCAAATTTGCAGCTAGCCCCTCATCAGCATGGCTTCAGAAAACTCCATAGCACTACCACCGCGCTGAATGCCATTGGCACCCAGATAAATTGCGGTTTAAATCAATACCCCCACCATAGAACAGTACTCGTAGCGCTAGACCTATCAAAAGCTTTTGATACGGTCAACCATGGCTCGTTACTGCAGGACCTGGAAGGGTCTACCCTTCCCCCATGTCTTAAAAGGTGGACCGCAAATTATCTGGGTGGTCGGCAGGCATCGGTGCAATTTAGAAACGAAACACCAAAACCAAGGAGAATTAAACAGGGGGTGCCACAGGGTGGTGTCCTATCCCCACTTTTGTTTAATTTCTACATATCTAAGCTACCTTCACCACCGGAAGGAGTCACAATCATTTCCTACGCCGATGACTGCACAATAATGGCCACAGGCCCAGGCCCAAAGATCGATGCGCTATGCAATAAAATAAACGGCTACCTCCCTGATCTCTCCAGTTTTTTCGCCTCGCGAAACCTGGCATTATCACCGACTAAATCTTCCGCGACCTTATTTACAACATGGACGCCCCAAATGTCGACCATTTTGAACATCCACGTCGATGGCACTACGCTACCGACTGTCCTACACCCCAAAATCTTGGGTGTGACGTTTGATCAGGATCTACGTTTTGGTGAGCACGCAGCCGCAATTGTTCCGAGAATTCAGAGCCGTAACAAAATACTCAAATCCCTCGCTGGCAGTACTTGGGGAAAAGATAAAGAAACGCTCATGACTGCATACAAAGCAATTAGCCAGCCGATTACGTGCTACGCGTCACCCATATGGTCGCCAAGCCTAAAAATCACCCACTAGAAGAAACTACAGGCCTGCCAAAATACTGCTCTCAGAATCGCCACGGGCTGTCTTCTTATGTCCCCAGAACACCATCTGCATAATGAGGCGAGAATACTCCCCATCAGGGAGAGAAATGAGATGCTGACCAAACAGTTCTTGTTGAATACCCAGAAACCTGGGCATCCCAACAGACATCTGATTGATGAACCAGCACCGCCTAGGGGCTTAAGGAGTAATCTCCGTAAGCATTTTGAGGAAATACGGCACCTGAGAACCCAGCCGTATGAAGTGAAAAAACACAAGCAGGTCCTTGGTGAACTCCATAAACAGGCGTCGGACCTTTATGCCGGGAATTGCCCGGTGAATCCAGTACTTAACGAAAATTATCCAAAACTTGCGGAAGAGGAACGCATACTCCCCAGGGAAACGCGTGTCACTCTTGCTCAACTTCGTTCTGGATACTGTAACAGGTTAAACTCTTACATATCCAGAATCAAGCCCGACATACAAAATGTATGCCCCGCTTGCAATGTGTCCCCACATGACACCAACCATCTCTTCAATTGTAATGTGGAACCAACGCCTCTAACACCCCTTTCCTTATGGTCCACCCCTGTTGAAACGACAAGTTTCCTTGGACTCCCGTTAGAGGATATTGATGACAATTTGTGATCGGTCGCGGCTATTAGGTGGGCGAGCATTGCTACAACAACAATAACAACAACATGAGTGACAAGATGAAAGCCAGATACGATAAAGCAATTAATTCGGAAGGTTTTCAGGAAGGGGATTTGGTGCGGTTATACAACCCACAACGGAAAAAAGTTTGTCCCCGAAATTGCAGTGTAACTGGGAAGGCCCATACAAAGTTGTAAAACGGATCAACGATGTAGTTTACCGCATACAAACCATTGGTAAACCACGAACCAAAAAGAAAGTAATTCATCTGGAAAGGCTGGCGGCGTTTAGATCGAGAGATTTCTCTGATCGGGACGATCAGACTAAGGTGGAGGGCAGTATGACGAATATTAGTGACACTAAGTGATACTCACATCGCTAGTCTGATGCTAAGTAAATGAAGCCACTGGAAGCCAATAAAGCAGGCAGTCACTTGTATCTACATAAACGAATCAATCATTATGTCTACACATATGTACGTACAGGCAGCGGAGCGAGATGCACAAACACATGCATATATCTTATCTGAGATGCTCAGAAAATTGGGCAATTAGCTGTGGAAGTATCACTCACATATACACGCGCATATGAGAAGCTATAACGTGCATCTGTAGTTATGTTATAGCTGGTAGCAAATTCTAGAAATAGAAGTGCCTAGAAATATGTCAACGAGGAAACCAAAAAAGTATAAAAGCAGCAGCAGCTGAGGCACGACGAATTCAGTTTGATTTAAGCACGCTATCTGTTGAGCAGTAGAAGTGTTATTGTGAAGTTGTTATTGTGAAGTACTTTAATAAAGCCCATTTTGCATTATTGAATAGTGGAGTTATTTATTCAACAGTTTAGTGATTCGATCGTTAGTAGAAGGTTGGAAATAAGCGGAATTTCCCAAAATTCGTTACACTATATATTGCGTTGGCAACCTGAAAGGGTTGCGTTACACAACCCCTTGAATCTATTTGGTATTTTAGTCGCCTCTTACGACAGACATACCTACCGCGGGTATATTCTAACCCCCTAACGGCAAAGAGTACAGATGTTGTTGTTGTTGTAGCGATAAGGTTGCTCCCCGAAGGCTTTGGGGAGTGTTATCGATGTGATGGTCCTTTGCCGGATACAAATCCGGTACGCTCCGGTACCATAGCACCATTAAGGTGCTAGCCCGACCATCTCGGGAACGATTTATGTGGCCACGTTAAACCTTCAGGCCATTCCCTCCCATGAGGAGCTTGGGGTCGCCAGAGCCTCGTCTGTTAGTGAAACAGGATTCGCCGCGGATAGGTAAGGTTGACAATTGGGTTTGGAGAAGCTATATATTACGCTGGCAACCTGAAAGGTTGCGGTACACAGCCCCTTGAATCTGGTATTTTAGTCGCCTCTTACGACAGGCATACCTACCGCGGGTATATTCTGATCCCCTAACCCGCTGGGGTTGTCATATTGGTTGCCTGAATTGCTCAGGAATTAAACCTTTAAAGTACTCAAAGTAATGCGATCTCTTGGAATTTATTACGCGACAGCTCTACAATTGCCTTCTTTTAGCGATAAAGAAACTGAGAGGCTTTTTTCCATATTTGATCATTGTCCGTTCACTTTCTCGATTTTCATTTCTTCTTCTCATACTTTCTTTCCTCTCCCCCAATCCCTCTCTAAACTTCTTGTTGTTGTATTAACGATAAAGACACTATCCGCAGGTTTTGGGGAGTGTTATCGATGTTGCTGGTCCTTTGCCGCACATACGTTCCGGTAACAAAGCACAATTAAGGTACTAGCGCGACCATCTCGGCACCGATTAATATGACCACGTCGGCGGCCGTGGTGTGATGGTAGCGTGCTCTGCTGACCACACCGAAGATCCTGGGTTCACGCCCTGGACAATGCAGCATCAAAATTTTAGAAACAAGTTTTTTTCAATTAGAAGAAAGTTTTTCTAAGCGGGGTCGCCCCTCGGTAGTGTCTTGGCAAACACTCCAAGTGTACTTGTGCAATGAAAAGCTTCTCAGTGGAAACTCATCTGCCTTGCAGATGCCGTTCGGAGTCGGCAAAAATCTTTTAGGTGCAGTCCCGCCAGTTTGTAGGAAAAATTTAAAAGGATCCCGAATCTTAAGCTTGTCTAAGAGGAACGCCTATACTAAATGCAATATCACACCGTACACTATTTTTATTTAGAATGGGTTGGCTCCTATACCCTATCCCGAGTTTCAAGCGAACCGCACCATAAATTAGATTTTTTGGAATAGGTTGGTCTCTAACATCCTCAAATCCCCTTGAATACACATATTAAATTTAAATCAAAATCGGTCTAGTAGTTTAGGATTTCAGTCATATACACGATAGATATAACAAAAGTGGACATTTCGTAATTTTGCTTCTGATGACAGTTGGTATCTTACAGTATCAGTGGGTCGATTGTCATTGTGATCACATATTTCTTCTTTCAATTTTCTTTTCTACTAACACTGTTTTAAAAATAAATACCTTACAAAAATTTTCCCGCAGATTTCCACTGAAGAACGTGCCACCGAAGTGTTAATTGGTGATGGTCTTATAACCCTGGATTATAAGCAATACAAACACCTTTCATACGAAGAACGTCGTCAAAATGCACCGCGCGCACTCGCACTCACTGAATATCATGCACTGTTACTTTATGCCGACCACATTACAGGCATATGTCTGCTAAATGAAAAAGTGATCTATGAGGAGTATTTTCATGAACAAATGGGAAAACTTTTAAATCTTATACGTGATCCTTTCACTGGCACTATTTATCTTTATACTGATAAAATGTTTTTCAACTTTAAAATCACAGATGAACAACGTGATATTTGGCATATTTATTTAGAAAAAGGTCAATATGATTTAGCTGAGATTTATGCTGCCGAGCGTCCAGAACACTTGGATACTGTGCTAACGAAAAAAGCAGATGCCGCTTTTGAAAAAGGCGATTATAATTTGGCAGCAGATTTTTATGCAGAAACATCAAAACCTTTTGAAGAAGTTAGTTTAAAATTCATGAAATTGGATAATAAACGCCCAATTATACGTTATGTAAAGAAACGTTTAGCAATGCTCGATAATGAACCCAACAAAATAGCGGTATTAGTCATATGGCTGGTAGATCTTTACTTGGCACAAATAAATTATCCACGGCGCAGTTCCCAAGAACGTGCAGAATGGCAAAGCGAATTTGATGAATTTATGCAGGGTGCACGCGTTGCTGATTGTGCACGCCAAAATAAAGAACATATACAAAATCTTTTGAAGGAACATGCTGATGTACATAATATAGCGCAATTTGCTATAGCAAATGGTGATTATGAAGAAGTTGTAGAACAATTAATTGATGTTGAGAAATACAAAGACGCCTTGCATACACTTACACAACAAGATAACATACAATTGTATTATAAATATTGTCCTATGCTAATGGTACATTTACCACATGAAACGATAGCCACACTAATGGCACAAGGACGTAAATTTGATATAAAAGCACTTATACCAACGTTGGTTGTACAAAAAACTGATCAACATATTGAAGAAATTATTAAATATTTAGAATATGCGATATACAAATTAGGCGAAACTAATGAAGATGTACATAATTATATTATACATTTATATGCCAAATATAAGCCATCCAAGTTGTTAACATATTTGGAGAATGAGGGACAAGATTTGAGTTTAATACATTATGAAATTAATTATGCAATGATACAATGTAAACAATTCAATGTTAATCCAGCATATGTTTTTCTAATGTGCTTAAATGAGATGTGGGCTGCTGCGGTGGAATTGGCACTGGAATTCGATTTGAAATTAGCAAAAGAAGTCGCTTCAAAACCGGCAAAAGTGGAGGATCGTGAACGATTATGGTTGAATATCGGTAAGAGGAAATAATGGAAACATACACTCTGGATTTCGTTCTGTTTTCGGTGTTCAAAAACTGAATATAAATTACGTTAATGGTAGCTAATTTTTCTTGCGTATGAGATGGTATATTTACGACTAGTTTAGGTGAAGTCGCTGGGTAACACAGATTTTGTTTCGATGATACAATTTCTGGATAATTTAGATCGCACACTAACTAAAAAAGAGTCACAACTTGGAAAATATAAATGTTCAGGAGAGAAGAAAAACGGTTTATGTGAAAACGTCTGTAATGTTATACTGAAATCCAGTTTTACAAAGAAGGAGACCTTCATTATAAAAAGAATTGACGAAATTTTGTTGTAATTATTTGTTTACGGACAAAATATATAGCAATTTTGAATTATGACTATTTATGACAATTATATATGACAATTATTTCATAAAAAAAAAACACATTTCACAATAATACAAGCAAATTTATTTACTCTTTACGTATAAAAAAGACACAATTTTAATTAATGCACAACAAAGTTAAAACTTTTTTGCAACAAGATAGTCAGAAATTATACGCTTTATGCGTAAAAAAAACTGTTCACTTGTTCTTAAGCACATTGACACAACTAAAAATAGTACTTACTAGCAGATCCGGCAGACGTTGTTCTGCCCTAAATTTGGTCTATCTGCATACATTTTAATAAGCTTTTTCCGACTAACTCTGCCCTCGCCCTTCTACACTTTTTCCTAATCTTTGTATTCACTCCTCCCTCCGTATTTTTCGCTTCATCTATCTCCATCTTCGTCTCACTATATCTCTTTCTCAGTCTCCTTCTCTCTTTTCTCTTCCCTCAAGTTCTTCTGATTCTTCTTCATCCCTTACAGCCAGTCCCAGAGGGTGGTATGTATTTTGTTCCAGTCCCATTCCGAGTCTCAGTCCCAGTCCCACTCCGAGTCTCAGTGCTAGTCCTAATCCCAGTCGCAGTCCGTCTCTGGTCTACTTCCCAGAAAAAAGCATCGTAAATATTACTATAGGCAAATTTATATGCCAAATTTCAGCCAAATCGAATAGGACGTATGTAAATAGGTATGTGGGTATTATTAATTCATGTCTTTATTTCGGCTTCGCATGCATATTTATCAGTTTTGCCAGGTTGATGCGAATAAATCGAATATCACAATGAAAATTACGTTAAAGCTCTCAGCAACAGCTTTCATTTGATATCCATAATACACACACATTCTAGGGGTATCCGGGTCCATGTTTTGGCCTATATCTCGAGACCCTAGTCACCCAGCGGTGTAAAACTTACTCTGTACTAAAGCACACATCAATAGCTTCAATTTGATACCCATGATGTAAAAACACATTCTAGGTGTATCCGGGTCAATGCTTTGGCCTATATCTCGAGACCCTAGTCACCCAGCGGTGTAAAACTTACTCTGTACTAAAGCACACATCAATAGCTTCAATTTGATACCCATGATGTAAAAACACATTCTAGGTGTATCCGGGTCAATGCTTTGGCCTATATCTCGAGACCCTAGTCACCCAGCGGTGTAAAACTTACTCTGTACTAAAGCACACATCAACAGCTTCAATTTGATATCCATAATGTAAAAACACATCCTAGTGTTACCCTGATCCACGTTTTGGCCTATATCTCGAGACCCTAGTCACCCAGCGGTATGAAAATTACCCTCTACTAAAGCACTCATCAACAGCTTTCATTTGATGTCCATATTCTATAAACACATTCCAGGGGTACCCGGGTCCACGTTTTGGCCTACATTTCGAGACCCTAGTCACCCAGGGGTATGAAAATTACCCTCTACTAAAGCACTCATCAACAGCTTTCATTTGATATCCATATTCTATAAACACATTCTAGGGGTACCCGGGTCCACGTTTTGGCCTATATTTCGAGACCCTAGTCACCCACGGGTATGAAAATTACCCTCTACTAAAGCATTCATCAACAGCTTTCATTTGATATCCATATTCTATAAACACATTCCAGGGGTACCCGGGTCCACGTTTTGGCCTATATCTGACTTTCCTTTTGCTATAAACCTCACGGAGCCCGACACCTTTCCAACGAATGCAAAACTGTGGAAATTGGTTTGTGCCTTCTGGAGTTATAGCGTCAGGAAGGAAAACCCGATTTATTTTTATATTATAGATTAGTTGATACAGCGCAAGCGATGCAATCAACACCAAAACTGGCATAACGGTAATTTTCCAGTTAAAGAAGAAAATAATGACAACGACATTTAACGGGCAGTTAGAGATGTGTACTGTCAATTGGTTTCTGGAAAAAGACCGATTTTGAAAAATTTTATGTTATGACCTCGGCATCCTTTCGCAATGGTTTCGATATCGTTTCTGAATGTTTTCGTATGTGTTCGGCATGATTGCGCGACTATTTTTGGAACTTTGTGTAATTTTTTATGTAATGAATTTATGAATGTTTTTATGCAGAAGTTTTTCAGAGTTTTTTCGAACTATTTTATCTTTTATTTTTGTACCATCTCTGGAATCATAAAAGTGACCATGTCCCGAATCGTGTTATACCATTCAGCGATCGAAATAAATTTTTTAACTCACAATAGCTCTAAAACGGTGAATCAGATTAAAGACATACAAATGTGAATAAGTGACTACTCTCAATTATTAAAGTCATAAATTATTTTCACTTTTAAAAAAAAGTTTGATGGATTCATATCTATGGTTTGAGAGAAGTTGTTTTTCGATACGTGGTCATAAAACAGGATTCGGGCCAAGATTAATTAAAATTTTTTTTCAAAGATGTATTAGTTTACCACTTTATTGCAGGTTAACTATGAGCTAAAGAGTGAACTTGTCGTGTAAGTGGGCCTCAGTTGTATGGGATATATATTATACATATATACGACCGACCAATGTATGCCTCATATGTAAGCATACTGGTAAAATGGTGAAGAAATGACGTAAAATCTCTTATTTAAAAAATCGGTTATATCGTATATATGTATAATATATATAGCACCGATCTTGACGATTTTTTCAGACAACAATCTATGCCTATATGTAAGCAGCTGAGAAATTTCAAGCTTCTATCTGTTGAAATGAGGAAGAAATAAGTAAAACCTCTTATATGAAAAATCGGTTGTATGGGTGTAATATGCTATAATAGTCCAACCCGGTCGGTGCCGACACATGATATCTCAAAAATAGAGAGACTTGTTTGCGTTCAAACAGACAGACGGTCATGGCTAAATCAACTCAGCTCGTCATCCTGATCATTTCGGTATTATTATTTGTAGACTTACAAGTTTCGAAATTCGTAATATATCATTTCAATTTCATGAAAGATATATAAACAGGAAAATCTCTTTATTGGTTTATGGATCAATTCCTTCAAAAAAAATTTTTTTTATTGGTCCAATACCCAATCGAGTGTTGTACATACATTGTTATTTGTTTTTCCTGAAAATTGTGTCTCGAACATTATGATCATTAAATAATAATATTCTTCCCTTTCACAGCACAACATGAGATACAGGACACCAATGATGTGAAAAAAGCACTTGATCTTTTGAAAGAATGTGATTTGCTACGTATTGAAGATTTATTGCCATTCTTTTCCGACTTCGAAAGAATTGACGATTTTAAAGAACCAATTTGCGAGGCATTAAAGGTAAGTGAAGCCCAATTCCAAATTATTTCAAAAAAAAAAAAACATAACTCTTCCCTTACGCTTCCACTAGGATTACAATCAAAAAATACTCGAACTCAAGCATGAATTTGATGAATGTGATAAACAAGCCATGCGTGTTGTACGAGATTTACAGAATGTTCGTGAGCGTAGCATACGCATAGGCGCGCAAGAGCTATGTAATCTTTGTGACTCGTATCTTTTAATTAAACCTTTTTTTGTATTCGTTTGTGGACATAAATTCCATAGTGATTGTTTGGAAAAACCAATGATCCCTACATTAACTAGCGAGCAGCACCGTCAATTGTCTATGCTTAAACAAAAACTAGAAACATTGGTAATAACACAAAGTATGGATACAGATAATGATTACGAAGCTATACATGTTGAACGTGTTAAAGTGAAAACACAAATTGAAGAAATAATTGCGGCAGACTGTTATTTTTGTGGTGTCATGATTGAAATGATTGATCAGCCGTTCGTAAGCGATTGGGATCAAGTCAATGTTGATTGGGAATAGTGAATTCATTACTTAAATATAAGCATTAATATTAAGAGCATATGTCAGTATAGTTAAGTCTACAATATACACCAGTAACATAGCCATTGCATTTTTACACTAACTATATATTACATGTATACTATATCACATTATACTAATTGAATGAAACAGTACGTACATGCAACAATATAAATATACATAGCTAAAGAGATGAGCGATAATGTAAACCTAGTAGAACCAGAGAACGCGCAACTAAAGAGAACCGCCAACAGAACGAATAGTGGGAAACAGTAAAGCATCAAATCGTGGGTAGGTAATTCACCATTGGGGAAATGTGGCATGAAATTCATCAATTCCAACGCTAGAAAAATATTATTTTGATATAATAAACACGATTTAACTATTTTTTAAGTTTTCATAATATTTTTTGTGAAATTTAAAAGAAAACACCGCGTTTTTTTTTGCTAATCCTCAGGTAGGTAATGTGGTGAATTGCCTACCACCAGTTTGACAATTTCTCTTGCTGTCCGTCGTTGGTTATTGTAATATTCTGATAGCAAGTAATTTAAAACACCTTTCAACTCCAAAAAAAAAAAAAAAAACAATAAAGTAAATAGCTGTTAAGGAGCAAAGAAGTGATATTTGGTATGTCAACATATAATGTGTAGGGTGTGGTCGTCCGCCCAATAATTACAGCAGTATTACAACAATGCTATTTGATTGATAGAATGTCGGACTCCCATTAGAGGGTATTGATCCCAATTTGTGAGTAGTCGCACGTATAGGTGGGGTGGACAATTGGGTTTCAGAAGCTCTTATTAACCCATTGAATCCCTTGATAGAATGTTTCTCATACTCAAGCTGTTACAATGTTCCTCGTGTTCCAGTGGTACATTAACCAGATACGGATGGAGATTTAACATGCAAATGCAACAAAAATGTGAACCATATGGATCACATTGTTGTTGCATATGCATGTTAAATCTCTATCCGTATCTGGTTCATGTACCATTGGAACACGGGGATTGTTATTGCGTGAAAATTTGTATCTTGATATTTTTTGGATTTTCTAGTGATAAGCAAAACATTATGGACACATTCAGTCTATGTGAGGTCTTTATTGACCGGCCAGTTCAACCTACTGATAAGCAATAGATTATCAAAACACAATTGCGTAGAAGCTATAAAATTAGCTGGCAACGCCTTGAGATGCTTGTGCTACACAACCCCTAAAATCAGTTTAATGTTTAAGTCGCCTCAAACGACAGGCATACCTGCCGCAGGTTTATTCCAAGCCCCCTAACCCGCTATGTAATGAACTATCACCCTGATCTCTCCTTGCGAAACCTGACATTGTTACAACATAGATGTGGCAAATGTCGATCCACGTCGCGCTACCGAATGTCTTACAGCTAAAAATACTGGGTGTGAGGTTCGATCAGGATCTACATTTTGGCGAGCGTGCATCCGCAATTGTGCCTAAAATCCAGAGCCGTGATAAAGTCTTCAAATTCCTTGCCGGCAGCACTTGGGGTGAATATAAAGATTTTATTATTATCACTTACAAACCAATTGGGTGGGGCTTAAGAGGTCATCTCCACAAGCATTATGAGGTAATCCGGCACCTGAGAACACATCCGTACGTGAAAGAAAAACACTAACAGGTTATAGTTATATCCACAAAAAGGCGTCGGACTTCTATGAGTTTCCCAGCGAACCCCCTTTCTTAAAGCTTTTTACTCTGAACTCGCAGAAGAAGACACCAATGTCCATAGGGAGACGCGCGTCACTATAGCTCAACCTCGATTTGGCTACTGTAAGAGGTTAAAATCTTGTCTATCCAGCATCAGTATCGACATACATAACGTAAGTCCTGCTTGCAACGTGTCTCCACCTCTCACTCTCGCCCACGCCTGTTGAAACTGAAAGCTTCCTTGGACTCCCGTTAGAGGAGTGCTCAGAAACCTGGGCATCCCAACAGACATCTGATTGATGAGCCAACACCGCCTAGGGGCTTAAGGAGTCATCTCCGTAAGCATTATGAGGAAATACGGCACCTGAAAACTCAGCCGTATGAAGCAAAAAAAAAAAAATACAAGCAGGTCCTCAATGAACTCCACAAACTGGCGTCGGACCTTTATGCCAGGAATTGCCCGGTGAATCCAGTACTCAAAGGACAGTGCCCAAAATTTGCGGAAGAGGAACGCATACTCCCCAGGGAAACGCGAGTCACTCTAGCTCAAGTTCGTTCTGGACACTGTAACAGGCTAAACTCTTACCTATCCACAATCAACCCCGACATACAAAATGTATGCTCCGCTTGCAATGTGTCGCCACATGAGACCAACCATCTCTTTAATTGTAATGTGGAACCAACGCCTCTAACACCCCTTTCATTATGGTCCACCCCTGTTGAAACAGCAAGTTTCCTCGGACTACCGTTAGAGGATATTGATGACAATTTGTGATCGGTCGCACCTATTAGGTGGGGCGAAGCACTGCTACAACAACAACAGGAGTGGTCGCATGTATTGTATGCACTGCTACAACAACAACATATTGCAAATAAAATTGATGGACAGTTTTTCAAACCTTTTGATATTTACATACATATATTTTATCTAGGCTTCGTTTAAATTTTTATTCCATGTTATGTATTTGGCCCAATTGGCCGTTTAAACAGTTATTGCCGTCCAACAAGGCGCCAGACGTTTTTCATCTAGTCCTTCCGGGGGAGTGGGCGTTGCCCTCTGCTTCTGCTTCCGTTGGCGGGTTCCAATAAAATACTCTCTTAGCCGGAGCGTCATCTTTCATTGAGTTGCTAACTAACGAGCTTCTTAACAGAACGCAACAACATTCAAGCAGTTAAAAGAAAACTGAATGTTCTCGACATATGCAATTTTTTAGTACAAGTCCAATTTTACTATTATGTATTTATAAAAGTTAGCTTTCAAAGAGACTACGCTTAAAATTATGATCGTATTAAAATATCTTACATTAACTAGAATATTTTAATAAAAACGAAGCCTAAAAATAATACACACGCGTAAATAGCTATTAATAATAAAAACAATAAACTTTTAAAAAAGATTGTACCCAATTGTGCAAAATGTTCCCGTGCAACCCAAAGAACGCTCATAGGTCAGTCGATTATTTGCAATTTTAACTCATTCGATACAAAACTTTTGGCTGTCTTCAAAACTGCTTGTTGTATATTTGCATTACTCATTATCATTGGCAGTAATATAGCTAAATCGGATATCTGAAACTCAGCTAAAGCCTTATTCACGTGCCGTATTAATTGCTCTTGTTGTGCGTCCGTCAAATCGTTTAGTAATACGTCAGCTAATGGTCGAAAAGAGCCTGAAAGTAACGAAAAGAATAAATGAGTATGCGATCAAAGTTCACCCAAAATACATATTATGATAATATGATTAAGGAGTGTTTGGTTAACAAACTTGTACCAGAGGCTTGGACACTCTCGACCAAGAGAGAACTGGCAAAAGCGCGTCACTCTAGCTCAACTTTGATCTGGGTACTGAAACAGGTTAAACTCTTACCTATCCAGAATCAACCCCGACATACAAAACATATGTCCTGCTTGTAATGTGTCCCCACATGACAACAACCATCTCTTTAAATGTATTGTGGAACCAACGCCTCTAACCCCTTTCATTATGGTCCGCCCCTGTTGAAACAGCAAGCTTCCTTCGACTCCCGTTAGAGGACATTGACGACAATTTGTGATTGGTCGCAAATGGGGGCACTGCTACAACAGCAACAGAGGACCGACAATTTGTAAAATCCAAATATGGTATAGAATTATGTTTAATATTATCTGTATAGATTAGGTGGGGCACCATCAGATGCGAGAATGCGGCATGCTCCGGTTCTGGCACATTTTGTTACTAGATGTGGATTTTAGTCGCCTTTTACGACAGGCATGCCTTTCCGCAGGTATATTCTAAGCCCTTGTATGTTGTAGAATGTAAAGTTGCCCTTGTGGTTGTTGTTTTGTGAACAGTGCTTCGCCCTATCACATATCTTCATCAGTCCTCTAACGGCCGTCCAAGGAAACTAGCAGTTTCATTCGGCTTGGACAATATGATGCTGCTTTTGGAGGCGTAGGTTCCACATTACAATTGAAAATACACTTGGTGTTGTGGGGACACATCGCATGCACGGCATACATAACGTTTTTTTGGGCATGACTAAAATTTTCAATTTCCGTTTTCGCATGTCGTGATCCGGGGTCCAAAGCGCGTCTTTTAACACTTCCGAAATTTTTGGATGAGTTTTAGAAGTTGTGAGCTTAAGTAAACACTTTCGCCATGACCTTGTGAGTGAACTGCTCCGGTCATGAATATTTATTACATCATGCTCCGGGCTTCAAAAATTGAGAACAAAAAACAGAACTTTTACTTACCACTAGTCATTTTATATGCCATTAAACTACCCGCAGTGCCGCCCACAGCTAAACCTACGGGACCAAGCAATAACCCGCCAGCAAACGCACTTGCCGCGCAAACTAATATAGAAATAATACAAAACAATATTCTAGTGTTCATATGCAGGTAATAACTCCCAGGAAAAGATTTTAATCTTACCCATAGCTCCTTTAGTTGATTGTTTCATAGTTACTCTTACATTTTGTTCATTGGCAATAATAGAGATTGCCTCAATTAATTCTCGACTATCAACAGGCATTTTAATTGTATATTGGATTCAGTTGCAATATTTCGCAATAATTACGTGTATTTTATAGCTCCGACCAAAGAGGATAGATATATAAGAGGCGTCAATCGTCAAAAAGTAGCGAATTTGCTCGCTGGAACGAAGTAACGAATGTTGACTGCATTGATGACATGATACGAAACATTCATTCTCTCTCAATTCGTTTCCAGGAATGGGTCTTAAAGTTCATTCAATTGTAAACATTGGTTCATTCGATTGTAAACAAACTTCATTCGTTTCCAAGAATGGGTCTTGAAGATCAGAGTTGCGTAAACCGCGCAAAAAAAAATCCAAGAAAATCGGTGCGTTTTCATTATTTTTCATTTCAAGTGTATTCAACTACATAAGCGGATCAAAAATTTGTAAAAAAGGTACAAGAAATAACAAAATTAAATGAGCTGTTATATTAACGCACGAAAAGAGATAAGTACATTTTATCTTAGCTATGAAAAAAATTAAATTTCACGTGTTGTCACGGAAAAATTTTTAACGGGTAAAATAAGCTTTTTTTTGTATTTGTGATCCTGAAAAATTCGAGTTTTTTGATATCCCATTTGACAATCTTGAGTAAGTTTTCGGTGAAAATCATAAATTAAACCTTTACCATGTAAAATACCCCAAAGTTATTCCGAAATGCCCAAATTTGATTTTGAGGATGATGGCATCTATGGTCAATGTTATAAAAAATGCACATTTTCACGCGCTCTCAGAGAGCGAGAAGTTTCATATCATGTCATCATTGGTTGACTGAGACATAGTCGGCCAGTTGTTGCCCATTTATATTCGTATTTCATTTTACTCATTTGTGGTGTATTTTCTTGGCGGCCATTATGAATGTGGGGAAATATGCCAAAATGAAATGAGTATCCATATTTACTTGAGCTCTTTGCAGATTTTGAGTTTTTGCGTATTTGCATCAAATTGCAGAAATTTTGCTTATTTCTTTTCAAACAAAAACCAATTCATTTGCCCAAAATATGCCCTTACATGAAATGTATGTAAATTAATCACACATTTATGGATTATCCCATCCCTTTTTGTTAATAAATTAAAATGTTAGGAAAATTTATGAAAATTAAAATATGCATGTAAATAGTGTTTTGCCGACGGCATTTGCACACTAGGAATTTCTGTGCAAACGAAATCCATTGCATATTCATAAAACGTTAATTTGCATAAATTGAAAAGTTGAAATAAATAAAATATTTGATAACAATTGAATAAATAAAAAAATATTTAGTTTTTATTTGGACTATGGGTGGGAGGGGAGGTACCTATAAAAAATTCCCTAAAGCATTTTATATTTGTTATTGAGTACAACGATGTAAGTACCTATGTACTTCAATATTTTCAAAGGCAGGTTTGATAAGCCAAGTCAAACTTAAATACATTCGACCTGCCTCAAATCAACCCTTAAATATGTATGTAAATAAGACCAACAATACACAAAACACATGTGCCTGCTGATCAGATGTTGAGCATTGTATCATTGAATATATACAAACCAAAGCAAAAAAGTATAAATGTACATACATATATACATATTCAATAATACTCCAATTAAAGGCAGACATGTATAAAAAGCTTGGTCGCTTTGATGTTGTGGCAGTGTCTTAAGTTATTAATAAAACAACTTGTCGCTTTCCGCGTTATGAAGCGACCAAATCAATTATGGCAATCCGCGTATACGGCCATGTATATGTAAATATCAATGCTCGTAGCAATTAGCCGACGAAATACAATAGGCACGAGCCAAATTATGTGTCGTCGGTGGTTAAAAGTGTTGCCGTTTATACCTTTAACAACTCACAGCTAAAAGGGGAATTTATTATAAAATTAAAATAAACGAATTTATTGCTCTTTTGCGAAATAATGTTATATTTCTTCGCAAAATTACTTTAATTCATTTCGCCGCTCCCATATATTAATTTTTGTATATGAAAATAATGTAAAATTCTTACTTTGTACTGACATGTGATAAACAAGTCAGCATAGACAGTATGACGTCACAGTGCGAATTCGGGCCAGAAACGGGTAAAGCACCACTCTTATATAGCAATTGCAACACAGTTGCTGCAAATTTGGCTGCGCGACTGCGCGAACAATTTTTCGGCAGAATATGATAGGGGGTTTCAAATAGCAAATAAAAATTTTCATAAGCTGTGACAACTAGACAATTCAGGATATGGAAAATTATTTGCAATAATTTATATGAACAATGGATGGAAATTTTTAGATTATATTGCTAATGTGTTAGTGGACATTTACTAGGAAATATCTGTGCATGTTTATTTGAATTTTTTACTACCATATTAGTACTTTCATACAGGCTTATAAATAGTTTGATATTATTACAAAGGAAAAGTGCGGGGTTATGAAAGTAGTTATGCTCGTCATAATGAATACCCCCAATATGCATCAAAGTTGGCATTTATAAAATCGCAAAAATTTGTCTTTTGACGATTTTATCAAATGCCATGTTGCCGAATTGCAAAATTCTATTGGACAACTTAAGAAGAAGCATTTATGAATGAAAAATCAAGAGGAAGCTAGTTTTCAGTATTTTGCGATTTACATACAAGACATGAGTATACATATGTACATATGTATGTGGGCTTGTGCGTATGGTTGGTTGGTTGAAGTGAATTTTGTTTTATTTTTCAACATGCGAATATAAAAATATTTCTTAGCTTACATATGAACATAGATTTGTACATATGCTTGTGCGTACGAATAATTTTTGTTGGAAGTGGACAAACATTTGTTAGCTTATGCTTAGAGCAAAGGTTAGAGTATTTTGGGTTCAATGAAGTGGGTGAGAAATAGGCGTGTTGTTGACAAACATTTGTATTTTGGTTTAAATGAAGCGGGTGGGCGTGAAAGGGGGGTGTTGATTAACCTTTCCAAATAAATACGTATACACATATTTAGGGCTTTATAAATTCCTTTATTCACAAATTTTAAAATTTTACATAGGATTTTATAATAATAAAATAATAATAAATATTTACATAAAAATTAATACTAACTTAAAAAAAAAAAAATACCTGAAATAAAAGAGAAAAATCTGAAAAGAGAAAAATAAATTTATTATAATTTTGTTTAAAGAAAAATACCTGAAATAAAAGAGAAAAAGCTGAAAAGAAAAAAATTAATTTATTATTATTTTGTTTATAATTATGTATAATTTTGATTTGAATATTTACATCAGAATTACGAAATTGTCTGCACATATGTAAATATATAGCAAGTAACAATTTCTCTCACAACTTAACCCATTAAGGTTAAATATATGTGTTTCACCTGTATTATGGAAACATTAATTAACTGAGTTTGACATTTGAAATAAATTTTTAGGGCAATTTTCTTCATAATAAAATTTAGAAAATGGAACCCAAATGTTTCCAAATACTAGGCTCAGATGTAAAATAATCATAATAAAAATTAAATAAAAAATAAAAATAAAGATTTCAAAACAAAAAATAAGGTGTTGAAAATTAATTTAATTATAAAATATATTAGTTTGGGTTGATTGAAGATTTTTGCAACAAGGTTCACTTTCTCATGGAACCTCCCATGAATAATAAATATTAAAATATCGAAAATAAAAATTAAATAAAAAACAATCAATCACATTCAATCACTTTGTTCCATGGCACCAAACTTTGTTCTAACCCTCGTCGATGCCATAAAACAAAATGCACACACGCACTTGCAACTCCAATGAAATAATTTGCATATACATACATATATGTACATCTGTCGGCATTGAATTATGTCAACATCAAAACCATTTGCCGACGGACTTAACACATATGTATATATGTACATATCAAAAACCTTGATTGCAACATATTTTTTCACACATTCAATCACTTTATTCCATGGCACCAAACATTTGTTGCAGCCCTCGTTAATGCCATAGAACAAAATGCACAAACCACACAAACACCAATCACAGAATTTGCATATATATACATATATGTACACCTGTCGGCAAACAATTATCCATCCTCCCTTTACCCCACTTTTTCAAATGTAAAATATTTATTATTAAATTTGTTTGCCGACTATCTTTACACATATGTATATATGTACATATCCACTAGCACTAAATATCACTAGCACTAAATTGCACTATAAAAAAATTTATACTTACCAAGATGCAGCGTTGGAACTGCATTTTCCTTCAGGCGTTTAGAGCCTACGGCTTCCTCAGCAAAATGAAGCGCGCACACGAACGCGTTTCTTTTGGGGAACGCCTGAATCCTGAGATTATCTTTCCATTTGGAAGCAAGCTCAGGATTCGACGGTACCGCGAAAAACCGAACGCTCGGAATCGACGTCATACTGTTACCGCAACCGATAACACCACATTTTCTAAATAATGGCATTATTTTTATTAATCGAAATTTAATTTCGCACGAATCGCTTATCTTTTTAATTAAAATTGTCGGTTTACAAAAAGCGTCTTTACACTGCAAAGTCTTTTTGAAATTGCAGGCGAAAAGCCTTATTTGGCGCCAGTTTATCCAACTCATGAGAGGATTAACTGGACTTTCTTTACTGAACAGTTATGTCTGTTCTATCCAAATTCCACTCACAACAAACTTTTTTACAATGTTGTTTTCAAAATTATATATTATATATAAATGAACTGCTTTTAAAATCACAAGTTCAATTTATTGATAAAAGTATACTTATTTTGTTATCAATGTTATCACTGCACAACACAAACAAACAAACAACACAAACCCACTTGGTATGCAAAAGCCATTATGACACACATAATTACATATGTACATACGTATGCCACATGCCACACACAATGTATTTGTACAAACTTCACTTCACTTCACTTTGTAGTTTTCTACACTTTTTAACCACTTCACTGCACTCAACACAATTATTATTACAATAATAAACATTTTTAACGCAATTTACCACAAATTAACACTTTATTTTAGAGATTTACACAATTTTTCACTTTTTCACTGTATTATTGTTTTCATTTTTACTTTGTTTTGGCTGCTTTGACATTTTGCAGAAGTTGCAGCCACACTCAACCAAAACTCAACTTCCACTCAGTCAATTTTTATTTCCCCACACCTCGCTGTCAAATTGCGGACAAGATGTGAAGGCAACTGGCCGACTATCTCTCGGTTAACATCGAGTAAAATTTCTTTCAGCTATCAAAAATTTCTGAAAAGAAACGAATAGCCGATTGACGTCTCTTAATATATCTATCCTCTTTGTTATTGTTTTCATTTTTACTTTGTTTTGGCTGCTTTGACATTTTGCAGAAGTTGCAGCCACACTCAACCAAAACTCAACTTCCACTCAGTCAATTTTTATTTCCCCACACCTCGCTGTCAAATTGCGGACAAGATGTGAAGGCAACTGGCCGACTATCTCTCGGTTAACATCGAGTAAAATTTCTTTCAGCTATCAAAAATTTCTGAAAAGAAACGAATAGCCGATTGACGTCTCTTAATATATCTATCCTCTTTGATTAAACCTTAATAAAAATATTTATTTGAATTGTTTCATTTTCAAGTAAAAATTAAAACCACAGATTTTGAAAAATTTCATTCAAGCGGTTTCCTAAACAGGAAAGCAAACCTTTTCATGCCATATATTTTTTTCGTCAAATTACGACCTAAAGGATTGAAATTTAATGCTTTGAAGTCAAAGTCAAATTTTGTTTTGATCCGCGTAACTTATTAATTTTTAATATCAACGAGCCAAGGATGCATTTTATTTTATCTTTTGAGAAGCTATTTATCTTTTATTAATAAAATTGGTAAGTTTTAAAAGTTATTTAATATTTTCTTTAGTAAAACTGATCTGGTTATTATTCGGGTTAAATAGTATATTATACCAACTTATCCTACATTTGCGTACCACATTACCCGCCAATTATTGGGGAAGCGGCATTTCGGGCTCACCCGAATTTCGTCTTATAAATTGTAAACTGTCGGTGGTATACAACTATTATATTATATTTCACAAAATAAAATGTGACGAAAAATAGGTGAATTGGACTTTAGGCTAGGCCAAAATTACCCAAAAAAATAAACGCTATACCATAAATGGCGCAGTTCCTGTATTTTGAAGATATTTCTAAAGTTCCGGCGGCCACCGTGGTGTGATGGTAGCGTGCTCCGCCTATCACACCGTATGCCCTGGGTTCAACTCCCGGGCAAAGCAACATCAAAAATTTTAGAAATAAGATTTTTCAATTAGAAGAAAATTTTTCTAAGCGGGGTCGCCCCTCGGTAGTGTCTGGCAAGCGCTCCGATTGTATTTCTGCCATGAAAAGCTCTCAGTGAAAACTCATCTGCCTTGCAGATGCCGTTCGGAGTCGGCATAAAACATGTAGGTCCCGTCCGGCCAATTTGTAGGGAAAAATCAAGAGGAGCACGACGCAAATTGGAAGAGAAGCTCGGCCTTAGATCTCTTCGGAGGTTATCGCGCCTTACATTTATTTTTATTTTTTATTTCTAAAGTTCCTCCAGAAGTTTTTTGGAAAACTACTACTATCAAAAGAACTGACTCTACATACGCTTTTTCTTATTTATGTGCATTCGTTGCAGATCTAATGTGCTTGCCACACTTTTCAGCGAATGTAGAACGAATTTTTTCTAAATTAAATTTAAACAAAAACAAAATCCGAAACCGTCTGCAAACTGATACATTAAAAGGAATATTGCTAGCCCGAGATTATTTAAAATTGAATAACTTTTCCTGTCAAAATATTGAACCGCAAATGAATAATAATAAAAAGTTTAACTAACAGCCTGATTCTAATGTGGTAACAACTTTCTTCACCACGGCAACTTTCTTCATGTGGTAACTTTTGTACCCTTTTGGTATTCTGCCCACGAAAGTAGCCGGATAATTGTTTACCCTCTAAAATAGGTGGTAACATCGATATAACCACACAAAAGCTGCTGTTTAGAAAAAGGCAATACTGAAAAATAAAGAATTATGAGCGCAAATAAGTAAACATAATTATTACTATATGTAAAAAGTGTTGCCTCTTGCCATACATATTTGTTTCCATGTACTTTCACAGTATATATTACAATATAGCTATGTAAAAACGTATGCATGTGTGCACATATCCCCCGTGCACATCGTCACGTTTATTCGTTAACATCGTATCAACGAGTGACACATTTTCGGTAAAGCCATGGCGGAACCATACACGGTGGCAGCATGGTGACATACCTACAAACATAAATAAAAATTCCATGTACTTCGTTTTTGTAAATTCGATGGACAAATGTCAAAATCGTACTGCGCCGGAAGTTAATGTATCAAATAAAAAAGTTTATATTCAGCTGTCCCATGCTGCCACCTTGTATAGTTCCGCCATGGGTAAAGCGAAGAAAACCAACTTTTAAATTTCACCATAGACACTGGTGAGTTTTTGGGTGATGACAGCGTTACCACTTTGGCCAGAATCCCGAATAAAAGAAATGGTAACGATTTTCGGTTACATAATGTTCTGGGTACTATTTTACCGGTAACGCTAAGAATCGGACCGTAAGAAACTAAAATGATTGTTAAAATTACTGAAAACAAGTAAGGAAGGTTAAGTTCGGGTATAACCGAACATTACATACTCAGTTGAGAGCTATGGTGACAACATAAGGGAAAATAATCCTGGAATGTGTTTGTATGACATGTGTATCAAATGAAAGGTATTAAAGAGTATTTTATGAGGGAGTGGGCCATAGTTCTATAGGTGCACACCATTTAGGGATATCGCCACAAAGGTGGATCAGGGTTGACTCTAGAATTTGTTTGTACGATATGGGTATCAAATGAAAGGGGTCAATGAGTATTTTAAAAGGGAGTGATCCTTAGTTCCATAGGTGGACGCCGTTTCGAGATATCGCCATAAAGGTGGACCAGGGATGACCCTAGAATTTGTTTGTACGATATGGGTATCAAATGAAAGGGGTTAATGAACATTTTAAAAGGGAGTGGGCCTTAGTTCTATAGGTGGACGCCTTTTCGATATATCGCCATAAAGGTGGACCAGGGGTGACTCTAGAATGCGTTTGTATAATATGGGTATCAAACGAAAGGTGTTAATGAGTATTTCAAAAGGGCGTGGGGTTTAGTTCTATAGGTGGACGCCTTTTCGAGATATCGCCATTAAGGTGGACCAGGGGTGACTCTAGAATGTGTTTGTACGATATGGGTATCAAATTAAAGGTATTAATGAGGGTTTTAAAAGGGAGTGGTGGTAGTTGTATAGGTGGTGGCCTTTTCGAGATATCGGCATAAAGGTGGACCAGGGGTGACTAGAATGCGTTTGTACAATATGGTTATCAAACGAAAGGTGTTAATGAGTATTTTAAAAGGGCATGGGTCTTAGTTCTATAGGTGACGCCTTTTCGAGATATCGGCATAAAGGTGGACCAACGGTGACTCTAGGATGTGTGTTTACGATATGGGTATCAAATTAAATGTCTTAATGAGTGTTTTAAAAGGGAGTGGTGGTAGATGTATAGGTGGTCGCCTTTTCGGGATATCGGCATAAAGGTGGACCAGGGGTGACTCTAGAAGCGTTTGTACAATATGGGTATCAAACGAAAGGTGTTAATGAGTATTTTAAAAGGGCGTGGGACTTAGTTCTATAGGTGGACGCCTTTTCGAGATATCGCCATAAAGGTGGACCAGGGATGACTCTAGAATGTCTTTGTACGATATGGGTATCAAATTAAAGGTATTAATGAGGGTTTTAAAAGGGGGTGGTGGTAGTTGTATAGGTGGTCGCCTTTTCGAGATTTCGGCATAAAGGTGGACCAGGGGTGACTCTAGAATGCGTTTGTACAATATGGGTATCAAACGAAAGGTTTTAATGAGTATTTTAAAAGGGAGTAGTTAGTTCTATAGGTGAACGTCTTTTCGAGATATTGCCATAAAGTGGACCAGGGGTGACTCTAGAATGTGTTTGTACAATATAGGTATCAAACGAAAGGTGTTAATGAGTATTTTAAAAGGGCGTGAGGCTTAGTGTTATAGGTGGACGCCTTTTCGAGATATCGCCATAAAGGTGGACCAGGTGTGACTCTAGAATGTGTTTGTACGATATGGATATCAAATTAAAGGTATTAATGAGGGTTTTAAAAGGGAGTGGTGGTAGTTGTATAGGTGGTCGCCTTTTCGAGATATCGGCATAAAGGTGGACCAGGGTTGACTCTAGAATGCGTCTGTACAATATGGGTATCAAACGAAAGGTGTTAATGAGTATTTTAAAAGGGAGTGGGCCTAAGTTCTATAGGTGGACGCCTTTTCGAGATATCGGCATAAAGGTGGACCAGGGGTGACTCTAGAAGCGTTTGTACAATATGGGTATCAAACGAAAGGTGTTAATGAGTATTTTAAAAGGAAGTGGGCCTTAGTTCTATAGGTGGACGCCTTTTCGAGATATCGCCATAAAGGTGGCCCATGGGTGACTCTAGAATGTGTTTTACGATATGGGTATCAAATTAATGGTATTAATGAGGGTTTTAAAAGGGAGTGGTGGTAGTTGTATAGGTGGTCGCCTTTTCGAGATATCGGCATAAAGGTGGACCAGGGTTGACTCTAGAATGCGTCTGTACAATATGGGTATCAAACGAAAGGTGTTAATGAGTATTTTAAAAGGGAGTGGGCCTAAGTTCTATAGGTGGACGCCTTTTCGAGATATCGCCATAAAGGTGGCCCATGGGTGACTCTAGAATGTGCTTTACGATATGGGTATCAAATTAATGGTATTAATGAGGGTTTTAAAAGAGAGTGGTGGTAGTTGTATAGGTGGTCGCCTTTTCGAGATAGCGGCATAAAGGTGGACCAGGGATGACTCTAGAATTTGTTTGTACGATATGGGTATCAAATGAAAGGTGTTAATGAGTCTTTTTAAAAGGGAGTGGGCCTAAGTTCTATAGGTGGTCGCCTTTTCGAGATATCGCAATAAAGGTGGACCAGGGGTGACTCTAGAATATGTTTGTACGATATGGGTATGAAATGAAAGGTGTTAATGAGTCTTTTTAAAAGGGAGTGGGCTTTAGTTCTAAGTGTGGACGCCTTTTCGAGATATCGCCATAAAGGTGGACCAGGGGTGACTCTAGAATGTGTTTGTACAATATGGGTATCAAATTAAACATATTAATGAGGGTTTTAAAAGGGAGTGGTGGTAGTTGTATATGTGAAGGCGTTTTCCAGATATCGACCAAAATGTGGACGAGGGTGACCCAGAACATCATCTGTTGAATACCGCTAATTTATTAATATATATAATACCACGAACAGTATTCCTGCCAAGATTTCAAGGGTTTTTTATTTCGCCCTGCAGAAATATTTCATTTCATTCTACTTAATATGGTAGGTGTCACACCCATTTTACAAAGTTTTTTTTCTAAAGTTATATTTTGCGTCAATAAACCAATCCAAATACCATGTTTCATCCCTTTTTTCGTGTTTGATATAGAATTATGGCATTTTTTTCGTTTTTGGTTAATTTCGATATCGAAAAAGTGGGCGTGGTCATAGTCGGATTTCGGCCATTTTTTATACCAATACAAAGTGAGTTCAGATAAGTACGTGAACTGAGTTTAGTAAAGATATATCGATTTTTGCTCAAGTTATCGTGTTAACGGCCGAGCGGAAGGACAGACGGTCGACTGTGTATAAAAACTGGGCGTGGCTTCAACCGATTTCGCCCTTTTTCACAGAAATAAGTTACTGTCCCAGAATCTAAGCCCCTACCAAATTTCACAAGGATTGGTAAATTTTTGTTCGACTGTGAGGACCCCAAAACCGAGGGTTTTGTACCCTCACAACATATACCTATTTTTCATTTTCATGTTATACAAGAATTGAATTTAACTCTGAATTTAACATTTATACATTTTTATTACATGAATTATACCTTTATGAATTACACGTCAAAACAAATACATGCGGTCGCATATTGAATTATTATTTACTAATTTGAAGGATAAACCAGACTTGCGCACTTTTGCACGCAAGCACAATATTTACATTTTTCGCCCACATAAGTTTCAAATATAGGTCACCCTAACATACACTAAAACATTTGGAAGGAAAATGGAAATGCACAAAAACATAAAATTATGACGGTCAACCAACCCTTTGCGCATCCAATGCACTCAGCCACAAATACAACATACATAACAATTTAGATAAACAAAGATCAGCAGTAAAAGTCGCCAAACTAAGCGCTGCTACTAATTGGGACTTTTCTCTACATACTTACGTACAAGCATACGACACACCAACGCACGCCCTAAGCAGAAGCCGAAAGCATCAAACGAGGCCAACGCACCATCAAAACCAAGTGACAGCGAACATACGCATAAACACATATGATCGAATTCGATAGGTAAACCAAAGACTGGAAAACACGGCAGGCATACAACAAGCGTACGTACGAGATTTGGCACATTGTTCGCTATGTATATTAGGGCTCCCTAAAATTGGGATATGAAATGCCGGGATAGCGGATCACCATACATGATCGAAAATATGCATATATGTATATATACCGATGTACCACCATATGTATGATAATGGAAAGAGGGAAAACGCATGCTAGCATGTAAGCGTATGTATGTACCAATAGAATACAGCGAAAGTAGCGTTAACTAGAATTCGATTTTTGCATTTCCAACTTTTATAATTGTTATTGTAAAATTACTGACTGCCTGCGTGCAGTCCTACATAACTTTATAACTAAGGAATTATTACAATGAATTGTTTTTAGGAAATAACTGTCCACCGGCGTACAAAATAGTATATAAGGGCGGCAAATTAACTTGTAAGATCAGAAGCTAGGAGATAGGCATACGAGTCAGTGGGCTTCTACCACTGACCAACACGACCTGAAGGTTTCTACTTCATTTCGTGAATTATTTTATATTCAGTAGGAGGGTTCTACTCCAACTGACGGAGAGCTAGCAGAGGGGTTCTACCTCAGCTACTCTTATTTAGACAGGGACAAAGAATAGGAGTAGCTCGTAAGGATATCGATCCCTTTTTAAATAAACTTTATAACGTTTTCAGAACTCCTTTGTCTATTTATTTTCATCGGAATAGGTTCTCCCATCAAATATAGGAACCCTGGACGGACTGGGCATACCTCAGCAGGAATTAGTCCGTCACACGACTTATGGCATTAAAAGTATCCTAGACAAATTAAATGAAAAAGGGCGGAGCCACGCCCATTTTGAAATTTTCTTTTATTTTTGCATTTTGTTGCACCATATCATTACTGGAGTTGAATGTTGACATAATTTACTTATATACTGTAAAGATATTAATTTATTGTTAAAATTTGACTTTAAAAAAAATTTTTTTTAAAAGTGGGCGTGGTCATTCTCCGATTTTGCTAATTTTTATTAAGCATACATATAGGGTAAACCCGGGTGAAATGGCTATCCGGGTGATATGGCATACCATCAAGAAATCTAATTTCTAACTCGTTCAGTAACGTCATTTAAAGAAAAGCGATTGAGTCTTGTGAAATAACGCGAAGGGGCAACGTCCTCTTGTTGGTGCACGCGAAAAATTTTGGTAAAAAAATTGAAAGAAAAAAAAAGTACAGCATAAGTGACTTTCTTAATTGATATATCATTTATTCAAAGCTGAATTATTCGGTAAGTTTTTAACCTACGTATATTTCATCTACATAAAAAAGGTAAGCAAAACTTAAAAGAAAAACCGCGTGTGCAAAATGTGAAGAATTCCAGGAAGTTTAGGTTTTGCCAGTGTTGATAGTTAATTTTACCGAAGCGGGCGAAATGGTGCAATTTTTTCCGGGTGATATGGCATGAATTTTTCATATGCCATATCACCCGGTTTACTTACCTTTCATATATTTCGAAAGAAAATACAGGTATATACTCTAATTAGATTTTTATATTTTATGTCAGTAGAAATGCCCAATATTTACATACGAAAAGATAACTCTGCCAGGGCTTCGTGGTCCAATAAAAAGTTAAGAGATGCGATTGATGCAATAAAAAAAAAATTTCTATCAATGTGGCTGCAAAAGAATATAAGATCCCTTCTTCAACCATAAGGCGGTACCTGAAATCTGGGACTTGGACCAAAAAAACATTGGGTGGACCTATTTGTTTGGGAGACGAAATCGAGCGGAAAATGGTTTCACATATTAAAAAAATGTAACGCCATGGGTTCGCTCCAACACGGAAGATGGTTTGCGAAATGGCATATGACATTGCTGAAAGACTTGGTGTTCAGCACCGCTTTAACAAGACAGCCAAGAGAGCCGGCGACGAATGGTTGCAACGGTTTTTGCAGCGAAACAAAGACCTTTCGATTCGAAAATCTGAAGGTGTTTCGCAAGCTCGAGCGACCAGCATGAACCGTGAAGAAGTGAACAAATACTTTGCTCTTCTTGAAACTATTATGACTGAAAATGAACTTATGGCCAAACCACTTCAAACTTTAAACGTCGATGAGACCGGTTGCCAGTTAAATAATAGACCAGAACTTGTTGTCGCCCAAAGAGGTTCGAAAAATATCGCAGCTATCGCTTCGGGAGAGAAGGGTGAGACAATAACAGTTATAGCTTGTTGCATTGCTGAGGGTACCTTTTTGCCACCAACATGTGTGTTTAAAGGAAAGCGAATGAAACCAGAATGGATCGATAGAATGCCACCTGGTTCAAAATTATTCATGGGTGAAAAGACAGCTTACGTTAACAAAGATATCTTCTTTCTTAGGCTTAAAGACCATTTCCTACCAAGAAAACCAGAGGGCAAAGTACATCTTATACTTGATGGGCATTCCTCCCATTGTACAAATGTCGAGATGCTGGATTGCGCAGCGGAAAATGATATAATTATTTTTTGTTTCCCACCTCATACGACCCAATTCCTTCATACTATTACGTTGCGTGTAATTTATTTATTCGCAATAATCCACATCGCAAAATTGGACGATATGGGAGAATTCTGCAGTGTCGAAAAATGGAATGTCGGGATTCGAGGCGACGGGTATTTGGCCTTTTAATCCAACTATAATCCCAGAATATGCTTTTATAGAAATGAGCGAAGAAATTGAGATGGAAATTCCCGCGCACGGGTGCTTACAACGCCAGAGAACAGATCACAGCAAGTGCTCAAATCTCTAAAACGTGAGCAAAAAACCAATAATAAACAAACTAAGCCCATGCCTAACCCAAAGAACAAAAAGAAAGTCCTGGATTTGTCCAGCTCATCAGAGGAAAAGCAAAACGTGCCTTTTGATGACGAGTCTGATGGATTAGAAGAGTTTGAAGATAATTTATGCGGTGGTTGTGGTGAGGATTACAATGTAACCTCTAAAAAAGATGACTGGGTGCAGTGTGTGATCTGCAAAAAATGGTCGCACGATAGTTGCACCTCTTACATCAATACCTGCAACAAATGTGGAAATGATATTTAAAAAAAAAAAAGTAGTATGCCATTTCACCCGATAGGGTGCACCATTTCACCTGGGTCTCCGGGTGAAATGGCGAAGTCGTAATACATTTTTGCGACGCATTTTATGCAATGAATTTTTTTATTTTTTTTTTGTTTTGAAACAAAATATATAAGTTAATTTAATAAATTGAATTCTAATCTAACCTTTGTAACAAAATTTTGTTTTATTTGGAAGATGTTGCAAAAAGAAAAAAAATGGCGTCATATCACCCGGATTTACCCTAGTAATAGGAGTAACGTTCCTGCCAAATTTCATCATGATATCTTCAACGACTGCCAAATTATAGCTTGCAAAAGTTTTAAATTACCTTCTTTTAAAAGTGGGCGGTGCCACGCCCATTGTCCAAAATTTTACTAATTTTCTATTCAGCGTCATCAGTTTAACTCACCTACCAAGTTTCATCGCTTTATCCGTCTTTGGTAATGAATTATCGCACTTTTTCGGTTTTTCGAAATTTTCGATATCGAAAAAGTTGGCGTGGTTATAGTCTGATATTGTTCATTTTAAATAACGATCTGAGATGAGTACTCAGGAACCAACATACCAAATTTCATCAAGATACCTCAAAATTTACTCAAGTTATCGTGTTAACGGACAGACGGACGGATGTACAGACGGACGGACATGGCTCAATCAAATTTTTTTTCGATCCTGATGAGTTTGATATATGGAAGTCTATATCTATCTCGATTCCTTTATACCTGTACAACCAACCGTTATCCAATCAAAGTTAATATACTCCGTGAGCTCTGCTCAACTGAGTATAACAAGTACCTTTTGTACATAATCGAATGAGCAAAGATCCCGCATTCCTGAATTGTTGTATTTGTAATCGAATTTGAAAAAAAGTTTGATGACGTAGAGCTTTTGAAGTTTTTCCATTTATTACATTTCTCTCATATTTCGCTACCAGTGTTCGGAGTATTTAAAACTGTTACCTGAGCAAACGACTACGTCGGAGTAAAAATAAAATTTTCGGAGTATATTTATCTTCCTTTTTGAAAGCGGGCGAACAATTAACATCAAATTGATTTGGTGGCTTGGCAAACCTTTCGATTGTGTTTTTGCCATAAAATGTTTCTTAGCAAAAAAAGTTATCTGCCTTATCAGATGCACATGGAGTCGGCCTAAAACGTGTAGGATGACCAATGAATGCTCCCATTAACACACCACATTCTATATCCCCGGATATTTATCGCGAAAAAATATTATTATTTTCGGTTACCATACATATTTCATGCTCTTTTAATGACATAACGTTTCAAGGCCGGGGCAGATTCCTGTAGGAAAGATAATGGCGACCTGTTAACTGACGTACAGAGTGTGTGGGAAGACGAACCCGATACCCCGATCGTCGATGATGAAAAACACTCCCCGGCATCCAATATCACGGCTAAAAAATCACAAGGTGCCAAGTAATGACGGGATTCCGCCGGGCTGTTCAAAAAAAGTGAAGCAAAATACAGTGGGTCTTGCAGTAAATTTGGACAAGACGTAGTACTTGCTGTCATCGTGGCCTTTGTAGCTACGTCACTGTTGATGGATATAAATTCGAGACTGTGAAGGATTTCGTTTATTTGGGAAGCAGCATTAAAAGCAAAAACAATGTTGGCCTAGAAATCAAACGGAGAATAACTTGCCAACTAGTGTTTCTTTAGGAAATTGAAAAGTAAAGTCCTCTCTCGACGAACAAAATTCTCGCTCTATAAGGCACTCAAAATACCTGTCCTGATGTATGGCTCGGAATCATGGAAGGTGTCGAGAGAAGATGAAATGGCTCTTGGAGTATTCGAGAGAAAAGTTCCCCGGAAGGTTTATAGTTCTATCCGTTATGTCGATGGCGAGTGTCGAAGGAGTTATAATGATGAGTTATATGAGCTTTACGCAGACATGACGATAGTGCAGCGATTGAAAATCCAAAGGCTACGCTAGCTAAGGCATGTTATGCGGATGAACGAATACGCTCCGGCAGCTTGTAAACAGAGGAAAGAGAAAACCTGCACTGAGTTGGGAGAGACAGTTGGAGGAAGATTTTACCTCGGTTGGTCCCCCAATTAGCGACTGTTATCGCACTCACTGACTCAACGTACTTCAAGAAGTGCTGTATGTTAAATTTTGCCAGGATTTACAGATCACACCCAAACACATTTTTGGCTTACATTTTACTTCTTCTTTTCTCATTCCGTACGAAAAAAGTACAAAAACTGTGAGTAAAATGTGAACAAACATGTCTGAAGACATCCAATCGTCACTTGTAAACTATCAGCTTTTCATACGTATACAATAAAAACTTCAACCAAAAGATATTAGGTAGTAATACTATTTAGTTTTCAACTAGACCCAAATAAACCTTTGAGATAGAAAAATGTAGTAGGAGGTAAGAGCGAAGCAAAATACTCCGATTGGAATAGTCTGAATACTGCGTCAGTAATGAAACATGTTGTCAAAAGCGTGACGTCACGCCGAGAAAACTTATTTCACGGCTAACTATGATATTTTGCTTTCTCGGTTTTTAATGCGGGGTCTGTTTATTGGTTCATGCCTTTTGTATGTAATACAAAATTTATGTTTTAAGACGTTTTTGTTATTTATAAAATGAAACGAAATGAATTGAAGACGATTTTATATGTTGTATGTAGCAACAAAAATAACAATCAAAGCCAATTTTCAGAAAAGCGCTTTTAAAGTTAATATTGTGGAATGAAATCCGGCGATCTCATTTTCGTTTCCGGCGCATACAATCGTACGTCCCCTGGTAATAACCCAACTTCGTCCTAACCATTGTTTACTATATAGTTTGGCAGCTTAATTCGAGGTTATGTTGCGAATAGAGTGGAAGGCACTCGCAGGCCGTGAAAATAGGCACTCGAAGTGGGAGTGGAATGAAGAACAGTAGGAAGACCAGAGTTACATTGGATCAATCATTGCATCAATATTAAAGATAAATTTAGAAAAAATAATTAAATACTTGATTATGAGCAAACATTTTCAATTACTGTAATTAAGGTGTCCTAGATGCTATATATTCGAAAATTATAACATTTTATGTCTGTTTAAAAATTTAACTTCAATTTCCCTAAGATTTCCGTAATATGGCCATTAGTGATGTTTGTGTGGGTGTGCAAATTTTGAGCGATCAGCTGTTAATTGCGCTACTTGGTAAAGTTTACAATGGTCCTAACTCAACTTTGGTTGTTATTGGTTGTTGCCATAGGTATGACGATTTTTGACAATTTTTTTGGCGGCGTCTGACGACTTGGAAAAAAATATATGGCAACGCTGCTGCCCTGCAAAAATTGTTGGATTACGTGTTCTATTTTCTTCATGTTGGAGTACTCTACTGCGGCAGTTACTCACGAACGTACGTACCAAAAACGTGTCAGCTGACACGACCTATCTTATAAGTGTGCAATGTAAACGAAAACTCACCGACGTGCAACGCCCGTACGTACGTAGCCCGGAACGTAGAAATCAAAACAATTTTGATTTTTTCCGTAAGAACGTGTCAGCTGATCGCTCTCTCACTGGACATAGTTGCCTAGTAAACTTTTGTGCGCTAATTTTTGACCGTTTGCACTTTTATGCAAAAACACCTAATTAAAGTTTGAAAAATTGTGAAAATAATTCGAAATAATTATGTAAAAGTGCAGATTATAAATATGTAATCTATTTATATTTATTTAATATTAATTCCAGCCTTTTACAATATCAAAAATTAAATTGGAAAAAGTTGATGTTTCCATAAGCGTACATGTAAAATGGTCAATGGCAATAGTGCTTATCTGTAAACAATACACACACAAATATGTTATGTGCATGTACACAGACGCACACATTGATTCCTACGGGCTTGAGAGTTCGGTCAAAGGTGCTTCGTACGACAAACGTCCGTACGTACGGCACACGTCGGTGGGTAACTGCCGCATAACCATTGTTTACTATATAGTTTGGCAGCTTAAATAGAGCTTATGTTGCGAATAGATTGGAAGGCAGTGGACTAGGCAGTCGAATGTCACATAATGAAGGAATTGACGTTCGGAGTTTTTTCAAAATTTGCCCGAAATCCTGAATCACAAAAGGGAGTGTAGTTAAGTACGAAAATATAAAAATGTAGTTAGGTTTTGCTCCATTTTTAGCAGGAGATTTTCATTTTAAAAATGTAATATACAAACCAATGTCATTCTATTACTTTTTTAGCAGGAGTTTTCATTTTAAAAATGTAATTGTAATCGTTGGTCCTTAATTTTGCAAATTTAAAGCGTACAATAAAAAAACTCCGTTTGAATGGATATGCGTCGTATACGCTGAGCGTTTATTTCGCTGTGTCTTCTCTGGTTGCTGACCAAGGATTAATTCGAATTAGTCATGTACAAACAGAGCAAGCTCGCAGCGTCAAAAATTGTATATTATATTTTCACATGAATTCAAAGTAACGGGAAAGTACATATGTGTATGTTTTTCTGAGTTCAATTTTACATTGTGGAAACAAATAGAATATAATAGAATAAGCCAATTATGTATTTACATAAACGTATATATGAATGTATGAGTAAACTTCAAATGAATTATAAATGTATAATGCAAAATGATAGGTCGCAATAGATTATAGAGCGTGTGAGCGTATTGTGGTATAGGGTAGATGAGACGTTCTGCGACATTCCCACCCCCGTGAATCACCACGATTCACTAACTTCAGACCACGTCCAGAACGGCTAGCTTAGACACTGCTCGGCGTTTCACTCCTGTTGTTGTTCGCACCTCAACCTTTCTTATTTCACCATCTCGGCCAGGGTATAATTCCTCTACAACACCACGACACCATTCCATTCGTGGTACGTTGGGATCACATATGAATACCAGGTCTCCTTTGCTTATCGGGTTTCTTCTTTGGCACCATTTGACACGACGGGTCAGTGTTGGAAGATACTCTGCTATCCAACGTTTCCAAAAATGATCTCTTAACTGACGAGCGATCCGCCACTGCTGTCGTAAAGCGCAAGTATCAGTCAATACTTCGTTTGCTCCAGGCGTCTGTGCAATGTTAGGCGATAGCAACACAAAATCGTTTGGCGTTAAGGGCTGTTCTTGCTGTGCATCGATGGGCAAATGTGTTAATGGACGGGAGTTGACAATGTTTTCCGCCTCGATCAAAAAACAGTTAAGGGTATGTTCTCTTGGTGCAACTTCTTTGACAGTTTGACGCAAAACTTTCTTCACTTATTGCACCAATCGTTCCCAAACTCCTCCTTCAGCTGGATTAAACGGCGAGTTGAAAACCCATTCGACACTCCGATTCGATAATTCGCCCTGTACCCTTTAGCAATCGAAGACTTCGGTGAATCATTTTGCTTCGTTATTAACGCCAACGAAATTTTTTCCGTTATCTGATCGGATCCTTAGGGGCACACCTCTACGGTTTATGAAATTTCTTATGACCGCTATACAAGAGTCGGTGGTTAGATCATGAGCTATTTCCAAATGAACCGCTCTTATAGTAAGGCAAGTAAGCCACCAACCTTTTTTCAGTGCTGCGTCGACCAGTGAAGTTTAACGGACCGAAATAGTCTAGGCCAGTGTACGTAAATGGCCTAACGTATGGTGTAAGACGGTCGGCAGGAAGGGGTCCCATTTGCGGAGGCACAGGGTTTGTTTTTCGAATGCGGCAGACTTGGCAACTACGTAAAATACTCCTTAGACGTGGTACCCACGGCACATAATTTTGCTTCGGTGTTTTGGTGTCCCATGACCTCATGATGATGCATTATAACTAATTTCGTGAAAACGTGTGTTGACGGCAATATTATGGGATGTCTCGTGTTCACTGGTAACCAACTGGCAGCTTCGATGCGCCCTGATAAACGTAAGATCCCTTCTTCGTCGAGATATGGCAAGAGCTGTAGCAAAGAAGTAAAATTTATAAATTTGCAACCCCACTGCTGGTGGGGACCTGTTTATTACAACAGGCGTTGAGGCCTTCTTCGATGACGATGACGATGATGTTTTTGTTTGAGCTGGCTTGTTCTCGTGAAGGAGCTTGTTATGAATGCGGCTGCATCCGTCGATACCACAAGCTGTTCGTTGCTTACAATCACGCGTAGTGTGACCTGCATTGAGGCATGCAAAACACAAACGGCGGGCTTTGACTTCAGCGCATCTTTCGTTCACGGAAGCTTCAATGAGGCGTTTACAGTCATAGGGCTTATGTTGGCTCTGGCATATCGGACATTTCTTCCGTGGCTGTTTGTCATCTACATGGAGCAGTACTCGGCGTTTTGTATCACGGGCGACAAAGTGGGTTTCATCATATATCGAACAAATAATATCGCCAAGTGAACTTACCCAATCGCTGAACTGCACTGTGGTGGCGTGCGGCTGTATGGTGTTGGCATACCTCCCCCATTCAATGCGCTTGTTCATTGGAAGTTTGGAGATCAAATCATCGAGTACTGTCGGATTGGCTAAATGATGGTCGGCGTTCGCTGATTGCAAGAAGGCACAAATGTTTTTTACCTTAGTCGCGAATGGAATCAACTTTTTTAATGCGTTTTCAGGAATTGGCGCAATTTCCCTTACTTGCATCAGCTGGCTACGGATGAGCTGCTCTGGACGACCGAATCTACAATTCAATTGCTCTATTATGCAATTTACATTGTTTGGGTGTATCAATAAAGACTTCACAGTTTCGCGCGCATCACCCTTCAAACACTTTTGTAAACGTTGGTTCTTGTCGAAGTTCGTGTAACCATACGTTGACGTAGATTCGGTAAATGCAGTGTAAAATATTGGCCACTCTTCAGGGCGACCACTAAACTCCGGTAGGTCTAACAATTTTCTTGGCATAAAGGCTGTTTGCGATGAATACGACGTATGTGCGTTGGCGTTAGAAGGCGGCATATATAAATTCGGCGAATGCCTTACGAATGCATCGTTGACATGAAATGCGCTATATATATTGTTGGCTGTACTATAAAACATTGGCTGCGGCGTGGTACCATAACTAGGGTGCGAAATTGGCTGGCTTAAATTCGGCTGCGTGGCTAACGGAGGTGATTGCGTCGACGGAAGCAGTGCTGGCTGCGACTGCTCGACTACGCTGCTGGCGTATGTGACTGCGGAGCTACCGCTTCTCTGAAGAGCTGCTCTAATGTATTCGTTTCGCAGGTTACGATCCCTGAGCTGTACCTGCGTGGCTTGTAATTGGCTTTCAAGCAATGCAAGTCGCTGTTCTATAGCGTGGAAATCAAATACATTGTGGGATGGCATACCCGGCGTGGCATTTCCAGAAGCTTCGGCATTGTTGGCAACAGACGTGTGAACGTCAATTTGAGTGGGACTTGCCATGGCTACAGAAACACTTATAATTTCTCCTGATTCCTCTGTAATTGCCTGGAAAGGAACAGAATTAGTTTTGAGAGTGATTGGGCTGGTATATGGGTAATTCAGGCGAGGACTCCTCCTTTTTGGAGTACGTAACATTGGTTCAATTTAACACGAACTACCCAATAAGACCAAATGTATGGCGTTGCGTAATTTGAAGAAACAAATTCGACCGCAAACTTCAGCAAAATGTATGCAAACTCGTTAAATCCAAAGCGAAATAAACTTGGCAAATATAGCAAAATAAAGTTGGCAGACTTATACTTTAACAAGCAAAATAAAATTGTAGACTTATACTTTAACAAGCAAAATAAAATTGTAGACTTATACTTTAACAAGCAAAATAAAATTGTAATCGTTGGTCCTTAACTTTGCAAATTTAACGCGTACAATAAAAAACTCCGTTTCAATGGATATGCGTCGTATACGCTGAGCGCAGAAACGATATAATAGAGAGACATTGCATAGACGAAAAATAGTGTGAGGCAAGCTTCACAAAATTCTAGTAGGTCACATTCGCCACTTACCACAGCAGAATTTGTTAAACTACAACTGTCTGTATTTGTTATTTAATAATTATTTGTACACTTTTTATTTAGCTAGTGTGTTCAGAATTTTAACTTTTACTCACTAAAACTCCAATCAGTGTATTTCTGTGCTTAAATTATGTTAAAAATTGTGTTAAAATTTTTGGTGTGGTGAAAGTGACCTACTAGAATTTTGTTACGCTCCGCTGCTTTCCACCGAAGTTCGCGCATGCAATATCTTTATATTCCAAAATTTTTGCTGAGCGTTTATTTTGCTGTGTCTTCTCTGGTTGCTGACCAACGATTAATTCGAATTAGTCATGTACAAACAGAGCAAGCTCACAGCGTCAAAAATTGTATATTATATTTTCACCTGAATTCAAAGTAACGGGAAAGTACATATGTGTATGTTTTTCTGAGTTCAAGTTTACATTGTGGAAACAAATAGAATATAATAGAATAAGCGAATTATGTATTTACATAAACGGATATATGAATGTATGAGTAAACTTCAAATGAATTATAAATGTATACATGCTATGTTCATGTATGTATAGGTACGTTGATACCACATAAAGCGAATGATGGAATGTAAGAATGCAAAATGATAGATCGCAATAGATTATAGAGCGCGTGAGCGTATTGTGGTATAGGGTAGATGAGACGTTCTGCGACAAACTTGTTTAACGCGTTTTCAGGAATTGGCGCAATTTCCCTTACTTGCATCAGCTGGCTACGGATGAGCTGCTCTGGGCGACCGAATCTACATTTCAATTGCTCTATTATGCAATTTACATTGTTTGGGTGTATCAATAAAGACTTCACAGTTTCGCGCGCATCACCCTTCAAACACTTTTGTAAACGTTGGTTATTGGCGAAGTTCGTGTAACCATACGTTCACGTAGATTCGGTAAATGCAGTGTAAAATATTGGCCACTCTTCAGGGCGACCACTAAACTCTGGTAGGTCTAACAGTTTTCTTGGCATAAAGGCAAATAATTTTGCAAATTTAACGCGTACAATAAAAAAACTCCGTTTCAATGGATATGCGTCGTGTACGCTGAACGTTTATTTTGCTGTGTCTTCTCTGGTTGCTGACCAACGATTAATTCGAATTAGTCATGTGCAAACAGAGCAAGCTCGCAGCGTCAAAAATTGTATATTATATTTTCACATGAATTCAAAGTAACGGGAAAGTACATATGTGTATGTTTTTCTGAGTTCAATTTTACATTGTGGAAACAAATAGAATATAATAGAATAAGCGAATTATGTATTTACATAAACGTATATATGAATGTATGAGTAAACTTCAAATGAATTATAAATGTATACGTGCTATGTTCATGTGTGTATAGGTACGTTGATACCACATAAAGCGAATAATCGAATGTAAGAATGCAAAATGATAGGTCGCAATAGATTATAGAGCGTGTGAGCGAATTGTGGTATAGGGTAGATGAGACGTTCTGCGACAGTAATATATAAACCAATGTTCCTTCTATTACTCATTTTATCTATGAAGCTTCACATGCACTTTATAAAAACCTGCTTTTTATTTTTACGAACTTATTCCTCAATGAAAATAAATGAAACACGTATTAATGTAAGCATTAATCATGTTTCTTACTTCTTAAATGTTCTTCTTAAATATTATAAATGTGTTAAAAGTAGCAGGACTAAAATAATCTTGAAAAATCTGATATGTCAAACTAATTTTATATAATAAAAATTATTTCATAAATTGCATGCATTTTATACATATGCATTATATTTTAAATTTTCTCTAACTATTCGTTTTATGCTGACTAAATTTTGCTTATGCATAACTCTTTGGCTATATAAGATAACAATTCCAGGGGCCGTTTTCACCATCTTCGGTGAACGATAACAAACACTTTATTTGAAAGAAATCGTTCAGTGATTCGTCAAATAAGGGTTAATTTAAAATAGCGGACGTTAAAAGTTCCCCTGTCACATGAGGAAAAATGAAATACAACTATTTTTATAACATGAAGATAGATAGAAAATTTATTGGGGATTGAACTGCGACCGTTGATCTATTGTGTCCTCATCAGATTGCGTCGCGTTCCAGGAGGATATGTTCCATCGTCTCTCCTGATCGATCACGAAATCGACATGAATACAAAATTAATTTTTTTTATTTAGTTGAACGGCGATAGAAATTCTTATACTTTTCAAGAAATCCAGGAAACTTCAAGAAGAACCCTAAGTTTTTAATTATTTGTGTTTTGCTTTGACGTTGGCGGTGCGTTGCTTATACATTGAAGCAATTAAAGCGCGTATGTTCAATGTCAGATGTAGACGCAACGAAAGTGCCAAAACGACTCAAAAGTCACCTTAAGCTTAGTTGCTTCACGTGTTATTTATCATTATTAATTAAAAATGTTGGATCTCGTAAGAAGCTAAACTTAGGCAAGATACACACGAGACATAGCTTCGTAGACGCGTACAAAATATGGAATGCAGCTACGATTTTCTACGCCTCAAGATTTCTTATGCTGTACCTAATACGCGTCTATGAAGATACGCCTCGTGTGCATCTTCCTTTAGATTACTTTCAATGAAAAAATGCTTTGTTTTTTAAACTTTGCTAATATTCACAATACTCCTGTAGGAACGAAAACGGCGACCTTGTAACTGATGTCCAGAGAGTGCTTAGATTATGCAGGGAACACTTCTCTGCTCTCCTAAATGGAGGCAGCAATTCACCGCGCAGAGATGAAGAACACGATCCCGCAATCGACGATGATGGAATATATGTATGTCCCCCCCGCCCGATTATGACGAAGTTAGAATATCAATAACCAGATTGAAAAACAACAAGGCCGTGGGCGCTGATGGATTGCCTGCGGAGCTATTCAAGTACGGCGGCGAGGAGTTGGTAAGGCACATGCAGCAGCTTCTTAGCAAAATATGGGCGGACGAGTGCATGCCCGACGGTTGGAATCTAAGTGTTCTTTGCCCAGTCCACAAGAAGGGGGATACTGCAAAATGCACCAACTATCGTGGAATCAGCCTTCTTAATATCGCATATAAGGTCCTTTCAAGTGTATTGTGCGAAAGATTGAAGCCCACCGTGAACCGGCTGATTGGACCTTATCAGTGCGGCTTCAGACCTGGTAAATCAACCATCGACCAGATTTTCACAATGTGCCAAATCTTGGAAGAAACCCGTGAAAAGAGAATCGACACACATCACCTCTTCGTCGACTTTAAAGCCGCCTTCGACAGCACGAAAATGAGCTGCCTATATGCCGCTATGTCTGAATTTCGTTTCCCCGCAAAACGTATACGGCTATGCAAAATGGCGTTTGTTACGGTCTGCTGCTACGGTCTACGGCTACGATCCACTTGGGAGCGTGTTCACGCGAACACACCTAGCGATGTGGCGAAAGTGGTGATAAAAAAATATCGAAAACAAGAAAAAGACAGACCTGCCATCACTACGGAAAAAATCGGCCTTTTTGAAGATTGAGTTTCCGCCATATACACAGAAGGAAAGAAAAAATTTGGTAAGAAAAACTAAATCAAGAAAAATCGCCGAGTTGCCGGCCGAATCGACACCAAATTAGATGATGGTGGTAAAACGTATTCACCGATGGTATTTTTAAATGATTATTGGGACTTACAACGTGAACATTTTCCCATCAATGAAACAACGCCAGAATTAGATCTGCATTTTAACCTATCAACCATTAGGCATGTTCAAGTGGCAATTGTATGCTGCGCAGAAATAAAAAAAAAAGGGGGAATTGGGTGGTAATATATCTTAACCTAGGAGGACACTACCACCGGCGTTAAGGCCAGCACGAAGCTTTATCGCCACCTGGGTCTTTTGTTCACCTCGGACCACCGCGCCAACCACCACCAACGGTGCCTACTATTACCACGGGCATCACCATCGGTAGTACCTCCCCCAACTCCTTCATAAGCGCAACCACGAGCACAACAACCATCAGACGTACCGCCACACCAGTTGCAACGCACGTAGCGGGGCCACGTACATAGGCTTGAGGCCATTAAGGTTAACACCAACAACAGGCGGTTCCACTGACCCCAAGACTAGCGCACCTTTATTAACTGCGCTCATACCGGCAATAATACCAGCCGCATCCTTGCTAGCCGCGCTCATGCCGGCAATAACACTACTAGCGCAACCCTTACCAACTACGACCAGATTGGGCTACAATAAACCTGCTACAATGACAATCACAGGACAGCGAATATAGGCCTGCGGGCATTCCAATTGCGATAACGAACATCAGCGGTTAAAGCGGTGAGTTCGTTCCACTACTGAACTAAAATTATGTAGTTGTAGCCTTAACCTTTTTTTTAAATTATATTTTTGACTCCGCAACATTATATAATGTTAATGTAACCACAACTAAATTAAAAGTGAATTGTTTATATAAAACACAAAGACCAATGTGCTAAATACCTTTGCACTGTAAATAGGATTGCAATTTGGTAGAAAAGTGGAAAAATGAATTCCCTGTAGTTAAAGGCACTAATATAAAAAAACAAAGCATAAAAACAACTCAAGATTGATAGTAATGTAAAGTTTATGTCCTATAACTAAAAACCACGAAGATCAATTTAACGTAACTATTTAGTGTTGCAAAAAAGGGTATAAAGCTAAAAAAAAAAAGAAAAAAAAAAACCCATATTCGAGTATATATCTATGTAATGTTTAAGTCATAGTAAGTTGCCTTTTTTCTACAAGAAAAAATTTTAACCAACAAAAAAACAAAGCATATTTTAATGGTCATGGGTGTGCAATTTATACTGCCTGTGAAACAAAGAAAAAGGTGTTTCAGGCATTAAAATCTGCTTTGCGTTGTGGTAAAATTTTACTAATACATTTTTTTTATTGACGCCATCGTGGCGAATATGATTTTGGAGTGAGCAAAAGTGTTGATATTGTTTCGGTAAGGAATAAAGTTTTATTGGTAATTCAAGCTCAGTTGCATTATCAGTAAAATGCATTAACTGTATATTAAGAGACGCAAATAACAAGTAATGCGGGTTGGCTTGCGCTAGCAAAACAAAACTTTTTGTTGCATACATTTTTTTTGGGTGACTGAGTCGAACTAAACCCGAAACAATACCAACCCTAACACTTACTTGTAAAACAGTTTACGTTTCACTTGAACAAGTAAAACGATTTCAGTAATTGTACTATAAGTTTAAAAGGTTCATGTTTTACCTGAACAGGTGAATGACTTCGGTAATTTTTCCATGAAGCTAAAAGCTTACGTTTTGCTTGGGCTTGTGAAACAATATTTTTTGAGGGGTAGGATTTACCCCAAGTTTAGTCCTAGTTGCGTTTATGACTAATTTCTCAGCGCATAGTACATATTACTGTCACTATACTATGTGTAATACCGAATTGATGTTTAATTAAACTCAAAGTAATTTTAATACAACAACTATTAATTTTGTAAGGGGGCCCCAATTAGCAGAAGTTGTATCCAAACTGTACAGCCCTAAGATAGATTTGTAAAAAAGAAAAAAAAGGAGAAAAAAAGGGCATTTGACCAAAGTTCTACAAAAGAAAAGATTTTCTTTCATTACATATATAGTATATTTTTTTTTAGTACATATATAGCCTTTTGATTGCTATAAAATTTTTTCAAAAAAATTTGTTTATAAGCTTAAATAGGTTCTAAAACCCGTGTAGTAAGAAGTAAGAGAAAACAAAAGAGAAATCTATGTTAGTAGTAATAATGAGCATTGAATAAATTTGTTGACAATATGGGAATGCTGACTTCCTTACTTGTTTAGAAGGCACTTAGGGCACACAGGTAAGGGGCCACCGAAAAATAGGTGCGTCGGTGGCCATGGATTTTGAGGGTGGGTCTAGCACCGGGCGTCGCAACAACACCCGCGGCGCTCCCAAGATATATTCGGCCCTTTTTGTTTTTCCCCCTTTTGTTATATTTTAATTTTCAGCTTTTTTTTATTTTCGGTTTTCAGCGTTGGTAACCGGCCATGTCCGGTTCGGTAAATTTTTTTGCGGTAATGTTTTTGAATTGTTGAATTTTTAAATTTTGGAATGTTAACCGTGGCATCCGGTTCGACCGGATGTCGTTTTGATTTGAATTATAAGCGTTTTGAGTCGGTCTCTGCGCTTCTGTCAGTTTGTTTTGAATTTGACAGCTGCTCGTTTTGATAGGCATGATATGACCATTTTTTCTGTTTATGGCGCAGGAACAGTAAGGTTGGCAAGGACCCGCCCCAGCCGACAATGACTAGCCACTGTGCACCACCACATCATGCCGACCGCCTTCCTTACTGCTTCCATAGAAAATGCAAGTCCATAACAGATGGCGCCCAACGTGGCAACTAAGACGCTGGCCGCGAGGGTCAGTCGGGTCAACCCGTGAAGTTGACCATCCCACCAGTCCGAGAGAACAGCCACAGAGCTGCCACCTACGTTGCCGTGGGATGGTTGGACGGATCAGGTTGTCCGGGCTGGTCATCGGGGGCAGTGGCCGAAGGAGCCACGGACTTTACGTCAGTCTCCGGATTTTTTTTATTATTTCACCCAGTGAGGCAGTGCTAAACGCACTTGATTTTTTTGTAAGTGGGGTTTTGTGTTTCCGGAATGTTGTCCGTTAGTCGGTTTGGTAATAATATGTCCACTAACTTGGGTTTCAATTTTTTTTTTAATGTTAAAATTTTTTTTTTCAATAAATTTTTTTTTATGCCGAATTTGTTTTGTTTTGTGTTGTCTGGAGTGTGTGTATGTGTGATAGGACCCCAGCTCATCCCACGTCTCAGGTGGCAATGCATAGTGCCACCTGGATTGTGACGGGTTGAGCTGGGATTCAGAGTGGCACTCCTTCCTGTCCCACCAGACTGGGGGAGCGGTTCCGAAACCGCTCCACCCATTGCGGCGGAGGCAGGAGGGGTGTCCAGCGAGAATGGACGGGAGGCCTCAACACCCCCAACCAGTCCCAGGGGCAAGCCCCTGCAGACTGCCCCTGCGTTGCGGCTGGGCGTGTTGAGACCAACCCGTGTGTGCCTGGAGTGACCCTAGTGACCCCAACCAGTCTCGGAGGGAGCCTTAAGACCCCCTCGCACTGCGGTTGGGAGCACTAGGGACAAGTATGAATGAGTCTATGTAATTTTTTTTCTCGCCTGTGGCCCGAGTGCCTTCGGGAAGGGATGCCAGCATTCCCATTGATTGTACGACACATTTGAATTGCTTCGCCGCTTCTGGTTTTTTCAGCTTTTGAAAGTTTTACTTATTTTTTTGTTGTGTATAAATTTATATACCCAAACCTTTTTTTTTGAATTCTTAACTGCCTTACGTGGCAAAAGTTTTTTGACCTATAACTGACCATTTTTTTTTTATATGTCGCGCGACCAGTCGTTCGGGCAACCGGGCCGGAATACCCCGTTTGGGAGTGCAGGGAATTACCGGGGAAACCAGAACCGGGGCAGTAAAAATAGAAGGGCCTTCTCTCAGGCCAGGCGTCCCTTGGTGGTGCACACCCCAGTAGGCGGACAATATGGAGACCCCGCGTTAATAAACATGGGCTCGGACCTGAATGACCCTCGCGAGAAACTGGACGGACCTGTAAGCACCAGTCACGTGAACGCGCACGATATCTCGGGGCCAATGCCCAATGTGCAGATCTACGCACCAGAAGGAGCTGGTGCTTTACCACCAAATCAGGAGATTGGAAATTTCGGAGACGCTACAAGTGATCGGGCGAATACCTTAGGAATGCAGGACGAAGCCACTCGTGGAGGCTCGTGGGTGGACGTGCTACACCAACTGTTCCAGGCTTCGCAGGAGGAAATGCGGAGAGAGATGGGCTCAATTAGAGCCAATATGGCCCAGCTCAACGCCGCTCTCGAATCCACGCAGCAAGCGAATCAGCAAAATAGGAGCGCAAGTAGGATGGACCGTAACCCATTTCCAACGGGAGTACCACCAATGTACCCGACTACAAGCAACACAGCAGTAAAACCGCAGGAGTGGAAAATCTCATTTGACGGCACTGGGAGCGTAGCCGATTTCCTCTTCAAACTGAACACCTTGTGTGAGCGCACACAATGCCCTGACGAACAAATAATGGCTAGTTTCCACCTGTTTCTTTCCGGGCGGGCCGAAGAATGGTACTGGCTGTTCACAAAACAAAACCCTAATGCGACATATGCCTTTTTGGGCTACTCATTGAAAAGAGAGTTTGGCACTTTGAAAACTGACCACGAGATCATGATGGAGATCTCCATGCGAAAGCAGAAAGCAAGTGAGTGCTATGACGTGTTTCACACGGACATAATCTCCTTGAACGCGCGCTTAAGAGAGCTAATGTCGGAGCTTCTACTGATTGACATAATAAAAAGAAACGTCAACAGTAGCCTTAAGCTGATGCTTTTCAACGCAGATGTAAGGAACCTTCATGATCTACGGGATGTAGCACGCAGAGGTGAACAAGTGCTGAAAGAAAGCAAGCTGTTGGGAGCTACTTACCCAGGACGGCATGTAAACGAAGCACGCGTGACAACCCCGGACATGAGGATGGAAAACGAAGACGGCGAGACGGATCCGCAGATAGAGGCGCTGGAATATCGACGCAGCAGAAGACCGGACTATTCGGGAATCCAATGCTGGAATTGCCAGGGAATGGGGCACTCCTATATATATTGTGAGGAACCCATAAAAAATCATTTTTGTTTCAAATGTGGGTATAAGGGGGTATTTACTCCTAAATGCCCTAGGGACCATCGTAGGCAGGGAAACCAGTACCCGAGCGAGAAGATGGGGGAACCTCGTTCGGCTTCATAGCTCCCACACCAGCCGGTGCTCGAGGCGTCGTCCCAGGCACCGAACCAGAGGGCGAACCTCTGCATGGAGCTGGTGAGCTTCCGAGGTGCAGTAGTACCCTGGCGGAAGAACCCTCAAACGTAATAATAACCTTCCCAGGCAGTACTGACAATTCGAATAGTTCTGAAGCCGAGAGTCAAACGTCTTCATCCGTGATGGGCGAGCCGATTAGAATTCTGCGACACCAGCATAGGGATGTCGCTTGCCAAACGCAACTTTCACCAAACCTAGAAGAAAGGGAACATAGGTATAAACAAATAAGATATACCATTTTTGAACAATATCCGGTATCGGACAATATTTTGAAGTGTAGGAAGAGATACCACAGGAGAGTACAGGAGCGTAGACTGCTGCAAGTCACCACGTTAACGCTTACCGAGGATGAAAGGCCTTTAATTAAGGCTAAAATTAAAGACAGTTTCCTTGTAGGGTTGTTGGACTCGGGAGCCAACGTCTCCATCTTAGGGAAAAATGGAGTAGAATTCTTAGAGGATAACGGCTTCGAATATCAGCCCTTACACGCGTTCGTATATACCGCGGGCGGCAACAAGCAAAAAATTTTAGGGTCAGTATCCCTACCAGTCACCTTCAAAAATATCACAAAGGTTATTCGTTTTTATCTTGTTCCCTCATTGCTCCAAGAAGCTTACTTCGGGGTAGATTTTTGGAGAGCATTTGCGTTAGCTCCCGAAATATTCCCAAGCGTAGAGTGTTTAGAGGTTAGACTTGAGAAGGAAGAAGAACTTAACCTGCACGAATTGTCACCAACAAAAAAATTAGAATTGCAAAAGGTCATCGAGACGTTCCCGTCGTACGAGAAGTTAGGCCTAGGACAAACCAAATTAGTGGAGCATCACATCGACACCGGTGATGCTGTACCTATAAAAAGCAAACATTTCCCTCTTTCGCCACCGAGGCAAGCCGAAGCTTTTAGAGAACTAGACAGGTTACTCGAATTAAGAGTTATAGAAGAATCCAACTCCCCGTGGTGTAGTCCTGTAGTACTGGTCCGGAAACCAGGTAAAGTTAGGCTATGCATATATTCGAGGAAGGTCAACGCGGTGACTAAGAAGGACTCGTACCCCCTGCCTCATATCAACGGCTTATTGAGCAGACTGAAAGATACGCATTTTATTAGTGGCATTGATCTGAAGGACGCGTTCTTCCAGATCAAATTGACAGAGTCCTCTAAGGAAAAAACAGCATTCGCAGTTCCGGGGAAGCCTCTGTACCACTTCAAAGTAATGCCATTTGGTCTGTGCAATGGACCGCAGACTATGAGTAAGCTGATGGACAAGGCAATCCCTTCGCGTCTGCGAGAGAACGTCTTTGTCTACCTGGACGATCTGATGGTATGTAGCACTAATTTTGAGGATCACCTGAAATTGCTAGCGGAAGTGGCCCAATGTTTGAGAGACGCAGGGCTGACAATCAACGTGGAAAAAAGTAAATTTTGTCAGAAGGAAATACGCTACTTAGGATACTTGATAGGCAGCGGGTGTCTGAAAGTGGATCCGGGAAAAGTAGAAGCAATGCAAAACTTCCCGATCTCTAAATCCCCTCGGCAAGTGCGTAGGTTTGTGGGCATGGCGAATTGGTACAGGGCGTTTATTACCAATTTTGCTGAATTGGCAGGTCCCTTGACCGACTGTCTTCGTAAGTCAGCAGGCCCGTTCAAGCTTACCTCTGAAGCTATAGAGGCCTTCGAAAAGCTAAAATTAGCTTTGAGTTCCGCCCCTGTTTTGGCCCAACCAGACTTTTCAAGGGAATTCGTAATACAATGCGACGCTTCCAAAGTAGGTGTTGGCGGAGTGTTGTTCCAGGTCGATGATGAGGGCGCTGAGCATCCAATCGCATTCGTGTCGAAAAAGCTGAATAATGCTCAACGCAATTATACAGTAACCGAGCTGGAATGCCTTGCAGCCATAATCAGCGTGAAGCGCTTCCGACCCTATGTCGAAGGATTACCTTTTCGGATTATTACGGACCACTCCAGTCTCAAGTGGTTGATGACACAGAAAGACTTAAGCGGGAGGTTAGCGAGATGGTCACTCTTTCTGCAAAGATACGACTTTAGAATGGAACATCGTAAAGGCACCCTGAATGTAGTACCAGACGCGCTGTCGCGTTTTAATGCCGATGAGTTGTCTTTCACTACCACACCCGTAGAAATAGATTTGGTCTCTCCCGAATTTAGCAGCAACGAGTATTTAGACTTAATTCGGACCGTCACCGAAAACGAGGAATCACTTCCGGATTTACGAGTTGTGGACGGTGTAATTTTCAAAAGAGTTAAGTTTCGTAAGGGGATGGAAGGGGAAGAAGACTCGTTGTGGCGTTTATGGTTGCCAAAAGGGTTGACTGAGGAAGCAGTGAGATTAGCACATGACGTCAACCGGAGTTACCAATGCGGATGGCAGAAAACCTTAGAACGTGTTAGGCAGAAGTACTTCTGGCCGCAGCAGGCTAAGGACGTCAGAGACTACGTCCAGCGTTGTGACACCTGCAAAACGGTAAAACCCACCAATCAGCAGTCGAGACCACCTATAGGGAGTACCTTTGAATCCGAAAGGCCATTTCAGCGGTTATATTGCGACTTTCTAGGGCCGTATCCGAGATCTATGCGGCGAAATCAATTTCTTTTCATAGTACTAGACCATTTTTCAAAATACGTTTGGCTAAAGCCCATGCAGAGAGCCACCACTGTTAACATTATAAATTACCTCGCTTCAGAAATTTTTCCAGCTGTAGGAGTCCCTGAGTTTATTCACAGTGACAATGGTAAACAGTTTATCTCGAAGGAAATGAGCCAATTTTTTGCAAATTACGGGGTGACGCACGTGAAGACGGGGTTATATTCTCCTCAAGCAAACGCATCCGAGCGCGTTAATAAAGAAATTGTTTCGAAGATTAGGATTTTCCTGAAAGATAAACCTGACCATACCGATTGGGATAAGCATATACCCGAGATTTTTTCAGTTTTGAGAAGTGATTTTCATACGGCGATTCAGTGTTCTCCATACTTTGCATTATATGGCCATAATATGGTCCAACATGCCTCAACGTACAACATTTTAGGGAAACTCGGCAGCCTTCAGGAAGACCAGGTTACGGTAGTAAGCAGAACTGACAAGTTGACTAATATCCGTGAGCAAATCCGTAAAAACTTAGATCAGGCTAAGGATAGGGGAGTAACCACCTATAACAAGCGCTCTAGACAAGTCAACTACAAGGAAGGTCAGGAAGTTTTCCGTAGAAACTTTGCCTTAAGTAACTTTAAACAGGGCATTAACGCCAAATTCCTACCCAAATACCTGAAGTGTCGCGTGCTTCGAAAAATAGGCAATGCATTGTATGATCTCGAGGACCTAAACGGGAAATTGATAGGTCGCTTCCATGCTTCGGATATTCGTCCGCAATGAACCAACAAGGGCGTTTCTTTTGCCAATTTACAATTTGATTTTTTTTCTATACCCACCAATTGGACCTTTTTTTTTTGGTCTGGGCGTTTTGGCGGTCGGGGACATCTCGCCCAGTATTCTCCCCGAGCACTGACCTCATAGGACATTCACGCGCGTACTCACCGAGGACCGTGAACACCCTGGTAGTCCACGCTTAGGTCGGACTAGCTTTTCGGAGTTTGGACGAGTTCTCCATATCAAAATGTCTACACTTTTTGTTTTGCATTCCTGTGGGAGCGATACCCACTAGAAATCATCTTTCGGAGTTTTGACGAGTTCTCCATAACAAATGTCTAATTGCCGCAAAGCCCTTTTAAATTAGGAAACAGAATTAATTCCCAACCTGACTTAGTTTTTTTGATGGACCTATGTTGCCCGTCTAGCTTCGTAGTAGGACTTTGAGACTCTTATCTCAGGGGTGAGTCGTGCCCCACGTTGCTTGTCGTCGAAGATCCCTGGCAGTAGCTTCCCACAGATGATCCGGTTTCCTGTTCGCTTCATCGTCAGGTCTCCAAAGCGAAGCAGGTTTGTTACGGTCTGCTGCTACGGTCTACGGCTACGATCCACTTGGGAGCGTGTTCACGCGAACACACCTAGCGATGTGGCGAAAGTGGCGATAAAAAAATATCGAAAACAAGAAAAAGACAGACCTGCCATCACTACGGAAAAAATCGGCCTTTTTGAAGATTGAGTTTCCGCCATATACACAGAAGGAAAGAAAAAATTTGGTAAGAAAAACTAAATCAAGAAAAATCGCCGAGTTGCCGGCCGAATCGACACCAAATTAGATGATGGTGGTAAAACGTATTCACCGATGGTGTTTTTAAATGATTATTGGGACTTACAACGTGAACATTTTCCCATCAATGAAACAACGCCAGAATTAGATCTGCATTTTAACCTATCAACCATTAGGCATGTTCAAGTGGCAATTGTATGCTGCGCAGAAATAAAAAAAAAAGGGGGAATTGGGTGGTAATATATCTTAACCTAGGAGGACACTACCACCGGCGTTAAGGCCAGCACGAAGCTTTATCGCCACCTGGGTCTTTTGTTCACCTCGGACCACCGCGCCAACCACCACCAACGGTGCCTACTATTACCACGGGCATCACCATCGGTAGTACCTCCCCCAACTCCTTCATAAGCGCAACCACGAGCGCAACAACCATCAGACGTACCGCCACACCAGTTGCAACGCACGTAGCGGGGCCACGTACATAGGCTTGAGGCCATTAAGGTTAACACCAACAACAGGCGGTTCCACTGACCCCAAGACTAGCGCACCTTTATTAACTGCGCTCATACCGGCAATAATACCAGCCGCATCCTTGCTAGCCGCGCTCATGCCGGCAATAACACTACTAGCGCATCTTCATTAACTGCGTCCATACCGGCACTAACACTACTAGCGCAACCCTTACCAACTACGACCAGATTGGGCTACAATAAACCTGCTACAATGACAATCACAGGACAGCGAATATAGGCCTGCGGGCATTCCAATTGCGATAACGAACATCAGCGGTTAAAGCGGTGAGTTCGTTCCACTACTGAACTAAAATTATGTATGTAGTTGTAGCCTTAACCTTTTTTTTTTTAAATTATATTTTTGACTCCGCAACATTATATAATGTTAATGTAACCACAACTAAATTAAAAGTGAATTGTTTATATAAAACACAAAGACCAATGTGCTAAATACCTTTGCACTGTAAATAGGATTGCAATTTGGTAGAAAAATGGAAAAATGAATTCCCTGTAGTTAAAGGCACTAATATAAAAAAAAGCATAAAAACAACTCAAGATTGATAGTAATGTAAAGTTTATGTCCTATAACTAAAAACCACGAAGATCAATTTAACGTAACTATTTAGTGTTGCAAAAAAGGGTATAAAGCTAAAAAAAAAAAGAAAAAAAAACCCATATTCGAGTATATATCTATGTAATGTTTAAGTCATAGTAAGTTGCCTTTTTTCTACAAGAAAAAATTTTAACCAACAAAAAAACAAAGCATATTTTAATGGTCATGGGTGTGCAATTTATACTGCCTGTGAAACAAAGAAAAAGGTGTTTCAGACATTAAAATCTGCTTTGCGTTGTGGTAAAATTTTACTAATACATTTTTTTTATTGACGCCATTGTGGCGAATATGATTTTGGAGTGAGCAAAAGTGTTGATATTGTTTCGGTAAGGAATAAAGTTTTATTGGTAATTCAAGCTCAGTTGCATTATCAGTAAAATGCATTAACTCTATATTAAGAGACGCAAATAACAAGTAATGCGGGTTGGCTTGCGCTAGCAAAACAGAACTTTTTGTTGCATACATTTTTTTTGGGTGACTGAGTCGAACTAAACCCGAAACAATACCAACCCTAACACTTACTTGTAAAACAGTTTACGTTTCACTTGAACAAGTAAAACGATTTCAGTAATTGTACTATAAGTTTAAAAGGTTCATGTTTTACCTGAACAGGTGAATGACTTCGGTAATTTTTCCATGAAGCTAAAAGCTTACGTTTTGCTTGGGCTTGTGAAACAATATTTTTTGAGGGGTAGGATTTACCCCAAGTTTAGTCCTAGTTGCGTTTATGACTAATTTCTCAGCGCATAGTACATATTACTGTCACTATACTATGTGTAATACCGAATTGATGTTTAATTAAACTCAAAGTAATTTTAATACAACAACTATTAATTTTGTAAGGGGGCCCCAATTAGCAGAAGTTGTATCCAAACTGTACAGCCCTAAGATAGATTTGTAAAAAAGAAAAAAAAGGAGAAAAAAAGGGCATTTGACCAAAGTTCTACAAAAAAAAAGATTTTCTTTCATTACATATATAGTATATTTTTTTTTAGTACATATATAGCCTTTTGATTGCTATAAAATTTTTTCAAAAAAATTTGTTTATAAGCTTAAATAGGTTCTAAAACCCGTGTAGTAAGAAGTAAGAGAAAACAAAAGAGAAATCTATGTTAGTAGTAATAATGAGCATTGAATAAATTTGTTGACAATATGGGAATGCTGACTTCCTTACTTGTTTAGAAGGCACTTAGGGCACACAGGTAAGGGGCCACCGAAAAATAGGTGCGTCGGTGGCCATGGATTTTGAGGGTGGGTCTAGCACCGGGCGTCGCAACAACACCCGCGGCGCCCTCAAGATATATTCGGCCCTTTTTGTTTTTCCCCCTTTTGTTATATTTTAATTTTCAGCTTTTTTTTATTTTCGGTTTTCAGCGTTGGTAACCGGCCATGTCCGGTTCGGTAAATTTTTTTGCGGTAATGTTTTTGAATTGTTGAATTTTTAAATTTTGGAATGTTAACGGGTTGTCCGTGGCATCCGGTTCGACCGGATGTCGTTTTGATTTGAATTATAAGCGTTTTGAGTCGGTCTCTGCGCTTCTGTCAGTTTGTTTTGAATTTGACAGCTGCTCGTTTTGATAGGCATGATATGACCATTTTTTCTGTTTATGGCGCAGGAACAGTAAGGTTGGCAAGGACCCGCCCCAGCCGACAATGACTAGCCACTGTGCACCACCACATCATGCCGACCGCCTTCCTTACTGCTTCCATAGTAAATGCATAACCATAACACGTTGAGCAACACCATTAGCTCATTCAGAATTGGGAAGGACCTCTCCGAGCCGTTCGAAACTAAACGAGATTTCAGACAGGGTGACCCCCTATCGTGCGATTTCTTTAATTTGATGTTGGAGAAAATTATACTAGCTGCAGAACTTAACCGCACTGGAACAATATACTATAAAAGCATGCAATTACTGGCATATGCTGATGACATTGATATCTTCGGTCTAAACACCCGCGCTCTTAGTTCTGCTTACTCCAAACTGGAAAAGAAGCGGTAAAGATGGGTTTGATGGTGAATGAGGACAAAACGAGGTACCTTCTGTCATCCAGCAAAGAGTCAACGCATACGCGACTTGGCAACCACGCTACTGTTGGCAGCCATAATTTCGAAATACTAAAAGACTTCGTTTATTTGGGAACCAGCATCGACACCAGCAACAACATCAGCACTGAAATACAGCGAAGAATCAATCTTGCCAATAAATGCTACTTTGGACTAGGTAGGCAATTGAAAAGTAAAGTCCTCTCTCGGCGAACGAAAATCATACTCTACAAGTCACTTATCGTACCCATCCTGCTATATGGGGCAGAAGCATGGACCATGAAAACAGCAGATGAAGCGGCTTTGGGAGTGTTAGAGAGAAGAGTTCTTCGAAAGATTTATGGACCTCTACGCGTTGGCGATGGCGAGTACCGAAGAAGATTTAATGATTAGCTGTACGAGCTATACGCAGACATCAACATAGTCCAGCGAATTAAAACGCAGCGGCTGCGCTGGCTAGGCCATGTTATGCGAATGAAAGATGATGTTCTGGCCAAGAAAGTGTTTCTATCGGAATCCGCCTATGGAAGCAGAGGTAGAGGGCGGCCCCCACTCCGTTGGAAGGACCAGATGGAAAACGATTCAAACTCCCTTGGTGTGCCCAATTGGCGCCGGTTGGCGGAGCGAAGGAGCGACTGGCGTGCCTTGTTGGACGGCCATAAACCGTTTAGACGGTTAAGCGCCAATTACGTAAGTTAGTAATATTCACATACATGTCTACTACTATGGCTGTCGCTTCCATACTACTATTTCATTATTTAAAAAAAAAATTAGTTCTGAAAAATGCAACCTTGTCACATGGAATTAGAAATTGCAATAATATAAGACTGCCTAGAATAAGAACTGAGTTCGCCAAAAGGTCTCTTGAATATTTAGGGTATAAAATGTACAATGAGTTACCTTCTGATTTGAAAGACTGTGAAAATATTAGTAAGTTCAAAGAAAAACTGTTCTTATATTGCACGTCACTAAATGTGACATGAGTATTTATGTTAATCTCTTATTTTAACCTAAACTAGGTCTTAAAGACCGTAATAATAAATAAATAAATGCGTTCTCAAACACGGTTGCCACACCATATTTTCATTTAGGACCAAAATGCATCGAAAAAAAGACCAGATCTCTAAAAAAAAAGGACCAAATTATAGGTTTTTATTGGTATACAAAGAATTGGGATGTTTCAATGGTTTAATATATAAAATTTTAATAAAGTAGAAATTTGGTTTTAATTCAAACTGCACAAACAAAAATAAAGTGCACCTTTAGGTATTATATGTTCACATTTCTAGAATTAGTATATGTCTTTCACCAACCAAACGTTGTGAATCTAGTTTTGCTTGATTGCAATGGAATAAAGTGCATATCGTAGTTAGGTTTTATTAAAGAACGGTTAAAAAATTTGCCTTGTGGCAAACCCAGTAAATCGTAAATAAAACTAAGCAGTGGTGTTAATGCTATTTTTATAGATGTTTACTTTTTCCCTAGCAGTTTAAACTTCATACCAGAGCCTAGATTCAGTAAGTATGAGTTGGAACTCAGACTAAAAATCAAGCGTCTTAAAAGTTTCAACTGTGTAATAACTGAATACCGATCGAAATATCTAACCACTAGACCAAGTCTTTTTTCTGATAAGTCCGTTGTTTCATCAAAAATTTATGACAATGTGTTTGCCCGAATATTCAACACTTCCCTTTTTAATGCCTTGCCTAAATTATCTACCGGGTGAAATGTCATTGTTCTGCTACATTTTATAGATAGAGCAATTTTCGTGGTAAGAATTCCATTGAAGTGTAAATTGGTTAGGTATTTCAATTATTTTATACGATGTTTAATGATTAAGTTGAAACACGACTTTTCTAGTCTTTAGATTTACCGGAAGTGCCGGCCACCATATTTATTTTCAAGGTTGCCCTCTATTTTCATATCGATAGTTTTATCGATAGTTTTCACACAGAAACTTAATGATCTCATTTCACCTGCTAATGAAATCGTAAATTTTTTGCTTTCACACAGAAGTAACTGCTCGATTAGTATGAAGGATGAGACAGACAATCATGGCGGAACGACACAAGGTGGGAGCATGGTGACATACCTACAAACAAAAAAATTTCTTGTACTTGTAAATTCGATGGACAAATGTCAAAATCGTAGTTGATGTATCAAATCAAATAAAAAAGGTTATAATCAGCTGTTCGATGTGGCCACCTTGTATCGTTCCGCCATGCAGACAATGACATTTACTTTGACAAATGACATTTTTAAGCACTGAACACACCAAAAACTAAGAAGCGGAACGCGGCCAACAGAGTTGCATTGTGCTTTTGACTTCATTAGGCATTCGATTAGCTACTAATGAAATAATTATAGATTCGAATTTTGTAGGGAAGATTGAGTTCAATAAGCGTCTTAATGTAGAAAACTGCCTTTATTATTCAATAAGCCGTCTGTGTGAAATTAGTATTACAATATTTACAATAGGGTTGCTTAACTTCTAATAACTTAGCTACATGTACATAATGGGTTTAATCTATTTAATATATTTATTTATTTAATATTGAAATTGTTACATTTCTTACAGACTAATTACAAATGTAGGCAAATACCAACTAACTTAACTGGTCATTAAGTAGCATTTTAAACATATTTTCACAAAAGGAGAAATCAAAAACTGAAGATTTCGGAAGCAAATTAAACTCTTTAAGAGCTCTGACAACAGGAGCATTGGCAGCATAATTAGTCCTCGCCAGCCCCACATAAAATGTGGCATGATTCCTTAAACAAATATTAGGAATAACAAAGAAAATACGTTCAAGTAAAAAGTGGCAGTCCACCACCCCAGATATCAAATTAAAAATGAAAGTTAGAGATAAGAAGGTTCTCCTACAATTTAGTGTCTTAAGACCGATAAGCAAGCATTTAGACTCATAAGCGGGAACCGGAAGTTCAAAATGAAGGGGTCGCAGAGCATACTTAATAAAGATTTACTGAACTCTCTCCAATCGACTAATATGACAGGAATAATACGGACGCCAAATAAAAGCAGCATATTCTAGTTTCGAGCGTACCAGTGAAGTAAAAAGTGTCTTTAAAGTATACGGATCGGAGAAATCTGAACTGAAACGTCTGACAAAAGGCAGTATAGAGTACGACTTAGCTATGGTATAGTTAAGATGGCTATGAAAAGTAAACTTGGAATCAAAGACCACCCCAGGATCAGTGATTTTAGCAACAATATCTAGTTGTGAGCCACCAATAAAATATGAAGTAGGGATAAGAGTACGGGACTTGGAATAGGAGACATGGGAGCATTTTTTAATATTTAAGGGAAGCATATTTTTCTGACACCAAGCTACAACATTGTCAAGATCACTCTGAAGTTTCGTCGAGTCAGAGGAACACGTTATTTTGCTAAAAATCTTCATGTCATCAGCATACAAGAGAAATTTTGAATATTTAAAACAAGTAGTAATATCATTGATGAACATCACAAAAAGAATCGGACCCAATATACTTCCCTGAGGAACCCCAGAGGAGGCAATAAAAGAATACGAGGACACCCCATCAACTACAACTTCACATGATCTATTAGAAAGATACGATTTAATCCAATTTAAAAAATTTGAATGAAAACCAAAACTTTGTAACTTTGATAACAAAATACGATGGTTAACTTTATCAAACGCTTTCGAAAAATCCGTATACACTGTGTCAACTTGGGCGCGGTTACTAAAGGCTTCAATGCAGTATTCAGAGAAAACTGCTAAATTAGAAGTGGTTGATCTCCCAGACATGAATCCATGCTGATCAACAGAGATGAGACGATGAATGGAGGAAAGAATTTTATTTTTCACTATGCATTCAAAAAGTTTTGAGACAGTGGAAATTTTAGAAATAGGGCGATAATTGGAAATATCGTGTTTATTGCCAGATTTAAAAACTGGCGTGATAAAGGAGATTTTCCATGCATCAATGAAGACGCCTTGCTCAAGGGATTTATTGAAAAGCAGCCAGATCGGATAGGCGAGAGCTGCGCAGTTTTTAAAAAGGTGAGACGACAACCCATCGACATCAGTCTGTGACGACATCTTGATTTGACGAATCCCAAGTTCAATATCATCTAACGAGAGTTCAAGAGCCCCAAAGTTTAGTGAAAAACCACTAGCATCCAAGGCACTAAAAAACCACCACTACTCAAGACAGGGGCAGCCTCGAAATTCGTGCTGAAAAAATCTGCAAAAAGATTTGCAGCATCTAAAGCCGAATCCGCTTGTGTATCTTTGTAAAATACAGCAGAGGGAATACTAGAACACGATCTCTTTGACTTCACATAACGCCAAAAAGCCTTCGGATTCACTTTAATATCGTCTTCAAATTTACTTATATAATTCCGCTTCAAAACTTTGCTCAATGACTTAAATCCTTTCAAATATTTTAAATACAATTCCTTGGAAGTAGGAGACCTAGATTTTTTAAATTTTTTGAAAAACTTGTTTCGCAAATTCTTCAGTTTTTTCAACTCTTTTGTGAACCAAGGAATTTTGTAAACCTTTTTTCTTCCACTCGGAATATGTTCACAACAAATGCAATTTAAATTATTCTTAAAAATATTAAAACAACTGGTAACTTCAACCTCAGCAAATAGCGAATCCCAATCAATAGACTCAATTGCCGCATTAACAGCATCAACATCGAAATTTTTAAAACAAAACTTGGAAAGTGAATCTTCTACGTAAGAATTAAACTCATAAAATTCCAAATGAAGAACAAGCGGTACATGATGGGGACCAGGAGTGGACAAAGGGTCTAGACATTCCTGGAGGCAAAAATTCATATTATCACTTAAAAATATGAGATCTAATATTCTATTAAGACTGTTATTAAAACTGTTAATCTGACTAAGGTCACATCTTGAGAAGCCGTCAATCAAATAGGTTTCAGCAAGCGCATTTGAAGACATAGGAAAAAGCCCCCGACTATTATCAAAAGTAGACCATTCTAGATTACTGAGGTTGAAGTCGCCAAAAACGCAAACATTTTCATGACTAGATGCTAAGGCTAAAATATTATCAACATGCTCTTTATAAAGTAAATCGCTACTAGTAGGCGGTACATAAGAAACACAAATTAAAAGTTTAGAAACTCCATGTACAGAAACGCATATCTAAAAGAGAATCAGCATTCGGCAATGGCACCAGAGTCGCTCGATATTTTCGCCGAATCGCAATTAAAACGCCTCCTCCTCTAGACAGACCAGTTTTTAATGCATCGCGATCTTTTCGAAAAACGCAGAATAAATTTTCATCGAAAATTTCACCATCCATAAAAGTGTCATTTAGCCAGGTCTCGACAATAACAAAGATGTCAAAATCCAAGTTTGAACTCATCGTATATAGTGAGTCAGACTTGGTTCTTAGGCCAGATACGTTTTGAAAATAAATTTTAAGATCCTTGTAAGAATGAATATTAGCTACATCCCGCGTCGAGGTTTGTATAGAAATGTTTAAACGGTTCCTTGTACCATCTGACCCAACCGATTGCCATTGGACATCGGTTGGACCTCGTCGTTTTTTGAACGAAAATTAAAAGGACGCACGGCAATGTTTGAAGGCCATAAGTCAGGCACCAATAGCTTAGGTAGTACACTTTCCTCAACACCCAATTTAAAATTAATATAACGCAGAGAATTGGGATCCACGCCAATCTTCACCAACGGAAAACAAACAATGGAGTTAACATCAATGCCAGTATGTTGAGAAATATGAAGTTTTATTTTATCGGATGTGACCGAGGGAGAGAAAGGCGAAATATGCAACCACTTCCTTTTAGAAACAGCACTTAAGTCACTATTAATGCCCGACCCAACAACTAAAGGTGGCGCTAGCAAGCGCGAATTAATTTTATTACCATAATTGGGGGAGGGTCTAATGTTATCATTAGCATTGGCAGCATTATTGTTGCTTACAGCGTTATTCGGAATTGAACTAGTACCTGTGGTACCTGCATCAGAATTATCATTACTGGGACTGGGTCTAATGTTAACATTAGCAATGCCAGCATTATTGTTGCTTTCAGCATTATCCGGCAATAAACTAGTACTTGTGGTACCTGCATCAGCATTATCATTGTTAGAAGCGCTTTCTTTGTTATGTTGAGTTTTATTTCTTCGTTTGAATTTTTTTTTATTTTGCACTGTCTTCCATTCGTTTTGATTACCAACAACTGCAGGAGACGAAGTAGGCGAAGAAGATTGCAAAGCAACGGCGTTAGAAATTGGCGTCACAGTTGAAACATTGTTAACAACAGCAGCATCATTAGGCAACAACAACAACGATGGTTGAGCAGCAGTACAAATACCAAAGAGGATAGATAATTTATTATTTTATTTAAATTATCTATCCTCTTTGGTAAGGTACAATTTGAATTTTTATATTCCCTCTTTTAAATATCCGGCTCATTTACGAATCATTTACATCAAACCCGATTCTCTACCTACTCGGCGCAACTTTTCGCAAGTTTCCAGTTGCCCCATGGTGCAACGATACAAGGTGGCAGCATGGGACAGCTGATTTTAAGCTTTTTTTATTTGATTTGATACATCAAAATACGGCGCAGTACGATTTTGACATTTGTCCATCGAATTTACAAAAACAAAGTACATGAAATTTTTATTTATGTTTGTAGGTATGTCACCATGCTGCCACCTTGTATCGTTCCGCTATGAGTTGCCCCAATCACAGATGGCATGATATGAAACTTCTCGCTCTCTGAGAGCGCGTGAAAATGTGCATTTTTTATAATATTGGCCATAGATACCATCATGCTCAAAATCAAATTTGGGCATTTCAGAATAACTTTGGGGTATTTTACATGGTAAAGGTTTAATTTATAATTTTCACTGAAAACTTACTCAAGATTGTCAAATGGGATATCAAAAAACTCGAATTTTTGTCAGGATTACAAATCCGAAGAAAAAATAACTATTTTTCACCCGTGGAAAATTTATCAGTGACAACACCTTTCATCGAAGGACTACACACGAAACGGGCTTTGATAGCAGCTTTCGATTGGAGAAAAAGTCAGCTTCTTAGTCTTCGCATTGATGTAAATGGATGCATAAAGGCCAGGTTTTTGTGGAGCGTTGCAACATTCCACTTTTGACAGCTGGAATAAATTGTAGGTATACCTATAGGTTAACGCAACATGTATAATTAACAGCCTTTTGCGGACGACAACGCAGATACTTCACCAAGTGATCTAATTTCGTAATTTTTTATAAATTTTTTGCGTCTTTTATTGTATGTGGATATACATATGTACGTAAATAAACATTTTGGTCGCATCAAAGTGAAAAAGGGGCTAGCCGTTCATTGTTATCTTATGGCGGTGACAGCGCAACAAAGCAAAGCAACGCAATCGAAATATATTATCTCATATTTTTTCGCTTATCTACCACAAAATATTTCTACAAAACTTTGCCTTTTTTATAAATTTTAATAAGTTTTTATTACCTTACTTGCTGATTTTTTTTAAAATAATGAAACCGAACGGATTTCTTGGAGTTTTTTTTTTTTTTTTTCGTAGTTTAGGCAACTCTATAGCCATCTGATGTTCAAGACCCATTCTTGGAAACGAACGAACTTTTGTTTACAATCGAAAGAACTTCAAGACCCATTCCTGGAAACGAATTGAGAGAGAATAAAAGTTTCGTATCATGTCATCAGGGGCCCCAATCGCACACTTATCACCAGTGTTGCCAGGTGATGCAAAAAAAAGCAGTTAGATTGGCAAAAAAAGGTTAGAAAAGGCTAAATTTAGAAAAAAAAGAAGCTAAAAAAAGGCCAGAAATTTTTTGGTTAATTCATTAAATTTTTTTTATAAAAAAACTTATAAACATAACTTAAGCATAAGTTCCTGTTTCAAAACATATCAGGCACATTTTCTTTGACTAGCACATGGAATTACTGATTGCATATGTGTATATACATAAAACAAATATTACAAACTAATCTAATATATAAAATTCTTCTGTCACGGTTTTAGAGGCTGAACTCCTCCGAAACGGCTGAACCGATTCTCATGAAATTTTGTGAGCATATTGGGTAGGTCTGAGAATCGGCCAACGTCTACCTTTTTTTCGCTACGTGTCTAGGGTCTTGAGATCAAAACGGGGACCCGGGTACTCCTAGAATGTGTTTATACAATATGGATATCAAATGAAAGCTGTTGATGAGTGCTATAGTACAGGATAATTTTCATACCCCTGGGTGACTAGGGTCTCGAGATATAGCCCAAAACGTGGAAAAGGGTACCCCTAGAATGTGTTTATACAATATGGATATCAAATGGAAACTGTTGATGTATGCTTTAGTACAGAGTAAGCTTTACACCGCTGGGTGACAACGGTCTCGAGATATAGGCCAAAACATGGACCCGGATACACCTAGAATGTGTTTTTATATTATGGGTTACAAATTGAAGCTGTTGATGTGTGCTATAATACAGAGTAAATTTTACACCGCTGAGTGACTAGGGTCTCGAGATATAGGCCAAAACATGAACCCGGATACCCCTAGAATGTGTGTGTATTATGGATATCAAATAAAAACTGTTGCTGAGAGCTCTAAAGTACATTGTGATATTCGATTTAGCCGCATCAACCTGGCAAAACTGATAAATATGCATGTGAAGCCGAAATAAAGACAAGAATTAACAATACCCACATACCTATTTACATACGTCCTATTCGATTTGCCTGAAATTTCGTATATAAATTTGACTATATTAGTATTTAGGATGCTTCTTTCCGTGAAGTATACCAGAGACGGACTGGGACTGGAATTAGGACTAGGACTGGGACTGAAACAGAGACTCGGAGTGGGACTGGAACAAAATACATACCACCCTCTGGGACTGGCAATAAGAGATGAAGAAGAAGGAGGAAAACTGGAGAGAAGAGAAAAGAGAGAAGGAGACTGAGAAAGAGATAGAATGGGACGAAGATGGAGATGAAGCGAAAAAGACGGAGGGAAGAGTGAATAAAAAGATTAGGAAAAAGTGTAGAGGAGTAGGGCAGAGTTAGACGGAAAAAGCTTATTAAAATATATGCAGATAAGCCAAATTTAGGGCAGAACAACGTCTGCCGGGTCTGCTAGTTATTTATATAAAATATTCCCCGTCTGAAGAATCAGAAGAGCATATGTCTGGATATAAAGTTTGGCTATTTACCATAGATATGAGATCATAGGTAATTTCAAAGTCATTACAACATTTAGATAAGCGTTTTAACGAGCATCTAATATTAAGCAGCGCATTAAGCATTTTAATTTTTAGTTTGTTCTTTAATTTAGTTTTCAGAATTCTCATGCCACTAAAAACTCTTTCAACCTCCGCGTTACAGAGTGGTAATACTAAAAAACTAAATACGAATTCGACAAGTTCTAAAAAAGGAGGTTCGTTTAATGCATTTTTATGTTCTCGGACTTCCGACCAAAATTCCATGGTGGAGTGTACATTTTTCCATTGTATAGTTATAATTTTTCGCCACTGCAGCTCTATTAATGCTATTTGACTTTTAGAATAACTATACTTCTCTTTTTCAAAGTAAGAAAATACATCTGGCTTTGAAATTTTCAACGAATTTTCAGCAGAAAAAGAATTAATCTTTTGTAGAGAACTCATATTATTAGGTATTAGGTGTTCACAGGAACTATTGAAATTATTTTATTTTAGAAATTTTTAAAAATATATTCGGAGTAAAAAAGGCTATAAAAAAGTCACGAAGCTAAACACAAAATTTCGAGGCTAAAGGCAAAAAAAAAGGCTAAATCTAGCCTCAAAAAGGCTAACCTGGCAACACTGCTTATCAGAGCATCAGAGATTTTCATTTACGTCTCTATTTTGAATTCATTCTGTTTCTTGCCGTCACTGATGACATGATATGAAACTTCTCGCTCTCTGAGAGCGCGTGAAAATGTGCATTTTTTATAATATTGGCCATAGATGCCATCATGCTCAAAATCAAATTTCGGCATTTCAGAATAACTTTGGGGTATTTTACATGGTAAAGGTTTAATTTATAATTTTCACCGAAAACTTACTCAAGATTGTAAAATGGGATATTAAAAAACTCGAATTTTTGTCAGGATTACAAATCCGAAGAAAAAATAACTATTTTTCACACGTGGAAAATTTATCAGTGACAACACCTTTCATCGAAGGGCTGCACACGAAACGGGTTTTGATAGCAGCTTTCGATTGGAGAAAAAGTCAGCTTCTTAGTCTTCGCATTGATGTAAATGGATGCATAAAGGCCAGGTTTTTGTGGAGCGTTGCAACATTCCACTTTTGACAGCTGAGATAAATTGTAGGTATACGTATAGGTTAAAGCAACATGTATAATTAACAGCCTTTTGCGGACGACAACGCAGATACTTCACCAAGTGATCTAATTTCGTAATTTCTTATAAATTGTTTGCGTTTTCTATTGTATGTGGATATACATATGTATGTACATAACCATTTTGGTCGCATCAAAGTGAAAAAGGGGCTAGCCGTTCATTGTTATCTTATGGCGGTGCCAGCGCAACAAAGCAAAGCAACGCAATCGAAATATATTATTTCATATTTTTTCACTTATCTACCACAAAATATTTCTACAAAACTTTGCCTTTTTTATAAATTTTAATAAGTTTTTATCACCTTACTTGCTGATTTTTTTGAAAATAATGAAACTGAACGGATTTCTTTGAGTTTTTTTTGGGTAGTTTAGGCAACTCTATAGCCATCTGATGTTCTTGGAAACGAATGAACTTTTGTTTACAATCGAATGAACTTCAAGACCCATTCTTGGAAACGAATGAACTTTTGTTTACAATCAAATGAACTTCAAGACCCATTCCTGGAAACGAATTGAGAGAGAGTAAAAGTTTCATATCGTGTCATCAGTGCTTGCCGTTCTTCCAAGTGTTTTGTTTTGCTTTGCTTTTATTTAGCGGTAGTTTGCATTTTGATAATGACGTCAACTCCAAATGAAAAAAAAGTAAAGAAATAGATGACCACGGTGAAGCAACTGGTGTCGGTGAACAAGATTGTTTGGCTTAATAAGCGAAAACTAGACTGTGAATTTCTATATTTAAAAAATTATTAGCTTAAAATTATATAGCTAAATTACGACATTTTTATATACATACATACATATCTGTTTAAGCATATATGTACATATGTACGTACGTTCAAAATTGATTGCTATTTTAAAATGAGCTTGCACACAACAAATATGTATGGCGTATGTATGTACTACATACATACGTATATTAGACTGATTAAAAAAATTATTTTATCTTCAATATAGGCTCAAAACTTTCTTGTTGGTAAGAACGTGTTTGCCAATATTTTTGCACTCTACGGACCGTTTTCACCATCTTCAGTTAGCCATTTTTCTAGAAGTTATCGAAATTTTGGTTTTCTCCATGCTAACTAAATCTTCGCGTCTCATCAAGGTCCAATTAATGGTGACTTAAGGGCGAATTAATGGTGACTTATAACCATAAATCCATAACCAGATTAAACAGCTGATCAAACCTACCTTATGGAAATCAATGTAATCGATTAATGGTGCCATACCATAACGCTAGCTCGATTACATTGATTTCCATAAGGTAGGTGTGATCAGCTATTTTATCTGGTTATGGCTTTATGGCTATAAGTCAACATTAATTCACCCTTTATAACCATATAACCATAACCAGATAAAACAGCTGATCTAGCCAATTTTAGACGGCCCATACATGACACAAAAGCCAGGCGCAAATATAACACGACGAAATTTGTGCAAATGAAAATTTTGACATACACGGCTCGAAAACACTGCGCAATATTAATTTTTAAAGTAGCGCAACAAATGAAACATGTGTTTTAATTGTATAAAAAGGCACTAATTGTATGTTTATTTTCCACAGTGCTGGTAATTCACGGTATAAGTCGAAAAACTCGCGCCAGAAGCGTTTATTTTCCATTTTATATTTAATATATATATATTTTAATTGCAAGATCAGCTCAACTCATTGCATCACTGCGCAATATTCATTTTTCAACTAGCGCAACAAATGAAACATTTGTTCTAATTGTATAAAAAATTATTCAGCCCAATTCTAAACGAAAATTCAGTGCGAGTTTTTTCCCTTCTCCCATTCCTCGTATTCTAAATAAAAATTCCTTGTGAGTTTTTTCACTTCTCCCTTTCCTCCTATTCTGAACAATGTTCGAAAAAGCGGAAACCGGTTATGGGAGAAAAGTAGGTATTCAGACCAATTCTAAATATTCTCGCGGATTTTTTTATTCCCACGGAAAAATTCCTCCAATTCTGTTCTCCTAGGGAGAACAATGATTGGGGAATAGGAATTTCGAATTTTCGAAGTCAGCTGTTTTGTCAATTGAAATTTCGTTGCACATTTCTTATTTTGTTTAAAAAATTGAAAAGTTTAATTATTGTTGCAAATTTGTTGGAAATTAAGAAATAAAATATAAACATTGCACAGTATTTATTGCATTTCATGTGGTATTCACTGAAATGAGTAATGAATTGGTGCCACAGCAACATCAACAGCGGAACATAAGCCAAAATCTATTTAAGCCTTATTAAAAAATCCTTGCGCAATTTCTGGATGGCTGCATCAAATTTGTATACCAAGAGCTCTACCTGGGCGGCCACCGTGGTGTGATGGTAGCGTGCTCCGCCTATCACACCGTATGCCCTGGGTTCAACTCCCGGGCAAAGCAACATCAAAATTTTAGAAATAAGATTTTTCAATTAGAAGAAAATTTTTCTAAGCGGGGTCGCCCCTCGGCAGTGTTTGCAAGCACTCCGGGTGTATTTCTGCCATGAAAAGCTCTCAGTGAAAACTCATCTGCCTTGCAGATGCCGTTCGGAGTCGGCATAAAACATGTAGGTCCCGTCCGGCCGATTTGTAGGGAAAATCAAGAGGAGCACGACGCAAATTGGAAGAGAAGCTCGGCCTTAGATCTCTTCGGAGGTTATCGCGCCTTACATTTATTTTTTTATTTATAAGAGCTCTACCGTTGCTTATGATATACTTTTCGACTTAAAATAAAGAATATTGTGGTTGTAGTTGTTGTTGTATTAACAGTGAGAATATTGTGGTAGAATATAAATACATCTTTTAGCACAAATTTGTACAAATAAGTGTTCTTTCTTAAAATAACCAATTTCCTTTAACTATTTTGATGCATTCCCTTTAATTTAACAAGTGAAAAAACTCCTATGAAATGGCAGAGAAATCTCCCTCTCCCTCACATTCATAATACCTACTTTTCTCCCATAACCTGTTTCCGCTTTTTCGAACATTGTTCAGAATAGGAGGAAAGGGAGAAGTGAAAAAACTCACAAGGAATTTTTATTTAGAATACGAGGAATGGGAGAAGGGAGAAAACTCGCACGGAATTTTCGTTTAGAATTGGGCTGATTATGAATGTGAGGGAGAGGGAGATTTCTCTGCCATTTCATAGGAGTTTTTTCACTAGTTAAATTAAAGGGAATGCATCAAAATAGTTAAAGGAAATTGGTTATTTTAAGAAAGAACACTTATTTGTACACATTTGTGCTAAAATATGTATTTACATTCTACCACAATATTCTCACTGTTAACACAACAACAACAACCACAATATTCTTTATTTTAAGTCGAAAAGTATATCATAAGCAACGGAAGAGCTCTTCGCATATTTGATGCAGCCATCCAGAAATTGTGCAAGGATTTTTTAAGAAGGCTTAAATAGATTTTGGCATATGGCGAAAGGCGAACTCAACTCGTCTTGGCCGCCAGAAAATTGCTTTGCAGAATGAGTGCAGGCAACTCCGGCGGATTTGTGTTATCCCGCCGGTCTTCTTCTTATGCTCCTCTGTTGATGTTGCTGTGGCACCAATTCATTACACATTTCAGTGAATACCACATGAAATACAATAATGTGCATTGTTTATACCTTATTTCTTAATTTCAAACAAATTGGCAACAATAATTAAACTTTACAATTTTTTAAACAAAATAAGAAATGCCCAACGAAATTTCAATTGACAAAACAGCTGACTTCGAAAATTCGAAATTCCTCTTCCCCAATTATTCTTCTCCCTAGGAGAAAAGAATTGGAGGAATTTTTCCGCGGGAATAAAAAAATCCGCGAGAACAAAATTGCGCCAGAATATTTAGAATTGGTCTGATTATGTATTATTGAATTTATGTGAATTCCTGTTACAAGCTAGAGATATTAACATTTCTAAGCAATAATTACTGATGTTATATTATCAAAAACCACAGGTAAACTGTAACATTCACCACACACGAAGAAAAAAGCAAGTGCGGGATTCAAGGGGTTGTGTAGCGCAATATATAGCTTTTCCAACCCAATTGTCAACCTCACCTTCGAGCGGCGAATCCCGTTTCACTAACAGACGAGGCTCTGGCGAGCCCAAGCTCCTCATGGAACTTGGGGGTGTTGAGGGAGGGATGGCCTGAAGGTTCAATGTGGCCATATAAATCGTTCCCGAGATGGTCGGGCCAGCACCTTAATGGTGCTGTGTTACCGGAGCGTATCGGATCTGTATCCGACAAAGGACCATCACATCGATAACACTCCCCAAAGCCTTCGGGGAGTAACCTAATCGCTACAACAACAACAACAACAAAAAAGCATGTGCAATATTTGCAGACATGCGTAAATATCAAAATAGTTTTGATTTTAGCGCAGTTATCTGCGCAAATAGCGCAACCAGTGTACACACTGGGCAAATCCTTGTGCAAATTGGTAATTGGCACAAGGATACTTGAGCCGTGTAATTGGCGTATTATGGAAATCAATGTAATCGATTAATGGTGCCTTAACCTAAAAATCGTGAAAATTTCATAAAAATGAAGAAAATGCAAAAAAATTACAAACATATTCCACAAAAGATGTCTCTTAAGGGCGAATTAATGGTGACTTATAACCATGCAGCCATAACCAGATAAAACAGCTGATTACACCTCCCTTATGGAAATCAATGTAATCGAGTTAGCGTTTTGGTATGGCACCATTAATCGATTACATTGATTTCCATAAGGTAGGTTCGATCAACTGTTTTATTTGGTTATAAGTTTATGGTTATAAGTCGCCATTAATTCGCTCTTTAGTCATAACATATCCAAAACAATGAATAAAATCTACAAAAAGTTATTAAATCCACCAACTCAAATATTTTTAGGTTATGGATATGGCGAAAAGCCAAAAACCAATTGGTTGGCTATGGATGGTTATGGGGTCAGGGTTATGGTATGGAACCATTAATCGATTACATTGATTTCCATAAGGTTGGTTCGATCAACTGTTTTATCTGGTTATGGATAAGTCATCATTAATTGGCCGTTTAAACGGCCCATTACTGATACTTAGCATAGACTTGACTGAACTTGGCGTAAACTTGGCAACTTAGCCACGATTATACTCCACTTAGCGCATACAATCTGGCATCATAATCATAAATGTCAATTTGTATGACAAAATGTCAAACTGAAATGGAAACAAACAAATGGCATCTCAAAATGTAAACGTCACTTAGAACTTACATAGAAAATCAAAATTCAACAGATATCTAAGTCAAGTAAAGTGTTGCTAAGTTTTGAGTAATCAGTAACATGCAATGTTCATTTAACAGAACTGAGTGACAGTTCTCAAGTCAAGTCAAGTCTATGCTAAGTATCAGTAATGGGCGCTGAAGTCTAAGGAAAAAGTGTAGGCAAAAGTCAGCTGTTTGGCTAATTTCGTTTACTCATTTCCTTTCAATTATTTGCCAATATATTAGCATTGTAAACTTTACCAAGTAGCGCAACTAACAGCTGATCGCTCAAAATTGGCACACACACACAAACATCACTAATGGCCATAGTACGGAAATCTTTAGGGAAATTCAAAATAAATTTTTAAACAGACATAAAATGTTATAATCTTGGAATATTAGCATCTAGGACACCTTCATTGCAGTAATTGAAAGGAAAGGTTTGCTTATACTCAAGTATTTAATTTTTTTTTCTAAATTTATCTTTAATATTGATACAATGATTGAAGGTATATTAATCCAATGCAACTCAGCTCTTCCTACTGTTCTTCATTCCACCCCATTCGAGTACCTTCTTTCACTGAATTCGAGTGCCTTCCACTCTATTCGCAACATAACCTCAATTTAAGCTGCCAAACTACATATATAGTAAACAATGATATTAGTGCAATAAATAGGCTTTCGATATAATTTTTACCTAAGCCCGGCAATGTGTGCCCCGCATTTTTTATTTTTATTTTTATTCCTCATCAAAATTTTTGCAGTGGTTATGTTAATATATGAATATCAAAGTTCAGCATGATTATGTATTTGTACAAAAAAAAAAAAAACATTTTTCGTTTCTTTTGGTCCATTTATATAAAGGAAGTACTTTAAAAATGCTTAGCTTTTTATTTTTAAATGCTTTAAATAAGGAATGTTCAAGCTGTGCACATATGTAAATAAAGAAAAGTTGTGAAAAGTTGGCAAACTATTACTTTACAATTGATACCTCCAACCTATATAAATACATATATAAGTATATATATTCATACAAGATATGTACGTATGTATGTGCCTTTGAACAGTGATTAATTATTGAATGCACCAAAAGCGACGTTCATACTTATAAAATTTGGAAATAAAATGCCGTTCTTAGCTGAAAAGTTAACTAGACATGTAAGTAAAAATGAAAATAATTATTAACGAAGTTATTATCTATTAGTGATGTACAACTCCGTTTATATGAAAGCCCGGTTACCAAAAACAGGCAGAGCTCAAAATGAAGACAAAAATAACTGAATTTTTACAAAATCCAGATGAGCGATGACTTTTTTGTTGTTGATATTTCTGTTAATGGAGTTAGGCAAAGAAATTGGGATAACAACTTACAACAGGAGCTGGCTGCTAATACAAGTCCAAACATTTTAACTTTGTTACGATATATTTGTAAATAAAATAATTTAAAAAAAATTTTGAAGTTAAACGATTTCATTGAAGACACTACTTAAATTAAGTAATAATAATATTAGAAAATAATTAGGTAGGTTCTGGGAACTAATCATCACACTCCTCTTCAATCTAGAGCGTTGATCAGACAAATAAAAGGGTTGGGCGCGTGAAATTTCTAAAAATGTGAGGCGTAGCATAACCTGATTAAGGTTCAGTTGGTCTTACTTATGACTATCAATAGAAATTTGATGCGTCCAACGCTTTTGTTTAATTGTCTGATCAACGCTCTAGATTGATGAGGAGTGTGATGACTAGTACCTAGGACCTACCTAATTATTTTCTTGCTTTTAGTATTATTATTACTTCATGTAAGTATTGTTTTAAATAAAACCGTTTAACTTAACAATTTTTTTAAAATTATTTTATACTCAAGTTTTTAGTCTTTATTTAATTGCCTATTTTATTTCTGTTATTGTTGTTGTTGTAGCGATTAGGTTACTCCCCGAAGGCTTTGGGGAGTGTTATCGATGTGATGGTCCTTTGTCAGATACATATCCGATACGCTCCGGTAACACAGCACTATTAAGGTGCTGGCCCGACCATCTCGGGAACGATTTATATGGCCACATTAAACCTTCAGGCCATCCCTCCCTCCCCACCCCCAAGTTCCATGAGGAGCTTGGGGTCGCCAGAGCCTCGTCTGTTAGTGAAACGGGATTCGCCGCTCGAAGGTGAGGTTGACAATTGGGTTGGAGAAGCTATATATTGCGCTACACAACCCCTTGAATCCCGCATATTATTTCTCATTCTATTTAGTTCGTTTAGTGACTCATTATTACAAGGACTCTTTTCTGACAATTTGTTACAATCAAAGTCCTCAATACATAATCTTTCCAAAGACTTTACTCGACTCTGCGCCACGTATGCGTGTCCCTCTTCGAACTCCAAAGTACTTTGATGTCACTTCTACAGGACTGTATGTAATATTTCTTCCAAATATGAGCCAAATCGGACCACAAATACCATTTTTTTGAATATCTCGATCCTTGCGCCACATAGAGGCGATTTTTTTCATAGGTCGCATTCTATTCATGTATGTATTATGGTTCCAAATATCAACCAAATCGGACCACAAATACGATTTTTTTTTAAATATTTCGATCCATGCGCCACCTATCGGAGTTTTTTTCTTATTATTGCATTGTCGTCGGGTTATGAACTATATTCCAAGTTTCAAGCTTGTAGCTTATCGGGAAGTTACTTAAATTTCAATTACAAAATTCGTGCCGGCCGGTCTTCCACCCTGTCAAGTCAAGCTAAATAAAACCGTTTAAAAAAGTAGTTGTTGTAATTTTGATTATTTTGTTGTACACACTTATGCAGAAATGTCTTCGCCCAGAAAAAAACTGACATAAGGGGTTGTAAGCAATAAGGAATACTCATTTATTCTTGATAGATAAACCTTAGAATAAGGTAAATACAGTGCATCATACGCAGGGCCGCACCGAGACTGGTGCAAGCTGTGCGGTACACCAGGGCCCCCAGCTCCGAGGGTCACCCAAACCCCCGAGCCGCAAAAGTTTCACCGAAAAATGTATACACTAAATTATGGGAGAAATTTTATTTTTTATTTATTTTATTCAAATTCTAATCCAAAAGCAGATATCGGGATGGACGTCTAGGATAGAAATTGAGTAAAATACCGTATTCTACACATAGTAAACGTCGATTTAGACCATCCACTAAATATTCTCGGATTTTAAGCCCGTTAATATATAGTCGTGTAACTGGACACAATGAAATTCCACTTATATACGAACGACTCGATAATCGAGAACCGTGCGCGCAGAATATATTAAAACCTAGTAGGAAGTAGAGGGGCTCAGAACTCGTAACACGCGCACAATTTATGTGATCGTACGCTCACAGGAACCAAAAAGTCAATGTATTTGTAAAAAAATAATATACCTGTTGTTCATAGGAAGAACAGCTTAAGTCCAGTTCGCCGTAAGGCTCACTTTACATGATATTCTGATGCGATTTTGAGCCTTATGGCAAAGTGGACTTAAGTTGTTCTTCCTGTAAACCACAGATATATATAAACCAATGCTGCAATTATGGTAGAAATTAAAATTTTTGCATGCGGAAGTATGTGCCGGTGTTTTCAACTTTTCTCGTTGCTGCGTTTCATAAGCGAATCTAATTCTTGAAATCGTAGATAGAATCGATGCTGCTGAGAAAGGGCCTCCTGTGAATTTGAATGAAGGCCCCCCCTTGTGCAACTGTGATTTTTGGAAAGAGAATTAAATAAATTAATTAAATACAGTGGAAAAATAAACACAAATACCCCACGAAAATGTATAGAAGACATTTATAAACATCTCGCCCAAAAAAAAAGTAGCGACTACCTCTCAGTATACATCGAGTAAATGCCAAAAAAATAACGAGTGACGCCTCATTAAAAACAAACGAGACAGCCAAAGTGGAATCACCAGGTGAAGTAAATAGAAAAAGACAGAAGATGTAAGCTAAAAATTGTACCCGCTTTTAAAAAATAGATAATACAAAAATACATCCTTGTGCCAAATTTCATTGAGATATCTCAAAATTTGAGGGACTAGTTTGCGTTCAAACAGACAGACGGACGGACGGACAGACGGACATGGCTATACCAACTCAGTTCGTCACCCTGATCAATTTGGTATACTTAATGGTGAGTCTATCTTCTATATTTCTCAACGTTACAAACATCGGACCAAAGTTAATATACCATTTCATGTTCATGAAAGGTATAAAAATGTCAAAGTTATGCAAAGGTAAGGAGAATTAATGAAAATTTCAAAAATGACCATCAAAATTTTGAAATTTTGTTTCAAAATTTCTAGAAAATTTTTGAGTATGCAGTTTTGTAGCCCAATATATTTTAGTATAATAATGTGCAAGTTAGAAATAGCTGAGCATTTTCCCTGAGTTTTCAGATTTTTTTTCGGCGAGGGTGTTGAGCGATTTCTTCCATACATCGCATGAACAAAAATGCATTTTGTATGTGTATCCCCCAAAATTTGTTACAATAATTTCGGCCTTTATTACGTTGTTACATGCAGAATAAAAATGTTTCTCCATGGAACATGGATCGGGATATTTAGAAAGTCCATTTACGACATGTGAAATCTTGCGACCACTATTTGAGTAACTTCCTGTAGAGCTAGATACTTAAAGCTAAGAATATACTTCAGAACCTCATTCTAGATATTTAGATGTCAATTCACAACTCGTTGCTGCGCCCGTACGCAGCATCGTTTTTTCCGAGGCAGTGCGTCATTCCTCACCGTGTCAGTGATAGCTGAGTGAACAGATTATTAGCTTTCTGTTTCTTGAGCAGTTTCTCGACAGAAAACTTTCCTAATGTTAATGTCACTGCGTGCACTTTATTCGCTGTACAGATGCGTACGTACTTATCTTGGATAGTGGTCCAAGTCTATATTTGCACCACGTAGAGTGCACATATCTAGGACACTGGAGCTATGCCTGCCGTCGATCATGACATGATCGATTTTGTCTCGTGATCTTTGATCTTCTGACGTCGCAAGGGACTTACGTTATTCAGCCTAGCACCGTTCATCATGCTTCCTGAATGCCGGTGATATCGTTACAAGATTTCACAATGACATCAACGGTGTGGTAGTGGTATCGGTCTTTGTTTTCAAGAAGATATCAGCCAGCCGAAACAGTTGGTTATCGGTACCTTCCTCTAGATGAGTCCTGACATTGCAGGTACATGCCCGTAGATCGCGTGGCCTTTAGTAGAAAATAGAAATCTCACTTGTTTTCGTTTTTCTAAGGAAAAAATTTCGTTTTTAGGATAACTTCTAAGCCATCCAACCTGCAGGGTTGGCTCAATTCCCTTCACTGTATGCAAATTTGCGTAAAGCTGGACAAGCTCATCATTGATTTTCCTTTTTTCCATTTTTGTCATAACGGAAAGTACCATCAATAGGGCTGATTACATTCAACACGGTGTCTATACACCACAAGCACGCGGCAGCTACAAATATAAATTATAGCAAATAATAGCAAAAATTTTAGAAAAACCATACTATATTGTGACGAATATTAGCATCACTAAGTGACATTCACATCACTAATCTGATACTAAGTAAATAAAGGCAGAACAATAATAAAGTAAGCTGCCACTCTTGGTACATAGACAAATCAATCATCATTTACACACATATGTACATACAATGCAACGAAGAGATACTCGCAAACACATGTAATCATCAGCCGAAGTAGTACTTACATATACACACGCATATGGCTATGCGAGATACTATAAACTACAAATATACATGTACATATATGGTTGGTAACCAAGCATGAATTTCGCGAAGTTACTAGACAAGAAATGGATGAACGAGAAAACAGAGAGTATAAAAGCAGTGAAATCTGAGTAGTCAGAGTCAGTTTTGATTTAAGCATGCTATTGATTGTGAAGTATAAGTGTTATTGTGAAGTATTTTCAAAGTAGTCTAATAAAGACCATTTTGCATTATTGAATATTGGAGTTATTTATTCAACAGTTTAGCGATTCGAACGTTAGCAGAAGGTTTCGAATAAGGCAAATTTCACTAAATTACAATATTATGTTTAAAATAATAATAATAAAATAAGACCATGTGTAAAAATAATTTGACAGATGTCGCAGTTGTAGCCGCCGTCGTGAATGTAAAGGCATAACCTTGGATATTGCCATTATCACTTCGGCATACTCGGGTGATTGAACAATTTTGCATAATCATGGTATTGGGTTTGTCATCTCGTGCGCTATGTATAAATGAGAAGTGTTTGCTCTATAACGCAGACACGTTTTGTATGTCGGTTACGATGTCACCTCACCGGTCACCCAGCCCTGGGGTAAAATGGGAAGCGCGATGACAATATCATGTTCTAAGGAAAACTTGTATCGTAGGCGAATTTGTTGAATACAAATATTGAACATTGATTAATAAACAATGTTTAAATTATCACAAACACGCGATTTCTCGGCGCTTTATCGATGCACACCTTACAAAATGTGCTAATAAATTCATGAATATTACTAAAAAGCTTCCCAAATAAACTGTGTGATGTTTATTACAATTAAATAATTAATTGTACAACAACACAGCACTGATAATTTGTGTATGTACACATACTATGTAAGTGCGATTCAAATAAAATAATTTAAAAAAAATGTTTAAGTTAAACGGTTTTATTGAAAAAAGTTAGAAAGTAATTAGGTAGGTCCTAGTCATCGTACTAGTCAGAACATTCCCCATCAATCTAGGGCGTTGATCAGACAATTAAATAAAAGCGTTGGGTGTGTGAAATTGCTAAAAATGTGAGGCATAGCATCACCTCATTAAGGTTCAGTTGGTCTTACTTATGACTATCAATAGTATTGTTTTCAATAAAACCGTTTAACTAAAATTTTTTTTTTATTATTTTATTTTCAAGTTTTTAGTCTTTATTTAGTTGCTTATTACTTCTCATTCTATTTAGTTCATTTAGTGACTCATTATTACAAGGACTCTTTCCTGGCAATTTGTTACAATCTAACTCCTCAATACATAATCCATCCAAAGACTTTACTCGACTCTGGTACCACGTATGCTTGCCCCTCCTCGAACTCCAAAATATTTTGATGTTACTTCTACCGGACTATATGGGCAAATCCCAAAAACGTTTACTTTTGTGGATACTCGGGTTTTACACACGGGCAAAACACTTAAGACCAAAAAAAAAAAGTACAAGGACATTAAGTTTGACCTTTTGACTCTCTGATCTGATGATTTTAAAAATCAAGAAAATTGATAGTAAGTTTTTGCAGAGCTTCGAAACGTGAAAAACGTCGATTTTTACACTTTTTCAAGCGATACCCTTGATTTTTTTTTTTTTTAATTTTTTCGATAAAATTTTGAGGCATCGCTGAAACGCTATGGAATTTAATCTGAATGTTGTTTTTGAGACGGAGATTCTAAAAGTATGAGCAAATTTAATGTGCCCCTTCAATACTCAAAAATATCATCAATCAAACTAGCGATACTTTTTTTTGTCATTTTCAATATTCACAGTTTTTTGCTTATAGCTTTTTGACGCAACTGAGTATTGAAATTTGGATTATGAAGGATAATAGCCTATTAGGGACTAAAAAAACCTGGGGCTTCAAATTCGATTGCCCCTTTCAGTTTTGAAGGTAGAGGCAGAAAAGTGGAAGCAGGGAAGGTTGCGTAAATTTTTTTCAGGAGCATGTTTTTTTGTGGGCACAGCTAAAATTTTACTTTTATCACTTCATACCCGTTTGTTAATTTTTTCTCTACACCACAGTGGTATACCATCAATTGCCTCATCTTGGAATATTCACGCAAGGAAAGTTATTGATATTTGTACATGGGGCAAATATACGAAATTTTCGCCAAAAATTGGCAATCGTCAAAAAGTGCAGACAATTTTTTTTAATTTTTTTAAACCAGGTTTTATTTAAAAGTAAATGAAAAGAAACACAAATTTGATACAAAAATTTAACAAAAAAAAAAATTTTTTTTTTTCTACACTTTTTGACAATTGCCAATTTTTGGCGAAAATTTCGTATATTTGTCCCATGTACAAATATCAATAACTTTCCTTGCGTGAATATTCCAAGATGAGGCAATTAAAGGTATACTTATGTGGTGTAGAGAAAAAATTATCAAACGGGTATGAAATATTTGACGGTTACCCGGTTTCATATTTTTGCCGATATCTCTAAAACCGGGTATCAGCAAAATTTTACTTAAATATAACCCACATAGATATGCAAATCCTGATAAAATTTCAACACAATCGGCTAAGAAGTGTTTAAATAAGTAAACAAAATTAAGGTTTTCCGGGTTATATTTTTATCAATATCTCCAAAACCGGATCTCGGGTATTAAAACTTTTTTACCTAAACATACTTGGTTCACATATCTATATGTTTTTATACTCAGCTGAGCAGAGCTCACAGAGTATATTAACTTTGTTCGCATAACGGTAATCCGTAACGGCATAAACTAAACGAGATAGATATAGACTTCTATATATCAAAATGATCTGGGTGAAAAAAGAAATTCATTTAGCCATGTCCGTCCGTCCGTCCGTCCGTCTGTAAACACGATAACTTGAGTAAATTTTGAGGTATCTTTATGAAATTTGGTATGTAGGTTCCTGGGCGCTCATTTCAGATCGCTATTTAAAATGAACGAAATCGGACTACAACCACGCCCACTTTTTCGATATCGAAAATTTCGAAAAACCGAAAAAGTGCGATAATTCATTACCAAAGACGGATAAAGCGATGAAACTTGGTAGGTGCGTTGACCTTATGACGCAAAATAGAAAATTTTGAACAATGGGCGTGGCACCGCCCACTTTTAAAAGAAGGTAATTTAAAATTTTGCAAGCTGTAATTTGGCAGTCGTTGAAGATATCATGATGAAATTTGGTAGGCACGTTACTCCTATTACTACATGTGTGCTAAATAAAAATTAGCGAAATCGGATGACGAACACTCCCACTTTAAAAAAAAAATGTTTTTTTAAAGTCAAATTTTAACAAAAAATTTAATATCTTTACAGTATAAAAGTAAATTATGTCAACATTCGACTCCAGTAATGATATGTATGGTGCAACAAAATACAAAGATAAAAGAAAATTTCAAAATGGACGTAACTCCGCCCTTTTTCATTTAATTCGTCTAGAATACTTTTAATGCTATAAGTCGAACAAAAATTTACCAATCCTTGTGAAATTTGGTAGGGACATATATTCTATGACGATAACTGTTTTCTGTGAAAATGGGCGAAATCGGTTGAAGCCACGCCCAGTTTTTATACACAGTCGACCGTCTGTCCTTCCGCTCGGCCGTTAACACGATAACTTGCGCAAACAACGATATATCTTAACTAAACTTAGTTCACGTACTTATCTGAAGTCACTTTATCTTGGTATAAAATATGGCCGAAATCCGACTATGACCACGCCCACTTTTCCCATATCGAAAGTTACGAAAAATGAAAAAATGCCATAACTCTGTACCAAATATGAAAAAAGAGATGAAACATGGTAATTGGATTGGTTTATTGACGCAAAATATAACTTTAGAAAAAACTTTGTAAAATGGGTGTGACACCTACCATATTAAGTAGAAGAAAATGAAAAAGTTCTGCAGGGCGAAATCAAAAGCCCTTGGAATCTTGGCAGGAATACTGTTCGTGGTATGACATATATAAATAAATTAGCGGTACCCGACAGAAGATGTTCTGGGTCACCCTGGTCCAAATTTTGGTCGATATCTCGAAAACGCCTTCACATATACAACTAAGGGCTACTCCCTTTTAAAACCCTCATTAATACTTTTAATTTGATACCCATATCGTACAAACACATTCTAGAGTCACCCCTGGTCCACCTTTATGGAGATATCCTGAAATTGCGTCCACCTATAGAACTATGGCGCACTCCCTTTTAAAATACTATTTAGTACCTTCCATTTGAAACCCATGTCATACAAACACATTCCAGGCTTACCCTAGGTTCATTTTGCTAAATGGTGATTTTCCCTTATTTTGTCTCCAAAGCTCTCAGCTGAGTATGTAATGTTCGGTTACACCCGAACTTAGCCTTCCTTACTTGTTAAAGTTTCAAAAGAATCGGTAGAAAGGTGTTAAAATAAATGTGTTGCAAAATTTGCAGTAAAAAATATTTGGCGGTTATTCGGTTTTATATTTTTCCCGATATCTACAAAATGGGGTCTCGTGTATCAAAAAAATTTTACATAGGTAACAGCTGCATATATATCCATATTTTGTTAAAATTTCGATATAATCGGTAGAGAAGTGTTGAAATAAATGTATATTTAACATTGCGACCTCAATTTATATATTTTTTGCTCGTACTTTTGACTATATTGTAACGAATATTAGCAGCACTAAGGGATTCTATCATCTCTAAGCCGATGCTAAGCAGTGATTCAAGTCACATCAATTATTCAATCATTATGACTACACATATGTACGTATACGCAGGGAGAAACAACGCACAAACACATGCAGATATCTTATCTGAGATATGCAATATAATTGTGGAAGTGTCGCTCACAAACACACGCGCATATCATAGCTATACACGTACATCTGTAGTTATAATTATAACAGATAACCAACTAGTAAATTCTAGAAATGGAAGCGCCTAGAAGATGCAACGAGGAAATCAAAGAGGCGCTGTAATCAGTTTTCGATTAAGCACGCTATCTGTCAGGCGATAGTAGAGTTATTTATTGTGAAGTACTTTAATAAAGGCCATTTTGCATTATTAAATATTGGAGTTATTTATTCAACAGTTTAGTGATTCGGTTTAGTGAGCAGGTTGCAAATAAGAGGAATTGCAGTAAATTCGTTACAATTGGTGTCAGAAGAGGAATTGTTGAATAAATTCCAGAGTTGCAGAGCACAAAAAGGACATGGCGAAGTTAAGTGAATTAAGGATCCAGCAACTGAAAAAGGAGTTGGAAGCCCGTGGATTGACTCGAACAATAAACCCGAACTTCAGACAAGACTACGAGAGGCAATGGAAGCAGACGGAATTAACGTGGAAAAGTATGTCTTTCATCTTGATGGCGACGAGACAACAACAAAAATTGAGGAGAAAAACGAAACACCGCAGACAATGGCGAACACAGACTTGAACACAATATTAGCTGCAATATCTGCACAAACGTCGACAGTAACATCCAAGATGGAAACTCAACTGGGATCGCAGGAGACACGTATAACATCCAAGATGGAAGCACAGGAGGCACGCATTTCAGAAATGTCGTCGCAAATGGCATCTCAGCTGGAATCGCAGAAGACACGTTTAACATCCAAGATGGAAGAACAGAAGACATATGTGGCATCTCAACTGGAATCGCAGGAGAACCGTATAACATCGAAGATTAAAGCACAAGAGGCACGAATATCCGAAATGTCGGCACAAATATCAGCGCAGATCTCTGCACAACTGGAAGAGCAAGAAGAACGTATTTCTTCGAAGATGGAGGCGCAAGACACAAAAATTTTGCAACTTGAGAACAAAATCGATGCCGAGATTGAAACATTGCGAGGTCATTTACAGGAGTTGCAACTAAATCGCCCAGTTGTTTCATCAAGCAATACGAAGGTAAAAACTCCATCTTTTGACGGCTCTGTTCCTTTCCAGGTGTTTAATATTCAGTTTGAGAAGACCGCAGCAGTGAACAACTGGAGTGCTGAAGATAAAGTTGCTGCACTATTCGTGGCATTGAAAGGATCTGCTGCTGAAATCCTACATACTATTCCCGAGGGGGAGCGGAACAACTGCGAAACATTGATGAGCGCTCTAGAGAGGTGATACGGAAGCGAACACAGGAAGCAGATACACCAAATAGAGTTGCAAAATCGTTACCAAAAAGCTAATGAGACTTTGCAAGAGTTTGCTTCGGATGTTGAAAGGTTGGCTCATTTGGCAAATGCGGACGCACCCGTGCAATACACCGAGAGGGTAAAATCCAGAGTTTTATAAATGGCATACGGGACGTCGAAACGAAGCGAGCCACATACGCAAACCCAAAGCCAACATTTGCTGAAACGGTATCACATGCATTGACTCAGGAAACTTCCTCCATATTGAGTAAACCAGCATATAAGGCTCATCGTGTGGAAGTAGAAAGACCAGAGTGGGTAGACACAATTTTGGAAGCATTGAAGGGTACGCAGGAGAAGAATAATGATGCAGTCAAATGTTTTAAGTGTGGAAAGCTAGGGCACATTGAGCGTTATTGCAACACCAACCCTAACAGTTCCAACTATGTGGGTGGGCGTAAACGCAGAGCTGAAGAAGATGAGCAAATCTCCAAGTCCACTCAATCGTTAAACTAAAGACAGTCAGCCGCAAGGGGCGACAGCTGGCTCCCTCAATGGAATACCCCATAATCTCTATCTCGCAAATTGGAAGAAGGTCAAGCAGCCTTACTGTCGGAGGGCATGAGGATGGAAAGGAACGTTTACTGACTAGATACGGGTGCATCTCATTCCATCATTCGAGCGGATTTAGTCAACAAGAAGATAAGACCATTGCATGGAGCAAGATTGCGTACAGCCACTGGAGAAGACACCACGGTTCTAGGTGAAGTAGCATGTGAAGACGCAATTGGGAACGTCACGGTAATACACAATTTTATAGTGGCAGAGATTGTTGATGAAATCATAATTGGAATGGACTTCTTAATCGACCAAGGCATCAAGATCGATATGCAAAGCAACGGCTACGAGAGAGGCTACAGAAATAAGCGAGTGCTGGTGAAAGAGAGTCAGCAAATACCACCAAAATCCGAAGCAGTCATCTGGGCAAAGGTTGATGGAGATTGTGGGACAAACAAATTGTGGGTTGTCGAGGCAGCAAACAAATCAACACCGAACATACTTGAAGGAAAAACCTTGGCTGTAACAAAACAGGATGGACGTATCCCGGTAATAGTGCTCAATAAGTTCAAGTCACCACTCAAACTGATCATAGGAGCTATTTTGGAATGATACCAAGAGGCTGAAGTAGTTATTAACTGTGAACAGCTCCAGGAACACGTTTCATCTAGTAATACTGATCTTTCAAATGACATCACGGCATGAACGCAGGGGCTAGAGGAAGCCAATCAGAGTAAGGCAAAACAACAGCTCCTAAAGTACGCCAACATATTTGACCAGGATGGTTCCATACCAGGCCGCACCAACGTTGTGACACATCATTGACACTGGAGATGCGAGGCCGATCCGTCAAGCTCCACGTAGTGTTCCACTGGCGAAGCGGGAAGTTGTGTGTCAAATCATACAAGAAATGAGCGACAGCGGCGTCATCGAACCATCAGCTAGTCCATGGAGCTCACCGGTAGTACTTGTAAAGAAGAAGGATGGAAAAATGAAGTTTTGCGTGGACTACCGGAAGTTGAATGACGTAACGAAAAAGGATAGCTACCCATTGCCAAGAATTGACGACACTCTGGATTCGCTATCTGGTACGAATTGGTTTTCCACGCTGGGTTTGAAAAGCGGCTACTGGCAAGTTGAGGTGAAGGAGGAAGATAAAGAGAAAACAGCCTTCAGTGTCGGTGATGGTCTTTGGCAATTTACAGTGATGCCTTTTGGACTTTGTAATGCACCAGCTACTTTTGAGAGACTCATGGACCAGGTACTAAAAGGACTACATTGGAAAACATGCTTGGTGTACCTGAACGACATCATCGTATTGGGCAAGAACTTTGATGAACATATTAAGAACTTGGAGGAATAGCCTGCGCTGGTCTGAAGTTAAGTCCCAAAAAGTGTGCGCTGTTTAAAAAGGAAGTAAATTATTTGGGTCACAAAGTAGCGACAGAGGGCATCTATACTGCGAACGAAAAGATAGAGGCTGTAAAGGATTGGCCAAGACCACAGAACCTACATAAATTGAGAAGTTTCCTAGGGATGTGTAAATATTAGCGCCGATTTGTACGAAATTTTTCCAGCGTAGCCCATAGCCTCCATGAGCTTACAAGAAAAAATAAAGCTTTTAAATTGAACCAGGAGCAAGAAGTGGCTTTCCAAACATTGAAGGAGCGTTTGTGCACTGCCCCAATGTATGCTATAGGAGGCGTTTAATCACAACTGGTCGATGAACAGGAGAAGTTAGTTGCATATTATAGCCGTTCGATTGGAAAACCAGAGAGGAACTACTGCGTTACGCGGAGAGAGCTGTTGGCATTGGTAGAGTGCATTAAACATTTTCACAAATACCTCTACGGCCAGCGATTCCGTGTCAGGACAGATCACGCCGCGTTGAAATGGCTTCTGCAGTTCCGTAATCCGGAAGGATAATTGGCACGGTGGATCGAGCGACTACAAAGCTATGACTTCTCCATTGAGCATCGAAAATGTAGTACCCATGGAAATGCTGATGCAATGTCACGAAGAACATGTAGTTTGGTATGCAAGCACTGTTCAAAGGCCGAGGCTAAAGAAGACATTATAGATGTCCGGCTAATGACTATAACGTGTACGGATGAATGGGACAAGAAACAACTAAGAAAGTGTCAGCTAGAAGATACAGATCTGTCACATGTTATGCAAGGGCTCGAACGAAACGAAAGACCAAACAGAGAAGATATGTCAGCAGAGAGTCCCATTGCGAAGTCATATTGGGCACAGTGGAACAGTTTAGAATTGATATCCGGTTGCCTTCATCAAGTACGGGAGAGTGAGGATGGTAAATGCAAGAAGAAACTGATAGTTGTTCCCAGAAAGAGGATTCCTGACGTGCTCAGCGAGCTGCATAATGGTCCAAGTGGAGGTCATCTTGGAATCACGAAGACGCTCGAGAAAATTAAGCAGAGATTCTATTGGGTTGGTTGCCGTCAGTCGGTCACCGAGTGGATTGCCAACTGCGAGGTTTGCAACAGGGCGAAAGGGCCCAAAACACGAAGTCATGGCCAGACGAAGCAGTATATTTCAGGTGCACCATTTGAAAGGATCGCCATGGATGTCGCAGGACAATTTCCTACTAGCAACCGCGGAAACAAATACGTACTGGTGGTTATGGATTATTTCAGTAAATGGCCAGAGGTATACCCAATCCCAAACCAAGAAGCAGAAAAAGTAGCAAAAGTGGTTACAAACGATTGGGTTGCAAGGTATGGGGTACCAATGGAGTTACATTCTGACCACGGCAGGAATTTTGAATCAGCTGTGTTCCAAGAAATGTGCAAGAAGTTGGCATTCGGAAAACACGGACAACTGCATTACATCCTAAGTCCGATGGTATGGTGGAACATTTCAATAGAACATTGGAGGAGCATTTAAGGAAAGTAGTAGACAAGTACCATAAGGACTGGGATATACACATATCATTATTCTTGATGACCTACCGATCGGCAGTACATGATACAACGGGCCGAACTCCCGCAAAGGTAATTTTTGGCAATGACCTTCGATTACCATCTGATTTGAAGTATGGAATAGATGCCGATGCGGAGAGAAATGTCAAGAAATCCACTGGTGTCTTGGAAGAAGAGCTGAGAGAGATATACGATCTGGTAAGGCAACGAGCAAAGATTATGAGTGACAAGATGAAAGCGAGGTACGATAAAGCAATTAATTCGGAAGGGTTTCAGGAAGGAGATTTGGTGCTGTTATACAACCAACAACGAAAAAAAGGTTTGTCCCCGAAATTGCAGTGTAATTGGGAAGGCCCATACAAAGTTGTAAAACGGATCAACGATACCGCATACAAACCATTGGCAAACCACGAACCAAAATGAAAGTGGTTCATTTGGAAAGGCTGGCAGCGTTTAGATCGGGACGATCAGACTTAGGTGGAGGGCAGTGTAACGAATATTAGAAGGGATTCTATCATCTCTAAGCCGATGCTAAGCAGTGATTCAAGTCACATCAATAATTCAATCATTATGACTACACATATGTACGTATACGCAGGGAGAAGCAACGCACAAACACATGCAGATATCTTATCTGAGATATGCAATATAATTGTGGAAGTGTCGCTCACAAACACACGCGCATATGATAGCTATAAACGTACATCTGTAGTTATAATTATAACAGATAACCAACTAGTAAATTCTAGAAATGGATTTTTTTCTCCAAAAAAACCAAAGTTTGGCGGATTTCCCCATATGTATGTAATATTTGTTCCAAATATGAGCCAAATCGGACATCATAGGTCGCTTTCTATTCATGTATGTATTATGTGTTCAAAATATGGACTAAATCGGACCACAAATACGATTTTATTGAATATCTCGATCATTTCGCCACCTAGCGGCGATTTTTTTCATAGGTCGCTTTCTATTCATGTATGTATTATGTGTTCCAAATATGGACTAAATCGGACCACAAAAACGATTTTTTGAATATCTCGATCATTGCGCCACCTAGTGGCGATTTTTTTCTTAGGCCGCTTTCTATTCATGTATGTATTATGTGTTCCAAATATGAACCAAATCAGATCACAAATACGATTTTTTGAAATATTTCGATCTATGCGCCACCTATCGGAGTTTTTTTCTTATTATTGCATTGCCATTGGGTTCTGAACTATATTCCAAGTTTCAAGCTTGTAGCTTATCGGGACATTACTTAAATTTCAATTACAAAATTCGTGCCAGCCAGCCAACCAGCCAGTCTGTCAAGTCAAGCTAAATAAAAGCGTTTACAAATAAGAACAGGTGTAAAAATAATTTGACAGATGTCGTAGTTATAGCCGTCGTCGTGAATGTAATTAGGCATAATCTTGGATATTGCCATTATCACTTCGGCATACTCGGGTGATTGAACAATTTTGCATAATCATGGTATTGGGTTTGTCATCTCGTGCGCTATGTATAAATGAGAAGTGTTTCCTCTATAACGCAGGCACGTTTTGTATGTCGGTAACCATGTCAGCTCACCGGTCGCCCGGCCCTGGAGTAAAATGGGAAGCGCGATGACAATATCATTCTCTAAGGAAAACTCGTTGCGTAGGCGGATTTGTTGAATACAAATATTGAACATTGATTAATAAACAATGTTTAAATTAACACAAACGCGCGATTTCTCGGTGCTTTAGTCGATGCACACCTTACAAAATGTGCTAATAAATTCATGAATATTACTAAAAAGCTTCGCAAATAAACTGTGTGATGTGTATTACAATTAAATAACTAATTGTACAACAACACAGCACTGATAATTTGTGTACGCACACATACTATGTAAGTGCGATTCAAAAAATAAAAATATTTGATAAGATACCAAATTATTATTATTATTTATTAAGCCATTGGACAAAAATCCTTATAGACTATATTATGAATCCAAGTAAGTATTACGTACAGCATAATTGTAATTAAAATATACAGCTTAAATAGCGGAATTCAAATATCAAAAAATCGGCTCTTGGAAGCGAAAAATCAAGAGAGACTTTTTTACTCAGTAACAAGCGTAATTTGTTCTGAAGTTATCTCCATAGAAAGATTAGAAATTCCGAAGAAGTCGTTGAGGAACGTTAAAGCGAATGCTTTCCAACAAATGAGGACAGTCAATAACCTCCTTAATCAATCACATAGTATACAAAAGTTAAACAGAGTATAGATCGCCAACTCTCAAGAGACTTGAGCCCTAAGAGAATAAGCGGAGAAGAATAGGATGGCATCGTTTCTGAAATTTTAATGGACGAAGAACATACTTAAGAAAAATTTCTGAATCCTCTCGATTCTATTTATGGCTAACTGAGTACAAGGCCTCCAAATAACTACAGCATACCTATTCAATGTGCGACCTTATAAACGAGGTATATAGAAGTTTGATTGTATAAGGATCAGAAAATTTGGAGGTATTACGCCTCACAAAACCAAGCATGGAGTAAGATTTAGAAATTACATAATTTATATGATTATTAAAGGAAAACTTACTATCAAAGAGGACGCCAAGGTCTTTTATCTCACTTACGTACTGAAGTTCACAATCAGAAATAGTATACCTTGTGCGCAAGAGGGAAGTTGACTTAGAGTAGGTCATATGGAAACATTTAGACGGATTAAGAGACAGACGTGAGTTCAGACACCACTGATATAATTTATTGATATCTCTGTGCAACTTTAGAACATCGTCAGGTGTCTTAATTATTGGGAATATCTTTAATTCATCTGCATACAACAAACATTTAGAAAATGAAAAACAACTATTGATGTCATTAATAAATAAAATGAAAAATAGTGGTCCTAATATACTTCCCTGAGGAACACCAGAGGTTGCCATAAAGGAACTAGAGGATACACTATCAATAGTGACCGCACACTGTCGATTGGATAGATAAGAACTAATCCATAGGAGAAAAGAGGAATGGAATCCAAGACAACTCAACTGTTTAATTAAGACATGAGAAACTCCGTCAAAAGCATTAGAAAAATCCGTATAGATACAGTCTACCTGAAAACCTCCAGAAAATGACGCAATGCAGTATTCACTAAACACCGCAATGTTGGAAATTGCAGATCTGGCGACACAGCCATGCTGGTACGGAGATATCAGGGATTTGACTGCAAAACTTAGTTTTGCGCTGATGGCATGCTCGAGAATTTTAGAAATGGTGGACAGCTTGGAAATAGGTCTGCAGTTACGGACATCATTTTTATTGCCACTATTAAAAACGGGCGTAACAGAAGTAAGCTTCCAATCATCACTGAAAGTACCAGCCGATAGGAACTTGTTGAATATCAATCTCAAAGGAAGAACTAAGGAAGGACAATTTTTTATCAAGACCGGGGAAAATCCGTCAACATCTGTCTGAGATGATGGTTTAAGCTCAGAAATCGCTTTACTAATATCCTCAGATGATAATAAAAGGGACCCGAAGTTTAGAGCAGAGTTTGGGCTGATAGAAAAATCAGGGATCTGATTACAATCATCCGGTGAAAAATTGGATTTAAAGAACTCAGCAAATAAGTTGGCTCCATCGCTTGGAGTTTGCGCTGAGGTACCATCAAGGTAAACGCCAGTGGGAATACTGGAGCAACCTTTTTCGACTTTATATAATTCCAAAAAGTTTTGGGATGAGAATATTGGAATCAATATTATGGATATAGTTGGCGTAAAAGCATTTGTTCAAGTTATTGAAATATTTTACATATTGCTTATATTTATGTATTTAATGAAGAAAATATGGTTCTTTATGAGTTTAAATTTTTTAGAGTATTTGTTTTTAAGATTCCGCAGTTTTAGAATGCCGTTGCAATTTGTTAGTACTTTGCTTTTAATTAGGCATTAATATTAAGATTGTCCGCATCGCACATTAAATTTTCCTATGCAAGCTGAATGGAAACATTCACATTTTTATCAGTACGCCGTCTCTGATCACAATTAGATATTTTATGGTGAAAATCAGTTATTCTGTAAGTTGTCTCGCATTTCCAGCAGTGGCGGATCGTGAGCTTGGCTGTGGGGGAAATGATATCAAAAAGTTTCATAAATTTTGTTTTTTTTTTATAAAAGCGGTATTCATGTATAAATTTCCATGCATCGTGAAATGCCAAAATTTTGTGCCTACTGCTATTTTCATGCTCAAGAAAAATGCAAAATTTTTCTTGAATGTTTTTTGATCTGCGTACAGCGCTTAATAATACCAAAATGTAAGCTTTCTATTTCAAAGTATTTTCGAAAGTATGTATGTATTCTGTTTTTAAATACTTTCAGGGCCGCGGAGAGGGATGATTTTAAGTTAGATAACCGTTTTTGACACAATTTTATAAGCGCTATCTGTCAAAAATGCTTCAACTAACTTAAAACCACATTTTATTTCGACTTCCGAACGACTTAAGTGGTCGCCATTTTCTTCAAATCACACTCCATACTACTCTAAAAAAAACGGAGAAAAAGTAAAGCGTGTTTGGCTCGTTTCGAGTGCAACAAAAGAAGCGCTTTTTTGTTTTCCATGCCGGCTTTTCTGCAAAATTTCCGAAAATACCTGATCAGTTTTGACAAAATCTTCAGGTTATTCTAAAGAAAAAGGTTGAAAGAGGTCACACGACAAAATTCCTGAACATGAAAATTGTCAAAATCATAAAACTTGCTATATAGAGTAGCGCCAATATGAAATGAGAATTCGAAATGCAAGTTCAGTGGATTTTCTCTTAGCGGAAACCCTTAAAAATGAAGCAGCTTGCTGGAGTATTTTGGAACTGATCAGCAATTATGACCCCCTATTGCATGAACATTTGGAGAAGGTGAGGGAATCTCAAACGAAAAAGAATCGTCTCCAAGCACATTATTTTCCTCATGGAATACAAAATGAGTTCATAGAAATCTGTGTAAGTCAAGTAATTAGAAAGATAGAAGGCGAGATAAAGTCCGTCAAGTATTACACAGTAATAGTGGATGCGACCCCTGATTCGGAGCATATTGAGCAGACTGTTTTTATATTGCGTTATGTTTTATTAGACAGGGACTCCGGAAAATGGAAAATCCAAGAACGCTTCTTAGAGTTTGTCGATTGTAACGCAAAAACAGGAGAAGCTATCGCTGAGCTGATTCGCAGCACTCTAAAAAAGCACAATATTCCCCTGGATGACTGCCGTGGGCAGGGGTATGGTAATGGCAGTAATATGAGCGGTCATTACAAAGGAGCGCAGAGTCATATCCTGAGAGATAACTCCCTGGCAATATGTGCACCTTGTGCTTGTCACAGTTTAAATTTATGTGGAGTGCAAGCTGCTGAATGTTGTGCAGAAGTCATCACATTTTACGGTATTACGCAGAAAATGTATAATATCTTTAGCGCAAGCCCTCAGAGATGGGAAAAAACTAATTTCTCCTTGCACAGCATGTCACAAGCACGATGGTCTGCTCGTGTGGATAGTGTGAAACCTTTCCCAACTCACATTCCGCAAGAAAGCTATTGATGAAATCAAGCTTTTAAATCTGAGTTCAGAAACAGTAACGGATTTGGAAGGTATTGAAGCATATATGGGTAAATTTGAGTGTGTCCTCTTAGCCTCCATTTGGCTCAAAGTGTTGACGGTAATCAACCATCGAAATCTGGTACTGCAAGCTAGAAATGTCACACTGGACGTGGAAACAGAAAATATACGTAGCCTGATTGATGGGTTGAAGAAGTTCAGGGATCAATGGTCGATCATACTTCAAGAATGTGAGATTCTGGCAGGGAGTATAGGAGTTGTGAATACCTTCGCAGAGAAAAGAAGGAAGATAAGAAAGCGCCAGTTCGATGAATTACCTGGCGAATTACCTGAGTGTGATTCCAAAACTCAATTCAAACACCAAGTTTTTTGCGTTCTTTTGGACTGCTTGATTGGTAACATGACAAGACGTTTCGAAGCCGTAAATGACATTGCGATTAAATTAAGTATTTTGTGGAAGTATCAGGATCTGACGGAAGAAGATCTCAGAGAAAAAGCAGCGGCATTCTGCACGATTTATGGTATCGATATTTCTACGGATCTAATAGATGAAATCATTCATCTCAAAGCCATCCACTTAGCAAATTTGGGATGTGATTCGCTGCCACCATTTCAACTTCTGAAGAAATTTCATTACTTGAAGATGGAAGTATTATTTCTGAACATCTGCATAGCATTAGGAATATTTTGCGCACTTCCAGTCAGTGTGGCTGAAGGGGGGCGTTCTTTTAGTCTATTGTCTCGCGTGAAACATTTTTTACGTTCTACTATGAGCCACAATCGCTTGACAAGCCTTGGAATATTGGCGTAGGAGTCCAGGCTTGCTCGCATCATTAGTTTTGAATCGGTAATTTCCATATTCGCAGACCAAAAAGCACGGAAGGTTTTCCTTGGCTGATTCAAGCTCTTAAAATGTACATATTTAGAAAAAGTTAATGTAAGCAAATCAAACAATATCTAACATTTCATTTATGTAAGTGCTCCAGTAAATCTTATTTTATATGAAATAAAACTGACAATGTGAATTGAAAAATTTATGTATGTTATGGTGTTTGTTTAATGAATTGAGTTTATTTTTCACATTATTATTGTCGAGATCAATACGCGTCTTTTGACACCTCTCCCGATATTTTTGCTAGCGTATTAGCAGTCGACCCCTCAACTAGACTTTTACCGACAATTCAAACACCAATTTTCTTGTAATTAAAGACTCTTTAAGAGCACATTTTTTATTTCTGTGAAATAAATTTCTATTTTTAAAATTGTGCAAAAACCGTGCAAAAAATTGTTCTTGACCACATTTTTGCACGCAAGGAAAACACATACGCAAAATTTTACTCTCTATGATATTCCGTTGAGAAAACAATGGCCCGCAGTATTGATGCTAGATATTTTCAGTTCCACACCTTAGACTTAAAGATTTCCCATACAAAATTTTATTTTTCAAATACTTTAAGTATTGAACATTTGAGTATTTTTTTTCTTTGGATATTTCATTTTTGTTCTGTAAGGTATTTCAAAAATAAAATTTCTCGACCTTTTGGGGGGGGGGGAATGTCCCCTATTGTAATGTACCCCCTAATGTACCCCGTCTTTCTAGAATCAATAGAAAACGTAGAAAGTTCTCCATTTCACTGTCAAAAGTTTCCTTGATTTTCTATATTTTCGGAATATTTAAATTTAGATAAAGAAGAACTTTTCTATACAATCTCGTACCGACATATTGTAACGAATTTTGGGAAATTCCGCTTATTCCAAACCTTCTGCTAACGTTCGAATCGCTAAACTGTTGAATAAATAACTCCAATATTCAATAATGCAAAATGGTCTTTATTAGACTACTTTGAGAGTACTTCACAATAACACTTATACTTCACAACCAATAGCGTGCTTAAATCAAAACTGATTAGTCATGCCTCAGCTTGCACTGCTTTTATACTATCGGTTTCCTCGTTCACCCATTTCTCCTAAGGTCTAGTTATTTCGCGAAACTGTATTCCAGAACAATTGTATCTCTTGCTTGGTTATTAGCTATATACATCTATATTTGTAGTTTATGTCTATCTTATAGCCATATGCGGGTGTATGCGTGAGTACTAATTCGGCTGATGACTACATCTGTGTGTGAGTTATCTCTTCGTTGCCTTGTATGTATGTGGCTAAATGATGATTAATGTGTTTATGTAGCTTGCTTTAATGTTATTGTTGTTGTGCATTTATTTAGTGATGTGAAAATTCGCCACAATATGTATATGTATATACCATAAGTTGAGCTCATAATGAGCGTAAACAATTGCGAACTAGGCGTCCTTTATGACTCTTTTTTGACTCCGAATGTTTGCTTGGAGGGAACCCAAAAATACAAGTAAAGATACTTTATTTCAAAGTTCCACGCATACAAAGTAGCGGGTGTTAGGTAGTAAAATATAAAATAAAGTGCATTTGATATTATCGAAAGTAGATTTGGTATTCTCTGAAGAACTTATGATTTATTCTAAAGTACATTTGTCAATTTCGTAAGTAGATTTGATAATTCTAACGCTTATTTGGCGCCTTCGAAAGAACATTTGACTATTCAAAGGTTCAAATGATATCATCTAAAATCGAATTGACGTTTTCTAAAATCAAATTGATGTTACAGTTCCGATTTCGGTTAGGAGATAACATTTTTAAATTCCGATTCCGGTTCCCGCAAACTCACTTCCGTTACATCCTTAGTGCAGGTTAGTACGTCCTTATGGAAATGACAATAACAAAAATTATCTATTTGCCCTACCCAAATTTGCTTATCACTATTTTAGATTCATTCAAACCGTCCACCCACTAACCACCCGTGTTCATTGAATTATTAACCAGTTGTTGTCGCAGCTACTTAAATAAACACACACCCCAGCAATTAACTGGCGATGCAAAGCAGCACATGTGCCGTGGAATGCTGAAATGTGAATTGATCTGTTTTGAAGTCAGTCAAGAATGCGATTACAAAACTGAAGGATAACCGGACATCGATTAAGGGCTATTCGAGCTAATCTTCTTCTGATATTTTTAGAAGACGTACCAGGCCAAAGCTTGTGTTTTTTTTTGCTATTCGCTCAAACTCTCAGCAGCCAATTTTTCGCTGCATTATATTGTGACGAATATTGGCATCACTAAGCTGTTAGTAAATAATCACGAAACAACAAAAACATGATCCAGCCACCCTTATGAACGTGTATACATTAAAGCTAGCAACACTTATGTAGAAGGCGACGAAGAGCTATCTCCCAAACACAGATGTAGTCATCAGCCGAAGTAGTTACTCACACATACACACGCATATGGCTATAAACTACAAATATACATGTACTTATATAGCTGGTAACTAATCAAGCATGAGCTACAACTGTTCTGGAAATTACTAGATTTTGGGAGAAATGGGTTAATGAGGAAACCGTGAGTATAAAAGCAGGGCAAGCTGAGTAATAAAGAATCAGTTTTGATTTAAGCACGCTATTGGTTGTGAAGCTTAATTGTGAAGTACTACTCCCAAAGTAATCTAAAGAAAGCCCAGTTTTCAACACTAAATATTGGAATGATTTATTCAACAGTTTAGCGATTCGAACGTTAGCAGAAGGTTTCAAATAAGCAGAACTTCCCAAAATTCGTTACAATATTAAAAACCCGTTCCCAGCGGCGTTAAGTACTCCAAATTTCATTTCATTCACGATTAACAATAATAAGGGTTGTGCCGTATAATGATTTGACCTAATAACCGGATTTCGGGTAATGGGTAAATCGTTGAAGTTCTTGGGAGGTTCCTCACATTTGGCTTGTGTTGATCTACCAGCATCTACATATAAGGCGTGCCGAGGCCAAATCGATGATCCTGTGAAACAGGTTCTCCCTGTCTATAGTAGTGGAGAGAGAGCGAAGAAACGCCGGTCGAGCTAGTATGACAAGTATGGGTAGGTGGTTAGATCGCCAGTCAATGCAGTGAAGTTTCAACAGGGGTGGACCATATGGAAGTTGGTGTTAGAGGCGTATGTTCCACATTACAAAGGCTAAGATGGTTGGTGTCATGTGGGGACACATCGCATGCAGGACATACATTACGTATGTCGGGGTCGATTCTGGACAAGTTAAAATTTAACCTCTTGCAGTATCCACAACGAAGTTGGGCCAGGGTGGCTCATGTCGGTATGCTTTCTTTTTCTGCTAGAGTAGGATAGTGTATATTGATAACGGGATTCACTGGGCGCCCGTGTGAGGAAAGGCGTTGACCGATTCTGTGTGGATTTTCCCTATGGCCTCCGTATGCTTGTCCGACGGCTGTGTCTTCAGGTGCCGGATCTACTCATAATGCTTACGGAGATGTTCCCTTATCCCTCTTGGAGGGGGGCTAGATCAATCAAGCAAAAACTGTCTGTTCACCATGTCGTTATGTTCTTTTGCTTCACTATGTAGATGGTGTTCAGGGGTCATAAGAAGACATCCCGTGGCAGTTCTGAGTGCAGCATCTGCAGCCTTTCCAGTTAGTGCTTTTAAGACGAGGCGATCAAAATGGTGAGGTGTGGCACATGATCTGCCTGCCAATTTCTTTGTACGTAGTTAGCAGCGTTTCCTTATCTTTTCCCCAAGAGCTGCCGGAAAGCGACTTGAGGATTTTGTTGCGGCTTTATACTTTAGATACAATTTCGGTGGCATGTGTCTTGAAAGTGAGAGTGTTATCGAACGTTACCCGTAAGGTATTTGGGTGACTGACATTCGGTAACGTCACCGTGGATTCGGTCGGTAATAGTACCAGGTCGCGCGAGGTGACGAAACAAGAAAGATTGTGGAGATATCTGTTTATTCTAGAAACTAATTCGTCTACTGCAGGACCAGATCCCGTTGCCATTATCTTGCAGTCGGCGGCGTAGGAATTGATAGTACCTCTTTCTGGTGGGGAAGGGAGCTTTGATAGGTCGCTGTCGTAGTTCTATTGCTTTTGAGGTTTCGTTCCTGATTTTTACCGACACTTGCCGACCATTCAGTTAATTTGCAGTCCATCTTTTTAGACAAGAGGCAAGGGGAACTTCCTATGTCTTGTTGTAGCGTGCCGTGATTGACTGTGTCAAAAGCTTTTGATAGGTCAGGTGCCACGAGCACCGTCCTATGATGGGCATTTTTCCTGGTTCAGTCCGTAATTCATCAGAGTATTTATGGTGTTTAGCGCAGTGGTAGTGTTATACATTTTGCGAAAGCCATGCTGATGGGTGGCTAGGCGAAGGGTCCGAGTAAAATTAGCAGGATGGTTTCCAATATCTTTGCAAGTGGCGGTGATATTGGTCGATATGACTCACCTTTGTTAGCTGCTTGCCAAGGCTTTAGTAGTGGAGCTATCGTTGCCATTTTTCATTGTTCGGGAATGACAAAGGACTTCAACTAAAAGTTGAAAACGTGCGTCAGGTAGCTTACTCCCTCAGCGCCAAGGTGTTCTAGCATTGGCATGGTCATTCCCTCTGGGCCTATTTAATTAGAGTGCTTGGCCTTTTTAATGACTTCTTAAACCTCTGTGGGGGTGATGGTAATGCGTGACACGTCGTGTTTGTGTTTATGTGTCCGTCGATGGATACTTTATCGTTGTTTTTTCGGGTTGAACAAGGATTTGACGTTTTACCACAGTTTACCGACACCCGCAGAGATTTTGCAGTTCTTTAAATGCTCTTCCCATTTGGAACGTTTGTGTTCATTTACTAGCCGCAAATTATCCAATTTGAGATTCCTACTTGAGGGTCTCTTGGATCGAGGAGTCTCGCTAGGGCACGTTCTCTTGCTCGGTTGCCACTTTCAGTCGGGGAAAGTGAGGCATGATTTCGGGTATTCGACCGACCAGGATGTAGCGTGCCGAAGCTGAACCGATAACTTTGCGGAACGCGCGCTCGTCTTGCCGGACATCAGTCGAAATGGGGAGAGCAGCAAAATATTGATTAGTGATATAGTCTTCACAGGTAGCTTTTTTGAAATTAATAAAAGTCCACTTTTTAGAGGTGATGAAATTAGCTCATCGCTGTATTGAAAGGAGTATGGGCAGGTGGTCAGATACAATCGAGCCCAAGAAGCATGCTATGGAAGATCGGATCCAGGAGTTACGATTGAACTGTCTAATGACATCAGTGTCTACTCTGAAGGTTAAATACTCTACGTTTGACTGTTCTGTTCCTTTCCAGGTATTCAAGCTCCAATTTGAGAAGACGTCAGCATTCCAGTTGTTCGCTGCACAGAACAGTCAAACGTAGAGTATTTAGCCTTCGTGACGTTAAATGAACCCTCTGCTAAGATCTTATAGACCATTCCAGAGGGAGAGCGAAACAATTATGAAGCGTTGATGGCCGCTGTTGAGCGATGTTGCGGAAGCGATCACAGGAAGCAGATATTTGAAATTTAATTGCAACACCGGTACCAAAAATCTTATGAGACTTCGCAGGAGATGTTGAAAGGTTGGCAAATAGGAAGAGGATCGAGCGGTCTTACCGAGTTATGTGGATGGAAAGGAGTGTTGACTGACTGTAGATACGGGCGCATCTTCATCAGTATTATGCGCTATAAGAACAAAGATGTGCCACTTCAGTTAAGCAGTTAGTTAGGAGTTAAGCAGTTAGAGAGTGCTAGTGGAGAAGATTCGACAAATAGCACAAAAGTTGAAGGCAGCAGGTCTGACAAAGGTTAACAATGGGTCAAAGCAATCAAAACCGAAGGTAGCTGCGAGAAAAACACTGACATTGAGAGACCCAAATGGATGGAGAGAACTTCCCAAAAAAAATGCAAGGGTGGTTTTAGGCCAGGGCGCACTACTGATGCAAAGCCAATCCGTCAAGCTCTTCGTAGTAGTCCATTGGCCAAACAACGGATTGTGGGGCAACGAATAAGGATTATTTGTAGTAAGATGAAAGACAGGTACGACAAGGACAACAAATGGGAAGCGTTCCTGGAGGGAGATTCGCTACTGCTATACAACCCGCGAAAGGTGTTTCATCAATACTTCAGTGTATAGGCCAAAGTTGTAAAGCGGATCAGCGATGTCGACTATCGCATACAAATTGAGAAACTACGAAATAGAAGAAGGATGGTTCATTTGGAGAGGCCAACAGCGATTGGATCGAGAGATTTGTCTGATGGAGACGATCAGACTTAGGTGGAGGGTAGTGTTAGAAATATTAGCACTTCGATACGTCACTATGTTGCTAGCAAATAATTGCACAACAGCAAAGCAAGCAGCCACACATACATATAAACATGAAAGAAAACTGGCCACAGTAAACAGCAAAGCTAAGAGCGAAGAAGAAAAAGAAATAGTCACACATCACGTAATAGCAGCTATAGCTATATATAGGGGATCAAATGAGCGATTTACGACCTGCGCCCTGCAACGATACAAATGCCTTTCGTTTTGTGGCAGTGAAAGTATTGTTTACGATGGTCGCAACAAATAATGCTAGCGAGTCTTAAGCAATATTGTCTTTTTTGATGCTCTGCATCCAGTCGCGGATCTAGGATTGTACTTCCGGGGTTTTTAACTTCATTATTTTATGTCGTATATTTGATTGTAACATGATGTAGGCAGAGTGAATTTCTTTTGATTTTTACCGATGGCCAAAAAGGCAAAACGTTCTTCAGAAAAATATTTCGATTATGCAACAAGTAAGGAAGTCTAAGTTCGGTTGAAACCGAACATTACATACCCAGCTGTACACTTGAAATGCTGTTGTTGTTTGTTTTGTGTGCTTAATAGTGTTACAAGGCTGCGCAATAATACATACTAGTATCGCCTGTGGTCGAAATTCGACCAACGTGTATTTTTTTCAACTCAGTCTATGCATCAAGTGTTGGAATTGCTATATTGCTGGTCTAACTTACTTAACTTTTTCCTTAAAATTTTGAATTTGATCTAAGACCTTGTACTTTTTGATTGTATTTTCTTAAATTTTCTACAAACTTTTCGCGTGTAATTATAACGTTTTGGTATGGAGTTCCTTAAACAAAAATATAAAAATTATGTAAAATCAAATGAAATTGAAATAGAATTATGGTGAAATTACTTGAAATTGAACTGAAAAATAGGGTTTTCCACACCACCCGGAAGTTCCCCGTTGGCGCGCTACCGAAGTTAGTTTTGGAAGCTCGGTTCCCCAGTAGGCCAATATAACCCATATACATATATCGCCCATTTACTTCAATTGTGTCATAATTCAAAAAAACGAACTTTTAGTTAAAAACGAAGAAATTTGCTAAAGGAATTTAGCCTATTTCACGCCACCCGTTTAATTTTGTATAAATACATATATAATATTGTAACGAATTTACTTGCAAATCCTCTTATTTGCAATCCTCTGCTAAGTTCGAATCACTAAACTGTTGAATAAATAACTCCAATTTGTAATAATGCAAAATGGCCTTTATTAAAGTACTTCACAATAACACTCAAACTGTGCAACGAATAGCTTGCTTAATAACCAAACTGATTGATAGCTCAAATGAAACTCTACTATTCAAAATAATACTGCTCTTGCTCGCTAGATAGCGTCTTAGTCGAAACTGCTTGACAACTCAAATCAAACTGAATTCCATCGCCTCTACAATTGCCGCCTTTTATACTCTTTGATTTCAACCTTCGCATCTTCTAGGCGCTTCCAGAATCTACTAGTCCAGCAGCTCTCAAACTTCTCAGCTGTAACTACAATTGCACAATTTTATAGTTTTTCTCATTGCATACTTATAGGAGTATCTCAGATATATGCATGTGTTTGTGTATTGACCCTCCGCTGCTCGTATACGTACATGGTACATATGTGTAGACGCAATTATTGTTTCGTTTATGTAGATACATAATGATTGATCTATGGATGTGAATTCACGTCACTGCTTAGCATCATCTTAGAGACGATAGCATCGCTCAGTGCTGCTAACATTCGTTACACTGCCCTCCACCCAAGTCTGATCGTCCCGATCAGACAAATCTCCCGATCTAAACGCCGCTTGCATCTCAAAATGTACCACTCTTCTACTCCGTGGTTTCTCAATGCTTTGTATGCGGTAGATGGTATCACTAATCTTCTTCACAACCTTGTACGGGCCTTCCCAACTGCACCGAAATTTGGCTGGAACACCTTTCCGCCGGCGAGGGTTGTTTAACAGTACCAAATCTCCCGCCAAGAAACCTTCCGAATTAAAGTTCTTGTCATGCCAGTGTTTCATCTTGCTACTCATTACCCTGGGCCGTTCCTTCACACTCTGTTGTTTGGCCAATGAACTACTTCGTAGAGCTTGCGCTGGACGGGTTTGCTTGGCATAATCAGTATCGTTCCAACGCTTCACAACAGTAGTGTGCCTTGGCTTGAAACCACCCTTGCATTCTTTCTGCGAAACCCTTTCCTTCGTTTTAGTACGTCCGTTAGGGCTTTTCAATGCCAGTGTTTCTCTCCCAGGTACCTTCGGTTTTGATTTGTTTGGCCCATTTGTTCCATCAACCTTTACCTTTGAATTTCGTGGCCTTTGTCGAGTCTTCTCCACCAGTACCCGATTACTGCTGAACCCTTTCTTCAAACTAAAGTTAAGTGGTATGTCCTGGTTCTTATAGCGCATAATTTTTCTCCGCATATCGATCCTGATGTCATGGTCAACCAAGAAGTCCACTCCCAATATGACTTCATCAACGATCTCCGCCACAACGAATTTGTGTAAAACCATGACCTTCCCAATTAGGACTTCACATATCACTTCTCCCTGGACTTGGTTATACTCGCCTGTGACCGTACGCAACCTTGCTCCAGGTAATGACTTTACTCTCCTGTAGACCAAATCAGATCGAATCAAGGAATGAGATGCGCCCGTATCTACAGTCAGTACATGTTCTTTGCCATCCATATTCACTCTGACGGTAAGACTGCTCGATTTTCTACCAATTTGCAACACAGATATCACAGGGCATTCAATAGCTGGATCTAGCTCTCGATCTCTACCTCTTACTCGCTCTTGCTCACCTCCTCCAGCTTTGCGTTTACGGCCACCCACATTGTTGGAACTACTAGGATCAAGATCGCAATGACGGGCAATGTGACCGGACTTCCCGCATTTGAAACATTTGATAACTTTTTCACTCCGCTTTTGCGATCCTTTCAGCGCCTCCAATATTACGTCTACCCACTCTGGCCTTTCTACCTCCACACGGCGTGCTTTGTAAACTGGCTTACACAGAAGCAGTGCTGTTTCTTGATTCAGTGCATGGGATACCGTTTCTGCGAATGTTGGCTTTGGGTTTGCATATGTGGCTCGCTTCGTTTCGACGTCCCGTATGCCATTTATAAAGGTCTGAATTTTTACCCTTTCGGTGTATTCCACGGGTGCGTCGGCATTCGCCAAATGTGCAAGCCTTTCGACATCTGGCGCAAACTCCTGCAAAGTCTCATTAGCCTTTTGGTAGCGGTTTTGCAACTCTATTTGGTGTATCTGCTTCCTGTGTTCGCTTCCGTATCGCCTCTCTAGAGCGCTCATCAATGTTTCGTAGTTGTTCCGCTCTCCCTCGGGAATAGTCTGTAGGATTTCAGCAGCAGATCCTTTCAATGCCACGAATAGTGCAGCACCTTTATCTTCAGCACTCCAGTTGTTCACTGCTGCGGTCTTCTCAAACTGAATCTTAAACACCTGGAAAGGAACAGAACCGTTAAAGGATGGGGTTTTTACCGTTGGATTGCTTGCTGAAACAGCTGGGCGATTTAGTTGTAACTGCTCCATACGACCTTTTAAATCATCTACTTCTGCCTGAAATTGAGCCATTTTTGCATCCTGCGCTTCCAGTTTTGATGATACCTGTTCCAAAATTTCTGCCGAAATTTCAGATATACGTGCCTCTTGCGCTTCCAATTGAGATGCCATATATGTCTTTTGGTCTTCCAGTTGAGATGACACTTGCGACGTCATTTCTGAAATACGTGCCTCCTGTGATTCCAGTTTGGATGCCATATATGTCTTCTGCTCTTCCAGTTGGGATGCCATATATGTCTTCTGTTCTTCGAGCTGTGTTTCCCATCTTGGATGTTATCTGTGTCGACATTTCTGACATACGCGTTTCTTGTGCTTCAATCTTCGATGTTATTCGTGTCTCTTGGGATTCCATCTGTGATAACATATGCGTTTTCTGTTCTTCTAGTTGAGATGACATATACGTTTTCTGTTCTTCTAGTTGCGATGACATTGTCGATGTTTGAGCAGATATTGCAGCCAAAATCATGTTCAAGTCTGTGCTCGTAACTGTCTCTTCAACTTTTGTTGTTGTCTCGTCCCCATCAGGATAAAAGACATACTCGTCCACATCAATTCCTTCTGCTTCCATTGCCTCTCGTAGCCGTGCCTGAAGTTCGAGTTTAACGCCGCTTGTATTCAATCCCTGGCTCTCCAACTCCTTCTTTAGTTGCTGGATCTTCAATTCACTGAACTTTGCCATGTCCTTGTTGTCCTCTGGAATTTATTCAACAATTCCTCTTCTCACACCAATTGTAACGAATTTACTGAAACTCCTGAAACTTTTACTAACGTTCGTATCGCTAAACTGTTGAATAAATAACTCCAATTTGTAATAATGCAAAATGTCCTTTATTAAAGTATTTCACAATAACACTCAAACTGTGCAACGAATAGCTTGCTTAATAACCAAACTGATTGATAGCTCAAATGAAACTCTACTATTCAAAATAATACTGCTCTTGCTCGCTAGATAGCGTCTTAGTCGAAACTGCTTGACAACTCAAATCAAACTGAATTCCAGCGCCTCTACAATTGCCGCCTTTTATACTCTTTGATTTCAACCTTCGCATCTTCTAGGCGCTTCCAGAATCTATTAGTCCAGCAGCTCTCAAACTTCTCAGCTGTAACTACAATTGCACAATTTTATAGTTTTTCTCATTGCATACTTATAGGAGTATCTCAGATATATGCATGTGTTTGTGTATTGACTCTCCGCTGCTCGTATATGTACATGGTACATATGTGTAGACGCAATTATTGTTTCGTTTATGTAGATACATAATGATTGATCTATGGATGTGAATTCACGTCACTGCTTAGCGTCATCTTAGAGACGATAGCATCGCTCAGTGCTGCTAACATTCGTTACAATATGTAAGTGTGACACAAAACAAAAATTTTGAGTAGAATAGCGGATACCTTCATAAAAAATAAAATTAAAATATAAAAAAATTATGTAATGAGAAGGAAAGCAGAGTTTACTAAAAAATGTTTAATTAAAGAAAAAAATAAAGTACTTAAATTGCGAAAAAATTAACTGAAGTGAACAAACAGTTACATATTGTTATGGAATCGCATTTTCGGTGGAAGCAATAAGGAAGGCGGTCGGCATGATGTTGTGGTGCACAGTGGCTAGTCATTGTCGGCTGGGGCGGGTCCTTGCCAACCTTACTGTTCCTGCGCCATAAACAGAAAAAAAGTCCTATCATGCCTATCAAAAAACTCAGCTGTTAGATTCAAAAAAAAAAACTGAAAGAAGCGCAGAGACCGACTCAAAACGCTTATAAATTCAAACTAAAACAACATCCGGTCGAACCGGATGTCACGGACCGACCGTTAAACATTCAAAATTTAAATTCAAAAAAAAACTAAACGCAAAAAAAATGACCGAACCGGACATGGCCGGTTACTAACGCTGAAAGTCAAAAAACAAGTTGAAAAATTGAAGTAAAGAAGGGAAAGAGCCGAATATAACTTGGGGGCGCCGCGGGTGTTGCTGCGACGCCCGGTGCTTGACCCACCCTCAAAATCCATGGCCACCGACGCACCTAAAATTTTCGGTGGCCCCTTACCTGGTAACCCTACGTGCCTTCTAAATAAATGGCGACGCCAGCATTCCCATATTATTTACAAGTTTATTCAAATTTCATTTTTACTAACGTATGTATGCTATAAAAGAAATATTTAAAGCTATACCTATATTTATGTCACCTCCTTTTTTTTGATAATCGTTATAAACGCTATGTGTGAGAAAAATATGTAATTAAATGTACTTATGTATTGTAAATATACTACCTACAAAGTAAGAATTTGATTGAATTTTTTTTCTTTTTCATTCACATTCACAAAAAATATTTTAAGACTATAAAGTTTGGATACAAATTTCGATATTTGGGGCTCTCTTACAAAATTATTATGTGGTCGTAGTAGAACTTACTTTTGAGTGTAACTAAATATCAATTTGGTATAATGCGCATAGTACGATGAGAATAATATGTAATATGTGCTAAGAAAATTTGTTATAAAAGCAATAAAGATCAAATTGTGATAGTACTACGTATTATATGCACGTATATTATTTTCTTCTGGTTGTTCGAACGATATTGCTAGCAATATTGATTCATATGTATACATATATATATATATATTGTATTTGTATGATATAAGAAAAAAAGTTTAAATCTTTTAGCCAATACGTGCATAATCGACCAATGGCTGCGGTAGCAAACTTTTTTTTCTAACGTTTCACGTGATGAAGACGGCTTATTATGAATAAAATTTACAGAGCTAACTTCAATCATTTTAAAGCAACAAAATATATTATTAAAATGATATAAAAAATGTATGCCCTGTTCTTTAACTACCCTGCAAAAACGCTCTCGTCATTCCACGTCATTTGACTAGCTATTATACCGTCATAGGTTATATTCCTAGTCACATTTGCATGGGCGTGGGTAAGTTTTATGACCAAATATTTTGTAGGGTAATTATTTTGAAGTTCATACATGGCTGGTACTTACATGGCCGCCAGAGTACGTACCGTGGGCCTCTGCCGGCGTGGTTACTGGTGATGTTGTTGTTGCTGGTGAAGTTGTCGCTGTTGTTGGTTATGGCGCGCGGTCTTGGGCGCGCTGTGTTGGTACTGTTGGTGGTTGTTGCGCTCTGGTCCGAGGTGATCAAGTGAACCTGGTGGCAATAAGACTTCGTGTTGACCTTTACGATCTGGATGACTTGGTGCTAACTTTGGCGTTCGTTGTATTACGCTGCAGTGTACTGCTGGCCCTGGAGGCGGAGGTGGTGTTGGACGCTTATCTAAAGGTGGTGGTGTACGTCGTAAACGTAGAGAAAGGAATTTATCTTCGGATACCAAGGGTTTCTCATCAACAATTTGTTTAGTGCCGTCCGAATCCGAATCGGAATCACTAGAACTTTCCTCACTAGGTGTGACTGTGAAACGCCGACCTACTACTTCAACTGGATATTCTTTACGTTGAGCTTGTGTCCACACAACACAACCGTTGTAAGGTTTATTACCACCCAAAATAGACGAGTAAAAACGAGGTTTGACGGAATGAACTGGTCGGTACTTTGCGCTATCGACTCTTTCCTAGTTTCTGGGCATTTTCCCGTTTGTTATTTTGGTAGTTGGGTGAAGGAATCGGCCTGCAATTCCTCGTTGCGGTCTTGTGGTTCTTCACAATACTCTCTTGAATATGTGCATAGCACGGCGAGGGTGTTTTGCGATGAGTTGAATATAGTCGGGGATGTGCAGTTGATGTAAGCAATAGTGTTAATGAAGCAGGAGCTGTGCTTGACGCCTTTGCCTCTTTGGTTTATAAAATTTTCCGATTAACTGCGTAAAAGAAAAGCCAACTCTTGCTTTTTCCCGGCCGGAAAAACGTACTATCTTTTTGCTTTTCTTTTTCTAAATTTTTCACCTCTTCGTTTTACTTGCGGCCGGAAACTCATTTTTTTTCGCTAGTGATCGCCGGTCTGTTTTTTTCTTGTTTTCCGATACTTTTTTATCGCAACTTTCGCCCCATCACCAGTCACTAGGTGTGTTCGCGCGAACACGCTCCCAAGTGGACCGTAACCGTAGACCATAACAGCAGACCGTAACAAACCTGCTTCGCTTTGAAGACCTGACGATGAAGCGAACTGGAAACCGGATCCGCTGGGGGCCAGGGGCCTCCGATGCCAATCAACGTAACCGTAGACCATAACAGCAGACCGTAACAATATAAAAACGCAATAAGTGCACTTAGACTTTTTCCGGGGTTTAATGTGATCATTGTGGAAATATGAAGATTCTAATGTTCGGATATTTAATGTTGGGATTCCCATTGAGATCTGTGTACGTAATTAATTTGTATTAAATTTGTAAACACTCCATTTCATGAATATATATGACCATATCTACGATAAAATATCGTCTGTGAACAATACAATACTAAGATATAACAAAGCAGAATAAATTAGAAAGAAAAGAAAAACAAACAAAAACATTAAAGTTATTCACGCAAACATATTTACTAAAATAAAATTGATTTCATAACTTTAAGCGACATAAAAAAATTAGGGTTATGGGATCTAAGCATCCGATTAATGGATATATAATCCAACAAAGTTAGCCTAATAATAAATATGTATAGTGGGTAATATACTGACTATGAACGCTATGATGTCGGTTGCCGTTTTGACCTAAAATCAAAGACGTTTTTGGGACGTTTTTTTTGTTTCGTTTAATATACAATGTGAAATTTTCCGATTCAGTCAAGTTGCAGTTAAATAATAATAAACCAATTTGAAATAAGAGAATATATAATAAAATAAAATAAGATATAATAAATTAGCAAAAAGGCAATATAAAAAATTTAATGTTACATTTTTGTAACTTTTTTTTTTCGTTCAGTATAAGACGTACTTTATCTAAAATAAGGATTAAATCTGCAAATGCAAAAACATTTTCGGGCAAATTTGCCATTAATTGTTATAAATAAATTAGTTAGTTTCAACTAAAGTTAACTCATTATTTGCGATTTCAAGTTTTTTTGAAAACAACTAAAATAAAAACAAAGAATCTGTTAAATAAAGACTTATGTATTTACGTGTAAGTGAAATTTGCCACAAAAAATGGGCCGGTCAAAAATAAATTCTATTTAAGCTTTTTGGTACGCTACAAATTATTTTGGCACATTTTTTTAGGATTTTGGTAGAGGTAAGTGGCAACAATGGGAAACCATGTTTTAATCTTTCACCGTGTAGCGCGTACGCTTATGTAGGTTTGTGTCTTAGAGCACTTACATAATTTGTCCAAAGATGGCGCGCTTTTGTGCAAGAAAGTAAATATCCATATTTGGAGAGATTTTTGGATTTACGAAAAAGTTTTTCTATTAATTATAAACAAATAGAGTAATATTTGTTAACAAAAATAGGCCTATGCACTGCGGCTGATCTATACGAATCGATTCATATCACTTTTATATCATTTTACGTATGCTAACTATGCGAAACCGCCTGTCAATTGTTTGTATGGAAATTTTGTTAGCGTATTAATATATAGATAGTGGGTAATATACTGCCTATGCAATACGGCCGCTATGATGCCGGTAACCGCTTTGACCTAAAATCAAAAACGTTTTTGGGACGTTTTTTTGTTTCGTTTAATATACAACGTGACATTTTCCGATTCAGTCAAGTTGCATTTAAATAATAACAAACCAATTTGAAATAAGAGAATATAAAATAAAATAAAATAAGAACTAAAATAAATTAGCATAAAAGGCAATATAAAAAATTTTATGTTATATTTTTGTAACTTTTTTTTTTTGTTCAGTATAAGACGTACTTTATCTAAAATGAGGATTAAATCTGCAAATTAAAAAACATTTTCGGGCAAATTTGCCATTATTTTTATAAATAAATTAGTTAGTTTCAACAAAAGTTAACTCATTATTTGCGATTTCATGTTTTTTTGAAAAAAACTAAAATAAAAAACAAAGAATCTGTTAAATAAAGACTTATGTATTTACGTGTAAGTGAAATTTGTCACAAAAAATGGGCGGGTCAAAAATAAATTCTATTTAAGCTTTTTGGTACACTACAAATTATTTTGGAACAATTTTTTAGGATTTTGGTAGAGGCTATTATAGGTAAGTGGCAACAATGGGAAACCATGTTTTAATCTTTCACCGTGTAGCGCGTACGCTTATGTAGGTTTGTGTCTTAGAGCACTTACATAATTTGTCCAAAGATGGCGCGCTTTTGTGCAAGAAAGTAAATATCCATATCTGGAGAGATTGTTGGATTGACAAAAAACTTTTTCTATTAATTATAAACAAATAGAGTAATATTTGTTAACAAAAATAGGCCTATGCACTGCGGCTGATCTATACGAATCGATTCATATCACTTTTGTATGATTTTACGTATGCTAACTATGCGAAACCGCCTGCCAATTGTTTGTATGGAAATTTTGTTAGCGAATTAATATATATGACGCAGGATACGAAGTCATTATCAAAAGTCTAAGAGGAATTGACGCGCACGCACTTTCAACCAATAATAATTTTACTCTGCCTCATATTTTTTACTACTCCAATATTTTCATTATTGTTTTTCTCGCCTACTAATTTTTAGTATGTAAACTTACAACAAGTGTTTTATGAAACAGTGCGCGTCACTTCATCAAAGTATGTCCCAATACTCTAAACTTATTGACAGATCCGACACGGCCATACTGACAAGTCACACGTCCCCGTGTGATATACTTCAAAGAGTCTCCCACTCGGCCATTACTGACTCAAAATCTTACCTTCAGTTTTTCTTTTACTCATTTTATAATAAGAACTACAATTTTCTTTCAACATAAATAAACAAATTTAAATTCATTACAAATATCGCTCCGCTAAGCCACGTTATCATTTTCCTCCACTTACACCAGTGGTTATATCTCCAATCTTACCACTTACACCAGTGGTCACAATTTCATTCTCCACCACTTACACCAGTGGTTACATTTCATTATCCACCACTTACCACAGTGGTAATATCTCCAATCTTACCACTTACACCAGTGGTCACAATTTCATTCTCCACCACTTACACCAGTGGTTACTTTTCATTATCCACCACTTACACCAGTGGTTAAACTTAATTTTTCGTTAAAAATAAACTAAATAGATAACTAAATGCCATTGCTTTCAGTTTCTTCATCTTCGCCACCTATAAATTACCATCAGGCATTCTACGCAAACGATCATGTGCATACTTATAAGTAAGGTCCTTTATATTTAGGATCAAGCTTTGTCTGGTTGCGTTCTTCATTTTGCAGCAAAACAAAATCTCCTACTGAGAACCTATTTACCGGAGCTTTGTTTTTATCAAACCTCCTTTTATTGTATTTAGCATTTTTGTCAATATTTTGCAAGGCATTTTGCCTCACATTATAGATGTCAATGTTCAATTCGGTTTCATCAAAACGAATCAGTTCAAGTGGTCTTGCAACCTTTCCTATCAATAATTCCAGAGGGCTGTATTTAGTCGCTTTGCTAACCGTACAATTTAAAGCCAACTGTATATCGGGAAGGGCATCTTGCCACGAACAACCCTTGCTTGTCTCTACAGCAGTAAACATATTCTTAAGAGTACTCATTATTCGTTCTACCTGACCATTCGCATGCGAGCTGCCAGTAGCAATAAGATGCAATTCAATGCCATTATTTTGCAAAAATCTCGAAACTCAGAACTAGAAAAACACCTACCCTTATCAGCAAATATGCGTTTAGGAGCACCAAAAAGTGATAAATTGAATTTAACTGCCTGAATACTATTCTTTGAGTCAATATGTAAGATATGGTGCAGAATTACAAATTTTGTGAATGCGTCTATTAACACAAAAACATATTCCTTTTGGTCACACTTACCGCTAAGCTTACCGGTTGCATTAATATGCACTGTGTGCCACGGAGTCGAGATCTTTGGAATGGAATGTAGCTCTGCCTGAACTTTACCAGAATGAGATTTAGAAACTTTACATGTAATACAGGTGTCTATAAATTTTTTGACATACTTTGCCATGTTCTCAAACCAGTACATATCATAAAGTTTGGCGAGTCTTTTCCCATCCTAGATGAATTAAAGATTCATGAACGCAATTTATAACCGACCATCTTAGGGTGCGAGGAAGGATTGGCAAACACTTCGTTCTGCCGTTGCGTTGTATAGTGCGATGTAGCACACCTGACCGCAGCTCATAAGTTTTGGATAAATTGTCGCTAAGTTTTCCATTTTTTAAATCAGAAACTATTTTCTGAATTTCCTCATCGCAATGCTGTTCAGCAATTAGCCAGTTTCCGGAAATATCCGCAATGTTAACTTCTTTTCTTTCAACTTTATCTACGTGATTGTTTAAAGTACGTTGTGGGTTTTTTGAAAAAAAAAAATCAACGTGGGCCATACGATCGCCATTCCTATTTATAATATCAAAATTAAATGACTGCAGAAATGCCCACCATCTGTGTACCCTAGGTGTCAAGTCCAGTTTGCTACGTGCTGATTTCAGGGAATTACAATCTGTAATTACAATAAATTTCCGACCATATAAAAAATGCCTAAAGTGCTTCACAGCATTTACAACTGCGAGAGTCTCCAGTTCATAAGAATGGTACTTTGCTTCAACAGGTGTGGTGCTCTTACTAAAATATGCCACAACACGAAGATTTTTGTCACTTCTCTGCATAAGGATAAGGAAAATTTGGATCAAATATAGTAAGAACAGGAGAATCGGTTAACACTGCTATAATTTTTTGTCTAATATTTTCATGTGATGTCCTCCAAATACGATTTCCTTTACTTAAACTCGTTAGAGCATATAAGGGCGACATTACTTGGGAAAATTTGGGAACGAATTGCCGAAAATATGAAGCTAAACCAATGAATTGACGTAGTTGAGTCATCGTTTTTGGTGGAGGAAGAGTTACCAAAGCTTCTATTTTTTTTTTTTGATTGGGTCTAATTTGACCATCACTCACTTCATACCCAAGGTATTCTACCTTTCGCTTCAAAAATATACACTTCTTAACATTAAGCGAAAATCCAGCGTCAGTAAGTATTTGTAAAACAATGCCAATCCTTTTTATACTTTCCTCAACATCTTCTGTTCCTAATACCAAAATGTCATCCATGTAAACTACCACATAAGAATGAACTAGCTACCCAAGAACTTTCATAGCAGCCCGTTGACAGATTACTGAAGCGTTTCGCAATCCAAACGGCATGGCCAGGTACCCACAGTGACCTTCTGGTGTTATGAAAGCCGTTTTTTCTACAGAATCTGAATGCACCGGTATTTGATGATAACCGCTAACCATATCCAAAGTATTAAAATAATAGCTTCCATGAAGTCTATTAACTTGGTCTGATATTAAAGGCAAAGGAAAACTATCAGGAATAGTATTATCATTTAATTGGCGATAATCTACGCACATGAGATCTGAACCATCTTTCTTTTTGACCAGTAAAATGGGCCTAGCAAAAGGAGAGCAGCTGGGCCGAATTACTCCCACCTTTAATAGTTCATAAATTTTTTCGCGAACAATGCCCTGTTCTTCAAAACTTAGTCTATAAGGCCGTCTACAAACGGTCTTATTCGGATCTTTAAGGCGTATTTGCATAGGAGTAACAGCAGTAGATGTAAAAGGCGTGCCTTCCGTAAAACTCTCTTTGAACCTGTTCAAAATATTTACCAATTTCGATTGAAATTGCAATGGAATATCAGTATTAAGATCTTTAATACTGAAGATTTTTATTTGCTTCTTACAATTATTTACTGAAATTTCGACTTTATTAAAAACTAATTCTTTACAACTCATTTTGACGCACACGCCCTGGTTTAAAATCTCACGCCCTATCATGATATTGTATGACAAATGTTCATCTGGTGATAGGTGAAAAAGTATTTCCATCACAATTGAATTTATTTCAATTGTGGCTAAAATCTGCAATGTACTGGTAATACTCGCGTGACCAATACCTGACATATTCACAACATTGTTAAAACGCTTACCGCAAAACTTTGAACGTATAGATTCTTTCATAAGTGAACACTCCGCTCCAGAATCGTAATAAAAAGTGTATTGCTCACCTGACTCCGTAAAATACCTGATGGCGACTTAACAGCACAAAAATCGACTTTACGATTAGCAATACCGCCCGATGTTTTGTTTTTAAAATTTTCGGTTGCATTTGGACATCGGAAGGCGTAATGCCCCAAACCCTGACAACGATAACACTTGACTGATGCCTTGTTTGGATTAAAAGAACTTCTATTTGGTAATTCCCTCTTGGGTGTTAATTGTGTGGCTTTATCCAATTTATATTTGCACATCACCGCTTTGTGTCCTGGTTTACCACAGATGACACATTTGACAGCAAATGGAACTGAGGAATGCTTCTGACGTTTGGTATCAATTCGTTCATATCCACTGCTCATTATTGAAATTTTCCTCTTGATAAACGACATCGAATTTAGTTCTTGCTGTAAAAGCTTTCTTGTTCCCACGTTTGATGTGAAAGCCAATCGGTGAATACGAGGGTCGAACTGAGCCACATGTGCCAGCACTGTTGAAATGACTATCTCTTCCGTGGAAAAATTTTTCCATTTGGTCGATAATGACGTCATTATTGTTGCTGCATAAGATGCAAGGCACTCATCTTCTTCTGGTTTTGTATTGCTTAAATTGATAAGGAAAGCAGCATTTGTCTCCGAAAAGTCGAATCTTGAAACGAAAATATCTCCAACATTAAAGATGTAGTACCTTTTAAGGGCTTCTCTGCCATGCACATATCTGCGGTGGCTATCCAGGCTTGTGCACTTTCATTAAATCCATCTGGATCAAATTCCGGTAGCTGCACATCACTATTTGGACTGAAAGTCGAACCAAATGTTTTTACAGCGAAACAAACTCTTTATTTTGTTGTTCGTATAATTTTTTCCATACACTATTTTCACTATTTAACTCTTCTGGCTCATTGCCCACTTCTGATGACGCAGATGCAAAGTCATTATCAAAAGTCTAAGAGGAATTGACGCGCACGCACTTTCAACCAATAATAATTTTACTCTGCCTCATATTTTTTACTACTCCAATATTTTCATTATTGTTTTTCTCGCCTACTAATTTTTAGTATGTAAACTTACAACAAGTGTTTTATGAAACAGTGCGCGTCACTTCATCAAAGTATGTCCCAATACTCTAAACTTATTGACAGATCCGACATATAGATAGTGGGTAATATACTGCCTATGCAATAAGGCCGCTATGATGCCGGTTGCCGTTTTGACCTAAAATCAAAAACGTTTTTGGGACGTTTTTTTGTTTCGTTTAATATACAACGTGCGTGAAATTTTCCGATTAAGTCAAGTTGCATTTAAATAATAGCAAACCAATTTTAAATAAGAGAATATATAATAAAATAAAATAAGAACTAAAATAAATTAGCATAAAAGGCAATATAAAAAATGTAATGTTATATTTTTGTAACTTTTTTTTTTTGTTCAGTATACGACGTACTTTATCTAAAATAAGGATTAAATCTGCAAATGCAAAAACATTTTCGCGCAAATTTGCCATTAATTGTTATAAATAAATTAGTTAGTTTCAACAAAAGTTAACTCATTAATTGCGATTTCATGTTTTTTTGAAAACAACTAAAATAAAAAACAAAGAATCTGAATAAAGACTTATGTATTTACGTTTAAGTGAAGTTTGCCACAAAAAATGGGCCGGTCAAAAATTAATTCTATTAAAGATTTCTTGGTACGCTAAAAATAATTTGGAACAATTTTTTAGGATTTTGGTAGAGACTATTATAGGTAAGCGGCAACAATGGGGAACCATATTTGAATGTAGGTGAAACATTTGTGCTTTCGAATTTAGCGAGTATACATAAAATTTGAAATTCACATTAGAAAACTTAGATAATTGTTCCCAAAGACGGTGCTGCGAGTCCTACAGATAAACCTCCAACACAGTAAAGTGGCGTCGAGCGAACTCCTCCTAACCCTTGAGGAGGGTTCGTTTGACGTGGCGCTGATCCAGGAGCCGTGGCTCTCATCGGGAGGAAAGGTTTCTGGACTTAGCGCGCGCGGGTTTGGCGTTTACTACGCGCAAACGGAAGGACGGGTGCGAGCTGTAGTAATGGTAAGGAAACAGCTGCATTCATATATGCTGCCTAATTACACCACTGAGGATCTCGTAGCGGTGGCCGTTGAGCAAAAGAATAAGCAGGCATTTATCCTGGCGTCCTGCTACATGGCCCATGCTGCGGAGGTCCCACCGATGGAGTGCAAAAGGCTAGTACAGGAGGAAGGGCGCAAAGGGCGGTTGGTCATAGGCGCAGATGCAAATGCGCACCACAATGCGTGGGGAAGAGCAGATACGAATGAGAGAGGCGAATCTCTGTTTTGTTACATCCTGCAAACCAATTTGCAGATAGCCAACAGGGGAAATGTCCCTACATACATTGGTCCAACATCCAGCAATGTTCTGGATATTACATTGAGCTCCGAGCGTGATATATCAAGGTATGATTGGATGGTTCTTGATAGACCATCCTTCTCCGACCATGCGTATATCAGCTTCAACATCCCCCTAAAGAGGGTAGAGAAGGGAGGAACCTTTAGAAACCCTAGGCCAACGAACTGGACTAAATTCCAGAAACATGTAGAAACAAAACTGGGACAACCCAAAGAGGTTGTTAATGTAGAGGAACTGGAGGAGTCGAATGAATTCCTAACAAGGACGCTTATGACTGCGTAGCCCTATAAGAAGATTCAGAGGAAAAGCAAAGCCGCCATGGTGGAGCAATGAGCTGAGTCTTCTAAGAAGACAGGTTAAAGAAATGTTTAAGCTCGCAAAGACCGCGGAAAGCGAAGCGTGTCGGGACGAGTACAGGGATCTATAGAGGATCTACAAGCGTGAAATTACCAGGGCGAAGAGAAACTCATGGAAAAGTTTCTGTACGGACATAGAGTGCTCCAGCGAAACAGCACGGTTGAAAAAAGTCCTAGCAAAGGGAAACATAGTCCAGGGACTAATAAAGAAAGAGAACGGGGAATGGTCACGTAATAGTGAGGAATCCCTTGAGGTGCTTCTCGATACACATTTCCCATCGGGAGACGGTTTAGAGGAGCCAGCAGACATCACTCACACTCCGATCACGGAGATAGCAGTGCCGGGCTTGGTGACCGATACCAAGATCGAGTGGGCAGTGAAGACGTTTTCTAAGTTTAAATCGCTGGGCCCAGATGGTATATTCCCGGCCATGCTACAAGTCTCAAGTAGGGCGGTCGTGGAATGGCTTAAAATAATATTCGATGGGTGCATACGACTGAATCATGTACCGTACTCTTGGAGAACTGCTCGTGTAGCTTTTCTACCAAAGGTGGGGAAGATCGGTCACATGTATTCCAAAGACTATAGACCCATTAGCTTAACATCATTTCTGCTCAAAACCTTTGAGAGGCTGATAGATGTGTACATAAAGACCAACGTGGATGAAAAGCTGCTCTCCACAACACAGCATGCGTACACCAAAGGCAAGTCGGTAGACACCGCATTGCATAGGGTGGTAATAAGCATAGAGAAATCTCTGGAATATAAGGAGTATGCTCTAGGAGTCTTCTTGGACATTGCCGGGGCTTTCAATAATGTTGCAAAATGGGCGATTATGGATGGTCTTAATTACATTAAAGTACATCCTGCCTTAATTAGATGGATCGGCTGCATGTAAAATTGCAGAAAGATTACATCACAATGGGGATTGTACGAGGCCACGAAATCAGTGGACAGGGGCACGCCGCAGGGAGGGGTGCTGTCACCTCTGCTGTGGACGCTGGTCATCAACCAACTGCTCAGGCAATTCGATGAGGGACCCGTAAAACTTACGGCTTACGCAGATGACGGTGCAATTGTCATAAGTGGAAAGTGCCTTCCAACGATTAGTTTTTTGATGGATCGGGCGCTTCGCGATATTCATACCTGGGCATCTAATGTCGGGTTGAAAGTCAATGCGGAGAAGACGGATATGGTCTTGTTTACAAAGAGGTACAAGGTCCCAAATTGGACCAGGCCTAAGTTAGGAGGGGTGACCTTACAGGAGAAACCTTGCACAAAATATTTAAGAATCATCCTAGACAGTAAGCTGTCATGGAAGCTCACCGTGGAGGAGAGGGTCAAGAAGGCCTCAACGGCACTCTACGCATGTAAAAGAATGCTGGGGTGTACGTGAGGCCTATCGCCCTCTCTTTCTCATTGGGTTTTTACAGCGATTGTAAGCCCTATTCTATACTATGGAGTTCTACACAAAAAACAACATACCTCAAAAAATTAGAGGGGGTATGCAGACTATCGATGCTTAGCATTACGGGAGCCCTGAAAACAACCCCGACGGCTGCACTGTATGCCATTTTGCACATCCCACCTGTAGACCTGGTAGCAAAGAACAAAGCGTTAACGACCGCAACCAGGCTCGGTGCTACGGGGCACTTGAGCGCCGACCATATGGCCATAGTAGTATAACGTCATCAATAACAAGACGAACAGACTACATGATTCCCTATCTGCGCTTCGAGGGAGATCTTAAGGCCACAATAGAGGTGGACGGTTGGCGCAAGGGTGCGCAAATGGCGGACGAGGCGATACATGTGTACACCGATGGTTCCAAAGTAGTGGAAGGAGTAGGGTCTGCGGTATACTGCGCTGATCCGGAAATAAGCAGATCCTACAGGCTGCCGGATTACTGTAGCGTTTTCCAAGCGGAAATATTAGCCGTAACCAAAGCAGTAGAAACCCTGGAAGAGAATAGCTTAAGCTGCAACCGTGTTAACTTTTATATTGACAGTCAAGCAGCAATTAAGGCAATAATCTCGCATAGCACAGCATCTAAATGCGTGTTAAAGTGTAAGCAGTCTCTGGATAGAATCGGGTCAGGGAGAAGCATACATCTATATTGGGTCCCAGGGCATATGGGAATAGATGGGAATGAAAAAGCGGATGAACTAGCTAAAAAGGGCGCATCCCTTGAAGCTTGCTCCGTAGATGTCCCAATTAGATTGGGCGAGATTAAGCGAAGGCGAGAGCTGCACATGATCGACCAAGCGGGAAAGGCGTGGGTTCAAGCGCGGGGCTGTAAAGTGTCGAAGATTATGTGTAGGTCTTACAACCTTAGACTAACACAGTTGCTCCTATCATTAAAAAGAGAGGATTGTAGACTCATGACGGGTATTCTGACTGGACACTGCCTTCTGGCGTCACATGCCTTTAAACTAGGCTTGGTCAGTGATAGCAGATGTAGGAAGTGCGGGTTGGAGGAGGAAACGATCGAGCACGTTCTGTGCTCGTGCCCTGCACTTGCCAGGCTAAGACTCCAGTTATTAGGAGTGATACAGCTGTCAGATCTAGAAGCAGCAAGTGGCTTAAGTCCTAGGAAGCTTCTAGTATTTGCCAAGAGGACGGAGTTATTTTATAACATAGGTCCTGGTTTTTGATAGGGTTTTTCAGTTTGGTCGTTAAAACAAACTTCTGGTAACACTACGGACTCAATCAATCTATGTGAGGTCCTCATGGACCGGCCAGTTCAACCTACCTACCTCCCAAAGACGGCGCGCTTGTGTATAAAGGTTTAGGTCTTTGAAATTCGCATTAGAACACTAAGATACTTGTTCCCAAAGATGGCGCTCTTATGCACGAAAATGACTTACGATATTTGTATGAATTGTTCGAATTTACAAAAAACTTTTTCTATTAATTATAAACAAATAGACTAATATTTGTTACCAAAAATAGGTCTATGCACTGCGGCTGATCAAAACGAATCGATTCATATAACTTTTATATGATTTTACGTATGCTAAGTATGCGAAACAGCCTGTCAATTGATTGTATGGAAATTTTGTTAGCGTATTAATATATAGATAAATATGGTTCTATTTATTTATTTATTTATTACAAAGAGAAGGAATTATAAATAATTACTACACTTATGAGCTAAAGCACTGGCTGCCAGGGCCGTCGGCTTGCTAAATCTTAACTTAGGCGATGGTATGATAAGATACAGAGGCAGGCGCATGGGTCCATAAACGCAGATGCTCATGCAGGCGTTTACACACATGTACACCTTAACATCCATGAACCCATATGTGTGCTCCAGAGTTATGAATTACTGTGAATGTGTGAATTTTGATAGATAGTAAGATACAAAACACAATTATACTTTTAATTTGGACAGGGAAATGAAGTTATAAATGACATTTATATTGCTGTCGTTAATACATCTTAGATGCTCTGAAGGTGTTTTGCTGCCGAAAATGGAAGAACGGATTTGTTGTAGTCCTGGACATTCATCGATCAGGTGGGAAACTGTGTTCCACAATAAGGGCACGATGGAGGAGGTTCCCCATTGAGGAGATGTGCGTGTGTTACAAGCGTGTGGCCAATTCTTAGTCTTATAAAGTGTTGCATGGATTTGCAGGAGGCGTTTATTGGGAATGATGGTTGTGACCCCGTTGGATTGCAGATTTTGTAGCAGTGTTGATATTGTCTCCAATCCTCTAATCGTCTTTCATATGAGATCTTTCTTACGAGTTTGCGTATATCTCTGTTTATTAGATATTCGTAGAAATGAAGAGGTTCTTTGGACGCTTCTTTTGCTCGTTTATCTGCCATTTCATTTCCACGTATGCCTATGTGCCCAGGTATCCACATAATTTTAATGTAACTATGCTGAAGCAGAGTTTCACGAATTCGGGAAACCAGGTAACAATCGTTTAATGGATTTAAAATGGCTTCAACAGAAGATTTGCTGTCGGTGCAGACCACATATTTATTACCACTTCGAGAGGCATATTCCACCGCTTCGAGCAAGGCAGCTGCTTCAGCTGTGAATACTGAGCAATAGTTGGGTAATGCCCCCACCGAGATGGTTTCACATAGTGTATTTGTGATAGCAAAGGTGGTATTGTTGTCAGATTTTGAACCGTCGGTAAATAGAAGCTCCCAATCATCGTTGTATGGTTGCAGTGCTTCGATATATCTCTGTAAATATTCATTACTACTGGTGTTTTGTTTACGATAATTTTGGAGATTTGAGATCACTGAGGATCTAGGTACAGCGAAGGGCGGGTGAGTAGTTGGCTTCATTAGTATTGGTTTTGAGGAAATGTTTGCGTCTTGTATTAGCGACAAACAACGTGATATTGTGGATTCTGTTTTGGGCTTTTTTCTTTCAGGTAGAGCAGCTTGTATTTGTTCGAACAATAGGTTATTCCTGCAATATAGAATCCTTGGTATAAGCATCATGGTATCGTACTGGATTCTGCTCGAAATATTTGGGAGTCCAGTTTCAGCAAGGACAACTTTGACTGGTGATGTCGCAAATGCACGTAGGCTTCTTCTAGCAGCTGCATGGTATGGCGCGTTTAAAACCTTAATGTGTGATTTTGCACAGTTTCCATATATGGGCAGTCCATAATCGATTTTTGATAATATTAACGACCTTGTTATGTTTATAAGAGTATTAGTGTGGGCAAAGCAATGTTTAGAGGAAAGATATTTTATTATATTTAACCTATTTGCTAATATTGCTCTAATATACTTACAATGGTCTTTAAAAGTAAGTTTCTTATCAATTAGTATGCCTAGTATTTTAAGAGTGTCGGAGTGGGGAATACTGGTGTTAAGGGAGTGTAAGGAAGGATAGGAGCATTTCTTTCTGCATATGTGGAATGTTGAGCATTTCGATGTTGCGAGATTTGCCCCTGATGTTTGAGACCACTTTGCAATTTCATCTAAAACGCGACCGAATGTTTCATTAACTTTAAGTAGGTTTGAAGTCTTTGTAAATATAATAACATCATCTGCGTAGATGAAGTGTTCCAAATGGTTGAATGATGCAATGATAGAGCTTAACTCATTGAAAGCGATTGTGAAAAGAGATACGGAAAGGAGTGAGCCCTGTGGTAATCCGTTGAAAAGTTTGAAAATATCAGAATTATGGTTATTTACTCTGACCAGGAATTTACGATTGCTTAAGAAAGACTTTACAACATTATACAACTTGCTGCCTACCTTCCATCGTTTAAGTGCTCTCAGCACCACGTGGGCACCAATTCTGTCAAAGGCTTTTTCAAAATCAAGGTTGAGAACAGAGACATGGTTTTTGGATGCTAGGGCCATTTTAGCAAAATTTTCAAAATACATCAAGGAATCGATAACCCCAAGACCTTTTTGGAAAGCGAATTGATGTGGAGTTATTAGCCCATTTGCTTTCGCAAAGAACATGATGCGAGTAGAGATAATTTTATCCAAAATTTTGGAAATGCATGGGAGAAGGGATATGGGTCTGTAGCTTGATATTGAGGATGTTGGTTTATCAGGTTTAAGAAGGGGGAGGATTGAAGAAGTTTTCCATTGCTGGGGAAATGCACCTGTTTCGTAGATATCGTTATAAAGCTTCACGATTCTAGATTTGAGTGGTTTAGGTAGGTTCCTCAAGATAGGATAAGAAATTTTGTCTTCGCCAGGTGTTTTCCCTTTCATTGAGGATATCGTATATTCAAATTCATCAAATGTTATTGGAACTTCTACGGATAGAGCTGTGTGGGAGGGGTTGTGATAGGATTCTAAGGCGTATTGTTCACTGAGTGCGTTAAAACGCGGATGAAAATTGAAACTATTTGAGTATGCTGACAATGCAGTAGCAAACTCAGAAGCGACTTCCTTGGGGGAGTAAATATGACCTTGTTTTGAGTGGATAAATGAAATATTTGACGCTGGACGGGATCCTGATAAGGTCTTTATGTCAGCCCACACTTGTTTAGGGTTTGAGGAGGGGGATATTTTGGCTGTGATGTTTTCTAAGTGTTTTCGTTTGGCTTCTTTCAACTGTTTTCTAAACACTGCATTTGCTTTCTTATAGCTGATAAGGTTTTCGTCAGATCTATTTTTCTTATATTTAGCCCAGAGATATTGCTTGCCTTTCCTAAGGAATGATAGTATATTGGACCAGTAGGGTAGTTTGGCTGAGAATTGTCTCGAACTACTTTGGGGTATAGACGCATGTGCAGCTGATCGAATGATTGTTTTTATTGCACTGGCTTCAGCATTGATATTAACTTTATACGGGTTGTTATTAGAAAGATCTATGGAGATAGAGCCAAAGCGGGTCCAGTCTGCTTTATCTGTTCGGAACTTAGATTTGCGCTTGACGTGATAAGAAGTAGGTGTGAGAAATTATGTGAGGACGGGGAAATGGTCACTATTGTGAAGGTCTTCTAAAGTGCGAGAGGATAGTTTGGGAGCTATTGAGGATGATGTAAGTGTTATGTCAGGGTGGGAAAAGGTTTTGTGTGTGGAAAAATGGGTAGGAGTGCCATCGCTAAGCACTATAAGGTTATGGGCCATAATAACATCCTCAATTAGCTGTCCTCTTTGATTGACTGATGGGGAATCCCATAGAGGACTCCAAGCGTTGAAGTCACCTAGCAAGATAATAGGGCTGTTAAAAGGCTTGATTATGTTTGAGATATCTGTACTAGTAAAATTTTGATGTGGGGGTATGTAGCAGTTTATTAGGACAAATTTGAATCCGATGTCTACTTCAATAGCAAGGCAGGAGATATTGGAGATTGTTGGTATTAATTGGTGATTTATAACCTTTTTGACAAAAATAGCAATTCCTTGTTTTGATGTGGTGTTTTGTGGCATATTGTGAAAATAACTAATGTACTTGTTGGGAAGATAGGCAGTTTTGTTGTAGGGGATATGAGTCTCTTGTAAAGCTATGATTTCAGGTGAGAAGTCATTTATTAGAATATTGAGGTCTGCATAATTATTATACAGACCATTTAAGTTCCATTGCAGGATACGCATCCAGATTTAGTCCATAGGATGGTCTTGCATATGCAAGCTTGAGGAAGGGGGATATTAGGGGAGATAAGTTGGGAAAGGAAAGATGAAATTATTGGGTTTGATAAGTCATCGACTGATATCGATGTTGGATTTATAATATCTATTTGGTTTGCACTATTTTCTTGTTTTTCGTTGTTTTCTATGTTATTGTTTTTTTGTACTCTTTTGTGTTTCCTTTGTTTCATTTATGTTTAGATTGGTCGCGTTATTGAAAGTATTTTGTTGTCGTGTGTATGGAATGTGGTTTATACCGTTAGGGGTATTTGAGTTTATTTGTTGTAAATTCTTATGCTGATTTGTGTTTTCTTTTTCATTTGATTTGGTTTGTGGATTTGAAATGCTTTTTGTAATTGAAGAAAAGGAAAGGGAGGGGTCCAAAGTAGGGGAATACTGGGTTCTATATGTTTTTATTGCTTCGGGCATAGTACATTTTTTGTCTGTTTTTATTTTAATAATTTCCCTCATTTGCAGAAACTTAGGGCATGATCTGTTAGAAGCGGGGTGAGGACCTGTACAATTTACGCAGTGTGATCGCGTACATTCTTCGGGGGACGGGGGGAAGTGCACAAGAGTCGCAGGCAGGAGGATTGACACAACGTTTAGTTGTATGGCCAAGAAGGTGACAGTTTTTGCATTTCATAGGGTTTGGGTAATAGGGTCTCACTTTTGTGGTGTACCAGGACATGTCGAAGGTTAGGAGATGTACTCCGCTCAGTATTTGTTTACCTTCCACGTATTTGGGGAACTTGAAAACAGATATAACACCCTGCTCTTTAAGATTTTCAATAATTTGTGACTCTGGGATATCGTTTAGACATGGTGCTATTTAAATTATTATGTAACTCGAATTTAACTTTACAAACTCCTATTAATTGTGTGGCGTTTAAGAATTTGTTCGCTATGATTTCGTTTTTGACCAGAAGTAAATTTCCGTCCCTTAGTTCGGAAATACTTATTATATCGGAGCTAATGTTTTTTAGAGCTTTGTCAATAGCAAAGCATGAATATTTTTTGAGCGGTTTAGGTGAGTTTACAGCACTTGCTACTAAATATTTTGGGTGTTCCTTTTTTATTGTTGGTAAGGATGGAAATAATTCAATTGGTGAGTTAGTGGTTTTTTTCTTTTTCCGGCTTGGGCTTGAGGATAGCAGACTAAACCTGTTATCCCCAAGCGGGCGTACCCCGGGGGGCATAGTAACTACGCACTTGTTAGTGCGAAACAATAGCACACGCGTTTAAAGACACTATTGCAGAGAAAAACTGCGAAGAGACTTGCAGAGTGTGTAAGAAAAGCACTAATAAGTATAAAGAAGATCACTGAGATAACTGAACGCACTACCTTTCGCGACGAGTATCAGTCGATGACTGAAATATGGTTCTATTCTGAACTAATTTTTCTTCGAGTTATGGCTCCCGAAACAGAAAATTGCTTAGTCATACAAGGGGCGGTGAAATTTGAAGTTTTCCTATTTATTGTTATAAATCCACTTGGGAAATGAAATACCATTGATATAAAGCCCTTTTTGCAAAGATATAGCTTATTTTATTCGTCCACCACCCTTATAGAAATCTTTTTTATAAAAGTGGCCGTGGTCCTTAACCGATTTCGTTAATTTTTCTTCAAAGCATTCCTTATATAAAGGTAACCTCTCTGCCGAATTTTGTTATGATAGGTTTGACGATTTTTGATTTTTGATTAATAATATTTGTAAAATTGATTTTATCACAAGTGGGCGGTGCCACGCCCATTTTAAATTTTTTTTTCAAATTTGTATGAAAAGTCTCAATATCTTAAGGACACTCCCCGAAGGCCTTGGGGAGTGTTATGGATGTTGATGGTCCTTTGCCGGATGCAGATCCGGCACGTTCCGGTAACAAGCACAATAAAGGTACTAGTCCGACCATATCGGGAAATGATTTGTTATAACCACATGAAATCTTCTAGGCCATACCGCCCTCCCACTCCCTTGATCCATCAGGAGTTCAGGGTCGCCAGAGCCTGGGCTGTTAATGAAACAGGATTCGCCTTGGGTACACAGTAACAATTTTAGTTAACTTTTAATAACATTTAATACCAATTTCGCATTTATATATAACAATGCCAGAAAGTATAATATTAAAACCGAAAAATATTAAAACGCGACAATCAGCATTGATTAAAGTTTTGTTTCAAACCCATTTTGGAATAAAATTTATATTTCACGGTCTTAAAATAAAAATTTTTAGAATTAAAACACAAATTTAATACCAAAAGTTTAAGTTCAATAGCAACTGGTATTAAAAGTAAGATTCCACTTTTTACAGTGTAGGTGAGGTTGAAAAGCTATATAATGCGGGTAGGATAAGCTATATAATGCGCTGGCAACCCCTTGAGAGTTGCGCTACACAAGAAACCACGCATCAGTAAACATCAAGTAAATAGATGCAACGTTGATACTGAGAGCGTCGAAGATTATTATAGAATCGCATTCTATATTCCATTCTTTGATGCATTCATAACTCATAACAAGTGTCGTTACATGAAACACCAACTAATTTTTGACAATTTCGGTGTTTTGTTCCCAAAAATGAATACAACGCTGAAAAATGCAGTAAACTGCATGAATTTTATGAAAGTTTTGTGAATTGTTCCAAAACCGAGTTTGCAATGGAAGTCAAAATTTGGAGAAGGCGAGTCGATGGTGAATTTTAAAAACTTGTTTGATGCACATGAGGTGGGTACAATTTTGATGATTACCTACAAAAATGTGTATGCTATATTTCTTATTTATCTTATTTTTTCAGATGGTGAATCCAAATGCTTTCGAACATGTAAATAAGATATTGCGCATATTAGCCGTTCTACCAGTTTCGACAGCAACACCAGAACGCACATTTTCTGCCCTCAAAAGGTTAAATCATACTTGCGGAGTACAATCAGTCAAGAACGTTTGAATGGACTCGCTTCAGTGAATATCCATATTGATATACCACTTTCTGTAAACGAAGTACTAGAAGAGTTTTTCAAAAAACCTAGGCGATTGTTGGGAAATAGTTATGGAAAAAATTAGTTTCTTTTTTCTGTATGTGTTTAAAGTTTGAATACATAGCCATATTTTACTGACCGATTTTGGCTACGAACCAATTTTCATGTCATACAAAACATCTGCACCATCTTCTTCAATTTTGTAATAATCAAGCTTAAGATGCCCATTTTACAAGCTGAAGCAAATTTAAAGTATGAACCCGAAGCTAAATAATCAAATATGATATACAGAACGAGAAATAAATAAACAAGTTTTCGAGACGTCTGTTCGTGAAAAGTCTAGACCCTAGGAGAAATAGGCGAACGAGGAAACTGAGTGTATAAAAGCAGCGCAAGCTGAGTAATAGTCAGTTGAACTTAAAACGTTGTAATTGAAGTCGCGAGTAATTTGTTGTGAAGTACTACTAACATAGTAGTGTTGTAAATAAAGAATATTTTTCTGATTGAAATGGTGCTAGTAAAATCAACAAATCTATTCTGTTGTTCTTGAATTAACGGAGATTCGGTGAAATTGTTCGAATTATGGTTAATTCGACCGAGTTCTTTGTCAAGCGAACAAATTTGTTTAGTCATTTCAGCAGAAGAGAAATTGTCGCTCTTAAGCTAACAAAATTTTGTAAAATTGACAGACTCATAATCAATCTAACTGATTTTTCTGGTAACACAACTGATCTTACAGGTAATTTCAACAGCGAACAACAGTCAATGCATGAGCAAGTTTCAAAGAGAATTTACGCTCACTGCGCTCTCTACTATGTTTAAAAAAAAAAGACACCAAAATAATAAAACCTCCAAATCGAAAAAACACACAAATTTTGAAAAGAACAAAAAACTAGTTTCTCAGTTATCAATACAAAACAAAAAAACCCTTTTTTGAATTTAATGTGCATAACACTGCAAAAAATTATGCGATACGGGGACACCTATTTATCGGGTACAATTTTGTAACTTCTCCTCCAAGCGAAATGCTAAATTGCCCTCTTGTTGCAAAAGTTTTGTTTGAACGAACAGGATTTTTCCAAAATTAGTAACATTTTGTTCAAGTTTTTACGAATTTTCACTCATGCGAACGAATCTAATAAGATAATAAAAAACACCCTTTTTTAATGTTTATGTTACCGACAGCATACAGTTTGAGTTGTTTTGGAATCGTTTCAAAATAAACTGTTACGAGAATTAAACTTGCCGAATTACATGTATAGTGGTGAATTACCTTCCCCTGATTTGATTCTATACTTTTCTATAAGTTACAAGTTCCCTATTTAAAATTTGTTAAACAAAAGTTATGTTAAACATTTATACTACAAGTTTTGTTCGAAACAATCAAGTGTGGCAACTATACATGCGAGAGAAGAAATTGAGAATGAGCAGCAACTGAAAGAATTGAGAATCAGTTTCGTTACTATTATTTTCATTTCTATTTGAAAAGTAAAGTGACCCGCGGTGAAGTCCAAAACTATAAATTAAATAAATTATAAAAATGCAATTAATTATACCATATATGTTGTATTTATTTATTTTGTCGATATTTCGATTTCAATTAGAAATCATCTTCAGGGTTGTAAAAAATAAATTTTTCTATGTACAAAAACCACAAATGCACAAACATAATCTAACACTTACACTTGTGAATGCACCTTGTCGACTAATTTAAAATTTCAATGCAGAACACAGAATATCATAAACAGAAAACAAAGATGTATACAAATAATAAACAAATATGCTAACAACAACGTATATATTAACTTGTTTGACACCCTCAGCATTATTGTTGCTAACTTCTCTTCATTACCAAATATCTGTATGCGTGAGCGATGTTGTCGGTGTCGCTCTTAAAATTCATGCGTATGTCATTAGGTGTATTGATAATATGTAGCATTTCGAGAGTGTGCCTCTTGGAATATTGTTTTTCTTCTTGCAATATTGTAACATTCTTTAAGTCCGGAGAGTGTCCCGTGGTCTTGCAATGTTGCGATAAAGCCGTTCTGTTGTCGTTAGAGTGGTCGCGATTTTTGATGTTCGATTTGTGAGCGGAAATCCTTGTCTTTAGTTTTGATTTAGTAGTACCCACATATACTTTGTTGCATACGTGGGACCCGTCGCCATTACATTTAATTTTGTATATTACGTCGGATTTCTCGTATTTTTCGATTTTGCTTTTTGTATTGCTGTATATTTGGTGTAGGGTATTTTTATATTGGAACGCGATTTGAAATTTTTCTTTGTCATACATGTTTGAATGTTTTATTCGGTTAGATAAACCAGGTACAAATACGGCAGTCTTATATATTTTGTTTATGTTTTGTTCTTTATTTTTATTCGTAGCGTAAAATTGGTGGATATAACCACTCGTTGTTTTGAAGTATTTTTTTGATGATGCTTATATTTTTCGGGTGATATATTCTATCGCTGATAGAGAGAACTCGCCTGATAAAACTTTTGGCAGTGTTTATTATTATACTCCTATCATGTTTCGAGTTAAAATTTATTAACCTCCCGGAAGCCGTAGGCTTTTTATTCCGTTCCAATATAAAAATATCCTACAACAAATATAGAGCAATACAAAAAGCAAAATCGAAAAATACGAGAAATCCGACGTAATATACAAAATTAAATGTAATGGCGACGGGTCCCACGTATGCAACAAAGTATTTGTGGGTACTACTAAATCAAACCTAAAGACAAGGATTTCCGCTCACAAATCGAACATCAAAAATCGCGACTACTCTAACGACAACAGAACGGCTTTATCGCAACATTGCAAGACCACGGGACACTCTCCGGACTTAGAGAATGTTACAATATTGCAAGAAGAAAAACAATATTTCAAGCGGTACACTCTCGAAATGCTACATATTATCAATACACCTAATGACATACGCATGCATTTTAAGAGCGACACCGACAACATCGCTCACGCATACAGACATTTGGTAATGAAGAGAAGTTAGCAACAATAATGCTGAGGGTGTCCAACAAGTTAATATATACGTTGTTGTTAGCAGATATTTTGTTTATTATTACTGTTTATTATTTGTATACATCTTTGTTTTCTGTTTATGATATTCTGTGTTCTGCACTGAAATTTTAAATTAGTCGACAAGGTGCATTCACAAGTGTACGTGTTAGATTATGTTTGTGCATTTGTGGTTTTTATACATAGAAAAATTTATTTTTTACAGCCCTGAAGATGATTTCTAATTGAAAACGAAAGATCTACAAAATAAATAAATACAACATATATGGTATAATTAATTGCATTTTTATTATTAATATATATGAGTGGCCTAGAGCTCGGAAATTCTTCTTGATATAACTTTTGAAAGGCCGAAAATAAAAATAAAAACAACATCAATAAATTATAAAAAATAAAATTTAGTGAAAGTGCGTTTAATAACACAAAGTAATAGTGTAAAGTTGAAATAAAGTTCTTGAAACCGACGCCAATTTGGTTTAACAAACGGTGCATGCCCTTATTTTCGCTAGAGCATGTACCAACGCGTGTGTGAATATGTATGTAGCATATATACATATATGTATGTAGTAAGCATGCCTATTTATGTATTCACAAATTTACGTATATATATGGCAATATACTTTCGTACAAAGCTGTCGATGGTAATTCGGAACAAGTTTTGTTTTTTTGAATTCAGATTTAAGTTATTATTATTTTAATTATTATTACTAAATATAGCAATAAAATGATTAGAAATGAAATGTACTTATGTGTAATTTATAGAACTAAAAAAACTACGTAAGTTTAAAAATATGTTTATCCGGCTTTTATTTTTCCCACAGGTATTAATGTCATAAGTATGAACAGAAAACTCTGTTGATGTAAAAGATTACGCTATTAATCTAGAAAAAAAAATATCTTGTTATTTCAATAGATTTCACTGTCAGTGCAATTCGACAATAAACACTGTTAATTTAACAGTTTACGCTGGTTATTTCAAATGAACAGAAACCCGTTTCATATTAACAGTTTTGATTGGTATTCATAGAGCGACAGTAATAATTGTTAATTTAACAAAACTATGGGTAAAGTATAATAAACAACTTTTTTTGTATATTTCACTACTAAAACGGTCAATTACGAATCAACTATTTGTGAGCAGTTGATTCAACATCTTGTTGCGATGGATAAAAATTGACAGAAATTTCGGTTAAATTGACCCGTATTTCGGTTGATTTTACCAGTCTTTTTCTTTCAGTGTTGATATATGAATTATTTATTTGATAGTTCAGCGATTCTAACGATAACAGAAGGTGCAGAATAATCAAGAATTCCTTAAATTGTTTACAGTATATTATTTGTATTGTAACGAATTTACTTGCAATTCCCCTTATTTGCAATTTTCTGCCAACGATCGTATCGCTAAACTGTTGAATAAATAACTCCAATATTGAATAATGGAAAAATGGCCTTTTCTACTACTTCACAATAACACTTATACTTTGCAACTAGCTTGCTTAACAACCAAACTGATTGATAGCTCAATTGAAACTCTACTATTGCCCGACAGATTGCGTGCTTAATCAATAACTGGTTGATAGCTCAACTCAAACTGAATTCCAGCGCCTCTACATTTGCTGCCTTATATACTCTCTGATTTCAACGTTCGCATCTTCTAGGCGCTTTCAGAATCTACTAGTTGCCATCAGCTCTCAAACTTCTCAGCTGTAACTACAATTGCATACTTTCAGGAGTATCTCAGATATATACATGTGTTTGTGCATTGACTATCCGCTGCTCGTATACGTACATGGTACATATGTGTAGACGCAATTATTGTTTCGTTTATGTAGATACATAATGATTGATCTATGGATGTGCTTGATATCACTGTTTAGCATCGGCTTAGAGATAGCAGCACCCCTTAGTTTTGCTAATATTCGTAACACTGCCCTCCACCTAAGTCTGATCGTCCCGATTAGACAAATCTGCCGATCTAAACGTTGCCAGCCTTTCCAAATGGACCACTTTCATTTTGGTTCGTGGTTTACCGATGGTTTGTATGCGGTACACTACATCGTTGATCCGTTTTACAACTTTGTATGGGCCTTTCCAATTACACTGAAATTTCGGGGACAAACCTTTTTTACGTTGTGGGTTGTATAACAGCACCAAATCTCCTTCCTGAAAACCTTCCGGATTAATTGCTTTATCGTATCTGGCTTTCATCTTGTCACTCATAATCTTTGTTCGTTGCCTTATCAGATCATGTATTTCTCTTAGCTCTTCTTCCAAATCACTAGTGGATTTCTTGACATTTCTCTCCGCATTGGCATCTATCCCAAACTTCAAATCAGCTGGCAGTCTAAGGTCATTGCCAAAAATTACTTTTGCAGGGGTTTGGCCCGTTGTCTCATGCACTGCTGATCGGTAAGCCATCAAGAATAATGGTATGCGGGTATCCCACTCTTTATGGTACTTGTCTACTACTTTCCTTAAGTGCTCCTCCAATGTTCTATTGAATCGTTCTTCCATACGATCGGATTGAGGATGCAATGCAGTTGTCCGTATTTTTCGAATGCCCAATAATTTACAGATTTCCTGGAACACAGCTGATTAAAAATTCCTGCCTTGGTCAGAATGTAACTCCATTGGTACACCATACCTTGCAACCCAATTGTTTATAAACACTTCGGCTACCGTTTCCGCTTCTTGATTTGGGATTGGGTATACCCCTGGCCATTTGCTGAAATAATCCATAACTACCAGTACATATTTGTTTCCGCAGTTGCTAGTAGGAAATGGACCGGCGACATCCATAGCGATCCTTTCAAATGGCGCACCTGAGTTATATTGCTTCATCTTGCCATGACTTCGGGTTCTGGGTCCTTTCGCTCTGCTGCAAACCTCGCAGTTCGCAATCCACTCAGTGGCCGACTGACGGCAACCAACCCAATAGAATCTCTGTTTAATCTTCTCGAGCGTCTTCGTGATTCCAAGATGACCTCCGCTTGGACCATTATGCAGCTCGCTGAGCACGTCAGGAATCCTCTTTCTGGGAACAACTATCAGTTTCTTCTTGCATTTACCATCCTCACTCTCCCATACTCGATGAAGGCAACCGGATATCAATTCTAAACTGTTCCACTGTTCCCAATATGACTTCGCAATGGGACTCTCTGTTTGGTCTTTCGTTTCGTTCGAGCCCCTGCATAACACGTGACAGATCTGTATCTTCTAGCTGACACTTTCTTAGCTGTTCCTTGTCCCATTCATCTGTACATGTTATAGTCATTAGCCGGACATCTATAATGTCTTCTTTAGCCTCGGCTTTTGAACAGTGCTTGCATTCCAAACTACATGGTCTTCGTGACATTGCATCGGCATTTCCATGGGTACTACCTTTTCGATGCTCAATGGAAAAGTCATAACTTTGTAGTCGCTCGATCCACTGTGCCAATTGTCCTTCTTGTCCTCTGGAATTTATTCAACAATTCCTCTTCTGACACCAATTGTAACGAATTTACTTGCAATTCCCCTTATTTGCAATTTTCTCCCAACGTTCGTATCGCTAAAATAACTCCAACATTGAATAATGGAAAAATGGCCTTTATTAAAGTACTTCACAATAACACTTATACTTTGCAACTAGCTTCCTTAACAACCAAACTGATTGATAGCTCAATTGAAGCTGTACTATTGCCCGACAGATTGCGTGCTTAATCAATAACTGCTTGATAGCTCAACTCAAACTGAATTCCAGCGCCTCTACATTTGCTGCCTTATACTCTCTGATTTCCACGTTCGCATCTTCTAGGCGCTTCCAGAATCTACTAGTTGCCATCAGCTCTCAAACTTCTCAGCTGTAACTACAATTGCACGATTTTATAGCTTTTCTCATTGCATACTTTCAGGATTATCTCAGATATATGCATGTTAGGGCGGGTCGATTTAAAAATCGCTCATTGCTCTGTGAAAATCGTATTCTAGGGATCAAAATAAGAAACTTTGCCGAAGGAACCATACCTCTAAAACGAAAATTGGGGGGGACATCAGAATTCGTTTTAGAGGTATGGTTCCTTCGGCAAAGTTTCTTATTTTGATCCCTAGAATATGATTTTCACAGAGCAATGGGCGATTTTTTTGCCTCCCCACAAATCTACCCGCCCTAACGCATGTGTGTGTGCATTGACTCTCCGCTGCTCGTATACGTACATGGTACATATGTGTAGACGCAATTATTGTTTCGTTCATGTAGATACATAATGATTGAACTATGGATGTGCATGATATCACTGTTTAGCATCGGCTTAGAGATCGCAGCACCCCTTAGTTTTGCTAATATTCGTAACAGTATTCATGTAGTCAACCATCTCCGCTATCTTTCTGGTTAACCCTTTACGATTTAATTGCAGTGCAATGGGGGGGAGGTTGTCACATTGGAGGTTGGAGATGGGTGGACACGCCTTGAAGAGTTTAGGCTTTGTGGTGTGTGCTATCCGACTACTGCTGGAGTACCTGGTGTTGAGGGGCGGGTACTTGTGTTTTGGCAGAACGATGAAACGAATGCGCCGGTTGGATGGTTGCTTTTGCTAAGCCCAGAACATCTATAAACCTAATAGCGGCCAAAGCATGCACTGCATTGGAATGATCTCTCAATCATAAATATTCTTAGTTGGTATACGGAGCACTTGGTGTGAGGGACTAGGAGTCCTATCATAAGGAGCTGCTGCAAGGATGAGCATTTTTTGAACATAACGGAGCAAATGAAATGGGTTTACATTAAATTAATAATGATGCCACAAAGGGTACTGGAGTGCAACTCTAATGGAACTAACCACTCTTACAGTAACCTCTCCCAGGTCCAACCAATCATACTGACTATGCCAGTTTCTTAGAGCTCGTGTTATAGGGTTATTGATGGTAGTGCACATAAGGTAGTGCGAGTTGCTGCTACAACAAACTGCAATTCGATGGCAGATCTACGTATATGAAACCTTTCACATCTCATAATCCAGCTATTTCTCCAAACAATTCTTTGGAGTTAAACTAGGTGAGATGACCTGCAGGTTAAGGGGATTCAAGGGGTTGTGTAGCGCAATATATAGCTTCTCCAAACCCAATTGTCAACCTCACCCTTGAGCGGCGAATACCGTTTCACTAACAGGCGAGGGGAGGGAGGTATGGGTTGAAGGCTTAATGTGGTCATACAAATCGTTCCCGACATGGTTGGGCCAGCACCTTAATGTTGCTGTGTTAACGGAGCGTACCGGATTTGTATCCGACAAAGAACCATCACATTGATAACACTCCCCAAAGCCTTCGGGGAGTAACCTTATCGCTACAACAACAACAACCTGAAGGTTACATTACCGGATTCCTATCCGGAGAGACTATCCACATTTGAGTACCCACTTCTTGTTATAACTACAACTTTAGCAACCTACCCGCGGTAGGTATGCCTGTCGTAAGAGGCGACTAAAATACCAGATTCAAGGGGTTGTGTAGCGCAACCTTTTGAGGTTGGCAGCGCAATATACATATAGCTTCTCCAAACCCAATTGTCAACCTCACCTTCGAGCGGCGAATTCCGTTTCACTAACAGACGAGGCGCTGGCGACCCCAAGCTCCTCTCCCAGGTCCAACCAATCATACTGACTATGCCAGTTTCTTAGAGCTCGTGTTATAGGATTATTGATGGTAGTGCACATAAGGTAGTGCGAGTTGCTGCTACAACAAACTGCAATTCGATGGCAGATCTACGTATATGAAACCTTTCACATCTCATAATCCAGCTATTTCTCCAAACAATTCTTTGGAGTTAAACTAGGTGAGATGACCTGCAGGTTAAGGGGATTCAAGGGGTTGTGTAGCGCAATATATAGCTTCTCCAACCCTATTGTCAACCTCACCTTTGAGCGGCGAATACCGTTTCACTAACAGGCGAGGGGCGGGAGGTATGGGTTGAAGGCTTAATGTGGTCATACAAATCGTTCCCGACATGGTTGGGCCAGCACCTTAATGTTGCTGTGTTAACGGAGCGTACCGGATTTGTATCCGACAAAGAACCATCACATTGATAACACTCCCCAAAGCCTTCGGGGAGTAACCTTATCGCTACAACAACAACAACCTGAAGGTTACATTACCGGATTCCTATCCGGAGAGACTATCCACATTTGAGTACCCACTTCTTGTTATAACTACAACTTCAGCAACCTACCCGCGGTAGGTATGCCTGTCGTAAGAGGCGACTAAAATACCAGATTCAAGGGGTTGTGTAGCGCAACCTTTTGAGGTTGGCAGCGCAATATACATATAGCTTCTCCAAACCCAATTGTCAACCTCACTTTCGAGCGGCGAATTCCGTTTCACTAACAGACGAGGCTCTGGCGACCCCAAGCTCCTCTCCCAGGTCCAACCAATCATACTGACTATGCCAGTTTCTTAGAGCTCGTGTTATAGGATTATTGATGGTAGTGCACATAAGGTAGTGCGAGTTGCTGCTACAACAAACTGCAATTCGATGGCAGATCTACGTATATGAAACCTTTCACATCTCATAATCCAGCTATTTCTCCAAACAATTCTTTGGAGTTAAACTAGGTGAGATGACCTGCAGGTTAAGGGGATTCAAGGGGTTGTGTAGCGCAATATATAGCTTCTCCAACCCAATTGTCAACCTCACCTTTGAGCGGCGAATACCGTTTCACTAACAGGCGAGGGGAGGGAGGTATGGGTTGAAGGCTTAATGTGGTCATACAAATCGTTCCCGACATGGTTGGGCCAGCACCTTAATGTTGCTGTGTTACCGGAGCGTACCGGATTTGTATCCGACAAAGAACCATCACATTGATAACACTCCCCAAAGCCTTCGGGGAGTAACCTTATCGCACCAACAACAACAACCTGAAGGTTACATTACCGGATTCCTATCCGGAGAGACTATCCACATTTGAGTACCCACTTCTTGTTATAACTACAACTTTAGCAACCTACCCGTGGTAGGTATGCCTGTCGTAAGAGGCGACTAAAATACCAGATTCAAGGGGTTGTGTAGCGCAACCTTTTGAGGTTGGCAGCGCAATATACATATAGCTTCTCCAAACCCAATTGTCAACCTCACCTTCGAGCGGCGAATTCCGTTTCACTAACAGACGAGGCTCTGGCGACCCCAAGCTCCTCATGGAACTTGGGGTGGGGAGGGAGGAATGGCCTGAAGGTTTAATGTGGCCATATAAATCGTTCCCGATATGGTCGGGCTAGCACCCTAATTGAGCTGTGTTAACGGAGCGTATCGGATCTGGCAAAGGATCATCGCATCGATAACACTCCCCAAAACCTTCAGGGAGTAACCTTATCGCTACAGCAACAGCAACAACAGTGAGATATGAAAGTCATCATATGCATGGCTAGCCATAGTGTTGCACTTCACTACCCCTTGCCACATGCCTTTACTATTTCGAAGACTAGTTAACACCGTGGTGTGATGGTAGCGTGCTCCGCCTACCACACCGTATGCCCTGGGTTCACACCCCGGGCAAAGCAACATCAAAATTTTAGAAATAAGGTTTTTCAATTAGAAGACAATTTTTCTAAGCGGGGTCGCCCCTCGGCAGTGTTTGGCAAGCGCTCCGGGTGTATTTCTGCCATGAAAAGCTGTCAGTGAAAACTCATCTGCCTTGCAGATGCCGTTCGGAGTCGGCATAAAACATGTAGGTCCCGTCCGACCAATTTGTATGGAAAAGCAAGAGGAGCACGACGCAAATTGGAAGAGAAGCTCGGCCTTAGATCTCTTCGGAGGTTATCGCGCCTTACATTTATTTATTTTATTTTTTAGTTAACAACGTTGATATTAATATTATTTCGATGTCTTTTCTTTCTCTTTGTAGACATTGCGCGCACTAACTCTCTTCACCGCGGTATGTTTGCTGCAATCACCAGGACTTTATGCACTACCTCATGCACAGCAATTTCCCTCTGAGAATAAGCCAGTGGCGTTGCCACAGGAGCCATTGCCAGATGTGATGCCAATATTACATCAGCCACCAGTACCACAACCACAACCAACACCAGTGCAATCTGTATTGCCAATCAATGCAGCTCCTCTAGCCACGACAACTACGCCGGCACCAATTGAACCAGAGATACCAGAATATCGACGGCAATGTTTTTATGCTGATGAAGAGCTATGTGACAAGCCATTGCCCGCGTGGAGTCAATTAAATAGCGACCTTCACGGCCATTTAGGTATTTGCCATTGTCGAGCACATCCCAGTGTGGCTACGTCATGGTATTGCTGCAATGTTACACACATGTCAATGATATTATCGTGCAGCAACACTACAAATTGGACCAATTTACATATCCGAAATGTAACTCTACATGAATTGGATTTATCACATTCTCTCTATCAAACATTACAATCGCTTGCCATCACCGACGGCAACATAACAAAATTAGTGGGTGGATTTTCACGTTTCTCTGCCATTAAGTGCCTTAATGTTTCCAATAATAATTTATCGGAAATTACACAGCGTGGCTTAATTCCACCAAATTTGAAAGTATTAGATATATCGCAGAATAATTTAACGGGGATACCAAATTTTAATCAAAATCAGAATATAACAGTGGATGTGAGGTATGTATCTGTGTATGTCCTACATATAATGAGGAATCGAAAATAGTCGTGTTATAAACCTGATCTCATTACGAATACCTGATAGACTGGGTCTTGTGTCCATTTGAGCTCAAAAGTCATTTTCAAAAGGTTTTGTCTGCTAAAACAAAATTTGAAACAAATTTTGAAACGACCGCAGAGCTTAAAAGTACATTAGAAATAATTATAAAGTTTGCCCAGTCCAAAATAACAGCATATCACATATAATTAAAAAAAAAAAAACGAATATCAAATAACCAAGCTACGAATAACAAGCAAGGAAAGCTAAGTTCGGGTGTAACCGAACATTAAATACTCAGCTGAGAGCTTTGGAGACAAAATAAGGTAAAATCACCATGTAGGAAAATGAACCTAGGGTAACCCTGGAATGTGTTTGTATGGCATGGGTATCAAATGAAAGGTGTTAATCATGAACCAATAAACAGATCCCGCATTAAAAACCGAGAGAGCAAAAAATCATAGTTAGCCGTGAAATAAATTTTCTCGGCGTGACGTCACGACTGACAGTGTTCAGACTTTACTCCAATCGGAGTATTTTGCTTCGCTCTTACCTCCCACTACATTTTTCTATCTCAAAGGTTTATTTGAGTCTAGTTGAAAACTAAATAGTATTACTACCTAATATCTTTTGGTTGAAGTTTTTATTGTATACGTATGAAAAGCTGATAGTTTACAAGTGACGATTGGATGAAATGACATGAATTCTATGTTTGTGTCTTCAGACATGTTTGTTCACATTTTACTCACAGTTTTTATACTTTTTTCGTACGGAATGAGAAAATAAGAAGTAAAATGTAAGCCAAAAATGTGTTCGGGTGTGATCTGTAAATCCTGGCAAAATTTAACATACAGCATTTCTTGAAGTACGTTGAGTCAGTGAGTGCGATAACAGTCGCCAATTGGGGGACCAACCGAGGTAAAATCTTCCTCCAACTGTCTCTCCCAACTCAGTGCAGGTTTTCTCTTTCCTCTGTTTACAAGCTGCCGGAGCGTATTCGTTCATCCTCATAACATGCCTTAGCTAGCGAAGCCTTTGGATTTTCAATCGCTGCACTATCGTCATGTCTGCGTAAAGCTCATATAAGTCATCTTTATACCTCCTTCGACACTCGCCGTCGACTTCACGGATAGAACTATAAACCTTCCGGAGAACTTTTCTCTCGAATACTCCAAGAGCCATTTCATCTTCTCTCGACACCTTCCATGATTCCGAGCCATACATAAGAACAGGTATTTTGAGTGACTTATAGAGCGAGAATTTTGTTCGTCGAGAGAGGACTTTTCAATTTCCTAAAGAAACACTAGTTGGCAAGTTATTCTCCGTTTGATTTCTAGGCCAACATTGTTTTTGCTTTTAATGCTGCTTTCCAAATAAACGAAATCCTTCACAGTCTCGAATTTATATCCGTCAACAGTGACGTAGCTACAAAGGCCACAATGACAGCAAGTACTTCGTCTTGTCCAAATTTACTGCAAGACCCACTTTTTTGCTTCACTTTTTTTGAACAGCCCGGCGGGTATCCCGTCATTACTTGGCACCTTGTGATTTTTTAGCCGTGATATTGGATGCCGGGGAGTGTTTTTCATCATCGACGATCGGGGTATCGGGTTCGTCTTCCCACACACTCTGTACGTCAGTTAACAGGTCGCCATTATCGTTCCTACAGGAATCTGCCCCGGCCTTGAAACCTTATGTCATTAAAAGAGCATGAAATATGTATGGTAACCGAAAATAATAATAATTTTTCGCGATAAATATCCGGGGATATAGAATGTGGTGTGTTAATGGGAGCATTCATTGGTCATCCTACACGTTTTAGGCCGACTCCATGTGCACCTGATAAGGCAGATAACTTTTTTTGCTAAGAAACATTGTATGGCAAAAACACAATCCAAAGGTTTGCCAAGCCAACAAATCAATTTGATGTTAGTTGTTCGCCCGCTTTCAAAAAGGAAGAAAAAATATACTCCGAAAATTTAATTTTTACTCCGGCGTAGTCTTTGGTTAAGGTAACAGTTTTAAATACTCCGAACACTGGTAGCGAAATATGAGAGAAATGTAATAAATCGAAAAACTTCAAAAGCTCAACTTTTTTTTTTCAAATTCGATTACAAATACAACAATTCCGGAATGCGGGATCTTTGCTCATTCGATTATGGGTGTTAATGACTCTTTTAAAAGGGAGTGACCTTAGTTCTATAGGTGTACGCCTTTTCGAGATAACGCCATAAAGGTGGACCAGGGGTGACTCTAGATTGTGTTTGTACAATATGGGTATCAAATTAAAGGTATTAATGAGGGTCTTAAAAGGGAGTGGCCCTTAGTTGTATATGTGAAGGCGTTTTTGAGATATCGACCAAAATGTGGACCAGGGTGAGCCAGAACATCATCTGTCGGGTACTGCTAATTTATTTATATATGTTCGTGGTAACAGTATTCCTGCCAAGATTCCAAGGGCTTTTGATTTCGCCCTGCAGAACTTTTTCTACTTAATATGGTCGGTGTCACACCCATTTTACAAAGTTTTTTCTAAAGTTATATTTTGCTCAAAAAACCAATCCAACCACCATTTTTCAACCATTGTTTCGTATTTGGTATAGAATTATGGCATTTTTTAATTTTTCGAAATTTTCGATATCAAAAAAGGGGGCGTGGTCATTGTCGGATTTCGCCCATTTTTATTACTAAGATAAAGCGAGTTCAGATAAGTACATGAACTAAGTTTAGTAAATGATTCAGGTTCGATTCGAGCTCAAGGCCAGAACAATAATTTTTTTCTAATGATAATTATTGTTATTTTTTAATTTTTCTAAATTTGAAAAATTGTATTTTGTTTTTGGAATAGTAAGTAAAAAATTTTTCAGACAACCTGCCATAGCTGCGCAGATAGATCCATTTCGAAGGGTGCTAAGCCTTCATCATCAGTACGCTTTAGGCATGCTGCGCTAACCATTTAGCTATACAGCGGTGGTTTATTTGACTGGCAAATTTGCTACTTCTATTCCTTTTTACCAACTATATTTATTCAGTGTTGCGCCATCTGGTGCAAATCACTGATAATGCTGGATTTTTTGTTTATTGTCAATTACTTTGTTTGACATTCCCAAGTGCTCATGGTTTATTAACAATTGTTTTTGTTTTTATCGGCCTATTGATAAATGATTCAGGTTCGATTCGAGCTCAAGGCCAGAATAATAATTTTTTTCTAATGATAATTATTGTAATTTTTTAATTTTTCTAAATTTGAAAAATTGTATTTTGTTTTTGGAATAGTAAGTAGAAAATTTTTCAGACAACCTGCCATAGCTGCGCAGATAGATCCATTTCGAAGGGTGCTAAGCCTTCATCATCAGTACGCTTTAGGCATGCTGCGCTTGTAACGGTCTTTACTCACTTTGTTTGTTAAAACTTTGTTAATTTGTTGATTTTTGAAATATATAAAAAGAGATCAAATAGGCGTTACAAAATATGTTAATAAAAATTTGTAAAACGAAAATTATTCTACAAGATTTCTCGACTTAAGAAGTTCAGTTAAATAAAATATTTGTTAATAAAATAAAATATTTATTAAAGCAAATAATAAAATTGGTGACTATGCCAATAAATTGGTGACCCCGATAAAAAAGAACATTCCTAAGCAGTTTCAGCCAAGGAACGACCTTATTTTCTGGCAAAAAGTGCATACTTCAGCAGGATCCTAATTCAATGAATATTATCATTTATAATCCGTCCACTAGCATCAACAACTAATCGTTTTCTGCATTTACGCAAACGGATACAAATTCAAAAAACCTATTTGTACAGCAGCTAACCAGACCAATGGATAATTTTGCATACAAAAAATAGTTGCCGATTTCAAATACATACACCCCCTGCTTCACATAATCCATACGGCCTTATTGTGACGAGCATATGTTTTATGGTCAATATACATGGTAATGTACTACGCTAATTACATAACATTCTAAAGAAAGAAAGTCTGGTGATTGGACGAGCAATTCATAGCTGATCCACGATTGTGAACTCCGCATTTTCAACAAATGAATGTTTCAAGTTTTAATCAACTGCAAGTATAATAATTTATTTACATCCGCAAGTATCCTTCGTCGTGAATCCATCATCATATGTTCCTGACCTTATGTAAAATTTACAAATTGTAAGTGATTAATAGGTATATATACAATACTAGCACGACTATTTTAAGTAGAAGCTATTGGCTATTTAGAAACTATTTGTGATTGTTCTCTTTTTATTTTTTACGACTAATTTATGTCGATATTGCGAAGTCCGATTATAACTAGAAATAGGAGTTTAATTAATTTATATCAACCAGTTGTGTCTTTAGAACAAAATCAACAACCGGTCATATCTCTACAACAAAATCAACAACCGGTCATGTCTCTAGAGCAAGATCAGAATTCTTCGCTCCCTTCTCAAATTCAGCATTCAAATTCCTCAAGTTTGAAACTACCCCTTTTTTATAATAAATATCCTCACCAGTGGTTTATTTTAGCTGAGACTCAATTTCGTATTAAAAATATTACTAGCGAAATTTCCAAATATGAATATCTTATAGTATCGCTATCACAGGATATGACTGCAACGGTTTTTGATGTCATACAGGCTATTAATGATAATTGGAATAATTCGGCCTCGGCAGCATATTCTACACTGAAAGAAGCTCTCTTAGAAAGAAATTCTCTTAGTGAATCTCAACGCTTAGAGTCCCTCCTGGCAGATCTAGACATAGGTGATAGAAAACGATCGGAATTTTATCGCACACTTAAACAAACAGCGGGACAGTCAGACTCGATTTCAGACAAACTCATCATACAACTTTGGATTCGTAAATTACCAACACAAATACAAGTTTCACTTAAAACATTGCCTAATCCAGACATAAAGACATTATTAAACATGGCAGATTCAATCTATGAAATCATTCTGTCAAGTAGGCAAGGTCATGTGCAAGCAATATCTTCATCAACATCTGAGCAAAGTGACCACCTTAGTCGCTTAGAAAAAGAAATTCAAACATTAACAGATACTATACAAAAACTTAGTGTTCAGAAAAATTTTTCATTTCGTTCAAGGTCTAGGTCTCGATCTAAGTCGAAGCCAAGACAGTTATCATCATCAGGGTGTGACTTGTCTACTAGCATATGCCGACCTTACGTCCCTTCCACTGCTCGTAAGAAAATATTTAATTTAATTCATGATATTTCCCACCCTAGTATTAGATCAACTCGGAAGAAAGTCACTCGTTTATATTTTTGGCCTAAAATTAATAAAGATATAAATGAATGGTCTAAGCAATGTTTACAATGCCAAAAATGTAAAGTTGGCAGACACACGAAATCTCAGTTAGAAAAGATAGCGATACCCCCTGGTCGTTTCGAACATATACATATAGACTTGGTTGGACCTTTACCACCATCCAATGAGTACCGATACATTTTGTCAGTAATTGATCGTTTTTCAAGGTGGCCAGAAGCTTATCCTTTAAAGGACATTGAGGCTAAAACTGTTGCTCAGTGTTTGGTAAGGGAATATGTCTCTAGATTTGGTGTGCCAACTTTTATCACAACAGATCAAGGTTCTCAGTTTGAGTCCAAGTTGTTTCGCGAGCTCTGTAATTTTCTAGGTACTATAAGAACTAGGACATCACCCTACCATCCCCAAGCAAATGGGATGGTAGAGCGATTTCATAGGACTCTAAAGACTTCCATAAGATGTTCTAACGATTCTGTTAAATGAACAGAACAATTACCATTAATTTTGCTAGGTCTTAGAACCACGTTCAAAGAGGAAATTCGTGCTATTCCAGCTGAAATGCTCTATGGTGAGAATATTAAAGTTCCAGGAGCAATTTTTCCAACCAATCATGGCACCACAAATATTGATCCATTAAATTTTGTTAACAAAATTCGTGATTATTTTGAAAATATTCGTTCCGAGGAAAAAGAACCTATTAAAATTACGTCGTATGTTCCTACTGATTTGAAGTCCTGCTCACACGTTTTTATTAGAATAGACAGGACGAAGAAAGGATTGGAACCACCATATGAAGGTCCATTTCCTATGATTAGACGCTTTCGAAAAACATTCTTGGTGCGGAAAAACAATAGTAATATAAATATTTCAATCGATAGGCTAAAGCCAGCTTATATTTTTTCGGAAAACAAAAAGAAGGTGGTAGATTTCAATTTATAAAATTTTCACAATAATTTTTTTTTTTTGTTTTAGGGAGGGGGTAATGTAACGGTCTTTACTCACTTTGTTTGTTAAAACTTTGTTAATTTGTTGATTTTTGAAAAACATAAAAAGAGATCAAATAGGCGTTACAAAATATGTTAATACAAATTTGTAAAACGAAAATTATTCTACAAGATTTCTCGACTTAAGAAGTTCAGTTAAATAAAATATTTGTTAATAAAATAAAATATTTATTAAAGCAAATAATAAAATTGGTGACTATGCCAATACGCTAACCATTTAGCTATACAGCGGCGGTTTGTTTGACTGGCAAATTTGCTACTTCTATTCCTTTTTACCAACTATATTTTCTACTTACTATTCCAAAAACAAAATACAATTTTTCAAATTTAGAAAAATTAAAAAATAACAATAATTATCATTAGAAAAAAATTATTGTTCTGGCCTTGAGCTCGAATCGAACCTGAATCATTTATCAATAGGCCGATAAAAACAAAAACAATTGTTAAGTTTAGTAAAGATATATCGATTTTTGCTCAAGTTATCGTGTTAACGGCCGAGCGGAAGGACAGACGGTCGACTGTGTATAAAAACTGGGCGTGGCGTCATACCGATTTCGCGCATTTTCACAGAAAACAGTTATAGTCATAGAAGCTATGCCCTTACCAAATTTCACAAGGATAGGTAAATTTTTGTTCGACTTATGGCATTAAAAGTATTGTAGACAAATTAAATGAAAAAGGGCGGAGCCATACCCATTTTGAAATTTTCATTTATTTTTGTATTTTGTTGCACCATATCATTGCTGGATGACTTGACTTTTAAAAATTTGTTTTTTTAAAAATGGGCGCGTTCTTCATCCGATTTTGCTAATTTTTATTTAGCATATATAGTAATAGTAGTAACGTTCCTGCCAAATTTCATCATGATATCTTCAACGACTCACATTCAAAACTTTTAAATTACCTTTTAAAAGTGGGCGGTGCCACGCCCATTGTCCAAAATTTTACTAATTTTCTATTCTGCGTCATAAGGTCAACCCACCTATCAAGTTTCATCGCTTTATCCGTCTTTGCTAATGAATTATCGCATTTTTTCGATTTTTCGAAAATTTCGATACCGAAAAAGTGGGCGTGGTTATTGTCCGATATCGTTCATTTTAAATAGCGATCTGAGATGAGCGCCCAGGAACCTACATACCAAATTTCATCAAGATACCTCAAAATTTACTCAAGTTATCGTGTTAACGGACAGACGGACGGACGGACGGACGGATATGGCTAAATGAATTTCTTTTTTCGCCCAGATCATTTTGGTATATAGAAGTCTATATCTATCTCGATTAGTTTATGCCGTTACGGGGTACCGTTATGCGAACAATGTTAATATACTCTGTGAGCTCTGCTCAGCTGAGTATAAAAACGAATATCAAATAACAAGTTACGAATAAAAAAGTTATTTGGCGGTACGGACCTAAAAACATGACAACTTACGAATACCTGAATCTGTCTCGCAAAGATTGTTAACCGGGCAAATCTTGTAAACTCTAATTGAAAATCGTTTTATATGAGTTAAGCTGGGATTGCCCTTATTGCTTTAAAGGCATGTATGAAAACATTTATTTGATAATTTGGGAAAAATTTAAACAACGTGACATCAGGATAGACATGAGCATAAATAAGTTGAAAATCGTCTGTTTATACAGTTTTCATTGTTACGTGACATTTGCAAGTTTGAGCTGCCATAATAATTTTAAGGTTTGTCCTCGAAAACCTTTTGTATGTGGCCGGGGACTACAAGACCCTGCCCACTCCCAAATTAGGGACATAAATCTGCGCATCAAACAGCTTGTGGATAAACACAACAGGGCGACTTTGGCGATAAAGTGCTATTGGATGAGAAGAGCGCTTTCTGCCGGCAATACGTTATGTATTCCCCGACAAAATTGACAAATCCAGATGGCAGGCCAATACATAGACGAGCAATAAGCATAAACACAGTGCGTCTGCGATTACCATCACCGCCAAAGAGGTTGAAGAAGCCAGAACTTTCTAAACCATCTAAAGCAATAGGCACGGGCGGAATTGCCATTTCCGTGCTTAAAAACATTGGCAATGAGGAATTTAGTTACCTGGCGCTTTATCGTCGTCCCTGAAAAATGGAATATGGTGAGGGTCGTGCCCCAACTAAAGCTCATATCTATCGATATCTCCTATTGGCAGTAGAAAAGAAGAATTAAAGAAGGTTCAGGGTGGTGCCCTATTCACACTTTTATTTTATTCTGTATGCTGTAAATTTAACAACTATCTGCTCGTCTTTCCAGTTTGTTGGCGTTGTGCAACTTTTCACTATCACCGACCAAATCCTAGGGGAAATTATTCAAGACGTGGACGCGGCAAATATCGATAGTATATTGGCCATCTGGCGGCCGCCGTGGTGTGATGGTAGCAACATTAAAAAAATTTTAGAAATAAGGTTTTTCAATTAGAAGAAAATTTTTCTAAGCGGGGTCGCCCCTCGGCAGTGTTTGGCAAGCGCTCCGAGTGTATTTCTGCCATGAAAAGCTCTCAGTGAAAATTCATCTGCCTTGCAGATGCCGTTCGGAGTCGGCATAAAACATGTAGGTCCCTTCCGGCCAATTTGTAGGGAAAATCAAGAGGAGCACGACGCAAGTTGGAAGAGAAGCTCGGCCTTAGATCTCTTCGGAGGTTATCGCGCCTTACATTTTTATTTTTTATTTTATATTGGCCATCTATATGGATGGTATTACGCTACCGACTGTACAGCACACAAAAAATATTGGGTGTGACGTTCGGTGATGACATGCATTTGGGCGAACATGTATGTAGCTGCAGTTGTGCCTAAGCTTCAGAGTCGTAACAAAATCTTCACGTTGCTCGTTGACGGTACATAGGTACCCATAAAGTAATTGGCCAGCCGCTTGTGTGCTACGCGTCTCCGATATAGGCCTGTGATGATAAAGGAGGGAAATGAAATGCTGAACAAACAGTTTCTGTTAAATATTTAGAAATCTGGGAATCCTAACAGAAATCTGACTGAAACGTCTTCGCCTCCCAGCGGCATAAGGATTCATCCAAAGCCCTCCGGCGCATAATACCTCATAATTTGAGCCTGAGTCGAATACCCGAAGCTAACAGTGGAAGAAAAATGGCTCCACAGGGAGACGCGCTTCACTCTGGGACAATTCGATCTGGATACTATGATATGTTATGCTCTAACTTATCCAGAATGATAACACACTATTCTGCCGTTCATAGCGAACCGCCTGGTCCATGAGGACCTCATGTAGACTGATTGAGTCCATAGTGATACCAGGAGTTTGTTAAACGACCAAACTAAAAATCTCTATCAAAAATCAGGACCCATGTTATAATATAACTCCGTACTCTTTGAAAATACTAAAGGCTTTCTAGGACCTATGTTACTTGCTGCTTCTAGATCTGATAGCCGCATCACTCCTAATACCTGGAGTCTTAGCCTGGCAAGCGAAGGGCACGAGCACTAAACGTGCTCGCACGTTTCCCCTCCAACCTGCACTTCTTACATCTGCTATCTATGACAAAGCCTAATTTGAAGGCATGTGACGCCAGAAGGCAGTGTCCAGTCAGAATGCCCCTCATGAGTTTACAGCCCTCTCTCTTTAATTATAGAAGTAACTATGTTAGTCTAAGGTTGTAAAATCTACACATGATACTCGACACTTTGCAGCTCCGAGTTTGGGTGCACGCCTTTCCCGCTTGGTTGATCATGTGCACTTCTTCCTTTCTCTTAATTTCGCCTAATCTAATTGGGATGTCTACGGAGCAAACCTTTTTAGCTAGTTCATCCGCTTTTGCATTCCCATCTCTTCCTATATGCACTGGGAGCCAGTATTGCTGCGAGAAACCCTCGGTTCTGCAACCGGTACGAGGAGGAAGAAGCGTCGAATGGCAGAATGAAGAGGGTACGTTCGGCGGAAGGCGACAAGCCTGCTTCCAAGAGGCAGAAAGGACCCAGTCCTAGAGCCACGAGGCAGGGCAGTCGCATAGACAAAACAAGTAGGCCCAAAGCTGTAAGACAGATGGGCTCCAATAGCGAGGTAGCAACTACCTCGAAAGCTGCGAGTCAGAGGGAAGTTCCAATTACGGAAGTAGGAGATAAGCCAAAGGGAGATAACGCTAAGACTCCGGCTTTCTCGGAGGCGCTAAAGGGAGTTAACGCTAAGACTCCGGCGTTCTCGGAGGTTCCAAAGGGAGATAACACTAAGACTCCTGCTTTTCCCGAGAATATGAGTGATGTGGCAAAGCAGTCACTGACTGTGGCGCTGGTTGATCGTAGCAGTCCTTTCGGACAAATGACTACTGAAAGGTGGAGATCTGTCAAAAGGGAGCTTATTAGATTAATGCTTAAGATGATGCGGGAACAACCAAGTAAGCCCCTTCCAACCTTTGATTCGGGGGGATGGTATAATGGTGTGAAGATGATAGCGTGCGACAACATCGCGAGCTTGCGGTGGCTGGAGGAAGTGGTTCCAAACCTCCAAAGGCAAGGTACGAACGCGCGGTTTGAGGTGGTGGATAAAGCGCAAATCCCCACGGTATCAAAAGTTAAGGTATGGATACCATGCGTGATGAAGTCGGAGGATACACTGCGACTTCTGCAGAATCAGAATCCTAACATACCGACACAGGATTGGAAGGTACTTACTGTATCTCGGCCTACCGAGGATGGTCAATTCTACATCTTCCAAATAAACAAGCAGGCGGAGGATATTTTGTACACGTATCTTGGCAAAATGTCCTTTGGCACTGGCAAAATTTACATGCGACTCTGGAAAAGAAGTCCCGAGGATAAAAACCCTAACACGCTAGAGGTGGGCGAAGTCGAAAAGGACCTCAAAAGCCTAAGGGAAAAAAGACAGGCGGAGGTCCCGACGTCACCACGAACACTAGAAGAGGACCAACCGCTAAATGGTGCTGTGACTCGCACAGAAGAACACCCGGCACAACAGTCACGAGAGGCTGAAGGGGGCCTCGAATACTCTAAACTAAAAGGGCTAGGGGAGGACGACGACGTCAAGGCGAAGGTGCTGGAGGGGGACAAACAGCCCAATGGTGCTGCGAGTCCTACAGATAAACCTCCAACACAGTAAAGTGGCGTCGAGTGAACTCCTCCTAACCCTTGAGGAGGGTTCGTGTAGCTTTTCTACCAAAGGCGGGGAAGATCGGTCACGTGCATCCCAAAGGCTATATACCCATTAGCTTAACATCATTTCTGCTCAAAACCTTTGAGAGACTGATAGATGTGTACATAAAGTCCAACGTGGATGAAAAGCTGCTCTCCACAACACAGCATGCGTACACCAAAGGCAAGTCGGTAGACACCGCATTGCATAGGGTGGTAATAAGCATAGAGAAATCCCTGTAATATAAGGAGTATACTCTAGGAGTCTTCTTGGACATTGCCGGGGCTTTCAATAATGTTGCAAAATGGGCGATTATGGATGGTCTTAATTACATTAAAGTACACCCTGCCTTAATCAGATGGATCGGCTGCATGTTAAATTGCAGAAAGATTACATCACAATGGGGAATGTACGAGGCCACGAAATCAGTGGACAGGGGCACGCCGCAGGGAGGGGTGCTATCACCTCTGCTGTGGACGCTGGTCATCAACCAACTGCTCAGGCAATTCGATGAGGAACCCGTAAAACTTACGGCTTACGCAGATGACGTTGCAATTGTCATAAGTCGAAAGTGCCTTCCAACGATTAGTTCTTTGATGGATCGGGCGCTTCGGGATATTCATACCTGGGCATCTAATGTCGGGTTGAAAGTCAATGCGGAGAAGACGGATATGGTCTTGTTTACAAAGAGGTACAAGGTCCCAAATTGAACCAGGCCTAAGTTAGGAGGGGTGACTTTACAGGAGAAACCTTGCACAAAATATCTATCATCCTAGACAGTAAGCTGTCATGGAAGCTCAACGTGGAGGAGAGGATCAAGAAGGCCTCTCTATGCATGTAAAATAATGCTGGGGTGTGCGTGGGGTATATCGCCCTCTCTTTCTCATTGGGTTTTTACAGCGATTTTAAGCCCTATTCTATACTATGGAGTTCTTGTTTGGTGGAAAGCCACACAAAAAACAACATACTTCAAAAAATTAGAGGGGGTATGCAGACTATCGATGCTTAGCATTATGGGAGCCCTGAAAACAACCCCGACGGCTGCACTGTATGCCATTCTGCACATCCCACCTGTAGACCTGGTAGCAAAGAACAAAGCGTTAACGACCGCAACCAGGCTCGATGCTTTGGGGCAGCTGGAGCGCCGAGCATATGGCCATAGTAGTATAACGTCATCAATCGTACAGGACGAACAGACTACATGATTCCCTATCTGCGCTTCGAGGGAGATCTTAAGGCCACAATAGAGGTGGACGGTTGGGGCAAGGGTGCGCAAATGGCGGACGAGGCGATACACGTGTACACCGATGGTTCCAAAGTAGTGGAAGGAGTAGGGTCTGCGGTATACTGCGCTGATCCGGAATTAAACAGATCCTACAGGCTGCCGGATTACTGTAGCGTTTTCCAAGCGGAAATATTAGCCGTAACCAAAGCAGTAGAAACCCTGGAAGAGAATAGTTTAAGCTGCAACCGTGTTAACTTTTATATTGACAGTCAAGCAGCAATTAAGGCAGTAATCTCGCATTGCACAGCATCTAAATGCGTGTTAGAGTGTAAGCAGTCTCTGAAGAGAATCGCGACAGGGATAAGCATACATCTATATTGGGTCCCAGGGCATATGGGAATAGACGGGAATGAAAAAGCGGACGAACTAGCTAAAAAGGGCGCATCCCTTGAAGCTTGCTCCGTAGACGTCCCAATTAGATTGGGCGAGATTAAGCGAAGGCGAGAGGTGCACATGATCGACCAAGCCGGAAAGGCGTGCGTTCAAGCGCGGGGCTGTAAAGTGTCGAAGATTATGTGTAGGTCTTACAACCTTAGACTAACACAGTTGCTTCTATCATTAAAAAGAGAGGAATGTAGACTCATGACAGGTATTCTGACTGGACACTGCCTTCTGGCGTCACATGCCTTTAAATTAGGCTTGGTCAGTGATAGCAGATGTAGGAAGTGCGGGTTGGAGGAGGAAACGATCGAGCACGTTCTGTGCTCGTGCCCTGCACTTGCCAGGCTAAGACACCAGCTATTAGAAGTGATACAGCTGCCAGATCTAGAAGCGGCAAGTGGCTTAAGTCCTCGGAAGCTTCTAGTATTTGCCAAGAGGACGGAGTTATTTTATAACATAGGTCCTGGTTTTTGAAAGGGTTTTTCAGTTTGGTCTTTAAAACAAACTTCTGGTAACACTACGGACTCAATCAGTCTATGTGAGGTCCTCATGGACCGGCCAGTTCAACCTACCTACCTTGGATCCACGGATTACTGTAGCGTTGATCAGTGCACTTCTCCCTTTCTCTTAATTTCGCCTAATCTAATTGGGATGTCTACGGAGCAAACCTTTTTAGCTAGTTCATCCGCTTTTCCATTCCCATCTCTTCCTATATGCACTGGGACCCAGTATAGATGTATGCTTCTCCTTGTTCCGATTCTTTCTAGCGATTTATTACACTCTAACACACTTTTAGATGCTGTGCTAAGGGAGATTATTGCCTTAATTGCTGCTTGGTTGTCAATATAAAAGTTGACGCGGCTGCAAATTAAGCTGTTTTCTTCCGTTGTTTCTACTCTTTGGTTACGAGTACTACTTGAAAAACGCTACAGTGATCTAGCAGCTTGTACGATCTGTTTATTTCCGGATTAGCACAGTATATCGCAGACTCTACTGATTCCACTACTTTGGAACCATCGGTGAACACGTGTATCGCCTCGTCTGCCATTTGGGCACCCTTGCGCCAACCATTCACCTCAATCGTGGCTCTAAGAGCCCTTCCACAGCAGAGGTGATAACGCCCCGCCCTGCGGCGTGCCCCTGTCCACTGAATTCATGGGCTCACACAAACCCTATTGTGAAGTAATCTTCCTGCAATTTAACATGCAGCCGATCCATCAGGTTATGGCTGGATGAACTTCAATATAGTTAAGACTATTCATAATCGCCCGTTTAGAGGCATTGTCAAAATCCCCGGCAATGTTTTTTAAGAAGTTTCTTATCAAAACTCCTTATCCATAGAAACTAAACCAGGTTTATATTGTAACGAATTCACTTGCAAATCCTCTTATTTGCAATCCTCTGCTAAGTTCGAATCACTAAACTGTTGAATAAATAACTCCAATATTGAATGATGGAAAAATGGCTTTTATTAAAGTACTTCACAATAACACTTATACTTTGCTACTCGCTGGCTTAATAACCAAACTGATTAATAACTCAAATGAAACTCTAATATTGGCCGCCAGATCGCGTGCTTAATCAATAACTGATTGATTGCTCAACTCAAACTGAATTACTTCTTACTCGCCTGCCCCGCTTTTATAGTTTACGCTGCATACTTCTAGGCTCTTCGATTTCCAGAACGTACTAGTTAATTTCGGCTACAAAATCGCCAGCCACAACTACGTGCACAAATTATTGCCCTCTCTTGTGACAACTCAGATAAGATATATGCATGTGTTTGTCATTGCCGCTCCGATGCTCGTATACGTACATATGTGTAGACGCAATTATTTATTCGTTTATGTAGATACATAATGATTGAATTATTGATGTGAATGTTTGTAGTTTACAGTCTCTCGAGTACACATAGGCGTATTTTTTTTTTTTTTTTTTTTTACGAGGAGGAAGCATCGAAAGCCTCATAGTCAGTGTGGGACTTTAACCGCACTAAACCTCCTACCGTCTGAGTACCATTTACCCCCCGGTACTACCGTCAAGTATTCCGTCGGGAGGTAGGTTGAGCACTAAGCTCTACGTCTGTAGGGGTCACGTTGCTGTACTTAGATAGTGCCGCGGTATGGTTAACGCTGGGACTGACACGCCCTGCTTACTACCTGAATGTGCTTGACGCATACCACTTCTACGAATATTTGCAAGCCTACCTTAAACACTGTGCATATAGTGCTTGTGGCATGCTTGTGCGTTCGACTACTTGTATTGTAGGGTTTTGTTTTTTACATATGTATATATGTGTAAATAAATTATATATGTATAAATAGAAATTTTTTTTTTTTTTTTGAATTTTTTTTGTGTTTTTTTTTTGTTTTTTTTTTTGTTTTTTTTTTTCAATAGGTTTTTCCGTTTTTCATTTCATTTTTTTTTTTTTTTTTGTTTTTTTTTTTTTTTTGTTTTTTTTTCCACAATACGTAACGGGGCTTTCCTCGTACTTCCACCGGTTGGAGAGGTCTTCTCTCCAATCCGAGTATAACCTCTGATTACATGTGAGACTACATGTGAGACGTTTACCCTCATACTCGTTGTTTCTACGGTTGGAGAGGCCTTGTCTCCAATCCGTAGGTTTGTCGTTGCGTGTATGTTGACTGCTTTTGGTCGCACGGTTGAAGAGGCCGTGTCTCCAATCCGTGCTTTATTCCTTCACCTGGGGCAGTATTCGAACGGTTGAAGAGGCCTTGTCTCCAATCCGTCGCCTGGTTTGCTATTACATTTACCTACATATATCAGTATTTTCTTATTTTATCATTCTCACGCCGCTAATTGTACGGAGGCCTTGCATTCAATACGTGCTCAGCTCGATCCCCTCCACCTTAGCAATTTGTTATCCACCCACACAACTCGACTGTTCAATGTTCGCTGCTGCGCCGTAGCTTTCAAGACTTCGTAGACACTTCATTATTTCCGCTATTACATCGCACGCCGCTGACCATTTTACCTTGCTTTGTAGCATGCATCCAACAATTGTTTCAGGAGTGTAATCCTCTCCAAATATTCTGCACAGTTTGCATCTCGAGCTATAGAACCTAGGACACTCGAAAAATACATGGTAAACATCTTCTACTGTATCGCCACCGCAGTGATCGCATATGTTGTTAGGCTCGTGATTGAATCGGTGCAAATATTCCTTAAAGCATCCGTGACCACTCAGAAACTGTGTGAGGTAGAAATCCACCTCGCCTTGCTTTCTAGATATCCATATATTAATATCTGGGATACATCGGTGTGTCCAACGACCATTTGTTGAGGCATTCCACCTGAGCTGCCAGTTCTGCACGCTTCGCTCTCGTGCTCCGTTACTTGAGCTTTGATCCCGATAAATCGTCGCTGCTTCTTTTGCTAATATGTCTATAGGACACATTCCTGCGATGATTAGTGCTGTGTCGTCAGAGACAGTTTTAAAGGCGCTACAGACGCGTAGTGCACACAGGCGGTAAGTCGACTTTACCCCGCGGAAGTATGATTTATACTCCGTGGCCTGATGCCAAACAGGAGCCCCGTAAAGTATTTGGCTTTTTACAACGCCAGCCAGAAGTTGACGCCATCGTTGCTTTGGCCCTCTTGCATTTTTCATTATCCTAGATAATGCTGCTACGGTTTTTGCTACCTTTCCATTGGCATACTCTAAGTGGGATTTGAATGACAACCTCCTGTCTATCACAACCCCCAAGTATTTTATTGCAGGCAGCGTGTCGATGTCATGGCGGCCGATTCTTATAGTGACCTGCTCCACCCTTTTCCTACTTGATATGAGTACAGCCTCTGTTTTTTGTTTCGCCAGCTGCAGTCCATTTTTCGTAAGCCACGATTGAACCATCGCTATGCTTGTATTAGATTTGGCGCATATTTCGCCTAGGTGCTTGGCGGTGATTACCAATGCGATATCGTCCGCGAAGCCGATAATTTTCACCCCATTGGGTACCTTGAGTCGAAATACTCCGTCGTACATAATATTCCAAAGCAGTGGACCGAGCACGGATCCTTGAGGAACACCTCCTGTGACGTGAAGCTTTTCTACTCCAGCAGCCGTTTCATATTCCAGCACTCTACCCTCAAAGTAGCTGCGTATGATCCTACGCAGGTAAAGGGATATGCCTATCTGCTCCAGCGTGTAGAATTTTTGCCCAATTGGCAGTGTTGAAGGCATTTTTTACATCTAAAGTAACGATAAGGCAATATTCCTTAGAGCCTTCGAGCCATCGGGTGCCACTTATGGCTTCTTGGGCCACTTCCTTCGCTATGTTCACAGCTTGGATGGTGGATCTTCCTTTTCTAAACCCAAACTGGTTATCGGCAATACCACCCACATCTTCAATTTCTTTTTCGAGTCGATTATAGAGGACTCGCTCAAGAACCTTACCGGCGGAGTCGAGCAGGCAAATGGGCCTGTAGCTAGATGGTTCCGCCGTATTTTTACCAAACTTTGGCAGCAGGACCAGCTTTTGTCGTTTCCATATTGTAGGAAATCAGCCAAGCATGCATTAAATAGTTCCGCAAATGTTGGCGTGTTATAAGTGAGAGCTAGTTTGAGTGCTCTGTTTGGTACCCCGTCTGGGCCAGGAGACTTGCGGTCTTGCAGTCTATTCACCGCTTGAAGGACCTCGACGACGGTAACCTCGTCAAATGAGTATAGTACGGCGCCTGATGTGGGAGACACTAGCTCCCTTTGCGTGGGAAATAAAGTATCTACCACGTTTCTGAGAAAAGACGGGCATGTTGGCATCGCCTCTCCTTTGTGTTTCAATTTCTTAAAAACCAATTTATAAGCTGTGCCCCAAGGGTCATTCTCGACGTCATCGCAAAGCTTGAGAAAGCATTCGCGCTTACTATCTTTTATTGCTCGCTTAAGTGCGAGTCGCGTTCTTTTGTAGGTAGCTCTGCACTCTAGAAATTCCGGTCTCCCTCTGGCTCGTTGATAGTGCCTCCTAGCCTGAATACACTCTCTCCTTAGGGAGTGTATGCGCTCGTTCCACCAAAATGTGGAACAATGTTGTTTGCGCTTGGTCTTTCTAGCCATTGACGCATCGCATGCTGCTCTAATATCCGCCATTAATTTATTCGCCATTTCGTTAGCACTTCCTCTATGTTCGACTGTTGTCAACATTAGCTTGAATATGTCGGGGTCAAAAGTATTGATATTCCAACCTCTGTTTTTTAGGGGTGGCTGTATAGTGGGCCGCCCTCCCCCCTCGAGGTTGATGTCCACCACAATCGCTGAGTGATCGCTTTGGGTATAGCAATCACTGATTTTCCACTCAGCAAACCTGTAGAGATTGGCGCTGACAAACGTTATGTCGATTACGAAGCCGAACCCATTTCTTAAGAAGGTGTTTTGCCCACCCACGTTAAGGAGCGCTACATCAAGGCATGCAAATGCTTCGAGCAGAGCCCTCCCTTTGGGAGATGTTCTCTGTGAGCCCCACTCTATAGCCCATGCATTAAAGTCTCCCGCGATGACGAAACGCTCCCGCAACGTCGCATCCATGGCTATTTTCCCGACGATTTCTTCGAACGCGTCCAGCGGCGTACTAGGTGGTATATAGCAACTGTAAACGTAAATGCCATCAATCTTACCGCATACGAATCCTCGTTCCTTAAGTATTATATAGGCGTATAAGTAAATGTATCTGTGTGTGACATCTCTTTCGGCTGCCTTATATATGTGTATACATGATTTGATTATTGACGTAAATACTGCTTGGCATGGCCTTAGCATCGCCTTAGTGATGGTATAGCTTAGTGATGCTAATAGTGACACTGCCCTCCACCTAAGTCTGATCGTCCCGATCAGACAAATCTCCCGATCTAACTACCGCTAGCAAATCCAAATGTACCACTCTTCTAATCCGGGGTTTCTCAGTGGTCTGTATGCGGTAGATGGTATCACTGATCTTCTTCACAACTTTGTACGGGCCTTCCCAACTGCACCGAAATTTGGCTGGAACACCTTTCCGCCGGTGAGGGTTGTTTAGCATTATCAAATCCTCCGCCAAGAAACCTTCCGAATTAAAGTTCTCGTCATGCCAGTTTTTCATCTTACTACTCGTTACCCTGGGCCGTTCCTTCACACTCTGTTTTTTGGTCAATGAAACTCTTCGTAGAGCTTGCGCTGGACGGATTTGCTTTGCATAATCGGTATCGTTCCCACATTTCACAACAGTAGTGCGCTCCGGCTTGAAACTACCCTCGCATTCTTTCTCGGAAATTCGTTGCTTTGTTTTCCTGCGTCTTTTAGGTTTTGTCAATGCCAGTGTTTCTCTCGCAGGTACTTTTGATTTTGATTTATTTGGCCCATTCGATCTATCAACCTTTGCCTTTGACTTTCGTGGTCTTTGTCGAGTCTTTTCCACCAGTACCCGATTACTGCTGAACCCTTTTTCCAAACTAAAGTTAAGTGGTATGTCCTGGTTCTTATAGCGCATAATTTTTCTCTGCATATCGATCCTGACGTCATGGTCAACCAAGAAGTCCACTCCCAATATGACTTCATCAACGATCTCCGCCACAACGAATTTGTGTAAAACCATGACTTTTCCAATTAATACCTCACATACCACTTCGCCTTGGACTTGATTATATTCGCCTGTGACCGTACGCAACCTTGCTCCAGGTAATGACTTTACTCTCCTCTAAACCAAATCAGATCGAATCAAGGAATGAGATGCCCCCGTATCTACAGTCAGTACACGCTCTTTACCATCCACATTCCCTCTGATGTTAAGACTGCTTTATTTCCTTCCCATCTGCGACACAGATATAACAGGACATTCAACAGCCGGGGCAAGTTTTCGTTCTTTACATTCGACACGCTCTTGCTCATTTCCGCCAGCTTTGCGTTTACGGCCACCCACATTGTTGGAACTATTAGGACCAAGATCGCAATGACGTGCAATGTGACCTGGGTTGCCGCACCTGAAACATTTAATAACTCCGGCATTCTTCTGTTGAGATCCCTTCAGTGCTTCCCAAATTGTGTCTACCCACTCTGGCCTTTCTACTTCCATACGGCGTGCTTTGAAAACTGGCTTACACAGAAGTGACGCTGTTTCCTGAATCAGAGCTTGCGACACCGTTTCTGCGAATGTTGGCTTTGGGTTTGCGTATGTAGCTCGCTTTGTTTCAATGTCCCGTATGCCATTTATAAAGCTCTGAATCTTCACTCTTTCGTGTATTCCACAGGTGCATCTGTTTTCTATGCTCGCTTCCATAACGTCGTTCTACAGCAGCCATCAATGCTTCATAATTGTTCCGCTCTCCTTCGGGAACCGTCTGTAGAATTTCCGCTGCTGGCCCCTTCAATGCCACGAACAGTGCAGCAACTTTATCTTCCGCATTCCAGTTGTTCACTGCTGCGGTCTTCTCAAACTGTAGCTTAAACACCTGGAAAGGAACAGAACCGTCAAAGGATGGTGTTTTTACCTTTGTATTGCTTGCTGAAACAGCTGGGCGGTTTAATTGCAACTCTTGTATACGACCTCTCAAAGCATCCACCTCGGCTTCGATTTTTTCCTCAAACTGCGTTATTTTCTCGTCCATACGTGCTTCGAGTTTTGATGATATACGCGCCTCTTGCGCTTCGAATTGTACTGTCATGCGTGCCTCTGGTTCTTTCAGTTGTGTCTCCATCTTTGATGTAATCTGTGTCGACATTTCTGCCATACGCGTTTCTTGTGCTTCAATCTTCGATGTAATCTGTGTCGACATTTCTGACATACGCGTTTCTTGTGCTTCCATCTTGGATGTTATGCATGTCTCCTGCGATTCCAGCTGAGATGACATGTTGGTGGATATTTGTGATGACATTTCTGTTATTTGTGCCGATATTGCAGCCAACATCATGTTCAGGTCTGTATTCGCCATTGTCTGCGGTGTTTCATTTTTCTCTTCAATTTTTGCTGTTGTCTCGTCCTCATCAGGATAAAAGACATACTCGTCCACATCAATTCCTTCTGCTTCCATTGCCTCTCGTAGCCGTGCCTGAAGTTCGAGTTTAACGCCGCTTGTATTCAATCCACGGCTCTCCAACTCCTTCTTTAGTTGCTGGATCTTCAATTCACTGAACTTTTCCATGTCCTTGTTGTCCTCTGGAATTTATTCAACAATTCCTCTTCTGACACCAATTGTAACGAATTCACTTGCAAATCCTCTTATTTGCAATCCTCTGCTAAGTTCGAATCACTAAACTGTTGAATAAATAACTCCAATATTGAATGATGGAAAAATGGCCTTTATTAAAGTACTTCACAATAACACTTATACTTTGCTACTCGCTGGCTTAATAACCAAACTGATTAATAACTCAAATGAAACTCTACTATTGGCCGCCAGATCGCGTGCTTAATCAATAACTGATTGATTGCTCAACTCATACTGAATTACTTCTTACTCGCCTGCCCCGCTTTTATAGTTTACGCTGCATACTTCTAGGCTCTTCGATTTCCAGAACGCACTAGTTAATTTCGGCTACAAATCGCCAGCCACAACTACGTGCACAAATTATTGCCCTCTCTTGTGACAACTCAGATAAGATATATGCATGTGTTTGTGCATTGCCGCTCCGATGCTCGTATACGTACATATGTGTAGACGCAATTATTTATTCGTTTATGTAGATACATAATGATTGAATTATTGATGTGAATGTTTGTAGTTTACAGTCTCTCGAGTACACATAGGCGTATAAGTAAATGCATCTGTGTGTGACATCTCTTTCGGCTGCCTTATATATGTGTATACATGATTTGATTATTGACGTAAATACTGCTTGGCATGGCCTTAGCATCGCCTTAGTGATGGTATAGCTTAGTGATGCTAATATCCGTGACAATATAATCTCTTTTAAGTTTTACATCTTTTATGGATAAGTAGAAAAATTTAAATTATATTTTACAGCGGCAACAACAATATGCTGTGCTTTGATATATACAATTCGATCTTTCGAGACTCGCTTTTATTTGTTAATCAGGAAAACTCGTTTTGTTTACAAAATTTCACATTTCGTTGGTTCAATTCAACCGATTTAATATCCATTAAGGAGCTAGTCAAGTGGCGTCCGCTTAATACAGATTGTCCAGTCATACCGGGTTATGGCAATTGTACGTGCAAAAAGGAGCATATGGTGACCACAGTAACGGTAAGTTTTTGAAAATTTAAATATTAATTATTAATATATATTAATTTAAATAAGTTTTAATTTTATAGAAACAAAAAATCTGTGTCTGTATTAGAGGTTTATGCCGATCACTTTATCGGCGGCGGCGGCGTAGGCTCTATTATATACCGGCGGCGGCGGGGTGGGCGGCGCGCGGGCGTACGCAGGTGTTCTTACTTTAAAAAGCTTGATTTTTCTGTTTAAAAAAATAATATTTAGGAGATGCTTTGTTTTTATGTATTTAAGGAAAGCTTTGGCCATTTCGGAAAGATCCGGGGTTTTTGCCTCAAAACTCGCAGATCGTTCAAAAATGTTCAGGAGTATCTCCTTGCGGAGGGATTGTCCCTCTTTCACTTACTCCAGAGACGTCACTTTCCTAGAAGCTCTAGGTGTAGCTCCGAAGACTTTCTAACTGATGTTTTTGTCGCGCTATGTTGCCGAGCTACACCAGAGAAACACCTTGAAACGGTAGGAAGTGACTATTCGGCCAAGGATGCCGCCCTCGGTCTAAGTGGATGCCATTGCGAAACTCATGGGTGAAAATCGTATAATCCTCGACGCATCACATAATTAAATTACCAAGGACCCTGGATAAAATTTTTAAAATGTAGACCAAAGTTTGCAGACGTTTGTGTTCACAACATTGATTTCAATAGTCTTCGTTAAATCAAAACGATATTTTAGAATGAAAGTCGACCGATTTTAAGTTGAAAGATGTTAACTGCTGTTTTCCGGCCTTATGATATAAGAGCTCATGACCGCGTAGCTTCAGTTTTCAGTATAGCACCACTACATTAGGGTAGTAGCACACACGGTCATTAATACGACTGTCTTGGGAAAGTTTTGCTTCACCACTTTGAGTGCTCTTGCGAAAGACAAAGCCTCACCTGGTAAATATATGTGCCTAAGTATTCACATTTGTAAAAGGAGCCGTAACGTATATCATCTACACGTTAATTTTAATTTAACTTGGTTGATAGGCTATAATCAATGTAATTCACTCCAAGGGACTAGTGTTGGATAGGGCGGCCAATTTTAGGAAATGTCAAACCGGGAGACTTGGGTCTTGAAGGATGAAGTGTGAAAATTAAAATTTACATATCAGACGCTATTTTAAAGTTTCGCAAATAAACAACAGATGTTTGAATGTAAGTCCAAGTGATTTTTCAAACCCTTCTCATACGTACATATATCCTCAACTTAAGTATGAGGTAAGAATCATTTTAAATGAGTGATTTTGACGAATGTCAAAAATATCGGCACGACGGCGGCGTGTGAAAAACGACCAAAATCGGCGGCGTATATCTGTATTGTGTATCAAAGGAGTTTTGTGATGATATGAAAGACATGACGATAGTGTAATGAACAAAAGCACAAATGCTTCGCTGATTAGTTAGCAGAGAAGCTGCCAACAACTCGAGTCAGTTATTGCGAAACAAAAAGTATGGCGCCGCTTATTAAACAACAAGTTCAAATAAATGTTTTATGATCAATGTTTAGCCGTGTCTTGCGCCGTTCTTCCACTTTGCAAAGATCAGTCATGAACAAATATTTTTTTGCAATTACCTTTTCTGCAGCAATTTTTAGTGGCTTCCTTTGTGTTTATCTTTTTATGTACCCTCTCACAATCTTTCAACCTTTCACTAGCCAATTAACACCATTATTTGTTCTTTTTAACTCAGCTCTTTCACCTAGCACTTTTACCTATCAATTTTAAAAGTAAACTGGTTTTTTATAATTTTTCATCAATAAATTCGCGCGTCACTTACATAAAAGATTTTTTCACGCACTGAAAATTTCTAACTTTATTTTATTCGTCAGCTGGCTCGTGCACATTGCGCTACTATACGGTTGTGTGATTTTAGGCGCATATGAGCTTACAGTGGAGGTCGCATAATTTTTACAAAATTAACACCGATCAGCGCACGAAGTCTTGAAAATTGAATATTGGTCGTTGAAATATTGGTAAAACTTAGTCGATTTTTTTTTCAACAAAACAGAAAACTGTTTCAGATTGTTCGATTTATGTATAGTTCATTAAGTGCAGGAACAAAATAAGAATTTATTCTAAATTTTACTAATTTAATAGGAGGTTGCAGCGGGTTAGGGGGCTTAGAGGGCATAGAATATACCCGCGGTAGGTATACCTGTCGTAAGAGGCGACTAAAATACCAAATTGATTCAAGGGGTTGTGTACGCAACCCTCTCAAGGGGTTGCCAGCGCAATATATATGTAGCTTCTCCAACCCAATTGTCAACCTCACCTACCCGTGGCGAATCCTGTTTCTTTAACAGCCGAGGCTCTGGCGACCTTGAGCTCCTGATGGATCTAGGGGGTGGGAGGGCGGTATGGCCTAGAAGGTTTCATGTGGTCATACCAAATCGTTCACGAGATGGTCGGGCTAGTACCTTTATGATGCTTGGTACCGGAAAGTACCACATTTGCATCCGGCAAATGACCATCAACATCGATAACACTCACCAAGGCTTTCAGGGAGTTTCTTTGTCGTTAATACAACAAAAAAAAAATAAATGTAAGGCGCGATAACCTCCGAAGAGATCTAAGGCCGAGCTTCTCTTCCAATTTGCGTCGTGCGTCTCTTGATTTTCCTTACAAATTGGCCGGACGGGACCTACATGTTTTATGCCGACTCCGAACGGCATCTGCAAGGCAGATAAGTTTTCACTGAGAGCTTTTCTTGGCAGAAATACACCCGGAGCGCTTGCCAAACACTGCCGAGGGGCGACCCCGCTTAGAAAAATTTTCTTCTAATTGAAAAACCGTATTTCTAGAATTTTTTTATTGCTTTGCCCGGGGTGTGAACCCAGGGCATACGGTGTGGTAGGCGGAGCACGCTACCATCACACCACGGTGGCCGCCATGACTTACTTACTTATTACTATCAATAGAAATTTGACGCGTCCAACGCTTTTATTTAATTGTCTGATCAACGCCCTAGATTGATGAGGAGTGTGATGACTAGTTCTTAGGACCTACCTCATTATTTTCTAGCTTTTAGTATTATTATTATTTCATGTAAGTATTGTTTTCAATAAAACCGTCTAACTTAAAGATTTTTTTTTTTAATTATTTTATTTTCAAGTTAATAGTCTTTATTTAATTGCCTATTATTTCTCGTTCTATTTAGTTCATTTAGTGAATCATTATTACACGGACCTTTTCCTGACAATTTGTTACAATCTAAGTCCTCAATACATAATCCTTCTAAAGACTTTACTCGACTCTGCGCCACGTATGCTTGTCCCTCCCCCAACTCCAAAATATTTTGATGTCACTTCTACCGGACTGTATGTAATATTTGTTCCAAATACGAGCCAAATCGGACATCATAGGTCGCTTTCTATTCATGTATGTATTATATTATATTATATGGACCAAATCGTACCACAAATACGATTTTTTTGAATATATCGATCCTTGCGTCACCTAGCGGCGATATTTTTTCATAGGTCGCTTTCTATTCTTGTATGTATTATGTGTTCCAAAATATGAGCCAAATCGGACCACAAATACGATTTTTTTTTAATATCTCGATCCTTGCGTCATCTAGCGGTGTTTTTTTCATAGGCCGCTTTCTATTATTGTATGTATTATGTGTTCCAAATATGAGCCAAATCGGACTACAAATACAATTTTTTTAATATCTAGATCCTTGCGCCACTTAGCGGCGATTTTTGTTCTTATTATTGCATTGTCATTGGGTTCTGTACTATGTTCCAAGTTTCAAGCTTGTAGCTTATCGAGAAGTTACTTAAATTTCAATTACAAAATTACGGCCGTGCAGCCGTGCGGCCGGCCTGTCAAGTCAAGCTAAATAAAACCGTTTAATAAAAAAACAATTTAACTTCAATAAACATTTTTTTTTTTCGAGATTTGTGTTCCGCGAAAGTGTCTTTAACATCATCAAAGTTTAAAGATCGGGCCATAGAATTTTCAATAGACAGAATAGCCAAGTAACATAACTTGTATTGTCTCATAAAGTTTCTTAAATAGGTTTTTATCAATTTTAGTTTTTGAAAATGATCGTTCAGCACTGGTTGTAGTCACAGGAATTGTAAGAAATAACATTAATGCAGTGCATACTTCAGCAAAGCTGCAAGACATAAAATGATTTTTTATTCTAAATAAACGATTTTTCTATTTCGTCTCTGAAAGTGGACCGAAAACTAAGATGTTCTCTGGCAAATGATTCAGATATGTCTTTTTATATATCTTAACAAATTCGATAGCTTTTTTAATAGATCAGTGCCATTTAAAACATTTAAAGTTGAAGACTGCAAAACGCTGAAATTTGAAACAATTTCATTCATTGGAATGAAACTCGGTCTCAGTTGGTTTATAATGATGTCCAATGCTCGATAAAATATATTCTCCTTGAACAAACTTTCCAGATCTTGGAGACGCTCATCTTCGCAAAACTAATCAAAATTGCGTTTACCACTATTGCAGGTTCATCTGGCTGCGGGTGAGGCCGGTGGTGCAATACCCCGCCCAAGACGACGAGCTGGTCTGGGCCCGCAAGCATACCTGCTTGCCGCCGCTCCTCACCACCCAAACAGACAGCCACGTAACAACCATTCTCTGACGAGTTTTAGAAAATTCAGTGGTGACGGGCCATTTGCCTGCTACAATATTTGCTTCCATTTTTAAATTTTCAAATTAATGTCGATACCTTTCCAATTCTATAAAGGGATAGAATGTAACGAAAGGCCGATTGGCAAAAGAGGGCGCTGCACACGATGAATCAGCGGTATACGCTCTAATCCGCTTGGTAGAAATCAATAGGAAACAGAAGTTGCATATGATCCGTTAAGCAGGAAGGCGTGGAATGAAGGGCGGGGATGCAACATTTCTTAAATCATGTGCTCATATCTGTGAAGAGAGGAGACTTAAGGTCATGATGGGCGTACTAACTGGCTTAGGCTTCGTCAATAACAGCAGTTGTATGAGGTGTTGGCCGCAGGAAGTAGTGTTCGTGTACTGCGCTCGCGGGGTCAATGCTTTACCTACTAGAGACAGCAGCGTTGCCAGTTCTTGTTGTGCAGCTATTAAGCTGGTTCTAGAAAACTACTGGTATTTTCCAAGAAGACGTGGTTCTTTTATGACATAAGTCCTGTTACCTTTATTGGGGTTTGATCGTAAAATAAATTCTGGTAACACTATGTACATATTCAGTCTAAGTGAGGACTTTATTGACCGGCTAGGTCAACCTAACCTAACCTAACGCCCGGTTAACTCCGTTCTCTGTGTTTAATATCCAATTCTTTCAAAATATGAATACTGAAACAGCTAAAACTCTGACGTATCTAGAATCATCCACAGCATACTCGATTTATAGCCTGCATGCAATGTATACCCACAAGACACCAATCACCGTTTTAATATGATTTTTCTTTTTTTTTAATTTTTGTATGTTTTGTTTGACAACTGTCAATATTCTTATTCATTTGAAAATTGGAGGATTTCGACGACAATTCGTAAACGGTAGCCCCTGTTTTACGGTTAATACAGCAACAGCTCCAACTGAATTCCGGGATCACTTGGTAGTGAATCGTAGGGCGTTTTTTAACACTTCTACGATGTCGAGTAAGGCGCCCAGAATGAATACTTTGCGCTCTATATATGTACATCTCTGTTAGTCTAACAACCGAATTAAGACTTACGACCAAAAAACATCCGACGCGTTTTTGGCCTCCATACCACAGCGACCGCCGTAACTTTTGAACATATATTGAGAGCAGACCTGTTAAATAGTAATGATTAGCCGTTCCATTGATTATTTTCTATACACGACATTTAATGATTACTTGCTCTTATTTTCTATTTTTAATGACTACTTTTCAATTGATTAACAAAATAATCAAAAAAAAAAATCATGATTTTTTACAATTATTGAAAAAAATCAAAAGTAATGAAAAATCAAAAAAAAAAAATCTAAAATAATCAAAAGTAATTTATTATTTTTGATTTTTTGTTTCATTTGTTTAATTTTGTTTTGATTATTTTTCCGCTTTGTTGAAAGAAAAATTCTCGTTTGTTGCAAGCACGGGTAATTTCTACATAAAAGTACATTTTAGGATGCAATAGTAAATCGTAAGCGCTTATCGAGGTGAATATATACATGCAACGTATAGGGTGAATGGTATATGAGCGTTGATTCAAACATATTCACAGGTAAGTATATACACATGTGCATAATTTGCTACACTCATTATATAAAATAAAAATGGTTTCATCCTTAAGTCAAGCCAATTTTGTTTTGTATCCAAAATTAATATATCCGCTATTTTGGATTAAGTTATGGCTATGCACTGATTGTTTTGTAATCAAAGTTCAAATCATATCATCGCCACTATGTGAGTTCTTCGTCCCATTTAGAGAGCTTTACAGAGCTCACAGAATATATTAATTTTGTTCTCATAACGGTACCGCGTAACGGCATGAACTAATCAATATATATATAGACCTCTATATATCAAAATAATCTAGGCGAAAAAAGAAATTCATTTAGCCATGTCCGTTCGTCCGTCCGTCCGTAAACACGATAACTTGAGTAAATTTTGAGGTATCTTAATGAAGTTTAGTATGTTAGTTTCTGGGCGCTCATCTCAGATCGCTATTTGAAGTGAACGAAATCGAACTATAACCACGCCCACTTTTTCGATATCGAGAATTTCGAAAAACCGGAAAAGTGCGATAATTCATTACCAAAGACGGATAAAGCGATGAAACTGGGTAGGTGGGTTGACCTTATGACACAGAATAGAAAATTAGAAAAATGATGGACAATGGGCGTGGCACCGCCCACTTTTAAAAGGTAATTTAAAAGTTTTGAATTTGAGTCGATATCTTCCATAATGAAATTTGGCAGGAACCATACTCCTATTACTATATGTATGCTAAATAAAAATTTTCAAAACGGATGACGAACACGCGCACTTAAAAAAAATGTTTAAGTAAAATATTAACAAAAAATTTAATATATCTTCAGTATATAAGTAAATTATGTCAACATTGAACTCCAGTAATGATATGGTGCAAAAAAATACGAAAATAAAAGAAAATTTCAAAATGGGCGTGGCTCCGCCCTTTTTCATTTAATTTGTCTAGAATACTTTTAATGGCATAACTCGAACAAAAATTTACCAATCCTTGTGAAATTTGGTAGGGGCATAGACTCTATGATGATAACTGTTTTCAATTAAAATGGGCGAAATCGGCTGAAGCCACGCCCGTTTTTTATACACAGTCGACCATCTGTCCTTCCGCTGGGCCGTTAACACGATAACTTGAGCGATATATACATAGGTGGGTATGTATATACCCATATGCTTAGATAAACGCTCACGATATACCGTTACATCCACCAATGTACTTGTATGTACAAAATAATCAGTGCATAGCCATAACGTAATCCAAAATAGTGGATATATTTATTTTGGATATAACAAAATTGTTTAGACCTAAGGATGAAACCATAAAGGATTGTTGCTAAATTAAAGCTTTTGGACGCCAACCTATGGATCCAACATTTTTTACATATTGTCTGGGCAATTAGAAAAACCGCCGTTTTCGATCTCACATTATTTTATATAATGAGTGTGGTAAAATATGTACATGTGTGTATACTTACCGGGGAATATGTATTTATTTATTCGCCTCGATAAGCGCTTACGATTTACTATTGCATCCTAAAATGTACTTACATATATGTAGAAATTATTCCGTGATGCAACAAACGAGAATTTTTCTTTCCACAAAGCGGAAAAATAATCCAAAAAAATATAAAACAATTAAGGACGGGACTGTTTCGGCTGTGCCGAAGACTTCATACCTTTCATGAATGGGGCTGAACAATAATCTTATCCCATTCGTAATCTCCAAATAATCGGATGTATAAGATAAGAAATATATAGTGAACAGATGTAAATACCTAAACGATTTTTAAGATAAATATAAAATAAAAAAATAGGTAGGTACTTTGTGTGAGAATGCAAAGTTTCAGGTTTTTTGTGGTCTCCGTGTAAAAACTACGAATCACGTATTTCAACAATATATGGCGTAAACGTAACTATTTGATGAATTTTGAAGCTTCTAGCCGTAAAAAAGGGGCAAAAATGACAGTTTATATGGGGTATATAATATATATACCACCGATCTCCATGATTTTTTCAGACAACAATATATGCTATATACGTAAGCATTCGGTGAAATTTGAAGCTTCTAGCTGTTAAAACGGGGCAGAAATTGCGCAAAGTTTCTTATCTGAACAATCGGTTGTATGAGATATATACTATATATACAACCGATCTCTATGATTTTTTCAGACAACAATATATGCTATATACGTAAGCATTCGGAGAAATTTGAAGCTTCTAGCTGTTAAAATGGCGCTGAAATTGCGAAAATATATATATATACTATATATATGGGGTATTCCATCCCATTTCGACCAATTTTGAACCCGACCCCTTTAGAATTGACTGAAAGTTTTTCTTCTTTTTCTAGCTTACGAAAGACGTTTTTCAGAATTTTTTTCAAATTTTTTCATCCAACTCAAAAAAAGTTATGAATTTTTAACAAAACACCGTTTTTGTTTTCAAAATGCTATAACTTTTTCAAAAATCGACCGTTTGAGATCTTTTTTTTTTTAAATTTTTTTAAATGTACTTTTCGGAAAAATATAAAAAAATTTTTAGTTTTTTTTTTTAATTTTTCAGTTTTTCGAGATTTTTCGAATTTCGCCATTTTTTTTTTTCTCATAAAAAACTTCAATCAATTCTGCAATCATCTCCACTACTCCCGGAGTGGGCCGCTCACCAAATTTTATCAAGGTATCTCAAAAATTGAGGGACTAGTTTGCATACAAACAGACAGACGGACAGACGGACATGGCTAAATCAACTCAGCTCTTCATCCTGATTATTTCGGTATACTTAATGGTGGGTCTATCTATTTTCCTTTAAGGACTTACAATTTTGGGTTTCGTGACGAAATTAATATACCATTTCATTTTCATGAAAGGTATAAAAAAATCACTAAAATTAAAAAATAATCAAAAATAATCATTGTGATTACTTTTGATTATTTTTGATTTTTTTCAATAATCGGAAAAAATAATTTTTATACCTTTCATGAAAATGAAATGGTATATTAATTTCGTCACGAAACCGAAAATTGTAAGTCCTTAAAGGAAAATAGATAGACCCACCATTAAGTATACCGAAATAATCAGGTTGAAGAGCTGAGTTGATTTAGCCATGTCCGTCTGTCTGTTTGTATGCAAACTAGTCCCTCAATTTTTGAGATATCTTGATAAAATTTGGTGAGCGGGTGTATTTGGGTGTCCGATTAGACATTTGTCGGAACCGACCGGATCGGACCACTATAGCATATATCCTCCATACAACCGATTTTTCAGAAAAAGAGGATTTTTGTAATATCTTACCCAGTTTAACAGATTGAAGCTTCAAACTTCACCATATACTTTCGTATATTGCACATATTGTTGCCTGAAAAAATTGATGAGATCGGTCGTATATATAGTATATATCCCCCACAACCGATTGTTCAGATAAGGAACTTTTCGTAATTACTGCCCCATTTTAAGAGCTAGAGGCTTCAAATTTCAACGAATGCTTAGGTATATAGCATATATTGTTGTCTGAAAAAATCATAAAGATCGGTGGTATATATAGTATATATATGGTGGTATATATAGTATATATATATATATATTCGCAAATTTTAGCCCCATTTTAACAGCTAGAAGCTTCAAATTTCACCGAATACTTACGTATATAGCATATATTGTTGTCTGAAAAAATCGTAGAGATCGGTTGTATATATAGTATATATCTCATACAACCGATTGTTCAGATAAGAAACTTTTCGCAATTTCTACCCCATTTTAACAGCTATAAGCTTCAAATTTCACCGATTGCTTACGTATATAGCATATATTGTTGTCTGAAAAAATCATAGAGATCGGTTGTATATATAGTATATATCTCATACAACCGATTGTTCAGATAAGAAACTTTTCGCAATTTCTACCCCATTTTAACAGCTAGAAGCTTCAAATTTCACCAAATGCTTAAGTATATAGCATATATTGTTGTCTGAAAAAATCATAGAGATCGGTTGTATATATAGTAGATATCTCATACAACCGATTGTTCAGATAAGAAACTTTGCGCAATTTCTGCCCCGTTTTAACAGCTAGAAGCTTCAAATTTCACAAAATGCTTACGTATATAGCATATATTGTTGTCTGAAAAAATCATAGAGATCGGTTGTATATATAGTAGATATCTCATACAACCGATTGTTCAGATAAGAAACTTTGCGCAATTTCTGCCCCGTTTTAACAGCTAGAAGCTTCAAATTTCACAAAATTCTTACGTATATAGCATATATTGTTGTCTGAAAAAATCATAGATATCGGTGGTATATATATTATATACTTCATATAAACTCTCATTTTTGCCCCTTTTTTACGGCTAGAAGCTTCAAAATTCATCAAATTTCATCAAATAGTTACGTTTACGTCATATATTTTTGAAATACGTGATTCGTAGTCATAGTTTTTACATGCAGTCCACAAAAAACGTGAAGCTTTGCATCCTCACACAGATTACCTACCTATTTTTATACCTTTCATGAAAATGAAATGGTATATTAATTTCGTCACGAAACCGAAAATTGTAAGTCCTTAAAGGAAAATAGATAGACCCACCATTAAGTATACCGAAATAATCAGGATGAAGAGCTGAGTTGATTTAGCCATGTCCGTCTGTCCATCTGTCTGTTTGTATGCAAACTAGTCCCTCAATTTTTGAGATATCTTGATAAAATTTGGTGAGCGGGTGTATTTGGGTGTCCGATTAGATATTTGTCGGAACCGACCGGATCGGACCACTATAGCATATATCCTCCATACAACCGATTTTTCAGAAAAAGAGGATTTTTGTAATATCTTACCCAGTTTAACAGATTGAAGCTTCAAACTTCACCATATACTTTCGTATATTGCACATATTGTTGCCTGAAAAAATTGATGAGATCGGTCGTATATATAGTATATATCCCCCACAACCGATTGTTCAGATAAGGAACTTTTCGTAATTACTGCCCCATTTTAAGAGCTAGAGGCTTCAAATTTCAACGAATGCTTAGGTATATAGCATATATTGTTGTCTGAAAAAATCATAAAGATCGGTAGTATATATAGTATATATATGGTGGTATATATAGTATATATATATATTTTCGCAAATTTTAGCCCCATTTTAACAGCTAGAAGCTTCAAATTTCACCGAATACTTACGTATATAGCATATATTGTTGTCTGAAAAAATCGTAGAGATCGGTTGTATATATAGTATATATCTCATACAACCGATTGTTCAGATAAGAAACTTTTCGCAATTTCTACCCCATTTTAACAGCTATAAGCTTCAAATTTCACCGATTGCTTACGTATATAGCATATATTGTTGTCTGAAAAAATCATAGAGATCGGTTGTATATATAGTATATATCTCATACAACCGATTGTTCAGATAAGAAACTTTTCGCAATTTCTACCCCATTTTAACAGCTAGAAGCTTCAAATTTCACCAAATGCTTAAGTATATAGCATATATTGTTGTCTGAGAAAATCATAGAGATCGGTTGTATATATAGTAGATATCTCATACAACCGATTGTTCAGATAAGAAACTTTGCGCAATTTCTGCCCCGTTTTAACAGCTAGAAGCTTCAAATTTCACAAAATGCTTACGTATATAGCATATATTGTTGTCTGAAAAAATCATAGAGATCGGTTGTATATATAGTAGATATCTCATACAACCGATTGTTCAGATAAGAAACTTTGCGCAATTTCTGCCCCGTTTTAACAGCTAGAAGCTTCAAATTTCACAAAATGCTTACGTATGTAGCATATATTGTTATCTGAAAAAATCATAGAGATCGGTGGTATATATATTATATACTTCATATAAACTCTCATTTTTGCCCCTTTTTTACGGCTAGAAGCTTCAAAATTCATCAAATTTCATCAAATAGTTACGTTTACGTCATATATTTTTGAAATACGTGATTCGTAGTCATAGTTTTTACATGCAGACCACAAAAAACGTGAAGCTTTGCATCCTCACACAGATTACCTACCTATTTTTTATTTTATATTTATCTTAAAAATCGTTTAGATATGTTCAAATTTCACTAAATGCTTACGTGTATAGCATATATTGTTGTCTGAGAAAATCATAGATACCGGTGGTATATATAGTATATATCCCATACAACCGATTGTTCAGATAAGAAACTTTGCGCAATTTCTTCCCCATTTTAACAGCTAGAAGCTTCAACTTTCACCAAATGCTTACGTGTATAGCATATATTGTTGTCTGAAAAAATCATTGAGATCGATGGTATATATAGTATATATCTCATACAACCGATTGTTCAGTTAAGAAACTTTGCGCAATTTCTGCCCCTTTTTAACAGCTAGACGCTTCAAATTTCACCATATGCTTACGTATATAGCATATATTGTTGTCTGAAAAAATCATAGAGATCGGTGGTATATATATTATATACTTCATATAAACTGTCATTTTTGCCCCTTTTTTACGGCTAGAAGCTTCAAAATTCATCAAATTTCATCAAATAGTTACGTTTACGTCATATATTTTTGAAATACGTGATTCGTAGTCATAGTTTTTACATGCAGACCACAAAAAACGTGAAGCTTTGCATCCTCACACAGATTACCTACTTATTTTTTATTTTATATTTATCTTAAAAATTGTTTAGATATGTTCAAATTTCACTAAATGCTTACGTGTATAGCATATATTGTTGTCTGAGAAAATCATAGATACCGGTGGTATATATAGTATATATCCCATACAACCGATTGTTCAGATAAGAAACTTTGCGCAATTTCTTCCCCATTTAACAGCTAGAAGCTTCAAATTTCACCAAATGCTTACGTGTATAGCATATATTGTTGTCTGAAAAAATCATAGAGATCGGTGGTATATATATTATATACCCCATATAAACTCAATTTTTGCCCCCTTTTTACGGCTAGAAGCTTCAAAATTCATCAAATTTCATCAAATAGTTACGTTTACGTCATATATTGTTGAAATACGTGATTCGCAGTCATAGTTTTTACACGCAGACCACAAAAAACCAGAAACTTTGCATCCTCACACAAAGTACCTACCTGTTTTTTATTTTATATTTATCTTATAAATCGTTAAGGTATGCAGATCTGTTCACTATATATTTCTTATCTTATACATCCGATTATTCGGAGATTACGAACGGGATAAGATTATTGTTCAGCCCCATTCATGAAAGGTATGAAGTCCCGTTCTTACTTGTTTTTTTTTGATTTTTTTCTAATGGTAATCAATTAGTAATTACTTTTTTCGGAAAACAATTGAAATAATCATTGGCCATTAAAATGCATCTAATTTATTCGCCGAGAGATGGGAGTGAAAAGCGGATGAGCTAGGTAAAAAAGGCGCATCCCTTGAAGCATGCTGGTGATAGCATATGTAGGAAAGCGGATTGGAAGAGCGAACGATCGAGCACGTTTTGTGTTCGTGCCCTGCGCTCGCCAGACTGAGACTTTAGCTTTTGGGAGTGATACAGGTCTCATCTTTGATTCAGCAAGTGACATATGTAGGTCCTCGAAAGCTTCTAGCATTTGCCAAGAGGATGGAGTTATTTTATAACATAGGTCCTGATTTTTAATTGGGGTCTTCAGTTTTGTCGTTAAACAAACTTCTGGTAACACTATGGACTCATTGAGTCTATGTGAGGTCACGGACCGGCATGCTCAACCGAACCTAATATTTGTTGCACATCTTCTTTATTGATAATAGAAAATTATCTCTTTGTAGGGAGACCAATCTGAGTCTTTAACAAAAATTATATCCGAAGTTGATTGTTCCAATCTAGGTCTTGTCGAACTACCACCAAAACTGCCAGAGAATACATTCTCGTTAAATGTGTCCAACAACAAGGTAATTGCATTAACCTTTAAATATTTTATCTCATGAATTTACTTTACATACTTGGTATTTAGATTACGAGCATTGGTAAACATTTCCATACAAATCCCACGTATCAGAGTCTCATTTATTTGGTTGCGGATGATAACAAAATTTCAACAATGTATGATTTGGAGGGAACAGCATTTATGGAACAATTTCAAAGGCTTTACATGCGGAACAACGCCCTTAGCAGTGTAAGTTGTGTTACTATTTTACAAGACGGGTCAGTGCCTTGTTTTTACTGGAAACAAGATTTTCCCCGAACACATCCAAAACCGTGAGTTAGTAAAAAACCGGCTTGTCGTACCTTTCGACCCTTACGAGCCTATAACTTGTTGGTTACAAAGGGATTCTCAGTTGAATTCCGGATCTTAAAAAAAGAGATTTAGCCCTTTCCAACGATTTATATATGAACTAGGAAAACATAACACAACTGTGAAAATCTTTCTGATGTACCAATATTTTTTCACGTCTTTTCGGCTTTTTTCAACTTTGGTGTTATCTGGATGCACTAATTTACAGACATACAGGAAACTAATTATGAGTTCAATGAGCACGGGGAACATCTTGTATGTAATCCGTAAAAGGAAATAAAACTGGGTTTTTTCTATTAAAAAGTAGTTAAACTAAAATGAGGCACTCAATCGTCTTGTAAAATTCAAGTTGAACACTTTTGCGCCAAACTATAATTCTTAAAGGGCTAATTAAACTTCCTTAACCCTAACGCCATAGTCGTAACCATACCCATATCTATAACCTTCTCCAATGTGATCGATTAATGGTGCCTTAACCTAAAAATCGTGAAAATTTCATAAAAATGAAGAAAACGCAAAAAATTACAAACATAGTCCACAAAAAATAAGTCTCTTAGTAATAACGTATCCAAAACAATGAATAAAATCTACAAAGATTTATTAAATTCACCAACTCAAATATTTTTAGGTTATGGATATGGCGAGAAACCAAAAACCAATTGGTTGGCTATGGTATGGTTATAGCGTTAGCGCTATGGTATGGCACCATTAATCGATTACATTGATTTCCATAAGGTAGGTTCGATCAGCTGTTTTATCTGGTTATGGTTATATGGTTATAAGTCACCATTAATTGGCCCTTAAAGCCCAGGAAAAGTTGAAGTATCCATAACCATATAAAACAGATGATCCAACCAACCTTATGGAAATCAATGTAGTTGGTCAAATGGTGCTATACCCAAAATGCCCCAGCCATAGCCATGCTATAGCCAACCAATTGGTTTTTGGTTTTTCGCCATATCCATAACCTAAAAATATTTGAGTTGGTGCATTGATTAACTTTTTGTATATTCTATGTATTGTTTTGGATATATTTTGACTAAGAGACTTGTTATTTGTGGAATATATTTGTAATTTTTTGCGTTGTCACCATTTTTATGAAAATTTCACGATTTTTAGGTTAAGGCACCACTACTGATATGGATAAGTAAAAATATTGTAACGAATTTAGGGAAATTCCGCTTATTCCAAACCTTATGCTAACGTTCGAATCGCTAAACTGTTGAATAAATAACTCCAATATTCAATAATGCAAAATGGTCTTTATTAGACTACTTTGAAAGTACTTCACAATAACACTTATACTTCACAACCAATTGTGTGTTTAAATCAAACTGCTTAGCCATGCCTCAGATTGTGCTGCTTTTATACTCTCGGTTTCCTCGTTCACCCTTTTCTCCTAAGGTCTAGTAATTTCGTGAAGTTTATGCTTGTTTACCAGCTATATAAATGTATATTTGTAGTTTGTATCCATATGCGTGTGTATATGTGAGTACTACTTCGGCTGATGATGACATGCGTTTGTGAGTATCTCTCAGCTGCCTTGTATGTATGTGTGTACATGTTGATTGATGTGCTTAGTATCGGTTTAGTGATGGTAGTATCGCTTAGTGATCACAATATGGTTATGACTATGTCAACTTTGCCAGGCCCATTAGCTGTAAACAATTGTATATGTATCAATAGGTCACTCACAATAAAATAAAGGAAAGAGAAGGAAAGGAGAGAAAAAAGGAAGATAAAAGAAAGGAAAAGGAAAATAAAGGAATGAAAATCAAATGAAAGGAAATAAGAGGAGAGGAGAGGAAAGCAAAGGAAGGAAAGTGGAGGAAAGGATGGGATAGGAATTGAAAGGCAGGGAAAGAAATAAAAAGGGGAGAAAAGCAAACGAAAGTAAACGGACAAGCAAATAAAGCAAATTAGATATGAAAACGATAGATAAGGAAATGACTTGAGAGAAAAGGAAGGGAATGAAAGCTAAAGTTAAAAGATTGAATTTCAACCACTGAACGAACTCTGGTGTTAATAAACAACAGAAAAATATCCAGCGATTTTAGAATGGCTTAGTTGATTATGCGTTTCAGAACGAATTGAGAAACAGCTGAAAAGGATATTTTGCTTTCATTATGTTTTTTATCGTGCGATGAGTTAAAAATAGGTTTAAGGGATTGGAAGAAGAAAAAAGAAAAGGTTGCGGAAAATAAAATGTCGAGAGAAGAAGACGAAGAGAAAGTAAAGGAGAAAAGGGCATTCAAAATAAAATCATTGAGTAATGATTAAAGCGGAATCGGAAAGTAAGGAACTGCTGAAAGGCAATGGGGAAAGGGAAGAGGAAAATTAAGGGGGGTATCCAAAGATTAAGCGTAAAGGTGAAAGAGAGGCAGTCAAAGAAGAGTGAAAGCAGGAAAGCGCGGAGGAAAATCAGACTGGAGTGGAGAACGAGTAAGAAAGAAAATGAGAAAAGGAAGAGAAATAGTGAAAGTATGAAAAGGCAACCGTTTAAACGGTTAAGCAAGCACCAATTAAGTTGGTAAGTAAGTAATCATATCATGTCATGCATTGGAAAATTTTTGGAAGTTTTCTGCAAAATGTTTTCAAATAAATATTCGAGCTAGCTTAAAAAAATCAGAAACATCTATAACGATTGACCTTTTTTGGATTAGGGCCGAACCGATAGCAGATAGCAGATTCGGATTCAACGCATCCAAATGCATGGGAGAACATGTGTCGTATAACCAGATCCTACAACTTTTTTAATTTACTCATTAACTATACAAAAACTCATTCAAAATTCATCTAAATAGTTTAAAAAAAATATTTTAAATTTGATCTTCGCTTAAGAATTTGTAAATTTCTCGAATAAATATTCGATTTTCTTTTATTTCACTTTTAACACTTTACCCATTTCTATGGTATAGTGTAATGATTTGTTAAAAGTGAAATTAAAAAGTTACATACAACAACAAATACCCTGAAGGGAAGTCAGTAACTACACCTTTTCCAGTTTAAGTTCAGAAATTTACAATTCAAGTTCAGAAAATTGCAATTCAAGTTCAGAAAATTACAATTCAAGTTCAGAATTTCTAGTAATTTAAATTCAGAAATTTAGAATTCAAGTTCAGAAATTTACAATTCAAGTTCAGAATTTTCATTTCAAGTTCAGAAATATACAACTCAACTTCAGAAAATTATAATTCAAGTTCAGAAAATTACATTTCAAGTTCAGAAAATTACAGTTGAAATTCAGAAATTTATAAGTAGGGTGTTAATTGTCATTGATTGACTGTTTAAGTGGTCATCAATGGTTGTGACGCTAACAATATAGCTGTATCAATTGTAATTATTTGGAGCTTTTCGGCCGATAAATTAAAGACAAAACACAAGGTTTCTCTTTTCTACGCGTTTCGATGAAATTTTTTCATCTTCATCAGGGAGAATTCAATTTATAACATTGAAACTTTAACATCTAACACATAAATAAACAAAACTTTACATTTAATTTACTGCCTCCATTCATGTTTACTGCTTCGTCCATTGGCTGATTAATGTTAGAAATTCTCCCTGATGAAGATGAAAAAATTTCATCGAAACGCGTAGGAGGAAAAGAGAAACCTTGTATTTTGTCTTTATTTTATCGGCCGAAAAGCTCCAAATAATTACAATAGCTGTATCAAGCCCACCTAATAAAACCGCACTGCGTTTTTTAACGCACGCAAACAGCCGGCGTTGCTTGCTCTAACCCAAATAAGCATGCGTTGCGACAATATAAAGCATGTGTGCAAACGTCAGATTTAAATGTCACGCAGAACAAAACTTGGAACCGAGTTAGGTTTTCACGCAGCAAATTCAATTTGGGTTGCTCTCATACAAGTTGTATGTGCATGAGACATTTTTGACAGAAAATGACTTGCGTGCGTTTATATTACAAGCCAACCTAATAAAACCGCACTGCGTTTTTTTAGCGCACGCAAACAACCGGCGTTTTTTGCCCTAACCCAAATAAGCATGCGTTGCGACAATATAAAGCATGTGTGCAAACGTCAAATCTAAATGTCACGCAGAACAAAAATTAGAAATCGAGTTAGGTTTTCACGCAGCAAATTCAATTTCGGTTGCTCTCATACAAGTTGTATGTGCATGAGACATTTTGACAGAAAATGACTTGCGTGCGTTTATATTAGGTTGGCTTGTTAGGTTGGCTTGTATAGCAATGTAATTGCTTCTTATGAGCGAAGAGAGGAAAGGGTTTTTTCTTCGTAATATTATTATTTATGCGACCTTTGCTTGAAATTATATTTATTGACTTTTGGCTGGCTCTAGGTCATTAGGAATAAAAACACACGTTTGTTAAGTTTTTCCCCAATATATTTCGGTTGCACATCGGTAACCGTTCTCAAGGGTAAATTCATTTACACGTCTGGCTGCTTTGACGTGGAGCTTATCGCAAATTGATTTAAACGAGTTAAGAAGTCCTTTAACACATACATAGATACCATCTAACATACATATATTTCCATTGGATGAAAGTCAAAATACATGACAAATTTTCTGAACTTTAATTGGAAATTTCTGAACTTGAATTGGAAATTTCTGAATTTTAATTGGAATTTCTGAACTTGAATTGTAAGTTTCTGGACTTGAATTGAAAATTTTGAACTTGAATTGTAAATTACTGAACTTGAATTGTAAATTTCTGAACTTGAATTGTAAATTTCTGAATTTAAATTGGAAATTCTGAACTTGAATTGTAATTTTCTGGAAAAGGTGTAGTGATCAAGTTGTGAGTATGCCTTTTTTACCCACACCTTAAAACTTTTCCCACTCGTACGGAACTATTGAAAAAAGGGGATAAAATCATACTAGAACAAATTTGGATTCGGTTCGGAAACAACGAAATAGAATCAACAAAAAAGTCAAAAGCAGTCAAAAGCCAAGGTAGTTAGCAAGCATTCTAGTTCATTGACCAGAATTTTGTGGGGTTATTCATACTAGTTAGATTTTGAAGAGTTTGTTGAAAAGAATTTTGTCTGTCGGACTCTATGAAATGCGCGAACGCTTTCTTTCGGCAATTTGCAAGGCATACTTCAATTAACCAGGCTGGACGTCGTACAAATCAACGGGCACATTAACACAAACACGATCAGAGAATACTTCTCCGTTACTTCTGCAGACTAATCAAGCCATTAAAAAGGCCAAACCTTTTAAATCAATAGGCCCAGACGGAAAGCTATGCCGATGCTAGAACACCTTTAGCATAAGGACACCAGCTACCTGACGCTTGTTTTCTACTTGTCGTTTTTGCCCTTTCCATTGCAGAATAAAGAAGAATCGAACGGATGATCCTACTAAAGCCTAAAAAACCCAGCTAACGATGGTGAGTTGTTATCATTCTTTCAGACAGTAACGAGGACTTTGGAAACCGTTCTGCTTCGTTCATTTTAAACGCAAGTCTTCGGTTAGCCACTCGTGTAGTCATCAGCCAAAGTAGTTGCTCACACAAACACACGCATATGGCTATAAACTACAAATATACACGTATAAAGCTGGTAACCAAGCATGAGCTACAAGAGTTCTAGGAGGTGAAACGTTTAGACATTTGGAGAAATATGCGGACGACGCAACGAAGAGTATAAGAGCAGCGCAAGCTGAGTAATCAGAATCAGTTTGATTTAAACACGCTATTAGTTGTGAAGTGCATTATAATTGTCCTACTCCCAAAGTAGTCTAATAAAGACTATTTTGCAATACATAATATTGGAGTTATTTATTCGACAGTTCAGCGATTCGAACGTTGGCAGAAGGTTTCAAATAAGCGGAATTTCCCAAAATTCGTTACAATAATAACTAGTATGCCATCTGGTATAATGCTGACGCAGAGGCTGACTAGCGTGTTAAATGGTATGACCATCATGCATATACTAACTAGTATGGCATCCGGTACGATTCTGGTGTATATAATGACTAGTTGTCAACAGGTATGCTGCTGATGCAGATACTGGCAATTTATATTTCGTAGGACATCGCCAGGAGGGTGGAGCCGTGTGTAGAAGTCCACGAAAGTGGGGAAATCTTCTGACCGCCATTCACCTGGGAATGGCCAGAGCGATTCTTTTGCATGCGGTTCAAGCAGCTCACTACTGCCGGTCGCTTGCGGCCAAGTATCCTCTGGGTAGCCGCTAAGCATCCGTTTAGCGGTGAGCTAATGTGAGAAGGCGACAACCTGGCTAGGCCACTCTGAAATAATCGGTTTAAGGGCTAGCAGGGGGAGATCTCATCGGCAGCGTCTGTACACCTCTAGGTACGGCTGCAAGCGGGCGTCTGTCTTGGAGCAAGCGGCTCGCTATATAAACGTGCCAAGTAATATTTTCACCTCCGCTGAGCGCGTTGTGCGCTGGGCTTGAGACCCGCCACGTAAAACCATACTCCAATGAAATATAACAACAAGCCTCGGATAAATACACTCTCTATTGATGACGACCATGGCAAACGTTTGAAGGACAATGAATTGAGGGCATGCACCTGGAACGTCCGCTCCCTGAATGGGATTGGTGCAGATGCTCGGCTGGTTGATGTCCTCGTCAAAGCAAAATCTGACATCACCGCCATCCAAGAAATGCGTTGGACGAAGCAAGGAAGAAAGAAGATCAAAAATTGTGACATATATTGTAGTGGCCATGCGAATAAGCGCAGTTTCGGCGTCGGATTCGTGGTGGGAGAGAGACTTTGTCGCCAAGTTCTGGCGTTCACACCTGTGGACGAACGTCTCGCCGCTATCCGAATAAAAGCAAAATTTTTTAATATATCATTCATCTGCGCCCATGCGCCGACAGAGGAGAAAGACGATGAGGCGAAAGACACTTTTTATGAACAATTAGAACGCACATACGAGCGCTGCCCCCTTCACGATATAAAAGTCGTGCTTGGTGACTTTAACGCCAGGGTGGGCAAAGAAGGTGTTTTTGGTCCTACAGTCGGAAAGTTCAGCCCACACAATGAAACTTCTCCTAACGGACTGAGGCTGATTGACTATGCCGGTGCTCGAAACATGGTCATATCCAGCACGAGGTTCATGCATAAAAAGATACATCAAGCTACATGGCTACGTTGTGATAGACGGGCGGCATGCCTCCAGTGTTTTAGATGTGCGCACGATCCGAGGACCTTACATCGACTCGGACCATTACCTCGTTGCAGCCAAAATACGCACCCGCCTCAACGCGGCTAAAACCAAGGAACAAAAAACACAAGGGAAACTAGACGTCGAAAAGCTTCAATCACAACAGACTGCCAATGATTTCGCAACTCGACTCTCACACCTGCTCTCTGAGAGCACAACTCATCCTCAAGGAATACAGGAGCAGTGGGAGCATATTTCCAAAGTACTTCGTACTGCCGCCGAGGAAAAAATTGGTTACCGGCGACCACGAAAAAACAACTGGTACGATGAAGAATGCCGCGTTGCAACTGAAAGAAAAGACGCTGCCTACAGGGCTACGTTAAAAGCGAGCGCGACAAGAGGAGTGTGTGAACGCTATCGTGAGTTGAGAAAGGAAGCGAGACACCTTTTCAGGAAGAAAAAAGCAGAAGCAGAAAGGCGTGAGTGCGAGGAGCTTGAGCTGCTAGCCACCAGGAATAACGCCCGAAAATTTTACCAAAAAATACGGCGACAGACGGAAGGTTTTAAGACCGGGGCAAACTCCTGTAGGAACGAAAACGGCGACCTTGTAACTGATGTCCAGAGAGTGCTTAGATTATGGAGGGAACACTTCTCTGTTCTCCTAAATGGAGGCAGCAATTCACCGCGCAGAGATGAAGAACCCGATCCCGCAATCGATGATGATGGAATATATGTCCCCCGCCCGATTATGACGAAGTTAGAATAGCAATAACCAGATTGAAAAACAACAAGGCCGTGGGCGCTGATGGATTGCCTACGGAGCTATTCAAGTACGGCGGCGAGGAGTTGGTAAGGCGCATGCAGCAGCTTCTTAGCAAAATATGGACGGAAGAGTGCATGCCCGAAGGTTGGAATCTAAGTGTTCTTTGCCCAGTCCACAAGAAGGGGGATACTGCAAAATGTACCAACTATGGTGGAATCAGCCTTCTCAATATCGCATATAAGGTCCTTGCAAGTGTATTGTGCGAAAGATTGAAGCCCACCGTGAACCGGCTGATTGGACCTTATCAGTGCGGCTTCAGACCTGGTAAATCTACCATCGACCAGATTTTCACAATGCGTCAAATCTTGGAAAACCCCCCGTGAAAAAAGAATCGACACACATAATCTCTTCGTCGACTTTAAAGCCGCCTTCGACAGCACGAAAAGGAGCTGCCTATATGCCGCTATGTCTGAATTTGGTTTCCCCGCAAAACTTATACGGCTGTGCAAAATGACGTTGAGCAACACCATCAGCTCAGTCAGGATTGGAAAGGACCTCTCCGAGCCGTTCGAAACTAAAGGAGGTTTCAGACAGGGTGACCCCATATCGTGCGATTTCTTTAATTTGATGCTGGAGAAAATTATACTAGCTGAAGAACTTAACCGCACTGGAACAATATACTATAAAAGCGTGCAATTACTGGCATATGCTGATGACATTGATTTCATCGGCCTAAACACCCGCGCTGTTAGCTCTGCTTACTCCAAACTGGAAAAAGAAGCGGCTAAGATGGGTTTGATGGTGAATGAGGACAAAACGAAGTACCTGCTGTCATCGAGCAAAGAGTCAGCGCATATGCGCCTTGGCAACCACGCTACTGTTGGCAGCCATAATTTCGAAATACTAAAAGACTTCGTTTATTTGGGAACCATCATCAACACTAGCAACAACATCAGCACTGAAATCCAGCGAAGAATCAATCTTGCCAATAAATGCTACTTTGGACTAGGTAGGTAATTGAAAAGTAAAGACCTCTCTCGGCGAACGAAAATCATACTCTACAAGTCACTTATCGTACCCGTCCTGCTATATGGGGCAGAAGCATGGACCATGACAACAGCAGATGAAGCGGCTTTGGGAGTGTTCGAGAGAAAAGTTCTTCGAAAGATTTATGGACCTGTACGCGTTGGCGATGGCGAGTACCGAAGAAGAGTTAATGATGAGCTGTACGAGCTATACGCAGACATTAACATAGTCCAGCGAATTAAAACGCAGCGGCTGCGCTGGCTAGGCCATGTTATGCGAATGAAATATGATGCTCCGGCCAAGAAAGTGTTTCTATCGGAACCCACCTATGGATGCAGAGGTAGAGGTCGGCCCCCACTCCGTTGGAAGGACCAGGTGGAAAACGATTTAAACTCCCTTAGTGTGACCAATTGGCGCCGGTTGGCGGAGCGAAGGAGCGACTGGCGCGCCTTGTTGGACGGCCATAACCGTTTAGACGGTTAAGCGCCAATTAAGTAAGTAAGTAAGTAAGGACATCGCCATGTTAAAAATACCAGTTGATAATATGGACAAAAGACAAAACTCTAACTAGTTAAGATTTTTGGCAAACTAGTATTCTTCTAGTATACAACTAGTTGGTTTAACTTCAGGGTACTAGATATCAACTGAAAATGTTTATACTAGTTTGAAACTATCATAACATTGCCAATAAAATATCTAGTTCTAAAGTGGGTAAAATGTATATAGGATAGGTAATCCAATGGGGACAATTTCCATCGCCTAGGATATAGCCGTGTTAAGGTCGCCAGTTGAAAGCATGTATAAAATATATAGGGGGAACTAGTAGTGGCTCTACATACACTAGAACTACAGATTTTCCCTTCTGGGTAGCTACGCACACATGAACACAGCAGCTTAGAGCTCACACATATACACAGTAACAAAGAGCGCAGATGATATTACTCACATCTATACATAAAAGACAAGAGCGAATATGAGATGCAGCAAATGAGAGAAATAAATAAGCAACTAATGGAGAACGGGAGTCCAAGGAAACTTGCCGTTTCAACAGGGGTGGACCATAAGGAAAGGGGTGTTAGAGGCGTTGGTTCCACATTACAATTGAAGAGATGGTTGGTGTCATGTGGGGACACATTGCAAGCGGGGCATACATTTTGTATGTCAGGGTTGATTCTGGATAGGTAAGAGTTTAACCTGTTACAGTATCCAGAACGAAGTTGAGCAAGAGTGACACGCGTTTCCCTGGGGAGTATGCGTTCCTCTTCCGCAAGTTTTGGATAATTTTCGTTAAGTACTGGATTCACCGGGCAATTCCCGGCATAAAGGTCCGACGCCTGTTTATGGAGTTCACCAAGGACCTGCTTGTGTTTTTTCACTTCATACGGCTGGGTTCTCAGGTGCCGTATTTCCTCAAAATGCTTACGGAGATGACTCCTTAAGCCCCTAGGCGGTGCTGGTTCATCAATCAGATGTCTGTTGGGATGCCCAGGTTTCTGGGTATTCAACAGGAACTGTTTGGTCAGCATCTCATTTCTCTCCCTGATGGGGAGTATTCTCGCCTCATTATGCAGATGGTGTTCTGGGGACATAAGAATACAGCCCGTGGCGATTCTGAGAGCAGTATTTTGGCAGGCCTGTAGTTTCTTCCAGTGGGTGATTTTTAGGCTTGGCGACCATATGGGTGACGCGTAGCACGTAATCGGCTGGCTAATTGCTTTGTATGTAGTCATGAGCGTTTCTTTATCTTTTCCCCAAGTACTGCCAGCGAGGGATTTGAGGATTTTGTTACGGCTTTGAATTCTCGGAACAATTGCGGCTGCGTGCTCACCAAAATGTAGATCCTGATCAAACGTCACACCCAAGATTTTGGGGCGTCGGACAGTCGGTAGCGTAGTGCCATCGACGTGGATGTTCAAAATGGTCGACATTTGGGGCGTCCATGTTGTAGATAAGGTCGCGGAAGATTTAGTCGGTGATAATGCCAGGTTTCGCGAGGCGAAAAACTGGAGAGATCAGGGAGGTAGCCGTTTATTTTATTGCATAGCGCATCGATCTTTGGGCCTGGGCCTGTGGCCATTATTGTGCAATCATCGGCGTAGGAAACGATTGTGACTCCTTCCGGTGGTGAAGGTAGCTTAGATATGTAGAAATTAAACAAAAGTGAGGATAGGACACCACCCTGTGGCACCCCCTGTTTAATTCTCCTTGGTTTTGATGTTTCGTTTCTAAATTGCACCGATGCCTGCCGACCACCCAGATAATTTGCGGTCCACCTTTTAAGACATGGGGGAAGGGTAGACCCTTCCAGGTCCTGCAGTAACGATGTCATGGTTGACCGTATCAAAAGCTTTTGATAGGTCTAGCGCTACGAGTACTGTTCTATGGTGGGGGTATTGATTTAAACCGCAATTTATCTGGGTGCTAATGGCATTCAGCGCGGTGTTAGTGCTATGGAGTTTTCTGAAGCCATGCTGATGAGGGGCTAGCTGCAGATTTGCTTGGAAATAAGGGAGCAGAATGGCTTCAAGCGTCTTTGCCACTGGCGATAGGAGAGATATCGGACGATACGACTCACCTATGTTAGCTGGTTTCCCAGGCTTTAGTAGCGGAACCACCTTGGCCATTTTCCATTTCTCAGGTATGACAAAGGTGGAAAGAGACAGATTGAAGACATGTGCTAAATATTTGAACCCCTCTTTCCCTAGGTTTTTAAGCATCGGCATGGCTATGCCGTCTGGGCCCACTGCTTTGGATGGTTTAGCACGACCAATGGCGTCCTCAACCTCTTTAGCGGTGATGGTGATTGGTGACGCGCTGAATCACAAAAAAAAATTATGTGCGCGTCTATTGGCTCTCCGTCTATCTTTGTCGACCGTAGGATGCATTATATATTGTCGGCAGAAAGCGCTCGCGCATTTTTTCGCGTCCGACAGCACTTTGTCGCCAAAGACGATGGAAACTTTGTCTTTGTGCTTAGTCGGATTCGATAGGGACTTTACGGTGGACCAAAGTTTACCCACACCGGTAGAGTGGTTACAACCTCTTAGGTGCTCCTCCCATTTCGCCCGCTTGTGTTCATCTACAAGCAATCTGATGCGTTGGTTTATATCCCTTATTTGGGGGTCGCCTGGGTCAAGCTGTCTTATAAGGTCACGTTCTCTCGCTAAGTTTGCGGCCTCCGCCGGGAAGTGGGCCGGATTTCGGGAATTCTCCCGGCGGGAATGAAATGTGCCGAGGCGCTTAGACGTAGACTACGGGACGCCCTTGGGCGTGAACAGCAAGGAGCCACAAAAGATTTATAAAAGTTACGTGGACGTCGGGTTTTGGGGTCAAGCCCAGAAAAACCTGTCCGATGCAACCATCCCTTGCACGAGACACACTGAACAGAGTATGACCGTCCTAAAAAGATTCTTTTCCGGCAGATGCAGCAAAACCATTTCTCAGGACAGGGGTCAGGAGACGGACCCGGATTGGATTCGATACCTTCCCGGAGCAAGAGAATATGGAGCAGTCCTGCTGCAAGGAGCTGCTGGGAGGATGACAATTTGTGGGAGGGACGCAACAAATTAAATGGGGTTACACTGAAATGACAGTCCTTGGTCGGGAAAAATCCCGAGTCGCTCCGGTACATAGAACCGACTGCCTTGTACCTAGTATTAATTAAGAGCAATTTATATACAGAACATTTTCGTTTATTTATTCGACAGTTCAGTGAATCGAACAATAACAGAAGGGCAGAATTATCGAGAATTTCCAAAAATTCGCTAAACCAAAAAAAAAAAAAATGTTTTAGCAAAAGACCGTTAACAATATTGTAACGAATTTAGGGAAATTCCACTTATTCCAAACCTTCTGCTAACGTTCGAATCGCTAAGCTGTTGAATAAATAACTCCATAATTCAATAATGCAAAATGGTCTTAATTAGACTAGTTTGGGGGTACTTCACAATAACACTTATACTTCACAAGCAATAGCGTGCTTAAATCAAAACTGCTTACTGACTACTCAGCTTTCGCTGCTTTTATACTCTCTGTTGCCTCGTTCACCAATTTCTCCCAAGGTCTAGTAACTTCGCAAACTTCATGCCTGGTTACCAGCCATATATGTACATGTATATTTGTAGTTTATAGTGTCTCGCATAGCCATATGCGTGTGTATATGTGAGTACTACTTCGGCTGATGGTGAGTATCTCTCTGCTGCCATGTATGTGTAAATGATGTTTAATTGGTTTATGTAGCTTGCTTTAATGTTGTTGTGCCTTTATTTAATAACCTTAGGGATGTGAGTATCAATTAGTGATGCTAATATTCGTCACAATATGTTATTCGGTCAACCAATTAGGCCAATACTTTGAGCCATATTCATTGATATATGTAGATATGTGATTTTCGACCAAAGTAGTGAATTAATATGGTGACTTGTCTATGTGCTCCTGTTTGACAAACTTTCTGTTGTACAGTGATTTCAAACTAAAAACGCATTATTAACATATTTTATTTCATTCTAGATCCCAGAATATTTTTTGAGCAATGTATTAGATAATCATGATGTTGGTCGGATAATATTTCTTGGTGGCAATGAATTGAATTGTGATTGTAATTCCGCTAAAACATTAAAGGTACCACTGGCACGTCCAGTTTTTTTATATACGAAATTGTATTATTGAAAATTCGATCTATATATCATTTTTAGTATTGGCTATTGGAACATAATCGTGATATACCCGATTACAATAATATACGCTGCCGAAATATACCACAAAGGGTAATGGAACTACGCGAAATGAAACTCTGTCAGTCGCCACACGATTGGACAGATTATATTTATTATTTGATTGCTACCGAAGTAATTTTACTAATTGCATTAATCACTAAGGTCTCTTACGATTATTGGGTATTCAAAACAGCTGGATATTTACCATGGCCAGCTAGTAAAATGCCAAAATTGCCTTGTGACTGGCTTTGTGAATCTTAATGGAGGTTGCAGTACGGGCGAGAATGAAAGACATGCATACATTTAGGAAGAGGAAAATTTTTCTACATTTTCAATATGAGCTAAAAAAAAATGATTACTTTTATGATAAGAATCATGGCGGAACGATACAAGGTGGCAGCATGGGACAGCTGATTATAAACTTTTTTTATTTGATTTGACACATCAACTTCCGGCGCAGTACGATTTTGACATTTGTGCATCGAATTTACAAAAACAAAGTACATGGAATTTTTATTTATGCTTGTAGGTATGCCGCCATGCTGCCACGCCACCTTGTATCGTTCCGCCATGGATAAGAATATACTTTAAATTAGACTGTTAATGTGCCTATTATACAAATGTAAGTTCACAAAACAGAAAAAACTATATAACTCACTTCGGCTATATGGAAGTATGCGGTTAATCCTTACTTGCGGTTTGAAACGCTCTATCTTAGACGATTCTGAAAGGGAATATAGTGTTTTTCAACCAATAGCACAGATTGGACAATCTTACTTTCCACCGTTCAATGTAACAGAAGTGCCTAGAAATATTATTATTATACATATGACTAAAAAAAAACATCTAATGTGTTCTCGGCTTATATTCAATACTCCCTATCAGCAAAAATACAGCTATGGAATCGTAACATACGATCACGGATCGAAAACGGTTTTCACACAAGGGATAAAAATAAGATTATTCAACTATTTAAAAAAAATAATAATATATTATAGATAAAGTGAGTACGCGTTGTCCCTAGTTCACATATTTCATTCATCCAATGCAACATTTCGGAGCTATAATGATTTAAAAAACGGCATTCGATCACTGATCGGCAACCATACGAAAGAAAATTACGTGATACGTCAAACGTATAAACAAAATGGGATTATAGCATACGATCGCAAACGGAACGGAATTTCTTTTCAATTCACAAATTCATTCTACGATCCACATTAGTTTGGATTGTATTTTTAGCTCACAATAGATTTTGAACTGTCAAATTGGTTGCCAAAAGTATAAAAAAAGGAAATAACTGCTGTGGACCCAATTTTATTGTTTTTTTTGAGCTCCAGTAATAGCGAAGTCGATGAAAAGATAGTCCGAAGGCGGTTAAGAGAGTGTAGTAACCATTTGGACTTATCGAACAAAGCGTAAGCATATCATTTATGTATTATTCCTTTGTAACAAAAAATGATTGCAGTTTCTTGAAGAGATTTCGCTTAATTTACGAAGCTTTTAGTTACTTTCTGGAGAAATTAAATTTGAAGCAAGCCGATACCAAAGCGGGTGTCTCGCCATGAATTCCGCCAATATTTCCTTTTGGCTTGGATTAAGCTTGTTTGAATCCGACCTTTGTTAATATGTAATAAGAGTTTGAAATTTATTATATTTTTTTTATTCAAATATTTTAAGAATTTTCTTACATTTTCAATAAAATTTGTATGCATACGATCGCCAGCATTGTTTACTATATAGTTTGGCATCTTAAATTGAGGTTATGTTGCGAATAGAGTGGAAGGCACTCGGATTCAGTGAAAGAAGGATTTTCGGAACAATTGCGGCTGCGTGCTCACCAAAATGTAGATCCTGATCAAACGTCACACCCAAGATTTTGGGGTGTAGGACAGTCGGTAGCGTAGTGCCATCGACTTGGATGTTCAAAATGGTCGACATTTGGGACGTCCATGTTGTAAAAAAGGTCGCGGAAGATTTAGTCGGTGATAATGCCAGGTTTCACGAGGCGAAAAACCTAGAGAGATCAGGGAGGTAGCCGTTTATTCTGTTGCAGAGCTCATCGATCTGTGGGCCTGGGCCTGTGGCCATTATTTTGCAGTCATCGGCGTATGAAACGATAGTGACTCCTTCTGGTGGTGAAGGTAGCTTAGATATGTAGAAATTAAACAAGTGGCGATAGGACACCACCCTGTGGCACCCCTTGTTTAATTCTTCTTGGTTTTGATGTTTCGTTTCTAAATTGCACCTATGCCTACCGACCACCCAGAAAATTTGCGGTCCACCTTTTAAGACATGGGGGAAGAGTAGATCCTTCCAGGTCTTGCAGTAAAGTGCCATGGTTGACCGTATCAAAAGCTTTTGATAGGTCTAGCGCTACGAGTTCTGTTCTATGGTGGGGGTTTTGATTTATACCGCAATTTATCTGGGTGCTGATGGCATTTAGCGCGGTGGTGGTGTTATGGAGTTTTCTGAAGCCATGCTGATGACAGGCTAGCTGAAAACTTGCTTGGAAGTAGGGGAGCAAAATGGCTTCAAGCGTCTTTGCTACTGGCGCTAGGAGAGATATCGGACGATACGACTCTCCTATGTTAGCTGATTTCCCAGGCTTTAGTAGCGGGGCCACCTTGGCTATTTTCCATTTTCAGGTATGACAAAGGTGGAAAGAGACAGGTTGAAGACATGTGCTAAGTATTTGAAACCCTCTTTCCCTAGGCGTTTAAGCATCGGCATGGCTATGCCGTCTGGGCCCACTGCTTTGGATGGTTTAGCGTGACCAATGGCATCTTCAACCTCTCTGGCGGTGATGGTAATTGGTGACGCGCTGACTTTATGTTTATGTGCGTGTCTGTTGGTCCTCCGTCTATCTTTGTCGACCGTAGAATGCATTACATATTGACGGCAGAAAGCGCTCGCGCATTTTTCGAATCCGACAGCACTTTATCGCCGAAGGCGATGGAAACTTTATCATTGTGTTTAGACGGATTCGATAGGGACTTTACGATGGACCAAAGTTTACCCACACCGGCAGAGAGGTTACAACCTCTTAGGTGCTCCTCCCATTTCGCCCGCTTGTGTTCATCAACAAGCAATCTGATGCGTTGGTTTATATCCCTTATTTGGGGGTCGCCTGGGTCGAGTTGTCTTGTAAGGTCACGTTCTCTCGCTAAATTTGCGGCCTCCGCCGGGAAGTGGGGCCGAATTTCGGGAATTCTCCCGGCGGGAATGAAACGTGCCGAGACGGATTCAATGACCTTGCGGAAAGCACGCTCCCCTTGGCGGGCATCAGTCGGGATAGGGAGGGCAGCAAAGAGGTTGTCTGTAAAAGATTTGTATTCGTCCCACTTTCCTTTTTTAAAGTTTATGAAAGTGCGTTTTTCTGTAACGATGAAGTCGGCGGTACGCTCGAACGAAATAAGTATAGGCAGGTGGTCGGATGCCAATGTTACCATCGGCTGCCAGTTGACGCAGTTTACGAGTTCTGCGCTCACGATTGAGATATCCGGCGAACTGTGACAGCTTCCTACCATACGTGTGGGGGCGTCTCCGTTTATTGTGCAGAACGTCGTTTCTTCTATTTGATCCGCCAACATCTCACCCCTACTGTCCGCCCGCAAGTTTGAATGCCATAGATCGTGATGGGCATTAAAGTCGCCTAAGATAATGCGATTGTTGCCAGTGAGTAAGGCGCTAATATTAGGGCGGTATCCACTGGAGCAACAGGTGGCAGGAGGGATGTAGATGTTGATGATTTCTAGGTTTGCATCGCCTGACCGGACAGATAGGCCTTGACGTTCTAAGACATTGTCCCTGCGGTCGATGCCAGGCGCTAAGGCGTAGACTACGGGACGCCCGTGGACGTGAACAGCAAGGAGCCACAAAAGATTTATAAAAGTTACGTGGACGTCGGGTTTTGGGATCAAGCCCAGAACAACCTGTCCGATGCAACCATCCCTTACACGAGACACACTGAACAGAGTATGACCGTCCTAAAAAGATTCTTTTCCGGCAGATGCAGCAAAACCATTTCTCAGGACAGGGGTCAGGAGACGGACCCGGGTTGGATTCGATACCTTCCCGGAGCAAGAGAATATGGAGCAGTCCTGCTGCAAGGAGCTGCTGGGAGGATGACAATTTGTGGGAGGGACGCAACAAATTAAATGGGGTTACACTGAAATGACAGTCCTTGGTCGGGAAAAATCCCGAGTCGCTCCGGTACATAGAACCGACTGCCTTGGGAAGCGTTTTTCAGTCATAGTTTAAGGCCGCTTTTGGGGTATCCCTTTTTTGGGGCAACATTGATTTTTTTACTATCTAGATATTTTGTAGATATGGCATCAGCTGGATTTTGTTTACCCAACAAACATGGAAAAAAATTCTCCAGATAGTTCTCGAGTTGATATCCAACTTCATTCTCCAATCACCACTATCCAACCTTTGAGAAATTTTGTAATATTAAAAGTTTTCGAGTTGATCTCCAACGTCATTAACATTTTCCAATTAATATCCTAATTTTGAGAGATATTGAGAAATGTAAAGTCCTCAAATGAATATTCAACAAGTTTCTCCAGTTGATATCCTACATTGCATATCGAGTTGAGGTGGAGTTGAAAAAAATCTCCAAGGTGGTACCACCAAAACCAACAGCTGTTTATTGTGAGAAATAAAAACCTGGTTGATAGCAGTAATGAAGCGTAATTAATAAAAAAAAAAGTATATAGGCGGTCGCCGAGGTGTGATGGTAGCGTGCTCCGCCTACCACACGGAAGATCTTGGGTTCACGCCCCGAGCAAATCAATATCAAAATTTTAGAAACAAGGTTTTTCAATTAGAAGAAAATTTTTCTAAGCGGGGTCGCTCCTCGGCAGTTTTTGGCAAACACTCCGAGTGTATTTCTGCCATGAAAAGTTCTCAGTGAAAACTCATCTGCCTTGCAGATGCCGTTCGGAGTCGGCATAAAATAAGTAGGTCCAGTCCCGCCAATTTGTAGGAAAAATTAAAGGGAGCACGGCGCAAATTCAAAGAGGAGCTCGGCCTCAAATCTCTTCGGAGGTTATCGGGCCTCACATTTATTTATTTTTTAATGTATATTTCATTTTATTTTCGTGAAATACTGTAGTTGTAGTTGTTAATTACATTTTTTCAACTTAAGTAATATAATATTTGATTTATAAAAAATTCCCTCTTTTGCTGAGTATGCTATGATTCTCGAGTTGAGCCACTGTTTCGAAACAACACTTGAGATTTTAGAAGTATGCCTAGTTATCAACATGAGTTCTAATGGTAGTCAAGCCCAAATGCTTGTTGGGTATATTCGACGCCATTTCGTAAGAAAGTAAATAACCGATAGGTTAACTAGAGTTTAAACCTGGCAGATTGGTCGCTTAAGCTCAGCTTAAGCTTCAGTTAAAGTAGACTAAAAAACTGCAGAAAGAGATTAAGCGCAGTTTAACTGACATACTGAGTTGAACTTGTACTGAAAAACCGGGCCTTAATGTCATAAATGAAAGGCGATTCAGAGATGATTTTACTATTTAAGACTCATTTTCATTAAAACTGCTTGGATATAAGCCGATGATACATAAATTAAATACATAAACATTTACAATTAACGAAAAAAAAACTTAAGCTGAAACAATGCTGCAACCGATTTTTCATCAAAATGAAGTTGACAAGGAATGAGAGAGAATATTCAAAAATAATTCAAATATATACTTATTGATTGTGTATACATGTTTGCGTATTTGTTAATGATAAAGTAAGGGAATTGCTGAACTTAATTTAAACGATTTTGAACATTGTGTATCAAAAAATATGAAATAAACTTATTACCTTGTATTTGATTTGAACTTTTTACGTAGCGGTTTTTTAAACGTGTTGGTATTATCCACTTGCTTGGAAGCATTTTTCAATTTTTTCACTGCTTGACGTTTATCTCCATTAGCATTATATTGCGCCTTGCGTTTTTTTCCCGTGTATTTGGTACCTTTTAAATCTATATCTTTTTGATTTTCTGCATTTTTTGAAATTCGTGTGCATATGCTATCACGCTTTGGAGCATGATCGTTCAGCCACTTTCTTTCTGATTTGCGTGGTTTTTTCAAGCCCATTATAAAATCAGGCACCTTTCCATTAGAGTTGTTAATGATTTGTGCAATGCTGAAACATATAAAGTTTAAAAATAATTGAGGAGAGGATCTTGTGTTTTTATAGCATCTTTTAACCCTGCTAGACTGAACAGGATGTTTTAATAGAGTGGGCGAAAGTGATGTTGGTATTAAATGAACTCCTCACATGCGTGTCTATACTATGTAGTAGGAATTGTTTGGTGAGCATTTAACTGTTCTCTATCATTATACCAAATGGTATACCGAGAAACAGGCAAAGAGGATGAAGAAGCCATCAAACTTGCTAGGCCATCTTAAGCACTACGCCCGGGGCGGAATTGCCATACCGATGCTTAAAACCCTTGGCTATGAGGGATTAAAATATCTGGCGCTCGTCTTCAACCTGTCTCTGTCCACTTTTTTCATCCCTGAAAAATGGAAAATGGGGAGGGAGAAATACACTCGGAGTGCTTGACAAACACTGCCGAGGTGCGATCCCGCTTAGAAAAATGCTCTTCTAATTGAAAAACTTGTATTTATTTTTGATTTTGCTTTGCCCGGAGTGTGAACCGAGGATCTTCGGTGTGATAGGCGGAGCACGTTACCAGCACACCACGGCGGGCCGTGGAAGGATTAGATGACGAAAATATTGGACGTTCACGTCGATGGTGTCACGCTACTGACTGTCAGTCACCCAAACATCTTAGGGGTAGCATTCAATAATCTGATCTTCAAGGCGCATGCAACCAAAACTGTATCTAAAGTACAAAGCCGAAACAAAATTCTCAAATCGCTCGCCGGCAGCACCTGGGGCAAAGATAAAGAAACGCTGTTGTTGTTGTTGTAGTAGTGATAAGGTTACTCCCCGAAGGCTTTGGGGAGTGTCATCGATGTAATTGTCCTTTGTCGGATACAGATCCGGTACGCTCCGGTAACACAGCACCAGTAAGGTGCTAGGACAACCATCTCGGGAACGATTTATATGGCCACATTAAGCCTTCAGGCCATCCCTCCCTCAGCACCCCCCAAGTTCGATGAGGAGCTTGGGGTCGCCATAGCCTCGTCTGTTAGTGAAACAGGATTCGCCGCGCATAGGTGAGGTTGACAATTGGGTTTGGAGAAGCTTTATATTCCGCTGGCAACCTGAAGGGTTGCGCTACACAGCCCCTTGAATCTGGTATTTTAGTCGCCTCTTACGACAGGCATACCTACCGCGGGTATATTCTGATCCCCTAACCCGCTGGGGTATAAAGAAACGCTTATAACCATTTATAAGGCGATTGGCCGGACTTTGGAATGCTGCGCGTTCCTAATATGGTCGCCGAGCCCAATGGAAACACACTGAGGGAAATTTCAGGCCTCTCAAAACATGGTAATCAGAGCTCTCACGGGTTGTCTTCTTATGTTGTACAGAGTGTGGCGAGAATACTACCCATAAATGAGAGAAATGAAAGGTTGAACAAACAGCTTCTGCTGAGTACCCAGAAACCTGAACATATAAACAGACATCTGATTGGAATTTAAAACTCATCTTCGTAAGCACTATGAAGAAATCCGGCAATTAAGAGTTCAGCCGAATGAAGACAGGAAGAGGACGGAATTCCATATTTGCCCCTTTAAAATTAAAATTAATTAAAATTAATGAGAATACATACTTAATAAGTATTACATATTCAATATAACTTATTCATACCTTTTTAAATTTGGCGTATCACTTTGTGTAAAAAATGTTATAGCTTTGCCATTTCTGCCCGCACGTCCGGTACGTCCAATACGATGTATGTATGAAATAACAGATGGTGGGAAATCATAATTTATTACAAGATTAACGCCTTTAAAATCAATTCCACGGCCCATCAGCTCAGTGCATATCAATACCCAAATCTGACCTTCACGAAATGCACGTACACAGTTATCACGTTGTTGTTGTGAACGATCGGCATGTATAAGATCAACATTGATACCATCGTACAGTAGTTCTTGAAACAGTTCTTTAGCTCGTTCCTTTAAAAGTAAAAAATACATGTGAAGACATTTAATATGTGATAGTTATAATTTCTGTTTTTTAATATCACTCACTTTACTTTGCACAAACACCAATACTGGCGGTTTCAATCCTTTGCGCATCATATCTCTTATAGCTAAGAGTTTTCCACTCTCTGAGCCAACAAACAGCAATTCTTGTTCCACTGAATTTGTAGCACTATTTTCTTGGCCAATGATTATACGTGCCAAATTGGGTAGATTTTTTTTTGCCCATTTCGCCACGGAAGCTGTGTATGTTGCACTGAAAAGTGCCAACTTTTTACATTTATTTGTGCAGGCGGCCAAGATGACGTCTACTTGATCTTTAAAATTATTCATTCCCTCCTCCATTAAACGATCTGCCTCATCAATAATTAACCACTCAACTCTATGAATAATTTAAACGCGTAGGTGTAAGAAATATAAAAAAAAAAATACAATTAAATGTAAAGAAATCTGAGGCGTACTTCAACCGATTCACCAAGGTTTGCATTTGATATTTGTACTTACTCGGTGAAACGCAGTTGTGCAGGTTCTTGTTGCAACAGATATCGTACACGATTTGGAGTGGATATTAGTATATCATATTTCTTTTGGTTATTTGCTGCTGCTAGCTCATTGTTCTTCGATTTTGTTTGAAAGTGTATCTTTAATGCTGTCTGCTGCGCTAGCTGAACGCATTCCCTATAAATTTGTGCCGCTAATTCGCGGGTGGGCGCTAGGACAACGGCACGAAACCCAACCTTACTTGGTTTACGTAAATCATTAATTAGAGGAATTAAAAAAGCTATTGTTTTACCCGAACCAGTCGGTGCAGACGCCATTACATTGCGCCCCTGTAACAACAACGGCATAGCCTGCATTTGGATGGGTGTGGGAGTGGCATACGTGGCCAAGGATAAATTTTGTAATAAACGATCAGAAAGTTTATGTTCTTTTTGCAGCTCTTCAAATGAAGTAACAGGTGGTGGGATATTCTTTCCACGGACAGTAATCAAATTAACTTTGCGCAGGAGAGCCGCCTGTAAAAACAAAGAAATAAAACCAAGAACCTATTATTTAGAAAACCTCTAAGATACTCGTATACCATCTCTTCCTTAAGATTAGCAGCCTTTTCTATTGGTGTTATTGAAGCTGATTTCTTTTTCTTCTTTTCTTGTTTAACAATATCTTCGCCATCTATGTAATTGAAGCTATACTTCTCCTCTTGCTCTTCTTCGGAAGCGGAGCCGTTGCTCTCCAAAACGTCTGCAAAATTTGTTTCTTCAGCAGTAGAGTTATGTATGTGATACATTGATTTACTCCCTTTTAATGCAGCGGTTGTGTTTGATGACTATGAAGTTGGATTCGGATAAACTGAATTTTACGCTTTTTTATAATAAAATAAAGAAAAACGCTTACCTGTTTAGACTCAGCTTTGGGCTTTGGCCGCGAAAACCGTGCACCTTTAGTCAGTTGGAGAAATATATCATGGGAATCCATATCTTCAGTTTTCACTTTCTTCTATATAGCAGCGAAATTCTGTACGTAAACCTTTCCTTTTTCCTTGGATTTAATTTAATTTTAGTTTTTTCACAAACCCCTGATCCAGTTAACCAGCCACACGTGCTCTATTTAAGTAAATGAAAAAATGTAAACAGAAACTGCAACATGATAACACAAATCACAAATAAAGGGCTAATTAAACTTCCTTAAGGGCGAATTACGGCGGCCACCGTGGTGTGATGGTAGCGTGCTCCGCCTATCACACCGTATGCCCTGGGTTCAACTCCCGGGCAGAGCAACATCAAAATTTTAGAAATAAGATTTTTCAATTAGAAGAAAATTTTTCTAAGCGGGGTCGCCCCTCGGCAGTGTTTGGCAAGCACTCCGGGTGTATTTCTGCCATGAAAAGCTCTCAGTGAAAACTCATCTGCTTTGCAGATGCCGTTCGGAGTCGGCATAAAACATGTAGGTCCCGTCCGGCCAATTTGTAGGGAAAATCAAGAGGAGCACGACGCAAATTGGAAGAGAAGCTCGGCCTTAGATCTCTTCGGAGGTTATCGCGCCTTTCATTTATTTTTTATTTAAGGGCGAATTAATTATAACCATAAAGCCATAACCAAATATAACAGCTGATCAAACCTACCTTATGGAAATCTATGTAATCGAGTTAGCGTTACGGTATGGCACCATTAATCGATTACATTGATTTCCATAAGGTAGGTTCGATCAGCTTCCTTCTTTGCGATAAATCTCGCTTTACGCGGCTATTTTGGGTGATAATAAACGCTATACAGGTTATGTTGTGTGGACACAAGGTCCAGTTGAAGTAGGTCGGCGTTCGCAGTCATACTTAGCGAGATAAACCTCTTCCTCTACGTTTACTAAGAACACTACCACCTGCGGAAAAGCGTTCGACACCACCAACGGCGCCTACTATTATCACGGGCGTCACCATCAGTAGTATCTCCCCCAACCCATCCATTAGCGCCAACCACGAGCGCACAACCACCAGACGTACCGCCACCGCCAGCTGCAACGCACACAGCGGAGCCGCGAGCATAGGCCTGCGGCCACTAATGTAACACCTATAACAGGCGGTACCACCGACAGCAATACTAGCCGCATCTTCATCATCTACGTCCATATCGGCTATAATAATACTAGCGCAATCCTATCAGCTACGACTATAACGGCTATAATAATACTAGCGCAATCCTATCAGCTACGACTGTAACGGCTACAACAATATAGCCGAATCTTTATCAGCTACGACCATACGGGCTACAATATATCGGCTACAGTGACAACCACCGGGCAGCGAACCTAGGCCTGCGGCCAGGCCAACTGCGACAGTGAATATCAGCGGGTAAAGCGGTGAGTCCGTTCCTTTATATTTTGCCTACGTATGAGTGAATTTATGAATAGCTCTACAAGTTTTTTTTACGAAACCAAGAAGGTTTGCCACCGGCACCAGGTCGATGAGGAATAACCAAAGCATACACACCACCCTATATGAAATGGTCATGTAGCTAAAGCAAGCAAAACTATGTACAACATTTAGATAATTCGCTTGTAAATGTTTTGATTTTGTATTCGACATATTTTACCGAGTTAAAAGGTTAGATAAATTGTTTTGAATCGTGGGTTAGATTGTAATATGTAAAGGCTCGTAGAATGTAGGATGTCGTACATACACTTGCGAGCAATAAAATTGCAGCAAAAATGATACGCAATTTTTATCATTTTCAAAGCAAAATTCTCATTGTTGTATGGAACGAAATTATATATATGATAGTTAATCATTAACCTTGGAAATCTCGTAAATTAGATGGGTTTCAACGTATGTTTACGAGCTTTATACGGTTAACTAGATTTGGGACTTTTCATTAGCTATTTTACGATTATTATCTCTATATATTTAGGTCTAAAATAAATTTTAAGAATAACGCAAAAAGAGCACTAGCCGCTATGGCTATCAGCTCGGCACTATTATATTAAAGTAATATACCAGTTGGATAAAAAGTTTTGACTGTTGTAAAGAATAAAAAAAAGTGTAGCTTCGGTGATCACTACTATAAACTTGAATGTACAGAACAAGAGTGCTAGTTTAGTGAGCATCACTGTAAATTTTAACATCTAATTTTGTATTAATAATAAGTCTAACACATATCCTTAAATGAAACACAAGTTAACAATGACCTTACTAGTTTAGTTGTCGAATAAAATTTTTTTTTCTGCCTCCATTACGAAATTTTATTAAGGAGGGAATTTAAAAATAAAAACAATGATATTCTACATATGCCCACAACGAAGTGAGCAAGTATAAGGAAGCTTCCATTTATATACATGCATACATTTAAGTTGTGATGGTCTAATCATTCTTGAATTTAGTACACAAGTAATATTACCTTGATTTAAAACAAGTTTTACGCCAACAGAAAGAAATATAAATATATGTGTTTATTTTACTAATCACTCCTGGTGAATCTCTTTTTTTTTGTACGGCATCATTTCTTTCACTTTTAACGTACCTACCTTTAAACATGTAAACTTAATCGTAATCATAAGGAATAAGCAGTAATTGCCATGAATTATAAATAAATTGTATTTAAAATGGGAGTGCTGACTTCCTTGTTTGTTTAGAAGCCGCTTAGGGCATACAGGTAAGGGGCCACCGAAGAATAGGTGCGTCGGTGGCCATGGATTTTGAGGGTGGGCATAGCACCGGGCGTCGCAACAACACCCGCGGCGCCCCCTGTATATTCGGCCTTTTTGTTGTTTTCCTTTTCAGATTTTTATTTTATTTTTCAGCCGTTTTTTTTTAGTTTGATTTTCAACGTTGGTAACCGGCCATGTCCGGTTCGGTAATTTTTTTTGCGGTTTTTTTTTTTTTGATTTTAAATTTTGAATGTTTTAACGGTCTGTCCGTGACATCCGGTTCGACCGGATGTTGTTTTAGTCCATTTGAGCGTTTTGAATTAGTTCTGCGCTTTTGTCAGTTTTTTTTTTAAAGGCATGATATGACTTTTTTTTCTGTTTATGGCGCAGGAACAGTAAGGTTGGCAAGGACCCGCCCCAGCCGACAATGACTAGCCACTGTGCACCACAACATCATGCCGACCGCCTTCCTTACTGCTTCCACTGTAAATGCGTATCCATAACACATTTGTTACGCGATGTATACAGCGGCTTACAGACGACTGGCTCATTGATATGCCCCATTGTTCTTCAACGGGCCGTTGATAACAACCAGTTTCGAAGAAGCGTAAAGCAGTTAGAACCTGAAATTTTTATAATAAGGTTCAATTGAAAATTATATGAAATTCCATGATTTACCTGTTTCTCTGTTGATATCGCAGTTATTCTTGTACCCCTTAATTGACCATCAAGTTGAGAAATAATATCATGAGCCAAGTCTGGGGTTAGTCGGTACAGCTTTCGAAACTCCGTTGCATTCAGGTGGAATGGGTTATCTACTTCTCTAAGAAGGCGTCTGTCCACTGGCGATGGCCTCAGTAACTCTTCATCTTGTGATAAAACGTATGCCAAGTACTCAAATGCCATTTGATTTATAAATAAAGCAGCTTTTCGTGTTTGAAGGTATTTAAGTAAAGCTCCGATTTTCTTTTTTAACTAAAATTGTCAGAAATGTAAATTTCGTGATTTTTAACGCAGCCAATTCACTTGCCGTTTATTTAACAACACAGCTGATCGTCGATTAACGAATATCGATACAAAATAGTTACTGAATAACGAAATCGTTATAGTTATCGATTCGCAAATTTTGACGTCTATGCAGAAGATATCACACTTAAGCGGCAATTACTCACGAACGTACGTAGAAAAAACCTCTCAGCTGACACGACCTTACTTATGAGTGTGCAATGTAAACGAAAACTCACCGACGTTCAACGCACGTACGTACGCAGCCCGGAACGTAGAAATCAAAACAATTTTGATTTTTTCCGTAAGAACGTGTCAGCTGATCGCTCTCTCAAAAGACAGAGTTGCCTATTAAATATTTTGTGTGCTTTGTTTGGACCAATTGCAGTTATTATACAAAAACGCCTAATGATTGTTTAAAATTTTGTTGAAATATCCTAAAATTATTATAGAAAATTGGAGGTTACAAATAAATGAACTAGGCATTCTTATTCAGTATTTGTTTCTGCCATTTGCACCATGAAAAATTGTAATTCCAAAAGTTGATGTTTGCATAAGCATGCATGCAAACTGGTCAATGGCAACAGTGCTTTACTGTAAACAATACACACACAAATATGTTATGTACATGTACACAGACGCACACATTGATTTCTACGGGCTTGAGGGTTCGGTCAAACGTGTTTCGTACGACAAACGTCCGTACGTACGGCACACGTCGGTGGGTAACTGCCGCTTTAGTTTCATTCACAATGGACAAAGTATGTCAAAGTATTTATCTGGCGGCAGGATATCACTCAAGGCGAATAGATTCGCCTTGATATCACTTGTTTGTGTATCCATTGTCCTCGGTTCCCAGTTATATTGAAAAATGGAAAGTATTTTGCTGTCAAATATAGCAGCAATTATAGTAAAAGATGTGCTAATAGATGATGACAAATCGAAAGACAATCCAAAAAAATATCCGATTGATGATTTTCCTCTGCTATCCAGCGATTCTGAGGATGAAGCATTTCAATTCTTTTTGAACCAAAGACGTCGGAAGACGGAAGGATTCAAAAACTTTCCTGAAGTGAAAAATCATATATATGGAGATGTGGGTAATTCGATTTCAAGTCTGCAAGACGCCACCAAGCGCCAGAACCCAGTCGAAATAAATCTGATCAACAAATTTGACACCAATATATTTGAAGGATATTTGCATATGCGCAAAATAACATTTTTGGTATGCATAAGTAAATTTCGAATATATTAATTGAATTCATTTGTATACGATGTTTCACAGCGTATTTTCAAACGTCTACGCCATTATTTGCCCGATGAACATGCTCCTTCAACGGCTACACCGCAGTCCATGTTCTCGCTCGCACTATGGAAACTGTCTACCGACGAACATTTCCAAGATATTGGACGCAAATTTAATATCACCAAAGAAATTTGTCAAAAAATGATACGCTTCTTTTGGCGTCGTATATCCACACAATATGAATCCTTAATACAATGGCCAAGTACACCAGAAAAACAAGCGTATACACTGCAAAGCTTCCAAGCTCATCAACAATTAAAAAAATTTCATCTACTATTTGGTGTTTTAGCAACAAAACAATTGGCTGTTTTCCTGGAAAATGAAAATGAAGAGCGACAAGTTATTTTGCAAATAATATGTGATGCGGATCAAAAGGTGATTGATTGCTTTTTGGCTTTGACAAGTGATTATTCTTTTGATGCATCACCCATCGGTAAAACATTATCGTTAAACGTGCAAACATTGCCCGTGGGGAGCTATCTTATTGGCGATGAAACCTTTCCACTCAAACCCTACTTAATGCGGCCGATAGGAGCACCAAGCGATGGGAGAGCCCAAGCATTCAATGATGCATTACAATCGGCAGTTATTTTTGCTCAGCAGGTATTGGATACAATGGCAAAACGTTTTAATGCTTTATATGCAGTGGAGGCACGAAATTTACACGAAGTTCGAAAAATTGTGGATACTATATGCGTGGTACATAATTTATGTGTTGAAATGGAAGATGATTACTTGGAAAGAAAAATGCAGGATAAGCAATTTAGTTGGGCCAAAATGAAAGATAATGCAACTAACAAACAAGTAGGGGATGAGACAGATAAAGAAGGTAGATCAAAAAGAGATGCACTAATAGCTGCTATAATTCCTTAGCTGAGGATTTACAGTTTTGATGACGTTAAGTGTAGTTTTAAGACACTTTCTAGACGTCAAATAAGAAGGATAACTTGAATTGTACATGAATCAAAAATATGAAATAAAACTAAATATCTCATCAACCCAAAAATAGAATATAAAAATTAATGGACCAAAAATATACATAAATGTTAAAATATTTTGTGGTTGCGTTTTAATAACATTTATTTCATTAGAAGCAGTTCTTAACTAAACTGCAACCACAAAAAACACCGCATGTTTAGGGTATCGAGTTCACGGCTTTACCCTTTACGACACCTGCAGTACCGGATTCAGCAAAGGCGCCAAGCAAGGTATTAATTAATTTATGAAAACATTTCTAACGAATTTCGAATCAAATTTAATTTATTTTGTCACCTAACGAAATATCATTCTACGCATGCATAAAACATTTAGAAACTGTCGCAGAAATTTGTAGGAAAAATTTTAAAGTACTTTTTTTTGTGATGTGGCAGGGAAAATCGGCTTTAATCTCCTCAGAGATACAATATCAAGCCAAGTTATATATGACGTTACGCGAAAAAAGACCTCTAACTCGAAAAAAATCATATTCTTTTTTAAAGAAATATTACAAATGTTGTTAGTTTGTTCTAGAAGTTGTCAAAACTGGAGATCGATATCTTTATTTTTGATTTATGAGCAGTCAATGTGGATAGTAATTGTGCCTTATACCGGCAATCATGCAAACCACTACTATACCTGATCGCCGTGTAAAATTAACGGCATTCCGGTTGAGCGCCTTTTCTCGCGGAGAGTCACATATATTTTTTTTTGTAATTTATACTGCTTAATCCTTTATTTAAAACTAAAATATATTGTTTATGGGGCTCGCGCCGTTGATCAAGATTTTTCATACAACTTTACATATTATACTAACAAATGTGTATGCATACTTTAAGTCACATTAATATTGATTTATATAATGGTAATGAGCAATGCATCGGGTTTTACATATTTTGGCCTAGCATGAATACACAGACCGACTATATTTTTGCAAATTGTTATGAATTGCTTGAATTTGTTACTGTATAGCAAAATATTTTGTCCATTCGGCTTCATAAATAAATTAAAATATAAATAAAAACTACATTGTGGTAAAACGAATAAAATAAGTAACAAACTAATAAGGTACATTAAATAGCAATATTTTTGTATAAGATAAATAATATTTACTTTTTTAACAATATATAAATACATACTCGTATAAACAAATTATTTTAAAAGAGTTTTTCTTCTTTTACAGAACTTTGGAGATTCGAGTCATAAGATTCTTACAGTTGATATAAACTATAATGAAAAGAGAGAGACAGAGAGAAGTACATTTGAGTAATGGTGAATGAGAGATCGTTTTACGAATAATAAATAATATAGATTCAAGCGAAATATTGTTTAAATCCAGGAAATGATGCCGAGCTCAGTAGCATTATAATAGTGGTAGGTAAAAATTGTATGGTGTTACATAAAAAATAGGGGTAACATTTAGTATTAGGAATATGTACACCTTTTCCAGTTTAAGTTCAGAAAATTACAATTCAAGTTCAGAATTTCCAATTTAAATTCAGAAATTTACAATTCAAGTACATAATTTCCAATTTAAATTCAGATATGTACAATTCAAGTTCAGAAATTTAAAATTCAATTTCAGCATTTTCAATTCAAGTTCAGAAAATTACAATTCAAGTTCAGAAATTCCAATTTAAATTCAGAAATTTACAATTCAAATTCAGAAAATTACAATTCAAGTTCTGAAATTCCAATTTAAATTCAGAAATTTCCAATTCAAGTTCAGAAATTTCCAATTTAAATTCAGAAAATTGCAATTCAAGTTCAGAATTTTCAATTTAAGTTCAGAAAATTTGTCGGTTTTTTTTTTTCATGCAATCGAAATAAATGTATGTATGTATCTATGTGTTAAGGAAGCATTGGACATCTTAACTCGTTTAAATCAATTTTGCGAGATAGCGAAGATAAAAACTCTCGCTCATAAGAAGCAATTGCAATGCCATCCAGCTATATTCTTACCGTCACAACCCTTGATCTGCACTGAGTATGACAGCACTGATGACGAAGATATGACCACTTAAACAGTCAACGGAGCGTCCACACTCCCGGAAGTAACATATAGGTACTGTCTGCATAGATCTTGGCGCCATATGTCAAAATATCTCAACTTATCCGCCATCATCATCATTAATCATGAATTGGAACTTAATTGCGATTTTGGCAGTTTCGTAACAAATCATGCCAGCTTTCCCTGTTTCGCGGTAACTGACGGCGATTGGGAGCACCATGAGAGGTCAAGTCTTCCTCCACCTTCGCAACTCTCCCTTCCACTGCTTCCAAACTGCTGTTTCGACTGGGCACTTAATAGCGATTTTGGCAGTTTCGTAACAAATCATGCCAGCTTTCCTCGTTTCACGGTAACTGACGGCGATTGGGAGCACCATGAGAGGTCAAGTCTTCCTCCACCTTCGCAACTCTGTCCCTTTAACTGCTTCCAAACTGCTGTTTCGACTGAAGTACTTTCTTAGCCGTAGCGTCATCATGCACTTGTTGGAAAGAATTATCTTCCATTTGATTTCAAGGTTCGGGATGTTCACACCTCGAAGAAAACTTGGGGTACACTATACCCAAGCCACAATTTTGGCAATGTGGTCAACGCCGCAAGTAACATATAAGTATAAAATAAATTAATTAAAATAACTTTTGAAAATTAACACCCTACTTATAAATTTCTGAATTCGAACTTTAATTTTCTGAACTTGAATTGCAATTTTCTGAACTTGAATTGTAATTTTCTGAATTTACAATGAAAATTCTGAACTTGAATTGTAATTTTCTGAACTTGAATTGTAGTTTTCTGAACTTGAATTGGAAAATCTGAACTTGAATTACAATTTTCTGAACTTGAATTGTAAATTTCTGAACTTAAACTGGAAAAGGTGTACAAGTTTCGAAATTATTATTGTTTTTTTTTTTTTCAATTATTCGTTTTAATATTTTTACCCATTTTACTTCATTCTGAACGATAAAAAAAATATATTCCGCATAAATAGCCACTTAATATGTATATCCTAAACAAAAGTATGGAATGTTTTCGAGATTGTATAATGGACTTTTCCCTTCCGGAAGTAGTCGCTGAGCTCTGCTACAGATTTATGTACTCATTTCATAAATTATTCCCCGCTTATTGACAGAAGAATCATCTCAAAAAGAATTTATCTTAACTTTCACCAATTTGCAGATTATAGGTAAGACAACTAAAGAACTATAATGTAACAAACATTCAAGAAAAGAATACAAAACAAATGCATTCGTGATGTTTGTGCTATTTGAAGACTCTTGAAAGATTCATGTCTGATGCTGTTGTTCTTGTAATTGCAACTATGTGCTACTTGTACTTAAATTGAGATTAATATTGCTAGCATTGCCTATTAATTGCAATAATTTTTGTTTAGTGCGTTTATCACTAACACACACACATTGTATAAGGTTTGTAAGTTGCTTTGAAGAATACTGTTCCAGATTACGTTGCATATCAATCCATTCTTCAAATTGCTCATTTGAATAATAATATGCTTTGATAAAACCATCAACATATGCGCGATGTTCAGGAAATTTTTGGTTTGAAATTAATTCGAGTATAGACATGAAATTTGTGAAATCTAGTTGCATTAGAGCGCGACCACCGGCAGAGCATTTTTTTACGTTCGAGAAACTGTAAAAAAACAACGAAAATTTCTTAATAAATATATACAATGAGCAAGAATTTTTCGAGATCCTACCCTTCTACCAACAAATGTGTCGCCACATGAACCATAGAACTCCATACGTATTCGGCAGGCACATTTATTTCCTTTGCTATATCTTCCAAACGCATTGCAAAACTTTGTATATTCTGTATGAAATAAGAAAAAAGTATTTTAACATCATTTTGTGGCATTACTAATTTATATCATTGTGGAACAATTGAATCGTTTTTTTATTAAAAAGGCTGTTGTTACATTAACAGTACTTCGCCCTATTCAATGGGTGCGACCAGCCACAAAGCGTCATCAAAGTTGTTGTTGTAGCGATAAGGTTGCTCCCCGAAGGCTTTGGGGAGTGTTATCGATGTGATGGTCCTTTGCCGGATACAGATCCGGTACGCTCCGGTACCACAGCACCATTAAGGTGCTGGCCCGACCATCTCGGGAACGATTTATGTGGCCACATTAAACCTTCAGGCCATCCCCTCCCTCCCCAACCCCAAGTTCCATAAGAAGCTTAGGGTCGCCAGAGCCTCGTCTGTTAGTGAAACAGGATTCGCCGCGGATAGGTGAGGTTGACAATTGGGTTTGGAGAAGCTATATGTTGTGCTGGCAACCTGCAGGGTTGCGCTACACAGCCCCTTGAATCTGGTATTTTAGTCGCCTCTTACGACAGGCATACCTACCGCGGGTATATTCTGACCCCCCCTAACCCGCTGGAGGACGTCATCAAAGTCCTTCAACGGGAGTCCACGGAAACGTTGGGGAACCTTATCGTCCGATATGTTGTTGTTGTAGCAGCGCTTCGCCCCAAACAATAGGTGCGACCGATCACAAATTGTCATCAATATCCTCTAACAGGAGTCCAAGGAAACTTGCTGTTTCAACAGGGGTGGACCATAATGAAGAGATCGTCGCTGGGTTTATGTGGGGACACATTGCAAGCAGGGCATACATTTTGTATGTCGGGGTTGATTCTGGATAGACAAGAGTTGAGCTAGAGTGACTTGCGTTTCCCTAGGGAGTGTGCTTTCCTCTTCCGCAAGTTTTGGGTATTGTTCTTTGAGTACAGGATTCACCGGGCAATTCCTGGCATAGAGGTGGACGCCTGTTTGTTGAGTTCACTGAGGACCTGCTTGTCAGATGTCTCTTGGGCTTAAAGTCGTACAGGCTTAACGTGGATATGTGAAGTTCAGTAACAAATAGGCATGTATTGATACCAAAATGTTATTTTCGGTCAAAGGTGGACATGTGAGTTTTTACAAATAAACGATTTATATTCGGGGTCATTGTCTGTGGGCGGCATTATTTCAAAGTATGATGAAAGGCCTAGTCGAGTATAGTAAAACTTGAAGGTTTTTGTATTCTTAGGTAAATTTTTTGGCTATATCTTTTTTGATTATGCTATTTTTGCTTGATCTTAACTTGAAAGACCCCAAAAATCATATCGGTGTGAAATATTGCAGGTTTTATTAAAGAAAGATGTAAAATATATTTTCCATTGGGCGATTCACAAGTGTCATATTCATGTAAAATTTTAATTTGGATAAGTGGTAGAAATGAAAATGATTTAAGAAATAAATTACAAAGCGACTTAAATGCCCTTTATATTTGGTTATGCGCTAACAAACTTAAACTTAATATCGAAAAAACTAAATACATGTTAATAACTAGAAAGAATGTTTCCGATATTGGTAATCTCAAAATAAATAATTCAGAAATTGAAAACGTAGATTCTATTAAATACCTTGGTATCGTAATAGATTGTAAATTAAAATTCAACGCCCATGTCGCTTATATAACAAATAAAATAGCAACTAAAATATGGTTTATGCAAAGAACCTGCAAAAACCTAAGTACTTACTATAAAACTAAAGTATATCGATCCGTTGTTGAACCTTACTTTTTATATTGCTCTACAATTTTATTTGTTATGAAAGATTCGCAAATCGATAAATTGCAAAAAATGCAGAATAAAGCTATGCGATTCATCTTAAACAAACGTTATGATACCCCAATAAAAGATATGATACTTAGTTTACGCTCATCCAGTGAAGCAAAAATTATGATGTCCATGGAAGAAATAGGAGACAAAGAAATGATTTCAAATTACCTAATTATAAAACAGAATCTGAACAGAATAGTCTTTTTTAAAAAGGGTTAAAATGCTTCAATGAACTACCTGAATACATAAAAAATAGTGATAATAACTTGTTTAAAAAAAGGTTATACACTTACGTCAAATCTATGAGGATAAAATAAATACTAAGATCTGAGCTGGTTTGTGATACGTATTCCTAATTTATATATCTAATTCTAAAATTACAAATTTCCTCGTTTATATATATATATATATACATATATCTATTTAAACTGATGTACCTATTGTTAAACTACTGTACCTATTGTTAATTAATGCAATAATTATTTTTTTTTTCAATTGTATAAGCTAGGCTCTTCGAGTCGTAATAAATAAATGAAAAATGAAAAAAAGTTTTTCTTCTTTTTCTAGCTTACGAAAGACGTTTTTCAGAATTTTTTCATCCAATTCAAAAAAAGTTATGAATTTAAAAAAAACGCCGTTTTTGTTTTCAAAATGCTATAACTTTTTCAAAAATTGACCGTTTGGGATCTTTTTTTTTTTTTAATTTGTCTTTAAATGTACTTTTCGGAAAAAATACAAAAAAATTTTTAGTTTTTTTTAAATTTTCCAGTTTTTCGAGATTTTTCGAATTTCGCCATTTTTTTTTTTCTCATAAAAAACTTCAATCAATTCTGCAATCATCCCCACTAATCCCGGAGTGGGCCGATTTTTTTTATATTTTTTTTTATTTAATTGAAAAAAATTTCAAAAATAAAATTTTTTTTATCAATCAAAATTTTTTTATCAAAAAATGTAAGAAAATGATTTTTAAGTATTCTTTTCTTTATATATTATGGTAATCTACGATTAAAATAACCAGGATTAATGACTGACACAGTAAACATGCAAGTTTTCTAAAAATAATGTAACAAATTACCATAATATATAAAGAAAAGAATACTTAAAAATTATTTTCTTACATTTTTTTGTTATATAAATAAAATTGATAAAAAATTTAATTTTTGAAAATTTTTTTTTCAATTAAATAAAAAAAAAATATAAAAAAAATCGGCCCACTCCGGGATTAGTGGGGATGATTGCAGAATTGATTGAAGTTTTTTATGAGAAAAAAAAATGGCGAAATTCGAAAAATCTCGAAAAACTGAAAAATTAAAAAAAAAACTTTAAAAATTTGTTTGTATTTTTTCCGAAAAGTACATTTAAAAACAAATTTAAAAAAAAAAGATCCCAAACGGTCAATTTTTGAAAAAGTTATAGCATTTTGAAAAAAAAAAACGGTGTTTTTTTAAAAATTCATAACTTTTTATGAGTTGGATGAAAAAATTTGAAAAAATTCTGAAAAACGTCTTTCGTAAGCTAGAAAAAGAAGAAAAACTTTCAGCCAATTCTAAAGGGGTGGGGTTCAAAATTGATCGAAATGGGATAGAATACCCCATATACATACATACTTAGAATCGTTCCCCCTCCTAAAATAGTGTTGCTCTGTGAAATTAATTCATCTCAAACTACTCACTCTATTCATCAAGTCAATGTAATTATTATGTTGAAAGCTAACATGATTTACATCCCATTTGACTTTACTTATCATAGCAAGTATGGTTTGCAAATCGATTACGCGTGAAGTAACACAGGTATAAACTGGACGTGCAATATCTGCTATAAATTCAATATAACTAAAATAATCTGTTAGCATAGGACGCTCTTGCGGCGGTAACAAATGTATAAGGTAATTGTGTAGTGTTTGGAATTGTTGCGTCATACAGTGACCACTTTCGACAGCGACTATACGTTGTGATAGTCCATACAGCGTATCGGGATTCGCAAGCTCGTTATTGATCTATAATAAAATTTACAAAACGTAATTTTATATTGATACAAATGTTATTTTAGTATAATAATAATAATTCGTACAAGTGATGAAAAGTTTAGAGGCCACATTTTTATATTTGATACAATTTTCTGTTGTACGGTTTGAAGTTTTTGTTCTAGACGTGCGTTGTAGAACTTTTCCATTGTTATTGGCTACAATTGCAAAATGTATGATGTTAGTTTTAATTTAGTAGTACATAAGTTTTACAACAACAATAACAAACTTACAGCATCTTTACCAAAAATTTCATGTACGGCATAACCATAAAAATCCATTAATTCGAGCATACTTGCAACAATTTTCGGTGAAATACAATGCAACAATTTGCACATTTGCAAGTAACGTCCGATACAACGAAATACATTGAGGGTAGTGTTGTTAACAATAACTTGGCTGTGCAAAGAAAACAATTTGCGATTTATTAGAGGCCGTTACAAATATGACTCTTATTAGCAAAGTAAAAAAAAAATTTTAAACATTTTGTTTCAAAAGTAATGTGGTAACTTCCATTAAAAGTGGCGGATTAACAAGCTTAAAAATGCATATACAAACTTACCCTTGAAGACCGTCATCATCGTATTTGATTTGCATACTTTTATGTTCGTCATCACTTTCTTCGGAGAAATAGCAGGAAGCCTCATCTACAATACCAGAGAGTATGTCTTCTTCAAGCATCGCCACATCCAAACCACCATCGAAGGGTGAACTTTTTTCGGAGAAACGCAAGAAGTAACCATAGGAACCGTATATGGAGCTACCACCATCTTGTGAATGCACCGATACTAACTCATCACAATTGTTATTGCTTGTGGGTGAATTATTTGCTGCAGCTGCTGATAATGTTGATGCTGAGACGAGTACCGGGGCAACAGGTGGCGATTTATGTCGTCTTAACGTAATACGTACAGAACGAAATTCCTAACAGAAAATAAAGTATAAGATCACATGTTAGAAGGAGTAAACTTGCTTGAGTGAAATATTTTTCCTTAATATAATTTTTTTTTTTTTTTTAAATCCTACCGGCAGTTGAAGTATATTCACAAACGAGTCAACCATTGTCCACGACTCATTGTCAAGAAAGAGGCAAATCTCTTCCAGACATGCAATGTGATACCGTTGGAAGAACTCTTGACTTTGCATTTGCATTGTTTCAATTAGTTTTTCTGATTGCTCCCCGCAAAATTCCATACCAACTTTCTTTAAACGCTGCACTACGGATAAAACTTGAATAAATTGATCGTATTGCAGTGTTTTGAGCTTGGTGCTTTGCAAGAAAATGCAAATTTTCGTAAGAATATCATTCCAAATGCGCGATTGACCTTTCTTCAATTTTTCTTGTATATAAATATCAGGTGATTCTTCCATGTCGAGTGGATAGAGCTTATAGTTTTGATGCCAGACAACTATTTGGTAATAGGATGCCAATATAGTCCAAAATGTTTTACATAAACTAATCAAGCATGAAATATATTTATCCGCAGTCACGTGTTCACAGAACTGTTCATAAAGTAACTTCATATTTTCTTCAATATTCGGATCATTGTAAGCGCGCAATACCGAGTTTACCGAGGAGTGTATGGCGGAAATGAAGTTGATATGCAGCTAAAAGATATGCAGAATAAAAAATTAATTAGTTAGGTGTAGATTTCTTTATAAAAATGAAATGGTGCGACCTGCGGATGTACGAAGTCATTTTTCTATGTGCACCGTGCACTTTTTACATTGGAATTATTAAATTCAATTTGGTCTTTACGACGCTAGTCAAAAGATTACGAAAAAATATTAAGACTTGAAGATTGTATCATACCTGATCCATAGCAATAAGTGATTTATTTAACAATTTGTAAGCTTCCTGTAATTTTACATATTTTCGCATATCGAAATTGAGAATCATCTGTAAAAATTTAAGTTCAAAATCAAATTACTTTTTAAAAAGTACAAATTTAACATCACCTCATTAAGCACAGTGTCCAACTGAAACTCGGTTAACAAAAGTGTTTCCTGTAATTTCTGATTTAATGATTGTACGCAATTATATTGCATATATTCAGCAGCAGAATCTTTGCATTTAAGTAGTAAGCCAATAGCTCCTGAGTAGTTGTAATCCGACAGAAATTTTTGCACTTCAACATCAGTGTATTTCTGCAATGGCGTACGACAAAATGTACATGCTTACAAGAACATAAGCGCGTCACAAAAAAAGAATTTATTGAAGAAATTGCTTACCAACTTTTTAATAGCATGCAATGTATCCAGAAGGTTTTTGAGTATTTCACGTTTTCGATAAGACGCTAATATCTCTAAGTTTGTTGTGGTTAAATTAACTTTGGCATAACTTAAATAGGATCGCGCTTTTCGGCATGTCCATAAAGATTCCTCCAATTCTTTTTGTATGTCATTAATGGCCATGAACTCTTCGTTGCATGCACTTCTTTGTTCTAATATGTTTTGTAGCACTTTTTTCGATAGTAATTTATGTTGTGTGCGTAATTGTGCAATTGTATCATCTATTAGTTGTAAATTTACTCCATAATTAAGTACTTTCTACAAAAAAGTAAAAGAAGCAAAAGACACATTAATTAAAAAAAAGGTAACGTTTTACAAGACGGTACACCACCTAATTTTTATCAAAAATTATCAAAGGTGGTATCAAAAGACGCGTATCGACCTCCGTTTTAAGAATCCGAGCGCATCAAACATTTTATTTCTGTCGAAAGTTATTCGCAAAAAACCGTAAAATGACCCCGAAAGGGTCCGAAATATGGGGACCGATCCAAAGTTTTTTTGCATAGAACACCTTTCTGCGTTGGCGGCGGTTAGGTGTTGCACCGTCTTGTAAAACGTTACCAAAAAAAAACAGTAAATAGCAATAAACTAGTTTTGCTTTATCCCACCAAACGCAAGACAACCCATTTGTATACATTCAGACCAATTCTAAATATTCTCGCGGATTTTTTTATTCCCCCGGAAAAATTCCTCCAATCCTTTTCGCCTAGGGAGAAGAAAAATTGGGGAATAGGAATTTCGAATTTTCGAAGTCAGCTGTTTTGTCATTTGAAATTTCATTGCGCATTTCTTATTTTGTTTAAATAATTGAAAAGTTTAATTATTGTTGCGAATTTGTTTGAAATTAAGAAATAAGGTATAAACAATGCACATTATTGCATTTCATGTGGTATTCACTGAAGACGGCGGGATAACACAAATCCGCCGGAGTTGCCTGCTTTTATTCTGCAAAGTAATTTTCTGGCGGCCACGTCGAGTTGAGTTCGCCTTTCGCCATATGCCAAAATCTACTTAAGCCTTCCTAAAAAATCCTTGCGCAATTTCTAGATGGCTGCATCAAATATACAAAGAGCTCTTCCGTTGATTATGATATACTTTTCGACTTAAAATAAAGAATAGTGGTTGTTGTTGTTGTATTAACAGTGAGAAAATTGTGGTAGAATGTAAATACATATCTTAGCACAAATTTGTACAAATAAGTGTTCTTTCTTAAAAGAACGAATTTCCTTTTTTATTTTTATTTATTTATTTTGATGCATTCCCTTTAATTTAACTAGTGAAAAAACTCCTATGAAATGGCAAAGAAATCTCCCTCTCCCTCACATTCATAATCAGACCAATTCTAAATATTCTCGCGGAATTTTGTTCTCGCGGACTTTTTTATTCCCGCGGAAAAATTCCTTCAATTCTGTTCTCCTAGTGAGAACAATAATTGGGGAATAGGAATTTCGAATTTTCGAAGTCAGCTGTTTTGTCAATTGAAATTTCGTTGCACATTTCTTATTTTGTTTAAAAAATTGAAAAGTTTAATTATTGTTGCAAATTTGTTGGAAATTAAGAAATAAAATATAAACATTGCACAGTATTTACTGCATTTCATGTGGTATTCACTGAAATTAGTAATGAATTGGTCCCACAGCAACATCAACAGCGGAACATAAGAAGAAGACGGCCGCATAACACAAATCTGCCGGAGTTGCCTGCTTTCATTCAGCAAAGCAATTTTCTGGCGGCCAAGTTGAGTTGAATTCGTCCTTCATCATATGCCAAAATCTATTTAAGCCTTATTAAAAAATCCTTGCGCAATTTCTGGATGGCTGCATCAAATTTGTATACCAAGAGCTCTACCGTTGCTTATGATATACTTTTCAACTTAAAATAAAGAATATTGTGGTTGTATTAGAAGTGAGTATATTGTGGTAGAATATAAATACATCTTTTAGCACAAATTTGTACAAATAAGTGTTCTTTCTTAACATAACCAATTTCCTTTAACTATTTTGATGCATTCCCTTTAATTTAACAAGTGAAAAAACTCCTATGAAATGGCAGAGAAATCTCCCTCTCCTTCACATTCATAATACCTACTTTTCTCCCATAACCGGTTTCCGCTTTTTCGAACATTGTTCAGAATAGGAGGAAAGGGAGAAGTGAAAAAACTCACAAGGAATTTTTATTTAGAATACGAGGAATGGGAGAAGGGAGAAAACTCGCACGGAATTTTCGTTTAGAATTGGGCTGAATACCTACTTTTCTCCCATAACCGGTTTCCGCTTTTTCGAACATTGTTCAGAATAGGAGGAAAGGGAGAAGTGAAAAAACTCACAAGGAATTTTTATTTAGAATACGAGGAATGGGAGAAGGGAGAAAACTCGCACGGAATTTTCGTTTAGAATTGGGCTGAATACCTACTTTTCTCCCATAACTGGTTTCCTCTTTTTCGAACATTGTTCAGAATAGGAGGAAAGGGAGAAGTGAAAAAACTTACAAGGAATTTTTATTTAGAATACGAGGAGTGGGAGAAGGGAAAAAACTCGCACGGAATTTTCGTTTAGAATTGGGCTGATTGTGTATGCGAATGTGTGTAAATTCTTTATCGGCTACGTCATTATCACACATCATTCGGATGCGAAATGTTTGTCTTGAATCTGTTTTTAAAAGTTTACGTGCTGATAAATTTACTAACCCGTAGCTCATATTGACCATGTACATCACACTCCCCTCCTCTTTCGGGTTTGAAATAGATTTCCTCTATGCTCTCCAGTATTTCCTGATCTGGCTTTTGTGAGTAGGAAGCAGCGTCACCAACACAAGAACTGTCATTTTCACCTTCGCCTGTAACAGGTATTCTACAAGCATCAGTTCCTGTTTTCAATTTACTTACAGACGCATCTGTGGGCTCCGCTGTAACACTTTGAATAAAATAATCGGAAAATCCCATTGCTGGAATTTTCATTTGCCTATTGGTCTGCAGTTAGAAAGCTCCGTATTATAATTAACAAAAGAGCAATTTTACTTAATTTTAATTACCTGTTTCTGCAGCAGATCCATAAATTTTGTTTTAAATTCATCCATTTTCGCTTTTGGCACTGATGACATGAAACGAAACATTTATCAATGATGAATGGATTTGCAACTCTTTGTTTCGAGAGAGCGCTGTCAAAATGCACATTTTTTATAACATTTATCAATGATGCCACTCCAAACAAAAATGAAAAGATCTGAAAATGGGGATTTTTTTTGACATACATTTCGGCGATTATAGTTTCAATCATTCAATAAAATGATAGTCGTAAAATATTTATTTCCTTAAAGTCATTTTACAACAATACGACTAGTTAGAGGTAAATATAAACAAATCTAACGCATTTAACTCGCAGTAAAAACCATATATTCTTTTGAAATTTCAGTAAATCGGACGTATGATATAATAGTTAACATTTTTTAATGGATAGGGCTTATCCTACATGTCTGGCGTTTCAGGTTCTGTGATCAAAATGGATTGGTTGCATCGGGAGTTCATATTTACAAAACCTATTTTTAGTGATAGCTTTTGAATGGGAAATAATATTTACCCTCCGCCTTCGAACTAATAATACTTACACTAAAACAAGTATTTTTATCCTTTTTCCCATAATTTTTGAACGCTATTCTACAGTTGTAGGTCAAACTAAAGTTTACCAAAATTTTAGGCACGTTTTTCGTTTTGGCTGGCATTTTTTTTGTTCTGGCACCATAGATGAATGGCCCTACAAGACGGAGGTAACCAGTTCACCCACACATTCAAAGCTTTTTTCGCTCTCCACTAACCCATCGACGTTTCATGCTGTCATCGAAATGACAGTTCATTAATTATTCCGGAAAACATTGAAACGCAAAAAAATATAAATTGTTTACAACGAAAAATATCTTGTGCTTTTAGTTGTGACATGTGACGGAAATTAAAAATTTTGTTGCAGACATGGCGGAACGATACAAGGTGGCAGCATGGTGACATACCTACAAACATAAATAAAAGTTCCTTGTGCTTTGTTTTTGTAAATTCGATGAACAAATCGTACTGCACCGGAAGTTGATGTATCAAATCAAATAAAAAAAGTTCATAATCAGCTGTCCCATGCTGCCACCTTGTATCGTTCCGCCATGGTTGCAGAGAACACCTTTTTGCGTTGGCGACCTTCGCCCAAAATAACATTAAGTTAATTTGAGTTGTGACATGTGACGGAAATTAAGAATATTGCTGCAGAGACCATCTTGGTAATAGTCTAGTTGAGGGGTCGACTGCTAATACGCTACCAAAAATATCGAGTGAGGTGTCAAAAGACGCGTATTAATCTCGAGAACAATAATCCGAAGGCGGAAAAGAAAAATTTTATCTCTGTCCGGAGATATTTGCAGTTGAAGTTGGCGATTTCCATGTGGTTGTTGTTGTGTTAGTACCCACAAAAAAATTTGTGCATCACCGTGGCGGTAGCCACGGTTATACCACACACCCGGACTTGGCATGGCGTAGCCCAGGGTTATTTTTTATAATCGCGGCCGAAGGCCGCCAACGCAGAAAGGTGTTCTGCGCAAAAATTCTATGGATCCGACCCCCGGTTTCGGAGGTACCCGCGGGTCTTTTTTCGGTTTTTTGTTAATATCTTTTGAACGCGTTAAAATTTTTATTTTCCGCCTTCGGATTAATAATACTGATATCAAGACGCGTCGTTTGACACCTCTCTCGATATTTTTGGTAGTGTATTAGCAGTCGACCCCTCAACTAGACTATTACCTTTAAAAATATCAAATAATAATAAAAACGGTGTTCGAGACGCGCCTTTTGATTCCACGTTCTATTAAGTTGTATAGAATCGACGGGATGGCCTACAAGGTTTTATGTCAACTAAATCGCTCCCGATATGGTCGGGCTAGTACCTTAATGGTTCCCGGAACGTACCCGATCTGCATCCGGCAAAGGACCAACAAAGTCGATAACGGGGAGTGTACTTATCGCTACAACAACAACAACATTATTTACTTTCTGATTTTCATTCATACGTATGTGCATTTTTAAATAATAAAAAAAATGTTATATTATTCTAATAGATAGCATCTCCGCCGGGTTGCGATTCAGCTCAGAATATGCCAAAATCAGAGGAAATCTACAAAAACAAGGTACTTTACAAGCAACATGCTTTGGAATACGGTACCAAACTGGTTGGATGTATTTCCCTAAAAAAGGGTGGAACTACGCATCTTGGTTTGCCAGTATTTGCTTCGGTAATTTATATTGATTTGTAGTGATTAAAAATTGCAATAGTAGATAATGTAATGTGAATTAAAATTGAATAGGTAGCCGGAGCAAAAAAGGCAACTGATCGGCATGCAACTGTTATTTATGTGGTGCCACCGGGAGCTGCTGCTGCTATCCTAGAAGCATTAGAAGCAGAAATGTCTTTGATTTTTTGTATCACCAAAGTTGTGCCATAACATGATAGGGTTCGCGTTAAGCACGCTCTCTTAAGGCAAAAAAATCGCGTCTAGTCAGGCCCGATTGTCCAGGAATCATCGCACCAGAAAGGGTAAGTAAATTGGCTCCCATATTAAATATATAAGCAACATGTATGAATTTTTTAGTGATAATTTGTCATGCTTTTGTTGATAATCAACTGAAGAATGCAAATACGACAGAGTTCGAAGTTCATGTGAAAACCAATTAATTTTTTTAATTAGCATTTGGAGCGAAAAATACATATGTATGTATGCATAGAACTGCATAGAAGGGGAGGAAAAATTAATTATTATCAGTAGATTTGCAAGATTTTTGTCATTTTCCCTGCATCGCAGTTGCCATTACATTGCGTTAAGAGAGGACATCAACACCTTACTACCCACAGCCAGTTAAAATTATTGTAAATTTTGCTCTTTTCATCACTGTTTCAAAACGTGGAAAGTTATATATCGAGCATTCCATGGAGAATGGTGCATTTTAGCAGACTTTCGCATTGCCGGCATTATTAAGATTCAATCCCTAGAAGGTTTAATGTAGTCATATCAATAGTTCCCGCGATGGTGGGGCTAGTACCACAATGGTGCTTGTTACCGGAACGTAGATAGATAGATCATTTATTGAGGATTGCACAGTGACTTGCACAACTCCTTCACACTTCATCCTAGCCGACTTCCTTGATGAACCCCAGCAGTGTTCTTTGCTTGAGGGATTAAATGTGGGAATGCTCTGGCCATGGTGAGCCCATAAACTTAGCCCTACGTCTTGAAATTGCGCCGCAATCTAGAAGGATATGGGCCACCATTGTGATCCATCACAAAATCGGTATGTGTTGTTCGATACTATACCCAGCTTTTGCATGTGACTGTTCAGTCTACAGTGTCTTGTAAGAATAGCCGTTGGGGTTCTTAGGTTATCTTTTTGAGAGGCCTATTAATGCCCTATATCGAGTTGTGCTGTAACCCCCTAACAGTAACTTAGATTGACTCAGGCCTGGCATATTGCGCCAGTGTTCTCTCTTTTCCCTCCCTTCTGCTAATAAATGCCCCTGTGGGCCAACTGGCAGGAACGGCTCGGGATCGATGGATCATGCAGGTGCTGTAGTAGCAGTGCTTCGCCCCATCCAATAGGTGCGACCGATCACAAATTGTCATCAATGTCCTCTAACGGGAGTCCAAAGAAACTTTATGTTTCAACAGGGGAGGGCCATAATGAGAGGAGTGTTAGAGGCGTTGGTTGCACAATACAGTTAAAGAGATGGTTGGTGACATGTGGGGACACATTACAAGCAGGACAATGTTTTGTATGTCGGGGTTGATTCTGGATAGGTAAGAGTTTAACCTGTTACGTTATCCAGCTCGAAGTTGATCTAGAGTGACTACTCTCGTTTCCCTAGGGAGAGTGCGTTCCTCCTCTGCTAGTTTTGTTCTTTGAGTACAGGAATCACCGGCATAGAGGTCCGACGCCTGTTTGTGGAGTTCACTGAAGACATGCTTGTGTTTTTTAGCTTCATACGGCTGTGTTCTCAGGTGCCGTATTTCCTCATAATGTAATGAGGCCGTGAACAACAAGAGCCACAAAAGATTTATAAAAGTTACGAGGACGCTGGATTTTGGAATCTAGCCCAGAGCAACCTGTCCGATGCAACCATCCCTTGCACGTGAAACACTGACAAGAGTATTTATTTTTTTAATTTAATTTATTTATTATTACGGCTGTTTAGGCCCAAAACTTAAACTACTAAGTACAGTTCATTGTTATAATCACTTATTTCTATTGAATATGCTGTTGGAATGCCATGTGATTCCGATCAGCATATTTACTAGCGTGACAGAGGGACGAGTCTGGGAGCCACTCATTAAAGGAAGGTTGGAAAGGACGCGTTTCCAATCCTCCAGTGCTCCCAGCTTGGAACTTATATTTTTCAATTATATGTGTATTTTAAGCTTTCGGAATGTATTAGTCTCCGATCAATGCAGCTAAACATGTCTTTGGATGTTGGAAATTGAAAATAACGTGTATCCAATCACCCCTCAACTTTGTTTAGTAAAGACGCTGTCGGAATGCATGAAGATTCCGATTAGCACAGCTCAACATATAATGGGAGGTTGAAAAGGACGTGTTTCCAATCCCCCTTGCTCCAACTTTTATTTGGCCTTATTTTCGTTATTTTTGTTACACATTATATAATTTTATTGTTATATTTATGCTATCGGAATGCGAATGATTCCGATCAGCAACAGTAAATACCAGCTGGAAATACCGAATTTCAGCGAAATGTTGTTGGAACTGTCTGGAGTTACAGGTGGCGACCGATTTTCTTTTCCTTAGGGCCGGATGCATTGTATTTTGCTGCTACCATTATTACCATTCCCTTTTCGCGCTCCAGTATCGGTATATCATGTAAAAAAAATAAAAGAAAAAAAAAACTATCTTATTGGAAGGGTTTTACAATGCTCCAATAAACTTTTTTTAAAAGTATTGAAGTTATTACTACTTTTTATGTGATTAGGAAGTTCATTGAAATATTTCAGGCCCTTATATATATGACCGTCCTAAAAAGATTCTTTTCCGGCAAACGCAGCAAACCCATTTCTCAGTACTGGGGTCAGGAGAAGGACCCGGATTGGGGTCGATACCTTCCCGGAAGAGGAGAGTATGGCGCAGACCCGCTGCAAGGATCTGCTGGGGGGTTGATAATTTGTGGGAGAGACGCAACAAATTAAACATGGAGTCCGCCTGCTCATTGCCCTCCACTCCCCTGTGGCCTAGGACCCAGGCCAACAGTACTACGTTGTGTGCTCCTAATTGATTCAGCTTTTCTACGCATTGAAGGACAAGTGCTGACTTTATTTCGAACGCCGCAAGTGCCTTTAGTGGAACCTGACTGCCTGACTGAGTATGGCAATTGTTTCATTGGGGTATCAGCGCTGAAGGTTCAGCTTAGCGCACTAACTTATGGCGAATACTTCCGCTCGAAAATGCTCGGATGTGCTTTTAGAGTTACTGATATTTTGGTTCTGGGTCCGAAAACTCTGGCTCCAATCCCCTCTGGCGTCTTCGAGCCATCTATGTACCTTCCGATCTTGAGCCTAGTAATACATTGCACCCGCCTATACCTATACAGCCGTACCAAGAGACGGAGCAGCCCATTACATATTGGCACAACCGGAGTACTGCTGGACATCCATCCTATATGAAAGCTATGCATTCAAAAGTGTTTGTACCAGTGGCTGGTGCACACCGAACTGGACCAATGTATGCTATATTGAGGCCTGCACAAATACCAAGCTATGTTTATGTAAATAATGTTACTGCTAATGTCAATTTGCACGGTTGAGCACATACAGTACCTACGTTTATACAAGGTGGAACACCACACTACCTACATGGCGATGTAGCCACCGATCAGGTTGTTGTAAGAGATTAATTAAAATATGTTATTCATAAACACTGATTCTTATATTTTTATTATCATTAATCTGTAGACTAGACTCATGACGGGTATTCTTACTGGACACTGCCTTCTGGCGTCACATGCCTTTAAATTAGGCTTGGTCAGTGATAGCAGATGTAGGAAGTGCGAGTTGGAGGAGGAAACGATCGATTTCATTCTGTGCTCGTGCCCTGCGCTTGCCGGGCTAAGACTCCAGCTGACAGATGTCAGATCTAGAAGCAGCAAGTGGCTTAAGTTCTAGGAAGCCGCTAACCCGCTGGAGCCATGAGAAGCGTGAGTGCACTTTGGGTTTCCCAAGACAAGTTCCGTACCTGCTCCGAATAATTTGATAGATAGATAGATTAGATAGGGATCTGTTCTAGGTCCAACTCTTTGGAATGCGGTGTATGGCGGGGTGCTACAAATCGACCTTCCCGAAGGCACGGAAATTGTCGGCTATGCAGATGATATTGTCGTAGTAGCAGTGGCCAAGAAACTTGATCTGCTCCAAGCATTATGTAATGACGCTATGGGAAGAATAACGGAATGGTTGACGAACACGGGGCTGGAGATGGCTAGCAATAAGACAGAAGTGGTTCTGATGAGCTCAAAGCGGACTGTGGATGAGTTGGTCCTAACCATAGGAGATTTTCAAATAAATTCAAAGCCCTCCTTGAAATATCTAGGAGTAATCATTGACTCAAAACTAACTTTTAGGGAGAACTTCAGGGCGGTGGGGGACAAAGTTTCTAGAGTTAGTGGAACCCTAACGCGAATAATGCCCAACATCGGCGGCCCAAGCGAAGCTACCCGTCAGCGATTATCCAACGTAACAAGCTCTATAATATTATATGCAGCACCAGTATGGCACAGATCTAAAATGGTCCACCAAAAAGATATACTAGCAGCCTACCGCATTACTGCTATACGAATAGCATGTGCTGTTCCGACGACGCGATCCATGTTTTATCCAGGAAAATCCCAGTAGATCTACTCTCAGGTGAAATGGCCGATCTGTATGGCATTGGATTCAGCCGACCATCTGAAGATGCTAAGAAAAGCGCAAGGTCACGAACAATAGTTAGGTGGCAAGAACGGCGGGAAGATTCGAGAAAAGAGCGCTGAACCTTCATGCTAGTCCGGAATATAGCGGTATGGTACGAGCGAAAACACGGCAAACTAAATTACCATCTCACACAGATATTGAGCGGGCACGGTGGCTTGAAGGAATATCTACATAAGCGTGGGATAGAGGAGGATCCTTTCTGTCCAAGCTGTCCGTCCGAATTGGAAAGCGCAGAACATGTAATATTTCACTGCCCTCGTTTTCACGGCGAAAGACTGTCTGTAAACAGAGTTTTTGGAGAGGAACCTTCCATTAGGAATTTAGTTCCACGAATTTGCGGACAAATAGATTGTTGCATTGCTGTGAGCAAGATGACCTTTATAGTAATGACGAAATTGATGATGCATGCCGAAAGGGAGCGTAGAGAAATGCGCATACGAAGTAGTGGCGACTAAATCGCCTTTGAAGTTACTTTACCAGGTCCTGATTCTAGTTATCTGAAATTTCTCTTGTGCCTTTGGAAAAGAGCTATGTGTGGAGCCCTATTTATGGAACACTTTTCGGCTTATATTAAAAACTTTTAATATATTCTTACTGATATGAGTTTCTTTTTCATTCTAGGTAATTTGATTTTGACGATGTGAGGATAGAAATATCCCAAATATTCCAGCTGTGGCTGTAAGAACATACATTTGCTCAAATTAGAAGAAAACTGCACGGTTGAGCACATCCAGTATCTACGTTTATACAAGGAGGAACACCACACTACTTTCACGGGGATGTAGCCACCGATCACGTTGTTGTAAGAGCTTATTTTAAATATGTTATTCATAAACACTGATTCTAATATTTTGTTTTGGTTTTTACTTTAGAGTCAACCTGTTATATAAGCGATGTCAGCTATGCCTGTAACTTAAGCGCCTTCAGATATAATAGTTACCGCGGACGCGGTCACAGGAGTAGTTCACTACGTGGGGATTACACTAATCAAGGACTTTCAATATCGGATGGTTTTCCAGCACTATAACACACCAACAATATGTGCAATCACCCGAATAAATTGTACAACAAACGTTAACACCACATCATCAGCCAGCAACAACAACAAACGCACCAAGTTGAAACTTCTAAACAATAAATGACTAGTGAACCACCAACATATCCGCAATATGCGCAAACATCAACACCAACATGTGTCGCCTACTTTGCAAAACGGTGAAGATGGCCAAGGCCATTCTGATTCTAATACTGATAAAGGCGAACCATTGGCAAATTTAAAAACTCAAACAGACCACGAAAAATGTTGATGATGGTATTAATTCCCGTACGGATAGTAAAGAATTTAAACCTAGGAAAAAAGCTAAACTTGATAAAAACTTAACCGAAGATGACAATGTTTCTAATTCTAATACAAAGGAAGATGAACCTTTGATAAATATGAAGCTTAAAACAGAGTTATCAAAAAATGACGATGATGATAATGATGTTGATGCAAAGTCCAATGTTGAAAATGATGAAAATTATGAAACAGAATCTGAAAATAGTATGAGTGTGGATTATAACCTGAAGCAAAACTGTCATATCCGGTACGACCAGAATTAGATGTTAAGAAAAGAGCCTACATAAAAAGGCTCAGTATATTTATGGAAAATTTATCATGAGACAATGCCCAATGTATGTATTTCAATTAAATTCAGCACATTGTTGGAAAAAGCATCTAAACTTTATGCATCGTGTAGAGAAACCAGAACATTTACAATTTAAATATAACGAACGTGGTGCAAAATGTAAATTTTGTGATATTCAAGCAGCTACACCAAGCTTCAACAAATTATTGGACTATGAGATTTCTCATATGCCTAATAGTCATTATTTAAAATGTAAATTATGCGATTGGAAGACGAAAATACATTCAAGTATGAATTTTCATTTACGTGTACAACACGCTGAAACAATTGATGTAACAACGAAAAGTTTAGAATTGAATGTTTGTCCATATTGTAATCACAATGGTATTTACGCAAACACTTAATACATCTTTGAATGTGGTGAATAATTTAGAACAAATACAAGTTTACGTGTACACCACAAGATTTGAACGGAAATATCTTGAGGGTATGGTTACACCTATGTGGCATCTACAAGCTATTTATAATGACTAGTATGGAATGAATACGGATATGGAAGAAAACGGAGGTGACGAAATGAATCACCATGCTTCTTTGGATTCTGGTGATACTCCTGACATGCTTCCTAATTTCCCTACGTCTGATGTTACTATACCTACCAAACTAATATGACTGCAAACTGATGAGCAACACTACCAGCGCAGGAAAAATAAGAACTTCAAAACAAGGTTTCGGAAAGGGCACGACTATGAATAGACGTTAATGTATTTATATAGTTTATAAATATAAAAATTCACATATGTAAAGTTCGCTAGAGTAATAAGGCAATAATTTAAATTGTAAAAAAACATTGTATATATGAATAATTTATAATTAAATATTATCTGAACATAAAGGACGCGTTTCATTCATAGAAAAAGCGACTTGACAGAAGGTAACCGATACGGGTAACCGATAGGCCAGTTACCCGTGTTGTTGTTGTGGCATATGTTTTGGTTAGCGATAACGAAAACATAACTGATGAAGTAAATAACATCGAGCGAGAAGGAATGTCGAAAACACAATAGGTAAGAGCGAGAAAGCGAGTCACACGTACGCTATTTTGAGAGAGCGCATGCGTTACCTTTTTCACGACAGCAATGTAAAAGTCATTAACAGCTGAATTCAGTAAGCCGTCTCTAGTCACTATTAGAGACTATTTGGGGTGAAAATCACTTTTGAGACAACTTGCCATTCTGTAAGCTGTCTCGCGTCTCCAGCCTCATAAACGCAATCACTAATTTGTGAGCTGGGCCGGGGCAGGTCACAAAAGTGAAAATTTCAGAAAAAGTATGAAAATTATTTGCGAAAAACGCTTTAAATATATTTTCTTTATTCCTCAAATTAAAATAAGCATAGAAAAAATTAAAAAAACAAAAAATACTTAAAAAAACATCGAACTCTATGTGGCGCCGCTGAGATTCGAACCTACACACTTTGGAATTTTCTATAAAAATTGTGAACGGCGTCTCAGCAAGCTCAGCCATAATACCACCCAACGTTATGTTGACAAAATGCCATGCTATATTATTTGTTCAATGTATGAGTAAATTGTCATTTTGGTGAACTTCGTTGATATGGTGAATTGTTTTTGTGACTTTCGTTTACTGAATACCGAAATAATCTCAAGTCACAAAAATTGTCTCTAGAGGAAAATCTCAAATTTAGAGACATAGTGTACCTATACCAAGTGTGTTCACTAAGCGATAAACGTCAAAACTACAAACAGCCTCGCTCACCTGATGGAAATCTCAGGTCTAGAGTCGCATTTTTAGTCTCAACGACAACATTTTTGACTACCAATCGTATGGACTTTTTCAATTTTTCAATCATTCGGAGCATTCGGTAATGGTATCCATTTTGAATTCGCTGTCATTCCGAATCCAGCGAGTGCCTGTCAGAATGCTTGACAGATAAGTCAACACACTTGTACTTGTACACTATGTTTAGAGACTTGAGATAATCCGAATTACAGAATTCAGCAGTAAGACGATAATTGGTGAACAAGTTATTGGTGACGATTAAGTAATCGATTAGGGAACGGGTACCTGTCTTGTAGGGGGATTTGCATCTCTTTGTTTCGAGAGAGCGCTGTCAAAATGCACATTTTTTATAACATTTATCAATGATGCCACTCCTAACAAAAATTAATAGATCTGAAAATTGGGATTTTTGACATACATTTCGGCGATTATAGTTTCAATAATTTAAAAAAATGATAGTCGTAAAATATTCATTTCTTTAAACTCATTTTACAATAATACTACTAGTTGGAGTCAAATATAAACAAATCTAAGTAAAATTTACATTTTGATTAAAGTAATTGGTCAAAATTTGTAACGCATTTAACTCACAGTGAAAACCATATATTCTTTTGGAATTTCAGTAAATCCGACCTATGATATAATAGTTAACATCATTCAATGGTAGGGCCTATCCTACATGTCTGACGTTCCAGGTTCTGTGATCAAAATGGACTGGTTGCATCGGGACTTGATATTTACAGAACTTGTTTTTGTGACGACATTTGAATGGGAAATAATATTTACCCTCCGCCTTCGAACTAATAATATTTACACTAAAACAAGTATTTTTATCCTTTTTCCCATAATTTTTGAACACTGTTCTACAGTTGTAGGTCAAACTAAAGTTTACCAAAATTTTTAGCACGTTTTTCGTTTTGGCTGGGACATTTTTTGTTCTGGCACCCGCTTCAGCTGGCGCGAGGGATTTATCTGTGATTGTTGCCAGCAACAACTAGAAGATAAATCCCTCGTGAGAGCGAAAATATGAGAGCGTAAGCAAAAGATTCGTATCAATCTAATCTATGACATTTATTCTCTCTCAATTCGTTTCCAGGAATGGGTCTTGAAGTTCATTCGTTTCCAAGAATGGGTCTTGAAGTTCATTCGATTGTAAACAACAGTTCATTCGTTTCCAAGAACATCAGATGGCTATAGAGTTGCTTAAACTCACATAAGCAGTTTTTCATATAGATGAGTTTAACACGTGGGTAGATTGTATGTATTTTTATGGAGAATAGAAGAATGAGCGACACTGGCGCCATCTGATATTGAGAAAAAGCCAACTCCCCAATTTTGTTCCAAGCAAATCATAAGAAGCAGAATTTGACATTTGCTTTGGCTAAGGGTGTTGGCACACTTTGCAAGTGAAATTATTTTTCCCACTGGTTGGTAAATTTTATAAAATTTTTCACAATTAAAAACTGCGGTAATAGTCTAGTTGAGGGGTCGACTGCTAATTCGCTACCAAAAATATCGAGAAAGGTGTCAAACGACGCGTCTTGACGTAAGTATTAATAATCCGAAGGCGGAAAATAAAAATATTAACTAGTTCAAAAGATATTAACGAAAAACCGAAAAAAGACCTGCGGGTACATCCGAAACCGGGGTGGGATCCATAGTATTTTTGCGCAGAACACCTTTCTGAGTTGGCGGCCTTCGGCCGCGATTATAAACAATAACCCTGGGCTACGCCGTGCCAAGTCCGGGTGTGTGGTATAACCGTGGCTACCGCCACGGTGATGCACAAATTTTTTTGTGGGCACAAACACAACAACAACCACATGCAAATCGCCAACTTCAACTGCAAATATCTCCGGACATAGATAAAATTTTTCCTTTCCGCCATCGGATAATTGTTCTCGAGATTAATACGCGTCTTTTGACACCTCTCTCGATATTTTTGGTAGCGTATTAGCAGTCGACCCCTCAACTAGACTATTACCAAAACTGCAATATAATAATCGAATACAAAATATGTTAGCAAGTATTTTTTTTGTATTGGGAAAATGTTTACAACAGTGCTTCGTGAAATTTTGTATGTGAATGGGCAAGGTCAAATAAACTTCAATTGCCAAGTGTGAATTTCCTTCATATTTACAAACGCAACATCTTGGTTGATTGTGACAATGTTATTGAAATGCGTAAGCTTGTGTTAAACGCATCTATATGAAAAATTTCATTGTGCCGCGGCCTTAAGCAGCGACTGAATAACAGTAGATATCTCAAAAATTTACGCAGAGTTTATTATTCGCAACACAATCCGCAGGGGAAAATATAAAACTGAGGTACTTCTATATGACAGCATGCCACTGCTAATACGCGTCCAAAAATATCGAGAGAGGTGTCAAAAGACGCGTACTGACCTCGACAACAATAATCCGAATGCCGAAAATAAGAATTTTAGCTCGTTCAAAAAATATTAACGAAACCCTGAAAATTACCCCAGAGTGCTCCGAAACCGGTTTGGAGACCAAAACTATATCCGCGCAAAAGACTTATGTTCACAGTTTTTTTTTGTGGGTATCGCAAAATCTTCAAAATTACAACAACCACATGAAAATTTTCAATTTCCTCGCAAATATCTCTTGACAGACCCAAAATTTTTATTTTCCGCCTTCGGATTATTGTTGTTGAGGTCAATGCGCATCTTTTGACACCTCTCTCGATATTTTTGGACGCATATTAGCAGTGTCATGCTGTCGTATAGAGTCACCAAAACTAATTCCTGTTGGCGTGGTATTTTTTTTTTTCAGTCACAGTCACTGTTAAAAGCCGCTGTGACTGAGAGGTCACAATCACAAATAACATTGTTCCGCAAAAATCACGGGATCGACCAACATTAGATGATGCATTTTCTGCCAAAACCCGTCAGGTGGGAAACCGAAAAAAGTTTAACAATAAAGTTGATAGCTGTCAAAAACATTGTTTAATATATAGTTTGCCAGCTAAATTGAGGTTGCGTTGCGAATAGAGTGGAAGGCACTCGAATTCAGTGAAAGAAGGCACTCCAATGGAGTGGAATGAAGAACAGTAGGAAGAGCAGATATGCATTGGATTAATATAACTTCAGTCATTGTATCAATATTAAAGATAAATTTAGAAAAAATAATTAAATACTTGAGTATAAGCAAACATTTTCTCTCAATTACTGCAATTAAGGTGTCCTAGATGCTATATATTCCAAAATTATAACAATTTATGTCTGTTTAAAAATTTAACTTATAAAGATTTCCGTAATAAGGCCAAGGTGATGTTTGTGTGTGCTAATTTTGAGAGATCAGCTGTTAGTTGCGCAACTTGGTAAAGTTTACAATGGTCAAAAATCTGAGGATTCTAGTGATGTACGTTTTTGGCAATATTCCCTGGCTATCGATAATAATGTTGAAAATATTTGGTTAGAATCACAAATCACACAGACAACTGCGCAATCACGAGTGCAAAATTGCTTCGTTCTGCGAAAAACGTCACACTTGATTGCTTGAGCGAATGAAAGAAAGAGAGAAAAAACAAGAGCTAAAGGTAACTGATGTAAAAATTTACCATAAAAACAGCTGATCTTTTGTTTACATGCGCTATCTCCTGCGAAGACAGTCACCTTGTAGCGGTGCAGGGGCTTACGCCGATCGCATACGATACTAATTGGTCAGATGGGAGCGGGGCAACCGCGCTCAGCTGACAGATGTGGTCAAATGCGATCGGTAACCAGGAACTGTCACTTCCTGATCCAGGGTGTCATGCGTCACCGTGCCCAATGGACTGGTTTGCAGCCAGGAGGGCCACAACACCGGCTGTATTATAACGGCGCCTCCCCAACACCGGGCCACCTTGGGGAGTAACCATGGCCTTACCGCGTCAAACGACTCTGCCGCCGCGGACCGAGTTCTCCAAATTAAAACATTGACAACAACGCTTGCCACGTCAAGCAAGTTGTCGTAAGAATAATAGAATGAACAACAACAAAAAACAAACAACAACAATAAAAGCACATCGAAGATAACGGGCTCCAAGAAGAGCAGCAGGCAGAGAAGCGGTAGGCCACGCACGTACTACACGCAATTCCTGAGACCCTCACGAGAGAGGAGGCAATGCTCTTCCTAGAGCATCAGAGGGATGAATCCCCCTCCACAAGCACTGGGGTGTACAGAGAACCGGCTCTTAAAACCGCGAACCCCAAGGGCAACACCAAAACCCAAGGAGAGCAGCGCGGGCCCGAAGAGCATTCCAACCAGGAAACAAAGAAACCCGCGATCCCCGGTGGACCCCTATATACTGGTGAGCAGCGCAGGCAAGGCCAACAAGGAGAGCAGAAGGCGGCGGCAGGCAAAAAACCCGCGATCCATGGAGGTCCCAGTACCTCCATTGCGCAGCGCGGGCCGCTAGGAAAAAAAAAAGAATTGACTTCCGAAGAGCGAGAAGAGGTGACAAAGAGAGGCTACGACGGTGCATCCAAGCACGAAAACCACCACCCTAGCAGTCCCTCTAGAGGGACGAGTAAGTCTAGGCGCTCACCGTCGGAGCATGACTCAGGTAGCAGCTCACAGAGCAACTATGAAAAGTCCCAGGAAGGGAACAGTAAAGAGCGGAACCCGGAGAAGTGAAGGCGGCCTAACAGAAGGCACAACAGAGGCAGACAACCTGCACTTCCACCACGGGGCAGTCCAGGAGCGCTGGATGATAAGAGGCGCTTTGGACTAAGTGGGGCTGGGGTAAAAAGATATCTCTGATGTCTCGAGGAGGGCCTGTCGCCCAGGGAGGAAAGAGCCAGGGCAGATGAGCACAGACACGAACCAGACCACGGGCAAAGAAAAGCCACTGCTCAAAGAGAAAGTATAGAAGGAAGGAGAACACAGCCAGCGGCAGCTGACTAGCATGCGCCCGATCCCGCTGAAAAGCGTAGGATCGGCCAAATTACGCCGGAGGAAACTCCAAGTTCAAAGAGGCAACGGCCCACGCTCCCAGGAACACTGCACCCACGGGCAGGGAGACTCTAGCCAGGGCGACTGGGGTACCCGCAGAGATGGCACTAAGGCAGCAGAGCTATTCGGAAGCCCTTAGGGGTATACGAATAGCTGTTTTGCCCAGTAACTACCCAGCGGAGGCCCTAAGTCAAGAGGACCTGACGAATCTCCAAGAGCTCATAATGGACGGAGTGTTCAGGGGGTGTGGGCATGCCCTAGTTTTTTTGCGGGGTGTACTTCCGAGCAAGGCTCCTCCTCGTAGATTGCGAGGACGAGAAAACGGTTAAGTGGCTCGTTGAAGTGATACCGACGTTTGAGGGGTGGACAGGGCCGCAATTATGCACGAGACGCTGGGATGAAATACCGCCAACGCATAATGTGATTATGTTCCTCACCAAGAGTGCGGAACGCCCCAAAGAGTTTGCGTTACGGCTCTTCGCCAACCAAAATGAGGGCCTCAGGACGCAGAGATGGCGCGTTATTAACTGTAGCGCAGAGGAAACAGGCCTAGGTCTCGACGTGGGCATAGACGAGGAATCGTACCAAATTACACGCAGAAACGGATTTAAGCTGCACTATAGGTACGGCCTGGTCCTAGTGAGACCCTGAAGGCAGAGGCAACCAGGGAATAATGAGCAGCCCTACGACAAGGCGGATGCAGAGGGCGCCGACAGAGGCGAGCTGTCGGACGAGGATATGACGGACGCGATCACCGATACCATCAGAGCTCGCGAGATCACAAACCCTCACACCACAGCAAGCAAGAACTACACAATCGTGCAGCCTTGCGATGAAGGAGAAATCCCCACCACACAAGAGCTCATCGAGGGCTTCGACCTCCAGTAGCTGGAGCTGAATAGGCGGGACGAAAGCGAGAGCGGATTGTCGGATGACGATGATCCGATGACGCCGGCTGGGCCAAAATTACTGGCACAAGCATAAAAATTGCCCAGATCAACCTCCATCACGCCATTGCAGCTTCGGCTGTACTGGCGAGGAGGTTCGCCTCGGATGATCTGGGCATCGCCCTCATTCAAGAACCTTGGGCTTACAAGGGACAGGTGAGGGGCCTTAATGTGAGTAATATCAAAGTTGTTTGGGATCTCTCACAGCAGAGACCAAGAGCATGTGTAATGCTTAAAGCAAATATTAAATATTTCTGTATTACAGAATTTTTAAGTCGGGATTTGGTGGCGGTGCAGATCGAGGCAAAGGTGAATGGAATGGAGACAACACCAGCATTGTCCCGGGGGACAACAGCACAGTCCCTCCAGATAACTTGCAGAAGCTAGTGGAGCACTGCAGAAGAGCGAAATTTCCGTTGATCATAGAAAGCGATGCTAACTCCCAGAAAACAGAGTGGGGCAGCAGTGATACCAGCCAAAGGGGTGAGTGTTTGTTAGAATATATAGTCAGCAACGATTTGAATATATATAACGTCGGGAGAAAACCGACGTTTGTTACGAGAGTCAGGGCAGAGGTCCTAGATATAACACTTGGCAACAACCTAACTGAGAATATGATCTTGAAATGGAGAGTCTCAGAAGAACCCTCCCTATCGGGCGGTACAACAATGGAGTATAATCGTTGCTAAATTGCCAAGTTTACGCCAAGTCAAGTCAAGTCTATGCTAAGTATCAGTAATGGGCCCTTAACGCTAATTCGATTACATTGATTTCCATAAGGTAGGTGTGATCAGCTGTTTTATCTGGTTATGGCGTTATGGTTATAAGTCACCATTAATTCGCCCTTTAATAGCTTATGGTCTATGAATGGGACATATGTGAAACCATAGATTAACTGTCTTAGATTAATTATACAGCTATCGACATCTTATCGCTTTTCCCATGATGGAAATATAGAAGGTGGCGCATTGCGCATATAAACATTAGTTCAGCTGTTTTTTATGAGCAATTTTACGTCATTTTCCATTGTGAATGATGACTAAGTGTGTTATCTTATCTGTCAACTGCCTGACAGGCTGTTCAATATGGCTACTTTTCAGCGTTTTGACAAGCTGTTCAATATGGCGGCGCCTATCTTCAGCGGGTGATAGAAAGAGATACAGAATGAGACAGCGATAGTCATTTACAAATCAGGTGATCCAATCACTTTGGAATTTTTACGTTTATGCAGAAGATATCACACTTAGTCATCATTCACAATGTCATTTTCCTTTAGCTCTTGTTTTTTTCTCTTTCTTTCATTCGCTGAAGCAGTCAAGTGTGACGTAAATGCGCAGAACAAAGCAATTTTGAACTCGTGAATGCACAATTTCTGTATGTAATTTGTGCGCTTCTGCTATAATCAATACAGAAATTCGCATGGTTCAACTATATACTGGTTGGCTCATCTGTAAAGCAACAAAATATGTCTGTTCAAATTGTCAAAATCTGTGTATTGGGGTTGGTGCGAATGGTATGGAATGGAAACATAAAACTTAGCATTTTTTGTATGTGCAAGTAAAATGTTGCCAATGGGTTGGTTTCATTTTGAGTTTGCCATCTCCTTTTGACAATCCGTTCGACCATGCAATGACATAAATAAAATCAGCTGATGAGATGAGCCAACCTGTACATAATTGAACCATGAGAAATTCGCAAAATGCTCGATAAGTTTGCAAAGTCACTATGATGAAAGCGAAAATATTTGTTAATTTATTCATGAAAGCGTCATAACAATTTTATTATGATATACAGGTGTGGAAAATTACAAAATTAGTGCTAATAAAATGGAAATTGATTTGCAAGTACTATTGGCCAATTTGAAGAAAGCTTGTAGCCTATGGTTTCTCAACGAGCAAGCTACCCACGATAGAGTTGTTGAGGAAAGTACATTCACTTCCAAATATGACAACATAATATTAACCGTAGTAGAGATATTGCGTCATGGATTACGTTTAAAGGAAGATGTTGGCACGGTCAGTAACCCTTCATTATAAACAGTAAATATGTATGTGGTGGCCTGAAAATGTTGCTAGTATTGCAATACGCCTTCATTAGGGCGGGTCTATTTTTTCCCCAAAAAATCGCATATACGGAAAATGCTCTGCGGATTATTCGAAGGTTAGAGCAAAAATTTTGAATATAAAGATATTGCATGCGCGAACTTCGGTGGAAAGCAGCGGAGCGTAACAAAATTCTAGTAGGTCACTTTCACCACACCAAAAACTTTAACACAAGTTTTAACATAATTTAAGCGCAGAAATATACTGATTGGAGTTTTAGTGAGTAGAAGTTAAAATTCTGAACACATTAGCTGAATAAAAAGTGTACAAATAATTATTAAATAACAAATACAGACAGTGGTAGTTTAACAAATTCTGCTGTGGTAAGTGGTGAATGTGACCTACTAGAATTTTGTCAAAAATTTTTGAATATAAAGATATTGCATGCGCGAACTTCGGTGGAAAGCAGCGGAGCGTAACAAAATTCTAGTAGGGCACTTTCACCACCAAAAACTTTAACACAAGTTTTAACATAATTTAAGCACAGAAATACACTGATTGGAGTTTTAGTGAGTAAAAGTTAAAATTCTGAACACATTAGCTGAATAAAAAGTGTACAAATAATTATTAAATAACAAATACAGACAGTGGTAGTTTAACAAATTCTGCTGTGGTAAGTGGTGAATGTGACCTACTAGAATTTTGTGAAGCTTGCCTCACACGATTTTTCGTGTATGCAATGTCTCTATGCGGCCACCGTGGTGTGATGGTAGCGTGCTCCGCCTATCAATCCGTATGCCCTGGGTTCAACTCCCGGGCAGAGCAACATCAAAATTTTAGAAATAAGATTTTTCAATTAGAAGAAAATTTTTCTAAGCGGGGTCGCCCCTCGGCAGTGTTTGGCAAGCACTCCGAGTGTATTTCTGCCATGAAAAGCTCTCAGTGAAAACTCATCTGCTTTGCAGATGCCGTTCGGAGTCGGCATAAAACATGTAGGTCCCGTCCGGCCAATTTGTAGGGAAAATCAAGAGGAGCACGACGCAAATTGGAAGAGAAGCTCGGCCTTAGATCTCTTCGGAGGTTATCGCGCCTTACATTTATTTTTTTTTAATGTCTCTATATTGTATCGTTCATTGTTTACTATATAGTTTGGCAGCTTAAGTAGAGGTTATGTTGCGAATAGAGTGGAAGGCAGTGGACTAGGCAGTCGAATGTCATATAATGAAGGAATGGTGTTCGGAGATTTTTCAAAGTTAAAAAAAAAATGATAAAAGCTTTAATATAAATAAAACTATTGTTTTAATAACAACAAAAACGCCATATATATTCTGTATACATAAATTTGTAAGGATTATCTCACTTTAAAATTTGAATTAAATAATCTAAAGTTTTGTTTTGAAACTGAGTCGAGAACTGTGCGTGTGAATGTGCGAATTTTCACCGATCAGCTGTTAGTTGCGCTACTTGGTAAAATTTACAATGGTATCGTTTCTGGTTATAGTCCAGAACAGGGGTTGACTGCTAATATGCGTCCAACATCAGTATCAGTAATTAATAAAAAAAATAAATATAAGGCGCGATAACCTCCGAAGAAATCTAAGGCCGAGCTTCTCTTCCAATTTGCGTCGTGCTCCTCTTGATTTTCCCTACAAATTGGCCGGACGGGACCTACATGTTTTACCCCGACTCCGAACGGCATCTGCAAGGCAGATGAGTTTTCACTGAGAGCTTTTCATGGCAGAAATACACCCGGAGCGCTTGTCAAACACTGCCGAGGGGCGACCCCGCTTAGACAAATTTTCTTCTAATTGAAAAACATTATTTTTAAAATTTTGATGTTGCTTTGCCCGGGGTGCGAACCCAGGGCATACGGTGTGGTAGGCGGAGCACGCTACCATCACACCACGGTGGCCGCTGATCAGTAACAGTAATTGGAAGGTAGAAAAAATTTTAGCTTGGTTAAAAGATATTAAAAACCGAAATTACCCCGTGTGCCACCGAAACCGGGGTGGGATCCATAGTATTTTTGCGCAGAGCACACTGGCCGGTCCACCAATGGGGTGGGATCAAAATTAATTATATTAAAAATAAAATTTTGTTTTCCGCCTTCGGATTCAATACACATCTTTTGACCACTCTCCCGATATTTTTGGACGCGAATTAGCAATCGATACCTACCTGCTCCCCACTCAGCATTTAGGTGATTAAATTTTGAATTCCTCTACATATCAATACAACTTGATTACTCTTTTTGACTAAAAAATGAGTATCATTCAATTGAACAATAGAAATAATCAAATATGAATACTTTTGGTGATCAAAAACTGAAAATTATTATTCGAACACTTTGGAATCATTTTTGAAGTACTTTGATGAATAAATTTTAATATTTCATAAATATCAACAAAAAGAATAATCAAATTTGCTTAATTTTGATGATCAAAAACTGAATATAGTTTTTCAATCACATTTTGGAATCATATTTGAATCAAATGTGCTTATGTTAGGTGATCAAAAATTTATAATCATTTTTCATTCAGCTTTCTGAATCTTTTATGAATATATTTGTTGACTGAATAATGAATTTTATACTTGTTGAAATTTTACTTTTCATTAAAAATATTATTTTTTTCACGTACACATATTTTTTCAATCATGAAGCTAAGAAAAAATATATACAATTTCTTTCTATATATGTATATAGAAATAAGTGCACATTTTTGGTGTTACTTTATAACTTGAGACCGGCTCCGTCAAATTCAACCAAATTTCTACGGTACATTTGGGCTATCATGTAGATGGTTTCTGTAAAGTTTGATTGAGCGGTTCATGAGATATATCACACCAATCTACGGCTACGGTTCATACCAATAGATGGTGCTTATTTGCATATTTGCGTTATTTCATGAAATGGAATAGGTGGTGATTATTTCCATTTTGCATTATTCAATGGAATTAACGTTTCTAGAATTTTAATTTGACGTTCGCATTTCTCAATGTGAGAAAAAAATTAATGAACTGGATTTAAGTAAATTCGGTATATGGTGTGCTTCAGTTTGGTGAGTAATGTCCCACTAAATTTATTAAGTGTGATTTTGTTGTATCAAAGAAACAACATTGTATTAGAATTGCGGGTAATAGTCTAGTTGAAGGGTCGACTGCTAATACGCTACCAAATATCCAGAGGTGTCTATCGACGCGTCTTGACATCAGCATTAATAATCCGAAGGCGGAAAATAAAAATTTTTACTCGTTCAAAAGATATTAACAAAAAACCGAAAAATGACCCTCGGGTCCTTCCGAAACCGGAGGTGGTATCCATAGTATTTTTGTGCCGAATCGCGCTTATAAAAAATTACCTTGGGTGGGTCGGTCCAACACCGGAATGTATAATTGTATTTATGACGTGTTGTACTGATTCATCTGCATCTGATCGAGTTTTCTTAGTCAAGAGTATGAACAAATGCATAAATTATAGTAAACTTGCTGAAGCAGTGGCGTCTGTCGAGTGGGGAATAATTCTCATCGGTTTATGATCAGACAAAGTTCCTCCAAGATAATATAAATAAGCTCTATGATGGCCACGTTCCAACAAAACTTAAGGTGATGAAGCACTATAACAACCCATGGTTTGGCGGCAGAATAAGACATTTAATACACTTGCGTAACCTGGTTTACTCGCGGTGGAAAATATACCGAACTGTTGATATGCATCTACGCTTCAAAGCCGCCCGATTCACTACCAACAAAGCCATAAGATCGGCTAAGGTTGAGTTCTACAAAAATAAGTTTAGTTCCGCTTTAAATTCGAAGGAAACTTGGAATAAAATGAAGGAATGGGGATTGGCAAATCCAAGACGGCTCTCTTAGTTTCCCCCATGTCGATGTCAACGATTTCAGTGATAATTTTGTAAAACTTCTTTCTTCGGCTGCTGACAATTACTGTGCTCGTGTTAATGTTGATGCAAGTCCCATTGAGTTTGACAGTGTCGATGATTGGGAATTTGTGCAAGCTATACTTTCGGTGAAGTCCAACGCATTATCCTTCCCCACATAACATATTTAATAAACTCCATTCTTACGACCTGTGTCTTTCCAAAATGTTGAAAAGCTGTTAAAGTTATACCGATTCCGAAACAGAACAATGTGTACAGGCCTATAGCCATACTACCTTTCCTCTCGAAGGTCGTACGTCGCTACATATGTGCGTGAAAATAAACTCCTGGCAGACCATCAGTCTGGTTTCCGCCCAAAGAGAATCTGTAATACGGCACTCCTTTCTGTAGTTGAGGATATAAGGCAGCGCATCGATGATAAATTTACGGCTTTTCTAATCCCCCTTGACCATTCAAAAGCCTTTGACTCTGTCGACCATACACTACTATGTAGGAAGCTGAAAAACCTGTTTAATTTTTCGAGTCATGCAACCAACCTAATCAGTTCCTAGCTATATGGCAGAACCCAAGCAGTATGTGTAGATAGTGGAAAGTCAAACTTGTTATTTGTATTGTACATTAATGACCTGCCTAGTGTTCTCAAGTATTGCGACGTGCACATCTACGCTGACGATGTGCAATTGTATACGTGCTGTCCTGTTGTTGTTGTTGTTGTTGTAGCGATACGGTTGCTCCCCGAAGGTTTAGGGAGTGATCGATGTGATGGTCCTTTGCCGTTTACAGATCCGGTACGCTCCGGTAACACAGCATCATTAAGGTGCTGGCCCGACCATCTCGGGAACGATTTATATGGCCACATTAAACCTTCAGGCCAATCCGGTATTTTAGTCGCCTCTTACGACAGGCATACCTACCGCGGGTATATTCTAACCCCCTGACCCGCTGGGGTGGTGCTGTCCTGTCGATTGTACCAGTTTATGTATAAGTAACTTGAATCACGATCTGGGCCAAATAGGTGTATGGGCTTCTAAATCCTCGAAAGTCGAGATGTATCGTCATTCGTAGAAAGCCGCTTGCTACAAATGCCTTAGATAATATTATGTTCGAAAACTCTGTTATAGAATATGTTGACACGGCAAGAGATCTTGGTATAGTTTTTAACAAAACACTTACATGGAAAGACCATATCTTTAACACGGTAGGAAAAGTTTACGGAATGCTCCGTACACTGTGGTTGACACATTATTTCACCCCGCTACATATACGATTACTTTATCCAAAGCGTACTTAATACCCACGCTTCTTTATGGCTGTGAGATTTTTTCTAGCTTTGACTATGCGAGCAAAAAGAAGTTAAATGTTGCTTACAATAGCATTGCCAGATATGTATATGGGCTGAATAGGCTTGATCACGTTTCCTATTACTCTGAAAAGTTGCTAGACATATCCTTTGACAACCTTCTAAAGGTTAGAACTCTTATTACCTTACATAGGATAATTTACACCAAAGAACCTCATTACCTATTTCGAAGGCTTAAATTTCTTCATTTAACAAGGTCAATGCTTCTCGCGCATGTTAAATATCGTATATTAGTTTCATGAACCGCAATTCTTTGTCACTTCGATCCGTCTTTGGAACTCCTTTCCAACTAGAATACGGCAAATAAGTAATGCACTGCATTTCAAGAAAGAGTTAGTCTGTTTTTATAATTGTCTCTCATTTCCTTCCATAACTTATGTACTTTACTGATTTCTTATCCTGTTTTTTCAACGTTCCCTAAAGGTTAAACTTACAGTCGCACTACTATTGCAACTCTCCTTTAATCTTAATTTCTGTTCTTCAGGCTTAGCTCTATTAAATATATTTTAATGAAAATGTCTTATCAATTGTCTATTATCTATTGTTAATTAATTGGTTAATTTATTGTCATATTTTTAAACATTACATTTTTTGTTTTTGTTACTATTTTTTTGATGTTGCTGTTGGGAGGGATTTGAGGATTTTGTTACGGCTCTGAATTCTCGGAACAATTGCGGCTGCGTGCTCACCAAAATGTAGATCCTGATCAACCGTCACACCCAAGATTTTGGGGTGTAGGACAGTCGGTAGCGTAGTGCCATCGACGTGGATGTTAAAAATGGTCGACATTTGGGAAGTCCATGTTTATTTATTTTATTTATTTATTATTACGGTCTTTAAGACCTAGTTTAGGTTAAAATAAGAGATTAAACATAAATACTCATGTCACATTTAGTGACGTACAATATAAAAACAATTTTTCTTTGAACTTACTAATATTTTCACAGTCTTTCAAATCAGAAGGTAACTCATTATACATTTTATACCCTAAATATTCAATAGACCTTTTGGCGAACTCAGTTCTTATTCTAGGCAGTCTTATATTATTGCAATTTCTTGTTCCATAATTGTGGATTTCATGATTATAATGTATTTTACTACTCAGGTAATTCGGTAACATTCCTAACTTAAGTTGGTGTATAATTTTCAATGTGAAATAACTAACTGACTGTTTAATACTAAGCCAGTTTAATCTATTGAGCATTACAATTTTTGGCGTTCTTGGAGGACATTTTAAAATAAATCGCATTGCCTTGTTTTGCTGTATTTGAAGTTTCTTAATATATATATCATTACTTAATAGCAGAATAGTAGGACAATAAATAAAGTGTGGTTCAATAATTGAACGATATACCAATATTTTATGACTTTGACAGATATGTTTACATGTTCTATACATGAAGCCTATTTTCTGTGCAATTTTCCTTTCCAGATAAGTTACATGCTCTCCAAAATTTAGATTATCATCAATCAAAACTCCTAAATACTTAATTTTTTCTACTCTTCGGATTTCCATGTTTTTTACCTTCAGCGTAATATTATTTAAACTATTGTTACTTATGATAGTAGTGTTTTTACAAAATATCATGAACTTAGTTTTTTCGACATTTAATTTCAGTTTTCTAAGGCATAACCATTTGTATAGCGAGTCCAGGTCTTCTTGTACTTTCAGCATGGCACATTCTGCATATTTTTCACTTATGATAAGCAATGCATCATCCGCAAATAGACGTATTTTACAATATTTTAAGCATCTTTTGATATCATTGATATACAATGTAAACAATATTGGCGCCAAGACCGAGCCTTGTGGTAAACCAATGTTAACATCCACCACTGATGAAACCTCCTTTCCAATTATCGTTCTCTGTTTTCTGTCACCCAAATAACTCCGGAACCATTCCAAAGCCTTTCCTCTTATACCAATTTTAAACATAACGTCCAATAGCTCAGATCTATCGACAGTTTCAAAAGCCCGTTTTAAATCCAAGAAGACAGACACCGTAAATTTTTTGTCCGCCATGTCTTCTTTCCAATCTGCAATTACCATATTCAACGCTGTTTCACAAGAATGGCTCTTCCTGAATCCCGATTGTTCTGGGATAATCACATTGTGCTTCTCTAAGTATGCCACAAGTTGATCCTTCACCACTGTCTCCATAATTTTTTCATCTGTAGGTAACGTGTTAATTGGACGTAGTTCCTCGGGTTTCATTGTATTTTTTACTTTTTCAACAGGTATTATTGTTGAAATTTTCCAGTAACTAGGTACAATACCGCTGTTTAAGGATTCGTTAATTATGTCTTTGTAGAAATTAGCAGTATATGTCATGGCATCTTTAACGACACCCTCCGATAAAAGCTTGTCGCCGCCATATTTGTTTTTAAGTGATTTTGTGATAATAATAATATCGTCCACTACAATGTCAGTAAATTTAAATGTTTCAAATGGATTACTATGATTTGCGCTTATTTCATCCCCATTTACAATTTCTTCGATGCTATCATTAATTTCAACAATACTTTGTATAAAAAAGTTATTTAGGGCATTAGCTATATCATATTCATTTTCCAGGCATTCACCGTTAATTACAATTTTAGTGATATTGTAACGAATTTGCTTGCAAATCCTCTTATTTGCAATCCTCTGCTAAGTTCGAATCACTAAACTGTTGAATAAATAACTCCAATTTGTAATAATGCAAAATGGCCTTTATTAAAGTACTTCACAATACACTCAAACTGTGCAACGAATAGCTTGCTTAATAACCACACTGACTGATAGCTCAATGAAACTCTACTATTCAAAATAGTACTGCTATTGCTCGCTAGATATCGTCTTAATCGCAACTGCTTGACAACTCAAATCAAACTGAATTACTTCTTACTCGCCTGCATCGCTTTTATAGTTTACGCTGCATACTTCTAGGCTCTTCGATTTCCAGAAGTTACTAGTTGTTTCGGCTACAAAATCGCCAGCCACAACTACGTGCACAAATTATTGCTCTCTCTTGTGACAACTCAGATAAGGTATATGCATGTGTTTGTAGTTTACAGTCTCCCGCACACACATAAGCGTATAAGTAAATTCATCGGTGTGTGACATCTCATCTCTCGCTGCCTTGTATGTAAATGTTGCTCGTCGGAATGTGTACATATGTGTAGACGCAATTATTGATTCGTTTATGTAGATACATAATGATTGAATTATTGATGTGCATTCACGTCACTGCTTAGATCGGCTTAGAGCTGGCAGCACTCCTTAGTTTTGCTAATATTCGTAACACTGCCCTCCACCTAAGTCTGATCGTCCCGATCAGACAAATCTCTCGATCTAAACGCTGCTAATCTCTCCAAATGAACCACTTTCATTTTGGTTCGTGGTTTGGTAGTGGTTTGTATGCGGTACACTACATCGTTGATCCGTTTTACAACTTTGTATGGGCCTTCCCAGTTACACTGCAATTTCGGGGACAAACCTTTTTTTCGTTGTGGGTTGTATAGCAGCACCAAATCTCCTTCCTGAAACCCTTCCGAATTAATTGCTTTATCGTACCTCGCTTTCATCTTGTCACTCATAATCTTTGCTCGTTGCCTTACCAGATCGTGTATCTCTCTCAGCTCTTCTTCTAAGGCATCAGTGGATTTCTTGACATTCCTCTCCGCATCGGCATCTATCCCATACTTCAAATCAGCTGGCAGTCGAAGGTCATTGCCAAAAATTACCTTTGCGGGAGTTTGGCCCGTTGTGTCATGTACTGCCGATCGGTAGGCCATCAAGAATAATGATATGTGTGTATCCCAGTCCTTATGGTACTTGTCGACTACTTTCCTTAAATGCTCCTCCAATGTTCTATTGAAACGTTCCACCATACCATCGGACTGGGGATGCAATGCAGTTGTCCGTGTTTTTCGAATGCCCAACTTCTTGCACAGTTCTTGGAACACAGCTGATTCAAAATTCCTGCCTTGGTCAGAATGTAACTCCATTGGTACACCATACCTTGCAACCCATTCGTTTTTAACCACTTCTGCTACTGTTTCTGCTTCTTGGTTTGGGATTGGGTATACCTCTGGCCATTTACTGAAATAATCCATAACCACCAGTACGTATTTGTTTCCGCGGTTGCTAGTAGGAAATGGACCTGCGACATCCATGGCAATCCTTTCAAATGGTGCACCTGAAATATACTGCTTCATCTGGCCACGACTTCGGGTTTTGGGCCCTTTCGCTCTGTTGCATACCTCGCAATTGGCAATCCACTCGGCGACCGACTGACGGCAACCAACCCAATAGAATCTCTGCTTAATTTTCTCGAGTGTCTTCGTGATTCCAAGATGGCCTCCACTTGGACCATTGTGCAACTCGCTGAGCACGTCAGGAATCCTCTTTCTGGGAACAACTATAAGTTTCTTCTTGCACTGACCATCCTCACTCTCCCATACTCGATGCAAGCAACCGGATATCAATTCCAAACTGTTCCACTGTGCCCAATATGACTTCGCAATGGGACTCTCTGCTGACATATCCTCTCTGCTTGGTCTTTCGTTTCGTTCGAGCCCTTGCATAACATGTGACAGATCTGTATCTTCTAGCTGACACTTTCTTAGTTGTTCCTTGTCCCATTCATCCGTACACGTTATAGTCATTAGCCGGACATCTATAATGTCTTCTTTAGCCTCGGCCTTTGAACAGTGCTTGCATTCCAAACTACATGGCCTTCGTGACATTGCATCGGCATTTCCATGGGTACTACCTTTTCGATGCTCAATGGAAAAGTCATAGCTTTGAAGTCGCTCGATCCACCGTGCCAATTGTCCTTCCGGATTACGGAACTGCAGAAGCCATTTCAATGCTGCGTGATCTGTCCTGACATGGAATCGCTGGCCGTAGAGGTATTTGTGAAAATGTTTAATGCACTCTACCAATGCCAACAGCTCTCTCCGCGTAACACAGTAGTTCCTCTCTGGTTTTCCAATCGAACGGCTGTAATATGCAACTACCTTCTCCTGTCCATCGACCAGTTGTGATAAAACGCCTCCTATAGCATATCCACTTGCATCGGTATCTAGAATAAATGTTGCTCCTGGAATCGGATATGCTAACATTGGGGCAGTGCACAAACGCTCCTTCAATGTTTGGAAAGCCACTTCTTGCTCCTTCTTCCATTCAAAAGCTTTGTTTTTTCTTGTAAGCTCATGGAGGCTATGGGCTACGCTGGAAAAATTTGGTACAAATCGGCGGTAATATGTGCACAGCCCAAGAAAACTCCTCAATTCATGTAGATTCTGTGGTCTTGGCCAATCCTGTACAGCCTCTATTTTTTCCTTCGCAGTGCAGATGCCCTCTGTCGTTACCTTGTGACCCAAATAATTGACTTCCTTTTTAAACAGCGCACACTTTTTGGGACTTAACTTCAGACCAGCGCCAGCTATTCTCTGGAAAACTTCCTCCAAGTTCTTAAGATGTTCATCAAAGTTCTTGCCCAATACGATGATGTCGTCCAGGTACACCAAGCATGTTTTCCAATGTAGTCCTTTCAGTACCTGGTCCATGAGTCTCTCAAAAGTAGCTGGTGCATTACAAAGTCCAAAAGGCATCACTGTAAATTGCCAAAGACCATCACCGACACTGAAGGCTGTTTTCTCTTTATCTTCCTCCTTCACCTCCACTTGCCAGTAGCCGCTTTTCAAGTCCAGCGTGGAAAACCATTTCGTACCAGATAGCGAGTCCAGAGTGTCGTCAATTCTTGGCAATGGGTAGCTATCCTTTTTCGTTACGTCATTCAACTTCCGGTAGTCCACGCAAAACCTCATTTTTCCATCCTTCTTTTTTACAAGTACTACCGGTGAGCTCCATGGACTAGCTGATGGTTCGATGACGCCGCTGTCGTTCATTTCTTGAATAATTTGACTCACAACTTCCCGCTTCGCCAGTGGAACACTACGTGGAGCTTGACGGATCGGTCTCGCATCTCCAGTGTCAATTTGATGTTTCACAACGTTGGTGCGGCCTGGTTTAGAATCATCCTGGTCAAATATGTTCGCGTACTTTAGGAGCAGTTGTTTTGCCTTACTCTGATATGCTTCCTCTAGTCCCTGCATCCATGCCGTGATGTCATTTGAAAGATCAGTATTACTAGCTGAAACGTGTTCCTGGAGCTGTTCACAGTTAATAACCACTTCAGCCTCTTGGCATCTTCCCAAAATAGCTCCTTTAGTCAGTTTGAGTGGTGACTTGAACTCATTGAGTACTCTTACCGGAATACGTCCATCTTGTTTTGTCATAGCCAGGGTTTTTCCTACAAGTATGTTTAGTGCTGATTTGTTTGCTGCTTCGACAACCCACAATTTGTTTGTCCCACAATCTCCATCAACTTTTGCCCAGATGACTGCTTCGGATTTTGGTGGTATTTGCTGACTCTCTTCCACCAGCACTCGTTTACTGCTGTAGCCTCTCTCATAGCCGAAATTAAGTGGTACATCCATGTTTTTATATCGCATCGTCTTGCTTTGCATGTCGATCTTGATGCCCTGGTCGATTAAGAAGTCCACTCCAATTATGATTTCATCAACAATTTCTGCCACTATAAAATTGTGTACTACCATGACGTTCCCAATTGCGACTTCACATTCTACTTCTCCAATTACCTGGGTGTCCTCTCCCGTGGCTGTACGTAATCTTGCTCCAAGCAATGGTCTTATCTTTTTGTTGACTAAATCCGCTCGAATGATGGAATGAGATGCACCCGTATCTACAGTCAATAACCGTTCCTTTCCGTCCACATGTCCTCCAACAGTAAGGTTGCTCGATCTTCTTCCAATCTGCGAGATAGAGATTATGGGGCATTCAATTGCGGGAGCCAGCTGTCGCCCCTTGCGGCTGACTCGATTTAGTTTAACGATTGAGTGGTCTTGGATATTTGCTCATCACCTTCTGCTCTGCGTTTACGACCACCCACATTGTTGGAGCTATTGGGACCGCTGCTGCAATGTCGTGCAATATGACCTGGGTTGCCGCACTTGAAACATTTAATAACTCCGGCATTTTTCTGTTGTGATCCCTTCAGTGCTTCCAAAATAGTGTCTACCCAATCTGGTCTTTCCACTTCTACACGATGAGCTTTGTATGCTGGTTTACTCAATAGTGAGGCCGTTTCCTGAGTCAATGCATGTGATACCGTTTCAGAAAATGTCAGCTTTGGGTTTGCGTATGTAGCTCGCTTCGTTTCCACGTCCCGTATGCCATTTATGAAACTCTGGATTTTTACCCTTTCAGTGTATTCCACGGGTGCGTCCGCATTTGCAAGATGAGCCAATCTTTCAATATCTGAAGCAAACTCCTGCAATGTTTCATTTGCTTTTTGGTAGCGGTTTTGCAACTCAATTTGGAATATCTGTTTCCTATGCTCGCTTCCATAACGTCGTTCTACAGCAGCCATCAATGCTTCATAATTGTTCCGCTCTCCTTCGGGAATCGTCTGTAGAATTTCCGCTGCTGGCCCCTTCAATGCCACGAATAGTGCAGCAACTTTATCTTCCGAATTCCAGTTGTTCACTGCTGCGGTCTTCTCAAACTGTAGCTTAAAGACCTGGAAAGGAACAGAACCGTCAAAGGATGGTGTTTTTACCTTTGTATTGCTTGCTGAAACAGCTGGGCGGTTTAATTACAACTCTTGTATACGACCTCTCAAAGCATCCACCTCGGCTTCGATTTTTTCCTCAAACTGCGTTATTTTCTCGTCCATACGTGCTTCGAGTTTTGATGATATACGCGCCTCTTGTGCTTCGAGTTGTACTGTTATGCGTGCCTCTTGTGCTTTCAGTTGTGTCTCCATTTTTGATGTAATCTGTGTCGACATTTCTGCCATACGCGTTTCTTGTGCTTCAATCTTCGATGTAATCTGTGTCGACATTTCTGACATACGCGTTTCTTGTGCTTCAATCTTGGATGTAATCTGTGTCGACATTTCTGACATACGCGTTTCTTGTGCTTCAATCTTGGATGTTATGCGTGTCTCCTGCGATTCTAGTTGTGATGCCATATATGTCTTCTGTTCTGCCAGTTGAGATGACACTGTCGATGTTTGAGCAGATATTGCAGCTAAAATCATGTTCAAGTCTGTACTGGTAACCGTCTGCGATGTTTCGTTCTTCTCTTCAATTTTTGTTGTCTCCTCGCCATCAAGATGAAAGACATGCTCTTCCACATCAATTCCTTCTGCTTCCATTGCTTCTCGTAGCCGTGCCTGAAGTTCGAGTTTAACGCCGCTTGTATTCAATCCACGGCTCTCCAACTCCTTCTTCAGTTGCGGGATCTTCAATTCACTTTACTTTGCCATGTCCTTGTTGTCCTCTAGAATTTATTCAACAATCCCACTGCTGACACCAATTGTAACGAATTTGCTTGCAAATCCTCTTATTTGCAATCCTCTGCTAAGTTCGAATCACTAAACTGTTGAATAAATAACTCCAATTTGTAATAATGCAAAATGGCCTTTATTAAAGTACTTCACAATACACTCAAACTGTGCAACGAATAGCTTGCTTAATAACCACACTGACTGATAGCTCAATGAAACTCTACTATTCAAAATAGTACTGCTATTGCTCGCTAGATATCGCCTTAATCGCAACTGCTTGACAACTCAAATCAAACTGAATTACTTCTTACTCGCCTGCATCGCTTTTATAGTTTACGCTGCATACTTCTAGGCTCTTCGATTTCCAGAAGTTACTAGTTGTTTCGGCTACAAAATCGCCAGCCACAACTACGTGCACAAATTATTGCTCTCTCTTGTGACAACTCAGATAAGGTATATGCATGTGTTTGTAGTTTACAGTCTCCCGCACACACATAAGCGTATAAGTAAATTCATCGGTGTGTGACATCTCATCTCTCGCTGCCTTGTATGTAAATGTTGCTCGTCGGAATGTGTACATATGTGTAGACGCAATTATTGATTCGTTTATGTAGATACATAATGATTGAATTATTGATGTGCATTCACGTCACTGCTTAGATCGGCTTAGAGCTGGCAGCACTCCTTAGTTTTGCTAATATTCGTAACAATATGTTTTTTAACGTCATTAAGCTCGACGAGGTCTTTTAGACACTTCCACATACGTTTCATATCGCCATTGTTATGATTTACTCTATCTTCCATGTATTTCTTTTTTTTATAAATTATGGTTCTTTTATATATTTTCTTAATGACGTTATATTCGTCCCAAAATCCAGTATTTCGAGCAGTTTTATAAGATTCTATTTTTCTTTTATGCAGGTTTGTTAATTCTCGGTCGTACCACTTATTTCTTATCTGTATTTGGGTCCTCTTTATATAAGTCAGTGCTTGCATAGCCACAGTTAAAACTTCGTTTAGGGCTTTAGTTTTAGTTTCTACTCCGGAAATTGACATAAAGCTGAAATCGCATGTTCGTAGCAAAGTTAAAAGATTTTCAGCACTATAGTACTCCCAACATGTAACAGTAGCATACCTTCTCATTTTACAAAGCTTTGTTGTTGGCACTTCGAAGTGGATTGTCTCATGGTCAGAAATGCGATGTTCACCTATATTTACTGCTTTAACTTTATCATTGTTACTGAATAGCAAATCAATTCTTGTAGACGAGTACTCTGTTATCCTTGTGTCGAAGTTTATCCTTTGTATCATTGCCATTTGTGCAAATAAACTTGTTAGCTGGTTTGAGTATGTTGACGATACATTTACATTGATATTAAAATCACCAATTATTAAATTATTATCCGCCTCCTTGAGATGTTCAGTGATGATTTCATTTAGATAAGTAATAAAGGTGGAGTCACTGCTACTTGGTGAATGATATAGTACACCGATTTTCCATTTTAACGCGCATTTGTTTATTTTTACAATAATGCACCACACCTTCATGTTGATAGCTTTATTACAAACTATGCTAAATTGTATATTTTCATTCACATACATGACAACACCGCCAGTGTGCCTACTTTGAGAGTCGCAACGAATGCATTTGTATGTCGGAATACTAAGTTCAGAATCCAAGATATGTTCTGTTGTACACGTTTCCGTACATAACACAATACTTGGTCTTCTTATTTCAATAAGACGTTCCAGCTCGATTTTATTTGCTATGATACTACTAATATTAAGATAAATGCATTCCAAGTTGTATATATTGCTATCTCGATTTGAATAATATTTTGACTTTTGCGCTGCTGTAAGGATTTTCTTTGGTTGCTAATAAACAACTTTCCTTTTCCTTGCATCTAGCTTTTGTTGGTATACGGGACAAGTTCTATCCAGAGTATCATGGTTTTCGTCAAGTCCTATATTCAGCTGCTTGTTTGCTCGTATGCAGTTAATGCACTTGTTTACTGCATCCTTTATGCATTGTGTATGCTTATGCTCACCCAAGCATTTTGTGCATACTTCCTTTTCCTTGCAGTCAGCCGCTTTGTGATTGAAGCCTTTGCATTTAAAACAACACAATACCTGCACTGCATCATATACTCGGCAACGTTCCCAACCTACATTAAGCCTCTCTCCAGCTAGTACATTTGCGAACGCTTCAACATTCATTTCTATCACAGCATTATAATAGTTTTTCGCGTTCTTTTTCACTTCATATTGCTTAACAATTTTGATGTCCGTTTCACTTAAACAAATGTTTTGTCATTTAATTCTTTGCACCAGTTCCTCGTCGCTATATTTAAAATTTATACCAGTCACCATGACTGCTGGTTTCACTTTTTTGGGAATCTTAACCTCATAGTTATTTCCCAGATTGTTCTCAATGGCATTTTTTATTTTGTCACGCTCATGGTCATTTTCGCTTTCAACAATAACAACTCCGCTTTGCCTTGCTACTATATTAGTTATTTGCAGCCCTTTAGGATCAACTTTCGAGTTTAGGTCAGTTTTGGTTATTTCTATATTTTGCTTTTTATTCGGCTTGACAATTAGGGGATGATTCTTTCTAATGTCTGGTAACACTTCTTTTTTTTGTCCATCATTTTTTGTTATCGCTGCGTATGACACTTTGGCTTCAACACTATTAACATTTTTCTTTATTTCATTGCACATTTTTTTATTCTCTTTACTTATTTCTTCAATCATTTTCTTATTGTCATCCTTGTTTGTTTTCAACTCATCACAGACCTGCTCGCTGCTTCGCTTGAAGCCTTCAGCAATTTCCCGTATTTTGTTCACTTCTACAACACTCTTTTCGCATGATTCTTGCGCTTTTTGCATTGCCTTAATTCTGTCGCTAAATGCAACTTCCACTGCTTTTAAAACTTGCTTTATTTCTCTTTCATGTTTCTTGAGAGCATTATCAAATTCATTCCTGTACTCAGATAGTTGTTTGCCATTTTTGCTCACTACCATCTGCATATCTTTTAGAATGTCATCTACGTTATGCACATACTGCACACAATCATTACACATAAATCTAAGCATTTCACATTCGTCTAATTTATTAACACTGTATTGGTCTATGCCAAAGCATTTTGGTGCTAAATGATAATATCTCCCACATACCCCTTCGCAACGAATTTTTGACACTTCTCCACGTATTGTACTTTTGCACTTGTCGCATTTACTCTCCATTTTTTATATGGAATGAATATATGTATATATATGTATCAATCTTTGTAAGTGTATGCGTTTTGCTTTCTTTATTTAGAGTCACTTTCTCGCAAATATATTAAATTTAAAAAATCAAACTTTATTTGGTATAATATTCTTGAAACCAACTTCTGCTTCCGCTTTTTGAGTCTCTGTCTCACACATTATTTATTCTTAAGAAGTATTTGAATATAGTTTTACCATTTTAAAATGTAAAATTCAAGGAGCAGAAATAAACACAACCGTACCGTTTTACCGTTTGCATGTAAATAAGGTCGCGGAAGATTTAGTCGGTGATAATGCCAAGTTTCGCGAGGCGAAAAAACTGGATAGATCAGGGAGGTAGCCGTTTATTTTATTGCCTAGCGCATCGATCTTTGGGCCTGGGCCTGTGGCCATTATTGTGCAGTCATCGGCCTAGGAAACGATTGTGACTCCTTCAGGTGGTGAAGGTAGCTTAGATATGTAGAAATTAAACAAAAGTGGGGATAGGACACTAACCTGTGGCACCCCGACCACCCAGATAATTTGCGGTCCACCGTTTAGGACATGGGGGAAGGGTAGACCCTTCCAGGTCTTGCAGTAACGAGCCAAGGTTGACCGTATCAAAAGCTTTGATAGATCTAGCGCTACGAGTACTGTTCTATGGTCGGGGTATTGATTTAAACCGCAATTTATCTGGGTGCTAATGGCATTTAGCGCGGTGGTAGTGCTATGGAGTTTTCTGAAGCCATGTTGATGAGGGGCTAGCTGCAAATTTGCTTGGAAATAAGGGAGCAAAATGGCTTCAAGCGTCTTTGCCACTGGCGATAGGAGAGATATCGGACGATACGACTCATCCTCAACCTCTTTAGCGGTGATGGTGATTGGTGACGCGCTGAATTTGTGTTTATGTGCGTGTCTATTGGCTCTCCGTCTATCTTTGTCGACCGTAGATGCATTATATATTGTCGGCAGAAAGCGCTCGCACATTTTTTCGCGTCCGACAGCACTTTGTCGCCAAAGGCGATGGAAACTTTGTCTTTGTGCTTAGTCGGATTCGATAGAGACTTTACGGTGGACCAAAGTTTACCCACACCGGTAGAGAGGTTACAACCTCTTAGGTGCTCCTCCCATTTCGCCCGCTTGTGTTCATCCACAAGCAATCTGATGCGTTGGTTTATATCCCTTATTTGGGGGTCGCCTGGATCAAGCTGTCTTAAAAGGTCACGATCTCTCGCTAATTTTGCGGCCTCCGCCGGGAAGTGGGGCCGGATTTCGGGAATTCTCCCGGCGGGAATGAAATGTGCCGAGGCGGATTTAATGACCTTACGGAAGGCACGCTCCCCTTGGCGGGCATCAGTCGGGATAGGGAGGGCAGCAAAGCGGTTGTCTGTAAAGGATTTATATTCTTCCCACTTTCCTTTTTTGAAGTTTATGAAAGTGCGTTTTTCAGTGACGATGAAGTCGGCGGTACGCTCAAGCGAAATAAGTATGGGCAGGTGGTCGGATGCCAATGTTACCATCGGCTGCCAGTTGACGCAGTTTACGAGTTCTGCGCTCACGATTGAGATATCTGGCGAGCTGTGACAGCTCCCTACCATACGTGTGGGGGCGTCTCCGTTTATTGTGCAGAACGTCGTTTCTTCTTGTTGGCGGGTGGAAAAATAGCACGTATTTTAAGCTGTATTACCTTGTATTCATTTAATTCAGGTGTAATTCTGTACAAAGGAAATAGTTAACTTATATTGCAATTATATGATTGTAATTCTAATTATAAGCGTGGTCGTTAAAATACTTGTGCTGCTTGTCCTCCTTGTTCAACGCCGCCAACGAAAAGAAAAGGAAAAGGCAAAGGCTCCAATGCAATGCCTTAACGTCAGTTGAACTCGTGTAGGCGATTTACTTGACATACAGCCACAAGGTTGCATTTTGAATTAGAATAAATTTGTAACTTTAGGTACTCAAGGGCGTACCGATTTGTTGGGCGCTAACACTTCTATTTGATCCGCCAACATCTCACCCCTACTGTCCGCCCGCAAGTTTGAATGCCATAGATCATGATGGGCATTGGAATCGCCTAAGATAATGCGATTGTTGCCAGTGAGTAAGGCCCTGATATTAGGGCGGTATCCACTGGGGCAACAGGTGGCAGGAGGGATGTAGATGTTGATGATTTCTAGGTTTGCATCGCCTGACCGGACAGATAGGCCTTGACGTTCTAAGACATTGTCCCTGCGGTCGATGCCAGGATCAAATATATAATATTGCACAGAGTGGTGTATGATAAACGCGAGACCGCCTCCATTTCCGCTCTCGCGGTCTTTCCTGTGGACATTATACCCAGAGCATGTCTGCAATGCAGATCTTGCTGTGAGTTTAGTCTCTTGAATCGCAGCAATGCGGATGTTGTGCCGCTTCATGAAATCGACTATCTCCGTAATCTTCCCAGTTAGTCCATTACAGTTTAACTGCAGAATTCTGAAGTGCATAAGGGGAGACGCCGCCACTCTGGGGGTAAGTGACGGGTGACTACGCCTGGGTTGTGGAAGGCCAGGACGCAATTGCTGTTCTGGCCCTGGGACTGGGCGTCCTTGGGCAAGCATTGGGGTACCCGGATGATTTGGGTTTGCAACCTGGCAACATGGCGCGATGAAACCCGTCGGGGGGTTGCCGTCGCGGAGACCTGAACATCTAGGAAAGTGGCACCACCCAAGGCAGAAGCTGCATTGGGTGGATGTCGCAAACCTATGTATATATTCTGTGCTGGTAGACGGTGCAAACGGAGGTAGGGACTAAGAGTCTGTTTCCCTGACCTGCACGATTGCTGACGGAAAAAAGGGGGGGGGGGGGGGGGAGAAGACGGGGGCAGGGGCTGATGCTCAGCATTGCTACCAACTCTACTACGAAGGTAGTAGTTATGAGTGGTATTAGCTGTTTGAGTTGTTGGCGCCGTGGGGCGCGAGCAGCAGCGGGTACTTGTTGTGGCTTGCTGAGCAGCGGGGCTGCTGGAAGGTAGTGGGGGGGGGGGCGCTTAAGCGTAGACTACGGGACGCCCTTGGGCGTGAACAGCGAGGAGCCACAAACGATTTTTAAAAGTTACGTGGACGTCGGGTTTTGGGATCAAGCCCAGAACAACCTGTCCGATGCAACCATCCTTGCACGAAACACACTGAACAGAGTATGACCCTCCTAAAAAGATTCTTTTCCAGCAGATGCAGCAAAACCATTTCTAAGGACCGGGGTCAGGAGACGGACCCGGATTGGATTCGATGCCTTCCCGGAGTAAGAGAATATGGAGCAGTCCTACTGCAAGGAGCTGCTGGGAGGATGACAATTTGTGGGAGGGACGAAACAAATTAGATGGGGTCACACTGTAATGACAGTCCTTGGTCGGGAAAAATCTCGAGTCGCTCCGGTACATAGAACCGACTGCCTTGGGAAGCGACCTATGTTAGCTGATTTCCCAGGCTTTAGTAGCCGGACCACCTTGGCCATTTTCCATTTCTCGGGTATGACAAAGGTGGAAAGAGACAGTTTGAAGACATGCGCTAAATATTTGAAACCCTCTTTCCCTAGGCTTTTAAGCATCGGCATGGCTATGCCGTCTGGGCCCACTGCTTTGGATGTTTTAGCACGACCAATGGCGGCCTCAACCTCTTTAGCGGTGATGGTGATTGGTGACGCGCTGAATTTGTGTTTATGTGCGCGTCTAATGGCTCTCCGTCTATCTTTGTCGACCGTAGGATGCATTATATATTGTCGGCAGAAAGCGCTCGCGTATTTTTTCGCATCCGACAGCACTTTGTCGCCAAAGGCGATGGAAACTTTGTCTTTGCGCTTAGTCGGATTCGATAGGGACTTTACGGTGGACCAGAGTTTACCCACACCGGTAGAGAGGTTACAACCTCTTAGGTGCTCCTCCCATTTCGCCCGCTTGTGTTCATCCACAAGCAATCTGATGCGTTGGTTTATATCCCTTATATCACCTGGATCAAGCTGTCTTATAAGGTCACGTTCCCCCGCTAAGTTTGCGGCCTTCGCCGGGAAGTGGGCCGGATTTCGGGAATTCTCCCGGCGGGAATGAGACGTGCCGAGGCGGATTCAATGACCTTACGGAAGGCACGCTCCCCTTGGCGGGCATCAGTCGGGATAGGGAGGGCAGCAAAGCGGTTATCTGTAAAGGATTTATATTCTTTCCACTTTCCTTTTTTGAAGTTTATGACAGTGCGTTTTTCAGTGACGATGAAGTCGGCGGTACGCTCGAGCGAAATAAGTATGGGCAGGTGGTCGGATGCCAATGTTACCATCGGCTGCCAGTTAACGCAGTTTACGAGTTCTGCGCTCACGATTGAGATATCTGGCGAGCTGTGACAGCTTCCTACCATACGTGTGGGGGCGTCTCCGTTTATTGTGCAGAACGTCGTTTCTTCTTGTTGGCGGGTGGAAAAATAACACGTATTTTAAGCTGTATTACCTTGTAAAATTCATTTAATTCAGGTGTAATTCTGTACAAAGGAAATAGTTAACTTATATTGCAATTATATGATTGTAATTCTAATTATAAGCGTGGTCGTTAAAATACTTGTGCTGCTTGTCCTCCTTGTTCAACGCCGCCAACGAAAAGAAAAGGAAAAGGCAAAGGCTCCAATGCAATGCCTTAACGTCAGTTGAACTCGTGTAGGCGATTTACTTGACATACAGCCACAAGGTTGCATTTTGAAGTAGAATAAATTTGTAACTTTAGGTACTCAAGGGCGTACCGATTTGTTGCGCGCTAACATTCCCCCTTCCGTGAACTTCATGCTCTGGTGTGGGGTTCACCGATTTCAGATCGAGGCGCGCAAGTTTCACCACTGGGCGGGTGACCAAGCTGCTGGAGGTTTTGACCACTGCACTCCTGACTTGCCCGTCAGCGCTGCGTATGACATCTAGTACCCTTCCTCTTACCCATGTGTTCCGCTTTGTGTTCTCGTCTACGATTATGACGATGTCATCTGGAGCGATTGGTACTTCGGGGTTATCGAACCATTTTGCCCGTCTGGTGAGACCCGGTAAGTATTCACGGAGCCATCTTCTCCAAAATCGGTCCGCTAAGTCGCCGGCACTGCGAAAGCTTTCGTTCAGCTGTGTAGGAAGATCTACGTCGATGTCATCTTTTTCTCTTATGCCACTTGAATTGCCAAGTAGGAAATGATTTGGCGTCAGAGCCTCGCTTTCTTGTGAGTCAAGCGGAATATACGTCAGTGCTCGCATGTTGATGATGCTCTCAACGTCGGCTAGGGCAGCTCTCAACACTTCTTCGCGCAAACCACTTTTTGGTAATATGTCCATCAAGACTGATTTCACCGAGCGAACCATGCGCTCCCATGCTCCACCCATATGTGGCGCTGCTGGTGGTATAAAGGACCATTCGATTTCAGGATATTTTTGCATAATAGCGTCAGACGATATTTTCTCGATCTCTTCCGCCAGTATTCGACTGGCGCCTCTAAAATTGGTCCCGTTGTCGGATAGAATTCGCCTGGGAACGCCTCTTCTGGCAATGAACAATTTCAAAATGAGGAGAAATGAGTCAGTCGAGAGTGATGGCGCAAGCTCACTTCTATTTGATCCGCCAACATCTCACCCATACTGTCCGCTCGCAAGTTTGAATGCCATAGATCATGATGGGCATTGAAATCGCCTAAGATAATGCGATTGTTGCCAGTGAGTAAGGCCCTTATATTAGGGCGGTATCCACTGGGGCAACAGGTGGCAGGAGGGATGTAGATGTTGATGATTTCTAGGTTTGCATCGCCTGACCGGACAGATAGGCCTTGACGTTCTAAGACATTGTCCCTGCGGTCGATGCCAGGATCAAATATATAATATTGCACAGAGTGGTGTATGACAAACGCGAGACCGCCTCCATTTCCGCTCTCGCGGTCTTTCCTGTGGACATTATACCCAGAGCAGGTCTGCAATGCAGATCTTGCTGTGAGTTTAGTCTCTTGAATCGCAGCAATGCGGATGTTGTGCCGCTTCATGAAATCGACTATCTCCGTAATCTTCCCAGTTAGTCCATTACAGTTTAACTGCAGAATTCTGAAGTGCATAAGGGGAGACGCCGCCATTCTGGGGGTAAGTGACGGGTGACTACGCCTGGGTTGTGGAAGGCCAGGACGCAACCGGACCCGGATTGGATTCGATGCCTTCCCGGGGTAAGAGAATATGGAGCAGTCCTGCTGCAAGGAGCTGCTGGGAGGATGACAATTTGTGGGAGGGACGAAACAAATTAGATGGGGTCACACTGAAATGACAGTCCTTGGTCGGGAAAAATCCCGAGTCGCTCCGGTACATAGAACCGACTGCCTTGGGAAGCGACCTATGTTAGCTGATTTCCCAGGCTTTAGTAGCGGGACCACCTTGGCCATTTTCCATTTCTCGGGTATGACAAAGGTGGAAAGAGACAGTTTGAAGACATACGCTAAATATTTGAAACCCTCTTTCCCTAGGCTTTTAAGCATCGGCATGGCTATGCCGTCTGGGCCCCCTGCTTTGGATGTGGACGGCTCGAATGGTCATACACGTAAACACAACGCCCCACCGTTTCTCATGCCTTCTTCCTGCCATCACGTCAAAGGGTCCAAAATAGTCAACCCCTGTGTATGCGAAGACGATCTGCCGGAAGTCTGCCCATTTCTGGTGGATTTGGCGTGGCCCGTTGGTTGCGACATTGTTGACAGACCTTTGCAACCGCTTTCACTAATGCACGTAATCCCGGAATGCAGAATCGCTGCCTCATCTCATTTGCCACTATCTCGTTGTGATGGCGATGGAATTTGCGGTGGTAGAAGTCTGCGATGAGATTTGTAACGCTGTGATGCCGCGGGATAATTATCGGCTGTTTTAGATCTGATGGCACTCCCCTTACTTCCTCGATTCGTCCCTTTACGCGCAGCAGACCGTTCTTATCTGTGAATGGAGAAAGTTTGTAAATTGAGCTTTTACGACTTACCCCGCCGGTTCTCAGTTGATTGAGTTCTTCGCTGTAACATTCGCGCTGGCACATACGAAATATCAGAAGCTCGGCACTTTTGCAAGTCGTATCGTAGAGCAGCATCTGAGTTATAGGGTTTTTGACCGGAGCTCTTATAGTCGATCGAAGAAAACGGAGAACGCACATCTGTGCTGAACGTAGTTTCTCCCATTTGCTGAATCTTTTGGGATCTGGTGATGCACCCTCTTCAACCGAGATGTCAGCTGCTATGTGCTGTATCGTTTCCAGGGTGGATTGCGATTGTTGTATTTCGGATGTGTGCCAGGAAGTGTCCGGTAGTCCCATAAACTCCGGTCCCGTAAACCACCTGTCAGCGTTATTAACGGCGAGTTTGGGATTCCACTTAGTGGCGTCGTCCGCGACGTTGTGCTTTGGTGGCACCCACCGCCATTCGTTGACTTGTGATTCTTTTAAGATTTCGCCGACGCGTACGGCCACAAATTGGTGGAACTTTCTGGTGTCAGACCTTATCCAGCATAACATGTCCTTCGAATCGGACCAGAAGATACGACGGCTAATATGTATAGAGATCTCTTGTTGTATAAATTTAGCGAGCCGAAGCCCAAGAATTGCAGCCATCAGCTCAAGCCTCGGAACAGACAGCGGCTTCAATGGGGCGACTCTGGTTTTTGATGCTACTAGGCTGCACTGAACTTCGCCGATTACGTTGGAACTCAGGAATGCTACAGCCGCATATGCTGATACACCGGCGTCTACAAAAACATGCAGCTGATTATCGTCACTACGGCTCGCCAAGACATAGCAGCGTGGAATTCGGATGTCGTTAATGTATTTCAGCTTACGTACCCACTGCCACCACGCCGATCGTTCTTTGTTATGCACGGGCTCGTCCCAGGCCACCCCTGACCGCCAAACATCTTGCAGAATTGCCTTAACCTCGATCACAAAAAAGCCTAGCAGGCCCAAGGGATCGAATATCGTCATCACCACTCGGAACATTTGCCTCTTCGTTGGTATGCTTGATTCATCAAAAACATCCGGCTTGAAATTATGTTTGAAGGTTAACTCGTCACTGTTCGGCAGCCACCACATGTCGAGAACCTTTTGGAATTCCGAACTTGGCTCGTCAAAGCACTTGTTTATGGACTCTGATCCTCTCATGAGTGCCTGCACAACTCGCGCAGAATTTGACAGACAACTCCGCATCTCGAACCCGCCTTCACCGTGGATGTGGCGGACATCATTAGCTAAGCGAATCATCTCATCTTCGTCGTCTACGCTATGCAGCCAATCGTCCACAAATGTGTTTGAACGATTGCTGCCACTGCTTGAGGAAGCTTCTTCTCGAAACGTTGCGCATTTTTGTCCTTTATATAGTTGGCTAAAGATGGGGAAAGAACGTGAATTACGGGAGTCCCTGTCGTGAAGACTTACCTCCGGTGTAAAACACAGATCAATGTCCGTTGATCTTCGGCCCAACAAGTTGGTACCAATGCGGTGAGCTGGGGTGTTCAAGTCAACCAGCCTTGGTTTGGCCGAGGAGGACTATCCATCCTCCTCTTCCATTTTCGGGTAATGGCACCCGGTTGCACGGCAACTCCACCGCGAGTTCCGTGCTTGCCTCAAGGTCCCTCTTTCATTGATTTTGATATCTCGGTATCTGGTTAACAAGTTAACCAGATTGAGATATTTAGCGGCGCTTGGTTTTGCTTAGATGTTGCTTAAAGGGCCGCACTACGTTGACAAACAAAGTGAGCTTGGCATCCAATTATGCGCCGTCTTCAACATCAAACACCATCACAATTTAAGTCAAGGGATGTGACCAACCTTTTCCGCACACAGACCTGTGAGTGCCGAGTGCCCGCCTCAACAATGGCCCTCGACATCGCTTGAGGCCACACTACGTTGACAAACATTGTGTGCCATATCGTCTTCTATTGGCTTCCATTTTCGCTACTAATTTCGCTCCAATTTCCACTCAATTACATAACAATTATGCACCGATTTGCCTCCAAATACACTCCTACCACAATTAAGGGATGTGGCCAACCTTTTCCGCTCACAGACCTGTAAGTACCGAGTACCTGCCCCAGCAACATCTTTGCACTGCAGTCCGCCACACTACAGTGATTTGACATCGTCAAATCTTGCCACATATAGGGTGTGGCCATCCACACAGCGAACGCCTTCTATTCGCTTGCGCAGTCTAAAGCAGCCTCAAAACATCTCAAAAGACGAGATGAGCACCGGCCCACTCGTACAATTATCGATTGCTTTTTGGCTGACGATAGACATGCGCTCTTACACCATCTTTCGTCAACTATTTTCAGCATTTGTCACAATTTAAGGGATGTGACCAACCTATCATCTGCCCCTCAGGGTCAGCTTCTCAATGAAATTGGGACCGCCGTGGCAAGCATGAGACCGAATTCCCTTGGGTCTTGGGTGCCCAAGGGAAAACAAGTCTACTCAGAGCGTGTGTCATAAGTGAACTCTATTTGAAACCACAGCCACCGCGATGCTCCCACTAGGGGGCCATCCCAGGACAGGAGGTGAGACCTGAGTACAAAGCATCGTTCGATGCAGTGCACCAGATCACACTGGCTTCTCCTGCTCCCGCGGTAGCACTTTTTATAAAGACCTTGCCTAGGGTCTCGCAGGGTGATCACCGCGTCCACCCTGCTACCTTTCGAGTAAAACACCTTACTCATGGATTGGGTACCCATGGTATTATGGTCGCCTTTTACGACCGGTATACCTACCGTGGGCATATTCTAACCCCTAACCCACAGGGGGAGGCTAAAGATGGGGAGCAAGACGCTCCAAACGTCATCACGGACATAGTCAATACATCAGGTCGCCGGCTGGTATCACCATCCCTCCAAAGGAACGGTTGCGCCACCTGGTCCTCTTTCCTCACATGTATTTGGTGGAACATTTCACGGATGTCCCCGCATATAGCCACCGGTCGTTCGCGAAACCGCATTAAAACACCCACCATCGATCGTAAGAGGTCAGGGCGTGTAAGCAATACGTCGTTCAGGCTTGTATTTTGCACCTTGGCCGCCGCATCCCATACGATTCGTCTCTTATTTTTGTTAACATTCAAGTTAAAGGACTATAGTCCTTGTTTTATAAAAAAATTTATTTGTTGGGCCAACTCGCCCAACCAACAACACTAAACAACACAAGTTCAAATAGTATTTTACAAGTATATTTTAATTCAATTAATTCACAATTATAACTAAGTTTAATTTACTGTTAACTCTAATCCGTCCCGAACTCGACTGCCGGCTCTGCCGCAACTGCTCCCATATATAGCCAATCAACAAGCCGCGACGCGCCTCTTGCGTAACTTGTTGACAGCCCGCTGTGTGAGAATGTTGAAGTCGGTTTCTTCCCACAGGTGCTGTATGTGTGCATTTCACAATCATGTGTAATAGAATTTAGCTGACTGTGCGTCTGGAGTAGTTCCGTAGCATGAGTGTTAATTGCCGTCACTAACCGTGGCCTTGAATTAAGGTGTTAGGTTGCCATGCGCGGCCGTATGTAGTGAGAACCATAATTTGCAGGTGTTAGTTGCCGTCACTAACCATCGCCTTGAAATAAGGTGTTGGGTTGCCATGCGCAGTCGTATGTTGTGGGAAATATAATTTGCTGACTCGGCGCGCGTGTACTGGCCATACGTGGGAATGTTGCGATAAGGGCAACTGGCGCGTGTTAACTCTTCCCCCTTTAAAGATCTGCGTCCCGCAGATTAGGATTCGGACAAGTGTCCTCTTTATGTTGTCTTCTAATGGATAGTCGCAATTCCGGGAATTTTGGCCCCGTTGTTAATTTCCTCCAAATTATCCAAATCATTAGTAGGAGCAGAAGTAGCCCCAAAGTTTCCGACGCCGTGAACCAATTTGTTTTGTCCCTCAGGTACCTCAAGAGCTTAACATTGCCAATTGTCATCTCGTGTACAAGATTGAGGTTAACTGCAAGGCTTTTATTTGCAATAGTAGATAGCACAGGGGGGAGTATTTGAACTCCTGAACTACTCATACTCCAGTAGGTTCTGTCACCAATGCGGATCGTTTCATTTTCCAGTTGAAGGATGTAAGAGCCGCTCAGGTGATTGGGAGCATCACCTGACCACACGGTGTTATTGAAATTGTCTAAGAGAATCGTGTCTTCCTTAATCACCTCGATCGTTGAGTCATTGCAATTGATGTACCGACAACTAGTTTTACCACCTTTGAGCAGACGTGGCAGACAGTCGTCCTCTCGAAGTAGGTCCAGCGCTTTTTGCTTGCATACCATTGCGCTTGTAAGGTGGGTGCACCTATCCGTGATACCATACGTTTGCTCTTTGTTGATTAAGACTGTGCTGTACTTCAGGTCTATGCCATGTCCGTCTTTTACAATTGCTCTGGTGATCAGATGGTTAAATCTCGTTTGGGCCACCTTTGGCATGGACACAACGTAGAGTAGCATCGTGCCGTTGGTGTAGATTGAAGGTTCGCTGAATTCTATTGCTTCGATCACATTGCTGTATGGAAGGACATCTACTTCGCTTATAAGTCCATTGATCTCTTCTTTGTCTAGTAGGTTGCTGTTGACAATACCTGCCTTAGCCATCTGGCAGGCCTGCACCAGTTCGTTCATATCGTCCTTCAGGATCATGACTTTCTGAAGGATTTCTTGTGAAAGCTTTATGAGATGGTTCTGGCCAATGATGTCATTTGTGTTGGTTACGATGCCGTTGACAACCTGCAATAACTCATGAGTTTTCTTAAATATTTCAGAGTTTACCTTGTATTGTTGGTTATTGTTAGATACTAGCGTGTCTTGGGCTCGTAGGAGCTTATCCCAGTCGGAAGCGTCGGGGGAACCGGCTATCCATTTCCAAGCCGATCCTATCCAGTTGATTGATCGCTCGATTCTCTTGTTCTTTGGGCCTTTTAACTCCTCGAGCTGCGTTTGGATTTTACTCAAGTGGAAAGAAATGACGTCTGTGAGGTCGTTCGTTTCATCCAGTTTCTTGACTTCAATTTCCAGGCGGTTTGCTATTTCCTCATAACGGGCTAGGTTGATTACATGAATTAATTTGAAGTAGCCATTGATTATCCAGCCGTACCCATCACGTACGGTTACCACGGGCGAGTCGAGATCGAATACCACATATGCTTGTGCGGATGCACAGAGGCAGATTCTAGGAGTCGGAGTACACATAATTCTAATAACTAGTGAAATACATAGTTAACTATTGCTATTAAAAAATTTACATTTCAAAGTTTAAGTACTAGTCTAAGTAAATTTCAAATTTCATTTTAATTTAGGTAGATTTTAGATTTCAAATTGTAATTAACATTTCAAGTATAAAGTAGACTATTTTTAAATCCTACTGCTATACCTAATGAGTGGAGTTCGGGTCGGCAAGGGTTTGACAGGATTTTACGAGGACCCAGGAGTGATGTTAAAAGTGGAATTTTTCTGACAGTTTTCAGTAATTACTTTAGTAAGTTAGTTGTTAGTTTTTGTTAGATTTATATTTTTCCTTTTTTTTTGTTACTTTTTTTGTAAGTTAGTTAGCTTTAGTTTTTTGTTATTATTAGTATTTTTCGAGGAATGTTTCCCCTCTTTTTTCTTTTTTTTTTTTTTTTTTGTGGCTTTTAGCGCCTTTCATTTGTGAGATCATGTTTCTCTCAAATAATTCTTTAACTTTTGTTCTTTTGTTTTTCTTTTTTTTGTTTTGTATTGGAATGCAGGCATAAACTCAGATGACATGACGAAGGCTCGTGAGTATCCCCTTTGAAAGTGAACAACATAAGTTTTTGTAAGTGAAAATTTTCCCGCCTATCGAACGAGTGACTTCTCATGTCAATTAAAGCCAATAGTCCCATGGAGGAATTGAACCACTTCGATTGATATCGCTCGGACCACCGAGTTAACTGGAATTGAACCAATACGACAGATCGAATACAAAAGTGAATTTGTACCCGGACCACCGGGGCTTAGGGATCTATGCATGAGTTTTCTACCTCTTGACCAACGTTATTAATTCTTCGGCCTTGCCGAGCTTTTGAGTGCTTGAATTTCGACCAGAGGAGCCAACATTTCTCGAACCAGCTATGGGTATGTGTGTATCCGTTTTGGAGGTCGCATTGCCATTTGTCATGTTCGATGGCGCCACCTCCTACTAAGGCACGATTTGTCCTACTTAAAAGCCCGCTCTTGTTTTGAAGTTCCCTCTCAGTGCCGAATCTCGCCTCTTATGTTTTTTGTAAGTTTTTAATGTGTCCTTGGACATTTTGTCTGTTTATAGACATTTTTGTTTTCGTTAGATATTTTTAATATCCGATTTGTGGAATTTTTTCCCACTTTGCGTGGTTATAGTGGAATTTCTATTTTCCGCCACAGCGTCTTTCTTATAAAGTGGCTTTTGCTTGCTTTTTATTTGTTTATTAGCTATGAATAATTCATCGCCACTGTCAAAATTGCGGGGGGGGGGGGGGCGGGGCGAACGAGTTTTATTATTTCTGAAGTTCCTACTTTCCTGTTCGTGTAGAAGAAGAGCCTTTATGTCCTCGTTAGTGCGCTCCCTGAAGTTTGCTAAATCCTGCTAATTTATCCTAGCTGTCCTATTCAGAAAAACATCAGCCGGTTTGCACTTTATTACGGAATGTATCGTGTTATTATACCTATCCACAGTTATTGCGACGCGTTCTTCAGGTGTTAATCTAGGAAATTCAACGGAAAGGCAGCGGTATATTTCGACTGTAGACGAAGTAGAGTGTAGCCTCTCTACCTGACCATTGGCCTCGCTTCGCTGCGTTGGTGTTTGGTATATTACTACCCCTAAGGACCTGATATAATTTAATACAAGTGGTGACAAGAATCCGCGTTCGTTGTCCATGACCAAGGCTCGTGGCACTGTAAAATAATGCAGCGCGATCGTTAGGTTCATTCGCAAATGAGGAAATGACTTATTTTTGATTGGGAAGAGCTTAGCAAATTTGGTAAATTTGTCGATACAACTCAAATATTTTTGTCGTTCAATTTCGAAAATGTCGATGTGCAAGATTTCGCACGGATAACTAGGAATGGGAGTTGGTTGCTCATATGGTCTAGAAGGGTGCCTATCGTATTTGTTCAATTTACATGTTTCGCATTGGCTAATGTATTCCCTAATCTGTTTGGACATAAAATTTTTCCAGTACCTGTTCCCTATTCTCACGAGCATATCGATGCGCGCGCTTGTGCTCCTTCTCGATAATGTCGAATACCCTATCGGCTATTGTCACATTTTCTACCACGCACTGTGTGATCCTAATTTTATATCTGCTGAAATTGTTAACGCATACAGCCTGCAAACTATGGAGGTCAGTTTCCGGAATTTTAATGCCATTTATAACATTTGGGTTGAGGTAATTTTTGAGGACTGGTGACAAAGCTTCGACGCTTAATACAGGCATTGTGACAAAGTACCTCTTGTACCCCCTATGAGCCTCTTCTGTACACTCGCAACTCGCCCCCCCGCCTAAAAATTATTTGATTTCTAAACACATTTATGGGTGCCTCTACGTGAGGTATGAGGTCAGAGCTGTCCTGCTCTGCGGAGTGCATGGTACCCTCTGAAGCAGTGTCAGTTTCAGACACCGCGTCAGCTATAGTACTCGATGGTTGTACAGCTATGGAGTCAGTGAGTACGTTCACTTCCGTCTTGAGACGGGAGAGTGCATCAGCGACTACCTTTGTCTTACCTCGCTTTTAGATTAACTCGCAGTTATATTCCTCTATACGAGCTTTCCATCGCTTGAGCTTTGCATTGTAATTGCGATTACTCAAGGAGAATGTCAGAGGTTGTTGATCAGTGTAAACCCTAATTTTCTTTGCGCCATAAAGGTAGGAACGCAAATTATCTAGTGTCCAAACAATAGCTAGAAGCTCTTTTTCATTCGTAGCGTAGTTTTCTTCGGCTTTGTTTAGGGACCGTGATATGTAAGCTATCGGTTTATCGTCGCCTATTGATCCTTGTGATAGTACAGCGCCAATGGCGTAGTTTGATGCGTCCGTTGTCAAATTAAATGCTTTGGAAAAATCTGGAAATGCTAATACGTCCGCTGACATCAGTAGTTGTTTCAGCTCGCAGAAGGCCTGTAAGGCATCCTTGTTAAGCATAATCGCTACATTTTTGGACGCGTTCGCTTTTACCTGTGCATTTCCTCCCGAGTGAGGTTTGTGAGTGGCTTTGCGACCTTGGCGTAATGAATTTCCTATAGTATGAGGTCATACCAAGGAAACTTTTTAAATCCTTCAAATTTTCCGGGGTGAAATCGTTTTAATAGCTTCTACCTTTTTTGGGTCAGCGCGTACTCCATCGGGAGTAATAACATAGCCTAGAAATTCGACTTTTTTTTCAAAGAAGCATGTCTTTTCCAAATTAACCTTAAGGTTCGCCTCCCAAAGCGTTGCAAAAACCTTCTCAACATTAACGAGGTGTTCCTCTGCATCCTTGCCAAATACGATGATGTCATCGATATAGACGTAACAAATTTTCCCGATGTACTGCTTGAGGACATCGTCTATCATCCTTTGGAAAATCGCAGGCGCATTTTTCAACCCGAATGGCAACCGAAGAAATTCATATTTGCCATTCATTGTGGAGAAGGCTGTCTTTGGGATGTCCGAATCCTTCATGGGAATTTGGTGAAATCCGGAAGTCAAATCAATTGCAGTATAGAAGTTGGCTTGGCCAAGGCTGCAAAGAGTAGCGTTTATATCGGGAATTGGGTAAGTATCGGCGATAGTTACAGCGTTCAACCGTTTATAGACTATAACCATACGATACTGTTTGTCCCCATTCGCCTTAGGCTTTTTAGGGACTGCCCAAATTGGAGAATTGTATGGGCTTTCGACGGCCGGGTGACACCTTCGTCTAGGAGCTCATATACCTGTTTTTCGATTTCATCTCTCATACATGCTGGGTAGGGGTAGGATTTACTATACACCGGTTCGTCAGTTGATGTTTTTATTTCTGCACGGACATTCGTGTTTGCAAGCTCATAACCGTTAAGTGGTTTGAAAAGACCAGAGTATTTTTCTAATAGTGAATTGACCTTTCCATGGATATCAAGAGGTAGGTCCTTTCCTAATGTGAAGTTTGCATCGAGAGATCTTCTGTCTTTCAAGGGGATTTTGTAATTGTCTATACTAAGGAGGTTATTCTTCCTATCTATTATCGCACCTAATTTCCTCAGGGTATCGTCCCCAATGATTCCGCAGAATTCACTAAGAGTCGGTAAAACGAAGAAATCAAATACGGTGGAGTTACCCACACTTTCGAATAATTTTAGTTTTACTTTATCCTTTATTGGCACGCTACCCCCCACCGAAGCTACATTGAATAATTTCTTAACAGGAGTTGTTTTCGTTGCAATATTATTTTTTATGAAATTCTTATTTGCGCCGGTATCCACGAGCAAATCCAGCACACGACCGTCAGGCAAAGTATATTCTAAGTATGGTACGCTAGATGACCGGAAGACAGAAAATCCTTCGAGTTGTTTTCACTTGGCGATTCCTTCAGGTTCGTATCTCTCTCTTCGCTCTCCTCGGGTGTAGTATGGAACACCCTTTGCTGCTTCCGTGGTAGATTTTCTGAACTTGCGCTTCTTTTAAACGGATTTGGGCGATTCATGTAATTAACGTTGGATGTCTGTACCGAGGGGTCTACGTCCATTTTCTCTACAGGCGCATGTAGTGGGGTGCGGGCATTTCCAAATCGACCTGACGGGCGGTCACTCCTTACATATGAGTGGTTTTCCTGGTTGCGCCAAGTAGGTTTAGGGGGTAACTGGGGAGGCTTGATCCTATTCCTAAATGAGGAGGTACCTGGCAAATTGTTAACAGGGACAGCCACACGGTTATTGGAATTGTTCGTATGAACGGAAAAATTGCGGAAATCCACATTTTGGATTTCCAAACAAGCTGAATATGCCTCTGGCAATGTTTTAGGGCGTCGTATAAGGAGCATTCGCGACATTTCGCCGTTAAGCCCACGTATAAAAACGTCCAGGGCACGATTTCGGTAGGTTTCTACCAGAACTTTAACGGCATCTTCCGTGTAGGATTCGGCTTTTATTTTATTAATAATAAGGGAGAATTGATGATTCACCCTGGCGTAGAATTCATCGATTCTCATTCCCTTTTGCTGTAGCTGGTGCAGTTGGTGTTCGAGTGTACCAACATCCCTCTTATCTGCATAGTGCAGGGAGAGGCATTCCTTAATTTTTCCCCAATTGCTATCGAATATATTGTAGGAAATAAGTGCAGAATCAGCTGCTCCCCGCACCTTCTGCCTAATATGTTGGAGAATCGCTCGGTAAAGGGGCTTTCCCTTCATTACCGCAAAGTCTGAAAGGATCACTTCCACAGACTGAATCCATGAGATGTACTGGACAGGGTTACCGTAAAACACTTGTAGCTCCTTAACACAATCAGGGAGCCTACAGATATCTCTGATCTCAGCCTCAGAGGTGGGTGGCTGAGCCACCACTTCTTCAACCACTGGAGTAGTGGCCGCTGTAGACGAAGAGCTAGCTGAGTCAACGCGAGCCACCCGCCTTTCTAGCAAATTTATTTTTTCAAGAAGGGTGTTGACGGCCCCAGTCAAATTTGTCACTGTGGCTCTTATATCGTCCATTTTTTGTGGGAATATTTTTTTATTTTACTTTGTGTTTTTTATACTCACGTGATGAGATAAATCATCCGTACTATATCAGAATTACACTGCAGTGCGTACAGGACCTCTCAGGAATTTTCACTAGTGACCACTATTACGTTGCAATGCGTCCAGGTACTTCAGGAACTTCCACTAGTAGGTAATGCCGGTAGCATGTAATGCTGATGATCTTGCTAGAAATTCTCCTTTAGTTTTTCCACGGTTTCCTTCTTTCAACAAATTCTTTAGTCAGCTCTTTCTTTTTTGCAAGGACAGTTTTCCTTTTTAGCACCTTTTTTTCCACAGTTTCTTCTTTCTTTTTTTTGAACAAATTCTTTTTTGAATTTTTTTCACAGTTTCTTCTTTCTTTTTTTTTGAACAAATTCTTTTTTGAATTTTTTTCACAGTTTCTTCACTTCCTGGGTCCCTGCTCGGGCGCCAGTTAAAGGACTATAGTCCTTGTTTTATAAAAAAATTAATTTGTTGGGCCAACTCGCCCAACCAACAACACTAAACAACACAAGTTCAAATAGTATTTTACAAGTATATTTTAATTCAATTAATTCACAATTATAACTAAGTTTAATTTACTGTTAACTCTAATCCGTCCCGAACTCGACTGCCGGCTCTGCCGCAACTGCTCCCATATATAGCCAATCAACAAGCCGCGACGCGCCTCTTGCGTAACTTGTTGACAGCCCGCTGTGTGAGAATGTTGAAGTCGGTTTCTTCCCACAGGTGCTGTATGTGTGCATTTCACAACCATGTGTAATAGAATTTAGCTGACTGTGCGTCTGGAGTAGTTCCGTAGCATGAGTGTTAATTGCCGTCACTAACCGTTGCCTTGAATTAAGGTGTTAGGTTGCCATGCGCGGCCGTATGTAGTGAGAACCATAATTTGCAGGTGTTAGTTGCCGTCACTAACCATGGCCTTGAATTAAGGTGTTGGGTTGCCATGCGCAGTCGTATGTTGTGGGAAATATAATTTGCTGACTCGGCGCGCGTGTACTGGCCATACGTGGGAATGTTGCGATAAGGGCAACTGGCGCGTGTTAACTTTCATGACGGTGAACATTGGTATGAACCAGGACTTACCTCCTTTAGGGACTTCGTCGGCGGAAAGCTTTCGAGCGTACCCTTTGTCGATGTAGTGATTCATTTTCTCAATGACGAATTCTTTCAACTCGGCGCACCTTTCCATCTTTCTTTCAAGACATTGAAGTCGATGATAAGCCATTTGGAAGGAGTCGGGTAAATCAATTATGTCGTATCTCCATAAGAGGCCAGTTTCCCACTTCTTTTCGTATGGTTTATATTTGACTGTATTCTGCATTATGGTATATGCTCGTTCGTCTGCTTTTGGGCTGAGCGGTTTGACGGTGGGACTGGTACCTATCGATTCTATGGAAAAATATGTTCTCATCAAGCTGTCCACTTGATTATCTCGCGTACAGGGGCACACGTGCAACAAGCTTTCCTCTAATGGATGATCGGATTTTTTATGGCCGTATACCGACCAGCCTAACTTGCAACGCGCAGCTACTAGATCATCACCCTCGACTTCGTGTACCTCTATCGGAATGTGTTATCCAAACCTATCAACAAACATGCTCTGCAATTAGTGTATGGTACAATAGGCAGTGGTCTCAAGTGATGGTGCTCTGCCAGCTCTTCAGCGTTTAGAGATTGTTGCGGTAGCTCTAGGTTAGTGATGGTGCGCACGTTACGCATACGGTATCGTGTTGAGTTTTCTCCTCTGCCAGATATTTCGCAGCCTACAAACTTCAAATTAGCCTGTTGTTGAGTGATATCGCCTGTCCATCTCAAACAAAGTTCTTCGCTGGGACCGTCAAGCCCCAAGTGCTCGGCCAAACTATTGTCCATCAATGTGCATGATGATCCTTCATCAATCAGGGCAAACGTCTCTAAAGTTGATTTCGGTCCATAAAGAGTCACCGGAATGTAGCGGAAGATTGCTCTTTTGAATTTACGCTGATGGAATAGCACTGTGGGCCCGTCATTATTGTTCACCTTGCTGTTGTCAGCTGCAGATGATCGACTATGTAATAGGGGGTTGTGGGCCATTCTACAACCGTCAACTCCGCACTCTTTCTTGGATACACAGCGACGAAGCAAATGCGTTTCGAAGCAGAGGATGCATATTTTTTTGTCCTTCACCACCTGCCAACGTTCATTTCTGCTCTTTGCCTTGAAGTTTTGACACTCGGAGAGATTATGGTCGTTGCCGCACAGATGACTGGCGCACGATGCTAGGCCGAAAAGCCAATCGTCAAATGCTATAATGTCGACGCGAGCTGTGGTCATTCGACGGCGACCCCAATCTAGTTTCATATCCCCTGGAAGTTTGACCAGCAACTCATTTATCAACATTGGATCATTGAGATAGTCGCTAAGACCCAACACCTGCATCGTTGCCCTATAATTTTGAACGGCCAGAGCGAGATCGATTAAAGTGTGCAACCGATCAGTTTTTACTGTTGGCATTTGTCTCAACTTGCGCTGGAGTGTATCGTGGATTACATCGGGTCGCCCGAAAAGCATGCGCAATGTAGCAATGGCGAGGTGAACGGCATCATTAGTTTCCCTCTCACAGCTTCTAGAGCCGCCCCGCGTAGTGACTTGAAGTCGAATTAGATTTTCCTGTTCGGTAAACCCACAACGCTCAGTTGATTGCTCGTAGTTCGTTATGAAGAGTGGCCACTCCTCTGGTTTTCCAGAGAAGGGTGGCAGATCTTTACTAAGCACGTGTCGTGCTGCCACTTGCGATGGTGTCAGGCTTACGTCGAGATTATACCGAGGCTGCGTGTATATACCACCCCACGTGCTGTTGCTGACGGGCGCTAAACCTCTATGTGGTTGCCCGGACCAGCCGTTCACTGGTGAGACAGGTTGATATGGTGCGGCAGCGCCATATGTTCCTATATGTGCAGTGCCTACGTTAGCCTGTGATGTATCGAATGGCAATTGCGATGCATGTTGGTCGTTACCCCCTTGAATGGATGTGAAAATGGTACTATTTGGTCCGTGACGACTCTGACCGTACACGCACCCAGATGGGTGAGCAAACGTTGAGTTTAGCTGAGGTTTACCAATATAAGAGGGTACACCATTATAAAGATATTGGTTATGCATCATATGTGTGCTAGTATAACATGGCTGTTGATTTATGGGTACACCCAGGCCTCCGAGCCCGGCATGTAGCGATGTGTATGGTGACATTTGGTAAGCACTATTCGTGGAAAATATTCCGGGCACACTCGCTGGTATTGTGGTAGCAGTTGTTCCAATTGATAAATTGCCCCCCGTAACGTGCGATTGTGAATTACTGCTGAATGCACCAATAAGCGGGGGTGCATCACTAACAAGGGAAACTTCGGAATTTTGCAAGTCATTCATGGCAAAATGGTGGATGCGTAGAAATTCCCAACAATATATTTTCCACAACGTGCTTTCGGTTGTCGTTTACCACAAGTATTTTAGAATGTTGGCGGGTGGAAAAATAACACGTATTTTAAGCTGTATTACCTTGTAAAATTCATTTAATTCAGCTGTAATTCTGTACAAAGGAAATAGTTAAGTTATATTGCAATTATATGATTGTAATTCTAATTATAAGCGTGGTCGTTAAAATACTTGTGCTGCTTGTCCTCCTTGTTCAACGCCGCCAACGAAAAGAAAAGGAAAAGGCAAAGGCTCCAATACAATGCCTTAACGTCAGTTGAACTCGTGTATGCGATTTACTTGATATACAGCCACAAGGTTGCATTTTGAAGTAGAATAAATTTGTAACTTTAGGTACTCAAGGGCGTACCGATTTGTTGGGCACTAACACTTCTATTTGATCCGCCAACATCTCACCCCTACTGTCCGCCCGCAAGTTTGAATGCCATAGATCATGATGGGCATTGAAATCGCCTAAGATAATGCGATTGTTGTCAGTGAGTAAGGCCCTGATATTAGGGCGGTATCCACTGGGGCAACAGGTGGCAGGAGGGATGTAGATGTTGATGATTTCTAGGTTTGCATCGCCTGACCGGACAGATAGGCCTTGACGTTCTAAGACATTGTCCCTGCGGTTGATGCCAGGATCAAATATATAATATTGCACAGAGTGGTGTATGATAAACGCGAGACCGCCTCCATTTCCACTCTCGCGGTCTTTCCTGTGGACATTATACCCAGAGCAGGTCTGCAATGCAGATATTGCTGTGAGTTTAGTCTCTTGAATCGCAGCAATGCGGATGTTGTGCCGCTTCATGAAATCGACTATCTCCGTAATCTTCCCAGTTAGTCCATTACAGTTTAACTGCAGAATTCTGAAGTGCATAAGGGGAGACGCCGCCACTCTGCGAGTAAGTGACGGGTGACTACGCCTGGGTTGTGGACGGCCAGGACGCAATTGCTGTTCTGGCCCTGGGACTGGGCGTCCTTGGGCAAGCATTGGGGTACCCGGATGATTTGGGTTTGCGACCTGGCAACATGGCGCGATGAAACCCGTCGGGGGGGGGTTGCCGTCGCGGAGACCTGAACATCTAGGAAAGTGGCACCACCCAAGGCAGGAGCTGCATTGGGCGGATGTCGCAAACCTATGTATATATTCTGTGCTGGTAGACGGTGCAAACGGAGGTAGGGACTAAGAGTCTGTTTCCCTGACCTGCACGATTGCTGGCGGAAAAAAGGGGGGGGGGGGGGAGAAGACGGGGGCAGGGGCTGATGCTCAGCATTGCTACCAACTCTACTACGAAGGTAGTAGTTATGAGTGGTATTAGCTGTTTGAGTTGTTGGCGCCGTGGGGCGCGAGCAGCAGCGGGTACTTGTTGTGGCTTGCTGAGCAGCGGGGCTGCTGGAAGGTAGTGGGGGGCGCTTAAGCGTAGACTACGGGACGCCCTTGGGCGTGAACAGCGAGGAGCCACAAAAGATTTATAAAAGTCACGTGGACGTCGGGTTTTGGGATCAAGCCCAGAACAACCTGTCCGATGCAACCATCCTTGCACGAGACACACTGAACAGAGTATGACCGTCCTAAAAATATTCTTTTCCAGCAGATGCAGCAAAACCATTTCTCAGGACCGGGGTCAGGAGACGGACCCGGATTGGATTCGATGCCTTCCCGGAGTAAGATAATATGGAGCAGTCCTGCTGCAAGGAGCTGCTGGGAGGATGACAGTTTGTGGGAGGGACGAAACAAATTAGATGGGGTCACACTGAAATGACAGTCCTTGGTCGGGAAAAATCCCGAGTCCCTCCGGTACATAGAACCGACTGCCTTGGGAAGCGACCTATGTTAGCTGATTTCCCAGGCTTTAGTAGCGGGACCACCTTGGCCATTTTCCATTTCTCGGGTATGACAAAGGTGGAAAGAGACAGTTTGAAGACATACGCTAAATATTTGAAACCCTCTTTCTCTAGGCTTTTAAGCATCGGCATGGCTATGCCGTCTGGGCCCACTGCTTTGGATGTTTTAGCACGACCAATGGCGGCGTCAACCTCTTTAGCGGTGATGGTGATTGGTGACGCGCTGAATTTGTGTTTATGTGCGCGTCTAATGGCGTCCGTCTATCTTTGTCGACCGTAGGATGCATTATATATTGTCGGCAGAAAGCGCTCGCGTATTTTTTCGCATCCGACAGCACTTTGTCGCCAAAGGCGATGGGAACTTTGTCTTTGCGCTTAGTCGGATTCGATAGGGACTTTACGGTGGACCAGAGTTTACCCACACCGGTAGAGAGGTTACAACCTCTTAGGTGCTCCTCCCATTTCGCCCGCTTGTGTTCATCCACAAGCAATCTGATGCGTTCGTTTATATCCCTTATTTGGGGGTCGCCTGGATCAAGCTGTCTTATAAGGTCACGTTCCCCCGCTAAATTTGCGGCCTCCGCCGGGAAGTGGGGCCGGATTTCGGGAATTCTCCCGGCGGGAATGAAACGTGCCGAGGCGGATTCAATGACCTTACGGAAGGCACGCTCCCCTTGGCGGGCATCAGTCGGGATAGGGAGGGCAGCAAAGCGGTTATCTGTAAAGGATTTATATTCTTTCCACTTTTCTTTTTAGAAGTTTATGAAAGTGCGTTTTTCAGTGACGCTGAAGTCGGCGGTACGCTCGAGCGAAATAAGTATGGGCAGGTGGTCGGATGCCAATGTTACCATCGGCTGCCAGTTGACGCAGTTTACGAGTTCTGCGCTCACGATTGAGATATCTGGCGAGCTGTGACAGCTTCCTACCATACGTGTGGGGGCGTCTCCGTTTATTGTGCAGAACTTCGTTTCTTCTATTTGATCCGCCAACATCTCACCCCTACTGTCCGCCCGCAAGTTTGAATGCCATAGATCATGATGGCCATTGAAATCGCCTAAGATAATGCGATTGTTGCCAGTGAGTAAGGCCCTGATATTAGGGCGGTATCCACTGGGGCAACAGGTGGCAGGAGGGATGTAGATGTTGATGATTTCTAGGTTTGCATCGCCTGACCGGACAGATAGGCCTTGATGTTCTAAGACATTGTCCCTGCGGTCGATGCCAGGATCAAATATATAATATTGCACAGAGTGGTGTATGATAAACGCGAGGCCGCCTCCATTTCCGCTCTCGCGGTCTTTCCTGTGGACATTATACCAAGAGCAGGTCTGCAATGCAGATCTTGCTGTGAGTTTAGTCTCTTGAATCGCAGCAATGCGGATGTTGTGCCGCTTCATGAAATCGACTATCTCCGTAATCTTCCCAGTTAGTCTATTACAGTTTAACTGCAGAATTCTGAAGTGCATAAGGGGAGACGCCGCCACTCTGGGGATAAGTGACGGGTGACTATGCCTGGGTTGTGGAAGGCCAGGACGCAATTGCTGTTGTGGCCCTGGGACTGGGCGTCCTTGGGCAAGCATTGGGGTACCCGGATGATTTGGGTTTGCGACCTGGCAACATGGCGCGATGAAACCCGTCGGGGGGTTGCCGTCGCGGAGACCAGAACATCTAGGAAAGTGGCACCACCCAAGGCAGGAGCTGCATTGGGCGGATGTCGCAAACCTATATATTCTGTGCTGGCAGACGGTGCAAACGGAGGTAGGGACTAAGAGTCTGTTTCCCTGACCTGCACTATTTTTTTGATCTTATGCTGTTTTGAATAGCTCTTTAAAATAATTTTGTCAAAGTGTTGTGCTGGGAAATTAAATAAAAATACAATACAATACAACGAACATGGCTGCCATTTTGGCAATAGGGATTTTTCAGATACAATGGAAAGAGATACACCACAACACAACATATCTGTCACATCGTACTTTCGGTGTATATTGTCATTAGGTCTTTTTGTTATGAACTATGGAGAATCAACACGTGTGTTCAATATTTATGTAGTTTTCGATTCATAATTGAGTATTTCTTCATTTTCAATTGAATTGATATCAATATTTATAATACATTGGGAATTCCTTCTGTAAGTATGTCGTATCATTGAACAAAAACATAGTAGAAAATTGTGGCAATGATGTATCATGTTTTTCCATTCAAATTTATTTTTTCAAATGTTCTTTCTTCGTTCATTTTACAGAATACATTTAGTGATTTGAACTGTATCTAATCGTGCGCACGTGTTTTTTGTGTTTTTCATCAAATTTTTGCACTGTTTATATTTTCGTTTTGTCTTTTGGATATATACGTGTGGGTGTATTTCGACCGCCCATTTTTTGTTTGCACATGTGCTTTTCTTAAATTAAATTTCTTGCGTTGAAGATGGAGTTTTAGTGAATTTTTGTCCTTTCTCTTGAAGAAAATGCATCAAGCCAGACGTCTAAATATCGCTCGACGTACGCGTAGTGCTAACAGAATGTTACTTCAAAGAAATACGACGTGAACGATATGCACGAAATAGATCAGCAGAACCACAGCGGCAAAGAAATCCAGCACGACCAAGACAAATACGACGTCGTGTTCTAGAAAATATGTATCGTGCTGCTTTTAATTACCATCCACAAATTGATTACAGTATGCATGGATATATTGGATAATTGAGTGCGATATGTCCACATTGTGAAGCAGCTAAGTTTCTGGGTGAAACGGCTGGCATGTGTTGTGCTAATGGCAAAGTGAAATTGCCGGCATTTGAAACTTCACCTGATCCTGCACTCATTGATTTTTGGAGGATCACCAATGTCGAAGCATTTTATGAATCATATACAACAGTAGTTCCCAACCTTTTCTAGGCCAGGAACCACTTTTACCTTTATGTTGGTGCCAGGGACCACTAGTTAAGTAGGTATAATAAAAAATTTTAAAAATCAAATTGAACTTTATTTAAAACCTCAATGGGTATTTATGTACACAAAAATAAATTAAAAAAATGTTCGGTAATTTGGTATCAATGTGATTTTTGAGCTTGTATATTCTGTACGAGCTCGTGGATCCTCGGACTAATGCTGTTGCTTAAAGCTACACGCAGATCATCACTTACTTCCAAACGATTCCTTGCCTTGTTTTTAATTACCAACAAAGCAGAAAATTCCTGCTCACATAAATAAGTCGTTGAAAAACACATCAAATAACGCAAGGCAATTTCTCGAAGTTTGTTATAAGAAATAGCTTTTTTACACCAAAACGACTCTATTGAATTCGATTCAAAAGCATCCTTGCAGTTTCTGTCATTTTGGAGTTCTATCAGTTCTTCCTGGATTCCTTCAGCAACTTCACTTACGTTCATGGTAAAAGGGCTACGAATCAGTTTTTGATCAACTATAGCTTCTTCGGCATATTCTGGGAAGTAACGATTGAATTCATCAATCAACATTTGTAAATGAGTTTTAATGTTTTTTTGGATATTTGCTACACTCGAGACATACTTTTTGTCTTCCACAAGAGTTTTAAATGTCGCAAACGCAGAATAATTTTTTCTTCAAGTTTATTTATCCATAACTGAAGTTTGCAAATAAAAGCTCGAAGTTTGTCTTCAAAAATGAATATATTTCCGACGTTTTGTAACTGTTTATTTCCGGGACCTTGCAGTTGCATATTCAGTTTATTCAAATGTTCGAAAATGTCCACAAGATAAGCCAAATTTAGCTGACACGTCGGATTAGTAAACTGTTTTGAAATATCATTCATTTTTTTATCAACCAGAAATATCTCAACCTCTGCCCTTAGTTCGTACAATCTTGCCAACATATTACCTTTCGAAAGCCATCGAACTTCTGTGTGAAAAAGAAGTACTTCATGGTTAGACTCCATATCAGTGCAAAACTTTTTGAAAAGGCGTGTATTTAATGCGCCGCTTTTAATTACATTCACAACTTTTATAGCCATTTGCAACGTATCATTAAGGCATACGGGTAAAGTCTTAGAAGCTAACGCCTGTCGATGAATTAAGAAATGTGACGTTATTACCTTGGGATTTTTCTGTTTAACTAAAGTCCACAAACCAGAACGTGACCCTAACATTGCTGGAGCACCATCAGTGCAGAGAGAAACGAGGTGATCCCACATCAGATTATGCTTATCAAAATATTCCGCTATTGAACTCCTGACGTCGATACCTTTCGATGTTGTTTCCAGCTCCCGTGAAATCAATAATTCTTCTTTAATTACGTTGTCATCTAAAAAGCGAACAAATGCCAGTAGTTGACAACAATTTGAAATATCGGTCGATTCATCACACTGCAAAGCGAAAAATGGAGATTTTTTGATTTTTGAAACAAGTTGCTCCTCTATATCATTTGACATTAGCTCAATTCGAGCTTTGACGGACAGAGGTATATCCTGAATTTTTTTCTTGGCCTCTAATCCCAGTACTTCTTCGACGGCTTTGATCATACAGGGTTTCACAAGCGTTTCCCCGATTGTATGAGGTTTTTTAGATTGTGCTATCAATTTAGAAATCTCAAACGAAGCTACTAATGACTTTTGTGATGCTGAAAATCTCGTACCTCTAGGTCCGAGTTTCATTTTTTTTAGGTTTTCTAATTTTCCTTCAAAGAATTCTACTGGACGGTCAGACAAATTAGGATGTATCTTGTCTAAGTAGCGTTTTAACTTCGCCGGTTTTAAAGCTTCATTTGCGAGGGCAGTTGAGCATATAACACACTGTGGTTTTATTTCTCCCTTATTTTCTATCGAGGTAAATCCAAACTTTATGTAGTTACTATCGTATTTTCTCTTGGGCGTCATGTCCTTAAAATAAAATTAAAAAAAAAAAAATAGAGCTAAATACAAACTAGGAAAACAAAACCGTAAGTTCAGACATGATAAAAAATATTTATCATGGTGTCACACTACGATCACACTGCAACCGACTTTTGTCGTCCATCAGCAAACACACATCCGCACACATGTGTTTTAAATGTGCTCGCAAGTTTCATTCGATTTCACCCGAATGTAAACAAACTTTTGCTCGTCCGTGCAAATAGAACGCGCTCGAATTTGCCGGCCGTGCTGGACTACAAAAATCGGTTGCAGTGTGCGCGTAGCCTAAGCTAGCTTCTCCCGTGACACAACAAAACCAAGTAAGTAGCTCTCTCGTGACAAATGCATAACCAAGTAAGCAGGTGGGAAACTAATCGATACTTACTTGTTTTGGTTTTGTCACGGGAGGTACTTATTTTTTATATAACAAAAAAAAAAACAAAAATAATGTACTACAAACCCACGAATAACAAATCTTCGCACTAGAATTATCAATTCGACTTTTAGAAGTTCATAAACATTTAAATCGTGACCTCTAGTTATCTAACCGATAGTGTTCTTACAAGGAACATCAGCTGTTCTTCCTTGCATGGAATAGGTAACCTTAGGGCCGTTCCATTGGTTTATCGAGCTCTGGCTGTGGCTCAAATCTCATTGGAACGATCTGGATCAACTTTATGAGAACTGGCAGCACTAATATAAAACATCTGTTTTGTTGAAAATAAGAAGAAACGTACACAAAATTTTAAGATACTGATAGAATTATTAACATTTAAATAGTTTCGCACGTAAGCAAACTATTTATTTTCCTTACATCATCTTCAAGTTGTTTACTCTTTCAGTGTTTTTGCTTTTAAATATGGCGAATTCTTTTATGTATACACAAATGTACACATATTTAGTTCAGTGCTATAATGGCTCAACTATACGGTTGGCTCATCTCACCAGCTGATTTTATTTTTTTCATTTCATTTCACTGTAGTAGAGATTTTTTGATGTTTGAAACAAGTTGCTCCTCTATATCATTTGACATTAGCTCAATTCGAGCTTTGACGGACAGAGGTATATCCTGAATTTTTTTCTTGGCCTCTAATCCCAGTACTTCTTCGACGGCTTTGATCATACAGGGTTTCACAAGCGTTTCCCCGATTGTATGAGGTTTTTTAGATTGTGCTATCAATTTAGAAATCTCAAACGAAGCTACTAATGACTTTTGTGATGCTGAAAATCTCGTACCTCTAGGTCCGAGTTTCATTTTTTTAGGTTTTCTAATTTTCCTTCAAAGAATTCTACTGGACGGTCAGACAAATTAGGATGTATCTTGTCTAAGTAGCGTTTTAACTTCGCCGGTTTTAAAGCTTCATTTGCGAGGGCAGTTGAGCATATAACACACTGTGGTTTTATTTCTCCCTTATTTTCTATCGAGGTAAATCCAAACTTTATGTAGTTACTATCGTATTTTCTCTTGGGCGTCATGTCCTTAAAATAAAATAAAAAAAAAAAATAGAGCTAAATACAAACTAGGAAAACAAAACCGTAAGTTCAGACATGATAAAAAATATTTATCATGGTGTCACACTACGATCACACTGCAACCGACTTTTGTCGTCCATCAGCAAACACACATCCGCACACATGTGTTTTAAATGTGCTCGCAAGTTTCATTCGATTTCACCCGAATGTAAACAAACTTTTGCTCGTCCGTGCAAATAGAACGCGCTCGAATTTGCCGGCCGTGCCGGACTACAAAAATCGGTTGCAGTGTGAGCGTAGCCTAAGCTAGCTTCTCCCGTGACACAACAAAACCAAGTAAGTAGCTCTCTCGTGACAAATGCATAACCAAGTAAGCAGGTGGGAAACTAATCGATAAATACTTGTTTTGGTTTTGTCACGGGAGGTACTTATTTTTTATATAACAAAAAAAAAAAAACAAAAATAATGTACTACAAACCCACGAATAACAAATCTTCGCACTAGAATTATCAATTCGACTTTTAGAAGTTCATAAACATTTAAATCGTGACCTCTAGTTATCTAACCGATAGTGTTCTTACAAGGAACATCAGCTGTTCTTCCTTGCATGGAATAGGTAACCTTAGGGCCGTTCCATTGGTTTATCGAGCTCTGGCTGTGGCTCAAATCTCATTGGAACGATCTGGGTCAACTTTATGAGAACTGGCAGCACTAATATAAAACATCTGTTTTGTTGAAAATAAGAAGAAACGTACACAAAATTTTAAGATACTGATAGAATTATTAACATTTAAATAGTTTCGCACGTAAGCAAACTATTTATTTTCCTTACATCATCTTCAAGTTGTTTACTCTTTCAGTGTTTTTGATTTTAAATATGGCGAATTCTTTTATGTATACACAAATGTACACATATTTAGTTCAGTGCTACAATGGCTCAACTATACGGTTGGCTCATCTCACCAGCTGATTTTATTTTTTTCATTTCATTTCACTGTAGTAGAGATTGTCAGAAGGAGATGGCAAACTTAAAATGAAACCAACGAATTTACAACATTTTCTTACTACATACAAATACTGCTAAGTTTTATCATTTCATTCCATTCCATTCGTCTAACAGCAACACTCTGATTTTGGCAATTTGAACAAATGTATGTTGTTGCTGTAGAGATGAACCAACCATATAGTTGAGTCAAGAGTGCTACCAACTCAAAAGTGGTTAGCTGTCAAAAAATCTACTACAGAAAACGAAACGAACAGAACAGCTATACGGATCAGAAATTGAACCAGATAAATATCAGGATCACAACGTTGTTGTTGCATTTGCATGTTAAATTTCTATCCGTATCTCGCTCAAGTCTCAATGGAACGTAACTCTTGTAATTTAACCATGTTACTTCACATGTGCATATGCATATACCTATATTGATGTTTCATTAAAATTACGATATCATATCAAATCATATACAAATCACAACAGCAATTTGATATGCACTGATTCAACACCATTTACACATAATCGTGAGCTGATTTAAACAGAAATATACGCTTTTAAAATGTACATGGTATTCCAGAAATCGAAGTTTTTTAGACCAACGAAAATAATTTAATTAAAATGTCTACTTACCTGTACCATTAACGGACAAATTCAAAAAATAAAGTTAAGAACAACGATCAGTAATGATCAATTCCCTTCCTCACACAGTAAAGTAATACTAAATGCTATTACAGAAACTCAAATATAACCAATGACTGGGTTAGTTATGAGCGACGCACTGTTTTTTCAGTATCAGTGACTGCTACCTTCAATAGCTGTTACTTTTTAAGAAAATCACAATCGCTATTCCGATTTCACTTATGTATTCTTATTTTATGGAGGGGGGTCCTACAGCACCGAAATTTGGCATAATAACTTTTGTGGTAATACGATTTGGCATAAGGCTCAAATTACAGAAACAAAATACATGGAAAATAAATATATGTATGTGGAGCAGCCGTTATTTTGCCATGCCATATGTGGATAGTTTTTGTTTACCAACCGTTAAATTTCAAATCATTCGCGGACCATATTTTGTCCGCGGACCACCGGTTGGGAACCATTGACATACAAGAATACAATTCATCATTTCAAATGACTTCTTTTGGTGCTACAAAAATTATAAGATACAATTTTATGCCGACATTTAAGGTGATTACTTCATGTGGAATATCTAATTGTTCTGTAGATCTAAGTAACAGTTTCTACAATGTTTTTAAGGATTCTGATCCAACATAAAATTACATTGCATACATATTACAGATTCAAGGTCAGATTTATCATCGAGCGGGTGCATTGTTACCATTTCCTGACGCTAATCATCAATCTTTGCAAATATATTTTATCGGAGATGAAAATCGTGAGTTGGATGAACGTTGCACAATTGGCTCACATACGAAACGAGCGATTATTTGCAATCTCCAAAGATTTTTTCATCAGAACAATGAATTGGTGAAATTGTTCAAAACCGCTCTCGATCGTATGCCATCTTATAATCAGAGCGGATAAAACGCCGTTTGGTGAGCATGTCAGAAGATTTCATGTACCGACGATTGCTGAAGTGGCAATTGTAATTGTTGACGATAAGTTTCAATCCCCCGATATTGTACTTCATCGTAGAAATGAACAATTACAGCGTGTTTCGGAGCTTCATCGCAGTTACCACGCATTACAATATCCAATTCTACATTGGAAAGGTGATGATGGTTATCACATTAATATACCAATGATAGATCCAAGAACCGGTAAATAATATACTAATTATATTAATCAGATATTAAATAAAAACTAAAATTTTAAATCGAATGGACATATTTTTTACAGGTCGAGATGTTCAAAAGAAAGTTAGTGCAATGAATTATTATTCTTATCGATTGATTATTCGTGCACAAGAACAAAATTACATTCTTAGATGTGGTAAACTTTTTCACCAATACATTGTAGACATGTATGCAGAAATTGAAACTGAACGTCTCAATTTCATCCGATTCAATCAAGCAAAATTGCGATCTGAAGAGTACAGAAAATTTGCAAGATGCAATAGCGAATGATGCAAATGTGAATGATATCGGACGTCTGACGATATTACCAGCTTCTTATATTGGTAGTCCACGCCACATGCACGAATATGCACAAGATGCTATGTCATATGTCGAAAATACGGCCGACCAGATCTTTTCATCACTTTTACGCGTAATCCGATGTGGAACGATGTGGAACTGATGGATTTATTTGTGAAATTAAGAATTAACTCAGTAAAGTCTATCAAGTACATTTGTAAAGATGTGAATAAAAGAAGTGATATGGCTGTTTTTAGAGTAGATGGTGAAAATAGAAATGATGAAATCTCTCAATATCAAATGGGGCGATACATAAGCAGGAAGGAAGCAGTTTGGCGTATCTTTTCGTTTCCTTTGCACGAAAGACATCCTGTTGTTGTCCATTTGGCAGTTCATCTGGAGAATGGTCAACGAGTTTATTTCACTACTGAGAATGTACAGCAGAGAGCAGCACAACCACCAGCAACTACTTTAACTGCTTTTTTTCAATTGTGTGAAATCGACATATTTGCCAGAAATTTGATATATGTTGATATACCGCAATATTACACCTGGAATGCATCATCGAAAAAATTTCAACGGCGTAAACAAGGAACACCAGTTGATGGTCATCCAGGTATTTTCCAAACAGATGCTTTGGGCAGGATGTATACGAAACATCCCAACAATGCTGAATGTTTCTATTTGCGAATGTTGTTGGTAAACGTTCGAGGACCAAAATCATTTCAGGATTTAAGAACGGTTCACGGTCATTTTTGTCAGACATCGCGAAGCATGTCAGCTCTTGCATTTGAAGAAGATGGCACTCATTGGTACGCAACACTTCATGATGCAACGATTTCATCTCATCCACAGCAAATACGAATGCTATTTTCGATTATAATATCAACATGCATGCCATCGAATACAATTGAATTGTGGAGAAAATATAAAGATTATATGACTGAAGATATTTTAATTCGCATGCGTCGTAGAGCAATGGATCCTGATCTGCTGATTATATTGGAAATGTATAATGAAGCTTTGATAATAATTGAAGATATGTGACTTGCGATTGCCAATAAAGCATTGGGGCAGTTAGCCTTGATTTCACCAAATCGTCCATTGCATGATTTATTTGATCGAGAGTTGCAGCGTGAACAACAAATGGATTGTGACGATTTACGTACATTTGTTCAATCCAACATCACCAAATTGAACAATAAACAAAAGGATATATATGACAAAATCATGCAACCTGTTTCTGATAACACTGGTGGATTGTATTTTTTGGATGCACCTGGCGGCACCGGAAAAACATTTGTGATTTCATTGATTTTAGCAACTATTCGATCGCAACAGAAAATTACTTTGGCACTCGCTTCTTCTGGAATTGCTGCAACTTTATTGGATGGAGGACGAACAGCTCATTCAGCTTTAAAATTGCCATTGAATATACAGGTGGTTGAAACTCCAACCTGTAACATATCCAAAAATTCAGCGATGGCAAAAGTTTTGCAACAAGCAGCGGTTATTCTATGCGATGAGTGTACAATGGCAAACAAAAAATCATTGGAAGCATTAAATCGAACGATGCAAGATTTACGTGGTAACCGAAGGCTTTTTGGTAGTGCTTTAATTTTATTGTCAGGTGACTTTCGACAAACATTGCCCGTTATTCTACGATCAACACCGGCAGATGAGATCAATGCATGTTTGAAGTCTTCCCTTTTGTGGCGATACGTGAAAAAATTAACATTACACATAAACATGCGTGTTCAGTTGCACAATGATCAGTCTGCAGAGCAGTTCTCGAAGCAATTGTTAGAGATCGGAAATGGCAAAATTTCAATCGACAAAACAAATGGTTTGATAACATTGCCAAACAATTTTTGTACAATTATCCAATCAAAAGAAGAATTAATTGAACGAGTGTTTCCAAATATTATTCAAAATTACATGAATCACGATTGGTTGAGAGAACGCGCAATACATTTCAAGGAAATCAACCATTACATTCTGAAAAAATTGCCAGGTGTGGTGACAACATACAAGTCAGTGGATAGCGTAATTAATCAAGATGACGCAGTGAATTATCCAGTTGAATTTTTGAATTCATTGGAACCGTCTGGTATGCCACCGCATTGTTTAAATTTGAAGGTCGGCTCATCAGTTATTTTATTACGGAATTTAAATGCACCAAAACTGTGTAATGGAACAAGACTGAATGTAAAAAAGTTGATGACGAATTTAATTGAAGCAACAATACTGACCGGCAAGGCGAAAGGTGACATTGTGCTTATACCGCGAATCCCACTGATACCAACAGACATGCCATTTGAATTCAAGCTTTTGCAATTTCCAGTGAGCCTGTCATTTACTATGTCAGTCAACAAGGCGCAAGAACAAACGCTTCGAGTATGCGGATTGAATTTGGAGGAACCGTGCTTTTCGCATGGACAGCTATACGTTGCCTGTTCCAGAGTAGGCATTCCAAATTGTTTGTTTATTTATATCTTCGCACTAGAATTATCAATTCGACTTTTAGAAGTTCATAAACATTTAAATCGTGACCTCTAGTTATCTAACCGATAGTGTTCTTACAAGGAACATCAGCTGTTCTTCCTTGCATGGAATAGGTAACCTTAGGGCCGTTCCATTGGTTTATCGAGCTCTGGCTGTGGCTCAAATCTCATTGGAACGATCTGGATCAACTTTATGAGAACTGGCAGCACTAATATAAAACATCTGTTTTGTTGAAAATAAGAAGAAACGTACACAAAATTTTAAGATACTGATAGAATTATTAACATTTAAATAGTTTCGCACGTAAGCAAACTATTTATTTTCCTTACATCATCTTCAAGTTGTTTACTCTTTCAGTGTTTTTGCTTTTAAATATGGCGAATTCTTTTATGTATACACAAATGTACACATATTTAGTTCAGTGCTACAATGGCTCAACTATATGGTTGGCTCATCTCACCAGCTGATTTTATTTTTTTCATTTCATTTCACTGTAGTAGAGATTGTCAGAAGGAGATGGCAAACTTAAAATGAAACCAACGAATTTACAACATTTTCTTACTACATACAAATACTGCTAAGTTTTATCATTTCATTCCATTCCATTCGTCTAACAGCAACACTCTGATTTTGGCAATGTGAACAAATGTATGTTGTTGCTGTAGAGATGAACCAACCATATAGTTGAGTCATGAGTGCTACCAACTCAAAAGTGGTTAGCTGTCAAAAAATCTACTACAGAAAACGAAACGAACAGAACAGCTATACGGATCAGAAATTGAACCAGATAAATATCAGGATCACAACGTTGTTGTTGCATTTGCATGTTAAATTTCTATCCGTATCTCGCTCAAGTCTCAATGGAACGTAACTCTTGTAATTTAACCATGTTACTTCACATGTGCATATGCATATACCTATATTGATGTTTCATTAAAATTACGATATCATATCAAATCATATACAAATCACAACAGCAATTTGATATGCACTGATTCAACACCATTTACACATAATCGTGAGCTGATTTAAACAGAAATATACACTTTTAAAATGTACATGGTATTCCAGAAATCGAAGTTTTTTAGACCAACGAAAATAATTTAATTAAAATGTCTACTTACCTGTACGGACAAATTCAAAAAATAAAGTTAAGAACAACGATCAGTAATGATCAATTCCCTTCCTCACACAGTAAAGTAATACTAAATGCTATTACAGAAACTCAAATATAACAAATGACTGGGTTAGTTATGAGCGACGCACTGTTTTTTCAGTATCAGTGACTGCTACCTTCAATAGCTGTTACTTTTTAAGAAAATCACAATCGCTATTCCGATTTCACTTATGTGTTCTTATTTTATGGAGGGGGGTCCTACAGCACCGAAATTTGGCGTAATAACTTTTGTGGTAATACGATTTGGCATAAGGCTCAAATTACAGAAACAAAATACATGGAAAATAAATATATGTATGTGGAGCAGCCGTTATTTTGCCATGCCATATGTGGATAGTTTTTGTTTACCAACCGTTAAATTTCAAATCATTCGCGGACCATATTTTGTCCGCGGACCACCGGTTGGGAACCATTGACATACAAGAATACAATTCATCATTTCAAATGACTTCTTTTGGTGCTACAAAAATTATAAGATACAATTTTATGCCGACATTTAAGGTGATTACTTCATGTGGAATATCTAATTGTTCTGTAGATCTAAGTAACAGTTTCTACAATGTTTTTAAGGATTCTGATCCAACATAAAATTACATTGCATACATATTACAGATTCAAGGTCAGATTTATCATCGAGCGGGTGCATTGTTACCATTTCCTGACGCTAATCATCAATCTTTGCAAATATATTTTATCGGAGATGAAAATCGTGAGTTGGATGAACGTTGCACAATTGGCTCACATACGAAACGAGCGATTATTTGCAATTTCCAAAGATTTTTTCATCAGAACAATGAATTGGTGAAATTGTTCAAAACCGCTCTCGATCGTATGCCATCTTATAATCAGAGCGGATAAAACGCCGTTTGGTGAACATGTCAGAAGATTTCATGTACCGACGATTGCTGAAGTGGCAATTGTAATTGTTGACGATAAGTTTCAATCCCCCGATATTGTACTTCATCGTAGAAATGAACAATTACAGCGTGTTTCGGAGCTTCATCGCAGTTACCACGCATTACAATATCCAATTCTACATTGGAAAGGTGATGATGGTTATCACATTAATATACCAATGATAGATCCAAGAACCGGTAAATAATATACTAATTATATTAATCAGATATTAAATAAAAACTAAAATTTTAAATCGAATGGACATATTTTTTACAGGTCGAGATGTTCAAAAGAAAGTTAGTGCAATGAATTATTATTCTTATCGATTGATTATTCGTGCACAAGAACAAAATTACATTCTTAGATGTGGTAAACTTTTTCACCAATACATTGTAGACATGTATGCAGAAATTGAAACTGAACGTCTCAATTTCATCCGATTCAATCAAGCAAAATTGCGATCTGAAGAGTACAGAAAATTTGCAAGATGCAATAGCGAATGATGCAAATGTGAATGATATCGGACGTCTGACGATATTACCAGCTTCTTATATTGGTAGTCCACGCCACATGCACGAATATGCACAAGATGCTATGTCATATGTCGAAAATACGGCCGACCAGATCTTTTCATCACTTTTACGCGTAATCCGATGTGAAACGATGTGGAACTGATGGATTTATTTGTGAAATTAAGAATTAACTCAGTAAAGTCTATCAAGTACATTTGTATGTGAATAAAAGAAGTGATATGGCTGTTTTTAGAGTAGATGGTGAAAATAGAAATGATGAAATCTCTCAATATCAAATGGGGCGGAAGGAAGCAGTTTGGCGTATCTTTTCGTTTCCTTTGCACGAAAGACATCCTGTTGTTGTCCATTTGGCAGTTCATCTGGAGAATGGTCAACGAGTTTATTTCACTACTGAGAATGTACAGCAGAGAGCAGCACAACCACCAGCAACTACTTTAACTGCTTTTTTTCAATTGTGTGAAATCGACATATTTGCCAGAAATTTGATATATGTTGATATACCGCAATATTACACCTGGAATGCATCATCGAAAAAATTTCAACGGCGTAAACAAGGAACACCAGTTGATGGTCATCCAGGTATTTTCCAAACAGATGCTTTGGGCAGGATGTATACGAAACATCCCAACAATGCTGAATGTTTCTATTTGCGAATGTTGTTGGTAAACGTTCGAGGACCAAAATCATTTCAGGATTTAAGAACGGTTCACGGTCATTTTTGTCAGACATCGCGAAGCATGTCAGCTCTTGCATTTGAAGAAGATGGCACTCATTGGTACGCAACACTTCATGATGCAACGATTTCATCTCATCCACAGCAAATACGAATGCTATTTTCGATTATAATATCAACATGCATGCCATCGAATACAATTGAATTGTGGAGAAAATATAAAGATTATATGACTGAAGATATTTTAATTCGCATGCGTCGTAGAGCAATGGATCCTGATCTGCTGATTATATTGGAAATGTATAATGAAGCTTTGATAATAATTGAAGATATGTGACTTGCGATTGCCAATAAAGCATTGGAGCAGTTAGCCTTGATTTCACCAAATCGTCCATTGCATGATTTATTTGATCGAGAGTTGCAGCGTGAACAACAAATCGATTGTGACGATTTACGTACATTTGTTCAATCCAACATCACCAAATTGAACAATAAACAAAAGGATATATATGACAAAATCATGCAACCTGTTTCTGATAACACTGGTGGATTGTATTTTTTGGATGCACCTGGCGGCACCGGAAAAACATTTGTGATTTCATTGATTTTAGCAACTATTCGATCGCAACAGAAAATTACTTTGGCACTCGCTTCTTCTGGAATTGCTGCAACTTTATTGGATGGAGGACGAACAGCTCATTCAGCTTTAAAATTGCCATTGAATATACAGGTGGTTGAAACTCCAACCTGTAACATATCCAAAAATTCAGCGATGGCAAAAGTTTTGCAACAAGCAGCGGTTATTCTATGCGATGAGTGTACAATGGCAAACAAAAAATCATTGGAAGCATTAAATCGAACGATGCAAGATTTACGTGGTAACCGAAGGCTTTTTGGTAGTGCTTTAATTTTATTGTCAGGTGACTTTCGACAAACATTGCCCGTTATTCTACGATCAACACCGGCAGATGAGATCAATGCATGTTTGAAGTCTTCCCTTTTGTGGCGATACGTGAAAAAATTAACATTACACATAAACATGCGTGTTCAGTTGCACAATGATCAGTCTGCAGAGCAGTTCTCGAAGCAATTGTTAGAGATCGGAAATGGCAAAATTTCAATCGACAAAACAAATGGTTTGATAACATTGCCAAACAATTTTTGTACAATTATCCAATCAAAAGAAGAATTAATTGAACGAGTGTTTCCAAATATTATTCAAAATTACATGAATCACGATTGGTTGAGAGAACGCGCAATACATTTCAAGGAAATCAACCATTACATTCTGAAAAAATTGCCAGGTGTGGTGACAACATACAAGTCAGTGGATAGCGTAATTAATCAAGATGACGCAGTGAATTATCCAGTTGAATTTTTGAATTCATTGGAACCGTCTGGTATGCCACCGCATTGTTTAAATTTGAAGGTCGGCTCATCAGTTATTTTATTACGGAATTTAAATGCACCAAAACTGTGTAATGGAACAAGACTGAATGTAAAAAAGTTGATGACGAATTTAATTGAAGCAACAATACTGACCGGCAAGGCGAAAGGTGACATTGTGCTTATACCGCGAATCCCACTGATACCAACAGACATGCCATTTGAATTCAAGCTTTTGCAATTTCCAGTGAGCCTGTCATTTACTATGTCAGTCAACAAGGCGCAAGAACAAACGCTTCGAGTATGCGGATTGAATTTGGAGGAACCGTGCTTTTCGCATGGACAGCTATACGTTGCCTGTTCCAGAGTAGGCATTCCAAATTGTTTGTTTATTTATATCTTCGCACTAGAATTATCAATTCGACTTTTAGAAGTTCATAAACATTTAAATCGTGACCTCTAGTTATCTAACCGATAGTGTTCTTACAAGGAACATCAGCTGTTCTTCCTTGCATGGAATAGGTAACCTTAGGGCCGTTCCATTGGTTTATCGAGCTCTGGCTGTGGCTCAAATCTCATTGGAACGATCTGGATCAACTTTATGAGAACTGGCAGCACTAATATAAAACATCTGTTTTGTTGAAAATAAGAAGAAACGTACACAAAATTTTAAGATACTGATAGAATTATTAACATTTAAATAGTTTCGCACGTAAGCAAACTATTTATTTTCCTTACATCATCTTCAAGTTGTTTACTCTTTCAGTGTTTTTGCTTTTAAATATGGCGAATTCTTTTATGTATACACAAATGTACACATATTTAGTTCAGTGCTACAATGGCTCAACTATATGGTTGGCTCATCTCACCAGCTGATTTTATTTTTTTCATTTCATTTCACTGTAGTAGAGATTGTCAGAAGGAGATGGCAAACTTAAAATGAAACCAACGAATTTACAACATTTTCTTACTACATACAAATACTGCTAAGTTTTATCATTTCATTCCATTCCATTCGTCTAACAGCAACACTCTGATTTTGGCAATGTGAACAAATGTATGTTGTTGCTGTAGAGATGAACCAACCATATAGTTGAGTCATGAGTGCTACCAACTCAAAAGTGGTTAGCTGTCAAAAAATCTACTACAGAAAACGAAACGAACAGAACAGCTATACGGATCAGAAATTGAACCAGATAAATATCAGGATCACAACGTTGTTGTTGCATTTGCATGTTAAATTTCTATCCGTATCTCGCTCAAGTCTCAATGGAACGTAACTCTTGTAATTTAACCATGTTACTTCACATGTGCATATGCATATACCTATATTGATGTTTCATTAAAATTACGATATCATATCAAATCATATACAAATCACAACAGCAATTTGATATGCACTGATTCAACACCATTTACACATAATCGTGAGCTGATTTAAACAGAAATATACGCTTTTAAAATGTACATGGTATTCCAGAAATCGGAAGTTTTTTAGACCAACGAAAATAATTTAATTAAAATGTCTACTTACCTGTACGGACAAATTCAAAAAATAAAGTTAAGAACAACGATCAGTAATGATCAATTCCCTTCCTCACACAGTAAAGTAATACTAAATGCTATTACAGAAACTCAAATATAACAAATGACTGGGTTAGTTATGAGCGACGCACTGTTTTTTCAGTATCAGTGACTGCTACCTTCAATAGCTGTTACTTTTTAAGAAAATCACAATCGCTATTCCGATTTCACTTATGTGTTCTTATTTTATGGAGGGGGGTCCTACAGCACCGAAATTTGGCGTAATAACTTTTGTGGTAATACGATTTGGCATAAGGCTCAAATTACAGAAACAAAATACATGGAAAATAAATATATGTATGTGGAGCAGCCGTTATTTTGCCATGCCATATGTGGATAGTTTTTGTTTACCAACCGTTAAATTTCAAATCATTCGCGGACCATATTTTGTCCGCGGACCACCGGTTGGGAACCATTGACATACAAGAATACAATTCATCATTTCAAATGACTTCTTTTGGTGCTACAAAAATTATAAGATACAATTTTATGCCGACATTTAAGGTGATTACTTCATGTGGAATATCTAATTGTTCTGTAGATCTAAGTAACAGTTTCTACAATGTTTTTAAGGATTCTGATCCAACATAAAATTACATTGCATACATATTACAGATTCAAGGTCAGATTTATCATCGAGCGGGTGCATTGTTACCATTTCCTGACGCTAATCATCAATCTTTGCAAATATATTTTATCGGAGATGAAAATCGTGAGTTGGATGAACGTTGCACAATTGGCTCACATACGAAACGAGCGATTATTTGCAATCTCCAAAGATTTTTTCATCAGAACAATGAATTGGTGAAATTGTTCAAAACCGCTCTCGATCGTATGCCATCTTATAATCAGAGCGGATAAAACGCCGTTTGGTGAGCATGTCAGAAGATTTCATGTACCGACGATTGCTGAAGTGGCAATTGTAATTGTTGACGATAAGTTTCAATCCCCCGATATTGTACTTCATCGTAGAAATGAACAATTACAGCGTGTTTCGGAGCTTCATCGCAGTTACCACGCATTACAATATCCAATTCTACATTGGAAAGGTGATGATGGTTATCACATTAATATACCAATGATAGATCCAAGAACCGGTAAATAATATACTAATTATATTAATCAGATATTAAATAAAAACTAAAATTTTAAATCGAATGGACATATTTTTTACAGGTCGAGATGTTCAAAAGAAAGTTAGTGCAATGAATTATTATTCTTATCGATTGATTATTCGTGCACAAGAACAAAATTACATTCTTAGATGTGGTAAACTTTTTCACCAATACATTGTAGACATGTATGCAGAAATTGAAACTGAACGTCTCAATTTCATCCGATTCAATCAAGCAAAATTGCGATCTGAAGAGTACAGAAAATTTGCAAGATGCAATAGCGAATGATGCAAATGTGAATGATATCGGACGTCTGACGATATTACCAGCTTCTTATATTGGTAGTCCACGCCACATGCACGAATATGCACAAGATGCTATGTCATATGTCGAAAATACGGCCGACCAGATCTTTTCATCACTTTTACGCGTAATCCGATGTGAAACGATGTGGAACTGATGGATTTATTTGTGAAATTAAGAATTAACTCAGTAAAGTCTATCAAGTACATTTGTATGTGAATAAAAGAAGTGATATGGCTGTTTTTAGAGTAGATGGTGAAAATAGAAATGATGAAATCTCTCAATATCAAATGGGGCGGAAGGAAGCAGTTTGGCGTATCTTTTCGTTTCCTTTGCACGAAAGACATCCTGTTGTTGTCCATTTGGCAGTTCATCTGGAGAATGGTCAACGAGTTTATTTCACTACTGAGAATGTACAGCAGAGAGCAGCACAACCACCAGCAACTACTTTAACTGCTTTTTTTCAATTGTGTGAAATCGACATATTTGCCAGAAATTTGATATATGTTGATATACCGCAATATTACACCTGGAATGCATCATCGAAAAAATTTCAACGGCGTAAACAAGGAACACCAGTTGATGGTCATCCAGGTATTTTCCAAACAGATGCTTTGGGCAGGATGTATACGAAACATCCCAACAATGCTGAATGTTTCTATTTGCGAATGTTGTTGGTAAACGTTCGAGGACCAAAATCATTTCAGGATTTAAGAACGGTTCACGGTCATTTTTGTCAGACATCGCGAAGCATGTCAGCTCTTGCATTTGAAGAAGATGGCACTCATTGGTACGCAACACTTCATGATGCAACGATTTCATCTCATCCACAGCAAATACGAATGCTATTTTCGATTATAATATCAACATGCATGCCATCGAATACAATTGAATTGTGGAGAAAATATAAAGATTATATGACTGAAGATATTTTAATTCGCATGCGTCGTAGAGCAATGGATCCTGATCTGCTGATTATATTGGAAATGTATAATGAAGCTTTGATAATAATTGAAGATATGTGACTTGCGATTGCCAATAAAGCATTGGGGCAGTTAGCCTTGATTTCACCAAATCGTCCATTGCATGATTTATTTGATCGAGAGTTGCAGCGTGAACAACAAATCGATTGCGACGATTTACGTACATTTGTTCAATCCAACATCACCAAATTGAACAATAAACAAAAGGATATATATGACAAAATCATGCAACCTGTTTCTGATAACACTGGTGGATTGTATTTTTTGGATGCACCTGGCGGCACCGGAAAAACATTTGTGATTTCATTGATTTTAGCAACTATTCGATCGCAACAGAAAATTACTTTGGCACTCGCTTCTTCTGGAATTGCTGCAACTTTATTGGATGGAGGACGAACAGCTCATTCAGCTTTAAAATTGCCATTGAATATACAGGTGGTTGAAACTCCAACCTGTAACATATCCAAAAATTCAGCGATGGCAAAAGTTTTGCAACAAGCAGCGGTTATTCTATGCGATGAGTGTACAATGGCAAACAAAAAATCATTGGAAGCATTAAATCGAACGATGCAAGATTTACGTGGTAACCGAAGGCTTTTTGGTAGTGCTTTAATTTTATTGTCAGGTGACTTTCGACAAACATTGCCCGTTATTCTACGATCAACACCGGCAGATGAGATCAATGCATGTTTGAAGTCTTCCCTTTTGTGGCGATACGTGAAAAAATTAACATTACACATAAACATGCGTGTTCAGTTGCACAATGATCAGTCTGCAGAGCAGTTCTCGAAGCAATTGTTAGAGATCGGAAATGGCAAAATTTTAATCGACAAAACAAATGGTTTGATAACATTGCCAAACAATTTTTGTACAATTATCCAATCAAAAGAAGAATTAATTGAACGAGTGTTTCCAAATATTATTCAAAATTACATGAATCACGATTGGTTGAGAGAACGCGCAATACATTTCAAGGAAATCAACCATCACATTCTGAAAAAATTGCCAGGTGTGGTGACAACATACAAGTCAGTGGATAGCGTAATTAATCAAGATGACGCAGTGAATTATCCAGTTGAATTTTTGAATTCATTGGAACCGTCTGGTATGCCACCGCATTGTTTAAATTTGAAGGTCGGCTCATCAGTTATTTTATTACGGAATTTAAATGCACCAAAACTGTGTAATGGAACAAGACTGAATGTAAAAAAGTTGATGACGAATTTAATTGAAGCAACAATACTGACCGGCAAGGCGAAAGGTGACATTGTGCTTATACCGCGAATCCCACTGATACCAACAGACATGCCATTTGAATTCAAGCTTTTGCAATTTCCAGTGAGCCTGTCATTTACTATGTCAGTCAACAAGGCGCAAGAACAAACGCTTCGAGTATGCGGATTGAATTTGGAGGAACCGTGCTTTTCGCATGGACAGCTATACGTTGCCTGTTCCAGAGTAGGCATTCCAAATTGTTTGTTTATTTATATCCCAGATGGAAAAACGAAAAATGTAGTGTATCCAAATGTTTTGGATTAAGAATTGAAATAAAGATTAAAAAATTCTATGATATTTTATTCTTTTTCCAATATCTCTATTGGTGTAGCGAAGCACACCGGGTCCCGCTAGTTATTTATAAAAAAAGATATTCTACAAGACAAAAAATAATGTAATGCTGCTCGTGACCGAAGATTTCCCCAACCATTTCTCCACCTTCGGCTTCCCAGAAAATACATAATGATTGGACAATACAAAGGTATTGAAAGCTATTTGAACCCCAGGTAAGTGAAACTATCTTCACATACCTGGATACGGCTTCAACGTCCCGTATCCGTATTTTAAGATCTAGACGATAATAGCTGATGTTGGATGTTGTAGTCGGAGCTGTAGGTATATCCGTCAAGTTTGTTTGGGAGTTACCTGTGATTCGAATAGCTCACTTCTGCACGCTTTCTTTCTTTTAGTATCTTATTTTGGATGAGATATGAAGAATAAATGCATGATAATCGCAATGATTCAAAAATCTCAACCAAAACGATTGAAATATGTTCACGAATATGATTAGAAAATGACCGTGGAAAACAGTCAAATATTACTCTAAAATTATTATTCAAGAATAATCACATTTAGGGTACATATTTCTCCCGACGATACATTAATTTTCGAACAGAAATTGCTTTTAAATTTAAACGTTTTTAATCATCTTGGGGTATAATATTTAAATATTTTTTGATCAAAATTTTCAAAAAATGCTGGCTGGGTCTAGAATTTTATCGAAATTAAGAATTTCATATACATATGTAAATATATCCATGTATATTGTATTGAGTTTCAGGAAAATGCTCGATTTTTCTGCACCTTCTATCAATTTAACGGTTACCTCAGCGAAAAGCTTATATATTTAAATGAGGCACATTCATACGTAATCAGAGAAAACAATAATTTTAGATTACCTCTTTTCAAAACAGTAGTGGACAAGCAAAATATATTTTATAATGGCCTGTAATATTTCAGTGAACTTTTTCTGTTTTATGTGATTAAAAAATAGTAATAACTTCAATAAAAAAAAAAGTTTATTGGAGCATTGTAAAACCCTTCCAATAAGATAAAAATTTTCTCCTTTTATTTTTTTACATGATATATTCGATACTGGAGCGCGAAAAGGCAATGGTAATATCGGAAGCACCAAAATAAAATGCATCCGTCCCTAAGGAAAAGAAAATTGGTCGCCACCTGTAACTCCAGACAGTTCCAATAACTAATTTCTCTGGAATTCGGTATTTTCAGCCGATATTTACTGTTGCTGATCGGAATCACTCGCATTCCGACAGCATTAAGATAACAACAAAATTATATGATGTGTAACGAAAATAATGAAAATAAGGCCAAACAAAAGTTGGAGCAGGGGGATTGGAAACACGTCCTTTTCAACCTCCCATTATATGTTGCGCTGTGCTGATCGGAATCTTCATGCATTCGGACAGCGACCTTACTAAACGAAGTTGAGGTGTGATTGGATACACGCTATTTTCAATTTCCAACATCCAAAGACATGTTTAGCTGTGTTGATCGGAGACTAATACATTCCAATTCCTTAATCTGGGAGCACTGGAGGATTGGAAACGCTTCCTTTCCAACCTCCCTTAAATGAGTGGCTCCCAGACTCGTCCGTTTGTCACGCTGGTAAATATGCTGATCGGAATCACATGGCATTCCAACAGCATATTCAATAGAAATAAGAGATTATAATAATGAATTGTACTTAGTAGTTTAAGTTTTAGGCCTAAACAGCCGTAATAATAAATAAATTAAATCAATTAATTTATATAAACTGCTGCACCATGAATGCAGGTGGCTTTAAAAATTTTCAAATGCAAGGTGGCACTTCTAAGAGTTATCCAATTCGAATGAAATTTGGCACAGCTTATTTTTAGACCATAATTAATTATATTCCACTCGGCTAAGCGAAACTTTTCTTTAACGGAAAGCTTAGTATCTATATGGTATAAACACATACGATAGATACCAGGGTCCATATATTGGGTATCAACACCCTAGGAGCTAAAAGTTGAATTTTAATTATCCAATTATAGTATTTGTATTTGTATTGTATTAAATTTTTCCTAGCACAACAATTTGGCAAAACTATTTTATAGGGCTAGTCAGATCAGTGACAGAGAACAAAAGCGAAAATTCAAAAATATTTCAATAACATAGATAAACAATAGATAATTTGTGAACTAAGACACAATGGTTACATTATAAATTTATAGAGCTTAGCCTAGGGACGCAGAAAAGAAATAAGAATAAAGGAGACTTGCAATGGTAGTACAGTAATAATTATTAGATTCTATCCTTAGAGAAAATAGGAGGTGGCAAGAAAAACGGATAGAAGATCAGTAAAGAGAGTCAGTTGAAGAAGGAGAGGTGAGTCAGTTATAAAACAAGATTAATTCTTTTTTGAAATTTAATTGAATTTATTTATTATTACGGCAGTTTAGGCCTAAAACTTAAATTACTAAATACAATTCATTAATTAAAATTACTTAGTTCTATTGAATATGCTGTCGGAATGCCATGTGATTCCGATCAGCATATTTATCAGCATGACAAATGGACGAGTCTGGGAGTCACTCTTTTAAGGGAGGTTGAAAAGGACGCGTTTCCAATCCTCCAGTGCTCCCAGCATAAGGCAACAAAATTTTGAACATATATTTTGATTTATGACGCTGTGGGAAAGCAAGAAGATTCCGATCCGCACAGCTGAACATGTAATGGGAGGTTGAAAAGGACGTGTTTCCAATGCCCCCCTGTTCCAACTTTACAGTGCATTACTTATTTGTCTTATTCTGGCTGGAAGGGAGTTCCAAAGACGGATCGAAGTAACGAAGAATTGTGGTTTAGAAATTAGCATACGGTGTTTAACATGTGCAAGAACCATTGTCCTCGTAGAATGAAGAAATTTCATCATCAACATCATTTGGAATAAAATCAGCTATGTACTCTATTAAATCTAAAAACTTGTTTTGCTATTTTTAGGCACATTCCTCTGAAGAAAACCTATCATTAAACAGTACTGATGGTTTCAAAAAGATGGTGGATGAGTTTGATTGGGTTTGTAGATCAGCACAAATTCGCAATTCCATTGCTTCTAATATCTCAACACAAATGTCGGTGTCGCCGCAAAGTATTAGACAATCATCACATGAAACAACACCTCCACTTGTTGGTGGCAATATAGAACATGCCATTGAATACTTCCTACACTCCTGGGTAGCGCGAAATCTAAAAGCTAATTGTTTAAGTGCCTGCTTACAATTGTTGGTGGCGGAAAAGGAACTTCTAAATATCTATTACAAGGAATACGCATATCTACAAAAGGAACAATACTCAACAGCGCTTCTTATTTGTTTGTCAGCTATTGAATTAAATCAGTTTAGTCTATTAAGTCAAATTGAGTCAAATTTGTATAGTCCTACGACAGCCGGCGCTTTAACAGCTAATTATCTTTCAACGCATATTAAACATAGACGAAGCACTTCTCATCCATTATTTTCTATTTCACCAGCGAAGAATTCGAAAATAGCTGAATTCGAAAGTGACAGTCTAGTAAATAATCAGGTAATAGAAGCTTTAAGCTAATTTGACCAACATTTTTTGAATAATCCACTTTACACTCACAGACTGTCGTACAAAAAAGCTCAAATGCCGAACTTGGGGTTCCTATTTTTACGACGTTTCGTAAAACCAAAAGTCTACCGATATTACAGCATAAACCTAGTGTACCATTTGAATTTGTTTGGGATTCAAAGACTAGAAGACGATCCAAAACCATGCTAAGTAAATCGATTGTAAATAATCCTGCAGATATAATAAAATATAAGCACACGAGTCCTACTTCGATACCCTTTGTTGCCAATAACTCCTCGAATGAATTTAGTACGTGTTATAGCAATTCAAATACTAACACCAGTACAACAACTACAACAGGCTCATTTTCTGGAAGTGATTTTGCTGATTTGCCATTACTACAAGCAACGGCTTCAGATTTAAGTGACATCGCCACCGTAAATCCATCTGCAGCAAGTACATCATCAATCGCGTCTTTTAGTAGCGACACAGCAGCGTGTCCCATCAAATTAATTAACTGTGATGATATTAAAATATGGACTGATCAAACATATGATAGCAATCGATCCGAACAAAGCGTTTTACAACAGGAAATGCCTACAACGTCACCTTGTAATATACCGGAAAAGTTGGAGACGCAAAAAGTTGTATGTTGCGATTTTAATATAAGGCAATATATTATTTCTGGGGAAGGGGTATAATAAGATAAAAAAAGGGAGAAGGAGTAGTACAGGAAGAACGATAGGACAAAGACAAGGACTGATAGAGAAGGAGAGGAAGGGTGAATGAGGAAACTCGCCCACCAGAAGGAGTTACAATCATTTCCTATGCTAACGACTGCGCGATAATGCCAACTGAACCTGGCCCTTCAATTGATTAATTAGTTTCTAAAATAAACAGCTATCTCCCCGATCTTTCTAGTTTCTTCACCTCGCGCAACCTGGCATTATCACCGACAATCCACGTTCACTCTGTTTACGACGTGGAAGGAACAGATGTTGCAAATATTGGACGTTCACGTCGATGGTGTCACACTACCGACTGTCAGTCACCCAAAGATCTTAGGGGTTAGGTTAGGTTGCAAGGGCTGAGCTGAACACTATGGTAACAGCTCACTACTTAGGCCACCAATGGGCCCATTGTAATACCCTATACGGTCTCAAAGGAGGACCCCTACTCTGCCTAAAGCGGGTCAAACCACCTCGTGGAAATTATAAATTTTGCCAGAGCCTTTACTTCATAGCAAGAGACCTCAGCGAGGTCATGTAGAAAAGGTTTACCAAGGATAGCCATCCTACGCCTACTAAGCGCTGGACAGTGACAGAGAAGGTGCTGGACGCTCTCTTCCTCTTCTGTACATCTGCAGCTGCGACAATAGTCGAAGGTCGTTACCCCCATTCTAGCACCATGCGTGCCTATTAAGCAATGCCCTGTTAGAACCTTTATCAGGGACGATATAGCTGTTTGTTTAAAATCAGAAGCGCCTCTGTGCGCCCCTTGTCATATGAGGGCCAGGTTTGCCTCGATGTCTCACACGATGATATGGCTGACCATAGTCCATTTGCGATTCTTATAGTGCTTGTGTTCACACGATCGTTCGAACGTTCGATACTATCTACTCTGACCTTCAAGGCGCATGCCACCGAAATCTAATCTAATATCTAATCTAATCTAATATCTAATCTAATATATATTATAAATGGCAAAGTTTGGATGTGAAGATGTTTGGATGTTTGGATGTTTGGATGTTTGGATGTTTGTCCAGACGTTTGTCTTTGTGACTCAATAACGCAAGAACGGCTGGACCGATTTGGATGAAATTTTGCACACATATAGCCAATAGTCTAGAAGGATCTACTAGCTATATATTTTTCAAAAGGGGCGTGGTCCCCGCCCCCTAGGAACAGTTATAATTTAATTATTATATTTTTTCGTCTTTGCGACTGAATCACGCCAGAATGGCTACACGGATTTTGATGAAATTTGGGACACAGACAGTACTCTACCAGCGAAATTTTTTTCGAACATGGAAAGAGGGGTTGGGGAAAAAATTATTTTTCATAATTTTTACACATAACTTTACGTATACTGGCCTTCACCAATATCACAGACTCAAGGGGTCAAATAAGTCGAGGGCTTACAAAGTAAGCAGTGACACCCTCCGCCCGCCCCCCTTTATCACCCCCCCCCCCCCCCCCTCTGGTGTAAAATCCATAAATTGTTATAACTCAATCTAAATTTTCTCCTAAATCAATAGTTTTTGGTATCTGGTACATACAGAACGAGATCTAGACAATTTTGGAGGAACGATCAGTAGTCCTCTCCTCTACTCCCGCCATCCGCCCTCCATCAATTGTTTTTATTAGCACGCTTTTACTAGCTTTACCTGTATGTTTCTATCTAACTTTTTATTCGCTCCAATGCGCCTGCTGCCTTATTAACATGGTTTTATAATTAAATAAAAAAATAAATAAATGTAAGGCGCGATAACCTCCGAAGAGATCTAAGGCCGAGCTTCTCTTCCAATTTGCGTCGTGCTCCTCTTGATTTTTCCCTACAAATTGGCCGGACGGGACCTACATGTTTTTATGCCGACTCCGAACGGCATCTGCAAGGCAGATGAGTTTTCACTGAGAGCTTTTCATGGCAGAAATACAATCGGAGCGCTTGCCAGACACTGCCGGGGGGCGACCCCGCTTAGAAAAATTTTCTTCTAATTGAAAAATCTTATTTCTAAAATTTTGATGTTGCTTTGCCCGGGAGTTGAGCCCAGGGCATACGGTGTGATAGGCGGAGCACGCTACCCTCACACCACGGTGGCCGCCATATCGAGACCCTTCCGGGATCATTTCTGGATGGTTTTCGGGATCGGTCCGGGATTACGCCGGGGTAATTTCGGGACTTTTTCGGGACTATTTCGGGATCATTTTGGGACCCTTCCGGGATCATTTCTGTATAGTTTACGGGATCCGTCCGGGATCCCGTCGGGGTTATTTTGGAACATTTTCGGGATTACTCCGGAATCATTTCGGGACTATTTCGCGATCATTTGGGGACCCTTCCGGCATCATTTCTGGATGGTTTTCGGGATCCGTGCGGGATCTCGTCGGGGTCATATGAGGACTTTTTCGGGATCATTTGGGGGCTCTTCCGGCATCATTTCTGGATGGTTTTCGGGATCCGTCCGGGATATCGTCGGGGTCATTTGGGGACTTTTTCGGGATCATTTGGGGGCTCTTCCGGCATCATTTCTGGATGGTTTTCGGGATCCGTCCGGGATCTCGTCGGGGTCATTTGGGGACTTTTTCGGGATCATTTTGGGGCTCATCCGGCATCATTTCTGGATGGTTTTCGGGATCCGTCGGGGATCCCGTCGGGGTCATTTCGGGACTTTTCGCGACTAATACGGGATCATTTGGGAACCCTTCCGGCATCATTTCTGGATGGTTTTCGGGATCCGTCCGGGATCCCATTAGGGTAATTTCGGGACTATTAGGGGATCATTTGGGAACCTTTCCGGCATCATTTCTGGATAATTTTCGGGATCCGTCCGGGATGCCGACGAGGTCATTTCGGGACTATTTCGGGATCATTTGGGATACCTACCGGCATCATTTCTGGATGGTTTTTGGGATTCGTCCGGGATCCCGTCGTGGTCCTTTCGGGACTTTTTTTCGACTAATACGGGATCATTTGCGGACCCTTTCGGCATCATTTCTGGATAGTTGTCGGGATCCCGTCACAGTAATTTGGGACTATTAGGGGATCATTTGAGGACCTTTCCGGCATCATTTCTGTATTGTTTTCGGAATCCTTTAGGGATCCCGTCAGGGTCATTTTGGGACTTTTTCGGGGCTAATACGGGATCATTTGGGGATCCTCTAGGGGTCGTTTCGTGACTTTTTCTGTTTTATTTCGGGATCATTTGGGGACCCTTCCGGCATAATTTCTTGATGGTTTGCCGGATCCATCAGGGTCATTTCGGGACCATTTTGGGATCATTTGGGGACCCTTCCGAGATCATTTCTGGATCCGTCCGGGATGCCGTAGGAGCCATTTCGGGATTTTTTGTTACTTTTCCGGCATAGTTTTTGGACCCTTCCGGGATCATTTCTGGATCTGTGCGGGATCCCATCTGGGTCATTTCCGGACTATTTCGGGATCATTTTGGGATCCTTCCGGAATCATTTCTGTATGGTTTTCGCGATCCGTCGTTGATTCCCTCGGAGCCATTTCGGAACCTTTTCTGGAGTATGTCGGGGTCATTTGGGGACTTTTTCGGGATCATTTGGGGCTCTTCCGGCATCATTTCTGGATGGTTTTCGGGATCAGTGCGGGATCTCGTCGGGGTCATTTGGGGACTTTTTCGGGATCATTTGGGGGCTCTTCCGGCATCATTTCTGGATGGTTTTCGGGATCTGTCCGGGATATCGTCGGGGTCATTTGGGAACTTTTTCGGGATCATTTGGGGGCTCTTCCGGCATCATTTCTGGATGGTTTTCGGGATCCGTCCGGGATCCCATCAGGGTAATTTCGGGACTATTAGGGGATCATTTGTGGACCTTTCCGGCATCATTTCTGGATAATTTTCGGTATCCGTCCGGGATGCCGACGAGGTCATTTCGGGATTATTTCGGGATCATTTGGGATACCTACCGGCATCATTTCTGGATGGTTTTTGGGATTCGTTCGGGACCTTTTCTCGACTAATACGGGATCATTTGCGGACCCTTTCGGCATAATTTCTGGATAGTTGTCGGGATCCGTTCCGAAATGGAACTATTAGGGGATCATTTGAGGACCTTTCCGGCATCATTTCTGGATAGTTTTTGGAATCCTTTCGGGATCCCGTCAGGGTCATTTCGGGGATTTTTCGGGATCATTTAAGGATGGCTTTCAGGATTCGTCCGGAAACCCGTCAGGGTAATTTCTGGAGTTTTCCGAGACTATTTCGGGATCATTTTGGGACCTTCCCAAGATCATTTCTGGATGGATTTCGGGATTTGTCCGGGATGCCCTCAGGGTCATTTTGGGACTATTAGGTGAGCATTTGAGGACCGTTCCGGCATCACTTCTGAATGGTTTTCGGTATCCGTTCAGATTCCCGTCGGAATAATTGCGGGACTTTTTCGGGATCATTGGGGTCCCTTCCGACATCATTTCTGGATGGTTTTTGGGATTCGTCCGGCATCCCGTCGGGGTCATTTCGGGACTTTTTCTCGACTAATACGGGATCATTTGCGGGCCCTTTCGGTATCATTTCTGGATAGTTGTCGGGATCCGTTCGGGATCCCGTCAGGGTCTTTTGGGAACTATTGGGAGATCATTTGAGGACCTTTCCGGCATCATTTCTGGTTAGTTTTCGGGATCCTTTCCGGGTCCCATCAGGGTCATTTCGGGACTTTTTCGGCATCATTTAAGATTGGTTTTCAGGATTCGTCCGGGATCCGTCAGGGTAATTTCTGGACTTTTCCCAGACTATTTCGGGATAATTTTGGGACCCTCCCAAGATCATTTCTGGATGGATTTTGGGATCAGTCCGGGATGCCGTCAGGGTCATTTTGGTATTAGGTTATCATTTGAGGACCTTTCCGGCATCACTTCTGGATGGTTTTCGGTATCCGATCAGGATCCCCTCGGAATCATTGCGGGACTTTTTCGGGATCATTTGGGGTCCCTCCCAAGATCATTTCTGGATCTGTCCGGGATCCCGTCAGGGTCATTTAGGGGTGCGTTCGAGATCCCGTCAGGGTCATTTCGGGACTTCTTCGGGACTATATCGGGATCATTTCTGGATGGTTTATGGGATCCGTCCATGACCCCTTAAGGGTCATTTCGGGACTATTAGGTGATCATTTGAGGACCTTTCCGGCATCACTTCTGAATGATTTTCGGTATCCGTTCGGGATCCCGTCGGAATCAATGCGGGACTTTTACGGAATAATTTGGGATTCCTTCCGGCATCATTTCTGGATGGTTTTCGGGATTTGTCCGGGATCCCGTCGGGGTTATTTCGGGGCTAATACGGGATCATTTGGGGATCCTCTGGGGGTCGTTTCGTGACTTTTTCTGTATTATTTCGGGATCATTTTGGGACCCTTTCGGCATAATTTCTTGATGGTTTGCCGGATCCATCAGGGTCATTTCGGGACCATTTTGGGATCATTTGGGGACCCTTCCGAGATCATTTCTGGATCCGTCCGGGACGCCATTTCGGGATTTTTTGTTACTTTTCCGGGATAGTTTTTGCACCCTTCCGGGATCATTTCTGGATCTGTGCGGGATCCCATCTGGGTCAATTCCGGACTATTTCGGGATCATTTTGGAATCCTTCCGGAATCATTTCTGTATGGTTTTCGCGATCCATCGTGGATCCCGTCGGAGCCATTTCGGAACTTTTTCTGGAGTTAGTCGGGATAATTTAGGGACCCTTCCTGGATATTTTCTGGATGGTTTTTGAGATCCGCCCGGGAGCCCGTCAGGGTCATTTCGGAACCTTTTCGGGATCATTTTGGAACACCTTCAGGGATCATTTCTGTGTGGTTCTCTGGATACGTCTAGAATCGTGTCGCTCTCATTTCGGGGTTTTTTGGGACTATTCGGGGAACTTTTGGAGACCCTTTCGGGGCATTTCTGGATGGTTTTCGGGATCCGTCCGCGATAGCGTTGGGGTCATTTCGTAGCTTTTTCTGGATCATTTGGGATCCTATCAGGTTATCAGCTCATTTAGTTCTTTTTTTTACTCAATTACAAAAATAAAATGCATTAGACAGAAAACAAAATTATAAACAGATAATAAGCAGGCTAACGCGAATAGCCCATATATTTAAAATTTTCCTTGCGGACGGGGCCGCGGGTAAAGGCTAGTTGTATCTAAAATACAAAGCCGCAACAAAATCCTTAAGTCGCTTGCTGGCAGCACCTGGGAAAAAGATAAAGAAACGTTTCTTACCACGTACATAGCATTTGGCCGGCCGCTCATGAGCTACGTTTCACCAGTTTGGTCGCCTGGTCTTAAAAACACATACTGGAAAAGGCTGCAGGCCTGTCAGAAAGCTGCTATCAGAACTGCACCGGATGTCTCCTGATCCCCGAACACCATATACATAGTGAGGCCAAAGAGCACAACGAAATGCTGAACAGGCAGTTTTTGCTAAATTTTCATAACCCAGGACATCCCAGCAAACAACTGCTTGATCTAGCCACGCCCCAACGGGGGTTAAGGGAACATATCCATAAGTACTATGACGAGATCCGGCACCTGCCAACACAGCCGTGTGATCCAGACAAGCATAAGCAGGCCCTAAGCCAAATCCACACAGAATCGGTAAAAGCTTTTGCCAGGGACCTGTAATTAATATGCAATATCCCTGGTCGTGCCCATTGAATGGGGGAAGCACTGTTAACACAACAACAACAACCACACGGTAATGGGCATGGTTAAGCTCTTTTGCATAGAAAAGTACTTATTCGCTAGGAATCAAAAAATCGCCAGCCCCAGAAAGTCTTCTAACAAAAAATATTTCATGGAAAAATGTGTAGCTGGGTATATTATGTTCTTCTTAACCATACTTAGCCTTTCTCATTTGCATTATAACGAATTCTGTGGATTCCTGATTATTTTACACCTTCTACCAACGATCGAATCGCTGAACTGTCGAATAAATAACTCCAATATTCAGTAATGCAAAATGGTCTTTATTAGACTACTTTGGGAGTACTTCACAATAACACTTATACTTCACAACTAATAGCGTGTTTAAATTAAACTGATGACTGATTCCCCAGCTTGCGCTGCTTTCATACTCTCGGTTTTCTCGTTCACCCGTTTCTCCTAAGGTCTAGTCATTTCGCGAAAATCTTTTCGAGAACAATTGTATCTCATGCTTTGTTACCAGCTATTTACATGTATATTTGTAGTTTATGCTTTTCTTATAGCCATATGCGTGTATATGTGTGAGTAACTACTTCGGCAGTTGACTGCATGTGTGTGTGTGAGATATCACTTCGTTGTGTTCTGATTATTTACTAACAGCATAGTGATTATATTCGCCACAGTATTAATAAAAATATCTCTTTTTTTTTTTTAGAAACCGAAAAATTCTAGCCCCATTGGTAGTTTTTTGTGTAATCTCTTCAGCACTCCACCAAAGTATACTCATTGGTCTTTAGCCAATCAAAGTAGTAGTTGTTATAGTGGTAATGGCATTGATGCCGAACAAAATGCTTCTTCTGTTGCTTCTGCTGCTGCTGCTGTTTTTCCTTGTAATCTATTTCAAAATACTGGGTATTCTATTAATAGTGCAAGTGGAGGTGGTGTTTTTGATTCTTTTATGCCTGTATATGGAAAAAAGTTTCGTCCACGAAATTCTCAAACTCTCTTCGAAGACGGCATAAGCACGCTTGATTATAAAACGCCTGCCAGTAATGAATCCACAAAGTCAGTAACGAAAGAAAACGAAGGTGCAAAATGTAGCCGAGTTTGTAAAACATTACCAAAGTATCAGCAAAGTTTGACAGATTTTTTACAAACTTCCCAAATGTCTCGAAATAATACAGATTTGGAAAAGGAGAATGCTCACTTTTTGGTATCCGAAGCGATAATATCAGCAATAGAGCATATTAAATGGGACAAGAGCACTGATCCAGAAACAAAATTGCGGAGGAGAAAAAGTAATTTTATTGCAATTAAACGGTTATTAAATGTCTTATTTAGCTGACTTTTAACATGTCTTCCAACAGCCAAAGTAACAACTGCGACAGATTGCTTAGCCACTAATGATTTACGATACAATAAGAGTAGGCCAAAACTAGAAATAGAGGTATGTAACTTTTTAACGAACGAACAATGCTATCAAGAAAAAAAAAAATTCCATAAAATTTATAGCGATCTCGCGATGAATCCAGTGAACATATTCCTTATGCGGAAGTGGATGAAAGTATTTTGGATTCGCTTTCCGCTGAAGTAGTTGGTCTCTCCCTTATTTCGAAATTTGACGATAAACATTTGCCAAAGGTATCAGATTTAAAATGGCTCGTTTCAGAGGAGGATACACCACAACAACTCTTACCAATTCCTGATTATAGGTCTACATCTAATCCAGACGAAAATGTTATACGGCCGTTAACAAGGGGCACTCGTTACTGGGCGCCACCACGGCAACAAATAATTTTCACGAATCATCCCACAGCCAGGTAATACAATTGGTAAATAATCAAGTACTATAACATGTTCACTGCATTATTTTGGTCAACAATTGTCGATAGGGCCATCAAAAACATCGGCTTTTCTTGTGCACAGGTTATTATAGCTTCAATCCAATGGATTGGCTCTGTGGTCGTTTTCGTATAGTTCTGTAGCGAAATTCAACTAAAATGTTTACCAACATTTTACAGCGGTAAGCTGGCTTAACAATAATATCAACATGATATTTCATAATATGTTTTTAAGAATTAAGGAGCTTAACACCTATAAATGATAATTGTTATTCATTCTACTGCAGTGAAGAGGAGTGGTACAATACCAATAACAACAAGTAAGGAAGGCTAAGTTCGGGTGTAACCGAACATTAGATACTCAGGTGAGAGCTTTGGAGACAAAATAAGAGAAAATCACATGTAGGAAAATGAACCTAGGGTAACCCTGGAATGTGTTTGTATGACATTGGTATCAAATGGAATATCATAAAGGTGGACCAGGGGTGACTCTATAATGAGTTTGTACGATATGGGTATCAAGTGAAAGGTGTTAATGAGTATTTTAAAAGGGAGTGGGCCTCAGTTCTTTATGTGAACCCCTTTTCGAGATATCGCCATAAAGGTGGACCAGGGGGGACTCTATAATGTGTTTGTACGATATGGGTATCAAATGAAAGGTGTTAATGAGTATTTTAAAAGGGAGTGAACCTTAGTTGTATATGTGAAGGCGTTTTCGAGATATCGGACCAGGGTGACCCAGAACATCATCTGTCGGGTATCGCTAATTTATTTATATATGTAATACCATTCCTGTCATGATTCCAAGGGCTTTGGATTTCGCCCTGCAGAACTTTTTCATTTTCTTCTACTTAATATGGTAGATGTCACACCCATTTTACAAAGTTTTTTCTAAAGTTATATATTGCGTCAAAAAACCAATCCAATCACCATGTTTCATCCCTTTTTTCGTATTTGGTATAGAATTTTGGCATTTTTTTCATTTATCGAAATTTTCGATATCGAAAAAGTGGGCGTGGTCATAGTCGGATTTCGTAAAGATATATCGATTTTTGGTCAATTTATAGTGTTAACGGCCGAGCGGAAGGACAGGCGGTCGACTGTGTATAAAAACTGGGCGTGGCTTCAACCGATTTCGCCCATTTTCACAGAAAACAGTTATCGTCATAGAAGCTATGCCATTACCTTTTTGTTCGACTTATGGCATTAAAAGTATTCTAGACAAATTAAATGAAAAAGGGCGGAGCCACGCCCATTTTGAAATTTTCTTTTATTTTTGTATTTTGTTGCACCATATCATTACTGGAGTTGAATGTTGACATAATTTACTTATGTAGGGATATTCAATTTTTTGTTTAAATTTGACTTAAAAATATATTTTTTTTAAAAGGGCGGTGCCACGCCCATTGTCCAAGATTTTACTAATTTTCTATTCTGCGTCATAAAGTCAATCCACCTACCAAGTTTCATCGCTTTATCCGTCCTTGGTAATGAATTATTGCAGTTTTTCGGTTTTTCGAAATTTTCGATATCGAAAAAGTGGGCGTGGTTATAGTCCGATTTCGTTCATTTTAAATGGCGATCTGTGATGAGTGCCCAGGAAGGTACATACCAAATTTCATCAAGATACCTCATAATTCACTCAAGTTATCGTGTTTATGGACGGACGGACGGACGGACAGATGGACAAGGCTAAATGAATTTTATTTTTCGCCCAGATCATTTTGATATATAGAAGTCTATATCTATCTCGATTAGTTATGCCGTTACATGGTACCGTTATGCGAACAAAATTAGTATACTCTGTGAGCTCTGCTCAGCTGAGTATAAAAAGCACGCCTAGTAGAAATTATGATGAGACAGAATGTCTCAAATTGTGCGAGAGCGTAAAAATGGAGTAAATCTGAAATAAGCCAAGAAAGCAAATACAACACAATAGCCCAATGGTTAGGCGATTGTGATTTCAGCAGTTCGATCGCGGTTCGATTCCCGGTGAAAACTGTGGAAATAAATAAAAACATTACGAAATTGCCTGACGATGATGACGTGGCGGTTTTCGAAATGGTGCCATCGCAATATGCCAGTAAATATTTCCTTCTTTTCAGTTTTTCCCAATAAAACCAAAAATGAATAATTGAATAACAATTATAATTTATCGGTGTTAAGCTCATTAATTCATAAAAATCTTAAGTAAAATTGAACACACCATTAAGTTTACAAACATATTTCCTAATATGGTTACAAGAGAAAGGAAGTTGAAGGGGAAAAACTCGTTTATCAGTCAAAGCTATATGAAAACGACTTCAGAGCTCAAAAGCGCATGATGTTCACAAGACATCGTTCTACTGGGCTGCTAAGATCTGGCTGAAGAAGTGCTCTACTCTCTGTTGAGCTGATAGGCATAATAAGTTTGACACCAACCTCATACATCAACGGCTTGCTGTACTTCAAAAGGCTTCGAAGGCTATTATTGAAAAGTAGGAAAACACTGAACCTAGGTGGCTACTTTGTGGAACACCAGAAGTAACATCAGCAAAATGAGACCAACAATTTTCAAATATAACGGTATGCTTTCTCCATACAAACAAGACTAAATCGACGAAAGTTTGTACAAGAGTATGCCTTACTGAAACCTGTGTATATAACATCATTTCACTGATGCCTTAAAGCTGTGGGGTATACAAGGGTTGTTAGCTCAAGCAAATTAGTTACAGTTGATTTACCCTTAAAAAAACTGCGTTGTGCTAAGTCAATCGCCGATGATGCAACACGTAGTTTGGCAATCCTCCTATAATTTCTGCTATCATTTTTAAAGAGAGGAATTAAAGAGGGCTCCTTCCACTGCTTGGGAAACATCCCTTGCATCAGAGAGTCGTTTAACATAGAAGCCAGAGGTCTATTAAAGTATTGAGCACATGTTTTAAGCACAATTGATGGCTCGCCAGAACAGGAAACCTTTAGTTTTTCTAGACGCCATAAAACATGTTGCATAATCCGAAGGCACCGAATCACATGTATTAGAGTAGTTGGATTGGAAGAAATCGGCAAACATATTGTAACGAATTTACTGCAATTCCCCTTATTTGCAACCTTCTGCTAACGTTCGAATCAATAAGCTGTTGAATAAATAACTCCACTATTCAATAATGCAAAATGGCCTTTATTAAAGTACTTCAGAATAACACTACTATTGCTCGCCAGATAGCGTCTTAAATCAAACTAACTTTCGTGCCTCAACTGTTGCTGCTTTTATAGTATTTGGTTTCCTCGTTGACATATTTCTAGGTGGTTCTATTCTAGAATTTACTAGTTATTTATCAGCTATAACTACAGAAGCACGCCTACAGCCTCTCATATGCGCGTGTGTTTGTGAGTGATACTTGCACAAATTATTGCATACTTTTGGGAGTATCTCAGATATATACATGTTTGTGCGTTTTCTCTCCGCTGCGTATACGTACATATGTGTAGACATAATGATTGATTCGTTTATGCAAATACAAGTGACTGCTTGTTTTATTGTTGTTGTGGCTTTATTTGCATAGTATCAAATAAGTGATGTGAGTATCACTTAGTGTCACTAATATTCGTCACACTGCCCTCCACCTAAGTCTGATCGTCCCGATCAGACAATTTTCCTGATCTAAACGCCGCCAGCCTTTCCAGATGAACCACTTTCATTTTGGTTCGTGGTTTACCAATGGTTTGTATGTGGTAAACTACATCGTTTATCCGTTTTATAACTTTGTATGGGCCTTCCCAGTTACACTGCAATTTCGGCGACAAACCTTTTTTCCGTTGTGGGTTGTATAGCAGCACCAAATCTCCTTCCTGAAAACCTTCCGAATTAATTGCTTTATCGTATCTGTCTTTCATCTTTTCACTCATAATCTTTGTTCGTTGCCTTATCAGATCGTGTATTTCTCTCAGCTCTTCTTCCAAAACACCAGTGGATTTCTTGACATTTCTTTCCGCATCGGCATCTATCCCAAACTTCAAATCAGCTGGCAGTAGAAGGTCATTGCCCGTTGTCTCATGCACTGCTGATCGGTAAGCCATCAAGAATAATGGTATGCGGGTATCCCACTCTTTATGGAACTTGTCCACTACTTTTCTTAAGTGCTGCTCCAATGTTCTATTGAATCGTTCCACCATACCATCGGACTGAGGATGCAAAGCAGTTGTCCGTGTTTTTCGAATGCCCAATGATTTACACATTTCCTGGAACACAGCTGATTCGAAATTCCTGCCTTGGTCAGAATGCAACTCAATTGGTACACCATACCTTGCAACCCAATTGTTTATAAACACTTCTGCTACTGTTTCCGCTTCTTGATTTGGGATTGGGTATACCTCTGGCTATTTGCTGAAATAATCCAAGTTAAAGGACTATAGTCCTTGTTTTGTAAAAAAATTAATTTGTTGGGCCAACTCGCCCAACCAACAACACTAAACAACACAAGTTCAAATAGTCTTTTACAAGTATATTTTAATTCAATTAATTCGCAATTACAATTAAGATTAATTTACTGTTAACACTAAACCGTCCCGAACTCGACTGCCGGGTCTGCCGCAACTGCTCCCATATATAGCCAATCAACAAGCCGCGACGCGCCTCTTGCGTAACTTGATGACAGCCCGCTGTGTGAGAATGTTGAAGTCGGTTTCTTCCCATAGGTGCTGTATGTGTTCATTTCACAATCATGTGTAATAGCATTTAGCTGACTGTGCGTCTGGAGTAGTTCCGTAGCATGAGTGTTAATTGCCGTCACTAACCATGGCCTTTAATTAAGGTATTAGGTTGCCATGCGCGGCGGTATGTAGTGAGAACCATAATTTGCAGGTGTTAGTTGCCGTCACTAACCATGCCCTTGAATTAAGGTGTTAGGTTGCCATGCGCAGCCGTATGTTGTGAGAAATATAATTTGCTGACTCGGCGCGCGTGTACTGGCCATACGTGGGAATGTTGCGATAAGGGCAACTGGCGCGTGTTAACTCTTCCCCCTTTAAAGATCTGCGTCCCGCAGATTAGGATTTGAACAAGTGTCCTCTTTATGTTGTCTTCTAATGGATAGTCGCAATTCTGGGAATTTTGGACCCGTTGTTAATTTCCTCCAAATTATCCAAATCATGAGTAGGAGCAGAAGTAGCCCCAAAGTTTCCGACGCCGTGAACCAATTTGTTTTGTCCCTCAGGTACCTCAAGAGCTTAACATTGCCGATTGTCATCTCGTGTACAAGATTGAGGTTAACTGCAAGGCTTTTATTTGCAATAGTAGATAGCACAGGGGGGAGTATTTGAACTCCTGAACTACTCATACTCCAGTAGGTTCTGTCACCAATGCGGATCGTTTCATCGTCCAGTTGAAGGATGTAAGAGCCGCTCAAGTGATTGGGAGCATCACCTGACCACACGGTGTTATTGAAATTGTCTAAGAGAATCGTGTCTTCCTTGATCACCTCGATCGTCGAGTCATTGCAATTGATGTACCGACAACTAGTTTTACCACCTATGAGCAGACGTGGCAGACAGTCGTCCTCTCGAAGTAAGTCCAGCGCTTTTTGCTTGCATACCATTGCGCTTGTAAGGTGGGTGCAGCTATCCTTGATACCATACGTTTGCTCTTTGTTGATTAAGACTGTGCTGTACTTCAGGTCTATGCGATGTCCGTCTTTTACTGCTCTTTTATTGCTCTGGTGATCAGATGGTTAAATCTCGTTTGGGCCACCTTTGGCATGGACACAACGTAAAGTAGCATCGTGCCGTTGGTGTAGATTGAAGGTTCGCTGAATTCTATTGCTTCGATCACATTGCTGTATGGAAGGACATCTACTTCGCTTATAAGTCCATTGATCTCTTCTTTGTCTAGTAGGTTGCTGTTGACAATACCTGCCTTAGCCATCTGGCAGCCCTGCACCAGTTCGTTCATATCGTCCTTCAGGATCATGACTTTCTGAAGGATTTCTTGTGAAAGTTTTATGAGATGATTCTGGCCAATGATGTCATTTGTGTTGGTTACGATGCCGTTGACAACCTGCAATAACTGAGTTTTCTTAAATATTTCAGAGTTTACCTTGTATTGTTGGTTATTATTAGATACTAGCGTGTCTTGGGCTCGTAGGAGCTCATCCCAATCGGAAGCGTCGGGGGAACCGGCTATCCATTTCCAAGCCGATCCTATACAGTTGATTGATCGCTTGATTCTCTTGTTCTTTGGGCCTTTTAACTCCTCGAGCTGCGTTTGGATTTTACTCAAGTGGAAAGAAATGACGTCTGTGAGGTCGTTCGTTTCATCCAGTTTCTTGACTTCAATTTCCAGGCAGTTTGCTATTTCCTCATAACGGGCTAGGTTGATTACATGAATTAATTTGAAGTAGCCATTGATTATCCAGCCGTAACCATCACGTACGGTTACCACGGGCGAGTCGAGATCGAATACCACATATGCTTGTGCGGATGCACAGAGGCAGATTCTAGGAGTCGGAGTACACATAATTCTAATAACTAGTGAAATACATAGTCAACTATTGCTATTAAAAAATTTATATTTCAAAGTTTAGGTACTAGTTTAAGTTAATTTCAAATTTCATTTTAATTTAGGTAGATTTTAGATTTCAAATTGTAATTAACATTTCAAGTATAAAGTAGACTATTTTTAAATCCTACTGCTATACCTAATGAGTGGAGTTCGGGTCGGCAAGGGTTTGACAGGATTTTACGAGGACCCAGGAGTGATGTTAAAAGTGGAATTTTTCTGACAGTTAGTTTTCAGTAATTAATTTAGTAAGTTAGTTGTTAGTTTTTGTTAGATTTATATTTTTTCTTTTTTTGTTATTTTTTGTAAGTTAGTTAGTTAGCTTTAGTTTTTTGTTAGTATTAGTATTTTTCGAGGAATGTTTCCCCTTTTTTTTCTTTTTGTGGCTTTAAACGCCTTTTCTTTGTTTTTCTTTTTTTTGTTTTCTTTTGTGGCTTTTAGCGCCTTTTCTTTGTGAGATCATGTTTCTCTCTCAAATAATTCTTTAACTTTTGTTCCTTTAGTTTTCTTTTTTTTTGTTTTGTATTGGAATGCAGGCATAAACTCAGATGACATGACGAAGGCTCGTGAGTATCCCCTTTGAAAGTGAACAACATAAGTTTTTTTAAGTGAAAATTTTCCCGCCCATCGAACGAGTGATTTCTCATGTCAATTAAAGCCAATAGTCTCATGGAGGAATTGAACCACTTCGATTGATATCGCTCGGACCACCGAGTTAACTGAAATTGAACCAATACGACAGATCGAATACAAAAGTGAATTTGTACCCGGACCACCGGGGCTTAGGATCTATGCATGAGTTTTCTACCTCTTGACCAACATTATTAATTCTTCGGCCTTGCTGAGATTTTGAGTGCCTGAATTTCGACCAGAGGAGCCAACATTTCTCGAACCAGCTATGGGGGATCGTGTGTATCCGTTTTGGAGGTCGCATTGCCATTTGTCATGTTCGATGGCGCCACCTCCTACTAAGGCACGATTTGTCCTACTTAAAAGCCCGCTCTTGTTTTGAAGTTCCCTCTTAGTGCCGAATCTCGCCTCTTATGTTTTTTGTAAGTTTTTAATGTGTCCTTGGACATTTTGTCTGTTTATAGACATTTTTGTTTTCGTTGGATATTTTTAATATCCGATTTGTAGTATTTTTTCCCACTTTGCGTGGTTATAGTGGAATTTCTATTTTCCGCCACAGCTTCGTTCTTATAAAGTGGCTTTTGCTTGCTTTTTATTTGTTTATTAGCTATGAATAATTCATCGCCACTGTCAAAATTGCGGGGGGGGGGGGGGGGGCGGGCGAACGAGTTTTATTATTTCTTAAGTTCCTACTTTCCTGTTCGTGTAGGAGAAGAGCCTTTATGTCCTCGTTAGTGCGCTCCCTGAAGTTTGCTAAATCCTGGTAATTTATCCTAGCTGTCCTATTCAGAAAAACATCAGACGGTTTGCGCTTTATTACGGAATGTATCGTGTTATTATACTGTTACGAATATTAGCAAAACTAAGGAGTGCTGCCATCTCCAGGCCGATGCTAAGCAGTGACGTGAATTCACATCAATAATTCAATCATTATGTATCTACATAAACGAATCAATAATTGCGTCTACACATATGTACACATTCCGACGAGCAACATTTACATACAAGGCAGCGAGAGATGAGATGTCACACACAGATGAATTTACTTATACGCTTATGTGTGTGCGGGAGACTGTAAACTACAAACTCACATATGTACAGCTGAGAAGCGCTAAAAAGTAGACAATTGTAAACAAGTAGAAACTATATGAGAACTATACACACACGAATATAGTTGGTAAGTTCTGGAAATAGAAGAGCCTAGATGTATGCAGCGTAAACTATAAAAGCGGCACAAGCGAGTAAGAAGAATTCAGTTTGATTTGAGTTGTCAAGCAGTTTGATTAAGACGATATCTAGCGAGCAATAGCAGTGTTATTTTGAATAGTAGAGTTTCAATCATCAGTGTGTTTCATCAATCAGTGTGGTTATTAAGCAAACTATTCGTTGCACAGTTTGTTATTGTGAAGTACTTTAATAAAGGCCATTTTGCATTATTACAAATTGGAGTTATTTATTCAACAGTTTAGTGATTCGAACTCAGCAGAGGATTGCAAATAAGAGGATTTGCATGTAAATTCGTTACAATTGGTGTCAGAAGAGGAATTGTTGAATAAATTCCGAAGATTGGGAATACAACTTGGACATGGCAAAGTTCAGTGAATTAAAGATCCAGCAACTAAAGAAGGAGTTAGAGAGCCGTGGATTGAATACAAGCGGCGTTAAACTTGAACTTCAGGCACGGCTACGAGAGGCAATGGAAGCAGAAGGAATTGATGTGGAAGAGTATGTCTTTCATCTTGATGGCGAGGAGACAACAAAAATTGAAGAGAAAAACGAAACATCGCAAAGGGTTACCAGCACAGACTTGAACGTGATATTGGCTGCAATATCTGCACAAACGTCGACAGTAACATCGAAAATTGAAGCACAAGATACACGTATTTCAGAAATGTCGACACAAATTTCTTCACAATTGGAATCACAGGAGGCACGCATTTCAGAAATGTCGACACAGATAACATCCAAGATGGAAACTCAACTGGAAGAACAGAAGACATATATGTCATCACAATTGGAAGAACAGAAAACACACATGGCGTCACAAATTGCAGAACAATTAAAAGAACAAGAGGCACGCATAACATTACAGCTCGAAGCACAAGAAGAACGTATCTCAACAAAGCTGGAGGCACAGGAAACAAAATTCTCATCGCAGCTGGAGGCTGTTAGTGAACGACAAAATAAAGTTGAGGCCGAGATGCATGCTTTGAAAGATCGGATTCAGGAGTTACAATTGAACCGTCCAATCACTTCAACGTCTACTCTGAAGGTAAAATCCCCAACGTTTGATGGTTCTGTTCCATTCCAGGTATTTAAGCTCCAATTTGAGAAGACGTCGACAGCGAACAACTGGAATGATGAAGATAAAGTTGCAGCTCTGTTCGTGGCATTGAAAGGGCCAGCAGCCGAAATCCTACAGACGATTCCCGAAGGAGAGCGGAACAACTATGAAGCGTTGATGGCCGCTGTCGAGAGACGTTACGGAAGCGAGCATAGGAAACAGATATTCCAAATTGAGTTGCAAAACCGCTACCAAAAAGCAAATGAGACATTGCAGGAGTTTGCTTCAGATGTTGAAAGGTTGGCTCATCTCGCAAATGCGGACGCACCCGTGGAATACACCGAGAGGGTAAAGATTCAGAGCTTTATAAATGGCATACGAGATGTGGAAACGAAGCGGGCTACATATGCGAATCCAAAACTAACATTTGCTGAAACGGTATCGCATGCTCTGATTCAGGAAACAGCGTCGCTTCTGTGTAAGCCAGTTTTCAAAGCACGCCGTGTGGAAGTAGAAAGGCCAGATTGGGTAGACACAATTTTGGAAGCACTGAAGGGATCTCAACAGAAGAATGCCGGAGTTATTAAATGTTTGAAGTGCGGCAACCCAGGTCACATTGCACGTCATTGCGATCTTGGTCCTAATAGTTCCAACAATGTGGGTGGCCGTAAACGCAAAGCTGGCGGAAATGAGCAAGAGCGTGTCGAATGTAAAGAACGAAAACTTGCCCCAGCTATTGAATGTCCTGTGATATCTGTGTCGCAAATTGGAAGGAAATCAAGCAGTCTTACCGTCAGAGGGAATGTGGATGGCAAGGAGCGTGTACTGACTGTAGATACGGGCGCATCTCATTCCTTGATTCGATCTGATTTGGTCTACAAGAGAGTAAAGTCATTACCTGGAGCGAGGTTGCGTACGGTCACAGGCGAATATAACCAAGTCCAGGGAGAAGTAATATGTGAAGTCCTAATTGGGAAGGTCATGGTTCTACACAAATTCGTTGTGGCGGAGATCGTTGATGAAGTCATATTGGGAGTGGACTTCTTAGTTGACCATGACATCAAGATCGATATGCAGAAAAGGGTGATGCATTATAAGAACCAGGATGTGCCAATTAACTTCAGTTTGGAAAAAGGTTTCAGCAGTAATCGAGTACTGGTGGAGAAAAGTCGACAAAGGCCACGAATGTCAAAGGTAAAGGTTGATGAAACGAATGGGCCAAACAAAGCGAAATCAAAAGTACCTGCGAGAAAAACACCGGCATTGACAAACCCAAATGGACGCACTAAAACGACTGCAAGAATTTTGCAGGAAGCATGCAAGGGTGGTTTCAAGCCATCGCGCACTTCTCTTGGGAAACGGCGGAACGATACTGTCAAGCCAATCCGTCAAGCGCAAGCTCTGCGAAGTAGTCCATTGGTCAAACAACAGAGTGCGAGGGAACGACTAATGATAATGAGTAGTAAGATCAAACGCAGGGACAATGAGAACAATAATTCGGAAGGGTTCTTGGAGGGAGATTTGGTACACTTAAACAACCCTCACCGGCGGAAAGGTGTTCCAGCCAAATTTCGGTGCAGTTGGAAAGGCCCGTACAAAGTTGTGAAGAAGATCAGTGATACCATCTACCGCATACAAACCACTGGGAAACTACGAATTAGAAGAGTGGTACATTTGGAGATGCTAGCGGCAGTTAGATCGGGAGATTTGTCTGATCGGGACGATCAGACTTAGGTGGAGGGCAGTGTTACGAATATTAGCAAAACTAAGGAGTGCTGCCATCTCCAGGCCGATGCTAAGCAGTGACGTGAATTCACATCAATAATTCAATCATTATGTATCTACATAAACGAATCAATAATTGCGTCTACACATATGTACACATTCCGACGTGCAACATTTACATACAAGGCAGCGAGAGATGAGATGTCACACACAGATGAATTTACTTATACGCTTATGTGTGTGCGGGAGACTGTAAACTACAAACTCACATATGTACAGCTGAGAAGCGCTAAAAAGTAGACAATTGTAAACAAGTAGAAACTATATGAGAACTATACACACACGAATATAGTTGGTAAGTTCTGGAAATAGAAGAGCCTAGATGTATGCAGCGTAAACTATAAAAGCGGCACAAGCGAGTAAGAAGAATTCAGTTTGATTTGAGTTGTCAAGCAGTTTGATTAAGACGATATCTAGCGAGCAATAGCAGTGTTATTTTGAATAGTAGAGTTTCATTGAACTATCAATCAGTGTGGTTATTAAGCAAGCTATTCGTTGCACAGTTTGTTATTGTGAAGTACTTTAATAAAGGCCATTTTGCATTATTACAAATTGGAGTTATTTATTCAACAGTTTATGATTCGAACTCAGCAGAGGATTGCAAATAAGAGGATTTGCATGTAAATTCGTTACAATACCTATCCACAGTTATTGCGACGCGTTCTTCAGGTGTTAATCTAGGAAATTCAACGGAAAGGCAGCGGTATATTTCGACTGTAGACGAAGTAGAGTGTAGCCTCTCTACCTGACCATTGGCCTCGCTTCGCTGCGTTGGTGTTTGGTATATTACTACCCCTAAGGACCTGATATAATTTAATACAAGTGGTGACAAGAATCCGCGTTCGTTGTCCATGACCAAGGCTCGTGGCACTGTAAAATAATGCAGCGCGATCGTTAGGTTCATTCGCAAATGAGGAGATGACTTATTTTTGATTGGGAAGAGCTTAGCAAATTTGGTAAATTTGTCGATACAACTCAAATATTTTTGTCGTTCAATTTCGAAAATGTCGATGTGCAAGATTTCGCACGGATAACTAGGAATGGGAGTTGGTTGCTCATATGGTCTAGAAGGGTGCCTATCGTATTTGTTAAATTTACATGTTTCGCATTGGCTAATGTATTCCCTAATCTGTTTGGACATAAAATTTTTCGAGTACCTGTTCCCTATTCTCACGAGCATATCGATGCGCGCGCTTGTGCTCCTTCTCGATAATGTCAAATACCCTATCGGCTATTGTCACATTTTCTACCACGCACTGTGTGATCCTAATTTTATATCTGCTGAAATTGTTAACGCATACAGCCTGCAGACTATGGAGGTCAGTTTCCGGAATTTTAATGCCATTTATAACATTTGGGTTGAGGTAATTTTTGAGGACTGGTGACAAAGCTTCGACGCTTAATACAGGCATTGTGACAAAGTACCTCTTGTACCCCCTATGAGCCTCTTCTGTACACTCGCAACTCGCCCCCCGCCTAAAAATTATTTGATTTCTAAACACATTTATGGGTGCCTCTACGTGAGGTATGAGGTCAGAGCTGTCCTGCTCTGCGGAGTGCATGGTACCCTCTGAAGCAGTGTCAGTTTCAGACACCGCGTCAGCTATAGTACTCGATGGTTGTACAGCTATGGAGTCAGTGAGTACGTTCACTTCCGTCTTGAGACGGGAGAGTGCATCAGCGACTACCTTTGTCTTACCTGGCTTTTAGATTAACTCGCAGTTATATTCCTCTATACGAGCTTTCCATCGCTTGAGCTTTGCATTGTAATTGCGATTACTCAAGGAGAATGTCAGAGGTTGTTGATCAGTGTAAACCCTAATTTTCTTTGCGCCATAAAGGTAGGAATGCAAATTATCTAGTGTCCAAACAATAGCTAGAAGCTCTTTTTCATTCGTAGCGTAGTTTTCTTCGGCTTTGTTTAGGGACCGTGATATGTAAGCTATCGGTTTATCGTCGCCTATTGATCCTTGTGATAGTACAGCGCCAATGGCGTAGTTTGATGCGTCCGTTGTCAAATTAAATGCTTTGGAAAAATCTGGAAATGCTAATACGTCCGCTGACATCAGTAGTTGTTTCAGCTCGCAGAAGGCCTGTAAGGCATCCTTGTTAAGCATAATCGCTACATTTTTGGACGCGTTCGCTTTTACCTGTGCATTTCCTCCCGAGTGAGGTTTGTGAGTGGCTTTGCGACCTTGGCGTAATGAATTTCCTATAGTATGAGGTCATACCAAGGAAACTTTTTAAATCCTTCAAATTTTCCGGGGTGAAATCGTTTTAATAGCTTCTACCTTTTTTGGGTCAGCGCGTACTCCATCGGGAGTAATAACATAGCCTAGAAATTCGACTTTTTTTTCAAAGAAGCATGTCTTTTCCAAATTAACCTTAAGGTTCGCCTCCCAAAGCGTTGCAAAAACCTTCTCAACATTAACGAGGTGTTCCTCTGCATCCTTGCCAAATACGATGATGTCGTCGATATAGACGTAACAAATTTTCCCGATGTACTGCTTGAGGACATCGTCTATCATCCTTTGGAAAATCGCAGGCGCATTTTTCAACCCGAATGGCAACCGAAGAAATTCATATTTGCCATTCATTGTGGAGAAGGCTGTCTTTGGGATGTCCGATTCCTTCATGGGAATTTGGTGAAATCCGGAAGTCAAATCAATTGCAGTATAGAAGTTGGCTTGGCCAAGGCTGCAAAGAGTAGCGTTTATATCGGGAATTGGGTAAGTATCGGCGATAGTTACAGCGTTCAACCGTTTATAGACTATAACCATACGATACTGTTTGTCCCCATTCGCCTTAGGCTTTTTAGGGACTGCCCAAATTGGAGAATTGTATGGGCTTTCGACGGCCGGATGACACCTTCGTCTAGGAGCTCATATACCTGTTTTTCGACTTCATCTCTCATACATGCTGGGTAGGGGTAGGATTTACTATACACCGGTTCGTCAGTTGATGTTTTTATTTCTGCACGGACATTCGTGTTTGCAAGCTCATAACCGTTAAGTGGTTTGAAAAGACCAGAGTATTTTTCTAATAGTGAATTGACCTTTCCATGGATATCAAGAGGTAGGTCCTTTCCTAATGTGAAGTTTGCATCGAGAGATCTTCTGTCTTTCAAGGGGATTTTGTAATTGTCTATACTAAGGAGGTTATTCTTCCTATATATTATCGCACCTAATTTCCTCAGGGTATCGTCCCCAATGATTCCGCAGAATTCACTAAGAGTCGGTAAAACGAAGAAATCAAATTCGGTGGAGTTACCCACACTTTCGAATAATTTTAGTTTTACTTTATCCTTTATTGGCACGCTACCCCCACTGAATAATTTCTTTACAGGAGTTGTTTTCGTTGCAATATTATTTTTTATGAAATTCTTATTTGCGCCGGTATCCACGAGGAAATCCAGCACACGACCGTCAGGCAAGGTATATTCTAAGTATGGTACGCTAGATGACCGGAAGACAGAAAATCCTCCGAGTTGTTTTCACTTGGCGATTCCTTCAGGTCCACATCTCTCTCTTCGCTCTCCTCGGGTGTAGTATGGAAAACACCCTTTGCTGCTTCCGTGGTAGATTTTCTGAACTTGCGCTTCTTTTAAACGGATTTGGGCGATTCATGTAATTAACGTTGCGTGTCTGTACCGAGGGGTCTACGTCCATTTTCTCTACAGGCGAATGTAGTGGGGTGCTGGCATTTCCAAATCGACCTGACGGGCGGTCACTCCTTACATATGAGTGCTTTTCCTGGTTGCGCCAAGTAGGTTTAGGGGGTAACTGGGGAGGCTTGATCCTATTCCTAAATGAGGAGGTACCTGGAAAATTGTTAACAGGGACAGCCACACGGTTATTGGAATTGTTCGTATGAACGGAAAAATTGCGGAAATCCACATTTTGGATTTCCAAACAAGCTGAATATGCCTCTGGCAATGTTTTAGAAGCATTCGCGACATTTCGCCGTTAACCCCACGTATAAAACCGTCCAGGGCACGATTTCGGTAGGTTTCTTCCAGAACTTTAACGGCATCTTCCGTGTAGGATTCGGCTTTTATTTTATTAATAATGAGGGAGAATTGATGATTCACCCTGGCGTAGAATTCATCAATTCTCATTCCCTTTTGCTGTAGCTGGTGCAGTTGGTGTTCGAGTGTACCAACATCCCTCTTATCTGCGTAGTGCAGGGAGAGGCATTCCTTAATTTTTCCCCAATTGCTATCGAATATATTGTAGGAAATAAGTGCAGAATCAGCTGCTCCCCGCACCTTCTGTCTAATATGTTGGAGAATCGCTCGGTAAAGGGGCTTTCCCTTCGTTACCGCAAAGTCTGAACCACTGGAGTAGTGGCCGCTGTAGAGGAAGACCTAGCTGAATCAACGCGAGCCAACCGCATTTCTAGCAAATTTATTTTTTCAAGAAGGGCGTTGACGGCCCCAGTCAAATTTGTCACTGTGGCTCTTATATCGTCCATTATTTGTGGGAATATTTTTTATTTGACTTTACCTTTGTGTTTTTTATACTCACGTGATGAGATAAATCATCCGTACTATATCAGAATTACACTGCAGTGCGTACAGGAGCTCTCAGGAATTTTCACTAGTGACCACTATTACGTTGCAAGCAGGCACTTCAGGAACTTCCACTAGTAGGTAATGCCGGCAGTATGTAATGCTGATGATCTTGCCAGAAATTCTCCTGTAGTTTTTTCCACGGTTTCCTTTTTTCAACAAATTCTTTAGGCAGCTCTTTCTTTTTTGCAAGGACTGTTTTTCCTTTTTAGCACTTTTTTCACAGTTTCTTCTTTTTTTTCGAACAAATTCTTTTTTGAATTTTTTTCACAGTTCCCTTCACTTCCTGGGTCCCTGCTCGGGCGCCAGTTAAAGGACTATAGTCCTTGTTTTATAAAAAAATTAATTTGTTGGGCCAACTCGCCCAACCAACAACACTAAACAACACAAGTTCAAATAGTCTTTTACAAGTATATTTTAATTAAATTTTTTCGCAATTACAATTAAGATTAATTTACTGTTAACACTAATCCGTCCCGAACTCGACTGCCGGGTCTGCCGCAACTGCTCCCATATATAGCCAATCAACAAGCCGCGACGCGCCTCTTGCGTAACTTGTTGACAGCCCGCTGTGTGAGAATGTTGAAGTCGGTTTCTTCCCATAGGTGCTGTATGTGTGCATTTCACAATCATGTGTAATAGAATTTAGCTGACTGTGCGTCTGGAGTAGTTCCGTAGCATGAGTGTTAATTGCCGTCACTAACCATGGCCTTGAATTAAGGTGTTAGGTGTTAGGCCATGCGCGGCCGTATGTAGTGAGAACCATAATTTGCAGGTGTTAGTTGCCGTCACTAACCATGGCCTTGAATTAAAGTGTTAGGTTGCCATGCGCAGCCGTATGTTGTGAGAAATATAATTTGCTGACTCGGCGCGCGTGTACTGACCATACGTGCGAATGTTGCGATAAGGGCAACTGGCGCGTGTTAACTTCCATAACCACCAGTACATATTTGTTTCCGCAGTTGCTAGTAGGAAATGGACCTGCGACATCCATAGCGATCCATTCAAATGGCGCACCTGAGTTATATTGCTTCATCTGGCCATGACTTCGAGTTTTCACAGTCCACTCAGTGACCAACTGACGGCAACCAACCCAATATAATCTCTGTTTAATCTTCTCGAGCGTCTTCGTGGTTCCAAGATGACCTCCGCTTGGATCATTATGCAGCTCACTGAGCACGTCAGGATCCTCTTTCTGGGAACAAATATCAGTTTCTTCTTGCATTGACCATCCTCACTCTCCCATACTCGATGCAAGCAACCGGATATCAATTCTAAACTGTTCCACTCTGCCCAATATGACTTCGCAATGAGACTCTCTGCTGACATCTCCTCTCTATTTGGTCTTTCGTTTCGTTCGAGCCCTTGCATAACATGTGACAGATCAGTATCTTCTAGCTAACACTTCCTTAGTTGTTCCTTGTCCCATTCATCCGTACATGTTATAATCATTAGCCGGAAAAGTCATAGCTTTGTAGTCGCTCGATCCACCGTGCCAATTGTCCTTCCGGATTACGGAACTGCAGAAGCCATTTCAACGCTGCGTGATCTGTCCTGACGCGGAATCGCTGGCCGTAGAGGTATTTGTGAAAATTTTTAATGCACTCTACCAATGCCAACTGTCCGCGTAACGCAGTAGTTCCTCTCTGGTTTTCCAATCGAACGGCTGTAATATGCAACTACCTTCTCCTGTCCATCGACCAGTTATGATAAAATGCCTCCTATAGCATATCCACTCGCATCTGTATCTAGAATAAATGTTGCTCCTGGAATCGGATATGCCAACATTGGGGCAGTGCACAAACGCTCCTTCAAAGTTTGGAAAGCCACTTCTTGCTCCTTCTTCCATTCAAAAGCTTTATTTTTTCTTGCAAGCTCATGGAGGCTATGGACTACGCTGGAAAAGTTTGGTACAAATCGGCGGTAATATGTGCACAGCCCAAGGAAACTTCTTAATTCATGCAAGTTCTGTGGTCTTGGCCAATCCTTTACTGCCTCTATCTTTTCATTCGCTGTACATATGCCTTCTGTCGTTACCTTGTGACCCAAATAATTTACTTCCTTTTTAAACAGCGAACACCTTTTGGGACTTAGTTTCAGACCAGCGCCAGCTATTCTCTGGAAAACTTCCTCCAAGTTCTTAAGATGTTCATCAAAGTTCTTGCCCAATACGATGATGTCGTCCAGGTACACCAAGCAAAACCTCATTTTCCCATCCTTTTCTTCACAAGTACCACCGGTGAGCTCCATGGACTAGCTGATGGTTCGATGACGCGCTGTCGCTCATTTCTTGTATGATTTGACTCACAACTTCCCGCTTCGCCAGTGGAACACTACGTGGAGCTTGACGGATCGGCCTCGCATCTCCAGTGTCAATTTGATGTTTCACAACGTTGGTGCGGCCTGGTTTGGAACCATCCTGATCAAATATATTCGCGTACTTTAGGAGCAGTTGTTTTGCCTTACTCTGATAGGCTTCCTCTAACCCCTCCGTCCATGCCGTGATGTCATTTGAAAGGTCAGTATTACTAGATGAAACGTGTTCCGGGAGCTGTCCACAGTTAATAACTACTTCAGCCTCTTGGCATCTTCCCAAAATAGCTCCTTTGGTCAATTGGAGTGGTGACTTGAACTCATTGAGTACTCTTACCGGAATACGTCCATCTTGTTTTGTCATAGACAGGGTTTTTCCTACAAGTATATTCGGTGCTAATTTGTTTGCTGCTTCGACAACCCACAATTTGTTTGTCGCACAATCTCCATCAACCTTTGCCCAGATGACTGATTCGGATTTTGGTGGTATTTGCTGACTCTCTTCCACCAGCACTCGTTTACTGTTGTAGTCTCTCTCGTAGCCGAAATTAAGTAGTACATCCATGTTCTTATATCGCATCGTCTTGCTTTGCATGCCGATCTTGATGCCCTGGTCGATTAAGAAGTCCACTCCATTTATGATTTCATCAACAATCTCTGCCACTATAAAATTGTGCACTACCGTGACGTTCCCACCTGTGACTTCACATGCTACTTCTGCTAGAACCGTGGTCTCTTCTACAGTGGCTGTACGCAATCTTGCTCCATGCAATTGTCTTATCTTCTTGTTGACTAAATCCGCTCGAATGATGGAATGAGATGCACCCGTATCTGCAGTCAGTAAACGTTCCTTTCCATTCACATGTCTTCCGACAGTAAGATTGTTCAACCTTCTTCCAATTTGCAAGATAGAGGTTATGGGGCATTGAATTGCGGGAGCCAGCTGTCGCCCCTTGCGGCTGACTCTCTTTAGTTTAACGATTGAGTGGACTTGGAGATTTGCTCATCTCCGCTAGCTCTGCGTTTACGGTCACCCACATTGTTGGAAGTATTAGGACCGGTGTTGCAATGACGTGCACTGTGACCTGGGTTGCCGCACTTTTCTGTTGTGATCCTTTCAGTGCTTCCAAATTGTGTCTACCCACTCTGGTCTTTCTACTTCCACACGATGAGCTTTGTATGCTGGTTTACTCAATAGTGACGCCTTTCCTGCGTCAATGCATGGGATACCGTTTCAGCAAATGTTTGCTTTGGGTTCGCGTATGTGGCTCGCTTCGTTTCGACGTCCCGTATGCCGTTTATAAAGCTCTGAAGCTTTACCCTTTCAGTGTATTCCACGGGTGCGTCCGAATTTACAAGATGAGCCAATCTTTCAATGTCCGAAGCAAACTCCTGCAAAGTCTCGTTAGATTTTTGGCAGCGGTTTTGCAATTCTGTTTGGTAGATTTGTTTCCTGTGTTCGCTTCCGTAACGTCATTCTACAGCGGCCATCAATGCTTCATAGTTGTTCCGCTCTCCTTCGGGAATCGTCTGTAGGATTTCGGCTGCTGGTCCCTTCAATGCTACGAATAAAGCTGCAACTTTATCTTCAGCATTCCAGTTGTTCACTGCTGCGGTCTTCTCAAACTGTAGCTTAAAGACCTGGAAAGGAACAGAACCGTCAAAGGATGGTGTCTTTACCTTTGGATTACTCGCTGAAATTGTTGTGCGATTTATTTGTAACTCCTGCATACTACCTCTCAAAGCTTCTGTCTCGGCATCGATTTTGTCCTCGAGCTGTACAATTTTTGTATTCTGTGCTTCTAACTGCGAAGACATTTGTGCCACCTGCAATGATAAGCGCTCCTCTTGTGCTTCAATCTTGGATGTAATCTGTGTCGACATTTCTGAAATACGCGTTTCTTGTGCTTTCAACTGCTCAGCCGACTGAGATGTCATATATGTCTTCTGTTCTTCCAGTTGAGATGTCATATATGTCTTCTGTTCTTCCAGTTGCGATGATATGTTGGTGGATTTTTGTGATGACATTTCGGATATTTGTGCCGATATTGCAGCCAATATCATGTTCAGGTCTGTGTTCGCCATTGTCTGCGGTGTTTCATTTTTCTCCTCCAATTTTGTTGTCTCATCGCCATCAAGATGAAAGACATACTCTTCCACGTCAATTCCTTCTAATTCCATTGCCTCTCGTAGTCTTGCCTGAAGTTCGAGTTTAATGCCGGTTGTATTCAATCCACGGCTCTCCAACTCCTTCAGTTGCTCGATCTTCATTTTACTTAACTTTGCCATGCCCTTGTTTTCCTCTGGAATTTATTCAACAATTCCTCTTCTGACACCAATTGTAACGAATTTACTGCAATTCCCCTTATTTGCAACCTTCTGCTAACGTTGGAATCACTAAACTGTTGAATAAATAACTCCACTATTCAATAATGCAAAATAGCCTTTATTAAAGTACTTCAGAATAACACTACTATTGCTCGCCAGATAGCGTCTTAAATCAAACTAAATTTCGTGCCTCAACTGTTGCTGCTTTTATAGTGTTTGGTTTCCTCGTTGACATATTTCTAGGCGGTTCTATTCTAGAATTTACTAGTTATTTATCAGCTATAAACTTATCAGCTATAACTACAGATGCACGCCTACAGCATCTCATATGCGCGTGTGTTTGTGAGTGATACTTGCAAAAATTATTTCATACTTTTGGGAGTATCTCAGATATATGCATGTGTTTGTGCGTTTTCTCTCCGCTGCGTGTACTAGAGATATACACCGCCGCCGATTTTTGTCGTTTTTCGCACGCCGCCGCCGAATGTCAAAAATATCGGCGCGGCGGCGGCGGCGGCGTCCGGTGCGTTAATACATTTTCTACTCGTTTAAGACTGTTTAGGCCATTTATTGTTCATGTCGAAAATTTGTCGGATATGGTCGAAATTGGTATTAACGGATGCGCATCACTGCCAGTTATAAGAAACCAATTGCGAAACTTAACTCCTTCTATTTGTTCAAAAGTTATTTAAAAAAACTGGCGCTTTCGATGTTAGCTTAACACAGACTTTGCATCACCCAATTCACCAAGTTATTAAAACAAAACACTAAAAGAAAAGTTATATAATAAATTTATATGCTCAATTTAAATTTTTTTTTTTTCAAAAAATTAATAATTAACAATGAATTAAAATAAAATGACCCAAGGCGAACATGTTTTCAAATTGTCCTCAAGTTGTTAAAAAACAGCAAATTACCCAAAAAAGGTGCCGATTTTTTTTTTAATTTTATATTGCGATTGACTGAAAGAATAAGCGAAATCAGTGATGCAAAATCCTTTAGTAGGTTCTAGGGGCATAAACACTTCTTTGGAATGATCCTTACCTCATACTTAAGTTGGGGACATATGTACGTATTAGAAGGGTTTGAAAAATCCCTTTGGCTTACATTCAAACATCTGTTGTTTATTTGCGAAACTATACAATAGCGTCTGAAATATTGATTTTGATTTTCACACTTCATCATTCAACACCCAAGTCTCCAGGTAGTCCCTTAGAGTGAATCACATTGATTATAGCCTATCACCCAAATATAAATATCACTTACACGGTACGGCTCCTTTTACAAATGTGAATACGTAGGCACATATATTTACCAGGTCAGGCTTTGTCCTTCGCAAGAACACTCATAGTGGTGAAGCAAAAGCTTTCCCAAGACAGTCGAACTAATGACTGTGTGTGCTACTACCCTAACATAGTGGACAGCCGAACTAGTCTGAAAACTGAAGCTACGCGGTCATCCATAATGAGCTCTTATATCATATCGGTCGACTGTCATTCTAAAATATCGTTTTGATTTAACGAAGACTATTAAAATCTATGTTGTGAGTACAAACGTCTGCAAACTTTGGTCTACATTTTAAAAATCTTATCCAGGGTCCTTGTAAAATTTTAATTATGTAGATGCGTCGAGGATTATACTATTTTCACCAATGAGTTACGCAATGGCATCCACTTAGACTGATTATGATTTCGAGGGCGGCATCCTTGGCCGAATAGTCACTCGCTAATGTTTTAAGGTGTTTCTCTGGTATAGCTCGGCAGCATAGCACGTAAAAACATCATTTAGAAAGTCTTCAGAGCTACACCTAGAGCTTCTAGGAAAGTGACGTTAACGAAGGTATGAGTTCGAAGTCGCACTCCTATAGCTTCTATGCTGGCATATGGTGTGAGGGTCAGGAGACGTAGTAGTGACTGGTGGTCAGGATTGATACTGTTCGCATGTCGTGCGTGACCGCCAAGGAGACACAAATTATTTAAAGAAATTGTGTTCGCGACGATTATTAAGAGCTAACCCCAGGTGAAACTACGCTTTGCACGAGATATACAGACAAAAGTGTGACCATTTTATGTATGTATCTCTATTTCTTTTCAGCAGACGCAGCAGTACCAATTCCAAAGACCGGGGTTAGGTTCCAAGCCTCTCTGGAGTAAGTGAACGAGGGACAATCCCTCCGCAAGGAGCTACTCCTGAAAAATTTTGATCGATCTGCAAGATTTTGAGGCAAAAACCCCGGATCTTTCCGAAATGGCCAAAACGTGGATTTCCTTAAATACATACAAACAAAACCTTTCCTAAATATTATTTTTTTAAATAGAAAAATTAAGCTTTTTAAAGTAAGAACACCGGCGTACACCGGCGCGCCGCCCACGCCGCCGCCGCCGGTATATAATAGAGCCTACACCGCCGTCGCCGATGAAGTGATCGGCGTAAACCTCTAGCGTGTACGTACATATGTGTAGACATAATGATTGATTCGTTTATGCAAATACAAGTGACTGCTTGCTTTATTGTTGTTGTGGCTTTATTTACTTAGTATCAGATTAGTGATGTGAGTATCACTTAGTGTCACTAATATTCGTCACAATATCATCAATTTCTGAATTGTTAGAAATAGGATTGGTAAAGTTGGTTTCAACGAAGTCTTAGTAAAAACGTCATGTCATCAAGTATCATGACTTTTGAGAAGAGTATCCGTTAGTTTGGTGTTCAATCCCTGACGATCTGACAAAAAATAAAAAAAAAAAAATATTAGATAAGACGTAAATTTGGAAAAATTATTTAAATTATATTTTGAAATATTTAAGACCGAAATAGTGTTAAGAGATCTGTGGATCGCTTGGCCGGTGTCTGATCGGTTAAGGGTAACTTTTTTGAAGCGCAGCCGAAGATCTACGCGTAGCCGGTATTAGATCGGCTAAAAGTTCTTTTTTGCTATATTTTGTGGCTATGGGTCACCTACGCTGCATCGGCTAAGGATTTTTGTTTTAAAACGCAGCGAAAGGCTGCCTACGCAGAAAAGTAATATGCACAGAAACACTGTAGATCTTTTATTTAATTAAAAATATATATTTTCAATATTTACATATGCACTTATCTTATGTTCATAAAAAGTATATATTTTTTGAAATTGAGGATCGATCCACCAAAATAACGCAGGGCGCGACATTCGAGCATATTACCAGTAAGTTTTTTCCAACTCATATTTATTTAAATTTCCTTTTCTCTTCTTAGCCGTAAAGAGATTATACAAAAGCAGAATACTCGCTGTGCGGGCTGCGGCATGCGCGTTTCTCGTCAGTATATGAAAAGCTTTCGTTATTGCACTTATCTAGGCAAATATCATTGTACCGGATGTCACCGAAATCAAATATCACCAATACCTGCAAAAATTTTGCAAGAGTATGTCGTTAAACACATTAAATACACCTTTTCCAGTTTAAGTTCAGAAATTTACAATTCAAGTTCAGAAAATTGCAATTCGAGTTCAGAAAATTAAAATTCAAGTTCAGAATTACCAATTTAAATTCAGAAATTTACAATTCAAGTTCAGAAATTTATAATTCAAGTTCAGATTTTCCAATTTAAATTCAGAAATTTACAATTCAAGTTCAGAAATTTATAATTGAAGTTCAGATTTTCCAATCCAAGTTCAGAAAATTACAATTCAAGTTCAGAAAATTGCAATTCAAGTTCAGAAAATTACAATTCAAGTTCAGAATTTCCAATTTAAATTCAGAAATTTACAATTAAAGTTCAGAAATTTACAATTCAAGTTCAGATTTTCCAATTCAAGTTCCGAAAATTACAATTTAAGTTCAGAAATTCCAATTTAAATTCAGAAAACTACAATTCATGTTCAGAAAATACAAATTCAAGTTCAGAATTTTCATTCCAAGTTCAGAAAACTACAGTTCGAATTCAGAAATTGATAAGTAGGGTTTTAATTTTCAAAAGTTATTTTAATTAATTCATTTAATACTTATATGTTACTTGCGGCGTTGACCATGTTGCCAAAATGGTGGCTTGGGTATAGTGTACCCCAAGTTTTCTTAAAGGTGTGTACATCCCGAAGCTTGAAATCAAATGGAGGATAATTCTTTCCAAGTTCATGATGACGCTACGGCCAAGAAAGTACTTCAGTTGAAACAGCAGTTTGGAAGCAGTGAAAGGGAGAGACCTCCACAGATTTGCGAAGGTGGAGGAAGACTTGACCTCTCATGGTGCTCCCAATCGCCGTCAGTTACCGCGAAACAGGGAAAGCTGGCATGATTTGTTACAAAATTGCCGAAATCGCGATTAAGTGCCAATTCATGATGAATGATGATGATGGCGGATAAGTTGAGATATTTTGGCAGATGGCGCCAAGATCTATGCAGACAGGCATCGGTGCAATTCATAAACGAAATATCAAAGCCAAGAAGAATTAAACAAGGGGTGCCTCAGGGTGGTGTCCTATCCCCAATTTTGTTTAATGTTTATATATCAAAACTACCTTGCCCACCAGAAGGAGTTACTATCGTTTCTTACGCCGATGACTGCACAATAATGGCAACAGGCCCGGGCCCAAAGATCGATGAGCTTTGCAACAAAATAAACGGCTACCTCCCTGATCTCTCCAGTTTTTTCGCCTCGCGAAACCTGGCATTATCACCGACTAAATCAACCGCGACCCTATTTACAACCTGGACGTCCCAAATGTCGACCATTTTGAAGATCCACGTCGATGGCACTACGCTACCGACTGTCCTACACCCAAAAATCTTGGGTGTGACTTTCGATCAGGATCTACATTTTGGTGAGCACGCAGCCGCAACTGTTCCGAAAATCCAGAGCCGTAATAAAATCCTCAAATCCCTTGCTGGCAGTACTTGGGGAAAAGACAAAGAAAAGCTCATTACCACATACAAAGCAATTGCCAAGCCGTTTGCGTGCTACGCGTCCCCTATATGGTCGCCAAGCCTAAAAACTACTCACTGGAAGAAGCTACAGGCCTGCCAAAATACTGCGCTCAGAACCGCGACGGGCTGTCTTCTTATGTCCCCAGAGCACCATCTACATAATGAGACGAGAATACTCCCCATCAGTGAGAGAAATGAGATGCTAACCAAACAGTTCCTGTTGAATACCCAGAAACCTGGGCATCCCAACAGACATCTGATTGATGAGTCAGCACCGCCTAGGGACTTAAGGAGTAATCTCGGTAAGCATTTTGTGGAAATACGGCAGCTGAGAACTCAGCCGTATGAAGCAAAAAAACACAAGCAGGTCCTTGGTGAACTCCACAAACAGGCGTCGGACCTTTATGCCGGGAATTGCCTGGTGAATCCAGTACTCGGGGAACAGTACCCAAAACTTGCGGAAGAGGAACGCATACTCCCCAGGGAAACGCGAGTCACTCTGGCTCAACTTCGTTCTGGATACGGTAACAGGTTAAACTCTTACATATCCAGAATCAACCCCGACATACAAAATGTATGCCCCGCTTGCAATGTGTCCCCACATGACACCAACCATCTCTTTAATTGTAATGTGGAACCAAGGCCTCATTATGGTCCACGCCTGTCGAAACAGCAAGTTTCCTTGGACTCCCGTTAGAGGATATTGATGACAATTTGTGATCGGTCGCAGCTATTAGGTGTGGCGAAACATTGCTACAACAACAACATCTATGCAGACAGTACGGATACGTTACTTTCGAGAGTGTGGACGCTCCGTTGACTGTTTAAGTGGTCATATCTTCGTCATCACTGCTGTCATACTCAGTGCAGATCAATGATTGTGACGCTAAGAATATAGCTGGATGGCATTGCAATTGCTTCTTATGAGTGAGAGTTTTTTCTTCGCTATCTCGCAAAATTGATTTAAACGAGTTAAGATGTCCAATGCTTCCTTAACACATAAATACCATCTTACATGCATTTATTTCCATTGGATGAAAAAAAATACCCGACAAATTTTCTGAACTTGAATTGGAAATTTCTGAATTTAAATTGGAATTTCTGAACCTGAATTGTAATTTTCTGAATTTGAATTGTAAATTTCTGCATTTAAATTGGAATTTCTGAACTTGAATTTTAAATTTCTGAACTTGAATTGTAAATTTCTGAATTTAAATTGGAAATTATGAACTTGAATTGTAATTTTCTGAACTTAAACTGGAAAAGGTGTATATATGGCACATTTCCCAGTTACAATAGTGGTACTCTAATATATTACTTACTTATTTGGCGCTTAACTGAAGCTATACTGAAGCTGTTACGATTCACTACGCCCTAACTTTATTTTCATCAGCTAAAACTTGCAATTGCCCGGCTGTAAAAAAATTAGAAAATTTAGGCTTGCGGTCTCAAAATAGAGCCTTCTTTTATTATTGTTTGGCATTGGTCACTGTGGAATGGGCCGTTAGTATATTTCAATGTGCTAAACATTTATGAATGTAATTCCGTTTGTTTTTTTAATTTGTATCTGTAGTTGGGATTTCAAATGCTATCCGGTCAGTGTTTTTTCTTATCGTTTGTTAGAGCAAATGTATACATATCCACTATTTTATGTACCCGACTTAAACCCAACACTCTACATAGCGACTAAAGGATTGTTTTTAGCGCGTAAGAAACGTGTACAATTAAAATTTGTTAAAGATTTTGTGAAAACTTGTCGATTTGCTATCAGGTATATTTAAATATATGTGACCCGGTCTATGAAAAGGTGGCTTATGACTCAAAAAAGAAATTGCGAGAAACAGCTGTTAACAGCTATTTTTTTTTTTTTTTTTGCGAGAAACAGCTGTTTTTTTTTTTTTTTGAGTCATAAGCGACCTTTTCATAGACCGGGTCACATATTTTATTTTTAGCACATATGTGTGTACAAAATACATTTTTATTCATCTACTACGTATAGATATCAAGCATATTTTGATAGCATACCAGAGCATATTACAAACGATCCGGATATTTGGTCACTATCAGATTTTATTGACGTAAACAACAAAAGCATGCAACGCTCAATTGATCAGCTTATCGAGAACTGTGAACATCATATTTTTAATTGTGTGGTGAGTTTAAGAAGTTTCTGTTTCGTTGGTACTTGAGAAACGTATTTATGGGAAAGTTTTCGGTTCGGTTTGGGCATTTCAAATTCAATTCAGTGTAAAACTGGTAATTATACCAAAGAGGATAAATATAATAAGAGCCACCAGTCTACTACGAGTGGCGAGTAACTCGCTGGAAATCCAAAAAAATGATGCCTAATGTTTTCCATGAGGGACATTTTCAATTGTCTCGCATTTATTCATGTCGTGTAGGCACCTTATGCAAATGTTATTTTTGGAAAGAGAGTTAGTTAATTAATTAAATACAGTCGGAAAAATAAACACAAATACCCTACGCAAAGGTATAAAGACATTTATGCACATCTCGCCCAAACAAAAACCTGCGATTACCCCAACCAAAAACATTATGCAAAGTATCGAGTGACGTCTCTTATTATATTTATCCTCTTTAATTATACTCAGCTGAGCAGAGCTCACAGAGTATATTAATTTTGTTCGCATATAGATAGCCCGTAACGGCATAAACTAATCGAGATAGATATAGACTTCTATATATCAAAATGATCTGGGCGGAAAAAGAAATTCATTTAGCCATGTCCGTCCGTCCTTCCGTCCGTTCGTCTGTCTGTGCGTGAACACGATAACTTAGTAAATTTTGATGTATCTTAATGAAATTTGGTATCTTATTTGGTATGTTCGTAACGTAACTTCACAAATTTTTAGCGAAGAAAATTTAAATGAAAGATATAATTGCTGATGAATTTTTATTATCATTGACAGCGCTTTTGTGAAAATCAGCTAACACACGGGTTAGCCATTTATGTTCTTTGCATGCACTATAAATGTTGTAAATTTTCTGGGGTAGGAGCAGACCTTTTAAATTTGAATTAGCATTAGTAATCAATTAATTAGATGCATATTTTAATGGCCAATGATTATTTCAATTGTTTTCCGAAAAAAGCAAATACTAATTGATTACGATTAGAAAAAAAAATCAAAAATAATCAAAATGATTACTTTTGATTATTTTTGACTTTTTCGATTATTTTTGATTTTTTTTTTGATTATTTTTGATTATTTTTCCGCTTTGTTGAAAGAAAAATTTTCCTTTCTTGCATGCACGGGATAATTTCTACATACAAGTACATTTGAGGATGCAACATATAGGGCGAATAGTATATGAGCGTTGATTCAAACATATTCTCCGGTAAGTATACACACATCTGTATATTTTACTACACTCATTTTATAAAATAATGTGGGATCGAAAACGGCGGTTTTTCTAATTACCCAGGTAATATGTAAAAAAATGTTGGATTCATAGGTTGGCGTCCAAAAGCTTTCATTTAGCAACGATCTTTTATGGTTTCATTCTTAGGTCGGGTTAGGTTGAACTGGCCGGTCCATGAGGACCTCACATAGTTTGATTGAGTCCGTAGTGTTACCAGAAGTTTGTTTTAACGACCAAACTCAGGACCTATGTTATAAAAAGCTCCGTCCTCTTGGCAAATACTAGAAGCTTCCTAGGACTTAAGCCACATGATGCTTCTAGATCTGACAGCTGTATCACTCCTAATAGCTGGAGTCTTGCCTGGCAAGTGCAGGGCACGAGCACAGAACGTGATCGATCGTTTCCTCCTCCAACCCGCACTTCCTACATCTGCTATCACTGACCAAGCCTAATTTAAAGGCATGTGACGCCAGAAGGCAGTGTCCAGTCAGAATACCCGTCATGAGTCTACATTCCTCTATTTTTAATGATAGAAGCAACTGTGTTAGTCTAAGGTTGTAAGACCTACACATAATCTTCGACACTTTACAGCCCCGCGCGTGAACCCACGCCTTTCCGGCTTGGTCGATCATGTGCACCTCTCGCCTTCGCTTAATCTCGCCCAATCTAATTGGGACGTCTACGGAGCAAGCTTCAAGGGATGCGCCCTTTTTAGCTAGTTCGTCCGCTTTTTCATTCCCGTCTATTCCCATATGCCCTGGGACCCAATATAGATGTATGCTTATCCCTGTCGCGATTCTCTCCAGAGACTGCTTACACTCTAACACGCATTTAGATGCTGTGCAATGCGAGATTACTGCCTTAATTGCTGCTTGACTGTCAATATAAATGTTAACACGGTTGCAGCTTAAACTATTCTCTTCCAGGGTTTCTACTGCTTTGGTTACGGCTAATATTTCCGCTTGGAAAACGCTACAGTAATCCGGCAGCCTGTAGGATCTGTTTATTTCCGGATCAGCGCAGTATACCGCAGACCCTACTCCTTCCACTACTTTGGAACCATCGGTGTACACATGTATCGCCTCGTCCGCCATTTGCGCACCCTTGCGCCAACCGTCCACCTCTATTGTGGCCTTAAGATCTCCCTCGAAGCGCAGATAGGGAATCATGTAGTCTGTTCGTCTTGTGATTGATGACGTTATACTACTATGGCCATATGGTCGGCGCTCCAGCTGCCCCAAAGCACCGAGCCTGGTTGCGGTCGTTAACGCTTTGTTCTTTGCTACCAGGTCTACAGGTGGGGTGTGCAGAATGACATACAGTGCAGCCGTCGGGGTTGTTTTCAGGGCTCCCGTAATGCTAAGCATCGATAGTCTACATACCCCCTCTAATTTTTTGAGGTATGTTGTTTTTTGTGTGGCTTTCCACCAAACAAGAACTCCATAGTATAGAATAGGGCTTAAAATCGCTGTAAAAACCCAATAAGAAAGAGAGGGCGATAGACCCCACGTACACCCCAGCATTCTTTTACATGCATAGAGTGCCGTTGAGGCCTTCTTGATCCTCTCCTCCACGTTGAGCTTCCATGACAGCTTACTGTCTAGGATGATAGATATTTTGTGCAAGGTTTCTCCTGTAAGGTCACCCCTCCTAACTTAGCCCTGGTCCAATTTGGGACCTCTTTGTAAACAAGACCATATCCGTCTTCTCCGCATTGACTTTCAACCCGACATTAGATGCCCAGGTATGAATATCCCGAAGCGCCCGATCCATCAAAGAACTAATCGTTGGAAGGCACTTTCCACTTATGACAATTGCAACGTCATCTGCGTAAGCCGTAAGTTTTACGGGTTCCTCATCGAATTGCCTGAGCAGTTGGTTGATGACCAGCGTCCACAGCAGAGGTGATAGCACCCCTCCCTGCGGCGTGCCCCTGTCCACTGATTTCGTGGCCTCGTACATTCCCCATTGTGATGTAATCTTTCTGCAATTTAACATGCAGCCGATCCATCTGATTAAGGCAGGATGTACTTTAATGTAATTAAGACCATCCATAATCGCCCATTTTGCAACATTATTGAAAGCTCCGGCAATGTCCAAGAAGACTCCTAGAGCATACTCCTTATATTCCAGGGATTTCTCTATGCTTATTACCACCCTATGCAATGAAGTGTCTACCAACTTGCCTTTGGTGTACGCATGCTGTGTTGTGGAGAGCAGCTTTTCATCCACGTTGGACTTTATGTACACATCTATTAGCCTCTCAAAGGTTTTGAGCAGAAATGATGTTAAGCTAATGGGTATATAGCCTTTGGGATGCACGTGACCGATCTTCCCCGCCTTTGGTAGAAAAGCTACACGAACCTTCCTCAAGGGTTAGGAGGAGTTCGCTCGACGCCACTTTACTGTGTTCGAGGTTTATCTGTAGGACTCGCAGCACCATTGGGCTGTTTGTCCCCCTCCAGCACCTTCGCCTTGACGTCGTCGTCCTCCCCTAGCCCTTTTAGTTTAGAGTATTAGAGGCCCCCTTCAGCCTCTCGCGACTGTTGTGCCGGGTGTTCCTCTGTGCGAGTCACAGCACCATTTAGCGGTTGGTCCTCTTCTAGTGTTCGTGGTGACGTCGGGACCTCCGCCTGTCTTTTTTCCCTTAGGCTTTTGAGGTCCTTTTCGACTTTGCCCACCTCTAGCGTGTTAGGGTTTTTATCCTCGGGACTTCTTTTCCAGAGTCGCATGTAAATTTTGCCAGTGCCAAAGGACATTTTGCCAAGCTGCGTGTACAAAATATCCTCCGCCTGCTTGTTTATTTGGAAGATGTAGAATTGACCATCCTCGGTAGGCCGAGATACAGTAAGTACCTTCCAATCCTGTGTCGGTATGTTCGGATTCTGATTCTGCAGAAGTCGCAGTGTATCCTCCGACTTCATCACGCATGGTATCCATACCTTAACTTTTGGTACCGTGGGGATTTGCGCTTTATCCACCACCTCAAACCGCGCGTTCGTACCTTGCCTTTGGAGGTTTGGAACCACTTCCTCCAGCCACCGCAAGCTCGCGATGTTGTCGCACGCTATCATCTTCACACCATTATACCATCCCCCCGAATCAAAGGTTGGAAGGGGCTTACTTGGTTGTTCCCGCATCATCTTAAGCATTAAGCTAATAAGCTGCCTTTTCACAGATCTCCACCTTTCAGTAGTCATTTGTCCGAAAGGACTGCTACGATCAACCAGCGCCACAGTCAGTGACTGCTTTGCCACATCACTCATATTCTCGGGAAAAGCAGGAGTCTTAGTGTTATCTCCCTTTGGAACCTCCGAGAAAGCCGGAGTCTTAGCGTTAACTCCCTTTAGCGCCTCCGAGAAAGCCGGAGTCTTAGCGTTATCTCCCTTTGGCTTATCTCCTACTTCCGTAATTGGAACTTCCCTCTGACTCGCAGCTTTCGAGGTAGTTGCTACCTCGCTATTGGAGCCCATCTGTCTTACAGCTTTGGGCCTACTTGTTTTGTCTATGGGACTGCCCTGCCTCGCGGCTCTAGGACTGGGTCCTTTCTGCCTCTTGAAAGCAGGCTTGTCGCCTTCCGCCGAACGTTACCTCTTCATTCTGCCATTCGACGCTTCTTCCTCCTCGTACCGGTTGCAGAACCGAGGGTTTCTCGCAGCAATACTGGTTCCCAGTGCATATAGGAAGAGATGGGAATGGAAAAGCGGATGAACTAGCTAAAAAGGTTTGCTCCGTAGACATCCCAATTAGATTAGGCGAAATTAAGAGAAAGGGAGAAGTGCACATGATCAACCAAGCGGGAAAGGCGTGCACCCAAACTCGGAGCTGCAAAGTGTCGAGTATCATGTGTAGATTTTACAACCTTAGACTAACACAGTTACTTCTATAATTAAAGAGAGAGGGCTGTAAACTCATGAGGGGCATTCTGACTGGACACTGTCTTCTGGCGTCACATGCCTTCAAATTAGGCTTGGTCATAGATAGCAGATGTAAGAAGTGCAGGTTGGAGGGGAAACGTGCGAGCACGTTTAGTGCTCGTGCCCTTCGCTTGCCAGGCTAAGACTCCAGGTATTAGGAGTGATGCGGCTATCAGATCTAGAAGCAGCAAGTAACATAGGTCCTAGAAAGCCTTTAGTATTTTCCAAGAGTACGGAGTTATATTATAACATGGGTCCTGATTTTTGATAGGGATTTTTAGTTTGGTCGTTTAACAAACTCCTGGTATCACTATGGACTCAATCAGTCTACATGAGGTCCTCATTGACCAGGCAGTTCGCTATGAACGGCAGAATAGTGTGTTATCATTCTGGATAAGTTAGAGCATAACATATCATAGTACCCAGATCGAATTGTCCCAGAGTGAAGCGCGTCTCCCTGTGGAGCCATTTTTCTTCCACTGTTAGCTTCGGGTATTCGACTCAGGCTCAAATTATGAGGTATTATGCGCCGGAGGGCTTTCGAGGTAGTTGCTACCTCGCTATTGGAGCCCATCTGTCTTACAGCTTTGGGCCTACTTGTCTTGTCTATGCGACTACCCTGCCTCGCGGATCTAGGACTGGGTCCTTTCTGCCTCTTGAAAGCAGGCTTGTCGCCTTCCGCCGAACGTTGCCTCTTCATTCTGCCATTCGACGCATCTTTCTCCTCGTACGGGTTGCAGAACCGAGGGTTTCTCGCAGCAAACCTTTTACCTTTTGAACTGCCTTCGACCTACTTCTACCGCTTCATGGGCCCATTTCAAGCGCTCGATCTCCACTTCTGTTGGGTCGACCACTGCTCCCAATCGTTGTACAATTCTTAGTGCTGCACGGTACTTCGAGAGGGCTCTTTTACTTCCTCTGCTCCGTACCCTTCTCCACTCTTCTACTCCGTTTCCATTTGTGTGCTTCTCCAACACGGAGTTCATTGAATCAGCACTACTCTCGCTCGCTGAGTCCGACGCATCGCTTAATTCGTATTTGTCGTCCTTGGATTGCGACTGAGTCCTCCTCTTTACATCGTCCTTATTACAATCAGGTAATGAGTCCTTCATCTTGGCCTGCTCGACAAGGCGCGCTTAGCGGTCCAGTATTATATACGGGAAAAGAACCGTCCGCCACAGCAGCGCCCCCTTACTGTGGTAAGGCCATAAATACTTTCCGATGTGGCCCGGTATCGGGAAGGCTCCGTTCGAATACAGCCGAATTTATCCCCTGGCTGCAAATCGTCCAATAGGCACGGTCCGCATAACACCCTGGATTAGGGAGTTGGCAGTTCTTCTTCACCGACATCCCGCCGCCCTCCTATGAGGCGAAACGGCGTAGATGTCAGTCCTAAACAGCTCCGCCTCATACTCGGGCGCTATGGAGTTCGGCTAAGCCCTCACACCAACGACAAGGTGCCTACCCTAGTGAGGGGGTTTCATTCTTAAGTCTAGCCAGTTTTGTATATCCAAAATAAATATATCCACTATTTTGGATTACGTTATGGCTATGCACAGATTATTTTGTACATACAAGTACATCGGTTGATGTAACGGTATATCGTAATCGCTTATCTAAGCATATGGGTACATATGTCCATACCCACCTACAAATTATCGTGTCTATAGATGTAACCGCGCATTGTTTTACGACAAAACAATAGTATGAATAATACTACTTAGGTTGATAGCTTCACTTCCAACTGGAGCGATCCTCTAAGTTGTCATTCATCATCATGATCAGTTGTCTAACCAAAAGTTGTTATATTCCAAGTAAACTTATTAACATATGTCCATGTACATTAGGATGAAACTTGTTTTTTAATTCCTTATGATTACGTCTAGAATCTATAAAATTTTATGGTTTGCAGTGAGCCATATTTTTAGTACTAACAATGGAAATTCCAAACATATTTGTTTGCCTATCATACATTTATTTTTTTCGACATGGTTGGATATTTTTCAAGAATATATATATATATATATACTCGTATACATTTTAAAAGTCTATAACAGCGGTCGACTGCTAATACGTGTCCTGAAAAACTTAGCTTGACGTCAGTATTAATAATCCGAAGGCGGAAAACTAAAATTTTGAGTCGTTCAAAATATATTACCGAAAAAATGCTTATTTATGATAAAGCTCACTAAATTGGACGAAGAACACTAACATAGTGGCGATTATATGAGACCAATGTTGCTAAAATAAAGCGTACAATATGATAAACTTTGATTACAAAATAAGCAGTGCATAGCCATAACTTAATCCAAAATAACAGATATATTAATTTTAGATACAAAAGAAAATTAGCTTGACTTAAGGATGAAACCATTATTATTTTATATAATGAATGTAATAGTGCGCATGTGTATATACTTACCTCAGTATATGTTTAAATCAACGCTCATATACTATTTGCCCTATATGTTGCATGTATATATTCGCCTCGATAAGCGCTTACGATTTACTACTGCATCCTAAAATATACTTGTATGCATGCAACAAATGAGAACTTTTCTTTCAACAAAGCGGAAAAATAATCAAAAAAATTTAAAAAAATCAAAAATAATCATTAATTTTGATAATTTTTGATTTTTTCTGATTTTTGATTACTTTTAATTATTTCTGATTTTTTTCAATAATTATTGAATTATTGATTATAATCGTAAAAATTCATGATTTTTTTTTTTGATACTTTTTGAATCAATTGAAAAGTAATTATTAAAAATATAAAATAATTGCAAGTAATCATTAAATGGCGTTTAAAGAAAATATTCAATGGCACGGCTAATCATTACCATTAGTAATCATTATTTAACAGGTCTGGGTAGGAGTAACTCTATTAAGGCTTTACCATTTAGTTAGGCAACAATTTATTTAAGAAAAGAAAACGCTATCAGATCGCTATTTAAAATGAACGAAATGGGACTGTAACCACGCCCACTTTTTCGATATCGCAAATTTCGAAAAACCGAAAAAGTGCGATAATTCATTACCAAAGACGGATAAAGCGATGAAACTTTGGAAGGTGGGTTGACCTTATGACGCAGAATAGAAAATTAGTAAAATTTTGGACAATGGGCGTTGCTCCGCCCACTTTTAATAGGAGGTAATTTACAAGTTTGCAGTTGCAAGCAGTCGTTGAAGATATCATGATGAAATTTGGCAGCATCGTTACTCCTATTACTATATATGTGCTAAATAAAAATTAGTAAACTCGGATGACAAACACGCCCAATTTAAAAAAAAAATTTTTAAGTCAAATTTTAACAAAAAATTCAATATCTTTATAGTATATAAGTAAATTATGTCAAGATTAAACTCCAGTTGATATGTTGCAACAAAATACAAAAATAAAAGAAAATTTTAAAATGGCCGTGGCTCCGCCCTTTTTCATTTAATTTGTCTAGAATACTTTTAATGCCATAAGTCGAACAAAAATTTACCAATCCTTGTGAAATTTGGTGGGGGCATAGATTCTATGACGATAACTGTTTTCTGTGAAAATGGGCGAAATCGGTTGAAGCCACGCCCAGGTTTTATACACAGTCGACTGTCTGTCCTTCCACTTGGCCGTTAACACGATAACTTGATCAAAAATCTATATATCTTTACTAAACTTAGTTCACGTATTTATCCGAACTCGTTTTATCTTGGTATTAAAAATGGGCGAAATCCGACTATGACCATGCCCACTTTTTCGATATCGAAAATTTCAAAAGATGAAAAAATTGCTATAATTCTACACCAAATACGAAAAAACAAACATTGCGATTGGATTGGTTTTTTGACGCCTTCACATATACAACTAAGGGCTTCTCCCTTTCAAAACCCTCATTACCACCTTTCATTTGATACCCATATCGTACAAACACATTCTAGAGTCACCTCTGGTCGACCTTTATGGCGATATCCCGAAAAGGCGTCCACCTATAGCACTATGGCCCACTCTATTTTACTATACTCTTTAATACCTTCCATTTGATACACATGTCATACAAACAACCCTAGGCTCATTTTTCTACATGGTGATTTTCCCATACTTGTCACCAAAGCTCTCCGCTGAGTATGTAATGTTAGGTTACACCCGAACTTAGCCTTCCTTACTTGTTTTTAAATAAGTTAAGTCATAAAATGAGACTGATATTTTCGTTCATTTTCATTTTTGTTTATTTAAATAAATTTTAGCTTTGCACTGCTCGCGGTTTCCATTGCGAATTTTGCCAAAGGGATCAAGTAATTTATCCGTGGCAGCAAAAAGTATTTCGCTGTGATCGATGTGGGTCGTGCTTCCATTTGAACTGCTGGAAGTTACTATCTGAAACATGCTGCAGATGCCAAAGGATAAGTAAAAGACAAAAAGTTGCGGCAGTTACCTGAGCTGACGCAGAAAATAAGAAAATTTAAATGTACCTACCTAATTCGAATTTTTATACGATCAAAAAGTTGTGCTGTAACTCGTTTAAAAATAAGCATTGACTTAAATTTTTATATTAATTATATATGTAATTTTAGTTAAATTTTAATACATTTGTATGTATGTTTATATATAGTATATCGTCGGCTGAGTATATGATCATCCTATCTCTACCTACTTACCCAGATTAAAGAATTGTTTTCGAAATTACTGTCACTAAGCAATAAAAAGTTTGATGGTGTTTTCAATCGGCAACTGGGATGGTGTAAAAATATCCATATACCCCGCCGATATAACACTCACCTGTATATATACAGCGATCAACTCGAAAAGGTATGTTCAAAACTTATATCCGCTAATCTGATTTACAGATTTTGGTTAAGTTGAGATGTTAGAACACAGATTATACAGATCGGTTAGTGACGCATATATGTACATACATTTCTTCAAAACTTGATATTCCCTAAGATCTAGGTGTGTAATATTATATTGAATATAAGTTATGGAAGTGGCTATTCATCCGTATTGGTTTATTCAGAATAAATAACAACATCAACACATAAACACTCTTAGATATGTAACAAAAACTTTAATATTAAGTAAGATAGACTATGGATTGTATCTATATGGCAAGTCTCCAAAATCAACGCTGAATATCTTTAGCTCCATTTATAACCAGGCAGCAAGGGCATGCGTCTTCACCTTCCGAACAACACCAATAAAAAACATCCTGATAGAAGCTGGCTTACCTTCATTAAAAGATATATTCACGGAATGCCCTGATGAAACCAGAAGACGCTACCTAAAAAGCAACTGGATTGAGCTACTAAAAATACCTACGAAAGTGAACATAACTTCAATCAATAACTTCGTCAAAGCCATTAAAGCATACATGTTGTTGATGTTGTAGCGATAAGGCTACTCCCCGAATGCTTTGGGGAGTGTTATCGATGTGATGGTCCTTTGCTGGATACAGATCCGGTACGCTCCGGTAACACAGCACCATTAAGGTGGTGGCCCGACCATCTCGGGGACGATTTATATGGCCACATTAAACCTTCAGGCCACGCCTCCCTCCCCACCCCAAGTTAATGAGGAGCTTGGGGTCGCCAGAGCCTCGTCTGTTAATGAAACGGGATTCGCCGCTCGAAGGTGAGGTTGACAATTTGGTTGGAGAAGCTATATATTGCACTACACAACCCCTTGAATCCCTTAAAGCACACATCTAACATTACTTTAAAACTTAAATAACAAAAAAAACAAAATTATTCGATATAACTATTTCCCATCGAGCGGATAGCCCTGGCAGCTAATGCTCATTAGATATATTAACTTGTTAATTTACTTTAATAATGTTAATAAAAAATAATAATAAATAAATGTAAGGCGCGATAACCTCCGAAGAGATCTAAGGCCGAGCTTCTCTTCCAATTTGCGTCGTGCTCCTCTTGATTTTCCCTACAAATTGGCCGGACGCGACCTACATGTTTTAAGCCGACTCCGAACGGCATCTGCAAGGTAGATGGGTTTTCACTGAGAGCTTTTCATGGCAGAAATACACCCGGAGCGCTTGCCAAACGCTGCCGACCCCGCTTAGACAAATTTTCTTCGAAACGAAAAAACATGTTTCTAAAATTTTGATGTTGCTATGCCTGGGGCGTGAACCCAGGATCTTCGGCGTGGTAGGCGGAGCATGCTACCATCACACCACGGCGGCCGCCGTGAAAAAAAATCGGAAATTAATGGACTGAAATTCCAGACGAATAGGGACAACCATAGCTTAAACCGGATATAGAACAAATATTTGTGTTTTACTTCAGGGAAATCTTTAAAACGATTCACATAACTAGATATGTTCAATTCTAATTTTTTACAAGATAATTATATTATTAAGTACACCCACGCATCTAAAGTGAAAGTATTTTTGGTAAAGTCTTCAATGTGATCGAAAAATAACTGGCACTGTGCTGCTTTCAGAAAGTAGTTTCATTTGCAAAGTGGAAGTTGATGACTTATGCCCGGTTTTTCAGTGCGAGTTTAAACTCCAGTTACAGTTGACTAGAGTTTAGCCCTGCCACTTCGGCCGCTTAAGCTGAGATGAGCAGCAAAATTTGTTGTTATGGAACAAAGTGGCAAGGTTAAACTCTAGTCAACTTTAACTGGAGTTTAAACTCGCACTGAAAAACCCAGCCTTAACGAAATATAACCCTATCTCGGCTGGCAGTTGGAAATCTTCCCATTTCAGAACTTGTTTCAAAAACGACTCATTACAGAATTCGTTTGAAGTACGCCCTATCTCAGAATTTAAAATTTATTTCAACGTTACGAAATATAATAAACAATATTATTATTTATTTAGAAAATATAAATAAAATTAAAATTTACGCCAATCGGCATTACATAACATAATTGTTTAAGAATAGAAAGACAAACTAAATATACATTTATGAAAATTGACTTGAATAGTTTCAATGAAATTTAGAAACTTCTTTGAATTTTAGCAGAGAATGTCGATAAAGTCCTACTGAAAAGGTCGACGTCGCCTCCATTGCATTTAACAATGTTTGCTATTATATTCCTTGGTCCGTTACACATTAATAATATATATATATATATATTTGAATGAGTATAACTGATATTTAAATCCCCAAGGTTCATGGGTTTGCGTTCCCTAATGGGTTATTGAAAAAGTCAAACAAGTACATACCAGCAAGTATTCGATGGCCAAAAAAGCGTATGAAGGGCGTTTTTGCTTGTTATGGGTTAATATAAGAGACCATAGATGAATGGATTTGCAACTCTTTGTTTCGAGAGAGCGCTGTCAAAATGCACATCATTGTGAATGAAACTGTGATATCTTCTGCATAGACGTCAAAATGATTACCTGATTTGTAATTGACTATCGCTGTCTCATTCTGTATCTCTTTCTATCACCCGCTGAAGATATGCGCCGCCATATTGAACACCCTGTCAAAACGCTAAAAAGTAGCCATATTGAACATCTTGTCAGGAAGTTGACAGATAGGATATCACGCTTAGTTTGATTCACAATGATGTACATTTTTTATAACATTTGTCAATGTTGCTACTCCAAACAAAAATGAATAGATCTGAATGTGGCGATTTTTGACATACATTTCGGCGATTATAGTTTCAATCATTTAATAAAATGAATAAATTTTAAAGTGTTAAAACTGTATGAAAATACCAATCGTAGAGAAGTAAGCTACATTGCATTAGTGGAAACAGGTGCAGTAACATTTGATAATGTGTTGCAACAAAAGAAACTATATATAGAGTGGGATACTTGCGTCGCTTACGAGCATATAAGTGTTTAAATGTCTGGGATATAAGCACAAAGCAGCTGAGTGCACGAATAAGGTAGCTTGCAGCAACTGTGCCGGACCCCATGATAGCAAAGAGTGCACATCTAACATTGTTAAATGTGTAAACTGTAGCGAACTTGTTCAAAAAAAAGTTATTGACGTCGATGTTAGCCATTACGCTTTCAGCAAAGATTGTCCAGCGTATAAAAAATATTCGCAGCCAAGAAATAAGGCACGAGTTTAGCAACGAATACCAGAGGAGCTAAGTTGTATATATTTAAATATTAGCAATATCGTCGCCAATAAAGCTGAACTAGAGCGTCTGATAGATGTACATAAACCACATTTAATATTTTGTTCGGAGACTTGTTCGACTGAAGAAATAACGAATCAAGAGCTACAGATACAAACATATAAACTTGTACGGTGCGATTCCCACAGCAGGCACACAGGCGGTGTGCTAATATATATCTATAAATGAAACAATTGAATACTCAATAAGTTACAACAGAACATTAAACAAGAACATCTGGTGTATTATGCTAAAAGTTAAAAATATTTTCACCCAATATCAATTAGCTCTGATATATCACCCACCGAGCTCGAGTGATGCAGAATTTATAACGTACTTATACGACATTTTAAATAATAACTGCGTAACACAGGATAATATTATCTTTGTGGGCGATTTCAATATAAACCTTTACAAGAGCACAACTTATAGTAAACAGTTAGTTGACTTATTTCGATCCTTTGCTATGGAGCAAAAAATAGATTTTTATACACGAAAGGGCGATAAGACAGATACATTGATCGACTTGTTATTTACAGATAGTAGCTCTATATCATGTTTAAAATTAGAAGAGTTTCAGATTTCAGATCATGAAACGATTAAATTCAAAATCAAATTACATAAACTATTTCAGATGAGAACGGAGAGAGCAATACTTTCCTGGGAAAATTATACAAGCGACAGCCTTGTTAATGAATTACGACAGCTTAACTACACTGACTTTGAAAATCTGAGTATCGAAAATAAGGCAACATTCCTATATAATACGCTATCAAGCGCAGTGACCACCCTGACATACTCTAAAGAAGTCAGTGTCAAACTTATGAACAAGTGGTATGATTTTGAGCTGGCTAACTTAAATAAACGTAAGCTAAATCTTTACAATATCAGCCTATCCACTGGAGAATGGAGTGAATATTATAGTACGAAACACCAATATAAACGGCTAATTAAGATAAAAAAAGCCAAGTACATGGAAAACAAAATCAACCATAGTGTTGGTGATAGTAAGGTCATGTGGAAAAACTTGAAAAATTCCATAAGCATGGCTAAAGAAATTAATGGTATTAAAAAAATTAAAATAAACGACCAACTCTACACAGAGGAAAATGAAATAGCGCAGTCTTTGAATAACTATTTCATTGATAGTATATTGGAGATTAGCATGAATATTCCTACTTCTTTTAGTAATGAAGGTACTATAGATGACCAAAATGGCCCTAATGTTTTTATACCTTTCATGAAAATGAAATGGTATATTAATTTCGTCACGAAACCGAAAATTGTAAGTCCTTAAAGGAAAATAGATAGACCCACCATTAAGTATACCGAAATAATCAGGTTGAAGAGCTGAGTTGATTTAGCCATGTCCGTCTGTCCGTCTGTCTGTTTGTATGCAAACTAGTCCCTCAATTTTTGAGATATCTTGATAAAATTTGGTGAGCGGGTGTATTTGGGTGTCCGATTAGACATTTGTCGGAACCGACCGGATCGGACCACTATAGCATATATCCTCCATACAACCGATTTTTCAGAAAAAGAAGATTTTTGTAATATCTTATCCAATTTAACAGATTAAAGCTTCAAACTTCACCATATACTTTCGTATATTGCACATATTGTTGCCTGAAAAAATTTATGAGATCGGTCGTATATATAGTATATATCCCCCACAACCGATTGTTCAGATAAGGAACTTTTCGTAATTACTGCCCTATTTTAAGAGCTAGAGGCTTCAAATTTCAACGAATGCTTACGTATATAGCATATATTGTTGTCTGAAAAAATCATAAAGATCGGTGGTATATATAGTATATATATGGTGGTATATATAGTATATATATATAGTATATATATATATATTTTCGCAAATTTTAGCCCCATTTTAACAGCTAGAAGCTTCAAATTTCACCGAATATTTACGTATATAGCATATATTGTTGTCTGAAAAAATCATAGAGATCGGTTGTATATATAGTATATATCTCATACAACCGATTGTTCAGATAAGAAACTTTTCGCAATTTCTACCCCATTTTAACAGCTATAAGCTTCAAATTTCACCGATTGCTTACGTATATAGCATATATTGTTGTCTGAAAAAATCATAGAGATCGGTTGTATATATAGTATATATCTCATACAACCGATTGTTCAGATAAGAAACTTTTCGCAATTTCTACCCCATTTTAACAGCTATACGCTTCAAATTTCACTGATTGCTTACGTATATAGCATATATTGTTGTCTGAAAAAATCATAGAGATCGGTTGTATATATAGTATATATCTCATACAACCGATTGTTCAGATAAGAAACTTTTCGCAATTTCTACCCCATTTTAACAGTTATAAGCTTCAAATTTCACCGATTGCTGACGTATATAGTATGTATTGTTGTGTCAAAAAATCATAGAGATCGGTGATATATATTATATATATATGATGGTATATATAGTATATATATATTTTTTTTACGATTTCGGCCCCATTTTAACAGCTAGAAGCTTCAAATTTCACCAACTGCTTACGTGTATAGCATATATTGATGTCTGAAAAAATCATTGAGATCGGTGGTATACATAGTATATATCTCATACAACCGATTGTTCAGATAAGAAACTTTGCGCAATTTCTGCCCCGTTTTAACAGTTAGAAGCTTCAAATTTCACAAAATGCTTACGTATATAGCATATATTGTTGTCTGAAAAAATCATAGAGATCGGTGGAATATATATTATATACTTCATATAAACTGTCATTTTGACCCCTTTTTTACGGCTAGAAGCTTCAAAATTCATCAAATTTCATCAAATAGTTACGTTTACGTCATATATTTTTGAAATACGTGATTCGTAGTCATAGTTTTTACATGCAGACCACAAAAACGTGAAGCTTTGCATCCTCACACAGATTACCTACCTATTTTTTATTTTATATTTATCTTAAAAATCGTTTAGATATGTTCAAATTTCACCAAATGCTTACGTGTATAGCATATATTGTTGGCTGAGAAAAGCATAGATACCGGTGATATATATAGTATATATCCCATACAACCGATTGTTCAGATAAGAAACTTTGCGCAATTTCTGCCCCGTTTTAACAGTTAGAAGCTTCAAATTTCACAAAATGCTTACGTATATAGCATATATTGTTGTCTGAAAAAATCATAGAGATCGGTGGTATATATATTATATACTTCATATAAATTGTCATTTTGACCCCTTTTTTACGGCTAGAAGCTTCAAAATTCATCAAATTTCATCAAATAGTTACGTTTACGTCATATATTTTTGAAATACGTGATTCGTAGTCATAGTTTTTACATGCAGACCACAAAAAACGTGAAGCTTTGCATCCTCACACAGATTACATACCTATTTTTTATTTTATATTTATCTTAAAAATCGTTTAGATATGTTCAAATTTCACCGATTGCTTACGTATATAGCATATATTGTTGTCTGAAAAAATCATAGAGATCGGTTGTATATATAGTATATATCTCATACAACTGATTGTTCAGATAAGAAACTCCGCAATTTCTTCCCCATTTTAACAGTTATAAGCTTCAAATTTCACCGATTGCTTACGTATATAGTATGTATTGTTGTGTCAAAAAATCATAGAGATCGGTGATATATATAATATATATATGATGGTATATATAGTATATATATATAGTATATATATATTTTTTTTACGATTTCGGCCCCATTTTAACAGCTAGAAGCTTCAAATTTCACCAACTGCTTACGTGTATAGCATATATTGATGTCTGAAAAAATCATTTAGATCGGTGGTATACATAGTATATATCTCATACAACCGATTGTTCAGATAAGAAACTTTGCGCAATTTCTGCCCCGTTTTAACAGTTAGAAGCTTCAAATTTCACAAAATGCTTACGTATATAGCATATATTGTTGTCTGAAAAAATCATAGAGATAGGTGGTATATATATTATATACTTCATATAAACTGTCATTTTGACCCCTTTTTTACGGCTAGAAGCTTCAAAATTCATCAAATTTCATCAAATAGTTACGTTTACGTCATATATTTTTGAAATACGTGATCCGTAGTCATAGTTTTTACATGCAGACCACAAAAAACCTGAAGCTTTGCATCCTCACACAGATTACCTACCTATTTTTATACCTTTCATGAAAATGAAATGGTATATTAATTTCGTCACGAAACCGAAAATTGTAAGTCCTTAAAGGAAAATAGATAGACCCACCATTAAGTATACCGAAATAATCAGGTTGAAGAGCTGAGCTGATTTAGCCATGTCCGTCTGTCCGTCTGTCTGTTTGTATGCAAACTAGTCCCTCAATTTTTGAGATATCTTGATAAAATTTGGTGAGCGGGTGTATTCGGGTGTCCGATTAGACATTTGTCGGAACCGACCGGATCGGACCACTATAGCATATATCCTCCATACAACCGATTTTTCAGAAAAAGAGGATTTTTGTAATATCTTACCCAATTTAACAGATTGAAGCTTCAAACTTCACCATATACTTTCGTATATTACACATATTGTTGCCTGAAAAAATTTATGAGATCGGTCGTATATATAGTATATATCCCCCACAACCGATTGTTCAGCTAAGGAACTTTTCGTAATTACTGCCCTATTTTAAGAGCTAGAGGCTTCAAATTTCAACGAATGCTTACGTATATAGCATATATTGTTGTCTGAAAAAATCATAGAGATCGGTTGTATATATAGTATATATCTCATACAACCGATTGTTCAGATAAGAAACTTTTCGCAATTTCTACCCCATTTTAACAGCTATAAGCTTCAAATTTCACCGATTGCTTACGCATATAGCATATATTGTTGTCTGAAAAAATTATAGAGATCGGTTGTATATATAGTATATATCTCATACAACCGATTGTTCAGATAAGGAACTTTTCGCAATTTCTACCCCATTTTAACAGCTATAAGCTTCAAATTTCACTGATTGCTTACGTATATAGCATATATTGTTGTCTGAAAAAATCATAGAGATCGGTTGTATATATAGTATATATCTCATACAACCGATTGTTCAGATAAGAAACTTCGCAAATTTTAGCCCCATTTTAACAGCTAGAAGCTTCAAATTTCTCCGAATATTTACGTATATAGCATATATTGTTGTCTGAAAAAATCATAGAGATCGGTTGTATATATAGTATATATCTCATACAACCGATTGTTCAGATAAGAAACTCCGCAATTTCTTCCCCATTTTAACAGTTATAAGCTTCAAATTTCACCGATTGCTTACGTATATAGTATGTATTTTTGTGTTAAAAAATCATAGAGATCGGTGATATATATAATATATATATGATTCGTAGTCATAGTTTTTACATGCAGACCACAAAAAACGTGAAGCTTTGCATCCTCACACAGATTACCTACCTATTTTTTATTTTATATTTATCTTAAAATTCGTTTAGATATGTTCAAATTTCACCAAATGCTTACGTATATAGCATATATTGTTGTCTGAAAAAATCATAGAGATCGGTTGTATATATAGTATATATCTCATACAACCGATTGTTCAGATAAGAAACTTTTCGCAATTTCTACCCCATTTTAACAGTTATAAGCTTCAAATTTCACCGATTGCTTACGTATATAGTATGTATTGTTGTGTCAAAAAATCATAGAGATCGGTGATATATATAATATATATATGATGGTATATATAGTATATATATATTTTTTTTACGATTTCGGCCCCATTTTAACAGCTAGAAGCTTCAAATTTCACCAACTGCTTACGTGTATAGCATATATTGATGTCTGAAAAAATCATTGAGATCGGTGGTATACATAGTATATATCTCATACAACCGATTGTTCAGATAAGAAACTTTGCGCAATTTCTGCCCCGTTTTAACAGTTAGAAGCTTCAAATTTCACAAAATGCTTACGTATATAGCATATATTGTTGTCTGAAAAAATCATAGAGATCGGTGGTATATATATAATATACTTCATATAAACTGTCATTTTGACCCCTTTTTTACGGCTAGAAGCTTCAAAATTCATCAAATTTCATCAACTAGTTACGTTTACGTCATATATTTTTGAAATACGTGATCCGTAGTCGACCCACCATTAAGTATACCGAAATAATCAGGTTGAAGAGCTGAGTTGATTTAGCCATGTCCGTCTGTCCGCCTGTCCGTCTGTCTGTTTGTATGCAAACTAGTCCCTCAATTTTTGAGATATCTTGATAAAATTTGGTGAGCGGGTGTATTTGGGTGTCCGATTAGACATTTGTCGGAACCGACCGGATCGGACCACTATAGCATATATCCTCCATACAACCGATTTTTCAGAAAAAGAGGATTTTTGTAATATCTTACCCAATTTAACAGATTGAAGCTTCAAACTTCACCATATACTTTCGTATATTACACATATTGTTGCCTGAAAAAATTTATGAGATCGGTCGTATATATAGTATATATCCCCCACAACCGATTGTTCAGATAAGGAACTTTTCGTAATTACTGCCCTATTTTAAGAGCTAGAGGCTTCAAATTTCAACGAATGCTTACGTATATAGCATATATTGTTGTCTGAAAAAATCATAAAGATCGGTGGTATATATAGTATATATATGGAGGTATATATAGTATATATATATAGTATATATATATATATTTTCGCAAATTTTAGCCCCATTTTAACAGCTAGAAGCTTCAAATTTCACCGAATATTTACGTATATAGCATATATTGTTGTCTGAAAAAATCATAAAGATCGGTTGTATATATAGTATATATCTCATACAACCGATTGTTCAGATAAGAAACTTCGCAATTTCTACCCCATTTTAACAGCTATAAGCTTCAAATTTCACCGATTGCTTACGTATATAGCATATATTGTTGTCTGAAAAAATCATAGAGATCGGTTGTATATATAGTATATGTCTCATACAACCGATTGTTCAGATAAGAAACTTTTCGCAATTTCTACCCCATTTTAACAGCTATAAGCTTCAAATTTCACTGATTGCTTACGTATATAGCATATATTGTTGTCTGAAAAAATCATAGAGATCGGTTGTATATATAGTATATATCTCATACAACCGATTGTTCAGATAAGAAACTTTTCGCAATTTCTACCCCATTTTAACAGTTATAAGCTTCAAATTTCACCGATTGCTTACGTATATAGTATGTATTGTTGTGTCAAAAAATCATAGAGATCGGTGATATATATAATATATATATGATGGTATATATAGTATATATATATATAGTATATATATATTTTTTTTACGATTTCGGCCCCATTTTAACAGCTGGAAGCTTCAAATTTCACCAACTGCTTACGTGTATAGCATATATTGATGTCTGAAAAAATCATTGAGATCGGTGGTATACATAGTATATATGTCATACAACCGATTGTTCAGATAAGAAACTTTGCGCAATTTCTGCCCCGTTTTAACAGTTAGAAGCTTCAAATTTCACAAAATGCTTACGTATATAGCATATATTGTTGTCTGAAAAAATCATAGAGATCGGTGGTATATATATTATATACTTCATATAAACTGTCATTTTGACCCCTTTTTTACGGCTAGAAGCTTCAAAATTCATCAAATTTCATCAAATAGTTACGTTTACGTCATATATTTTTGAAATACGTGATTCGTAGTCATAGTTTTTACATGCAGACCACAAAAAACGTGAAGCTTTGCATCCTCACACAGATTACCTACCTATTTTTTATTTTATATTTATCTTAAAATTCTTTTAGATATGTTCAAATTTCACCAAATGCTTACGTATATAGCATATATTGTTGTCTGAAAAAATCATAGAGATCGGTTGTATATATAGTATATATCTCATACAACCGATTGTTCAGATAAGAAACTTTTCGCAATTTCTACCCCATTTTAACAGTTATAAGCTTCAAATTTCACCGATTGCTTACGTATATAGTATGTATTGTTGTGTCAAAAAATCATAGAGATCGGTGATATATATAATATATATATGATGGTATATATAGTATATATATATTTTTTTTACGATTTCGGCCCCATTTTAACAGCTAGAAGCTTCAAATTTCACCAACTGCTTACGTGTATAGCATATATTGATGTCTGAAAAAATCATTGAGATCGGTGGTATACATAGTATATATCTCATACAACCGATTGTTCAGATAAGAAACTTTGCGCAATTTCTGCCCCGTTTTAACAGTTAGAAGCTTCAAATTTCACAAAATGCTTACGTATATAGCATATATTGGTCTGAAAAAATCATAGAGATCGGTGGTATATATATTATATACTTCATATAAACTGTCATTTTGACCCCTTTTTTACGGCTAGAAGCTTCAAAATTCATCAAATTTCATCAACTAGTTACGTTTACGTCATATATTTTTGAAATACGTGATCCGTAGTCGACCCACCATTAAGTATACCGAAATAATCAGGTTGAAGAGCTGAGTTGATTTAGCCATGTCCGTCTGTCCGCCTGTCCGTCTGTCTGTTTGTATGCAAACTAGTCCCTCAATTTTTGAGATATCTTGATAAAATTTGGTGAGCGGGTGTATTTGGGTGTCCGATTAGACATTTGTCGGAACCGACCGGATCGGACCACTATAGCATATATCCTCCATACAACCGATTTATCAGAAAAAGAGGATTTTTGTAATATCTTACCCAATTTAACAGATTGAAGCTTCAAACTTCACCATATACTTTCGTATATTACACATATTGTTGCCTGAAAAAATTTATGAGATCGGTCGTATATATAGTATATATCCCCCACAACCGATTGTTCAGATAAGGAACTTTTCGTAATTACTGCCCTATTTTAAGAGCTAGAGGCTTCAAATTTCAACGAATGCTTACGTATATAGCATATATTGTTGTCTGAAAAAATCATAAAGATCGGTGGTATATATAGTATATATATGGAGGTATATATAGTATATATATATAGTATATATATATATATTTTCGCAAATTTTAGCCCCATTTTAACAGCTAGAAGCTTCAAATTTCACCGAATATTTACGTATATAGCATATATTGTTGTCTGAAAAAATCATAAAGATCGGTTGTATATATAGTATATATCTCATACAACCGATTGTTCAGATAAGAAACTTCGCAATTTCTACCCCATTTTAACAGCTATAAGCTTCAAATTTCACCGATTGCTTACGTATATAGCATACATTGTTGTCTGAAAAAATCATAGAGATCGGTTGTATATATAGTATATGTCCCATACAACCGATTGTTCAGATAAGAAACTTTTCGCAATTTCTACCCCATTTTAACAGCTATAAGCTTCAAATTTCACTGATTGCTTACGTATATAGCATATATTGTTGTCTGAAAAAATCATAGAGATCGGTTGTATATATAGTATATGTCTCATACAACCGATTGTTCAGATAAGAAACTTTTCGCAATTTCTACCCCATTTTAACAGCTATAAGCTTCAAATTTCACCGATTGCTTACGTATATAGCATACATTGTTGTCTGAAAAAATCATAGAGATCGGTTGTATATATAGTATATGTCCCATACAACCGATTGTTCAGATAAGAAACTTTTCGCAATTTCTACCCCATTTTAACAGCTATAAGCTTCAAATTTCACTGATTGCTTACGTATATAGCATATATTGTTGTCTGAAAAAATCATAGAGATCGGTGGTATATATATTATATACTTCATATAAACTGTCATTTTGACCCCTTTTTTACGGCTAGAAGCTTCAAAATTCATCAAATTTCATCAAATAGTTACGTTTACGTCATATATTTTTGAAATACGTGATTCGTAGTCATAGTTTTTACATGCAGACCACAAAAAACGTGAAGCTTTGCATCCTCACACAGATTACATACCTATTTTTTATTTTATATTTATCTTAAAAATCGTTTAGATATGTTCAAATTTCACCGATTGCTTACGTATATAGCATATACTGTTGTCTGAAAAAATCATAGAGATCGGTTGTATATATAGTATATATCTCATACAACTGATTGTTCAGATAAGAAACTCCGCAATTTCTTCCCCATTTTAACAGTTATAAGCTTCAAATTTCACCGATTGCTTACGTATATAGTATGTATTGTTGTGTCAAAAAATCATAGAGATCGGTGATATATATAATATATATATGACGGTATATATAGTATATATATATAGTATATATATATTTTTTTTTACGATTTCGGCCCCATTTTAACAGCTAGAAGCTTCAAATTTCACCAACTGCTTACGTGTATAGCATATATTGATGTCTGAAAAAATCATTTAGATCGGTGGTATACATAGTATATATCTCATACAACCGATTGTTCAGATAAGAAACTTTGCGCAATTTCTGCCCCGTTTTAACAGTTAGAAGCTTCAAATTTCACAAAATGCTTACGTATATAGCATATATTGTTGTCTGAAAAAATCATAGAGATAGGTGGTATATATATTATATACTTCATATAAACTGTCATTTTGACCCCTTTTTTACGGCTAGAAGCTTCAAAATTCATCAAATTTCATCAAATAGTTACGTTTACGTCATATATTTTTGAAATACGTGATCCGTAGTCATAGTTTTTACATGCAGACCACAAAAAACCTGAAGCTTTGCATCCTCACACAGATTACCTACCTATTTTTATACCTTTCATGAAAATGAAATGGTATATTAATTTCGTCACGAAACCGAAAATTGTAAGTCCTTAAAGGAAAATAGATAGACCCACCATTAAGTATACCGAAATAATCAGGTTGAAGAGCTGAGCTGATTTAGCCATGTCCGTCTGTCCGTCTGTCTGTTTGTATGCAAACTAGTCCCTCAATTTTTGAGATATCTTGATAAAATTTGGTGAGCGGGTGTATTTGGGTGTCCGATTAGACATTTGTCGGAACCGGCCGGATCGGACCACTATAGCATATATCCTCCATACAACCGATTTTTCAGAAAAAGAGGATTTTTGTAATATCTTACCCAATTTAACAGATTGAAGCTTCAAACTTCACCATATACTTTCGTATATTACACATATTGTTGCCTGAAAAAATTTATGAGATCGGTCGTATATATAGTATATATCCCCCACAACCGATTGTTCAGCTAAGGAACTTTTCGTAATTACTGCCCTATTTTAAGAGCTAGAGGCTTCAAATTTCAACGAATGCTTACGTATATAGCATGTATTGTTGTCTGAAAAAATCATAGAGATCGGTTGTATATATAGTATATATCTCATACAACCGATTGTTCAGATAAGAAACTTTTCGCAATTTCTACCCCATTTTAACAGCTATAAGCTTCAAATTTCACCGATTGCTTACGTATATAGCATATATTGTTGTCTGAAAAAATTATAGAGATCGGTTGTATATATAGTATATATCTCATACAACCGATTGTTCAGATAAGGAACTTTTCGCAATTTCTACCCCATTTTAACAGCTATAAGCTTCAAATTTCACTGATTGCTTACGTATATAGCATATATTGTTGTCTGAAAAAATCATAGAGATCGGTTGTATATATAGTATATATCTCATACAACCGATTGTTCAGATAAGAAACTTCGCAAATTTTAGCCCCATTTTAACAGCTAGAAGCTTCAAATTTCTCCGAATATTTACGTATATAGCATATATTGTTGTCTGAAAAAATCATAGAGATCGGTTGTATATATAGTATATATCTCATACAACCGATTGTTCAGATAAGAAACTCCGTAATTTCTTCCCCATTTTAACAGTTATAAGCTTCAAATTTCACCGATTGCTTACGTATATAGTATGTATTTTTGTGTCAAAAAATCATAGAGATCGGTGATATATATAATATATATATGATTCGTAGTCATAGTTTTTACATGCAGACCACAAAAAACGTGAAGCTTTGCATCCTCACACAGATTACCTACCTATTTTTTATTTTATATTTATCTTAAAATTCGTTTAGATATGTTCAAATTTCACCAAATGCTTACGTATATAGCATATATTGTTGTCTGAAAAAATCATAGAGATCGGTTGTATATATAGTATATATCTCATACAACCGATTGTTCAGATAAGAAACTTTTCGCAATTTCTACCCCATTTTAACAGTTATAAGCTTCAAATTTCACCGATTGCTTACGTATATAGTATGTATTGTTGTGTCAAAAAATCATAGAGATCGGTGATATATATAATATATATATGATGGTATATATAGTATATATATATTTTTTTTACGATTTCGGCCCCATTTTAACAGCTAGAAGCTTCAAATTTCACCAACTGCTTACGTGTATAGCATATATTGATGTCTGAAAAAATCATTGAGATCGGTGGTATACATAGTATATATCTCATACAACCGATAGTTCAGATAAGAAACTTTGCGCAATTTCTGCCCCGTTTTAACAGTTAGAAGCTTCAAATTTCACAAAATGCTTACGTATATAGCATATATTGTTGTCTGAAAAAATCATAGAGATCGGTGGTATATATATAATATACTTCATATAAACTGTCATTTTGACCCCTTTTTTACGGCTAGAAGCTTCAAATTCATCAAATTTCATCAACTAGTTACGTTTACGTCATATATTTTTGAAATACGTGATCCGTAGTCGACCCACCATTAAGTATACCGAAATAATCAGGTTGAAGAGCTGAGTTGATTTAGCCATGTCCGTCTGTCCGCCTGTCCGTCTGTCTGTTTGTATGCAAACTAGTCCCTCAATTTTTGAGATATCTTGATAAAATTTGGTGAGCGGGTGTATTTGGGTGTCCGATTAGACATTTGTCGGAACCGACCGGATCGGACCACTATAGCATATATCCTCCATACAACCGATTTTTCAGAAAAAGAGGATTTTTGTAATATCTTACCCAATTTAACAGATTGAAGCTTCAAACTTCACCATATACTTTCGTATATTACACATATTGTTGCCTGAAAAAATTTATGAGATCGGTCGTATATATAGTATATATCCCCCACAACCGATTGTTCAGATAAGGAACTTTTCGTAATTACTGCCCTATTTTACGAGCTAGAGGCTTCAAATTTCAACGAATGCTTACGTATATAGCATATGTTGTTGTCTGAAAAAATCATAAAGATCGGTGGTATATATAGTATATATATGGAGGTATATATAGTATATATATATAGTATATATATATATATTTTCGCAAATTTTAGCCCCATTTTAACAGCTAGAAGCTTCAAATTTCACCGAATATTTACGTATATAGCATATATTGTTGTCTGAAAAAATCATAAAGATCGGTTGTATATATAGTATATATCTCATACAACCGATTGTTCAGATAAGAAACTTCGCAATTTCTACCCCATTTTAACAGCTATAAGCTTCAAATTTCACCGATTGCTTACGTATATAGCATATATTGTTGTCTGAAAAAATCATAGAGATCGGTTGTATATATAGTATATGTCTCATACAACCGATTGTTCAGATAAGAAACTTTTCGCAATTTCTACCCCATTTTAACAGCTATAAGCTTCAAATTTCACCGAATATTTACGTATATAGCATATATTGTTGTCTGAAAAAATCATAAAGATCGGTTGTATATATAGTATATATCTCATACAACCGATTGTTCAGATAAGAAACTTCGCAATTTCTACCCCATTTTAACAGCTATAAGCTTCAAATTTCACCGATTGCTTACGTATATAGCATATATTGTTGTCTGAAAAAATCATAGAGATCGGTTGTATATATAGTATATGTCTCATACAACCGATTGTTCAGATAAGAAACTTTTCGCAATTTCTACCCCATTTTAACAGTTATAAGCTTCAAATTTCACCGATTGCTTACGTATATAGTATGTATTGTTGTGTCAAAAAATCATAGAGATCGGTGATATATATAATATATATATGATGGTATATATAGTATATATATATATAGTATATATATATTTTTTTTACGATTTCGGCCCCATTTTAACAGCTGGAAGCTTCAAATTTCACCATCTGCTTACGTGTATAGCATATATTGATGTCTGAAAAAATCATTGAGATCGGTTGTATATATAGTATATATGTCATACAACCGATTGTTCAGATAAGAAACTTTGCGCAATTTCTGCCCCGTTTTAACAGTTAGAAGCTTCAAATTTCACAAAATGCTTACGTATATAGCATATATTGTTGTCTGAAAAAATCATAGAGATCGGTGGTATATATATTATATACTTCATATAAACTGTCATTTTGACCCCTTTTTTACGGCTAGAAGCTTCAAAATTCATCAAATTTCATCAAATAGTTACGTTTACGTCATATATTTTTGAAATACGTGATTCGTAGTCATAGTTTTTACATGCAGACCACAAAAAACGTGAAGCTTTGCATCCTCACACAGATTACCTACCTATTTTTTATTTTATATTTATCTTAAAATTCTTTTAGATATGTTCAAATTTCACCAAATGCTTACGTATATAGCATATATTGTTGTCTGAAAAAATCATAGAGATCGGTTGTATATATAGTATATATCTCATACAACCGATTGTTCAGATAAGAAACTTTTCGCAATTTCTACCCCATTTTAACAGTTATAAGCTTCAAATTTCACCGATTGCTTACGTATATAGTATGTATTGTTGTGTCAAAAAATCATAGAGATCGGTGATATATATAATATATATATGATGGTATATATAGTATATATATATTTTTTTTACGATTTCGGCCCCATTTTAACAGCTAGAAGCTTCAAATTTCACCAACTGCTTACGTGTATAGCATATATTGATGTCTGAAAAAATCATTGAGATCGGTGGTATACATAGTATATATCTCATACAACCGATTGTTCAGATAAGAAACTTTGCGCAATTTCTGCCCCGTTTTAACAGTTAGAAGCTTCAAATTTCACAAAATGCTTACGTATATAGCATATATTGGTCTGAAAAAATCATAGAGATCGGTGGTATATATATTATATACTTCATATAAACTGTCATTTTGACCCCTTTTTTACGGCTAGAAGCTTCAAAATTCATCAAATTTCATCAACTAGTTACGTTTACGTCATATATTTTTGAAATACGTGATCCGTAGTCGACCCACCATTAAGTATACCGAAATAATCAGGTTGAAGAGCTGAGTTGATTTAGCCATGTCCGTCTGTCCGCCTGTTCGTCTGTCTGTATGTAAACTAGTCCCTCAATTTTTGAGATATCTTGATAAAATTTGGTGAGCGGGTGTATTTGGGTGTCCGATTAGACATTTGTCGGAACCGACCGGATCGGACCACTATAGCATATATCCTCCATACAACCGATTTATCAGAAAAAGAGGATTTTTGTAATATCTTACCCAATTTAACAGATTGAAGCTTCAAACTTCACCATATACTTTCGTATATTACACATATTGTTGCCTGAAAAAATTTATGAGATCGGTCGTATATATAGTATATATCCCCCACAACCGATTGTTCAGATAAGGAACTTTTCGTAATTACTGCCCTATTTTAAGAGCTAGAGGCTTCAAATTTCAACGAATGCTTACGTATATAGCATATATTGTTGTCTGAAAAAATCATAAAGATCGGTGGTATATATAGTATATATATGGAGGTATATATAGTATATATATAGTATATATATATATATTTTCGCAAATTTTAGCCCCATTTTAACAGCTAGAAGCTTCAAATTTCACCGAATATTTACGTATATAGCATATATTGTTGTCTGAAAAAATCATAAAGATCGGTTGTATATATAGTATATATCTCATACAACCGATTGTTCAGATAAGAAACTTCGCAATTTCTACCCCATTTTAACAGCTATAAGCTTCAAATTTCACCGATTGCTTACGTATATAGCATATATTGTTGTCTGAAAAAATCATAGAGATCGGTTGTATATATAGTATATGTCCCATACAACCGATTGTTCAGATAAGAAACTTTTCGCAATTTCTACCCCATTTTAACAGCTATAAGCTTCAAATTTCACTGATTGCTTACGTATATAGCATATATTGTTGTCTGAAAAAATCATAGAGATCGGTTGTATATATAGTATATATCTCATACAACCGATTGTTCAGATAAGAAACTTCGCAATTTCTACCCCATTTTAACAGTTATAAGCTTCAAATTTCACCGATTGCTTACGTATATAGTATGTATTGTTGTGTCAAAAAATCATAGAGATCGGTGATATATATAATATATATATGATGGTATATATAGTATATATATATTTTTTTTACGATTTCGGCCCCATTTTAACAGCTGGAAGCTTCAAATTTCACCAACTGCTTACGTGTATAGCATATATTGATGTCTGAAAAAATCATTGAGATCGGTGGTATACATAGTATATATGTCATACAACCGATTGTTCAGATAAGAAACTTTGCGCAATTTCTGCCCCGTTTTAACAGTTAGAAGCTTCAAATTTCACAAAATGCTTACGTATATAGCATATATTGTTGTCTGAAAAAATCATAGAGATCGGTGGTATATATATTATATACTTCATATAAACTGTCATTTTGACCCCTTTTTTACGGCTAGAAGCTTCAAAATTCATCAAATTTCATCAAATAGTTACGTTTACGTCATATATTTTTGAAATACGTGATTCGTAGTCATAGTTTTTACATGCAGACCACAAAAAACGTGAAGCTTTGCATCCTCACACAGATTACCTACCTATTTTTTATTTTATATTTATCTTAAAAATCGTTTAGATATGATCAAATTTCACCAAATGCTTACGTATATAGCATATATTGTTGTCTGAAAAAATCATAGAGATCGGTTGTATATATAGTATATATCTCATACAACCGATTGTTCAGATAAGAAACTCCGCAATTTCTTCCCCATTTTAACAGTTATAAGCTTCAAATTTCACCGATTGCTTACGTATATAGTATGTATTGTTGTGTCAAAAAATCATAGAGATCGGTGATATATATAATATATATATGATGGTATATATAGTATATATATATTTTTTTTACGATTTCGGCCCCATTTTAACAGCTAGAAGCTTCAAATTTCACCAACTGCTTACGTGTATAGCATATATTGATGTCTGAAAAAATCATAGATACCGGTGGTATATATAGTATATATCCCATACAACCGATTGTTCAGATAAGAAACTTTGCGCAATTTCTGCCCCGTTTTAACAGTTAGAAGCTTCAAATTTCACAAAATGCTTACGTATATAGCATATATTGTTGTCTGAAAAAATCATAGAGATCGGTGGTATATATATTATATACTTCATATAAACTGTCATTTTGACCCCTTTTTTACGGCTAGAAGCTTCAAAATTCATCAAATAGTTACGTTTACGTCATATATTTTTGAAATACGTGATTCGTAGTCATAGTTTTTACATGCAGACCACAAAAAACGTGAAGCTTTGCATCCTCACACAGATTACCTACCTATTTTTTATTTTATATTTATCTTAAAAATCGTTTAGATATATTCAAATTTCACCGATTGCTTACGTATATAGCATATATTGTTGTCTGAAAAAATCATAGAGATCGGTTGTATATATAGTATATATCTCATACAACCGATTGTTCAGATAAGAAACTCCGCAATTTCTTCCCCATTTTAACAGTTATAAGCTTCAAATTTCACCGATTGCTTACGTATATAGTATGTATTGTTGTGTCAAAAAATCCTAGAGATCGGTGATATATATAATATATATATGATGGTATATATAGTATATATATATAGTATATATATATAGTATATATATATTTTTTTTACGATTTCGGCCCCATTTTAACAGCTAGAAGCTTCAAATTTCACCAACTGCTTACGTGTATAGCATATATTGATGTCTGAAAAAATCATTTAGATCGGTGGTATACATAGTATATATCTCATACAACCGATTGTTCAGATAAGAAACTTTGCGCAATTTCTGCCCCGTTTTAACAGTTAGAAGCTTCAAATTTCACAAAATGCTTACGTATATAGCATATATTGTTGTCTGAAAAAATCATAGAGATCGGTGGTATATATATTATATACTTCATATAAACTGTCATTTTGACCCATTTTTTACGGCTAGAAGCTTCAAAATTCATCAAATTTCATCAAATAGTTACGTTTACGTCATATATTTTTGAAATACGTGATCCGTAGTCATAGTTTTTACATGCAGACCACAAAAAACCTGAAGCTTTGCATCCTCACACAGATTACCTACCTATTTTTATACCTTTCATGAAAATGAAATGGTATATTAATTTCGTCACGAAACCGAAAATTGTAAGTCCTTAAAGGAAAATAGATAGACCCACCATTAAGTATACCGAAATAATCAGGTTGAAGAGCTGAGCTGATTTAGCCATGTCCGTCTGTCCGTCTGTCTGTTTGTATGCAAACTAGTCCATCAATTTTTGAGATATCTTGATAAAATTTGGTGAGCGGGTGTATTTGGGTGTCCGATTAGACATTTGTCGGAACCGACCGGATCGGACCACTATAGCATATATCCTCCATACAACCGATTTTTCAGAAAAAGAGGATTTTTGTAATATCTTACCCAATTTAACAGATTGAAGCTTCAAACTTCACCATATACTTTCGTATATTACACATATTGTTGCCTGAAAAAATTTATGAGATCGGTCGTATATATAGTATATATCCCCCACAACCGATTGTTCAGCTAAGGAACTTTTCGTAATTACTGCCCTATTTTAAGAGCTAGAGGCTTCAAATTTCAACGAATGCTTACGTATATAGCATATATTGTTGTCTGAAAAAATCATAGAGATCGGTTGTATATATAGTATATATCTCATACAACCGATTGTTCAGATAAGAAACTTTTCGCAATTTCTACCCCATTTTAACAGCTATAAGCTTCAAATTTCACCGATTGCTTACGTATATAGTATATATTGTTGTCTGAAAAAATTATAGAGATCGGTTGTATATATAGTATATGTTGGTAGGAATTTGGAAGGGGATTTGTATACTTGCGTGAATGTCCGGTACAATAAAAGAAAAGCACTTCTTAGTTCAACGATTTAATGAGGACTAAAAGATAAAATTCATGTGTACATATAGTTAACTCATCAATATATGTAATATGTCTTATTCATTCTAATTATTAGAAATATGTTCTCAATAGGAAATATTGAACTTAAAACTCCAAGTTATTATTTCAACACTCTTTCTTAAGTTAAATATTTCTTCAGTTAATTTTTAAGACCAAGCATTTGAACAAATTTTACATGTTTCTGTTTTTGCAGATTTTTTGTAAAAATATCAGAAACATTTTCATTTGTGGAGACGTACTCTAATTCTATTACTTTTTGTTCGACAACTTCTCGGATATAATGATATTTCAAATCTATGTGCTTGGTTCGCTTGTGGAACACAGGGTTCTTTGAAATTTGTATTGCGCTCATGTTGTCGCCTTTTAACTTAACAGGACCGATGTCGTGAATAAAACCAACTTCTTTAAGTAAGCGCCGCAGATATACAGCCTCTTTTGCTGCCGTACTTAAAGCGATGTACTCAGCCTCTGTGCTGCTCAATGCGACTACATCTTGCTTCTTTGCTTGCCAGGAAAAGGCGCTACCCGCCAAAAAGAACGAATAACCGGTGTATGACTTCCTATCTAAATCGTTACTCGCCCAATCCGCATCCGCATAGCCTTCTACCGGTTTACCATTTTTGCAGTAGTGTAACTTTAAATTGATGGTTTTTGATAAGTATCGTAGGACATGTTTTGCACCAGCCTCATGTTCGGTGTGGGGTTCTTGGTTTCTTTGTGCTAATAAACTTACTGCGTGCATAATGTCTGGCCGCGTTGAAATGGCCAAGTACATTAAAGATCCAATTAACGATTGATAGCTTGTTGCGTCTATTTTAGTGCACTTGTCATTTCTGCAGCTTACTTGAAAACCAGGATCTAGAGGTGTGCTTACCGGACGACATGATGTCACACCATACATACTCAATAACTCGTTTATATAGTTCTTCTGACACACAGAAATCGCACCTGTCTTACCCTGACGTTCTATTTCGAAGCCAAGAAAAAATGTCATTGCCCCGCTATCGTGTAGTTGAAATTTAGACGATAATGATTTTTTAATGCTCGCAATCTCTTTCTCGCTTGGACATGCTAAGATAAGATCGTCGACATAAACGGCAATGTAACTATAACTGCCATTGTATTGTTTGACATACAAACACGGTTCGCTTTTGCATGGGCTGAAACCCATATCTTTCAATGCTACATCAAGAGTACTATTCCAGTGTCGCCCAGACTGCTTTAAGCCGTAAATGGCTTTATTTAGCTTTAAAACTTTATTAGGATTTTTATTGTCTACAAATTCTTCTGGTTGTTTAAGGTAAATTTCTTCCGTAAGCTTACTATTGAGATATGCATTGGAAATATCGATCTGATGTAAGTGAAGCTCTTTCTCAACGGCAATAGCAAGTAGCATACGAATTGTTTCATATCGTATTACAGGCGAAAAAGTTTCCCAGTAATTTAAACCCAGCTGCTGACTGCAGCCTTTTGCTACTAGTCTCGACTTGAACTTTTGAATATTGCCATCTGAATCACGTTTTATTCGAAAAACACACTTCGATCCAATCGCTTTTTGACCATCAGGCAGATCTACTGCTGACCAAGTGTTGTTAGCAAGAAGCGCCGAATATTCTTCTTCCATTGATTTCTTCCACTCAAAGGAGTATTCGCTTGACAATGCTTCTTTGACCGATCGAGGCGTGTCTACATCTTCACCATATTGTAGATAATTTAGCATCTGATACTCTTTTTTGGGACGCCCTACTTGACCAGTGTGAATAATTTTTGGCCTACCTCGACCGCGACGTGATTCGTTTCCATTTCTATGAGACTCACCAATTATTTGCATTTCATCCGAAACGATTCCATTCTCTGCAACATTGCCTACATTTGCCTCTTCTACCTCTGTTTCGTCTTCGGTGCAACTTTCAAACTCTTCATCTTCTTTCCGCTCTTCTTCAACATGTTTACGATCGTCGATTTTTACAAAAATTGTAGCAATGTCATTTTCATCTCTGTTTTTGGTGTCACCTTCGGGCACAGCTAAGTTGACTTCATCTTCTAAAAATTTTACGTCACGTCTTACACAAATTTGCCTCGTTTCCTTATCATACAAGCGATAAGCTTTTGCAACCTCAGAATATCCGACGAACAAATACTCTTTGCCCTTTGCGCTGAATTTACCACGCTGCGTTTTATTTAACGCGAATGCGCGCGAACCAAAAACCCTGAAATGTTTTACCGACGGCTTTTTGTTGTACCAAATCTCATAAGGAGTGCAATCTCTAAGTAGTTTTGTAGGTGCGCGATTACGTAAATATACAGCTGTGTGTATAGCTTCACCCCACAATTCTTGTTCTATATTTGCATGCACCAGCAAACTTCTAGCCATTTCTACAATTGTGCGGTTAACTCTCTCTGCCACTCCATTTTGCTGGGGAGTATATGGCACAGTTAACTGCCTTTTAATTCCGCACTCATTTAAAAAATCGGTAAATTTATTGTTTATGTACTCCGTACCATTGTCACTTCGGAGCTTTTTAATTTTCTTCTGAGTTTGACATTCGACCATATTTTTGAATAATTGAAACTTTTCAAATACTTCGCTCTTTTCTTTAATACAATAAACAAAAATCATTCTCGAGAAATCGTCAATAAATGTGAGAAAGTATCGTGCACCACCTACTGATTTTACGTTTATGGGTCCACATACATCTGTATGCACAAGCTCTAATATTTCTTTTGACTCAATTTCAAATTTTTTTGGAAAAGGCATTGCACTTAATTTTGCTTTGTTGCATGTGTCACAATTTGTTTTTGTTTTCACATCTTTTGTGTCCATACCTCGCACTAAATCTTAGTCGGCAATTTTCTTTAAACTTTCGAAGTTTATATGACCATATCGATTATGCCACTTTAAATTATTTAAATAAATTTTTGAACCTTGTACTTGTGCATTGAATATAAACAAATCATTTTGTAATCTAGCTCTAAGCAATGTTAACCCTATGGAATTTTTTACTTCCACAACATAGTTTTTGAATACCACTGTATGTTTATGCTGCAGAGCTTTGTTAACAGAATAAAAGTTCATTTTCAGTGAAGGCACAAACAATACATCACGTAGCTCTATTTCACATTCATTTGTTTTTATTTTGACCGTACCTATACCTTGTGAGTAAGTGAAATTATCTGCTGCTAACATAACTTTTTCTCGTTTTTCGATGAATGACACGAACATATTCTTGTCGCAACACATATGTGTCGTTGCACCACTGTCGACACACCAATTGTGTTTACTTCGTTCATCCCCCACACCAGCAGCATATACAGCGTAAGAAAGCTCGTTAATTTTAGAACTTTGTTTATCTTCACGATCATATTGTTGTTTGCCCTTTCTTTTGCATTGTGAAGCCGTATGGCCACGCATGCCACAACTAAAGCATTTACCCTTGAACTCATTTGACTTTACATGACTTTTTGCTTTTGTATTTATTTTATTACCATTATGCGCTGATTCTCTTACACTTGTATAAACGGCTTGCGCAGGAGCTTTTTGATCTGCTTGTTGTTCCCTTCTAGCACCCTCTTCTAACAGCTTTACTTTTAAAGTACTGAAACTCGGCAATTCATCACGAGTCTCGATAGCTACCACGAAGTTTTCGTACTCGGACGGCAAACTAGATAATAGTATTATGACTTTTAGCTCTTCGTTTAACTCGATGTTCACTTCGGCTAATTTATCTACGACTTCGACAAACGAATTTAGATAAGTTGACATGCTTTGACCAGCAGACATACTGCAACCAAGCAACTTTTTATAAAGCGAAACTTTTTGTAAAGGTCCCCTCGGCACATGAACATCACGAAGTCTCTTCCATGCTTCCACTGAAGTTTTACAAGCCTTAATATTGCTGAGTTGCGTCGGTTTTACGCATAAAATAATATTAGCTAGCGCTTTTTGATCATCTTGATCCCACTTTTCTGCATTTTCATCACTGCGCTTACAATCTTCATTAACGATGCGCCATTGGTCCATATTAACCAATATGCTGCGCATTTGCATGCACCACACATCATAGTTATTATCGCTCAGTTTTTCGATTTGCAAACTCGAATTCATTTTTAAAATTTTATTTTGTAAAACCCGATTAATTATTAAATTTTAAATAACTTCACACGCGATCTGGGACCATAACCTTTGTTGGTAGGAATTTGGAAGGGGATTTGTATACTTGCGTGAATGTCCGGTACAATAAAAGAAAAGCACTTCTTAGTTCAACGATTTAATGAGGACTAAAAGATAAAATTCATGTGTACATATAGTTAACTCATCAATATATGTAATATGTCTTATTCATTCTAATTATTAGAAATATGTTCTCAATAGGAAATATTGAACTTAAAACTCCAAGTTATTATTTCAACAGTATATATCTCATACAACCGATTGTTCAGATAAGGAACTTTTCGCAATTTCTACCCCATTTTAACAGCTATAAGCTTCAAATTTCACTGATTGCTTACGTATATAGCATATATTGTTGTCTGAAAAAAATCATAGAGATCGGTTGTATATATAGTATATATCTCATACAACCGATTGTTCAGATAAGAAACTTCGCAAATTTTAGCCCCATTTTAACAGCTAGAAGCTTCAAATTTCTCCGAATATTTACGTATATAGCATATATTGTCTGAAAAAATCATAGAGATCGGTTGTATATATAGTATATATCTCATACAACCGATTGTTCAGATAAGAAACTCCGCAATTTCTTCCCCATTTTAACAGTTATAAGCTTCAAATTTCACCGATTGCTTACGTATATAGTATGTATTTTTGTGTCAAAAAATCATAGAGATCGGTGATATATATAATATATATATGATTCGTAGTCATAGTTTTTACATGCAGACCACAAAAAACGTGAAGCTTTGCATCCTCACACAGATTACCTACCTATTTTTTATTTTATATTTATCTTAAAATTCGTTTAGATATGTTCAAATTTCACCAAATGCTTACGTATATAGCATATATTGTTGTCTGAAAAAATCATAGAGATCGGTTGTATATATAGTATATATCTCATACAACCGATTGTTCAGATAAGAAACTTTTCGCAATTTCTACCCCATTTTAACAGTTATAAGCTTCAAATTTCACCGATTGCTTACGTATATAGTATGTATTGTTGTGTCAAAAAATCATAGAGATCGGTGATATATATAATATATATATGATGGTATATATAGTATATATATATTTTTTTACGATTTCGGCCCCATTTTAACAGCTAGAAGCTTCAAATTTCACCAACTGCTTACGTGTATAGCATATATTGATGTCTGAAAAAATCATTGAGATCGGTGGTATACATAGTATATATCTCATACAACCGATTGTTCAGATAAGAAACTTTGCGTAATTTCTGCCCCGTTTTAACAGTTAGAAGCTTCAAATTTCACAAAATGCTTACGTATATAGCATATATTGTTGTCTGAAAAAATCATAGAGATCGGTGGTATATATATTATATACTTCATATAAACTGTCATTTTGACCCCTTTTTTACGGCTAGAAGCTTCAAAATTCATCAAATTTCATCAACTAGTTACGTTTACGTCATATATTTTTGAAATACGTGATCCGTAGTCGACCCACCATTAAGTATACCGAAATAATCAGGTTGAAGAGCTGAGTTGATTTAGCCATGTCCGTCTGTCCGCCTGTCCGTCTGTCTGTTTGTATGCAAACTAGTCCCTCAATTTTTGAGATATCTTGATAAAATTTGGTGAGCGGGTGTATTTGGGTGTCCGATTAGACATTTGTCGGAACCGACCGGATCGGACCACTATAGCATATATCCTCCATACAACCGATTTTTCAGAAAAAGAGGATTTTTGTAATATCTTACCCAATTTAACAGATTGAAGCTTCAAACTTCACCATATACTTTCGTATATTACGCATATTGTTGCCTGAAAAAATTTATGAGATCGGTCGTATATATAGTATATATCCCCCACAACCGATTGTTCAGATAAGGAACTTTTCGTAATTACTGCCCTATTTTAAGAGCTAGAGGCTTCAAATTTCAACGAATGCTTACGTATATAGCATATATTGTTGTCTGAAAAAATCATAAAGATCGGTGGTATATATAGTATATATATGGAGGTATATATAGTATATATATATAGTATATATATAGTATATATATATAGTATATATATATATATTTTCGCAAATTTTAGCCCCATTTTAACAGCTAGAAGCTTCAAATTTCACCGAATATTTACGTATATAGCATATATTGTTGTCTGAAAAAATCATAAAGATCGGTTGTATATATAGTATATATCTCATACAACCGATTGTTCAGATAAGAAACTTCGCAATTTCTACCCCATTTTAACAGCTATAAGCTTCAAATTTCACCGATTGCTTACGTATATAGCATATATTGTTGTCTGAAAAAATCATAGAGATCGGTTGTATATATAGTATATGTCTCATACAACCGATTGTTCAGATAAGAAACTTTTCGCAATTTCTACCCCATTTTAACAGCTATAAGCTTCAAATTTCACTGATTGCTTACGTATATAGCATATATTGTTGTCTGAAAAAATCATAGAGATCGGTTGTATATATAGTATATATCTCATACAACCGATGTTCAGATAAGAAACTTTTCGCAATTTCTACCCCATTTTAACAGTTATAAGCTTCAAATTTCACCGATTGCTTACGTATATAGTATGTATTGTTGTGTCAAAAAATCATAGAGATCGGTGATATATATAATATATATATGATGGTATATATAGTATATATATATATAGTATATATATATTTTTTTTACGATTTCGGCCCCATTTTAACAGCTGGAAGCTTCAAATTTCACCAACTGCTTACGTGTATAGCATATATTGATGTCTGAAAAAATCATTGAGATCGGTGGTATACATAGTATATATGTCATACAACCGATTGTTCAGATAAGAAACTTTGCGCAATTTCTGCCCCGTTTTAACAGTTAGAAGCTTCAAATTTCACAAAAAGCTTACGTATATAGCATATATTGTTGTCTGAAAAAATCATAGAGATCGGTGGTATATATATTATATACTTCATATAAACTGTCATTTTGACCCCTTTTTTACGGCTAGAAGCTTCAAAATTCATCAAATTTCATCAAATAGTTACGTTTACGTCATATATTTTTGAAATACGTGATTCGTAGTCATAGTTTTTACATGCAGACCACAAAAAACGTGAAGCTTTGCATCCTCACACAGATTACCTACCTATTTTTTATTTTATATTTATCTTAAAAATCGTTTAGATATGTTCAAATTTCACCAAATGCTTACGTGTATAGCATATATTGTTGTCTGAGAAAATCATAGATACCGGTGGTATATATAGTATATATCCCATACAACCGATTGTTCAGATAAGAAACTTTGCGCAATTTCTGCCCCGTTTTAACAGTTAGAAGCTTCAAATTTCACAAAATGCTTACGTATATAGCATATATTGTTGTCTGAAAAAATCATAGAGATCGATGGTATATATATTATATACTTCATATAAACTGTCATTTTGACCCCTTTTTTACGGCTAGAAGCTTCAAAATTCATCAAATTTCATCAAATAGTTCAGGTCAGGTCAGGTTGGGTGGTAGCTTCCCTGATGAGAGGAAGCTCACTTGGACAACATGACGGTCCGTTGTGATACCACATATAATAAACTAAACTAACGGTGACGTAGATATAACTACTTAGAGAATCGTTGGGTAGCAACGATAAAGTTCCGAATGATCCCGATCTCAACCTTGGATAGCTCCTCGGGAGATCCAAGTGAGTCACGACCAAAATACTTTCGCCTAGTTCTGGCAAAAGCTGGGCAGTCAAGCATAAAGTGATTTGGTGATTCCACCTCATCATCCTCCATACAGCTGCAGCAGGATGGAGTTTCCAATATATTGAGACGTACCGCATGGATACCCATGGGACAGTGCCCTGTCAAAACCCCAATGACCATTGATAGGTGAGCCTTAGTGAACCCAATTATTTCAGCAGACCTCCTGCCATCCACTTTCGGCCAGAAAGATCTTGATATCCTACAAGACGTAGTGTCCGCCCAACGTTTGCTGAGCTGACTCGAGGCCCAGCTATGGAAGAGCAATCCACAGGTGGCTAGCGGAATCCCGAAATCCCTACAGCCATCTTCATCCGGTTCAGTTGTACCGATTCGGGCTAAGAGATCCGCTTGACAGTTACCCGGAATATCACTATGGCCCGGGACCCAGATAATCTTAATTGTAAAATAATTCGATGCAATCGCAAGTGTGGTCAGGCACTCCCAGACCACCCTCGATCGCACTGTAGTTGAGCTCAAGGCCTTTATAGCCGCTTGGCTATCAGAGTAGATGTTAAATTCCCTAACCGTAGTAGCGCTGGATAGCATTTCATCCACCGCATCCTTAATCGCAGCAACTTCCGCTTGGAATACACTGCAGTGATCAGCCAACTTAAACTTGCGGCTTACATTTAGCTCTTGACAAAAGACCCCCCCGCCAACCTTTCCGTCCAACTTCGACCCATCCGTGAACAAGTTAACCGGTCCCATGCCCCAGATAATTCCTCTTCTCCACTCCTCCCTCGGGGGAATGACTGGGGTGAATGTTGTATAGGGAGCGGCCACCGGCATGCAATAGTCCGTCCTGTCCGGGATAAAGTCGAAACTAGTAAGAAGGCTAGAGTGTCCGAAATCAGAAAGCATATAACCCATATCACGAAGCCTGACCAACGACCGGGCCGCGGCTGCCTTTCCCGCAATATCTACTGGATGTATATTCAGCATGACATTCAGTGCCAAGGTAGGTGTTGTTCTCATAGCGCCACTGATGCCGATAAGCGCCGTCCGTTGCACTGACACTAGCATTTTGGAGGTGCTCGCCGTGTCCAGTGCTTTCCACCAGACCAGCACCCCATATAGCAGAATCGGTTTGACAACCATCTCATAAAGCCAGTGTACTACTCCTGGCGAGAGCCCCCATCTCTTTCCGATAGCCCCCCTGCAGCAGTACAAGGCAACCGCGGCCTTCCTGGCCCTATCTTCCACATTGGGCCTCCAGGACAGCTTCTTGTCCAGAACAATTCCCAAATATTTAACCCTGTCAGTAAGTACCAACAGTACCCCTCCAATCGAAGGAGTTCTGAAGTCGGGTATCTTATATCTCCTTGTAAAAAGAACCAATTCTGTTTTTCCCGGGTTGACCGCCACTCCACATGATTCAGCCCACCTAGCCACAGTATCCAGGTATCCCTGCAGAACATCGCGCAGGGTGCCCAGAAATTTGCCCCTGACTAGGATAGCGAGGTCATCTGCATAGGCAACCACCCGACAGCCATTGGCTTCCAGCTCCACAAGAAGCTCGTTGACTACCACAACCCAGAGCAGAGGAGATAGGACACCTCCCTGTGGCGTGCCCCTGCACACCTTCCTCCTTATTATGGCTCCTCCCCACTCCGCTGCGACAATTCTGCCGCATAGAAGTTTGCTAATAAATTCAACCAGAGCCGCTTCGACTCCTAAACCCACCAGAGCTCTTTCGATTGCCCCCGGTAGAACATTGTTAAAAGCCCCCTCGATGTCTAGAAAGGCACCCAGAGCATATTCTTTATGTTCTAGAGACCCCTCTATTTGCTTTACAATCGAATGGAGAGCCGTTTCCGTCGATCTGCCTTTGCAGTACGCATGCTGTGAAGCCGACAGTAACCCCCCAGGTATCCTTTCTCGTAGGTACAGGTCAATCAGCCGCTCAAGCGTCTTAAGAAGAAACGACGAGAGACTGATTGGCCTGAAATCCTTAGGTGTTACATGAGAGCCCCTGCCGGCCTTCGGAATGAAGATGACCCTAACCGTGTGCCACGACCTAGGGATATAGTTAAGCCTGAGGCAGTTAGTGTAGATGATGGCCAACCAGCGGCAGGAAATCCCTAAAGACCTTTGAAGTTGCGCAGGAATGATGCCATCCGGACCGGGTGACTTATAGGGCTTGAACGAATTTATAGCCCAGGATATTTGACTTTCCCGTAGTGGGATGGCAGGCATTTCTGCATGGCCAGCAACCGCCGACCACGCAAGCGAAGATCCCTGCGCAACTGGGACATCGGGAAAATGATTGTCCAGTAAAAGTCTCAGGGACTCCTCGCTACTCATCGACCAGTCCCCACCATCATCTCTCAGATACCCCCGAGGGGCGGGATTCCTAGAGAGTATTTTTCTAAACCTCGCGGATTCATTGCAGCCCTCCACGTTTTCACAGAAGCTTCGCCATGAATCTCGCTTGGCTAACCTTATTTCATATTTATAAATCCCCAGACTCACCTTATAGAGCTCCCAGTCCGAGGGTAGTCTACTCCTCCTGGCTCTATTAAAGAGCCGCCTACTGGACGCTCTTAGGTCGTCAAGGGAATCAGACCACCAGGGCGGCTTGCCCTTCCCCCTGTAAGTTTTCAGTGGGCAGGACTGTTGAAAGGCGCTATTGCCTGCCAAGGTGAAGTTTTCCACCAGATCGTCTATTTCAGATTCGGACAGGTCCGAACCAGCGATAGGCGCCTCAGGCAATAGCTCTCCCAACTTCCTACAATACAAGTCCCAGTTGGTACTTTTAGGGTTCCTAAAAGATATTTTACCGGGACGTTCTTCATTCACCGAGAACTGAATATATCGGTGATCAGAGAAAGGGTGCTCGTTGAGAACCCTCCATCCAGATATCCGATCTTCCAGTTCTCAGCTAACCAGGGTGAGGTCCAAGACCTCCTCCCTTACCGCAGTAATAAAAGTCGGGTCATTCCCCCTATTACATATACAAAGTCCCTCATCTACAATAAAAGTAAATAAAGACTCACCTCTGGTGTTCGTATCCGAGCTCCCCCATATGCTATGGTGTGCATTAGCATCGGCACCTATGATTACGCCAACACCTCTCCGCCTTGCTTCAGCGGTGATTTCGCCCAGTATCACAGGCGGTGGTCCCGTTACGTCCCCATGGGGCATATACGCTGAGACCACCCACAATTCGCTACTGCCTCGCTCGAGGCAGACCGTGGTTACGTCAGCATTGCTGAAATTAGAGAGAATAAAAGCTTTAAATTCCTTTTTAATAAGCACACAGGATCTAGGCCTACCTGCCTCCCCATGCACCAAGGTGTTGAATTTTCCCGTCCTTAATCCAGAAATTTTTCCGCCGTTACTACTCAGCCACGGCTCCTGGACAAGGACAATATCCACTCCGCCTTTCTCAAGACAGAGCAACAAGTTTGCGGAAGCCGCCTTAGAATGCTGAAGATTGATTTGACGGATTTCCATCAACACCACTCTTCTTCTTCTGCACCCCATCCTTGGCGGCTTCGCCCTCGGAGACTAGGAGGTCCTCCTCCTCCCCCAACAGACGACTTACACTGATGACGGATCCCGCCATCGATGATTCGCCCTCGGAGGCCAGGAGCTCCTCCTCGGCCCTATCATCCAGACGACTAGCACTGATGACAGATCCCGCTATTGACGGGACGTCAACAGTGCTTTCGCTGTCCAAATTAGCGGAGTCAGCATCCACAACCATGGGTACTGGCTCCCCTGCGGACGCCTCCACCTCCCGAACAGTCTCTGTGGGAGAGGAACCATCCCCCCTGGAATCGGCGTGGTAGATTTTAAGAACCACACGCTCGAGGCCATAGGAGATAACTCCCCTCGTGTCAGAGAGAGGACCGGTGGACTCTGCGTTTAGCAGAATCAGCACTTGCCGACGTGGCCCAACAGCCTCCTCTACTCTGAGGACCCTCCAGTTATGCGTCGGAAGGTTCGGGTTGCAGTAACGCATTAGTTCGAGTATTTTCTCCGGCTGAGATGGCCCGGCAGGCAACCACACCCGAGCCCTCGGTCGAAGGGGGAGATCCCTCCGTTCCACGGCCTCGAGTCTGGCCCCCCTCCAGACCTCCCCTACCAAATAAATTATTTTCTTAAAGATACAGGCCGACCGCTCGTCAGCACAAGTAATCAGTCTAAAACCATGATACCACCCCGAGTATTCGAAGCATGGCCGCGTACCTGGGCTCTCCATAACAGCGGTCATATAGGCCGCTGATATGGCGCTGGCGACCCACGGCCACTCCTCTCGGGAGATGGCACCATCCTCCCTACTCCTATCCAGGACCCCGAGGGTGATGGAGCCTGCACGTTTAGCGATTTCGCTAAACGAAATTGCGTCCCCACCTCCTCGGGCCCTTTTTGTCGTTGAGGCATTCCGCTCATCCGACCTTTGCCGCTTCATAGCCCCCAAACCCTGCTGCTCACCCGCATCGTTCGACACCGGTGTGTGGTCGTCGCAAGCTACGACGCTCCTGGCCCACTCCAGCGTCCGGGAATGCTTCTCAGACATCTGAGCTGCATCCCTTCCGCCGTAGCGCTCCAAGATCTTCTCAGCTAAGCGCCGATCACCCAGAGCTTTCCTACGCGGCGTCGATCGCCTACCTTTCCCGGCAGGCTTCGACCCCAGGGCTCCCGTTGGGAAAGCTCCTCGCGACAGGGCTTCCTTACTAGTACTGGGCTGCTCCGTCGCATTCGTCGGACCTCTGCCTTTCCCTGTCACAGCCCCATATGGGCCTACATTGGGTGTCGGTTTCGACACCCCTCCACTAACCGAACTACCCGTACCTACGGGGTTTGAAACCAAACCCCTGCGCTGATCCGTCTGATCAGCCCTTTTGACCCGCCGGGAGCTTTCCCGGCTGGCGGCGACCTGCTTCGGAGCACTCTCCGCACCTGTCGCGTCCCCCGCACCATGACGACTTTCGCCGTCACTCCTACCCTCCTTTTTCTTCGTCTTCGTGTCCATTCTAAGAAGTCCCCCCTCAAGGCCGCTATCCGGAGCCGATTGTGTAGTCGCCCGTCAACGGTCCCGTGGTTATCTATGCTGCGCAGGGAGGCCACGCGAGGGTTGACTCATTACCTTATGAGTAATGCGTTCAGAGCCAGACCGGACGCAAAGCGGGAAAATCTTCAACCGCACCTACACCACCAACTTAACGGCGACGGAGCCGGAACGTACCTTGAGGCCCGCCACGGTTTTAACGGGACGTGGGCAGGTGCAGCATTAGCCTACCAGCCATTTCGATAGGGTTTCACCCCGACCTACTAAGGTGGCAGAATACTGCACCTACCAGCCCAAAGTCATCAATTCCTATCCATAGTCAAAATCAAGTCCCTAACAATCCGGTTCGTCACCATTGAGTACCGATCTTGACCCTTAACAGGGTCCTCCCTCCCCTGAGCTCGGCGCAATGACTCAGGGGTGCGGGTTTTATCGAGTTGTCCTCTCTAGATCCGCCATTATCAGTAGAAGCAGGGGCACCTCGTGCAGGACGTGACAACCAATCACGTGTGACGATTCGTCACTATGGCCGGTCTAAGACTGATACCAGTCCCTGATCCAGAGCCTGGAACCACGTATGATATCCAAGCCAAGTATCTTAACCCCCCATCAAATTGTTACGTTTACGTCATATATTTTTGAAATACGTGATTCGTAGTCATAGTTTTTACATGCAGACCACAAAAAACGTGAAGCTTTGCATCCTCACACAGATTACCTACCTATTTTTTATTTTATATTTATCTTAAAAATCGTTTAGATATGTTCAAATTTCACCGATTGCTTACGTATATAGCATATATTGTTGTCTGAAAAAATCATAGAGATCGGTTGTATATATAGTATATATCTCATACAACCGATTGTTCAGATAAGAAACTTTGCGCAATTTCTGCCCCGTTTTAACAGTTAGAAGCTTCAAATTTCACAAAATGCTTACGTATATAGCATATATTGTTGTCTGAAAAAATCATAGAGATAGGTGGTATATATATTATATACTTCATATAAACTGTCATTTTGACCCCTTTTTTACGGCTAGAAGCTTCAAAATTCATCAAATTTCATCAAATAGTTACGTTTACGTCATATATTTTTGAAATACGTGATCCGTAGTCATAGTTTTTACATGCAGACCACAAAAAACCTGAAGCTTTGCATCCTCACACAGATTACCTACCTATTTTTATACCTTTCATGAAAATGAAATGGTATATTAATTTCGTCACGAAACCGAAAATTGTAAGTCCTTAAAGGAAAATAGATAGACCCACCATTAAGTATACCGAAATAATCAGGTTGAAGAGCTGAGCTGATTTAGCCATGTCCGTCTGTCCGTCTGTCTGTTTGTATGCAAACTAGTCCCTCAATTTTTGAGATATCTTGATAAAATTTGGTGAGCGGGTGTATTTGGGTGTCCGATTAGACATTTGTCGGAACCGACCGGATCGGACCACTATAGCATATATCCTCCATACAACCGATTTTTCAGAAAAAGATTTTTGTAATATCTTACCCAATTTAACAGATTGAAGCTTCAAACTTCACCATATACTTTCGTATATTACACATATTGTTGCCTGAAAAAATTTATGAGATCGGTCGTATATATAGTATATATCCCCCACAACCGATTGTTCAGCTAAGGAACTTTTCGTAATTACTGCCCTATTTTAAGAGCTAGAGGCTTCAAATTTCAACGAATGCTTACGTATATAGCATATATTGTTGTCTGAAAAAATCATAGAGATCGGTTGTATATATAGTATATATCTCATACAACCGATTGTTCAGATAAGAAACTTTTCGCAATTTCTACCCCATTTTAACAGCTATAAGCTTCAAATTTCACCGATTGCTTACGTATATAGCATATATTGTTGTCTGAAAAAATTATAGAGATCGGTTGTATATATAGTATATATCTCATACAACCGATTGCTCAGATAAGGAACTTTTCGCAATTTCTACCCCATTTTAACAGCTATAAGCTTCAAATTTCACTGATTGCTTACGTATATAGCATATATTGTTGTCTGAAAAAATCATAGAGATTGGTTGTATATATAGTATATATCTCATACAACCGATTGTTCAGATAAGAAACTTCGCAAATTTTAGCCCCATTTTAACAGCTAGAAGCTTCAAATTTCTCCGAATATTTACGTATATAGCATATATTGTTGTCTGAAAAAATCATAGAGATCGGTTGTATATATAGTATATATCTCATACAACCGATTGTTCAGATAAGAAACTCCGCAATTTCTTCCCCATTTTAACAGTTATAAGCTTCAAATTTCACCGATTGCTTACGTATATAGTATGTATTGTTGTGTCAAAAAATCATAGAGATCGGTGATATATATAATATATATATGATGGTATATATAGTATATATATATTTTTTTTACGATTTCGGCCCCATTTTAACAGCTAGAAGCTTCAAATTTCACCAACTGCTTACGTGTATAGCATATATTGATGTCTGAAAAAATCATTGAGATCGGTGGTATACATAGTATATATCTCATACAACCGATTGTTCAGATAAGAAACTTTGCGCAATTTCTGCCCCGTTTTAACAGTTAGAAGCTTCAAATTTCACAAAATGCTTACGTATATAGCATATATTGTTGTCTGAAAAAATCATAGAGATCGGTGGTATATATATAATATACTTCATATAAACTGTCATTTTGACCCCTTTTTTACGGCTAGAAGCTTCAAAATTCATCAAATTTCATCAACTAGTTACGTTTACGTCATATATTTTTGAAATACGTGATCCGTAGTCGACCCACCATTAAGTATACCGAAATAATCAGGTTGAAGAGCTGAGTTGATTTAGCCACGTCCGTCTGTCCGCCTGTCCGTCTGTCTGTTTGTATGCAAACTAGTCCCTCAATTTTTGAGATATCTTGATAAAATTTGGTGAGCGGGTGTATTTGGGTGTCCGATTAGACATTTGTCGGAACCGACCGGATCGGACCACTATAGCATATATCCTCCATACAACCGATTTTTCAGAAAAAGAGGATTTTTGTAATATCTTACCCAATTTAACAGATTGAAGCTTCAAACTTCACCATATACTTTCGTATATTACACATATTGTTGCCTGAAAAAATTTATGAGATCGGTCGTATATATAGTATATATCCCCCACAACCGATTGTTCAGATAAGGAACTTTTCGTAATTACTGCCCTATTTTAAGAGCTAAAGGCTTCAAATTTCAACGAATGCTTACGTATATAGCATATATTGTTGTCTGAAAAAATCATAAAGATCGGTGGTATATATAGTATATATATGGTGGTATATATAGTATATATATATAGTATATATATATATATATTTTCGCAAATTTTAGCTCCATTTTAACAGCTAGAAGCTTCAAATTTCACCGAATATTTACGTATATAGCATATATTGTTGTCTGAAAAAATCATAGAGATCGGTTGTATATATAGTATATATCTCATACAACCGATTGTTCAGATAAGAAACTTCGCAATTTCTACCCCATTTTAACAGCTATAAGCTTCAAATTTCACCGATTGCTTACGTATATAGCATATATTGTTGTCTGAAAAAATCATAGAGATCGGTTGTATATATAGTATATGTCTCATACAACCGATTGTTCAGATAAGAAACTTTTCGCAATTTCTACCCCATTTTAACAGCTATAAGCTTCAAATTTCACTGATTGCTTACGTATATAGCATATATTGTTGTCTGAAAAAATCATAGAGATCGGTTGTATATATAGTATATATCTCATACAACCGATTGTTCAGATAAGAAACTTTTCGCAATTTCTACCCCATTTTAACAGTTATAAGCTTCAAATTTCACCGATTGCTTACGTATATAGTATGTATTGTTGTGTCAAAAAATCATAGAGATCGGTGATATATATAATATATATATGATGGTATATATAGTATATATATATATAGTATATATATATTTTTTTTACGATTTCGGCCCCATTTTAACAGCTGGAAGCTTCAAATTTCACCAACTGCTTACGTGTATAGCATATATTGATGTCTGAAAAAAGCATTGAGATCGGTGGTATACATAGTATATATGTCATACAACCGATTGTTCAGATAAGAAACTTTGCGCAATTTCTGCCCCGTTTTAACAGTTAGAAGCTTCAAATTTCACAAAATGCTTACGTATATAGCATATATTGTTGTCTGAAAAAATCATAGAGATCGGTGGTATATATATTATATACTTCATATAAATTGTCATTTTGACCCCTTTTTTACGGCTAGAAGCTTCAAAATTCATCAAATTTCATCAAATAGTTACGTTAACGTCATATATTTTTGAAATACGTGATTCGTAGTCATAGTTTTTACATGCAGACCACAAAAAACGTGAAGCTTTGCATCCTCACACAGATTACCTACCTATTTTTTATTTTATATTTATCTTAAAAATCGTTTAGATATGTTCAAATTTCACCAAATGCTTACGTGTATAGCATATATTGTTGTCTGAGAAAATCATAGATACCGGTGGTATATATAGTATATATCCCATACAACCGATTGTTCAGATAAGAAACTTTGCGCAATTTCTGCCCCGTTTTAACAGTTAGAAGCTTCAAATTTCACAAAATGCTTACGTATATAGCATATATTGTTGTCTGAAAAAATCATAGAGATCGGTGGTATATATATTATATACTTCATATAAACTGTCATTTTGACCCCTTTTTTACGGCTAGAAGCTTCAAAATTCATCAAATTTCATCAAATAGTTACGTTTACGTCATATATTTTTGAAATACGTGATTCGTAGTCATAGTTTTTACATGCAGACCACAAAAAACGTGAAGCTTTGCATCCTCACACAGATTACCTACCTATTTTTTATTTTATATTTATCTTAAAAATCGTTTAGATATGTTCAAATTTCACCGATTGCTTACGTATATAGCATATATTGTTGTCTGAAAAAATCATAGAGATCGGTTGTATATATAGTATATATCTCATACAACCGATTGTTCAGATAAGAAACTCCGCAATTTCTTCCCCATTTTAACAGTTATAAGCTTCAAATTTCACCGATTGCTTACGTATATAGTATGTATTGTTGTGTCAAAAAATCATAGAGATCGGTGATATATATAATATATATATAATGGTATATATAGTATATATGTATAGTATATATATATTTTTTTTACGATTTCGGCCCCATTTTAACAGCTAGAAGCTTCAAATTTCACCAACTGCTTACGTGTATAGCATATATTGATGTCTGAAAAAATCATTTAGATCGGTGGTATACATAGTATATATCTCATACAACCGATTGTTCAGATAAGAAACTTTGCGCAATTTCTGCCCCGTTTTAACAGTTAGAAGCTTCAAATTTCACAAAATGCTTACGTATATAGCATATATTGTTGTCTGAAAAAATCATAGAGATAGGTCGTATATATATTATATACTTCATATAAACTGTCATTTTGACCCCTTTTTTACGGCTAGAAGCTTCAAAATTCATCAAATTTCATCAAATAGTTACGTTTACGTCATATATTTTTGAAATACGTGATCCGTAGTCATAGTTTTTACATGCAGACCACAAAAAACCTGAAGCTTTGCATCCTCACACAGATTACCTACCTATTTTTATACCTTTCATGAAAATGAAATGGTATATTAATTTCGTCACGAAACCGAAAATTGTAAGTCCTTAAAGGAAAATAGATAGACCCACCATTAAGTATACCGAAATAATCAGGTTGAAGAGCTGAGCTGATTTAGCCATGTCCGTCTGTCCGTCTGTCTGTTTGTATGCAAACTAGTCCCTCAATTTTTGAGATATCTTGATAAAATTCGGTGAGCGGGTGTATTTAGGTGTCCGATTAGACATTTGTCGGAACCGACCGGATCGGACCACTATAGCATATATCCTCCATACAACCGATTTTTCAGAAAAAGAGGATTTTTGTAATATCTTACCCAATTTAACAGATTGAAGCTTCAAACTTCACTATATACTTTCGTATGTTACACATATTGTTGCCTGAAAAAATTTATGAGATCGGTCGTATATATAGTATATATCCCCCACAACCGATTGTTCAGCTAAGGAACTTTTCGTAATTACTGCCCTATTTTAAGAGCTAGAGGCTTCAAATTTCAACGAATGCTTACGTATATAGCATATATTGTTGTCTGAAAAAATCATAGAGATCGGTTGTATATATAGTATATATCTCATACAACCGATTGTTCAGATAAGAAACTTTTCGCAATTTCTACCCCATTTTAACAGCCATAAGCTTCAAATTTCACCGATTGCTTACGTATATAGCATATATTGTTGTCTGAAAAAATTATAGAGATCGGTTGTATATATAGTATATATCTCATACAACCGATTGTTCAGATAAGGAACTTTTCGCAATTTCTACCCCATTTTAACAGCTATAAGCTTCAAATTTCACTGATTGCTTACGTATATAGCATATATTGTTGTCTGAAAAAATCATAGAGATCGGTTGTATATATAGTATATATCTCATACAACCGATTGTTCAGATAAGAAACTTCGCAAATTTTAGCCCCATTTTAACAGCTAGAAGCTTCAAATTTCTCCGAATATTTACGTATATAGCATATATTGTTGTCTGAAAAAATCATAGAGATCGGTTGTATATATAGTATATATCTCATACAACCAATTGTTCAGATAAGCAACTTTTCGCAATTTCTACCCCATTTTAACAGCTATAAGCTTCAAATCTCACCGATTGCTTACGTATATAGCATATATTGCTGTCTGAAAAAATTATAGAGATCGGTTGTATATATAGTATATATCTCATACAACCGATTGTTCAGATAAGGAACTTTTCGCAATTTCTACCCCATTTTAACAGCTATAAGCTTCAAATTTCACTGATTGCTTGCGTATATAGCATATATTGTTGTCTGAAAAAATCATAGAGATCGGTTGTATATATAGTATATATCTCATACAACCGATTGTTCAGATAAGAAACTTTTCGCAATTTCTACCCCATTTTAACAGTATAAGCTTCAAATTTCACCGATTGCTTACGTATATAGTATGTATTGTTGTGTCAAAAAATCATAGAGATCGGTGATATATATAATATATATATGATGGTATATATAGTATATATATATAGTATATATATATTTTTTTTACGATTTCGGCCCCATTTTAACAGCTAGAAGCTTCAAATTTCACCAACTTCTCACGCGTATAGCATATATTGATGTCTGAAAAAATCATTGAGATCGGTGGTATACATAGTATATATCTCATACAACCGATTGTTCAGATAAGAAACTTTGCGCAATTTCTGCCCCGTTTTAACAGTTAGAAGCTTCAAATTTCACAAAATGCTTACGTATATAGCATATATTGTTGTCTGAAAAAATCATAGAGATCGGTGGTATATATATTATATACTTCATACTCTCGGCAGTGTTTGGCAAGCGCTCCGGGTGTATTTCTGCCATGGAAAGCTCTCAGTGAAAACTCATCTGCCTCGGAGGTTATCGCGCCTTACATTAATTTTTTTTTATTTTTATTTATCTTAAAAATCGTTTAGATGTGTTCAAATTTCACCAAATGCTTACGTGTATAGCATATATTGTTGTCTGAAAAAATCATTGAGATCGGTGGTATATATAGTATATATCTCATACAACCGATTGTTCAGTTAAGAAACTTTGCGCAATTTCTGCCCCTTTTTAACAGCTAGACGCTTCAAATTTCACCATATGCTTACGTATATAGCATATATGTATTGTTGTCTGAAAAAATCATAGAGATCGGTGGTATATATATTATATACCCCATATAAACTCTAATTTTTGCCCCCTTTTTACGGCTAGAAGCTTCAAAATTCATCAAATTTCATCAAATAGTTACGTTTACGTCATATATTGTTGAAATACGTGATTCGTAGTAATAGTTTTTACACGCAGACCACAAAAAACCTGAAACTTTGCATCCTCACACAAAGTACCTACCTGTTTTTTATTTTATATTTATCTTAAAAATCGTTAAGGTATGTAGATCTGTTCACTATATATTTCTTATCTTATACATCCGATTATTCGGAGATTACGAACGGGATAAGATTATTTTTCAGCCCCATTCATGAAAGGTATGAAGTCTTCGGCACAGCCGAAGACAGTCCCCTTCTTACTTGTTAAGTTTCAGAAAGTATCCACTTTAGAAATAGTTGATATAGTAAGTAAGTTTAAAAAAAAAATTGGAGGGAAGAAACTTGTGTCGGAAGGAGTCGTTAAAGACTCCATAACGTATACAGGTTTTTTCTATTCTCAACTTGTTAGATAAAGGTCTCGTTCCTAGTTTATGGAAATCTTCTATAGTTGTGCCATTAGAAAAAGTTAAAAATACCATCAAAGCTGAGGAGATAAGACCTATTAACACGTTACAATGTGATGAAAAAATTTTGGAAACAGTGGTAAAAAATCAGCTGGTAAAATATTTAGAAGATAATGTATTTATTATACCTCAACAATCTGGTTTTCGAAAGAAATATTCCTGTGAAAGTGCTTTGAATTTGGTTGTAGCTAACTGGAAAGAAGACTTAAGCAGGAAAAAACACATATTAGCTGTGTTTTTGGATTTAAAACGTGCATTCGAGACGATCGACCAAAACTTAATGCTGAAAAAGCTTTCTTACATTGGCGTTTCTGGTATAGAACTAAAATGGTTTTAAGACTTCCTAATTAACAGACACCAAAGAACAGTGATCGGTACGTACGTTTCGGATAAAAGGGAGGTACCTGTTGGTCTACCTCAAGGGTCTGTGCTGGCACCCATACTGTTCAATATATATATTAATGATATAACTAGCTCCATTAAGCACTGTGAAATAAAATTGTTTGCTGATGATAAGTGGGAACAATATTACTGAAATATATTCTAAGCTGCAAGAAGATCTTAACAGCGTATATGGTTGGTTATGCGTAAACAGACTAAAAGTGAATGTCAATAAAACGAAATTTATGGTTATATCTAGACGCAATTTTCAAAACAGTGAGCTACAAAACTTAATATAAATAACGAACTAATTGAAAAAGTCAGCACCATAAAATACTTGTGAATAAAAATAGATGATAAGCTGAATTTCAACAAGCACGTCGATTATACGGTAGGAAAAATAGCGAAAAAGTTATATTTTACACAACGAACCTGCAAATATTTAAATAGAAGGTATAAAATCATCGTCTACAGATCTATAATCGAACCTCATTTTATTTATTGCCCAACTATATTTTTCATCTTGCGAGATAGTCAGATATACAAGCTACAAAAGCAACAGAACTGAGCTATGAGATTCATTCTCAAAAAACGGTATGACACACTTATCAGAGACATGCTATGCTCTCTTAATTGGCTTAGCATTAGACAGCAACTTTTTTATTATACCATAAAATTTATTAAAAACATAATAGAAGGAACTTTGCCTGCGTATTTGAGGACTAATATAAAATATGTAAAAGATATGCACTCTGTAAATACTCGTAATAAAAATGATTTTAATCTGCCGGCTTATAAAACTGAAGCAGACAAATGTAATCTGTATTATAAAGGTCTCAAATCCTATAATGAACTACCGAATGATATTAAATCATGCCATTCCAATAAATTTAAACAAAAATTGTACAATTATTGCAGAACACTACCAATTTAGTGCTGGAGAGGCGGGCTTCCATAGCATCGATAGAAGTGCAGCGAAACTATACTGCTATGTAGCGCCAAAACTTCCCTGCAAAAATGCTCCACGTCATTTTACTAGTCATTTTACGGTCATTGTGACTTTCTGCAGCGGTTATATTCATAGTCACGTTTGCATGGGCGTGATTAACTTTTGTGACCAAATTTTCCGTTTCGTTCCTATTAATGTGATCGTGCATTCCGCTCCCACTTATAGGATGTGAGCATAGCACTGTGCTGCTCACACACGTCACAATGCTCGTCAAATGGCGGTCATTTTTCCGTCATTTCACTCTACATTTTCGAGTCATTTGACAATCAATTTTACTGCGGTTTTACCATTTATATAACCGCCATATAACATGAATTTTACCTGCAGATTTACTTTACCTGGAGCGACCATATGATTAAAATATGAACCAAAAAAATTGAATTTTCAATATTTATTATTTTCAATATTATTATATATGTACATGAAATTGGAACTTATATTAATACAGTTGATATAAAAAAGAAGTAAGTACGTTAATAATAAATAAACTCGCTTAATTGGTTTTTGTTTTCCAATTGAAATCTTTTCTGAAAATAACTTTAAGCTTTAGAAAAAACTCCAATTATTTGAATAATCTACAACTTAAAGCTTAGTAGAAATTCAGATTAGGTTTATTTTTTTTTCAGATCAAGAATATTCAAGGTGTCGTGGAATCCGATTGCTGTCGTAATTGAATTTGAAAGTAATAAAGTAAAGTATGAACTTAAAACTGTAGGACTAGTGATTGAGTCTTATTATTGTTCTAAATCTTATCATTCAATTCCAACAGCAATCGGATCACGACATACCTTATTATATATTTACATGAAATTGTAACTTAAATTAATAAGTTGATATAAAGAAAAGTAATTATTTTAATAACAAATAAACTCGCATTATTGGTTTTTGTTTTCCAATTGAAATCTTTTCCAAGCGAACAGAAAATAATTTTAAGCTTTAGAAAAAAATCCAATTATTTGAATCAATTTAAAACTTAAAGCTAAGTAGAAATTCAGATAAGATTTACTCTTTTTTTCAGATCGAGAATATTCAAAGGTGTCGTGGAATCCGATTGCTGTCGTAATTGAATTTGAAGGTAATAAAGTAAAGTATGAACTTAAAAATGTAGGACTAGTGATTGAGTCTTATTATTGTTCTAAATCTTATCATTCAATTCCAACAGCAATCGGATCACGACATACCTTATTATATATTTACATGAAATTGTAACTTAAATTAATACAGTTCATATAAAAACGAAGTAAGTATGTACTTTAATAATAACATAAAATATATATTAGTTGCTTTGAGCTATATTGCTGCAGCGTCGTCTAAGTGGCCAGCACTGTAGCAAAATATTGTTATATTACATTATATTATATTCATAATAATTCAATGCTCATAAAGCTTAAGCGTTTTTTGTTTTAAATTTACTGCCAAATTAAAATTTTAATAAATTTCACACTTCAAACGCAGCCGCAACAGCCTACACTAAACCAGTAAAAAAATACATAATCCTTTTTCATGTTCAATAAAAAATTGTTTAAGCTCTCGCTGCGGCAGTCAAACGTTCTTTATCTATACTGCGCCGTCGTCTTGTTGGTCAATTGCGCGCCGCAATAGCCATTGGTGGGAATTGACATTCATCATAAAGTAGCGAAGGCACGGTCCTGCGTAAGCACATCGCTGACCTGTGTTGGCAAAAGATATGATGATACTGTCTTCGATAGTTAGACGGAACAGCCGCTACTCGGCGAAGTAGAGATGACCGTTGTGTCGGTGGCAGCAGTTACAACAGCAGTTTCTGACTTTGCATCATCCGCAAAGTGTGATGAATGCTTCTCTGCCTTTTCCAATTGCCTGGCGGAAGCAATTTTTGCTACTTGTAAAGCTAAAGCTGTAATGCAAATAAATAAATGGGTTAAAATGGTTTTCGTATGTTATTCAATAACTCACCGTCTAATGCTATCATCACAGCCTTCTCATCGATTTTGAATATGTGTACTGTTTCAGTATTCAGACCCAGTTCGTTTGGTGCATTATTTTCGATTTGATGTAACATTTTCAAGTCTCGTATATCATGAATATGTAAACTATCCGTTAGGCTCGTTCGATTCATTCGTATACTGTGTATATTTGAGCCGTAGACGCAATGGCAGATATTTTGATTCTTTTTGAAGTGTAACATTTGTAAACAGTTGGGTTTCTCTGCTGTCACCATCACCCCTTAGGGAGCTATTGAAGAAACGCTCGACCAAGATAATATGTTGCGATTTACGCGCATAGATATCTTCCACCTTGTCACAGTTATTGATGGACAAAATGCGAAAGTCATCTTTACCATCCAATACGGAAATTGAACTGTAGAGGAAGAAACAATTTATAAAATTTAATAAAATCAAAAATAATAGTTGTGCTAAAAAGGGGTAAAGTATTGTATGTTAAAGTATGGCAAAGTCTCAGCGGCTTTGTCCTGGTGAGTGAATGATAAATACCATAGATTGTTGCAGCAGATAACTTTAAATTTGGATTAGCGATAGACACCTCGTAGGTTTTGTGATGGCTGGTGCGGTTTTCGCAGTTCTGTGTGTTTTACGTTTTACTATTTTTTTTTTTTGTAGGTAACGCCTCTGTTTACATCTGTTGTGACTTTGGATTACGTATTTTCGGAGGTCGTCCTCAAACTTTATCCTGCCCTGTAACTTAAAAATTTCTGCAAAACACGATTTAAAATAAATATCTCCTTGCCAAAGATATTGTATGCATTACCGAATAAAGCAACGTTCACAACTTTTAGTGCTGACAGTCTTTTCACTTTCCATCTCAGCAAATGAACATAAACGCTTATAATTTTCCGCGCTTTGCTCACACTCTTTCTTTTGTTTGCTCACTTCATTATAAACTGAACGCTTCATATTGTATATTTCCGTTTACTAACCAGTTGTATATTTTGAATTATAAATGATTCCTATATGTCACCAATAACGAAAGAGATACTAAAAAGAAAAAGGGAACAGAAGACAATTATTTCAAATTGTCGTTAAAAGAAAAAGATTGAAAAAAATGTGTATGCCTAGATCACGTTGAACTATGGGAAAGTAAGTATTAGCTTTAAAAGAGTCAATTTACTATAAGGTTCATTACTTTTTTTTTTAACTTCTACATATCAAAGCTACCTTCGCCACCAGAAAGAGTTACTATCGTCTCCTACGCCGATGACTGTACAATAATGGCCACAGGCCCGCAGATCGATGAGCTGCAACAGAATAAACGGCTACCTCCCTGATCTCTCCAGTTTTTTCGCCTCGCGAAACCTTGCATTATCACCAAATAAATCCTCTGCGGCCTTATTTACAACATGGACGTCACAAATGTTGACCATTTTGAACATCCACGTCGATGGCACTACGCTACCGACTGTCCTACACCCCAAAATCTTGGGTGTGACGCTTGATCAGGATCTATATTTTGGTGACCTTGCAGCCGCAATTGTACCGAAAATCCAGAGCCGTAATACAATCCTCAAATCTTTTGCTGGCAGGACTTGGGGAAAAGATAAAGAAACGCTCATTACTACTTACAAAGCAGTTGGCCAGCCGATTACGTGCTACGCGTCACCCATATGGTCGCCAAGCCTAAAAATTACCCACTGGAAGAAACTACAGGCCTGCCAAAATACTGCTCTCAGAATCGCCACGGGCTGTCTTCTTATGTCCCCAGAACACCATCTACATAATGAGAACTCAGCCGTATGAAGCCAAAAAACACAAGCAGGTCCTCAGCGAACTCCATAAACAGGCGTCGGACCTTTATGCCGGGAATTGCCCGGGGAATCCAGTACTTAAAGAAAATTATCCCAAACTCGCGGAAGAGGAACGCATACTCCTCAGGGAAACGCGTGTCACTCTTGCTCAACTTCGTTCTGGATGCTGTAACAGGTTAAACTCTTACCTATCCACAATCAACCCCGACATACAAAATGTATGCCCCGCTTGCAATGTGTCCCCACATGGCACCAACCATTTCTTTAATTGTAATGTGGAACCAACGCCTCTAACACCCCTCACATTATGGTCCACCCGTGTTGAAACGGCAAGTTTCCTTGGACTCCTGTTAGAGGATATTGATGACAATTTGTGACTGGTCGCACCTATTGAATGGGGCGAAGCACTGCTACAAAAACATATAGTTTTCATATCACTAGTGATTTAATTGTCAGAAATTTTTGCTAATGCGATAGTTGAACAAATGTGCATATAACTCAATGCTTGTAGGGTACAATGTTCTGATAACTGATGAAACTCACACTGTTGGGGAACGGACCTAAAATAATTGAACTTTCAATTTGACATTTTCATATAATCAAAGTTCGAAGTCAGCTGCTTTATATTATATTATATTGCAATACAGTTGAAAAGCAAGAAAAGCAAGCTGAAAATTAAAAAAAAAAGTTGAAATGGCTTCTAAAAAAAAGATTAAATTGATGCTTCCGCCCGTACCTTGTCATCGGAAAGAATGTAGCGCATTATTCGGTGATCATCGGAAACTTTGAAACAAATAATTCTGTGGAAATCAGAAGACATGTATGTATATTATCATGGATACTATACTGCGCTTCTAATAAGAGGAAAATATGAATGTGAACAAAATCCTAGTATACCTAAATGTAGTGCGCTACCTACGCTAATAGACAAACTGCCCGATCTAAAGAATAATTTTTTATGTGAATGCCTCATTTGAGTATGAAATTCAAAAATCACCAAATGATACCAGACCAAAAGTACAATGCAATTGGAGTACATGTCGTAGGTTGGTTGAGCACATTCAGACACATTCAAACAGAAAGTTTGTGGCATGCCACAATTGTGGTGAAATTTTCCGTACTAAAACTACACTGTTTGATCACCTACGTAGACAACCGGAAAATAATAGTAAGTTTATATACATATAAAGTTTACTGGGAGTGTACCATACAATGTTCCTAACGAAATTATGTATATCTGTGGCAACCTTTTGATGTTTGCAGAAGAGGAAACTAGCTACACATAACATGAATGTGATATTTAAGCTCATTAACTAAGATCTGTTCAAAGTCCGCCAATACTGTTTTTCATATCCTAGAGCACATGGGTTCATAGAAATGTGCTAAGTTATGAAGACTAGCCGTTTATGGATTGCCACAGATATGTATGGGTCACCAAACATTTCACATTGGTTTTATTTACAGCGCATGAATTTCAATGCAATCAGTGCTTCGAGTATTTTGCAACGGAAAAGTTACTACGTTCACATTTCTTAAAACATGTAAATTGCTAAAAGTGAAGTTTTTGCAATATATCGTCTTCAAGTTCATTATCATTTCTTATATTTTTAGCACCAATTTGTGTTAATAATCATGCAGCACCTACGTCTTTGTTAGAGAATATCAAATATGATGCCATGCTATTGTCACAAACTTCGGAAGGTTCATCAACCAGCGGCTGTAGTAACACTAATACACGTTCGAACAACGCACATGAGTCAACGCCTCGCACGATAACACCAAATCCTTATAATGGTAAGGGATTAGCTTTTCGCATTCATTATAATATATATGTTTTTTTTGTCAGATTGTTAATTTTGAAAATATTTGCCTGTCTATTATTGCAACTCGTTGTAGTGCTTAACGTACACGAAAGTGTTAACATACCCACAAAATTCAAAATAACTTTCATTTACAAATCAGAATTATGCAAATATGCCTACCAACGTTGTTGGACCTTTGGCCGCTGCCTCTAAAATGGTACCAGTACCAGAAACTTTAATGAGCCCGGATGTATGCCCCGCCGTTGTGGCACAACGTGTCACCGTCAACGCAATTAATACACAATTGTAAAATTCTAAAACACATAAAAACAAAGGTGATTTCACTCAAATGTCAATAATTTTTCTTTTTTCTAAATTGGCAATTTCAAAATTAAAGATAAATATTTGGAAAATTTTAGGTTTTTCATTGTTATTTATGTTGCTGTTGTTGTTGTAGCGATAAGTTTGCTCCCCGAAGGCTTTGGGGAGTGTTATCGATGTGATGGTCTTTTGCCGGATACAGATCCGGTACGCTCCGGTAACATTTATATGGCCACATTAAACCTTCAGAATATCCCTCCCTCCTCCCCCCAAGTTCCATGAGGAGCTTGGGGTCGCCAGAGCCCCGTCTGTTAATGAAACAGGTTTCGTCACGGATAGGTGAGGTTTACAATTGGGTTTGGAGAAGCTGTATATTGCGCTGGCAACCTGAAGGGTTGCACTACACAGCCCCTTGAATCCGGTATTTTAGTCGCCTCTTACGACAGGCATACTTACCGCGGGTATATTCTGAAGCCCTAACCCGCTTGGTGACCCAGAGCCTCCTCATATGATGTTGTCAATGTACATACTTTTACACCATATAACAGGACGGGAACGATAAGCGACTTGCAGAGGACGATCTTGGTTTGTCAAAAGAGGACTTTACATGCAATCACCTACTCAGTGCAAAGTTGGAAAAGGTTATATCAAATCAGTGGAATGGAATATCACCCTATCTCGGTTGCCGTTTCGAAAACATCAGAAATTGAATTGAAATTTGAAATTGGGCGTTATACAACATTTCTGCGATAGGACGTTTTCGAAACGACGCGTCTTGACATCAGTATTAATAATCCGAAGGCGGAAAATTAAAATTTTAACTCGTTCAAAAGATATTAACGAAAAACCGAAAAAAGACCCACGGGTACCTCCGAAACCGGGGGTGGGATCCATAGTATTTCTGCGCAGAACACCTTTCTGCGTTGGCGGCCTTCGGTCGCGCTTATAAAAAATAACCCTGGGCTACGCCATGCCAAGTCCGAGTGTGTGGTATAACCGTGGCTACCGCCACGGTGATGCACAATTTTTTTTGTGGGTACAACACAACAACAACCACATGAAAATCGCCAACTTCAACTGCAAATAACCGGACAGAGATGAAATTTTTCTTTTCCGCCTTCGGATTATTGTTCTCGAGATTAATACGCGACACCCTCTCGATATTTTTGGTAGCGTATTAGCAGTCGACCCCTCAACTAGACTATTACCGTATACTCAATATATTAACACATAAATTAAGTGAAACTGGGCGCGAGGAGCAGAGTTAGCAAATTGGAAATGACATCACTTTATAGTTATAAGAAAATAATGTATGAAATTACCATTTTCTTAGGCAAGATATTATTTAACACCCGGTACAGCTTGAGATTAGAATTAATGAAATATCATCTCTAGTTGGAACTGCACTAACGATTCTTGACTTTACAGTTTACAATTGGGTTGAAGTGAAGACGAAAATGTGGGCGTTAAATTTAGGTAAACCAGTCACAGTTCCCCCACTGAATGAGGCCATGGCAATAGAGCTAGGAGCTAGTTTGCTTGGAGAGGCGATTATATTTGTGATAGGCGCTGTAGTGCTGATATTTGAATCCCGATAAACGAGAGAAAATAATAAAAATTATATCTTTTTATTATTCCTCAGTCAATCCAATAATGAAGCTAAAAAGCAAGAACAGTTCAGGCAGGAAAAAGTAGAGCTTGCATTAACACTGGCTGAAATGGGTTTCCGCTTAGAGCGGCAAGACGCAGAAATAAGAGAGATGACTAGAGCGCTGGCCGATTTAGGTAAGTGTAAAAAAATAATCCTTTTTCAATTGTAGTATTGTGTGTTAATTTTGCTTCCATGTATAAAATAATTTTCATTAACTCGTGTTGTATAATTTTTAATTTAGCTGATATTTTTTTTTAATTGGCACTGAACAGTTTAGACGATTTTGGCCTGTACCAACAAATATACGTTTCTCTTTCGTTATTACCGTTGGCTCTTAGTAGCACTAAGGGGAGGAAATGGTTTTACAATACCTCAGCATGTTCTCTGTTTGAAGAAGTGGTTTCTAATCCTTGGTATGACTCGCAATCAAGATACCACTTTATGGCTCAGAAGTTTCAATGTGATCCTATTAATAAATCCTTCCCGAGTTGGTCGGGCTTTTACGTTAATGTTACTTGTTACCAAAACGTGCTGTATGTATATCGGGCACAACCCCATAAACATCGGTAATACTCCTCAAAACCCGTACTCTCTTATATTATGTCGAAGTGGCTGGAAACACTCTCCCAAGCTTCATCTTGCACATTGGTGGTCCAATTTGAGTACTTCAAATAAAAATTAAATGATGTCCACAAATTTAGTTTGGTGTTGTTGTTGTAGCGATAAGGTTTCTCCCCTTGACCCGCTGGGGTCATTGTTATTTATAATAATTCGTGTTATTGATATTGAAATTGTTTTAGATAATAAACTCAATTCACCAAAGATGCGTAATCCATTTTTGATGAAACAAAATACCACAGAGCGATGCAGTCCTAATATGAGTCCGCGTCGCGGTAGTAGCACGTCAAATGTGTTGTTACAACATAATAATTTATCGAACAGAAATCGGGCAGTAGCTGTCCCTGCACAATCACAAGTAGACAATCAAATGAAATCACGTTTAGCCAGCAGTTCGATGCATGTTGCAACACCAGACACTGGCTCTCAATAATTGCACTATGGAAGAAAGTGTCCACAATGCAGGGCGGCAGCACAACCGCTGATAGTGCTACACAAGCTCCGAGTGATGATGCCTCCAGCATTGTCGAGCGCCAAGTCAGTTCAGCGGCAGCGACAACAACGATTGATAACAGCTCGACAGCGGCAGTTCACGATTTGGCTAAGACATGCACTATGCTGACCAGTCAGGTATATGTACGCCTAACCAAAAACATGCGGAGAATATTTTCTGCACTGGAGGCATTTGGCAAAATTTTCATGGCATCCGTGTATTCTAAAACTGTTTACTTACCGGAATATTTGATTTTTAAGTGGTACTTCTTCACTGGGTCCCTCCGCAGAATTTTTTTAATTAATTTGTAAATTTTCCCACCGCTGAGCTGATGCGCACTTGAAATCAAAATTGGAATTAGAAGAAATAAAGTCGAAGAAATAAAATGGCGCGCAACTACGGCTGACAATTTTCAAATTTCACCATCTATATGCATATAATGTGAGAAAAAGAGTGAGATAATAAATATAAAATAAATATTTCATCATGCTATTTCATTTTCTGAATTCTATGTTCCGAATTCTCACACGTACACTGGGTGTGTTTGTGACTGTCAAAAAAATCAAGTGAATGTGTGCGTTTTTGGTCACACGATTTTTGCAGGGTTCCAAGCTCTTGTACGCATACAAAAAAGGTTGCCGAAGCACATACTGAAACGCATCACTCGATTAACTCAGTGCATCGCCGTGCAGATGTTGCCTTCGCGCTTTACTAACATGCGTAAAATGCCTACATACTACACAAGCACAACACTTTGTTCGCATGATCTGGAAGTCTCCCATCCATAGTACTCCAAGGTAGGACATAGATGTAACTATTCTAGATTGCATAGTCCAGAAGGCAATTATAAACAAGTAAAATAGATTTAAGTTAGGCTTAGGAAAGCCGTAATAAATAAATACATTACATTATAAATACAATAAGAGCCGTCACTCGTTATTTCTTAGGCATTTACTCGATGTATACTAAGAGGTAGTCGCTACTTTTTTTTGGGCGAAATGTTTATAAATGTCTTCTATACATTTTCGTGGGGTATTTGTGTTTATTTTTCCGACTGTATTTAACTAACTTATTTAATTCTCTTTCCAATAATCACAGTTGCACAAGGGACCTACACGGCATGGATAAATGCGAGACAATTAAAAATGTCCCTCTCAGAAAACATTCGGCATCAATTTTTTCAATTTCCAGCCAAATACTCGCCACAAAATAACGAGTGACAGCTCTTATTAAGGGGACTCATGAAAGCATATAAACTTATAAAGTGTAAAATTATATACATTTACACACACTGTTATATGAACGCACCTAGTATTATTCTTGATAAACTTAATTGTTTATCAGCTGTATTATTGCCAAACAAAATTTTTTTGATTGTTATACAAATTAAAAAATGCCAAGATTAAGTAAAAAATCAAATAAACGCCTTTACTTGCAGATGTTGGAGATTTCTGGTTGCATTCCTTTGAGTTTACCGCGTTTACACAATGAAATGTGCGCGTAAATTTATACAAATTGTGTAAATGATTTTTCATACAAAATTTGACAGCTCGTTTACGCACTAGATAAATGTATACGTTTACACACTTTATAAGGCATTTATAAGCTTACATGAGTCCCCCTATTGTATTTATTCTCTTTGATTGGGCCAGAATCGCGAATAAAAGAACTGGTAACGATATTCGGTTACATAATGTTCTGGGAACTATTTTACCGGTAACGCTCAGAATCGGGGCGATGATATAATAGTTAACATCATTTAATGGATAGGGCTTATCCTACATGTCTGACGTTCCATGTTCTGTGATCAAAATGGACTGGTTGCATCGGGACTTCATATTTACAAAACTTGTTTTTAGTGATAACTTTTGTGTGGGAAATAATATTTACCCTCCGCCTTCGAACTAATAATATCTACACTAAAGCAGGTATTTTTATCCTTTTTCCCATAATTTTTAACGCTATTCTACAGTTGTAGGTCAAACTAAAGATTACCGACATTTTTCATTTTAGCTGGTACATTTTTAGTTCTGGCACCCGCTTCAGCTCGCGCGAGGGATTTATCTGTGATTGTTGCCAACTCAAATTTGAGATAAATCCCTCATCAGCGCAAAAAATGAGAGAGTTTCGTATCAACCCTGCAAAAATTTTTCGATTACGTGTTCCATTTTCTTCATGTTGGAGTACTCTAACAATACTTCTTTGCAATGCGTTTGCGGACCACCATCAGCCGATCATTGCTCGTTTTTTAGCGACAGTGATCACGACACGATGACGATCGAAAAGAGTTGCCAAAAGTAAAATATTGCATGCAAATAACTAATAATAAAATTTTACTTTGGCAACTCTGATAAAATGCAACCGCGCACTGGTTTTATGTATACATACTATAGTATGTGTAGAGAAATATTAGTTTATTCACGCAAATGCTAAATAACATAAGAATATTCGTAGTATAAAATACAAAAGTTGTATTGTCCCTCTTCATTTACTTTCATTTTAAATTAAATTCACTTCGATAATTCTTTCCGACACAATTCCTCTTTAGTACTTTGGCATATGATCCTCTGTGGGTGCTCCATGGAGTACAACAGTGAAAGTACTTTGGAAAGTACTCTAACGTATGTACTCTATGGAATACTCACAAACAAAGCGAGGGTGGGATCACCTACTGCTCTCCTAGGACATCGCAATGTTAATTGGAGCACATTTTTTGTATGAATACAGATTAGATTTGGAGCAGTCCTATACTCCCAAAGGAATATTCTGTCACGTACACGTATTGTCTGGCTCCTTGGGGTCCCCGGACTAGCTCAGTATACAAGGGGCAGTGGTCCTCAAGCCTACCACCAAGGAGCCGTACGGACGCATATTTATTCCTCTCATCATCCATCCTATCAGCCTCACACACATCTCACCTCAGGAAGCCCGCCCTACCTTGGACCGCTCGTTTCATGTACCCTAACTTCAGCGGTCTCCCTCTAGCCATGCTCCGTCCCCTCCACTTACCTCTCTATCACGCCATCTTCACCTCCCGCCCAAAAAGTGCTTAACTCCGCATTTTAACTCTTAACAACAAACTCAAAATATATTGAAATCATAAAAAGAATTACAATGAATCATAATAAAAAACTAATCTTATTATTTAGGCTAAACAATTTTTTGACTATGATGAAACGTCCTGCCGATCATTCAACAAAAACAACAAGAACATATAAAAATGAATTTTAAAATTTTACTAGGTTAAGGGTAAGGGATCCTACCTAATAGAGCACCTTAGTTGGTTTTACCCCTGCCTATGTATGTAGATATGTATGAAATTTTAAGAATTTCTCAAAAAAAAGTCTTCAATATTACGTTCCTTATGGGCAGAATCGCTTACAATTTAGAGGACAACGATACAATACACCTAACATAATCACAATAATTTTCTTAACAATTAATTTCAGCTTAACAAAAATAAGAAATTTGGTCACCCTAATGTGACTGCTTTGCTCGCTTGCAAACACGCAGATAGCTAAACTTTAATTGGCAAGTCCAACAACCCGCACACTATAAAACAAATATAAAAAGCTTTTGGTTCGTTACCATAACCTCAATGGGGTGTGTACAAAATGTACAAAAAAAAACTTTGATTGTACTAAAAATATGTGTATCGCAAAATTTTAGAAAAGCTTAATAATTTTTGATACATGCGTGTGTGCATGCGTGTACGCAAAAAAAAAACATAAAAACGCAAAAAAACTAAAAACTACAAAAGATATTATACATGCATAAGGGTATTATAAATATACGTAAAATCCGAAACCAACTTCTTGGGTGATTTTGTGCTGCTTCTTGTTGGCCTTTGTGCCTTATATTGCAGTCTCACGGCGAAACCGGATATGCATAAAAATATTAATTTTTGACTTGGACATTGGCTATTATAGCAAAACGGTGTACGTCGAGAAATTCAAATTTTGATCTCTGTGTCGAAGGCGCACCGCAAAACAAAATAGGCGCTCAGTAAGATTGCTAAGAAAAAATTCGCTTCGGTTTTCTGGTGAAAAATCACGAGGCATACCATTAACGGTATTCTCCTGCCTTAGTGCATTAAACAAAAAAATGTATATGTAACCACATATATATTTAACGGGACGTCTTTCCTAGGTCCTCTAATTTGTTTTTGGGCTCATCGGGTGCATAAAAATTATGTAACTGGACATACGTATATATATAAAAAAAAGGTAAGTTAGAAATAACGACTTACGGCGAGTTGTGCCTCGTCCCTCCACGCCAGAATTTCCGGGCACACTATAAAACAATAAGATTTCATCACAAAACCGATTAACTAAAAAAAAAATATTTATTTTGGGACTTACACGTCGCCGCACTGTTCGCTTTACAACACCACAATTCTCACTCCAGTCACTCTTCCTGAATCGCCACTAATCCTCTTTCCTATGACACACAGGATTTAGTTAAAATTTCGGGATTTCGTAAATCACAGTAACTAACTTCCTACGTGCGTATATATGTACCTACCGATATGTGTGCATATTAAAAATTTCACTCCCTGTTTCTTTCCTCTATCTACTCCATCAGAGCTTTACTTTAGCAAAAAAATAAATGATTGAGCTATAAAATTAGGTGGACAATAAATTTTCTGGAGATTGCTTTTCTCGCTATAGAAATTTAAAAAAAAATCTATCCTAAGTAGGACGATGTCAATCAAGCATTAAAACCTTAATTTTGGTTAAAACTATTTTGACTTTTGCGCAAAAATTTCGCTTAGAACCGCACCAAAACTATAAACACAATTTATGCACAAAAAAAATGTACCAATTACCCCCATTTAAGCAAAAGAAATTATTATAAAATTACTATTAGCCCTACATTCACCTATATGTACTCATATATGTATCCACATATATACGCACATACTCCTACTTCTCTAAGCTATCTAACTCGGCTCACCTTTAATCCGCTGCCCTGGAACTCCGATCCTCGTCTTCCTTGCCGGAACCTCCTTGTTTGCCGGAACCACAAAAAAATTTATATTTTAAATTAATTATTTAAAAAAAAAACGCACGCGAAAATTTACCACAAACACCAACTTTTTTACACCGTGGCGCGGAGGCAGTCGTATGCCAGAACTTAAACACTTCAAACTTTCTTCATTTTACCCGGTGTCACCCCCTTTTATATCTTCTTTCTTCGCCCTACTCGCCTCACGTTAATCACTCTATTCCTTATCCGCTAATCGTTGGCGATTCCAGTGCAACAATTTTTTGTTGCTGCAATCTGTCTCTATACCATTCTTTATGCTACGTCCGGCAACCCTATCAAAATCTTTCGTTAAGTTCTGTTTGTTTTGTTGTCCGCCATCATTTTGACATAAGAACACGCAAGCAAAACAAACCAAGTAAAAAAAAATAATACCATCATTTAAGCAAGGAACAGCTGCCCACTCTCATCTTGGGTAATATTTATGAATATCTCGAGCCACGGGATCGATTAGATGCATAGCAGACATGTCGTCATTGGCGTGAGGTGCTTTCCCAAAGGAGATTTTTCAACAATTTCCAGTTTAAATTGCATATAAACAATGATCGACAGTGCACATTTTTTGTCAAACGTTTTGTAATCTGGCAAGTGAAGTTACACTAATTTTTGATTTTCTTAATGTTTTTTTATATCAAAAAAAATAAAACGTATTCTCTATAGGATTGCACGTTGTGATAATTTGCAGGGGCTCCATTTTTACACTAACAGTGTCAGCTTAGTCCCACCAGACGATATAAGCGAAGAGAATCTTATCGATATTGAACAATGTTTTGTGGAGCCATGGAAGATGTTTTTTAGATCGCAAAAAGTTTCCATGCCTGATTTTAGATTTGGGTGCAATCGAAGCTTTAACCTATTATGGCTTAGATGTTTTCAAAGCTTTAAACAAACCAGAAACATTGCAGCAACTGACATTGGCTTCAATAAAATTTGACCCTAGTATTATCCTATATTTACCATCGAAACTTCACTATTGCAAAAGTGTAGATCACTACAGGTCTTATCAATTGATTATGATACTTTAAATGAGAATCTTTTGCACTCCATGGGAATATTCCCTTTGAGAAAGCTCCTAATCTGTATACGTGGGTTGGATCGGCAGCATCTCGGCATATCTGATACTTCATGGGCACACCTACGAGCGGTCCATCTAATTTTTGCGGGGAAGAAACCGACCTGTCAGCCCAACGCGGGGAACACCCACCCCTTACAATTCCTTACATTATTTATAGAGTACTCGCGTTTTTTGAAGGGAAGTCATCCATGGTTCAACTATATACAGGTTGGCTCATCTGTAAAGCAACAAAATATGTCTGTTCAAATTGTCAAAATCTGTGTATTGGTGTTGGTGCGAATGGTATGGAATGGAAACATAAAACTTAGCAGTTTTTGTATGTGTAAGTAAAATGTTGCCAATGTGTTGGTTTCATTTTGAGTTTGCCATCTCCTTTTGGCAATCCCTTCGACCATGCAATGACATACATAAATAAAATCAGCTGATGAGATGAACCAACCTGTACATAATTGAACCATGGAAGTCATCTTTGTAAGAGACTGAAACAAATTTATTTCCCTTCTGGCAATGATCCTCCGGTATAATCAGCAAGCTATAGGGCTGACTACATTCACGACGGCGGTGTAGCCGCCACATCTGTCATTTTTACACATGTTCTTATGAGCGTCGCTATTTTCGACGCGACAGAGCAGCACGACATTCAATCATGACAGCTGTAGCAGCCAGATTAAATCTAATTCTATTTTTGGGAAGCGAAGGTGAGGCGTACTTTTTATTTTTTCAATAAAAACTAAAATAGAAGTAAATAAGAGACAATAAAAGCTAAAATCATTATTTTGGGTGTTTTTAAACATAATATTTTTTTGAAAATTTTTCGCTACTATTTGCTGTAATTTATATTAGTGACTGCCGCTTTCAAAGTAATCAAGAAGCCAATGCTTGGCAACGGTTGGCGTCAAGCTTTGCTTTGTTGTGGTTGTGGTCTGTATACGCCGTGTTGAATGAGCGCTGTTAGGGAGTGCACATAGGCCACTTTCTCTGAGTGTTCACAATCATAAAGAGTACATAAAACAATTAGAAATATTACAACACGATTGCATCAGTTAAAGATGTAGGAAGACTTGACAGAAAGAAAAGTAATGTCAGATTAAGAGACGCGTTTCGACCTTCGATTTGAGAAACCGGAAGCGGAAATTAAAAAAATTTATTTCTGTCGAAAACTACTTGCAAAAACCGGAAAATGGCCACAAGAAGATCCGAAATCGGGATCCCGCTCCATAGTTTTTTTTACACAGATCCTTTTCTGCTTTGGCAGACTTCGGTGACTATTTAAAAAAATAACCATGGCCGGTCCAAAACCGTCTTGGGGATAAAAATTGTATCCCCGCAGAACACTTTTATGCATAAAGGTTTTAGTGTGTGTACAATAATTTGCATCGATTATTTGCTGGTACATTTTGACACAAATAACATTTTAACTTTCGCTTTAGGATTCTAAAACCGCGCCTCTACCTTCATTCAAAATGCTTGATAAGAATTTGGTGGTGCATCGTCTTGTAAAATATTACCCAGAATTCCCGGTAAACTGGAACTCCACAACAATAATCCGAAGGCAGAAAAGAAAAATTAAACTGTCCGGATCAGAGCTGTAAAAACATTGAATCAATTGAGTGTGCATTCTCTCAGCATTCTTTTAAAAATTTGTGATTTTTTGGTTGCATATTATAAATCTCCATTCTTGAATGGCTTAAAATACTTTAACTCAAAGTTCAAGTGAATGTAAACTTGAAATGAATGCACACTTTTTTCCATTCAGTACTAAATACTTTTGCCCCAAGGTTATTTTTTGTATACTTTCATTGCCATCAGATATGTTAAATCAATTTAGGAGTTGGGTGCAAAAAAGGCGTAAAATTGGTCAATAGCAAAAATAGTCCCTTCTAATTATTCAAGTAGTTTAATATTTAAGAATTCATGAGCTTAACGCCGGCTTATAATTATTGAATATGAATTATTATGTTTGTTTAAGAGCAACTGAAAAGAAAGAAACATTTACGGGTATATTGCGACGGTACCAATTTGAAAACAAATAAACAAGTAGTTAATTATAAATCAGGAAAGTCTTAAATCATTTTCATGATGTCCGAACATAAGACATACAAGAAATAGTACTTCATAGCAGATTTTGTATACTTCGTAATTGGGTTGATTTTTTTAATTAATCGTGTGAGATCAAAAAAATGTTAGGCTCTTGTGAGTTGATTGGTTTCCTTTTTGGGTAACGTTTTACAAGACGCGGTGCAGCGCCTAATTTTTATCAAAAATTATCAAAGGTGGTATCAAAAGACGCGTCACGACCTCCGTTTTTAGAATCCGAAAGCGTAAACTTAAATTTTTATTTCTGTCAAAAGATATAAGCAAAAAATCAGTTCAAATTTTCATTTGTTTGTTGTTTTTTGCCAGATTTGTTGTCACACACACACACTAATGCAGAAAAGTGTTCTGCGCACATTTAGTGTTGATCCCCAAACCGGTGTCGGATCCACCCAGGGTAATTTTTTATAAGCGTGGCCAAAAGGCGCCAACGCAGAAAGGTGTTATATGCAAAAAAAACTATGGATCGGTCCACATATTTCGGGCCCTCTCGGGGTCATTTTACGGCTTTTGTGAATAACTTTCTACAGAAATAAAATTTTTGATTTCCGCTTGCGGATTCTTAAAATGGAGGTCGAGACGCGTCTTTTGATACTACCTTTGATCATTTTTGTTAAAAATTAGGTGGTGCACCGTCTTGTAAAGGTTCATGCACATTTTACGACGCGACATGTAACACGTTCCGACAAAATATTCGCGGCATTTTTGCTCTCGTGTCGTGTCGTTCGACTGTCGCTAGGGTGCATAGTTCCATAAGAATACATGCAAAGAATATTTTGTCACTACATGTCGCGTCGTATAATTTGCATGAACCTTAAAACGTTACCGTGACTTTTTGGCCAGGGTATAGCTGCAGACATTGGTGTTTTATCGGTAACCGTATCGGTAACCTTATAACAGCTGATTCGACCAACCTTATGGGAATCAATGCAATCGATTATTGGTGCCGCTAAGAGCCTCCTGCGATTTACAACCAGATTGACTGAATTTTGTGTGTGTTAGTGCAGTCGGGTGGCTTCGTGACACACGTATTTGGTGTCGGCTACACGTTGATGAAAATCAAAAATTTTTGATTTTTTCATTTGACGCTTGCTTATTTGATAGTCGCGGGGTGTGATTGACAAAAGAGCAGTGTTGTATTTAGTTTGTGTCGACATTCAAAATGAAAAAGTGCGCGGAAGAACAGCAATTCATATTAAAATTTATTGAAAATTATCAATGTTTAGCAGCTTTATAGAATGTAAAGCTTTTATTATTCTTTAATAAAATTTTTATTAATTTTTTTATTATTTAATAAAACTGCTGTAGTTGCAAGTAAAGAAAGTCATCATCCGATGACGGCATATTCACGTCCGAACGCTACGGTTTCTCAATGCAAATGTTGATTGATGGCTTTTTATTTGATAGTCGCTGGGCAAGCGTCAAATACCAGACACGCACACATACAAAAATTCAGTCAATCTGGTTGTAAATCGCAGGAGGCTCTAAGGTCGTAAAAAAAAATAAATAAAAAAGGTCGTAGCCGTATCACAATTCACACACATAAGATTGTGCGTTCACGAGTTCAAAATTGCTTCGTTCTGCGCATCTACGTCACACTTGACTTCTTCAGCGAAAGAAAGAAAGAGAGGAAAAAACAAGAGCTAAAGGAACATGACGTAAAAATTGCCTTAAAATAATGTTTACATGCGCAGTGCGCCACCTTCTATAATTCCATCATGTAACCGTATCGTAGCCAACCAATTGGTTTTTGGTTTACCGTCGTAACGATAAACAGCTGACTACGTTAAGCTGGAGACATTGGTGCTTTATCGGTAACCGTATTGTGACGGACTTTTCCTTTGACTTTGCCGGGGTTCGCCTCAGTCCGTCCAGGGTTCCTGAAAGTAGAAATTCCTACCGGTCCTTCTAAAAGAATAACCCTGTTTATTTCGTATAAAAACGTTATGAAAATATTTATTTAATAAAAATTCTATTTCTACTCCTAGCTGATTCCCTTGCTTTGTAAGAGGTGACTTAGGTAATAAAGCCCCCGACCAACCTCTGCGGTCGAATGGAGTAATAAAGCCTTCAGACGAATATACTTTTAGTACAAATGAAGTCAAAAACTTATCTTGTTTGGTTGATTTTCCGACAGGGTGGACAAATGATGTATATTGGAACGATTTTCCGTCATCCCTTGTCAAATTTGGTTTTGAGACAAACCGGTTTCGGCGTTGTGCCATCATCAGTGTCGATTTTCGTTCTGATCTGTTGTTGTCATTTGTCCTGTATTTATAGTTCGTAGGTATATGAGCAGGTATTGTCAAATTGATGCTTGTGTACATTTAGTTATGTGTATGTGCTGTGTGTTCGTTCAGAACCGAGGGTGGTTTACTAATCGATTTGTGTGGCTGACTGGGTTAGGTAGAAATCTGTGATTTTAGTCGTTTGACCTTCTTTGTCGGTTTTTTGTTTTGGTGTGTTAATTTTTTTGTGTTTATTTGTTGTTGTGCGTTTGTCTGTTGTACCTGTGTGATTAAGTTGTTTCCTTAAACAAGTTTTAAAGGCTCGAATATTGTGTCAGAAATGGTGTTTATCTGTTCGTTTATTATTCTACCGTCGAATGTTTTCTGTTTGTAGATTTCCATGTTTTCGAGTACGTTGAGACGTCGGCCCTTTTCTTGTATGTGAAGAACCCTAACTGTTTTATTGATGTTTGCTGGGGAACATTCATTCTCGACCATGTGATTCGCGAAGTTAGACTCGGGTATAATGTTTGGATTCCGTATTTTTTTGTTGTAATCTCTAATATGTTCTCTGAACCTCATTCTTATTTGCCGTCCTGTTTGTCCTATGTAACTATGCTGGCATCCGCAGGTAAGCTTGTATACGCCGTGGCTGCTAAACGGATCCTCTGAGTTAATGTTAGTTCTTAGTTTTCGCCCTAGATTGTTCGATGTTTTGAATGCTGTGTTAATGTTGTATTTTTTAAAGAAATTTGCCAATTTATATGTTGCTTTTCCAGTATATGTCATAGTAGTCCAGCTATTATTTTCTTTTTCATTATTTCTTTTTGGTTCTCCATTTGTCCTTCTGAGCTTATCTACTAGTGCTTTTTTATATCCGTTGTTTGCAGCGATATTATATATGACCTCAAGTTCTCTCTTATATGCCTCTTGTGTAAGAGGTGTTCTTTCAAGTCTATGTACCAAGTGCCTTAATGCTGCATTTTTATGATGTTGAGGGTGATTTGAGGTATTGTGTATTATTGTGTCTGTGGCCGTTGACTTTCTATATATGTTATAGTTAAATCTTTTGGCTTCTTTATCAATATTTATCGTGAGGTCTAGATAGTTGATTCCTCCGTCTTTTTCGGTTTCCATTGTAAATTTTATATTGCCGTGCTGTTTGTTGAGGTACTCCAGTACGAGCTCTTCGTTATTAGTAGTTAAAACGCATATTATGTCATCCACGTATCTAGCATAAAATGACACGCCTAATTTGGACTTCAGCTCCAGTATGTACTTTTCTTCCAGATTTTGCATGAACACTTCCATAAGAATTGCTGATGTGGGGCTTCCCATTCCAAGACCTTTGGACATAGTTAGCTCAACAATAGTTCATAACACAAAAAACAAAGTGAAAAGTATGCAAATCACAAATACGCTAAGAACCACTTTACGTCAAAACTATTTTAAATTCAACAATAAAATATACAGACAAACAAACGGTCTTGGAATGGGAAGCCCCACATCAGCAATTCTTATGGAAGTGTTCATGCAAAATCTGGAAGAAAAGTACATACTGGAGCTGAAGTCCAAATTAGGCGTGTCATTTTATGCTAGATACGTGGATGACATAATATGCGTTTTAACTACTAATAACGAAGAGCTCGTACTGGAGTACCTCAACAAACAGCACGGCAATATAAAATTTACAATGGAAACCGAAAAAGACGGAGGAATCAACTATCTAGACCTCACGATAAATATTGATAAAGAAGCCAAAAGATTTAACTATAACATATATAGAAAGTCAACGGCCACAGACACAATAATACACAATACCTCAAATCAGCCTCAACATCATAAAAATGCAGCATTAAGGCACTTGGTACATAGACTTGAAAGAACACCTCTTACACAAGAGGCATATAAGAGAGAACTTGAGGTCATATATAATATCGCTGCAAACAACGGATATAAAAAAGCACTAGTAGATAAGCTCAGAAGGACAAATGGAGAACCAAAAAGAAATAATGAAAAAGAAAATAATAGCTGGACTACTATGACATATACTGGAAAAGCAACATATAAATTGGCAAATTTCTTTAAAAAATACAACATTAACACAGCATTCAAAACATCGAACAATCTAGGGCGAAAACTAAGAACTAACATTAACTCAGAGGATCCGTTTAGCAGCCACGGCGTATACAAGCTTACCTGCGGATGCCAGCATAGTTACATAGGACAAACAGGACGGCAAATAAGAACGAGGTTCAGAGAACATATTAGAGATTACAACAAAAAATACGGAATCCAAACATTATACCCGAGTCTAACTTCGCGAATCACATGGTCGAGAATGAATGTTCCCCAGCAAACATCAATAAAACAGTTAGGGTTCTTCACATACAAGAAAAGGGCCGACGTCTCAACGTACTCGAAAACATGGAAATCTACAAACAGAAAACATTCAACGGTAGAATAATAAACGAACAGATAAACACCATTTCTGACACAATATTCGAGCCTTTAAAACTTGTTTACAGGAAACAACTTAATCACACAGGTACAACAGACAAACGCACAACAACAAATAAACACAAAAAAATTAACACACCAAAACAAAAAACCGACAAAGAAGGTCAAACGACTAAAATCACAGATTTCTACCTAACCCAGTCAGCCACACAAATCGATTAGTAAACCACCCTCGGTTCTGAACGAACACACAGCACATACACATAACTAAATATACACAAGCATCAATTTGACAATACCTGCTCATATACCTACGAACTATAAATACAGGACAAATGACAACAACAGATCAGAACGAAAATCGACACTGATGATGGCACAACGCCGAAACCGGTTTGTCTCAAAACCAAATTTGACAAGGGATGACGGAAAATCGTTCCAATATACATCAGAAGTCAAAAACCTTCAGGTGTACTCTTGGTCGGTAGTCATAAAACCTACTGACTCGTATGCCTGTCTCCTAATCTCTGAATTTTAATGCGAACTCGTCGCCCTTATATATTAATTTTTGCACGCAGGCAAACGGTTATTTTATAATAACAACTTCTAACTAATAGTATTAACAATATAAAACAACTGTTATTCCGGCGAGTATTTCCTTCCCATGAATTTCTACGCACCATAATGCTCCTTATCGAATACATTAGTTACGTTCCATTGAGACTTGAGCGAGATACGGATAGAAATTTAACATGCAAATGCAACAACAACGTTGTGATCCTGATATTTATCTGGTTCAATTTCTGATCCGTATAGCAGTTCTGTTCGTTTCGTTTTCTGTAGTAGATTTTTTGACAGCTACCCACTTTTGAGTTGGTAGCACTCATGGCTCAACTATAGGGCCGTTCCATTGGTTTATCGAGCTCTGGCTCTGGCTCAAATCTCATTGGAACGATCTGGATCAACTTTATGAGAACTGGCAGCACTAATATAAAAAATCTGTTTTGTTGAAAATAAGAAGAAACATACACAAAATTTTAAGATACTGATAGAATTATTAACATTTAAATAGTTTCGCACGTAAGCAAACTATTTATTTTCCTTACATCATCTTCAAGTTGTTTACTCTTTCAGTGTTTTTGCTTTTAAATATGGCGAATTCTTTTATGTATACGCAAATGTACACATATTTAGTTCAGTGCTACAATGGCTCAACTATATGGTTGACTCATCTCACCAGCTGATTTTATTTTTTTCATTTCACTGTAGTAGGGATTGTCAGAAGGAGATGGCAAACTTAAAATGAAACCAACGAATTTACAACATTTTCTTACTACATACAAATGCTGCTAAGTTTTATGTTTTCATTCCATTCCATTCGTCTAACAGCAACACTCTGATTTTGGCAATGTGAACAAATGTATGTTGTTGCTGTAGAGATGAACCAACCATATAGTTGAGCCATGAGTGCTACCAACTCAAAAGTGGTTAGCTGTCAAAAAATCTACTACAGAAAACGAAACGAACAGAACTGCTATACGGATCAGAAATTGAACCAGATAAATATCACGATCACAACGTTGTTGTTGCATTTGCCTGTTAAATTTCTATCCGTATCTCGCTCAAGTCTCAATGGAACGTAACTTATATGGTTGGTTCATCTCTACAGCAACAACATACCTTTGTTCACATTGCCAAAATTAGCGTGATGGTGTTAGACGAATGGAATGGAATGAAATCATAAAACTTAGCAGCATTTGTATGTAGTAAGAAAATGATGTAAATTCGTTGGTTTCATTTTAAGTTTGCCATCTCCTTCTGACAATCTCTACTACAGTGAAATGAAAAAAATAAAATCAGCTGGTGAGATGAGCCAACGATATAGTTGAGCCATTGTAGCACTGAACTAAATATGTGTACAATTGTGATTTTTGGCGACCTCTTAATTAATTACTTATTTTGTTTAAAGCTGGTTTCAGGTCAAATTGAGTAAAACACAATATGTTTAAGTTTTACTACCAATATATTTCGGCTACTCTTCCGGTAACCGTCTTCAGGGCGTGACTATTGACAAAATCAAAACAAAATAAAATAAAACATTGACAATTGCACATATTAAAAAATATAAAATTGAACAAAATATATGTACATACATTGCATTTATTTACACGTCTGCTCTGTCTGACGTGGAGCTGTGTACTGTCTTGTTGGAAAGTAAATATTTGTAGCTGTGCGCGCAGTTCGCTATATCTGTCTTATAATTGAGCCTAATGTTTGTATCTTTGTCGACGATATGTAACATTTCTAGAGTGAAACGTTTGCTATAATGTTGTTCTTGCTGGAGAATCTTTGTTTCTTCAAAATTTGGTGTATGTGCTCTCATTTTACAGTGCATCATGAGTGCTGTTTTTTGATTCATTACATTATGGCAATGTTTTAAATCCGACTTGTGTTGGGCAAGTCTACTTTTCAATTTTTGTTTGCTTGTTCCTACATAAACACTATGGCAAGGCTCATTGTTTTTACCTCCTTTGCATGGAATTTCATAAACTACGTTGCTTTTTTCCATTTCGGGTATTTTAGATTTTGTTTTGTTGAAAAAGTTTTTCAAGGTATTAATAGGTTTGTGTGCTATTTTAATATTTTCTTTATTGTAACAATCTGACGTCGCGATTCGTTCAGAGAGTTGAGGTACATAAATAACTGACTTGAAAATTACTGGGTTTTCGGATTTTTGCTTTTGGTTTTGATGTTTTGATTTATTTAATAAGCTTTTAATAGTTTTATCGGGGAAATCGTTATTCCTTAGTAATGCAAAGTTCTTTTTCTAAACACCCAAAGGCGATGATACGAAATACAGCAATGGGCTGTATTCGAAGGATGTTACAAAGTTCAGATGAGATGTACCACAACCAAATAGAAAAAGAAATATTTGCATTACTAAGGAATAACGATTTCCCCGATAAAACTATTAAAAGCTTATTAAATAAATCAAAACATCAAAACCAAAAGCAAAAATCCGAAAACCCAGTAATTTTCAAGTCAGTTATTTATGTACCTCAACTCTCTGAACGAATCGCGACGTCAGATTGTTACAATAAAGAAAATATTAAAATAGCACACAAACCTATTAATACCTTGAAAAACTTTTTCAACAAAACAAAATCTAAAATACCCGAAATGGAAAAAAGCAACGTAGTTTATGAAATTCCATGCAAAGGAGGTAAAAACAATGAGCCTTGCCATAGTGTTTATGTAGGAACAAGCAAACAAAAATTGAAAAGTAGACTTGCCCAACACAAGTCGGATTTAAAACATTGCCATAATGTAATGAATCAAAAAACAGCACTCATGATGCACTGTAAAATGAGAGCACATACACCAAATTTTGAAGAAACAAAGATTCTCCAGCAAGAACAACATTATAGCAAACGTTTCACTCTAGAAATGTTACATATCGTCGACAAAGATACAAACATTTGGCTCAATTATAAGACAGATATAGCGAACTGCGCGCACAGCTACAAATATTTACTTTCCAACAAGACAGTACACAGCTCCACGTCAGACAGAGCAGACGTGTAAATAAATGCAATGTATGTACATATATTTTGTTCAATTTTATATTTTTTAATATGTGCAATTGTCAATGTTTTATTTTATTTTGTTTTGATTTTGTCAATAGTCACGCCCTGAAGACGGTTACCGGAAGAGTAGCCGAAATATATTGGTAGTAAAACTTAAACATATTGTGTTTTACTCAATTTGACCTGAAGCCAGCTTTAAAGAAAATAAGTAATTGATTAAGAGGTCGCCAAAAATCACAATTATATAAAAACGGAAGGCACGCCGTAGGCATATAACAAATTACAATGGGATATGCAAGTATAAAAACCAACTATGACAACACCAAAACAACAATCAACAAACTTCAAGCAACATCCAAAAAATTGGTAAAAATTAAGTGTAATATAAAGTTCCTTCTACAATGTAGAAAGTCTAAGCTAATTCCGAATTTCATAAAAAATTCAGATAAATGTTATAAATTATTTGTATCTGACCGTGACACATACACTGACATAGAAAAACTTCTACAACAACACACACATTACTATCAAACAAAAATTTTAAACTTACTAATCAAACATAAACATAATGCAATGAGAGATCTAAATAGAAAAATAGAAGAAGCAACAGCAAAATTAAAAGAACAATTAAGCGAAGAAGATTTCCATGAGTTTATGGAAAGCGAAGAAAAAATCGGTAAAAAACTATCAACAACGATAAAAAACCGACAAAGTGTGAAATATGAGAAGCTACGAACCAAACGAAATTAATTTTTTACCAACAACAATAAACAAAAAGAGTGGTTTATAAATACAACGAAAGTAGAGATTCCACATGACGTAAAAGCATTGTTAGCAAAAGGACCAAAGTTTGGTCTACCAGTGGACAACAAGAGCTTTCCTCTCTTCAAATATATAGCGGATGGAGAGGAGCTGATACAAACTCTTAACAACAAAGAGCAGCAAGAAGATGCCCGCACGATATTCTCGTGGCTTATAAAAAACCACACGAGAACACATCGGCAAAGTGTAATAGATAGAACAATAACAGACACAGTGGAGCAAACACGAAATTTTCTTAGCAGAAATAAAAACATAAAAATTTTAACATCGGACAAAGGTACAAAAACCGTGGCAATGGAAATTGACGAATATAATGAAAAAATGACAAATATTTTAAATGACAAAAATACGTATAGAACTCTAAATAAAGATCCCACATCACGATTACAAGCCAGGAACAATAATCTAGTCGAAAAGCTGTTTAAAAGGGAACTTATAACAAAGGCCGAAAGAAGCAAACTTACATCTAATACGTCGTTACCGCCCAGAATTTATGGCTTACCCAAAACACATAAGGAAGGATTACCACTTAGACCGATATGTTCGGCAATCGGATCGCCATCGTACGGATTATGTAAATATATTACGGATATACTCAAAAATTTAACAGCGAACTCCATATATAATATACGAAACACACTAGATTTTAAAGAAAGAGTAAACAATGCCTACATAGGTGATGACGAAAAACTTATATCATTTGACGTTATTTCCCTATTCCCGAGTATACCTATACAATTAGCACTTGACGTTATTTTAGAAAAATGGACAATAATACAAGAACACACAATGATACCAAAGCAATTATTTATGGAAATAGTAAAATTCTGTATTCAGGAAAGTAGATATTTTAAATACAACGACACTATATATACACAAATAAAAGGCATGCCAATGGGATCACCTGCTTCGCCAGTGATTGCAGACATAATAATGGAAAAACTTTTGGAAAACACATTGGAAAAATTGGGATGCAAACCAAGATTGCTTACAAAGTATGTCGATGACTTGTTTGCAATAGTAAGTGAAAAGGAGGTACAAAACACTTTAAACGCGCTAAATTCTTTCAACAAAAGTATACAATTCACCATAGAACTAGAACAAGACGGAAAATTACCTTTTCTGGATTCAATGATAAACAAGTATGGAAATGTACTCAAATTAAAGTGGTATAATAAACCGACGGCATCAGGACGAATCGTCAACTTTTTTTCTAAACACCCAAAGGCGATGATACGAAATACAGCAATGGGCTGTATTCGAAGGATGTTACAAAGTTCAGATGAGATGTACCACAACCAAATAGAAAAAGAAATATTTGCATTACTAAGGAATGACGATTTCCCCGATAAAACTATTAAAAGCTTATTAAATAAATCAAAACCAAAAGCAAAAATCCGAAAACCCAGTAATTTTCAAGTCAGTTATTTATGTACCTCAACTCTCTGAACGAATCGCGACGTCAGATTGTTACAATAAAGAAAATATTAAAATAGCACACAAACCTATTAATACCTTGAAAAACTTTTTCAACAAAACAAAATCTAAAATACCCGAAATGGAAAAAAGCAACGTAGTTTATGAAATTCCATGCAAAGGAGGTAAAAACAATGAGCCTTGCCATAGTGTTTATGTAGGAACAAGCAAACAAAAATTGAAAAGTAGACTTGCCCAACACAAGTCGGATTTAAAACATTGCCATAATGTAATGAATCAAAAAACAGCACTCATGATGCACTGTAAAATGAGAGCACATACACCAAATTTTGAAGAAACAAAGATTCTCCAGCAAGAACAACATTATAGCAAACGTTTCACTCTAGAAATGTTACATATCGTCGACAAAGATACAAACATTTGGCTCAATTATAAGACAGATATAGCGAACTGCGCGCACAGCTACAAATATTTACTTTCCAACAAGACAGTACACAGCTCCACGTCAGACAGAGCAGACGTGTAAATAAATGCCATGTATGTACATATATTTTGTTCAATTTTATATTTTTTAATATGTGCAATTGTCAATGTTTTATTTTATTTTGTTTTGATTTTGTCAATAGTCACGCCCTGAAGACGGTTACCGGAAGAGTAGCCGAAATATATTGGTAGTAAAACTTAAACATATTGTGTTTTACTCAATTTGACCTGAAGCCAGCTTTAAACAAAATAAGTAAATATGTGTACATTTGTGTATACATAAAATAATTCGCCATATTTAAAAGCAAAAACACTGAAAGAGTAAAGAACTTGAAGATGATGTATGGAAAATAAATAGTTTGCTTACGTGCGAAACTATTTAAATGTTAATAATTCTATCAGTATCTTAAAATTTTGTGTACGTTTCTTTTTATTTTCAACAAAACAGATGTTTTATATTAGTGCTGCCAGTTCTCATAAAGTTGATCCAGATCGTTCCAATGAGATTTGAGCCAGAGCCAGAGCTCGATAAACCAATGGAACGGCCCTAATGCCTTTGTACTTGCTCATCCCATGCTTTCCAGCCTTTGCTTTAACTATTGTGTGTTTGTACATTTGTTTGTGGTCACCTGATTCTAATGTTGTGTTTTGCTTTGCCCAATGCTTCTGCCGTCTGTTGTATGGCGTGCGTTGGTGTGTTGTATGCTAGTGCGTAAATATGTATAGCGAAATTTCAATTAGTAGCGGCGCTTATTTTGACGACTTGCTGCTGATCTCCGTTCACTTAAGTTATTATGTACGTTGTATTTGTAGCTGGGTGTATTGGATTTTGAGTGTGCAAAGGGTTAATTGACCGCTGCATTTTTATGTTTTGTGCGTATCTACCTCCCTTCCAAATATTCAATGCATGTTAGGGTGATCCTATATTTAAAATTTATGTTTGCGAAAATGTAAATATTTTGCTTGCGTGCAAAAGTGCGCAAGTCTAATTTGTCCTTCAATTTAATAATTATCAATTCAATGTACACCCGAATATATGTATTTAGGGTATAATTCATAAATGTATACATATGTATATTTCATATAAAATGTATAAGATAAATTCAAATATTATTATAAATTTCAAGTTATTTCAAAACGTATGTTCGAATTATGTTCTTTAGAAAAATGTATGGATATGTATATGTTGTGAGGATACAAAGTCCTCGGCTTTGGGGTCCTCACAGTATCGGTAACCTTATAACAGCTGATTCGACCAACCTTATGAGAATCAATGCAATCGCTTATTGGTGTCGCTAAGGTCGTAGCCGTATCGTAGTCAACCAATTGGTTTTTGGTTACCGTCGTAACGATAAACAGCTGATTACGTTAGGGATACGACTACAGCGATACGACAAACGGCACCAATGACTACATCTTTAGGGATACGACTACAGCGATACGACAAACGGCACCAATGACTCCGCTTTATTTTTTTATAAGCGCGGCTGAAGGCCGCCAATGTGGAAAGGTGTTCTAAGTAAAAATATTATGGATCTCACCTCTGGTTTCGAAGTGATCCGAGGCGTTTTTCGGTTTTTCTTGACTATCTTTTGAACGACGAAAATTTTTTTTTTCGCCTTCGGATTATTGATACTGAGTCCAAAACTCCTATTCTGACACCTCTCCCCGTATTTTTGGATGCGTATTAGACCTAGTTTACATATAACGAGATTACCTTCATTTTCGTATTTAACTCAGAGCAGTCGAAGGTAATTCTTTACTTTAGATCACAACTACTAAAACTCGCCCAAAAATATCGAAAGAGGTGTCAAAAGACGCGTTTTGGACCAAGATAGCGATTCTGATAGCGGAAATTCAAAATTTTATTACGTTTCGGAGATATTTGCAAACAAAATTGAAATATGGTTGTTGAAATTTTGATGATTTTGTGATACCCACAAGAAAAACTGTGGGTAAAAGTGCTTTGCGCGGATATAGTTTTGGTCTCCAAACCGGTGTTAGACCCACCCAGGGTAATATTTTAGAAACGAGGCCGAAGGCCGCCAACGCAGGAAGATGTTCTGCGCAAAAATACTATGGATCCCACTCCCGGTTCCGGAGCGCTCCGAGCGATTTTTCGTTTTTTTGGAAATAACTTTTGACAGAAATAAAATTTTGAATTTTTGCTTTCGGATTCGTGGTCCTGGGATCAAAACGCGTCTTTTGACACTTCACCCGATATTTTTGGTTGAGTTTGTGAGCTAAAGTCAAGAATTACCTTTTCAGATAATAATCTAGTTGGGATGGAACATATTTAAACGCGTAGGTTTTCTAATGACGATTTATTGTAGATTAGTACAAGTGTAAACGTGGTTTAAGCAGGCGACTGCTGCTTTTTTTAACTTTTATTCTAGGTTGGTATCCAACCACAATTCACACAGATAAGAATGCGCATTGCGAATGTAAACAAAAGATCAGGGGCCATATTCGCTAACTGTGAACTTTAAAGTGTACTAGTGCTATCCAACCACAAATCACACAGATAAGATTGCGCACATTGTAAAGGTCTACAAGTAGGATATGTAGCAGCACGCACATACACAGCCACGCTTACCTGATAAAATGCTTGTTATTGTTCGTTTTTTTTTGTGGATGCTATTTGGCACTGTTGTACTTCTTAGGACAAAACAAAAAAGTGTAGTAGCTGCTATAGAGAACTGCGTAAAATTTTTATTGTTATATTACAAAGAAATATCCTTATTTACTTTCAAATGAGCACTTAATTACATTTCTCTTTAAAATACATATATTTTGGACAATTTTAATTAACAAATTGTGATACTTTATTACCGGGACGATTGCTAAAACACGACCAAAACCGTCAAGGGAGGTATTAATAGACGCGTTTTTGCCTCGCTTCCAATAATTCGAATGCTTTTTCTCTTTGGACTATTGATAACAGGACAAAACGCGTCTTTTCATTTCTTTTTCCACATTTTTGGACGGGTTATTGCAGTCGACCTCGGTTTCAAACTGTTTTTCGCGGAGAACTTTTGAACGGGTAGAAAAACTTAGCACCCATGTTTGTATTCTTAATGCTGGAATAACTACGCGTCCTCAGATACCCCAATTCAAGACTTTTGTATAATTTTCTGTAGGACCCATATAGGCGCACTACGTTTTCATACTAAATTCGTTCAAAAAATTTTACCATCACAGCAACCCATATCTGATATTTCGCTCCGTTTTTTATTTCCCTGTGTCGCTTTCCACGACAGAAACCCCGGTAATTTAGACACTTCGTTCAGTGTCAAACGCATGTTCCACGCAGGTTCCACTGAGTTCCACAATAGTTTGACACTGACCGAAGTGTCAAACTGCAGTGTGTTAGAAAGAGAAAGGAATTGTTTCTTTCTCATTGTTACGGTCTGCTGTTATGGTCTACGGTTACGGTCCACTTGGAAGCGTTTTCGTGCGAACACACCTAGTGACTAGTGATAGGACCAAAAAGTTGCGATGCAAAAGTATCGAAAACAAGAAAGAAAAGATCTGCGATCACTGGCGAAAATTTGCTATGCGTTTCCGGGCTTGAAAACGAGGAAGGTGAAAAATTTGGGAAGCAGAAAGATAGAGCAGATACATATTTCTTTGCTCAACGACAACGCAGACAAAGAAACCTTAAATTATATATAAAGAGAAAAGCTACATTCGCCGAAAAAAAAGAAGCGACACATAAAACCGACAGCAGTGAAAAACCACCAATACTGACTTGTAAAAGTGCTCCTATTAATTGCACACTGCTTGCCGTTTAACTGAGTCCCACATACTTATAGACCAACTACACGGTCAGCACATTGGCAAAATAATTTTTGTGAATATTTTTACGCTTTCTAATTGTGGCGAAGCTTTTAACTAGTGTGGAAGATTAAATGCTGTTTAATGTCATTATCAATGCTGTGTATTTGCCTTATACCACCTTGTACTATGTCATCTCTATGATAACTTGTAATCGATGTTTGTAAAATAAATCGTTGATACTCTGGGGTTTTTTGCCATCGCTTTGTTCAAGTTGATATAAATACGTGCAACGGCAAAAAAGTCACGTTAGGTCACGCGAACAAATCGACACGTAAAAAACACCAGGAAATAAACTTGCTAAGTCTAAAAGCCTGTTCATCCTGTGTGTCGATAGCGTGATACGCTTTATTTCCTGTTTTTACAAGTTTCGCGGTTTTGCAAACGTTTTTTCGTGTTAACGAGTTTTCACGGTTTGCAAACAAAAATTACATTTGCAAGTACTATTCGCCGGCAATAGCGTGCCATTAAATTTGCGATTTGAGGTTATGGTGAAATGCCTGCTACCACTTTACATACAAAGTGGCAGTATTGAATTTCAACAAGTGTCTGCAAAATATGATACCACGATCACCTCCACGCCGGAGTAAATGTAATCAAGCAAATAATTCTGTGCCCACCACTTTTCCATCATCCAGCTTAGCGAAGATCACTGCCAAGTCCGCTAAAGCTACATCGAGTGCTCCTTCATTGAGTGTGTCGTCAAAAAGCGAAACAGCAAAGGCCGACAAAGGTACACGAATAGCTAGAACTCTGTCGTTAGAAGCAATGCCATTTGTTACACAAGAGTCTAGTGTTTCGCCGTCCACTGGCCAGCCAGCTATCAGTCAGGCCACCAGCACCATACAGTTAACTACCTAGTCTAGCGCCAGCTATTATGTCATTTTCGCCGTTGCAAGAAATCAGTACTCCACCAATTACTGCCACAACTATTGGTACTTTACTGACAACTGCTTCATAATCTGGTGTGCCATTCAACATTCCAATGACCAGTGCCGCATCTTCTAGCGCCGTTTGGTGACCTACTGCACAGTACGCCAGCATCATATGCTTTACCATTGAATACTACATCAGCCAACGTTCAGCAGTACACAACCATGCCAATGAATGTTCCACCAGCCACTAACCTACAAGTGAATACATACAACCGAACCCACCAGGTAAGCGAGTTTATATCAAACCCTTTACATGCCAATTTAATTTCTAGCAGCGCCGCCTCAGTCGGGCTCACCTCTGCTAACGTCGACCTCGCCAGCTTAGAACATGGCATTTCCAATGCTACAGCCACAACTTCAACCAACTATTCAGTTTCGTCACAGTTGAACGTACTTTACCAAATGCAACAACAAATAAGCAAATTGGAGATGCAACTGCAAAATGCACACGCCAGAATATGCGAAAACGAACGCCAACGTTTCGCATTGGTAACGACACCGTCAAGGCCGCCATTATCATCGATCACCCTACCCACGTATATTTATTGCCATGCAAATGATATCAAGCCAGCCGTACCGCAGCCTCAAGTTAACGCAGTCGGCGATACCGAACGCGCCTGTGTAAATAATTTTGTCTGCTCAGTCAATGAATATTCTGCCTTAGGTATGTCACATAGTAGTCAGGCTGCAACCATTGATAGACAACCACACATAAATACTTCTGCCAGCCTTCGTAACGTGCAGGCCGCAGCCTACGTGCAGCACAGTTATAATGCCCCTACAACCAATATTCAGTTGATTCCCCAAACTAATTTCGAAAGTAATTTATTTACTATGCCACAACACCGCGCATCAACGCGTACATCAACAGCGACGTCGGGAATTAACCCTTCCCCTACAAACCCTTCCCCTACCACAATTCTCGGGGCTGCCAGAAAACTGGCATGTATTCTACGCATCTTATGTTGAGTCTACTTCTGTATATAATTATACTAACTTTGAAAATAATCAGAGATTAAATAAATGCTTGAAAGGTGAGGCGAAAGACACGGTTAAATCTTTGTTAATTCACCCTAGTAATGTAGGCGCGGTAATTGAACAACTACGGTTTAGATACGGCCGTCCAGAACAGTTAGTACGTAGCCAAATCAAAGAAGTGCGTGACATGTCAAGAATTTCTAAGACTGCCATCCACAAGTTAATACCCTTTGCAACAGCCACTAGGAATCTTATACTGTTTTCACACAGACGGCTTATTGGATAATAAAGACAGTTTTCTACATTAAGACGCTTATTGAGCTCAATCTTCCCTACAAAATTCGAATCCATAATTATTTCATTAGTAGCTAATCGAATGCCTAATGAAGTCAAAAGCACAATGCAACTCTGTTGGCAGCCTTCCGCTTCTTAGTTTTTGGTGTGTTCAGTGCTTAAAAATGTCATTTGTCAAAGTAAATGTCATTGTCTGCATGGCGGAACGATACAAGGTGGCCCCATCGAACAGCTGATTATAACCTTTTTTATTTGATTTGATACATCAACTACCGGCGCAGTACGATTTTGACATTTGTCCATCGAATTTACAAGTAAATGGAATTTTTTTTTGTTTGTAGGTATGTCACGATGCTGCCACCTTGTATCGTTCCGCCATGATTCTCTGTCATATAACATTGTCATTTTATTCGTTTGACATTTCATCCTTCATACTAATCGAGCAGTTACTTCTGTGTGAAAGCAAAAAATTTACGATTTCATTAGAAGATGAAATGAGATCATTAAGTTTCTGTGTGAAAACAGTATTACCGTGTTTTTACAATCAATCGGTGAAGAAAAACATTTAGCAAATCCGACATTACTAGAAGAATTGACTAATAAATTACCCCTTAGCAAACATTTGGATTGGGCTAGGTATTCAGCGGCGATTCAATCATATCCTACAATCGTTAATTTCAGCGAAAGGCTTTCTGAAATCGCAAAGTTTGTCCAAATGATCCAGGACCATGATAGTCGTGAACCGAAACGTCGTCCGGTTCTGCATGCAACTAAAGATCAGGTGTCATTTAAATGTTTAATATGTCAGGGTCAACACCGTCATGTCGAGTGTCGTCGCTTCCTGGATGCCGAAGTGTCGGAAAGGTGGAAGACAGTCAAACGTCTACGTTTATGTTTTAGTTGCCTATCACCAGGGCACCGCACTGGTGCATGCCGCCGTCGTAAAATATGCACCACTGGTGGATGCCAATAATATCATAATATAATGTTACATGACGGTCCTACAAGTCGCCAGGTGGACACTATTGATTCGTCTAAGCCGTCAAGCACCAATAACGCTGTCCTTAGTTACTCTGCGCATGCTTCAAGTAATTTGTTGTTTCGAGTAGTGCCCGCCACCCTGTATGGACCAAATAAGAGCGTGAATGTTTATGCACTCCTGGATGAAGGATCGTCAATTACAATGATGGACTTGTCACTAGTGCAAGAACTCGGACTTAAATGTCAGGAGCGTCAAGTGAAAATTACATGGTTCGGAGGTAGAGCAGCAAATGAGGAAGTGGCTGTCACCAACGTTTCCATTAGCGGATTAGGAATGAGAAAGCGTCATACTCTTAGGAATGTCCATGGTATCGACAATTTGAGACTACCAATGCAAACCCTCAGTCAGAGGGACATCTGCGATGCCGTCAGATATCAGGGAAAGATGCCAGTTCAGCCATACGAAAATGTAACCCCCAGAGTTTTAATAGGGTTAGACCACTGCCACTTGGGTCTACCTACCAAACCTGTAATAATTGATAGGAGGGAGGGTCGCTATGGGCCTTTCGCGACCATGACGGAACTAGGTGTCTGCATTTTCGGACCATAGAAGAACGTTCCACAAATAAAGCCATCTTGCCTACATATAAATAATTCGGATCGTCAGATGAACGCAATGATAGAAGAATATTTCAATATAGAATCATTTGGGGTGAAGGCCGCGCCTCAATCGTAAGTGCTGCCGACATACGAGCCAAAGACCTTCTCCGATCAACTACGATCAAAGTCAATGGGCGTTTCCAAACCGGATTGCTCTGGATGAACGACAACGTGGAGCTACCGGAAAGCTACTCCATGACGTTCAGGCGCTTGGTGGGCATCGAGAGGAAGATCGCGCGTGATGGAGAGTTCGGGAAGACATATAACGAAATCATTTCCAATTATGTGAAAAAGGGGTATGCGCGCAAACTGCAACCCTGCGAGCTAGTCGAAACCAGCCCAAGGACATGGTATCTTCCACATTTAGCCGTGGTAAATCCTGATAAGCCGGGCAAACTTAGATTTGTATTCGACGCAGCAGCTACTTCTCATGGAGTATCGTTAAATTCAAAATTGATGAAAGGGCCCCAAGAGTATCGACCACTAGTCTCCGTTTTATTTCACTTTAGAGAAGGTGCCGTGGCTGTGTGTGCTGATATTCAAGAGATGTTCCACCAAGTGGTCATCCGTCCGGACGATAGATGCGCGCAAACCAGCAGCCGCCAGACGTGTTTGAGATGACAGCGATGACATTTGGTGCAGCCTGCTCACCTTGCTCGGCCAATTACGTCAAGGTGATGAACACAAAAGACCATACCAGCCATGACCCACGGGCCGTCCGAGCCATAACGGACTACCACTATGTAGATGACTACGTCGATAGTTTCTCCACCGCGTCGAGAGCCATAGAGATTTCCAAGCAGGTTTGTGACATTCATTCAGAGGCGGGTTTTCAGTTACGAATGTTTAGGTCGAACTCTTTAGAAGTTGCAACGGCATTAAGTGGTGGAAGTTCAGCGTTGGCTATTACCTCAAAGGAAGCTATGGAGTCGGGCAAGATGTTAGGAATGCTATGGCAGCCATCCAGTGAACACTTTACGTATCGTCTGGAATTCCATGGGGTCGATCAATCAGTCATGAATGGAACAGTGGTGCCTACAAAGAGAATAGCCAACTGTAACGTTTGTAAATTGAAAAGGGCCAGACCAATTGTGCCAATAATGGGTTTGCTGCCGGAGGATCGAGTGACGCCATACGTGCGGCCGTTCACCTACACGGGATTAGATTATTTTGGGCCGGTGAGTGTGACGGTCGGTCGAAGAACAGAGAAGCGATTGGTAGCTTTATTTACATGCTTGACTGTACGTGCTATCCATCTGGAAATTGCTTATGATCTTTCAACTGACGCGTGCATATTGGCCATTAGGAACTTTATGAACCGGAGAGGAGTGCCCAGCAGAATAAGATCGGATAATGGCAAACATTTCATAGCAATTGCTGGTGAGGCTGAACGTTTCTCAGATGTGTTTGACTGTTGCGCGTTGCAGGGTGAGTTGACATCGAAAGGCGTTGAGTGGGTCCTTAATTGCCGGAAAATCCCTCTGAGGGCGGCGTATGGGAACGCATGGTACAAGGCGTGAAGAAGGTGTTACGACACACAATGAAAGAGGTGAAGCCTAAAGAGCACACATTCTATAGTCTGTTGGTGGAAGCTGAAAACGTGGTTAATTCGCGTCCGCTTACCCATTTGCCAGTAGAGCCTGAACAAGAAGAGCCTTTAACACCGAATCATTTTTTACTGGGGAGCGCAAACACAGCACAAACACGGAGTGCTGTCGAACCGGATCAAAAGCTTTGCTCACTTCGTAAACAATGGCGAGTTGCTAGACAATTACGGGATAGGTTCTGGAAAAGGTGGGTGGAAGAATATTTGCCGAAGCTGGTTCGGCGTGTTAAGTGGTGTGCGCCAACAGAGCCATTGCGAGAGGGCGATCTCGTGTTCATCTGCGATGTAAAGGCACCACGGAAAGAGTGGCGTCGAGGTCGCGTGGAAAGAGTTTACTCTGGGAAGGACGGCCAAGTCCGACGAGCTGATGTGTCAACTTCTTCAGGAACAGTTCAACGTGCTGCCTCCAAACTGGCTAAGCTTGATGTAGATAGTGGTGAATCGGCTTCGATCCACGGGGGTGGGGGTGTGGAAGATTAAATGCTGTTTAATAGGCTTGGGTCGTTTTCGAACTAAAGAACTAACGAACTAGTTCTTTTAATTGAACTAGTTCGGTAGTTCGTTCAGTAAAGCGAACTAAACTTTTATGTGGCAACTTTGCAGGCAAAAATGTATTTAAGTTGTTTTAGAACGTATGGCAACTCACTTCGTTGTCATATGTATACCGAAACAGCTGATAGCATTTCCCGGCAATTCGGCAAAATCATATACATAATTAGTAATTTATACATGCAATAGTAAGTAGCCAAGTGATGCTTTTTATATATGAATGTGTGTATTAAATAAAGATTATTATTTTCAGATGTCGAAGCGAAGTTCGATATGGGGCCACTTTAAACAAAGCGATGGTGTAAAAAAAGTTAAATGCAAGTATTGCGGAGCTGCAATAAGTATTTCTGGTGGGTCCCTTGGAAATTTAAGGCGGCATATGAAAAGTAAACATCCCTTCACTGCGTTGGAAAACGACGATGAAGAAGACATTGCGATGGTGGATCTAATGTCTGAACCTGATAAAGGTGGTCAGCAAGTAAGAGCGGAAAAGTCTCCTTTTAAGCAGCCAAAAATTACTGCATATGCCAAAAAGCCGCCAAATAAAAAAAAATCGGACGAAATTGATAGACAGCTGCTAATGATGATAGCTAAAGGACACCATGCACTACGAATTGTAGAGGAGCCAGATTTCCGTAAACTAATTGAAATGGTTTCCCAATGCCCTGGTTATAAATTACCGACAAGACGGAAGCTTTCAAAAAAGTGAATACCTCAAAACATGTGAGGAGCTACGTATTAATGTGAAGGAATCTATCTAAGCTGTGTGCCTTACAACAGATGCTTGGACCTCGCGCAACAATGCTCATTATGTCGCTGTAAAAGCTCATTATGTCAATAGTGACAATGCAATGAGTTCTAGTTTGTTGCGCTGCAAAGATTTCAACGATAGGCACACCAGTGAGAATCTGTGTAATTTTTTAAAAGATGTTGTATGTGAGTGGGGTATAGCTAATAAAATCTCTACAGTAGTAAGCGACAACGCACCAAATATTGTGGGTGCCATAACCCAGGGAGGGTGGCGGTCGGTTGGATGCTTTGCCCACTGTTTAAACTTGGTCGTGCAAAAAGCGACCCCAGAAATATCTGATGTAATAGATAAAGTAAAATCGATAGTGGAGTTTTTCAGACGAAGCGCACCTGCACTTCGAAAACTTGAACAAATGGAAGAACAACTGAATTTGCCAAATTTAAAATTAAAGCAAGATGTTGTTACCAGGTGGAATTCGACATACGAGATGTTGGAGCGTTTCATTAAATTAAAAGATGCTATAACTGATGTAGTAGCTATTATGCGCTCAAAATTGATTGTTGATCAATCAATCTGGGAGGTTATAGAAGGGGTTTTACCACTTTTAAAACCATTTTATGAAATAACTATAGAAATTAGTGCAGAGAAGTGTGTAACTTTATCAAAAGTTATAGTATGCAGAAATTTAATCAATAATTTTCTGTCAAAATTTTCGTCAGAAAAAAAAAACAGGGAATGCAAATTCGTTTTGACCGATTAGAGTATAATGAATTATATGCGGAATGCACTTTTCTAAACCCCCGCTTCAAACAACAAGGTTTTCAAAATGAAAATGCATTTGAGTACACTAAAAATGTGCTGTCCCGAAAAATTTTAAATGAAGATATTCTCGCGGAACGGATTGTTATTGTAGACGACGATGCAATTGAAGAAGACAAAAACCAATGTATCTGGGATGAATACGATAATACAATACAAGGCCTTATGTTAGTAAGAACAGAGACTACGAAATCGGAAATTGAAAGATATATGGAAGAAAACTTTTTAGACCGCAAAAAGGATCCCGGTCCCGGATATCCGGTCAGATAGTAAATGAGCGAAGAACGCTCTTGACTACAAAGAAAGTATCCAGTTTGATTTTCTTGCACAGTAATATGTGATCAATTCAATATACATAGCTGCATGCTTTTTTCTCTTATAATTTAAACTAAAGTTCCTACAATTCTTAACATGATCTCACATGCCGTGATGTTATACGCTTCTTTTTACACCATTAACATTTTACCGAAGTGGAATACTCTATTTTAAATATTATGGCTTTTAAGTTTATTTAATGAATTAATGTTTATGTTATATTTCAGAGACTCCAAATAATTATTATTTGAAATTTATTATTTGAAATTTTTATGTTTATTTGAGATTAAAATCTTTTAACCTTCATACGGTCTTCAAAAAGATCGACATTAAAGGTCTTCGGGCCAAATTTGACCCCCGTTGTAAAAGCATGGTATAAAAGTTATTTATCACACTGAAATGTTTTGTAAAATATTGCTTATTATTTCTAGCTCCAATTAATTGATAAAGATAGTTTCTTTGACAACATTTATTTTAATTTTCAATTTTTTTAATAAAAGCAACAAAAGGGTCAAATTTGCCCCGAACACCTTATTTGTAAAAACATCTGTGGCTCGAAGTCGTTAATGTATGAGCCCGAAATCATTACTATCTTTTAAGTTTCTAAAATGAATAAAAGTCATAAAATATCAGCCATATTAATAGCAAACTTTTCGAGAAAAACGATTTTCTTCCCAAAATGGGTCAAATTTGACCCGAAGACCGTATGAAGGTTAATACAATTCATATAATCTTCTGTTTTTTATTGATGCATGCTTTTTACCTACTCTTCACCTCCATGCTTGAGCAGCTCGGCGGGTGAACAGTCCTTTCCCGCGCTATGTTATTCTTCAACAGGGATATCGAAATTGGAACTTCGCCATAGCCGGGTAGTGGAGCATATTTTCCATCGTCATCGATTGGGGTGTCGGGCATTCCTCATCGTACTAGTTATTTTTACGTGCTTGGCGGTACTTTAAGGTGTCCTCAGCGGCGGTGAAATATGCTCCTACTTATCGGTCACGTCGTTAGGTTGGATATTGTTTTCAGTGAGTAGTTGTTAGATTCGAGTGGAGAATTGCTCAGCAGTCTGTTGTGCAGGCTGCTTTTCGACAGCAAACTTCCTTAGCTTTGCTGTGCGTATCTTGGCTGCCACAAGATGGTTTCCCGAGTCGATATTTGGATCTCAAAGAGTGCGCCCATCTAGGACGCTAGAGGTGTGCCTGGCATCAATCACAACATGGTTAATTTGGATTCGCGTTTCTCGATCAGGAGACAGATAGGGTTGGTATAACAAACAGCCATTTTCGGTATCGAGGTGAAATAAATCAGCCTCTTCCCATTGGGGTATGTTACCTCATGCAGACATGGTTTTCCGATCTGGTGTTGAAGTCACCAAGCATGGTTTTAATATTGCTTCGGGACAGAGTTCGTATGTCTTCTATAAATTGTCGTAGGAGTCCTTATTTTTATCTTCCGTTTGATGCCACTTTCAAATTGAACTATTTAAATTGATTGAACTATAGTTCAATGAGGTGAACGAACTAAGGAACTAAAGACCTAGTTCAGTTGACTGAACGAACTAGACGTGAACTAATCTTTTAATTGAACTAAAAAATCCAACTCTACTGTTTAATGTCATTATCAATGCTGTGTATTTGCCTTAAATGTTATACCACCTTGTACTATGTCATCTCTATGATAACTTGTAATCGATCTTTGTAAAATAAATCGTTGATACCCTGGGGTTTTTTGCCATCGCTTTGTTCAAGTTGATATAAATACGTGCAACGGCAAAAAAGTCACGTTAGGTCACGCGAACAAATCGACACGTAAAAAACACCAGGAAATAAACTTGCTAAATCTAAAAGCCTGTTCATCGTGTGTGTCGATAGCGTGATAACTAGTATCGAACAGTTTAGAATCTTCCGTTTTTGCGATTTCCTGCGGGCCAAAAAGGACATTTAAGAAACATTTAACGAATCTTGCTGATACGACAGCATCGACAAGTCCGAATTCAAATATCAATTTTATAATAGTACCAGAACAAGCGAAATTGATAGGTGACCAATTAGGAAGCCAACTAACTAGATCAGCTGTTATGTCAAATATCTGTTTTTGCCGTCGACCACTGCTTTCCTCAACAGGAGACTCTTAAACCAACACCTCCGCCTCCAGGGCCAGCAGTACGCTGCAGCGTAGTACAACGAACGCCAAAATTAGCACCAAGTCATCCAGATCGTAAAGGTCAACACGAAGTTTTATTGCCACCAGGTTCACTCGATCACCTCGGACCAGAGCGCAACAACCACCAACAGTACCAACACAGCGCGCCCAAGACCGCGCCCCAAAACCAACAACAGAGACAACTTCACCAGCAAAAACAACATCACCAGTGACCACGCCGGCAGAGGCCCACGGTACGCACTCTGACGGCTATGTAAGTACCAGCCATGCATAAACTTAGATATAATTAGTTAAAGAAACTGCTAAGTAAGCCTTAGAGATTATCATAAAAGCGGTCAAAATATTTGAAAAGGGGTCGATTTTTTTTTTTGAGGAGGGTTTTAAGAAAGTTTCGAAGTTTTACGTGGGTTTTCAGACTCGTTTCTTTGACCATCGAGTTTTGTTGGATGTTTCACAGTTTTTTTTAGAGAAAAAAAGTGGGGGAATCACTGCTCGTTTCGAAATACTTCCAAGTAAAACTGCGATAGTTCCGTAAACTTTTCCGAGCAGTAGTTTGTTCTTTCCTTTTATAAATGGGTTTCGGGAAAATTTCGAGATTTAGAAGATTTGTGAACACTTTGACTGCGAAAGTTTTCGAAAATGTCCTTGAAGCTTCACTGTAAAAGATCCGTGCGAATTTTAAAGAACCTCGAGAAGCTTAACTAGCAAAACTCGACTAGTTCATGACCCTTCCAAAAAAAACTGCGAAACTTTCATGAACATTTTTCCAACTTTGGAGTTTATTTCTCTTCAATAACGGTTCCGAAATCGTTTTGGAGAGTTTTGAGATGTTAATGAAGAATGTTGAACACTTTTGAGCTTTCGAACGAAAATAAATGAAGGGAGGTGATAGCTGAAAATAATTGCTAGTAACCTTCAAAATAGCATTGCTGTAGGTAATTCAACAGTCTTCCTTTCTCTCTTGTTTTTTATTATTAAAGGCTATTGAAATGCATTGGCAACAAATGAATTGCTTTTAGCCAGACCCTATCAAGAAACTGGTAAACCAATTATTATACTGAATAAAAATTTATACGAACATTGTGAACAACCAATAAAAACTCAAGCTCCAATGCTTTGACATTGTATGTACATGATATATTTGTAATACGTATGTAGCGAGCAACCGCTTATGTAAACTATTAATGACATAAATTGACACTAACCAATTAATTATGAATACCCTAAAATAAGTCATACTTAGAAAAAAAACTTGCAAATATTGTTAAACGTTACGCTAATAAGCTAGGGCTATATGGAATATATTTTAGTATAACGTTTAGAAGCGCAAAGTGGTAGGTTCGGAAGTCGAAAGGAAGGATTGAGAATGTTATGTGAGGTTAGCAAGTTTAAGCTAGCGGGATAGTAGCGAAGTCAAGTATGGCATATAAGATATAGAAAGTAGTTTTGGTTTATATCTGGTTATATTTATGCATAAATATTCCAAGTTGTTTAAATTCTTAGTTGTAGATAAATAACTTTAGGCGTGTGAAAATCTATTTCACATTCAATTAATTTGAAAACCCTGAAAAGGGGGAATTGCATAAAAATGGAAGCAATGTTATACTAATTAAAGCTTAAGTAAAATAAAGTTACGGTAAAATAAATACATCCAACGAATAAATGTACAAATCGGTAAATACAATAAATGAATAAACAATTAAATAAGGGAAAAGTACCACAACGGAATAAAATGTGTAGCTACAATAACTACAAAAAATAAATTATAATAATCATTCTGCACATAGGTGAAACTTTACATCTTTTCGCGACTTGTTAGTATGTCATCTGGGAAATTTAAAAATAACAATATTTCTTTTAGAAACTAAAAGCATTAAAAGGTATACCCCCTAAATTTATAAAAACTTCAACCCATCAACAAATCCCTTTGTCAATAAACACTTTTGTTTACTTGTATGTTGGTCATATTATATAACAATTGCGCTTAATTATAAGTTACTTGCATAATGAATTTTAAATAAATATTGTATTATAAATGGGAATGCTGATTTTCCTTGTTTTTTAGAATGCACGTAGGTTTACAGGTAAGGGGCCACCGAAATTCAGGTGCGTCGGTGGCCATGGATTTGAGGGTGGGCTATGCACCGGGCGTCGCAACAACACCCGCGGCGCCCCCAAGATATATTCGGCCCTTTTATTTGTATTTTTATTTTTTCAGCCGTTTTTTTTGATTTTGATTTTAAACTTGTGGTAACCGGTCATTTCCGGTTCGGTTAGTTTTTTTTGCGTTAGTTTTTTTTTTTAATTTTGTTTTTTTTTTTTTTTTTGAATTGAGTTTTAACGGTCTGTCCGTGGCATCCGGTTCGACCGGATGTCGTTTCATTTTGAATTTGTAAGCGTTTTGAATTAGTTCTGCGTTGTGTCAGTTTTTTTGAAAGGCATGATATGACATTTTTTTCTGATTATGGCGCAGGAACAGTAAGGTTGGCAAGGACCCGTCCCAGCCGACAATGACTAGCCACTGTGTATCACCACATCATGCAGACCGCCTTCCTTACTGCTTCCACCATAGATGCGAATCCATAACATCATACATATCATACTTGTAAACATGTACTATGATTGCGCATTGCGAATGTAAACAAAAGATCAGGGGCCCTATTCGCTAACTTTGAGCTTTAAAGTGTACACAAGAAAATGTGTAAACTTTGAAATTCTTATTCTGTAAAGCAAAACTGTGAACAAAAAAACTCACTGATAAAAACTTCGTAAGTTTTCTTGGAAGCCAGTGTACACTATCATGATATTCAAAACTCATACGCACTGTTGCAGAATGACTTTTTTGTTTTCATGGCGTTTGATGAATATTTTCTCTTTGACATAATGACATTCAGCGCTCATTCAGCAAAACAATGTACACAACAATTTACAGAATGGCATGAAAATTTAAAGTGTAAATTGTGTGTGCAAATGAGTTTTCAATGAGTGTACATTTTTCAGTTTTTCACAGTTAGGGAATTGACCCCCAGCTGTTTTTTATGGGCAATTCATACGTCATTTACCTTTAGCTCTTGTTTTTTCTCACTTTCTTTCATGGGCAATTTTCACGTCATTTTCCTTTAGCTCTTGTTTTTTCTCTCTTTCTTTCATTCGCTGAAGCAGTCAAGTGTGACGTAGGTGCGCAGAACGAAGCAATTTTGAACTCGTGGATGCGCAATCTGGGTAGGTGATTTGTGCTATACACCACAAATCACACACAGAAGAGTTCAAGAGTTCAAAATTGCTTCGTTCTGCGCATCTACGTCACAGTTGACTGCTTCAGCGAATGAAAGAAAGAGAGCAAAAACAAGAGCTAAAGGAAAATGACGTAAAAATTGCCCATAAAATAATGCTTACATGCGCAATGCGCCACCTTCTATTATTCCATCATGTGTGTATAGCATGATGGAATTATAGAAGTGTGTGGATAGCATGATGGAATTATAGAAGATGGCGCATTGCGCATGTAAACATTATTTTAAAGGCAATTTTAAGTAATTTTCCTTTAGATCTTGTTTTTTATCTCTTTCTTTCATTCGCTGAAGAAGTCAAGTGTGACGTAGATGCGCAGAAAGAATCAATTTTGAACTAGTGAATGCACAATCTGGGTACGTGATTTGTGCTATACACCACAAATCACACACAGAAGAGTTCACGAGTTCAAAATTGCTTCGTTCTGCGTGTGAATTGTGCTATCCTCAAATCACAACCTCAAGATTACGCACTGCGCATGTAAACAAAAGATGAGCTGTTCTTTATGGGCAATTTTTACGTCATTTTCCTTTGGCTCTTGTTTTTTCCTCTCATTCGTTGAAGCAGTCAAGTGTGACGTATTTGTGCAGAATGGAGCAATTTTGAACTCGTGAATGCGCAATCTTCTGTGTTTGATTTGTGGTGCTATCCAACTAATATCGATATAAAAACATCGAAATATCGACTATATGTATCATTTATCTGACTTCTGTTCTCGGCCATTTCTCGGGTGCTTTCTAAAGGGCGAATTAATGTTGACTTATAACCATAATGCCATAACCAGATAAAGCAGCTGATCGAACCTACCTTATGGAAATTAATGTAATCGATTAATGGTGCCATACCGTAACGCTAATACTAATTCCACACAGACGGCTTATTGAATAATAAAGGCGGTTTTCTACATTAAGACGCTTATTGAGCTCAATCTTCCCTACAAAATTCAAATCTATTATTATTTCATTAGTAGCTAATCGAATGCCTAATGAAGTCAAAAGCACAATGCAACTCTGTTGGCAGCGTTCCGCTTCCGTTTCCGCTTCTTAGTTTTTGGTGTGTTCAGTGCTTAAAAATGTCATTTGTCAAATCAAATGTCATTGTCTGCATGGCGAAACGATACAAGGTGGCCGCATCGAACAGCTGATTAGAACCTTTTTTATTTGATTTGATACATCAACTACCGGCGGAGTACGATTTTGACATTTGTCCATCGAATTTACAAGTACATGGAATTTTTTTGTTTGTAGGTATGTCACCATGTTGTTGTTGTTGTTGTTGTAGCGATTAGTTACTCCCCGAAGGCTTTGGGGAGTGTTATCGATGTGATGGTCCTTTGTCGTATACAGATCCGATACGCTCCGGTAACACAGCACCATTAAGGTGCTGGCCCGACCATCTCGGGAACGATTTATATGGCCACATTAAACCTTCAGGCCATCCCTCCCTCCCCACCCCCAAGTTCCATGAGGAGCTTGGGGTCGCCAGAGCCTCGTCTGTTAGTGAAACGGGATTCGCCGCTCGAAGGTGAGGTTGACAATTGGGTTGGAGAAGCTATATATTGCGCTACACAACCCCTTGAGTCCCGGTATGTCACCATGCTCCCACCTTGTATCGTTCCGCCATGATTTTCTGTCTCATCCTTCATACTAATCGAGCAGATACTTCTGTGTGAAAGCAAAAAATTTACGATTCCATTAGCAGGTGAAATGAGATCATTAAGTTTCTGTGTGAAAACAGTATAACTCGATTTCATTGATTTCTATAAGGTAGGTGTGATCAGCTGTTTTATCTGGTTATGGCTTTATGGTTATAAGTCACAATTAATTCGCCCTTAAGGCCGAATTAATGGTGACTTATAACCATAAAGCCATAACCAAATAAAACAGCTGATCGAACCTACCTTATGGAAATCAATGTAATCGATTAATGGTGCAATACCATAACGCTAACTCGATTACATTGATTTCCTTAAGGTAGGTTCGATCAGCTGTTTTATCTGGTTATGGCTTTATGGTTATAAGTCACCATTAATTTGCCCTTTAAAGTGATCGTAAAGGGAATATGGTATGGAATATGGGATAACAATTATTTATTTACAACGTAAAATATCCCGAAATATATGTATGAATTTGAAACACTTACTAGAATTATTGCGAAAAATGACTGTGGGCGAGAAAATTATACCTTTGGATTATCGTAACAAGGTAATAATGGCACCGATGGTACGAGTTGGAACATTACCGATGCGTCTGTTGGCCCTCGAATTCGGCGCTGACATTGTATATACAGAGGAACTAATTGATTTGAAATTAATGCGGTGCAAGCGACGTGTTAATGGTTAGTGCAATATAACAATGTCATTCACAACTTAATTATTTCTTGTAATATATATTTAGCTGCTTTGGGCACCGTTGACTTTGTAGATCGTAGTGATGGTACAATTGTATTTCGTACCTGTTCAAGTGAACGCCAAAAGGTCGTACTGCAGTTGGGTACCAGCGATGCGGAACGTGCCTTGAGCGTGGGAAAGTTAGTCGAGCACGACATTGCTGGCCTAGATGTTAATATGGGTTGCCCAAAGGAATTCTCTATTAAAGGTGGTATGGGTGTAGCGTTACTTGGACAACCAGAAAAGGCCGAAAAGATTTTAACAACTTTATGTCAAAATCTTAGCATACCGGTAACCTGCAAAATTAGGTGAATTACAGTTGAAGTGTATTGAAAGCGACGGACGCAGTATTAACTTTAACATCTTTTTAAATAGAATATTGCCTGATATAAACGATACGATTCGTTTAGTGCAGCGCTTTGCTAGTACTGGCATTGCAGCTATAGCAGTACACGCACGTACACGCGATGAACGACCTCAGCACGCACCACATCCAGGTGAGTAGATACTACACCTCCATAAGCAATTTTAGCGAAAATTAGCATATATAACATCAAACTTAGCTCAAATGGTTTAAACATGATTTAGAAAATTTCCCTATCAGCAATAAAATTATTTCAGAAGAAAAAATCATCAATCAGTATACTTCTTCGCAACCAGCTTTATTGTCACATAGGTAATATAACCGATACTGGGTTGTAACCATGATAAAAAAAAACAAGGTATAACTGTTCCCTCTTCTGGTCGGTTATGATTTCTTTTTGAAGTTTTTCGGCAATATAATATTCCAAAATCAATCTCAGAGCAAAAGGAAATCAAAAAAACAAACAACCCAGTTGTAAATGTATGCAAGAAACTTCGATATTTGAAACATGAATTTGAGCTATTTATGTGTGGATGCCAGTATCCATGGTTTAACCATGCCAGTATCAATGCGCGTTTATTTCTCAGTGTAGTTTCTCAGCGAGCATGCATACTTTACACCCATTGTACTACTTCTATGTGCATATGGTTGTAATAATGCCGAATGCATAGAAAAACATTTGTACATCCATACGTATGTTTCATACAACGAAAGTACTATCCCTGCATTAATCAGTAGGAATTTATTCTATACATATAATTACAATAGCAGTAACATTGATATGATGAAAGATGGGACAACTTGAATCCATCAACTTTGATTATATGGACCATTATTACACTCACAATTCGTACGGGTTAGTTGTTATTGTTGTAGCAGTGCTTCGCCCCATCCAATAGGTTTGACCGATCACAAATTGTCCTTAATATCCTCTAACGGGAGTCCAAGGAAACTTGCTGTTTCAACAGGGGTGGACCATAATGAGATGGGTGTTTGACGCGTTGGTTCCACATTACAATTGAAGAGATGGTTGGTGTCATGTGGGGACACATTGCAAGCAGGGCATACATTGTGTATGTCGGGGTTGATTCTGGATAGTTTAACCTCCTACAGTATTCAGATCGAAGTTGAGCTAGACTGACTAGCGTTTCCCTAGGGAATGTGCGTTCCTCCTCTGCAAGTTTAGAGTATTGTTCTTTTAATACAGGATTCACCGGGCAATTCCTGGAATAGAGGTCCGACGTCTGTGTTTGTGGAGTTCACTGAGTACCTGCTTGTGTTTTTTCGCTTCATACGGCTGTTTTCTCAGGTGCCGTATTTCCTCATAATACTTACGGAGATGACTCCTTAAGCCCCTAGGCGGTGTTGGCTCGTCAATCAGATGCCTGTTGGGATGCCCAGGTTTCTGGGTATTCAACAGGAACTGATTAGCATCTCATTTCTCTCCCTGATGGGGAGTATTCTCGCCTAATTATGTAGATGGTGTTCTGGGGACATAAGACAGCCCGTGGCGATTCTTTTTTGTTCCATTGTTTCAATCGTTTCAATAATTGCTGGCTTTAACCTGTCAATTGGAATAGTTTTGATTTCAATTTCAATTTTAAAATACTTCTTGTTTTTTTTCAAGTACCTTGTATGGACCTTCATACGGTTGTTGTAAAAAACGCTTATTAATTAAACGAACAAAAACAAATTTACATGTTTGTAAATCTCTCGGAAGGTATATACCAATATTAGAGTTGTGATGATTTAAACTCGAATGAACATTTATAAATTTTTCACGTAATTTACCCAAAATTTCATTTGACGATGAATTTTCAGATGTTCTAACAATAAGTTCACCAGGCAATCGTTAATTTTGTCCAAGAACCATTTCCGCCGGTGTAGCTGAAATCTCTTCTTTAAATGCTGATCGCAAGTCTAACAGTATTAGAGGTAACTCACCTTACCAATCTCTGGTTCCATATGTTGCCATTAAAGAATATTTCAATTGTCTATGAAATCGCTCTACAATGCCATTCGCTTGAGGATGAGAAGCTGACGTTGTAATTTGATGACTGCCTAATAACCTTGTTAATTCTGTAAAAAAATTTGAAGTAAATTGGGCACCCTGCCCTCACTAGGGTAGGCACCTTGTCATTGGTGTGAGGGCTTAGCCGAACTCCACAGCGCCCGACTATGAGGCGGAGCTGTTTAGGACTGACATCTACGCCGTTTCGCCTCATACAAGGGCGGCGGGATGTCGGTGACCAAGAACTGCCAACCCCCTAATCCAGGGTGTTATGCGGACCGTGCCTATTGGACGATTTGCAGCCAGGGGATAAATTCGGCTGTATTCGAACGGAGCCTTCCAGATACCGGGCCACCTCGGGAAGTATTAATGGCCTTACCACAGTAAGGGGCGCTGCTGTGGCGGACGGTTCTTTCCCCGTATATAATACTGGACCGCTAAGCCCGTCTTGTCGGGCAGGTGGTCGTACGACCAAGATGAACGACTCATTAACGATGTAAAGAGGAGGACTGAGTCGCAATCCAAGGACGACAAATACGAATTAAGCGATGCGTCTGACTCGGGGAGCGAGAGTAGTGCCGATTCAATGAACTCCGTGTTGGAGAAGCACACAAATGAAAACGGAGTAGAAGAGTGGAGAAGGGTACGGAGCAGAGGAAGTAAAAGAGCTCTCTCGCAGTACCGTGCAGCACTAAGAATTGTACAACGCTTGGGAGCAGTGGTCGACCCAACAGAAGTGGAGATCGAACGCTTGGAATGGGCCCATGAAGCGGTAGAAGTAGGTCGAAGGCAGTTCAAAAGGTTTGCTGCGAGAAACCCTCGGTTCTGCAATCGGTACGAGGAGGAAGAAGCGTCGAATGGCAGAATGAATAGGCAACGTTCGGCGGAAGGCGACGAGCCTGCTTTCAAGAGGCAGAAAGGACCCAGTGTTAGAGCCGCGAGGCAGGGCAGTCGCATAGACAAGACAAGTAGGCCCAAAGCTGTAAGACAGATGGGCTCCAATAGCGAGGTAGCAACTACTTCGAAAGCTGCGAGTCAGAGGGAAGTTCCAATTAAGGAAGTAGGAGATAAGCCAAAGGGAGATAACGCTAAGACTCCGGCTTTCTCGGAGGCGCTAAAGGGAGTTAACGCTAAGACTCCGGCTTTATCGGAGGTGCCAAAGGGAGATAACACTAAGACTCCTGCTTTTCCCGAGAAGATAAGTGATGTGGCGAAGCAGTCACTGACTGTGGCGCTGGTTGATCGTAGCAGTCCTTTCGGACAAATGACTACTGAAAGGTGGAGATCTGTGGAAAGGGAGCTTATTAGCTTAGTGCTTAAGATGATGCGGGAACAACCAAGTAAGCCCCTTCCAACCTTTGATTCGGGGGGATGGTATAATGGTGTGAAAATGATAGCGTGCGACAACATCGCGAGCTTGCGGTTCCAAACCTCCAAAGGCAAGGCACGCGCGGTTTTAGGTGGTGGATAAAGCGCAAATCCCCACGGTACCAAAAGTTAAGGTATGGATACCATGCGTGATGAAGTCGGAGGATACACTGCGACTTATGCAGAATCAGAATCCGAACATACCGACACAGGATTGGAAAGTACTTACTGTATCTCGGCCTACCGAGGATGGTCAGTTCTACATCTTCCATATAAACAAGCAGACGGAGGATATTTTGTACACGCAGCTTGGTAAAATGTCCTTTGGCACTGGCAAAATTTACATGCGACTCAGGAAAATAAGTCCCGAGGATAAAAACCCTAACACGCTAGAGGTGGGCGAAGTCGAAAAGGACCTCAAAAGCCTAAGGGAAAAAAGACAGGTGGATGTCCCCGACGTCACCACGAACGTGCTAGAAGAGGACCAGCCGCTAAATAGTGCTGTGACTCGCACAGAGGAACAGCCTGCACAACAGTCACGAGAGGCTGAAGGGGACCTCGAATACTCTAAACCAAAAGGGCAAGGGGAGGACGAAGACGTCAAGACGAAGGTACTGGAGGGGGACAAACAGCCCAATGGTGCTGCGAGTCCTACAGATAAACCTCCAACACAGTAAAGTGGCGTCGAGCGAACTCCTCCTAACCCTTGAGGAGGGTTCGTTTGACGTGGCGCTGATCCAGGAGCCGTGGCTCTCATCGGGAGGAAAGGTTTCTGGACTTAGCGCGCGCGGGTTTGGCGTTTACTACGCGCAAACGGAAGGACGGGTGCGAGCTGTAGTAATGGTAAGGAAACAGCTGCATTCATATATGCTGCTTAATTACACCACTGAGTAGCGGTGGCCGTTGAGCAAAAGAATAAGCAGGCATTTATCCTGGCGTCCTGCTACATGGCCCATGCTGCGGAGGTCCCACCGATGGAGTGCAAAAGGCTAGTACAGGAGGAAGGGCGCAAAGGGCGGTTGGTCATAGGCGCAGATGCAAATGCGCACCACAATGCGTGGGGAAGAGCAGATACGAACGAGAGAGGCGAATCTCTGTTTTGTTACATCCTGCAAACTAATTTGCAGATAGCCAACAGGGGAAATGTCCATACATACATTGGTCCAACACACAGCAATGTTCTGGATATTACATTAAGCTCCGAGCGTGATATATCAAGGTATGATTGGATGGTTCTTGATAGACCATCCTTCTCCGACCATGCGTATATCAGCTTCAACATCCCCCTAAAGAGGGTAGAGAAGGGAGGAACCTTTAGAAACCCTAGGTCAACGAACTGGACTAAATTCCAGGAACATGTAGAAACAAAACTGGGACAACCCAAAGAGGTTGCTAATGTAGAGGAACTGGAGGAGTCGAATGGATTCCTAACAAGGACGCTTATGACTGCGTATAACAAAGCTTGCCCTCTAAGAAGATTCAGAGGAAAAGCAAAGCCGCCATGGTGGAGCAATGAGCTGAATCTTCTAAGAAGACAGGTAAAAGAAATGTTTAAGCTCGCAAAGACCGCGGAAAGCGAAGCGTGTCGGGACGAGTGCAGGGATATACTGAGGATCTACAAGCGTGAAATTACCAGGGCGAAGAGAAACTCATGGAAAAGTTTCTGTACGGGCATAGAGTGCTCCAGCGAAACAGCACGGTTGAAAAAAGTCCTAGCAAAGGGAAACATAGTTCAGGGACTAATAAAGAAAGAGAAGGGGGAATGGTCACGTAATAGTGAGGAATCCCTTGAGGTGCTTCTCGATACACATTTCCCATCGGGAGACGGTTTAGAGGAGCCAGCAGACATCACTCACACTTCGATCACGGAGCTAGTAGTGCCGGGCTTGGTGACCGATACCAAGATCGAGTGGGCAGTGAAGACGTTTTCTAAGTTTAAATCGCCGGGCCCAGATGGTATATTCCCGGCCATGCTACAAGTCTCAAGTAGGGCGGTCGTGGAATGGCTTAAAATAATATTCGATGGGTGCATACGACTGAATCATGTACCGCACTCTTGGAGAACTGCTCGTGTAGCTTTTCTACCAAAGGCGGGGAAGATCGGTCACGTGTATCCCAAAGACTATAGACCCATTAGCTTAACATCATTTCTGCTCAAAACCTTTGAGAGGCTGATGGATGTGTACATAAAGTCCAACGTGGATGAAAAGCTGCTCTCCACAACACAGCATGCGTACACCAAAGGCAAGTTGGTAGACACTTCATTGCATAGGGTGGTAATAAGCATAGAGAAATCCCTGGAATATAAGGAGTATGCTCTAGGAGTCTTCTTGGACATTGCCGGAGCTTTCAATAATGTTGCAAAATGGGCGATTATGGATGGTCTTAATTACATTAAAGTACATCCTGCCTTAATCAGATGGATCGGCTGCATGTTAAATTGCAGAAAGATTACATCACAATGGGGATTGTACGGGGCCACGAAATCAGTGGACAAGGGCACGCCGCAGGGAGGGGTGCTATCACCTCTGCTGTGGACGCTGGTCATCAACCAACTGCTCAGGCAATTCGATGAGGGACCCGTAAAACTTACGGCTTACGCAGATGACGTTGCAATTGTCATAAGTGGAAAGTGCCTTCCAACGATTAGTTCTTTGATGGATCGGGCGCTTCGCGATATTCATACTTGGGCATCTAATGTCGGGTTGAAACCCCCAGCGGGTTAGGGGGTCAGAATATACCCGCGGTAGGTATGCCTGTCGTAAGAGGCGACTAAAATGCCAGATTAAAGGGGCTGTGTAGCGCAACCCTTCAGGTTGCCAGCGCAATATATAGCTTCTCCAAACCCAATTGTCAACCTCACCTATCCGCGGCGAATCCTGTTTCACTAACAGACGAGGCTCTGGCGACCCCAAGCTCCTCAAGGAACTTGGGGTGGGGAGGGAGGGATGGCCTGAAGGTTTAACGTGGCCACATAAATCGTTCCCAAGATGGTCGGGCTAGCACTTTAATGATGCTGTGTTACCGGAGCGTACCGGATCTGTATCCGGCAAAGGACCATCACATCGATAACACTCCCCAAAGCCTTCGGGGAGCAACCTTATCGCTACAACAACAACAACAACAACATGTCGGGTTGAAAGTCAATGCGGAGAAGACGGATATGGTCTTGTTTACAAAGAGGTACAAGGTCCCAAATTGGACCAGGCCTAAGTTAGGAGGGGTGACCTGACAGGAGAAACCTTGCACAAAATATTTAGGAATCATCCTAGACAGTAAGCTGTCATGGAAGCTCAACGTGGAGGAGAGGGTCAAGAAGGCCTCAACGGCACTCTATGCATGTAAAAGAATGCTGGGGTGTACGTGGGGCCTATCGCCCTCTCTTTCTCATTGGGTTTTTACAGCGATTGTAAGCCCTATTCTATACTATGGAGTTCTTGTTTGGTGGAAAGCCACACAAAAAACAACATACCTCAAAAAATTAGAGGGGGTATGCAGACTATCGATGCTTAGCATTACGGGAGCCCTGAAAACAACCCCGACGGCTGCACATCCCACCTGTAGACCTGATAGCAAAGAACAAAGCGTTAACGACCGCAACCAGGCTCGGTGCTTCGGGGCAGCTTGAGCGTCGACCATATGGCCATAGTAGTATAGCGTCATCAATCACAAGACGAACAGACTACATGATTCCCTATCTGCGCTTCGAGGGAGATCTTAAGGCCACAATAGAGGTGGACGGTTGGCGCAAGGGTGCGCAAATGGCGGACGAGGCGATACATGTGTACACCGATGGTTCCAAAGTAGTGGAAGGAGTAGGGTCTGCGGTATATTGCGCTGATCCGGAAATAAGCAGATCCTACAGGCTGCCGGATTACTGTAGCGTTTTCCAAGCGGAAATATTAGCCGTAACCAAAGCAGTAGAAACCCTGGAAGAGAATAGCTTAAGCTGCAACCGTGTTAACTTTTATATTGACAGTCAAGCAGCAATTAAGGCAATAGTCTCGCATAGCACAGCATTTAAATGCGTGTTAGAGTGTAAGCAGTCTCTGGAGAGAATCGGGACAGGGAGAAGCATACATCTATATTGGGTCCCAGGGCATATGGGAATAGATGGGAATGAAAAAGTGGACGAACTAGCTAAAAAGGGCGCATCCCTTGAAGCTTGCTCCGTAGATGTCCCAATTAGATTGGGCGAGATTAAGCGAAGTCGAGAGGTGCACATGATCAACCAAGCGGGAAAGGCGTGGGTTCAAGCGCGGGGCTGTAAAGTGTCGAAGATTATGTGTAGGTCTTACAACCTTAGACTTACACAGTTGCTCCTCTCATTAAAAAGAGAGGACTGTAGACTCATGACGGGTATTCTGACTGGACACTGCCTTCTGGCGTCACATGCCTTTAAACTAGGCTTGGTCAGTGATAGCAGATGTAGGAAGTGCGGGTTGGAGGAGGAAACGATCGAGCACGTTCTGTGCTCTTGCCCTGCGTGATACAGCTGTCAGATCTAGAAGCAGCAAGTGGCTTAAGTCCTAGGAAGCTTCTAGTATTTGCCAAGAGGACGGAGTTATTTTATAACATAGGTCCTGGCTTTTAATAGGGTTTTTCAGTTTGGTCGTTAAAAAAAACTGCTGGTAACACTACGGACTCACATCAGTCTATGCGAGGTCCTCATGGACCGGTCAGTTCAACCTACCTACCTTGGGCACCCTGATAAGTAGTTATTTCTAGAGGTACACCAAACCGAGGTATATATATATTCACGTAAAAATTTATTTGCAATTGCTTCTGCAGAAATTTCCCTTAATCCGTATGCTTCTGGCCAACGTGTGAACCTATCGATAATAGTCAAAATATAGCGATGTCCCTTTCAAATAGGTAAAGGTACTACAATATATAAATGAATATGTTCGAATCTTTTGTTCGGTATTGAAATTTTACTAACTGGTGACTTCGTATGTCGATAAAGTTTAGATTTTTTACAACTAATACATTCTTTGGACCATCCATTAATTTCTTTATTCATGTTTGGCCAAAAATATTTTTTAATAATTAGACGGCGAGTGGCTTTAGTACCCGGATGCACTATCCCATGTAACTTATAAAATACTGTTTTGCATAAATTATTTGGAACGAACGGTCTTAGGAAAATCTCCGGATGAATCACTCCATATATTGAAATTTAAATGAGGAATTTTAATCAATTTTAAATTGATTGTTGAGATAAAAGATTGTTTAGTTCATCATCTTGTTGCTGTTGTTTTTCTAAAATTTTAAAATTAAGTTAATTTTGAATTGCCTCTATTTCAAATGCCCTAGATAAAGTATCAGCTACCACATTTGCTTGTCCAGTAATATGCTGAATATCACTTGTCCAATAAATTCAAGATGTCTGGTTTGTCGTGGATTTCGTTCAGTTTTTGAATTGAGAGCGAAAATTAAGGGCTTATGATCACTAAACACAGTGAATTCTCGTCCTTCTAATAGGTATCGAAAATGTTTAATATGTTGATTGGACCAAATTCTTTATGAAAATGTTTGCTGGGTTGGAGCTGTTTTGATATGTATAAAGAAAAAACCAAGAGTTTTTACTTCTCTCTTCTATGCATTTCGACGCATCCGCGTCATCATCAGGAAGTCTATTTATTTTCAAACAAACAACATGAAAATACAAAAGTAATCATTATTTTCAATAAACATTACAAAATCAACATTAAAACATTAACTCACAATAATTTAATTAGTTGTACAAACACAATAATATCACAGGACAATCGACACATTAATTTTTCTTATTTTCTATTTTTGTTTTTATCATTTTTTATTATTGCTGTATAAGCGCTATTTGTATTGTCAATGTCTTCTTTCAAATTCATGACATTCGTCATATGTTGTTGGATGCGGAGACTTTCCAGTGTCATCCTCCTTTTGCATCTTCTCTCAACATCTAAAATTTTTGCGTTCCCAAAATCAGCTGTATGGTCATTGTCAGTCAGGTGTTGAGAAAGAAAGAAAATGTTTAATATTAAGATAAATTGCTAATAGTTCTCTATCAAAAGCACTATATTTAATTTCAGCTGGGGAAAGTTTCTTCGAATAGAATGCGAGAGGCTCAGATTTATTCTTAAAATTTTGTTGTAGAATTCCACCGACTACCGTATTGGATGCATCTACAGTTAAAGTCAATTTTGCATCTTTTCTAAAATGCTTTAAAAAGACCTTAGATGCAAATTTATCTTTAATGCATTCAAACGCTTTAATAGATTTATCATCCCAAACTAGAATTTTGTCTCGCTTTTTACTTGATTTATTAATTAAATCATATATAACTCCAGTAAATTCTGCTAATTGTGAAATATATCTATGGTAATAATTAATCACACCAATAAACTTTTGTGTTGGTTTAATGGATATTGGTAGTTCAAAATCTCGAATAGCTTTTATTCTATTTTCAGATGCATTTATTTTGTTTAACATTCAAACCACAATCAGACAAACGTTCAAAAAGTATACGGAGATCTTTAAAATATTGCTCTTCTCATTTGCAACTAAAAGATCATCAATGTACGTGAAAACAAAATCTAATTCACCTACAACTTCATTGATGAATCTTTGAAAAGTTTGTGCTGAGTGCCTCAAGCCGAAAGGCATTCGAATGAACTCAAACATGCCAGAAGGTGTAGTAATCGCCGTTTTTAATTAAACGGTTTTATTTAGCTTGGCTTGACAGGCTGGTTGGCACGAATTTTGTAATTGAAATTTAAGTAACTTCCCGATAAGCTACAAGGTTGAAACTTTGAATATAGTTCCGAACCCGATGACATAATAAGAAAAAAATTGCTGTCGTATTTGTGGTCCGATTTGGCTCATATTTGGAACACATAATACATACATGAATAGAAAGCGACATGTGAAAAAAATCGACGCTAGGTGGCGCAAGGATCGAGATATTAAAAAAAAAATCGTATTTGTGGTCCGATTTGGCTCATATTTGGAAGACATAATACATACAAGAATAGAAAGCAAGGATCTAGATATTCACAAAAATCGTATTTGTGGTCCGGTTTGACTCATATTTGGAACACATAATACATACAAGAATAGAAAGTGACCTATGAAAAAAAAATCGGCGCTAGGTGGCGCAAAGATCGAGATATTAAATAAATCCTATTTGTGGTCCGATTTGGTCCATATGTGGAACACATAATACATACATGAATAGAAAGCGACCTATGATGTCCGATTTGGCTCATATTTGGAACAAATATTACATGCAGTCCGGTAGAAGTGACATCAAACTATTTTGGAGTTGGAGGAGGGCCAAGCATACGTGGCGCAGAGTCGAGTAAAGTCTTTGGAAGGATTATGTATTGAGGACTTATATTGTAACAAATTGTGAGGATAGAGTCCTTGCAATAATGAGTCACTAAATGAACTAAATAGAATAAGAAATAATAGGAGGCAATTAAATAAAGACTAAAAACTTGAAAATAAAATAATAAAAAAAACTTTTTAGTTAAACGGTTTTATTGAAAACAATACTTCCATGAAGTAATAATAATACTAAAAGCTAGAAAATAATTAGGTAGGTCCTAGGTACTAGTCATCACACTCCTCATCAATCTAGTGCGTTGATCAGACAATTAAATAAAAGCGTTGGACGTGTCAAATTTCTATTGATAGTCGTCATATATAGGACCAACTGAACTTTAATCAGGTTATGCTACGCCTCACATTTTTAGAAATTTCACGCGCCCAACGCTTTTATTTGTCTGATCTACGCCCTAGATTGATGAGGAGTGTGATGACTAGTGCCTATGACCTACCTAATTATTTTCTAGCTTTTAGTATTATTATTACTTCATGTAAGTATTGTTTTCAATAAAACCGTTTAACTTAAAATTTTTTTTAAAATTATTTTATATAAATATTTTCTTCTGCTATTGGAATTTGGTGATACGCTCTAACAAGATCTAACTTTGAAAATATCTTATTTCTTAGATTCATATTAAAATCCTGAATATGTGGTAAAGGATAACGGTCAGGAACAGTAACAGTATTAAGTCTTTTAAAATCACCACAGGGACGCCAATCAATTCTCTCTTTTTTTGGTACTAAATGAAGTGGTGATGCTACAGAGGAATTTGATGGTCTACAAATTCCAGTTTTTACAAGAAAATCAAATTCAGTTTTAGCTATCTTAAATTTGATTGGGTCTAGACGTCTGGGCTTTGAGAAAGGAAGATTGCCTTCTGTAACAAGTCTATGAACTGTGGTATGTTTAACTGGTTTCGAATAATTTGGCTCTGCTATAAGGGAATGGGGTTAAGATCGTGGCGTATGGGGACGACGTGGCGATCTTGGTGTCTGGTCCTTTCCCCTCCGTAATGAGCGAAATCATGGAAAGGGCCTTGGCTGAACTCAGCAGGTGGGCACAGGGATGTGGCCTTAGGTTAAATCCCGACAAGACGGACCTGCTTCTCTTCACGAGGAAGTACAAGCCACCTGCCTTCAGACTACCATTCTTGAACGGCCAGCAACTAACCCTGTCATCGAGTACCAAGTATCTGGGACTAACAATTGACTGCAAGTTGAATTGTAAAGTATGCATCGAACGGGTACGGAAGGCCTGCATCGCATTCTATGCCTGCAAATCAATGTTTGATAAGAAATGGGGACTGAATCCAAGACTGGTACTTTGGATGTACGAGGCCTGGTTAAATAGTCTGGTGGGAAGCTCTAAGAAAGAGCTACAATCTCACCAGCCTGCAAAAAGTCCAGCGCACTGCGTGTGTTGGTGCCACAGGGGCCGGACGCACTTGCCCCACAGCTGCTTTAGACCCCATTTTGCACCTGCTTCCGATCGACTTGCATATACTTTGTACATCGTCACAAACCGAACTGAGACTTAGGGAGTCTGGGTGTTGGGAGGATACTCAGCAAGGGCATAGTAGTATCCTAAAAAAACTTCCGGATGGTACATGTAGTACCGAGACAGATTACTACCCTCGCAAACTGAAGTTTGAGTACGGTTGTAATACCGCCATTCCAAGCAGGAACGAGTGGAAGATAAACCCGGGCATAAGGGTCGACGGCATCCAAATCTACACTGACGGCTTCAAGATGGAATCGGGAAAGGGGGCCGGAGTCTTCTCTGAGTCCCTAGATTTGTCTGCATCATTCAGACTACCATCGCACTGCAGCGTGTTTCAAGCAGAAAGCCTCGCGATTTGGCAAGCCTGCAAATCACTAGAGGGCTTGAATGTAGCTGGTAAAGTTTGCAACCTGTCGGATAGCCAAGCACCTATAAAAGCGCTTTCCTCGCTACACATTAACTCAAAGTTAGTGTGGGCTTGTAAGCGACTCATATTCCATTTATCCACCAATCTAGAAATACGCGTTATCTGGGTCCCGGGTCATAGCGGGATAGAGGGTAACGAGAAGGCCGACGAGCTAGCACGCAGGAGCTCATCGGAGATGAAAGAGGAAATAACCAGTGTCGAAATAGGCATACCCTTAGCTGTAGCCAAGGGGAATATCCAAAGCGTCTACTTGAAGAAAGCACAAACAAAGTGGAATAACATCACCACCTGTGCAATATCAAAATCTATTTGGCTAAACTATGATGGAAAGAGGACGGGAAGTCTTCTGAACAAATCCAGGGCTAACACACGCAAACTGATAGCAGTCTGTACCGGTCATTGGGCAGTAGGTACGCATGCGGAAAAGATGGGCATCCCGTATAACGAATACTGGAGAAGCTGCAAAGATCCAAATGCCAGGGATACAGTAGAACACTTTATGTGTAAATGCCCGGCTCTAGCTAGAGCCCGGATAAGGTTCCTTGGAACTCCGTTTCTAGAAGACCTGAGAGGGTTATCTGTGATAGCAATCCCGAATATTCTTAAGTTTATCAACAACTCTGGCTGGTTGTAATACACTGACCGTAACATTCCGTAGGTTTTTAGACGAGTTACATGGCATCAAAACGGCGTTAAATAGCTACTTGGGTGACCAGGGTCGCAGCCATTTCACCTACCTACCTACCTATAAGGGAAGGAAATTCTTTCTACAATTTTGTGTATTGATTTTCTACCTAATGGTTAGCGCAGCATGCCTAAAGCGTACTGATGATGAAGGCTTAGCACTCTTCGAAATGGATCTATCTGCGCACCTATGGCAGGTTGTCTGAAAAATTTTCTACTTACTATTCCAAAAACAAAATACAATTTTTCAAATTTCGAAAAAAAAAAAAAAACAATAATTGTCATTAGAAAAAAATTATTGTTCTGGCCTTGAGCTCGAATCGAACCTTGAATCATTTATCAATAGGCCGATAAAAACAAAAACAATTGATTTCCTACTAAAAAAATTTTTGGAAGATAACATTACAATAGTACGAAATTGTGTTAACTGATAAATTTGTTAATGAATCTACTAAACATTTGTTTTTAATATCAATGAGAAGTCCATATTTGCAAAAAAATCTGCACCTATAATCGGTTTCGCTACATAAGCGATCAAAAACACAAAGGAAAATTCTCGCCTTAAACCTAAATTAACATTTACAAGTTTTTTTCCATATGTAAAAATCTTTGCATTAGCTGCTGTTAAGATAATTTCTGATGATTTTTTTATACACTTTTGTTGGATTACTATTTTTCACAAACGCACACGGTTCTTCACATCTAGCTTTATTTCCGAATTTGTAATGATATCTACATAACCAGTTGTGATTATCACGAGATTTCGAACGATATCTAATGTTGAAATTAAACAATTATTTTTTAAAAAATATCTTTGTATTACACAAGAAAAATTATGAAGTGAACAATTTTTTTTTCAATTGTCAACACATTTAAATATTTCACAAAGAGTTCTTGAAATAAAAATATTAAAACAAGTGAAATATTAAATAACAAGTGGGTTACCACATAGCTCCCCTCTAAGAAATTACATAAAAGTCAAAATAATAATAATTAATATGGCTATTCATTCGATTGAAATACTGTTATTTTTTAATTTTATCTTGAAGTGAAATTTTAAACTATTTTGGAAATCGTTCAATAACTTCATACGGTCCTGAGTATTTAAAATCTAAAGATCGACCAGCATCAACACGAATTCAAACATGTGTACATGTATATAAATCTTTGCTAATAAAAATGGTTTTTCTGGAATGTGCCGAAGTTGAAATAGGTTGTAACTTTTTCATAATTGTTTTTAAAGTTGAAACGAAATCTGTAGGATCTCCAACTAGTTGTGGTTGAAAGAAATCTCCTGGAAGTTGAATTTGTTCTCCATATATAAGTTCAGCAGAAGTAGTTTTCAAATTATCTTTAAAAGAAGTACGAATTCCTAAAACCACGGAATTTAGCGTTGATGTCCATTGTAAATTTTCATTACACCGTAATCCTGCCTTCAAAGTGCGGTGAAAACGCGCCAACTAAATCATTCCATTGTGGATGATAAGCTGTGGTGACATGATGTGTTGCTCCAAGAATCTTTGATGATCTTTGTGATGATACAAATTGACGACCTCTATCAGAAATAATAATATTTGGACATCCAAACCGGCATACCCAAAAATCGTAAAACGTTCTGCAAACTGTTTCAGCTTTAATATTTACAATAGGAAAAGCTTCCGGCCATCGACTAAATCGATCAACACAAGTGAGTAAATAACTGCATCCTTCAGATATTGGTAATGGACCAACCAAATCTATATGGACTTCCTTAAAATGACCACTGCTTACTGGAAATTCGCCAAGTGGACTCGAAATGTGCCTTGAAATTTTTGATTTCTGACATGAGGTACAAGATCTAGTCCACTATACCACATCCTTATTTATTGAAGGCCAGAAAAATTTCTTTGTGATTAACTTTTTAGTCGCTCGAATGCCAGGATGCGATAAATGGTGAATATTTTTAAAAACTATTTTGCGAAACTTAAGTGGCACATGTGGTCGTGCTATACCTGATGATACTTCACATTAAATTTGAATCTGGTAGATTGATTATTTTTAATAAGCAGCTTCCCTCAGACTGCAACAAACTTCGCAACTCCAATTCTTCTTTTTGGGTTCGTGCCATCTTCTCATAATTAATACTTTTAATCGATGGATTCAACTCTTGACAGAGTATCGGCGACAACATTGTCTACGCCAGATATATAAACAATATTAGTTGAAAATTGCGATATAAAATCTAGTTCTTCTCTTAGGTTCTCGATAGCTTCTATTTTCGGTATGATCGAATCCAATTTTAATGAAAAAGTAGAAAATTCAGAATGTGACGATATGTCATTACAAGGCATAGCAGTTCGAACATTTTTTTATCTTATTCAGCAATGGATAATGAAGAAATAGGAGAAATTTGCTCAAAAATTGTATCAGCTAATATTGCCAGCTTATCTAATTGATTGCATTTTGTTACCGCACGGATGCACTTGACCTTTTCCGGAAGTCTTTCCAAAAATAACATTTTTAACACATTATCACTGACCTCAGATACAGCTAAAGCTTTCATGCGGTGCATGAGATGTGAAGGCTTTTGATCACCTAACTCTAATTGTTGAGCAGCAGCTTCAGTTGACTCTCTTCGGATTCAGTAAAATGTTGAATAATTCGGGTCTTCATAGCTTCATAACGTCCTTACCTGGAGCATTCTTGATGATGTCTTTCACCACATAAAGAATCGATGGGTCCAGATGGCTTAAAAGATATTCAAATTTTGTTGAGTCTTGACGTACGCCAGCAATGAATGATGAAACTTGATTCAATTTGCAGAAACCAGATTTCAGGTTCTTTACGCCAGAAAATTGGTAGTTTAGGGATACGTGCCGAAAAAATCTCACCGGCCGATACGGTGCCCGGCACTGAAGTTGCAGAAAATGAAGACGGTCCCACGCCGGATGTTGTTGATGTTGACGGATTGTTGCCAGAATTATCTTCTCTCGTGACCAACGGCATGCTCGAAAAATTGGGGTCACAAAATGTTGAAATTAAACAATTATTTTTTAAAAAATATCTTTTTATTACACAAGAAAAAATTATGAATTGAAAGGTTTTTTTTTCAATTGTCAACACATTTAAATATTTCACAAATAGTTCTTGAAATAAAAATATTAAAACAAGTGGAATATTACATAACAAGTGGGTTACCACATCTAACAGGAGTTCTAAAACTACTTCTACTTGTTGAACGTGATCTTGAATAATTCTGACTAATTTCTTTCTTAATTTCACTTAATTCCAAAGATAATTTTTGAAAATTTTCACAAATTAAAAATGTTGTCTTAACCAAATTAGTAATAATAGAATTTTCTCCTTTTGAATTTTGAGAACTGTTTATCAAAGCAATTTCATTTTTACTGATAACTTCCCAAACGTTATCAGCTAATTTAGTTAAACCATTTATGTCATTGGAATTCGAACTTGTTAAAATTACATTCAAGTTTTTAGGTAATTTTCGCATCCAAAGTTTCTTTAAAATTTCTTGGCTGAAATTAGAACCAGAAAGTAGAACCAAAGATCGGTAAAATTCCGAAGGTTTACGATCACCCATTTCAGTATCAGACAACACTTTATCTAACTTCGCATTCACACTTAAGGAATATCTTTCAATCAAAATTTTTTTAATGCAGTATATTTATTTATTTCTGGTGGATTTTGAAAAAAAACCTAAAATGGTTATTATGACTTCCTGAGGTAATGCAGTTGTTTCTTGAGTAATTTTTTTAGTATTAAACTGCATTTCAGCATTTATTAACCATGCTTCAGGGCAACTTGTCCAAAATTGTTTCACTGAAGTGGAAAAAATTTCGTTATTGTTTTGATTCGCATATGGATTTATTATGTCAAAATCAATAAGTGCATCGTTAAGCTGATGTGTTGGTGAAGATATGTTGTTGTCGTTTGGTGGTGTGCGAAGCATAATTAATATATAATATAAAAATTTTTAAAATAACGTTTAACGTTCTACGTTTTTAAATGTAAAAATATTTTTCTAAACCTCAAGAAGAAAGGGTTTACAATAATAATATATCTAATAATAATAATAATATATTGTTACGAATTTAGAGAAATTCCGCTTATTTCCAACCTTCTGCAAACGTTGGAATCGCTAAATTGTCGAATAAATAACTCCAATATTCAGTAATGCAAAATGGTCTTTATTATACTTCTTTAAGGTACTTCACAATAACACTTATACTTCACAACTAATTGCTTGTTTAAATCAAACTGATTGCTGACTACTCAGCGTGTGCTGCTTTTATACTCTCCGTTGCTTCATTCGCATATTTCTACTAAAGTCTAGACGTTTCGCTTTCTAGAACTGCTGTATCTCCTGCTTGATAATTGAGGTACATATATGGATACCTATTTGTAGTTTATGTTTCTCTTATGACCATATGCGTGTTTATGGGTGAGTAACACTTCGGCTGATGACTAGGTACATCTGTGTGTGAGTTATCTCTTCGTTGCCTTGTATGTATGTGGGTAAATGATGATTGATTTAATGTATACAAGAGTGGCAGCTTGCTTATTGTTGTTGGGCTTTTATTTACTTAGTATCAGCTTAGTGATACTAATATTCGTCACACTGTCCTCCACCTAAGTCGGATCGTCCCGATCAGACTAATTTTCCGATCTACACGCTGCCAGCCTTTCCAAATGAACCACTTTCATTTTGTTTCGTGGTTTGCCAATGGCTTGTATGTGGTAAACTACATCGTTGAGTCGTTTTATATGGGCCTTCCCAATTACACTACAGTTTCAGGGACAAACCTTTTTTCGTTGTGGGTTCTATAGCAGCACCAAATCTCCTTCCAAAAAACCTTTCGAATTAATTGCTTTATCATATCTGGCTTTCATCTTGACACTCATAATCTTGGTTCGTTGTCTTACAAGATCATGTATTTCCCTCAGCTCTGCCTCCAAGACACCAGTGGATTTCTTGCATTTCTCTCCGCATCGGCATTTGTCCCAAACTCCAAATCAGCTGGCAGTTGAAGGTCATTGCCAAAAATTGTTTTTGTGGGGGTTTGGCCCGTTGTCTCATGTACTGTCGATCGGTAAGCCATCACTAATAATGGTATGCGTGTATCCCACTCTTTATGAAACTTGTTCACTACTTTAAGTGCTCCTCCAAGGTTCTATTGAATCGTTCCACCGTACCATCGCACTGAGGATGAAATGCAGTTGTCCGTGTTTTTCGAATGCCCAACTTCTTACACATTTCTTGGAACACAGCTGCTTCAAAATTTCTCCTTTGGTCAGAATGTAACTCCATTGGTACACCATACCTTGCAACCCAATTGTTTATGAAAACTTCTGCTACTGTTTCCGTTTCTTGATTTGGGATTGGATATACCTCTGGCCATTTGCTGAAATAATCTATAACCACCAGTGCATATTTGTTTCCGCATTTGCTAGTAGGAAATGGACCTGCGACATCCATAGCCATCCTTTCAAATGGCGCACCAGTGTTATATTGCTTCATCTGGCCATGACTTCGGGTTTTGGGCCCTTTCGCTCTGCTGCAAATCTCGCAATTGGCAATCCACTCAGTGACCGACTGTCGGCAACCAACCGAATATAATCTCTGCTTAATCTTCTCGAGCGTCTTCGTGATTCCCAGATGACCTCCACTTGGACCATTATGCAGCTCATTGAGAATGTCAGGAATCCTTTTCCTGGGAACAACTATCAGTTTCCTCTTACATTGACCATATTCGCTCTCCCATACTCGATGCAAGCAACCGGATATCAATTCTAAACTGTTCCACTGTGCCCAATATGACTTCGCAAGGGTACTCTCTGCTGACATCTCCTCTCTATTTGGTCTTTCGTTTCGTTCGAGCCCTTGCATAACATTGACAGATCTGTATCTTCTAGCTGACACTTCCTTAGTTGTTCCTTGTCCCATTTATCCGTACACGTTATAGTCATTAGACAGACATCTATAATGTCTTCTTTAGCCTCAGCCTTTGAACAGTGTTCGCATTCCAAACTACATGGTCTTCGTGTCATTGCATCAGCATTTCCATGGGTACTACCTTTTCGATGCTCAATGGAAAAGTCATAGTTTTGTAGTCGCTCGATCCACCGTACCAATTCACCTTCTGGATTACGGAACTGCAAGAAACAGTTCAACGCTGTGTGATCTGTCCTGACGCGGAATCGCTGCCTGAAGAGGTACTTGTGAAAATGTTTAATGCACTCTACCAATGCCAACAGCTCTCTCCGTGTAACGCTATAGTACCTCTCTGGTTTTCCAATTGATCGGCTGTAATAGGCAACTACCTTCTCCTGTCCATCGACCAGTTTTGACAAAGCGCCTCCTATAGCATATCCGCTCGCATCTGTATCTAGCATAAAAGTTGCTCCTGGAATCGGGTATGCCAACATTGGGGCAGTGCACAAACGCTCCTTCAGTGTTTGGAAAGCCACTTCTTGCTCCTTATTCTATTTAAAAGCTTTATTTTTTCTTGTAAGCTCGTGGAGGCTATGGGCTACGCTGGCAAAGTTTGGTACAAATCGGCGGTAATATGTGCCCAGCCCAAGAAAACTTCTTAATTCATGCAAGTTCTGTGGTCTTGGCCAATCCTTTACAGCTTTTATCTTTTCATTCGCAGTGCAGATGCCCTCTGTCGTTACCTTGTGACCCAAATAATTTACTTCCTTTTTAAACAGCGACCACTTTTTAAGACTTAGTTTCAGACCAGCGCCAGCTATTCTATGGAAAACTTCCTCCAAGTTCTTAAGATGTTCATAAAAGTTCTTGCCCAGTACGATGATGTCGTCCAGGTACACCAAGCATGTTTTCCAATGTAGTCCTTTCAGTACCTGGTCCATGAGTCTCTCAAAAGTAGCTGGTGCATTACAAAGTTCAAAAGGCATCACTGTAAATTGCCAAAGACCATCACCGACACTGAAGGCTGTATTCTTTTTTGTCTTTTTGTCTTCCTCCTTCACCTCCACTTGCCAGTAGCCGCTTTTCAAGTTCAGTGTGGAAAACCATTTCGTACCAGATAGCGAGTCCAGAGTATCGTCAATTCTTGGCAAAGGGTAGCTATCCTTTTTCGAAACGTCGTTCAACCTGCGCTAGTACACGCAAAATCTCATTTTTCCATCCTTCTTCTACGGATCGGCCTCGCATCTCCAGTGTCAATTTGATGTTTCACAACGTTGGTGCGGCCTGGTATGAAACCATCTTCGTCAAATATGTTTGCGTATTTTCTGAGCAATTGTTTTGCTTTCCTTTCCTTTGAGTGGTGACTTGAACTCATTGAGTACTCTTACCGGGATACGTTCATCATGTTTTGTCATAGTCAGGGTTTTTCCTACAAGTACATTCGTGTTAATTTGTTTGCTGCTTCGACAACCCACAATTTGTTTGTCCGACAATCTCCATCAACCTTTGCCCAGATGATTGCTTCTGATTGGTGGTATTTGCTGACTCTCCTCCACCAGCTTCTCTCGGAGCCGAAATTAAGTGGCACATCCATGTTCTTATATCGCATCGTCTTGCTTTGCATGTTGATTTTGATGTTTTGGGCGATTAAGAAGTCCACTCCAATTATGATTTCATCAACAATCTCTGCCACTATAAAATTGTGTAGTACCGTGACGATCCCAGTTGTAGCTTCACATGCTACCTAGAACCTGGGTGTCTTCTCCAGTGGCTGTTCGCAATCGTGCTCCATGCAATGGTCTTATCTTCTTGTTGACTAAATCCGATCGAAAGATGGAATGAGATGCCCCCGTATCTACAGTCAGTAAACGTTCCTTTCCATCCACATGTCCTCCGATAGAAATATTGCTCGACCTCCTTCCTATTTGCGAGATAGAGATTATGGGGCATTGAATTGCGGGAGCCAGCTGTCGAACCTTGCGGCTGACTCGTTTTAGTTTAACGAATGGCTGGACTTGGAGATTTGCTCATCTCCTTCAGCTCTGCGTTTAGCCACCCGCATTGTTGGAACTATTAGGACCGGTGCTGCAATGACGTGCAATATGACCTGGGTTGCCGCACTTGAAACATTTCATAACTACGACATTTTTCTGTTGTGATCCCTTCAGTGCTTCCAAAATTGTGTCTACCCAATCTGGCCTTTCTACTTCTACAGTTTCCTGAGTCAATGCATGTGATGTCGTTTCTGCGCTTCCCAAGGCAGTCGGTTCTATGTACCGGAGCGACTCGGGATTTTTCCCGACCAAGGACTGTCATTTCAGTGTGACCCCATTTAATTTGTTTCGTCCCTCCCACAAATTGTCATCCTCCCAGCAGCTCCTTGCAGCAGGACTGCATATTCTCTTACTCCGGGAAGGTATCGAACCCAATCCGGGTCCGTCTCCTGACCCCGGTCCTGAGAAATGGTTTTGCTGCATTTGCCAGAAAAGAATCTTTTTAGGACGGTCATACTCTGTTCAGTGTGTCTCGTGCAAGGGATGGTTGCATCGGACAGGTTGTTCTGGGCTTGATCCCAAAACCCGACGTCCACGTAACTTTTATAAATCTTTTGTGGCTTCTTACTGCTCACGCCCAAGGGCGTCCCGTAGTCTACGCCTAAGCGTATCCCCACTACCTTCCAGCAGCTTCGCAGCTCAGCTAGCCACAACAAGTACCCGCTGCTGCTCGCGCCCCACGGCGCCAACAACTCAAACAGCTGATACCACTCATAACTACTACCTTCGTAGTAGAGCTGGTAGCAATGCTGAGCATCAGCCCCTGCCCCCGTCTTCTTCTCCCCCCTCTTTTCCGGCAGCAATCGTGCAGGTCAGGGAAACAGACTCTTAGTCCCTGCCTCCGTTTGCACCGTCTGCCAGCACAGAATATATAGGTTTGCGACATCCGCTCAATGCAGCTCCTGCCTTGGGTGGTGCCACTTTCCTAGATGTTCTGGTCTCCGCGACGGCAACCCCTCGACGGGTTTCATCGCGCCATGTTGCCAGGTCGCAAACCCAAATCATCCGGGTACCCCAATGCTTGCCCAAGGGCGCCCAGTCCCAAGGCCACAACAGCAATTGCGTCCTGGCCTTCCACAACCTAGGCGTAGTCACCCCTCACTTACCCCTAGAGTGGCGGCGTCACCCCTCATGCACTTCAGAATTCTGCAGTTCAACTGTAATGGACTAACTGGGAAGATTACGGAGATAGTCTATTTCATGAAGCGGCACAACATCCGCATTGCTGCGATTCAAGAGACTAAACTCACAGCAAGATCTGCATTGCAGACCTGCTCTGGTTATAATGTCCACAGGAAAGACCGCGAGAGCGGAAATGGAGGCGGCCTCGCGTTTATTATACAACACTCTGTGCAATATCATATATTTGATCCTGGCATCGACCGCAGTGACAATGTCTTAGAACGTCAAGGCCTATCTGTCCGGTCAGGCGATGCAAATCTAGAAATCATCAACATCTACATCCCTCCTGTCACCTGTTGCCCCAGTGGATACCGCCCTAATATCGAGGCCTTACTCACTGGCAACAATCGCGTTATCCTAGGCGATTTCAATGCCCATCACGACCTATGGCATTCAAACTTGCGGGCGGACAGTAGGGGTGAGATGTTGGCGGATCAAATAGACGAAACGACGTTCTGCACAATAAACGGAGACGCTCCCAGACGTATGGTAGGAAGCTGTCATAGCTCGCCAGATATCTCAATCGTAAGCGCAGAACTCGTAAACTGCGTCAACTGGCAGCCGATGGTAACATTGGCATCCTACCACCTGCCCATACTTATTTCGTTCGAGCGTACCGCCGACTTCATCGTCACCGAAAAACGCACTTTCATAAACTTCAAAAAAGGAAAGTGGGAAGAATATAAATCTGCAACAGACAGCAGCTTTGCTGCCCTCCTTATCCCGACTGATGCCCGCCAAGGGGAGCGTGCCTTCCGTAAGGTCGTTGAATCCGCCTCGGCACATTTCATTCCCGCCGGGAGAATTCCCGAAATCCGGCCCCACATCCCGGCGGAGGCCGCGAGCTTAGCGAGGGAACGCGACCTTATAAGACAGCTTGATCCAGGCGACCCCCAAATAAGGGATATAAACCAACGCATCAGATTGCTTGTGGACGAACACAAGCGGGCGAAATGGGAAGAGCACCTAAGAGGTTGTAACCTCTCTACCGGTGTAGGTAAACTTTGGTCCACCGTAAAGTCCCTATCGAATCCGACTAAGCACAAAGACAAAGTTTCCATCGCCTTTGGCGATAAGGTACTGTCGGATGCGAAAAAATGCGCGAGCGCTTTCTGCCGACAATATATAATGCATCCTACGGTCGACAAAGATAGACGGAGAGCCAATAGACACGCACATAAACACAAACTCAGCGCGTCACCAATTATCATCACCGCTAGAGAGGTTGAGGACGCCATTGGTCGCGCTAAACCATCCAAAGCAGTGGGCCCAGACGGCATAGCCATGCCGATGCTTAAAAACCTAGGGAAAGAGGGTTTCAAATATTTAGCGCATGTCTTCAACCTGTCTCTTTCCACCTTTGTCATACCCGAGAAATGGAAAATGGCCAAGGTGGTCCCGCTACTAAAGCCTGGGAAACCAGCTAACGTAGGTGAGTCATATCGTCCGATATCTCTCCTATCGCCAGTGGCAAAGACGCTTGAAGCCATTTTGCTCCCTTATTTCCAAGCACATTTGCAGCTAGCCCCTCATCAGCATGGCTTCAGAAAACTCCATAGCACTACCTCCGCGCTAAATGTCATTAGCACCCAGATAAATTGCGGTTTGAATCAATATCCCCACGATAGAACAGTACTCGTAGCGTTAGACCTATCAAAAGCTTTTCATACGGTCAACCATGGCTCGTTACTGCAAGACCTGGAAGGGTCCACCCTTCCCCCTTGTCTTAAAAGGTGGACCGCAAATTATCTGGGTGGTCGGCAGGTATCGGTGCAATTCAGAAACGAAACATCAAAACAAAGGAGAATTAAACAAGGGGTGCCACAGCTACCTTCACCACCGGAAGGAGTCACAATCGTTTCCTACGCCGATGACTGCACAATAATGGCCACAGGCCCAGGCCCAAAGATCGATGAGCTATGCAATAAAATAAACGGCTATCTCCCTGATCTCTCCAGTTTTTTCGCCTCGCGAAACCTGGCATTGTCACCGACTAAATCTTCCGCGACCTTATTTACAACATGGACGCCCCAAATGTCGACCATATTGAACATCCACGTCGATGGCACTACGCTACCGACTGTCCTACACCCCAAAATCTTGGGTGTGACGTTTGATCAGGATCTACATTTTGGTGCGCACGCAACCGCAATTGTTCCAAGAATTCAGAGCCGTAATAAAATCCTCAAATCCCTTGCTGGCAGTACCTGGGGAAAAGATAAAGAAACGCTCTTGACCACATACAAAGCAATTAGCCAGCCGATTACGTGCTACGCGTCACCCATATGGTCGCCAAGCCTAAAAACCACCCACTGGAAGAAACTACAGGCCTGCCAAAATACTGCTCTCAGAATCGCCACGGGCTGTCTTCTTATGTCCCCAGAACACCATCTGCATAATGAGGCGAGAATACTCCCCATCAGGGAGAGAAATGAGATGCTGACCAAACAGTTTCTGTTGAATACCCAGAAACCTGGGCATCCCAACAGACATCTGATTGACGAACCAGCACCGCCTAGGGGCCTAAGGAGTCATCTCCGTAAGCATTTTGAGGTAATACGGCACCTGAGAACCCAGCCGTATGAAGCGGAAAAACACAAGCAGGTCCTTGGTGAACTCCATAGACAGGCGTCGGACCTTTATGTTGGGAATTGCCCGGTGAATCCAGTACTTGAAGCAAAATATCCAGAACTCGCAGAAGAGGAACGCATACTCCCCAGGGAAACGCGTGTCACTCTTGTTCAACTTCGTTCTGGATACTGTAACAGGTTAAACTCTTACCTATCCAGAATCAACCCCGACATACAAAATGTATGCCCTGCTTGCAATGTGTCCCCACATGACACCAACCATCTCTTTAATTGTAATGTGGAACCAACGCCTCTAACACCCCTTTCCTTATGGTCCACCCCTGTTGAAACGGCAAGTTTCCTTGGACTCCCGTTAGAGGATATTGATGACAATTTGTGATCGGTCGCGGCTATTAGGTGGGGCGAGCATTGCTACAACAACAACAACAACATGTCGTTTCTGCGAGTGTATGTTTTGGGTTTGCGTATGTAGGTCGCTTCGTTTCCACGTCCCGTATGCCATTTATAAAGCTCTGGATTTGAAACCTCTTGGTATATTCTAAGGGTGCATCCGCATTTGCTAGATGAAACAATCTTTCAACATCCGAAGCAAACTCCTGCAGAGTCTCATTCGCTTTTTGGTAGCGGTTTTGCAACTCAATTTATATATCTGTTTCCTGTGTTCGCTTCCGTAACGGCTCTCGACAGCAGCCATCAATACTTCATAACTGGTCCGTTCGTACACTGGAATAGTCTGTAAGATCTCAGCTGCAGGCCCTTTCAATGCCTGGAACAGTGCAGCAACTTTATCTTCAGCATTCCAGTTGTTCACTGTTGACATCTTCTCAAACTGTAGCTTAAAGAGCTGGAAAGGAACAGAACCGTCAAAGGATGGTGTTTTTACCTTTGGATTACTCGCTGAAACTGCTGGGCTATTTAGTTGTTACTGCTCCATACGACCTTTTAAATCATCGACTTCTGCCTAAAATATAGCCATTTTAGCATCCTGCGCTTCCAGTTTTGATGATACCCTTGCTTCATGTGCTTCTAACTGCGAAGACATTTGTGCCACTTGCAATGATAAGCGCTTCTCCTGTGCTTCCAATTTGGATGCCATATATGTCTTCTGTTCTTCCAGTTGAGATGTTATATTTGTCTTTTGTTCTTCCAGTTGAGATGACATTTGCGACGACATTTCTGAAATACGTGCCTCCTGTGCTTCCATCTTGGATGTTACTGTCGATGTTTGTGCATATGAGCCAATGTCATGTTCAAGTCTGTGCTCGTAACTGTCTGAGATGTTTCGTTTTTCTCCTCCTATTTTGTTGTCTCATCGCCATCAAGATGAAAGACATACTCCTCCACGTTAATTCCTTCTAATTCCATTTCCTCTCGTAGTCGTGCCAGAAGTTCGAGTTTATTGCCGGTTGTATTCAAACCACGGCTCTCCAACTTCTTTTTCAGTTGCTGGATCTTCTATTCACTCAACTTGCCATGTCCAAGTTTTATTCGAAATCTGCGGAATTTATTCAACAATCTTCTGACACCAATAGTACCGAATTTAAGGAAATTCCGCTTATTTGAAACCTTCTGCTAACATTCGAATCGCTAAACTGTTGAATAAATCACTCCAATATTCAGTATTGCAAACTGGTCTTTATTTAGATAACTTTGGGAGTAGAACTTCACAACCAATAGCGTGTTTAAATCAAAACTGATTAGTTATTACTCAGCTTGCGCTGCTTTTATACTCTCTGTTGCCTCGTCCGCACATTTCTCCAAACGTCTAGGCGTTTCACCTTCTATAACTTTTGTATCTCCTGCTTGGTAATTAGTTATATGCGTGTGCATGCGTGAGTAAGAACTTCGGCTGATGATTACATGTGTGTGTGTGAGATATCTCTTCGCTTCGAGCTGCTGGTTATGTGTGTGCATGCACTTCTCATCGCCTTCCATGAATGTGTGTAAATGATGATTGATGTGTTCATGTACACAAGTGTAGCTTGCTTTAATCTTTTTGTCGTTGTGCCTTTATTTACTAACAGCTTAGTGATGCTAAAATTCGCTACAATATATTTTACCGGTAGTAAGCATATAAAATTTCATCACAATGGGGATTGTACGAGGCTACGAAATCAGTGGACAGGGGCACGCCGCAGGGAGGGGTGCTATCACCTCTGCTGTGGATGCTGGTCATCAACCAACTGCTCATGCGATTCGATGAGGGATCCGTAAAACTTATGGTTTACGCAGATGACGTTGCAATTGTCATAAGTGGAAAGTGCCTTCCAACGATTAATTCTTTGATGGATCGGACGCTTCGGGATATTCATACGTGGGCATCTAATGTCGGGTTGAAAGTCAATGCGGAGAAGACGGATATGGGCTTGTTTACAAAGAGGTACAAGGTCCCGAATTGAACCAGGCCTAAGTTAGGACGGGTGACCTTACAGGAGAAACCTTGCACAAAATATCTAGGAATCATCCTAGACAGTAAGCTGTCATGGAAGCTCAACGTGGAGGAGAGGGTGAAGAAGGCTTCAACGGCACTTTATGCATGTAAAAGAATGCTGGGGTGTACGTGGGGCTTATCGCCCTCTCTTTCTCATTGGGTTTTTACAGCGATTGTAAGCCCTATTCTATACTATGGAGTTCTTGTTTGGTGGAAAGCCACACAAAAAACAACATACCTCAAAAAGTAGAGGGGTGTGCAGACTATCGATGCTTAGCATTACGGAAGCCCTGAAAACAACCCCGACGGCTGCACTGTATGCCATTCTGCACATTCCACCTGTAGACCTGGTAGAAAAGAACATAGCATTAACAACTGCAACCAGGCTCGGTGGCTCGGGGTAGCTTGAGCGCCGACCATATGGCCATATTAGTATAGCGTCATCAATCACAAGACGAACAGACTACCTGATTCCCTATCTGCGCTTCGAGGGAGATCTTAAGGCCACAATAGAGGTGGACGGTTGGCGCAATGGTGCGCAAATGGCGGACGAGGCGATACATGGGTACACAGATGGTTCGAAAGTAGTGGAAGGAATAGGGTCTGCGGTATACTGTGCTGATCCGGAAATAAGTAGAGCCTACAGGCTGCCGGATTACTGTAGCGTTTTCCAAGCGGGAATATTAGCCGTAACCAAAGCAGTAGAAACCCTGGAAGAGAATAGCTTAAGCTGCACAGCATCTAAATGCGTGTTAGAGTGTAAACAGTCTCTTGAGAGAATCGGGAAAGGGAGAAACATACATCTATATTGGGTCCCAGAGCATATGGGAAAAGATGGGAATTAAAAAGCGGATGAACTAGCTAAAAAGGGTGCATCCCTTGAAGCTTACTCAGTAGACGTCCCAATTAGACTGGGCGAGATTAAGCGAAGGCGAGCGGTGTACATGATCGACCAAGCGGGAAAGGCGTGGTTTGAAGCGCGGGGCTGTAGAGTGTCGAAGATTATGTGTAGGTCTTACAACCTTAGACTAACAAAGTTGCTTCTATCATTAAAAAGAGAGGACTGTAGACTCATGACGGGTATTCTGACTGGACACTGTCTTCTGGCGTCACATGCCTTTAAATTAGGCTTGGTCAGTGATAGCAGATGTAGGAAGTGCAGGTTGGAGGAGGAAACGATCGAGCACGTCATGTGCTCGTGCCCTGCACTTGTCAGGCTAAGACTGCAGCTATTAGGAGTTATACAGCTGTCAGATCTAAAAGCAGCAAGTGGCTTAAGTCCTAGGAAGCTTCTAGTATTAGCCAAGAGGACGGAGTTATTTTATAACATAGGTCCTGGTTTTTGATAGGGTTTTTCAGTTTGCTCGTTAAAATAAACTTCTGGTAACACTACGGACTCAATCAGTCTATGTGAGGTCCTCATGGGCCGGCCAGTTCAACCTAACCTAACCTAAGCATAGGATAGGTTAGGTGGTAGCTGCCCTGATAAGGATAGCTCACTTGGACAACACGAAGGTCCGTTGTGATACCACATACACCAAAAATAACGGTGACCTAGATCCAGCTACTTAGAGAATCGTTGGGTAGCAACGATAAAGCTCCGAATGATACCGATCTCAACTTTGGATATATCCTCGGGAGATCCCAGTGAGTCGCGACCGAAGTACTTTCGCCTAATTCTGGCAAAAGCTGGACAATCAAGCATAAAGTGATTTGGTGATTCCACCTCATCATCCTCCATACAGCTGCAGCAGGATGGAGTTTCCAGTATATTGAGACGTACCGCATGGATACCCATGGGACAGTGCCCTGTCAAAACCCCAATGACCATTGATAGGTGAGCCTTAGTGAACCCAATTATTTCAGCAGAACTCCTGCCATCCACTTTCGGCCAGAAAGATCTTGCTACCCTGCAAGACGTGGTATCCGCCCAACGTTTGCTGAGCTGATTCGAGGCCCAGCTATGGAGGAGCAATCCACAGGTGGCCAGCGGGATCCCGAAGTCCCTACAGCCATCTTCATCCGGTTCAGTTGTACCGATGCGGGCTAAGAGATCCGCTTGACAGTTACCCGAGATATCACTATGGCCCGGGACCCAGATAATCTTAATTGTAAAATAATTCGATGCAATCGCAAGCGAGGTCAGGCACTCCCAGACCACCCTCGATCGCACTGTAGTTGAGCTGAAGGCCTTGATAGCCGATTGGCTATCAGAGTAGATGTTAAATTCCCTAACCGTGGTAGCACTGGATAGCATTCCATCCACCGCATCCTTAATCGCAGCAATTTCCGCTTGGAATACACTGCAGTGATCAGCCAACTTAAACTTGCGGCTTAAATTTAGCTCTTGGCAAAAGACCCCCCCACCAACCTTTCCATCCAGCTTTGACCCATCCGTGAACAAGTTAACCGGTCCCATGCCCCAGATAATTCCTCTTCCCCACTCCTCTCTCTCTGGAATAACTGGGGTGATGGTTGTATAGGGAGCTGTTATCGGCATACAGTAGTCCGTTCTGTCCGGGATGAAGTCGAAACTGGTAAGAAGGCTAGAGTGTCCGCGGTCAGAAAGTCTATATCCCATATCACGAAGCCTGACCAACGACCTTGCCGCGGCCGCCTTTCCCGCAATATCTACTGGGTATATGTTCAGCATGACGTTCAGTGCCAAGGTAGGCGTTGTTCTGAGAGCGCCACTGATACCGATCAGCGCCGTCCGTTGCACTGACACTAACATTTTGGAGGTGCTCGCCGTGTCCAGTGCTTTCCACCAGACCAGCACCCCATATAGCAGAATCGGATTGACCACCATCTCATAAAGCCAGTGTACTATTCTTGGCGAGAGTCCCTATCTCTTTCCGATAGCTCCTCTGCAGCAGTACAAGGCAATGGCGGCCTTCCTGGCCCGATCTTCCACATTGGGTCTCCAGGACAGTTTCTTGTCCAAAACAATCCCCAAATATTTAACCCTATCAGAAAGTACCAACGGTACCCCTCCAATCGAGGGAGTTCTGAAATCGGGCACCTTATATCTTCTTGTGAAAAGGACCAATTCCGTTTTTCCCGGGTTGACCGCCAACCCACATGAATCAGCCCACCTAGCCACAGTATCCAGGTAGCCCTGAAGAACATCGCGCAGGGCGCCCAGAAATTTGCCTCTGACTAGGATAGCGAGGTCATCTGCATAGGCAACCACCCGACAACCATTGGCTTCCAGCTCCACAAGAAGCTCGTTGACTACCACAACCCAGAGGAGAGGAGATAGGACACCCCCCTGTGGCGTGCCCCTGCACACCTTCCTCTTAATTATGGCCCCTCCCCACTCCGCTGCGACAATTCTGCCGCATAGAAGTTTGCTAATAAATTCAACCAGAGCCGCCTCGACTCCTAAACCCACCAGAGCTCTTTCGATTGACCCCGGTAAGACATTGTTAAAAGCTCCCTCGATGTCTAGAAAGGCACCCAGAGCATACTCTTTGTGTTCTAGGGACCCCTCTATTTGCTTTACAATCGAATGGAGAGCCGTTTCCGTCGATCTGCCCTTGCAGTACGCATGTTGTGAAGCCGACAGTAACCCCCGAGGTATCCTTTCCCGTAGGTACAGGTCAACCAACCGCTCAAACGTCTTAAGAAGAAACAACGAGAGACTGATTGGCCTGAAATCCTTAGGTGATACATGAGAGCTTCTGCCGGCCTTCGGAATGAAAATAACCCTAACCGTGTGCCAAGACTTCGGGATATAGTTAAATAGTTAAGCCTGAGGCAGTTAGTATATATGATGGCCCACCAGCGGCAGGAAATCCCCAAAGACCTTTGAAGCTGCGCAGGAATGATTCCATCCGGGCCCGGAGACTTATAGGGCTTGAACGACCCTATAGCCCAGGTTATCTGACTTTCCCGTATTGGAATGGCAGGCACTTCTGCATGGCCAACGACCGCCGACCATGCAGGCGAAGATCCCTGCGCAACTGGGACATCGGGAAAATGATTGTCCAGTAAAAGCCTTAGGGACTCCTCGCTACTCATCGACCAGTCCCCACCATCATCTCTCAGATACCCCAGAGGAGCGGGGTTCCTAGAGAGTATTTTTCTAAATCTCGCGGATTCATTGCAGCCTTCTACGTTTTCGCAGAAGCTTCGCCATGCATCTCGCTTGGCTATCCTTATTTCATATTTATAAATCCCCAGACTCACCTTATAGAGCTCCCAGTCCGAGGGTAATTTACTCCTCCTGGCTCTGTTGAAGAGCCGCCGACTGGACGCTCTTAGGTCGTCAAGAGAATCCGACCACCAGGGCGGCTTGCCCTTCCCCCTGTAAGTTTTCAATGGGCAGGACAGCTGAAAGGCGCTATTGCTTGCCGAGGTGAAGTTTTCCACCAGAACGTCTTATCTCAGATTCGGACAGGCCCGAACTAATGATAGGCACCGCAGGCAGTAGCTCTCCCAGCTTCCTACAATACAAGTCCCAGTTAGTACTTTTAGGGTTCCTAAAAGATATTTTACCGGGACGTTCTTCGTTCACTGAGAACTGAATATATCGGTGATCAGAGGAGTGCTCGTTGAGATCCCTCCATCCAGATATCCGACCTTCCAGTTCTCTACTAACCAGGGTGAGGTCCAGAACCTCCTCCCTTAACGCAGTAATAAAAGTCGGGTCATTCCCCCTATTACATATACAAAGTCCCTCATCTACAATAAAAGTAAATAAAGACTCACCTCTAGTGTTGGTATCCGAGCTTCCCCAAATGCTATGATGGGCATTTGCATCGGCACCGATGATCACGCCAACACCTCTCCGCCTTGCTTCAGCGGTGATTTCACCCAGTATCGCAGGTGGTGGTCCCACTACGTCCCCGTGGGGCATGTACGCTGAGACCACCCACATTTCATTACTTCCTCGCTCGAGGCAGACCGTGGTTACGTCAGCATTGCTGAAATTAGAGAGAATAAAAGCTTTAATCTCTTTTTTAACAAGCACACAGGATCTAGGCCTACTTGCCTCCCCATGCACCAAGGTGTTGAATTTTCCAGTCCTTAATCCAGAAATCTTACTGCCGTTACTACTCAGCCACGGCTAACCTAAGCATATAATACTGTTTTCACACAGAAACTTAATGATCTCATTTCACCTTCTAATGAAATCGTAAATTTTTTGCTTTCACACAGAAGTAACTACTCGATTAGTATGAAGGATGAAATGTCAAGCTAATAAAATGACAATAAACTTAGTGATCTCATTTCACCTTCTAAGGAAATCGTAAATTTTTTGCTTTCACACAGAAGTAACTGCTCGATTAGTATGAAGGATGAAATGTCAAGCGAATAAAATGGCAATGCTATATAAAAGACAATGACAAAAACTAAGAAACTGAACGCTCCCAACAGAGTTGCATTGTGCTTTTGACTTCATTAGGCATTCGATTAGTCACTAATGAAATAATTATAGATTCGAATTTTGTAGGGAAGATTGAGTTCAATAAGCGTCTTAATGTAGAAAACTGCCTTTGTTATTCAATAAGCCGTGTGTGTGAAAACAGTATAAAAATTATTAAAGTAGCTTTTAGTAATACTACTGCGAATCGACATTGGTATCGAGTTCCAAGAACGAATAGCATTGACAATGAATAGCCGCGAAGAGGTAATGTAATTATAACTTGACACAAACAGATCATGAGTCCGAGATGTCCTTGGAAAATTTGTACTTAGCAGGTTTGCACTCTTAGCCGACAGTATACTGAAGGATGGAAATTGAATCAATTTTTTTAAATTATTTTCATAAATGATCGGGATTTTGTGATATCATCCTTTTTTGTCGATTATGTTTTGGTCCGTCTGGCTTATGTATTTCCAGATTGTGAAAGTCGGGATTATGATATACACTTGCCGGAATAATCGAATACACATAGCTGGGTATGTTTTGTTTTAAAAAAATGTCACCCTTTTCTTTTTTGGAATAGATTTCATACGCGAAATTACTAAGGCAATTAGTATACCTGTTATTGCGAATGGTGGTTCGAAAGAATTTCAAAAATACGAAGACTTATTAAGTTTTCGCAGTAAGTGTGATGCCTCTAGTGTTATGGTTGCAAGAGCGGCTCAATTAAATGTTTCCATTTTTCGTAAAGATGGTAAGCTTATTCTAAATAATGATGATTAACCCAAACTATGAATATAGAATTATAATTATCGCCAGGTATGCTACCAATGGATGATATCATAGTGAAGTATTTAAAACTGAGCGTTGATTATGACAATGCGGCGCATAATACCAAATACTGTGTACAAAACATACTCAAGGAATTGCAGGAGACACCGCGTGGCAAACAATTTTTGCAATGCCAAACGCTTCAGCAAATGTGGTAAGTATGATTATGTACGGTGGTAAATATGTAAGCTGTTCAAGGGTAAAAACCGGTACCGGTTTCGCTCCAGGATTCGTTTTAAGTGCGGTTTCGGCTTAGACTCCGTTAATATCCGTTTATGGTACCCCTAACGGTTTGCGGGGCATCAAATATATACCCGCGGAAGCGATGCCTGTCGTAGGATGCAACTAAAATACCCCAATGATTCAAGGGGTTATATAGTACAACCCTTTTAAAGGGTTTCCAGGGCAATTTATAGCTTTTTCAAAACAACTGTCAATATTACTTAACCCAAACCTTCGGGGAGTGTCTTTATCGGTTCAAGTTTCGGTGTCGCATTTTATTTGGACCTGTCGTGTAACGAGGCTTAGGGGAATGTCTTTATCGCTACAACAACAACATTCGGTTCAGGTTTCAGTGTCGCATTCTATTTTGACCTGTCGGGTAAATAGGCTTAGAATAATCGCGGCATAAAGTATGCCTGTTTTGAGACACAACTAAAATCCAGATCCCTAGATGCAAGGAGTACCGGTTTAGGCTACAGATTACATTTTTCTCCCGGTTCGCTTTCGGCATGGGTTTGGTTGGAGTTTAACTTCGCTTTGGGTCGTCCCGGTTTCGGCTTCGATCTGGTTTCGTACATGGTGTGTGCTTAGATTTTGGTTCCAGCTCCGTTTTGGATATCGGTTTCAGATTCTGTTCCGGCTCGATATTTTTGTCTTTCCGTAAACTTGACGATAACCAAAAGCATCGCCCTCATCATCCATATATGTATTACTCCCACAGTGCACTTAAACTTACACTTACATTCTGCACTCCCCCATAACACTCCCCGAAGGTTTTGTGGGGTGTTATCGATGTTCATGGTCCTTTGCCGTATATAAACCCGATACGTGCTCGTAGCAAGCACCAATAAGGTACAAGGCCGACCTTCTCGAGAACGATTTAATATGACCACATTGAACCTTCTACGTCATCCCGCGCCCACCTGCTACTTCCATGAGGAAATTGTGGTCGCCAGAGCCTCGGCTGTTGAAGAAACAGGATTCGCACGGATAGGAGATGTTGACAATTAAAAAAAATTGGAGAAGGGATAAATTGCGCTGGCAACTAGTGTTGGCAAAACATCGATAGTTTAGTTCTATCTATTAACTCGATTTTTGGTGAGAAAACAATCGATATTTTCGATAGTATCGATAGTTATGAGTAGAAATAAAACATTGAGAAAACTTGATAATAATTGATGTCGAAGTCCACATATCAGTTGTTATAGCTGCATATTCATAAACATTCAAAAGCTCGCCCAATTTTTGTTTAATCTCTTCATAATAACTGGGAATCAAAAATCCTTTTACAGGTAGGTTTCTATTCACGTAAAGTGCTACATAATCGATAATCTTAACGAACTATCGGTGGATCGAAAGTCCAGAAACCATCGATACTATCGATAGACTATCGATGTTTTGCCAACACTACTGGCAACCCCTGGAAAGTGTTGCACTATACCATCCCTTGAATAATTTGTGTATTTCAGTCGCCTCTTACGAGACAGGCATACCACATTACACACATTTCAATCTACACTTACGTTATGGATTCTCAAATCTCGTTATCAAAGATGTGTACACGTAAATAAAACATGAAACAACAATTTCCAATTCCAGTGAAATTTGGTCTCTAGGCGATTATTGTTATCGCAAACAATTAGATTTAAGGGAGCGTGGAAATTTGGGTAGGCGTGAAGTAGCGCCTGGTGTGATACCCGATGATGACGAGGACGACACAGAAGAAGGCACAAAAATAAAACGTGCCAAACTAGAAACACCACCACCACCGCCATTAGATGCCGATGTTATACAGCAAAATATTGCGTTCCTACGTTCGAATTACAACAGTGGTTAGTATCGATATAGGCCCCGTTTTTCAATAGTTGGTTAAGCTAAGCTTAAACTAAGTTTGCTTAAACTCTAGTCAAATTTAAAATCCAGTTAAACTACTGAGCAATTTTCAGTCACAGTTTAAGGCCGCCTTTGGGATATGCTTTTTTGTGCGGCAACATTGGTTGTTTTATTATCTTGATAATTTGTAGATACGGCAACAGCTGGATTTGGTTTACCCAACAAACATGGAAAAAAGTCTCTAGCGAAATTATACATATAGTTCCGGAAGTGGTATCCAACATCATTATTTAATTATTCTTAAACTATATTGTTCTTGAGTTGATATCCAACTTCATTCTCCAATCACTATCTAACCTGGGAGAAATTTTGTAAAATTAAGTTTTGGAGTTGATCTGAAACGTCATTAATATTTTCCAATTAATAGCCTAATTTCGAGAGATATTGAGAAATGTAAAGTCCTCAAATGAATATTCAACAAGTTTCTCCAGTTGATATCCTACATTGGATATCGAGTTGAGGTGAAGTAGAAAAAAATCTCTTAGGTGGTATCAGATAGCTGTTTATTGTGAAAAATAAACACCTTATTGATAGCAGTAATGAGTAAATTATATAGGCGGCCGCCGTGGTTGATGGTAGCGTGTTCCACCTACAACACCGAAGATCCTGGGTTCATGCCCCGGGCAAAGCAACATCAAAATTTTTGAAACAAGGTTTTTCGATTAGAACCTACTTTTTCTAAGCGGGATTGCCCATCGGCAGGGCAGTGTTTCGCAAGCACTCCCTTTGTATTTCTGCCATGAAAGGCTCGCAGCGAACACTCATCTGCCTTGCAGATGCCGTTCGTAGTCGGTATAAAACAAGTAGGTCCCGTCCGGACAATTTGTAGGAAAAATTAAAAGGAGCACGACGCAAATTGGAAGAGAAGCTCTGCATAAAATCTCTTCGGAGGTTAGCGTGTCATATTTATTTATTTTTTAAATTATGTACATATATTTAATTTTATTTTCGTGAAAAACCTGTAGTATGGAATCTTACATTTGAGTCCAATTAAAAAATCACGAGTTGTTAATTAAATTTGTTCAACTTAAGTAATAGCATTTTTTGCTTTATAAAAAGTTTACCTCTTTTACTGAGTATGCTATGATTCTCGAGTTGAGCCACTGTTTCGAAACAACTCTTGAGATTTTAGAAGTGTGCCTAGTTATCAACATGAGCTCTAATTGTACTCAAGCCCAAATGCTTGTTGGGTAAATTCGACGCCATTTCGAACGAACGGAAATCACCGATAGGTTAACTAGAGTTTAACCCATCCAGATCGACCGCTTAAGCTTAGCTTAAACTTCAGTTAAAGTAGACTGAAAAACTGCAGAATAAGTTTAAGCGTAGTTTAACTGTAAAACTGAGTTGAACTTGTACTGAAAAATCGGGCCATAGTATTCGTATTTTTACTTCCGTCAAACATTACACTTTATCATCATTGCTAAAATTTTTTGTCTGCCTCACACAGATACTCAACTGCCAAAGACAATGCTGTACACCTATGCTGGCCGTAAGAGTAAAGAAATTCCACGGTATGAAACGCAGCGTATTGATAAACTTTTTAGAGCGATTTGTACCTTCGACGGAAAACGTTATACAAGTTCATTTTGGGAAAAAAATAAGAAACAAGCAGAACAAGGTGCTGCGCTGGTTTGTTTACTCAATATAGGTATTGTGACTGAAGAGGAATTGATTAAGAATGGAAGCATTTAAGGTAATAGCAGAAGTATATCCCGTTGTGTAGCGCATGTTACCTTTAAAAGAAGTATAATTTCTAAAATAAGTATTGGCGGTTTGTGGCCTTAAAAACTACACAGCACATTATCTTTTTTTAAGTTAAAATTTATTATCGTACTACTTTCTGTGGAGTTACAGAACCTCAGGGCCTGGATACGCGCACAATGTTCACGCTTACAAATTTAAATTAGTGGAAGAATGATAAAAACGTGATAGATTTCCATTCAACTTTAACTATCTTATAGCATTTTCATAGAACATAATTTGTGAACACTGGCTCGAGGTCAGGTGTATTAAAAAACAACGTTTTTTGGTTTTTTTTTCCGATATATTTCAATCTCCTTCGGAGATCGTTTTCAGGGGCTACAACAAATATTGTACAAGGAATTTTCAATAAATATATTAAACACTATAATTAACATATTGTTACGAATATTGGCAACGCTAAGGGGTACTGTCATCTCTAAGCCGATGCTAAGCAGTGACTTGTATGCACATCAATAATTCAATCATTATGTCTACACATATGTACGTACACGCAGCGGAGAAGCAACGCACAAGCACATGCATAGATCTTATCTGAGATGCTCCCAAAAGTATGCAATTATAATTGTGGAAGTGTCGCTCACAAATACACGCGCATATGAGATCTACACACGTGCATCTGTAGTTATAATTATATGCCAGTAACTAAGTAAATTCTGGAAGCGCCTAGAAGATGCAACGAGGAAATCACACAGTATAAAAGCAGCAACAGTAGAGGCGCGACAATCAGTTTTGATTTAAGACGCATCTGGCGAGCAATAGTAGTATTATTGTGAAAAACTTTAATAAAGGCCATTTTGCATTATCGAATAGTGGTGTTATTTATTCAACAGTTTAGTGATTCGAACGTTAGTAGAAGATTTGCAAATAAGGGGAATTGCAGTAAATTCGTTACAATTGGTGTCAGAAGAGGAACTGTTGAATAAATTCCGAAGATTTTGAATACAACTTGGACATGGCAAAGTTGAGTGAATTAAGGATCCAGCAATTGAAAAAGGAGTTGGAGAACCTTGGGTTGAGTACAACCGGCAATAACATCGAACTTCAAGCACGGCTACCAGACGCTATGGAGTCGGACGGAATTAATGTTGAACAGAACGTCTTTCATCTTTCAAAAACGAAACATCGCAGACAGTTACCAGCACAGACTTGAACATGATATTGGGTGCAATATCTGCACAAACATCGACAGTAACATCAATGTCGTGGCAAATATCATCCCAACTGGAATCACAGGAGGTACGCATTTCAGAAATGGCGTCGCAAGCGTCATCTCAACTGGCAGAACAAAAGACAAATATAACATCTCAACTGGCAGAACAAAAGACAAATATAACATCACAATTGGAAGAACAGAAGACATATGACTGAAGCGCAAGAGACACGTATATCTGAAATGTCGGCACGAATTTCAGCGCAGATATCATCTCAGATCTCTACACAACTTGAAGAGCAGGAAGTCCGTATATCATCAAAGCTGGAAGCACAGGATACAAAAATTGCTCAATTTCAGGAAGAAGTCGAGGATTTAAAAGGTCGTATGGAGCAGTTGCAACTAAACCGCCCAGCAGTTTCTGCGAGTAATCCAAAGGTAAAAACACCATCATTTGACGGTTCTGTTCCTTTCCAGGTCTTTAAGCTACAGTTTGAGAAGACCACGACAGTGAACAACTGGAATGCGGATGATAAAGTTGCTGCACTGTTCATGGCATTGAAAGGGCCTGCAGCTGAGATTTTACAAACCATTCCAGAGGGCGAACGGAGCTGTTATTAAGCATTGATGACCGCTCTAGAGAGACGATACGGAAATGAGCATAGGAGACAGATATACCAACTGGAGTTACTAAATCGCTTCCAGAGGCCTGGTGAAACATTGCAAGAGTTTGCGTCGGATGTTGAAAGGCTGACACATTTAGCGAATGCGGACGCACCCGTGGAATACACTGACAGGGTAAAGATTCAGAGCTTTATAAATGCATGCGGGACGTCGAAAAAAAGCGAGCTACATACGCAAACCCAAAGCCAACATTCGCAGAAACGGTATCACATGCTCTGATTCAGGAAACAGCGTCGCTTCTGTGTAAGCCAGTTTTCAAAGCACGCGTGTGGAAGTAGAAAGGCCAGAGTGGGTAGACGCAATTTTAGAAGCTTTAAAAGGAACGCAACATAGGAATAATGGTGCAATCAAATGTTTCAAGTGCGGTAACCCAGGTCACATTGCTCGTCATTGCAGCACCGGTCCTGATTGTTCCAACTTGGGTGGCCGTAAACGCAAAGCTGGAGGAGATGAGCAAGAGCGTGCCAGATGTAAAGATCGATGCTAGCTCCAGCTATTGAATGTCCTGTGATATCTGTGTCGCAAATTGGAAAGAAATCGAACAGTCTTAGGGAATGTGGTTGGCAAGGAGCGTGTATTGACTGTAGATACGGGCGCATCTCATTCCTTAATTCGATCTGAATTAGCCAACAGGAGAGTAAAACCGTTACCTGGAGCAAGGTTGCGTACGGTCACAAGCGAGTATAACCAAGTCCAGGGAGAAGTGATTTGTGAAGTCTTAATTGGGAAGGTCATGGTTCTACACAAATTCATTATGGCGGAGATTGTTGATGAAGTCATATTGGGAGTGGACTTCTTAGTTGACCATGACATCAAGATCGATATGCAGAGAAGGGTTATGCATTATGAAAACCAGAATGTACCACTTAACTTCAGTTTGGAGGAAGGGTTCAGCAGTAATCGAGTACTGGTGGAGAAGACTCGACAAAGACCACGGAAGTCATCGGTAGAGGTTGATGGATCGAATGGGCCAAATAAAGCGCAATCAAAAGTACCTGCGAGAGAAACACTGGCATTGACAAAACCAAAGGGACGCACGAAAACGAACGAAATAATTTTCCAGAAGGAATGCGAGGGTAGTTTCAAGCCAGGGCGCACCACTGTTGTGAAACGTGGGAACGATACTGATTATTCGATGCCAATCCGTCAAGCGCAAGCTCTGCGAAGTAGTTCATTGGCCAAACAACAGAGTGCGAGGGAACGATCCAGGATAATGAGTAGTAAGATGAAACGCAGGTACGATGAGAAGGTTTCGGAAGGTTTCTTGGCGCGAGATTTCGTACTGTTATACAACCCTCACCGGCGGAAAGGTGTTCCATCCAAATTTCGGTGCAGTTGGGAAGGCCCGTACAGAGTTGTGAAGAGGATCAGTGATGTCGCGCGAAATAGAAGGGTGGTTCATTTGGAGAGGCTAGCAGCGGCTAGATCGAGAGATTTATCTGATCGGGACGATCAGACTTAGGTGGAGAGCAGTGTTACGAATATTAGCAACACTAAGGGCTCCTGCCATCTCTAAGCCGATGCTAAGCAGTGACTTGTATGCACATCAATTATTCAATCATTACGTCTACACATATGTACGTACACGCAGCGGAGAAGCAACGCACAAACACATGCAGATATCTTATCTGAGATGCTCCAAAAAGTATGCAATTCTAATTGTGGAAGTGTCGCTCACAAATACACGCGCATATGAGAGCTACACACGTGCATCTGTAGTTATAATTATATACCAGTAACTAAGTAAATTCTGGAAGCGCCTAGAAGATGCAACGAGGAAATCACACAGTATAAAAGCAGCAACAGTAGAGGCGCGACAATCAGTTTCATTTAAGCTATCAATCAGTTTTCATTTAAGATGCTTTCTGGCGAGCAATAGTAGTGTTATTGTGAAAAACTTTAATAAGGGCCATTTTGCATTATTGAATAGTGGAGTTATTTATTCAACAGTTTAGTGATTCGAACTTAGCAGAAGGTTGCAAATAAGAGGATTTGCAATAAAATCGTTACAGTATTTATTTATTTATTTATTAGTCTACAAATTTAACAATTAATCAGAATAAATAAAGTACGGATTACAGATAAATTACAGAAGCATACAAATTGAACAAAATTATATTATAAAATATGTATATACATTATTAAATCAGCTGTCGGGATGGACTGTGATGCCGAGCAACGGGAACTGATAATTAGTTTTGTCGGAAAGGACGTGATTCCAAGGCACCCGCCCAAAGTTACTGGAGCTGGTGATAAGAGTGGGAGGTTGGAAAGGACGTGATTCCAAGCCACCCACGCAAATCATTGCGTATTTAATTTAGTCAGCAGATATTTCTTTATTACGTAGAGTGTGTCACACGTATCAATGTTTTTGCAGTGCTTATTGAAGTCAGTACACAGACAACGAAGTGGTTCGTGCATTTCAAAATTCGATCTGCATGTGCTTATATGAAGCGGTTGAAAATGTCTAGATGGTCGAAAGGGAACATTAAATAAAATTTCACCGAGCAGAAAAGGGCTATTTACCATCCCTCTAATAAGTTTTACTACAAATAACACACCTACCATCTCCCTACGACTCCGTAACGAAGGGAGCTGAATAAGTTTTAAACGGCAGGAGTAGGGAGAAAGAATCCTTGAGGGGTCCCATCGCAAGTCCCTAAGCGCAAAAATCAGCAATTGCTTTTGAACCGACTCTAATTTGTCGCATTGCGTCTGGTAACGAGGGTTCCAGATTATCGAAGCGTATTCTAATATTGGCCGCACCAAAGATATAAAGAGAGTTTTAGTAATATATGGATCATCGAATTCTTTAGACCATCGTTTGACGAACGCCAAAGTCCCTTTCGCTCTGTTCACGCAACCTTCTATGTGCAATTTAAAGTCGAGTTTAATACTATTCTATAATAAATTTCTAATATGTATGTACGGTAACCGGTTTTGGTACCGGCTTCAATCTTGGTCTTGATTTTGACTTCTCATCTTTCCATTGTACCTCTCCTCATTTTCTGGTTTTCTTTCTTTCCCTTCCCTTCCGTTCCTTTCCCTTTCTTTCATTTATATTTACTGCCCTTTCCTTTCCAATCACGGCTCGTATAACACGATACGGACCCAATACAAAAATTTTATCGACAAGATGCGGATGATAAAAGCGATGCTTATATTTAAAGGAGAGAAAGGAACTGAAAGAAAATGAAAGGAAAGGAAGGCATCTTGTAGACATTGTTACTATACTGGGACCGTATCATGCTATACAATCCGTGATCGAGATAAATTTTTGAATCGCAATAGCACTGAAATGGTGATTGAGATTAATCTTATACGTGAAATAGCCGTGCAAAAAATGCGATTAGTCTAGGATGAGTCCGGGAAGAGTCCCAAAGCAGAATGCGACTGTAGCTAGTTGTTAACCCCTTAATGGGTTGAAGTGGTCCCTTTGGTTTGACCATGTCGTATGGCGAGACTAATGTACCTGTTTATAGCAGCACGGGACTAATCGCGGGCAACTCTCCTTATGGACTAGTCGCACGAGTGGCTACAAAAAAAAAAAAACAAATAAATGTAAAGCGCGATAATCTCCGAAGAGATTTAAGGCCGAGCTTCTCTTCCAATTTGCGTCATACTCCTTTTAATTTTTCCTACAAATCGCCGGGATGGGACATACTTGTTTTTATGCCGACTAGCCGATGCTAAGCAGTGACTTGTATGCACATAACCAAATTAATCATTATGTCTACACATATGTACGTACACGCAGCGAAGAAGCAACGCACAACAGCATGCATATATCTGAGATACTCCTGAAAGTATGCAATAATTATGCAAGTATTACTCACAAACACACGCGCATGAACTGTGAGAGAAGCTATAAAAATTGTGCATCTGACATCCGTGCAATTTCGAACTGAGCTTCCAAGCGTCTACTAGGTGTCGATATATGTGTGCGCAGTTTTCTACGTCAACTTTGTAATTTAGTCTCTTATTTGTTGGTGTATTTGTAATATGTAGCATTTCCAATGTGTGCCTTTTATTAAAATTGCTTTCGCTCTGTAATATGCTCACAGCATCAAAATCTGGTCGGTGGCCGCTCTCCGCACAGTGGGTCTCTAATGCCGTTTTTTGTGTATTATCAGATGTTTAACATTTTATATCTGATCGATGGCCTGCTATTCTTGTTTTAAGTTTGTTGTACGAGCCAGTGTTCACAAATTATGTTTTATATGAATCAATAGGTCGCAGAAGAAATATATATTTATAGCATTTTCTTTTCTGAAATAAATTGTTTCCTAAGTAATTGGTAAAGCCTTAATAGAGTTACTCCTACCCCAGAAAATTTTGATCATTTATAGTGCATGCTTACTTACTTACTTAATTGGCGCTTAACCGTTTAAAGGGTTATGGCCGTTCAACAAGGCGCGCCAGTCACTCCTCTCTGCCAACCGGCGCCAATTGGTCACACCAAGGGAGTTTAAATCGTTTTCCACCTGGTCCTTCCAACGTAGTGGGAGCCGCCCTCTACCTCTGCTTCCATAGGCTGGTTCCGATAGAAACACTTCCTTGGCCGGAGCGTCATCTTTCATTCGTATAACATGGACAAGCCAGCGCAGCCGCTGCGTTTTAATTCGCTGGACTATGTTGCGTATAGCTCGTACAGCTCATCGTAAAATCTTCTTCTGTAATCGCCATCGCCAACGCGTAGAGGTCCATAAATCTTTCGAAGAACTTTACTCTCGAATACTTCCAGAGCCGCTTCATCTGCTGTTATCATGGGCCATGCTTCTGCCCTATACAGCAGGACGGGTACGAGAAGTGATTTGTAGAGTATGATTTTCGTTTAGAGAGGACTTTACTTTGCAATTGCCTACCTAGTCCAAAGTAGCATTTATTGGCAAGAGTGATTCTTCGCTGTATTTATAGTGCATGCAAAGAACATAAATGGCTAACCCGTGAATTAGTTAATTTTCACAAACGCGCTGTCAATGAAAATAAAAATTCATTAGCAATTATTTCCTTCATTTCAATTTTCTGTGCCTAAAAATATGTTAAGTTACGAAAATTTATTGTCACGATCAGCTAGTTTAGCAGAGTTGCACTGCCACACCGCCATTTTATGCAGGGGTGGCTTTCCGTAATTCGATATCGATCAAGAACGAGTATAAAATAATCGTTTTCGCTTTCCGTAACACAAATTGTCGACGCGTCGTATCGAACGTTCGATACAAACAGTTCGATACCAAATTAGGTGTCGAATAGCCTTTTTATACTCAGTTGAGCAGAGCTCACAGAGTATATTAACTTTGATTGGATAACGGTTGGTTGTACAGGTATAAAGGAATCGAGATAGATATAGACTTCCATATATCAAAATCATCAGTATAAAAAAAAAATTTGATTGAGCCAAGTCCGTCCGTCTGTCCGTTAACACGATAACTTGAGTAAATTTTGAGGTATCTTGATGAAATTTGGTATGTAGGTTCCTGGGCACTCATCTCAGATCGCTATTTAAAATTAATGATATCGGACTATAACCACGCCCACTTTTTCGATATCGAAAATTTCGAAAAACCGAAAAAGGGCGATAATTCATTACCAAAGACGGATAAAGCGATGAAACTTAGTAGGTGAGTTGAACTTATGACGCAGAATAGAAAATTAGTAAAATTTTAGACAATGGGCGTGGCACCGCCCACTTTTAAAAGAAGGTAATTTTAAAGTTTTGCCAGCTGTAATTTGGCAGTCGTTGAAGATATCATAATGAAATTTGGCAGTAACGTTACTCCTATTACTGTATGTATGCTTAATAAAAATTAGCAAAATCGGAGAACGACCACGTCCACTTTAAAAAAAATTTTTTTTAAGTCTAATTTTAACAAAAAATTTAATATCTTTACAGTATATAAGTAAATTATGTCAACATTCAACTCCAGTAATGATATGGTGCAACAAAATACAGAAATAAAAGAAAATGTCAAAATGGGCGTGGCTCCGCCCTTTTTCATTTAATTTGTCTAGGATAGTTTTAATGCCATAAGTCGAACAAAAATTTACCAATCCTTGTGAAATTTGGTAGGGGCTTAGATTCTAGGACGATAACTGTTTTCTGTGAAAAAGGGCGAAATCGGTTGAAGCCACGCCCAGTTTTATACACAGTCGTCCATCGTTCGGCCGTTAACACGATAACTTGAGTAAAAATCGATTTATCTGTGGGTTTATGCAAATGACGATTCCTATATACTTTAATATTAATTACTTTATTGATTATAATTGAGTTAGCATATTGTCACGGATATTAGCATCGCTAAGTTATACCATCACTAAGGCGATGCTAAGGCCACGATAAGCAGTATTTACGTCAATAATCAAATCATGTATACACATATATAAGGCAGCCGAAAGATGTCACACACAGATGCATTTACTTATACGCCTATGTATGCGCAAGAGACTGTAAACTACAAACATTCACATCAATAATTCAATCATTATGTATCTACATAAACGAATAAATAATTGCGTCTACACATATGTACGTATACGAGCAGCGGAGCGGCAATGCACAAAAACATGCATATATCTTATCTGAGTTGTCACAAGAGAGAGCAATAATTGTGCACGTAGTTGTGGCTGGCGATTTTGTAGCCGAAACTAACTAGTAAGTCCTGGAAATCGAAGAGCCTAGAAGTATGCAGCGTAAACTATAAAAGCGGGGCAGGCGAGTAAGAAGTAATTCAGTTTGAGTTGAGCACTCAATCAGTTATTGATTCAGCACGCGATCTGGCGGCCAATAGTAGAGTTTAATTTGAGTTGACAATCAGTTTGGTTATTAAGCCAGCGAGTAGCAAAGTATAAGTGTTATTGTGAAGTACTTTAATAAAGGCCATTTTTCCATTATTCAATATTGGAGTTATTTATTCAACAGTTTAGTGATTCGAACTTAGCAGAGGATTGCAAATAAGAGGATTTGCAAGTAAATTCGTTACAATTGGCGTCAGAAGAGGAATTGTTGAATAAATTCCAGAGGACAACAAGGACATGGCAAAGTTCAGTGAATTGAAGATCCAGCAACTAAAGAAGGAGTTGGAGAGCCGTGGATTGAATACAAGCGGCGTTAAACTTGAACTTCAGGCACGGCTACGAGAGGCAATGGAAGCAGAAGGAATTGATGTGGAAGAGTATGACTTTCATCTTGATGGCGAGAAAATAACAAAAATGGAAGAAACACCGCAGACAATGGCGAACACAGACTTGAACATGATTTTGGCTGCAATATCTGCTCAAACATCGACAGTGGCTTCTCAACTGGAATCGCAAAAGACAGATATAACAACTGGCATCTCAACTAGAAAAACAGAAAACGTATATTTCATCACAGATGGAATCCCAAGAGACACGAATAACATCAAAGATCGAAGCACAAGAAACGCGTATTTCAGAAATGTCGACACAGATTACATCAAAGATGGAAACACAACTGAAAGAACAAGAGGCACGCATAACAGTACAACTCGAAGCGCAGGAGGCGCGTATATCATCAAAACTCGAAGCGCGTATGGACGAGAAAATAACGCAGTTTGAGGAAAAAATCGAAGCCGAGGTGGATGCTTTGAGAGGTCGTATACAGGAATTGCAACTTAATCGGCCGGCTGCTTCAGCGAGTAATACGAAGGTAAAAACTCCATCTTTTGACGGCTCTGTTCCTTTCCAGGTCTTCAAGCTACAGTTTGAGAAGACCGCAGCAGTGAACAACTGGAATGCGGAAGATAAAGTTGCTGCACTGTTCGTGGCATTTAAGGGGCCAGCAGCGGAAATCCTACAGACGATTCCCGAAGGAGAGCGGAACAATTATGAAGCATTGATGGCTGCTGTAGAACGACGTTATGGAAGCGCGCATAGAAAACAGATATTCCAAATTGAGTTGCAAAACCGCTACCAAAAAGCAAATGAGACATTGCAGGAGTTTGCTTCAGATGTTGAAAGGTTGGCCCATCTCGCAAATGCGGACGCACCCGTGGAATACACCGAGAGGGTAAAAATCCAGAGTTTTATAAATGGCGTACGAGACGTGGAAACGAAGCGAGCTACATACGCAAACCCAAAACTGACATTTGCTGAAACGGTGCATTGACTCAGGAAACGGCCTCACTATTGAGTAAACCAGCATACAAAGCTCATCGTGTGGAAGTGGAAAGACTAGATTGGGTAGACACAATTTTGGAAGCACTGAAGGGATCACAACAGAAAAATGCCGGAGTGATTAAATGTTTCAAGTGCGACAACCCAGGTCATATTGCACGACATTGCAGCACCGGTTCTAATAGCTCCAATAATGTGGGTGGCCGTAAACGCAGAGCTGAAGGAGATGAGCAAATCTCCAAGTCCACTCAATCGTTAAACTAAAGCTAGTCAGCCGCAAGGGGCGACAGCTGGCTCCCTCAATTGAATGCCCCATAATCTCTATCTCACAAATTGGAAGAAGGTCAAACAATCTTACTGTCGGAGGACATGTGGATGGAAAGGAACGTTTACTGACTGTAGATACGGGTGCATCTCATTCCATCATTCGAGCGGATTTAGTCAACAAGAAGATAAGACCATTGCATGGAGCAAGATTGCGTACAGCCACTGAAGAAGACAGCACGGTTCTAGGAGAAGTATCATGTGAAGTCGCAATTGGGAACGTCACGGTAGTACACAATTTTATAGTGGCAGAGATTGTTGATGAAATCATAATTGGAGTGGACTTCTTAATCGACTAGGGCATCAAGATTGACATGCAAAGCAAGACGATGCGATATAAGAACATGGATGTACCACTTAATTTCGGCTACGAGAGAGGCTACAGCAGTAAACGAGTGCTGGTGGAAGAGAGTCAGCGAATACCACCAAAATCCGAAGCAGTCATCTGGGCAAAGGTTGATGGAGATTGTGGGACAAACAAATTGTGGGTTGTCGAGGCAGCAACGCCGAACGTACTTGTAGGAAAAACCCCTGGCTATGACAAAACAGGATGGACGTATTCCGATAAGAGTACTCAATGAGTTCAAGTCACCACTCAAACTGACCAAAGGAGCTATTTTAGGAAGATGCCAAGAGGCTGTAGTAGTTATTAACTGTAAACAGCTCCAGGAACACGTTTCATCTAGTAATACTGATCTTTCAAATGACATCACGGCATGGACGGAGGGACTAGAGGAAGCCTATCAGAGTAAGGCAAAACAACTGCTCCTAAAGTACGCGAACATATTTGACCAGGATGGTTCCAAACGAGACCGCACCAATGTTGTGAAACATCAAATTGACACTGGAGATGCGAGGCCGATCCGTCAAGCTCCACGTAGTGTTCCACTGGCGAAGCGGGAAGTTGTGAGTCAAATCATACAAGAAATGAGCGACAGCAGCGTCATCGAACCATCAGCTAGTCCATGGAGCTCACCGGTAGTACTTGTAAAGAAGAAGGATGGAAATATGAGGTTTTGCGTGGACTACCGGAAGTTGAATGACGTAACGAAAAAGGATAGCTACCCATTGCCAAGAATTGACGACACTCTGGACTCGCTATCTGGTACGAAATGGTTTTCCACGCTGGATTTGAAAAGCGGCTACTGGCAAGTTGAAGTGAAGGAGGAAGATAAAGAGAAAACAGCCTTCAGTGTGGGTGATGGTCTTTGGCAATTTACAGTGATGCCTTTTTGACTTTGTAATGCACCAGCTACTTTTGAGAGACTCATGGACCAGGTATTGAAAGGACTACATTGGAAAACATGCTTGGTGTACCTGGACGACATCATCGTATTGGGCAAGAACTTTGATGAACATCTTAAAAACTTAGATGAAGTTTTCCAGAGAATAGCTGGCGCTGGTCTGAAGTTAAGTCCCAAAAAGTGGGCGCTGTTTAAAAAGGAAGTAAATTATTTGGGTCACAAGGTAACGACAGAAGGTATCCGTACAGCGAATGAAAAGATAGAGGCAGTAAAGGATTGGCCAAGACCGTAGAATCTGCATGAATTGAGAAGTTTCCTTGGGCTGTGCACATATTACCGCCGATTTGTACCAAATTTTGCCAGCGTAGCCCATAGTCTCCACGAGCTAACAAGAAAAAATAAAGCTTTTGAATGGAAGAAGGAGCAAGAAGTAGCTTTCCAAACATTGAAAGAGCGTTTGTGCACTGCCCCAATGTTGGCATATCCGATTCCAGGAGCAACATTTATTCTAGATACAGATGCGAGCGGATATGCTATAGGAGGCGTTTTATCACAACTGGTCGATGGACAGGAGAAGGTAGTTGCATATTACAGCCGTTCGATTGGAAAACCAGAGAGGAACTACTGCGTTACGCGGAGAGAGCTGTTGGCATTGGTAGAGTGCATTAAACATTTTCACAAATACCTCTACGGCCAGCGATTCCGTGTCAGGACAGATCACGCAGCTTTAAAATGGCTTCTGCAGTTCCGTAATCCGGAAGGACAATTGGCACGGTGGATCGAGCGACTCCAAAGCTATGACTTTTCCATTGAGCATCGAAAAGGTAGTACCCATGGAAATGCTGATGCAATGTCACGAAGACCATGTAGTTTGGAATGCAAGCACTGTTTAAAAGCCGAGGCTAAAGAAGACATTATAGATGTCCGGCTAATCACTATAACATGTACAGATGAATGGGACAAGGAACAGCTAAGAAAGTGCCAGCTAGAAGATGCAGATCTGTCACGTGTTATGCAAGGGCTCGAACGAAATGAAAGACCAAAGAGAGAACAGATGTCAGCAGAGAGTCCCATTGCGAAGTCATATTGGGCACAGTGGAACAGTTTAGAATTGATATCCGGTTGCCTTCATCGAGTATGGGAGAGTGAGGATGGTAAATACAAGAATAAACTGATAGTTGTTCCCAGAAAGAGGATTCCTGACGTGCTCAGCGAGCTGCATAATGGTCCAAGCGGAAGTCATCTTGGAATCACGAAGACGCTCGAGAAGATTAAACAGAGATTCTATTGGGTTGGTTGCCGTCAGTCGGTCACTGAGTGGATTGCGAACTGCGAGGTTTGCAGCAGACCGAAAGGGCCCAGAACACGAAGTCATGGCCAGATGAAGCAATATAACTCAGGTGCGCCATTTGAAAGGATCGCTATGGATGTCGCCGGTCCATTTCCTACTAGCAACGGCGGAAACAAATATGTACTGGTAGTTATGGATTATTTCAGCAAATGGCCAGAGGTATACCCAATCCCAAATCAAGAAGCGGAAACGGTAGCAGAAGTGTTTATAAACAATTGGGTTGCAAGGTATGGTGTACCAATGGAGTTACATTCTGACCAAGGCAGGAATTTTGAATCAGCTGTGTTCCAGGAAATGTGTAAGTCATTGGGCATTCGAAAAACACGGACAACTGCATTGCATCCTCAATCCGATGGTATGGTAGAACGATTCAATAGAACATTGGAGGAGCACTTAAGGAAAGTAGTAGACAAGTACCATAAAGAATGGGATACCCGCATACCATTATTCTTGATGGCTTACCGATCAGCAGTGCATGAGACAACGGGCCAAACCCCTGCAAAAGTAATTTTTGGCAATGACCTCAGACTGCCAGCTGATTTGAAGTTTGGGATAGATGCCAATGCGGAGAGAAATGTCAGGAAATCCACTAGTGATTTGGAAGAAGAGCTAAGAGAAATACATGATCTGATAAGGCAACGAACAAAGATTATGAGTGACAAGATGAAGGCCAGATATGATAAAGCAATTAATTCAGAAGGTTTTCAGGAAGGAGATTTGGTGCTGTTATACAACCCGCAACGTAAAAAAGGTTTGTCCCCGAAATTGCAGTGTAATTGGGAAGGCCCATACAAAGTTGTAAAACGGATCAACGATGTAGTGTGCCGCATACAAACCATCGGTAAAACATGAACCAAAATGAAAGTGGTCCATTTGGAAAGGCTGGCAACGTTTAGATCAAGAGATTTGTCTGACCGGGACGATCAGACTTAGGTGGAGGACAGTGTCACGGATATTAGCATCGCTAAGTTATACCATCACTAAGGCGATGCTAAGGCCACGATAAGCAGTATTTACGTCAATAATCAAATCATGTATACACATATATAAGGCAGCCGAAAGATGTCACACACAGATGCATTTACTTACACGTCTATGTATGCGCGAGAGACTGTAAACTACAAACATTCACATCAATAATTCAATCATTATGTATCTACATAAACGAATAAATAATTGCATCTACACATATGTACGTATACGAGCAGCGGAGCGGCAATGCACAAAAACATGCATATATCTTATCTGAGTTGTCACAAGAGAGAGCAATAATTTGTGCACGTAGTTGTGGCTGGCGATTTTGTAGCCGAAACTAACTAGTAAGTTCTGGAAATCGAAGAGCCTAGAAGTATGCAGCGTAAACTATAAAAGCGGGGCAGGCGAGTAAGAAGTAATTCAGTTTGAGTTGAGCACTCAATCAGTTATTGATTAAGCACGCGATCTGGCGGCCAATAGTAGAGTTTAATTTGATTTATCAATCAGTTTGGTTATTAAGCCAGCGAGTAGCAAAGTATAAGTGTTATTGTGAAGTACTTTAATAAAGGCCATTTTTCCATTATTCAATATTGGAGTTATTTATTCAACAGTTTAGTGATTCGACCTTAGCAGAGGATTGCAAATAAGAGGATTTGCAAGTAAATTCGTTACAATATGAAATGTAAAGAATGATATTTCAAAATTTTCCTTGTAAAGAAGTCAGACGATTTTCAATAGACGAATTACACACAACGCTTTTCATTGTCTGTGAATAATTTGGATTTATACATTGGTAAAATCCTTACTCATAAATATTATCTCACATTTGGGGGCTCGTCCAACGTTGTGTGTTTTACTAAAGACGTATAAAGACGAAAGAGGGATCAACTACAAAAATCTTCTAAAGGAGTATAATGACGAAATTTGGATAAAGACGAAAAAAGGTGAATCTTAAAGCTGGGAACATTTTAATGATGGCAAAAAGCATGCAGTCAGCAATAATACCGAATGTGTGTGAATGGACCTTGCATCAGCTAAAAGAAAAGGCAAAGGAAGTGGGATTGGCTATGGGCGGTACTAAAGCTGAAATTATTGCACGCCTAATGGAATATGATCCGAGCGGGAATTTGTTGCATTGCGACGATGAAGGGGAAGAAGGTCCTGCAGCTTTTGAACTTGCATCTGCAAGCAATGAAGACGAAAGACGTGGCTTCAAGTTAGAACTCATAAAGAGTCAGCAGGAAATTGACTTAGGAAGGCGTGAGAGAGAGCTTCTTAAACGGGAGCTTGAACTATCTCGTCGTGAGGTTGAGTTCCTACGAGCTAGTAGAAATGCAAGCAGACTAGAGGATTCGCATCCCTCAGCAGTTATTGGAGAATACTTGCTAGAGGAGCAACGTATATCATCACAAAGATTGCGGTCAACATCCAAGATGAGTATTAAGACATTAGGTGAACTCATTAATGATTTTAATGGATCACCTGATCAATTCAACGTTTGGAAGAAGCAATTAGTTTTTCTGAAATCTGCACATGGTCTCAGTGAGAACGAAATAAAAATTTTGATTAGTCTGAAACTCAAGGGAAAAGCATTTGAGTGGCTTCATTCAAAAGCTGAGCATTTAGACATGACATTTACGGATTTATTGTCTAAAATTGAGCGAATGTATAAGCCAAAAACAAGCAAAATCGAGCAAAGAAAACAATTTGAAAATCGAGTATGGACAAAAGAAGAACCATTCAGAGAATACGCTCATGATAAGATCGTGATCGGAAATCGCATTCCTATTGCAGATGAGGACATGTTGGAGTACCTTATAGAGGGAATACCGGATCGCACTCTTTATAATCAAGCACGTATGCAGCAATTCATTACAGTAGAATCTCTAATAGAAGCGTTTGACAGAATTTTCTTAAAAGAATCAACAATTTCCACGCATTATAGTGTTAAGTTGATGAAAAATAAAACTGGTGAAGGTTATAAAGATGGTTCTGATGCTAGTGTCTTGCAGAAGTGGACAATGAAGAGGAAAAATTGTTATAACTGCGGAGAGTTGGGGCACGAAAGCGGTGAATGCCCAAAGAAAGGAAAAGGTCCAAAATGTTTTAACTGTGGATAGCATGGACACATTGCATTAAAATGTTTTGAGAAAGCCAAACAAACAAAACAATCTAATATAATAACCTGGAAACCCTGTACACGTTACATGAAAGCTGTTTTGATACATGACCACGAAATTGAAGCACTTATTGATACGGGTAGTGACTTAACATTAATGTGTGAAAATGAATATGAAAAGATTGGGTCACCGATATTGGAATCTTCAGAAGTCCGTTTTTCTGGGTTGGAATCACCGGCGCACGATGTAATGAGATAATTTGACACAGAAATAGTCATAGATGGGCATATTTTTCCAATCCGAATCAGAGTGATTTCCAATGTTATTGCAAGGCATCGTCTTTTGATTGGAAATGATTTTCTTGTACAAAGAAATTTCCATGCCAAACAGGGTGTGATTTATATTGACAAGGATAACGATGTTTCTGAAATTTTTCAAATCCAAGCTTATGATGAGGAGGATAATGGAGAGATTGACCTTTCTCATATAGATGAACATGAAGTTAAATCTGAAGTGGAGAGAATAGTTACTAATTATAAGCCGAAACAAAATGTCAACACGACGGTGAGTATGAGATTAGTACTTAAAGATAATGAGCCTGTGTATCAGAAAGCGAGAAGATTATCTCCAGCTGAGAGGGCATCGTGAACAAACAAATTGAAGAGTGGCAGAGCCAAGGCATAGTAAGACCTTCAGCATCTGATTATGCTAGTCCGATAGTTTTGGCTAAGAAAAAAGATAGTTCCCATCGACTTTGTATAGATTATAGATTGCTCAATAGGAAAATTGTAAGGGGTCGATATCCCTTGCTTTTAATTGAGGATCAACTGGATGGACTTCAAGGTGCAAGAATATTTAGCACATTAGACTTGAAGAATGGATTTTTTCATGTTAAAGTAGACGAGGAAAGTGTGAAATATACGGCGTTCATTGTTCCAGATGGGCAGTTCGAGTTCTTAAGAGTTCCTTTTGGACTCTGTAACTCACCATCAGTATTTCAGAGGTACATTAATGCCATTTTTAGAGAAGCAATACGCGAAGGCATTGTATTGATTTATATGGACGACTTGATAGTTATTTCAAAAGATGTAAATGAGGGTTTGCAAAGGCTGAGAAAGATTTTTGATATAGCATCAAACGCGGGTTTAATCATCAATTTCAAAAAGTGTAATTTTCTGACAAGCCGAGTAGAGTTTTTGGGTCATATTATTGAAAATGGCATGGTAAGACCCTCAGAAATCAAAATCAAAGCTGTGAAATGCTTTCCTGAGCCAACAAATATAAGACAAGTTCAAGCTTTTCTGGGATTAACAGGATATTTCAGAAAATTTATTCCAGACTACTCAAGAATCGCTCGACCTTTATCGAATCTTTTGAGATCCAATGTCAAATTTAAATTTAATTGTACAGAAAGACAAGCTGTTGAATCATTGAAAACCTATCTTACTAGTCAGCCAGTTCTTAGTATTTATAGGGTTGGTGCTGAAACTGAACTTCACACAGATGCTTCTAAAGATGAGTATGGGGCAATTTTATTGCAAAAGGATGCTGGGGATGGATTGATGCACCCTATATATTTTGCAAGTGGAAAGACTACTGAGGCTGAAGAGGAATATCCTAGCTATGAGTTAGAAGTTTTGGCTATAGCCCTACGTCGATTTCGCGTATACCTATTAGGAATACAATTTAAGATTGTGACGGATTGTCAAGCTTTTACTATGACCATGCAGAAAAAAGATCTGTGTATAAGGGTATCACGCTGGATATTGCTCTTAGAAGATTTTCAGTATACAATAGAGCACAGGCCGGGTCGAAGTCTTAAGCATGTGGACGCATTAAGTAGATACCCGATTTCGTCATGTTTAATAATTACTGAGACTGATGACAGTCTATCTGCAAGAATAAAGAAATTTCAGCAAGAAGATGTTGATTTAAATAAAAAAATAAAACAAACAGAATAGGGAACGTGTAGAGGTTATAGTATTTGGAGGGGGCTGTTGTGCAAAGACGTAGAGGACGAATCACGTATCGTAGTTCCAAAAGTAATGCAGATGCAGATTATTCGAGGCGCACATGAAAGAGGACATTTTTCAGTTGGGAAAACTTTGAAATTGCTTGAAAATTCTTATTGGATCCCTGACTTGCGGAAAAAAGTAGAGAAGGTAATCGAAAGTTGTGTACCATGCATTTTAGCTGAGAGAAAGAAGGGGAAAACAGAAGGATTTTTGCATCCAATTGACAAAGGAAGTTCTCCCTTTCACACATATCATATTGACCACTTAGGACCACTGCCGTCAACAAAAAAATCCTACTGCCATGTTTTTGCGGTAATTGATTCATTTACAAAATTTGTGTGGCTCTATGCTACCAAATCAACAACCTCTGCAGAAGTAATTGAAAAGCTTCGACTGCAATCAATTAACTTCGCTAATCCGAAACGAATTGTAAGTGACAGGGGAACTGCTTTCACATCAAAAGAATTTGCAATGTATTGTAGCGAAGAAGGAATTCAACATGTCCTAATAACAACAGGTATTCCCAGGGCAAATGGTCAAATTGAAAGAGTTAATCGAATAATAATTCCTATGCTAGCGAAACTCTCTGCTCCAAGTCCAGGGGAATGGTATTGCCATCTTAGCAATGTTCAGAAGTTGATCAACATTACAGTGCATCGAAGTGCCGACGGGTGCCACTCCATTTAAATTGATGTTTGGAGTAGAAGCAAACACCAAAGATGATCTGAAGTTGTTAGAGATCTTGGATCAGGAGTCTATTAATGCGTTTGAGGAAGAAAGAAGTTATCTCCGACAGGAGGCACATAAGAGCATTCAACTTATGCAGGACGAAAATAGGCGACATTTTAATAGAGGCAGAAAAAAGGCATATATTTATCGTGAAGGAGACTTGGTCACTATTCGAAAAACGCAGCAAACACCAGGATCTAAGTTGGCGCACAAGTTTCTTGGCCCTTATCAAATAGTGAAGTGTTTACGAAACGACAGATATGTTGTACATAGAATTGGTGAGACTGATGGTCCCAAACAAACATCTACCGCAGCTGATTCTATGAAAAGATAGACATTTGATGACGATGAGGACGTTTTCCGAAGTGATGATGAGCAATTAGAAGAAGACGGAGATGCACTCGGGTCGAGTACTTGATCAGGATGGCCGAATGTGGGTTTATGCAAATGACGATTCCTATATACTTTAATATTAATTACTTTATTGATTATAATTGAGTTAGCATATGAAATGTAAAGAATGATATTTAAAAATTTTCCTTGTAAAGAAGTCAGACGATTTTCAATAGACGAATTACACACAACGCTTTTCATTTTCTGTGAATAATTTGGATTTATAAATTGGTAAAATCCTTACTCCTAAATATTATCTCACATATCTTTACTAAACTCAGTTCACGTACTTATCTGAACTCACTTTATATTGGTATAAAAAATGGCCGAAATCCGACTATGACCACCCCACTTTTTCGATATCGAAAATTACGAAAATTGAAAAAATACCATAATTCTACACCAAATACGAAAAAAGGGATGAAACATGGTCATTGGATTGGTTTATTGACGAAAAATATAACTTTAGAAAAAACTTTGTAAAAAGGGTGTGACATCTACCATATTAAGTAGAAGAAAATGAAAAAGTTCTTCAGGGCAGGAACACTTTTCGTGGTATTACATATATAAATAAATTAGCGGTACTCGAGAGATGATTTTCTGGGTCACCTCCACATTTTGGTCGATATCTCGAAAACGCCTTCACATATACATCTACCACCACCCCCTTTTAAAACCCTCTTTAATACCTTTAATTTGATATCCATATCGTACAAACACATTCTAGAGTCACCCCTGGTCCACCTTTATGGCGATATCTCGAAAAGGCGTCCACCTATAGAACTAAGGCCCACTCCCTTTTAAAATACTCATTAACACCTTTCATTTGATACCCATATCGTACAAACAAATTCTAGAGTCACCCCTGGTCCACCTTTATGGCGATATCTCGAAAAGGCGTCCACCTATAGAACTAATGTCCACGCGCTTTTAAAATACTCATTGACACCTTTCATTTGATATCCATATCGTACAAACAAATTCTAGAGTCAGCCCTGGTCCACCTTTATGGTGATATCCCTCAATGACGTCGACCTATAGAACTATGGCTCTCCCTCTTAAAGTACTCTGCAATACCTTCCATTTGATACACATGTCATACAAACGCATTCCAGGGTTACCCTAGGTTCATTTTCCTACATGGTGATTTTCCCTTAGTTTGTCTCCATAGCTCTCAGCTGAGTATGTAATGTTCGGTTACACCCGAACTTAGCCTTCCTTACTTGTTGAAAGTTTATAATTTTATGCTTTGGTGATTATTTAGGGAATATTTTTTTCTTCAGAGATTAAGAAACACACGCTATGTATAAAAGAAAATATTTTGGTAGTTCCAAAAAGCTTTCTAAACACTCTTTGAAATCTGCAAACGAAAGAGATCATACCAAGATACGAGAACTAAAATGGCATCATAGAGCGTTCGATATCGACTTGAAGTATCGACTCAACGAGTGTCGACTATCTAATTACGGAAAGCCACCCCAGGGTAAAACTGTAACGCTTTCGCGTGGCGAGTAGGCAACAATTTTCATAAAAAGAACCAAATACCCCGTAAAGACGTTACCTGCTTTTTAGAACAGAACAAAATATATTTACAACCCTTGCGCGGCGTACAAAGAGCGTAACACTTTTGTCAGAAAAGAAAACGCTATTAATAAACAATTTTTACCCCACCTTTCTCTAGAGATGATGGGAAAAAGTGACAGTCGTATATTATTACGACACACGTCGATAACTATATTTCAACTGTTGTTGCTGTTGTTGTAGCAGTGCTTCGCCCCATCTAATCGATGCGACCAATCACAAATTAACATCAATGTCCTCTAACGGGAGTCCAAGGAAATTTGCTGTTTTAACAGGGGTGGCCCATAATGCAAGCGTGGCATACATTTTGTATGTCGGGGTTGATTCTGGATAGGTAAGCGTTTAACCTATTACAGTATCCAGATCGAAGTTGAGCTAGAGTGACTCGTGTTTTCCTGGGGAGTATGCGTTTCTCTTCTGCAAGTTTTGGGTATTGTTCTTTGAGTACAGGATTCACCAGGTAATTCCCGTCATAAAGATCCGACGCCTGTTTGTGGAGTTCACTGAGAACCTGCTTGTGTTTTTTGGCTTCATACGGCTGAGTTCTCAGGTGCCGTATTTCCTCATAATGCTTACGGAGATGACTCCTTAAGCCCCTGGGCGGTGTTGGCTCATCAATCAGATGCCTGTTGGTATGCCCAGGCTTCTGGGTATTCAGCAGGAACTGTTTGGTTAGCATCTCATTTCTCTCCCTTATGGGGAGTATTCTCGTCTCATTATGTAGATGGTGTTCTGGGGACATAAGAGACAACCCGTGGCGGTTCTGAGAGCAGTATTTTGGCAGGCCTGTAGCTTCATCCAGTGAGTTTCAACTCTCTTTTTTTTAGTGAAAACTGTATATTATGTATACTTTCTTACATATTTTGTGAGGTGGACATGACCGGAACCCTCCATGTCGGGCCATCTTATTATCCAGTTTATTATCGAGACTATCCCAGTAGAGCGACCGCCCAAATGAAACCCAAGGAACACAAACTGGCGGTAAGATATACAGGCGTGTAATCTATTTATTATAGATGGTAGAAACGGGAACAATTTATATGGGACTAGAGAACAGAGTTAATTACTTTAACCGGCGGTAAGATATACAGGCGAGTAATCTATCTATTATAGATGGTAGAAACGGGAACAATTTATATGGGACTAGAGAACAGAGTTAATTACTTCAACCGGTTGCTTACTGAAGTATAAAACTCTAGCTGCCGTGAATCGAGGTCCCAGGGAATAAAATCCCCTGGTGGTCAAACAAACTCTCGGAAATGAGGAAAACCGTGCGCAAGCTTCTCAACCTGGCAAAACGCACGGGAAACTGGGAGGAGTATGCAGCAAATCTAACAAAATATAACCAGAGATCAGAAAAGCGAAAAGAGAGCTTTGGAAAATTTCACGAGGGCATAACAGCAGTTTCAGAGGCAGCAAGGCTTCATAAAGCCCGCCAGAGACCAAAGGGAGAGACGATTGCCAATGAAACTTTCCTATGGAACCTACTCAAAGACAGAGAAAGAAAGAGCACATGCCCTGCTTGCACCGAACTTTTCGGACGCATTCTCGGGTATCTCTGCGGAAGAAATTCAAGAGGCCAACTCCTACAGACTGGAACCTCTCCAAAGGTCTTTTTGACGATAGCGCTGTTAGATGGACAGTAAGGTCTTCAGAGAGCTACAAATCTCCGGGAGTGGATGGCATCTATCCAGTCTTTTTGCAGTAGGCAGAGAAATTGATCCCACACTTGGCCAGGATATCCCGACGGTGTGGGCATCCTAACAATTAACTGATTTGTGAGGTTCCGCATTCTAGGGATACAAGGCGACATCTCCGCAGGGACTACGAACAGACCCAGCACACAAGAATTCGTTTCAACTAGTTAAGCATAATGAGTCACTCAGCATCATTAACAAAGAGTGGGCAAAGTCTTATGCCGATAAATGCTCCAACTCTTAATTGGGGAAAGGGGACTTCACTCTGGCACAACTTGGATCTGGATAAAGTACCATACCATGGGCGAATACCACAGCAGAAGATATTGATGGAGCGAAGCACTGCTACAACAACAGCAACAACATATCATCTCCCCCCAACGGGTCGGGGGCTTAGAATATACCCGCGCAGGTATGCCTGTAATAAGAGGCGACTAAAAAACCAAATTGATCCAAGGGGCTTTGTAGCGCAACCCCTCCAAGGTGTTGCTAGCGCAAAATATAGCTTCTCCAACCGAATTGTCAACCTCACCCACCCGTGGCGAATCCTGTTACTTTAACAGCCGCGGCTAAATCAATAATTTTTGGTATCTGGCTCATACAGATCGAGATCTAAACAATGTTGGAAAAGCGATCGGTGGTGCTCTCCTTCTCCTCCCGTTATCCTCCCTCTTTCAATTGTATTTATTAGCACGCTTTTATTAGCTTTACCTGTATGTTTGTTTGTAACTCTTCATTCCCTTCAACGCGCCTGCTGCCTTATTAACATGCTTTTATAATTAGCTTCACCTTATTTATAATCCCGTCAGGGTCATATCGAGACCTTTCCGGGATCATTTCTGGATGGTATACGGGATCCGTTCGGCATCCCGTCGGGGTCATTTCGGGATCATTTTGGGACTCTTCCGGGATCATTTCTGTATAGTTTTCGGGATCCCGTCGGGGTTATTTTGGGACTTTTTCGGGATCATTTGGGGACCCTTCCAGCATCATTTCTGGATGGATATCGGGATCCGTCCGGGGTACCGGCGGGGGAATTTTTATGGACTATTTCGGGATCATTTGCGTACCCTTCAGAGATCAATTCTAGATGCTTTTCGGGATCCGTCGGGGTCATATCAGGAATTTTTCGGTATGATTTTAGGACCCTTCTGGGATCATTTATGGGTAGTTTTCGGGATTCTTCCGTTATCCCGTCGGGATTTTTTCGGGACTCTTTCGGGATCATTTTGAGACCCTTCCGGGATACTTTCTGAATGATTTTCGGGATACGTCCGGGATCCCGTCGGAATTTTTTCGGGACTATTCCGGATAATTTGGGGAGCTTCCCGGTATCATTTCTGGATGACTTTCGGTATCCCGTCAGGGTTATTTTGGGACGTTTTCGGGACTATTTCGGTATCATTTCTAGATGGCTTTCGGGATCCATGGGCATTATTTCTGTTTGGTTTTCGGGATCCGTCCGAAATGCCGTCGGGGTCTTTTCGGGACTTTTTCGGTATAACTTTGGGACCCTTCCGGGATAATTTCTGTATGGTTTTCTGAAAGGTTTTCGGGATCCGTTCGGGATCCTGTCTGGGTAATTTCCGGACATTTTCTGGAATATTTCGGGATCATTTGCGGACCGTTCCGGCATCATTTCTGGATGGTTTACTGGATCCCGTCGGGCTCATTTCGGGATCATTTGGGGACCCTTCCGGCATCATTTCTGGATTACTTTAGGACCCTTCCGTGATCATTTCTGGATAGTTTTGGGAATCCCGTCAGAACTATTTTGGGACCTTTTCAGGACTATTCCGGGATCAATTCTGAATGGTTTTCGGGATCCCGTCTAGGTGATTTCGGCACTATTTTGGGATCATTTTAGGACCGTTCCGGGATAATTTCTGGATAGTTTTCGGGATCCCGTTAGGGTTACCCGTTAGGGACCTTTTCGGGACTATTCTGGGATCATTTATAGCTGGCTTTCGGGATCCATCGGTATCCCGTCGGGGTCATTTCGGAACTTTTTCGGGATCACTTTGGGACACTTCCGGGATCATTTCTAGATAGTTTTGGGGATCCCGTCAGGGTTATTTTGGGACTATTCCTGGATCAATTCTGGATGGTTTTGGGGATCCGTCCGGAATCCCGTCTAGGTGATTTCGGGACTATTTTGGATCATTTTAGGACCCTTCCGGGATAGTTTCCGAGATTCGTCCGGGATCCTGTCGGGTTAATTTCCGGACTTTTTCTGGACTATATCAGAGTAATTTCGGGACTTTTACGGGATCATTTATACATGGTTTTCGGGATCTCGTTAGGGTCAATTCGGGACTTTCTCGGGCTCATTAGGGGCCCTTCCAGGATGATTTCGGGATGGTTCCGGGATCCCGTCAGGGTCATTTCGGGATCTTTTGGGGACCCTTCTGGGATATTTCTGGATAGTTTCCGGGATCCGTCCGGGATTTGCGGACTCTTCAGAGATCAATTCTGGATGGTCTTCGAGATCCGTCCAGGATACCGTCTCGGTGATGTCGGGATCAGTTTGGGACCCTCCGGGATCATTTCTGGATAGTCTTCGGGATACCGTTGGGGTCATTTCGGGACTTTTTTTGGACTATGACAGGGTCGTTTCGGGACTTTTACGGGATCATTTCTAGACGGTTTTCGGTATCCCGTCAGGGTCATTTCGGGACTTTCTTGGGATGGTTTGGGGATCCTTCCGGCATCATTTCTGGATGGTTTTCGGGATCCTGTCAGGGTTATTTCGGAATCATTTGGGGGCTCTTCCGGCATCATTTCTGGATGGTTTTCGTGATACGACCGGGATCCCGTCAGGGTCATTTCGAGATCATTTGTTAACCCTTCCGGCACCATTTCTGGGTGGTTTTCGGGATCCGTCGGATCCCGTCTGTGTAATTAGAGACTTTTGGAGTATTTCAGGATCATTTGCGGACTCTTCAGAAATCAATTCTGGATGGTTTGCGAAATCCGTCCGGGGTACCGTCTCGGAGATTTCGGGCCTTTTTGGGACCCCGGGATCCCGTCAGGGTCATTTCGAGACTATTCCGGGATCATTTGGGGACCCCTCAGGGATAATTTCTGGATGGTTTTCGTGATATCATTTTGGGACCCTTTCGGCATAGTTTAAGGACCCTTCGAAACCGGTAGTTCAGCACACTTGCCTTTTTAAATTAAAATTCGGTATGTTTTATCTTTAATATCTAACACAATCGTTCTGTTTTTGAGTTTTTTTAAATGAATCCTGTAACGAACTGTTATAACCATAATTACACTTTTTGTAATATTTTAACCAACTAAACACGCTGGCGGCCGCCGTGGTGTGATGGTAGCGTGTTCCGCCTACCACAGCGAAGATCCTGGGTTCACTCCCTAGGAAAAGCAACATCAAAATTTTGGAAACAAGGTTTTCCAATAAGAATAAATTTTTTCTAAGCGGGGTCGACCCTCGGCAGTGTTTGGCAAGCGCTCCGAGTGTATTTCTGCCATGAAGAGCTCTCAGTGAAAACTCATCTGCCTTGCAGATGCCTTTCGGAGTCGGCATAAAACAAGTAGGTTCCCTCCCGCCAATTTTTAGGGAAAATTGAAAGGAGCATGGCGCAAATTGGAAGAGAAGCTCGGCCTAAATCTCTTCGGAGGTTTTCGCGCCTTTTATTATTATTAATTTTTTTTAAATACCCGAGAAAGCAACACTATTTTCATCTATAAAAATTCCCTCTGGATTTAGCTAATTGTAGTTTCATATCAATTATTTTAACTTAAAAGCAAAATGTATTTTTTTAATTCGAAAAACCTGTATTGTACTATTCAGGTAAGTGTGTCTTTCAGGTTATCACCTCATTTAGTTTTTTTTTATTACTATTTTATATAATATATTTTATTAGACAAAAATAATTTTTAGCCGATAATTTTCTCCTTGTGGACGGGGTCGCGGGTAAAGGCTAGTATTGAAATATTTTGTTTAAAAACTGGTTTTATTATTTTTTTTTTTTTTGACACTAGTCTGTCAATTATAATTTCAAAGTTTTTAGAATGCCATTTACATATACATATATCTATTTTCAATTATGAATGGCTTGTTTAATCAAATATTTTTACCCATTGACACCAATTTCACACAGCTACTTAATGGAAATAACCAATAAATGTTCGCATTTCATACACAATTTTGCTCGACTTGTGTATTCATTAAATATTGTACAGTTGGCTGCGATTTTTGATTCCTTCGGAATTCATATTAGCTTTAGTTTAAATCGTAATTACCAAATAAGCAATTTGATTAGTTTGTCTAATTGCCTAATTTACTACCTGTGTGAAATTAGTATTTCTTGTTTGATTTGCTATTTCACACAATCCAAAGAACACATCATAGTGTTTATAGTTACAGTAATTGTTAAAATTAAATATATGTATTTTGTTAAAATAAGTTAATGCTGTTGGTGATGCTCATTATGATGATGATCACCTGTTGGTTGTTGTTTCAAGTGCGGGTGACGATTTGGTTGTTGTTGCTGCTGGTGTGTTTGCTGCTGCTGCGAACGCTGCTGTGGTTGCCTTTGTTGTGGTGGTGGCATCATATCGGTATCATCTCGAAAACCGTAGTTAGCAATAAAATGAAGCAACATCTCCTTTGTAACAGGATTTCGTAAACTTTCAACAACCGCTGTAATGTATTAAAAATAAGTGGTTTGGTATGACTGTGTGGCGTTTTTTAAAAGATCTTAGAAAACAATTGTTAGAATTATTTTCCCTCACAATCTTAATTGACGATCTACGGATATTCTGTTTTTCCTTAACGTTACGTGGCACTTTAAACAGTAAGCTTCTTCTTAGAGAACAGATAATCAAAGTGAGACGACCTAAAACTAACTAACTAGTATCTTAATAGCGCATTTATATTAGAAAAACGTACAGAAAGAAAATAATTTGATATCTGAAATTGATGTTGATGGTCCTTTGCTGGATTCAAATACGGTACGTTCCGGTAACAGGCTCCATTAAGGTACTACCTCGACCATCTCGGGAACGATTTGGTATGACCACGCTTCCCAAGGCCGTCGGTTCTATGTACCGGAGCAACTCGCTTCCCAAGGCCGTCGGTTCTATGCCATTTCAGTGTAACCCCATTTAATTTGGTGCGTCCCTCCCACAAATTGTCATCCTCCCAGCAGCTCCTTTCAGCGGGACTGCTCCATATTCTCTTGCACCGGGAAGGTATCGAACCGAATCCGGGTCCGTCTCCTGACCCCGGTCCTGAGAAATGGTTTTGCTGCATCTGCCGGAAAAGAATCTTTTTAGGACGGTCATACTCTTGGCAGTGTGTCTCGTGTAAGGGATTGTTGCATCGGACAGGTTCTTCTGGGCTAGATCCCAAAACCAGACGTCCACGTAACTTCTATAAATCTTTTGTGGCTCCTTGCTGTTCACGCCCTAGGACGCCCCGTAGTCTGGCGTTAGCAGACCCCCCCCCCCCCCCTACCTTCCGGCAGCGCCGCTGCTCAGCAAGCCACAACAAGTACCCGCTGCTGATCGCGCCCCATGGCGCCACCAACTCACACGGCTGCTCCCACTCATACCTACAATCTCCGCAGTAGAGTCGGGAGCAATGCCGAGCATCAGCCCCTGCCCCCGTCTTCTCCCCCCTATTTTCCGGCAGCAATTGTGTACGTCAGGTAAACAGACTCTTAGTCCCTACCACCCTTTGCACCGTCTGCCAGAACAGGATATATATTTTTGCGACATGCGCCCAATGCAGCTCCTGCCATGGACGGTGCCACTTTCCTAGATGTTCTGGTCTCCGCGACGGCGACCCCCCGACGGGTTTCATTGCGCCACGTTGCCAGGCCGGATGCCCAAATACACCGGGTACCCCAACGCTTACCCAAGGACGTCCAGTCCCAGGGCCGCAACAGCAGTCGCGTGCTTGCCTTCCACAACCCAGGCGTAGTCACCCGTCACTTACTCCCAGAGTGAGGACGTCTCCCCCTATGCACTTCAGAATTCTGCAGTTAAACTGTAATGGATTAACTGGGAAGATCACGGAGATAGTCGATTTCATGAAGCGGCACAACATCCGCCTTGCTGCGATTCAAGAGACTAAACTCACAGCAAGATCTGCATTGCAGACCTGTTGTGGGTATAATGCCCACAGAAAAGATCGCGAGAGCGGAAATGGAGGCGGCCTAGCGCTTATCATACACCACTCTGCGCAATATCATATATTTGATCCCGACATCGACCGCAGGGACAGTATCTTAGAACGTCAAGACTTATCTGTCCGGTCAGGCGATGCAAACCTAGAAATCATCAACATCTTCCTCCCTCCTGCCACCTGTTGCCCCAGTGGATACCGCCCTAATATCACCGCCTTACTCACTGGCAACAATCGCATTATCTTAGGTGATTTCAATGCCCATTACGATCTATGGCATTCAAACTTGCGGGCGGACAGTAGGGGTGAGATGTTGGCGGATCAAATAGAAGAAACGACGTTCTGCACAATAAACGGATACGCCCCCACACGTATGGTAGGAAGCTGTCACAGTTAGCCGGATATATCAATCGTGAGCGCAGGACTCGTAAACTGCATCAACTGGCAGCCGATGGTAACATTGGCATCCGACCACCTGCCTATACTTATTTCGTTCGAGCATTCCGCCGACTTCATCGTCACAGAAAAACGCACTTTCATTAACTTTAAAAAAGGAAAGTGGGAGGAATACAAATCCTTTTCAGACAACCGCTTTGCTGCCCTCCATATCCCGACTGATTCCCGCCAAGGGGAGCGTGCTTTCCGCAAGGTCATTGAATCCGCCTCGGCTCGTTTCATTCCCGCCTGTAGAATTCCCGAAATTCGGCCCCACTTCCCGGCGGAGGCCGCAAGTTTAGCGAGAGAACGTGACCTCATAAGACAGCTCGATCCCGGCGACCCCCAAATAAGGGATATAAACCAACGCATCAGATTGCTCGTGGATGAACACAAGCGGGCGAAATGGGAGGAGCTGTAACCTCTCTGCCGGTGTAGGTAAACTTTGGTCCACCGTAAAGTCCCTATCGAATCCGTCTAGGCACAATGGCAAATATTCCATCGCTTTTGGCGATAAAGTGCTGTCGGATGCGAAAAAATGCGCGAGCGCTTTCTGCCGACAATATATAATGCATTCTACGGTCGACAAAGATAGATGGAGGGCCAACAGACACGCACATAAACATAAATTCAGCTCGTCACCAATTACCATCACCGCCAAAGAGGTTGAGGATGCCATCGGTCATGCTAAGCCATCCAAAGCTGTGGGCACAGACGGCATAGCCATGCCGATGCTTAAAAGCCTAGGGAAAGAGGGTTTCAAATATTTAGCAAATGTCTTCAACCTGTCTCTTTCCACCTTTGTCATACCCGAAAAATGGAAAATGGCCAATGTGGTCCCGCTACTAAAGCCTGGGAAGCCAGCTAACATAGGAGAGTCATATCGCCGGATATCTCTCCTATCGCCAGTAACCAAGACGCTTGAAGCCATTTTGCTCCCCTACTTCAAACCAAATTTGCAGCTAGCCTGTCATCAGCATGGCTTCAGAAAACTCCATAGCACCACCACCGCGCTAAATGCCATCAGCACCCAGATAAATTGCGGTTTAAATCAAAACCCCCACCATAGGAGATGGTGAGTTTATCTAATACTATGTTCAAACAGAAAAATAAATTGAGGAAATTTCGATTTGAATTGAGTGTTGTTCATACAACTCGATTTAGCTTACACAATAGTAATTTGATAGCTGGTTGGCTCATCTCTACAGCAAGAACATACCTTTGTTCAGACTGTCAAAATGAACACGCACATTATTAGGCGAATGAAATGGAATGAAAACATAAAACTTTGAAATTTTTGTGAGTTGTAAGAAAATGTGTTCAATGTTTTGGTTTCATTTTGAGTTTGCCATCTTTTTTTGACAATCCCTACTCCAGTGAAATGAAAGACATAAAATCAGCTGATGAGATGAGCCAACCACATAGTTCAGCCATGCGTAACTGACGTTAAAATATACTCAATAAACACACTTTACAATGTTGCATTTGCAGTTCGAAACAATTTATTACGCAATTTTTTTTTAATTGGCAATTTATTATTACAATTTATTATATGACAAATTGCGTAATAAATTGCCCAAATAGCATAAATTGCCAATTTGGTGTGTGTTTGAACCTAGTATAACGGCGGACGGACGTGTATTTTTAGAGTCATTAAAGAAAGCGAATATTCTTAAGTTCTGTGCGTTAATTAGCACACAAAAGTGGTGTAAACAATAAAGTTACAGCAAGTGATGTACCAACATTCAAAAAATAAAGCGTTTTTGTATACATATAAACATTAAAGTGAAATTTTCAATTGGTATTGTGCTAAAATATATTTTGCTTGTTCAGTTCGACATATATATATATGTATGTAACAGTGAAAACAGAAAAATAAAAGAGAATGGAGGTGTGCGATAAATACCACAAAAAAATAAAGGGGGGACAGGTGTACGATGTGAGGGTGTGTGTGGTAAAGTATATCATAAAACAATTGCATGTGCATCTATGGACGAATATAGCATGAACTGCTTGCAAGGCTGCCAATTTTTAAGATTTATGTGCGATGGTTGTATGACATATATCTCCAATGTAGATGATGCCCCAGAGAAATACTTTCTATTTCAGAAATTAACAAAGTAAATTTAAGGGAGCAAAAGGGTGAAGTTGAAAAAATGTTGAATGAACACAAAAGGGAGATAAGCGCATCCATAACGCACAGCGAAAGAGAGATGAAAAGAATTGTGGATAATATAAACAGGGTGAACACGGAAAAATTAGAGTTGATTAAAAATGTAAAGTCTTTGCAAAGCAAATAAAGAAATGCTTAATAAGATCAATACCCCAAATGAAGCGTTTAATAAGCAAAGGAGGAAATTATAAGAGAAGTTAAAAAGGTTGCAAACCAAAACAAAGCTGTTACTGCTAAGGAAGTCAATTGATATGCCAATATTACTAAGGGAATTCCTGCAATAGTAATTAAACCCAAGGTTAAACAAGCATTAGAGAAAACAAAATCGGACTTGAATAAAATAGATCCATCCAATTTGAATATAGGTAGAGTCCAACATAGAAACAATGGTACAATAATTATTAGTTCGAAGTCAGCTAGTGATAAGGATAAAATTAAGGACACTCTAACAGAAAGGCTAGATAAAAGTAAATACAACATAGCTGAACTGAAAGTAGTATATTTTCCTAAAATCATGGTGACTAACATTAGTACTGAGCATCCTGAAGAGGAAATTGTTGGTAAGATCACCAACAAAAATGAGTTTTTGCCAGATGCTAAAATTAAATTTGTAAGAGTTATTAAATCAAGGAAGGAAAACAGAGCGTCATATATCAATGCAGTCATTGAGATTGAGCACAAATACTATGAAGACGTGTTGAAATGAAAGAAAATCAATATTGGTTGGGACCGCTGTCCAGTTTACGATGCTCAAACGGTAGAAAAGATGTTATAAATGCTTAGGGTTTAACCATATATCGGCTACTTGTACACTTAATGAGAGGTGTAGTAAACTGTACAGAGAGTGTACCCCTAAATAAATGTGGTAATTGCATAGATACCAATAATCGGGTAGGTTTAAATATTAATACAAAACACAACATCATGAGTCATTAATGCCCAGTTTATTTAAGGAAACTTAAGCTGGAAAGACAACGCGTGGGCTTTTAGCCATCAAAACTAGCTGATCGGGGGATAAAAGCTTTTAACTTGCAGTGCATTTACTTAAATATTTGTAGTTTTCTAGCCAACAAAGCTGAACACAAAAGAATTATAGAAGAGTTAGATCCGGACATCGTTCTATGTTCAGAAGCATGTATAACACCGGATGTTAGTGATGCGGAAATAAACATTCCTTATTATACAATGGTTCGTTGCGATTCTCATAGCAGACACACAGGAGGTGTAGTCTTACTATTAAAAAAAAGGTATCGAGTACAAAGTCAGGTATAATAGATCTATTGATTTAAATGTTTGGTGTGCTATAATTAATATGTGTAGTAGGTGTGTTGTACCATTCTCCAAGCTCTAGTGATATCGAATTTTTAAATCACTTAGAAGCTATACTTTCTGATGAACTGGTGAGTGGTACAAACTCCTTGTTAATTGGGGATTTTAACATTAACATGAATGTTAATACCGCAACGAGTTCTAAGCTCAATGAGATATTTTCACGTAGCGCGATGAGGCAAATGGTAAATTTCAATACAAGGATTGCTGAGAGATACCCAAATGAGAATAGATCTATTATATGCAAATGCTGATGTACTGTCCTGTACTAATCTTGAAAATCACAGAATTTCTGATCACGAAACCATTTCATTTGCTTTCAAAGTGTGTAATTAAAATCCTCTGCGGAGAATGATACCCACAATGTGTTGGAAGAATTATTCTGCTGATAACCTCATTTACTTATTAAGAAACTGTGATTTCAGCGTATTAAAAAATATGCATCTCAATGACTCGGTTGAATATATAAATACCTGCTTATCACACTGCATGGGTTTATTAACATCACAACAAGACAGGATAGTAAGGTTGAGAAATAAGTGCGATCATGAACTGACCGAAATTAACAAATTAAAAATCCAATTGCACTCACAAGCCAGATCCTCTGGTGAATTTTCGGAATATAATACGGTTTCGAAGTATTATAAGAAACTAATCAAAATTAAAAAGATTAAGTATATGGAGAAAAATATCGCCTTAAATTCCTCTGATAGGAAATTAATGTGGAAACACCTTAAGCAAGCAGTAAACTTAACTGAGGTGCGAGACAATATCCTGACAGTGATTGTAAATAGTATAACATATGAAACACCCGAAGATATAGCTCAAGCATTGAATTCCTTCTTTGTTGATAGTATTGTTGACATAAATCGAGAAATCGAAACGTTTGATAGTGGCGACAGTGTGCAATACACGCTTAGCACATATATGAAATTCCGAGAAGTTACGGTTGATGATATCATTGTAGTGATAAAATTCCCCAATTTAATACATAGCGACACATCTGGCAACGCCATTGCTGACAATGCAAGATGTGTCATTGTGAATGGTGCACTCTGTAAGAAAGCGTAAGAAAGAGTAAAGCTCCCATTACTGATACTTAGTATAGACTTGACTTGACTTGGCGTAAACTTGGCAACTTAGCCACGATTATACTCCACTTGGCGCATACAACCTGGCATCATAATCAGCGTTGAAATTTACTTTTAAATAAATGTCAATTTGTATGACAAAATGTCAAAATGAAATGGAAACAAACAAATGGCATCTCAAAATGTAAACGTCACTTAGAACTTACATAGAAAATCAAAATTCAACAGACTTCTAAGTCAAGTTAAGTGTTGCTAAGTTTTGAGTAATCAGTAACATGCAATGTTCATTTAACAGAACTGTAAGTGACAGTTCGCAAGCCAAGTCAAGTCTATGCTAAGTATCAGTAATGGAGCCTTAAGAAACATGTTCAATCGTATTCTAATAAGTCAGCTACTGTAATACAATGTGTAAGACAGTATGTAAAGTAGTTATGTAAAATGAAATATAAAAATGACGACTGGCAATAGCACCATCGGCATTTTGTATGTTTCACCGCCATTATTATAATTTGGACACAATCGTATGCAGACGCATTTTCAGTAGTCGGGAAAAGTTATAAATAAAAATTATAATTTAAATTACAACAAAGTAATTATAGTGTTTAATTTGTATGCTTTTTAAAGTGTCCCGTCGACGGCCGCCACGGTAGTGTATTTTTAACCCATATGTACACCATGGCAACAATATGGAGGCTGGAGCCCGGTCATTTTCAATTTCGGCGAGTGGTGAGTGGTGTTCAAAAAGTGGCAGTGGGTGATTAGAATTTTTGGAAAAAATTAATATTGTATAATAAACTAAAAATACGACCAATTAAAACAGAATATAAAAATCCGTTAAATAATAAAATTACAATATATAAAACAGAAGTAATACAGAGCTAATTGTAGAAAAGAAAATTTTCGATTAAAATCAAACGTTTAAAGGAAACAGAAATAATACAAAGGAAAAATCGTTTTAAATAATAAAATCACCTAAAGGAAAAAATACAAATAAATTATTCGGAGGTAATACGAAATTTAATACTTTAATAAAAGGGAAATTTTTAACAAATCAACTAATTCTACAACTAATTCAACAGAAATAATATAAAAATCCTTTAAATAACATAATGTACTAAAAATTGCAACTAAATAATACAGAGGTAATACAAAAATAAATATCCAATTGAAGGAGGACAATTTTTAATAGAAATACAACTAATACAAGGACTAAATTCAACAGAGATAAAACAAAATCTTTAAATTAATAAAACTAAAAACTACAATAAACATAACGGAGATAATATAAAAGCAAAAACGAGGAACATTTTTATAAAACAACGCTTTTAAGTAACGGCATATAACCCACGCCACTAGAAAACTGTAAAACATCGCCATTTTTAAACACCACCACCACCGCCAGCAGCAACATCAGCAGTAGCAACAACACCGGCAGCAGTAGCATTGGCGACATCAGCGGCAGCCATCATTTTAGCAGCAGCGAAGCAGTACAATAAGTATATTATATGTATATGTATTTAACATTTTTTCTTTAACCGTATATATGTATGTATATTACAAATTAAATTTTTTTAATAAATTCGGTGCCTTCGCATTTCAATTAAAATAATTTCGCATTTCATATAAATTTTGGATTTTGATATAACGGTGGTTTGTGAAAACCAATAGAATTTTTTTTATAAACGGTGGTTTGTTAAAAACCAATTATTTTTTTTGATATATGCGGTGGTTCCGTTAAAAACCAATTAACTTTTTAATACATGCGGTGGTTCCGTGAAAAACCAAATAAGATTTTTTTGATATATGCGGTGGTTCCATGAAAACCCAAATTTTTTTTGAATAAAGCGGTGCGTCCGTTATTACCACATTTTTGAGATTTTTACCAATTCATACCTATATACTTTTGTGACATTTTAAATTCAATTACTTTTTACAGAGTTTTCATACAAGTATACTGCAGTTTCAATTAATTCTTCTAATAAATTGTTAAATATTTCTTTAGCGACTATTCACCTGTAAATCAGTTCCCTTTTTACAACATTTTTTTTCTTTTCCCTCAACACTTCAGCTTCAAATATAAATTCAACATTCAAACAAGTGCTTCATTAATTTCAAATGTACAACCTTAGAAGTGGTAAGCAAGTGCAAAAAGCTTCAGATTCAGAATCCGATTCCGATAAATCAGCCTCAAGCTACGAAAGTTTAACTTCATCTTCGACCGAAAAAGTCACCAAACAGGAAAATAAATTATCGTTGTCAGCAGATTTCCCAGGCTTCGAAGATTCTTCCAGTAAAAATTTAACTTCTAATTTAGTTTCAAATCTTAACGATTCAAATAGTGAAATATTAACTTCAAGTTCTTCTACATTAAAATCACATCTCAACGACCCAAATAGTACAAACTTAGTTACCCCTTCTTCTAACGTAAACCCAGATCTTAACGATCCAAATAGTGCAAACGTGTCCTCACCTTCTTCCAATTCAGCTTCATTTCAGATCTTAACGATCAAATCATGGCTACACTTGAGGAAAAGAAAATTTTCATTAACACATGTGCTAGTTGTATTAGAGAGAACTACAGTGGTGATCCTCTAGCACTTGATTCTTTTATAGACAAAATTAAATTACTTGAACAGTTCGCTACTACAGATTTAACTAATACTTTTATAGCGTTTTTAAAATCAAAACTTGACGGTAAAGCCCGTGAAGCAATACCAAGACAAGTAACTTCAGTTAATGAAATTAAAGAAGCTCTACGTAGTAGGATCAAACCAGACAACTCGAAAGTTGTAGCAGGAAAAATTGCAGCGTTGCACGTTAATAACAACAATTTTACAGATTTTGCCAAAAAAGTTGAAGGTTTAGCTGACTCACTTGAGCGGTCTCTTATTATGGAAGGGATCACTCAAGCGAAAGCTCATGAAATGGCAGTCGAACAAACTGTTAACGTGTGTCGTTTAAATGCAAAATCCAATTTAGTCAAAACCATTTTAGCCTCAACGGCATTTACTGATCCGAAAGACGTAGTAGCGAAATTAATTGTAGAACAAAATAACGAAGTAACAGAGCGTCAGGTTTTAGCTTTTCGATCACGTAGTAACAACACATTCAGAAATTCACGTGGTAGTTATCGAGGTTTTTACCCAAATCGCAGCTATACTGGTTATAGAAATAATAGCTCATTTTCATACAACGGCAACCGTAACGGCAGCAATAATCAAAGATATGGGAATTATAACGGAAATAGATAACAAAGTAGCAGCAATAGTAATACACGTTCAAATACAAACGCTTATTCAAACAATAGTAACAATAGAAGTAACAATCCAAGATCATCCAACGGTAGAGGTAGAAACGCAAACGTTCGTGCTTTAAACGCGAGTGCCCCTCAGGAGCGAACACTGGGGGAGGACGAACTAACCGAGTAAGCGAATTTCCCTCACCAATAGGCATCTATTGTTTAAACCTAAATTATTCAGATTTCATAGAATTGCAACTTAACGAGTCACAAAAATTTTGTTCTTTCTTAGTAGACACTCAAGCAGACATTTCTTTAATAAAAATATCATGTCTAGACAGTAACATTTCCTTAAATACAAACGACATTATTAACATTACCGGTGTCACTTCTAATTCAGTTTCCACTTTAGGTAAAATTACAGCAAATTTAAATTTTTCAAACTTCTCCATTAAACATACTTTACGTGTAGTAAATGAAGACTTTAATATTCCATCCGATGGCATACTGGGTAAAGACTTTCTGAAAATTAACAAATGCATTCTTAATTATGAAATAAATAGGATTTCCTTTTGGGTAGGTAATGAAAAAGTCGCGATACCAATCCTGCACGGAACAGAAAGCGACAGTTGTATCATTCCTCCCAGATGTGAAATATTCAGACTTTGATTTATGAGATTCACCCGAGCCACTTTTCGTGGACTCGCAGGAAATTGAAAAAGGTGTTTTCACAGCTAGGTGCATTGTTAATGCCAGTAACTCAATATTAAAGTCATTAACACCACGGATGATGTCAAGTATCTGAAAAGGAAAAGTATTCGGACAGAAAAACTTTCAAACTATAATGTTTATACAATTAACAAGACAGAAACAGACGACAAACGTACGGGAAAACTAATTTCAATTTTAAAAAATCAAATACCTCAACATGCTCAAAGTAAATTAATTGACCTTTGCATAGATTATGCCGACATTTTCGCTCTCGACACGGACAAAATGACTTTAAACAACTTCTACGAGCAAAAACTAAGATTGATAGACAACGATCCGGTATATGTTAAAAACTATCGATTACCATACTCTCAACGCGAAGAAATAAACCGCCAAGTAAATAAACTGTTAGACAACGATTTGATTGAATCCAGTTATTCGAATTACAATAGTCCTTTGATTGTAGTCCCAAAGAAAGATACTAATGGTCAAAAAGCTTATCGTATGTGCGTAGATTTTCGCGCAGTAAACAAAAAACTCATTGCTGATAAATTTCCACTAGCTAGAGTTGACGATACTCTAGATAATCTCGGCAGAGCAAATTATTTTTCAACATTGGATCTTTTTTCAGGATTTCATCAATTTTTTATTTTTTTTTTCATCAAATCCCCTTGCATCCTGACTCACGTGACATTACTTCCTTCAGCACTGACCGAGGTGCATTTAGATGGAAAGTGCTTCCATTCGGTTTAAATATAGCACCAAATTCATTCTCACGAATGATGACAATAGCTTTTTCGGTATACCACCCAACGTCGCATTTTTGTACGTCGACGATATTATCGTCATAGGTTGAAGTGAAGCACACCACATTAAAAATCTTTCAAAAGTTTTCGATACTTGTAGGTCTTTCAATCTCAAACTTAACCCAAATAAATGCAACTTTTTACCACCAGAAGTTACATTTTTAGGTCACAAATGTTCAGCAAAAGGCTTGTTGCCAGACGACTTTAAAATAAACGCAATTAAAAAGTATACAAAACCGACTGACAAAGACGCGGTACGACGCGGTTTATACCTAATTTTGCGTCTCTGGCAGCGCCTCTAAACCGATTAAGCAGGAAAAGAGTTGAATTTGTATGGGATGTAGAGTGCGAAAGAGCATTTTTATCTTTGAAAGCAGCGTTACTTTCACCAAAATTACTTCAATATCCAAATTTTACTAAACAATTCATTATTACCGTTGATGCTTCCACAACTGGATGTGGCGCTATTTTAAGTCAAGAACAGCAAGGTAGTGATTTACCAATTTGTTTCGCTTCTAAAGCATTTAATAAAGCAGAGCAGAAAAAACCAATTTATAGAATTAGAGCTTTTAGCTATTTACTTTGCAATCAAGCAATTTCGACCATACGTTTATGGCACCCATTTCATTGTAAAACCCGATCATAGACCTCTAGTATACCTTTTCAATATGAAAGACCCATCTTCAAAACTTTCAAGAATAAGACTGGAACTATCTGAATATACTATTGTATATATAAAGGGTAAATCAAACGTTTGTGCTGATGCACTATCGCGTATTACAATCGATGAGATTAAAGAATCTAACAAACAAATTTTGGCAGTACAGACAAGGGCAATGACAAAAAAGGCAAACGACAAAAATTTAAATAGGAAAACAGACTTAAACGACGAAAAACAAGTTTCTTTACATGTCTACGACAAATTTTCATTTAATTTTTCAAAAAATATTCCACGAATAAGATCTGAAATTACGTACAATAAAAATAATAAAACAACAAATTTAAGAATTTTTGCGCATATTAAACATAAGAAACTCGAGTTACTTAGTTTTGAGCTTGTTAACGAAATAATGACTTTAGAGAAATTACTTTCGAGGCTTGAATCAGAAGCCGGCAAACGCAAAATTAAGCAGATTGAATGGCCTAAAAACGATATTTTGCTCGAACCGTATACTATTACAAATTTCAAAAATATTGGAAATAAAATTTTAAAATCATTAGAAATTATTTTAACAGATCCAGTGGAGACAGTGACAGATGAAGATACAAAATTAAAACTAATGAAAATTTACCATAATGATCCCATTTCTGGTGGACATTGCGGAATGAAAAGACTTTACGCAAAACTACGAACAAAATTTTATTGGAAAGATATGACTTGATATATCGAAATATATCAAAAATTGTAAGGATTGTTTCTTAAACAAGGTTTAACCTAAAACAAAAGAAAAACTTGTTTTAACACCAACTCCTTGTAAACCATTTGATATACTAGTAATTGACACAATAGGACCCCTACCTGAGTCCAAATATGGTAACAAGCTCGCACTTACCATGATTTGCGACATGACTAAATACCTGGTAACAGTCGCTGTGCCAGACAAATCGGCAAAAACAATCGCCTCAGCAATTTTTGAAGGATTCATTTTAAATACGGCACAATGAATGCCATAAAATCAGATTTAGGTACTGAATTTAAAAATTAATTATTTGAAGAATTAACTAAACTTCTAAATATTGAACATAATTTTTCAACTGCATACCATCACGAAACTGTTGGCACGATTGAACGTAATCATAGTTTTTAATGAATACTTACGTGCATATTTAAAAGATACTTTTTCTGATTGGGATGTTTATTTAAAATACTTTACTTTCCTACACAATACTACGAGTAGCACAGTTTTCGACAGACAATTTTCGCCTTTCGAGTTAGTCTTTGGGAAAAAGGCAACTTTGCCTAATGAATTGACAAAAGAAAAAATTTACCCAATTTATAATGTCGAAAACTATGCCAAAGAAGTTAAGTTTAGGATGCAGAAAACGCACAAAATGGCACAAAACCTTATAAATAAAGATAAGTTACAAAGTAAAAATCTGTACGATAAAACGGCACGACCTTTAGTTGTCAAAATCGGAGATAAAGTACTTTTACAGAAAGAACCACACCATAAACACGAAAATATTTATCAAGGTCCGTTTATTATAACTAAAATTAACGAACCTAACGTAACTATTTTCGATGAAGTTAAAAACAAAGAAAAAGTAGTACATAAAAACCGCCTAAGTAAAGTAAATTAACATTACTTCAATACTTTTAATAAACTTTAAATTTGATTGAAAAACAAATTCAAAATTTTCTTACTAGCATTTAAGCAGCCACGAAGGCTCAAAAACTGCTAAAAAAAAAAAAAAAAAAAAAAAAAAAAAATGTGTATATTCAAATGAAAAATGTATTTTATAAAAATGATTCATACATAAGTATGGTATTAAAATCATAACAAAAGATGAAACAGAAGTAACCAAAAATTACTGTTCATTAAAAGCTTAAAAATTGAAACAAAATTGTACTTCTTAAGTTTCAAAAAATGTAAATGTATATAATGGAAATCTTTACAAATGAAAATTCAAAAACAAAGAACATACAAAGTATTTACCATTTAAATGTAATTAATATTCCTACCAATAACTATCTTGATCCTACCAGCAAACTAACATAAATGTAAATAAAATTTGAGTATTTTACCTCTAAGTTCATTTGTAATCAGTAGCAAAATAGGTTCCGAACCAACGAATTCAAAAGGGGATGAACACCCTAATGTAAATATATTCGTTTGTTCGCAACAATTTTACAAGTTTATGGGCAAGAAGAATGTGACAAAACTGATCACTTTGTCAATTCTTCTTTTCCCCAAAAAGGGTGATGTAGTGATAAAATTCCCCAATTTAATACATAGCGACACATCTGGCAACGCCATGGCTGACAATACAAGATGTGTCATTGTGAATGGTGCACTCTGTAAGAAAGAGTAAGAAACATGTTCAATCGTATTCTAATAAGTCAGCTACTGTAATACAATATGTAAGACAGTATGCAAAGTAGTTATGTAAAATGATATATAAAAATCATTGTGAATGATGACTAAGTGTGATATCTTCTGCATAGACGTCAAAATTCCAAAGTGATTGGATCACCTGATTTGTAATTGACTATCGCTGTCTCATTCTGTATCTCTTTCTATCACCCGCCGAAGATAGGCGTCGCCATATTGAACACCCTGTCAAAACGCTAAAAAGTAGCCATATTGAACATCCTGTCAGGCAGTTGACAGATAAGATATCACACTTAGTCATCATTCACAATGATAAAAATGACGACTGGAAATAGCGCCATCGGCATTTTGTATGTTTCACCGCCATTATTATAATTTGGACACAATCATATGCAGACGCATTTTCAGTAGTCGGGAAAAGTTATAAATATAAATTATAATTTAAATTACAACAAAGTAATTTGTATGCTTTTTAAAGTGTACCGTCGACGGCCGCCACGGTAGTGTATTTTTTACACATATGCACACCATGGCAACAATATGGAGGTGGCGCATTCCACGTTTTCAATTTCGGTCATAGCATGGCGCTGGGACCACTTCCAGGTAACCGAGGGTGAGTCTGGGTCGGCTAGCGAAGCCGAACACAATATCATATTGGTAGCTAAAAGGTTAAAAAATAAAATCGGAGGAACAAATTTACTATCAGAAGGAGTAATTAAGGATTCGGTGTCATACCTGGGACATTTCTATGCGGATATCATAATCATTAGTAGAGGGAATAGTGCCCGACGCATGGAAAATATCAACAAGAGTGCCAATAAAGAAGGAAAAGAATTCATTAAAGGCAGAAGATCTTAGACCGATCAACACGTTGCCGAATATCGAAAAAATTCTAGAAACAGTAGTAAAAAATCAGCTCATAAGTTACTTGGAAATAAATAAAATACCAATTAAAGAACAATCCGGTTTCAGAGAAGGCCACTCTTGTGAAACGGCTTTAAATTATGCAATATCGAGTTGGAAAGAAGAACTAAATCAAAAGAAAAGTATACTTGCGGTTTTTATCGATTTAAAGAGAGCATTTGAAACTATAGACAGAAATATAATGATTAAAAAATTAGAAAAAATTGGAATTAGGGGCAACGAGCTGCAGTGGTTTCAGAGCTTTTTAGGTAACCGAAGACAAAAAACAGCCATTGAGTCGGTTATCTAGGATGAGGTATTGACAGGAATTGGATTGCCACAAGGATCGGTTTTGGCACCGGTCCTATTTAACATATATATAAATGATATATCTTCAGCGCTAAAACTTAGTAGAATAAGGCTGTTTGCGGATGACACATTGCTCGAAGTAAGTGAAATTGATATCATGTTAGCAAGGACAAAATGCAGGAAGAATTGAACTCCCTATACAGGTGGCTTTGTAACAATAAGCTTAAACTTAATGTTAATAAAACCCATTTTATGGTCATATCTAGAGCGATGAATAAGGAATCTTGTAATATCGAGCTAAAAATAATGAACTCAAACATTAACGAAGTTAAAACTTTCAAGTACTTAGGGGTTCAGATTGATAATAAATTAAAATTTAATGATTATATTGCTTATATAGTTGCCAAATTGGGCAAGAAAATTGGTTTTTGGAAGAGGTCATGCAAATTTATTAGTAAAAAATACAAACTGAAAGTGTATAAATCCATCATAGAGCCGCATTTCATATATTATCCCACAATATTCTTTGTGGCCAATGAAACTCAGGTAGATAAGCTACAAGTTATGCAAAATAAAAGTATGAGATTTATATTAAACATGAGGTATGATACTCCCATTAATAACATGATAGAAGCACTAAACTGGTTGAGTATAAAACAGCTTATATTCTACCACAGTATGAAATATGTATTTAATATTAAGCACGGTAAATTACCAACATACCTCAGCGAAAAGCTTATATATGTAAATGACGCGCATTCATTTTTTTTACATGATATATCCGATACTGGAGCGCGAAAAGGGAATGGTAATATTGGTAGCAGCAAAATACAATGCACCCGGCCCTAAGGAAAAGATAATCAGTCGCCACCTGTAACTCTAGACAGTTCCAACAACTAATTTCGCTGGAATTCGGTATTTTCAGCCTATATTTACTGTTGCTGATCGGAATCACTCGCATTCCGATAGCATTAACATAACAATAGCTGTGTTTTTTAACACGCGTATATCCGTTTACGCTTAACCTTTATATGGACTGCTAAGCGACAAACTTTAAATACACCTCTGAAATTGCTGCGCATAAATTTTGTCCTACTAAATTTCAATACGCATTATACTCAGATGTAACTAAAATATGTGTCTTTGTTTCACCCTCTACATTAATTCTATGTATTCTATGTGTGTCCACAATTCATTCCAACTGATTCAGCTATATGTTATACCCTATGGCCATCAGAGCGTTGTGTCTCCGCTTTTCGGTACACCCTGTTGCTGTAGCTAGTTGTTTAACTACAGCCCATAGATGGGTCTCCTAAGCATTATCTAAGCGAGGATAGGCGTTTTTTTTTCACGCACAAACGAAACGTATACGCGTGTAAAAAAAACACGGCTAATAATATTATATGATGTGTAACGAAAATAAGGTCAAACAAAATTTGGAGCAGGGGGGATTGGAAACACGTCCTTCTCAACCTCCCATTATATTTTGAGCTGTGCTGATCGGAATCTTCATGCATTCCGACAGCGTCTTTACTAAACAAAGTTGAGGGGTGATTGGGTACAAGGGTTTTTCAATTTCCAACATCCAAAGACATGTTTAGCTGTGTTGATCGGAGACCAATACATTCCGACAGCTTAAAATACAAATATAATTGAAAAATATAAGTTCCAAATTTTGTTGCCTTTAGCTGGAAGCACTGGAGAATTGGAAACGCGTCCTTTCCACCTTCCTTAAATGAGTGGCTCCCAGACTCGTCCGTTTGTCACGCCAGTAAATATGCTGATCGGAATCACATGGCATTCCAACAGCATATTCAATAGAAATAAGTGATTATAATAATGAATTGTACTTAGTAGTTTAAGTTTTAGGCCTAAACCGTAATAATAAATAAATTAAATTAAATTAAACAGTACTCGTTGCGCTAGACCTATCAAAAGCTTTTGATACGGTCAACCATGGCACGTTACTGCAAGACCTGGAAGGGTCTACCCTTCCCCCATGTCTTAAAAGGTGGACCGCAAATTATCTGGGTGGTCGGCAGGCATCGGTGCAATTTAGAAATGAAACATCAAATCCAAGAAGAATTAAATAGGGGGTGCCACAGGGTGGTGTCCTATCCCTACTTTTGTTTAATTTCTACATATCTAAGCTACCGTCGCCACCAGAAGGAGATACTATCGTTTTCTACGCCGATGACTGCACAATAATGGCCACAGGCCCAGGCCAGGTTTCCCTTGCTGGCAGTACTTGGGGGAAAAAAAAAGAAACGCTCATTACCACATACAAAGCAATTGGCGAGCCGATTGCATGCTACGCGTCCCCTATATGGTCGCCAAGCTCAAAAATTACCCACTGTAAGAAGCTACAGGCCTGCCAAAATACTGCTCTCAGAACCGCCACGGGCTGTCTTCTTTTGTCCCCAGAAGACCATCTACATAATGAGGCGAGAATAATCCCCATCAGGGCGAGAAATGAGATGCTAACAAAACAGTTCCTGTTGAATACCCAGAAACCTGGGCATCCCAACAGACATCTTATTGATGCGCCAACACCGCCTAGGGACTTAAGGAGTCATCTTCGTAAGCATTTTGAGGAAATACGGCACCTGAGAACTCAGCCGTATGAAGCAAAAAAACACAAGCAGGTCCTTGGTGAACTCCCTAAACAGGCGTCGGACCTTTATGCCAGGAATCGCCCGGTGAATCCAGTACTTAAAGAACTGTACCCAAAATTTGCGGAAGAGGAACACATACTCCCCAGGGAAACGCGAGCCACTCTGGCTCAACTCCGTTCTGGATACTGTAACAGGTTAAACCCTTACATATCCAGAATCAACCCCGACATACAAAATGTATACCCCGCTTACAATGTGTCCCCACATGACACCAACCATCTCTTCAATTGTAATGTGGAACCAACGCCTCTAAGACCCCTTTCATTATGGTCCTCCCCTGTTGAAACAGCTGTTGTTGTTGTTGTAGCAATGTTTCGCCCCACCTAATAGCTGCGACCGATCACAAATTGTCATCAATATCCACTAACGGTAGTCCAAGGAAACTTGCTGTTTCGACAGGGGGTGGACCATAATGAAAGGGGTGTTAGAGGCGTTGGTTCCACATTACAATTAAAGAGATGGTTGGTGTCATGTGGGGACACATTGCAAGCGGGGCATACATTTTGTATGTCGGGGTTGATTCTGGATAAGTAAGGGTTTAACCTGTTACAGTATCCAGAACGAAGTTGAGCCAGAATGGCTCACGTTTCCCTGGGGAGTATGCGTTCCTTTCCGCAAGTTTTGGGTACAGTTCTTTAAGTACTGGATTCACCGGGCAATTCCTGGCATAAAGGTCCGACGCCTGTTTAGGGAGTTCACCAAGGACCTGCTTGTGCTTTTTTGCTTCATACGGCTGAGTTCTCTGGTGCCGTATTTCCTCAAAATGCTTACGGAGATGACTCCTTAGGCGGTCCCTAGGCGGTGCTGTCTCATCAATCAGATGTCTGTTGGAATACCCAGGTTTCTGGGTATTCAACAGGAACTCTTTGGTTAGCATCTCATTTCTCTCCCTGATGGAGAGTATTCTTGCCTCATTATGTAGATGGTGTTCTGGGGACATAAGCAGACAGCCCGTGGCGGTTCTGAGCGCAGTATTTTGGCAGGTCTGTAGCTTCTTCCAGTGGGTAGTTTTTAGGCTTGGTGACCATATAGGGGACGCGTAGCACGCAAACGGCTGGCCAATTGCTTTGTATGTGGTAATGAGCGTTTCTTTGTCTTTTCCCCAAGTACTGCCAGCAAGGGATTTGAGGATTTTATTACGGCTCTGGATTTTCGGAACAATTCCGGCTGCGTGCTCACCAAAATGTAGATCCTGATCAAACGTCACACCCAAGATTTTGGGGTGTAGGACAGTCGGTAGCGTAGTGCCATCGACGTGGATGTTCAAAATGGTCGACATTTGGGACGTCCAAGTTGTAAATAGGGTCGCGGATGATTTAGTCGGTGATAATGCCAGGTTGCGCGAGGAGAAAAAACTGGAGAGATCAGTGAGGTAGCCGTTTATTCTGTTGCAAAGCTCATCGATCTTTGGGGCCGAGCCTGTGGCCATTATTGTGCAGTCATCGGCGTAAGAAACGATAGTAACTCCTTCTGGTGGCGAAGGTAGTTTTGATATGTAAAAATTAAACAAAAGTGGGGATAGGACACCACCCTGAGGTACCCCTTGATTAATTCATCTTGGCTTTGATATTTCGTTTCTGAATTGCACCGATGCCTGCCGACCACCCAGATAATTTGCGGTCCACCTTTTAAGACATGGGGGAAGGGTAGACCCTTCCAAGTCTTGCAGTTGTTGTTGTTGTTGTAGCAATAAGGTTGCTCCCCGAAGGCTTTGGGAGTGTTATCGATGTGATGGTCCTTTGCCGGATACAGATCCGGTACGCTCCGGTACCATAGCACCATTAAGGTGCTAGCCCGACCATCTCGGGAACGATTTATGTGGCCACATTAAACCTTCAGGCCATTCCCTCCCTCCCCACCCCCAAGTTCCATGAGGAGCTTGGGGTCGCCAGAGCCTCATCTGTTAGTGGAACAGGACTCGCCGCGGATAGGTGAGGTTGACAATTGGGTTTGGAAAAGCTATATATTGCGCTGGCAACCTGAAGGGTTGCGCTACACAGCCCCTTGAATCTGGTATTTTAGTCGCCTCTTACGACAGGCATACCTACCGCGGGTATATTCTGATCCCCTGACCCGCTGGGGTAACGTGCCATGGTTGACCGTATCAAAAGCTTTTGATATGTCTAGCGCTACGAGTACTGTTCTATGGTGGGGCTTCTGATTTAGACCACAATTTATCTGGGTGCTAATGGCATTCAACGCGGTGGTGGTACTATGGAGTTTTCTAAAGCCATGCAGATGACAGGCTAGCTGCAAATTTGCTTTGAAGTGGGGGAGCAAAATGGCTTCAAGCGTCTTGGCTACTGGCGATAGGAGAGATATCGGGCAATATGACTCTCCTATGTTAGCTGGTTTCCCAGGCTTTAGTAGCGGGACCACCTTGGCCGTTTTTCAGGTATGACAAAGGTGGAAAGAGACAGGTTGAAGACATGTGCTAAATATTTGAAACCCTCTTTGCCTAGGCTTTTAAGCATCGGCATGGCTATGCCGTCTGGGCCCACTGCTTTGGATGGTTTAGCATGACCGATGGCATCCTGAACCTCTTTGGCGGTGATGGTAATTGGTGACGCACTGAACTTATGTTTACGTGCGCGTCTGTTGGCCCTCCGTCTATTTTTGTCGACCGTAGAATGCATTATGTATTGTCGGCAGAAAGCGCTCGCGCATTTTTTCGCATCCGACAGCACTTTGTCGCCAAAGGCGATGGAAACTTTGTCATTGTGCCTAGACGGATTCGATAGGGACTTTACAGTGGACCTACACCGGCAGAGAGGTTACAACCGCTTGGGTGCTCCTCCCATTTCGCCCGCTTGTGTTCATCCACAAGCAATCTGGTGCGTTGGTTTATGTCCCTTATTTGGGGGTCGCCGGGATCGAGCTGTCTTATAAGATCACGTTCTCTCGCTAAACTTGCGGCCTCTGCCGGGAAGTGGGCCGAATTTCGGGAATTCTACCGGCGGAAATGAAACGAGCCGAGGCTGATTCAATGACCTTGCGGAAAGCACACTCCCCTTGGCGGGCATCAGTTGGGATAGGGAGGGCAGCAAAGCCGTTGTCTGTATAGGATTTGTATTCGTCCCACTTTCCTTTTTTAAAAGTAATGAAAGTGAGTTTTTCTGCGACGGCGGGACGCTCGAACGAAATAAGTATAGGCAGGTGGTCGGATGCCAATATTACCATCGGCTGTCAGTTGACGCAGTTTACGAGTTCTGCGCTCACGATTGAAATATCTGGCGAACTGTGACAGCTTCCTACCATACGTGTGGGGGCATCTCCGTTTATAGTGCAGAACGTCGTTTCTTCTATTTGATCTGCTTACATCTCACCCCTACTGTCCACCCGTAAGTTTGAAAGCCATAGATCGTGATGGGCATTGAAATCGCCTAAGATAATGCGATTGTTTCCAGTGAGTACGCCGGTGATATCAGAGCGATATCCACTGGGGCAACAGGTGATAGGAGGGATGTAGATGTTGATGGTTTCTAGATTTGCATCGCCCGACCGGACAGATAATCCTTGACGTTCTAATACACTGTCCCTGCGGTCGATGTCGGGATCAAATATATGATATTGCACAGTGTGGTGTATGATAAACGCGAGGCGGCCTCCATTTCCGCTCTCGCGATCTTTTCTGTGGACATTATACCCAGAACAGGTCTGCAATGCAGATCTTGCTGTGAGTTTAGTCTCTTGAATCGCAGCAAGGCGGATGTTGTGCCCCTTCATGAAGTCGACTATGTTCCCAGTTATCCATTACAGTTTAACTGCAGAATTCTGAAGTGCATAGGGGGAGAGGTCGTCACTCTGGGAGTAAGTGACGGGTGACTACGCCTGGGTTGTGGAAGGCTAGAACGCGATTGCTGGCCCTGCGAGGCCCTGGGACTATACGTCCTTGGGTAGGCATTGGGGTACCCGGTGTATTTGGGTATGCGGCCTGGCAGCATGGCCCAATGAAACCCGTCGGGGGGTTGCCGTCGCGGAGACCAGAACATCTAGGAAAGGTGCACCGTCCATGGCAGGAGCTGCATTGGGCGGATGTCGCAAACGTATATATTCTGTGCTGGCAAACGGTGCAAAAGGAGGTAGGGACTAAGAGTCTGTTTCCCTGACCTACACAATTGCTGTCGGAAAAGAGGGGGGCGAATCCTGTTTCACTAACAGACGAGGCTCTGGCGACCCCAAGCTCCTCATGGAATTTGGGGGTAGGGAGGGAGGGAATGGCCTGAAGGTTTAATGTGGCCACATAAATCGTTCCCGAGATGGTCGGGCTAGCACCTTAATGGTGCCATGGTACCGGAGCGTATCGGATTTGTATCCGGCAAAGGACCATTACACCGATGACACTCCCCAAAGCCTTCGGGGAGCAACCTTATCGCTACAACAACAACAACAACAGGGGGAAGAAGACGGGGGCAGGGGCTGATGCTCGGCATTGCTCCCGACTTTACTACGGAGATTGTAGGTATGAGTGGGAGCAGCCGTGTTAGTTGGTGGCGCCGTGGGGCGCGAGAAACAACGGGTACTTATTGTGGCTTGCTGAGCAGCGGGGCTACTGGAGGGTAGCGGGGGCGCTAAGGCGCAGACGTGAACAGCAAGGAGCCACAAAAGATTTATAGAAGTTACGTGGACATCTGGTTTTGGGGTCTAGCCCAGAACAACATCCCTTACACGAGACACACTGACAGGAGTATGACCGTCCTAAAAAGATTCTTTTCCGCCAGATGCAGCAAAACAATTTCTCAGGACCGGGATCAGGAGACGGACCCGGATTGGGTTCGATACCTTCCCGGAACAAGAGAATATGGAGCAGTCCCGCTGCAAGGAGCTGCTGGGAGGATGACAATTTGTGGGAGGGACGTAACAAATTAAATGGGGCTACACTGAAATGACAGTCCTTGGCCGGGAAAAATCCCGAGTCGCTCCGGTACATAGACCGACGGCCTTGGGAAGAGGGTTGATACAGCTAGTTTCCTTGGACTCCCGTTAGAGGATATTGATGACAATTTGTGATCGGTCGCAGCTATTAGGTGCGGCGGAGCACTGCTACAACAACAACAACAACAACCACATGAAACCTTCTAAGTCATACCGCCCTCCCACCCCCTAGATCCATAAGGAACTTGGGTCACCATAGCATCGGCTGTTAAAGAAACAGGATTGACCACGCATAGGTGCGGTTGACAATTGGGTTGGAAAAGCAATATATTGCGCTGGCAACACCATTAAAGGGTTGCGCTACACAACCCCTTACCTGCCGCGTGTATGTTGTAAGCCCCCCACAAATCACACACAAAAGATTGCGCATTGCGCATGTAAACAAAAGATCAGTTGTTTTTATGGGCAATTTTTACGTCATTTTCCTTTAGCTCTTGTTTTTTTCTTTCATTCGATCAAGCGGTCAAGTGTGACGTAGATGCGCAGAACGAAGCAATTTTGAACGCGTGAATGCGCAATCTTCTGTGTGTGATTTGTGCAAGCCCAATAACCCGCTGGGGTGCATACAGCTGATACAAATGATAAGGGGCTTCACAGAGTGGGGTCACTGACTACCGCAACTGAACCAAATATCTCTAAGCTTTCGCGTCGGGAGGCTACATCCTATGTAGAGGCCAGATATACATTGATGCCTCCTATTGACCTCGAGCTACATAAATTGATACTGCGGCGGCAGATTCTGCTGAAATGTTTGAAACCAGAACATCCCAGTAGAGAGCTGTTTGATGCAGTTCTGCTTCCCATCTCCGAAAGAATCTTCATACGAATGGATTTATATAAATATATACTTACCTTGGGCTGTATTGTAGCTATTTGGTAATAGCTTATCTGTGCGTTCCCGCATGAATTCCCATTTTCCTTGCGCGTTAACAGAACACTCAATTATCTTATTATCCAAATCTTTTAACGCCTTTGTATATTTAATCCTATCGAAGGGCTGATCACATCCACCAACGTATAATAAGCCAATTTTTTCGGTTAACATGCTGCAACAGAAAAACATACGCGTTTATTTATTTTAAATTTCAATATCCCATTGGTTTAAATTTATTAATAATAGTTTTTTTGTCATTAATAAAAAATATTAATAACAAAAAAACTTATTAAAATTCCAAAATGAAAAAACGCATAATATACATTTTTTCATGTATTTCTCTTATTGAGAAATTTTCAATATATCGGGTTCCGTTATGGACTCACCCCGTGCCACTTTCATATGCTATTTTAAGTTTGAAGTCTATTGAGTTCATATTAAATGGCTTCCACTTTAAGACATCCGGACATACTCCAGCGGTGTAGGCCTAAAAAATGATAAATTTAAAAGTGTTATCTAAGATTGTTATCGGATTATAATACATGCATACTAGCACTCGCAGGGCATTTTGATTAAGGGTTGCTTTAGAGGCACTTTATTTGACAGGAATCATTTGGTGATATGTCATATTAAGTGCCAGTTAGCTTGAACTGGAGATGGTGAAAACGGCTCTCAGTCCCCCAGTCAAGACGAATTGGGCTGAGTCTATCAAGGCACAACGCATAGGTGGTTTTGGCCCAAGCACCAATCGTGCTATACTATTTTTTACATATTTAATATGCTTACCTCCTTCGATGGTTGAAAAATTAAGCCGTCTGGTTCATGTAACAAGGATTTAGCAAACTTTTCACCTAACAATGATGCCGATTGCCGAATATCCCAAAATTCCTTATGGCGTATGCTAAATGGTTCGGCTGGGCGATTAATCACACCTTTATTTATAGCCTCAACGCGGGGATCTACAAAATTACACAAATACAAAATTATTTCAATTCGCACTAGGTATCATATACAAATTACCAACTTACCAATAATCTCCGTTTTAATGCAACGCAAACGGTCGGGATAGAATGGCAGTGGGCCAACGTCCATATTCGATATTTTAATAATGTCATAAATCAGGTATCGCGGTATAGATTGACCATTAAACTTGTCAATTACCATTTCCTGAAGAATTAAAAACATATTTACATACAAAGAGACATACAAATATTATTAATTTTTAACATACTCCATCTAGAAGTGTATTCTCCAAGTGCTCATTTATATTGCCAGCTTTTACAAAACTTAAGTTCTCAACTTTAAAACATGAATTGTTGCGATCAAAAAAGTATATTTCATCGCGTTTATTAATAAGCATCATGTATCTGGAGGAAATTAGTTAAGTAATAGGTAATGCAAGAATGAGCCCATTTTTTTGTTTGCCTACCGTGTGCCATCGGCCTTCCATGAAACTCTATATGGTATTTTATTTAACCGTTTTATATTTTGCGTATCCATTGAAACGGGCTGAGAGCCTGGGAAGCCGCTTACTTTCCAACCACACATGTCCTGCACCTTTTGTTGTAACTCCGCAAGTCTGGGAGATTCCGTAAAATGTACAACACCTGGAACACCACTCATAAATGTTGCATTTTTAATAATAATTTCCCTACGACGTTTTTTCTTGCGACTAGCACCCCCATTGGAAACGCCTGCTTCAACATCCTCCGAACCATTTCTCACATTGGCCCCTACCTCGTTTTCACGCAATACTTCTTCAACGCTACCATTGCTTTTATGTGAACTAAATACCTCGGAATAATGTTCACTTGTCGACGAAGACATTTCATAAGCATTCCGCTTATGAGACGAATCAGTACTATTCGCATGGATGCCTGCATCGGTGTCATCGTATTCTAAACACCAATCTGGCATTGGGGGTGCCATTAAACCTTCTTCTCCATCTCCGTAGCGTCGAAAAAGTTCATCAATATAATCTTGTTTATAAATCCCGGGTGGACGTGCGTCAGCAAATATAGCCAACGCCGTATCTATGGCGTAATCGAGACGTTCCACTAAATAGGAACAGATTAAAAAGCCAGTTCTATTAAATCCATGCGTACAATGTACAGCTACAATATCGAAAGGACGTTCATTTATAAAATTATCTACAATCTCAATAAATGATTGCGTTTGCTCTGGTGATGGTGTCTCTCCATGCCCACGACACTGTAATTTAACATATTGTGTATCGTGCGATTCAACTACTTGGCGATCGTAGAAACGTTTTGTGTTTGTTAAATCAATCCAAAGCCCTAATTTTAACTGAAATTAAACAATCAATTAATACTAAACATAGTTACAAGAAAATTCAACTCATTAGGTACATAAATGTGTGATACGTGTATACATATTTACTCTTCGTATTATGGGCGACACGTTGCAGGGGTAGTTACTTGATACACACCTTTATTGTTTTGCAATAACTAAAAATCATTTCTGGTTGAAAAAGGCACTCTATTGGCACTTGATCATTAAATGCACTGCTTAATGGTGTTTTGAAAGCTAAAAAACGTTCAGCAATAACCTTTTCACTTTTTCTTGGACAATGTAACCAGCGGTTTGGTATGGGACCACGTTCACCCCCACCACCCTTCGAGTTTCCCGACATATTTATAAAATTCTGCACTGCAACACCGGATGTGTGCTTCTCAACACTTAACTAAGTATTTAAAATTCTCTGTAGATTTATTAAATAATAACCAAATAGTACAACTTATTACAGCTGATACACGAAAAACTGCAGATGTGACAATGGAGCTTACACATATTTATCGATTTCGATGAATTAGTGGTCCATCAACACACACAAATCACACACAGAAGATTATGCATTCTCGAGTTCAAAATTAGTTTGTTCTGCGCATTTACGTCACACTTGACTGCTTCAGCGAATGAAAGAAAGAGAGAAAAAAACAAGAGCTGAAAGAAAGTGACGTAAAGATTGCCCATAAAAAACAGCTGAACTAATGTTTACAATGCGCCACCTTCTATAATCCCATCATGATCAACACGAAACACACACACACTCCTCGTGTTCTAGCTTTATCTACACTTATGAAATTGTTGCGCAGAAAATAATTACTACTAATTTTCATTATGCCCCTGCAAAAATCGCGAGTACCCATGCATGCATGTATGGAGTACTCGCTATGGACCAACCGAGTACTCCAAAATTAACCACAATTCATACAAAAAATATGGTCCAATTAACATTGCGATGTCCTAGGACTGGACCATATTCTCCAGCTCCGCATTACATCAGAGTAATCCATGGAGTACCCACAGTCCAATAAACATCGTGTAGTGATTACAATCTTTAAAAACGAGCAATGATCGGCTTACAATGTGCTCGTGTAGAAACATGAGTTGGTTCATTGCTGCATTACAGTGGAGTATAATGGTAAGTACTCCAGTGGACCACATGATCCAACGATTTTTCCAGGGGCATTATAGTTGCAACTGAAATGTGTCTCTCCATTTTATCTCTACACTATTATCCACTTCTACGATCGAAAAGTGCGTACGTCCACGATTCATCGCAACTGATTCTGCTTTAGAATATACACTTGCCGTCTTTCAGTGAGTTTGACACCTCCGGCTCACGTTCAATTCTCACGGGAATGCTCTGGATCATTGAGAGACTTGAGAAGCAGATGTCGTGAAATTTTTGGCACACGTGAAATGTGATCGGCAGATGTCGCCGCTGTTTTTTATTTAACTCATACGGCGAAAGGCTAAGCAGCGACTTTTATTTTTGTAAAAGTAGGTATATTAAAGGCCGCGTTGGCAACCTAAAAAGAAGTAATTAAAAAGTTATCTGGCTCACAAATTGAACCAGACTTATATCTGGATTTATCTGGCTCAAATCGTTGTTGTTGCATTTACATGCAAAATTATTTATCTGGCTCAGGATTTTGCCACCGGATGATAGCTACTATGACCAACAGAGGTGCGTGTCCCCGCTAATAAGCACAACCCGTTTTCTAGCGAGTTATTTAACCACTGCCGCGAATCTTCAATAATATCCGCTAAGTGGATATCATTGATATCAGCGGCATTATATCATACCCGATTCTGCGATATGTTATACATTTTGGCCAGAGGTTTGTGTCTCCGATTTTACGGACACCGTCTTCAGTAGCTAGTTATTTAACCACTGCCGCTAGATGGGTCTCCTAAGCATTATCTAAGCGAGGATAAGCGTTGTTTTACGCGCAAACGTAGTCGTATATGCGTTTAAAAAAAACACGGCTAATGTTCTTGTTGGGAAGGTAGCAGCCAGCATTACAAAGGAACATACCAAATAACTGTCCGGGAACACTTCAATACACAAGAAGCTGATTTTGCAGCCTACATGGAGACAACCGACGAATACTTGCAAAATAAAAGCAGTTGGGGCAACATTTGATATTCCACCGTTTAGTTAATAAAACTGAACAATTCCAAAGTTTCCGGATATTTTAAAATATATAAATAAATATAAAACAGTGCATTATGTCCGATACTGAGAAAAGTATACCGGAAGGTTGGGAAGTGCGCAAAAGTCGTTCAACCGGTAAGATATATGAAACAACAAGATATGTGATTTACAATACATACATATTTATATGCATCGGGATTTAATTATAATTTCAGGATTGACATACTACCTAAATATTTATACAAAAGAATCACAATGGGATTTGCCAACTGAACCTGCAAAAAAAGAGACAGCGGGTCCAACTGAGGTGCGTTGCTCCCATCTTCTTGTCAAGCATAAAGGCAGTCGACGGCCTAGTTCATGGCGTGAAGAGAATATAACGCGCACAAAGGAAGAAGCACGTGTGATTTTGGAAGACTATCGCAAACAAATTGAAGTCGGCGATGCTACTCTTGCTGGCCTTGCCACCAAATATTCAGACTGTAGTTCAGCTAAGCGGGGAGGTGACTTAGGACCATTCGGAAAAGGTATATATTTACATAGATATGCTAAAAAATTTAAGCACACCGTGCAACCTGCAATCGTTATACCGGTTCTGATAAGAGGACTTATGCTTGCCGAGCAGCGCATGCGGATATTTTTATCATTTTTGTATCAAAATAACATTAAAAAAGTTGGAAAACTGTAATTCCAAACTATATTGACCCAGCGTGTTAATGGGTTGAGAATAATTCCTGAAGGACGTTGAAATCCATAAATCTGCCAAAAGTGAAGTGTTGACGTCTTCGACTTGCGAAGAGTAAATGGAAATTGTTTCCAAGCAGTCGGCTTGGTACCATAACGTGTTAGTACCGAAGTGTACCAATTCAATTCAATTTCTTAAACCTTTAACAATGTCTTTGTGGTTATGACGTAATATGATCAGGGAATGAAAACCAACCTTTTAAGAAATGGAGACTTTCGAAAAGTATGGCTCACATGTTTCATTAATTCGGTTCACCATTCCCCAGCTATTGGGCGCTTTCAGAGAACACTATTTTTGTTGATACGTTGCAAACGTGTTTCAGGCTATTGTATGTATGTAGGTATTATGCCCGGTTTTTCCCGGTGCGAGTTCAAAACGCAGTGCCACTTTGTTCGATAACATACAATTTTGCTGCGCATCTTAGCTTATGCGGCCGAAGTGGTAGGGTTAAATTCTAGTCAACTTTAACCGTAGTTTAAACTAGCATAAGTGATAGAAATTTTAATTTAAACGGCGAGTTGAGCCAACTTCCAAATGAAATATAGCATTTTCAGGTCAAATGAAACTTTTTTCAAGTTAAATGAAACTTTTCATTTCAAATAAACCTTTTTTCATTTAAATGAAACTTTTTTCATTTTAAATGAAACTTTTTTCATTTCAAATGAAACTTTTTTCATTTCAAATGAAACTTTTCAAGTCAAATGAAACCATACTACTAAGGTAATTGTCAGGATATATTTATATCGTACTTTATAACGCTATTTATCAAATTTTTCTTTAAGACAACTATTTCTAATTAGCCACATTGAAGGCAAAATTTTTGCTTAAATTTTCTTTGTGAATTTAAGCTGCAGTTAAAGTCGGCTTAGTTTAACCATGCCTTTTGATCGTTTCAATTTTTTAAGTAAAGTAGCAGGGTTATACGCTAGGCAACTTATAAAATACAGTTTAACCACCCACTGAAAATAAGCACCTATATTTTTTACTTGTATCTACTCATATATAAAACACATTCTTCTCCTACATATACTTTGTTAATAACTTAGGAATAAAGCAACGTAGAGAACAAAGAGAAGGAACCAAACAGCATGAGCGTATTTCCTATTCACTGCCTGACACCAACTAACACATCGGTTGAATCCTCTGTATTATATATGCTTTTCTCTTTGACCAACGTCTTACCAAACAACATAGAACGATAACAAGGTATTGAGAGAAACATTACTTTTACCAACTATATAGTAGAGCATGTGGACTGTGGAGAGATCTTTTTTAACTATGCTGAAAAACATAACCGTAAAAAGTGATCTTTTCTACTCTATGGCGCAGTTACATTGCACCTCAGTTGTTTGGGCCTTTGAAAAAATATATATTTGTTTTTATTCCATTATATTGTATTTTAATGTAATACTTAGAATATATATATTAGAATGGGTCGATTTATTAACCAATATCGCGCCATCGATTTTTCGATAGGATTTAGGGTCAGGAAAAAAAGTTTCACGTATACCCAAAAAAATAATTTTCGAGCTTGCGAAATTTCATTTTTTTTTACTTTTTTTTACTTTGATTTTTAAGGGTTTTTTCATGACCTACTAAAAAAATTTTCGGAGATTAAGTTTTCTTTAAACTATTCTGATCTATTTCGTTGTAGTGCGAATAAAACAAAGTTTATTCCACCTTACGGCCCAAGGTTTCACCAAATTTCCTTGGCATCATCATGGGCGTAATATTTTTAGATGTGGCGGTTCACAAAATTACAAATGAATAAATAAATAAATGTAAGGCGCGATAACCTCCTTGATTTTTCCCTACAAATTGGCCGGACGGGACCTACATGTTTTATGCCGACTCCGAACGGCATCTGCAAGGCAGATGAGTTTTCACTGAGAGCTTTTCATGGCAGAAATACAATCGGAGCGCTTGCCAGACACTGCCGAGAGGCGACCCCGCTTAGAAAAATTTTCTTCTAATTGAAAAATCTTATTTCTAAAATTTTGATGTTGCTTTGCCCGGGAGTTGAACCCAGGGCATACGGCGTGATAGGCGGAGCACGCTACCATCACACCACGGTGGCCGCCAATTACAAATGAAACATAAATAAAATTTACAAAAATTACACCATTAATTACATAGAAAATCGGTACCATCGATTTGTGGTACACTTTGTCACATTAAACACTATGAACACTATAAAATTTTCATTTGATTGTATAATTTTCATGTATACCAACGTTTTTAGCGGACGTTTTTGGGTCGGACAGGGTATACATATAAGAGTAGATACAAGTAAAAAATATAGGTGCTTATTTTCAGTGGGTGGTTAAACTGTAGTATATAAGTTGCCCAGCGTATAACCCTGCTACTTTATCTATTAAAAAATTGAAACGATCAAAAGGCAAGGTTAAACTAAGCCGACCTTAACTGCAGCTTAAATTCACAAAGAAAATTTAAGCAAAAATGTTGCCTTCAATGTGGCTAATTAGAAATAGTTGTCTTAAAGAAAAATTTGATAAATAGCGTTATAAAGTACGATATAAATATATCTTGACAATTACCTTAGTAGTATGGTTTCATTTGACTTGAAAAAAGTTTCATTTGAAATGAAACAAGTTTCATTAAAATGAAAAAAGTTTCATTTAAAATGAAAAAAAGGTTCATTTGAAATGAAAAAAAGTTTCATTTGACTTGAAAAAAGTTTCAGTTGAAATGACAAAAAATTTCATTTAAAATGAAAAAAGTTTCATTTGACCTGAAAATGCTATAACTATCCTTGAATTTTAACTAAAAGGGCTTCTTAAATAATTTTTTACACTTCACCATAATAACCAACACTTTAATTTTATTCATAACTAACACGTTGAGCAAATGAAACGATCAATCGTTGAATGATAATTTTCTGAACACACAGTTGAGTAATTTTGATCCACTCAACCGTTGCGATTTTACAATTACTGATCATAAATTTATTTCACTACGTGTCTATTCGGTTAACTGAAGGTTCTTTGACATTTTAATGTGTTGTTTATGAATACAATTCTTCCTCTGGAACCTATTTTTTTTATTTCCTTGATACCTATCTTTGTCATTTAAGTAAGTTAAGTGAATTACAAAAACAGATATCGCTCCTTTAGGAGCATAGGGTAAAATTGAGTTCTCTCCACCTAGTTCTGTTATGGGCTAGTCTCTTAACCTCTCTGCATGATCCTTCCGACCTGGGTTGGAAAAACTATATATTGCGCTGGCAACCGTTTGAGAGGGTTGCCCTACACAACCCCTTGAATAAATTTGGTATTTTAGTCGCCTCCTATGACAGGTCTACCACGCAGGGGTTTTTCAGTTCGATATTATTTGAAAGCGCGTTTTTTAGTTTTTTTTTTTAACTATATTCAGGTGACGGAAATATGTTTGCAACGTATCAACGGAAAGAGTTTTCGCTGAAAGCGCCCATTGTATCGCTGATTATTTTCAACTCAGAGTTAGCTTCTCATGAAGGGTTAAATTCGTACATTTTTGACAAATTTTAAAACTGGTGTGTTTCGAGTGGGCCCAAGAAACGCTAAGGATATACTCCCATACTTGCCATTCAGCTAGAAGCTCAAGTACTATTTTGAGCATTTTAATTCGAAAATTTTTCTTATTTTACTTTTCCGGGATCATCCACGTTCTCATATCATGCATATACGATCCATAATAAAGATTCTAGTTTATAATTCAATACCCATTCCTGATTCAATTTTCAATCAAGTGCCGATATTATTGTAAATGCGTTAATTATCGCCCATCTTTATGTAATTAAGCTAATGCAATTCTTCTTGTTTCAGGACAAATGCAAAAAGCATTCGAGGACGCAGCATTTAGCTTGAAAGTTGGGCAAATGTCTAAAATAGTCGACACAGACTCGGGATTACATATTATTTTACGAACAGAATAAATTAAACTTGATTCGTACTGCTACTTTGTACTCGTTTGAAATATTTAAGTTAAATCGTATTTGAAAATTGAATAATTATTTATTTTTTCTTTTTAATTTATCTGCATTTGTAAATGTTACAATATTAACTCGCTTTATTACACCTATGTAGTTAACTGAATAATAATTCTAATACATATTGTCGCGAAAAAATAAAAAAAGCTGATTAAAACAAAACGAATTATATTAAAAATATATGTATATTTATTCAAAGCTCCAATTTTTCAAGCAACAGTTTTTGTCCTGCTGCAGTTCCTCTTTTTAACTCTCCATTCAAAGGCTTCAGTAATTCTTTAAGTGTTAATTTGGTAACATCAGCGTTTTGTTCAAAAATGTTGAGCAGTATGAAGCAGGCACGATTTACATTAATCCAATTTTTGAGCTGGAAAATGAAACATGTCGTGGTGATAAAGCTTTATTTTTGTTAAAAAGATAATTTCAAATTGCAACAATTCTCTGCCTTACAGTGTTATTACTAAGCTTTGTTAGAATTGTAGAGCCGAATGTTTGTGCTCCACTATTTTGCTCTAGACGATCTTTATCATTTTTGATAATCTTTTTTAATACAATATGCAGACCAGATTCCTCAATGCCACTTATTGTTACAACATCCACTTGCCCGTGCTAAAGAACATTGTATAAAATAATCGATTTTTTTTTTTAAGTATTTACTTCTCTGGTTTCAACTGTCTCATCGTCTGATGACTCGTTTTCATTTTCAGCGTCTAGCGTGGTAGAAGCCAAACGTTTTTGATTTTTCACTTTTGTTGCATCTGTAATTATTTTCTCAACATCGTGTACGATTTTATTTCCTTTGGGTTTTCCTACTTCCTCTTCCACCATTACAGTCCATTCTGGATCGACAATAACATCAGCTAGAGCTATAGTAGCTTTCTTAAAATGCTGTTGACTTACTGTAGTTGGTTTTAATAGAAACATGAAACATGTTAAAGCAAAGTATGTGATAAAGCATTAAAAACCTAGAAATCATAATAAAACTTAATAATCTCAGAGTTTGCTTAACTCTCTCTCTCTCATCTCCGCACACGGCTGAAGAGTGGAATATTTCAGTATTTGGTTCAAGAATGTAAAAATTATTACGAACTTTGTCCCAAGAGTATAATTTTTAGTCAGAAAATGAGTTAAAAATAGCCACCTACAAATTTTCTAATTTACTTACATTTTTTCAATATCTCAGCGGTGACAAGACCAATATGCCGATTTGACAACCAAAATTTAGGATGTTCGGTAATAGCAGTGCACAAAGATTCTTCAATTTGCTCAAATATTTCCTTACGTCTCACTTCCTTATCCTTTTTGCTATATTGCAACCCAGTTTCAATAAACGCAATGAAGCTGGGATGAAAACAACTGGTATCTCCAGGCGCTACCAACCATTCAATAATTCGACGTCCCCATTGATTCGACATTAAAGTTTCTAATTCTGGTTTTAAAGTGTCGTATATAGCTTTCTTAGTTGCTTTTGTATCATCTAAGGAGTTAATTAGAGCTAATAAAAAGGCGTGGCCGTGCTCATGTGTACTTATTTTCACCAAGTGTTCTTTAATTGTTTTTATTATAGCCTGCAAGTGTTCAATTAACATTGTGTATGAAACGGAAATAAATTCAAAACGCAAATATACACTAATTATCAAGTATTCAATGATTCTAATTGTGTATTTTGCATTTCGAACTTTTCTTAATAATACATACACGTCGATTTTTTGGTGATGATTTATAGAAACAAATTGTTGCAGCTTGTGTGCCATCTTTTGTGGTTAACATGAGTGGTACTAGTGGAGCGAATGCGCTTACAGTTTCCTCTATCTTATCGTCTTCACATTCAGCTAAATATTCCAAAATAACAGCATGGACAAGAGAATTGTCAACCAATTGCTTGTTAGCCAAATGATCAAGATTCGATTTAACTGCACCCAAAATTGAACGTTTCATATTAAGCGTCTCTTTATATGTATCAGCAAGTGTTTTCACATTTTCATCTTTTGAACTACGATATAATTCTCCATAAAATTCTTGTCGTAAATAACTGCGCTGTTTTTGACTGGCAACTGTATGATAGGCATGATCAAGAATTTTGCTTGCTATATTATGACCAGCTAAACGTACAACATTGCCCATAAAACCATCAACAAGTTTTGATTTGATTGTCGGTGAACCATATTTGAACATACGCAAGACGCAAAAGTGTGAATACTTGGATATAGACATTTCAACTACCAGTGGTAATAGTTTCTAAGAGCATATAAGATACAATAAAGGAATATAAGATATACATATATTGTGGATAAAATACAATAAGGATTAACTGATTGGTGCCACCAGAGTGGACCTTTATCACAATCCCTCAACATCTACATCCCTCCTGCCACCTGCTGCTCCAGTGGATACCGCCCTAACATCAGCGCCTTACTCACTGGCAATAATCGCATTATTTTAGGCGACTTCAATGCCCATCACGATCTATGGCATTCAAACTTGCAGTCAGACAGTAGGGGTGAGATGTTGGCGGATCAAATAGAAGAAACGACGGTCTGCACAATAAACGGAGATGCCCCCACACGTATGTTAGGAAGCTGTCACAGCTCGCCGGATATATCTATCGTGAGCGCAGGACTCGTAAACTGCGTCAACTGGCAGCCGATGGTAACATTGGCTTCCGACCACCTGCCTATGCTTATTTCGCTCGAGCGTACCGCCGACTTCATTGTCACAGAAAAACGCACTTTCATTAAACTTTAAAAAAGGAAAGTGGGACGAATACAAATCCTTTACAGACAACCGCTTTGCTGCCCTCCAAATCCCGACTGATGCTCGCCAAGGGGAGCGTGCTTTCCGCAAGGTCATTGAATCCGCCTCGGTTCGCTTGTTGTTGTTGTAGCAATGTTCAAATGTAGCAAATTGTCATCAATATCCTCTAACGGGAGTCAACAAGGGTGGACAATAATGAAAGGGGCGTTAGAGGCGTTGGCTCCACATCAGGGAGAGAAATGAGATGCTGACCAAACAGTTCCTGTTGAATACCCAGAAACCTGGGCATCCCAACAGACATCTGATTGATGAACCAGCACCGCCTAGGGGCTTAAGGAGTCATCTCCGTAAGCATTTTGAGGAAATACGGCACCTGAGAACCCAGCCGTATGAAGTGAAAAAACACAAGCAGGTCCTTGGTGAACTCCATAAACAGGCGTCGGACCTTTATGCCGGGAATTGCCCGGTGAATCCAGTTCTTAACGAAAATTATCCAAAACTTGCGGAAGAGGAACGCATACTCCCCAGGGAAACGCGTGTCACTCTTGCTCAACTTCGTTCTGGATACTGTAACAGGTTAAACTCTTACCTATCCAGAATCAACCCCGACATACAAAATGTATGCCCCGCTTGCAATGTGTCCCCACATGACACCAACCATCTCTTCAATTATAATGTGGAACCAACGCCTCTAACACCCCTTTCCTTATGGTCCACCCCTGTTGAAACGGCAAGTTTCCTTGGACTCCCGTTTGAGGATATTGATGACAATTTGTGATCGGTCGCGGCTATTAGGTGGGGCGAGCATTGCTACAACAACAAGAGATGGTTGGGCCCCAGCGGGTTAGGGGGTCAGAATATTCCCGCGGTAGGTATGCCTGTCGTAAGAGGCGACTAAAATACCAGATTCAAGGGGCTGTGTAGCGCAACCCTTCAGGTTGCCAGCGCAATATATAGCTTCTCCAAACCCAATTGTCAACCTCACCTATCCGTGGCGAATCCTGTTTCACTAAAAGACGAGGCTCTGGCGACCCCAAGCTCCTCATGGAACTTGGGGGTGGGGAGGGAGGGAATGGCCTGAAGGTTTAATGTGGTCACATAAATCGTTCCAGAAATGGTCGGGCTAGCACCTTAATGGTGCTGTGGTACCGGAGCGTACCGGATCTGTATCCGGCAAAGGACCATTACATCGATAACACTCCCCAAAGCCTTCGGGGAGTAGCCTTATCGCTACAACAACAACAACAACAAGATGGTTGGTGTCATGTGGGGACACATTGCAAGCGGGGCATACATTTTGTATGTCGGGGTTGATTCTGGATATGTAAGAGTTTAACCTGTTACAGTATCCATATCGAAGTTGAGCTAGAGTGACTCGTGTTTCCCTGGGGAGTATGCGTTCCTCTTCCGCAAGTTTTGGGTACTGTTCCCTGAGTACTGGATTCACCGGGTAATTCCCGACATAAAGGTCTGACGCCTGTTTGTGGAGTTCACCAAGGACCTGCTTGTGTTTTTTTTTTTTGCTATCAAAAGCAATGGCGATATGAAACGTATGTGGAAGTGTCTAAAAGACCTCGTCGAGCTTAATGATGTTAAAAAACATATCACTAAAATTGTAATTAACGGTGAATGCCTGGAAAACGAATATGATATAGCTAATGCTCTAAATAACTTTATTGTTGAAATTAATGATAGCATCGAAGAAATTGTAAATGGGGATGAAATAAGCGCAAATCATAGTAATCCATTTGAAACATTTAAATTTACTGACATTGTAGTGGACGATATTATTATTATCACAAAATCACTTAAAAACAAATATGGCGGCGACAAGCTTTTATCCGAGGGTGTCGTTAAAAATGCCGTGACATATACTGCTAATTTCTACAAAGACATAATTAACGAATCCTTAAACAGCGGTATTGTACCTAGTTACTGGAAATTTTCAACAATAATACCTGTTGAAAAAGTAAAAAATACAATGAAACCTGAGGAACCACGTCCAATTAACACGTTACCTACAGATGAAAAAATTATGGAGACAGTGGTGAAGGATCAACTTGTGGCATACTTAGAGAAGCACAATGTGATTATCCCAGAACAATCGGGATTCAGGAAGAGCCATTCTTGTGAAACAGCGTTGAATATGGTAATTGCAGATTGGAAAGAAGACATGGCGGACAAAAAATTTACGGTGTCTGTCTTCTTGGATTTAAAACGGGCTTTTGAAACTGTCGATAGATCTGAGCTATTGGACGTTATGTTTAAAATTGGTATAAGAGGAAAGGCGTTGGAATGGTTCCGGAGTTATTTGGGTGACAGAAAACAGAGAACGATAATTGGAAAGGAGGTTTCATCAGTGGTGGATGTTAACATTGGTTTACCACAAGGCTCGGTCTTGGCGCCAAAAAAGATGCTTAAAATGTTGTAAAATACATCTATTTGCGGATGATGCATTGCTTATCATAAGTGAAAAATATGCAGAATGTGCCATGCTGAAAGTACAAGAAGACCTGGACTCGCTATACAAATGGTTATGCCTTAGAAAACTGAAATTAAATGTCGAAAAAACTAAGTTCATGATATTTTGTAAAAACACTAATATCATAAGTAACAATTGTTTAAATAATATTACGCTGAAGGTAAAAAACATGGAAATCCAAAGAGTAGACCAAATTAAGTATTTAGGAGTTTTTATTGATGATAATCTAAATTTTGGAGAGCATGTAACTTATCTGGAAAGGAAAATTGCACAGAAAATAGGCTTCATGTATAGAACATGTAAACATATCAATCAAAGTCATAAAATATTGGTATATCGTTCAATTATTGAACCACACTTTATTTATTGTCCTACGAACTGAGTTCGCCAAAAGGTCTCTTGAATATTTAGGGTATAAAATGTATAATGAGTTACCTTCTGATGTGAAAGACTGTGAAAATATTAGTAAGTTCAAAGAAAAATTGTTTTTATATTGTACGTCACTAAATGTGACATGAGAATTTATGTTTAATCTCTTATTTTAACCTAAACTAGGTCTTAAAGACCGTAATAATAAATAAATAAAAAAAATAATAAAAAATACGGTCAACCATGGCACGTTACTGCAAGACTTGGAAGGGTCTACCCTTCCCCACATGTCTTAAAAGGTGGACCGCAAATTATCTGGGTGGTCGGCAGGCATCGGTGCAATTCAGAAACGAAACATCAAAGCCAAGAAGAATTAAACAAGGGGTGGTGTCATATCCCCAATTTTGTTTAATTTTTACATATAAAAACTACCTTCGCCACCGGATGACTGCACAATAATGGCCACAGGCCCGGGCCCACAGATCGATGGGCTTTGCAACAGAATAAACGGCTACCTCCCTGATTTCTCCAGTTTTTTCGCCTCGCGAAACCTGGCATTATCACCGACTAAATCATCCGCGACCTTATTTACAACTTGGACGTCCCAAATGTCAACCATTTTGAACATCCACGTCGATGGCACTACGCTACCGACTGTCCTACACCCCAAAATCTTGGGTGTGACGTTTGATCAGGATCTACATTTTGGTGAGCATGCAGCCGCAATTGTACCGAAAATCCAGAGCCGTAATAAAATTCTCAAATCTCTTGCTGGCAGTACTTGGGGAAAAGATAAAGAAACGCTCATTACTACTTACAAAGCAATTGGCCAGCAGATTTCATGCTACGCGTCTCCTATATGGTCGCCAAACCTTAAAACTACTCACTGAAAGAAGCTACAGGTCTGCCAAATACTGCTCTCATAATCGCAACGGGCTGTCTTCTTATGTCCCCAGAGCAGCATCTACATAATGAGGCGCTTATACTCCCCATAAGAGAGAGAAATGAGATGCTAACCAAACAGTTCCTGTTGAATACCCAGAAACCTGGGCATCCCAACAGGTATCTGATTGATGAGCCAACACCGCCTAGGGGCTTAAGGAGTCATCTCCGTATGAGGAAATACGGCACCTGAGAACTCAGCCGTATGAAGCCAAAAAACACAAGCAGTTTCTCAGTGAACTCCACAAACAGGCGTCGGTCCTTTATGCCAGGAATTGCCCGGTGAATCCAGTACTCAAAGAACAGTACGCAAACTTGCGGAAGAGGAGCGCACACTCCTCAGGGAAACACGAGTAACTCTAGCTCAACTTCGATCTGGATACCGTAACAGGTTAAACCCTTACCTATCCAGAAACAATTAAATCTAACTTTGATGATGCCAATGTAGGTTTGGCTGGCTCTCATTCGCGCTCGGGACTTTGTGATCAGATTGATTTTGGCTCCCTCATTATCTCAGAGGTTGATGTTCGCAATGCTATGCTTTCCCTTAAACCCTCGCTAAGTTGTGACACTGATGGCCTTTACGCCTTTGTACTGAAGCACTGTAGTTTAACTCTCTGCGCTCCCATTTGCCATATCTTCAATATATCTCTGTCCTCTGGAACTTTTATCGATAGATGGAAAAGGAGCTCAATTTGTCCTATTTTTAAATCTGGTAATAAAAATGACATCTCTAACTATAGGCCGATTGCCAAACTCACAGTATGCTCAAAGCTTTTCGAAAAAATCATAAAGGAGAAGTTGTCTTTTATCATTAAAAGGGTGATTGACCCGCGTCAACATGGGTTTGTTGCTGGTCGCTCTACTGTCACTAATCTAGGGTCGTTTTCTGATTTCTGTATCTCTGCATTTAAGGATGGCTGCCAGGTTGATACCATATATACCGACTTCTCAAAGGCTTTTGATAAAGTTTCACATCAAATCTTACTATCTAAACTTGAGTATATTGGATTTCACTCTGTATTCTTATCTTGGTTAAAATCGTATCTATCGAACCGGTCTCTATGTGTTGAAATCGAGGGCTGCAAGTCCCTACCTTTTTATGCAACGTCTGGAGTTCCTCAGGGGAGCATTCTCGGGCCTTTGTTGTTTGTGCTTTTTATAAATGATATTGGTTCCTGTTTTTTTTTCGTCCTCTTTCCTTCTATATGCAGATGATTTAAAGTTATTTCATAGAGTTAACGGCGAGTCGGATTCCCTACTCCTACAAAATGACCTAAATAATCTTATTGAATGGTGTAATGACAATAATCTCTTCCTCAATGTGAATAAATGTTTCCACATGTCTTTTACTAAATCATCTAACTTATATTCCACCCTCTACGATATCGCAGGTGCTCGACTGGTTTCGGTTAATGCATTTATTGACTTAGGTGTTGTTTTTGATTCCTCTTTCTCTTTTGTCAATCATATCTCTTATATGCTTCCCAAGCCTTACAGAAACCTTGCCTTTCTTCGTAGATATGCAAAAGACTTTAAGGGTCCTTATACAAGGAAGGCTCTTTTTACCTCTCTCGTTCGACCAAAACTAGAATACGCCTCAATTGTTTGGAGTCCTATCTATAGCTGCTATGCAGCCAGGATTAAAAGGGTTCAAAGAAAATTTACTCGTTTTTGTCTATTTTCACTCAACTTTGACGACCCAATTCCATCCTATCACTCGCGCTGCTTACTCATAAATCTCCAACCTCTCGAATCCAGAAGGATAGAACATCTGCTAATGTTCGTCTATGATCTAATAGTTGGCTCTCTTGATTGCCCAGTTCTCTTAGCGAAGGTGTCATTTAATGTACCTAATCGGAGTCTTCGAACATTTTTTCCATTTTACATGAGTGCTTGCAGGGCTAATTATTGTAATTTTGACCCAATTTTTCGGGCACTAAATGAATTTAATAGACTCTCACGGAGGTTTTTTATTGATTTTTCTTTGTCGAGAAGCATCTTCAAGTCAACTTTGCAAGAGTTCCTATAATCTACTTGCATTATCTTATTTTTTGTTTTCGCTAGTCATGTTACTTATGTACGTTATTCGTTGTGGTTTTCAGTTGATTATTTGTTTAAGTATTTATTTGCTTTTGTATTCTAGTCTGTAAGATTGTTTAATCATAGACTGAATAAATTATACATACATACATACATACATACATACAACCCCGACATACAAAATGTATGCCCGCTTGCAATGTGTCCACACATGACACCAACCATCTCTTTAATTGTAATGTGCAACAACGCCTCTAACACCCTTCTCATTATGGTTCACCCCTGTTGAAACAGCAAGTTTCCTTGAAATCCCGTTAGAGGATATTGATGACAATTTGTGATCGGCCGCACCTCTTGGATGAAGCACTGCTACAACAACAACAACAACAACAACAACAACAACAACAAGCCCTCAACGTGTTGCTTCTCAGCGCACGTAAATTTATTTACCTCTGATAGTTGATCGCGTAAGGATGGAGATGCATATTTCAGCATGCATTGAATGATACGAGCTGTGTCATGAGCCTTTATCAGTTTTTTGATAACATCACCACGATTCAAAACATTATATAACTTTTCCACTAGCTCTGATTTTTTCTCTGTACGGCGACTATTGAAAAAATATTATTATTGCGACTATAATAAAATGGGAGTAATCAGCTAAATCATTCACTTTTTTGCCACTTTACGAAGTATTATTGAACGGTAGGTGAAGAGACTTCCCTCACGGTCTTCTTCAGGCGTTATCAAGCCATTGCAAAATGAATCTTGAAATAATACATTTTACCAAAAGTTTGTACTTTTCGCAAAATCTGTGATTAAACCTTTATGATGATGTGTTGACTCATTTGGCATCAACTTGGTAACTCCAAAGTAACAAAAAAGGAAAGCTAGCCATAAGCGCACTTCCGTGCTATAGTTCATATTTTCTTTACCATTTGAGTTTTTCATAAATCTGCTTTGCTTCCACCGAAATCTCATATGAATCTTTGGCTTGCTTACGTTTGAGTTTCAGTTCCTTTTTCTCTTGTTTAAATTTTCGCCAGTCGGTTTTTTCGCCATCAGCAGAAGCAAGTGTTTTGCCAGTCGCACCATATTTTTTGGCAGTGGCCACGCTTCTATCAAGTTTTCCACTACCAAAAGGTTGGGCGGGAAATTTAATAGTAAATTTTTTAGCGTTTGGCTTTCCCGATTGTTTTCCTGTAAACTTGCCTTTCAATGTTTTCCCCGGCATAGTTGACTTGGGTTTAGCAAAATGGTTGGTATGTTTGCCGCCGACATTTTCGGGATTTTTGTTCATTGGCTTGACTTTCATTGATTTTTCAGGTACTTTTGGCTTGGGTTTACCGAAGTGTTTAGCCTTAGATGGAGCTACCTTGTTCTCTTTGCCTTTGAACTTTCCTGAAGCTTTGCTCGGTTTCCTAATGTCCATTGTTTTACTAGACAAATTAGACTTGGGTTTAACCTCCTTAGTCCTCTTGGTTGGGGATATTTTGCTGCTGACTTTTTCTGAAGTTTTGTTAGTTTTATTTCCATTGAATTTAAAACTTTTCGGTTCATCACTGTTATGTTCCGCTGGCCGTTTCCTACTTTTAATCATTTTTATTATTGAATAGTTTATAGCAAAACAAGTACTCCACGTGTGTTAAACAAAACTTTATTTTTCCCTTTTGACATATAGCAAAAGTTATAAAGAATAAAGATGTTGCATGCGCGAAGTTCAGTGAAAAGCAGCGGAGCTTCACAAAATTCTAGTAGACCACTTTCACCACACCAAAAACTTTAACACATTGTGTTTTGAAACATTGTTTCAGCACACAAAATACACTGATTGGAGTTTTAGACTGTAAAAATTTAAAATCTGAACAGATTAGCTGAATAAAAAGTGTACAAATAATTGTTAAATAATAAATACAGAATGTGGTAGTTTAACAAATTCTGCTGTGGTAAGTAGTGAATGTGACCTACTAGAATTTTGTAAAGCTTGCTTCACACTATTTTTCGTCCCGGCAACATCTCTATCTTAAAATAAATTCTGGTTAAGAAATGGTCTTGCGGCCACCACACATCATTGAGCGCTTTTAGGAAACACCACTGTTGAGCAGTTGTTGAGCGATAACAATTGAGTGGATCAAAAGTACTCGATGTTGCGTTTAAGCGCCAAATACACGACACGAACATTTCCGCGAACATTCCCGTTATGTCATGTTTCTGCGACCTTTTCTGTCGTGTATGGTGGTGTTTGACAGTTCGCGCAAATGTTCGCCAAAAATCAAAATATTTTAATTTTTGGCGAACATTTGCGCGAACTGGTCGTGCGTGTATGGCGAAATAGCTCATAATCGTAGTAATTTCTGAACGGAACAGACGTGCGCGGAAAATAAAATGGACAATAAAAAATTTCTGAGTGAATTTATTGAAATGTATAAATATTTTTTACGCTTAATTGCCACAGCGAGCAATATTGCTGCAGCACAATTTTTGTCCGTATTCATCGCTGTCTGAAAGAGAACTAATGTTCGGCCAAAAGTTCGTATGGTGTATGGCCAAAGCTGCGAACAAGATTGCGGAATGTTCGCGGAAATGTTCGTGTCGTGTATTTGGCGCTTTAAAAAATTATCACTCAACGATTAATTAGCATTTGCGTTCGCTAAAAGCGCCCATTGTCCTTATGCCATATGCGTTAAAAATTAAATTTTGGCATTTCAAAGGACAATTTTTATACAGTGATGAATGCAAACGTCAGAATTTCCCTAATCTATGCGGCCATTATTAATGCTTATTTCTGAGAAAGCTCTGCAAAAAGCAAGGGTAATTCTTTACTTTAGCTCACAAGTGCTACAACTCGTCTAATAATATCTGGAGAGGTGTCAAAAGACGTGTTTTGATCCCAGGACCACGAATCCGAAAGCGGTAATTTCAAATCTGATTTCTGTCAAAAGATATTTCCAAAAAACCGAAGAAGATTTACATTTACATACATAAATATTTCACTATTAAATGTAAATAAATAAATGTAAGGCGGGATAACCTCCGAAGAGATCTAAGGCCGAGCTTCTCTTCCAATTTGCGTCGTGCTCCTCTTGATTTTCCCTACAAATTGGCCGGACGGGACCTACATGTTTTATGCCGACTCCGAACGGCATCTGCAAGGCAGATGAGTTTTCACTGAGAGCTTTTCATGGCAGAAATACACCCGGAGCGCTTGCCAAATACTGCCGAGGGGCGACCCCGCTTAGAAAAATTTTCTTCTAATTGAAAAACTTTATTTCTAAAATTTTTGATGTTGCTTTGCCCGGGAGTTGAACCCAGGGCATACGGTGTGATAGGCGGAGCACGCTACCATCACACCACGGTGGCCGCCACTATTATCCGCTATATTTAATTTAATTTGATTAATCTAATTTATTATTATTATAAATGTTCAATTTTTATAGCTCATGCTATTCATGACTAGCACTGTTAAATAATTTGTCAAAATTGTTGTGCTAGGAACAAATTTTCAAATAAATACATACATACATACATGGCCTCGGAGCGCTCCGAAACCGTGGGTGGGATCCATAGTATTTTTGCGCAGAACACCTTTCTGCATTGGCGGCCTTCGGCCGCTCTTATAAAAAATTACCCTGGGTGGGTCCAACACCAGTTTGGAGACCAAATCTATATCCGCGCAAAACACTTAACCACATGAAAATGTTCAATTTTGTTTGCAAATATATCCGAAAAGAAATAAAATTTCCAATTTCTGCTTTCGGGTTCGTCATCCAACGCGTCTTGACACCCCTCCCGATATTTTTGGACGAGTTTTAGAAGTTGTGAGCTAAGCTAAAAATTACCAAAGAAACAACAAAAACAGCAGAAAATAAAAACCAAAAAATGTTTTTTGGAACTTTTGAAATGAATTTGGACTAACTAAAATCAATATTTAGCGAGTTTTAGTTCCTAGGCATGTGTGTAGTGAACGCGTAGATTAACTATTGTGGAGGTGCAACATAAATACATAGTATTTCATTTGCATTTGAGTATAATACGTATTAAAATTTAGGAGTACTAATTTTATGCGCAGCAATTTCAGAAGAGAAGATAAAGTTTACCGCTTTGCAGTCCATATAAACGAATTCTTTACTTTAGCTCACAACTGCTAAAACTCGTCCAAAAATATCGGGAAAGGTGTCAAAAGACGCGCTTTGGACCCAGGATCACGAATCCGAAAGCAGAAATAGGAAACTATTTCTTTTCGGAGATTATTTGCAACAAAATCGACAATTTTCGTGCGGGTGTTGTAATTTTGATGATTTTGTTGTACCCACAAGAAAAACTGTGGGTAAAAGTGTTTTGCGCGGATATAGTTTTGGTCCCCAAACCGGTGTTAGTCCCACCCAGGACGCAAAAATACTATGGATTCCACCCCCGGTTTCGGAGCGCTCCCGGGCCATTTTTCGGTTTTTTGAAAATATCTTTTCACACAAATAAAATTCCTGGGATTAAGACGCGTCTTTTGACACCTCTCGTGATATTTTCGGACGAGCTTTAGCAGTGAGCTAAAGTAAAGAATTACCCGTATAAAGGTTAAGCGTTAACGAAAATAGATGTAAAAAAAACACAGCTAATATCAATCAAAATGAGGAGTCAGCTGAGATATGGACACCACTTATATTCCTCCGTCTGCTGGTATATATTCCAAAAATACAGCTCTGTAGTTCCATTTCCATTTGAGCTGTTCCGTTCCATTTTCCGCATCATTTCGGTTAACAACGTTGCGTTTGTAAATTTCTGTACTCCTTTTTCGGCGCTTCTGTGTTTTTTACCACAAATTTTCACGGCGTCTTTTCTGTGTGTGGATAATAAAAAATAACTTTGCAAGCAATTTTTGAAGGTTTGATAACCTGATGCAATTATATATAAATAAATTGCAAATGTTTTGTTAATTATTAAGATAAGTATTGTATTGAATTTTGTTATCGTTGGATTTTAGCGGCGTATATTAATACATACTTACAAAATGGGAAGAGTGCATAAGAAGAAAATTGCAGAATATGCGGAATCAGCCGAAAATGAAAACGATCAAGATGAAGAAACTAAAAAGAGCGCCACGGTAGAGTCCAATAGCGATGAATCGGATGGTGAAGGTACAGCTGGTGATGCCGGCGAGGAAGGTGGTGCTGAAGAAGTAAAGAAGAAAAGCATTGTTAGTGATTGAAAAATTTCCGTGGCAAATATAGTTGGTAATGAACTCCATTTTCTATACAGGGTAGCGTCACAGATGAAGATCAACCACAAGAAGAGGGTAGCAGCGGTACAGGAGGCGGTGCTAAGAAAGCTAATAAGCGTAAAGCGGCTCCCGAAAAACTTGCTGATGGCGATGGTAATGATGTGGATAGTGATGATGAGCCATTAAATGGTGGTGGAGCCGGAAGTGCCAAGAAGGGACGCAAGGCTGCTACTGGTGGAAAGCAGAAAGCTGCTGGCAAAAATGGAAAAGCGGGTGGTAAGCGTGGTAAGGGTAAAAAGGCACCTGCTAAGACTGCCGTTGAGGAAGAGGAAGGTGGCGAGGAAGTGTACGAGGTAAGATTTATTAATTAACTTAATTTTAACAATTTTACAAATGTTTTGAGGTTATCTAGTCGTGAACGCTTTTTATTTTCGATTGTTTCGATTAATCGATATCTTATAGCGACGTAGAAACAATTAGGTTACGTTTTCGTTGAAACTTGATAATCGGAAATAACATTAGGGCAATTCGCCTTTTAGGCCAAATATGCATCTCTTGGAATATTCATTCGATATGATCCTGCATTTAGCGCCAAAGGTTTAATATAAAATGTATATTTTCAAACATTCACACGCCCATAAAATGGTTGTGATTTGGTAACGTTTTACAAGAAGGTGCACCACCTACTTTTTATCAAAACTTACCAAAGGTGGTATCAAAAGGCGTTTCTACCTCCGATTTAAGAATCCGAAAGCGGAAAGCAAAAATTTTACTTCTGTCGAAAGCTATTTACAAAAAACTAAAATTACCCCGAGAGGGTCGGAAATACATATGGGGCCCGATCCATAGTTTTTGTTTTTTTTTTTTGCATAGAACAACTCTGCGTTTAGGGTCCTTCCACCGCTATTTAAAAAAATAACCCTGGGTGGGTCCGACACCAGTTTGGGGATCAAAACAATGCGCGAGGAACACCTTTCTGTATTAATGTGTGTGTGTGTACAACAAATCTGTAAAAAACAACAACCACATGCAAATTTCAGCCGAATTTTGCTTAAATTTTTTGACAAACATTTTAATTTTCGCTTTCGGATTCTAAAAACGTAGGTCGATACGCTTCTTTTGATACTACCTTTGATAATTTTTGATAAAAATGCACCGTGTTGTAAGGTAACGTTTTACAAGACAGGGACCACTTAATTGTTACCAAAAATTATCAAAGGATAAGCAAACAATGGGTTCAAGTTTTCAAGTGGTTGTTGTATTTTTCCAGATTCGGTACACACATACTAATGCAGAAAAGTGTTATGCGCGGATTTAATTTTGATCCCCCAGTCCGTGGTGAAACTTGTGTGAAAAAATATATGGATAGAGCCCGATATTTCGGACCCTCTCGGGGTCACTTTGTGGTTTTTTACTTCCTTTATATTAGGTCGGTTGAATGTTTGTCCGCTTTTCATACAAATCTGAAATCGATTTTTTAGTAACTTCTCATTGAGCTACAAACGTGAAACTTTACACATAGGTTAGAACACCGTGAAAATGCAAAAAACGGAAGAAAAAAATCCGTTAGGTGACGCACGGATTTAAATAATTAGATAAGAACTTGGAAATTTAGAATTTTCAGATCGATTTTTAAGTAACTTCTCATTGAGCTACAATCGTGAAACTTTACACATAGTTTAGAACACCGTAACAATGCAACAAACGGGAAAAAATGCGTTAGGTGGCGCACGGATCGAAATAATTAGATAAGAATTTGAAAATTTTCAAACCAGCTTTTAACCCTTTCGTCCCGAGTGGTACACATATGTACCAGCCTCTCTTAATGAACCCTAAAAGTTTTAAAATACAGTAAAAACGGTATACAATTGTACCTTCCGGTAACCTTGAATGTTGATGAAAGTGTGGTTAGTAAATGTTTTCATGCACGTGTTTATGTTGCGGAGCACGCCTTATTTAGTATTATTTAGCAAAAAAAAGTGGTAAACTTGAAGTGTAACTGCAAACTTTCTTAATATTTTGGAGCACAAATCCTATCAGAATAAAGGTATATAAATTTGATGTTGTATCTGATTCGTATTGAAATTGTATTGGGTACTAAAGTTTGTGGTACATATATGTACCAACCGTCGTTTCTGCTGGTACATATATGTACCAACAGATATGTTGACAAAGTCTTTCAATCCCGGACGAAAATGAATTAAGAGGTCGTTGAGCTAAAAGGAGATTGAAAGTATGTCAGATTTTTCTGCGGACTCATCACACGACTACTAACCAAATGAAGATAAAACAGATTCTTCATTTAATGAAAGTGACGACGAAATGGACCTTGAAACTAAAAGTGAGAGTGACCACAACCAAAATAATTTTGAGCAATCTTCCACATCTGAGTCGGCACAGCGGCTTCTGCAGCAGTCTAGAAAATTGTTCACTCAATCTATCTGATAATAATCGAATTATTGATTGGCGGCCACCGTGGTGTGATGGTAGCGTGCTCCGCCTATCACACCGTATGCCCTGGGTTCAACTCCCGGGCAAAGCAACATCAAAATTTTAGAAATAAGATTTTTCAATTAGAAGAAATTTTTTCTAAGTGGGGTCGCCCCTCGGCAGTGTCTGGCAAGCGCTCCGATTGTATTTCTGCCATGAAAAAGCTCTCAGTGAAAACTCATCTGCCTTGCAGATGCCGTTCGGAGTCGGCATAAAACATGTAGGTCCCGTCCGGCCAATTTGTAGGGAAAAATCAAGAGGAGCACGACGCAAATTGGAAGAGAAGCTCGGCCTTAGATCTCTTCGGAGGTTATCGCGCCTTACATTTATTTTTTTTTTTTTTATTGATTGGATAATGCCAAACGACTCATTTTGTACTGCCAAAGCTATTTCACTATAAATTGTATTTTGGACAGATACAAGGTCCTTACGTCCAAATTATACCTTTCAGCACCCAGTAAGCCTCAAATGCAAATCAAAGTCTTACTATGTCGATGACAAAGTGGCAAGACACAAAATAAGTGTTGATAATGGCTAATGGTCATAAACCTTATATGACTAAAATTACAAAAAAACATAAGTCAGGTCCTCAAGAGGAAATAGACTGCCCGAAGCAAATGTATTCTATCGAAAATGGGCTGATCAATTCATAAGTCTCTACAATCATTATAGAAAGTCTTTCAAATGGCGGAAGAAAGTCTTTTATTCTTGCCTTGGTATATGTACAGCAAAGCATGGATACCTTACAACGATTTGAGGCGTAAAAATGAGAAAGGTCCTTATCTTACATGGTGTGAATGCTGAAGAATTGGTTGCAGAAGGGAAGAAGAATATAGCATTGCCATTACCAAGAAGACGTACTCTTTCCAAGAAGAGCAAATATTTTGGCTCTTCCTGTCGAAGGTGTTACAGGAAGACGTTTTAGTCGGTGCGCGTTAGTAAAAATTCATACGAGAACAAAAATTATTGCGAAGAATGTAATGTTCCATTATATAAAGATTGTTTCAAGCTGTTTCACACAAAATAAAAAAATATTTCTTTATATTATAACGATAACACTAAGAAAACAATGTAACTTGTTGTACCTGTTGGTACATATGTGTACCGGTTAAAATGCTATTGGTACATATAAGTACCACACCTCCCCCTCCCTCCACGGCCTCCCACAAACATATATTCTTGCTTTTTCATCTGAAATAGTGTATATTAATCGAGCACAGGCCTTTAAGTTCGCTATTTTTGTTGGAGAGAGGAATTTCGAATTCAGGGACGAAAGGGTTAAGTAACTTCTCGATGAGTTAGATACTTGAAATTTCAAACTTAGTTCAGAGGTCGATGACAGCCGATGACACGACACAAAAGATTCGCTAGGGGGCGCACGGGATGAGATATTTAGAAATATCGTACGAAACAGAGGGAATTTGGGATTGATTTTTATGTAAGTTCTCATTGAGCTACAAGCGTAAAACTTCACAGGTAGGATAAGACGCCGGGAAAGTTTAAGAAGAGGAGAAAAAAATTCCGTTAGGTGGCGCACGGATCGAAATATTTTGATCAGAATTTGGAAATTTGGTGTTTTGAGATCGATTTTAAAGTAACTTCTCATTGAGCTACAAACATGAAACCAGAGACATGTTAAGACACCGTGACAAAGGAACAAAAGGAGAAAAAATTCCGTTAGGGTGGCGCACGGATCGAAAAAATTAGATAATAATTTGGAAATTTGAAACCGGGTTTTAAGTAACCTCTCGATGAGCTCGAAGCAAAAAATTTAGAGATTAATTCAGAGATCGATGACACAATAAAAAAAAGGTTCGCTAGGTGGTTCGCCGAGATATTTAGAAAAATCAAACGCAACGGAGGGAATTTTGGGATTGGTTTTTATGTAAGTTCTCATTGAGCTACAGGCGTAAAACTTAAAAGACACCGATAAAATGTAAGAAAAGGAGAAAATAAAAATATAAGAAAAAAATTTTAAGCACTTCCTTTATATAAATGGACAAAAATCAGCGAAAAATGTCTCCTTATATAATGACATATTCTTGCTAAACTTTGATATTTAAATTTTGACATAGAAATTGCAAAAATATGAGAAGTAAAAATATAAAGGTGGAGAGCAATTGATTGACTAATAATATCTCCTTTTCTACCAACTTTCCAATCCAAGTAATGTGGGAGCCAGAAGTCGAAACGCTTCGCTTTATACAGCCTTTGATAATTTTTGATAAAAATTAGATGTTGCACTGTCTTGTAAAATGTTACTGTATTTTGTTGTTGCGTGTTGAAAACTTTTCACGCTAAAATGGAAAACTTTCTATGGTATCTGGACAGAAATTTCCCTATTTATTTCTTTGAAAATTTGTAAAATTTTAAAATCTGTAAATTCATAGACGGTGGGCTGTTGAAATATATCCAGGAATATATTTTTTATATTTGTGGAGGGTCGAATGCAGCATATTGAATTTTTTTTTTCGGAATTTAAACAATTTGCTTCTGTGAAGGGATATTTGCAAAAGAAATGGAAAATTTCAAGTGGTTGTTGTACACTGAAAAATTGGAAATAATTTACAACAGGCGTCGACTGCTTGCTAATACACGTCCAAAAATGTCGGGAGAGGTGTCAAACGACACGTCTTGACCTCAGTACTGGTAATCTGAAGATAAACATTTTCATGGGGTAATTTTTGGGTGGGATATATTGACTAGAGATATACACCGTCGATAATCGCCGCCGCCGCCGATTTTAATCGTTTTTCGCACGCCGCCGCCGAATGTCAAAAATATCGGCGCGGCGGTGGCGGCGTCCGGCGCGTTACTATATTTTCTACTCGTTTATGATTGTTTAGGCCATTTATTGTTCATGTCCAAAATTGGTCGGATATGGTCGAATGGGGTATCAAGGGATACGCATAAATGCCAGTTATAATAAACTAATTGCGAGATTTAACTCTTTCTAACTGTTCAAAAGTTATTTAAAATAACAGGCGTTTTCGATGTCAGCTTAACACGGACTTTCCATCACCCAATTCACCAAGTTATTAAAACAAAACAATAAAGGAAAAGTTATATAATAAATTTATATGTTCACTTTGAATATTTAAAAAAAAATTAATAATGATCAATGAATTCAAATAAAATGACCCAAGGCGAACATGTTTTGAAATTGTCCTTAAGTTGTTAAAAAAAGCAAAATACTCAAAAAAAGTGCCGATTTTTTTAAAAATTTATATTGCGATTGGCTAAAAGAATAAGCGAAATCAGTGATGCAATATCCTTTACTAGGTTCTAGGGGTATGAACACTCCTTGGAATGATTCTTACCTCATACTTAAGTTGAGGACATACTTAAGTGGAGGTCACTTGGGCTTACTTACATTCAAACATCTGTTGTTTATTTGCGAAATTATATAATAGCGTCTGAAAAGTAAATTTTGATTTTCATACTTCATCCTTTAACACCCATGTCTCCCGTTTTGACATTTCCTAAAGTTGGCGGCCCTATCCAAAACTAGTCCCTTGGAGTGAGTCACATTGATTATAGCCTGTCAACCAAGTTTAAATATGACCTACACGTTACGGCTCCTTTTACAAATGTGAATACTTAGGCACATATATTTACCAGGTGAGGCTTTGTCCTTCGCAAGAACATTCAAAGTGGTGAACCAAAAGCTTTCCCAAGAAAGTCGAACTAATGACCGTGTGTGCTACTACCCTAATGTAGTGGACAGTCGAACTAGTCTGAAAACTGAAGCTATGCGGTCATCCATAATAAGCTCATAAGGCCGGAAAACAGCAGTTAACATCTTTCAACTTAAAATCGGTCGACTTTCATTCTTAAATATCGTTTTGATTTAACGAGGACTATTGAAAACAATGTTGTGAACACAAACGTCTGCAAACTTTGGTCTACATTTTAAAAATTTTATCCAGGGTCCTTGTAAAATTTTAATTATGTAGATGCGCCAAGGATTATACGATTTTCACCCATTACGCATTGGCATCCACTTAGACTGCTTATGATTTCGAGGGCGGCATTCTTGGCCGAATAGTCACTCCCTAACGTTTCAAGGTGTTTCTCTGGGGTAGCTCGGCAGCATAGCGCGACAAAAGCATCCGATGGAAAGTCTTCGGAGCTACACCTAGAGCTTCTAAAAGTGACGTCGAGGAAGGTATGAGTTCACTGATACAACAACAACAACAAAAAGGTATGAGTTCGAAATCGCAGTCCTATAGCTTCTGTGCTGGCATATGGTGTGAGGGTTAGGAGGCGTGGTAGCGACTGGTGGTTGGGATTGCTACTGTTCTCACATCGGGAATTGTAGCTCTTAAAACAGCCGAAAAAACTGGAGGCGCCCTGTGCCACGAGAGTCATGAGTTTTAATAGACCATTAATAGCAACCATAAGTCGCCTTTGTGCGTGAACGCCAAGGAGCCACAAATGATTTAAAGAAATTGTGTTCGCGACGATTATTAGGGGTTATCCCTATGTGAAACTACGGTTTGCACTAGATATACAGACAAAAATGTGACTATTTTATGTATCTCTATTTCTTTTCAACAGACGTAGCAGTACCAATTCTAAAGACCGGAGTGAAGCCTCTCTGGAGTAAGCGATCGAGGGAAAATCCCTCCGCAAGGAGCTACTCCGGAAAATTTTTGGACGGTCTTCGAGATCTTGAGACAAAAACCCCAGATCTTTCCGAAATGGCCAACACGTTGATTTCCTTAAATACATACAAACAAAACCTTTCCTAAATATTATTTTTTAAATAGAAAAATTAAGGTTTTTAAAGTAACAACACCGGCGTATCCCGCGTATCAGTGCTTCATTAAAATTACACTGGCCGGTCCACCAATGGCGTGGGATTTAAATTAAATCCGTGCAAAATCCCTTTGTACAAAATGTTTTTGCTGTGTACAACAAAATTACAACAACCACCTTAACTTTAGCTTAGAGGCTTTTGATTAATATTTAAAAAATTTTATTTTCATATATTTGTAAAAACTGAACGAAATACATACTTATAAATAAAAAGTTATATTTGAACTGGTATAAAGTTAGTCGGAGTCAATATCGTCGACATGCTCTGGTTCAGATAATAAGCCAATAACTTCACTCGTTAATGCTCGCCGCTTTGACCTAGGGGTTTTCCGCAAACTGTATATGAACAGGTCTGACGATATCAGCAATCTGTGCAGCAAATCCAAGTTACTACAAATTTTTGACTTTTTTGTGGTGAAAAGTTCACGATACTTTCGTGCATCTTTGTTTTTGGGCTCTTGAGCTTCTTCCGAAAGTTGACCAATAGGAAGAATAGCAGACACGATTATACTCTCCATGACATGGAATTTTTATGTACGCTCACTGGCATATTGTACCAAGCATATTCCGATAAATATAGTACCCTTGTCTCTGTCACATAGTGGTCAAAAGCTTCAGAATTTATTTGAATCCCACATCCTATGCATGAAAGTATTGTATGAAACCTTTTCAAAAGATTGATGTTTATGCCGGTTGTGTCTGATGTTATTTCAGGATCTCCAAAGAATCTTGTTGTTGTTGTTGTAGCGATAAGGTTGCTCCCCGAAGGCTTTGGGGAGTGCTATCGATGTAATGGTCCTTTGCCGGATACAGATCCGGTACGCTCCGGTACCACATCATCATTAGGTGCTAGCCCGACCATCTCGGGAACGATTTATGTGGCCACATTAAACCTTCAAGCCATCCCCTCCCTCCTCACCCCCAAGTTCCATAAGGAGCTTGGGGTCGCCAGAGCCTCGTCTGTTAGTGAAACAGGATTCGCCGCGGATAGGTGAGATTGACAATTGGGTTTGGGGAAGCTATATATTGCGCTGGCAGCCTGAAGGGTTGCGCTACACAGCCCCTTGAATCTGGTATTTTAGTCGCCTCTTACAACAGGCATACCTACCGCGGAAATATTCTGCCCCCTAACCCGCTGTTCTAATGAAAAAATTCCAAAGAATCTCACAGTGTCATCATTTGTGTTGCCGGTGTTTTGCTTTGGCATATCAATCAACTTCTTTCCTAAATCTATTTTGGATATGTTCTTTCTTCTTTATCATCTTTTCCTTATTTTCTTCCCCCCTCACACACCAGGTCTTCATTTCCATTCGATAAGCGATTTGTAGCATACATTCCATGCATCGTATCCAAGAATGTAAAGGGGAAATTCCGAAAGCAAGCAAGCTTTTGTCAACATTTCGCTCTGACAGGGCTCGCATATTATTCATATCTTTTGGAGAAGCCCCACATATGTAGCACTTTTGCGATGATGTATATGGCGGCCACCGTGGTGTGATGGTAGCGTGCTCCGCCTACCACACCGTATGCCCTGGGTTCGCATCCCGGGCAAAGCAACATCAAAATTTTAGAAATAAAGTTTTTAAATTAGAAGAAAATTTTTCTAACCGGAGTCGCCCCTCGGCAGTGTTTGGCAAGCGCTCCGGGTGTATTTCTGCCATGAAAAGCTCATTGAAAATTCATCTGCCTTGCAGATGCCGTTCGGAGTCGGCATAAAACATGTAGGTCCAGTCCGGCCAATTTGTAGGGAAAATCAAGAGGAGCACGCCGCAAATTGGAAGAGAAGCTCGGCCTTAGATCTCTTCGGAGGTTATCGCGCCTTACATTTATTTATTTTTTATATGCCGACAGAGCGTTAGGTAGACGTATATGTGACGTATACATACATATGTATATTCCCGAAGCACTCAATTGCTTAGAAGTATCACCATAATAGACGACCCTCAGGTAGGCGTGCATACATAAGTTGATGGAATAGGTGCACAACTCGTTAACTATGGTGAAAACTCATATGACAAACAATGAAGGCTATTCAGTGTACAATTTTCCTGTTTCTGGATTTTTACCATTTCAGGTATAACTGTCTTTTTTGGGATCTAGTATTGTAGACTTGAAATGAGGACATTCCATTGTTAGGTCACTGCGCTTCATACGTGAGCGAGGGCATAGAGACATTAAGTTGGCGATTACAAAGAAAAGCGCAAAATTTCGCAATGGTTTTTTTTTTTTTTTTATCTGAAACTATATGAAATTCCCTTTAATGAGTATTTATTCGTTCAATGGAATTGAGCGGAATGAGGCAATTTTTTTTATAATGAAAACCAAATTTTTTCTATGCTTACCAAACTTACTGGCTGTATAAAACAAAAAAAAATTAAATTTAAACAAGTAAGAACGGGACTGTCTTCGGCTGTGCCGAAGACTTCATACCTTTCATAAATGGGGCTGAACAATAATCTTATCCTGCTCGTAATCTCCGAATAATCGGATGTATAAGATAAGAAATATATAGTGAACAGATCTACATACCTTAACGATTTTTAAGATAAATATAAAATAAAAAATAGTTAGGTACTTTGTGTGAGGATCCAAAGTTTCAGGTTTTTTGTGGTCTGCGTGTAAAAACTATGACTACGAATCACGTATTTCAACAATATATGACGTAAGCGTAACTATTTGATGAAATTTGATGAATTTTGAAGCTTCTAGCCGTAAAAAGGTGGCAAAAATTAGAGTTTATATGGGGTACATAGTATATATACCACCGATCTCTATGATTTTTTCAGACAACAATATATGCTATATACGTAAGCATATGGTGAAATTTGAAGCGTCTAGCTGTTAAAAAGGGGCAGAAATTGCGCACAGTTTCTTATCTGAACAATCGGTTGTATGAGATATATACTATATATACCACCGATCTCAATGAGTTTTTCAGACAACAATATATGCTATACACGTAAGCATTTGGTGAAATTTGAACATATCTAAACGATTTTTAAGATAAATATAAAATAAAAAATAGGTAGGTAATCTGTGTGAGGATGCAAAGCTTCACGTTTTTTGTGGTCTGCATGTAAAAACTATGAGTACGAATCACGTCTTTCAAAAATATATGACGTAAACGTAATTATTTGATGAAATTTGATGAATTTTGAAGCTTCTAGCCGTAAAAAAGGGGCAAAAATGACAGTTTATATGAAGTATATAATATATATACCACCGATCTCTATGATTTTTTAGCCACAACAATATATGCTACATACGTAAGCATTTTGTGAAATTTGAAGCTTGCAGCTGTTAAAACGGGGCAGAAATTGCGCAAAGTTTCTTATCTGAACAATCGGTTGTATGAGATATATACTATATATACAACCGATCTCTATGATTTTTTCAGACAACAATATATGCTATATACGTAAGCAATCGGTGAAATTTGAAGCTTATAGCTGTTAAAATGGGGTAGAAATTGCGTAAAATTTCTTATCTGAACAATCGGTTGTATGAGATATATACTATATATACAACCGATCTCTATGATTTTTTCAGACAACAATATATGCTATATACGTAAGCAATCGGTGAAATTTGAAGCTTATGGCTGTTAAAATGGGGTAGAAATTGCGAAAAGTTTCTTATATGAACAATCGGTTGTATGAGATATATACTATATATACAACCGATCTCTATGATTTTTGCAGACAATATATGCTATATATGTACGTAAGCAATCGGTGAAATTTGAAGCTTATAGCTGTTAAAATGGGGTAGAAATTGCGAAAAGTTTCTTATCTGAACAATCGGTTGTATGAGATATATACTATATATACAACCGATCTCTATGATTTTTTCAGACAACAATATATGCTATATACGTAAGTATTCGGTGAAATTTGAAGCTTCTAGCTGTTAAAATGGGGCTAAAATTTGCGAATATATATATATATACTATATATACCACCATATATATACTATATGTTCGGCCTGAGTGCGTCGTAAACCGGCAGTGGGTAGGCGCACAAGGGTCGATCTCGGGAAGGTTCACTCAAAAAGAAATAAATAAGTACACAAAGAGGAATTCCTCGTTATAAAATAATATTTAATTTGAGTGTGTGGAAATGTAAAAGAGGATACAATATTACCTTTGTGTATAACTGGACGATGGTGATCCTGGGCGATGTGAACTGCTTGGCGGTCAATCGAAAAAGAGACCGGTTGTGCCGTTGAGGACAACCGCTAAGCCGCGAAAAGGTCCTCTTGTATTAAGGAGGGGAAAAAAGCCACACACACAACAGCCCCCACATATACGTGCATGGGTGCTGACAACCTGCACACACACATGCATGCGTATGAAACGCATGCATGTGCATGCATGCACACAAATGCGGCGTGAGTGTGGGTGGCTGGAAATCTTATTAAAACGTTAGGGAGGGGCGCCGTCAATCAAGTAAAAGTTAGGCCTTGGGCCTAAACATGCCGCCCCCCTTGCGGTACGCAACATCACAGTCCGCCAAGGATCACCGACCGTGAAGAAGAGAAGAAAAAAAATAAAAAACTTATAACTAATTATATCTAACTTAACATAAACCCTGGTCAGTCCGCCGGCTTGGCGGCACGCAAGTTGGTCTGCGCAATGGGTGAGCTTGGTTGCTGATGCCTCTGTCATTCGGCACTTTTCCCGTTATGATTCAAGGCCTAAGCCAGGTTTGCCTAGAGCTAGGGATTGCGAAAAGAAGTAAGAAGATATACGTGTTCATATTTCTTGCCGTTTATTACAAATTCATTGGAAATTCTATGCTTGTGAATTTTGTATGAAGAAAATTCAATAAAAAAGGAACGTATTGTAATGATACAAGATTTTAAACGCACACCTCTTGCGACTGTGTACAGCAGAAATTCAATAAAAAATAAAAAAGTGTAAAATTCATGGATTTCGGTCGTTACCGAACATTTTCATGTTAGGCCTTGGTTGTGCCCGAGAGTACCCAACCGAAGATGGTACTCTGAGCCAGCAAAGGGCCAAACGTGGTGGGCAGAATCCCTGGTAGCATTATTTCGGCATATACGTCTGTCCCTAGTACGAGGCGGATCGGGGCGGATGAATAAAACTGTGGATCCGCCAGACGGAGATGTGCGTACGGGGATGCTATGGCGCTGTCGACGCTGGTCGTGGGGGCCATTCGCCGAAAATTGGACACGACCGCCGCATGGGTTGCAATTCGTTTATTTTGGCCGTGTCTTCCTCGTATGCGTAGTAGGCATCCTGCTTGCCCGCCAATGTTGCTGGCCGGGAGTTGGAGCTCCTGGGCGAGCTCATATGCTATCACGGTGGTGGGGGAGCATCCGTCAATTACGGCCCGGACGAGGTGTAGCCGCCCCCCAGCTTCTATCTTCACGACCGCGGTGGGTGTGATCGCTACCGTTGGTATCATGGTGGCGGTGGCCGCTGGATGTTGGGCTACGAGCCCTGACCGGAAGGTGGACACGGTGGTGAGCTGCAGCGTGTTGCCTCCTGGCTACGATCTTGTGGCTGATTTCGTTGGTGCAGGCGAAGAGGCCGTGTCTCCGCTCTGCGGTCGCGCGAATGTCGTCTCCGTTGGGGGTTCCTGGGTTGCCGGCGAAGAGACCGGGTCTCCGCTCGGCCGTTATATGTATGGCGCTGGGCTGTCGCTGTCCCTTGTTGGAGCCGCTTCCTCTCGTGCTGCAGAAGTGGTCGAAATGATTTGGCTGTAGGCGTTGTGGTCGGGCGAAGAGACCGCGTCTCCGCTCCGGTTCGGCTGGCATCTCGGTTTCGGGGTGGACGAAGAGGTCCAGTCTCCGTTCCAGCGTCCGACGCATATAACGAGATTGAGTCGTCTAGCCGCTCTCGGGGTGAATCTAGCTCCTCTTCCACTTGGATGCTCCATGGCTTGGAGCGGGCTTCTCGTAATAGCTGCTCCTCTTCGTCGATCGAGGCGATGTGCAGCATCGTGTGGTGCTTCTCGCCGCACCGTTTGCATCGCCCTTGGCTTGGGCACGCGTTAGAGCGGTGATCAGGCGCCAGACAATTTCCGCAGTAGCTTTCGCGAATGGTTACGTAGAGGCGCTCTTCTGGCCTTTTCGCCCGAAAGGTTGGGCACAAGCGGATAGGGTGTCGCTCAAGACACACTCGGCATTCCGACGAATAACGCGCTGCGTTCGTGGCAGCATTACGTTTTAAAGCGGCAAAACGACCCATTTTCCTGAAAGGAGTGAAATAGGTTTCAATGGGTCGGGTCATTGTCAAAGTGCATGGGCGAGTGGTCCCTAGTTGTATTATTGGGCATTTGGGAAATTTTATTAACGCGCGCATAAGGGGAAACATCTGTCGCTGCAAAAAAAAAAGATTCATATGTGGCGTGCATTATGTGCATGGCCTCTTTCCCCGCACGTTATGTGCCTGGGTCTTTAGTGCCTTATTTTGTTTATTTTGTGTCACCCGGCAGCGTTTTAGTTGGCCACGGGCACACTAGTGCTGTAGAAAATGAGCATTTACGATTTTCGGTTCACACATTCTGGTGCCGAACCGGGTAGAAAGTGTATAGCGTGGGTTCTTTTGAGTCGCTGTTATTTGTGTTGTTGGTGCTAAAACCCAACAACTTCCCTGCCCGCCACAAAAAAAATGTTTGGACAGCAAAATTGTATGCGATGTAAAGAAAAAATAAAAAAATGTTCGTTTTGGATGAGGAGAATCATTTGTAGAATGTATCATTTTCCTCTTTTTGTGTTACCTTTCGGTTATTTATGAGAGTTGTTTATTCAACCTTTCCCCAAATACGCTTCTAGTCCGGTTTAATTGATGGCCTTTAGCAAATGGCACGGTTCCCGAAGGGTGTTTGGCTCCGGTACCGATTTTTCGGAAACGGGTTCTTCGGTACCCGTTTGCATCATTTTGTGCATCCCTAATATAATGTACATTTCAAACTCGGCATATATATGTACATACGTTGGTATAAGTATATGGGCAGTCAGTGCACGTACTTTACCGCATTGGTAGTTTGACATACCTTTTTGACCAATTTTTCATTTTCTACTACTTCTGCTACCAACAATTTGATTCTACCAATATTTCAGTATTTTCGCACTGAAAACGCATACTGCGATAATTTTAAAGTATTGAATTGCAGAGCCCACCCAACTAACATTAGGAGGCGATACTGACCAAATCAGTAAATTTTGAGAAAAAAAAGAACTTAAACAGGAAATAAATTTTTGAGTAGAGAAATATATCGACTGAGTACGCGAATATTTTCTGCGCTATTTCTCTCAGTTTTTTTTTTTTTTTTTTTTTTTGAATAATTTGAACGACAATAGGAAGTTTTACGTAAACGATAACATGCTGAAATTGGTTGTTTTCGGCAGTAATTTTGGTACCTTGGAAAATTGTTGTTGTGATTAGACATTTTGGTGCATGTTTGTCAGTATTTCACACTCACGATACAGGAAAAAAGTGAGTATCGTATAGGCATAAGCTATGTACATAGATATATACAAATGTGCATGTAATTTTGTCTTGTTTACGTGTTTTAAAGGTGTCATTTCCTTGAGAATGTGCGATATTTGTTTTACCATACCTTATTAATTGTTTGTACACATCTGAACTGTAGCTGGTGTTTTCTTGGTAAAACCTACCAACTACTACTATTTTCACTTTTAGCATTCCGCTCACTGGTACCAGCATACCAACGGCAAAGACAAAAAAAACGCACATTCATACATACCCGTGTATAGAATGTAAAATTCCTATGAATTGAAACAACGGGAAGTGTATCAAGTGATTTTCCGTTCGTTCATTTCATTTTTTACTACGGCGTGCACAAGATGGTCAATGATGGTGAATCAATTAATAGATCCACATTGGCCATATCACAAGATAAGAATGAAAAGGGTTCTATCCCCAATGGCTCAGAACAGCAGTCTACGAAATTACCTACAATCCAAAAAAAGAAAACCAACCTGATTCGTTGAAGGAATGTATCTCTTGAGATTCAAAGTTTCTTATCATAAGCAATTATTCTCTACATTCGAATAAGCACGTGTTGGGGAAAACTCGTATCATCATCTTCATCTATGTAAGTTCTCTTTATTCAACATCATCGTACAAAAAACAATAATTTAGCATGTAAAAGATTAGTGAAGTAGTTATTCTCCATGTCCAAAAGTGTAGTTTTCACTTCAAATTCCAGCAGCTAGCACGTTAAAAGTTTGCTGGCGTCTTTTATATTCAAGTTTTTTTTTTTTTTTTTGTGAGTAGCAACGTTTGATGAAAACCCATTATAAGCAGTTTGCTGGTGATAATTAGGAGCCATATACGGTATATATAGCGAACGCAAATTACCAACGGTATGTGGCATACGAGGTTGCATGGGACGCTGTAAATTCATCATATGTGATTGCATCGCTAAATGTGGTTGTTGTTGTTGTAACTGCGGCTGTAACTGATACTGGTGTAAACGCGAGGCTACGGAACGACCAACCGACGGATATATACCGCTAGCTGTTGCTAAATTATTGTTATGGTTAATGGCATAGTAATTATTATTGTTAATATTGCCGCTGTTAGCAGCGTACATTTGCATTGTTTGCTTTTGAAGTTGGTGTTGTTGTTGCTGCTGTGACGCTGCTAAATGTTGTGTTTGTTGTGCCTGCAGTGCTGTTTGATAAATTTCGCAAAATTATCACGTAGCAAATCGTTTGCGATAGGGGCACCAATATTCTTTTGATGTATTAAAAACTCAGCAAAATTGAATTCCTTCCATTTCATACTTATAAATTTAAATTGTTTATATTCAAAATCGATGGATATGTCTAGAGTTTGCCGCAGGATAATGCGTGAAATCTCATCCAGCTCACCGGGTTTGAAGTCCTTGCAAATGCCCAGTAAGATGTACGAGGTGCATATCGTGGCCATAGTCGACAAGGCGTCTTGTTGTTGGAAGAAGAGGAGCTCAAAACTCACAACTAGTGCTTTTCGGCCGTAATCAACAACTCTACTTCCACCTTGACGATCGGATTTTGTCCATGCGTCTCATTTTGAGCACTATTAGTTATGACATCCAAAATGAGCACCCGTTTGAATTCAAGGTCAGTAGATGTTGATCCATTCATGCTCTTATAAAGACACATTGCGCCAGTGCGTAGCGGTACCAATTGCCGCTGCACCGGCCATGTGGGATCGATGGCGAGGCATGTGGGCAGCATTTGTTGAATTCTATTGCGCACAACTGTCATGGCATCCAGATTCGCATGGCCGTATATACGCAAATACGGACCAAAAGCGTCGACGTGGGTGATATGAAGTCTTTTGGTGGCATAAGTCGTGGATGATGAAACGGAAGTCATTCTGTCGTTTCAGTGCTCTGTTAAAGCTCTTGTGTTCCAATTAAGTGTGCTGATTTTAAATGTAGTATGCGTTTAGGTTTTATTAGTAAACGCACTGCGATCTTTGGTTTTTGCTCATCTTTCATTTGTTGTTGCATCGGAGAACAAAGCGGTTTGCGTCCATTGGCTATCATACTACGGCACATGTAAACGGTGAATAGGGAAGTGACAAAATTAAAAACTTTTTGCTTAAAATTGCGCAACTTGCACCATGCAACTACGCGAACGTCCTATGGTTTGTTTCATTTTTAGTACTAGCTTCCACCGATTTCTATGCTGCATCAGATTTACTAGCTTTCTGTGACTTAAAATTGCATCGACGGTAGGCCTCGAATCCGGTGCTGGTGACATCATTTCCCGAATTAGAGATTCCAATTCCGGTGATGTGGATTGCATAAAATCTTTTGGCAACATGCCGCTGCGTAGCTGATGCCACAGGGGGCCATTGTGGGGCAGCTCCAAAAAACATGACAATTCAAGCATTGCAACGCCCAAACTGAATATATCAGCTGCTTTGGAGAATTTCCCTTGTAATATTTCTGGGGCCATATAACGTGAATCACCTTCAGTCGCCTGGTGCCGGTTTGCCCTATCCACATCAATAACCAATCCAAAGTCAGCCAATTTACAACTATCGTCATCGCCTATTAGCACATTATCTAATTTTATGTCCAAATGTATTAGATTGCGGTCATGTAGACTTTTCAAAGCTAAAGCCAAATCTAAAAGTATATTCCAAATTTTCTCTTCAGGTATATGCCGACGTCGTACTAAATATCTGTCTAAACTCTCACGACACAATTCCATTTGCATGTACAAACGATCGTTTTGTTCCCACGCTCGGTAGAATTGCACGAAATTGGCATGACCAGAGAATTGTTCATAACGTCGTACTTCCTCCAAACGTTCTTGACGATGATATTCACTACGATATAATTCCTTTGACATTTTTATTGCATACATAAGCCCATCTTCATTGGAACGTACTTTGAAAACTGTACCAAAAGAGCCTTCCCCAATTTGTTCAAGCCATGTAAAACATTGCTCAAAATAGGTTTCGTTTATGGAACGGTCATACGAACCGCTTAATGCATTAGCATCCAATTCGGGTAATGCATTACCATTTCCATCATACTCGCCACGAAATGAACTTGCTTGGGTAGTTGAAGACATGGACGCAGATAAATGACTACGATTTGATCTTCTTAACTTTGGTGGGCGTAGTCGATATTCATTATGATTATTCCGTTGCTTGTGGCTATGTTGGAATGCTACTTCAGTGCGTATTTCGGGTACTGGCAGACGTGGTAATGGAAGCGCTGTTTCAGGGGCCATCATAATTATAAAGCCTTAGACTAAAACTATTTATATTCTTTTAGTTTCCTTCAAAATTTCAGCCAAAAGTATCAAAGAAAAATATATTTTTCACATGAAAAACCGAACGGTAGACCTGTACTAAGGCCACGGTGCGGGAGTAACTTAAACCAAGAAAAAATTGAGCCGGGTTTACAATATTTATGTAGAAATTTTGCACTTGATTTAAACCGTTAAGAGCTCAAAACGAATCTTTGTCTAAATAAGTTGAAGATATTTAAGGAGATTGTGGTAAAGTTTGTGATATTCTCTTCAACATTAATGGAAAATGAAAACAGTGATACCCCAGCAGAATCCAGTGAAGAGGACGAACACCAAAGGAATTTCCGATGTCGGAAACGGACCGCCTTCACGCGATATAGTTTCGAGACCTATCGCCTCGCCTGGCCATTGGCTATGCATGCTGCTTCCGTTAGCCTTCGCATCGAATCTTTTACAAAACAACAGATGTAATGAAGAAATTACGACACAATTCACACTCACTATTGCCGCCATCGGTATGTGTGTCGAAAGCTTATGCTTCTTTCTTTATATGTTTTACAAGACTAGTTTGCTGCTAAAGTTGGTTGTTGCTTTTGTACCTGGTCTTTTTACTACGTTATTGTACAACGTACTATTGCAACTGTCCTGGAGTTATGGACTATTCTTGGGATTCGATACTACCTTCTGTTACCAGAATACTTATATACGCGTGATGCGTGGATTTCCTGGTAGCTTTAGCTTAGGTGAAGCGGCGGTACTGGTACAGGGATTGATGCTATTTCTATTTAATACAATGTTGAAAGTTCCTAATATTGTCAATGCTACGAAAGTAAGGAGTGATTTTGAGCAACTTAATGTGATCATGATGTGTGCGCTATCTTATTTGTTTGCTGTTTGTTGGCTGCTAGCTGTTGCCAATGTATTTCGTATGAAAATCTACTTTTATATATTAATGCTATTATTGGCTATAGGTGTTACGTGCACACCAATTACGAAACCAATTCCTATAATTGCGCTACTTAAATTTATACGAAAAGACGAAGTTAGGATAAAAATAATTATGTTCTATGTAGCTCTGGTTGCTTTAACGGTTGTTATAGTATGGGGGCGAAAGCAAAGTCAGGGAAAGGCATCCACACGAGTTCGCAAACTATTTCATTTGCTTATTGTAATAGTCTACGTACCTGGATTACTGTATCAATGCGATTTCCTTTACATTGCATCTGGCGTGGCATTGGCTCTTATTACAGTTTTTGAATTAGTTCGTATATGTAATATACCACCATTGGATGTGCATTTACGCAACGCCTTTGCATCCTTCTCTGACGAAAAAGATGCGGGAGTATTCGCCTTAACGCCATTTTGCCTGCTTATTGGTTGTTCATTGCCTTTATGGATAAGCCCATGCCCTTGCTACCAAGACAACACATCTAGTTACACTAATCGAATTGTCCCTCTTTTCTCGGGTATTCTTACAATTGGATTTGGAGATACAGCTGCAAGTGTGATCGGTTCGAAATTTGGTCGCATCAAGTGGAGTAACTCAAAAAAATCACTGGAAGGAACTTTGGCTTTTGTTCTCGCAACGCTATCGTCCATATTATGCCTGAACTGTTTTGGTTTTACAAATCTGACTCTGTTTAAATCGTTTGTGATAGCAGTTGCAACTATTGCAACTGCTTTAGTTGAAGCGAATACCGATCAAATAGATAACTTAACATTGCCAATTATTTTTTATACAATTGTAAATATAATTTAAATTTACCAATCAATTTTTTATATCGTCACCCTAATATAATAGAGAACCCCAAATTCTTACCCTAACATTGAAATACCACTTTAAAAAGCTTTATAAACCGTTTGTATTTGTATGCATAAGGGGCTGTGTTATTTAAAATCACATTTATGATAGATTTTTATCAATAACATCTTAATACATCAATAAGTAAAAATGTACTGCTTACTGTTGTAAAGTACGATATAACGAGCACTAATATTTGATTTTCAGATGAATTATCCTAGTTATTGTTTACTGTATATTCTACCACTTTTCAAACCATATATTTATGAGAAAACTTATTGGAATAATGGAATGAATATACAACCCACTCAGCATTTAGATGATTAAATTTTGAATTTCCCTACATATAAATACAATTTGATTACTCTTTCTGACCAAATAATGAGTTATCATATAATTTAAACAACAGGGCTAGTTTTGAACAATTTTTTGATATGACTCCTCGTTATGTCCAAAAAAAACAAAAACTGAATAGAGAAAGTTTGCCAATCCCACATGGTGGAATCATACTTGAGTCTACTGTGGTTACTGTAGATGATCGAAAGTTTTGAATCATTTTCAATGTTCGGCTTCTGAATCTTTTCTGGCTATCTTGTTGATTGAATAATGAGTTTTATGCCCATTTCACAGGGGCGTAATGAACTATTTCGCCAAGTTTTCTACCTTAAGCCCTAATCGAAATCGAACGTCGATGCAAAATACAAACTTCTTAATTACCGCATCATTGCTTTGTTGAATGCCTACTAGAATGAAAAAATCCGGTCGGTCTCGCTTGGTGCTTGGAAGACTTTCTGAAGATGAACCTTCATCAGTGTCACCACGAAAACTTTACGATTTCGGATTCATGTAAACATACATTTTGTTTGTCTCGCGCCTTTGGCCGAGTGTGTAGGTGGTCTGTCATCCTCGCTCGTGGTGAGCGGGTGAAGTTGGGTTGATTTGCGGTCCTCGCTCTGGGAGAGCGAGTGAATTGTGGGTTTGATTTTGAAAATGAAAAATAATTGTTTTGTGGCAGATGGGGATCTGCATTAGGGTGGTTGATTGGCCTCGGTGGGCGAGCGCTGGGTTTTGAAATTTTGAAAATTTAAAAAAAATTATGGGCCGAGTGCCTTTGTTTTCTGTGGCAGACCGAGGGTCTGCGTAAAGGCTTTTCTGGTATACTCGTTATGGGAGAACGAGTGAGTGGGATATTTATTTTTTTTTTTTTGAACGGAGGGATGTGGAGGCACGGGGGGGATTGTTAAGCGAAGCTTTTGGTCCTCGCACAATCTATCTCCGTGGGAAGAAGGATCAGTTTGACCAAAGGTCGTCTGACTTGACCCTTCTCGGTTATGAGGTCGACTACACGTACTCGGTTATCTTCTCCGAGGTGTACGTCGACGACTCTACCTAGCCTCCACTCGTTGGGAGATAAGTTGTCCTCTTTGAGGACAGCGAGATCTCCCACTTTTATATTTTCTTTGGGATGCTTCCACTTCACTCGTTTTTGAAGTTCGGATAGATATTCCACCTTCCATCGTTTGCAGAAAGTGTGATGGAGGGCTTTGAGCTTCTGCCATCTGTTTATTATGGAGGCCGTGCTTTCGTTCACATCCGGTTCTGGCGGCGCCAGAAGATGGCTGCCTGTTAGGAAATGTCCTGGAGTTAGGGGTTCCAGGTCCGTTGGGTCATTCGACCCCGGACTGAGAGGGCGCGAGTTGAGGCACGCCTCAATCCGGCACAAAAGTGTTTGGAACTCCTCCATAGTATATTTGTGGGGAGAAGCGATCTTTTTGAAGTGGCTTTTGAAGCTCTTCACTCCCGCTTCCCACAAGCCGCCCATATGTGGAGCGCCAGCGGGAATAAAATGCCAAGTTAATGCTTGATGGCTATACTTGGAGACTGTTTTGTCTCGGCTTTCTGCCAGGAAGGCTTTGAATTCCGATCGTAGAGATCTGGAAGCTCCGACAAAGTTCGTACCATTGTCGGAGTAGATGTTCTTCGGACATCCTCTTCTCGCGATAAAACGCGAAAAGGCCGCGAGGAAGCCTGGGGTACTAAGGTCACTAGTGGCTTCTAAATGGATGGCCTTAGTGGAAAAGCAGACGAAAAGGCATACGTAGCCTTTTGACAGTCGACATCCCCTACCGCGGTAGCTTTTGATGTCGAAGGGCCCTGCAAAGTCTACCCCGGTATTGGTGAACGCGCGGGTAAAAGTAGTCCGTTCGCAGGGAAGGGTCCCCATAAGTTGGGACTGTACCTGCTTTCGGTGAATAATGCAGGTTTTGCACTTGTGGATGATGGCTCTGATCATGGTCTTGACATTCGGTATCCAGTATTGGGTTCGGATAAGACGGAGCATGAGCTGGTTCTCGCCATGAAGGGAGTCATGATGAGCCATCATAACTGTAAGGCGAGACAGCCTACAATTGTACGGCAAGATGATCGGATGACGCTCATTGTATGACATGTCCTTTGAAGCCCCTAGACGCCCCCCTGTTCTAATAATATCATCTTTGTCGATATATGGGTTGAGTGACAGTATTTCACTCTTTCGATCGATAGGTTCCCTATTTTTCAATTTTAAATATTCTGTCCCGTAAAATTGTTTCTGGCAGACTCGTATTAATGCTTGAGTCGTTGCCTTAATCTCATCGGCTGAGATTATGCACGACCTTTCGTGGAACATTGCTTTAGTTTTTGGGTGAGTTCGTTTATAAAATCTCCTAACATAGGAAAGAACCTTTAAAGCCCTGGGTAAATTTGAAAAACGGTCGAGAATCTCTACATGATCTACCCTTGTCGTGGCATATGTTTGTGCCCTCTTCTCCTCAACGGACGTTTTGTATTCGGTCTCTTGTGCTGGCCAGTGGGAAATGTCTTCTTGCAGCCAAGAAGGTCCCTGCCACCACAACGAATTGTTGGTCAACTCTGATGCAAGTAGTCCTCTGCTTCCTAGATCCGCTGGATTAGATTCCGAGTCCACGTGAAGCCAGTCCTTGCTACCGACCATATCGATGATCTTAGTGACTCGGTGTGCGACGAAGGTTGACCAGGAACAGGGCGGCTTTCTTATCCATGCGAGTACGATGGTTGAATCCGTCCAGAGGTGAACTTTTACGGGTCCCAAATGAATATTTCGGAATATTGATTCCATCATTTCTGCGAGAAGCACGGCGCCGCAGAGTTCTAAACGTGGTAGCGAGATGGTTTTCACTGGAGCTACTCTGGTTTTTGCTAAGAGTAAGTGAATGAAAAACTGATCGTCTCTTTTTACGCGCATATATATCGCTGCAGCATATGCTTTCTCGGAAGCGTCACAGAAGCCGTGGATTTCTATTTCGCCTTCCGGGGAAAAATTTACCCACCGCGGTATCCGTATGTTATCTATTTCGCCATAGTGTTGGGTGAAGGTTTTCCACCGTTCTAATGTATTTGGTGAGACAGGCTCATCCCATCCGGTGCCTTCTAACCAAATATTCTGCATTAATATTTTTGCTACTATGACCATTGGTGCAAGCCAGCCTAAAGGGTCGAAAAGTTTGGCTATAGCGGATAGGATTGCGCGTTTGGTGATGTTCTCGCCCTTCTCTAAAACTCCTGCGGTGAAGTAAAACATGTCTGAATGCGCGTTCCATCGTATTCCGAGTGCCTTCACCGAGCTAGCCTCTTCAAACGCTAGGAAGTCCTCGCTGAGCAAATCCGTTTTGGGGATGTCCTGAAGGACTTCCTCACAATTGGATGTCCACTTGCGCAATGGAAAGCCAGCTGAGTGTAATGCTTCGCGAATCTCGTTCCTTGCTTTGATAGTTGACGCTATTGTATGCCCTCCAGATAAAACGTCGTCGACATACATACTTTCGCGTAATATACCCGATGCTATTGGGTGGGTATTTTCTACATCATTAGCCAATTGTAGAAGTGACCGTATCGCAAGGTAGGGGGCGCAGTTTACACCAAATGTGACAGTCTTTAGTTCGTAAAGACTGATGGGTTCGTTGGGGGATGTTCGATGGACAATTCTTTGAAATTTGGCGTGATTATCGGTCACCCAAATTTGCCTATACATCTTTTCTATGTCACTATTAAAGACAAAGCGATACAGTCGCCAACGTAAAATTAAAATAGGCAAGTCTGCTTGGAGTACTGGACCTGGGTGGAGTATGTCGTTTAGACTAATGCCATTTGCTGTCGGACTTGACGCGTTGAAGACGACGCGCACCTTGGTAGTGGTACTTTCCGCCTTTACAACGGCGTGGTGGGGCAGGAAATAATTATCCGAATCGTCGGATGGTACATTATTTTTAATTTTTCTCATATGTCCAAGCGTTTCGTATTCGGATAACACTCGAACATATTCTTTCCCTAACTCTTGGTTTTTTAGTAATCGCCCCTCATTTCTGAAGAATTGTGAACATGCGCGCTTTAGGGACGGTCCTAATTTAATATTCTCAGGGTAATCCTGCCTGAATGGTAGCGAGACTGTATATCTTCCACTTTCATCACGTTTTGTTGTGTCCTTGAATAATTGTTCACAATACCTTTCTTCTTCATTAAGCATTTTGTTTTTGGGAACATTTTCTACCTCCCAGAAAGCTTTTAATTGGTTGTCCAACGCAACCTCGTTGTAGAATGACATGATGCTCTTCGTCGGACTCGGTGCTTCGATGCGACCGGTTAGTATCCAACCGAACACTGTCTCTTGGGCCAAAAGTGTATTTAGTACATTCTTTTTCAGACCACTCAGTATAATTTGGGGATATATGTCTCCTCCAAGTATGAGGTCTACATCTTCGTTGATGTAGAACCTCTTGTCTGCCAAAACCAAGTCTGGGAATGCCTGCATAGTCATGACGTTGATATGGCAGGATGGAAGATTCCCAGTGAGTTTGGCTAGGACTAGAACGGGTGTAGTCAGGCTGAAGCAGGCATCCACTGGTGAACGTAATTCAATTTTGGATGCTTCTTTCACCTGGGCTGACACCGAATTTGTGATGCCTGAAACTTGGGCATGCATTTTTCTCGCTGGCAAATTGATTCTGCGTTTCAGTCTTTCAGTTATAAAGGAACATTCAGACCCTGAATCAATTAATGCCCGTGAGGAGAAGTCGGTACCATTATGGCGAATGTGTACGCGTGCAGTTCCTAATAGCACGCCTGTGCTGGAATTGGCATGACAGGATTTTACATTCTGGTTCGCAGATTGTCGCGCCTGTGCCGAAGTTGTTGGGCTATTATCCGCATCTTTGAAAGGATTGCGTACAGCCGTGTGCTGAGATGTATCCGCATGCAGGAGCGTGTGGTGACGAGAGTGGCATTTGGAACAGTTGTAGGAACTGGTGCACTTCGTCACGGTGTGTCCTGGGGATAAGCAATTCAGGCAGCCACTTGTGGCTTTTATAAATTTAATCCTTTCTACTGGGGTTAAGTCGCAGAAGCGTGAACAGTTGCGTAATCTGTGTTCAGGGGATTTACACATTTTACAAATTGATTTTATTGTTTGCTTGGATACTTTCGTTTGAAAAGCACCAAGTCTTTTCGTAGGGGTTTCCGTTGATTGTCGCGACGCGTTTGGTTTTTGCACTTTCGAAGTGGCATGCCCTGTAAAACCAGACACTGTTTCAAGTGTCTGGAACCGATTAGACAGGAATTTATCCATATCCTCCCACTTGGATATGTCCATTTTATGGTCTATACTTTGCTCCCAAAGAGCCAGCGTGCTCTCTGGTAACTTGGTTGAGCATAGATAGGTCAGGATTGCATCCCAATTGGAAGTGTCAATTTTGTGGCATTTGAGGGAAGAAATACAATTATTTATATCATTTTGCAGCTTTTTTATTGAACTGCCACACTCACTTTCTACCTTTTTTAAGTTAAATAAAATTTGTAGTTGTGTGTTAACTAAGATACGTTTGTTTTCGTATCTTTCACACAAGTTTTTCCAGGCCATCTCGAAACCTTCATTTGTGAGGGGGCATTTTTTAACGATATCTTTTGCTTCGCCCTGCGTTTTGTTGTTGAGATGGAATAACTTTTCCACCCCTTTCAAGCTGGAATTGTTTATATAAATTGCCGTGAAAAGATCGCGAAAAGTTGGCCAAGACAGATAATCCCCTTTAAAAACTTCCGTATCGCAAGCAGGGAGGCGAATTTTATGCCCATGAGGTTCTTGCTCAGGGTTGACGTTCTTTTCATCCTTCTTGTATTTTTCTGCCTCAGCAGATATAGACGCTGAACATCGCACGTAGATTGCGTATGCTGCCTTTTGCTTCTTTCTGATCGCCATAACGTCATCCGCTGACACCTCATCAGATCCCAATAGCGAATCAAACGCAGACTTTACCTTCTTCCACAAGAGCCGCAACTCTTCCTGCTGTATTGCAAGGGTGTGTTTGCTATGGTCGCTCTCCGGAATAAGGCTGTAATCTTTATCAAACTCTGCGATTGATTCTGCTAAACGGATGTAGGTTTCCATTGTTTTATTTACGTTTATTAACGAGAAAATTGCCGATTATAGAAATGGAACGCTTTAGAGTAAAAATACCTGCCCAGCCGTAAATAAACACTACTGAAATTCGAAGTTTATTATTTATTTTGTTTATTGCAGAATTTGTCAGAGTAGCGACAACGAAAAGGGTTTACTTTATGGACTTTTTGTTACAGCAGCGACAACCGCAAAAGGTTTAATTTACAGACTTTGTCTCAGCGGCAACAACAAAAAAAGGGGGACCACTCGCCACCTCCACAGATAATAGGTGTATTTTTGAAAAAGTGAAAAAATGCGTGCGATATTGCAAAACAAGCGCAAAAAAAAGTGTAAATAGTGTTTAAAAAGTGAAGTGAGCACCGGATTAATTAATTAAATTGAACTCAATTTCGTGTTTGTGATGTGCAAAAAAACAACAACACAAAACTATTTAGTATGGTGCGGAAAATGAGGTTAGGTAACCCTCTTCCTTGTGTTGTGTCTGGAAAACCTTACCACTGGTGGGGGGATAGACCAGATAATCACAAGGATCGAAATAAAATTAATAAACCAAGTGATTTAATTTTTGAAATTGGAAAGAAAAATGGTGCTCACTAAATAACTTCACTTTTTCACTTCTTTTTTTGATTTTAATTTTTCGCGCACTACACGGGTTTTTTTTTTTCTTTATTTTGCAAAAAAAAAACAACACTCAAAAAAAAAGTGGCAAGAAATATAACACTTACTTCTTATCGGTTTTTGTGCTGGAAAAGTTGATTGTGCTGTGCTGTGGTTGGCAAATATGCTGTGGCTCTGGTCACCTATGTACAATGTAAACCTCCAACTTTTTCCTTGTCGATTTTTGGTGGCAAATAAATTTTTTTTTTTGACAAAATCCTTCGGCAAATTGTCTAGTAGGCAAAATTGTGCTGCGTTGTGGACTGTAATTTGTAGGTGCTTTTAGTTCCTTTTTCGGGGAGTAAGGACCAATGTTCGGCCTGAGTGCGTCGTAAACCGGCAGTGGGTAGGCGCACAAGGGTCGATCTCGGGAAGGTTCACTCAAAAAGAAATAAATAAGTACACAAAGAGGAATTCCTCGTTATAAAATAATATTTAATTTGAGTGTGTGGAAATGTAAAAGAGGATACAATATTACCTTTGTGTATAACTGGACGATGGTGATCCTGGGCGATGTGAACTGCTTGGCGGTCAATCGAAAAAGAGACCGGTTGTGCCGTTGAGGACAACCGCTAAGCCGCGAAAAGGTCCTCTGGTATTAAGGAGGGGAAAAAAGCCACACACACAACAGCCCCCACATATACGTGCATGGGTGCTGACAACCTGCACACACACATGCATGCGTATGAAACGCATGCATGTGCATGCATGCACACAAATGCGGCGTGAGTGTGGGTGGCTGGAAATCTTATTAAAACGTTAGGGAGGGGCGCCGTCAATCAAGTAAAAGTTAGGCCTTGGGCCTAAACACTATATATACCACCATATATATACTATATATACCACCGATCTTTATGATTTTTTCAGACAACAATATATGCTATATACGTAAGTATTCGTTGAAATTTGAAGCCTCTAGCTCTTAAAATAGGGCAGTAATTACGAAAAGTTTCTTATCTGAACAATCGGTTGTGAGGAATATATACTATATATACGACCGATCTCATCAATTTTTTCAGGCAACAATACGTGCAATATACGAAAGTATATGGTGAAGTTTGAAGCTTCAATCTGTTAAATTGGGTAAGATATTACAAAAATCCTCTTTTTCTGAAAAATCGGTTGTATGGAGGATATATGCTATAGTGGTCCGATCCGGTCGGTTCCGACAAATGTCTAATCGGACACCCAAATACACCCGCTCACCAAATTTTATCAAGATATCTCAAAAATTGAGGGACTAGTTTGCATACGAACAGACAGACGGACAGACGGACATGGCTAAATCAACTCAGCCCTTCAACCTGATTATTTCGGTATACTTAATGGTGGGTCTATCTATTTTCCTTTAAGGACTTACAATTTTCGGTTTCGTGACGAAATTAATATACCATTTCATTTTCATGAAAGGTATAAAAAATGCGTACATGGCTGAGACTTACCAATGCTGTTATAAACTAGCCAAGTATGTTAAATAAAATAGTTTGAAGTCAAAACAGTTATCGAAAAATCTACCACGTGGCCACAGAATTGGTCAACAATTTTGGACTGTGAAATGATTTTTACACTTGTTTCAATTATCCAAGTTTCATAATGCTTATCATGGTGATCATGGGTTTTTTACTTTGCTGTGTATACATTTTCTTAGCATTTGGTTATTATACTGTTGCATGTCAAAACATTTTTGAGATTGGAGAACATTGTTTTTTGGACTTTTGGCATCCTAAAAGTGAAAAAACTTACACTGTGCCTTGGACGCGTGTTAGCAGTCGCCCCTGTTGTAAATTATTACACGCGGCCGCGCAAAAATACTATAAATCCGACCCCCGGTTTCGAAGGGATTCGGTGTACTTTTTCCATATACATATGTAATACTCCTATATTGCTACAAATACTCCTATATTGAATACAAAAGCAAAAACGTTTAAACAACAATATATCGGCACTCTGATGTTTGGGAATGTACCTAGCCTTTTGTAGCAATATAGGAGTATTACATATATGCATATATGACTTTTTCGTTTTTTTCAAAATATCTTCTCATAATATTTTTTAGTTTTCAACAAAACGCCAGGCATCGGGATTAATTCAAAAATTTTTATTGCTTAATTAATTAAGAAATCGAGTCACGCGAACGTCCCGCACCCAAAGGTGTGCTATCAGATGCATTTAAAAGAAAGGCAAGGAATTTCGTTTTATTCGTACATACATAGCTGAGAATGAAGTCGGACGATAGCCACACCTTTTTTCGAAATAGGAAGGCGCACAGCCTCCCCATGTATTTATTTTTTAGAGTTTTATACGCTATAAGTCAAACCCGGTTAAAGCTATTATTAAATACGAGTACTAAGGTCGTTGTAAAGTTCTATCATTTTTGTTTATAGAATCATAAGTTTAAAGTGTATCGCACTAAACGATTATTTCTATGTTTGTCGTCTTAGGTAAAGGATATAGTGGGTCATAAAGTGGAACATGGTATGACTTATTATTTAATACGTTGGAAGGGCTATACTAAGGATGATGATACCTGGGAACCCGAAGATACTCTATCTTGTCCAGATATAATTGAAAAATATAATAATAAGGTACATTTTTCATTGCCGCCCATGTTGGTGTAATATCAACGCGGCCACTTTTGTTAACGAAATTTGGGATTTTGATGAAATGGGTGTCAAAAAAATGTCATTGGAGAAAATTCCACATACATGTTTGTGCCCCCATTACCATCAATCCTACCAAATTTCATCAAAATTCCAAGACTCGTTAACTAACGACGTTATCCAGTTACGGGGCACTAAAGTTAATAGCTCTCGTGTTCCAATGACCATATGGTTCACATTGTTGTTGCATTTGCATGTTAAATCTCTATCCGTATCTAGTTCACGTGTCATTGGGACACGAGGAGTAACACAAGTTAAACACACTCCTTGACGAAAGTGACCGGATTAAAATATCTATGGCGTTTTCTTCAACCTGTCTGTGCACTCCTGTCATCCCTGTAAAATGGAAAATAGCGAGGCTTGTGCCGCTACTAAAGCCAGGGAAACCAGCTAACGTAGAAGCCTCATTTGTACCAATATCTCTTCTTTCACCAGTAGTCACCAATCAACTACAGCACTTACTTCAAAACTTGGAAGGGCTCAAATTATCTGTGTGGTCGACAGGTATCGGTGCAGTTCAGGAACGTAACATCAAAACCCATCAGAATTACACAACTTGGTGGCGTATCCCCACTTTTGTTTAACTTTTACATATCGAAGCTCCTTTCCCTACCAGAAGGAGTCACCATTGTGTCCTACGTCGATGACTGGCAGCAGGTTAGGGGGTCAGAATATACCCGCGGTAGATATGCCTGTCGTAAGAGGCGACTAAAATACCAGATTCAAGGGGTTGTGTAGCGCAACCCTTCAGGTTGCCAGCGCAATATATAGCTTCTCCAAACCCCATTGTCAACCTCACCTATCCGCGGCGAATCCTGTTTCACTAACAGACGAGGCTCTGGCGACCCCAAGCTCGTCATGGAAGTTGGGGGTGGGGAGGGAAGGATGGCCTGAAGGTTTAACGTGGTGACATAAATCGTTCCCGAGATGGTCGGGCTAGCACCTTAATGGTGCTGTGTTACCGGAGCGTGCCGGATCTGTATCCGGCAAAGGACCATCACATCGATAACACTCCCCAAAGCCTTCGGGGAGCAACCTTATCGCTACAACAACAACAGCAACAAAAACAACGTCGATGACTGCACTATAATGGCAAAAGGTCTAGGCCCATCCATCGATGGGCTATGCTATAAATTCAACGACTATGTCCCTATTCCTTAAAGTTAAGTTTATTCACCTAGCGAAATCTGACACTGTCACAGATCAAATCTTCGACGACCTTGTTTACAACGAGGACATGGCAAATGTCGACCATATTGAACGTCCACGTCAATGGCTACGTGACCTCAAGCTCCTCATGGAACTTGGGGGTGGGGAAGGAGGGATGGCAGGTTTAATGTGGCCATATAAATCGTTCCCGAGATGGTCGGGCTACCACCTTAATGGTGCTGTGTTACCGGAGCGTACCCGATCTATATCCGGCAAAGGCCCATCACATCGATAACACTCCCCAAAGCCATCGGGGAGTAACCTTATCGCTACAACAACAACATGGCTACGCTACACCCCAGCGTGTTAGGGAGCTTATACCCGCGGCAGATATGTCCGACGTGAAAGACAACCAAAATACCAAATTGATTAAAGGGGTTGTGTAGCGCAACCCTTTCAAGGGGTTGCCAGCGCAATATATATTCTCAAACCCAATTGTCAACCTCACCTACCCGTGGCGAATCCTGTTTTTTTAACAGCCAGGCTCTGGCGACCCCAAGTTCCTTATGGATCTGAGGAATGGGAGGGCGGGATGGCTTAGAAGGTTTCATGTGGTCATACCAAATCGTTCCCGAGATGGTCGGGCTAGTACTGGTGCTTGTTACCGGAACGTACCGGTACCGTACCACGCTACTGTATTACATCCAAAAATATTGGTTATGGCGTTCGATAAAGATCCACATTTTGGCGAGCATGCAACCGCAATTGTACCTAAGTCCAGAGCCGTAAGAAAATCCTCAAGTCTCTTGAGGGCAGCACTTGGGGCAAAAGTAAAGGAACGCTCTTATATACCACTTTTAAAGCAATAGGCGTGCCGCTTGTATGCTGCGCGTCCCTGATATGGTTGCCAAGCCTAAAAGAAATACACTAGAGGAAACTGCATACATGAACTGGAGAACTTAAGAAATCATCTCCGTAAGGACTATGAAAAAATCCGGCATTTAGTAATTCAGCCGTACGAAGAAAAGGAGCATGAAAAGGCCCTCAGATATATCCACAAAGTCGTCGGACTACTATGCCAGGGATGCCCATTCTTAAAGACAAATTCCCGGAACTCACAGTTGGTCGATCTGGATACTGTAATAGGTTAAACTCTTACTTATCCAGAATCGACCCCGATATACCCAATGTATGTCCCGCTTTTAACGTGTCCCCATATGAATTCAACCATATTTTCAATTGTAATGTGGAACCAACGACTCTAACATCCTTCACTGGTACAACAACAACAATAACAAAAGTGACCGCGTTGGCATGTAATGCCTCATATTATCTTACATAATACTTAATTCTTTAGAAACCGGCTAGCAAAACCGATAAGAAGAGTGCAACAGTTACTAAGAAGGGTGTACGTGCAGCTAAGGGAACATCAGGTGTTGATCCGAACAAAGAATGGGAAGTCGATAAGATTATAGATTATGCTGAAGAGAAAAATCAACGCGTTTTTCGTATACGTTGGAAGGGTTTCGGACCGAAACATGACACTTGGGAGCCAGAAGTAAATTTGTCATGTGATGAAATTATCGATAAATTTATGAAACGTATGAAATCACAAGAGAATGTATCATTCAAAGAGCTACGCGAAGAGCCGAAAAAGACTAAACGGCTCGTGAATGAATCATTGCCACGTACAAACTATTCTAACCCAATTGGACGCAAATCAAAGCGCGCAGTCTCAAAAAAGAGGTAGTTAGTATTATTAAAAAAACGACAAAATAAAAAATGATTTTAATATAAATTTTTTATTTCAGGGTTTATTATGGCGACAGTGATGAGTAATTTTAATTTTGATAAACAAAAAAAAAAAAAAAAAAACGAACATACTTTAATGAAAAATGAAAAGGTGTCTCCGTTTATTAATGATCGGTTTATGCGTACAAACGTAACAGCAAGAGCAGCAACAGTATATTTGCGCAAGTTCCACTAGTGTTTTAATATTACTTTTTCTACACCTTTCCAATTTAAGTTCAGAAATTTACAATTCAAGTTCAAGAACTTGCAATTCAAGTTCAGAAAATTACAATTTAAGTTCAGAATTTCCAATGTAAATTAAGAAATTTACAATTCAAATTCAGAAATTTAGAATTCAAGTTAAGAAATTCCAATTTAAATTCAGAAAATTACAATTCAAGTTCAGAAATTCACAATTCAAGTTCAGAATTTTCATTTCAATTTCATAAAATTACAATCAAGTTCAGAAAATTACAATTCAAGTTCAGAAAACTGCATTTCAAGTTCAGAAAATTGCAATTCAAATGTAGAAAATTTTAAATAGGCTGTTGTTTTTTTAAAGTTATGCCAATTCATACTACATATGTACATAATCTAGTAGTTATATGTTATTTGCGGAAGTGTAGATGCTTCGTTGACAATGGGTGCTTGGATATACTGTACCCCAAGTTTTCTCCATATCACTGCTGTCATACTCAATGCAGATCAATGCTTGTTACCTTTAGATTATAGCTGGATGCCCTTGTAACTGACCTCTTATGAGAGGAGAGGAGAGAGAAGAGAGGAAAGGGTTTTTTTCTTAGCTATCTCCTTCATGTGAGCAAAATTGATTTAAGTGAGCTAAGAAGTCCAATGCTTCCTTAACATATAGTAGGCCTTCGTATCCTTGTATCAAATTATTAGCGCTAACATTTACCATCTTACACACTTTAATTTCCATTGCATGAAAGAAACAATTAATGATAAACTTTCTGAACTTGAATTGTAATTTTCTGAACTTGAAATGTAATTTTCTGAACTTGAATTGTAATTTTCTGAACTTGAGTTGTAATTTTCTGAACTTGAATTGTAATTTTCTGAACTTGAAATGAAAATTCTGAACTTGAATTGTAATTTTCTGAACTTGAATTGTAATTTTCTGAACTTGAATTGTAATTTTCTTAACTTAAATTGGAAATTCAGAACTTGAATTGTAATTTTCTGAATTTAAACTGGAAAAGGTGTATTGAAAACTCTTTTTTTCTTAATTTTAAGATTCATTTGGCTTAATTTCGTACCAAATTTAATGTTTCCGACCTTATAAAAAAGCAAAATATTCGTAAATAGTATATAAAAATCACACCAAAAATTGTTGGCTTATTTAGAGTTTCGATAAATTCTAACTAAAACAATTTATCAATTTTGATGATTTTTCAATTTGACCTTTAAAATATGAAATAAGGGACATCTATGGATCTATCCTAGCGACATGCTGTAGATATCTTAAAGGCAATATACATTTTTAATGTATAACAGTAACATAAAAACAAAAATTATAATAAAACAATGAACTTAATATTTTATCAGCATAATAACAATTAATTACAATTATTTTATAAAAAAAATATACATATAAAGAAAATTACACAACTTCTGAAAATTGTAAACATTAGAATTATAAAGAAAAATCTGTATGATTCTACGCGTTTTTAAGAATAAATATAAATAACTAAATGTATACTTGGCTCTTGATCTGAAGTGTGTAAGGATGGCTTTTTGTTTCGTCTAACCATCCTATGGTTGGAGAGGATATACCGGAGAGATTTGAGGGTCGTGTTAATATTACCACTAATTACTTTTGCATATACTTAAGTCGTTAAAAATCTCAAAAAATTTAAAATTATTGAGTATTTAGGGGTCCAACGATTGAAATGACGATATTGAGAACGAAAGCTATGGGTTTCATGATATACATTGCAAAAAGAACAAAAAATACAGCGTTGAAAAAAATGAGATTACTCAAAAACTGACATTGATATCCTCTAACGTAAGCTCAGGGAAGCTTGCGTCTTCAACAGGATAAGACTAAAGAAACATGAGTGTTAGAGGCGCTGCTTCCACATTGCAATTGGTGTTGTTGTTGTTGTTGTAGCGATAAGGTTGCACCCCGAAGGCTTTGGGAGTGTTATCGATGTAATGGTCCTTTGCCGGATACAGATCAGGTACGCTCCGGTAACACATCAACATTAAGGTGCTAGCCCGACCATCTCGGGAACGATTTATATGGCCACGTTAAACCTTCAGGCCATCCCTCTTCCACCCTCAAGTTTCATGAGGAGCATGGGGTCGCCAGAGCCAAGTCTGTTAGTGAAACAGGATTCTCCGCGAATAGGTGAGGTTGACAATTGGGTTTGGAGAAGCTATATATTGCGCTGGCAACCTGATAGGGTTGCGTTACACAACTCCGATTCTGGTATTTTAGTCGCCTCTTACGACAGGCATACCTACCGCGGGTATATTCTGACCGCCTAACCCGCTGCGATTGGTGTCATGTAACATTACATGCTTTCACTGAACTAGTCCAAATATGGTACACCAAAGAACTGAAATCTTTAAAAAACAAAAAACGCGTTCCTTCAAGCTGTACAAGAAGACGGGGTCACACTCCGACTACTTGAAGTACTCTATATTGCGTCATAAATATTTTGAACTAAATAAAAAGTGTTACAATACCTATCTCTGTGCCATGAAAAAGAAAATAACTTGCAATCCGAAAGCTTTCTATAATTTCGTGAACTCTAAACGTAGGGTTAAAGGCTTTCCTTCTGGTATGAAATACCGTGATGATTTCTCTAGCGACGATCAAGTTATTGCTAATTTATTTGCACAATTTTTCAAATCTAACTATTCCGCTGAATTAATTTCTTTGTTTAGTGAATACCCGTATGAACTTGACTCACTTAACGCAATTAATATTCCATCAATATCTCCAGAAGAGGTTCTTACATATTTAACTTCTTTGAAGGAATCTTATAAATACGGTCCTGATCTAATTCCCACATGTTTTCTCAAAAGATGTGCAGAACACATTTATCTGCCCCTAACTGATTTATTCAACATGTCCCTAAAACATGGAGTTTTTCCTTTTGCTTGGAAGGAATCTTTTCTAATACCCCTCCACAAAAACGGCAGTAGGTCATGTGTAGAAAATTATCGAGGAATTGCAAAATTGTCTGCCATCCCAAAGTTGTTTGAAGCCATTGTTACTAATCAGCTAACATTTTCCATTTCTGCATTGATTGCAAACTCTCAACATGGATTCTATAGAGGCAAATCTACCATTACCAACCTACTTGAATTCACAACGCATGTTTCTAATGGATTTAGAGAAAATCTTCACACCGATGTTATTTACATTGATTTCAGTAAAGCATTTGACAAAGTTTCCCATTCATTGCTTATCCACAAGCTGGATCGACTTGGTTTCCAACCAGGTCTCAGTCAGTGGATATCTTCTTATCTCTGCGGTAGAACGCAACAAGTAATTTTTAAAAATACTCTTTCAGAGGTCATTAATGTTCCCTCTGGCGTCCCACAGGGCAGTCATCTCGGTCCAATTCTGTTCTTGCAATTTATTAATGATATCTGTACCATAATAAAATATTCCAAAATTTTAATGTATGCTGATGATGTAAAACTTTTTAGGTCTTATGATTCTATTGAAGAACGTCCATTGCTTCAAGCGGATTTAAACTGCTTAGTTGCTTTGTGCAACGCGAATTTAATGCCGCTGAACATCAATAAATGTAAGTTCATGTGCTTCTCTCGGAGATCTTTGCCAGCAGCCTCTTACGTAATTGATTATTTTTGTCTTGCATCAGTAAATTATTTTGTTGACTTGGGAGTTACGATGGATGCTAAACATAGTTTCAACCTTCATATTACGACTACTGCCAATAAGGCTAGAGGTGTTCTATCATTCGTGAAGAGTAGGTCTAAAGAATTTAGTGACCCTTATGTAACCAACGCCCTTTTTACCACATTAGTTAGGCCGATACTAGAATACGGATCAGTAGTCTGGAATCCGCGATATCAAGTTCATGCAGATAGGCTTGAGTCAATACAGAAGCAATTTTTACTTTTTTCTTTAAGGCATTTTCATTGGGACTCTGCGTATAATCTTCCACCTTATACTAGTCGGTTAAGGCTTATCAATCTTCCAACTCTCGCTAGCCGTAGAGAAATGCTAGGAGTATTATTTATGGCTAAACTACTGAATGGACTAATTTCTAGCCCCTTTCTTTTGAACGAAGTAAACTTCAATGTCCCATCACGAGCGTCAAGACATTACAAACCTCTTCTTATGAGGCAGTGTAGAACTAACTTCGAATTAAATGAACCTTTCCGGTGTTTGTGTTATGATTTTAACTCTCACTCGAATTCATTTGATATAACAGATTCACTTTTTACTATAAGGAAAACTGTCCTATCCTATCTTAACTCGTAACAAAATAAAAATAAAAAAAAATAAAAATCTTTATATGCTAAATCCTTAACTTATTTAACAATTTACTATATGTATAATTTTCTACTGTTATGTATATAATACTCAGCTGATGATTTTTATTCTGTAGCTGAGCAGTTTTAGATCTCGACGCTTAACAAACCTCCGCCTATCAACAACTCGGCAAAAACAAAAACAAATCCGTGCGTCATGCGGATGCGCCTCTCGTGTCGGTTGGGCGGGCTTTGGAGGGTATTAATCCGTTGGGTTTATTATTATTATTATTATAAAATACATTTCATATGTAGGGTTGATGCTGGATAAGAGTTTTAACCTATTACAGTATCCAGATCGATGTTATGTGTGACAAGTTTCTATATGGGAAGTTATATTTCCTCAACTGCGAGTTCCGGACCTCGCCGGGCATTAATCTGCACAATACTACCTTCACTTTATGGATGACTCTGAAGGCACATTTATGGAATTTAGCTTGAAGCGGCTGAATTCTTGGGTGTAGGTGTGAGATTTCTTCAAATGCTCCCTGGGGTGTTCTTAATTTCTAACCAGGGCGGAAACGCAACATCCGAGACCGTACTAGTCTAGTACTTGTCACGTAAAAACTTGGGTAATAGTCTAGTTGAGGGGTCGACTGCTAATACGATACCAAAAATATCGAGAGAGGTGTCAAACGACGCGTATTAATCTCGAGAACAATAATCCGAAGGCGGAAAAGAAAAATTTTATCTCTGTCCGGAGATATTTGCATTTGAAGTTGGCGATTTCCATGTGGTTGTTGTTGTGTTTGTACCCCCAAAAAAAATTGTGCATCACCGTGGTGTTCTGCGCAAAAATACTATGGATCCGACCCCCGGGGTAATAGTCTAGTTGAGGGGTCGACTGCTAATACGCTTCCAAAAATATCGAGAGAGGTGTCAAACAACGCGTATTAATCTCGAGAACAATAATCCGATGGCGGAAAAGAAAAATTGTATCTCTGTCCGGAGATATTTGCATTTGAAATTGGCGATTTCCATGTGGTTGTTGTTGTGTTTGTACCCACAAAAAAAATTGTGCATCACCGTGGCGGTAGCTACGGTTAAACCACACACCCGGACGTGGCATGGCGTAGCCCAGGGTTATTTTTTATAAGCTCGGCCGAAGGCCGCCAACGCCGAAAGGTGTTCTGCGCAAAAATACTATGGATCCGACCCCCGCTTTCGGAGGTACCCGCGGGTCTTTTTTCGGGTTTTCGTTAATATCTTTTGAACGCGTTAATATTTTTATTTTCCGCCTTCGGATTATTAATGCTGTTGTCAAGACACCTCTCTAGATATTTTTGGTAGCGTATTAGCATTCGACCCCTCAACTAGACTATTACCAATTTTAGTTGTGACATGTGACGGAAATTAAAAATTTTGTTGCTAATTTTGTGTATGTATATTTACTAAGTTTATTTAATATGAGTGAATATGAACATTTCAATATAAAATGTGTTGAGTTAATACCATGGTTCAACTATATACAGGTTGGCTCATTTGTAAAGCACAGAGTTGCCAAAATGATAGTAAATTAATTCAGTGTGTGGCGTTACCACTTCGTTTCATACATAACATTTTTCCTTCCGCTGCAGGAGTTAAGGTGAGAATGGAACTCTCGGTTTCCTTTGTCTGGTCGACCGCCGAGGGGCTGCCGGCGTCTCGCTTAGTTCCGGATCTCTTTCCGGTGTCGCCTGCCGTGCTGGTGTTGAATGCGATGGCGGTGTATCGTCCTGTATTATTGTAGTGTTGGGAGTAGAGAACCCTTCCAAATCTTCTGATCCCAATGATATATTTTGTGGTGATTCTATGGGTGTTTCGACTTCTTCGTGGTTTTCTACTATACCCGATGCAGCTGTGCCGTTCTCTTTAGCTGCAACCCTCGTTTCATGATGATTCACTTCCGGTGTTGCTTTATCGGGCCCCGCGTGTGACTTCCGTATTTGGTCTACATGTCTTTTTATCATTTTTCCATTGAATTGTATTTGATAGTGAAGATCCCCTAGACGGGCGTGTATTGTTCCTTTGAGCCACTTAGAAATTCGCGGGTTACCCGACAGGAAGTATACGTTTTGATTTACCTTGAACTCTCTTTCCTTTTTCTTGAGATGCATGTATTGTTTTTCCTCTACTTTCCTCGAGATTTCCTCTGGTCGAATCAAGTCCAATCGTGTTCGTAACTGCCGCCCCATAAACAATTATTGTAGTGTTGGGAGTAGAGAACCCTTCCAAATCTTCTGATCCCAATGATATATTTTGTGGTGATTCTATGGGTGTTTCGACTTCTTCGTGGTTTTCTACTATACCCGATGCAGCTGTGCCGTTCTCTTTAGCTGCAACCCTCGTTTCATGATGATTCACTTCCGGTGTTGCTTTATCGGGCCCCGCGTGTGACTTCCGTATTTGGTCTACATGTCTTTTTATCATTTTTCCATTGAATTGTATTTGATAGTGAAGATCCCCTAGACGGGCGTGTATTGTTCCTTTGAGCCACTTAGAAATTCGCGGGTTACCCGACAGGAAGTATACGTTTTGATTTACCTTGAACTCTCTTTCCTTTTTCTTGAGATGCATGTATTGTTTTTCCTCTACTTTCCTCGAGATTTCCTCTGGTCGAATCAAGTCCAATCGTGTTCGTAACTGCCGCCCCATAAACAATAGTGCTGGCGCGGTGCCTGTTGTCGAATGTGGTGCATTTTTGTACTGTCTCAAGAATTCGTTTATGTTTTCCTGCAAAGAACTATTCGTGGTACCCATTGCTTTCAATGCGTTCTTGACCGTCTGTACGCTTCGGTCTGCTTGTCCGTTAGTTGCCGGGTGATACGGTGCTGAGTATTTGTGATATTTAACACCGACTGTAGTCAGGAAGTTGTTAAATTCCGCGGACGTGAAATTTGTTCCATTATCAGATACAACCGTTTGAGGAACGCCATAAGCCGCAAATACGTCGTCCAGCAAATTAATTGTCGCGGCCGCCGTAATTGATTTAGTGATTTTCACCTCTAACCACTTGCTATACGCATCCGAGATTATCAGTAGCATTGCTCCTTCGAACGGCCCCGCATAGTCAATATGAATGCGTTCCTACGGTCCCTTGGGATACTCCCAATGATGATCACCACTTTTCCCGGGTTTGTTTGCCCGTTTTGCACATGATTCGCATTTGTTCGCCATGTTTTCGATATCATTGTCAATGCCCGGCCAGTATATGAATGAGCGGGCGATTCCTTTCATCTTGACAATCCCTAGGTGTGATGTGTGTAAATTGTCAAGCAGTTTGGCTCTGTACTTTGGTGGAATGACGACGCGATGCTCGAACATCAAACATCCTGACGATAGCTTGTAACTCACTTCTGGGGACTTGTATCCTGTTCTCTTCAAGCATTGACCTGTTTCCAGCAGTTTAATTATTTTACCCAGTCGCTCGTCTTTTCTGGATTCGTTTGCAATTTTGTCGGATCTTAATGGTAATTGGTTGATTTGGCGAATCACAAAGTTTTCGAACTCGTCGTATTCGTCTGGATTATCCGTATATGCCTGCCGCACATGTCCCACCTGTACTGGTTGCTGTCGTAGAGGGTGGGCCCGTGAAAGATAGTCGGCGTTAGCGTTTGCCTTTGAATTTTTATACACCACTTCGAAATCAAATCTACTCAGAAAGTCTGCGTAATTAGCCATTCTGCTAATGCAAAGTACTGGTAGAGACTTGTCTGGTTGTAAAATTTGTGACAACGGTTTATGATCTGTGATTAGCGTGAAATGACGCGCGTACAAATATTTGAAAAATTTCTGAACTGCCCATACTATTGCCAGTGCCTTTTTGTCCATCTGTGGGTATCGCTGTTCTGCAGTTGGTGCTGCGGTTTATCAGCTGCGGTGGACTGTACGGGGGTAGCGGCTTACCAATAGTATCCAATTAAATAAACGAATGCTGACTCGATACGATATTCATTAATTGTATAAACTAACAATGTTTATTTAATTATATTAAAATGGTTTAGAACACAATGAATTCTGCTGGCGGTAGTTGCAAGGATAAGACAGTAAGTAAGTAATAACAACGAAAAAGATATAAAGTAAATGTCAAACATATGATTGTTATGCTTGCGCATTAACCCTTTATAAACTAAAATATAATATTATAAATATTGTGATTATGAACTCAACATACCGCCGCCCTTGAACTATCTAAATATAAGCAAGATACGTTCAAAATTAAGATTACAATGCAGAGTTAGAAAAAAAATATTGGAAATATGCAAAAAATAAAGCTGAAATTTTTTGATTTCATGATGACGATTCTTTCTCTTCGCAAAATAGATCTGCCTTTGTTGGGAGGAGGCATAATTTAGCAATCGGCCGAACGTATTCTCCGTTAGCAGTCTTTACTGTCACGACTCGCACGCGACCATCAGCTCCAGGATGACATCGTGTTATCCTAGCGAGTATCCACTTTGTGGGGGGAGTAGTTTCACTAAATACAGCTACAACATCTCCTTCTTCGAAATTGCGTGAAGGGCGATGCCACTTGGTGCGGCGCTGCAAACTGACGAGATACTCGTCTCTCCAACGACGCCAGAAATGCTGTCTTGTGGCAGATATTACCTGCCATCTCTGATACAAATTTCCACAGAACCCTTGACCCTCAGGTTCTGGGATTGACTTGAGCGGTTCACCAATGATAAAATGACCAGGAGTTAAGACTTCCAAGTCGCCAGCGGTTGTAGTGTTGTCACAAAGCGGTCGAAAATATACGCACGCTTCGATGTCAGTCAATAGAGTGTTGAATTCCTCGTAGGAAAGCAGAGTTTCCCTTAATGCGCGCTTTAAGTGATATTTTACTCGTTTTATGCCGGTTTCCCAATAACCGCCCATGTGTGGTGGAGATGGTGGATTGAAACGCCACTCGATGTTTGAATCAGCAAAGAACGATTGTAGTCTGGTATCAGCCATACTCTGCCATGAGTGAATTTATACATGTACGGCCCAGCGAAATCAACCGCGGTGCGGGTGAAACACAGACCGTAGGTAGTACGAGTTGTAGGTAGATCTCCCATTGCTTGTGTGGCGAGATTACGATTCAGGCATGTGCATTTGACGCATTTGTGATAGATGCTTCGTATCAAGTTTCGAGCGCCAACAACCCAGTATCGGCGTTGTAAAACTGTCTGCATGATGCGGGGTCCAGCATGTAAAGTATATTCATCAATATCGTGGATAATCAACTTCGCAAGAGGCGCGTTTTTTGGTAAGATAATGGGGTTTCGGACGTCAGGAGATACTGCCGCGTTCTTCAACCTACCTCCAACGCGTAATACATTTTTTTCATCGAGATATGCTTGCAAACGCACGAGACAGCTGCGCCGCGGAATAGGCTTTTTTGCGCTGCAAAGAGAGATCTCGTTAGAAAAGAAGAACCTTTGTGTATACCTAATCAATCGCATTTCGGCTTCATATATCTCCAGGCAGCTGGGGGGACCAACTCGTTTCGCAACCGGGAGGGTAGTTGCAGCTCGAGCGTTGGCGACAAATCTTAAGACGTAGGCGATGATACGACGAAGTTTCGAAAACGACGAATACCTAGTCATAATGGACCAATGTTCGTTGGAACTAGTGACATGCGTAGTTACCTTGCTTCTAATGCCTAACTCGGTTGTGTGATGGCTTGTACTCGTTTGCTGCCAGAAAGGATCTTCGCTCTGCAAGAACTCTGGACCAGTCCACCAAAGATGGTGATGCAATAACTCAGATGGAGTGATTCCTCTAGAAGCACAATCTGCAGGATTCAGCTCCGAGCGGACATGGTTCCAACATTCAGGAGGAAGAACTTCCTGGATGTCAGCAACGCGGTTGGCAATAAAAGTGGTCCACCTGCTAGGGTGGGCTTGTAGCCATGCCAAGGTGATTGTTGAATCCGTCCATGCAAATATAGGATATTGTACATCGTGCCAACTGTGTCGAATGCTACGCACCAATTTAGCGGCTAGATGCGCACCACACAATTCTAATCGCGGCAATGTGGTTGCTTTGAGGGGTGCCACCTTGCTCTTTGACGAGATCAGAGCAACAGTTACCGTGCCGTCGTTTCTCACGGTCCGGGCGTATGCAACCGCAGCGTATGCTCGCTCGGATGCATCGGAAAATATGTGCAACTCCGTGATCGAGCCATTCGTACCTAAGCCAAGCCAGCGGTTAACCTTTAAGTTGGAAAGAATTTGTAACTCAGAGGGGTGTTCCAACCAATTTACTGCGATGGTTTCTGGGATAACGTCATCCCAGCCAACCTTGCTCCGCCAAACCTCCTGGAACCATATTTTTGGTTTGATACCTGCGGGAGAGAGTAGCCCCAGAGGATCGAATAGAATGCTTGCGTCCGATAAAAATGCTCTTTTTGTTAGAGTAGTAGGCGATTTTCGCAGATTAACTGTAAACGTCAGGTAATCTTCCTCCGTATTCCACATTACACCCAAAGCGTGAACCTCCTTACTGTCGACTAGGTAATAAGATATATTTTCTGACGCGTTCGAAATAGCCGCGCCCAATTCGGCGCAATTCGAAGCCCACTTTCGAAGCTCGAATCCACCTTCTTTCAAGATCTCTGAAACATTCCTTTGCAAATTCACCAGATCCTTTTTTGATGACGTGCGGGTGAGAAGATCATCCATATAAAAATCATTAAGAATGACGCCGACAGCTTTCTTACAAATGTTAGTGGAGTTTTTTGCAGTTTGTTGCAGGGATTTTACGGCTAGGTGGGACGCAGCTGCCACACCATAAGTCACTCGTAACATGCGAAAGTCTTGTATGGGTAAGGACGGATCACGACGCTAGACGATTCGTTGTAGGTCGACGTGTTTCTCAGAGACGCATACTTGGCGGTACATTTTAGCTATATCTGCTGTTACTGCATATCGATGAGTTCTAAAGCGTGTCAAAATTGAAAATAAGTCTTGCTGCAATTGTGGGCCAACCAGCAAAGCGTCGTTCAGTGAATTCCCATTCGTAGTTTTAGTCGATGCATTGAAAACAACTCTCAACTTAGTTGTGGTTCTTGACTCCTTAACGACGGGATGGTGAGGCATATAAAAAGTTTGCTTTTCTGATTTTCCTGCAGCCTCCATGTGGTTCATGTTGATGAGTTCCTGCATGAACTCGTTGTAGCGTGCACGTAGATCGTCGTCACGAGCCAGGCGTCTCTCGATGCGTAGTAGACTTCTCACAGCAAAATCTCGGGATTCTCCTAAGAGCACGTCAGACTTCATGGGTAGCTCCACAATGAATCGACCGTCGGATGCTCTTGTATGCGTTGCTTCAAAAAGTTCTTCGCAGAGGCGTTCTTCGGAGGTGAGGTGGTGCTTTTGAGGTGCTTCCTCTAACTCCCACAATCTGGCAAGCGCCTTATCCAATTGAACCTCACAATGCAACGACTGTAGACAAGTCGTAGTATCTTCGGATCCGTCGACACAACCAAACAGCGTCCAACCGAATACAGTTCTTTGAATCATGGGCGTACCAGGTGGACCCTTCCGGAATTCGGAGTAGAGAAGTTGTTCCATAACATCCATGCCGACTAGAATATCGATGCGACCAGGATTCATAAATTGCGGATCGGCTAAAAACAACCCTTGTATGTGCGACCATGATGCGATTGCTAATGTCTGGGTTGGCAAGTCGCTTGTAATTTTAGGGAGAATTAATGCGTTTACGGAGAAGCATCGATCTGAACAGTATGAGGACAGCGTAAGTAATGCTTCGCCTCTAGAGCGACATCCTTGTGAGGAACCTATACCTGTGACAACTACTGCAGAAGCTTTTCGCGGCACACCCAAGCGTTGAACACAAGCCTCAGTAACGAAGGAGGCATGTGAACCAGAGTCGAACAGCAAGCGGGCTGATTGCCAGTGTCCGGAGCAATCGCGAACTTTGACAATGGCGGTTGCCAACAGTACAGCTTTCTCCTTTGGAGTCGGCGAATTGGCCACGGGGTTTAAAGATGAAGACATCAATGCGGTAGCGCTACTTGTAGACGGCTCAGTACTAAATGAGGTTTTATGTGGTTTGGGTGCGGTGAAATGTGCGGCGGTTACAGCGGCATTGGATGTAGAAGCGGTGTTATGTAAAAGAGTGTGATGGCGTTAATGACAAAAACCTACATCCAGACGAACTATTGCATTTAGCTTTGTAATGACCTGGGCTCAAGCAGTTCGTGCACAAGCCAGACTCCATCACAAACTTCGATTTCGCGCTTAAATCGAGATTTTTAAACTTTTCACAGCTATAAACCTTATGTGGGCCCTTACAGTGCACACATTCCACACTCTTCTGGGTTTGTACAGCGTGAAAGACCTTAGTTGATTTGCCAGTAACCTTTGGTGTTGCGGGCTTCCCTATTGATACCTGATTAGCAGGCGTGCTTAGCATAGCCAATGACCGGCACCTAATTTCCAAAAACGACGTCAGCTGTTCAAAGGTTGGTGGTTCTTCACTAACAAGTGATAACTCCCACTGCTTCCGAGTCTCGAACGCTAATTTGTTGACGACCTCATGAACCAACCAATCGTCCCAGAAATCGACTGGTCTTCCTAGTGCTTTGAGCTCTCGTATGTGCTGAAGGAATGAATTTAGTATGCTCTTTATAGCATCCGCAGTATCACTCGTAGCCTTTCGTATATCCGCTATCGCTGTGAGATGCGCTTCGATGATAACGCGCATAACCTTGTAGCGTGACTTAAGTAGGTTCCACGCCTCAGTGTAGTTTGCGTCGCTAATCTTAAACCCACTAATTATACTCAGCGCATCTCCCTTTAAGCAACTACGAAGATAGTGCAACTTGTGTCCGCCTGGCAAAGCAGCATTGCTATCTACTAACGAGCAGAAGGCATCGTAAAAGGCTATCCATTCAGTAGAATCGCCAGCGAATGTTGGAAGGTCCATTTTGGGCAATCGTATTGACGCAGATACAGTGGCTAGCGAGTGAGGTATCGGAGAAGATTCAGCTCTGCATTTGTGCACGCGTCTAAAATTGGACAAAGCTGTGGTATACCACGTTTCAGCCTGTATGCGCGCGTTCTCCTCCACCTCGGCGTTTTCAGATCCACATGAAGTTTCCACTGCATCTTGCGCGGTGTTGAAACGAGCCCATTGCTCACTCAACAACGCCAAATAGCTTTCGACACCTTCAACATCCAGAATAAATGCGTCGTCCATACTTTTTGTCATATACCTCTTAATTGAGTTAAGGGCAGAATCGCGCGTTTTGACAAAAGCAGACATTTCGTGAAAATATATACTTAGCGTACCAACTTATGCACCCTTTACTAATTTATAATATTATAGATGTGTGTATGTATGTATGTGGTTACTTCTGCTCAGGTTTAGATTGTTGCTGCTTGCAGAGGGCAAATCAAAGGCGGTACGAATTATGCGAAAAGGTAGATACAAAATTTGTAGCGGGCAGATCAATGTCACGGCAGATTTCAAATATAAAAATTATGACACCTGCTCGAACTTTCTTGTTTATGCTTAATGCTGGATTAATAATGTTTTTTATCCAATGAAATAACGTATGTAAAGCCAGGAAATAAAAAGCTGAATATATTTATATTTCTTGATTTTATATTTTATACTTGCACTTGTTGCGAGTTTTGCGAATGAAAATCCGGCTCGAAGGACCAGAAAAAATGGTGCTGCGGTTTATCAGCTGCGGTGGACTGTACGGGGGTAGCGGCTTACCAATAGTATCCAATTAAATAAACGAATGCTGACTCGATTCGATATTCATTAATTGTATAAACTAACAATGTTTATTTAATTATATTAAAATGGTTTAGAACACAATGAATTCTGCTGGCGGTAGTTGCAAGGATAAGACAGTCATAGTGTACAAGTACAAGTGTGTTGACTTATCTGTCAAGCATTCTGACAGGCACTCGCTGGATTCGGAATGACAGCGAATTCAAAATGGATACCATTACCGAATGCTCCGAATGATTGAAAAATTGAAAAAGTCCATACGATTGGTAGTCAAAAATGTTGTCGTTGAGACTAAAAATGCGACTCTAGACCTGAGATTTCCATCAGGTGAGCGAGGCTGTTTGTAGTTTTGACGTTTATCGCTTAGTGAACACACTTGGTATAGGTACACTATGAAGACAGTAAGTAAGTAATAACAACGAAAAAGATATAAAGTAAATGTCAAACATATGATTGTTATGCTTGCGCATTAACCCTTTATAAACTAAAATATAATATTATAAATATTGTGATTATGAACTCAACAGCAGTATTCAGTGTTCGACTTGCGTATGCAATGGGTCGTTCAGTTCCGTTCTCTAAGCGATGTGATAGCACCGCTCCCAACCCTGTTTGACTCGCGTCCGTCGCTAGTAGAACCGGTAGTGCCGGGTTGTAGGGTATTAAGACTTGTGGAGAAACCAGCGCCTGTTTTAGATACTCAAAGGCTGAATTTGCCTCTTTGGACCAGTGAAATTTTTCGCTTTTCAGCATATCGCGCAATGGTCGCGCTCTCGTCGCCAGGTCTGGGATAAATGCACTATAGTAAGTAGCTTTTCCTAAAAACAGCTGTAGCTCCTCCACATTTGTTGGTTTGGGGCTATTCAGTACAGCTTCAATGTGTTTGTCAGATTTATGCACCCCCTGTGCGTCGATGCGATGGCCTAAAAACTCCACTGATGGAGTAGCAAAAACACACTTTGACTTATTTAAGCGTAGACCATTGCATTTGATGCGATTTAGCGTTGTCGCCAAAACCCTCAGCAGCTCTTCAAAATTTTCCGCGAACACCAAGATGTCATCAAAGAAATTTAAAACGTTTGGCACTCCTTGCAGGAGCGTCTCCATTTTTCTTTGCCAAATAGCTGGAATATTTGCTGCCCCATATACCGCACGAGTCGGTCGTACTAGTCCGTGTGTAGCTGTGTTTAATGTCAAAACATGTGCGAAATCATCGTCCATCGTAAGGTGTGTATATGCGTCGGTTATATCCAAGTGACAAACTATCGCCGCTTTTTTCATTTTATTGAACAAGTCTTCCGCTTTAGGAATCGGATGTTCGTCAATAATCATTCTTGGATTAACCGTTGGCTTGTAACTGCCAGTGATGCGAATATCTCCATTTTTTTTCGCGACTACATGTGTTGCTGAAGCCCATTCCGAATGCTCTACTCACGTAAAAGCCAGACTGGATTTTGCGATCTATTTCCTTGGCATACGCCTCTCTCAGTGCCATTGGGATTTCGCGTGCTCGTGCGAACACTGGTATGGCTCCCGCCTTCAGCTTCACTTTTGCAGGCGGCCCTCTCAACTTACCCGCTGTCGTGTCAAAGACTTCTTCGTAACTTGCAAGGAGATGTTGCAGCCGTTCTCGTTGGTTTTCTGAAATTTTGGCGCGGTTGAACTTATAGAGTTAATTTGCCTGGCTGACGAAAATAGCTCCGAAAAGTGCGAATTGTGAGATCCATTCTCTGCCGCAAAGTGTATCGAAATCTTCTTGGACAACATACAGATTCAGGCGCCGCTTAGTCCTCCCCATTGATGCGGTTACTAAAACCCTACCCATGCAGTTCACTCTATGCCCCGTGTAGCTTGTAAATCGTCTGTCTGTTTTTAATAATCTAAAATTCGGTTTTATAGTGCGAAGAGTTTTATAATTAATAATGGCGCATGGGGCACCCGTATCAAGCTCCATCTGTATTTGCTTTCCATCGATATTTACGTGAAGCATTTTTCTGTCTTCTGCTTTACATACATTAATGCTGTTCAGCTGCTGAACTGGTTCGAGCTCATCCTCTGAAATTTGATCTAGTTTTGCCTTGCACACTTTGGCAATGTGGCCCAATTTTCCACACGAAAAACATTTTCTTTTGGCTTCTTGGTCAACTTTTCAGCATTTGCATTTCTTTTTGTTTTGACTGGTTCGTATCCCAGTTTAAACGTTGGTTCACTTGGTTGTTCCCACTCTGTACACTTCATATCTGTTGTTGCACTTTGTGTTAGTTCGATTGTGTGCGCAATTTCGTATGCCTCAGTAAAATTGTTTGGTTTTTTACTTATAACCTCATTGCAAATATAGCGTGACTCCACGCTATACAGTAACTGCTCTGTTAACATCCTATACAAAAAGTCGCCATATTCACAATATGCAGCGCCCTTTTTTAAACGAAGTGCGTACTCGGCAATCCATTCGCCTTTTTCTTGCTTACTTTGTCTAAATTTGATACTTTCAGCATACTTGTTCCGTGAGCCATCAAAATGGCGAATTAACACGGTTTTTATTTCATTGTAAATGACAATTGTTATATTCCGCCAAAAATGAAACAATGCTTTTTGCTTTTTATTTACTTTATTTCATTACGTTTTTAATTTTGTACGTGATAAAGGCATACGCGTTTCTTATTTGTTTAAAATAAATAGTTTTATAAGAATTCGACTTCAGAATGTTCAATTTAAATTCAGAAAATAACAAAACAACAGAATAGCGCTTTCCTCAAGCGGAAACACATTTAAAAATGAATCACCACTAACCACTATTATTTTTCGCGTATCAATTTTTTGAGTGAGCCCCATACATTCCGACAGCTTTTGGTATTTTCTAATATTATTTTCGATTTTTTTTCTTTTAGCATGGAGCTTTGAAATGCTCTCTTTTTTATTTTTTAAACTTATTTTTTATATGGTTTTCGTCGGTTGAAAATGGCGGAATTTAAAAAATAACAAAACAACCGTGATAATCATTTGATTGTCATATGACAGTCAGTAGTGACAACATGATTAAATCGGATAAACTGTTTTCGCATACATAAAATTCCGTTGAGAATTATGTATCTGTCTCACATGCATAATGGTATCTGCTGTATGTTCTTTTGTTCTGTACCAGGTGTCCGAAGCTTTCCCAGTTTGAGTCCTTTTTCATGATTATAGGCTGTTGTTGGGAATATGCGGACATGCGTGAGCGATCAAAGGAACATACATAAATTTAAGTATCAATGTTTACGTCATCGCAGAATCAGCATTGTCAATTACAAGTGTGAGTGTTTAGTAAAACTATCAGCGTTTCTTGTAGGCATTGTTTACTATATAGTTTGGCAGCTTAAATTGAGCTTATGTTGCGAATAGGGTGGAAGGCAGTGGACTAGGCAGTCGAATGTCATATAATGAAGGAATTGATGTTCGGAGTTTTTTCAAAATTTGCCCGAAATCCTGAATCACAAAAGGGAGTGTAGTTAAGTACGAAAATAAAAAAATGTAGTTAGGTTCTGCTTCTTTTTTAGCAGGAGCTTTTCATTTAAAAATGTAATGTACAAACCAATGTTCATTCCATTACTTTTTAGCAGGAGATTTTCATTTTAAAAATGTAATATATAAACCAATGTTACTTCTATTACTCATTTTATCTATGGAGCTTCACATGCACTTTATAAAAACATGCTTATTATTTACAAACGTATACCTCAATGAAAATAAATGAAACACGTATTAATGTAAGCATTAGTCATGTTTCTTACTTCTTAAATGTTCTTCTTAAATATTATAAATGTGTTAAAAGTAGCAGGACTAAAATAATATTGACAAATTTGATATGTCAAACTAATTTTATATAATAAAAATGATTTCATAAATTGCATGCATTTTATACATATACATTATATTTTAAATTTTCTCTAACTATTCGTTTTGTGCTGACTAAATTTTGCTTATGCATAACTTTCTTTGGCTATATAAGCTAACAATTCCAGGGGCCGTTTTCACCATCTTCGGTGAACGCTAACAAACACTTTATTTGAAAGAAATCGTTCAGGTCTCTCCTGATCGATCACGAAATCGACATGAGTAAAAAATTATGTTTTTTATTTAGTTGAACGGCGATAGAAAATTGGTGTTTTTTTCTAAAATGCAAGAAACTTTAAGAAGAACGTAAGTTCTTAATTACTTGTGTGTTGCTTTGACGTTGGCGTTGCGTTGATTATGGATTGAAGCAATTAAAGCACGTGTGTTCAAAGTCAGATGTAGACGCAACGCAAGCGCCAAAACGACGCAAAAGTCACCTTAAGCGTATTTGCTTTTGGTATTATTTATCAATATTAATTAAAAATGTTAGATCTCCTAAAAAGTTGAACTTAGGCAAGATACACAAGAGGCGTAGCTTCGCAGACGTCTGCAAAATATGCCATGCAGCTAAAATCTCTCCACACCTCAAGATTGCTTATGCTGTGCCTAATACGCGTCTATGAAGCTACGCCTCAGACATTTTTTTAGCTTTAAACTTTATTCATAATATTCATGTACATGTCTACTACTATGGCAACAGAACAAATTTTAGTTTAATTTTATTGGCCGATATAACAACAAAAAAATTGTTAATACATCCCAGAGCACGGGGAAAAAGTGTCAATAAAATATGACACTATGGCAGCATTGCCAACAAACAAAGTCCAATTTTCACAGCCATTCTGCAACAGATGTCGCAGTGTTGTGAATATCAATTGGCACGAACCAGAATAGAAGTAGGATTAATGAAGACAAACAAAAAACCGCTGTGATGGCTGAATGGTTATAGCAGCGGCGCCTAAACGTTGCCGATGAAGGAATTTAGCAGTTCCCGAAATGGATCTATACAACGAGCTTTGGCAGTTGTCTAAATCTTTTCTTTCTTCTATTCTAATTTAAAAATTTTTTCAATTAAGAAAAAATTTATCATAACAATAATAATGATAAAAAATTATTGTTAGGCCTTGAGCTCGATTCGAACCCGCGATCTTAAAATCAGTAGGCCGATATAACAACAAAAATTGTTAATACATCCCAGAGCACGGGGAAAAAGTGTCAATAAAATATGACACTATGGCGGCATTGCCATCGAACAAGTCCAATTTTCACATCCATTCTGCAACAGATGTCGCAGTGTTGTGAATATCAATTGGCACGAACCAGAATAGAAGTAGGATTAATGAAGACAAACAAAAAACCGCTGTGATGGCTGAATGGTTATAGCAGCGGCGCCTAAACGTTGCCGATGAAGGAATTTAGCAGTTCCCGAAATGGATCTATACAACGAGCTTTGGCAGTTGTCTAAATCTTTTCTTTCTTCTATTCTAATTTAAAAATTTTTTCAATTAAGAAAAAATTTATCGTAACAATAATAATGATAAAAAATTATTGTTAGGCCTTGAGCTCGATTCGAACCCGCGAAGTTGAAAATATATACCAAATATATCGTGAACATCACAAGAGCCCTCTCTAACGCGTATTTGACGTAGACGTGGTGGTACAAAAACTAGATTCACTTCTATAAAATTAGTTTATTTTCAACTACACGACGTCGTCTTCGTCGTATATTTGGATTGTCATTATTTCAGACGTTACCGCTGCATCATTAACATCAGCCTTTCAATCAAACATTGCAAGAGCAACAACAACAAAAGCTACAAACATAAAAACAAAAAAGAAAGTTACTTTTAATTTATTTAACATTAAATATCCGGAAGGGGGAGTATTGTAGGGTTATATTTATATTCAACTTTAAATGTACCTACTTTAAGATTCCGAATTAGCACAGCTCAACATATAATGGGAGGTTGAAAAGGACGTGTTTCCAATCCCCCCTGCTCCAACTTTTATTTGGCCTTATTTTCGTTATTTTTGTTACACATTATATAATTTTATTTTTATATTAATGCTGTCGGAATGCGAGTGATTCCGATCAGCAACAGTAAATACCAGCTGGAAATACCGAATTCCAGCGAAATTAGTTGTTGGAACTGTCTAGAGTTACAGGTGGCGACCGATTTTCTTTTCCTTAAGACCGGATGCATTGTATTTTGCTGCTTCCAATATTACCATTCCCTTTTCGCGCTCCAGTATGGGATATATCATGTAAAAAATAAGAGGAGAAAAACTTTATCTTATTGGAAGGGTTTTACAATGCTCCAATAAACTTTTTTTAAAAGTATTGAAGTTATTACTACTTTTTATGTGATTAGGAAGTTCATTGAAATTTTTCAGGCCCTTATATATATGACCGTCCTAAAAAGATTCTTTTCGATGCCTTCCCGGAGTAAGAGAATATGGAGCAGTCCTGGTGCAAGGAGCTGCTGGGAGGATGACAATTTGTGGGAGGGACGAAACAAATTAGATGGGGTCACACTGAAATGACAGTCCTTGGTCGGGAAAAATCCCGAGTCGCTCCGGTACATAGAACCGACTGCCTTGGGAAGCGCTTATGACAGGTCAAGTACCACAGTCGCTTTCGTTAGCTGGTTTCCCAGGCTTTAGTAGGGGAATTATCCTTGCCATTTTCCCTTGTTCGGAAATGACAAAGGACTTTAATGAAATATTGAAAACGTGAGTTTATTCCTTTAGCGCAGGTGTTTTAGCATTGGCATGGCTATTCCGTCTGGGCCTATTAATTCATAGAGCTGCGCCTTTTTAATGGCTTCTCCGTCGTATAAATATAAACACAAAGTTATGTGCCCGCCTGTTTGCACGACGTCTGACCTTGTCCGGCAGTTTTTTCAAAGAAATTCTGAAATTGGGTGACGAAAAAATTATTCTCATGCCTTTGCAATTTTGTAGCTCTGTAGCATTATTCTTGTTGAAACTTTTTATTCCCCTCTGCCGCATAAAAAACAAACTTTCTTGGAAATATTGCAAAAAATAAAGGTTTAAATCAATTTTTAAAGTTTTACAAACATTTTTTGTGCCTATCTACCGCACAAAACGAGATTTGACTATTGAGTAACATATTCTTGACCCATTGATACATATTCATTAATACAGTTAAAAGCATCATGCTTGAGCTGTTCACAAATCTTCTTTAATATGCTAGCAAGCTAAAAAATCCCAAAAATATATGAAGCAAGCTATACCCAAGTTAACTTCCAAATATAACAACAATAAGTTTACGAAAGTGCTGGCTGAAGCCCGAATCCAGGCCCTTTTGGCTCTTCAGTCAGTGAAGTGGGACCGCCAATAGGTTCACTCGCAAAACGGCCGCTACGTGGCCCAGGGGGCGATGGCTTGCCTGCTTTGAAGTCTGCTAAGATTTGTTGCATATCCTTTACGGTAAGATCTTCCTGCATTATAAAATGAAATCACATTCAAAATATAAAATACAGAGGATAAAAAGAAAGAAAATGAATAATTGAACTCACATAATAATCGTCGTTAATGGCAACCATTGGAGCGTTAACGCATGCGCCTAAACACTCAACTTCGGAAATTGTAAATAGACCATCCTTGGTTTTGTCTCCTACCTCGACACCTAGAGTTTTCTGAAATTAATTAAGGAATTTTATTTACACTTTAATTTTTCTCTTTGACATAATTAAATAATATTAACGCAGAGCAACTGCAAATTTAAGGAGGGGCGGGGGTTGAGATGGTAGAATACCATTTACTGGTAATTTACCAAGCTGTCCTTGGTTTTAACATTTTTTAGATAGATTTAGTCCTACGCGTATCAAGATGCTCTGGATGAAAGCGGGGAGTCGATTTAAGAAAGCTTATTCCTGCGTTCGTGTTCACGATATCTTGGGAAGCCTTAGGGGGAAAAATCGGAACGCTTAGTTAGAAAAACGTGCGGCAGAAATTTGTGATTGCGAATAGCTGGAGATGCTACCTGATAGAAAATTTTATCAGAAAATCTGATAAATTAAGAATGAGTTTCAACTAGGAAAATCAAGGGAGCTTCAGTATTCCTTGTTCCATCTGTTCTAATGCCTTTCTGCTCCTCAACCTGTCAAATGGAGTGCTTACACTTTTCAGGCCGTTGTTGTTGTTGTAGCGATAAGGTTGCTCCCCGAAGGCTTTGGGGAGTGTTATCGACGTGATGGTCCTTTGTCGGATACAGATGCGGTACGTTCCGGTAACACAGCACCATTAAGGTGCTAGCCCGAAGGTCTCGAGAACGATTTATATGGCCACGTTAAACCTTCAGGCCATCCCCCCTCCCCACCCCCAAGTTCCATGAGGAGGATGGGGTCGCCAGAGCCTCGTCTGTTAGTGAAACAGGATTCTCCGCGAATAGGTGAGGTTGACAATTGGGTTCGGAGAAGCTATATATTGCGCTGGCAACCTGAAGGGTTGCGCTACACAGCCCCTTGAATATGGTATTTTAGTCGCCTCTTACGACAGGCATACCTACCGCGGGTATATTCTGACCACTTAACCCGCCGGCGTCTTCTTCCATTCCCATGACAGGAAAAACCAACAAAGCATCATGGGTTTCAAACTTAACGTTGTGCACCTATCTGCGCAAATGTTCCGGCTCATAGTTAAACTCACCTTTTTTTGTAGCCAAATTGTATGTTATTAATCACGATTTCATATAACCACTATGAACCTTCTAACTTATTCCATCATCCCCTCCTACCGTGAGAAGTTTAGGATCGACATGATTCATCTCGGCTGAAAATTGGGTCGGAGAAGCTAGACATTGCGCTGGCAAACCCTTGATTTGGTTGCGCTACAATTCCTTTGATCAGGCATGCTTAACGAACGAAACGATATCATTTCGTTACGATAATCAACGCTAATAAACGAAACGAAGTGACTTCAGGCATGCTTAACGAACGAAACGATATCATTTCGTTACGATAATCAACGCTAATAAACGGAACGAAGTCACTTCGTTTCGTTTATTAGCGTTGATTATCGTAACGAAATGATATCGTTTCGTTCGTTAAGCATGCCTGCCTTTGATACACGCTGTTGTCATATCGGCGACCTTGAATACTTCAAAAGTTATCCCAATTTCTTGTGAACGCCGTCCAGGATTTTGAGATATACATCGGGACATGGTTGATGTTACTTTTCAATGGACATGGTTCGCGCTTTTAATTCAGTCTCCCAGATAGGGTGCGCTCATAAAAAATTACCCTGGGTGGGTCCAACACCGATTTGGAGACGGATTCGCGATCCGATTTCTTTGGCAGTGTATTTAGAGTGTCATGCTGTCGTACAAAATTACCAAAATTTGGTATACAAATTTGGATGTTTCAGCGTAATGGGTTTTTATTTTTTTCTGAGCTGATAGCTTCAGGCTCCAAAAAATCTGTTGCAATCTAGAACAAGTCGACTGCTAATACGCGTCCAAAAATATTGGGAGATGTGTTAAACGACGCGCTTTGACATCGGTGTTAATAATCCGAAGGCGGAAAATAAAAGTTTTAACTCGTTCAAAAGATTTTAACGAAAATCCCGAAAATGACCCCGGCTTCTCCGAAGCCGAGGCTGGGATCCATATTATTTTTTGGTAGAATACCTACAGGCTGAGTACAATCACAAACATCAAGGTGCCGATAAATTGCTTTTCAAATGTTTTTGTTTTAAATGAGGGTACCCTAAATTTTTCTTGTCACATTTATGGCGTTTTCTTTCCTGGAACAAATTTTACCGTTGTTGTTGTTGTTGTTGTAGCGATAAGGTTTCTCCCCGAAGACTTTGGGGAGTGTTATCGATGTGATGGTCCTTTGCCGGATACAGATCCGGTACGCTCCGGTAACAAAGCACCATTAAGGTACTAGCCCGACCATCTCGCGAACGATTTATATGGTCACATTTTCGAGGAAAAACCTTACCGCTACAACAACAACATGAGGAGCTTGGGGTAGCCAGAGCCTCGCCTGTTAGTGAGCAAAATTTAATCCTCATTTTGCACTCTTAAATTCTAATTTTTTCAAAGTGGCTCTATATGCAGGTAAGGCAAAATTTTTGTCAAAAGAACACACAAACTCACGTGATGGAGAAGAAACAACAGGGCAACTATTTTCAGAAAAGAAAATGCCATGTTATACTCACAAACGAACCTTACAACACTCCATGATTTCTTCAGAGCCGCGTAACCAGCATGGTGTTGTTGTACATACTTGTATATGATATTTGCCAGTTGGTTTACGCAAAAACATTGTATAGAATGTGGCTACTTCATAGACACGCATATGCGAGACCTCTAAAATTTCAGCAACCTTATGCATAGCTGAGATAGGCAACCAACCATATTGTCGCTGCGCCAAGTCCAGTAGAGGAATCATAGCTGCTCGTTTGTAACCCTCGGGGTATATGCTCATGATAGCTTCCACACGCTTTAAGATAGATATATTTTAAATAAAAAACCAAACAATCAGTAAAGAAGTAACACAACAACAAAGTACATCTCACCTTCATATTTTCAGGTGTAAATTCAAATTTAATGTTTGGGTTGTCCTCCGGAGTGTCGCGGTGCACGAAGAGATGATCGCTTCGCTGCACTGCACTTGTCGTGATAGCACGTAAGCTTCCGCGCTTTTTTGTACATGAAAATGTAATTAAGTAATTTGTGAGGAATGGGTTTTTACAATATAAAATTACATAACAATAATATCGCTTAAATGCCAGGCATTTATATGCTCCCTCGCCGTTTTCATTTTAAAATTAACTCACCACAAAATTTATTGACTTAGTTGCACATTTCGAAAGCATTTTGCCAAATTAATTTCGAGCACTTTTATGTGAAAGACTTCCTATGTTTAATTTATACAGAGCGAGCTAAAAATTCTGTATTATTTTGACAGCGAATCAACAAAACGGTAGCTCACAGGATATGTATGTTCCGATTGACATTATCAGCTGATTGTCAAAATTGTCTTGGTACACTACGTGCAAAACTTGAAAGGTCGTATGTGGTGTTCACGCAAATTCCAGATTGGGTACATTAGCTGTGATTTTTTTTACATCTCCCTGCGAAATCGTTGGATCATGTGGTCCACTGGAGTACTTACCATTATACTCCACTGTAATGCAGCAATGGACCAACTCATGTTTCTACACGAACACATTGTAAGCCGAACATTGCTCGTTTTTAACGATTGTAATTACTACACGATGTTTATTGGACTGTGGGTACTCCATGGATTACTCTGATGTAATGCGAAGCTGGAATATATAGTCCAGTCCTAGGACATCGCAATGTTAATTGGACCATATTTTTTGTATGAATTGTGGTTAATTTTGGAGTACTCGGTTGGTTCATAGCGAGTACTCCATACGTGCATGCATGGAGTACTCGCGATTTTTGCAGGGAAGCGTCAAACTTTAAATGGGTAGACTATACATTAAGGGCCCAGTGGTGAGGGGGTTGGGAGTGGTGGGAGGGGATAGGGGTGACACACCCTTTCTAAAAAATCCACCCCCACCCACAGGAGGCTTATAGTTTGATCACAATTTAATATTAAAAGTTACCAAAAAAACCCAAGGAAACGCAGTGAATTATGTAATTATGGTGCTACCAAACTTCAAAATATTTATAAATAAAAAACGACTCAATCTATTTTAATCACGCCATTTTTTATTCCAGATTTTCTATTTTTTTTTATGAAGTAAACGTTATTTATTTAAAAAAATGCCGATTTTTAATTACAAATTTTCAATCTTTTAAGAAAGAAATGTAATTTATTAAAAAAAAAAAAAAGCGCCGCAGGCGAAAATTTGAAATAAAACATTGCGCAGTTTTTTATTCCAAATTTTGTCACGTACACCTGTTAGAGGTGAATCCGTCCCTTTGCGCAATCAAGGTGGAATGTCCCCCAGCTAGCTCAGGGCGAGAGGTCGGGGCCCTCAACCCTTGTCCACCATGATGCGGGGCGGATGTCACAATCATCATTATACTTAAATCCGTGCACCTACCTCGCAGAAAGCCCACCCTACCTTGGACCGCTCGAGTTTCTGCCTGGCAGCGAGTCCCTTTTTCCTCTGCTCCCAATGACCCTACATACTCACCCTAACGTCATCTTCACCCTCCCCAACCGATTCAATTTTAGTAAACCATTTCGATTTCGTTTACTAATTAAACTTAACATTTTAATCAGATAGCTTATTTTATGTGAAAATTCAATAAAAAAAACGTTCTACAAAAAGATTCAAAAATTCCTGGCTTATTACTTATAGGATATACTATGTAGCTGCACTTAGATTTAATCGCAATCACATTTCTTTACAATATGTACAACTCAGATAGGAATCTTTTACGATTTAGATCACTTGTAAAAAAAAAAGGACAACACAAATTTTTAGAAATCACTTACAACCAGCAGAGATTATATATAAATGTTGTAGACATCATCATATTTATGCATACAAGCGCTTATCATACCAACAAAAAAAAACTTGTAATGTTTCGAGTGAGGAAGGAACCGCGTATATGAAAATTTACGAAAAAACTCAATACAAAAAGTTTTACATAAATCCCATACAAGTAATTGGAAACTCCAACAAAAGAGCTTATTTATGGATTATACATTTAACAGAAATATATTAAATCATTAAAATACACATCTGTTAACAATGAAAAAAAAAAAATTTTTCTTAGGCCTTTCCGCCCCCAAAATAAGGCCAAACATTTACATTTTCTGTGCCTATCTTAGGAGTCTCCGGTTTTGGGTCTTTGCTCTCTGTTGCCACACTCGAGCGGGACAAGGTGCGATCACAGCCCAACGCGAGGAACACCCACACCCTGACAATTTTTAGCATTCGCGTGATTTTTTATTCAAAATTTTAAATTTTTCATAAAATATACTAAATAATTTAAAAAAAAATAAAAAGCGCCCCAGGAGTTGAATGAAAAAGGTCCATTTTCCTCGTTGGTACTATTTAAAACATTTTGCATTCGTTGGCACAATTTAAGGCATCTGGAGCACCAAGCAAGCAGTGAACTAGATAAAATGGCTGTATGCTTGTGTTCGCGGAAAGTAAACAAATAAATTATTAAATTTTACAACAATACTTATATTTAAACAAAAGAAAATAGTTGTTTGGGGTTTTATAAACATTATAGTGTACTTATATATAAAATTCTTGTGAAAGTGTTCGTATGTAGATAAAAAGTGGTAGTTTGTTACGGTCTGCTGTTATGGTCTACGGTTACGGTCCACTTGGGAGCGTTTTCGTGCGAACACACCTAGTGACTGGTGATGGGGCGAAAGTTGCGATACAAAAGTATCGAAAAACAAGAAAGAAAGACCGGCGATCACTAGCGAAAAATTTGCCATGAGTTTCCGGCCGCAAGTAAAACGAAGAAGACGTGGAAAAATTTAGAAAAAGAAAAGCAAAAAGATAGCACGTTTTTCCGGCCGGGAAAAAGCAAGAGTAAGCTTTTCTTTTGCGCAGTTAATCGGAAAATTTTATAAACCAAAGAGGCAAAGGCGTCAAGCTCAGCTCCTGCTTCATCAACACTATTGCTTACATAAACTGCACATCCCCGACTATATTCAACTCATCGCAAAACACCCTCGCCGTGCTGTGCACATATTCAAGAGATTATTGTGAAGAACCACAAGACCGCAACGAGGAATTGCAGGCCGATTCCTTCACCCAACTACCAAAATAACAAACGGGACCAGTTCATTCCGACAAACCTCGTTTTTACTCGTCTATTTTGGGTGGTAATAAACCTTACAACGGTTGTGTTGTGTGGACACAAGCTCAACGTAAAGAATATCCAGTTGAAGTAGTAGGTCGGCGTTTCACAGTTACACCTAGTGAGGAAAGTTATAGTGATTCCGATTCGGACGGCACTAAACAAATTGTTGATGAGAAACCCTTGGTATCCCAAGATAAATTCCTTTCTCTACGTTTACGACGTACACCACCACCTTTGGATAAGCGTCCAACACCACCTCCGCCTCCAGGGCCAGCAGTACACTGCAGCGTAATACAACGAACGCCAAAGTTAGCACCAAGTCATCCAGATCGTAAAGGTCAACACGAAGTTTTATTGCCACCAGGTTCACTTGATCACCTCGGACCAGAGCGCAACAACCACCAACAGTACCAACACAGCGCGCCCAAGACCGCGCACCATAACCAACAACAGCGACAACTTCATCAGCAACAACAACATCACCAGTAACCACGCCGGCAGAGGCCCACGGTACGTATACTGGCGGCCATGTAAGTACCAGCCATGTATGAACTTCAAAATAATTACCCTACAAAAAAATTTGGTCATAAAACTTACCCACGCCCATGCAAATGTGACTAGGAATATAACCTATGACTGTATAAAAGTACGCGCGCATTACGCTGCGCGACACGTAGCGGCAGCGGCGCCTCACAGGGCGACATATTTTGGCAATTCACATTAAGCGGCAATCGAGCGACATATTGCGGCAAAAGTTTGTGTTTATTTTTGTTTTCAAAATGGACGACACAGTTTTTGAAGCTGTAATTATTTCATTTTTGTGCGAAGAAGAGGAAAGGAAAAGAAAAAGGTCGTGGCTATGGGTCCAAGACATCTCATCCTCAAGATATGGGGAAGGAGAGTTCCACACTTTTTTGCCCAGATTGAAAAAAGTTGGTGCAAAATTCTTTGCATGTATTCTTATGAGGCAATTCACACCTAGCGACAGCAGCACTGAGCGGCACTTCCCAACGCGGCTTTTTTGCCTAGTTGATCAAATTTGCCGCGCTGTGCCGGGTCGCGCAGTGCTGCTGACGCTAGGTGTGAATTGCCTCATAAGAATACATGCAAAGAATATTTTGTAGTGCAGTGCAGTGCAGCCTAATGTGGCCTTACCTTTAAGCTAGTCAAATGACGTGGAATGACGAGAGCGTTTTTGCAAGGTAGTTAAAGAAACTTCTAAGCAGTACCTAGAGAGTTTTATACAGCCCGGTTAAACCATTTAACAAGGGTCGATTTTTTTCGTCAAATTGTATTATTGAATACTCGAATTGTTAGCTTTACAAAAAAGGGCATACATTTTTTATATCATTTTAATAATATATTTTGTTGCTTTAAAATGATTGAAGTTAGCTCTATAAATTTTATTCCCCTACAAGACAGGTACCCGTTCCCTAATCGATTACTTAATCGTCACCAATAACTTGTTCACCAATTATCGTCTTAATGACTTTTACATTGCTGTCGTGAAAAAGGTAACGCATGCGCTCTCTCAAAATAGTGTACGTGTGACTCGCTTTCTCGCTCTTACCTATTGTGTTTTCGACATTCCTTCTCGCTCGATGTTATTTACATTTTTAAGTTACTTCATCAGTTATGTTTTCGTTATCGCTAACCAAAACATATGCAACAACAACAACACGGGTAACTGGCCTATCGGTTACCCGTATCGGTTACTTTCTGTCAAATCGCTTTTTCTATGAATGAAACGCGTCCTTTAAATAAAAAAAAAAAAATGTTTTTTTTACAATTTAAATTATTGCCTTATTACTCTAGCGAACTTTACATATGTGAATTTTTATATTTATAAACTATATAAATACATTAACGTCTATTCATAGTCGTGCCCTTTCCGAAACCTTGTTTTGAAGTTCTTATTTTTCCTGCGCTGGTAGTGTTGCTCATCAGTTTGCAGTCATATTAGTTTGGTAGGTATAGTAACATCAGACGTAGGGAAATTAGGAAGCATGTCAGGAGTATCACCAGAATCCAAAGAAGCATGGTGATTCATTTCGTCACCTCCGTTTTCTTCCATATCCGGATTCATTCCATACTAGTCATTATAAATAGCTTGTAGATGCCACATAGGTGTAACCATACCCTCAAGATATTTCCGTTCAAATCTTGTGGTGTACACGTAAACTTGTATTTGTTCTAAATTATTCACCACATTCTAAACATAGAAAAGATGTATTAAGTGTTTGCGTAAATACCATTGTGATTACAATATGGACAAACATTCAATTCTAAACTTTTCGTTGTTACATCAATTGTTTCAGCGTGTTGTACACGTAAATGAAAATTCATACTTGAATGTATTTTCGTCTTCCAATCGCATAATTTACATTTTAAATAATGACTATTAGGCATATGAGAAATCTCATGGTCCAATAATTTGTTCAAGCTGGTGTAGCTGCTTGAATATCACAAAATTTACATTTTGCACCACGTTCGTTATATTTAAATTGTAAATGTTCTGGTTTCTCTACACGATGCATAAAGTTTAGATGCTTTTTCCAACAATGTGCTGAATTTAATTGAAATACATACATTGGGCATTGTCTCATGATAAATTTTCCATAAATATACTGGGCCTTTTTATGTAGGCTCTTTTCTTAACATCTAATTCTGGTCGTACCGGATATGACAGTTTTGCTTCAGGTTATAATCCACACTCATACTATTTTCAGATTCTGTTTCATAATTTTCATCATTTTCAACATTGGACTTTGCATCAACATCATTATCATCATCGTCATTTTTTGATAACTCTGTTTTAAGCTTCATATTTATCAAAGGTTCATCTTCCTTTGTAATAGAATTAGAAACATTGTCATCTTCGGTTAAGTTTTTATCAAGTTTAGCTTTTTTCCTAGGTTTAAATTCTTTACTATCCGTACTAGAATTAATACCATCATCAACATTTTTCGTGGTCTGTTTGAGTTTTTAAATTTGCCAATGGTTCGCCTTTATCAGTATTAGAATCAGAATGGCCTTGGCCATCTTCACCGTTTTGCAAAGTAGGCGACACATGTTGGTCTTGATGTTTGCGCATATTGCGGAGATGTTGGTGGTTTACTAGTCATTGATTGTTTAGAAGTTTCAACTTGTTGCGTTTGTTGTTGTTGTTGCTGGCTGATGATGTGGTGTTAACGTTTGTTGTACAATTTATTCGGGTGATTGCACATATTGTTGGTGTGTTATAGTGCTGGAAAACCTTCCGATATTGAAAGTCCTTGATTAGTGTAATTCCCACGTAGTGAACTACTCCTGTGACCGCGTCCGCGGTAACTATTACATCTGAAGGCGCTTACGTTACAGGCATAGCTGACATCGCTTATATAACAGTTTGACTCTAAAGTAAAAACCAAAACAAAATAATAGAATCAGTGTTTATGAATAACATATTTAAAATAAGCTCTTACAACAACGTGATCGGTGGCTACATCCCCGTGAAAGTAGTGTGGTGTTCCTCCTTGTATAAACCTAGATACTGGATGTGCTCAACCGTGCAGTTTTCTTCTAATTTGAGCAAATGTATGTTCTTACAGCCACAGCTGGAATATTTGGGATATTTCTATCCTCACATCGTCAAAATCAAATTACCTAGAATGAAAAAGAAACTCATATCAGTAAGAATAGATTAAAAGTTTTTAATATAAGCCGAAAAGTGTTCCATAAATAGGGCTCCACACATAGCTCTTTTCCAAAGGCACAAGAGAAATTTCAGATAACTACAATCAGGACCTGGTAAAGTAACTTCAAAGGCGATTTAGTCGCCACTACTTCGTATGCGCATTTCTCTACGCTCCCTTTCGGCATGCATCATCAATTTCGTCATTACTATAAAGGCCATCTTGCTCACAGCAATCCAACAATCTATTTTTCCGCAAATTCGTGGAACTAAATTCCTAATGGAAGGTTCCTCTCCAAAAACTCTGTTTACAGACAGTCTTTCGCCGTGAAAACGAGGGCAGTGAAATATTACATGTTCTGCGCTTTCCAATTCGGACGGACAGCTTGGACAGAAAGGATCCTCCTCTATCCCACGCTTATGTAGATATTCCTTCAAGCCACCGTGCCTGCTCAATATCTGTGTGAGATGGTAATTTAGTTTGCCGTGTTTTCGATCGTACCATTCCGCTATATTCCGGACTAGGATGAAGGTTCAGCGCTCTTTTCTCGAATCTTGCCGCCGTTCTTGCCACCTAACTATTGTTCGTGACCTTGCGCTTTTCTTAGCATCTTCAGATGGTCGGCTGAATCCAATGCCATACAGATCGGCCATTTCACCTGAGAGTAGATCTACTGGGATTTTCCTGGATAAAACATGGATCGCGTCGTCGGAACAGCACATGCTATTCGTATAGCAGTAATGCGGTAGGCTGCTAGTATATCTTTTTGGTGGACCATTTTAGATCTGTGCCATACTGGTGCTGCATATAATATTATAGAGCTGGTTACGTTGGATAATCGCTGACGGGTAGCTTTGCTTGGGCCGCCGATGTTGGGCATTATTCGCGTTAGGGTTCCACTAACTCTAGAAACTTTGTCCCCCACCGCCCTGAAGTGCTCCCTAAAAGTTAGTTTTGAGTCAATGATTACTCCTAGATATTTCATGGAGAGCTTTGAATTTATTTGAAAATCTCCTATGGTTAGGACCAACTCATCCACAGTCCGCTTTGAGCTCATCAGAACCACTTATGTCTTATTGCTAGCCATCTCCAGCCCCGTGTTCGTCAACCATTCCGTTATTCTTCCCATGGCGTCATTACATAATGCTTGGAGCAGATCAAGTTTCTTGGCCACTGCTACTACGACAATATCATCTGCATAGCCGACATTTTCCGTGCCTCCGGGAAGGTCGATTTGTAGCACCCCGCCATACACCGCATTCCAAAGAGTTGGACCTAGAACAGATCCCTATCTAATCTATCTATCTATCAAATTATTCGGAGCAGGTACGGAACTTGTCTTGGGACACCCAAAGTGCACTCACGCTTCTCATGGCTCCAGCGGGTTAGCGGCTTCCTAGAACTTAAGCCACTTGCTGCTTCTAGATCTGACATCTGTCAGCTGGAGTCTTAGCCCGGCAAGCGCAGGGCACGAGCACAGAATGAAATCGATCGTTTCCTCCTCCAACTCGCACTTCCTACATCTGCTATCACTGACCAAGCCTAATTTAAAGGCATGTGACGCCAGAAGGCAGTGTCCAGTAAGAATACCCGTCATGAGTCTAGTCTACAGATTAATGATAATAAAAGTATAAGAATCAGTGTTTATGAATAACATATTTTAATTAATCTCTTACAACAACCTGATCGGTGGCTACATCGCCATGTAGGTAGTGTGGTGTTCCACCTTGTATAAACGTAGGTACTGTATGTGCTCAACCGTGCAAACTGACATTAGCAGTAACATTATTTACATAAACATAGCTTGGTATTTGTGCAGGCCTCAATATAGCATACTGTAACGAATTTACTTGCAAATCCTCTTATTTGCAATCCTCTGCTAAGTTCGAATCACTAAATTGTTGAATAAATAACTCCAATATTGAATAACGGAAAAATGGCCTTTATTAAAATACTTCACAATAACACTCAAACTGTGCAACGAATAGCTTAATAACCAAACTGATATCTTAAAGGAAACGTGACTTTCAAAATAATAGTGCTATTGCTCGCTAGATATCGTCTTACTCGTAACTGCTTGACAATTCAAATCAAACTGAATTCTTCTTACTCGCCTGCACTGCTTTTATAGTTTACGCTGCATACTTCTAGGCTCTTCGATTTCCAGAAGTTACTAGTTGTTTCGGCTACAAAATCGCCAGCCACAACTACGTGCACAAATTATTGCTCTCTCTTGTGACAACTCAGATAAGATATATGCATGTATTTGTGCATTGCCGCTCAGATGTTCGTATACGTACATATGTGTAGACGCAATTATTTATTCGTTTATGTAGATACATAATGATGAATTATTGATGTGCATTCACGTCACTGGTTAGCATCGCTTAGAGACGATAGCATCGCTCAGTGCTGCTAACATTCGTTACACTGCCCTCCACCTAAGTCTGATCGTCCCGATCAGACAAATCTCTCGATCTAAACGCCGCTAGCATCTCCAAATGAACCACCTTTCTATTTCGTGGTTTCCCAATGGTTTGTATGCGGTAGATGGAATTACTGATCTTCTTCACAACCTTGTACGGGCCTTCCCAAATGCACCGAATTTTGGCTGGAACACCTTTCCGCCGGAGAGGGTTGTTTAACAGTACCAAATCTCCCTCCAAGAACCCTTCCGAATTATTGTTCTCATTGTACCTGCGTTTGATCTTACTACTCATTATCCTTAGTCGTTTCCTCACACTCTGTTGTTTGACCAATGAACTACTTCGCAGAGCTTGCGCTTGACGGATTGGCTTGACAGTATCGTTCCGCCGTTTCCCAACAGAAGTGCGCGATGGCTTGAAACCACCCTTGCATGCTTCCTGCAAAATTCTTGCAGTCGTTTTAGTGCGTCCATTAGGGTTTGTCAATGCCGGTGTTTTTGTCGCAGGTACTTTTGATTTCGCTTTGTTTGGCCCATTCGTTTCATCAACCTTTACCTTTGACTTTCGTGGCCTTTGTCGACTTTTCTCCACCAGTACTCGATTACTGCTGAAACCTTTTTCCAAACTAAAGTTAAGTGGCACATCTTGGTTCTCATAACGCATCACCCTTCTCTGCATATCGATCTTGATGTCATGGTCAACCAAGAAATCCACTCCCAATATAACTTCATCAACAATCTCCGCCACAACAAATTTGTGTAGAACCATGACCTTCCCAATCAATACTTCACATATCACTTCTCCCTGAACTCGGTTATACTCGCCAGTGACCGTACGCAACTTTGCTCCAGGTAACGGTTTTACTCTCCTGTTGACCAAGTCAGATCGGATCAAGGAATGAGATGCGCCCGTATCTACAGTCAGTACTCGTTCTTTGCCATCCACATTCCCTCTGACGGTAAGACTGCTCGATTTTCTACCAATTTGCGACACAGATATCACAGGGCATTCAATAGCTGGATCTAGCTCTCTACCTCTTACTCGCTCTTGCTCATTTCCGCCAGCTTTGCGTTTACGGCCACCCACATTGTTGGAACTATTAGCACCAAGATCGCAATGACGTGCAATGTGACCTGGGTTGCCGCACTTGAAACATTTAATAACTCCGGCATTCTTCTGTTGAGATCCCTTCAGTGCTTCCAAAATTGGGTCTACCCACTCTGGCCTTTCTACTTCCACACGGCGTGCTTTGAAAACTGGCTTACACAGAAGCGACGCTGTTTCCTGAATCAGAGCTTGTGACACCGTTTCTGCGAATGTTGGCTTTGGGTTTGCGTATGTAGCTCGCTTCGTTTCCACGTCCCGTATGCCATTTATGAAGCTCTGAATCTTCACTCTTTCCGTGTATTCCACGGGTGCATCCGCATTTGCAAGATGAGCCAATCTTTCAATGTCAGAAGCAAACTCCTGCAAGGTCTCGTTAGCTTTTTGGTAGCGGTTTTGCAATTCTATTTGAAATATCTGTTTCCTGTGTTCGCTTCCGTATCGCCGTTCTACAGCAGCCATCAATGCGTCATAACTGTTCCGTTCGTATTCTGGAATAGTCTGTAAGATTTCGGCAGCTGGTCCTTTCAATGCTACGAAGAGTGCGGCAACTTTATCTTCCACATTCCAGTTGTTCACTGCTGCGGTCTTCTCAAACTGTAGCTTAAAGACCTGGAAAGGAACAGAACCGTCAAAGGATGGTGTTTTTACCTTTGAATTACTCGCTGAAACTGCAGGACGATTTAATTGTAACTGCTCCATACGACCCTTCAAATCATCGACTTCTGCCTGAAATTGAGCGATTTTTGCATCCTGCGCTTCCAGCTTTGATGTTACCCTTGCTTCCTGTGCTTCTAACTGTGAAGACATTTGTGCCACCTGCAATGATAAGCGCTCCTCTTGTTCTTCCATCTTTGATGTTATGCGTGTCTCCTGCGATTCCAGTTGGGATGCCATATATGTCTTCTGTTCTTCCAATTGCATTTCCATCTTGGATGTAATCTGTGTCGACATTTCTGACATTCGCGTTTCTTGTGCTTCAATCTTCGATGTTATTCGTGTCTCTTGGGATTCCAGTTGTGATGCCATATATGTCTTCTGTTCTTCCATCTTGGATGTTATACGGTTCTCCTGCGATTCCATATATGTCTGCTGTTCTGCCAGTTGAGATGACACTGTCGATGTTTGAGCAGATATTGCAGCTAAAATCATGTTCAAGTCTGTACTGGTAACCGTCTGCGATGTTTCGTTCTTCTCTTCAATTTTTGTTGTCTCCTCGCCATCAAGATGAAAGACATGCTCTTCCACATCAATTCCTTCTGCTTCCATTGCTTCTCGTAGCCGTGCCTGAAGTTCGAGTTTAACGCCGCTTGTATTCAATCCACGGCTCTCCAACTCCTTCTTCAGTTGCGGGATCTTCAATTCACTTAACTTTGCCATGTCCTTGTTGTCCTCTAGAATTTATTCAACAATCCCACTTCTGACACCAATTGTAACGAATTTACTTGCAAATCCTCTTATTTGCAATCCTCTGCTAAGTTCGAATCACTAAATTGTTGAATAAATAACTCCAATATTGAATAACGGAAAAATGGCCTTTATTAAAATACTTCACAATAACACTCAAACTGTGCAACGAATAGCTTAATAACCAAACTGATATCTTAAAGGAAACGTGACTTTCAAAATAATAGTGCTATTGCTCGCTAGATATCGTCTTACTCGTAACTGCTTGACAATTCAAATCAAACTGAATTCTTCTTACTCGCCTGCACTGCTTTTATAGTTTACGCTGCATACTTCTAGGCTCTTCGATTTCCAGAAGTTACTAGTTGTTTCGGCTACAAAATCGCCAGCCACAACTACGTGCACAAATTATTGCTCTCTCTTGTGACAACTCAGATAAGATATATGCATGTATTTGTGCATTGCCGCTCAGATGTTCGTATACGTACATATGTGTAGACGCAATTATTTATTCGTTTATGTAGATACATAATGATGAATTATTGATGTGCATTCACGTCACTGGTTAGCATCGCTTAGAGACGATAGCATCGCTCAGTGCTGCTAACATTCGTTACAATACATTGGTCCAGTTCGGTGTGCAGCAGCCACTGGTACAAACACTTTTGAATGCATAGCTTTCATATAGGATGGATGTCCAGCAGTGCTCCGGTTGTGCCAATATGTAATGGGCTGCTCCGTCTCTTGGTACGGCTGTATAGGTATGGGCGGGTGCAATGTATTACTAGGCTCAAGATCGGAAGGTACATAAATGGCTCGAAGACGCCAGAGGGGATTGGAGCCAGAGTTTTCGGACCCAGAACCAAAATATCAGTAACTATAAAAGCACATCCGAGCATTTTCGAGCGGAAGTATTCGCCATAAGTTAGTGCGCTAAGCTGAACCTTCAGCGCTGATACCCCAATGAAACAATTGCCATACTCAGTCAGGTTCCACTAAAGGCACTTGCGGCGTTCGAAATAAAGTCAGCACTTGTCCTTCAGTGCGTAGAAAAGCTGAATCAATTAGGAGCACACAACGTAGTACTGTTGGCCTGGGTCCTAGGCCACAGGGGAGTGGAGGGCAATGAGCAGGCGGACTCCATGTTTAATTTGTTGCGTCTCTCCCACAAATTATCAACCCCCCAGCAGATCCTTGCAGCGGGTCTGCGCCATACTCTCCTCTTCCGGGAAGGTATCGACCCCAATCCGGGTCCTTCTCCTGACCCCAGTACTGAGAAATGGGTTTGCTGCGTTTGCCGGAAAAGAATCTTTTTAGGACGGTCATATATATAAGGACCTGAAATATTTCAATGAACTTCCTAATCACATAAAAAGTAGTAATAACTTCAATACTTTAAAAAAAAGTTTATTGGAGCATTGTAAAACCCTTCCAATAAGATAGTTTTTTTTATACTCAGTTGAGCAGAGCTCACAGAGTATATTAAGTTTGATTGGATAACGGTTGGTTGTACATATATAAAGGAATCGAGATAGATATAGACTTCCATATATCAAAATAATCAGGATCGAAAAAAAATTTGATTGAGCCATGTCCGTCCGTCCGTCCGTCCGTCCGTTAACACGATAACTTGAGTAAATTTTGAGGTATCTTGATGAAATTTGGTATGTAGGTTCCTGAGCACTCATCTCAGGTCGCTATTTAAAATGAACGATATCGGACTATAACCACGCCCACTTTTTCGATATCGAAAATTTCGAAAAACCGAAAAAGTGCGATAATTCATTACAAAAGACAGATAAAGCGACGAAACTTGGTAGATGGGTTGACGTTATGACGCAGAATAGAAAATTAGTAAGATTTTGGATGATGGGCGTGGCACCGCCCACTTTTACAAGAAGGTAATTTAAAAGTTTTGCAAGCTGTAATTTGGCAGTCGTTGAAGATATCATGATGAAATTTGGCAGGAACGTTACCACTATTACTATATATTTGCTAAATAAAAATTAGCAAAATTGGATGAAGAACACGCCCACTTTTTAAAAAAAAAATTTGTAAAATTCAAATTTTAACAAAAAATTTAATATCTTTACTGTATATAAGTAAATTAAGTCAAAATTCAATTCCAGTAATGATATGATGCAACAAACTACAAAAATAAAAGAAAATTTCAAAATGGGCGTGGCTCCGCCCATTTTCATTTAGTTTGTCTAGAATACTTTTATTGCCATAAGTCGAACAAAAATTTACCAATTCTTGTGAAATTTGGTAGGAGCATAGATTCTATGACGGTAACTGTTCTCTGTAAAAATGGGCGAAATCGGTGAAAGCCACGCCCATCTTTTATACACAGTCCGCCGTCTGTCCTTCCGCTCGGCCATTAACACAATAACTTGAGCAAAATCCGATATATCTTTACTAAACTTAGCCCACGTACTTATCTGAACTCACTTTATCTTGGTATAAAAAATGGCCGAAATCCGACCATAACCACGCCCACTTTATCGATATCGAAAATTACGAAAAATGAAAAAAATGCCATAATTCTATACCAAATACGAAAAAAGGGATGAAACATGGTAACTGGATTGGTTTATTGACGCAAAATATAACTTTGGAAAAAACTTTGTAAAATGGGTGTGACACCTACCATATTAAGTAGAAGAAAATGAAAAAGTTCTACAAGACGAAATCAACAGCCCTTGGAATCTTGGCAGGAATACTGTTAGTGGTATTGCATATATAAATAAATTAGCAGTACCCGACAGATGATTTTCTGGATCAGCTGGTCCACATTTTGGTCGATATTGCGAGACCGCCTTCACATATACATCTAAGGGCCACTCGCTTTTAAAACCCTCATTAATACCTTTAATTTGATATACATATCGTACAAACACATACTAGAGTCACCCCTGTCCCACCCTAATGGCGATATCTCGAAAAGGCGTCCACCTATAGACCTAATGCCCACTCCCTCTTAAAATGCTCAGTAACACCTTTCGTTTGATACCCATATCGTACAAACATTCTAGAGTCACCCCTGGCCCACCCTAATGGCGATATCTCGAAAAGGCGTCCACCTATAGACCTAATGTCCACTCCCTCTTAAAATGCTCAGTAACACCTTTCGTTTGATACCCATATCGTACAAACATTCTAGAGTCACCCTTGGTCCACCTTTATGGCGATATCTCGAAAAGGTGTCCACCTATAGAACTAAGGACTACTCCCTTTTAAAATACTCCTTACCACCTTTCATTTGATACCCATATCGTACAAACACATTCTAGAGTCACCCCTGGCCCACCCTAATGGCGATATCTCGAAAAGGCGTCCAATGCCCACTCCCTCTTAAAATGCTCAGTAACACCTTTCGTTTGATACCCATATCGTACAAACATTCAAGAGTCACCCCTGGCCCACCCTATTGGCGATATCTCGAAAGGGCGTCCACCTGTAGACCTAATGCCCACTCCCTCTTAAAATGCTCAGTAACACCTTTCGTTTGATTCCCATATCGTACAAACGCATTCTAGAGTCACCCCTGGCCCACCCTAATGACGATATCTCGAAAAGGCGTCCACCTATAGACCTCATGCCCACTCCCTCTTAAAATGCTCAGCAACACCTTTCGTTTGATACCCATATCGTACAAACATTCTAGAGTCACCCTTGGTCCACCTTTATGGCGATATCTCGAAAAGGCGTCCACCTATAGAACTAAGGATTACTCCCTTTTAAAATACTCATTACCATCTTTCATTTGATACCCATATCATACAAACACATTCTAGAGTCACCCCTGGCCCACCCTAATGGCGACATTTCGAAAAGGCGTCCACCTATAGACCTAATGCCCACTCCCTCTTAAAATGCTCAGTAACACTTTTCGTTTGATACCCATATCGTACAAACATTCTAGAGTCACCCCTGGCCCACCCTAATGGCGATATGTCGAAAAGGCGTCCACCTATGGAACTAAGGATCACTCCTTTTCAAAATACTCATTAACAGCTTTCATTTGATACCCATATCGTACAAACATATTCTAGAGTCACCCCTGGTCCACCTTTATGGCGATTTCTCGAAAAGGCGTTCACCTATAGAAATAAAGCCCATTCCCTTTTAAAATACTCATTACCACCTTTCGTTTGATACCCATATCGTACAAACACATTCTAGAGTCATCCCTGGTCCACCTTAATGGGGACATCTCGAAAAGGCGTCCACCGATAGACCTAAGGCCCACTCCATCTTAAAATGCTCAGTAACACCTTTCATTTGATACCCATAGCGTACAAACAAATTCTAGAGTCAGCCCTGGTCCACCTTTATGGCGATATCCCTAAATGCCGTCCATCCATAGAACTATGGCCTACTCTCTCTTAAAATACTCTTTAATACCTTTCATTTGATACACATGTCATACAACCACATTCCAGGGTTACCCCAGGTTCATTTTCCTTATTTTGTCTCCATAGCTCTCAACTGAGTATGTAATGTTCGGTTACACCCGAACTTAGCCTTCCTTACTTGTTTTATTTTATTTTTTTACATGATATACCGATACTGGAGCGCGAAAAGGGAATGGTAATAATGGTAGCAGCAAAATACAATGCATCCGGCCCTAAGGAAAAGAAAATCGGCCGCCACCTGTAACTCCAGACAGTTCCAACAACTAATTTCGCTGGAATTCGGTATTTCCAGCTGGTATTTACTGTTGCTGATCGGAATCATTCGCATTCCGACAGCATAAATATAACAATAAAATTATATAATGTGTAACAAAAATAACGAAAATAAGGCCAAATAAAAGTTGGAACAAGGGGGATTGGAAACACGTCCTTTTCAACCTCCCATTATATGTTGAGCTGTGTTGTCTTTACTAAACAAAGTTGAGGGGTGATTGGATACACGTTATTTTCAATTTCCAACATCCAAAGACATGTTTAGCTGCATTGATGGAGACTAATACATTCCGAAAGCTTAAAATACACATATAATTGAAAAATATAAGTTCCAAATTTTGTTGCCTTAAGCTGGGAGCACTGGAGGATTGGAAACGCGTCCTTTCCAACCTTCCTTTAATGAGTGGCTCCCAGACTCGTCCCTCTGTCACGCTAGTAAATATCCTGATCGGAATCACATGGCATTCCAACAGCATATTCAATAGAAATAAGTGATTATAACAATGAACTGTACTTAGTAGTTTAAGTTTTGGGCCTAAACAGCCGTAATAATAAATAAATTAAATTAAAAAAATAAATACTCTTGTCAGTGTTTCACGTGCAAGGGATGGTTGCATCGGACAGGTTGCTCTGGGCTAGATTCCAAAATCCAGCGTCCTCGTAACTTTTATAAATCTTTTGTGGCTCTTGTTGTTCACGGCCTCATTACATTATGAGGAAATACGGCACCTGAGAACACAGCCGTATGAAGCTAAAAAACACAATCATGTCTTCAGTGAACTCCACAAACAGGCGTCGGACCTCTATGCCGGTGATTCCTGTACTCAAAGAACAAAACTAGCAGAGGAACGCACTCTCCCTAGGGAAACGAGAGTAGTCACTCTAGCTCAACTTCGAGCTGGATACTGTAACAGGCTAAACTCTTACCTATCCAGAATCAACCCCGACATACAAAATGTATGTCCTGCTTGCAATGTGTCCCCACATGACACCAACCATGTCTTTAATTGTATTGTGGAACCAACGCCTCTAACATCCCTTTCATTATGGTCCACCCCTGTTGAAACAGAAAGTTTCTTTGGACTCCCGTTAGAGGACATTTATGACAATTTGTGATGTTGTTGTTGTTGTTGTAGCAGTGCTTCGCCCCACCTAACAGACGCGACCGATCACAAACTGTCATCAATATCCTCTAACGGGAGTCCAAGGAAACTTGCTGTTTCAACAGGGGTGGACCATAGGGAAAGGGGTGTTAGAGGCGTTGGTTCCACATTACAATTAAAGAGATGGTTGGTGTCATGTGGGGACACATTGCAAGCGGGGCATACATTTTGTATGTCGGGGTTGATTCTGGATATGTAAGAGTTTAACCTGTTACAGTATCCAGAACGAAGTTGAGCCAGAGTGACACGCGTTTCCCTGGGGAGTATGCGTTCCTCTTCCGCAAGTTTTGGATACTTTACTTTGAGTACTGGGTTCACCGGGCAATTCCCGGCATAAAGGTCCGACGCCTGTATGTGGAGTACACCAAGGACCTGCTTGTGTTTTTTCGCTTCATACGGCTGTGTTCTCAGATGCCGTATTTCCTCAAAATGCTTACGGAGATGACTCCTTAAGCCCCTAGGCGGTGCTGGCTCGTCAATCAGATGTCTGTTGGGATGCCCAGGTTTCTGGGTATTCAACAGGAACTGTTTGGTCAGCATCTCGTTTCTTTCCCTGATGGGGAGTATTCTCGCCTCATTATGTAGATGGTGTTCTGGGGACATAAGAAGACAGCCCGTTGCAATTCTGAGAGCAGTATTTTGGCAGGCCTGTAGCTTCTTCCAGTGGGTAATTTTTAGGCTTGGCGACCATATGGGTGACGCGTAGCACGTAATCGGCTGGCTAATTGCTTTGTATGTAGTCATGAGCGTTTCTTTATCTTTTCCCCAGGTACTGCCAGCAAGGGATTTGAGGATTTTGTTACGGCTCTGAATTCTCGGAACAATTGCGGCTGCGTGCTCACCAAAATGTAGATCCTGATCAAACGTCACACCCAAGATTTTGGGGTGTAGGACAGTCGGTAGCGTAGAGCCATCGACGTGGATGTTCAAAATGGTCGACATTTGGGACGTCCATGTTGTAAATAAGGTCGCGGAAGATTTAGTCGGTGATAATGCCAGGTTTCGCGAGGCGAAAAAACTGGAGAGATCAGGGAGGTAGCCGTTTATTTTATTGCATAGCTCATCGATCTGTGGGCCTGGGCCTGTGGCCATTACTGTGCAGTCATCGGCGTAGGAAACGATTGTGACTCCTTCCGGTGGTGAAGGTAGTTTAGATATGTAGAAATTAAACAAAAGTGGGGATAGGACACCACCCTGTGGCACCCCTTGTTTAATTCTCCTTGGCTTTGATGTTTCGTTTCTAAATAGCACCGATGCCTGCCGACCACCCAGATAATTTGCGGTCCACCTTTTAAGACATGGGGGAAGGGTAGACCCTTCCAGGTCTTGCAGTAACGAGCCGTGGTTGACCGTATCAAAAGCTTTTGATAGGTCTAGCGCTACGAGTACTGTTCTATGGTGGGGGTTTTGATTTAAACCGCAATTTATCTGGGTACTAATGGCATTTAGCGCGGAGGTAGTGCTATGGAGTTTTCTGAAGCCATGCTGATGGGAGGCTAGTTGCAAATTTGCTTGGAAATAAGGGAGCAAAATGGCTTCGAGCGTCTTTGCTACTGGCGATAGGAGAGATATCGGACGATACGACTCTCCTATGTTAGCTGGTTTACCAGGCTTTAGTAGCGGGACCACCTTGGCCATTCTCCATTTCTCGGGTATGACAAAGGTGGAAAGAGACAGGTTGAAGACCTGCGCTAAATATTTGAAACCCTCTTTCCCTAGGCTTTTAAGCATCGGCATGGCTATGCCGTCTGGGCCCACTGCTTTGGATGGTTTAGCGCGACCAATGGCGTCCTCAACCTCTTTAGCGGTGATGGTGATTGGTGACGCGCTGAATTTGTGTTTATGTGCGTGTCTGTTGGCCCTCCGTCTAACTTTGTCGACCGTGGAATGCATTATATATTGTCGGCAGAAAGCGCTCGCGCATTTTTTCGCATCCGACAGCACTTTGTCGCCAAAGGCGATGGAAACTTTGTCTTTGTGCTTAGTCGGATTCGATAGGGACTTTACGGTGGACCAAAGTTTACCCACACCGGTAGAGAGGTTACAACCTCTTAGGTGCTCCTCCCATTTCGCCCGCTTGTGTTCATCCACAAGCAATCTGATGCGTTGGTTTATATCCCTTATTTGGGGGTCGCCTGGATCAAGCTGCCTTATAAGGTCCCGTTCTCTCGCTAAGTTTGCGGCCTCCGCCGGGAAGTGGGGCCGGATTTCGGGAATTCTCCCGGCGGGAATGAAACGTGCCGAGGCGGATTCAATGACCTTGCGAAAGGCACGCTCCCCTTGGCGGGCATCAGTCGGGATAGGGAGGGCAGCAAAGAGGTTGTCTGTAAAGGATTTATATTCTCCCCACTTTCCTTTTTTAAAGTTTATGAAAGTGCGTTTTTCGGTGACGATGAAGTCGGCGGTACGCTCGAGCGAAACAAGTATAGGCAGGTGGTCGGATGCCAATGATACCATCGGCTGCCAGTTGACGCAGTTTACGAGTTCTGCGCTCACGATTGAGATATCTGGCGAACTGTGACAGCTTCCTACCATACGTGTGGGGGCGTCTCCGTTTATTGTGCAGAACGTCGTTTCTTCTATTTGATCCGCCAACATCTCGCCCCTACTGTCCGCCCGCAAATTTGAATGCCATAGATCATGATGGGCATTGAAGTCGCCTAAAATAATGCGATTGTTTCCAGTGAGTAAGGCTCTAATATTAGGGTGGTATCCACCGGGGCAACAGGTGGCAGGGGGGATGTAGATGTTGATGATTTCTAGGTTTGCATCGCCTGACCGGACAGATAGGCCTTGACGTTCTAAGACGTTGTCCCTGCGGTCGATGCCAGGATCAAATATGTGATATTGCACAGAGTGGTGTATTATAAACGCGAGGCCGCCTCCATTTCCGCTCTCGCGATCTTTTCTGTGGACATTATACCCAGAGCAGGACTGCAATGCAGATCGTGCTGTGAGTTTAGTCTCTTGAATCGCAGCAATGCGGATGTTGTGCCGCTTCATGAAATTGACTATCTCCGTAATCTTCCCAGTTAGTCCATTACAGTTTAACTGCAGAATTCTGAAGTGCATGAGGGGAGACGTCGCCACTCTGGGGGTAAGTGACGGGTGACTACGCCTGGGTTCAGGAAGGCCAGGACGCAATTGCTGTTGTGGCCCTGGGACTGGGCGTCCTTGGGCAAGCATTGGGGTACCCAGATGATTTGGGTTTGCGACCTGGCAACATGGCGCGATGAAACCCGCCGAGGGGTTGCCGTCGCGGAGACCAGAACATCTAGGAAAGTGGCACCACCCGAGGCAGGAGCTGCATTGGGCGGATGTCGCAAACATATATATTCTGTGCTGGCAAACGGTGCAAACGGAGGTAGGGACTAAGAGTCTGTTTCCCTGACCTACACGATTGCTGCCGGAAAAGAGGGGGGGAGAAGACGGGGGCAGGGGCTGTTGCTCAGCATTGCTTCCGACTCTACTACGAAGATTGTAGTTATGAGTGGTAGCAGCTGTTTGAGTTGTTGGCGCCGTAAGGCGCGAGCAGCAGCGGGTACTTGTTGTGGCTTGCTGAGCAGCGGGGCTGCTGGAAGGTAATGGGGGGGCGCTTAGACGTAGACTACGGGACGCCCTTGGGCGTGAACAGCAAGGAGCCACAAAAAATTTATAAAAGTTACGTGGACGTCGGGTTTTGGAATCAAGCCCAGAACAACCTGTCCGATGCAACCATCCCTTACACGAGACACACTGAACAGAGTATGACCGTCCTAAAAAGATTATTTTCCGGCAGATGCAGCAAAACCATTTCTCAGGACCGAGGTCAGGAGACGGACCCGGATTGGATTCGATACCTTCCCGGAGCAAGAGAATATGGAGCAGTCCTGCTGCAAGGAGCTGCTGGGAGGATGACAATTTGTGGGAGGGACGAAACAAATTAAATGGGGTTACACTGAAATGACAGTCCTTGGTCGGGAAAAATCCCGAGTCGCTCCGGTACATAGAACCGACTGCCTTGGGAAGCGACAATTTGTGATCGGTCGCACCTATTGGATGGGGCGAAGCACTGCTACTACAACAACAGCAGGCGGACAAGACGGAGAGAGAGGCAGCAACTGCATGACCCATCGATCCCGAGCCGTTCCTGCCAGTTGGCCCACAGGGGCATTTATTAGCAGAAGGGAGGGAAAAGAGAGAACACTGGCGCAATATGCCAGGCCTGAGTCAATCTAAGTTACTGTTAGGGGGTTACAGCACAACTCGATATAGGGCATTAATAAGCCTCTCAAAAAGATAACCTAAGAACCCCAACGGCTATTCTTACAAGACACTGTAGACTGAACAGTCACATGCAAAAGCTGGGTATAGTATCGAACAACACATACCGATTTTGTGATGGATCAGCAGACGGTGGCCCATATCCTTCTAGATTGCGGCGCAATTTCAAGACGTAGGGCTAAGTTTATGGGCTCACCATGGCCAGAGCATTCCCACATTTAATCCCTCAAGCAAAGAACACTGCTGGGGTTCATCAAGGAAGTCGGCTAGGATGAGGTGCTGTGAAGGAGATGTGCAAGTCACTGTGCAATCCTCAATAAATGATCTATCTATCTACGTTCCGGTAACGAGCACCATTGTGGTACTAGCCCCACCATCTCGGGAACTATTGATATGACTACATTAAACCTTCTAGGGATTGAATCTTAATAATGCCGGCAATGCGAATGTATGCTAAAATGCACCATTCTCCATGGAATGCTCGATATATAACTTTCCACGTTTTGAAACAGTGATGAAAAGAGCAAAATTTACAATAATTTTAACTGGCTGTGGGTAGTAAGGTGTTGATGTCCTCTCTTAACGCAATGTAATGACAACTGCGATGCAGGGAAAATGACAAAAGTCTTGCAAATCTACTGATAATTAATTTTTCCTCCCCTTCTATGCAGTTCTATGCATACATACATATGTATTTTTCTCTCCAAATGCTAATTAAAAAAATTAATTGGTTTTCACATGAACTTCGAGCTCTGTCGTATTTGCATTCTTCAGTTGATTATCAACAAAAGCATGACAAATTATCACTAAAAAATTCATACATGTTGCTTATATATTTAATATGGTAGCCAATTTACTTACCCTTTCTGGTGCGATGATTCCTGGACAATCGGGCCTGACTAGACGCGATTTTTTTGCCTTAAGAGAGCGTGCTTAACGCGAACCCTATCATGTTATGGCACAACTTTAGTGATACAAAAAATCAAAGACATTTCTGCTTCTAATGCTTCTAGGATAGCAGCAGCAGCTCCCGGTGGCACCACATAAATAACAGTTGCATGCCGATCAGTTGCCTTTTTTGCTCCGGCTACCTATTCAATTTTAATTCACATTATATTATCTACTATTGCAATTTTTAATCACTACAAATCAATATAAATTACCGAAGCAAATACTGGCAAACCAAGATGCGTAGTTCCACCCTTTTTTAGGGAAATACATCCAACCAGTTTGGTACCGTATTCCAAAGCATGTTGCTTGTAAAGTACCTTGTTTTTGTAGATTTCCTCTGATTTTGGCATATTCTGAGCTGAATCGCAACCCGGCGGAGATGCTATCTATTAGAATATAACATTTTTTTTATTATTTAAAAATGCACATACGTATGAATGAAAATCAGAAAGTAAATAATGTTGTTGTTGTTGTAGCGATAAGGACACTCCCCGTTATCGACTTTGTTGGTCCTTTGCCGGATGCAGATCGGGTACGTTCCGGGAACCATTAAGGTACTAGCCCGACCATATCGGGAGCGATTTAGTTGACATAAAACCTTGTATGCCATCCCGTCGATTCTATACAACTTAATATGGTAACGATTCAAAAGACGGTGCACCACCCAATTTTTATCAAAAATTATCAAACGTGGAATCAAAAGGCGCGTCTCGAGCTCCGTTTTTATTATTATTTGATATTTTTAAATTAGGTGGTGTACCGTCTTGTAAAACTTTACCCTTAATATTATTTTGGGCGAAGGCCACCAACGCAAAAAGATGGTCTCTGCAGCAATATTCTTAATTTCAGTCACATGTCACAACTCAAATTAACTTAATGTTATTTTGGGCGAAGGTCGCCAACGCAAAAATGTGTTCTCTGCAACAAAATTTTTAATTTCCGTCACATGTCACAACTAAAAGCACAAGATATTTTTCGTTGTAAACAATTTATATTTTTTTTGCGTTTCAATGTTTTCCGGAATAATTAATGAACTGTCATTTCGATGACAGGATGAAAAGTCGAGGTGTTAGTGGAGAGCGAAAAACGCTTTGAATGTGTGGGTGAACTGGTTACCTCCGTCTTGTAACACATTAACAAATTAAATAAAGAACTTTCTAAAATAACATGGTCTCAATATAAAGAGGATGTAAAACAAAACGTTTTAAATTTTAATAAGACCATTTATACCTTATTTGAAAAATATGTGCCCAAATACACTTGATCATACAATGAGCCTGTGCAAGCCTGGTTTGCTAATGCTTTAAACTTGCACTGAAAACCCGAGCATAAGGAGCTAAAATCCTTAAGAAATAAAAAATCACGTTTATTCATAAGTGTTACAAAGTTTACATACATTATTTGCAGCCCGAAGTCATTTGATGATTTCGTAAAATTTAAACGCAGAATTGGCGAGTTTCCTTCTGCCATGAAGTTTAGAAATGGTATTTCTAGCGACAATAAAAAGATTGCAACATTCTTCGCTCAATTCTTTTATTCTAGTTACTCCGCTGTGATTGATTCATCACCTACCAATTTTCCATATGGACTGCATTCTAGTAACTAAATATATGCTCCACATTTGTTTCCTGAACATGTTTTATTACATCTTAAGACCCTAAAAGATTCTTTCAAATACGGTCCTGTTTATTTCCAACATGTTTTCATCAAAAATGTGCAGAATACATTTGCCAGCCCCTTACTGATCTGTTTAATCTCTCTTTTAAGAATGGCGTTTTCCCGACGGCTTGGATGGAATCTTTTTATCCCACTCCATAAAAAAGGAAACAAGTTGTATTTTGAAAAATATAGTGGTATAGCAAAGCTCTCCGCTATACCTTAGTTACTCGAAGCTATCGTTACTAATTACTACGTTTTCGATTACCAATTCGAACATTAGTTTTCAGCACGGCGTTTTTATGAAAAATCTACCACACCAATTTGCTTGAATTTACAACGTATCGAATGGTTTTAAAAACAACCATCACACCCACGTTGTATACCAGAGACGTAAATCTTAGAGAATAATCAACGACGGACAGCAAGAGAAATTGTCAAACTGGCGGTAGGTAATTCACCACATTACCTACTTGAAGATTAGCAAAAAACGCGGTGTTTTCTTTGAAAATTCACAAAGTAATTGAAAACGTTGAAAAATAGTTAAATTGTGATTATCATATCAAAATAAAGGTTTTATAGCGTTGGAATTAACGAAATTCATGCCAAATTTCCCCAATGGTGAATTGCCTACCCGCGATTTGATGGTTTACTGTTTCCCACTATTCGTTCTGTTTGGCGGTTCTATTTTTATACGTTCTCTGTTATATACACTGATATCTGCAAAGCATTCGAAAAGTATGCGACCCATTACTTGCTTGGCTTTCAACCTGGTTTCACTTGCTGCATCTCCTCCTCCAATCTTCTCGCCATAACTCAGAGTAATTTTTTAAAATAATTGTTCGTATTTCATTGATGTTCCCTCAGGAATTCCTCAGGGCAGCCATCTTGGTCTGATTCTGTTTTTGCTCTTTATACAGAATATTTCCACAACTATAAACTATTATAAAATGTTAATGTCTGCTGACGACGTAAAACTGTTTAAGTCAAAAGAGTCGATTGAAGAATGTTCCGTACTCCAGTCTCATATAAATGTCACAGGCAATATACGACAGGGTTTTATCATTTGTGAAAAGATGGTCAAAAGAGTCTTTATCACGTGAAACGTTTTAGCGATCCATTTTTGGAGCTCAACCATAAATTGTTAGAAAAAAATTTGCGGTCGCAGCCATTGGTCGATTATGCACGAATTGGCTAAAAGATTTAAACCTTTTTTTCTTATATCATACAAATACAATATATATATATATATATATATATATATATATATATATATATATATATATATATGTATACACACGAATCACTATTGCTTGCAATATCGTTCGAACAACAAGAAGAAAATAATATACGTGCATATAATACATAGTGCTATCACAATTTCATCTTTATTGCTTTAATAACAAATTTTCTTAGTACATATTACGTATTATTATCATTATACTATGCCATTATACCAAATTGATATTTTGTTACACTCAAAAATAAGTTCTACTACAACAACATAATAATTTTGTAAGAGAGCCCCAATTATCGGAATTTGTATCCAAACTTTATAGCCCTAAAATATGTTTGGTGAATGAAAAAAAAAAGTATTCAACCAAATTCTTACTTTGTATGTAGTATATTTACTATACATAAGTACATTTAATTACATATTTTTCTCACACATAGCGTTTATAACGATTATCAAAAAAAAAAAGAGGAGACAAATAATTGTATAATTTAAAATATTAGGAGCAAAAGTAAGAGAAAAGAAAAGAACCCCCAACAGAACAAACTTAGCCAGACTTAAGTATTCGTATTAGATTTCGTTTTCGATTTCGGCCCAATAAAGTGTGAACTGTTGGATCATTTTTTTTTCCTCTCACTCTATACACTACACACACTTACCTACATTTTCATAGTGTGAATAACTATAAATAAGCCGTTTCGAAATATCGCCATAAAGGTGGACCAGGGGTGACTCTAGAATGTGTTTGTACGATATGGGTATGTAATTAAAGGTATTAATGAGGGTTTTAAAAGGGAGTGGTGGTAGTAGTATAGGTGGTCACCTTTCGAGATATCGCCATAAAGGTGGAGGTGACTCTAGAATGCGTTTGTACAATATGGATATCAAACGAAAGGTGTTAATGAGTATTTTAAAAGGAAGTGGGCCTTAGTTCTATAGGTGGACGCCTTTTCGAGGTATCGCAATAAAGGTGGACCAGGGGTGACTCTAGACTTTGTTTGTACGATATGGGTATCAAATGAAAGGTGTTAATGAGTATTTTTAAAAGGGAGTGGACCTTCCTTCAATAGGTGGTCGCTTTTTCGAGATATCGCCATAAAGGTGGACCAGGGATGACTCTAGAATATGTTTGTACGATATGGGTATCAAAGGAAAGGTGTTAATGAGTATTTTAAAAGGGCGCGGGCTTAGTTCTATAGGTGGACGCCTTTTCGAGATATCGCCATAAAGGTGGACCAGGGGTTACTCTAGAATGAGTTTGTACGATATTGGTATCAAATTAAAGGTATTAATGAGAGTTTTAAAAGGGAGTGGTAGTAGTTGTATATGTGAAGGCGTTTTCCAGATATCGGCCAAAATGTGGACCAGGGTGACCCAGAACATCGTCTGTTGGATACCTCTAATTTATTTATATATGTAATACCTGCCAAGATTTCAAGGGTTTTTACTTCACCCTGCAGAACTTTTTCATTTTTTTCTACTTAATATGGTAGGTGTCACAACCATTTTTTTAATTTTTTTCATTTTTCGTAATTTTCGATATCGAAAAAGTGGGCGTGGTCATAGTCGGATTTCGTTCATTTTTTATACTAAGATGAAGTGAGTTCAGATAAGCACGTGAACTAAGTTCAGTAAAGATATGTCGATTTTTGCTCAAGTTATCGTGTTAACGGCTATGCGGAAGGACATACGGACGACTGTGTATAAAAACTGGGCGTGGCTTTAACCGATTTCGCCCATTTTCACAGAAAACAGTTAACGTCATAAAGTCTATGCCCCTACCAAATTTTAAAAGGATTGGTAAATTTTTGTTCGACTTATGGCATTAAAAGTATCCTAGACAAATTAAATGAAAAAGGGTGGAGCCAGGCCCATTTTGAAATTTTCTTTTATTTTTGTATTTTGGTGCACCATATTATTACTGGAGTTGAATGTTGACATAATTTACTTATATAATGTAAATATATTAAATTTTTTGTTAAAATTTGACTTTAAAAAAAATTTTTTTTAAAAGTGGGCGTGGTCGTTCTCCGATTTTGCTAATTTTTATTAAGCATATATGTAGTAATAGGAGTAACGTTCCTGCCAAATTTCATCATGATATCTTCAACGACTGCCAAATTACAGCTGGCAAAATTTTTAAATTACCTTCTTTTAAAAGTGGGCGGTGCCACGTCCATTGTCCAAAATTTTACTTATTTTCTATTCTGCGTCATAAGTTCAACTCACCTACCAAGTTTCATCGCTCTATCTGTCTTTGGTAATGAATAATCGCACTTTTTCGATTTTTCGAAATTTTCGATATCGAAAAAGTGGGCGTGGTTATAGTCCGATATCGTTCATTTTAAATAGCGATCTGAGATGACTGCTCAGGAACCTACATACCAAATTTCATCAAGATACGTCAAAATTTACTCAAGTTATCGTGTTAACGGACGGAAGGACGGACGGACGGACATGGCTCAATCAAATTTTTTTCGATCCTGATGATTTTGATATATGGAAGTCTATATCTATCTCGATTCCTCTATACCTGCACAACCAACTGTTATCCAACCAAACTTAATATGCTCTGCTCAACTGAGTATAATTATACTCAGATAACTCTAAATGTATTCTAGACAGTTTTGACGTAGGATCTTTCATATTAAATAAGTAAACTAACGGCCGATGATCTGATCTAACTATAAAGTGTGTACCATAAACGTATGACCGAAACTGCTTAACTGCAAAATATATTGCCAAAAGTTCTAATTCGATAATTGCTTTATTTCATGCTTCTGAAGCGAAACAAATTGGTAAATCGTTACCATTATGATCTTGACTCAATATCGCACCACACCCAATTTTCGAAGCATCAACTGTTATTAGAAATTCTTTAGTGAAATCTGGATATTGAAAAGTTTTGGAGACATTAAACTTTTTCTTAGTTTCTCAAATGCCAGCTGGCAAGAGGTATCCCAATTAAATTCAACATTTTTCCGACTCAAACGATTCATAGGTGCCGCTAAACAAGCAAAAGTAGGTATAAATCTCCTATAATAGTTTGCAAATGCAACAAATCTTCTAATTGCGGCTTTGTCACGCAGCTTAGGATACTTTTTAATTGCCTCTATTTTTGAATCATCAGGTAACAAACCCTTTGCTGAACATTTATGCCCCAAAAATGTTACCTCAGATCTAAGAAAATTACATTTATTAGGATTAAGCCGCAAATTAAACTTTCTACATGTCTCAAAAACTTTCTCCAAATTTTTTAAATGATGAGTCTCACTACATCCAATGACTATAATATCGTCTATATACATAAAGGCTTGATTAGGGGCAATACCGGAAAATGCTATTGACATCATTCTCGAAAACGAGTTAGGAGCAACATTTAGTCCAAATGGTAAAACTTTCCAACGAAAAGATCCACGATCTGTACCAAATGATGTTATATCTCTCGAATCTTTATGTAATGGAATTTGATGGAAACCCGAAAAAAGATCCAAAGTCGAAAAATATTTAGCTCGACCAAGGTTATCCAAAATATATCATCAACACGTGCCAAAGGAAATTTATCTGCAATAAGTTTTTTATTGACTGCTCTAAAGTCTACACACATTTGATATGCTTTTTGTCCAGTTGGGTCGTTTTTCGGTACTAAAATCAATAGGCTGTTATAATTTGAACAACTTCCTTCAATTAAATAATTTTTTAACAAATTATCAACCTGTTTATTTATTTCAGCACGCTGTGAATATGGCAATCTATAATTTTTTATGTACACTGGTGTCTTGTCCGCTAGTCTTAATTTTTGTTCGTAAAAATTATTAATCGTCATTAAGTCTGTTTTTAGAGCAAAAATATCTGAATATTTCAAACATAAGTCAAGTAATTAATCTTTAGCATACGAAGGTATTTGTTTTACTAAAACTGACTTAAGCTCTTCTATACGTTTTGAATCAACAAGTGTTTCATTTATGCGATAGATATCAACATTTTCTATGTCCTCAGTTTGAATATTGAAGTTTTTAACATACTTCACTTCATCAGTAGTATTAATAATTTTCAAAATAGGTTTTTTCGTATCAATGACACATTTTGCGGTAAAAACACCACTACAAAGTTCATGAGAATCGACAAAAACTGGATTTTCCGATTTATTCAAACTAAAAACACGAAAAACTTCACATCTTGGTGGAATTACAAGAGTATCTGTTGGAGTGCTATGCAAAATTGAAATATTAACTCTTTCTCTCCCTAGTCCTATCGTTATTGTATCATTCGCATAATTGATTATACATTTGTTTGCTTTTAAAAAGTCTTTTCCTATTATACCATCCGAAGGAATATTAAAGTTGTCATCAACAACATGAATAGTCAGAGGAAAAAATATATTTGAAACTACTATGTTCGTACTAACTGTGCCTAAAGTTGTTACTGTGTCTGCTGTTACACCTGTTATATTTATTACATTACTGTTATCTACTATTACGTCACTTGCTAAACTAGAAACTTTTATAAGTGAAATATCTGCCTGAGAATCTACAAGAAAAGAACATATTTTATAAGAATCACTACAGTTGACTTCGATGAAGTCAGAATAATTTAAATTTAGACAATATATTGATTTAAAAGAATTTAATCCAATAGCACCTGCTCCCTCAGTGTTCGCTCCTGAGGGGCTTCGGCATTTAAAAAACAAACATTGACTGCATTTCTGTTATTTAAACGCTGATTATTTGAGTTACTGTTATTTGCAGACCGATTGTTATTCCATTGTAATTGTTGTTGAAATTATTAGACATATTGTTGCTTCTATTATCATTAGTATTTCGAAAATGTAAATTATTGTTAGGTCTAGTTGCATTACCATTGAATCTAAAATTGTTATTATATCTAAAATTATTATTACCTCTAAAATTCCCGTTAAAACTATTAGATCTTATCGGACGTGACCGATACGCTAACACCTGCCGCTCTTTTACCTCCTGTTCGCCCTCAATAATAATTTTAGCAACAACATCCTTAGAATCCTTAAAAGTTGTTGATGCAAGGATAGACTTCACCATATCTGAACGGCTGTTCAACCTACAAACAGTAACAGTTTGCTCAACCGCCATCTCATAAGCTTTTGCCTGTGTCATACCTTCAATGATCAAAGAGCGTTCTAGCGAATCAGAAAGATCTTCTACTTGTTTTGAAAAATCAGCAAAATTATTATTGTTTACCCTTAAGGCCGCAATTTTACCCGCAACAACCTTCGAGTTATCTGGTCTAATTCTGCTACGTAATGCATCTTTAATCTGGCTAATCGAATCTATTTGCGTTGGTAGGGCTTCACGATCTTTGCCTTCGAGTTTCGACTTTAAAAATGCTATAAATGTAGGAGTTAAAGATGCATCAGTTAAATCTTCTATTAAATCAATTTTATCTATAAACGATGCAAGTGATAACGGATCACCGCTATAGTTTTCTCGAATAATCGAGGCACAAGTATTAACGAATGATTTCTTTTGCTCAAGTGTTGCCATATTTAAATCGTTAAAATTTGAAGTAGTATTAGAAGTAAAGTAAGAATTAGAATTTGAAGTTACGTCAAAATTAGAAATCGAACTAGAAGATGAATTTTGTGTAGAATGATTTGTGTTATCAAGCCCTAAAAAATCTTCAAATAAAGAATCTCTAGCAGCACTAAATTCTATTGTGGCATTTGAAGATGTATGTGGACTATTATAATCGCACATGTAAAAGAAAAACAAAACAAAATCAAATTGTTATATCTAAATTGAATTTTGAAACTGTAATATTGAAAGAATTTCCGTGTAATTTATTGTAAGAAAATAAAATTTGCAAAATCTAAAAATATAATTCCAAAAACCTTCATATACATATACGACTACGTTTCACGAATGTAGCACTTTGTATAAAACTTCTCAATTAATTATTGCATCACGGACGCACCATTTTTAGTCAAATTGTTTATTTCTTGTTGAATAATGGACGCACCATTTTTAATCAAATTTAATATTTCGTACGCAAATGCTTTAAGATGAATATCTCATATTCACATAGCAGAATGTTTTAATTTTTGCAAAACTCTGGCCAATTGTCACTATGCCAAACATATATTTATATAGTGTAATACATATATGATATAATGTAAGATTTGAATATTTAAAAAAAAATTTTTTTTTTAATTTTTTTATTTAATCAAAGTGCGTATGGTGATACATAGATTACAATTAAAAACAAATGTTAATACATATTGTAACGATTTTACTTGCAAATCCTCTTATTTGCAACCTTCTGCTGAGTTCGAATCACTAAACTGTTGAATAAATAACTCCAATATTAAATAATGGAAAAATGGCCTTTATTAAAGTACTTCACAATAACACTTATACTTTACAACTAGCTGGCTTAACAACCAAACTGACAGCTTAAATGAAACTCTCTCCTCGCCTCTACTGTCGCGCCTTTTATACTTTTTGATTTCTCATTGCATACTTCCAGGCTTTTCCATTCCAGAACTTACTGGTTAGTTTATAACTTCTCCATTGAGTAATACTTGCACAAATTATTGCCCTTTCTTGTGACAACTCAGCTAAGATATATGCATGTGTTTGTGCATTGGTTCTCCGCTGCTCGTATACGTACATATGTGTAGACGCAATTATTGATTCGTTTATGTAGATACATAATGATTGAATTATTGATGTGAATTCACGTCACTGCTTAGCATCGGCCTGGAGATGGCAGCACCCCTTAGTTTTGCTAATATTCGTAACACTGCCCTCCACCTAAGTCTGATCGTACCGATCAGACAAATCTCTCGATCTAAACGTTGACAGTCTTTCCAAATGTATCACTCTTCTACTCCGTGGTTTCCCAGTGGTTTGTATGCGGTAGATGGTATCACTGATCTTCTTCACAACTTTGTACGGGCCTTCCCAACTGCACCGAATCTTGGATGGAACACTTTTCCGCCGGTGAGGGTTGTATAACAGTACCAAATCTTCCTCGAAGAAACCTTCAGCATTTTTGTTCTCATTGTACCTGCGTTTCATCTTACTACTCATTATTCTTGATCGTTCTCTCGCACTCTGTTGTTTGGCAAATGAACTTCTTCGCAGAGCTTGACGTTTCACGACAGTAGTGCGCGCTGGCTTGAAACCACCCTTGCATTCTTTCTGAAAAATGCTTTCAGTCGTTTTAGTGCATCCATTAGGGTTTGTAGATGCCGGTCTTTTTCTCGCAGGTATTTTCAATTGCGATTTATTTGGCCCATTCGATCCATCAACCTTTCCTTTTGAATTTCGTGGCCTTTGTCGAGTCTTCTCCACCATTACTCGATTACTACTGAACCCTTTCTCCAACTTGAAGTTAAGTGGTATATCCTGGTTCTCATAACGTATCACCCTTTTCTGCAATAAAGACTTCACATACCACTTCTCCCTGGACTTGGTTATACTCGCCAGTGACCGTACGCAACCTTGCTCCAGGTAACGGTTTTACTCTCCGGTTGACCAAGTCAGATCTGATGCGCCCGTATCTACAGTCAGTACACGTTCCTTGCCATCCACATTCCCTCTTACGGTAAGACTGCTTGATTTCCTTCCAATTTGCGACACAGATATCAGAGGACATTCAATAGCCGGGGCAATTTTTCGTTCTTTACATCCGGCACGCTCTTGCTCATTTCCTCCAGCTTTGCGTTTACGGCCACCCACATTGTTGGAACTATTAGGACCGAGATCGCAATGACGTGCAATATGACCGGGCTTCCCGCATTTGAAGCATTTGATAACTTTTCACTCCGCTTTTGCGATCCTTTCAGCGCCTCCAATATTGCGTCTACCCACTCTGGCCTTTCTACTTCCACACGGCGTGCTTTGAAAACTGGCTTACACAGAAGCGACGCTGTTTCCTGAATCAGAGCATGTGACACCGTTTCTGCGAATGTGGGCTTTGGGTTTGCATATGTAGCCCGCTTTGTTTCGACGTCCAGTATGCCATTTATAAAGCTCTGAATCTTTACCCTTTCAGTGTATTCCAGGGTGCGTCCGCATTCGCTAAATGTGCTAGCCTTTCAATATCCGACGCAAACTCTTGCAATGGTTCACTAGGCCTCTGGAAGCGGTGCAGCAACTCCATTTGGTATATCTGTCTCCTATGCTCAGTTCCGTATCGCCTCTCTAGAGCGCTCATCAATGTTTCGTAGTTGTTCCGCTCTCCCTCGGGAATAGTCTGTAGGATTTCAGCAGCAGATCCTTTCAATGCCACGATTAGTCCAGCAACTTTATCTTCCGCACTCCAGTTGTTCACTGCTGCGGTCTTCTCAAACTGAATCTTAAACACCTGGAAAGGAACAGAGCCGTCAAAAGATGGAGTTTTTACATTCGTATTGCTTGCTGAAACAACTGGGCGAATTAGTTGCAACTCCTGTATACGACCTCTCAAAGCATCCACCTCTGCCTCGAATTTTTCTTCAAACTGCGTTATTTTCTCGTCCATACGCGCTTCGAGTTTTGATGATATACGCGCCTCTTGCTCTTTCAGTTGTGTTTCCATCTTTGATGTAATCTGTGTCGACATTTCTGAAATACGTGTCTCATGTGATTCCAGCTGGGATGCCATATATGTCTTCTGCTCTTCCAGTTGAGATGACATTTGCGATGACATTTCTGAGATACGTGTCTCCTGTGATTCAATCTTCGCTGTTATACGGTTCTCCTGCGATTCTAGTTGTGATGCCATATATGTCTTCTGCTCTTCCAGTTGTGATGACATTTGTGACGACATTTCTGACATTTGCGACGACATTGATGCTACTGTCGATGTTTGTGCAGATATTGCAGCCAATATCATGTTCAAGTCTGTGCTGGTAACCGTCTGCGATGTTTCGTTTTTCTCTTCAAATTTTGTTGTCTCCTCGCCATCAAGATGAAAGACATACTCTTCCACATCAATTCCTTCTGCTTCCATTGCCTCTCGTAGCCGTGCCTGAAGTTCAAGTTTAACGCCGCTTGTATTCAATCCACGGCTCTCCAACTCCTTCTTTAGTTGCTGGATCTTCAATTCACTGAACTTTACCATGTCCTTGTTGTCCTCTGGAATTTATTCAACAATTCCTCTTCTGACACCAATTGTAACGATTTTACTTGCAAATCCTCTTATTTGCAACCTTCTGCTGAGTTCGAATCACTAAACTGTTGAATAAATAACTCCAATATTAAATAATGGAAAAATGGCCTTTATTAAAGTACTTCACAATAACACTTATACTTTGCAACTAGCTGGCTTAACAACCAAACTGACAGATAGCTTAAATGAAACTCTCTCTTCGCCTCTACTGTCGTGCCTTTTATACTTTTTGATTTCTCATTGCATACTTCCAGTTACTAGTTAGTTTCAGCTACAAAATCACCAGCCACAAATACGTTTATAACTTCTCCATTGAGTAATACTTGCACAAATTATTGCCCTCTCTTGTGACAACTCAGCTAAGATATATGCATGTGTTTGTGCATTGGTTCTCCGCTGCTCGTATACGTACATATGTGTAGACGCAAATATTGATTCGTTTATGTAGATACATAATGATCGATCTATGGATGTGAATTAACGTCACTGCTTAGCATCGGCCTGGAGATGGCAGCACCCCTTAGTTTTGCTAATATTCGTAACAATATTTACATATTTACCCACATATTTCGTACTATGTGCGCTTTACCAAATGCTGAATTTGTTGTTAATGTGTTGTAGCGATACAATTTGTTGCTTTTCTGTTGTCAATGCTGAATCTGTTGTAGACGATGTTGTGGAGATACAATTTGTTGTTGATACTTTTCATTTACTTCCTTCCCACTCAGCATTTAGGTGATTCAATTTTGAATTTCCCTACATATCAATACAATTTGATTACTCTTTCTGACTAAATAATGAGTTATCCTACAATTGAACAAAAGAAATAATCAAATATGAATACTTTTGATGATGAAAAGCTAAAAAGCATTTTTTGATCACTTTTTGGAATCATTTTTGAAGTCCTTTAATGACTAAATTTTAATATTTCATAAAAACCAACAAAAAGAATAATTAAATATGCTTACCTTTGATGATCAAAAACTGAATATAATTTTTCAATCACATTTTGGAATCATATTTGAATCAAATGTGTTTACTTTAGGTGATCAAAAATTTATAATCATTTTTCATTCAGCTTCTGAATCTTTTATGAATATATTTGTTGACTGAATAAGGAATTTTATACTTGTTGAAATTTTACTTTTCATTAAAAATTTCATTTTTTCACATACACATACTTTTTCAATCATGAAGCTAAGAAAAAATATATAAAAATTTTATAATCTATGCAAAAGATATTCTTCAAGACAAAAATAATGTAATGCTGCTCGTGAACGAAGATTTCCCCAACAATTTCTCCCCTTCAGCTTCCCAGAAAATACATAATGATTGGACAATACATACATAGGTTGTGAGCTATTTGAACCCCAGGTAAGTGAAACTATCTTGACATATGTACCTGGATACGGCTTCAACATCCCGTATCGTATCCGTATTTTAAGATGGAGACGATTATGCTGATGTTGGATGTTGTAGTCGCAGGTGTATATCGGTCAAGTTTGTTAGCTGTGGTTCGAATAGCTCACTTTCGCATGCTTTCTTCCTCTGATGAAATAAGATTATTATGTAGTGTCCTTTTTTGAATGAGATATGAAGAATAAATGCATTATAATGGCATTCAACAATGATTCAAAAATCTCAACCAAAACGATTGAAATATATTCACGAATATGATTAGAAAATGACTGTGAAAAGCAGTCAAATATTACTCTAAAACTATTAAAGCTCAATTTTACAATGATATCAAATATGAATAAAAAGCGTTTCGAAATAGGAATCATAAATGATTATTCAAGAATAATCACATTTATGGTACATTTTCCTCGCGACGATACGTTAATTTTCGAACAGAAAATGCTTTTAAATTTGAACGTTTTTAATCATCTTGGGGTATGATATTTAAATATTTTTTGATCAAAATGTTAAAAAAATGCTGGCTGGGTTCCTTCCTTTTTCGTTTAATATCTGTTGTTGTTAATGCTCTGCTGCTTTCTTTCTCTGCTCTGCTTATATGTAAATGTGTAAATTTATTATGCCACACCGCTATTTTTACAAGTGACTGTTATTACGGATAAATAATAGGGGGACTCATGAAAGCATATAAACTTATAAGGTGTAAAATTATATCCATTTACACACGCTGTTATATGAACGCACCTAGAAATACTCTTGATAAACTTGACTGTTTATCAGATGTATTATTGCCAAACAAAAATTTTTTGATTGTTAACAAATTAAAAAATGCCAGGATTAAGTGAAAAATCAAATCTAAAACGTCTTTACTAAGTTATTCTTGTAAATGACTTGCTGATGTTGGAGATTTCTGATGAGAATGCCTGCTGTAATGTCTGCAAGGTTGCATTCCTTTGAGTTTACCGCGTTTACACAATGAAATGTGCGCGTAAATTTATACAAATTGTGTAAATGATTTTTCATACAAAATTTGACAGTTCGTTTACCCACTAGATAAATTTATACGTTTACACACTTTATAAGGCATACATATATACGGTTACATCAGTCCCCATAATGATGATAAAATATATTTTAAAATAAGTTCATTTTCTTTCTTTTTTTTTTTAATTTTTTTTACGTCGTTTGAAAGTTCATTTAGTATTCATATTAATTTGAACACTTTTTATTGGTAAACGTTTTTCTCAGTTTTATTGCATGAATATACAAACGCAAAACAATCATGTTCAATTAACGATGATATTCAGTGTTGTACATAAAATCTTATATCATCACACCACATGTACATTGCAAATCAATTCATCATTTTACCATTTTTTAATTTTTACATTTTTAATTCGTAAATGAATAGTTTAAAGGATTCACATATTTATATGTTTAAAAATTTCCCTTTAAAATATTTGGCATTCTTGGCCGCCATTGTAGGGCTCCGGCCCACGGTCGCCATATGAAGACTCCATAAAAGGAATGTCTTCTTACGTGTATTTATGCACCAATACACACACATACGCTTTAATTGAATAACACACACATACATGTATATTTAGTAAATGTTTATATTAATATTTTATTTAATAATTAAAATATGTTTTTAAAATTTGTTAGTTAATTTGCATATCAGATGAACACGCTTATTTCCGTTCGATCACATCCAATTCAAATTCCAAAACTCATCCAATTATTTTTTCACCTCGCCTACTATGCATTTGAAAAATCCAAATATTTTCAATTGCATACTAAGCTCAATACACACAAGTGCGCAAGGTGGAAGTGTATTATACTCTCGCTTATCAGGATTGGAGGGCATGTGGAGGGCACCCGCATTTCAAAAACATTCTTCCGGCCATAAAAACCTGCTGCCTGAACTAGTTTTTCAAATTGATGGCTAGGGTCCAAATATTACGAAATTTTTCACCAAAAGGTTAAAGAGCTTTTTAAACAAAATTACGCAAAAAAGAGTTTGGAGTTTCCATCAAATATAAATATCAAATAGAGCAGTCTCAGGCGTAGTAACTTACAAAAAAAATTGTCTCTATACAAATAAAGCGCACCCTAATGTTTGCACCTTTGTATGTGATGTAAGAACGTGTCGGGAATAGTAGTCACATACCTCTTCGAAAACTTTTGTGATTCATCGCTTACATAAACACTGCAATGAACAAAGGAAAATTCGCTAGAGTGCAAGAAATGATTTAACACTCCTCCTAGGATTGAATTATCAACAAAGGAGCACACTAAATTAATATGTCTCAAGGTTAATATCTATATGTACTTTTGCAAACAAATTAAGTTGTTCCGCATTTGCTTCTTAAGTGTGTATACTTATCTGAGCAGAGCCCACAGAGTGTATTAATTTTGTTCGCATAACGGTACCCTGTAACGGCATAAACTAATCGAGATAAATATAGACTTCTATATATCAAAATGATCTGGGCAAAAAAAAGAAATTCATTTAGCCATGTCCGTCCGTCCGTCCGACCGTAAACACGATAACTTGAGTAAATTTTGAGGTATCTTAATGAAATTTGGTATGTAAGTTCCTGGGCACTCATCTCAGATCGCTATTTAAAATGAACGAAATCGGACTATAACCACGTCCACTTTTTCGATATCTAAAAACCGAAAAAGTGCGATAATTCATCACCAAAGACGGGTAAAACGATGAAACTTGGTAGGTGGGTTGACCTTATCACGCAGAATAGAAAATTAGTAAAATTTTGGATAATGGGCGTGGAGCCGCCCACTTTTAAAAGAAGGTAATTTAACAGTTTTGCAAGCTGTAACTTGGCAGTCTTTGAAGATATCATGATGAGATTTGGCAGGAACGTTGCGCTTATTACTATATATGTTCTAAATAAGAATTAGCAAAATCGACGATGACGATGATGGCGATGAAAAACACGCCCACTCTTTAAAAAAAATTGTTTAAAGTAAAATTTTCACAAAAATTGAATATCTTTACAGTATACTAGCAGACCCGGCAGACGTTGTTCTGCCCTAAATTTGGTCTATCTGCATAGGTTTTAATAAGCTTATTCCGTCTAACTCTGCCCTCGCCCCTCTACTTTTTCCTAATCTTTGTATTCACATCTCCCTCCGTATTTTACGCTTCATCTATCTCCATCTTTCTCTCATTCTATCTCTTTCTCAGTCTCCTTCTCTCTTTTCTCCTCTCTCAAGTTTTTCTCATTCTTCTTCATATCTTATTGTCAGTCCCAGAGGGTGGTATGTATTTTATTCCAGTCCCATTCCGAGTCTCAGTCCCAGTCCCACTCCGAGTCTCAGTCTCAGTCTCAATCCCAGTCCTAGTCCTAATCCCAGTCCCAGTACCGTGCGTTTGATAGGCATATTTTATAAACGAATTTTACGATTGCCCCTCTTCACATTTTGTCTGAAATCTCCGAAATAATTTGAGATATTGAAATAGATCTCACATCACAATGTAGTACTCATTTCTACCTTTCGTTTGACACCCATGTTGAAAAAACTAATTTTGGGTCCCATTTGGGTCAATAACTCTGGAACCGGATAAGATATCCTGATGAGAGATGTCTTAAATTTTAGGATAGACGTCTAGTAATATAATAGTGAATTCAATTCAATGGAGCAGTTTTTGTGTGTGGTGGGCATAATGGTAAAAAACAACATTTTTGGTCACCCTGGGTCCACATTTTGGCCAATAACTCGGGAACTGGGTGAGATATCCAAATGAAGGTTATCCTAAGTTTTAAGTTAGACGTCATGTGAATGGTGAAGTTTCATGCAATTCTAACCAGTAGTTTTTACGTGATGCCCGGACAATCATACAGACAGACAGGCAGACAAAAATTCTAAAAATTGTAGATTTGGGTTCCGTTGGTCCAATAACGACCTCTCCTCTCAGTTTTTCTTGAATATCTTCAATGTACAGACATCAACCTGTTACAATTTTATTATATGTAGAGATAAGTAAATTATGTCAACATTCAATGCCGGTAATGATATGGTGCAACAAAATACAAAAATAAAAGAGAATTTCAAAATGTCTAGAATGCTTTTAATGCCATAAGTCGAACAAAAATTTACCAATCCTTGTGAAATTTGGTAAGGTCATAGCTTCTATGACGGTAACTGTTTTCGAAATCGGTTGAAGCCACGACCATTTTTTATACACAATCAACCGTCTGTTCTTCCGCTCGGCCATTAACATGATAACTTGAGCAAAAATCGATATATCTTTACTAAACTTAGTTCACGTCCTTATCTTAACTCACTTTATCTTGGTATTAAAAATGGGCGAAATCCGACTATGAACACGCTCACTTTTTCGATATCGAAAGTTTCTAAAAATGGAATAAAATGCCAAAATTCTATACCAAATACGAAAAAAGGGATGAAACATGGTGATTGGATTGGTTTTTTGACGCAAAATATAACTTTAGAAAAAACTTTGTAAAATAGGTGTGACACCTACCGTATTAAGTAGAAGAAAATGATAAGGTCCGGAGGGCGAAATCAAAAGCCATTGGAATCTTGGCAGGAATACTGTTCATGGTATTACATATATAAAAAAATTAGCGATACCCGACAGATGATGTTCTGGGTCACCCTGGTCCACATTTTGTTGGATATCTCGAAAACGCCTTCACATATACAACTGAGGGCCACTCCCTTTTAAAACTCTCATTAATACCTTTAATTTGATACCCATATCGAAAAAACACATTATAGAGTCACCCCCGGTCCACCTTTATGGCGATATCTCTAAAAGGCGTCCACCTATAGAACTAAGGCCCACTCCCTTTTAAAATACACATTAACACCTTTCATTTGATACCCATATCGTATAAACAAATTCTAGAGTCACCCCCGGTCCACCTTAATGGCGATATCTCGAAAAGGCGTCCACCTATAGAACTATGACCTACTCCCTTTTAAAATACTCTTGAATTCCTTCCATTTGATATCCATGTCATTTAAACACATTCCAGGGTTACCCTAGGTTCATTTTCCCAAATGGTGATTTTCCCTTATTTTGTCTCCAAAGCTCTCAGCTGAGTATATAATGTTCGGTTACACCCGAACTTAGCCTTCCTTACTTGTTACGTTTGTCAACATATTTTTGACCCAATAAAGTCACGAAATCCTTTCCAACTTGAGCCATCAACTGCTAAATAAAGATGTACGATTTTAAAACTTTAAAACACTCTGTCGTAAAAGGCAACTTAAATCCACAGACCTAAAAGCTTAGTCATATCAAATCGTTCCCGACGTTGATTTTGGGATCGTAAAGGTTCAATATTCGGCAAAGGGCTATCATTTTGTTGTTGTGTTAACAGTGATTCGCCATATTCAATGGGTGCGACCAATCACAAATAGTCACGAAAGCCCTCTAACGGGAGTCCAAGGAAACTAGCAGTTTCAACAAGGGTGGACCATAGGAAAGTTGGTGTTTGAGACGTAGGTTCCACTTTACAATTGAAAAGATGGTTGGTGTTATGTTGGGACACATCGTATGAAGGACATACATTGCGTATGCCGGGATTAATTCTGGATAAGTAAGAGTTTAACCTGTAACAGTATCCAGAACGATGTTGGGCCAAGGTGTCGTGTCTCCCTTGGTAGTAGTGTGCTTTCTTCTTCTGCAAGGGAAGGATAGTGTATATTGATAATGGGGTTTACCGAGCGCGTCCTGGCAAAGGCGTTTACCGATTCTATGTGGATTTCTCCTAGGGCCTCCTTACGCTTGTCTGGATCAAACAGCTGTGTTGATAGGTGCCGGTTCTCATCATAGTGCTTATAGAGTTGTTCGCTCGGCGAAGGAGGGGGTTAGGTTAGATTGAACTGGATGGTTCATGAGCACCTCACATAGACTGAATGAGCCCGTTGTGTTACCAGAAGCTTGTTTAATGATCCAACTGAAAAACTCCATCAAATACCAGGACTCATGTTATAACATAGCTTCGTCCTCTTGGCAAATACTAGAAGCTTTCTGGGACCTATGCCACTTGCTGCTTCCAGATCTGACAGCTCCATCACTCCGAATATCCTGCAAAGAGCAGGGCACGAGCACCAAACGTATTCGCTTGTTTCCAACCCGCACTTCCTACAACTGCTATCACTGACCAAGCCTAATTCCAGGGCATGTGACGCCAGAAGGCAGTGTCCAGTCAGAATGCTCACAAGGAGTCTACAGTCCTCTCTTTTTAATGATAGGAGTAAATTTATAAGTCAAAGGTTGTAAGACCTACACATGATCTTCGACACTTGAGAACCTCGCGCTTGGGCCCTCGCCTTTCCCGCTTGATCGTTCATCGTTGGATTTTAAAAATCCAAAAAAGTTTTACAGTTTCGTAAATTCACAGCGGAAAACTTCTGGGTATCCTTCCTCATTAACCTTTGGATGTAAAAAAGCTTGCACTGATGACGACGTTGTTGAACTATTTTCTGAGTTCTTTAAGTCCACGTATTCATCCAGTGGTTTTCATTCCGGTCAATACCCCTATCGCTTAGATAGCTCGAATTCCATTAGGAGTCCTGCTATTGATGGCAATATTGTTTTTCAGAGTCTTCAATCTTGGAAGCCCACATTTTCTCCGGGACTGGACGGTGTTCCTAGTTGCGTGCTTAGGTTAGGTACTGCCCCGAAAACATGTATGAGCCTATTTTAAAATTATTTGAGCTATCTCTGGGATCTGCGTCATTCCCGCCACTTTGGAAACAGTCTTTTATTATACCCCTGCATAAAAAGGGTAGTAGGTCAAAAGTTGAAAACTACAGGGGTATTGCTAAACTTTCAGCCATTCGTAAAGTCTTTGAACAGATTGTTACCAGTCAACTCCAATATCAGTGTTCTAGTCTTTTATCTCCATGTCAACACGGTTTCATTCGTCAAACGTCAACCACTACAAATTTGTTTGTATTCAACTCTATAGTTATGGAAGGATTTTTAGCGAACAAGCAAACGGATATCATCTACACGGACTTCAGCAAAGCATTTGATACCGTCAACCATGAGTTACTTATTCCTTAACTTGATTTACTGGGCTTTCCGTTTCACCTATTAATGTGGCTGAAAAGCTATCTTTCTAACCGGACCCAAAAGTCCTGTTCAGGTGCAGTCTATCGGAATCTTTCGGAGTTTCCTCCGGTGTACCCCAGGGAAGTAATCTAGGCCCTTCGCTCTTTACCCTTTTCATTATTGACTTGTCACAGACAATATTATATTCCCATACTATAATGTATGCGGATGTTGTGAAACTTTGCTACACTTACTGCCCTACCGATTTAAGTTCCTTGGATCTTCTTTAGACCGACTTGGACTCGTTCCAACGTTCCTGCACAACAAATTTACTAGCTTTAAATTGCTCTAAATGTAAGCATATGACATTTCACCGAGTGAAGCCAGCATTGACACCTTATGTAATAGATGGTACGCCTTTGGAGCGCATATCTTTTGCAAATGATCTAGGTGTCCTTTTTGATCCGAAATTGAATTTTAACATGCATATTTCATCTATTGCCAACAAAGCGTTGGGTTTACTTGGATTTGTTAAAAGATGGGCTAAAGAGTTCGACGATCCGTACCTCACTAAGGTTTTTTACACATCGCTGGTTCGTCCAATACTCGAATATTGCTTATGCGTTTGGTCCCATGCTTCTCAAAAGCATATAAAGCGTCTTGAGTCAGTTCAAAAGCAATTTTTGATATTCGCATTGCGCGGCCTTAATTGGGACTCAAGTCTTCACCTTCCTCCATACAGAAGTAGACTTCTTCTTAATAACTTACCCACTCTGGAAAATCGGAGAATATTACTGGGGGTATTGTTCATCCATAAGCTCATTATTGGAGAAATTGATTCTGCGGACCTTCTCAGCCGCTTGTTTTTTGCGGTTCCCCCTAGAGTATCCAGACACTACGTTCCTTTTTATTTAGCCTTCTGCCGACGAAACTTTGCTAAAAATAATCCTCCTCTTATCTGGTGCGCGCACTACAATGACTTGTATAGCTGTATCAGTCTTGAATGTACACTGGTCACTATACGTAATGCAATACTTGCCTACGGCATTTATTTCTTCCGTAAAAAACAGGCACTATCTCGTTTAAGGATGGAGGAACATTTATCAACATGTATCATTAGGAAGGAACAAGACAGTACTGTGTTGATTGGAATCTGGTGCATTCCAACAACGTTAAAAAGATGATTTTTCATGAGTCACTGACCGGAATCGTATGCATTCCGGCAGTATAATGTTATGGGTCAGACATCGAGCTGATTGGAATCCGGTACATTCCAACAACACAGGTCATGTTACCTTTTTATGCCTTGTGATGACGTATCCTCATTACATTACTCTTAGCACTGCCGGATTCCCATGACATGCTGATTGGAATCTTGTTGCATACCAACAGCAAGATTGGAATCCACTGCATTCCGAAATCATGCTGAGCGGAATCTGATGCATTCCGCCAGTATAAGATCTCGGTATAAGATCTTATTTCTGCTCATATTTATTATTATTATTGTATTCTGAAATTAAAGTGTAATGTTCAATAATATATCTTTGTTTGTAATATAAAATTGTTGAAATCTCGATACCTATATCTTAAATTTTTAACTTTTGAGTTGTATATTTATATATCTTTTATATTATGCAGTCGACCATACTTTGTCATCGACTTTAAATAATAAATAAATAAATAATAAATAAATGTGCAACTCTCTTCTCTTAATCTCGCCCAATCTAATTGGCACGTATACGGAGCAATCTTCGAGGGATGTACCATTTTTAGCTAGCTCATTCGCTTTTTCATTCCCATCTACTCCCACATGCCCTGGGACCCATTATATATGTATGATTCTTCCTATCCCGACTCTTTCCAGGGATTGTTTACACTCTAACACACTCTTAGTTGATGTGCTATGCGATATTATTGTCTAAAACGCTCTAGTAATCTGGTAGCTTATAGGATTTGTTTAATTCCGGATCAGCACAGCATACCGCATACTCCCTACACTTCTTTGGAACCATCGGTGTACACGTACACCTTGTCCAACTATCCATACTATGACCATATGGTCTACATTCAAGCTGTCCCGACGCACTGAACCTGCAGTTCTTAACGCTATGTTCTTTGTCACTAGGTCTACAGTTGGAATGTGCAGAATGGCATACGGTGAAGCCGTCGGGTTGCTTTCAGGCCCCTTTAATGCTGCCTGCATACCCCATATAGTTCTTAATTAGGCTCATCTTGAGTGGCTGTCCACCAAACGAGGACTCAGTGGTATAGGATAGGCTTTACAATCGCTGTAAATACATAATGAGAGAGAGAGGGCGATAAACCCTACAAAGAGAAGAAGACGTAGATCAGCACCAACACCTCCGCAATAATTAGGAAGCACCTCTCTGACCCTTTCGACACTACATGAGGTAAAGTATGAATATTTGGCAAAGGACTATCATCATCGATAAAGCCTTCGGGAAGTGTCTCTATCGCTACAAGAAGAAGGAGATGAAGAGTAGCACTAACACCTCCGCAACAATTAGGAAGTATCTATCTGACCCTTTCGACACCACACAAATTTGCGAACAAGGTGACTATAGCGAGATGTGGTAAATTTGATGCTGGCGACAATAAAAGAAATGCTACACCGCTTCCAAATTTCCAACACATACCCTAAGATGGAAAAATGAGGGAAAGTCTGAGACAGTGGACATTAATGGGCTGTATTTAAAGCACTTGAGATCTCCATAGCTCCCTATGCTGGGTCCTCGGGAACAGCAATATTGAAGTGAATGATGTTGCTGATGATGGCCAGAAATATATATAAACGAGGCGTACAGTTTGGTGCGAAGTGAACTGGATGATCTCCGGAGAATCTATGAAAACGTATGAATGAGAATTAATAGAATCTATGAATATTCCTACTACTAAAGCAACAATATGGCTATGTTTTGACCAGGACAAAATAGGAAACGAACAAGCTTCCTTCTCAAACTAAAAAAATCTGCAGTGAGATTAATAACGGGCATCGGCTTTGGTGTGAATCTACGAGCTCCCTCTGCAGAAAGGGAAGAAAAGGAGTCGCTTTATCTAATAAGAAAATATTTGGCTTAAGAAAAAAATTACCTCTAACTAACATGAAGGTCGTTAAACAAAATTCACGGTATCTGTACTTCGCTACAAAGTGGGCGGGCCTGCTTGTAGGAGGCGGCATAACCTAACCAAGCATTTGATTTCGTTTCGATCACAAATCAATTTGCATTTTGAACTCCATATATGTATCGTTCGTGCACGCAGGCTTTATAAATGAATCCCGCTTTTTTTTTGTTTACACGAAAATATAGACAACATGCTACAGCTTGGGTCATTCTGATTCAAATGTATTCCTTAAATATGACTCTGCAGCTCTGTATGTGGTTAAGTGGCACACACAATATGCTGACGAGATGCGATGCGCTACATGTATGCGAATTGTGAACGCGATCGTGTTTTGTACGTGTTCGATTTATAAATTGGCACTTAGTTCGTACGGAAAATCAAAAAGAATGTAAAGTGTAATAAAGTCTAAATTCGGGTAAAACCGATTACTAATGTTTTTGAATTGAGTCTTATTTTTCTTAAAATTTTGACTCACACCATAAGTGTTCTAACTCACCACACCCCTACACTATCTAACCCTCGGGTACCAAGTCACACACAACCCTAACCCCTAGAAACCACCCCTATCATACCGCAAGCAGGATAACCCACTTAACCCTGGGGTCAGCGTTTACTCGCATATTTTTCTTAAAATAAGTCTTATTTATCTAGATATCTCACATCACAAGTGGGCTAACCAACTTAACTGTTAACCCATCAACTCCCGTATCCCCTAACCCCTAGATACCACCCCTACCACACCGCAAGAAACATGAAAATTTCAAAATGCGATATCTCAGCAAAAAAAAAATGATATTTGAGCAAACTCAAGAAGAATACATGTATTTAAAGATGCCATCTGCAAGGCTACTTAACCTCAACTATGGGCAAAAACGGTGATTTTGCACATTTAGGTTAAGATATCTCGAAAACTAGAACCGATAGAGAACTTTTGAGGCCAGATTTCGATTCATCGCATCAAAATCCTTCGAAAATATACAGTCCGGTTTTTGGGTCTGAGTTATGAAGCGGCCTGTGTTATGAAGCGTATCCACTACTGTGGAGTCTTTGTTTGGTGCACAGCTAGAAATTTGATCCTTCATATCAAACCATTTATCGGTCTAAGCAATAAGATGTTGACTCACCAATAAGTATACCGAAATATTCAGGATGACAGGCTGAGTTGATTTAAGGCACGTGAATACGTCGCCAGTTGAAAATTGAAACCCAGCTCTGTGCACAAATTTTCAGGAAGACTGGTTTAATCAAAATTTTTATGATTATGGTCATATGTGTAGTTCAAAAAGTTTCAGATTTATGCTCAAACTTTTAACCGTGAATCACAAAACATAGCATAACAAATTAGATATTTTCACATAGATGAGCCCGTAGTCCACTACCCAGAAAAATTGTGCCCTAAGTACCTCCAATATAGGCAGAAGATATCAATGTAAGCAGCCGCATCTTAACTATCATCCGCGCCGTGGTAAAAGCTGCGAACTCCACTTTCAGATCAAAACTACTTTTTGATACTGAAAGTAAGTAGAAAAGATTTCTGTTCACATTAGTGAAAGAAAAGGGTAGGTGTCTATGCAGTCATCTTGGAAATTTAAAAGTTTTAAAAATAAGTGTGCGACTTTAATCGGGTTTGTTGCTTAAATGTGTATGTGATGCCGAAATCAAAACTATATGAAATGAAAATGCATAGGAGGACATACTTACAGGCATAGGTAGGCAAGTTTTCGCTATGTAGCTGGCATTTTTGACCTAATTCAATGGAGGATTGTGTATATGTCCACGCAAGTGGGGAAGCTTCTGACCGCCATTCACCAGGAAATGGTCACAGTGGTTCTTTTGCTTGCGTTTCAAGCAGCTCACTATTGCCGGTCGCTTGCGGAAAAGCATCTTCTGGGTAGCCACTGAACATATGTTTGTTGTTGAGCTAATATGATAAGGCAACAACCTGGATAGGCCACTCTGACATTATCGGGCTAGCTGAGGGATTTCAATCGGAAGCGACTGACAACCATAAGACGACTGCAAGCGAGCTTCTGTCTTGGATCAAACGGCTCGCTATATGAACATGCAAGTAATAGGAACGCTTACATACCAGCGCTGTCCCCGCTATCCTCGCCATGTTGTAAAAGTCGTGCTTATCGACGGTCGGAAAGTTCAGCCTCCAAAATGAAACCTCTCTTAATGGACTGAGGCTAATCGACTTCGCTGGTGCTCGAAACACGGTTATATCCAGCAAAAGGTTTGTGCGTTAAAATACACATGGCTGTTTCCCGATCGAAATACACGCAACCAGATCGACCACGTTGCAATAGACGGACGGCATGCCTCCAGTGTTTTAGATGTGCGCACGATCCGATTACCAAAATACGCGCCCGCCTCTGTATGGTTAAAACACAAGGAAAGTTGGTACGACGAAGAATGCCGCGTTACTACCGTGAGATAAGACTCTGCCTACAGGGCTACTAGCGAACACATCAAGAAGAAAGTGTGAAGGCTACAGCGAGTTCAAAAGAGAAACGAGACGCCTTACAGGAAAATAAAGCACAGGCAGAAAGGGGTGAGTAGGAGGGGCTTTACCTGCTAGACACCAGGAACAACGCCCGCAAATTTTAGGAAAAAAAATCGCCGACAGACGAAAGGTTAAGAAAGTATTTTTTTTTTATCGGAACCCGCCTACGATAGCTGCTCCACTCCGCTGGAAGCACCAGGTGGAAAACGATTTAAATTCCCTTGGTGTTACCGTTATGCGGACTCCGAACGGCATCTGCAAGGCAGATGAATTTTCATTGAGAAGCTTAACATTGCCGAGGGTCGACTCCGCTTCGAGAAACTTTTTTCTAAGAGAAAAAAAATTGTTTTCTTTATTTTCGATATTTCTTTGCGCAGGGCTTGAACCCAGATCTTGCGTGTGGTCTCACATACTTAGCTTTACAATGCAAAAAGCTGTTTTCTAATCGGAGCTTCTTGTGCGAAGTTATAACATTAAATCGACATTTATTTAATGACTTCATTTTATAAGATGTATAGATATAATAAGAACTTTGGGCGCTTCGAAAAACTACACCTTTTTCAGTTTAAGTTCAGAAAATTACAATTCAAGTTCAGAATTTCCAATTTAAATTCAGAAATTTACAATTGAAGTTCAGAAATTTACAATTCAATTTCAGAGTTTCCGATTCAAGTTCAGGAAATTACAATTCAAGTTCAGAAATTCCAATTTAAATTCAGAAATTTACAATTCAAATTGAGAAAGTTAGAATTCAAGTTCAGAAATTCCAATTTAACTTCAGAAAATTACAATGCAAACAAACAGAATCGTAGCAATGTTTATATGTAGCTTGTCGCCGTGACGTAAGGGCAGAAGAATTATGCAAATATTCAGACGCATGGAGTTTTCATATTTGCCTTTTCATTCCGATGAATGTAATCACTGTTGAGGCAAAGGAGCAAACGCCTGAATTGATTATATTCACGCATGCAATAAGTTGGTTGATTTTAAATCAAGGTCGATTATGTTCATTTAATCAAGTTGGATCCATGGAGAAACGATACAAGGTGGCAGCATGGAACAGCTGATTATAAACTTTTTTTATTTGATTTGAGACATCAACTTCCGGCGCAGTATGATTTTGACATTTGTCAATCGAATTTACAAAAACAAAGTACATGGGATTTTTATTTATGTTTGTAGGTATGTCACCATGCTGCCACCTTGTATCGTTCCGCTATGGTTGGACCATTGAACACGATCATGTTGCCGAATGTAATCGAACGTTGTTGTGTTCGATTTTTGCTGTTCTCTATACAGTATATCCAAGCCACCATTGTCAACGAAGCATCAACACTTCAGCAAATAACATATATGTAAGTATTACATTACGTAGTATGAATTGGAATAACTTTTGAAAAATAACACCCTACTTATAATTTTCTGAATTTTAATTTAATTTTCTGAACTTGAAATGCAATTTTCTGAACTTGAATTGTAATTTTCTGAACATCAATTGTAATTTTCTGAACTTGAAAATTCCGAACTTGAATTGTAATTTTCTGAACTTGAATTGTAAATTTCTGATCTTGAATTGTATATTTCTGAATTTAAATTGGAAATTCTGAACTTGAATTGTAATTTTCTGAGCTTGAGTTGTAAATTTCCTGAACTTAAACTGGAAAAGGTGTAGTTATAAAAACAAATTTGAGATGAGGTGGTGAGGTGTAAATGAAAGAAAGATAAATTATGTTAATTAGATTTACGTTTGAATTGCGCATAAATTGACCGTTATCAGTTATTCAATGTTGAGGCCGCTTAAGCTTGCCGCTGCGCAAACCACTTACATATGTACATAAAACATACAAAGTATACAACTAAGGTTATTAGTAAAATCAGTTAATAACAATCAAGAGTAGTAGCAATGTGACCAAATAAGCTACGCATGCGCTCTAACCAACAGCTGGTTCCGTAGTATTAAGCACAATCTCTTAAAACTGAATGAGCCAAGCTTTATTGCTTGTTTCGAGCTCGGCGCTCTTTTGTTTTTTTTTTCTTTTACTGCCTACTTGTTTGTCAAGTGCGACATAAAAGAAATGTTTGCAGCGAACTTGGCCATCGTTCTTTCGGTTACTGTTTAGTTTGGTTGCTTAGCTTGAAGAAACCGTAAAGCTAGCAGCAGTCACACCTGCTTTGAGCTTTGTTGCAAGAAATTAGCTCACTGGCTTTACAATATTACCGTTCGATTGCATATTTTCGATTTAGTTGTGTTCAGCTTGCGAAAGTGGTGTGTACAACTTATAACGTTGTGACGGAGAAGTATAACGGAAAGTGAAATTTTCTAAACCGTTTATTTATTAAAGCGATTTCATAAAATATATTACTCGTAGTATATTATACGATTCTCAACGGACACAGCGAACGATTTTTTTGAAAGTAAGTGGAGTTTTGCACAGTATAAACTACTACGGTCGTGTGATATTTTTTCGGATATGACTGGGAAAATTTAAAAGAAAAGTATCATATTAAAAAACATATTTCAAGTATTGATAGAAAGTGCGAGCTCAACGTATTTGCATAAAAAAGAAACACAAGATAAATAAAAAAAGTTGGAAAAATTCGTTAAAGCTATATTTGAATGCAAATTAATTGTAAGTACTTAGACCCTTTTCAAATATCGTAAGCTTAATGTGAAGATGTGATAAGTTACTTTTCTTGAAAAATTGCATTTTAATGCAGTTTTAAAACTGAATTCAAAATAAAACGATCACGTGCTGTGGGCAATGATGTGTAAATGTGCTAAGTCGTCAGCTGTTAAAAAGAATGTGCTAAGTCAACCGGTCAATAATATCAATCTGAATTACTATTTATTTAATTCATTCAGTTTAAAAGTACATGCTTTGTTGTTGTATTAACAATGAAGACACTCCCCGAATGTCTTGGGGAGTGTTATCGATGTTGATGGTCCTTTGTCGGATGCATATCCGGTACGATCCGTTACCAAGCCCGACCATCTCGGGAACGATTTGTTATGACCACATGGGACCTTCTACGCCATACCGTTCTCCCACCCCCAAGATCCATGAGGAACTTGGGGTCGCTAGAGCCTGGGCTGTCAATGAAACAGGATTCGCCACGGGTAGGTGAGGTTGACAATTGGGTTGGAGAAGCTATATATTGCACTGGCAACCCCTTGAGAGGGTTGCGCAACACAACCCCTTGAAATTGGATTCACCCAATTGAGACAGGCCTGTGGTGTTTGATAAATGCTTTGCGCTGACATAATCTACTTCAATTCTTACATGTCGATAACTACATGCTTTCCTACAGACTAGTTAAAAATAGAAAATTCAAGCTTAAACTTATATGTATAAGATGTTACTAAAATTAATAACACTACTGAATCGATTTGCTAGATGTATAGTCCTAGTTTTAGGTTCATTCATAGCATAATTCATTTTATGAGTTATTTCGATAAATAATCTATTATGCCGAAGATCGCAGTGGAATATATGGAATGAACATATTAGATAAATCCGAGCAATTCGTGCTAAAATTTATTACATTATAGGCATGCAAAGCCTGAAGACCAAGCAATTTGTGCCTGCTGGTATATGATGGGAGGCCGTCTGGCCAGAGAAGCATACGTAAAGCAATTTTTTTTTTTAATTTTTTGAACTTTCTCAATTTTATAGGAGTTAGATTCATAGAAAGGATTCCATATTATTGAGCAATATTCGAGACCACTTCTGACCAAGGATATATAAAGTCCTTAAAGTCACTGGTGTTACGTCTACTGAACCCAACTATTGCAAGAAATTATGAAACAACGAAGTCAATGTGACTAGAAAAAGAGAGTTTGAAGTCAAAAATTACACCCAAGTCTTTACTCTCTTGACAACGATTAAGAGATTTAGCATTTAGTTTGTAGATAAAGTATGTGGCAGTTGTCTTTATGGAATAAGACACAACCACAGCATTTGTTTGAATTTAAAAATAAATTATTGTCAGATCAGAACCGTTAGAAATAGTTTGACAAATAAATAGTATCTTTTGTGAAATATATACATAGTTTTAGTGTTATATTTCAATCATAAAAGGGGAGGAGTGATGAGGAAACATATGGAGTAAAAAGTGCTAAGTCAGGAGAAAAATTTTGTTTTGAGTGCGGAAATTGTGCTAAGTCATAAAATAGCTGCTGGGTTAGCATACATGATTTTTATTTATCTTTTTCAAAAGTATTGCAACTAAGGTATCCTCATTCACATTTTTGACAAAAAAGGTTATTTCAAAAATTATAAATTTTTTTTCGTCTCCTGTAAAATTCGTAAAAGTTGACTTAGCACATTTTCACATTAAGCTAACACATTATGTTTTATCCTCAAAACTAAGCTTGAAAGTTTTCTTTAGAAATGCCTTTACATTATCTGATTTGTATAACTATCCAACATAAATTACTGGCATATTTCGACTTCGATTTGAACGCTCACTAAAATAGCTTCTTGAAATTACATCTTTCGAAATTTTTTTTGCAAATTGTATTAACTACATACATATATTTCTGCTACTCTATCCATGAAGATATTTGAAAGGGAAGCTCAGCTTTTTAAGCTAAGCATCCACATCATAAGAAAACTTTCTTGTTTCAAAAATGTTAGGAGCAAATTAAATAAAAATTTTTTTTATCACTCATCAGATTCAGCAATGCATCAGAAGAAAATTTGTTAAAATCATCATATTAGAATTGTAAATGCACTTAAGTAAAGGAGAAGTCACTAAGCACGAGAAAAAGAAGAAACAGAATTGCATATTTTTTAAAAAAAAAAAACTCATAAATAATGCATTTGTTATCCCTACCTTTTAAACGACTGGGTCATTTTTCAAGAAATGAGATGTACATATATTTCTTGGCGAAGTCAGGGCTCCCCTGAGCACGTTTGTTAGAAAATCTTGTAAAACAGGTAGCAGAAAGCGTATGAGTTTTCTTGAGGGGTGGATAACAGTTGAAAAACGAAATTTTTTTGAGCATTCCTTAAGCGTTCTTTTATATGGACTTCAAATTTTTCTTTTGATGTGGACACTAAGCTTAAATCTCCTCGAAGTTAAATCACGCCATAATAATATTAATATTTTTACATGTTTTATGCTGACTCCGAACGGGGAGATGAATTTTTGCTCGGAAGCCTTCACGATGGAACAAGACTCGGAGGGTTTGTCAAATCACTCCGGTTAACGAACCTGTTTAGAACAACTTTTTTAAATTAAATTTGATGTTACCTTTTTGTATCAAAAACTTTCATAAATTTTGTTTTATTTTTATAAAAGCGGTATTCATATATAAATTGCCATGCATCGTGAAATGCCAAAATTTTATGCCTGCTGCTATTTTCATGCTCAAGAAAAATGCAAAATTTTTCTTGAATGTTTGCTTTTGATCTGCGTACAGCGCTTAATAATACCAAAATGTAAGTTTTCGAGTATTTTCGAAAGTATGTATGTATTCTGTTTTTAAATACTTTTGAGCAACAAAGGTATTATTCGATAGCTATCGATAATACAAACAAATGCTCGTCCTCGATTTTTCCAAAAAAACTATATCCTTAATTATCGCCATTTGAATTTTCTTTTCCCTTTTTCTTTTAAAGTTGAATAGCAGCCGATAAGCTCCACATTTTGACATTTCAAACACCAATTTGCTTGTAATTAAAAACTCTTTAAGAGCACATTTTTTATTTCTGTGAAATAAATTTATATTTTTAAAATTGTTGCAAAAACCGTGCATAAAAAATTGTTCTGGAGCACATTTTTGCACGCAAGGAAAACCACATACGCAAAATTTTACTCTCTGTGATATTCCGTTAAGAAAAAAAAATTACCCGCAGTATTGAAGCTATTGCACACCTAGGTTTGGTTAGGTTAGGTAGTATTGGGTGCCCCATGGCCACACATAGGCCAGTATCAGTTGGCCCGTTGTGGTACCACAGAAAGACACCATTCGCCCTCTTCTTCGAACCATTTCGAGGACCTCATAAAAGCTACCAAGTACCTTATATCATGCTCCCTGACCTGGCGGAGATTGCTCAGGAAGGAAGCTCTCAGACAGCGTTGTCTGGGGTCACTTAATGCCGGGCAGTTGCAGATAAGGTGCATCACCGTTTCCTCTTCCTCGTCTTCTTTACAACTTCTGCAGCATCGTCGAAAGGGCGCTCCTAGCCTTTCCGCATGCCGTCCGATGAGGCAGTGCCCAGTCAGAACTCCTACAAATGAGGAGATTTTGTCCCTGCTTAGGGTGTAGACGTGACGGGATCTCATAGTATCCCATTTAGGCCAGGATTGCTTTGATGTACTACACCCCGGGGTTAGTAGCCATCTTTCGTTGGCTTTACTGTAGGTATACTCTTTTAGCATTAGCTTGCAAGTGGCAATAGGCATACCTAGGCGTTCTTTGTCAGGAAGAATCAGTCTGGGCGTACCCTGCCTAACAAGTTCGTCTGCTGCGCAGATTCCCTCTATGTTCCTGTGTCCCGGGACCCTTGTGTGAGGTGTACACGGTGCTGTTGGGCCATCCCCTGAAGAGATCGGCGACAGTTTAGTGTCAATTCGGAGTTGAATGAACACGAACCAAGGGATTTTATTGCTTGGCTATCGCTGAAAATAAAGATTTCCTTGCCGGTATTATTTGCACACCTTGGGCTTGAAGATTTTCCATACAAAATTTTATTTTTCAAATATATAAAATAATAAAATAATAATAAGTGTATATTTTAATTTCTGAACCAAATTCGGATTTCTCGACCGGGGGGGTGGGGGGGGGGGGAGGGAGGATGTCCCCTATCCCCCCCGTAGATCCGCGCCTGTGTATGATGAGAGACATATCGATCCCGAGGCTTTTTTATAGTAATATAATTTCCAATTTCCTACTCATTTTAAATTGGCACTTATTGGCAAGAGTGATTCTGTATTGGATGTCAAACCTAAAATTTGTTTGGTCATTAATGCTGGCTCCTATATAGACAAAGTGCTTCACAATCTTGAATTTATATCCATCAACAGTGACGTAGCTGCCGAAATGCGAATGCGCGGATTATTTAACGATGTGCTGAACTTTGCCAGTTCATTCATTATTTTCATTGCTGTCAATATTCCCGTGACTGGATACTGCGAAGTTTGCTGCTTTGAGCAGCGCTCCTTTGCAGTTATCGACGGCCTTATACTAGGTACAAACACACGCCATATTGGCAATTTATACCATTTGGGCAATTTATTACGCAATTTATCATATAATAAATTGTAATAACAAATTGCCAATTTAAAAAAAATTGCGTAATAAATTGTTTCAAACTGTAAATACAACCTTGTAAAGTGTGTTTATTGAGTAGATTTAAACGTCAGCTGCGCATGGCTCAACTATATTGTTGGCTCATCTCATTAGCTGATATTATTTTTTTCATTTCACTGGAGTAGGAATTGTCAAAAGAGGATGGCAAACTCAAAATGAAACCAAAACATTGAACACATTATCTTACAACACACAAAAATTTTAAAGTTTTATGTTTCCATTCCATTCCATTCAACTAATTCCAACACGCACATTTTGACATTCTGAACACAGGTATGTTGTTGCTGTAGAGATGAGCCAACCGGCCATCAAATTACTATTGTGTAAGCTAAATTGAGTTGTATGAACACCACTCAATTTGAATTGATACTGCCTCAATTTATTTTTCTGTTTGAACATAGCATTATAAAACATATGGTTATTATTGCACTTTGCGCCTTTTAACTGTTCGGATGAAACTTCCGCACCAACAAGCAGTCCATTTTGAACCCGTCAAGAGCGAGGGTTCGGTTTCTTTATAAACTATGTCGGCTGACCAATTCGTTCTTAAGGGAAACTTCACCTTGAAATACTTGTCATAGTTCATTGTTGATGAAAGATTATCTGCTGACCAATGCACGTTAAGGAGAATTCTTAGGATACCATAAAGCTTTTCGTTCCAGCTTATATACTTCCTAAGTCTGATGGCTAAGCTGGCAACTAGAGTAGACCTAAGTGCTCCTATTATCCATATGCATCCGCTATATATTGTTTAGTTTCTTACTGTTGTATTGCTAGTCCAGTGGTAGCCAGCACACTAACGCTACCATCGATATGGGCTTTATGACCGCTGTGTTGTTCCCGCATACTTTTCTTTTAGATGGATAGTATGTAATGTAAGGGGTTCAGGTATTCAGACTCTTGAAATGTTGTAACAGAACATAGAGTGGAGTTGGAAAATTTTCATGCATCATTTATTCATCTTGTCACGACGTCTGAAAGATCTCAGTAAACTGCTTTTTTGAACTGGAGATTCAAGGCATTCAAAACTTTTTAGTGAGGCAGTGCGCCACCAATTTCAAATTAAACGGAACCTTCCAGCATTTGTGCCTACGTGATGAAAAATACAACCACATCGATAAGAATGTGGAATAGAACGAAAGACCTAAGTCGAGTGAAAGTTACCGTCAACCACTTCATGCTAGAAAAGCCTGCCATATTGTGAAGGATCTATCGTTACTTTGAATATCGCGTCTTTTTACTGCGACACTATTGGTCACCCAATATTTTTTAAATTACCGATTTATTTTATTCGATATTTTAATTCGGGCATATACGACTACGTTTATTTGTACAAAGTTCGCTTATAAAATGTACAAACACACACCAAATTGGCAATTTATACCATTTGAGCAATTTATTACGCACTTTATCATATTATACATTGTAATAATAAATTGCCAATTTAAAAAAAATTACGTAATAAATTGTTTCAAACTACAAATGCAACCTTGTAAAGTGTGTTTATTGAGTAGTTTTAAACATCAGTTTTATGCATGGCTCAACTATATGTTTAGCACATCTCATCAGCTGATTTCGTTTTTTTCATTCCAATCAACACCAACATTTTGACAGTCTGAACAAAGGTATGTTGTTGTTGTAGAGATGAGCCAACCAGCTATAAAATTACTATTGCATAAGCTAAATTGAGTTGTATGAACACCACTCAATTTAAATCGAAATTGCCTCAATTAATTTTTCTGGTTGAACATAGTATTAAACGTTCGTCTTCGACCTTCCTGTTTCCCAAATCAAAACAATGCGTTTGTGAATACCGATACGAATATTCGCAACATCTCTAGTACGTATACATGTTGGCAACTTGTTGACACAGTCATAGCTGCTTGGTGCCATTTCGATTAGTTTGTCATTCTTCACCTACTTTCGACGTTGATTTGTATACATGTTTAAGCGATTTACACACAGTGCCTTAACAATATTGAGAAAGTGGATTGAAATTCCTTTGCTCAGGTCCAAATGAAAGTAAATCAAACATGTGGTGATATTGCTGTACTTTTGACAGAGGCATAACTAAAACTACCAGGTTCTAGAATATAGAAAATGGCTGATTTTTTATCCAGTTAATATTTCCCATGTCTTGCTTGATAAAAATTCCTTTGGAGCTTGTGGGAGAGTCAATGAGCTTTTCGCCTTTCCTGAAAATATTGATTTTTTGAGATGTAGGCGTGATACATGCGAATGGAAGAAGAAATAGGGCGGTACCCACTCCGCTGGAAGGCCAGGTGGAAAACGGTTTAAGTTCCTTTAGTGCTTCCAATTGACGACATTTACATAACTCACTGAGGAAAGTCTGACGAAATTTATTGTACGGCCAAAACCGTGTAAACTGATATGCGCCGATTTAATAATGAAAGAGGAGGTGAGCAGCAAGATGAGTTGCAAAATAAACCAAATTTTTCTGATGAAAGTGTCATGTGACATGGTATGGCCCTTGGAGTATTTAGGAGAAAGTTTTTGCGGAAAATGTATGGTACATCACAGGATGTCAACGGCGTATATCGAAGGAAATATAAAATGAGTTGCATAAGCTTTACGCAGATAACGAATTAACTGGTGAGGTAATAATAGGCGCATGGATAGAAATACTCCGGCCCACAGAGAGTTTCTGTCGATAGCCGAATTGTGCAGGCTGCAGAGAAAGAGAGACTTACATTTTATAAATTTTGCAACCTCACTTATTCTCTACATTTTCGTTAAATTTCATGCAAATAAACCACGACAATGATGACACCGCGCCAAGACAAGTAATACAACAAGAGGTATTACAATCCGCAGCTACAAGCACTACACGTACGGGTAGACACGTTAGTATTCCTCTGCGATACCGATGGCGCATCTAGAGGGGGAGTACTGTGGTACTCTGTACCATACCTCAAATTCCATAACTATTCAATATTGTTAACGTACCATATACTTACTTTCATTTTCTTTCCTTTTTCATTTGATATCTCATCGCAACCGGTTGTAATTTAACTAAGCTCATTCTAATTGTTATACTCAGTTGAGCAGAGCTCACAGAGTATATTAAGTTTGATTGGATAACGGTTGGTTGTACATATATAAAGGAATCGAGATAGATATAGACTTCCATATATCAAAATAATCAGGATCGAAAAAAAATTTGATTGAGCCATGTCCGTCCGTCCGTCCGTCCGTCCGTTAACACGATAACTTGAGTAAATTTTGAGGTGTCTTGATGAAATTTGGTATGTAGGTTCCTGAGCACTCATCTCAGATCGCTATTTAAAATGAACGATATCGGACTATAACCACGCCCACTTTTTCGATATCGAAAATTTCGAAAAACCGAAAAAGTGCGATAATTCATTACAAAAGACCGATAAAGCGACGAAACTTGGTAGATGAGTTGAACTTATGACGCAAAATAGAAAATTAGTAAAATTTTAGACAATGGGCGTGGCACCGCCCACTTTTAAAAGAAGGTAATTTAAAATTTTTGCAAGCTGTAATTTGGCAGTCGTGGAAGATATCATGATGAAATTTAGCAGGAAAGTTACTCTTATTACTATATGTACGCTTAATAAAAATTAGCAAAATCGGGGAAGGACCACGCCCACTTTTAAAAAAATTTTTTTTTTAAAGTAAAATTTTTACAAAAAATTTAATATCTTTACAGTATATAAGTAAATTATGTCAACATTCAACTCCAGTAATGATATGGTGCAACAAAATACAAAAATAAAAGAAAATTTCAAAATGGGCGTGGCTCCGCCCTTTTTCATTTAATTTGTCTAGGATACTTTTAACGCCATAAGTCGAACAAAAATTAACCAATCCTTTTGAAATTTGGTAGGGGAGTAGATTTTACGACGTTAACTGTTTTCTGTGAAAATGGGCGAAATCGGTTGATACCACGCCCAGTTTTTATACACAGTCGTCCGTCCGTCCGTCCGTCTGTCCGTTAACACGATAACTTGAGTAAATTTTGAGGTATCTTCATGAAATTTGGTATATATGTTCCTGGCACTCATCTCAGATCGCTGTTTAAAATGAACGATATCGGACAATAACCACGCCCAATTTTTCGATATCGAAAATTTCGAAAAATCAAAAAAGTGCGATAATTCATTACCAAATACGCATTAAGCGATGAAACTTGGTAGGTGAGTTGAGCTTATGACGCAGAATAGAAAACTAGTAAAATTTTGGCCATTGGGCGTGGCACCGCCCACTTTTAAATGAAGGTAATTTAGAAGTTTTGCAAGCTGTAATTTGGCAGTCGTTAAAGATATCATGATGAAATTTGGCAGGAACATTACCCTTATTACTTTATGTCTGCTTAATAAAAATTAGCAAAATCGCAGAACGACCACGCCCACTTTTTAAAAAAAATTTTTTTTAAATTCAAATTTTAAAAGAAGAGTTAATATCTTTACAGCATATAAGTAAATTATGCCAACATTCAACTCCAGTAGTGATGTGCTGCAACAAATTACAAAAATAAAAGAAAATTTCAAAATGGGCATGGCTCCGCCCTTTTTCATTTAATTTGTCTAGGATGCTTTTAATTCCATAAGTCGCACAAAAATTAACCAATCCTTGTGAAATTTGGTAGAGGCTTGGCTCCTAGGACGATAACTGTTTTCTGTGAAAAAGGGCGAAATCGGTTGAAGCCACGCCCAGTTTTTATACACAGTCCACCGTCTGTCCTTCCGCTCGGCCGTTAACACAATAACTTGAGCAAAAATCGATATATCTTTACTAAACTTAGCACACGTACTTATCTGAACTCACTTTATCTCGATATAAAAAATGGCCGAAATCCGACCATAACCACGCCCACTTTATCGATATCGAAAATTACGAAAAATAAAAAAATGCCATAATTCTATACCAAATACGAAAAAAGGGATGAAACATTGTAACTGGATTGGTTTATTGACGCAAAATATAACTTTGGAAAAAACTTTGTAAAATGGGTGTGACACCTACCATATTAAGTAGAAGAAAATGAAAAAGTTCTACAAGGCGAAATCAACAGCCCTTGGAATCTTGGCAGGAATACTGTTAGTGGTATTCCATATATAAATAAATTAGCAGTACCCGACAGATGATTTTCTGGATCACCTGGTCCACATTTTGGTCGATATCCCGAGAACGCCTTCACATATACATCTAAGGGCCACTCGCTTTTAAAACCCTCATTAATACCTTTAATTTGATATCCATATCGTACAAACACATTCTAGAGTCACCCCTGGCCCACCCTAATGGCGATATCTCGAAAAGGCGTCCACCTATAGACCTAATGCCCCCTCCCTATTAAAATGCTCAGTAACACCTTTCGTTTGATACCCATATCGTACAAACATTCTAGAGTCACCCCTGGCCCACCCTAATAGCGATATCTCGAAAAGGCGTCCACCTATAGACCTAATGCCCACTCCCTATTAAAATGCTCAGTAACACCTTTCGTTTGATACCCATATCGTACAAACATTCTAGAGTCACCCCTGGCCCACCCTAATGGCGGTATCTCGAAAAGGCGTCCACCTATAGACCTAATGTCCACTCCCTCTTAAAATGCTCAGTAACACCTTTCGTTTGATACCCATATCGTACAAACATTCTAGAGTCACCCCTGGCCCACCCTAATGGCGATATCTCGAAAAGGCGTCCACCTATAGACCTAATGTCCACTCCCTCTTAAAATGCTCAGTAACACCTTTCGTTTCATACCCATATCGTACAAGCATTCTAGAGTCACCCCTGGCCCACCCTAATGGCGATATCTCGAAAAGACGTCCACCTATAGACCTAATGCCCACACTCTCTTGAAATGCTCAGTAACACCTTTGGTCCACCTTTATGGCGATATCTCGAAAAGGCGTCCACCTATTGAACTAAGGATTACTCCCTTTTAAAATACTCATTACCACCTTTCATTTGATACCCATATCGTACAAACACATTCTAGAGTCACTTCTGGCCAACCCTAATGGCGATATCTCGAAAAGGCGTCCACCTATAGACCTAATGCCCACTCCCTCTTAAAATGCTCAGTAACACCTTTCGTTTGATACCCATATCGTACAAACATTCTAGAGTCACCCCTGGTCCACCTTTATGGCGATTTCTCGAAAAGGCGTTCACCTATAGAACTAAAGCCCATTCCCTTTTAAAATACTCATTACCACCTTTGATACCCATATCGTACAAACACATTCTAGAGTCACCCCTAGTCCACCTTAATGGCGATATCTCGAAAAGGCGTCCACCGATAGACCTAATGCCCACTCCCTCTTAAAATGCTCAGTAACACTTTTCGTTTGATACCCATATCGTACAAACATTCTAGAGTCACCTCTGGCCCACCCTAATGGCGATATCTCGAAAAGGCGTCCACCTATAGACCTAATGCCCACTCCCTCTTAAAATGCTCAGTAACACCTTTCATTTGATTCTCATATCGTACAAACACATTCTAGAGACACCCTTGGTCCACCTTTATGGCGATATCTCGAAACGGCGTCGACCTATGGAACTAAGGATCACTCCTTTTCAAAATACTCATTAACAGCTTTCATTCGATACCCATATCGTACAAACATATTCTAGAGTCACCCCTGGTCCACCTTTATGGCGATTTCTCGAAAAGGCGTCCACCTATTGAACTAAGGATTACTCCCTTTTAAAATACTCATTACCACCTTTCATTTGATACCCATATCGTACAAACACATTCTAGAGTCACTTCTGGCCAACCCCAATGGCGATATCTCGAAAAGGCGTCCACCTATAGACCTAATGCCCACTCCCTCTTAAAATGCTCAGTAGCACCTTTCATTTGATTCTCATATCGTACAAACACATTCTAGAGACACCCCTGGTCCACCTTTATGGCGATATCTCGAAACGGCGTCGACCTATGGAACTAAGGATCACTCCTTTTCAAAATACTCATTAACAGCTTTCATTCGATACCCATATCGTACAAATATATTCTAGAGTCACCCCTAGTCCACCTTTATGGCGATTTCTCGAAAAGGCGTTCACCTATAGAACTAAAGCCCATTCCCTTTTAAAATACTCATTACCACCTTTGATACCCATATCGTACAAACACATTCTAGAGTCACCCCTAGTCCACCTTAATGGCGATATCTCGAAAAGGCGTCCACCGATAGACCTAAGGCCCACTCCCTCTTAAAATGCTCAGTAACACCTTTCATTTGATACCCATATCGTACAAACAAATTCTAGAGTCAGCCCTGGTCCACCTTTATGGCGATATCCCTAAATGGCGTCCATCAATAGAACTCTCTCTTAAAATACTCTTTAATACCTTCCATTTGATATACATGTCATACAACCACATTCCAGGGCTACCCTAGGTCCATTTTCCTACATGGTGATTTCCCTTATTTTGTCTCCATAGCTCTCAACTGAGTATGTAATGTTCGGTTACACCCGAACTTAGCCTTCCTTACTTGTTTTTTCATTAAAGTTATAATTGTAATTAAAGCATAAAATCATTCGGTTTATTCATTTGGCATATTCCTCACATTGGTAAGCTATAAACAAACAAAGTTTTAGCCAAGCCGCAAGCATTTATCATAATTTATGTAACAATAGTCTAGTAACATCTAAATTATGTAATTAAAATTTTATACCAACCAAAACGCCATCATCTGTATTGAAGCAACGGCAACGTTGAAGTCCATACTTTCGCTAACCCACGCATACACTTGCAAACGTGTTTGATGAATAAACACACCTTTTCTGCTCCCGGTAGGAAAAATGTAATATGCTCAATTACTTTCGGTACTTAGTAGGCTGTTAGCCGTTTGAACGAGTTTAGATCTCCAGCAAAGCGTTTCAGCTGCTTCTTCGTTCTTAGCCTGGATTAAAGTGATCCCAAACCTTTTTTGCTTGATACGAAGCATCTTCATTCTCTTGCATACATTGGCCTTATCCAAATCGGTATCGATAAATCTGCTTCCATAACCGGCGCCAAAATCAGGCGCCATCTCACTGGTTGCTGTTACCTTATAGCGGCATGGGTACGGCAACTGTCTTCTTTTGATTTTTGTTCCCCTGTTAAATGTACTTTCTGATGTCTCCAGACGCTAACGATCGGAAAAACTGGCCTACCCAGCCATGAAGATTGCCTGTCAGCCGACCGAAATGGAATTTCTTTCATTCAACAGAGGCTACAAGATCCTTAAGTTTAGGCCATATTTAATGAAGAAAGACTGGTAGTACTATGTGATAGCTTTACCAAACGCATTTCATTAAAATTGAGGCTTACAGATAAGTAATACAAACTTGAAAATATGGAGCTCCCATATTTGTATTAGCTGACTGCCCCAGCGCATTCTAATCGGAGTTCAAAACCATTGAGAATTCAGCTAGAGCGCTAAAAATTGGTACAGGAAAGGAGCAAATAAAGCTTATAACTCAACAGCCGTTAAATCGAGGGTGATCTGCATAGAAAACTGCGCTCTAGATTACCTTGAACTATTTTTACACGCATTTATTTACACAGACATAACAAGATGTCTGTTCAAAGGCGGATGCAAAAAGTTTAGAGCAATATATATTGCACTCTTGTGTAAAATATAGTTGGACGAACGCATGCCTCTTGATTGGAACAAATTATGAGAAATGCGATACCTAATCAGTACGAAATACATTGGACACAGCCTGGTCATTATTGTGCGAAATACTGCAGTCCTGGGTCAAAAAACCGATAGTGTCCAGTCATTGATGCTGATTTTGACTACAGGTCAAATCTTCGAGGAGGCGTATAACAAAAGATTTTGTAAGCGCAATCCATTTGTAGCCTTTAAAGCTCCAGAGTGCTCTAAACGGAGTTTCCTGTGTGCTGGTATATCTGAATTAAAGTTTCGTGCCTTGTCAAATTACACTCATCAGCACTATTGTATCCTCAAGGATTGGGAACGACCTAAACGAGCTTTTTCAAATCAACCGAGGCTTCAGACAATGTGACAGTCCAAAAACTGCAAAAGACTTCGTCTATTTGTAAAACGTTATCCTCCGGAGAACGAAGTAAAGTCTTCCCTCGACGAAAAACGATAACGCTCTATATATTATTTATCATACCCGTCCTGGTTCGCACAGTGCCACAAGAAGATAACCCATAGATCATGCGGGAGAAAAGTTAACCGGAACGTTAACGGCCCTTTCTGTGATATCAAGGGCGTACCTTGTAGATTATTGTAGTGGTTATTAGCTGTACGAAATTTAGGTTAATATGAACATTTTGGCAAGGAATAAAGGTACATTCTAAGGCAGATTCTATCCCTATTCACACCCAAGCAGAATGGGAAAATCGACTTTACCTTCAAAGAAGAATTGAGAAAAAAAGAAAAACATGGAAAAAGTCTTATTGAAGGTATATCGTTGCAATAAATGATAACATATTTTCAGGCTGTCCACTTTTAAACTATTCAAATGCTTGTTTTCCCAATGGGTTTTTTGTATGGCATGTGAGATTAATATGTTGGAAAATAAATGTTTGAATGTATATTTGAAATTGGTACTCAAAAGACATAGTCGTACGCATATTTACATAATCGTACGCATATTTATATATAGCTATACATCTACGTAAATATGAATATCTCTATCAACTTAATACAATCCTCGCTAACACATCTTTATCACAAATACTGGGATGTAATAATCATTATACCTTTCATGAACATGAAATGGTATATTAACTTTGGTCCGATGTTTGTAACGTTGAGAAATATAGAAGATAGACTCACCATTAAGTATACCGAATTGATCAGGGCGACGAACTGAGTTGATATAGCCATGTCCGTCTGTCCGTCCGTCCGTCTGTCTGTTTGAACGCAAACTAGTCCCTCAAATTTTGAGATATCTCAATGAAATTTGGCACAAGGATGTTTTTTTGTATTATATTAAATATTTGTCGGATGCGGTAGGATCGGACCACTATAACATATATCTCCCATACAACCGATCGTTCGGATAAGACGACTTTTGTCATTCCTGCCGCAATTTAGAAAGTATAAACGTGAAACTCGGTGATATATATTTTAATATATCACAGAAGATTTTCTGAAAAAATCACTTTGATCGGAGCTATATATAGTATATATCCCATACAACTGATCGTTCAGATAAAAAGATTTTTGGCAATTTCGCTTTTAATTTCCAATATAAAACCTTAAACTTGGCGATATTTATTCTAATTTTATTTTTATTTATTTTATTTTTTTAATTTATTTATTTATCAGTCTACAAATTAAACAATTAAACAGACCAAATATACCGACACTTAATTCACAGATGTAATACACGATGTAAACAGCATAAACAGTCATCAATTTTAATATTTAATAGTTTAATATTTAAACAGTATTTAATTAAACGCTTGACAATTTCAATTATAAACTTAGAAGTAAGCAAAAGTTAAAATGTAAATGTGTTAAAATGTACTCGTGAGGAGCTATTAAATAATAATTTATGAAATTGACAATAGAGCAAATTAATAGTAGGTAAAATATATACAGAATATAATTTATACAGAATTTCATTACATACATATAAAAATAATGATCACAACGCAATTTTGCCAACAAGTTTCAAGTAACTGGTACTTCATATTTGAAACAGAGGGTTGAACAGTATTATTACGGTTTAGCGTTCTTTGCTTCATTTCGAATTACAAATTTAATGTAGTTAAAAGGTATTTTTTAATACCAAGAAACGAGTCGCAGACGTCTAAATTTTTACAGTGTTTATTAAAATCACGACATAAACAGCGAAGTGGTTCGTGCATTTCATAATTCGACCTGCATGTAGCTACAAAAATTGATTGAAAATGTCTAGATGGCCTTATAGGAACGTTAAAATTAATTTCACCAAGCAAAAATGAACTATTTATTAGTTTTACAATAAATAAGACACCAAGCATCTCCCTGCGGCTCTGCAATGTGGGCAGCTGTATTCGTTTTAATCGGCTGCAATAGGGCGGAAGATTTTTAGAAGGATCCCATGGTAAGTGTTTTAAAGCGAAAAGCAAACATTGTTTCTGGACCGATTCCAGCTTGTCAGAATGAACCTGATAACGCGGATTCCAAATTATTGAAGCGTATTCCAAAGTAGGCCTGACCAATGATATAAAAGAGTTTTTGTAACGTATAGGTCATTGAATTCTTTAGACCAACGTTTAACGAAAGCCAAAGTACCTTCAGCGCTATGCACGCAAGATTCAATATGAAGTTTAAAATCGAGTTTTGGATCCATTGTAACGCCTAAATCAATAAAATTAGTTACTTGCTTGATTACATAGTCGCCAATAACATAACCATGGGATTGGAAGGACTTCCTTGTAAAACACATGAACTTATATTAATATATCATAGAAGATTTCATGAAAAAATCATTTCGATCGAAGCTATATATAATATATATCCCATACAACCGATCGTTCAGATAGAAAGATTTTTAGCCATTTCTCCCTTAATTTCCAATATAAAAACGTTAAATTTGGTGATATTTATTCTAATATATCATAGAAGATTTCCTGAAGAAATCACTTTGATCGCAGCCTATGTATATAGTGTATACCTATCCCATACAACCGATCGTTCAGATAAAAAGGTTTTTGGCCATTTCTCCCTTAGTTTCCAATATAAAAACGTGATACTTGGTGATATATATTCTAATATATCATAGAAGATTTCCTGTAAAAATCGTTTCGATCGGAGCTATATATAATATATATCCATACAACCGATCGTTCAGATAAGGGGGTTTTTTGCCATTTTTTATTTTATACTCCCGTCCTTACTTGTTTTTACTTGTTATTGTTTCTTTAGTTGGGTTGATTGTTGTCGATGACACAAATTTTATGCATTAACATAACGGTACTGTATTATTATTCATACTTGCTAATGGCTACACACAAACGTATATACATACATAAGGACATATCGTTATACCCTGCAAAAATTGTTGGATTACGTGTTCCATTTTCTTCATGTTGGAGTACTCTAACAATACTCCTTTGCAATGCGTTTGCGGACCACCATCAGCCGATCATTGGTCGTTTTTTAACGACCGTGATCACGACATGATGACGATCGAACAGAGTTGCCAAGAGTAAAATATTGCATACAAATAACTGATAATAAAATTTTACTATGGCAACTCTGATAAAAGCAAACGCGCACTGGTTTTATGTATACATACAATAGTATAGAGATATATTAGTTTCTTTATTCACGCAAATGCTAAATAACATAAGATTATTCGTAGTAAAAAATATAAAAGTTGTATTGCCACTCTTCATTTACATTCATTTTAAATTAAATTCATTCCGATAATTCTTTCCGACACAATTCCTCTTTAGTACTTTGGCATATGATCCTCTGTGGGTACTCCATGGAGTACTACAGTGAAAGTACTTTGGAAAGTACTCTCACGTATGTACTCTATGGAATACTCACTCCTCTCCTAGGACATCGCAATGTTAATTGGAGCACATTTTTTGTATGAATACAGATTAGTTTTGGAATACTCCTATACTCCCAAAGGAGTATTCCTTACATTATTTATGGAGTACTCGCGTTTTTTGAAGGGTAGCTTAATTCACAGACGCCTTAACCAAGAAAATTTTAAATTTCACAGAAGAAACAAGAGACATTTTATTTTTACACTAGCGGACCCGGCAGATGTTGTTCTGCCCTAACTTTCGCCTATCTGCATAAGTTTTAAGAAGTGTTTACCTCTTAATCTCCCTCCCGCTTTTTCTTGACCATTTATTCACTCCTCCCCATGCCATTCTCTTTCTATGCGTATCTTTCTCCCTTTCCGTCTCTTTTCTTCTGCTCTATTTCCGTCTAAGGGGCCAATTAATGGTGACTTATAACAATAAAAACATAACCAGATAAAACAGCTGATCGAACCTACCTTATGGAAATCAATGTAATCGATTAATGGTGCCATACCATAACGCCATAACCATACCATAGCCAACCAATTGGTTTTTGATTTTTCGCCATATCCATAACCTAAAAATATTTGAGTTGGTGAATTTAATAACTTTTTGTAGATTTTATTCATTGTTTTGGATACCTTATGGCTAAAAGACTTATTTTTTTTTTATGTTGGGCACTTTTTGCGTTTTCTTCATTTTTATGAAATTTTCACGATTTTTAGGTTGAGGCACCATTATTCGATCACATTGGAGATGGTTATGGATATGGGTATGGTTACGATTATGGCGTTAAGGTTAAGGAAGTTTAATTTGGCTTTAACTCTCTATCTTCGTCCAAGTCTTGTAAATACCATATATATACCCAGGCCCGACGACAGGGGGGGGGGGGGGGGGGGTGGGCGGTGGGTGTGGGGGTTTTCCCCGGGCCCGGGTTTTCTCAGGGAGCCCGCCATTTAGAGGTACTAAGACATTTTTTTTTAATTCAGGATAGTCTTTAGTTGTTCCATGTGCAAATTTTAAGCCGAATTTCAAAAGCAAGGAATATTGATAATGGTTGTTTGCCTGGACCTGAGGAGACAATAAAAATATCAACAAAAATGTATGTTTACATGAATCCGAAATCGTAAAGTTTTCGTGGTGACACTGATGAAGGTTCATCTTCAAAATGTCTTCCAACAATACCACCAACTGTATCAAAGTCCAGATTATTTAAACGACTTCGGAATCGGTACCGTGAATAATGAGTTTTTGCGATCTGAAGAAGTCAACGAAATAATTCTACGAGGTCATCAAAAGTGTCCTCTTATTTTTCCACCTGATTGTCATGACGAGGCATTTCCTACCTCGTTGTTAAACAGAATCTTACCAAATGGAGAGAAAGTGGAGCGTGACTGGTTAGTGTGGAGTGCCAGTAGCAATGCTTTTTATTGCCTATCATGTCGCCTATTAAGAACCAATATCGACCTAAAATTTGTTATGCGGATATTTGAAATTTCAGGTACGGAAGAAGCTATATGATAAACTGCCATCACATGAAAATGTTATATTCAATGCCGATCTTTGCAAAATCTAATTCAAAAGGAGGCTACAATTGATACACCTATCAATGACCCGCTAATCACTGAAACTGAAAAGTGGAAAGACATGTTATATAGAATTTTGGACACTATTCTATTTTTGGGTGAAAGAGGCCTAGCTATCAAAGGCGAAGGTTTATATATTGGTGAACGCAACAATAGACATTTTTTGGGCATCTAAGATCTCATAAGCCATTATGATCCGATACCTAGAGATCATTTGGAGAAGGTTTGGATTTCACAACAGCAGCAAAAACGTTTACAACTTCACTATCTTTCCCCAGACATTTAGAACTAGTTTATAGAAATTTGTGCAAAGCACGTGAGGGAACTATATTAGATCAAGGCAAGAAAGCCAAGTATTTTGCTATTATCGTTGATGCTATGCCTGATGCTAGTCACGTTGACTACGTTCATTTTGCTAACTCCATTTCAATTCGAAAGCAACAACTTTTACAATTCAAGAACGGTTTTTGGCTTTCGTGGATTGTAACCCAAAAACTGGTCAGGAAATCGCTGATTTAATTTGCCATACTCTAGGTAAACATGAAATACCATTAAAAGATTACTCGCCTTGTCCAACCCGCAGTCTGAATTTATGTGGTGCTGATGCTGCAGAATGTTGTACGGCTGCAATTACTTTCTTAGACGTTGTACAAAAATGTTTTACTATTTTCAGCAGCAGTCCACAACGATGGGCATCCTCAAAAAATGTACCGTCATAGTCTTTCAGCCAAATTTGACTGCGCAAGCATACGGCGATGTTACCGACATTTTCAAGTACATCAACAAGTTAGAATATATCTTGCTGTCCTCAATTTGGTTCAAAATACTGACTACCATTAATGAAAGAAACGTGGTCCTCCAAGCTAGAGACGCCACCATAGATGTTGAGGTCCGACATCTAGATGCCTTATTAGCTGATTTGAAGTTGATCAGGAACCAATGGGAAACAATTTGAAACGAATGAAAAACAGTTGCCATTAAATTGAACATCTCGCCAAAGTTTTCGGACATTCGAAAGAGAAAACCCAAAAGACGTTTTGAAGATAATGGAAGTGAGATGATTACGGATGATCCAGAGTCTGATTTTAAAAACAATACATTTTTGGTGATCGTTGGTTCGGTAATCATTGGCATTACTGAACGATGTGCAGCTATGAGAAATTTGAGCGAGACGTTTTCCTTTTTGTGACAATTTGAAGACATGGATGAAACTACGGTTCGGACGAGCGCAGCAAAATTTGTCGAAGAATACAATTCGGACATTTCTCAAAGCTTAGAATGCGAATTAGTTCACTTGAAACACATTTACGAAGCAAATGTTGATAAAGGTATGTCACCATTGGAATTGATAAATGTCATCTACATATGGTCAAAATCTGTATACGATTTTCCCCAACATTTGTGTTGCTTTACGTATCTTTTGCACTATACTATACCTGTCACTGTAGCTAGTGCAGAACGTTCCTTCAGCGTCCTTTCAAGAATCAAAAACTTTCATAGAACGTGTTCATCTCAAGAGTGAGTTTCAGGACTTGCCACGCTTTGTGGTATTTTGGCAAGACAGTTACATTTTGATATTGTTATAAAAATTTTGCAGCGAAAAAAGCAAGAAAAGCCACTCTTTGATATTCGAACTTTCTATATTGAATAATTAAAATTTATAATCATCATTCAATTAATCAGAAATGTATTAAAATGTTACCAAATAACTAGAGCAGATTATTTGAAAGAATATGTGGCTTCTAAAAGAGAATGTTATTTCTACGTTACAATAAAATAGTATAAATAGTAAATATTCTGTGTTAATTTTATTGTCAGCTCTTAGTCCAAAAATCATTTAGTTGATGTGGCAAACCATTTTTTTGATGTAATCCATCAATAATGATTCATGAATGATACGTCATTAATTCAAGTAAATCAAATTTATTAGTGGATTTTTTATAGGGGGCCCGTAAATAGTTTAGTCCCGGGCCCGGATTTTCTCTCTACGGCCCTCTATATACGAAATTTGAGGCAAACCGAACCGTGAATAGAGTTTGGTAGAACACATGGGTTTCGGTCCACTTTCCGGGAAGCAACTTTACAGGAAAACTCTTCGTTTTGCCATGACTGAGCGATGAGCGACTCTGCAAGTTTGAATAAAATCGGGCAGTGCTTTCGGAGTCCATTAGCTGCATAAAACATACATCCTTCTTTATATGTATGTATAGAGATAGGTAAATTAAATCTCAGCACACAAACAAAATGCCACAAGGCACGGCGAAGGGCACAGAGGGCACGCGCGTCGCCCCGATATGATGAGCTACACAATACCTACATATCCCAAAGAACGACGCTTAAAAATACTATAAAGAAGAGCAAGAGAGCCTGCTTCAAGGAACTGATGGATAGTGCTGATCTTGATCCTTGGGGATTGGCTTACAAAACGGTGATGGCGAAAATTAAAGGGCGAAATCAGAGCAGCCTACATGAAACTCTTTTTCCGACACAAGATTACCGGACCTATCAACGCGAGGTTCTCGAAATCGAACTTCCCTGAGGCACGGAAATTGTTGGCTATGCAGATGATATTATGTTAGTAGCAATGGCCAAGAAACTTGATCTGCTCCAAGAATTATGTAATGACGCCGTGGGAAGAATAAAGGAATGGCTGACGAATATAGGGCTGGAGATGGCTAGCAATAAGACAGAAGTGGTTCTCGTGAGCCCAAAGCGGGCTGTGGATGTGCTGGCCCTAACCATAGGAGATTATCAAATAAATTCAAAGCCTTCCTTGAAATATTGAGGAGTAATCATTGACTCAAAACTAACTTTTACGGAGCACTTCAGGACAGTGGGGGAGAAAGTTTCTAGAGTTAGTGGAGCACTAACGCGCATAATGGCCAACATCGGCGGCCCAGGCGAAGGCACCCGTCAGCTATTATCCAACGTAACCAGCCCTATAATATTATATGCAACACCAGTATGGCACGGATCTAAAATGGTCCACCAAAAAGATATATTAGCAGCCTATCGCATTACTGCTATACGAATAGCATGTGCTTATCGGACGGTGTCCGACCACGCGATCCATGTTTTATCCAAGAAAATCTCAGAAGATCTACTCTCAGGTGAAATGGCCGAACTGTATGGCATTGGATTCAGCCGACCATCTGAAGATGCTAAGAAAAGCGCAAAGTCGCGAACAATAGTTAGGTGGCAAGAACGGTGGGAAGATTCGAGAAAATGGCGCTGGACCTTCATGCTAGTCCGGAATATAGCGGAATGGTACGAGCGAAAACACGACGAACTAAATTACCACCTCACACAGATATTGAGTGGGCACGGCGGCTTCAAGGAATATCTACATAAGCGTGGGATAGAGGAGGATCCTTTCTGTCCACACTGTCCCTCCGAATTGGAAAGCGCAGAACATGTTTCACCGCCCTCGTTTTCACGGCGAAAGACTGTACACAGAGTTTTTGGAGAGGAGCCTTCCATTACGAATTTAGTTCCACGAATGTGCGGACAAATAGATTGTTGGACTGCTGTGAGCAAGATGGTCTTTATTGTAATGACAAAATTGATGCATGCTGAAAGGGAGCGCAGAGAAATGCGAATACGAGGTAGTGGTGACTAAATCGCCTTTCCCCCCGTGACGTTATGCCTAACGGCGGTCCCACGGGGAGCGGACGCATGAACAGGATTAGCCTGGTTTCATTGGGCCACTTGAGGGTAGTGCGCTACCCCAACGTCCAAGAAAAAAAAAAGTGCACAAACATTAGCATATACATACATACCAACATACCACAAAAATAAGACTTTTGCTTAAGAATTTTAACGTTTTGTTGCTCTTTTTAAACAATATTGCTCATATTAGAAACAATCAAGTATTTTTTTTATGCAGAACGAAGGTAAATGTTTCAAAGTTTTACTTCAAAGAAGAAATGTTCTAATCGATCCATCCTTTTTAAACTTATAGCAGTGTTAACAAAATTTTTTTGATTTTTTACTACATTTTGGCAATTTGCCACGCCCTTATAACAATACCTTCAACTTATATTGAAAATGTCCATCTCCCGGAGCTTAGCTTTCAAACTCAAAATATCTCCGTTGTTATTGGATCTAACAAATTAAAGTTTTTACAGCGCGTGTATTTTAATATGACATATCAGAATCTGTGAAAAACGCAATTTCGCAAAATCTGTGGGTTAGGGCCTTTGTGAACTAAGCTAACGACATTTGCACACATGCATACATACATTAATTCCCTGCAAAAGGCCCAAAATGAAAATAAAACAAGTAAGGACGCTACAGTCTTCGGCTGTGCCGAAGACTTCATACATTTCATGAATGGGGCTGGAAGGCTAAGTTCGGGTGTAACCGAACATTACATACTCAGTTGAGAGCTGTGGAGACAAAGTAAGGGAAAATCACCATGTTGTAAAAAGAACCTAGGGTAACCCTGGAATGTGTTTGTATGACACGTGTATCAAATGGAAGGTATTAAAGAGTATTTTAAGAGGAAGTGGGCCATAGTTCTACAGATGGACGCCATTTAGGGTTATCGCCATAAAGGTGGCCCAGGCCTGACTCTAGAATTTGTTTGTACGATATGGGTATCAAATAAAATGTGTTAATGATAATTTTAAAAGGGAATGGACCTAAGTTCTATAGGTGGACGCCTTTTCGAGATATCGCCATAAAGGTGGACCAGGGGTGACTCTAGAATTTCTTTGTACGATATGGGTATCAAATGAAAGGTGTTAATGAGTATTTTAAAAGGGCGTGGGCCTTAGTTCTATAGGTGGACGCCTTTTCAAGATATTGCCATAAAGGTGGACCAGGGGTGACTCTAGAATTTGTTTGTACGATATGGGTATCACATTAAAGGTATTAATGAGGGTTTTAAAAGGGAGTGGCCCTTAGTTGTATATGTGAAGGCGTTTTCGAGATATCGACCAAAATGTGGACCAGGGTGATCCAGAACATCATCTGTCGGGTACCGCTAATTTATTTATTTTTTTTTTAATACCACGAACAGTATTCCTTCTAAGATTCCAAGGGCTTTTGATTTCGCCCTGCAAAACTTTTATATTTTGCGTCAATAGACCAATACAATTACCATGTTTCATCCCTTTTTTCGTATTTGGTATAAAATTATGGCATTTTTTTCGTAATTTTCGATATCGAAAAAGTGGGCGTGGTCATAGTCGGATTTCGGCCATTTTTTACATCAAAACAAGTGAGTTCAGATAAGTACGTGAACTGAGTTTAATAAAGATATATCGATTTTTGCTCAAGTTATCGTGTTAACGGCCGAGCGGAAGGACAGACGGTCTACTGTGTATAAAAACTGGGCGTGGCTTCAACCGATTTCGCCCTTTTTCACAGAAAACAGTTATCGTCCTAGAATCTAAGCCTCTACAAATTTCACAAGGATTGGTAAATTTTTGTTCGACTTATGGCATTAAAAGTATCCTAGACAAATTAATTGAAAAAGGGCGGAGCCACGCCCATTTTGAAATTTTCTTTTATTTTTGTATTTTGTTGCAACATATCATTACTGGAGTTGAATGTTGACATAATTTACTTATATACTGTAAAGATATTAACTTTTCTTTTAAAATTTGAATTAAAAAAAATATTTTTTTAAAAAGTGGGCGTGGTCATTCTCCGATTTTGCAAATTTTTACTAAGCAGACATATAGTAATAAAATATTACGAAATTGCCTGATGATGATTACGTTGGCGGTTTTCGAAGTGGTACCATCGCAATATGCCAGTAAATGTTTCTTTCTTTTCAGTTTCTCTTAGAAATACATAATAATTGAATATTCAATTATTATAAGCCGGTGTTAAGCTCATGAATCCTTAATGAAAATAAAAATATTTTATGGTAATAATTATATGACACAAACAAGCGATCACAGTGTGAACTTCACACGCATTAATACATATCTAAACATTTCCAGTCAAAAATTTGAACCTTATAAAAGACTTATTTCATATGGCCAAAAGGCTTGTGTGCATTAATTTTATAAGAAATATAAGTTGTATGGAATTTTCATTATAATACATCTTTCTGTACTATTAGGTTTATCTGAAAGATAACGTTATGTATAACGCTTAAAACCCTTATAAAAAAAAAGGCCAACATAAGGAATAATAGTAAGCCATTATGTAGGATATAACACCCGTATGTTAGGGCTCATGGAACAAGAAAAATAGGGCTTACATAAGGCATGAGACACTACTTGCTGTAGTAGTACCTTTTATATTAAGATTATAACCCACTTAAAGCCAGCCTTATATGAGACGTTATAATAAGAAAAGGCATTCAGGATAATGCCCTGATTATAAGGTTTATGAACCAGGTATAATAAGGAATAGTATGTCATATTTTAACCTGATCATGAGTCTTGCATGGGACTTATAATAAGACACCATCTGACTTTAAATTCCTTTATTTATTTTTACAATCACCTGTTTCAAAACTTTATTTAAGTATGGATTGGTAATCTATTGTAACGAATTTTGGGAAAGTGCTGATAATTATACACCTTCTGCTACCGTTCGAATCGCTGAACTGTTGAATAAATAACTCCAATATATTGCAAAATGGTGTTTAGTAGACTACTTTGGGAGTAGTACTTCACTAATAGCGAGTTTAAATCAAACTGATTCCTCAGTTTGCGCTGCTTTTATTCTCCTTAGGTCTAGACGTTTCACGCACATGCCTTCTAGAACAGTTGTATCGCATGCTTGGTTATTTAACTACATATATACATGTATATCTGTAGTTTATGCTTTTCTTCTAGCCGTATGCGTGTGTATGTGTGAGTAACAGTCTCTGCCCTTAGCTGCCGGCTACATATATGTATATGAAATAATCTCTCTGATTCAAGCTGCTAGTTTTGTGTATGGAATATTCTTGTGTGGCTGCTTGTTTTAATGTCTACATGTGCATACGTGTGGCTACTGGCTATTTTTGTTGTGATTATTTACTAACAGCATAGTGATGATAATATTGGCCACACTATTATCCAAAACTATTTTCAGTGACTACGTTCAACTTATGAGACAAATAAGAAATATTTTTTGAAGGTTTTTATAAACTAGGTTACTCGTCGACAGTAGTTCGGCCAGACCAGAAAGTCTATATCAGCCATTAAAAAAATATTCTCTTCAAAACTAATTTGCCAGATGTCGTTTGGTGTGGCCTAAAAAAATTTTGCTCCCGCCAGTGCGGTTTACAAAAAACCGGGAGCAGATCTCCTCAGACAGCAAAAAAAAATTTGAATTTACGTCTTTAATGGCTTTTTTGAAAGGATAATAAGTAGATTTGCTTATTGAAACAAGTTTTATCGGAGTTCCAATTTTTTATATAAAAAGAGAATCAAGTTTCCTTAAAAATATTACAAATTGCAACGACTATAATTTTTTTTTGGTTTTTATCGGCCTATTGGTATAGGATTCAAGGTTCGATTCGAGCTCCATTTAGAAAAATTAAAAAAAAAAAACAATAATTATCATAAAAATCGAACCTTGCATCGACTATAGTTAAAATTTATTTATGATATATCCTGTTTAAGTTAGGCAACGTTTATTTTTTATTTACCTTTGGGATAAGGCTTGTTTCTAGAGTAAATAAACCTAAAATAATGCGTTATTATAAAACATATGATTTACTTTATTAACCTTATTCTAAGGTTTATCTGTCAGGAGAAAAACTAGTATTTCTTATTGCTTACAACCGATTATGCCGGTTTTTGCTGGGTACATAAGACAATGCTAACGTAGCGTTAGCAATTTACTTTTACTGTAGAAATTCACTTTCAAGTATGTAAGCTTTGTAAGCTTAAACTTAAGTGAAATACCATAAAAGAGTGAAGATATACATAGTACTTTGGAAACCTGATTGTTAAATTATGACAGAACTAGTCCGAAAAGGCTCCGAACTATACTACTTCAACGCACACTACGACTTATGGCACTTGATATCAGATATTGCCTTTAACGGTTAACGAGAACATTAACCAGAAAAGCAGGAAATTCAACCAATTTTCAAGAACAAAAACACGCTTTCTCAGTGAGTTATGTATGTATATTTATTTTTGAATTTATTCTCCCTGTCACAGTAATTAATTAATATTTTCATGGATTTCGCATCACCCAATTCACCAAGTTATTAAAACAAAATACTAAAAAGAAAAATTATATAAAAAATTTAAATGCTCACTTTACAACGAATTCATATAAAATGACCCAAGTCGAACATATATACAAATTGTCCTCAAGTTGTTAAAAAAGCAACTTACCCGAAAAAACTGCCGATTTTTTCAAAATTTCTATATCTCGATAGGGTAAAAAATAAGCGAAATTAGTGATCTTTCAGAAGGTTCAAGGGGTTTTGTCACTCCTATCAAATGTTTCTCACCTCATACATAAGTTGAAGATATATGTACGTACACTCAGAGAAAAACGCCGTTCTAAAATCCAGCACCACCGGATCAGAGATTTGCTTTGAGTACTAATAAAATTAGTGCACTTAGTCATGAGCCAAAAAATTGTGTCTAAATGTGTACTTACAGGCTAACCTAATATAAACGCACGCAAGTCATTTTCTGTCAAAAATGTCTCATGCACATACAACTTGTATGAGAGCAACCCAAATTGAATTTTCTGCGTGAAAACCTAACTCGATTTCCAATTTTTGTTTTGCGTGACATTTAGATTTGACGTTTACTGCCAGCTGACGTTTAGTTTTTATTTACAAATTGTAATTTTGTTTCGTGCTAAAATGGAGGTAAGAATTCATTTTCGTAAAAAATTATATATTTTTATTAAATTATAACCTTTTTGGATTTATTTCAGATTTGTAATGAGCAGCTTATTACTGCCGTGCAAGCGCACGTTTGTTTGTACAACAAATCCTCGGCGCTTTATAAAAATAAAGCTGCAAAGGATGCAGCATGGGAAGCAGTTGCAGAAGCAATCAACAGCAATGGTAAGTAAATGCTGGCGGTGGTTTATTTTTGTATTTTAATAATTATTTTATTGTTTTTCAGCCTATAACTGCAAAACACGCTGGCGTTCTTTGTGCGATCGATATAGGAAGGAGAAATCCGAGGATGCAGGGCGGTCGGGTGCTGGCACCAGCTTTAGAAAGCAGTGGAAGCTGTTCAGCACGATGCAGTTTATTGAAGAATCTGCAGAGGAGGGAAGGTAAGGAAATTTTGGTAATTCTTTACGACAGCATGACACTGTTAATACGCGTCCAAAAATATCGAAAAATGTGTCAAAAGGCGCGTATTGACCTCGACAACAATAATCCGAATGCGGAAAATAAAAATTGTATCTGTGTCCGGAGATATTTGCAGTTGAAGTTAGAGATTTTCATGTGATTGTTGTAATTTCGTACCCACAAAAAAAATTGTTTTGCGCGGTTATAGTTTTGGTATCCAAACCGGTGTTGGACCCATCCACGGTAATTTTTTATAAGCGCGGCCGAAGGCCGCCACTGCAGAAAGGTGTTCTGCGCAAAAATACTATGGATGCCACCCCCGTTTTCGGAGGTACCCACAGGTATTTTTTCGGTTTTTCGTTAATATCTTTTGAACGAGTTAAAATTTTTATTTCCGCCTTCGGATTATTAATACTGATGTCAAGACGCGTCGTTTGACATCACTATTTTTGGACGCGTATTAGCAGTGTCATGCTTTTGTAAGGAATTACCAAAATTTTTTATATTAAAGTAAATATTTGTGCCTGAGTGTCGCTAATGTTTCCACTAGTATATCGACTGCTAAAACACCTTCAAAAATGTCGGTAGCGTAAAATCAAATGGAATAATTGTGCCTATGAAATGTTTATTACCGTTTTTGAATTGTTGATACCGAGATTTATGGATGTATTTTAGCTGTCTATCGCAGACGTAAAGTACTCTAGCATTTAAGTGAAAGTTTCGATGTCCAGACGTTTGTCTTTGTGATTCAATGAAATATTTCATAACGAAACCCAGGGCAGTTTTAAATATCATTGAGTTTTTTGTTTTGTCGCGGATCGATCCGCAATCCCTCCGCAAAGCATCCGTCGGATATCGTAACAATCACGAAAATCTTTCATTCAAAAAAAAATTTCCAATTTTGAGGCTTATTTGGGATCATTTACAAAAATTTAAATCGCTATATACTTTGAACGCCTATAATAAACTTTTATTAAATCTTTTTTTCTACTTCCAGTCCAGTTACCAATGTAGATTCTCCTAAGCCACCAGACAAACGCCCTTCACCTCGTGAGCCGCCGAAGAAGAAAAAGGTGGATGACCTTTTTGAAGACGTTTTGATAAAGATGCGAGAAAGGTACTCTGCGGCTAATACGCAAGAAGACGAAATATTTTTCTCCTTGCTTAAATCTAAACTTGCAAGGATGTCTCAATCGCAAAAGGACGAGTTGCAAGCAGACATCTTAGCACTTGTTTCAAACAAATTGAAACATTATAATTTATAAATTAATATAAAAGTTATCATTCTCGACTGATTCATACACCTGAGAAAAGAAAAATAGCAGTGGCAATTTTTATCACTGAATTGATTTGAGTATGCGGTTTTGTAGCCCAATAAATTTTAGTACAACAAAGTACAAATTATAGATCTCTCATAATTCGCCTTGATTTTTGACAGTTTTTTCGAGGGTATTTCAGATTTTCGCCCATAAAATGTGAACAATTTTTTGTTGGTTGCTTAAAATTTATTGGGCTACAAAATCACATTCTCAAAACAATTCAGTGATACAAATTTCGACTGATATTCTATTTTCTGTTCGCCGGTAAAATAATAGCAGTGGTACTTTTTATCATATTTCGTCAATTTATTTCTCTTTTTTATTTTTGATAATTTATGAAAAAACTTTTGTAAATTTTGTCGCAGAAACTATGCAAACCAATCTCAAAAACAGTTCCAAAAAAATTCTAAAGCTCGAGAAAATTCTACGAATATTTCGAAGTTTTCGATTTAGAGCTTTCAGATGTTTGTTGAGTATGCAGCTTTGTAGCCAATTCAATTTTACTTTAAAGAAGTGCAAGTTTCAAAACGATATTGGCCAACGTTTAGTTTTGAGAATTTTGTTGTCGATCGTGTTGCTCATTTTCTTCTATATCATCATTCATTATATGAAAGAAAACGATCGTCTTAAAACCTAATTTTCATTAAAATAAAATTGAATTGGCTAAAGAGCTGCATACTCAACAAACATCTGAAAGCTCTAAATCGAAAACTTCGAAATATTCGTAGAATTTTCTCGAGCTTTAGAATTTTTTTGGAACTGTTTTTGAGATTGGTTTGCATAGTTTCTGCGACAAAATTTACAAAAGTTTTTTCATAAATTATCAAAAATAAAAAAGAGAAATAAATTGACGAAATATGATAAAAAGTACCACTGCTATTATTTTACCGGGTCTGTATATCCGTAAAATACAAAATACATAACAAAGATGTGCCATTTGTTTGTAAAACCTTAAAAAATATAAACATAGATACAATAAGTACAAATTTTGAATTTTAGTAAATAAAAATATTATTTATTTATTCTCAAATTTTTATTTCATTAGTATTTAAAATAACAGTTGTTAGTTACTAAAGGTGGTATCAAAAGACACGTCTCGACCTCCGTTTTAAGAATCCGAAAACGGAAATCTTTCTGTCGAAAGTTATTCACAAAAAACCGTAAAATTACCCAGAGCGGGTCCGAAATATGGGACCTGATGCATAGTTTTTTTTGCATAGAACACCTTTCTGCGTTGGCGGCCTTCGGCCGCGCTTATAAAAATTACCCTGGGTGGGTCCGACACCCTTTTGGGGATCAAAACTAAATGCACGCAGAACACCTTTCTGCATTAGTGTGTAAGTGTGTACAACAAATCTGACGAAAAAACAACAACCACATGAAAATTAGAACAGATTTTTTGCTTATATCTTTTGACAGAAATAAAAATTTTAATTTCCGCTTCCGGATTCTGAAAACGGAGGTCGAGACGCACCTTTTGATACCACCTTTGATAATTTTCGATAAAAATTAGGTGGTACACCGTCTTGTAAAACGTTACCGAATTCGCAAATATATTTTTGTATATGCTTACAAAAGCGTAGCAAAAAGACGCTGCTCTGGATCTATTGCAGGCCTACGAGATTCCTTTAGTAAAAATGGTTCCAACAGTCTTAAAAATGTTTCGAATAGGTCGCAAGACATCCTCACGGACTTATAAAAGAGGTCTGGATCTTTGCGCTTCAGAATATCATAGCCAGTCGCTTGGAATCCAAATTCATCCCGAGTTTTAAATAATTGGCGTCTACATCTGCGTCCATGCTGCCTTTGATACATTTCCCGTAATAAAATAAGGTCTTCCGTGTCACTTAAAATTTCCAGTATCTCCTTTTATTTTCTTTGTTAAATTGTTAATCAAACGTATTAAATTTGAACTTGTCAATATTTTTACAAACAAATTTGACAGATATGACAGCTCAGTTACGCACGCACGCATGCTTATTTGGGTTAAGGCAAAAAACGCCGGTTGTTTGCGTGCGCTAAAAAAACGCAGTGCGGTTTTATTAGGTTGGCCTGTTAGTCATGTACAGACAAATACTATGAGTGATTACTACATAAAATTGAAAATACATATGAGTGATATCTCATACATATATGACATTGTTGAGTATAAACTGATATCATAGTCGCTTTAACTCAGTAGCATGTTGATTTCGTGTGTAATACACTGGCTACTTCGTTTATCATCGGTTTTACTTTGGTGCTGTATTCAGTTTAGTTTCGTGTACGTCGTTGCGTTACTAACGTCAGAAGACTGATATGACTTTATTCATTTTATTGCACTGTTAGTCTTACTTATTCCAATTAGTGTGTTCGTATAACACAGTTGACTTTCTTGCTCAATAAGACAATTGAGTACTGAACTGCTTCGTGGCTTATGAGCGGTTATTCATTTTACGAAGCATCACTATGTAAATGTGTGTTAGTGGATATAAGTGCTTGATATTCTTTGTTTACATACGCACTAATATTTATTTTTTGGTTAGTCCACTAATAACCTTAAAAGATGAATAATTGCAGCTCACTGCACCCGACTCAATTCCTGCTCTTCATGTTCTTACTTTTTTGTTCTTGAAAAACGAACGACCTGTTCTTAAAACAACAATCTTGTTCTTGAACTGACACCTTTTTCTTGAAAAGAGAACGGCTGGTCTTAAATTATGAACAAATGTTCTATTAATGAGAACGAATGTTCTTAAATTTAGTTCAAGAAAAACGAAACGGTACAGTTCGTGTGCACTACAATGTTAAATCCAACATTTGGCACAAGCTACCAAGCAGTTGTACTGGCCCAGCGGCTATGATATTGTGGTTGCGATCATGATACAAAAATGAAGGTAGTTGTACTCAGAATTTTTGACGTATTTGGGGATTTTTGAAGTTTCATAATGTTTGTTGTTTTGCCAGAAGCGTTGCCATGCCGTTACTGTTTAAGGCGAAATTGTGGTTTTTCGAAATGGAAATTTCCTTTAGGATGAAAACGTAATGGTCATCATAATATGCTTTAGCACGATTTATGTGCATATATATCGATTGAGAATACAGTAAAAAAAAAAAAAAATAGAAAAATTGTGGGTAATGGATTTATTGAAAAATATTAGTTAATGACTCATATCTTTATGGCAGCTTTACCCCTAGACAGAAAATAAAATACACGAAAAATCCTGTTCCTATTATCATGCCGCTACAGTGGATATTTCTCAAGGCATGTTGAGAAAATGTGTACCTCCAAAGTCTGCATATCTATGTCAATGTTAAAAGGACACAGAATGTGTATAGGCGAGGCTGCCCCAAGGTGATCCTTGGTACAACGGGCAAAAATACTCTCATAACTAGTGGCTAACCTGCAGAGCTACAGGGTAATGTTCTCCCTAAAGAATGGTTTGACAATTCCCTCGTAAAGCGCAACGCTGTATTATACAATAAATAAAAAAAAGGTGGACTTGTAGCCAATTTATCAAGAAATGGTGGTGTGAGCAAGCAATTGACAAACGTGTATGTTTTGTCAAAATGTTCTGAGCAAACGTACGGACACTTAAGAAGGCTATATTCCCTTGCTTTGCATACTTCGATCCATGTTTTATCCATTAAAACAATTTTCGGGTGCTCGGAAAATTTATTAAAAACGTTGTTTTCTAGGCTGATATTTCCAAGACATGGGGCTAATTTTTTTTTCTTTTTTATTTAAAATAACTATGAAAGTTATTTAGTCGTATTCGTTAATATGAAATCCATCAAAATAGAAAAATTCGTAATATTTTTCAATGGGTAGCTTGGTTTTGATGAAATTGTCATAGTCCCCGCAAAAGTCAAGTGGCTAACGTCACACTAAATGTAAATGCCTCCATTTTTGGTAGCATGGTTGCGATCGTGTGGCGCGAGTTCGATCACCGTCAAACTCTGAATTTTTTAAAACGATTTTTTTATGTTCTATTTTTTTAACTCTTATTTTTCGTTCAGTTCCATTCACATATGCAGAGGCAATTCTCAAACTTGTTATGAAATGTTTTGAGTATATATCAAATCAAACAGCGTAATAATAATAAAATTCCACAGCCCATACGATCGAAATCGGGTGCTGCGTGCTTTTGATGAGTATCGTAAGCGCACTAAGTCTGTGATATCACTGTATGTTGTTGGTCTCGCCGGTGTCTTCGGAATATTTGAAAGTTTAACTCTGGAGAATAGGAAAATTCTGCAAGCAGCGGTTCGACTTCGAAGAGCTGGTAAAATCAAATCAGCATTCACTATTAGAGGGGAAGTTCACATACGAGAAAGCAGAGACTCTCAGACAGTAAATATATCTGCGCTTGACGATCTGCATGGCTTTGACTAAAATTATTATGTTTGAGCATTCTTCACTTTATTTTATAAGTTTATTTTTATGCTCTTCCTTTCCTTTCTCCTATTCTCCTCTTAAGCTTCGACATTTAATATCAAGTGCTGACATGGTCAGTTTAAGTGGGATACTCAATATCTATGTTTTGAGGTTCATTGTTATAGTTGTTTTGGGTTGTCTGTTTTTTGTTTATGTCTCCTAGCAGAGGCGTCAGTGGTGCTGTCGATAACAGCCTTGCGATGGTAAACTTGCTGTGTAAACAACAAACGGGATTCAACATTGTTCACTTCAATGCTAGAAGTCTATGCAATGAAAAGATGGATTACGCCAGGTATGTGTTTGAATCTTCTGCTGTGAATGTAATCTGTGTTTCAGAAACTTGGTTTACGCCAGAGTTGGATGACATTCACGCTACCATCGATGGCTATAGCCTAATCCGAAATGACAGAAAAGACAAAAAAGGTGGAGGCGTTGCGATATATTGCAAAAATAGTATCAAAATGAAATGTATAAAGATGTCTGAGGGTCCAGGGGTAGAGTGTATTTGTTTGTCGAATTGTATAGTAATTCTGTTAAAATGTTTCTCTCATGTGTGTACAATCCCCACAAGTCGATAAGCCTTGACGCACTATTTTCGTCTTTGGCTTCATATGTAGTCGACTATAATTTTTGGTTATATGTGGAGATCTAAATGTCAACCTTCTTGTTCGCGAGTGTTCCAGTGTTAGGCTCCTTGATAACGTAGCTGGAGCAGGTCTCTCTGTTGTTAACACAAGTGTACCTACTAGATATGCTCATAACTGTAGTCCTAGCCCGTTGGACTATTTTATTATCGCTGACCCTACAATTGTCCTAAAATTTGACCAGTTATCGTTTATTTCAGACCACGATCTTATATTTTGTTCACTTGACCTCAAATTTGACCAACCTAGCATAGGAACTACATATAGTTATAGAGATTACCGCTCACTTGAGCAAAACGCTCTTTTCTCCCATTTGTCTAGTGTCGATTGGTGTGAATGTTGGAAATGAGAAGCTGGGGTTTCTTAACAACAAAATAACTGATGAACTTGAGAATCATGTCCCCATGCGCACTCGAGAGGTTAAGTCCTTAACATGCCCCTGGTTTAATAGGAAAGTGATAGATGCAATTAAAACGAGGAATAAGGCCTATTCCATTTGGAAAAAGAAAAGGCGGGAATTAGACTGGGACTTTTATAAATATACGCGAAATACAGCCACAAAGATTATTAAAATGGAAAAGTGCAAGTTCTACTCGTAACGTTTGGGTTCAAATCTTCCACCCAGTGTTTTGTGGCGAAATTTAAAAAGGTTGCGTGTTTGTGGTAAGGCCATTTCCGAATGCTCCTTGAATTCAGATGTCCTTAATAATGCATTTCTTAGTGGTCCTATGTGTAGTTTAAGTCCTGTGAATTCCCTGTATTGTGTACCTGCATGTAATTCGGGGGAGAGGCTTGAGTTCTCTGCGGTAACAGAAGTTGATGTCATAAGGTGCATCCTCAAAATTAAAACCAAGGCTATAGGAGTGGATGAAAATCCTATCAAATTTTTGAAAATTATTCTTCCGTTCATAATAGGGACAATAACTCATATCATCAATCACTCTATTACAACCTCATGCTTTCCGGATGTATGGAAAGTGGCCAAGGTTCTACCTCATCTTAAAAATAGGAAGGCAAACTCTCCGGGAGACTTTAGACCTATAAGCATTTTACCAATTTTGTCTAAAGCATTCGAAGGTTTACTAGCGGAGCAAATTGGCACACACATGCTTAAACATAACTTATTATCTCCGTGTCAGTCCGGATTCAGAGCTGGACATAGCTGGTCAACTGCCCTAATAAAAATTTTGGATGACATACGTGTGCCCTTTGACAAAGGCCAACTAACACTTCTATGCTTACTCGACTTTTCCAAGGCATTCGACTCTGTTAACCACTCATTGTTATGTTGCAAGTTGCAACGATACTTTAGATTCGGTAACAACGCTCACAACTTGATAAAAAGTTACCTATTCGGCCGGTCACAATTCGTGAGCAACGGTGCTGATGTATCGCAGCCAAAGAAGTTAACAGCTGGTGTTCCTCAAGGGTCTATACTTGGTCCTTTGCTATTTAGTCTCTTTATAAACGATGTGTTTAATGTGTGTAAATTTGTTAATGTGCATGCTTACGCTGACGATATTCAGTTGTATTTGTCTAGTGAGTTTACTGATATATGTGACTTATGTCGTCGAGTAAATAGTGATTTGTCATCCATATTATGTTGAGCGAATGACAATGGCCTATGTCTCAATGTTTCAAAATCATACATGTTACCTATTGCTAAGAAAAACATATCGAGCCTTCAAATACCTGCAATAATTATTGGCAACTCTAACGTGAAGACCGTCAATAAAGTAAAGAATCTTGGTATAGTGATTAATTCCAGTCTTAATGGCAGCGACCATATTAACACCGTGATGGGTAAAGTTTATGGCACTTTGCGTAATCTGAGGCAGTCCGCGCCCTACACTCCCTTTCAAATTAGGAGAAAGCAAGCCATACAGCTCATTATGCCAATCATAACATACTCAGAGTTGGTATACAATGCATTAGACTCGAGCTCTGCCCATAAAATGGAGGTTGCTTTCAACCACGTCACTCGGTATGTGCATGGCTTGCACAAATTTGACCATGTATCTGCATGGAGATCTCGTCTATTAGGTTTCCACATAACTGAGTATCAAAGGGCAAGGAGTTGCATATTTTTATTCAGACTAATCTTAGCGAAGTCTCCCCCATACTTGTATGACAAACTTGCGTTTAATAGGTCCACCAGGTCATGTACTCTGAATATACCCAGTTTTAATTATGTAGCATCGGCTAGGCTGTTCTTCGTCAACACCATTCGTCTCTGGAATTCAATACCGTCTACTGTGAGAAACTCTTTAAACCAAAACAACTATAGACGTGTTCTTTATACTTTTTTTTCTAATAAAACATAAACCAACTATCAGCATAATGCAACCTATCCTCTACTGACTTCTTACCTTCCTTTTTCTATGCTTTTTATACTTAAGCTATCTATTCTGTTTAAAATTTGTTAAATTAATTATATGTATGTATATTTATAAATGAATACGATTCACTTGACTTGTAATAATTTTGTGTTGTACGATAAAAGATTATGTTATCTTACTGTACTAATAACGAACTCTTAAATAAATGATGATGATGATGATGATATGCACATTACGTCTTCAAATAAGAATAACTTCTGAATAAGAGAAATGTATGAAAGAATGCATATTATGCATTTCTTATTAAATTTTTGAATTTTATTAAAAATCTGTTTGTTATAAATATTTTTTATTTATAACAAAAAAATTATTATTAATAAAAAATAAATGGGTACCTATTGAAAAAAATACTTTCCCCTCCCATCAAAGATCAAGCACGCACCGTTCTTGAATTGAGACCGAAAAACGTTAAATCGACCCCAAATCGTTCTCGAAGCGTGAGAAATAAAAATCCTAAATCAAACCCAAGTAGTGCTTGAAATGAGCACAAAAGTTTCACACATCAATACCAAACTGGTCATAAAACACGGACGGTGTGCTTGGAAAAGTTGTTCTTAAAACAAGCCCATCGGTCACGAGTTAAGAAAAAACGTACTTACCAGACTTATGTCAACGAATGTTCTTAATTTTGAACTTGATTCGTTCGTTTTAGACCGATTTCTTCTCTGAGTGTATGAGAAGGGTTCCAAAATCACGTGGCCTTATATTCAAACATCTGTTGTTTATTTGCGAAACTTTAAAAGGGCATCTGAAATGTTAATTTTAGTTTTCACACTTTCAACACCCATGTCTCCGGGTTTGATAATTTCCTGAAGTTGGCAGCATCCCAACTAGTCCCTTGGAGCGAGTCACATTGATTAAATACCACCTACACGTTACATATATGAATAGAAAGACACATATATGTATTTACCAGGTGAGGCTTTGTCGTTCCCAAGAATACCTAAAGTGGTGCAGAAAAAGCTTTCCCAAGACAGTCGAACAAATGACCGGGTGTGCTACTGCCTTAACGAAGTGGACAGTCGAACTAGTCTGAAAACTGAAACTACGCGGTTATTAATAATGAACTCTCATACCAAAAGGCCGGAAAACAACAGTTTGGACTGAGTATATAACCTTAACATCCTTAAACTTAAAATCGGTCGACTATTATTTTTAAATATTGTAACGATTTTTGGGAAATTCCACTTATTACAAACCTTCTGCTAACGTTCGAATCGCTAAACTGTTGAATAAATCACTTCAATGTTCAGTATTGCAATATGGGAATAATGAAATTATACTTCAATATCACGTACTTCACGACAGCGTGTTTAAATCAAAACTGATTAGTCATGCCTCTGATTGCGCTGCTTTTATACTCTCGATTTCCTCGTTTACCCATTTCTCCTAAGGTCTAGTAATTTTGCGAACTTCATGCTTGGTTACCAGCCATATACATGTATATTTGTTGGTTTTAGCCATATGCGTGTGTATATGTGAGTACTACTTCAGCTGATTATTATATGTGTTTGTGAGTATCTCTTCGTTGCCTTGTATCTATGTGTGTAAATGATGATTGATTTGTTTAGAGTGGCAGCTTGCTCTATTCTTGTTGTGCCTTTATTTACTTAGTATCAGCTTAGTGATGCTAATATTCGTCACAATATCGTTTTGGTGTAACGAAGACTATTGAAATCAATGTTTCCAAAAAAACGTCTGCAAATTTTGGTCTACATTTAAAAAATTGTTTTTTACGCAATGACTGCTTATGATTTCGAGGGCGGCATCCTTGGCCGAATAGTTACTGCTTTACGTTTCAAGGTGTTTCTATGGTAGTGCTCGGCAGCATAGCGCTACAAAAAACAACCATTGGAAAGTCTACGGAGCCACACCTAGAGCTTCTAGGAAAGTGACGCCGACGAAGGTGTGAGCTTGAAGACGTGGTAGCAACAGGTGGTCTGGATTGCTACTGTTCGCACATTGGGAATTATAGCTTAAACAGTCGAACCACACCAAATTTCGTAACTTCATCTTTAACTGTTCTGAATGTTAATAATCATAATTATGTTTAACGACATTAAATAAAAATTGAAGTAATAAAAGAAGTTAGAAGACATTGCATCACTCAAGGCAGCAGTAACTTCAAAATGACCGGAAACTATACTTTCAGTAAAATAAGGCATTTGAAGGCTTCCAAGCTATTTTCTACCTACTTCTATTGTTGATTTTCCCATACGAACTTGTGCAAATTTTTATAGACCTCTTATTACATTTGCATGTTTGTTTAATGGCAATAACAATTCTCAAAGACCGCATCTTTTATAGATCTTATATATCTCCTAGCAGATTTTTCACTCTTGTGTTCGAGTTACTCGTAAATATTTATTGCAATATTATTCAATCTCGAAAGAGGCTTCTAGTTTCTGCAGATGTCTTATCGCGAGTAGCTCTGATACATTTCTCACAGTGGGCTGTGGAGCTTTGCTTACCTCATTGTTATTGTGCCGAGGTCAAAGTCTTCTTAACGTAGAGCGATGGCTTCCTTCGTATTAAGTCACAGACAAGGTACTCGCTGGACAGACATCCGTTTTTTCGGAGCAATGGCAGTGTTTTGCTGTTTTTGACCAACACTTGCACCAAGGGTAGCCCTGACTGGAGTACTCTGTCTACTAGGAGTACATGTATTCCGAATCAAGAGTACTGTGTGGTCGCTTTGCGAGAATAAAAGGGGTTGCTTAACGCAATAGAAAGCTTAATAGCTTCACAGAATTTGCAACCCAATTGTTAACCTCAATGCAATTATATTAAATTGTTCCTGAGATAGTCCGCTTAGTACCTTAATGGTGCTTCTTTCCGGAACGTGAAGGATCTATATTTGGCAACGGACACTATCGAAAACACTCTCTAAAACTTTCGGGGAGAGTCTTTATATCTACAAGAAGAAGAAGAAGATCACTTTGGATGTCGCCTCATCATTCCGATCCGCTCACGAGTAGCAAGTGCCTAAGAAGAATTGGGCTCCACCTTAGTAGCAACTGCTCCCTTATTACTAGCAGGAACAGCCATATTGTTACTTCCTATAGAGAGGACGTTGGAGCCGTTGCAAGTGCGCAATGCAATTTCAGCAGGTCGATGTCAGTAGCCTTTTCCGATCCTCGTACCCTGCAGAGGGTATTTCCTCTTATCCGCTGCGGCAATATGAACGAGTTCCTCGTCATTAGAAGCTGCTACCCATCCTAATTAATCTAAGTTTCGGTTGCTTTAAGGTCCTTTAAGATCAGCAAATACTCAACCTTTAATGTAGTCCAGTCCGATTCACCGCTTTTGTGCATTATCAGACGTCTATTTCTTTCATGTTTAGTGAATACATTTACATAAATTTGAACCCGTTTTTATACCCAGCTGTTCTTGTACACAGGGTATTATAACTTTGATTGGATAACGGTTGGTTGTAAAGATATAAAGGAATCGAGATATAGACTTCCATATATCAAAATCATCGGTATCGAAAAAAAATTGATTAAGCCATGTCCGTCCGTTAACACGATAACTTGAGCAAACATTTTTCATATCTTCACCTAATTCGGTATACGGGCTTATCTGGACACAGAATAGATAGGTATTGAAAATGAGCGAAACCGAACGATAACAACGTCCATGTTTCGATATCGAAAATTTAGAAAAATGGGAAAAATGAGTTAATTCAAAAATAAATACCGCTAAGCTAATGAAATTTGGCAGGTGAATTGGTTTTATGACGCAAAACATAAATTCAAACAAATTTTGGAATATGGGAGTGGCACCATCCACATTTAGAAGAAGAAAATTTGGCAGTTTAACAAGCCGTAAATCAAAAGTCGTTAAAAATATTACGTTGGAATTTGGCAGAGACTGGGCGAGATTAAGTGAAGGCGAGAGGTGCACATGATCGACCAAGCGGGAAAGGCGTGGGTTCAAGCGCGGGGCTGTAAAGTGTCGAAGATTATGTCTAGGTCTTACAACCTTAGACTAACAAAGTTGCTTCTATCATTAAAAAGAGAGGACTGTAGACTCATGACGGGTATTCTGACTGGACACTGCCTTCTGGCGTCACATGCCTTTAAATTAGGCTTGGTCAGTGATAGCATATGTAGGAAGTGCGGGTTAGAGGCGGAAACGAGCGAGCACGTTCTGTGCTCGTGCCCTGCACTTGCAGGATAAGACTCCAGCTATTAGGAGTGACACAGCTGTCAGACCTAGAAGCAGCAAGTGGCTTAAGTCCTAGGAAGCTTCTAGTACTTGCCAAGAGGATGGATTTATTTTATAACATAGGTCCTGGTTTTGGAAAGGGTTTTTCAGTTTGGTCGTTAAAACAAACTTCCGGTAACACTACGGACTCAATCACTCTATGTGAGGTCCTCAGGGACCGGCCAGTTCAATCTAACCTAACCTAAACTTGGCAGAGACACTATTCTTGCCAAATTATATAGACTGAATGAAAATAATCAAAATCGGTTAAAGACCACGCCCACTTTTCTCAAAGGCCCACCCTCAGCAAAGTTTGCAATAACTATATGGTACATTTAACTGATATTCTACCTCAATAGTGGTATGGTTGAGCTAAGAACAAAACTTAAACAAATTTTGAAAATGAGCGAGAGACGCCTTTCTTTTGTTACTGTTTCAAAAATACTTTTAATCCCATAAGTCGAACAAAAATCTCCCAATCGGAACGAGATTTGGCATAAATATTTTTTTCATAGCTACAACTGTAAAACTGCATTTATATCCGCTTCTTGTTGTAGCGATAAGGACACTCCCCGAAGGCCTTGGGGAGTGCTATCGATGTTGATTTTCCTTTGCCGGATGCAGATCCGGTACGTTACGATTACAAGCACCATTAAGGTATTAGCCCGGGAACGATTTGGTATGAACACATGAAACCTTCTTGGCCATGCCGCCCACCCACCCCCTAGATCCATAAGGAGCTTGGGGCCGCCAGAGTATCGGCTGTTAAAGAAACAGTATTCGCCACGAATGGGTGAGGTTAACAATTGGGTTGGAGAAGTTATATATTGCGCTGGCAACCCCTTGAAAGAGTTGCGCCACAACGCCCCTTGTATCAATTTGGTATTTTAGTCGCCTCTTACGACAGGCATAACTGCCGCGGGTATATTGTAAGCCCCCTTTTACCCGCTCAAGTTTATTAGCGGTAGCCTCTGTATCCTTTTTGCTTCTTTTGAACGAAAATTAGTTTAGAATAGGACCATGTATAGTATATGTATTATTGCGCAGCCTTATAACACTATTAACCACACAAAGCAAACAAAAACAGTGTTTCAAGTGCACAGCTGGGTATGTAATATTCGGTTTCACCCGAACTTAGACTTTCTTACTTCTTTCTTATTAACTAGCTAAAAGTGCAAAACCACTTTCTTTTACGAATCGCATTTTTAAGGAAGTGTGAATTAATGAATCAGTAGCCCTGTTTTTTAAACGGTTTTATTTAACTAGACTTGACAGGCTGGCTGGCACGAACTTTGTAATTGAAATTTAAGTAACTTCCCGATAAGCTACAAGCTTGAAATTTGGAATATAGTTCAGAACCCGATGATTATGAAATAAAAAGAAAAAAATCGCCGTTAGGTGGCACAAGGATCGAGATATTTACAAAAATCGTATTTGTGGTCCGATTTGGCTCGTATTTGGAACAAATATTACATACAGTCTGGTAGAAGTGACGGATTATGTATTGAGGTCTTAGACTGTAACAAATTGCCAGGAAAGAGTCTTTGTAATAATGAGTCACTAAATGAACTAAATAGAATGAGAGATAATAGACAATTAGATAAAGACTAAAAACTTTAAAATAAAATTATTTAAAAAAATTTTTAAGTTAAACGGTTTTATTGAAAACAATACTTACATGAAGTAATAATAATACTAAAAGCTAGAAAATAATTAGGTAGGTCCTAGGTACTAGTCATCACACTCCTCATCAATCTAGGGCGTTGATCAGACAATTAAATAAAAGCGTTGGACACTTAAAACTTCTATCATATATAAGACCAACTGAACCTTAATAAGGTTATGCTACGCCTCACATTTTTAAAAATTTCACGCGCCCAACGCTTTTATTTAATTGTCTGATCAACGCCCTAGATTGGTGAGGAGTGTGATGACTAGTACCTAGGACCTACCTAATTATTTTCTAGCTTTTAGTATTATTATTACTTCATGTAAGTATTGTTTTCAATAAAACCATTTAACTTAAAATTTTTTTTAATTATTTTATTTTAAAGTTTTTAGTCTTTATCTAATTGTCTATTATCTCTCATTCTATTTAGTTCATTTAGTGACTCATTATTACAACGACTCTTTCCTGACAATTTGTTACAATCTAAGTCTTCAATACATAACCCTTCCAAAGGCTTTACTCGCCTCTGCGCCACGAATGCTTGTCCCTCCTCGAACTCCAAAGATTTTGATGTCACTTCTACAGGACTGTATGTAATATTTGTTTCAAGTATGAGCCGAATCGGAGCACAAATACGATTTTTTGAATATCTCGATACCTGCACCACATAGCGGCGATTTTTTTTCATAGGTCGCTTTCTATTCATGTATGTATTGTGTTCCAAATATGAGCCAAATCGGACCACAAATACCATTTTTTGAATATCTCGATTCTTTCGCCACCTAGCGGCGATTTTTTCATATGTGGCTTTCTATTCATGTATCTATGTATTATGTGATCCAAATATGAGCAAATTCGGACCACAAATACGATTTTTTTGAATATATCGATCCTTGTGCCACCTAACGGCGATTTTTTTCATATGTCGCTTTCTTATACATGTATGTATTATGTGTTCCAAATATTAACCAAATCGGAACACAAAAAGGCTTTTTTTGAAATATTTCGATCCATGCGCCACCTATTGGAGTTTTTGCTTATTATTGCATTGTCATCAGGTTCTGCATTATATTCCAAGTTTCAAGCTTGTAGCTTATCGGGAAGTTATTTAAATTTCAATTACAAAATTCGTGCCAGCCAGCCAGACGGCCAAGTCAAGCTAAATAAAACCGTTTAAAAAACACAGCTAATATTAAATACATTGTGGTAGCTACTAATAAGAGCGAAAAGATTGCGAAGAAATAAACCAGCAGCCACTAAAATGTCAACAAAAGCATATTTGTATGTGTGTGTGCATGAATTATTAAATACCAAACATATTTGCCATGCAAACAAAATTCCACTTTCATTCTCAACGCCTTTTTGTAAATGTGGCTAAATTCGTGGCAAAAGAAAAAAGAAAACGGCCAAAGTCTTTGTGATAATTTACTTGAAATGAAAAGAGAAAATTATAACAAAACAACGAACAACGGAATAAATATTAAAAACTTTTTAAATCTTACGAATTTCTAACACAGCCAAGATATATGAAAGTGAAATTGAATATACGAGGTTAAACGTTTGTTAGGGTTAGTTTTTATATTGACAACTAAAGGCCGCAGCACAATGAAATTTTCAGTGGCGCAGTGAGCGGGGGGGGGGGTGGTGGTACAAGGGGGCATCTTTCCCCGGTCCGCAAAGCAGAACTTCCTGTATTATTTGTATTTTTATTAAAACTGATTTCTGGAAAATACTACTTTGCAGTAGTAAAGAAAAATTTCGTTAGAATTACTTACTTCTATAATCTTGTATCGAGAAGATGTTTTTCTTAACTTGCGAGTGGCACTTCAAATACTATTGACTATTGCAGTATCAATTGCTAGATGCAATTATAAATAACGCCACCGTTATATAATAAATAACGTTACCGTTGTTTTATTGTATGTGGTATCACAACGGACGTTCATGTTGTCCAAGTGAGATCCCCTTATTAGGGCAGCTACCACCTAACCTAACCTAACCTACCAACGAGAGGACAAAATAATTTCACTTGCAAAGTGTGCCAGCACCCTTAGCCAAAGCAAATGTCAAATTCTTCTTCTTATGCTTTGCTTGCAACAAAATTTGGGAGTTGGCTACTTTTCCATGTCAGATGGCGCCAGTGTCGCTCAATCTACCGTTCTCCAAAAAAATACGTACAATCTACTCATAACGCATAAGATTGTGTAAAACGCATCTGTATGAAAAATTGTTTATGTGAGGGGCCTTAAATTGAATTAACATCAATGACCGCTGCTTATATTTTTTACAAGCTATTACAAATGTAAATCATATCGAAGAAATTAACTTAATTTAATTTAATTTAATTATTTTTTTAATTTAATTTAATTTAATTTTATTTTATTTTTAATTTTATTTAATTTAGTTTTATTTCATTTTATTTTAATTTTTCCAATTCATTTTGTTATACTCAGCTGAGCAGAGCTAACAGAGTATATTAATTTTGTTCTAATAACGGTACCCCGTAACGGCATAAACTAATCGATATAGATATAGACTTCTATATATCAAAATGATCTGGGCGAAAAAAGAAATTCACTTAGCCATGTCCGTCCGTCCGTCCGTCCATCCGTCTATCCGTTAACACGATAACTTGAGTAAATTTTGAGGTATCTTATTGAGATTTGGTATGTAAGTTCCTGGGCACTCATCCCAGATCGCTATTTAAAATGAACGAAATCGGACTATAACAGCGCTCACTTTTTCGATATCGAAAATTTCGAAAAACCGGAAAAGTGCGATAATTCATTACCAAAGACGGATTAAGCGATGAAACTTGGTAGGTTGGTTGACTTTATGACGCAAAATAGAAAATTAGTAAAATTTTGGACAATAGGCGTTATACGAAGTCGACCGTCTGTCGATATATCTTTACTAAACTTAGTTCACACAATTATCTGTACTTACTTTATCTTGGTATTAAAAATGGGGCGAAGTCCGACTATGACCACGCCCACTTTTTCGATATCGAAAATTTCGAAAAATTAAAAAAAGAAATGCCATAATTCTATACCAAATACGAACGACACCTACTATATAAAGTAGAAGAAAATGAAAAAGTTCTGCAGGGCGAAATCAAAAGCCCTTGGAATCAGGCGTGCTTAACCAACGAACCGATATCATTTCGTTACGATAATTAACGTTAATAAACGAAACAAAGTCATTTCGTTTCGTTTATTAAAGTTAAGAACGTCAAATTAACGAAATGATTTTGTTTCAAAACGAAATCAAATCGTTTATGTTGATTATTAATTTCAAACTATGCTGGCAAAGCTGATTGATGGCGGAGTCATTAAAGGTGAAAGCATTAGCCAAGCTGATTGCAACTTTTCTCATGAATTTTGACAGTACGAATATTTCTCAGAGTATTTTTGACATTACCACCAACGAATTACACAAACAAATTACATGGAGTTTGTGTGTATGTCCGCTCGCTGTTACCACCTTACGGCTTCACCATGGCTATAGCATTGCCAGCACAATTCAAACATAAAGTATCATGTTTTTGTTAACGTTTTTAACGTTAACGAAAGCTTTTCGTTTCGGTTAAAAACGAGGTACAATTTATCTTGATAATTTCTTTATCGATAATATTTCGAAGTGTTTCAACGGAAACGGTGGAAATTGTTTGATAATCGATTAGCTTAACGTTAAGGTGCATCCCTGGCAGGAACACTATTCGTGGTATTACATATATAAACAAAGTAGCGGTACCCGATCGATGATGTTCTGGGTCACCCTGGTCCACATTTTGTTCGATATCTCGAAAACGCCTTCACAACAACTAAGGCCACTCCCTTTTAAAACCCTCATTAATACCTTTAATTTGATACCCATATCGTACAAACACATTATAGAGTCACCCCCGGTCCACCTTTATGGCTATATCTCGAAAAGGCGTCCACCTATAGAACTAAGGCCCACTGCTTTTTTAAAATAATCTATAATACCTTTCATTTGATACCCATGTCACACAAACATAGGTTAATTTTCCTACAAGATGATTTTCCCTTATTTGACAAAGGATGAAGGAAAATCGTTCCAAAAAACGTCACCCTTGGTCTACAATTTGGTCGATATTTCCCAAACGTATGTGATATGGAATTAAAAACCATTTATAAACCATCTACGAAACCAATGCAGCTAAGCTTTCAGCTGAGTATGTAATGTTTGGTTACACTCGAACTTAGCCTCCTTTACTTGTTTTATTTTATTTTATTTTATTTTATTTAATTTTATTTAATATTACTTTATTTAGTTTTATTTCATTTTATTTTATTTAAATATTTTAAATTAATTTAATTTGATAAATTTTTTTCCAACCACTTGCTTTGTATTTGTAAACACTTTGTACTTCAGTAATGAAAATCACGCATTTGCTCATATTTGCCATTATATCTCTGGATCTTTATTTGCAACAATACAGCGGGGTGTATACATCTCTTCGTGACCTTGCATGCATAAAACTTATCATATGCTCAGATACCTGAATTTATAAGGGAAATGTTTGCCTTGAGTTGCTGAGTGATTTCGCTCATAGCATACCATTTACACTTTTCACCTTACGCTTACATATGCCCCACACTGTGAGCAAAGATGTTTACACTATAAAAATACAATTCAAATATTAATCGTTAAGCAAATTTTTTTTGTAAATATCGAAATGCAGACATATCTTTTTCATTCGTGTTCATACATTTGAAAAACATTTTTTTAATAAGCTTTCTTTCTTAATATGCTATACTAATAACTTTATATTTAAAAAAAAAATATTTTTTAAAACTTCTAATTTCAATTTACGGCCTTGACATGAAACCCTCATTGCTTTTATCGTTGTTATTATTCTTTTGTTAACCACTTTTAGTTACTTAGTTGGTAGTCATAATCGTCATGAGCTGAAAGACTGCTTGGCTTGGTTTGACTGGCTTTTGGAACTTCTGATAATGGAACTGAAACCCAAATACAGCAAGTGCACTCATTATTATCGCATTTACTTTGGTTTCATTGATTGTTCTCTGTACTTTCTTTGTCTTTATGTTGTTGCGTGCTACTTTGAATGCTGCCATTTGTGCACCGTGCTGTTTTGTTATTATTGTTGCTGCTCTTTAGTTTGGTCATCAACGTATACTTTCTATCCGTTATTAATATAAATAAGCATTAACCATAACAGCAACAAAGTGAAATACCAAAGTAGCAAAAATATAACAAAAATACGGACTTACATATCGCTCATTTATTTCAATAGTGTCATAACTCAAAACACATGACTTTTGAGTTAATAACATATAAACGTACCCAATATCATGCTCTATTTTCTATAAAATCTTTGTGATCAGTTAAACATTTACCACGTGCTATAAAAATGAAAATATGCCTTTATATGGGCAACATATGGCAGTTGAAATCTTTGAAGGGCTCTCCTAGAAAATTGTTTTTTTTTTTGAGTTATGACACTATTGAAGTAAATGAGCGATATGTTGCTATGCATGTGTAAATACATAAGTACAGAATATACAAAATTTCACCGCTTCTTTGGATACTTCCGCCCATGGTTTAAAAGGCAACATACATGACGTCCCCGAGATATTTGATAATTTGCTATTCAAAACTGAAATAATAAACTACGGTTTCTGATGTTGCGTATTTGCCATGACGTAGCAAATGCAAAGCCGTGAATTTTGCTAGTGTATTGTAAACAAGTAAGGAAGGCTAAGTTCGGGTGAAACCGAACATTACATACTCAGTTGAGAGCTATGGTGACAACATAAGGGAAAATAACCATGTAGGAAAATGAACCGAGGGTAACCCTGGAATGTGTTTGTATGACCTGTGTATCAAATGAATTTAAAGAGTATTTTATGAGGGAGTGGGCCATAGTTCTATAGGTGGACGCTATTTAGGGATATCGCCATAAAGGTGGATCAGGGTTGACTCTAGAATTTGTTTGTACAATTTTAAAAGAGCGTGGGGCTTAGTTCTATAGGTGGACGCCTTTTCGAGATATCGCCATAAAGGTAGACCAGGGGTGACTCTAGAATGTGTTAGTACGATATGGGTATCAAATTAAAGGTATTAATGAGGGTTTTAAAATGGAGTGGTGGTAGTTGTATAGGTGGTCGCCTTTTCGAGATATCGGCATAAAGGTGGACCAGGGGTGACTCTAGAATACGTTTGTACAATTTTAAAAGAGCGTGGGGCTTAGTTCTATAGGTGGACGCCTTTTCGAGATATCGCCATAAAGGTGGGCCAGGGGTGACTCTAGAATGTGTTTGTACGATATGGGTATCAAACGAAAGGTGTTAATGAGTATTTCAAAAGGGCGTGGGGTTTAGTTCTATAGGTGGACGCCTTTTCGAGATATCGCCATAAAGGTAGACCAGGGGTGACTCTAGAATGTGTTAGTACGATATGGGTATCAAATTAAAGGTATTAATGAGGGTTTTAAAATGGAGTGGTGGTAGTTGTATAGGTGGTCGCCTTTTCGAGATATCGGCATAAAGATGGACCAGGGGTGACTCTAGAATACGTTTGTACAATTTTAAAAGAGCGTGGGGCTTAGTTCTATAGGTGGACGCCTTTTCGAGATATCGCCATAAAGGTGGGCCAGGGGTGACTCTAGAATGTGTTTGTACGATATGGGTATCAAATGAAAGGTGTTAATGAGTATTTTAAAAGGGCGTGGGGTTTAGTTCTATAGGTGGACGCCTTTTCGAGATATCGCCATAAAGGTAGACCAGGGGTGACTCTAGAATACGTTTGTACAATTTTAAAAGAGCGTGGGGCTTAGTTCTATAGGTGGACGCCTTTTCGAGATATCGCCATAAAGGTGGTCCAGGGGTGACTCTAGAATGTGTTTGTACGATATGGGTATCAAACGAAAGGTGTTAATGAGTATTTCAAAAGGGCGTGGGGTTTAGTTCTATAGGTGGACGCCTTTTCGAGATATCGCCATAAAGGTAGACCAGGGGTGACTCTAGAATGTGTTTGTACGATATGGGTATCAAACGAAAGGTGTTAATGAGTATTTTAAAAGGGCGTGGGGTTTAGTTCTATAGGTGGACGCCTTTTCGAGATATCGCCATAAAGGTAGACCAGGGGTGACTCTAGAATACGTTTGTACAATTTTAAAAGAGCGTGGGGCTTAGTTCTATAGGTGGACGCCTTTTCGAGATATCGCCATAAAGGTGGGCCAGGGGTGACTCTAGAATGTGTTTGTACGATATGGGTATCAAATTAAAGGTATTAATGAGGGTTTTAAAAGGGATTGGTGGTAGTTGTATAGGTGGTCGTCTTTTTGAGATATCGGCATAAAGGTGGATCAGGGGTGACTCTAGAATGCGTTTGTACAATATGGGTATCAAACGAAAGGTGTTAATGAGTATTTTAAAAGGGCGTGGGGCTTAGTTCTATAGGTGGACGCCTTTTCGAGATATCGCCATAAAGGTGGACCAGGGGTGACTCTAGAATGTGTTTGTACGATATGGGTATCAAATTAAAGGCATTAATGAGGGTTTTAAAACGAAGTGGTGGTAGTTGTATAGGTGGTCGCCTTTTCGAGATATCGGCATAAAGGTGGACCAGGGGTGACTCTAGAATGCGTTTGTACAATATGGGTATCAAACGAAAGGTGTTAATGAGTATTTTAAAAGGGCGTGAGGCTTAGTTCTATAGGTGGACGCCTTTTCGTGGTATCGCCATAAAGGTGGACCAGGGGTGACTCTAGAATGTGTTTATATAATATGGGTATCAAACGAAAGGTGTTAATGAGTATTTTAAAAGGGAGTGGTGGTAGTTGTATATGTGAAGGCGTTTTCCAGATATTGACCAAAATGTGGACCAGGGTGACCCAGAACATCATCTGTTGGATACCGCTAATTTATTTATATATATAATACCAAAAACAGTATTCCTGCCAAGATTTAAAGGGTTTTTTATTTCGCCCTGCAATACTTTTTCATTTCATTCTACTTAATATGGTAGGTGTCACACCCATTTTACAAAGTTTTTTTCTAAAGTTATATTTTGCGTCCATAAACCAATCCAAATACCAATACAAAGTGAGTTCAGATAAGTACGTGAACTGAGTTTAGTAAAGATATATCGATTTTTGCTCAAGTTATCGTGTTAACGGCCGAGCGGAAGGACAGACGTTCGACTGTGTATAAAAACTGGGCGTGGCTTCAACCGATTTCGACCTTTTTCACAGGAATAAGTTATCGTCCCAGAAAATAAGCCCCTACCAAATTTCACAAGGATTGGTTAATTTTTGTTCGACTTATGGCATTAAAAGTATCCTAAACAAATTAAATGAAAAAGGGCGGAGCCACACCCATTTTGAAATTTTCTTTTATTTGTGCATTTTGTTGCACCATATCATTACTGGAGTTGAATGTTGACATAATTTACTTATATACTGTAAAGATATTAACTTTTCTTTATATACTGTAAAGATATTAACTTTTCTTTTAAAATTTGAATTTAAAACATATTTTTTTTTTTAAAGTGGGCGTGGTCGTTCTCCGATTTTGCTAATTTTTAGAAGCAGACATATAGTAATAAGAGTAACGTTCCTGCCAAATTTCATGATGATATCTTCAACGACTGCCAAATAACAGCTTGCAAAACTTCTAAATTACCTTCTTTTAAAAGTGGGCGGTGCCACACCCATTGTCCAAAATTTTACTAGTTTTCTATTCTGCGTAATAAGTTCAACTCACCTACCAAGTTTCATCGCTTAATCCGTATTTGGTAATGAATTATCGCACTTTTTCGGTTTTTCGAAATTTTCGATATCGAAAAGTGGGCGTGGTTATAGTCCGATATTGTTCATTTTAAATAGCGATCTGAGATGAGTGCTCAGGAACCTACGTACCGAATTTCATCAAGATACCTCAAAATTTACTCAAGTTATCGTGTTAACGGACGGACGGACGGACGGACATGGCTCAATCAAATTTTTTTTCGATCCTGATGATTTTGATATATGGACGTCTATATCTATCTCGATTCCTTTATACCTGTACAACCAACCGTTATCCAATCAAAGTTAATATACTCTGTGAGCTCTGCTCAACTGAGTTTAAAAACATGCTACACAAGTTTGCAATGCGATGATGCTATATAGACCATTTATACAAAATCCTCAACTCCCTTAATATATGTAAATACCAGGGCTGACAAACGGTTCCAACGAACCGGTTCATGAACCCAACCACCCGCTATTTTGGGGCTTTGAACCGAACCACGAACCTAACCGTTTTTTTCTTAACTCCAAAAACCGAACCGAAAACCACCCAAAAAATGATTCAGTTCGGATCGAAATATAGTTTCAACAAAAATCACTTAACTTATTTAAGTCAGCACTTTGCTTGAAAATACAACGCGAAGATAAAATTGCATAAATATTTTCGCGATGGCAACGCCGTGAGTTGTCACTTTTGATAGTAATAGCGTATACCGTTTGCTGGCGCGGTTCCAGCGGCACTTCTAGGGCGGGAACATTTCTTTTAAATATATATAGTGATAACGTAAAATAGTAGACCAACCTAGAAAAATTTAAAATTAGTAAAAATCCGTTTTGTGATAAGAAACTACTATATATTAGTATTATATATTTCATTACAGTCAGTTTTCGGAAAACTTTATTTATTTATGTAGCTTCTATCCTCACAGCCTCAATTTCAAACTACAATGAAATTCTGCAAACTTTTGGTTAAATTAATATTTTAAGATTTTATAAGAGAAATTAAAATATTGTTTAATTCGAAATATCTCTCATAATTTTTCACAGTCAAAAATAATGAAAATACGTGTTACAAAGCTCTAGGGGGAGGGGAATTTCCCCTAATGCTTGCCCCCTGGAACCGCGCATGACTGTTTGCGCCTGTGGTCAAAAGCTTGTGAAAAAATAAGCAAATTTACAAAATGAGTTAAAATCCCGTGCATAACAACTTTGTATATGAAAGAGCTTTTTCGTTTTTCATTTATAACATTTTTTCATAACTAAAACACAAACCACTTACATATGTATAATTATAAAAATTTTGAAGTTCAATTAATAAAATTTTTATCAATTTTCGAAACTTTTTATTAACATTTAAAAAAATAATTTTCGAGGCTGCGAAATTTAATTTTTTTGACTTTTTTTCGACTTTGATTTTTAATGGTTTTTTCATTACCTACTAAAAGAATTTTCTTTTGATTGTAAAATTTTCATATATACTCTGTCCGACCCAAAAATGTCCGCTAAAAACGTTGGCGATAACAGCTTTTTTGAACAAAAAAAAATTTTTTTAGTGGGTCATGAAAAAAACCTTAAAAATCTAAGTCGAAAAAAAGTCAAAAAAATGAAATTTCGCAGGCTCAAAAATTATTTTTTTGGGTATGCGTTGTGGAACTTTTTTTCCTCAGCCCAAATCCTATCGAAAAATCGATGGTGCGATATCGGTTAACTTTCGTCCATACAAATCGACCCACCCTAAGGTACATATCGATGGTGGGTTGCACACAGATCCCAAGTGACGAATTAAAAATTTTTTATACTATCAAAACTTAGCATTAAACGTTTAAACCACTTGAACCGAACCGGTTCAGAGGTAGCTGCGAAGCCGGTTCACGAATCAGTTCAAGTTTTGCCTGAGCGTTTCGAACCACTGAACCGAACCGCTTTGATTTTCGAGGCGGTTTTCAGCCCTGGTAAATACTTGGCGCAACTTACCTCAAATGAGATTTACACCAAGGTTATCTTTCAATTTAATGCGGTGTGCTCCTTTTTTTAATTTTTCTCGGCTGCAATGCAGGTGAGTTTTCCGTAACAAGCTTTTCTTGACAGAAACACACTCGAAGTGCTCGCAAGCTACGGCACAGGGGCGATCCAGCTTAGAAATAGGTTTTTTCTTATTAAAAACTGTTTTATACAATTTTGATGTTGCTTTGCCCGGGACTTGATCACAGGACACTCGGTGTAGTAGGCGTAGCACGTTAAGTTATTATTTACAAAACACGCGACCCAAGGATGGAGCCCAGCAAAAAAGACTATTTTTCAACCACTAAATGCAGCTGCTGCGGAATCAATAGATATCCAGCGAGTCTGAAAAAACAACTGGCAGGATTAGAGATGTTGCATTGGCTAGGAAAGAAAGGGACACCGCCTTTAGGGCTACGCTGCCTACGGGCGCTGAAAAGTGCAGTGTGTGGGGCGCTACATGTAACGCCAAGAAGAAAAAGAATTTCCTACTTAGAACGTGAGGCAGAACGGCGTGAAAGAGGGGAGCTTCACTCGCTGGTGGATAGGAATCATGACCAAAAGTTCTGCCAAAAAATCTGGTGCATGACGGAAGGTTTCATGACTGGGGCAGGTTCCTAAAGGAATGAGAATAGCGACCTGGTAAGTGGCGTACATAGTATGTTTAAGTTGTAAAGGGAGCACTTCTCTTCATTGCTAACTGGTGAGGAAGTAGACGAACCATATACGCTAATAGCTCAAGTTGGAATCCTGTTCCGGCACTCATCTATAAAGATCTGGATTTTATAAAGAGGTAAAAAAGTGAGTCTTGCCTCTTGAGGACAAGAGGCAGTCATCCAAGAAAGAATCGGCGCGTTCGCGGCTTGGCATAAGCGTCACTTTTGGCGGATATAAACTAGAGACTGAAAAGCGTCGTCTAATTGGGAAGCACTTTTAAAGTCGAAATCAATGCCAGCTTCGAAATGAAAATAAAAATAACTCTTACCAAGAAGTTCTACTTCGGACTAAGCAGGCAGTTGAAAAGTAAAGTAGCTAGGTGAAAGAAGATTTGATTTCCTTTGGCTTCAGTTATCCATGCTTCATGATGACAGACTGGCATAAATTGCCACACAGGTGCCAAAATAGCTTTGGCGGTATGGCGCTAAATAATGACGTTGATAATATAAGGTGAGTATGCAGCAGCTAAAGACTAGTTTTTCTGGGGCCTATTCAAGAAAAGTGTAGTTGAAGTTTTCTCTTTGGCTTACCCAAATTCCTATGTATATAAGTCAATAGTTTCGGATATAAGTACATATACATATATATGTAAGATTAGTTGAGTGCCATAACTCAGCAGCTTGATCTTCTTGCTGCCTTTTTATTTTACATAATTTGCATACCACACAAGTTATTTCTTAGTCAATTTCTTCTTGAAGTATTTTCATTATTTAATCCATTTCGATTGATGATATATCCGACAAAGTCACACAAATACATACAATTCAGCTGCACGAGATTGTTGATAGGTAATTTTGTTTGCGCAGGCGCACCCTGTTGGGTTCTCCTCCATCTCACATTCATTTCTAACATTTCGCTGATTCCAATATTTTGAAAATTTCATAATTGCATCAATGTAAGATCTATGTTGATAGTCATTGAAAGCATTACCATCCAACGTAATAAAGTCAAATATCGTGTGGAGGTGTCGAATCTCACTGGCGTCCATGACCAGGAAAGGTTCCGAACCAGACATAAGCGAGGCGGACAGATCTGTACGACCACCGCTAGATTGCCTTCTGAATAAAATCGTGGAATATGAGATTAAAGCAACCGACTTACTGTGGACCAACTGGGATGATTGCGAAGTCTCAACAACCTTATGGAAAGTAACTAGCTTCCTACTCAAAATAAACAGATCTGCAATGATAGTACTTACGGGTGTCATCACAGTTCATTGCGCTATTGCACCGATGCTCCGACGATTTTCCGCCAACAGGCACTCGCTGAAGGCACTCACAATGGACAAAAAAGTCTCCGAGTGGAAGTGTGGGAAATTCCCACTCTCCTAACCTTACCTAACCTGCTTAAACTACTGTTACATTCTGTTAAAAACCTCGTCAACGAACATCAATAGCCGATAAAACCCAATATCCAAACTGTTATTTCTTTTATAATAAAAGTTCTTCAGAAAAAAAATTTTCCGGACTCATATTTTTTTAGTCCGAAAAAAATGATTAAATCTGGACTTTTTATAAGCGCAAAAAATAAAGGTTAAATCCTGACTTTCCTTAGTTTTGTCCTAAAAAATAAAAGTCCGATTTATTTACCACTTCTCAAATAAAAGTACCACAAAGACAATTTCCTGTCGTTTAAAATTGGACCCTGGAAAAAACTTTGGCTTTCCCCTTAACAATGCTTGCTTTCTTTTCATTTCAGAAGTCTCTCATTATCACCTGTGCACTATGCGTTATCAAGACATTTTCTTCGGTATTGCTCTAGCCGTGTTAATTGGCTTCATATGCGCTGATGCAAAAACAGCTTTTCGACGAGCAGACAAAATTTCACAGCCCTTTCAACGTCTCAACTTGCCACCTGAAGAAATTGATCCGAATGTTGCGCCACTTAAACCAGGACAAACTGAAATGCTCAATTCAAACAGCGTATCAGGTCTAGGAACTGACGAAACCACACAACTTACAGAAGAGATGGTTATTGACCAGGCAGATGAAACTCTTGGCGCTGCTGCTGTCGCAACAAATGAGGTAGTCGATGATACGGCGAATGAGGTAGTGGAGGAAGTCGCTGAAGCGGTTACAACAGCACCGATATCTGCTGCAACACCAGCGGCAGCTGCTTCTAGCACTGCGGCAGCGAGCACGACTGTGTCCGAGGCAACTACCTTACAAAGTCAAGACAATACCAATGGGCTCAGCAAATATTGCAAATGTAACGACGATCATTGCGATTGCTGCCGTAAATTTAATTTGCCCTTAATACCGGTGCGTGGACCAGGCTGTGCGAGAATTACATATTTGGGTAACGAACGTATGTCAGTGTCAATTAAGTATGGTGATATAACATTGGCCACACGCACTATTTCGGGTGAGTGAGATAGGTGGAAAATCTCTATCTAACACAGAAATGAAATTTTTTTCTTGTTTCGTTCTAGGCAAGCGTGCTAAACCCATTTGTGTAGGACTGCCAGGTGGTTATTCTAAGTTCTGCGGACGCGTTTATGGTTTATCCAGAGCTAAAAACGATTTCAAAGCTTGCTTAGGCTTTGAATTACGTGCCGAAGATGAAGTAGAGGCTGCTTTGCGTGTTTCATGTTTCAAATTTGGGCCAGAGGGTTTGAGGGTGGCTGAAGCAGAACCATTGCCCTCAGAGGTGAATAAGGATGAAGATGATGATGATATTTTTGGCTTCGGAGGTAAGTTAATTTGTTTGAATATTACAAAGGACTATCAAAGTCTAACAAAAATATTATTAACTAAAGCTGGTGGCGATGATGATGATGATGACGACTACGAAGACGAACCCGAAGAAGCAGATGAAGAGAATGATGAAACCGATGAAGAAGGTAGACAGGAAATCGTTTATGTTATGAACCTTTAAATTTAAAATTTCTCATTAAAACATGCAGACGAGAATGACGACGATGAATCACCAGCCGATGCCGATTATGGTGGTTTCAGTTTAGCCGGTTTACTTGACGACCTTGATGATGATGATGATGAAAAACCAGCAGCATCAGCGGGCACTACGCAAATTGTTCCGGCACCCGCAGCGGGCGCTACAAGAGCTACCGATCGCAGAGATACTGCACAGAGCAAAGAAGGCGTTAGTGATGCGGCGCAAAGTGTAAGTGATCAGAGTTCTGTAGCGTCGTTTGGTGCGGATAATGTTGTAACACCTGCACCCGCGCTCACTCCCTCGTCCGATGTGACCACAGCGAAATCTACGAAGAAATCGAAAAAAGCGCGCAAACAAAAGGAAAAGAAATCCGAATCGATAGCCGAAAACGATTTCGCTATTGAAATTTTGAATGGCATATTGGATTTTTTCAATTGAGCCTGCAAACTGGGCTTGCAGGCATGTTTGGTAATAGTGTAAATACGATTTATTGAGTTGACTTAATGAGCTTTAATGACTTCAAATTCAAACAAATGTAGTTTAAGTAAAATATATACTATATATATTTATTTATTTCATAGGATGAATTAAAATACAGAAATTTAAATTAATTGGTATGAAATATTTAGAACGTGGTCGACGCGCCATAGCTCAATTGAGCCAGACTTGCTTCACACATATTCTTACTCTCTGACTGAACTATGTCAATAGCGAGATGGCAACGAATAAAGACCAATTAAACTTTCTTAAGCTGGAGACATTGGTGCTTTATCGGTAACCGTATCGGTAACCTTTTAACAGCTGATTCGACCAACCTTATGAGAATCAATGCAATCGATTATTGGTGCCGCTAAGGTCGTAACCGTATCGTAGCCAACCAATTGGGTTTTGGTTTACCGTCGTAACGATAAACAGCTGATTACGTTAGGGATACGGATACAGCGATACGACATACGGCACCAATGACTCCGGCTTTAATCCTAACGCCATAGTCGTAATCATACCCATATCCATAACCATCTCCAATGTGATCGATTAATGCGCCTTAACCTAAAAATTGTGGAATTTACATAAAAATGAAGAAAACGCAAAAATTACAAACATATTCCACAAAAAATAAGTCTCTTAGTCATAACGTAGCCAAAACAATGAATAAAATCAGCAAAAAAAATTATTAAATTCACCAACTCAAATATTTTTAGGTTATGGGTATAGCGAGAAACCAAAAACCAATTGGTTGGCTTTGGTATGGTTATAGCTTTAGCGTTATGGTATGGCACCATTAATCGATTACATTGATTTCCATAAGGTTGGTTCGATCAGCTGTTTTATCTAGTTATGGATAAGTCACCATTAATTGGCCTTTAAACACTGCGCACGGCTGTCCCTGTGAGAAATATTACGCTAAGACGGCCTTTCCGTAATTAGCTCATGGTTTAAACATATTTAAGGTGAATTTTTACATTTTAAGATTTGTTATAGGAAAAAATTATGGAACTTCTGCATTGGAAAAAATTAAAATTACTATAGGCTTATTACATTTCAAGACACCCGGTCCGCGCAGGACATGATTTTTGATTTCGATGAAATTTTAATATGTTGTTCTTTGGTCAAAATAATGAATAATGTGTTTTTTTTTTGCCTCAAAAAATTTTTTTTCGGATTTATCGGCAATTGAATTCGATAAAATGCAATCGATATAGATAGAATTACAGTGATTTTGTAACAGGACATGGCAAAGGCTCTTGTGCCGGTGTTGGAGGTTTAGTGAAATATTTTGCCATATTCTGAAAAATAACAACAAATGAATGATTTCAATAATAAATGTGATATTTTAATTAATTTTTAAGCATTTGGCATTGATCGCCTTGTATGCTGATATGTTTTGCATCAATATATGGAGGAAAAATGTTTAATATTCAAAAACTCATATCTCGAAAACAACGGGTTTTGGCTAATAGGCTTTTGACGAAGTTGAAATATGGAGTGTTCACTCAATATAGAAAAGGCTTAAACAAAAAAAAGTAACATTTTTTGAGAAATTAATTTTTGAAAAAAGTCATAAATTTTTGCTAAATACAAAAAAAATTTTTTTTTTATATGCTATTTTTTATAAATTTATATAAAAGTAAAGGTAGTAACGAACATTTCAAAGAAAAAATCATGAGAATCGGTTAATTTTTGAAAAGGTTATTGACAGTTGAAAAATTAGGTGAATAAAATATCGATTGCATTTTATCGAATTCAATTGCCGATAAATCCGAAAAAAAATTTTTTGAGGCAAAAAAAACCATGCGCTTTATTATTTTGACCAAAGAACAACATATTCAGCCCAATTCTAAACGAAAATTCCGTGCGAGTTTTTTCCCTTCTCCCATTCCTCGTATTGTAAATAAAAATTCCTTGAGTTTTTTCACTTCTCCATTTCGAACAATGTTCGAAAAAGCGGAAACCGGTTATGGGAGAAAAGTAGGCATTATGAATGTGAGTGAGAGGGAGATTTCTCTGCCATTTCATAGGAGTTTTTTCACTAGTTAAATTAAGTAAATTATTTTAAGAAAGAACACTTATTTGTACAAATTTGTGCTAAAATATGTATTTACATTTTACCACAATATTCTCACTGTTAACAAAACAACAACAACAACAACAACAATATTCTTTATTTTAAGTCGAAAAGTATATCATAAGCAACGGAAGAGCTCTTCGCATATTTGATGCAGCCATCCAGAAATTGCGCAAGGATTTTTTAAGAAGGCTTAAATAGATTTTGGCATATGGCGAAAGGCGAACTCAACTCGACTTGGCCACCCAGAAAATTGCTTTGCAGAATGAATGCAGGCAACTCCGGCGGATTTGTGTTATCCCGCCGGTCTTCTTCTTATGCTCCTCTGTTGATGTTGCTGTGGCACCAATTTATTACTCATTTCAGTGAATACCACATGAAATGCAATAATGTGCATTGTTTATACATTATTTCTCAATTTCAAACAAATTGGCAACAATAATTAAACTTACAATTTTTTAAACAAAATAAGAAATGCGCAACAAAATTTCAATTGACAAAACAGCTGACTTCGAAAATTCGAAATTCCTATTCCCCAATTATTCTTCTCCCTAGGAGAAAAGATTTGGAGGAATTTTTCCGCGGGAATAAAAAAATCCGCGAGAACAAAATTCCGCGAGAATATTTAGAATTGGTCTGATTAAAATTTCATCGAAAATCATGTCCTACGTGGACCGGGTGTCTTGAAATGGAATGGGCCTATAGAGTGTTTAAAGTAACTTGGCAAAATAGTCAAAACATTAACACGAATGAATCTTTATGGTTTTTTTTTTAAGTTAGCCAATACTTTTTAAAAATTCTCCACTTATCTGGTTGCCCCACCTGTATTAGTTTCGGAGATATGATGTTTCAAGCGAGTAATCGCCACTATCGCACTATTTTCCTTGTGAATCCGCTTTGACAATCCAAGTTTCATGTGCATTCACATGTAAAAATATCGGTTACCCTTCGAAGGGACTACAACTTTATGAATTAAGGGACTTGGAAATGTTGCTTGTCATGCTCTCGCTCTCACTAATACACCCACATTAAAATTTTTCCAGACCACTGATTTACAGTTATTTTGTCAATCTGTCCATATATGTAATACTTCTATATCACTACTATTGAACTGTGCAGCCTGTCAAACATTACAGTACAGATATACAACGAGAGAAGGAGACAAAATCTCAAGGCTGTCGTTAAATTCTTGTAAAAAAGGGGCTTAAATATATGTAGATTTCAACAAGCCGTCTTGCTTCTATCAATATTGTACATTAGGCTATTTCGTTCTCCAAATGAAAAAGCTTTTTTTCCATTAGTATTTTAAAATTTTTATTGTTTTAAGAACTCCGCAGAATAGCATTACCGATTTGTGCTGACGGCGCATATATACGTATGTAAATGAGCCCTTAGTGACCAAAAATTGTATTTGTTGGCCTTTTCATTGTTTAATCGACTAAACTGGGATTTTATAATAATTAGTATGCAGAAGTTGGGTAAAGGGGATAGAGACCCGTTGTTACCACTTTAATACTTTTTTTACACACGCTACTACGATTCACTAACACTAACAAAGCCCGCGCATGCGCAGAACATACATTTGCACAGTTTCAGCAAATAATGATTGACAGAAAATTTGCACAATAGGAAGATAGGAAGGTATTGATATAGAAAGAAGTATTATATATATGAATTTTCCTAAACTGTGAACTTTAACTTTTCTTTGCTCACCTTTTTATATATAAATACTAGCAGACCCGGCAGACGTTGTTCTGCCCTAAATTTTGCCTATCTGCATACATTTTAATAAGCTTTTTCCGTATAACTCTACCCTACCCCTCTACACTTTTTCCTAATATTTTTATTCACTCCTCCATCCGTCTTTTTCGCTTCATCTCCATCTTCGTCTCATTCTATCTCTTTCTCAGTCTCCTTCTCTCTTTTCTCTTCTCTCAAGTTTTTCTCCTTCTTCTTCATCTCTTATTGCCAGTCCCAAAGGGTGGTATGTATTTTGTTCCAGTCCCATTCCGAGTCTCAGACCCAGTCCCACTCCGAGTCTCAGTCTCAGTCCCAGTTCTAGTCCTAATCCCAGTCCGTCTCTGGTATACTTCCCGGAAAAAGCATCGTAAATACTAATATAGGCAAATTTATATATGAAATTTCAGGCAAATCGAATAGAACGTATGTAAATAGGTATGTGGGTATTATTAATTCTTGTCTTTATTTCGGCTTCGGATGCATATTTATCAGTTTTGGCAGGTTGATGCGACTAAATCGAATATCACAATGAACTTTAGAGCTCTTAGTAACAGCTTTCATTTGATATCCATAATACACACACATTCTAGGTGTATCCGGGTCCACGTTTTGGGCTATATCTCGAGACCCTAGCCTCCCAGTTGAATGAAAATTATATTGTACTATAGAACTCATCAACAGCTTTCATTTGATATCCATTTTGTATAAACACATTCTAGGGGTATCCGGGTCCACGTTTTGGGCTATATCTTGAGACCTTAGCATCCCAGTTGTATGAAAATTATCCTGTACTATAGCACTCATCAACAGCTTTCATTTGACATACATATTGTATAAACACATTCTAGGGGTATCCGGGTCCACGTTTTGGCGTATATCTCAAGCCCCTGCTCAACCAGGGGTATGAAAATTATCCTGTACTATAGCACTCATCAACAGCTTTCATTTGATATCCATATTGTATAAACACATTCTAGGGGTACCCGGGTCCACGTTTTGATCTCAAGACCCTAGGAACGTAGCGAAAAAAAGGTAGACGTTGGCCGATTCTCAGACCTCCCTAATATGCTCACAAAATTTAATGAGAATCGGTTCAGCCGTTTCGGAAGAGTTCAGCCTCTAAAACCGTGACAGAAGAATTTTATATATTAGATATACATACATACATATTACAATGTGGAAAAGTAAACTCAAACTATGTATATCGAAATTCAACGTTCAATATGTCTATGAACAGAAGAGGGAAAGAAAGATTGAGAAGATGTTTAGTATGATGAGGAATGGGAAGATGAGAAGGAAAAATAAGAAGACGACGGAGATCGGATTACGTCAAAAGAATTAACAGTAATAAATGCGCAAGTTAATTTTCGTGCAGAATAGCATTTGCGATGCGCTACTTCTTAATTTTTCCTACATGTTTGCGCCTAATCTGAACTACATCTGCAAGGCAGATGAATATTCGCCGAAAAGTTTTTCATGGCAAAAATACACTTGAAGTGTATGTAAAGTTTATTTTCGGATCAACACGTTTTACCGCGGACCCTACTCCTTCCACTAAATTGGAGCCATCGGTGTAAATGTCCGCCATTTTTGCGTGCAAGAAGTTGCATATTTATTCATCACCGCTATTGACGAACACACTACGGACGCTACATAAGTATGCTTTGCTTTGCTGTGTTGAGAAAACTAGCAGGCCTCATGTAAACAAACTTAGTACTCTCACTTGTTCTCGCAAACATATGGTAGCAAGCCACCTTTTAACTAAAAAATCAAAGTAGAGTAAATGCTCACGAAGAGGACAAACATAGTTGTGGTTTTGAAGAATAGCGGGAGAATCAGCATATACATACATATAAGCAAATTGTAATTTTCATTGCTAAAGCCAAATAGATTATTCAAGCAAATTAAACGAAATCAAATAATAATAAAATAAAATTAACAAGATAAAATAAAATATATAAATAGAAAAAATAGAAATATAATAAAAGATCGCCAAGAGTGTAAATATAGATGTTTGTTTGGAAGAACAGTGCAAAACAAATAGAGATTATTCAAGTTGCAGTTATGAATATTTTTGGTGAGTATTTTTTTTTTTATTTTTTTTACTTAACTATTTCATTTTATATTATTTTATTTTGTGTTATTTTACTTGATTTTATTAAAAATAAAACAAAATAAAATAAAATGATCTACATAAAACCTTACGCACCCGGCAGACTTTTTTCTGTTCGAAATTTAGTTTTAATACATCTAAAAATTTAGTATCGTTTCCCTTCATCATTATCTCTCCTCTATTTTATCTTCCAATTTTATACTCAGAGTGCTTTGCACACAGAGTATATTAACATGGACGAGATCGGTTAAAGACCACGTCCACTTTTATATAAAAAATTTTTAAAAGGGTCGTAGACGAAAATAATAAGATATATTTTAGCGAAAAAAAGCTTTGTAATAATAGAATTTTACTTTCTAAGTTGATTTATAACATTAAATTGGAAAATACTAAAATTTTTGAAAATGGGCATGGCACCGCCCCTTTTATGACTAAGCAATTTTCTATGTTTTGGGAGCCATAACTCGAAGAAAAAATAAAGGATCGTAATGAAATAGTGTATACAAATTTTCCTTGTATCAGAAAATATTTCTAGTGAAAATGAACGGGATCGGTTAAAGACCACGGCAACTTAGATATAAAACAAGTTTAAAAGGGTCGTAGACTAGAATAATAAGCTAAAACTTAGCAAAAAATAGTTTTGAATCAATGATATTTCACTTATTAAGTTTTATTGTAAGAGTAGGTTAGGTTAGGTCGAACTGGCCGCTCCATGAGGACCTCACATAGACTGAATGAGTCCGTAGTGTTACCTGAAATTTGTTTTAACGACCAAGCTGAAAAACCCTATTAAAAACCAGGACCTATGTTATAAAATAACTCCGTCCTCTTGGCAAATACTAGAAGCTTCCTAGGATTTAAGCCATTTGCTGCTTCTAGATCTGACAGCTGTATCACTCCTAATAGGTGGAGTCTTAGCCTGTCAAGCGCAGGGCAAGAGCACAGAACGTGCTCGATTGTTTCCTCCTCCAGCCCGCACTTCCTACATCTGCTATCACTGACCAAGCCTAATTTAAAGGCATGTGACGCCAGAAGGCAGTGCCCAGTTAGAATACCCGTCAAGAGTCTACAGTCCTCTCTTTTTAATGATAGAAGCAACTTTGTTAATCTAAGGTTGTAAGACCTGCACATAAGCTTCCACACTTTACAGCCCCGCGCTTGAACCCACGCCTTTCCTGCTTGGTCGATCATGTGCACCTCTCGCCTTCGCTTAATTTCGCCAGTCTAATTGGGACGTCTACGGAGCAAGCTTCAAGGGATGCGCCCTTTTTAGCTAATTCATCCGCTTTTTCATTCCCATCTATTCCCATATGCCCTGGGACCCAATATAGATGTATGCTTCTCCCTGTCCCGATTCTCTCCAGAGACTGCTTACACTCTAACACGCAGTTAGATGCTGTGCCCTAATTGCTGCTTGACTGTCAATATAAAAGTTGACACGATTGCAGCTTGGGCTATTTTCTTCCAGGGTTTCTACTTCTTTGGTTACGGCTACCATTTCCCCTTGGAAAACGCTACAGTAATCCGTTAGCCTGTAGGATCTGTTTATTTCCGGATCAGCACAGTATACGGCAGACCCTACTCCTTCCAATGCTTTGGAACCATCTGTGTACACATGTATCGCCTTGTCCGCCATTTGAGCACCCTTGCGCCAACCGTCCACCTCTATTGTGGCCTTAAGATCGCCCTCGAAGCGCAGATAGGGAATCAGGTATTTTGTTCGTCTTGTTATTGATATTGTAAGAGGAAATGGGGAAAAATTTTTTTTAAACGCGTTAATTAGAAAAGTAATTTATCTGAAATGAAATGTACAATTGAAGCTCACGCTGAGTATATAATGTTCGGTTACACCCGAACTTAGACACCTTTACTTGTTCTTATTATTATTGCTCATTCTTCAATCGCATTCATTTTAAACGGTTTTATTTACCTTAACTTGACAATTAAATAAAAACGTTGGGCATGTGGAATTTCTAAAAATATGAGGCGGAGCATGACCTGATTAAGGTTCAGTTGGTCTTACTTATCACTATCAATAGAAATTTGAAGCGCCCAACGCTTTTATTTAATTGTCTGATCAACGCCCTAGATTTATGAGGAGTGTGATGGCTAGTACCTAGGACATACCAATGGCGGATACAGGGGGGGGGGGGGGGGCGATGGGGCGATCGCCCCTCCAGACCTACCTGAATAAATATTGGGCGTGCTTAATTTGCCAGAAATTGAAATGCATTTTTTAGATTTCCGTAAAATTGAGATTGAATGAAATATTTCTTATCTTCTTTTGTCTGCTCGTCTAGCGAAAAAAGGTAAATAATAAATAAGTGAGTTTTGCTTTTTCCGCTTATTGCCGCAGATATGCCATGGTTTGTGAATAAAATAGTTGAAACATGATGACCTTGCAAAACATAAAAAAATTCTTCATATCACCAACCAACTTCATTTTTTTTTATAAAAGTTCCGGAACACACCTAATATGTCGTTTCATTTATGCAATATCAGAGCCACTGATGACCTGATACGAAACTTGTATTCTCTCTCAATTCGTTTCCAGGAATGGGGCTCGAAATCAGCTATCTGTTCATTCAATTGTAAACAAAAATTCTTCTTATCACCAACCAACTTCATTTTTTTTTATAAAAGTTCCGGAACACACCTAATATGTCGTTTCATTTATGCAATATCAGAGCCACTGATGACCTGATACGAAACTTGTATTCTCTCTCAATTCGTTTCCAGGAATGGCGCTCGAAATCAGCTGTCTGTTCATTTAATTGTAAACAAAAATTCTTCATATCACCAACCAACTTCATTTTTTTTATAAAAGTTCCGGAACACACCTAATATGTCGTTTCATTTATGCAATATCAGAGCCACTGATGACCTGATACGAAACTTTTATTCTCTCTCAATTCGTTTCCAGGAATGGGGCTCGAAATCAGCTGTCTGTTCATTCAATTGTAAACAAAAGTTCATTCGTTGTAAACAAAAGTTCATTCGTTTCCAAGAATGGGGTCTGAAGTCAAATTATTCATCTCTTTTTTTCCTTTTTTGATTGCTGCAATAGATATGGATTCAAAATAACTCCACTTAGTTAAAGCCACAAGTGAAACTCTCTTATCAGAAAGAACTAGGTTCTACCTTTGAGCTGTATAAAATCATTTCTTGATTGTTTATTGTTCGAATTCTTTCAATTAGTTGAGCTAATTTGAGTGCTTAAAGATAAATTCGATACCTTTATTTGTAATTATGTCAAAATGGTGTTCGGAAGTTAATCATTAATTTATATTACTGACTTCCATGGCAAAAATGGATTTTGAGCTTTCGGCCATGATCGCCCCCCCTCATCTGGAGACCTGTATCCGCCCCTGGGACATACCTAATTACTTTCTAAGTTTTTTTATTACTACTATTTATGTAAGTACTGTTTTCAATAAAACCGTTTAACTTAAATTTTTTTTAAATTATTTTATTTATATATAAGATATAGATAAATAATTGACTCGTTCTCCTGCCCCAAAATATTGCTCCCTGCGGCGTGTGGTAGAGTACCAGTAAACCATGGCTCAATTATATGGTTGGCTCATTTCATCAGTTGCTTTTATTTTTTTCATTTCACTGGAGTAGAGATTGTCAAAAGGAGATGGCAAACGCAAAATGCAACCAACATATTGGCAATACTTCCTTACAATACGCCATGCCAGTAAACGAGGCATTTGTCATATTGTAGCTTCTCCAAAAAAAAAACTGTCCCTCTCCATTTCCTACATATTTTTTCTTTCTTCTCCCTCACGCACTCTCCTTTTCTCTTCTTCTCCCCCTTCTCTATGTTTCTATCTCTAATTCCAATTCCTATCTTAGTTTCTGCTCAAATAAACCATTTCAAACAAATCGCGCCATAAATAATAATATAGTTTACAACAGCTCAGATCCTGGGCCACTCGTACAAGGGATGGTTGCATCGACAGGTTGTTCAGGGCTAGATCCTAAAACCAGACGTCCCCGTAATTTCTATAAATCTTCTGTGGCTCCCTGCTGTTCACGCCCAAGGGCGTCCCGTAGTATGAGCCTATATATGTTTGCGACATCCGCCCATGCAGCTCCTGCCGCGGTCGGTGCCACTTTCCTAGATGTCTGGTCTTCGCGACGGAACCCCCGACGGGCTTCATTACGCCGTGTTGCCAGGCCGCAAACCCAAATACACCGGGCACCCCAATGCTTACCCAGGGACGACCAGTCCCAGGGCAACAACAGCAATTGCGTTAGTCACCCGTCACTTATGATGACGTCTCCCCCGTTGCACTTCAAAATTCTGCAGTTAAACTGTAACGGATTAACTGGTAAGATCACGGAGATAGTCGATTTCATGAAGCGGCACAACATCCGGATTGCTGCGATTCAAGAGACTAAAGCACAGCAAGATCTGCTCTGCAAACCTGCTCACAATTATCATCACCGCCAAAGAGGTTGAGGAGGCCAACGGTCAAGCTAAACCCCCTAAAGCTGTGGCCCTGACGGCATAGCCATGCCGATGCTTAAAAGCATAGGAAATGAGGGTTTTAGATATTTAGCACATGCCTTCAACCTGTCTCTTTCCACCTTTGTCATTCCCGAAAAATGAAAAATGGCCAAGGTGGTCCCGCTACTATAGCCTGGGAAACCACATCATAGTCATATCGCCCGATATCTCTCCTATCGCCAGTAGCCAATACGCTTGAAGCCATTTTACTGCTACATTTCAAGGCAAATTTGCCACTAGCCTCCCATCAGCATGGCTTTAGAAAATTTTACAGCACTACCACCGCGCTAAATGCCATTACTCCCAGATAAATTGCGGTTTAAATCAAAACCCCCCACCATAGAACAGTACTTGTTGCGCTAGACCTATCAAAAGCTTTTAACACGGTCAAACATGGCACGTTACCGCAAGACCTGGAAAGGTCTACCCTTCCCCTAAGTCTTAAAAGGTGGACGGCAAATTATCTGGGTGGACGGCAGGTATCGGTGCAATTTAGAAACGAAACATCTAAACCAAGGAGAGTTAAACAAGGGATGCCATAGGGGGAGTCCTATCCCCACTTTTGTTTAACTTCTGCATATCAAAGCTACCTTCCCCACCAGAAGGAGTTACTATCGTTTCCTTCGCCGACGACTGCACAATAATGGCAATAGGCCCAGGCCCACAGATCGATGAGCTTTGTAACAAAATAAACGGCTACATCCCTGATCTCTCCAGTTTCTTCACCACGCGAAACCTGACATTATCACCGACTAAATAATCAGCAACCTTATTTACAACATGGACGTCCCAAATGTCGACCATTTTGAACGTCCACGTCAATGGCACTACACTACCGACTGTCTTACACCCCAAAATCTTGGGTGTGACGTTCAATCAGGATATACATTTTGGTGAGCATGCAGCCGCAATTGTACCGAAAATCCAGAGCCGTAATAAAATCCTCAAATCTCTTGCTGGCAGTACTTGGGGAAAAGATAAACAAATGCTCATTACCACTTACAAAGCAATTGGCCAGCCGATTGCATGCTACGCGTCCCCGATGTATAAAGATTACCCACTGGAAGAAGCTACAGGCCTGCCGAAATACTGTGTACAGAACCGCCATGGGTTGTCTCCTTATGTCCCCAGAACACCATCTACATAATAAGGCGAGAATACTCCCAATAAGGGAAAGAAATGAAATGCTAACAAAACAGTTTCTAAGCCAAGGGGCTTAAGAAGTCACCTCCGTAAGCACTATGAGGAAATACGGCACCTGAGAACACAGCGGTATGAATCCAAAAAACATAAACAGGTCCTTGGTAAACTCCATAAACAGGCGTCGGACCTCTATGTCCGGAATTGCCCGGTGAATCCAGTATTCAAAGAACAATACCCTAAACTTGCATAAGAGGAACGCAAACTCCCTAGGGAAACGCGCTCTCTAGCCCAACTTCGATCTAGATACTGTAACAGGTTAAACTCTTACCTATCCAGAATCAACCCCGACATACAAAATCTATGGGGCGAAGCACTGCTACAACAACAACAACAACAACATCCTGGGCCACCATCCGGAAATATTTTGAATAACTTCAGTACTTTTATTCAATCCAAATTGGACTAGGTTGGCATTTCAAAGAAAAAACAAGCAATAAAAGAGTTTAATTTTAGGTTGATAAAATCTTTATTTTTTGAGCTAAGAGCTTTTCTGTTATCGGTTGGGGCCTACTATTCATTTCCTGGTACGAGTAAACAAGATTTTTCACTCGAAAAACCTGATATCACCGAAATCCACCAAAATTGGTGAATATATTGTCATTTAAGTGTACATCACCCGTGCAAAAGGAGTGACCTAAATAAGGACGGAAAAAAAATTGACCAATTTTTGTAATTATTTTTTTAAACTTTTTGATTTTTTAAGTGTTGCTTTTTTCTATTGCTTTTTTGCTATTTACTCCCCCAACAAAAAACGTACAGGTCAGTTTGTGGTGCAATTTCAACTTTTATAATTTTTGTACTCAGCTGAGCAGAGCTCACAGAGTATATTAATTTTGTTCGCATAACGGTAATCCGTAACGGCATAAACTAATCGAGATACATATAGTGTTCTATATATCAAGATGATCTGGGCGAAAAAAGAAATGCATTTAGCCATGTCCGTCCGTCTGTCCGTAAACACGATAACTTGAGTAAATTTTGAGGTATCTTGATGAAATTTGGTACGTAGGTTCTTGGGCACTCATCTCAGATCGCTATTTAAAATGAGCGAAATTCGACTATGAACACGGCCACTTTTTCGATATCGAAAATTTCGAAAAATGAAATAAATGCCATAATTCTATACCAAATATGAAAAAAGGGATGAAACATGGTAATTGGATTGGTTTATTGACGCAAAATATAACTTAAAAAAAACTTTGTAAAATGGGTGTGACACCTACCATATTAAGTAGAAGAAAATGGAAAAGTTCTGCAGGGCGAAATCAAAAGCCCTTGGATCTTGGCAGGAATACTCTTTCAATCCATTTTTAACCAACTTACCGGTGCCCTAGAGACTTGAAACTTGGCGCACAGTTCGAGGCTTGGAGACAACACAATATACAGAAAACAAAATTCCGCTAGGTGGCGTGCTAATTGAGATAACTACAAATACTTGAAAAAACGAGGGGAATCTTGCAATCGATTTTCGAGTAACTTCCCGATGAGCTAGAGACATGAAAATTGGGCCGTAAGTCAGAACCCGGTGACAATGCAATATTTTATCAAAAAAATTTCGCTAGGTGGCGTATGGATCGAGCTATTGAGAAAACTAGTTTTAAATTGGAAATCTTGCAATCGGTTTTTACTAACTTCCTGGATATCTAGAGACTTGTAACCTGAAATATAGTTTAAAACTCGGTGACAGTGCAATGTTTGATCAAAAAATTTGAGCTACGTAACGCACAAGTCGAACTATTTAGAAGATTAGGCCATACCGTCATGGCTAGCCCCCTGAGTGTTGCAGGCGTTGTAGAATTCCACCTCGTTGAAGGCCCAACTCAATGCACGTCCTTGCATACCTTTAGGTATACGCGACTTTCACCACGAATCTTTTAGACTTTCAGGCGTATGCGAATTTCACCACGATTTTCAGCTGTGCAAATTAAGTAGCTAATAAACATAGCTAATAAACGATCGGGGCGTATGCCGACGACGTGGCGATCTTGGTTTCTGGTCCTTTCCCCTCCGTAATGAGCGAAATCATGGAAAGGGCCTTGGCTAAACTCAGCAGGTGGGCACAGGGATGTGACCTTAGGTTAAATCCCGACAAGACGGACCTGCTTCTCTTCACGAGGAAGTACAAGCCACCTGCCTTCAGACTACCATTCCTAAACGGCCAGCAATTAACCCTGTCAACGAGTACCAAGTATCTGGGACTAAAAATTGACTGCCAGTTGAATTGGAAAGTATGCATCGAAGAGCGGGTACGGACGGCCTGCATCGCCTTCTATGCCTGCAAATCAATGTTTGGTAAGAAATGGGGACTCAAGCCAAGCATGGTACTTTGGATGTACGAGGCGGCGGTGCGCCCGGTGCTTACCTATGGTTCCATAGTCTGGTGGGAAGCTCTAAGTAAGAGCAATCTCACCAGCCTGCAAAGAGTCCAGCGCACTGCGTGTGTTGGTGCCATAGGGCCGGACGCACTTGCCCCACAGCTGCTTTAGACCCCATTTTGCACCTGCTTCCGATCGACTTGCATATACTTTGTACATCGTCACAAACCGCACTGAGACTCAGGGAGTCTGGGTGTTGGGAGGATACTCAGCAAGGGCATAGTAGTATCCTAAATAAACTTCCGGATGGTACATGTAGTACCGAGACAGATTACTACCCTCGCAAACTGAAGTTTGAGTACGGTTGTAATACCGCCATTCCAAGCAGGAACGAGTGGACGAGAAACCCGGGCATAAGGGACGACATCCAAATATACACTGAAGGCTCCCAGATGGAATTGGGAGTGGGGGCCGGAGTCTTCTCTGAGTCCCTAGATTTTTCTGCATCATTCAGACTCCCATCGCACTGCAGCGTGTTTCAAGCAGAAATCCTCGCGATTTGGCAAGCCTGCAAATCACTGGAGGGCTTGAATGTAGCTGGTAAAGTTTGCATCCTGTCGGATAGCCAAGCAGCGATAAAAGCGCTTTCCTTGCCACACATTAACTCAAAATTAGTGTGGGCTTGTAAGCGACTCATATCCCTGTTATCCACCAATCTAGAACTACGCGTTATCTGGGTCCCGGGTCATAGGGGGATTGAGGGTAACGAGAAGGTCGACGAGCTAGCACGCAGGGGCTCATCGGAGATGAACGAGGAAATAACCAGTGTCGAAATAGGCATACCTTTAGCAGTAGCCAAGGGGCTAACACACACAAACTGAAAGCAGTCTGCACCGGTCATTGGGCAGTAGGCGCGCATGCGGAAAATATGGGCATTCCGTATAACGAATACCGCAGAAGCTGCAAAGATCCAAATGCCAGGGAGACAGTAGAACTCTTTATGTGTAAATGCTCGGCTCTAGCTAGAGCCCGGCTCAGGCTCCTTGGAACCCCGTTTCTAGAAGACCTCAGAGGGTTATCTGTGATAGCAATCCCGAATATTCTTAATTTTATCAACAACTCTGGCTGGTTGTAATACATTGACCATAACATTCCATAGGTTTTTAGACGAGTTACCTGGCATCAAAACGGCTTTAAATAGCTACTTGGGCGACCAGGGTCGCAGCCATTTCACCTACCTACCTACCTAAACGAGGTGGAATTCTCTTGTTATAATGCCAGGTGGAATTCTATTGTTTTCGCCAGTGTTGTCAGCGAAAATTCCACTAATTCTCTTAAATCTTGCTATTTTGAACAAATAAATAAAGATAAGAATTTTCACTTAGAAATTACATAAATTTCTAATCAAAGTTGCAATTGCCTTTTTGTAGGCAGTACTAAAAAATTGAGAATAAAAAGATGATAAAAAATTTTAAGGACTACCTTTATATAAATGGACCAAAAAATAGAAAGCAATGTTTCCTTTAATACTAAAAAACTTTAACAAAAGCTCTTGTAAAAGAATTTTGGGATTTAAAATAAATAACCAATTCGCCGTGCAGAAGAATGTCAAGTCAAAAGAAAATTTTAATTGATTTCTATTAACTGACATTAAAGTACCACGCGCTGTATGGAAAATAATCAAGAAGAAGCAATTAGCTGTCGGGATAACCACACCTGGTACTGAATTCGCCTTGGCTGGGTATGAAAATGTATGCTAATAGAGTTTTGCTTTTGAAAAAAAAAAAATTGCTGCTGATAGAGAAATTTTCGAAATGCCAATTAATACCATTTGATCTAAGTTTCAAAGCCTGCAATATCGTGATATATGAAATGTAAGTTAGAGATAATTTTACCTTCTTAAACTCATTTTCGTTAAAATTGCATATAAGCTGATGATATTTAAGTTTATTATACTCAGCGTGCTTTGCACACAGAGTATATTAACTTTGGTTACATAACGTTTGAACGACATAAACGAATCAAGATAAATATAGACTTCCATATATCAAAATGCTCAATATGAAAAACGGAATTGATTTAGCCATGTTCGTCCGTCCGTCTATCTGTGCACACGAGACCTTGAGTAAATATTGAGATATCCTATTAAAATTTGCTATTTGGGTTGCTTGAGACTCATCTCCGATCGTTATTTAAAATCAGCTAAATCGAATGATAGGTTAGGGTTAGATTGAGGTGGCTGCCCCAGGGCATACTTAGGCCAGTAGTATTGGGCCCGTTGTGGTACCACGAAATTACACCATTACCTTTCCTCTTCGAACCATTTTGAGGACCTGATGATGATGACCAGGTCCTTGACGTCATGCTCCACAACCTGGCTCGGATTATGAAGGAATGGAGCACCCAGAAAGCGCTACCGTTTCCTCCTCCTCATCCTCTTTACAACTACTACAGCATCGACAATAAGGCGCTCCTAACCTTTCTGCATGCCTACCTATGATGCAATGACCAGTTGGTGCCCCCACAAGTGTGGAAATTGTACCCCTTCCTAGGTTGTACACGTGTCGGTATCTTTTAGGATCCCATTTATGCCAGGATTCTTTCAATGTTCGACACCCCGGTGTTTGCAGCCGTATTTCGTCGGCTTGACGGTGGATGTGCTCTTTTAGCATTAGCTTGCATGTGGACAGGGGCATATATAAGCGTTCTTGGCCAGGAAGAACCTGCCTGGTTGTACCCTGCTTAGCGAGTTCATCTGCAATACAGTTTCCCTCGATGTCCCTATGCCCAGGGACCCACGTGAGTTGTACACGGTTCTGTTGAGCCATCTCTGGAAGAGATCGGCGACAGTTTAGTGCTAGTTCAGAATTGAACGAGTAGGAGCCAAGAGATTTTATGGCAGCTTGACTGTCGCTGAAAATAAAAATTTCTTTGCCGACGGTGTGTGTCCTATACTAGCTGCGGTTTCCATTATGGCTGCAACTTTTGCCTGGATTACACTGCAGCGGTCGGGTAGTCTGAAGGAGAGCTGGAGGTCAAGGTCCCTTGAGTATACTTCACCTCCAACTCCACCGTTTAGCTTGGAGCCGTCCGTGTATATGGAAATGCTGCCGTCAATAGCAAGGCACCTATCCGTCTCCGTCCAGTCATCCCTGCTGGGGATGTTTATCTGAAAGTTGGTTTCCGCAACAGTTGTGGTCGCACAGCGATCTGTGCTAGGAGGAAGAAAACTGTATTTGATTAGTATACTTGAGTGTCCTGTGGTCTTATTGTTCCAACACGACAACTCCCTTAGACGCAGGGCTGACGTCGCCGCCGCTCGATATCCAAATCGAATGATAACCAAGCCCACTTTTTATATATATAACATTTTGGAAAACACAAAAAGCCTTATTATTTAGTAAATAATTCTCCTAGAATGATATTCGATGTGTGGACTGATATTGAGACTCTTGATAAAAATTTGAAAATTTTTTGAAAATGGGCGTGACACCGCCCAATTGTGATAAAATCAATTCATTAATCACAAATACAAAAACCTTTATACCGATTATAACAAAATTCGGCAGAGAGGCCGCCTTTACTATAAGTAATTATTCGAAGAAAATTTAACGAAATCGGTTAAAGACCAAGCCCACTTCTATATAAAACATTTTTAAAAGGGTAGTGGAGGAATAAAATAAGCTATATCGTTGCAAAGAAGAGCTTTATATCAAAGGTATTTCTTTTCCCAAGTTGAATTATAACAAGAAATAGGAAAAAATTCAAAATTTTCAAAATGGGCATGGCACCGCCTCTTTTATGATTAAGTAATTTTCAATGTTTCGGGAGTCATAGCTCAAAGAAAAATTACTGGATCGTGATTAGATTGGGTGCACACCCTTATAGCAGGAAATATTTCTAGAAAATGTGGGCGAGATCGGTTAAGGACCACCCACATTTATATAACACCACATTACAATTGAAGAGATGGCGTGTCATGTGGGGAAATGTTGCACGCAGGGCATACATTTTGTATATCGGGGTTGATTCTGGATAGGTAAAAGTTTAACCTGTTACCGTATTTAGATCGAAGTTGAGCTAGAGTGACTTTCCCTAGGGAGTGTGCGTTCCTCTTCTGCAAGTTTAGGGTATTGTTCTATGAGTACAGGGTTCACCGGGCAAATCCTGACATAGAGGTCAAACGCTTGTTTGTGGAGTTCCTGGACCCCATTTTAAAATGGTCGAAGGCGAATATAATAAGCTATACCTTTGCGAAAAAGAGCTTAATATCAATCTTATTTTGCTTCCTTAATGCAACTATAACAAAAAGTGAGAAAATATTACAATTTTTGAAAATGTGGGTGGCAATGCCGCTTTTTTGACTAGGCAATTTTCTATGATTCATGAGCCATAACTCGAAGAAAAATTTCATTTCGTTATAAAACTGCGAATACATACTTTCTTGATAGTCGGAAATGTTTCTTGTAAATGGACGGGATCGGTTAAGGACCACCTCCACTTTTATATAAAGGATGTTCAAAAGGCTCGTAGACTAGAATAATAAGCTATATCTTAGCGGAAAATAGTTTTGTATCAATGATATGTATTTTAAATGGGCGGTGCCACGCCCCTAATTTGATCAAGCACAACATTTATAGAGCCTCAAAAAAAAAAAATAAATCCCTATTAAAAAAATTCGAGAAAGTAATTCATCTGGAATAAACTGTACAATTGAAACTCACGCTGAGTATATAATGTTTGGTTAAATCCGACCTTAGACACCCTTACTTTATTTTATTTTGTTTTTGTTTCAACAAACTTTAGTGGCTTTTCGAAAATAAACGCGTATACAACACTTTTTGATTACGACATTTTTCATGCATAAATTTCTGACAGATTGTGAAATTAACATATTTGCGGAATTGACGAGAGTTTGGTCGGAGGTTGTGGCTTGTTTACACAGAAACATTTAAGAGTTTATGTTGTTGTGTTCTGGGGCATGCCACATGCAGAAATTCGTGGGTGGAAATAATGGCACTTATCTTTAAATATCAAGAAGTGTTTCAAAATGACCTTTGCGAAAATTTTGAATGTACGTAGTACGTCTTACAGCATTTCAAATGTTACTGTGCTAAATGTTAATGAAGTTAAAGACTTAAGAGTTATATTTGACACAAAACTCTCTTTCAACAGCCACATTAATTTCATTATCGCGAAAGCATATTCAGTTCTGGGGTTTGTACGTCGTAATAGCACTAATTTCTCAGACCCATATACCTTGAAACTTTTATTTATAAGCTTTGTGCGCTCGCATCTTGAGTATGCTGTCTTCGTGTGGAGGCCCTATAATCAACTTCCGATTAAGAGGATTGAGCGTGTACAAAAGGTTTTCCTTAAATTTGCCTTACGGTTTCTGAATTTTGAAAACCCGGTTCCGGCCTATACAGCTCGTCTTCAACTGATAAACTTGCAATCTCTGGAAAGCCGTAGATCTATCTTGTCCTTAACGTTTATGTTTAACATGATTCAAGGCATCGTTGATTGCCCATATCTCTTGCATAAATTATGTTTCAATGTCCCTAGACGTAACCTTCGTGCATCTTATCCATTTTATCTACCCAAAGTAAAAACGATATTTGCTGGAAATGCACCTTTGGTGCGCTCTGTGAGAGAATTTAATATTTTGTCAGAAACTACTGTCATTGATTTTACAATGACAAAACAGGCTTCCTTAAATCTTCTGTACACTATTCTGTAATGTAAATTTATCTAATTCGTTATGTATTCTGTAAGAAACATTGTATTTCAAAGATTACTATATTAAATAAATAATAATAATAATAATAATAATAATAATAATAATAATAATAATAATAAAGTGCTGTCGACCCAGCAAAAATATCACCAGAGAGTGTAAGCTCTAAGGAACACGATGGGAGCATTGATTTCGCTTAATATAGATAAAACTTATGTTAATTGAAGCTTAGGGCCAGATTATGTATGACGCCGTGACACATGGCATTCACAGTTATCACTATATAATACAAAAATTATATAAAGGCATTAAGGTTTACAGTCTCTCACGGGAGTGAATTAATGCCTTTATATGATAGGAATTTTGATTCGCACGAGAAAAAGTGACTCGTTGCGTTTTACATAATTTGCATCCTATCGCCTTGGCGGTTTTTGCCCTGATTCGTGATAACAGGCGCCGATTGAAAGTGTCAAGCGTTTTTTCAGTGCGAGTTTAAACTACAGTTAAACTTGAACAGAGCTTAACCCTGCCAATACGGCCGATTAAGCTGAGATGAGCAGCAAAATTTTATGTTATCGAACATAGTGGCAAGGTTAAACTTTAGTCAACTTTAACTGTGGTTTAAAATCGCACTGAAAAGCCGGGTATTAGTCTTCCTTCGCCTACATATCTCCCTCAACTCAGTGCAACTAATACTCCTTACAGATGTAAAACCTCACGTTATAAGCCTTTTTTTGTGTCTGTGGACTAAACCCAACTCATTTGAAACCGTTACCCACCCCAGGGCTACTTTCGCATAACTTCAGGGTGGCATTTCATATTTCTAATTTTGTTTGGAATCTTCAGTTGCTCCTGCGTCCATCGCGAGCATTTGAAAAATGTGTGTTCAGTTCGTCCTCGTCTGCATCGCCGTAAACGCACTAGGGATCTCCAGCCTTTTTATCCTGTGCAAATATGCCCGGAGAGCATTTTTGGTAACGTAGTAATTTACCTCGCTAAAGCTTCTGGTTCTACATGCTTCAACACTTGTTATTATTTTCACTGTCCCTCTGCCTCGTTTATAATTTTTCCACTGTTCTTGCCACAACTAAACCATTTCTTCCCTGCTCTCTTGGCTAACAACTTTCATGCCCTCTTGAACCGCATGCTTTTTTATTTCCCATAGCCTTATTGTTTTCACCGCTAAAATGTTGATGGAGAATGTTTCGCTAATCACTTACACAGCTCATTCTAGTGCAGTGCGATAAGCTGCTGTTCGCCGGTACAGCTTTTGGAAGCTTACACCGATTCTTCTTTGTACAGTAATGTGGATATGGTGATGTCCATCAGCAGGTTGGTTTCTGACCTTTTCAAACAGAAAAACACCAAAAAACGTTGAAAAATATACGCATTAATTTTTGGAACCTTTTTAAAACTTTTCACCTTTTTGCATTACGGGCCACTTTCGATTTTTTTAGTGTTACTCAAAATAAAACCCAATTATTCCCCTACTTAAAATATATAGGTCACTTTATGAGGCAGTGTAAATTTTTACGCGCTGATTCGCTTTGAAGTTTCGGGTTTATCGCTCTACAAAGCAACACTGAAAAAATCAAAAAAGGGTTCGTATTGCAAAAAATTTAAAAACAAAAAAATTTCAGGATTCAAAGTTTGATTCGAGCTCAGGGCCAGAACAATCATTTTTTTAAATGATAATTTTTGTTTTTATTTTTATTTTTTCTACAATTGAAAAATTGTGCTTTGTTTTGGGAATAGTAGGTAGGAAATTTTTCATTATCAGTGATTTGCAACAGATGGCGCAACGCTGATTAAATTTAGTTGGTAAACAAACCATCGCTGTATAGCTAAATGATTAGCGCAGCGTGTCTAAAGCGTACTGATGATGAAACATAGCACCAGGGCCAGATTAACCCTCAACGGGGCCCTAGACAACCATCAATTTGCGCGCCCTTTTTTCACGTCCGTTCCCTTCTTTCGATTAAAAAATAAAAACTTATATCTTTCGTTTTACGATTTCTGTATAACCTACACCTTATATGTACACTTATGTACAAGTCAACGAAGAATATTCCACAAATATAACCAGCAGCTCGAAGTGAAGAGATATATCACGCACACACATTTGTCATCAGCCGAAGTAGTTAGTTAGTTTTGCGAACCTTGTCTAGTTCGTTGGTCGTCGCCTTTTGAATGCGGTCAATTGCGTTTTACTTATTTGAATAAAATTTATTTTCAGTTCTGATTATATATTTTTTTCAATCTCTAGAGTTTTACGTTTGTAAGAAAATTCTAGAAGTCTTTTTCATTTTTCGTCAGGCAGTCAACTGCCTTTTCTGCCTACTTGTTAATGCGGCCCTGTTTAGCACCTTTCGAAATGGATCTATCTGCGCAGCTATGGCTGGTTGTCTGAAAAATTTTCTATTTACTATTCCAAAAAACCAAATACAATTATAGAAAAATAAAAAAAATAAAAAAACATAATTATCATTGAAAACAAAAAATATTGTTCTGGCCTTGAGCTCGAATGGAACCTTGAATCCTTTATCAATAGGCAGATAAAAAAAACCGTTGTCAAAAAAATTTCAAATAAAAAATAGAAATAAAAATAAAGCTTCATAAATCGAACTCGCTTCCCAAGCTGTCTACTTAAATCCAAAAGATCATTTATTGAAGCGGTTTCGCATGCTCTGACTCAGTGTAGCTTCGATATCATGCTGGGTGAAATTAGGAGGAAAGAAACCTGATGATGGAAAAAGCAGAAGTTTTCTCAGCACGAACAAGAGTTGTAGCCTCACCCTTTGCGAATTCAGAACGAAAAGGTTATCGCACTCCATTGTTCGAAATGACTCTTTAAATATATAAATTTGTCGGTTTGAATTAGACCACAATGAAAGCGATAGATTTCCACAGGTTAACTAAAGAACCGCTATGTTTGTTAATGATTTTGATAGCTTTTGTGTATGTCCTTGTTATTGATGGAAAAACAATGCAAATTGCAATTTACAAACCAATATTCTCTGTTTGCTTTCAACATAGCACCAGGGCCGGATTAACCCTCAACGGCTAGACAACCATCAATTTGCGCGCCCTTTTTTCACGTCCGTTCCCTTCTTTCGATTAAAAAATAAAAACTTATATCTTTCATAAAAATTTTATTGTCACAATGCAATAATATCAATAAAATTACTATCCACATTTTAAACATGTCGTTTTCTAAAATTTTTTTCGTCAAATTCATCAATATAAATTTTGCTCAATAAATCTGACTCAATGCAAAGTATACCTAACATCCCGAGTCGCTCTTGTCGCGTTGTAGCTCTTTCAGCAGCTTTGATTCTTTTTAATTGCGCGAAGGATCGTTCGGCAGAGCAATTTGTGATCACTAATGTTAAAAAAATCCGAAGAGCTATTTCTGTGTTAGGAAATACATCGGCTAATTGATCTTCCATTAGAATCTTATACAAATGACTATGCGTTTTTTGTGCATCAGTGTATCTGGAGTTCACGTAACTTTGGAATTGTTTCATTTCAATGAAAAATTCTTCCAAATCTCTAGAATAAAAACGAACTAAGTTATTTGTAGCTTCGTGGATTTGTCCATCACTTAGAGAAAAGTTGATGAGAAATGCAAATTTCTCTGAAACTTCCATATACACTTTCACACGTCGTTTGATTTCACTCTGAAGATTGTCGATGATTTGGTCTGGAGCATTTCCGTCATTAGGTTATTTTTTTCTATGACGAGTACGTTTTACGATTTCTGTATAACCTACACCTTATATGTACACTTATGTACAAGTCAACGAAGAATATTCCACAAATATAACTAGCAGCTCGAAGTGAAGAGATATCTCACGCACACACATTTGTCATCAGCCGAAGTAGTTAGTCACACATACACACGCATAAACTACAAATATATATGTATATAGCTGGTAACCAAGCTTGACTTACAACTGTTCGCGAAAATACTAGACCTTAGGACAGATGGGTGAACGAGAACACCGAGAGTATAAAAGCAGCGCAAGCTGAGGAATCAGTAATCAGTTTAATTTAACCACGCTTTTGTGAAGTACGCGATATTGAAGTATAATTGTACTAGTCCTAAAGTAGACTAAATAAAGACTATATTACCATACTGAATATTGGAGTTATTTATTCGAGAGTTCAGAGATATGAACGTTAGCAGAAGGTACAAAATATCAGGAAATCCTCAAATTCCTTACAATAGATTCATTTATTTGTCAGTTTCGATGTGTTAAAAATGGGTTTGATATTAACAACGAGTGAACACACACACAGATGACTTGCTACTCAACAGCACCATGTGACGATCCTATAAAAGAGCCTTCAGTGTCGAATTTCTAGGCGTGTGGGACAAAGATCGATTTTCTTACAGGTTTACTGGATTAATACTTCGAACTATATTTAATTATTTAAGAACTTATTTAAACTGCTTAGTTGCTTCGTGCGACGCAAACTCAATGCCGCTGAATCTCAATAAATGTAAATACATGTGCCTCCCTCGAATATCTTTGCCAGCAGCCTCTTACGTAATTAGTAATTTTTGTCTTGCATCAGTAAATTATTTTGTTGACTTAGGAGTCACCATGGATGCTAAACTTAGTTTCAACCCTCATATTATGACTACTTTCAATAAGGCTAGAGGTGTTCTATCATTCGTGAAACGATAGTCTAAAGAATTTACTTTTTTCTTTAAGGAATTTTCATTGGGACTCTGGGTATAATCTTCCACCTTATACTAGTCGGTTAAAACATCAATCTTCGAACTCTCGCAAGTCGTAGAGAAATGCTAGACGTATTATTCATGGCTAAACTACTGAGTGGACTGATTTCTAGCCCCTTTCTTTTGAACGAAGTAAACTTCAATGTCCCATCACGACCGTCAAAACATTACAGACCTCTTCTTTTGAGGCAGTGCAGAACTAATTTCGAGTTAAATGAACCTTTTCGGTATTTGTGTCATGATTCTAACTCTCATTCGAACTCGTTTGATATAACAGATTCACTTTTACTATAAAGAAAACTGTCCTATCCTGTCTTAACTCGTAACAAAATAATAAAAATAAATCTTTACATAAAATGTTCACTTATTTAACTATGTAGTATATGTATTATTTCCAACTGTTTTGTATAATACTCAGCTGATGATATTTATTCTGTAGCTGAGCAGTTTTAGATCTCAACGCTTAACAAACCTCCGCCTGCCAACAACTCGGCAAAAAGAAAATCCGTGCGTCATGCGGATGCGCCCCTCGTGTCGGTTGGGTGGGCTTTGGAGGGTATTTATCCGTTGGGTTTATTATTATTATTATTATTGCTTAAGGCATTAAGCATAGAGCAACCCTCGATTTGCAACGTCAACTAACATGCAATATTAGTTGGTATTTTAGTCAACAACAATATATACCCAATTAGGTTGTATCATTCAGACCGGATATAACTTTTTGGGGGACGTTATTGTATTAATTTCAGACTAGAAAGGTAAATGAATGCTTCCAAAAGAAATTGATTTGCTGCAAAAATTGAGAGTTAAGGATAAGTAAGTTAATTATTTACACCATAAAATTGCACTTATACCACGTTTTGAAAAAGTATGAAACTATATACTATTTTACAAAGGGGCCCTCTTTTATGCCCTCGTTCTCTTGCACTTCCAAATTACAACCTGGAGCTAAGGGCGGTCGATATGACAGCTATCAAATCTTGCTCCACTTTCTTTTATTACATTATGCCTTTGGCTCCGAACCCCTGCCTACAGTTGACATGAGCGTCGAATTGTAATGGTGGGTCACCAACAATGACTCTTCTCAGATTCAAATTCAGAACATCAACTTTTATCAAACGTAATTTATACACCTAATATTGTATGTTGTTAAATTCTTCCACCACTCCGCTGGAAGGATCAGGTGGAAAACGGTTTAAACTCCCTTGGTGTTACCATTTGAAGAGACTGGCGCACCTTGTTGGACGGCCATAACCGTTTAAACGGTTAAGTGTCAATTAAGTAAGTTATACTACAAGACAGAGGTAGACTGCTAATACCCGTTCAAAACTGTCAGGAGCGTGTTCGAAAGACACGTTTTGGGGACGGTATTTAAATACCAGGAGTACGATCCGTAGTCATTTGTCGCAGAACCCCTTTCAGCATAAAATTTAAATAGTTTTTTTTGCAAACATCTTTTGACATTAGTAAAGTCTTTACTTTGAGGTTATTGATATCAAAACACGTATCTTATAAGCTTTTTCTGACATTTTTGGCAGTATATTAGCAGTCGACGTCTGTCCTAGAGTATTACCAGCAAAAGTGATAACCTGCAAACGTTTCAAAAATGAATAAATCAAAATTAATTTCATAGTTTTTATCATAAAATTGCATTAAAATCAAGCTACATATCGTTAGCTTAATGTGAAAATTTGCTAGGTCACTTTTTTTAAAAAATTGTATTTTAATGCAGTTTTAAAACTAAATTCAAAATACATCGATCACACAAAAAAAAAATATTAAAATTTTTCATTTTTACGTGTTGTGGGCAATGATGTGTAAATGTGCTAAGTCGTCAGCTGTTAAAAAAAAAAAATGTGCTAAGTCAACCAGTCAATAATATCAATCTGAATTACTAGTCATTTCTTTGTGCGCGCATTTTATTTATTTATTTAATTCATTCAGTCTAAAAGTACATGCTTTGTTGTTGTTATTGTATTAACGATAAAGCCTTCGGGGAGTGGCTTTGGGGAGTTTTACCGATGTTGATGACCCTTTGCCGGATATAGATCCGGTACGTTCCGGTAACAAAGCACTGTTAAGGTACTACTAGCTCGACAATCTCGTGAATGATTTATATGATCACATTAAACCTTCTAGGCCATCCCGCCCTTCCCACCTCCTAGTTCCATGAGGAACTTGGGGTCGCCAGAGCCTCGGCTATCAATTAAACAGGATTCGCCATGGTTAGGTGAGTTGACAATTGGGTTGGATGAGCTATATATTGCGCTGGAAACCCCTTGAGAGGGTTGCGAACACAACCCATTGAAATTGGATTTACCCAATTGAGACATGCCTTTGGTGTATGATAAATGCTTTGTGCCGACTATAATCTACTTCAATGCTTACATGTCGATAACTACATGCTTTATTACAGACTAGTTAAAAATAGAAAACAATTCAAGTTTAAACTTATACAAGCTGTTAATAACTTTAATAACACTACTGAATCGATTTGCTAGATGTATAGTCCGGGATATAGGTTCATTCATAGCATAATTCGTTTTATGAGTTATTTCGACAAATAATCTTTATGCCGAAGATCACACAGTGGAATATATGGAATGAACAAAGTAGATAAATCAGAGCAATTCGTGCTAAAGTTTATTACATTATAGACAAGCATGAGTGAGATAAAAGAGAGTTTGGAGTCAAAAATTACACCCAAGTTTTTACTCTCTTGACAACGATTAAGAGATTTAGCATTTAGTTTGTAGATAAATTATGCAAAGTTGTCTTTATGAAATAAGACACAACACAGCATTTGTTTGAATTTAAAAATAATTTATTGTCTGCACACCATCCGGCAAAAGAGTCCAGATCAGAACCGTTTGAAATAAAATAAATAAATAAATGTAAGGCGCGATAACCTCCGAAGAGATTTTAGGCCGAGCTTCTCTTCCAATTTACGTCGTGCTCCTTTTTTTATTTTTCCTACAAATTGGCGAGATGGGACCTCTTATGCCGACTTCGAACGGCATCTGCGAGGCTTAGAAACATTTTCTTCTAATCGAAAAACCTTATTTCTAAAATTTTGATGTTTCTTTGCCCGGGGTGTGAACCCAGGGCATTCGGTGTGGTAGGCGGAGCACGCTACCATCACACCACGGTGGCCGTCAATAGTTAGAAATAGTTTGACAAATAAATAGTATTTTTTGTGAAATATGTATATAGTTTTAGTGTTATATTTCAATAATTAAAGGGGAGGAGTGATGGGGAAACATATTGAGCATGATGTAATAACGACAATGTGGTATATGTAGTGGCAGCTCATTTTAAAAACTCCCATACAACACGAATGATGAGAGAAAGGGGAAGAATAGAAGAGGCCGTTTTGTGAAATAGTATTAAATAAAGTACTTTTTGTATCAAGCCTAAGTACGATTTTTACACTTTTCATGAAAATAATTCTTATAGTAAAGTACGTTTATGTCAGGCTCTCCTAATATACTTCTGGTTCTACTATTAAAAGTTTCTGCCAAATACCCGGACAACCGAGCATTACACAAAATCTCTGAACAATGTAAATAAAGGCGCGCTAACCTCCGAATGGATTTAAGGCCAAGCTTCTCTTCCTATTTGCGTCGTGCACCTTTTAATTTTACCTACAAATTTGCGGGTCGGGTCCTACTTGTTTTATGCCAACTTCGAATGGTATCTGTAAGGCAGATGAGTTTTCACTGAGAGCTTTTATGGCAGAAATACACTCAGAGTGCTTGCCAGACACTGCCGAGGGGCGACCCCGCTTAGAAAAATGTTCTTCTCATTGAAAACTTGTTTCTAAAATTTTGATGTTGCTTTAACCGAGGAGTGAGCCGAGGATCTTCGATGTGGATGGCGAAGCATGTTACCGTCACACCACGGCGGCCGGTATGTAGTAATTGCATGTATTTGTATATGAATAGGAGCATGAGTTATTTCAGAGGAGAAGAAAGGTCAGATAATACCCGGCTATCCAATTACCGGGTTAACCGGGCATTACCAAAATTACTGAGGTAGCCGGCTCCAATAAGAACATGGCAATTTGCCATGTCGGGCATTGAATCGTCGATACTGCTTCATCATATGAGGCACGTCTCACAGCCCCATCCAAGATTAATCCGTAAGCACCACAGACGGAAACCTGTGGGGTTAAAAATTATAGAAAGTTGTAACTATAAAGAATGTTCATAAGTATGAAACTTTCTCGTCATTCACCATCGAATGGCTCACGAGTACTCTGACCATCAGTATGGTAATGTGCTTAAGTCTAAAACCAGGAAAGTTCACTCCGCCATAAACTGTTTTTCTGATGGACCGCTTTACAATGAGTATTTTAGCACTATTGCTTGCTGACCGAGATGTGCACTGGAATTGGCAACTGCCACATAAAACAACATATACATGAAAACAAAATAGCCACCTAGAGATATGAAAGAAATATGCTCAGTTGTAGAAAAGCTTGACTTTTGTGTAGTAGTTGTTTAATGTAACATTAATCTACGAGCTACAGACGAAGAATATTACATTGTACTGTAATGAACTTACGAGCGCTACCTCTACCAATATATAAAAGCGGGCTTAGCGACGTTAACGCTGCCAGGGTTAACAAAAGTGTGCCTGTGTGACACCTGAAACATTGGCAACAGGCGGAAGAAATGCTTTCGGAATACGCCTCAGAACGGCAAAGAGCAGGAAAAAGCACCTGGAAAGGAAAAGCAAATGACCCGGTTAAAAAATATCATTTAAATATGTATTATAATGATTATTTTAAACAAATTACCTTTATTTTGCGACGAAAATATTAAAATTTCTTTAATTTGGTTATTACCTATATGGTTATTCCTATATGACACTACTTTATTTTCGTGTATTTTTTCTTTTATTTTATCTTCAATTTTTTGTCGCACTCCCTCCTAATACGGCTTCAGTACTGGTGTAAGTGTGTAAACTATATTTCAAAAAACTAACGAAATACAAGGAAAATACAATCTAGTTCATTAAAAACAAACGAGCCAGTTTGTATTTCGATAGGTTTTTTTGACATTCGGCCGTTTTTTCTTTATTTTTTCTGACACATGAAAATTTTGTTTTTAGTTTGAAAATTTGGTGCATAAAAAAACAATTAAAATCAACTTTCTTGTGAAAAGAGTGAACCATTAGAGACCGAAAGAATTTTCGCGTGTTATTTGCAATGTTTTTATTGTTAAAAGTGTTAATGTAAAAATAATAAAACATAAACAAAAACATAGTCAAACTCACTAATTTTGGGGGAATAGTGGTCTCGCCTTTTCATGATAGAAATTGTTTTTATGTTTTGAAGTTCCGATAAAGGTTCGTCAGTTTTTTTAGCTTGGACTCCAAGCAAAAATAAAGTAGTGTCATATATGCTTTAGATAAACAAAATTATTTTATGAAAATTGTCACGAATTCGAATTGTATAAAAGTCAACACAAAATAGATTTGGAGAAAAAGTGACGCCGTTGCATAATTTTTCAGAAAAATTTATTTGTGTAGTTTTTAGGACACTTTTTCTTCTGAATAAAAAAGTAGTTTTGCAAAGAGGCAAATTGAGTTTCAGAGTGGGAGTTTAAGATGGCGGATTAGAAAGAGAAGCTGCCAACGTCAGTCACCTTGTAATTACATCATGCATATTGAGTAAAAAGTGCTAAGTCAGGAGAAAAAATTTGTTTTGAGTGAGGAAATCGTGCTAAGTTATAAAATAGTTCCTGGGTTAGCATACATGATTTTAATTTATCTTTTTCAAAGCTTCTACTCTCAAAAGTATTGCACCTAAGGTATCTTCATTCACATTTTTGAAAAAAGGTTATTTCAAAAATTATTCAGTTTTTTTCGTCTCCTGTAAAATTCGTAAAAAGTGACTTAGCACATTTTCACATTAAGCTAACGATATATATTCTATCATTATTTAAAAAGTATTAATTTAAGTACTATTTCAAGAAGAAACCTTCTTTTATGCCTCCATTCTCTTGTACTTCCACAATACAATCTGGAGCTAAGGGCGGTCAATATGACAGCTGTCAAATCTTCCGCCACCTTTTATCATTACATTATGGTGTAAGTGCAACTATTCTATGAAAAAAAAAAGAATAAAAAACATCCAATTCGATTTTACTGCTTTAAAATTTAAAAGATATGAAAGAATATAATTATGTAACAAATAAAATAATTTACTTACTTACTTAATTGGCGCTTAACCGTCTAAACGGTTATGGCCGTGCAACAAAGCACGCCAGTCGCTCCTTCGCTCCGCCAACTGGCGCCAATTGGTCACACCAAGGGAGTTTAAATCGTTTTCCACCTGGTCCTTCCAACGGAGTGGGGGCCGCCCTCTACCTCTGCTTCCATAGGCGGGTTCCGATAGAAACACTTTCTTGGCCGGAGCATCATCATTCATTCGCATAACATGGCCTAGCCAGCGCAGCCGCTGCGTTTTAATTCGCTGGACTATGTTGATGTCTGCGTATAGCTCGTACAGCTCATCATTAAATCTTCTTCGGTACTCGTCATCGCCAATGCGTAGAGGTACATAAATCTTTCGAAGAACTTTTCTCTCGAACACTTCCAAAGCCGCTTCATCTGCTGTTGTCATGGTCTATGCTTCTGCCCCATATAGCAGGACGGGTACGATAAGTGACTTGTAGAGTATGATTTTCGTTCGCCGAGAGAGGACTTTACTTTTCAATTGCCTACCTAGTCCAAAGTAGCATTTATTGGCAAGATTGATTCTTCGCTGGATTTCAGTGCTGATGTTGTTGCTAGTGTTTATGCTGGTTCCCAAATAAACGAAGTCTTTTACTATTTCGAAATTATGGCTGCCAACAGTAGCGTGGTTGCCAAGGCGCGTATGCGCTGACTCTTTGCTGGATGACAGCAGGTACTTCGTTTTGTCCTCATTCACCATCAAACCCATCTTTACCGCTTCTTTTTCCAGTTTACAATTGAGTTAGTTAAAATAAACGTAAAACTCACACATCACGTTTCTTTGGTTTCTCTTTTTACATCTTATTGCCATTTTGCTATGGACGACATGACCTGACCTGAGCGAAGTCTCCAATACTTCTTTGCATTCCTGGACACTTCTTGATGAAGCACTGTGTGAGATTATTGCCTTAATTGGCTATAACACAATGCAGTCCAGCGTCCTCGGCGAAGCGTTCAGCTCACTAGCTCACAAATAGTTTCGGGCTTTTTGATAAGAGCCTCGTCGTCGTCTGATCGGGTGCAAACGATACCGATAAGACGCCTGTTCTCGATTTGTTATCAGCTTGTCATTGTTTTTGTATTGATATCTTAACGGCTTGCTATCGAAAGTTTATATATGTGTCATCAATTTTATATTGCAGTTCTGTATCTGTTTCGTAACAAATTTCAGATAAGAAATAGATTTTGCATATTAAATCGATTCCTTTTTGATAACAGATGGGCAAATTTTCAATAAAAAATCGGAAATTGTTCGATAGCACGCCGATAACAAATCTATGTTTCTGAAAACATATTAGTATTCTGTCGATAACATTTAACCTTAAATTAAACTTAGCTTAATTTAGTATGAGTTTAAGCGGGGAGTACCCTTATTGCTTTGAATGTATTAAAACATTTATATGAAGCAATTTATAATTTATTTAGTAATTTGGGAAAAATTTAAACAACGTGACATCAGGACGGACAAGGCGACATCTGTTTCGATTACCTTGTAAATCTCTTCAAAGTCTTTTCTCCATGGAATGGGATTTGAACCCGCACTTCTACGATGGTTGAAGTGTTACAAGGTATAATCGAAGAGATTTAAAAGGTATAATCGAAACAGCTGTCGCCTTGTCCGTCCGGATTTCACGTTGTTTAAATTTTTTCCAAATTATGAAATAAAGTAGCTTCATTTAATTAAGTTTATTTGAAAATAGTAAAAAAATTTCATTTCATTTCATTTACAGTAATTTCTTCTATTTATTTTTTATTTTATTTTATTTGGTTTTATTTTATTTTCTTTTAATTATCTTATTTTGTTTTTTTTTCTTTTATTTTATTTTATTTTATTTTATTTTATTTTTTTTTAAATTTTCTTAAATTTTGTTACATATTTTTTTAAATTTTGATTTTTATTTTATTTTATTTTATTTTCTATGTTTGTTTGTTTAATGGTGTGTTCAATTTATACTTATTAATAAAAATTCATGAGCTTAACACCGGCTTATAATAATTGAATCTCAATTATTATGTTTTTCTAAGAGAAACTGAAAAGGAAGAAGCATTTCTCTTAGAAAAATATAATAATTGAAATTCAATTATTATAAGCCGGTGTTAAGCTCATGAATTATTTAATTTTCTGGAATTTTCTTTCATTTTGTTTTATTTTTTTTGGGCAGTTATCAAGAATCGACTTAAACCTAATTACCTCATCACGTGCTTTGTTTTTGTAAACACTTTTTGTATTAGTAATTAAAATCACGCATTTGCTCATGTTTGCTCTGGCTCTTATTTTTAAGAACACCGCAGTGTATACTTCTCTTGCACTTGCATGCGCATTTGTGCATATGCTCATAAATTTTAATATACATATATGTATGTATATGTAAGTGACGTATAATTTCGCTCATAATAAATCTACCATGATCCCACATTACGCTACTGTACGGTCTCATTCTCTCATGCCTATGCTAACACATTCTTTTGAACGTAATCCATACAATACATATTTATGTAACCAACATTACTCACTACGCCTGCATTTACATTCTGGTATTGTACATATAGCCTATAGCATATCACTTACAAATACTACTCTTACGCTTACGCTTACGTTCTGTATTCCCCCATATCGTGAGCAAAAATGTTTACACATCAACGAAAGCTAAACAAATAGAACAAACCCATCACATGCTTGTGTACCTGTCTCTTCTGTTTTGTTGTGAACTTGCCATCTAACGATCGTATTCACATTTGTACCTACACGTTCACTGTATGCGGTACACATGCAAAATGTGGTTTTAGTTCGAATGAAAGGCCTTGGAATGCCAATTGAGTGCAGTTGATCTCATCTATTCACTTGGTGAAGTAAAAAGTTGCGTCCATTAGTTGTATACTAAAATAAAAAAACACAAATAATTAAAGAAAAATTATTTTAAAAAATATTTGCAAAAAAAAATTGTCTTTAAATGTGAAGAGTGCGTAAAGAAAAACAAAAATTATGTAAAGTGCAGAAAAGTTAAAAAAGGAATTGCTCTGCTAAAAGCTTGCATAGCAAATTAGAGAAAATTGTAGCATACATTTGGTGTTGTTGCATTGTATTTGAGTGAAAATTGAAAGATGCAAGAAAATTACTGATGGTTTCAGTGTGTTTGCTCGACCACTCTGATGAAAATACAAGTTCGAAAAAAAACAAAAAATATAGTAAAGAGAATTAAAAAAAAATGTTAAAAAACAAATTTAAAATTATTTACAAATAAAAAAAAAATTATATACTACATAACCAATAACTACTTTTTACTGATTTTGCTGTGAAAAAATTGTGTTTGATTGAAGGTAAGTGTTAAATACTAAATTTGAATAAGTTTATCTGTTTATTTATGTATGCAATTTAAATAGATAAATTGTATTTATTTAAAATATTATTTATTTTTTTAAGTGTTCTGCTTCTAGATATTTGATTGTTTTGGTTTAAACATGTTTTTTTTTTTGTTTTACATATGTATATATGTATTATACACATGGACGAATCCCAAATAAGGTCCACCACGAACGGAAAACTAAAAGTGGTCATACATTACCTCTATAACTTCGCATTAAAGGTTAAATATGTGTATAATAGGCGGACTCATTTAACCTTATAAATGCTTTATAAAGTGTGTAATTCAGGGTTGGATTTTATATAAGGTGCCACGATTTTCAAACTTTTGTTGATTAGTAGGGGCAGAGGGGGTCCTAAAAATCACCAAAATGGAATCCGCAGCTCTAGGAAACTCTTAGTTTATGAAATATAAGCTTTTTAATTTCCAAATTTTGTAAAATTCCAACTTAAGTCCTGCACTTAAAATTCGGTTCGCACATGTCGATAGCGGTATCAAAAGACGCGTATTTCGGTTCGGATCGGTTTTCCGCGAATAACTTTTAAACGAGATAAAAAATACAGTTTCTGCTTTCGTATTCTGATACCGCGTCTTTTGATACCGCTATCGACATGTGCGACCCGAATTTTAAGTGCAGGACTTAAGTTGAAATTTTACTAAATTTGGAAATTAAAAAGCTTGTATTTCATAAACTAAGAGTTTCCTAGAGTTGCGGATGATAATTTTGTGATTTTTAGGACCGCCTCCACCCCTCGAAAAAAAAAGTTGGAAAATCGTGGCACCTTATTCAAAATATTCCCTCTAAACGCGGTAAACTCAAAGGAATGCAAACATAATTGCCGTCCTTTTCATCAGAAATCTCCGAAATCATCAAGAATTTCTTAGTAAAGAGGTTTTAGTTTTGATTTGTCACTTAATCTTTTTTAAATTTGTATAAGAATTAAACATGTTTTTGGCAATAATACAGCCGATCGAAAATTAAGTTTATCAAGAATATTACTAGGTGCGTTCATATAACAGCGTGTGTAAATGGATATAATTTTACTCCTTATAAATGTATATGCTTTAATGAGTCCCCCTAATGTGTTTATTGTTTTCCCTTTCCTAGACAGAGAAATATGAAACCCAATTCTAAATATTTCCTCTGAATTTTGTTCTCGCGTGTTTATTTTATTCCCGCGGAAAAATTCCTCCAATTCTCTAATCCAGGACCTAGGGAGTAGAGATATAGGTACGCCGCCGGTAACCGCCGCCGCCGATTTTTGTGGTTTTGCGCACGCCGTCGCCGATTGTGAAAAATACCGGCGCGGCGGCGGCGGCGGCGGCGTCCGGCGTGTTACTATACATATTTTCTAATCATTTAAGACTTTTTAAGCCATTTATTGTTCATGGCCAAAATTGGTGGGATATGGTCGAAAGTGGTATCAGCGGATGCGCATCACTGCCAGTTATAAGAAACTAATTGCGAAATTTAACTCTTTCTAACTGTTCAAAAGTTATTTAAAAAAACAGGCGCTTTTGATGTCAGCTTAACACGTACTTTGCATCACCTAATTCACCAAGTTATTAAAACAAAACACTAAAAGGAAAGTTATATAGTAAAACTATATGCTCACTTTTATTTATTTTTTTTTTTCAAAAAAGTTGTTAAAAAAGCAGATTACCCAAAAAAGGTGCCGATTTTTTTTTAAGTTTTATATTGAAATTGGCTGAAAGAATAAGCGAAATCAGTGATGCAAAATCCTGTAGTAGGTTCTAGGGGCATAAACACCCCTTTGGAATGATTCTTACCTCATACATAAGTTGAGGATATATGTATGTACGTATGAGAAGGGTTTGAAAAATCATTTGGGCTTACATTCAAACATCTGTTGTTTATTTGCGAAACTATAAAATAGCGTCTGAAATGTTAATTTTGATTTTCACACTTCATCCTTCAACACCCAAGTCTCCCTGTTTAAAATTTCCTAAAGTTGGCGGCCTTATCCAAAACTATTCCCTTGGAGTGAATCACATTGATTATAGCCTATCAACCAAGTTTATATACCACCTACACGTTACGGCTCCTTTTACAAATGTGAATACGTAGGCACATATATTTACCAGGTGAGGCTTTGTCCTTCGCAAGAAAACTCGAAGTGGTGAAGCAAAAGCTTTCCCAAGTTAGTCGAATTAACGACCGTGTGTGCTACTACCCTAACGACAGTCGAACTAGTCTGAAAACTGAAGCTACGCGGTCATCCATAATAAGCTCTTATATCATAAGGCCGGAAAACAACAGTTAACATCTTTCAACTTAAAATCGGTCGACTTTCATTCTAAAATATCGTTTTGATTTAACGAAGACTATGGAAATCAATGTTGTGAACACAAACGTCTCCAAACTTTGGTCTACATTTTAAAAATTTTATCCAGGGTCTTTGTAAAATTTTAATTATGTAGATGCGCCGAGGATTGTACGATTTTCACCCATGAGATACGCAATGATATCCACATAGACTGCTTACGATTTCGACGGCGGCATCCTTGGCCGAATAGTCACTCCCCAACGTTTCAAGTTGTTTTTCTGGTGTAGCTCGGCAGCATAGCGCGACAAAAACATCCGTTAGAAAGTCTTCGGAGCTACACCTAGAGCTTTTAGGAAAGCGACGTCGACGAACGTATTAGTTCGAAGTCGCTGTCCCATAGCTTCTGTACTGGCATATGGTGTAAGGGTCAGGAGGCGTGGTACCAACTGGTGGTCGGGATTGTTACTGTTCGCACATCGGGAATTGTAGCTCTTAAAAACATCCGAAAAAACTGGAGACGAGAGTAATGATTATTAATAGACCATTAATAGCAACCGTAAATCGCCTTTGTGCGTGACCGCCATGGAGCCACAAATGATTTAAAGAAATTGTGTTCACGACGAATATTGGGAGTTAACCCCAGGTGAAACTACGCCTTGCACGAGATATACAGTCAAAAGTGTGACCATTTTATATATCTCTATTTCTTTTCAGCAGACGCAGCAGTACCAATTCCAAAGACAGTGGTTAGGTTTGAAGCCTCTCTGGAGTAAGTGAACGAGGGACAATCCCTCCGCAAGGGGCTACTCCTGAAAATTTTTGAACGATCTGCGAGATTTTGGGGCAAAAACCCGGATCTTTGCGAAATGACCAAAGCGTTGATTTCCTTTAATACATATAAACAACACCTTTCCTAAATCATATTTTTTTTTTAATAAAAAAAGCAAGCTTTTTAAAGCAAGAATATCGGCGTACGCCGGCGCCGCCCACGCCGCCGATAAAGTTATCGGCGCAAACTTCTACTAGGGAGAACAATAATTGGAAAATAGAAATTTCGAATTTTCGAAGTCAGCTGATTTGCCAATTGCAATGTTGTTGGGCATTTTTGTTTAACAAATTGAAAAGTTTAGTTATTGTTGCGAATTTGTTTGAAATTAAGAAATAAAGTATAAACAATGCACAGTATTGCATTTCATGTGGTATTCACTGAATGAATTGGTGCCACAGCAACACCAACAGAGGAGCATAATAAGAAGACTGCGCTATAACACTAATCCGCTGGAGTTGCGTGCATCCTTTCAGCAAAACAATTTTCTGGTGGCCTGAGCAAAGTCCCTCCAATGCTTCTTTGCTTTTCAGGACTACCCTCCAACTCCCGGTCAAAGCAACGTCATCAATTTAGAAACAATTTTTCAAAATTAGAATAAAGTTTTTCTAAGCGGAGTCGTAAATCGGCAGTCATTTAACAAACACTCCGAATGTATTTCTGCCGCGAAAAGCTTTTCAGTAAAAATTCATCTGCTTTGCAGATGCCGTTTGGAGTCCGCGTAAAACATGTAGGTCCTTCCCGCCAATTTGTGGTAAAAATTCAGAAGGATCACGACGCAAATTGGAAGATAATCTGGGCCTAACTCGCGTTTATCGCGGCTTGTTTATTTATTTATTTCAAGGGCTGTCATTATAAATTGTCATCCTTAACGCAGATCCCTGCAGGGGCACTGCTCCATATTCCCCCGATCCGGGAATGTATTGAACGAAATCCCGGCCCAGAAAAATGGTTTCGTTGCTTGTGTCGGAAACAAATCTTTTTAAGACGATCACGCGCATGCCAGTGTGTTCACGTGCAAAGGATGGCCACTTTTAAAAATCTTTTGTATCACCTTGCTGTTCACGCCCAAGGGCGTCCTGTAGTCTGCGCTTTAGTGTTCCTGCCTTGGACAGTGTCACTTTCCTAGATGATTTGGGCTCAGTAACGAAATTCCCCTGACGGGTTTCATTGCGTCATGTTGTCAGGCCGCAAACCCAACTGCACAGGGTACACCATACTTACCCAAGGACGTCCAGTTCCAGGGCCCTTATAGCACTTGCAACCCAAACCTCCTCAACCCAGGTCCATTCACGCGTCTCTTACCCAGATTGGCAACGTCTTCCCCGCTGTAATTCAGAATACTGCAATAGGTTAACTGGGAAGGTCATGGGGATAGTAGACTTTATGAAGCAGCACAACATTCCTATTATTACGACCCAAGAGTCTAAGCTCACGGCAAAACTCCTTTGCAGACCTGCTCTGGGTACAACGTCGGGGAGGAAATGGAGGCAGGCTCGCATTTATCACTCACCACCAAGTGCAATATAACCTATTTGATCTAAATACCGGCCGCAGAGACAGTGTCCTGGAACGTCAAGGCATATTTCTTCGGTCAGGCGATGTAAATTAAGAATTTATCAAAATCTACATATCACCTGCCCAAGTGAATACTGTCCTGATATCGGCGCACTACTCACTAGTAAAAATCGCATTATTCTAGGAAATTTTAATGCCACTACGATCCGTAGCATTTTTATTTACAAGCAGACAGCAGGGTGAGATGCAGGCGGATCAAATGAAAGATACGGAGCTCTGCACGATAAACGGCGACGCCCCACACGTATGGGGCAGACATGTACATCGTAAGAGCAAGATTTGCGAACTGCGTAAACAGGTCGCCGATGGTAACATTGGCATGCAACCACATAAGCATAATCCTCTCGTTTGAGCGATCAGCCGAATTCATTTCTTCAGAGGAATCACTTTGCATATAAACACAAACATAGCGCCTCCTATTACCATCAACGTCACAGACTTTGAGAAGCCATCACACTTCCTAAAGCATCCAAAGTAGTAGGCCCAGACGGTATAGTCACGCCGATGCCCAAAAACATGGAAAATGAGGGATTCAAATGTCAAGCGCATGTCTTCAACCCGTCTTTGTCCACCTGCGTCATTCCCGAAAAATTGAAAATGGCGAGGGTGGTACCGCTACTAAACCTGGTAAACCCGCTAACCACTGCGCAAAACGCCATCAACTCACAGATAAAATGCGGATTGAATCAAGAACCCCACCATAGGCTTATCAAAAGCTTTTGATACCGTAAATCACGACAAGTTACAGCAAGATTTGGAAAGGTTAACCCTTTTCCTAATCCCAAAAGGAGGACCGGAAATTATCTGCCTGGACCGAAGGCATCAGTGCAATTCAGCAACGCCACATTTAAAGTCAAATAATTAAAATAGGGGTGCCACAGTTGGCAATTAAATAAACGACTACCTCCCTAACCTTCAGTTTCTTCGCCTCTCGAAACCTGACATTGTCACCGACTAAATCCTCGCGCGACTTTATTTACAACGTGGACAAAACAAATGTTCCCCCAGCGGGTTAGGGGGTTAGAATATACTCGCGGTAGGTATGCCTGTCGTAAGAGGCGACTAAAATACCGGATTCAAGGGGTTTCCAGCGAAATATGTAGCTTCTCCAAACCCAATTGTCAACGTAACCTATCCGTGACGAATCATTTACAGCCGAGGCCCTGGCGACCCCGAACTCGTCATGGATCTAGGGAGTGGGCGGGCGGTATGGCCTAGAAGGTCGCATGTGGTCATAACAAATCGTTCTCGAGATGGTCGGGCTTGGTACCGGAACGTACCGGATCTGCATATCAACAGACTTCTGATTGAAAAGCCCTGCCTCCCAGGAACTTAAGAAGTTATCTCCGCAAGCATTATGGGGAAATACGTTTGTAAAAGCAAAGTACAAAGAGGTCATCAGAGAAATCCACAAAAAGGCGCTGAATCTCTATACCAGGAATTGCCCGGCGAACCCTCAATTTAAATACCCTAAACCCACAGTAGAGGAAAGGAACCTTCCAAGAGAAATGCGCGTCACTTCGAGCTGGGTACTGTAATAGGCTAAATTTTTACGTTTCCAGAATCAACCCGGATATACATAATATATGCCCTGCTGGTAACGTGTCCTGACATGACATCAACCATATTTTCAAATGCAATGTGAAACCAACGCTTCTAGCACCTCTTTCACTCTGGTCCACCCCTTTTGAATGGAGCGAAGCACTGCTACAACAACAACAACAATACTTAAAATCTCTTTGCCGCCATCTACTCTGTTCGCTCTATATTAAATAAATAAATGTAAGGCGCGATAAACTCCGAAGAGACTTTAGGCCGCGCTTCTCTTCCGATTTGCGTCATGCTCCCATGCTAATTTTTCCTACAAATTGGCGTGGCCGGACCTACTTGTTTTATGCCGAATCCGAATAGCATCTGCAAGGCAAATGAGTTTTCACTAAGAGCTTTTGTTGGCAGAAATACACTCTAAGTGCTTGCCAAATACTGCTGAGGGCCGACCCCGCTTACATTTTTTTTTAATTGTACAAACTTGTTTCTGATATTTTGATGCTGCTTTGCCAGGGGCGTGAACTCAGGATCTTCGGTATGGTAGGCGCTGTACTGCTGTGGCCGTACGGCCTGTATTCAAGCTGCCCCGAGGCCTTAAGCCTTGTCGGCATGTAGGTGCAAATCCATTTTATTTTGAAAAAAAAAAAAAAAACCCATTCAACATTTTCGTCTTACGCGTTTTCTTTCAAAGCCACTGGAGTATATGTAGCAAGGCCCGATTGTCTTAGGCCATCATATTTCCTGTAGTATAGTTTTGTCAGGCCTTACAGTGTCTACCACTCCAACAAGCCGAGGAGTCTGTAAAAAAGATTTAATATAGAATAGCGAATAAATAAAAAAATAATAAAAAAGTAGGACTCTACATATACATACATGCACTCAAATCGCAGATCTACAAATATTTGCCATAGTCGTCGTCAGAAAAGAGAGTTCTAATCCCAGTCTTTGTTAATCTATTTATTGAATTTTATTTTTGCGTGGCTGAGCCCAAGCGATGAACATAACCAGTAAACGGAACTGGTAATTGGGTACATACTTACAAATCCAGCGAACAGATCGCTCCAAGCTAGACGAAAACGTGTAGTCGCACCACATGCTGAGCACATGCTGCAAGTCTCGGTGGAAGTTCGTGGGAGTGGCCCCTCTAGACTGCCTTCCTTTCTGGCACGACCTTTATTGTCACTGTCGTTGATGACTGGTCACGTTGCATAAAGAACACCAACAAAAAAGTAAAGGTGGGATTGACCATGGCCGCGTGACCGAGATTGCTTTCCCAGGGGTAAAACCTGACGCTCTTGTGCTTACTTAGCTTACGTAATTTGCAAACATTAACAATTCACTGCAGACATTTGAACAGATTTCTCTTTTGCATACATCATGAATTGGATTAAGGCTAAGCAAAAATGAAATAAACACACAAAAAAAAAGGATGATAAATGCCATACAGGATGAGCTGATATATGGGATGGCATACAAACCTGTTAATTTATCATACCCTTTTAGGATAATTTTGCGTAAAAACGTACACACAAAATATTCTTTTTTAATACGGATGTATATATGTATGCCGCCGTGATGTGGCGTTTGCGTGCTCGAGTAGCACTCCGAAGGTCTTGTGTTCAAGTCCCAGGAAAAGCAACATTAAAGTACTTTAAAAAAAGTATTTCTAAGCAGGGTCGCCCCTCAACAGTGGTGGGGCAAACACGATACACTGGCATTTGCTGTTTCGCGTAGAGCCCTCTTACAGTTTCCGACCCGTTAGTATGGAGTGGGATTCTGCGCTCTTTGTAAACTCTTTCGGCTGACCAATCCATTTCTGAGGGAAACTTGACCCTGAAATTCCTGTTAAATTTCATTGTGGGTGATATGTAATCTATTGTCGCCTCCATGTTGGGGAGCATCCTTAGAATACCGCTACGGCCAGACCGCTTTTCGTTTCGCTGCTCGAGCACGCTAAGTCTTAGGGCTACGCTAGTAGCTGTCTGGCGTATGAATGTGGAGGTCCAATGGCAGCTGGTTGTTGGACTCGATGTAAATGCACCCGTTACCCCTGCGCATGCTACCCACTGAATCTTCCATAGCTTCTTAATGTTAAATTGCTTGTCCAGTGCTGGCCACAACACTATCGCCCCGTATGTTAGGATGGGTCTTATAACCGTTGTGTAGAGGCACTGTTTGCCTTCTCTACTCTTCTCTACTATCAATATTTACTTTCAAGCTTAGCTTGTTGTCTATTTCGACGCCAAGGTACTTTACTCGCATTGAGAGACAGTGTTCAATGTAGTGAGGACATTCGAAATTGAGATATTTTGGTTCTCTTACTGAAGAGTAATAGTTCTGTCTTGCATTGGTTGATATTCAAGTGTGTAACCAGCTTAGCTCACCCAAGTAGGCTTTCCCTCAACGTTCACTGCATATCATCTGCATATCCTACTACCTTCAATAAATTCCTATTGATTTCAAGTAGTTTGTCGTTTAGTGCTACAACTCAAAGTAGTGGAAAATACCGCCCTAGGGATATCCTCTTCCTGCGGTTCTGGTCGTTGGCGCCGATCCCATGTCCGCTTGAACAATTTTATTTGTCATCATTGATTAATTCGCAAATGTGGCTGTCAATGCTAGCCTTTTGGAGGGAATCGACAATTGGGCTTGTTTCAGTTATCATAACCAATAAACCACCTCAAAACAGAGAGCCCATGAAGAAAACTTCTTTTACTGGTGTTTGATCGCATACTGGGAAGTGTGTATTAATGAGAGTGCATTTCTGCTCGAAAGGTTTAATGTGGTCATTCTAATCGTTCCCGAGATGGTCGGGCTAGTACCTTAATGATGCTTTGTCACTGGAACGTATCGGGTCTACATCCGGCAATACTCCCCAAACCGTTCGTTAATACAACTACAACAGAGTTGGTATAAAACTGTAGGTCCCGCCACACCAATTCGTAGGATAAATGCGATTTGGAAAAGAAGCTCGGCCTACAAATATATATACTGCCTTGCATTTATTTTTAATTTTGTACCTAAATATGTACATATATACATATTATAACGAATTATGGGGAATGTCTTGTACATAAGTGTTGCTAGCTTTAATGTGTACATGTACATAAAAGTGGCTGCTTCATGTTTTTGTTGTTGCGTGATTATTTACTAACAGCCTAGTGTTGCCAACATTCGCCACACTACCCCCTCCTAAATCTGATCGTCCCGATCAAACAAATCTCTCCAAATGAACCACCCTTCTATTTCGTGGTTTCCCAATTCTTTGTATGCGGTAGATGGCATCACTGATCTGCTGCACAACTTTGTACGGGCCTTCCCAGGTACATCGAAATTTTGAATGAACACCTTTCCGCCGGTGAGTGTTGTATAACACTACTAAATCTCTCTCCAGGAAACCTTCCGAATTATTGTTCTTGTCGTACCTGTGTTTAATCCTTCTTTGCATGTTGATCCTGATGCTATGGTCAATTAAGAAGTCCACTCCCAATATGACTTCATCAACGATCCCTGCCATAACGAAGGTAGAACCGCGACCTTCGCAATTAAGACTTCACATACCACTTCTCCCTGGACTTGGTTATACTCGCCAGTGACCGTACGCAATCTTGCTCCTAGTAATGGCTTTACTCTCTTGTTGACCAAATCAGATCGGATTATGGAATGTGATGCGCCCGTATCTACAGTCATTAAACGATCCTTGCTGTCCACATATCCTCTTACGGTAAGACTGCTCGATTTTCTTGCGATTTGTGATATAGGTATCACAGGACATTCACTAGCTGGAGCAAGTTCTCGATCTTTACATCTAGCTCGCTTTAGCTCATCTCCTTCAGCTTTGTGCTTAAGACCACCCCTGCTGTTGGAACCACTAGGATCAAGACCGCAATGACGTGCAATGTGACCTGGCTCCCCGCATTTGAAGCATTTGATAACTCTTTCATTCCGTTTTTGCGATCCTTTCAGTGCCTCCAATATTGTGTTCACCCAATCTGGTCTTTCTACCTCCATACGGCGTGCTTTGAAAGCTAGTTTACTCAGTAGTGAGGCAGTCTCTGAACCAATGCATGTGATACCGTGTCTGCGAATTTAGGTTTTGGCTTTGCGTATGTAGCTCGCTTCCTTTCCGCGTCCCGTATGCCATTTATAAATATCTGAATTTTAAGCCTCGCGGTGTATTCCACGGCCGCGTTTGCGTTGCCAGCTTTAATGTGTACATATAAATAAGAGTGGTTGCTTCATGTTTTTGTTGTTGCGTGATTATTTACTAACAGCCTAGTGATGTCAACATTCTCCACAATATGTATGTCCTCAATAGTAATTTACTTAAGAAATATTGAATAGTGTAATGTACATATATGGACAACCATAAATTAATGGTAACGAGTTCATAGGGCAACAGCTTAGAGACAACATAAATTAATTCAATTTACAGATTTGGCCCATTTGTTTTATTGCAAAGTCACAGCACAAAATGCGTCCTCGTTGTTACGACCGACTCGTTGCGATCGACCCGTCATGTGATAAAAAAGTTGTGCCGACTACGGTGCGTCGCAAACAGTAGTTGAATCTAAACGGGTAATCGAACACACCAAGGCGCTAGCGAACAAAAGGTAAAATTTGCCATTAAGCTACGAGTTAAGCCGCAGCCAAGTTAACTAACAGCCGGAAAACCTTTTTTGGAAAGAACGGCGACCACATCAGGCGAAAATTCAAGCCGACAAATTTAGAGGCATCTTATTTGCGCTCTGAAGATGGGAGGTCAAAAACTGAGACCAATACAACCCGGCGCCTGGAAGAACACAAATTGGTGTCGGAAAACACTGTGGAGTCTGGGAATTGACGGCAGCGGAGGACCACGTCAAAAAGGTAAGAATGACAATTAAAATACCTTATTATGGTGGACTTTAATGGTGGTTGATCCCGGACAGGTGTGCTGGGGTGGGCCCAGTTCCACAAAATATCGCATAAAAATCGAGCCCGGAACGTAAGAGTGGTGAGCCGGAGTTATTCGGTGACAAGGCAGCCGGAAATAGAGGAATGCCATAAAACGAACTTGAAGGCGAACGTAAGGTAACACCCTCTTGTTCTGTAGTTGTTGTTGCGGGAAATAAAGGGATATGAGGCGGTGGTCCTTCATAGACATCTGGATAACGTAAATAATTAGTGACTGCTGGCTGCGGACTTCCACAAACATTTTTTTTTGGGTCAATCTTCCGGAAAAGCGCACGATTCAACCCATCCGCGAGGGAGGCCTACAGTGATAGCTGCTCGCCCATCCGTACTAACCCATACCACAAAGGTCAAGCCCCAGGAGGGTCCGATTACAAACGGAGCAATAATCCCGGCCGCGAGTTATTATAATAATTATATATATGTTACATGTGAGGTCAGTTGTGTGAATTCGGTGCAGCCTGATAACCCCATACGTATCATTAGGGGGTGTCAAAAACACCTGAATTTGTGATAGTTAGGATAGTTGTTATGGTGGACTATGCGTTGCTCCGAATTGACGTAACTGGACCTCCAAGCTATGTATAAACCTCGAGGAGAGTCAGATCTTTTACCCGTATGGTTATTCCTGACACAAGAGACATAGACAAGTATACATTAAGGTTATTTGAGTTTGAGTTAACAAGGTGAGGTAGGGTCGTCCACAGCAATCTGAGGTGAGTCAACTCAAGTCAACAAGCACGAAAACACTCTGATCGGGCCGCGACAAGGTGACCTTCCATCAAGGGTCACAGGCTTGAGCCACTTCAGGTTGTTTTGGTCAGCCCTCTCCCACATTCAAGGATGTATCCATGGTAGGAGTTTCTTTATGTGCATGGGCAAGTGGGGCATGAATGCTCAGTAGGAGCCTGCATATATTTAGATATATAATCTAATCCACATCTACATACATACATACAAACGGGAAATGAATTCCCTGTAGGAATATTTATACTTTTAGAAATACCAATTTAAAGCAATTTAGTTTATACCTACACATAAGTGAGACGTGATCGTCCAATAGGAGATGCAAATCGGTGCAGGCAAGTGCTGCTATCCATAGGGGGCCGCACAAAGGTTCGAAATTAACTGTAAACAAATGCATTAGTCTGAAGGCCAGGGTTACAAACTGGGACGTCCTGGGGCAGGCTTCTGGTTTTTTTTTCGATTTTGGTTTTTGGAAAAAGGGTTTTAGAACTCGGCTCAACTGGGTCCACACACGAGGGTTGCACCGACGTGCATCCTTAATTTAGGTTATCATATTTCTTTGAATGAAGATAAAATAAATTAAGTGATAATTGAAATAAAGTTATGATGAATTGTTAAAGTCAAAGTGAAGGTGTGGTGAGTGATTTCCTTGACGGGGTCATGACGGACGAGGACGGGATGACATGGGGAAGTGGTAAGGGGGCATGAGTGTGGGGAGTGACTCATGAATGTGGGGTGAATGAAATTTTAGGGGCCAGCCACAAGAGCCTGGGTTGGCAAAGGTTGAGGAGGGGCGGATTGGCCGGCCTCATGCAAAGGAGGCGAACCGAGACTTGGACAGGGGGGGTACGAAGGGGACAGACAAGGACAGTTAGGGGTATTGAGAGATAGAAGGGGGGGTGGATGATTCTATTGGCCGTGGCTGGGCAGATGCTACGAGGGTGGAGTGATTACTCCGGTGTCACTTGGGGGTATGATTTTTTTTTTCTATTGCGGCTGCTGCGTGGACTGTGGAAAATAGAACCCACCCATATCCGACGAGCTAGTTCGTGCTGAAAGGCAAGCATACCCGCATTCCGCGAAAAGTCCAACGCAGCCTAGCGGAGGCCAGAGAAGGGATAGAGCCCCATCAAACCCGCTTGCAATATCGTATATAAATGCATACACACATACATATAAGTGGGCGTATGAAAGGAAAGCCGCGTAAGGCCTGGTGATTAAAAGCCCCTCACCCAACATCTAATGAGACGGATAAAAATACTAACTGGGGCGCTACGTAAAGACGTTCACAAATATGGACTTTTGAAGGGATTCAAGCACAATCATCTCAAGAGGTTGCCAGTGTAGTATACAGTTCTTCAACTCAATTATCAACCTCTCTTCCTGTCGTGAATCCAGGCTATTTAGCAGTCGAAACTCTGGCTACCCCAAGGGCCTCACGTAAGGAGGGGGTTGGATGACCTATAAGGCTCAACGTGGTCGTATCAAACCGTTTCCGAAATAGTCGGGATTAAAGATGCTATTTTCCGGAACAAACCGGATCAATCACCGGAGAATGCCCATCGCTACAAAAAGAAGAAGGATGGTTTAGTTTAAGTGATCCTTGCAATGCACTACCTCTGAGTATCCTCATCATCTGAGAGGTCATTGAATTCCATAAAATGAAAGAATACTCCATCATAACTGATTTAGGCGGATGCTGAGGGATTGCTACAGCAGCATCTGACCACTATAAGGTGTATAACCGGCATCTGTCTTGAATCAACTGCTCGCTTCACATCTGTATAGTGTAAACATATTGTAACGAATTTAAATTTAAATGAAGTACCTGCTGTCATCGAGCAAAGAGTCAGCGCATACGCGCCTTGGCAATCACGCTACTGTTGGCGGCCATAATTTCGAAATAGTAAAAAACTTCGTTTATTTGGGAACCCGCATCAACACTAGCAACAACATCAGCACTGAAATCCAGCGAAGAATCAATCTTGCCAATAAATGCTACTTTGGACTAGGTAGGCAATTGAAAAGTAAAGTCCTCTCTCGGCGAACGAAAATCATACTCTACAAGTCACTTATCGTACCCGTCCTGCTATATGGGGCAGAGGCATGGACCATGACAACAGCAGATGAAGCGGCTTTGGGAGTGTTCGAGAGAAAAGTTCTTCGAAAGATTTATGGACCTCTACGCGTTGGCGATGGCGAGTACCGAAGAAGATTTAATGATGAGCTGTACGAGCTATACGCAGACATCAACATAGTCCAGCGAATTAAAACGCAGCGGCTGCGCTGGCTAGGCCACGTTATGCGAATGAAAGATGATGCTCCGGCCAAGAAAGTGTTTCTATCGGAACCCGCCTATGGAAGCAGAGGTAGAGGGCGGCCCCCACTCCGTTGGAAGGACCAGGTGGAAAACGATTTAAACTCCCTTGGTGTGACCAATTGGCGCCGGTTGGCGGAGCGAAGGAGCGACTGGCGCGCCTTGTTGGACGGCCATAATCGTTTAGACGGTTAAGAGCCAATTAAGTAAGTAAGTAAAGTTGTTGAGTAAAACAATAGAATATCACTAATAAAGTTGTTGAGTAAAACAATAGAATATCACTAATCGACTAGGATTATTCATAAAGTTCCCCTCCCGTCCCCGGATGAAAAAAGCACAAGCTTCCAGCCTGTTGTGCGGGCTTGACTTACCGTTTCACTTTTTTGTATATATTGATAGTCAGCCTGCGATTAACGCAATAATCTCACACAGTACTTCATCAAGAAGTGTTCTGGAATGCAAAGAAGTATTGGACAAAAGCGCAGGGCTGCAACGATATTAGACTCTCAAAGTGGCTCATATCTCTGAAGAGAGAATACTTGAGGCTTACAATGGGCATACTGACTGGACACTGTCTTCTTGCGTCACATGCCTATATGTTAGGTCTCGTCAGTAACAGCAAGTGCAGGAAGTGTGAGCTGCAGGAAGAAACCGTTGAGCACATTCTGTGTTCGTGTTCTGCTCTCCCCAGGTCAAGGCTCCAGCTATTAGGAGCGGAAGAGTTGCCAGATCTCGAGGCAGCAATTAAGATGGATCCTAGAAAACTTCTAGTATTTGCCAAGATGGAGTTATTCTATAACATATGTCCTGGCACCTGAATGGTGTTCTTCCGTTTGGTCGTCAAACAAATTCTGGTAACGCTATGGACACATTCAGTATATGTGAGGTCTTTATTGATCGGCCAGTTCAATCTAACCCAACCTGGAAAACTGGGTGAACCATGTGTTCCCATTTTTGTCATATTAGTACTCCAATATAAAGTACATGGCCCGGCTCTAGGTTTGCCTTGGAGTGTTCCATTAAGCATTTCTTTCTCACCAACCGATGTTACATGGAGTACTCTGAAGGAGTAATCCGAGCCCAGGATATTGCAATGTAAATTGGACGTTTTTCTTAGACTTCGCATAAAATTTATTAAATAGGTTTTAGAAGGTGAAGTTAAACCCTATTCATATCTAAAAAAAAAGTTAAGCGTTTACTTATTTCGTTTTGGTTTGCTACTCATATTTTTCTTCACATTACCTGTTTCCACTTGATCGACAAAAAAAAAAAAACAAAAGTAAATATAGTATTAATTTTTTTGTGTGTATATTTTGTTACTTTTTTCCAAAACTTATTGTATTTCTTTGATTGAAGTTGGCTTTTATTGATTTATTCGCCATGACACAAATTTTGACAGTGGTTGGTGTTGTATTTTAATTTACAAAAATTATATTAGATATGTAAAGAAAAATTTGATAAACTATTTTACTTAGGAATGAAACCGATTGAGTCCAAGTTTGGATTCCGATTTTTTTTTTTTTTTTTTTTTTTGTTTTAATGGACGTTGTGGCAGCGCGCTGCCCTCAAGTGGCCCAATGAAACCAGGCTAATCCTGTTCACGCGATCGATTTATATATATATATAATAACTTTTTTTTTTTTTTTATTTTGCCGAGTCTTTGATGGGCAGCGGTTTGTCAAGCGTCACGATCTGAGACTGCTCAGCTACAGAAGAAATTTCATCAGCCAAGCGTAATACTTAAAGAGAACAGAAGCAAACGTATTATACATTAATTTAAAGAGGTGAGAACAATCTTTTTTATAGAAAAAAGGGAGTCCGAGCTATCAAATGTGTTTGAGTGAGAGTTATAATCTTGGCATAAACGCCGAAAAGGTTCATTTTGTTCGAAATTCGTTCTACATTGTTTCAGCAGAAGAGGTTTGAAGTGTCTCGATGTCCGAGAGGGAACGCAAAAGTTCACTTCATTCAGAAGGAATGGGCTCGAAATTGATCCATTTAAAAGTTTTGTCATAAATATCACACCAAGCATTTCCCTTCGACTAGCAAGAGTTGGAAGATCCCATTGGAAATTTCTTAAGGCAAATAGTAAAAATTGTTTTTGTATTGATTCGAGACTGTCTGCATGGACTTGATAACGCGGATTCCAAATTATCGAGCCGTATTCTAATATTGGCCTAACTAATGTTGTAAAAAGTGCTTTAGTTATGTAAGGGTCGTTAAATTCTTTTGACCACCGTTTAACAAATGCAAAAACACCTTTGCCTTTATTCACTGTAGCATTAATATGAAGATTGAAACTAAGTTTGGAATCCATCATGACTCCCAAGTCAATAAAATTATTTACAGTTTCTAGACTATAGTTGTTAATTGTATATGAAGCTGGTGGCGAAACTCTCCGAGAAAAACACGTGAATTTACATTTTTTGAGATTGAGCGGCATATAATTTACATTGCACCAGGTAACCAAGTGATTTAAATCCATTTGAAGCAAGGAATGTTCCTTAACCGAGGCACATGATTTGAAAAGTTTTACATCGTCTGCGTACATCAAGATTTTTGAGTATTTAATTGTACCAGATATATCGTTTATCGTTTATGAACAACAAGAACAGAATCGGACCAAGATGGCTGCCCTGAGGAACACCAGAAGAAACATTGATGACCCCAGAAAGTGTATTTTTAATTTAGGTTAAGCTTTCCAAATTTTTTCGGTACAGTTGCGGCGCAGGTTTGAAAGTTCCACAATTTTTACAGGACATATTCCCGACAATTTTCAGAAACCCTAACAGACAGGCCAAAAAACGGTCACAACAAAATCCCGACAACCCAAAGCAATGGGTTTTTAACAGACGGCCGACTTACATAATCCCGAAATACAGAATCCCAAAACACATAATACAGATACTCCAAAATAAGGGCCATACGAAATTAAAATTTATAAATTTCCGCCCTCCGGTATATGTTTTATTAATAGATAAAATTGGGTTGGACTACATTCTGTTGAGATTAAGATGTTTTGTTATTTTGCTTAGTCAGAATATTGTGCTGTCTGCATATGGAATGCTGCGGTCAGCTTCACCTTATCTTGGCTGCCGTTTTGAAACCGCCCTATCGCCATAATATTTTTCAATAATTCAAAATTTGGCTGAAGAACGTTATATCTCATAATTTCTCATTAATGTCAAAATATAGTGAATTTTTGCTTTTATAGCGTGTTTTTGAAACAAATTTTGAGATAGCGCGTTTCTAAACCAAATTTTGAAATAGGGCGTTGTTCAAAAGTTTTCTGAGATAGGGCATTTTCGAAACGGCAACCGTTATGGGGTGATATTCCACTCAGCAATTTATATTCTCTTTTTTGATGGGAATTTTGTCTGCATTGTATCTTGTCGTGATTTAGAATTTCCGGTATTTTTTTTTTTTGTGATATTGTGCTGTCATGTTGTTGTTGTTTTAACGATAAAGTCACTCCCTGAAGGCTCTGAGTTCTGGTGACAAGCACCACTAAATACTCTCTCACAATGGTAGGCACCTTGTCGTTGGTGTGAGGGCTTAGCCGAACTCCATAGCGCCCGACTATGAGGCGGAGCTGTTTAGGACTGACATCTACGCCGTTTCGCCTCATGTCGGTGACCAAGAACTGCCAACCCCCTAATCCAGGGTGTTATGAGGACCGTGCTTATTGGACGATTTGCAGCCACGGGATAAATTCTGCTGTATTCGAACGGAGCCTTCCCGATACCGGGCCACCTCGGGAAGTATTAATGGCCTTACCACAATAAGGGGCGCTGCTGTGGCGGACGGTAATTTCCCCGTATATAATACTGGACCGCTGAGCCCGCCTTGTGCAGGTGGTCGTACGACCAAGATGAACGACTCATTGTCTGATTGTAATAAGGACAATGTAAAGAGGAGAACTGAATAAATACGAATTAAGCGATGCGTCGGGCTCGGGGAGCGAGAGTAGTGCTGATTCAATGAACCCCGTATTGGAGAAGCACACAAATGAAAACGGAGTAGAAGAGTGGAGAAGGGTAGGGAGCAGAGGAAGTAAAAGAGCTCTCTCGCAGTACTGGTCGCCCCAAAAGAAGTAAGATCGAGCGCTTGGAATGGGCCCATGAAGCGGTAGAAGTAGGTCGAAGGCAGTTCAAAAGGTTTGCTGCGAGAAACCCTCGGTTCTGCAACCGGAACGAGGAGGAAGAAGCGTCGAATGGCAGAATGAAGAGGCAACGTTCGGCGGAAGGCGACAAGCCTGCTTTCAAGAGGCAGAAAGGACCCAGTCCTAGAGCCGCGAGGCAGGGCAGTCGCATAGACAAGACAAGTAGGCCCAAAGCTGTAAGACAGATGGGCTCCAATAGCGAGGTAGCAACTACCTCGAAAGCTGCGAGTCAGAGGGAAGTTACAATTACGGAAGTGGGAGATAAGCCAAAGGGAGATAACGCTAAGACTCCGGCTTTCTCGGAGGTGCCAAAGGGAGATACCACTAAGACTCCTGCTTTTTCCGAGAAGATGAGTGATGTGGCAAAGCTGTCACTGACTGTGGAGCTGGTTGATCGTAGCAGTCCTTTCGGACAAATGACTACTGAAAGGTGGAGATCTGTGGTTAGCTTAATGCTTAAGATGATGCGGGAACAACCAAGTAAGCCCCTTCCAACCCTTGATTCGGGGGGGATGGTATAATGGTGTGAAGATGATAGCGTGCGACAACATCGCGAGCTTGCGGTCGCTGGAGGAAGTGGTTCCAAACCTCCAAAGGCAAGGCACGAACGCGCGGTTTGAGATGGTGGATAAAGCGCAAATCCCCACGGTACCAAAAGTTAAGGTATGGATACCATGCGTGATGAAGTCGGAGGATACACTGCGACTTCTGCAGAATCAGAATCCGAACACACAGACACAGGATTGGAATGTACTTACTGTATCTCGGCCTACCGAGGATGGTCAGTTCTACATCTTCCAAATAAACAAGCAGGCGGAGGATATTTTGTACACGCAGCTTGGCAAAATGTCCTTTGGCACTGGCAAAATCTACATGCGACTCAGGAAAAGAAGTTCCGAGGATAAAAACCCTAACACGCTAGAGGTGGGCGAAGTCGAAAAGGACCTCAAAAGCCTAAGGGAAAAAAGACAGGTGGAGGTCCCCGACGTCACCACGAACGTGCTGGAAGAGGACCAACCGTTTAATGGTGCTGTGACTCGCACAGAGGAACACCCGGCACAACAGTCACAAGAGGCTGAAGGGGGCCTCAAATACTCTAAACCAAAAGGGCAAGGGGAGGACGACGATCTCAAGACAAAGGTGCTGGAGGGGGACAAACAGCCCAATGGTGCTGCGAGTCCTACAGATAAACCTCCAACACAGTAAAGTGGCGTTGAGCGAACTCCTCCTAACCCTTGAGGAGGGTTCGTTTGACGTGGCGCTGATCCAGGAGCCGCGGCTCTCATCGGGAGGAAAGGTTTTGTGGACGTAGCGCGCGCGGGTTTGGCATTTACTACACGCAAACGGAAGGACGTGTGCAAGCTGTAGTAATAGTAAGGAAACAGCTGCATTCATATATGCTGCCTAATTACACCACTGAGGATCTCGTAGCTGTGGCCGTTGAGCAAAAGAATAAGCAGGCATTTATCCTGGCGTCCTGCTACATGGCCCATGCTGTGGAGGTACCACCGATGGAGTGCAAAAGGCTAGTACAGGAGGAAGGGCGGAAAGGGCGGTTGGTCATAGGCGCAGATGGAAATGCGCACCACAATGGGTGGGGAGTAGCAGATACGAACGAGAGAGGCGAATCTCTGTTTTGTTACATCCTGCAAACCAATTTGCAGATAGCCAATAGGGGAAATGTCCCTACATACATTTGTCCAACATCCAGCAATGTTTTGGATATTACTTTGAGCTCCGAGCGTGATATATCAAGGTATGATTGGATGGTTCTTGATAGACCATCCTTCTCCGACCATGCGTATATCAGCTTCAGCATCCCCCAAAAGAGGGTAGAGAAGGGTGGAACCTTTAGAAACCCTAGGTCAACGAACTGGAATTAATTCCAGAAACATGTAGAAAAAAAACTGGGACAACCCAAAGAGGTTGCTAATGTAGAGGAACTGGAGGAGTCGAATAAATTCCTAACAAGGACGCTTATGACTGCGTATAACAAAGCTTGCCCTCTAAGAAGATTCAGAGGAAAAGCAAAGCCGCCATGGTGGAGCAATGAGCTGAGTATTCTAAGAAGACAGGTAAAAGGAATGTCTAAGCTCGCAAAGACCGCGGAAAGCGAAGCGTGTCGGGACGAGTACAGGGATCTACTGTGGATCTACAAGCGTGAAATTACCAGGGCGAAGAGAAACGCATGGAAAAGTTTATGTACGGACATAGAGGGCTCCAGCGAAACAGCACGGTTGAAAAAAGTCCTAGCAAAGGGAAACATAGTCCAGGGACTAATAAAGAAAGTAATTATGTAATAGTGAGGAATCCCTTGAGGTGCTTCTCGATACACATTTCCTATCGGGAGACGGTTTAGAAGAGCGAGCAGACATCACTCACACTTCGATCACGGAGCTAGTAGTGCCGGGCTTGGTGACCGATACCAAGATCGAGTGGGTAGTGAAGACGTTTTCTAAGTTTAAATCGCCGGGCCCAGAAGGCATATTCCCGGCCATGCTACAAGTCTCAAGTAGGTTGGTTGTGGAATGGCTTAAAATAATATTCGATGGGTGCATAAGACTGAATAATGTACCGCACTCTTGGAGAACTGCTCGTGTAGCTTTTCTACCAAAGGCGGGGAAGATCGGTCACGTGTATCCCAAATACTATATACCCATTAGCTTAACATCATTTCTGCTCAAAACCTTTGAGAGGCTGATAGATGTGTACATAAAGTCCAACGTGGATGTAAAGCTGCCCTCCACAACACAGCATGCGTACACCAAAGGCATACAGGTAGACATCGCATTGCATAGGGTGGTAATAAGTATAGAGAAATCCCTGGAATATAAGGAGTATGCTCTAGGAGTCTTCTTGGACATTGCCGGGGCTTTCAATAATGTTGCAAAATGGGCGATTATGGATGGTCTTAATTACATTAAAGTACATCCTGCCTTAATCAGATTTATCGGCTGCATGTTAAATTGCAGAAAGATTACATCACAATGGGGATTGTACGAGGCCACGAAATCAGTGGACAGGGGCACGCCGCAGGGAGGGGTGCTATCACCTCTGCTGTGGACGCTGGTCATCAACCAACTGCTCAGGAAATTCGATGTGAGACCCGTAAAACTTACGGCTTACTCAGATGACGTTGCAATTGTCATAAGTGGAAAGTGCCTTCCAACGATTAGTTCTTTGATGGATCGGGCGCTTCGGGATATTCATACCTGGGCATCTAATGTCGGGTTGAAAGTCAATGGAGAGAAGACGGATATGGTCTTGTTTACAAAGAGGTACAAGGTCCCAAATTGGACCAGGCCTAAGTTAGGATGGGTGACCTTACAGGAGAAACCTTGCACAATATATCTAGGAATCATCCTAGACAGTAAGCTGTCATGGAACCTCAACGTGGAGGAGAGGGCCAAGACGACCTCAACGGCACTCTATGCATGTAAAAGAATGCTGGGGTGTACGTGGGGCCTATCGCCCTCTCTTTCTCATTGGGTTTTTACAGCGACTGTAAGCCCTATTCTATACTATGGATTTCTTGTTTGGTGGAAAGCCACACAAAAAACAACATACCTCAAAAAATTAGAGGGGGTATGCAGACTATCGATGCTTAGAATTACGGGATCCCTGAAAACAACCCCGATGGCTGCACTGTATGCCATTCTGCACATCCCACCTGTAGACCTGGTGGCAAAGAACAAAGCGTTAACGACCGCAACCAGGCTCGGTGCTTCGGGCAGCTTCAGCGCCGACCATATGGCCATAGCAGTATAGCGTCATCAATCACAAGACGAACAGACTACATGATTCCCTATCTGCACTTCGAGGGAGATCTTAAGGCCACAATTAAGGTGGACGGTTGGCGCAATGGTGCGCAAATGGCGGACGAGGCGATACATGTGTACACCGATGGTTCCAAAATAGTGGACGGAGTAGGGTCTGTGGTATACTGCGCTGATCCGGAAATAAGCAGATCCTACAGGCTGCCGGATTACTGTAGCAGATCCAAGCGGAAATATTGGCCGTAGCCAAAGCAGTAGAAACCCTGGAAGAGAATAGCTTAAGCTGCAACCGTGTTAACTTTTATATTGACAGTCAAGCAGCAATTAAGGCAATAATCTCGCATAGCACAGCATCTAAATGCGTGTTATAGTGTAAGCAGTCTCTGGAGAGAATCGGGACAGGGAGAAGCATACATCTATATTGGGTCCCAGGGCATATGGGAATAGATGGGAATGAAAAAGCGGGCGAACTAGCTAAAAAGGGCGCATCCCTTGAAGCTTGCTCCGTAGATGTCGCAATTAGGTTGGGCGAGATTAAGCGAAGGCGAGAGGTGCACATGAACGACCAAGGGGGAAAGGCGTGGGTTCAAGCGCGGGGCTGTAAAGTGTCGAAGATTATGTGTAGGTCTTACAACCTTAGACTAACACAGTTGCTTCTATCATTAAAAAGAGAGGACTGTAGACTCATGACGGGTATTCTGACTGGACACTGCCTTCTGGCGTCACATGCTTTTAAATTAGGCTTGGTCAGTGATAGCAGATGTAGGAAGTGCGGGTTGGAGGAGGAAACGATCGAGCAAGTTCTGTGCTCGTGCCCTGCACTTGCCAGGTTAAGACTCCAGCTATTAGGAGTGATACAGCTGTCAGATCTAGAAGCAGCAAGTGGCTTAAGTCCTAGGAAGCTTCTAGTATTTGCCAAGAGGACGGAGTTATTTTATAACATAGGTCCTGGTTTTTGATAGGGATTTTTAGTTTGGTCGTTAAAACAAACTTCTGATAACACTACGGACTCAATCAGTCTATGTGAGGTCCTCATGGACCGGGCCAGTTCAACTTACCTTCCTACCATTAAATACTAGCCCGTCCATCTCGGGAACGGTTAATATGACCACATTAAATCTTCTAGGCCATTACGTCCCACACTCTCTAGTTCCATAAGGAACTTGGGGTCGCTAGAGACTCGCCTGCTAAATATGTGTATGATACATTCATATTTTTAACGGGATTCCCCTCGTGTAGGTGAGGTTGACAATTTGGTTGCAGAAGCTCTGAAGTTATAAAGCTTTGTATTTGCTTTCCATCTTACCGGATTTGGTTTTGGCCGCATTTTACCGGTTCCAACCTGTAGAAGCCTTCAAAAAACTTACCAGATCTACAAACTAACGGGTTCCAGTAAAATAATATATAAAAGTAATATAAAAAAATAATAATCATATTATAATATATAAAAAATAATATAAAAATATTCTAAAAAGTAGACGGTTCCATAAAATAACCGGTCTCATAAATGTAGTCGGTGCCATACAAGTAACCGGGTTCATAAAAGTAACCGGTTCCATCATAATAACCGGTTGCAAAGCAGTAACCGCTTGCGTAAAAGGTACCCTGTTCCATAAAAGCAACCTGTTCCATAAAAGCAACCGATTCCACTAAAGTGTTGCGTACTAAAAACAGTAACCGGTTCCAAAGAAGAACAACCTAGTGATATTGAAAATATGTGATGGTTCAGAGTGAGTTATTAGTTGACCAATAATAATAAAAGCCTGCGGTTTACTGTAATTTCGTACCCAAAAAATTAACAGCAAAATAAAACTGATTGCGTACCTGGATCCAAGACATCAAATACGGCAGTTTATGTTTGCAACAAAGGTGGTCAAAGTCATCTATGGTTTGAAACACAACAATGCGATGGCTAATAGGAGTGTTTGAGACGCTTTCGCCTTCCCAATTTCACGGATCAAAATACAATTTAGCTCTTTCATTTGAAAATTAAAACGGTTACAAATGGTTAGAAGTCTAGTTTCGGTTTCATTCCTGGATATGTTGGGCTTTTAAAGTAAAAATTGAAAAACGGTTTCTTTTCATTAACATAATTTACAGGAACAAAATGCATTACGAGAATAATTTTTTATCCAAAAATTTGAAATATTCACTATATATGTAGATATGATGATGTATATACAGGGTACAATTTTTTTGTTATGAATTACATTAGTATACATTTCAATTTTTAGTAATTTAATCAAAAACTTAAAATTGTTTTTGTAATTTTTTTTTAAAACACATACATACCAAATTTTATTTGAAAGGTACACAACATTCATTACATTTATCGTTAAAAATATTTGCAAAAGTATGATTTTGAGAAAACCGACTTGATATCACATTTAGAATTGAATAAATTCAAATTTTCTTTGGGTTTCGTATATTCAGTTAATTTGCTTGCAATAATTGAATAATTATTTTGTTGTTGTTAATAATAAAGTAATGGAATATAGTATGAGCAACCTTCGTTCACCTTTGAAAATTATTTACTAACCGTATTACATACAAAGTTCAAAACACGCGCATATATAATTTACAAAACTTAAACCTACCGAAAATGTAGAAAATTGTAAGTTTACTTTAATTTTTATTTATATAACGTGTAATTTAATAAAATTTTTTTTCATATTTTGTTTTTTTTTTTTTTAATATTCTAAACTATTGAAGCGAATGAAAAATATTTATTGTAATTACAAATACTTTGTATCTTTTACTTAATTTAAGTTTTTATTTTTATTTCACTGAGTTTTGTTTAGCTCATTTACTTAAAATACAATGTCCTATGATAATTTTTAAATGTTGGGGCGGTAAGGACTCTAAGAATGAAAAGTTCTGAAATTATAACATTTTGAAATGATTAAACCTCTGTTTATACTGTTACATAAAATTTTCACCTTTCAAATCAAACTAACCTTTTTTCAAATCAAATGAAAATTTTTTCTAGTAAGAAGAAACTTTTTTATAGTAAAAGGAAAATTTTTTAAATCAAATGAAACTTATTTTAAGTCATATGAAACGTCATCAGGCTTTGATTCTAGTTCTTGCATCCAATAACTATAGTTCTTTTAAGGTGACGTGCAATAATGTCAACGGAATTAAACTCAATTTATATTCTTTCTCTTTTTAACCCACTTTAAAATCAGTGACAATTATTCTGAAAGATAATTACCGTCAATTGATTTTAAGGCGCTTTGGTATTATTTACGGTCGCTCAAATAAAGACGCGCTCGGAGTAAAAATACTGTGTTTAGCGTTGCTGGCGTTACATCTGCCAAGATATACTGTTACTGAAGTAAATGGCTCGTTTCTCCTAAAGGGTTTGGAGAAAATTTTGGATCAGCATATAAGAGAGGTCAACCCAAACAAACTCCCCCAGTGCAGAACTCAATTTGCCTATGAGTCATTAAAATATACGGAGACAGCTATTAAAAGACTCACGGGAAAAATTGAAAAAGCTTTGGATATTTCAGGAGCTGATTTCGATAACACGACACATCAAGCTCTCGGACAAGCTATGATTGGCAAGGATTAAAGCCCATAATGATCATTCGCTGGGTGCAATCCATGCTAAAGAGAAGAACAATCACTCTTGAGCTGGGAGGGACACCTGAGTCAATTGTGACCACTAGGGGATGCCCCCAAGGAGGGTTACTCTTATCACTCTTTGCGGATTTAGGGCCTCTTTCAGTTATTGAAATGGATTCGACACACAAGAGTATGAAGATGTCTTAGTAATCTGCATTACAAGGATGCACGAGCAAAAAATATTCCATCGCATGCAACAAGCCGTGCGTATAATAGAAAGTTGGTGTGTTATGAAAGGATTTTCTTTCTATCCTAATAAAACCTTGCTTCTGCCTCTTACTCGGAGAAGAAAACTATCCATGCCATAATCATCCCTAGGTGCCACCAATATCCGATTTTCAGTGAAAGTGAAATCCCTAGGGGTAAATTCAGGCACAAATCTATGCCAAAGAAGTTTGCGATAGAATGTCTACAATGATTTTAAAGCCGCCCTCGAAAGCACGAAAAGGAGCTGCTTATATGCCCCTATGTCTGAATTTGGTTTCCCCGCAAAACTTATACGGATAGGCTAATTGACGTTGAGCAACACCACCAGCTCAGTCAGAATTGGGAAGGACCTCTCCGTTCGAAAGTAAATGAGGTTTCAGACAGGGTGACCCCCTATCGTGCGATTTCTTTAATTTGATGCTGGATAAAATTATACTAGCTGCAGAACTTAACTGATCTGGAACAATATTCTATAAAAGCGTGCAATTGCTGGCATATGCTGATGACATTGATATCATCGGCCTGAACACCCGCGCCGGTAATTCTGCTTACTCCAAACTGGAAAAAGAAGCGATAAAGATGGGTTTGATGGTGAATGAGGACAAAACGAAGCGCATATGCACCTTGGCAACCACGACACCTTCCATAATATCAAAGGAAAAGACTTCGTTTATTTGGGAACCAGCATTAACACTAACAACAAAATCAGCTCTGAAGAATCCAGCGAAGAATCACTCTTTCCCATAAATACTACTTTGGACTAGGTAAGCAATTGAATAGTGAAGTCCTCTCGACACATGCTCTACACTTATCGTACCCGTCCTGCTATAGGACGCAGAAGCATGGACCATGACAACATCAGATGAACAGGCTCTGGAACAGGACCTCTACGCGTTGGCGAGTACCGAAGAAGATTTAATTATGAGCTGTATGAGCTTTACGTAAACATCAACATAGTTCAACGATTTAATACGCAGCGGCTACGCTGGCTAGGCCATGTTATGCGATTGAAAGATGATGTTTCGGCTAAGAAAATGTTTCTATCGGCACACACGTCTATGGAAGCAGAGGAAGAGGACGCCCCCACTCCGCTGGAAGGACCAAGTGGAACACGATTTAAACTCCCTTGTTGTGACCAATTGGCGCCAGTTGGCAGAGCGAAGAAGCGACCGGCACGCCTTGTTGGACGGCCATAGCCGTTTAAACGGTTAAGCGCCAATTAAGTATGTAAGTAATTTCTACAAAGAGGCTTATTCATCTGGAGTATCCTCATTATGTCAGACAGCGAGGCAGCCTTTCCTGCCTTGTAGTCTTACATAATTACTTCTAAGCTAGTTGATGAATGCATTTGAGCCCTAAGGGAGACAAAAACAATGTTTTGTTAGGATTTGTTCCCGGGCATCGGGGACATGAAGAAAATCAACAGACAGACCACCTAGCCCAGTAGTGTGAACTCACAAAGTCACACTCTAAGGAAGCCGTAAGTAACTGGGAAACAAAGCAGTTAAGGCAACACTGCATGGAATGTCCATAGCAAAGGCATGACAGGCCAAATTGTTAATGCTTCCAGCAAGAGTACCTATGAACTTTGACGGGGTACTGTACGTTACACTATATTCTACGATATCACTTAAGTTAGTTTATTCTGTTTGACACACAAATCTGTCGCTTTTGTGAGCTGGAGTATTCTAAGCGGGGTCGCCCCTCGGCAGTGTTTGCAAGCACTCCGAGTGTGTTTCTGCCATGAAAACTTCTCAGTCAAAACTCATCTGCCTCGCAGATGCCGTTCGGAGTCGGCATAAAACAAGTAGGTCCCGTCCCGCCAATTTGTAGGAAAAATTAAAATGGAGCACGACGCAAATTGGAAGAGAAGCCTCGGCCTAATATCTCTTCGCAGGTTATCGCGCCTTACATTTATTTTTTGTTTTACTGGCATTTAAACGTTCAAACAACTTTAAAATATATTAAAATTGTATACATGACACGATTTAAAAATTTTAAATCATAAGTAAAAAAAGGAGGTGGCCATCTGTCCGGAAACCAATTTTTTATAATCCAAAATGGCATAAAATGAAGAAAAAAGCAAAAAAAAAAAAATTCTTGCCTTGCTGTACTTTAAAAGATATTTAATCTAACTATGTTAATACTTCTGATTAATAAATATAAACAAAGGACCAGCTTAAAAAACGCCGCAGTTAAAAATTGGGAATCGCTCAATAATGACTTAAAAAAGTTTTTTTTTTCGATGAAAAAAATATGCATCTTTTTCAAAAGTGTATGAATTATCAACTTCTTTAGCAAGATACCATTTTATAACAAAAAAAAAAATTTAATTATATCAAGGTCTAGTTCTTGTAAAAAAACAACATTATCAACATTTATTTCAAATAAGAAAAAAAAAAAAATCAGACACCAAACAAATTTTCTTTCTCGCTCAAAAAAAGTGTATCTCAGAAAATTGAAACTATTTAGGCCCGGTTTTCAGCAGTTGCTTAAGCTAAGCTTAAACTAAGTTTGCTTAAAACTGTAGTCAAATTTAAACTGCCCAGTTCAACTACTGAGCACTTTTTCAGTCACAGTTTAAGGACGCCTTTGGGGTTGACTTTTTTGTATGGCAACATTGTTTTTTTATTATCTCGATAATTAGTAGATACTGTAACAACTGGATTTTGTTTACCCAACAATAATTTATTAATAATTTGGGAAAAATTAAAACAGCGTGACATCAGGACGGACAAGGCGACAGCTGTTTCGATTATACCTTGTAAATCTCTTCAAAGTCTTTTCTTCCGGGAGTGGGAGTTATTTAAATTTTTTCCAAATTATTAATAAATTATAAAATTAAAAATTGCTTGAAATAAATGTTTCCATACATTTAAAGCAATACGGGCAATCCCCGATTAACTCATACGAACAGACAACATTTGGTTAAAATATATAAATAGAACAAAAATAGCAACAATACCAAGTTTCTCTGAAACCGCCTTACAAACATGCATAGCATCAACACATAATTTACATACGAAGTATATGATGTGTAAAAGAATATATGCAAAAGAAGGCAATTGGGAAACACTTTACAACAACTAAGGCATGACCTAGCTGAATGCGTTTGTAACCATTTCAACTATCGTAGGAGTGCGGGTTCGACTCCCACTCCCGGGAGAAAATGCTTTGAAGAGATTTACAAGGTATAATCGAAACAGCTGTCGCCTTGTCCGCCCTGATGTCACGTTGTTTAAATTTTTCTCAAATTATTAATAAAATATAATTTTTTGCTGAGAACTTTATGATTTTCAAGTTGAATCACTGATTCGAAACAACTTTTGATTTTAGAAGTATGCCTTGTTATCAACATGAGCACTAATGGTGCTCAAACACAAGTGCTTGTTGGGCACATTCGAGGCCATTGCCAATGAATACAAATAACTGATGGGTCAACTAGAGTTTAACTCTGTCAGATCGGCCGCTTAAGCTCAGCTTAAACTTCAGTTAAAATAGACCGAAAAACTTAAGAATAAGTTTAAGCGTAGTTTAACTGACAAATTGAGTTGAGCTTGTACTGAAAAACCGGGCCTTAAGGTTTAAAAAAAAAACGAATAAAAAATGTTTACCAAAATAACTTAAATTAATTTGTGACATATATTTTTAAAATTTAAGTTCATTATATTTTTGGCCATAGCTATTCACTTTACCTTTAATTCTAATTTTGTTATTTTTTTTTTAATTAATATTTGTTATTGTTTACATAAATATTACCTAATGGAGTTAATAATCGCACCTTATTGTTTAAATACTTTTGATATATTTTCAGTCTCCTATTTATTATATATTTATTACATGTACTTTTATTTTGAATAATTTGTTATTAAAATGTTTTTTTTTTGTTTAGTTTTAATAAAAGTAAAAAGGTGTAGGAAAGTACGAAATTTACTACAAGATTTCTAGATATACAAGGAGCGTTTATTTGTTTATTTAAATATGTATTTGTTTAAACTTTGATATATGTACATATATAATAAGTATATATTTGTGTTTGCTTATGTAATAAATAAACTACTCGCTATCATAACTACATATACACAATTGTATATCTTAACATTTTTTTAACCCTTGTGGTTCACTACAAATTTTATAAATTTGCGTTAAATTTCTATTTGATTAAAATTCCTTCAGCTTTTTAAATATTTGTGTAGTTCGTGCTTAAGTTTATCCTGTTACAGGTGGAAAATCGAAGCAACCTTAAACTCAGAATACATATGCATTGTTTGTTGTATAACGGTAATATTTGCATATAAGTAGTAAGCGAAAGTCTCAATTTTCTTTCATAAGTTTATTTTCGAAATTCAATTCTATTGTGATTAGGTTAATAAGTACATATGTATATATGTAGCTATTGTATTTTATCAAACTGAACTACATAGGTATGTACGTATGTATGTAAATTTGTACACACTTGTAATTCAATAACGTCTTAAATTTTTTGTATTTTATACCTCGAAATCAAAACAAGTAAGGAAGGCTAAGTTCGGGTGTAACCGAACATTACATACTCAGTTGAGGGCCTTGGAGACAAAATTAGGGAAAATCACCATGTAGGAAAATTAACCAAGGGTAACCCTGAAATGTGTTTGTATGACATGGGTATCAAATGCAAGGTATTAAAGAGTATTTTAGAAGGGAGTGGGCCATAGTTCTATAGGTGGACGCCTTTTCGGGATATCGCCATAAAAGTGGACAAGGGGTGACTCTAGAATGCGTTTGTACGATATGGGTATCAAATTAAAGGTATTAATGAGGGGTTTAAAAGGGAGTGGCCCTTAGTTGTATATATGAAGGCGTTTTCGAGATATCGACCAAAATGTGGACCAGGGTGACCCAGAACATCATCGGTCGGGTACTGCTAATTTATTTATATATGAATTACAACCAAAAGTGTTCCTGCGATGATTCCAAGGGCTTTTGATTTCGCCCTGCAAAACTTTTTCATTTTCCTCTACTTAATATGGTAGGTGTCACACCCATTTTACAAAGTTTTTTTCTAAAGTTATATTTTGCGTCAAAAAATGAATCCAATCACTATGTTTCATCCCTGTTTTCGTATTTGGTATAGAATTATGGCATTTTTTAAATTTTTCTAAATTTTCGATATCGAAAAAGTGGGGGTGGTCATAGTCGGATTTCGCCCATTTTTAATACCAAGATAAAGTTGAGATAAGTACGTGAACTAAGTTTAGTAAACGGCCGAGCGAAAGGACAGGCGGTCGACTGTGTATAAAAACTGGGAGTGGCTTCAACCGATTTCACCCATTTTCACAGAAAACAGTTACCGGCATAGAAGCTATGCCCATACCAAATTTCACAAGGATTGGTAAATTTTTGTTCGACTTATGACATTAAAAGTATTCTAGACAAGTTAAATGAAAAAGGGCCGAGCCATGCCCATTTTGAAATTTTCTTTTATTTTTGTATTTTGTTGCACCATATCTTTACTGGATTTGAATGTTGACATAATTTACTTATATACTGTAAAGATATTAAATTTTTTGTTAAAATTTGACTTAAAAATTTTTTTTAAATGGGCCTATCCGTCATCGGATTTCACTAATTTTTATTTAACACACATATAGTAATAGGATTAACGTTCCTGCCAAATTTCATCATGACATCCTCAACGACTGCCAAATTACAGCTTGCAAAACTTTCAAATTACCTGCTTTTAAAAGTGGGCGGTGCCACGCCCGTTGTCTAAAATTGTACTAATTGTCTATTCTGCGTCATAAGGTCAACCCACAACCAAGTTTCATAGCTTTATCCGTCTTTAGTAATGAATTATTGCACTTTTTCGGTTCTTCGAAATTTTCGATATCGAAAAAGTGGGCGCCGTTTTAGTCCGATTTCGTTCATAAATAACGATCTGATATGAGTGCCCAGGAACTTACAGAATCAAAATTTACTCAAGTTATCGTGTTAACGGGCTGACGGACGGACGGATGGACATGGCTAAATGAATTTCTTTTTTCGCCCAGATCATTTTGATATATAGAAGTCTATATCTATGTCGATTAGTTTATGCTGTTACGGATTACCGTTATGCGAACAAAATTAATATACTCTGTGAGCTCTGCTCAGCTGAGTATAAAAATCTTTCGCTTATCCATGCTAACAGGATATTAAAAGCTGGTAATCGAATTTATTCGAAAGAATTTTAGGTGTTCCTATATACAGAAGCAGCAATTTCAATGTAAATATATAATGCGCTGTATTTTTTATGCTAATAAAAGTAAAGGAATGGTTTTTTCGAAATATGTCATTGACAGGTTAACTATTTATAAAACATTCACTAACTTAAAGCAGATACAAGTGAGCACAACAACAAAAATGTTCATTTTACCTAGCATGGAGCTGTGCAAAACTAAAGCACTAACGAATAAGAAACTATAAGCTCTTTGATTTATAGATTATAATTATAATTATAGATTATAGTTTTGAGTACTATTACGGGTCGTTTTGTACTAAACAATTATTCTTTTTCGCATTTTCTGCTGTGCCTGCAATTTTCTTTTCTTTTAAAACTTTATTTTTGTAACAAAATTAGGGAGTGATATAAGCTATTTCTTGTATTAAGGTCTCTCACTGGCAGAACAACTAGTTCGCATCATAATTTGGCTGGGGGTTGAAGCCTATTTTGCACCAAACCGTTACTCACTGCTATAAAACTTCAATAGGGAGTGACATCTGAGATCACTAATCAATTCCAATCACACCTTTAGGTTGGATCTTTACTAACCTACTAAAAGAAATATTCGTTTCCAAAATATTGGTTTCTTGCTTTAGTTTTGCACAACTAAATGCTAGGTAAAATGCACATTTTTGTTGTTGTGCCCACTGGTATCTGCTTTAAATTAGTGAATGTTTTATAAATAGCTGACCTGCCAATGATTACTACATATTTTGAAAAAACTATTGCTATTATTCTATTAGCCTGAAAAATGCAGCCCATTATATTGAAATTGCTGCTTTTGTTTTGCACAACACTGTATATGTGGCGTATGTGTTGTAGGCATTTATGCATTGTGAATCGTTGGCGCACACTAGAGGGGGGTTGGGAGCAGATACCGAAATTATTGTGAGTTTTTTCTAGGAGTTTTCACTTAGGCTCTTTTGACCGTTAGCGTTTGGTGCAAATAAAAGACTTATTTCACCATTCCAAACCGACGTTTCGCTAGTCTCTGTAGCTTTCTCAGGAATGATGTGTGTATTTTATAATAACAATAAAAACGATAAAAGAAACATGAAAGAGAGAAATGGAAGTTATTAAATTTTTTTTTTAATTTTTGCCTTAAAACCAGTATAAAGGTATGAGTGTTGGAGATTTTGAGTTCAATACTCAGTTCACGAAAAGCTAGCTGATGAAGTAACAATCGCCGCGTGTAAATGTTGTAGTTTTTCTCTTATATCAAAAACAAAAACAATGGCATAAGCCGGTTCTATGTACCGGAGCCACTCGAGATTTTTCCCGACCAAGGGCTGTAATTCCAGTCCTTTTAATTTGATACACTGCAACACAACAACCGGCCTCGTTTATTAAATGCAAACAATATTTTCCTACCTTCACCAAAAAAAAAAAATTAAGAAAAAGTTGGCAAAAAGTGGAGTTTATCGATCTTAGAAAATAACGAAATTTGAAAGTTATTATGTTCAAAAATTGTAACTCATAAAACAAATTTATATCTATTCTCTTTGTATTGTTTACCACAAATAATCTGGAATTTTGCTCAAACAATTTTAATTTATATAAAAGGCAAAATAAAGTTAATTTGCTATGAAAGGAGTGCTGTTTTATTTTACAAAGGACAAAAGCTAGCACGAAAATGTTATGAATCAATTTTTTGTTGCTTAATTTAAACCAAAAGAAGAGAAACTTTTAGTCTCGACAAAAAAAGTTATTCGAGCATTCTTAAAAAAATATTATTATTAATATTCTAAAGAAAAAAATATAGTAGAAAAAATTTGAAAAATAAATCGTCCTTATTAAAGGAGAAAACTAAAAAAAAATTAATTTTTATTTCCCAACAAAAAATAAAAGTCGAAATCTATTGCTTACATTTGATTAAGAAAATAAAGTTTTAAATAAATTAAAAGAAAACTGCGAGTTTCAAAAATAAAAAACTCAAAGGCTAATGATTCGAATAAAAAATATTATCATTCAAAAAAAGTTTACTTTATACAAATAATGCAAAATCTGGGATTAAAAAATTTTGGATAAATAATTTTGGATTCAAAAATTTTACTCAACATTTCTTTTTAATTTTGACCTGAAAAAAAAACTCAAGTGAAAAGTTTTTACTTACCTTATTTTAATACATTTTTAATGAAACTCAAAAGGACTATAACTTCAAAAATAAATATGTTATTATTTTAGTAAGAAAAATAAAATAAAAAAAATAATAAAATAAAATAAAATAAAACAAAATAAAAAATTTTAACTATTATTTTAGAGTAAGATACAAATCTCAAAAACAATACTATTTATTTGAATATAAAATAATATAATACAAGAATAATAAAAAACTGTTCATATAGTAATGTCAAATTTTTTAACTCAGCAATTACTTTTAATATTGAACATAAGGAAACAATTATATCACTATTTTGTTGGCTTTTTTTAATTTAATTAATTTTCGTTTTTGATGAAAACCAAAAGCGATATAACTTATAAAACAAAATTAGTTTTTAATCTCGACCAATAAAGGTGTTTGCCTTAAATTAAAAAAATTTTTTTTTGAATTACTCATTCAAAAATAAGAAACTCACAGCTTATGACTTGAAAAAATATTATTAAAATATTTTTATCAAAAGCAAAATAAAGCTTACATCAACATATTTTTCGTTTAATATAAATTTATTAATTACTAATTTTGATAGAAACAAAAAAACAAAAGAACAACTCAAAAACCAAACTAATTTTAAATATCGACGACAAAAAATTAATTTGGTAGAAAGATACAAAAATTTTAATTAAATAAGAAGCAAGTTTTTCGCTAAAACTTTTTTTTTTAACGGACAATAAAGGAACTAAAATTTATGGAACTATGTGAAATATATTATTAAAAAATATAATTATAAATTTACTTTTCTTTTTCATCAAATAGAGAAAATGAAATCAAAAACAAAAAAATTCTTTTTATTTTTTCTACCAAAAGCTCAAAAATTTGTTTCCATTTTTGTTTCATTTATAATAATTAATTTCTAAATATGATAACAACACATTTTTGCAAAAAAAAGCACAAAAGTAACAACTAGTTTTGGGGTAAACACAATTTATCCGAAATTAGCTTTTGCTATGATCAATAAAAAAAAAACAACAATCAAAAAACAAAATTTTTTCACTTTGGCCGAAAAATGTTGAACTTTTAATTGATTTTTTGTACGGATTTAGGAAAATCAATATATTTTGTATTTGTATGTAATTTAACATATTTTGTAGTTAGTTGTTTGTAACAGATTTAACGAATAAACAAATACCCCTGATGATGCTAAAAAGTTATTAGCGAAACGTTGGGTTAAAAAAGTGGAATAATGTAATTTTATTTCGCACTTTAAAAAACTTAGACCGGAAAATCCTAATAATATACCTTCAGATTCAACAAGAACTGGTCGGACTTGCATAACTACAATTTAGTTTGAAACTTCTATTTAAAATCTCAAAATCAAAATTAAGTTTTATTTTCCACCAATGAGAAAAAAAAAACAAAAAATACTTCGCGAAATTTATTTTAATGCTGATTACAAAATTAAAATGATATATTTTAGTTTGATAATACCAAGAAAAAAAAACTACTTTTGAACATCAATAGAATGGAGTTCCTGTTTCTTCTGTGTACCAGAAAAGCTTATTGATTGCATATGCGCCTCTGTCGTTCAAAACAAACCTGACTTAAGAGCGTTGGGACCTCTCCATTTATCTAGTGATTGTAAGGTAAGAGTATAACATTTGTCGATCGCGGTCTAAAGGAAAGGTTGCTATTCTCAGGATCTATTAATCAACTCTCTGTTCTTGGAAATCTCATAAACTGCTAAGGCCATCTCAGAAATTTCTTTTTCACAGTCATATCACATGACACCAGCCATCTTTTCAACTGTAATGAAGAGCCTACGCCCATAACAAAAACTTCCCTTTGATCCACCCCTGTTGAAACTACTAGTTTCCTTGGAATCCTGGTAGAGAACTTTGATGGCAATTTTTGAGTGGTAGCACCCATTGAATAGGGCGGAGCGCTGTTAATACAGCAACAACAACACCAAATTCGTTGATCTACATGCCGTGGCAGTTGCATTCGAAAGTCAGCATTAACCTTAGGGGCCCTCCGTCCCTACAGCCATCTATATTCGCTTCAGTTGTGCCCAAGCGCTTGGAGATCCGTGGGACAGTTGCAATCGCACCACAGCTGATAACTTTAACAGCCGCTTGGTTATCCCTCCATCTACCTCTACTTGACCTTGAATTGGCAGAGTCCTGTAACAGGTTATGATAAAACCCAGAGGACACATTTCTCTAACGCTTGAACTAGAGACGCTTAATATATTGCCCAGTGATGGCACAATGCCGTCAGAACCCCATTCATAGAAATAGCTTCGGAGCTTTACTACTCTTAACCTTGCGGCAAGTAAGAACTCGAACTGAGATTAGAAACTTACAAATATTTCTTGATAAATATCTTACTCTTTTTAGGTACTTTTATTTTCTGTAATGACAAATGTGTATCATTCCCACCCCGCATCGTTCACTTTTATATAACGAATAGATCACTACAACTCGACGAATTTCTTCGCCTCATATTCACAGCTTTCTTAAACTTTAACACAGAACAAAGAAACACTTTGGTACGATTTGTTAATTTCGAAACTGATTTACGATTTCCTTCGTCTAGCAGTTGGTCATTGCTTTCGGTATAATTTTCAGTACTCGCGCCATCGCTGACACACTGTCGCCCCCGAGTAAATGCACTGATGGCACCACTAACTGTACTACTACTATAAAATCGACGATTTTTCGGTGATGAGTTTAAATTATTTTTACCACCACCAGACAGCAACAAATCCAATTTACTAATCGGACGCGTTTGTTGCTGTTGTTGTTGCTGTCGCTTGAAGGATGCTGGTTGCCGCAGGGTTTCTTCATCATCTTCCAATTCACTCTCACCCATTTTGAGAATACTCTCTAAATTAAGCGTGCGCTTATTCGTGCGTTGCGTATAAGTTTTTGTTGTTGTTGATTTTATACTTGACGGCGCTGTGGATGAAAGATTTGTACTGATCGTGCGTTCGCTTGCTGTGCCAATACCTTCATCAATATTCGTTTGATTTTCATCGTTATTATCACCGCCGGTTGTATTGTCATTATCGGCTGCATCATCATCATTATCATCGTCGGGGTGATACATCGATGCTTGGCGCACCATGCGACGTGGTGTTATATGTAGGTGACGGTGCTTTTGGATTGCACTCTGTAGATTGAGATGTTGACGTTCGCGTTCGCTGAGATTACGTATACGCTGTGGATTCAGTTTGGATTGTGCGACGATACCGACTAGCAATTCGTTGACGTTGTGATCGAGACCAGATGAGGTTTCAATGAATTTGCAACATATTTCTTTAGCCAATTTACGTCCGGCTGAAAAATATGAAAAATTAAAACATGTATTTATATAAGAGCGGGTAAATTTTTTTGGGAACGTTCCATTTTATAAAACAGTTTCAATGAATAATGAACAAAAGAACTGAGGTTCAAGTATAGCCATGCGATGTACGTGGAGAAGCCTATGTGAAAAATGGGCAAATTGTCTACGGCGCTGGTTGGATCTGCAGGAAAGCTTTCCTGTGAGAGGTCTATTTATTCTTTCAAGCCCTAAAAGTCCACAGCCCAGGATAGAACTATTTCCTGCCGCTGGTTGGTCATCATCTACATTATCTGGTAAGGGTTTCAGTTCTAATTTCAAATTCAGGTTTGCTTCCAGATTCGGTTTAATTATCAGTACGAGTTTTAATTTCAGTCCCGGTAAGAGTTTCGGTAAGAGTTTAGATTCAAGTTTGGATTCCAAACTGTTAAGTTGAGGTTTAGGTTAAGTTAGAGGTTTAGGTTCAAGTTTTGGTTTAAGATTTTTTTTAATTTGATTCTAGTTAGAGTTCCACTTTCTACTTAAATTTTAGTTCCAGCTTTGGCTCGAATTCGAATTTCGGTTCCGGTTTTGGATTCTAGGTTTGGTTTCAGTTTCTTTGAGTGCTGTCTCCGGGTCTTTGCAGTTTCAGTTTAAGTTAAGTAAGAGTTTAGATTCCAAACTGTTAAGTTGAGCTTTCAGTTTTGGTTTCAGTTGGGGTTCCATTTTTAGTTTCGGTTCCAGTTTTGGTCCCAGTTAGTGTTGAAGTTTTAGTTTCGGTTCCATTTTGGCTTCCAGTTCTAGTTTCGTTTATAGTTTTCATTAGAGGTTTAGATTCAAGTTTTGATTTAAGATTTTTTTATAATTTGATTCCAGTTGGAGTTCCAATTTTTACTTAAATTTTGGTTCCAGCTTTGGCTCGAATTCGAGTTTCGGTTCCGGTTTTGGGTTCTAGGTTTAGTTTCAGTTTCTTTGAGTGCTGTCTTCGGGTCTTTGGAGTTTCAGTTTAAGTTCCTGTACCTGTTTTGCTTGGAAATTCGGTTGAAGTTTTGGTTCCAGCTTCCATTTCAATTTCGGTTCCAGTTTTGGCCCAATTTTAGTTTCAGTTCCGGTTTTGGTTATAGTTTACGCTCCAATTTGAGTTTCAGTTAGGGTTACACGTTTGTTTGAGTTTCAGTTACATTTTTTTTTGTCAGATTCAGTTAAATTTTCAGCTCCAGTTTGGCGTCCGGTTCCGGTTAAGGCTCCAGGTGCAGTTAAAGTTTCTTTACAGTTATAGTTACAGAATTGGTTAAAGGTTGGTAACATTTTTAGTTCCAATTTCAGTTTTTGCTCAGGTGTTTCTATTCTTCTTTTAGTTTCGGTTTCAGTTTGGTTTGAATTGAGCATCATGTTGCGGATTCGAGTTTCAATTTCAGTTAAAAAAAATCATACATATAAAATGAGTAATAGCACAATCTCCTTAATACTCACCCTGTCTATTGACCTCACGGTGTCGCTCCAAATCCGTTTTATTTCCCACTAAAATGGCTCCACGTGTCAGCAACATTTCATGTTCTTTTAAATATTGCAACACCTTTTCTGCCGCCTTAAATGAATTTCGATCCACCACAGAGTAAACAACCACGAATAAGTCAATGTTGTAAGTCGAACAAAAGGCTTCCGTCTGCACAGCAACACATAATAGGAAAAAAAGTTAAAAATGAATCTTGGGCATAAGAATTGAAATGAAGTTAAATGAGTACCTACTCTTAATTATATAATAGAAAATTAGATTACTTATAATAGTTCTACAGTGGGTAAATGAGCAATTAAGCTGAACCTCATAAAAACTAGCAATAAATGTCAATTAAGTAATGTATTAAATAAGTTGGGTGGCTCTTACCGAAATAGCTAGCGTCATCGAGAAATCTGTGAACTGCGAAAAGTAACCCATCAAAGGATTCCTTAACATTTACTGTACTTTCAATATGCATAAAGGGTCGCCTGCAAGTGACGACATGAAATCCAAAGATATAATGAAGTGATTGTATGCTCAGTACCTCATTAAAGTAGCTTAGGGCTCCGTAAGAAGAATATGTACTGCATAGTGTCACTAATCAGAGAGACGTGCTGTCACATTTCCTATATATATTGATATTCAACGAATTCCTGGACACTTTGAGAGCAAAAGCAATGACAGTGGTCCCGGTGAACCCTGCCCATAGGATTCAATACCCAATTCCCGCGAATGAGGAACCTAGACTTCCCTGGGAGTACTGTGCCACTCTGGTTTAATTGGGATACTGTAACAGGTTAAACTATAGCTTATACAGAATCAGCCCCCCAACTTCATGTAAAGTATCCCTACCAAATATTTATTCAATTCTAATGTGAAAACAACGTCTCTACTACCAATCATCCTATCGATGACAATGCGTGCCTTACCGATTGAATATGGCCAAGCACTGGTAAAACAACAATAACAATATGGCATGGCAAGAAGCAGATTAAATGGTGCTGAAGCTGACCTAATGACCGACATGGACTATACTACGGCAGTTGTTAACTTTCCGATAAGAATCGAATGTAAGCTTAAACAGTAGTAGGGACATTAGCGTTCGCACATACGTATAAAATGATAAAAAAAGAACTGTACTCGAAGCATCTGCGGTTTAATTAATGTCTTTCAGGCGGAGGAGTATGACATAGAGAGAGCAGCTACGCTGCACCAGGGTAGTACAGTCTTAGATACCATTATCACGATCTTTGTTGATATCCTAAACTTATTGAGCCCCGCTGGCATCTATAGGGCATTTCAGTGTATTCCTATGTACAGCAATATTGGGGGAAATAAATTTGCTCATGTGATGGCCAGAAAGGTTCACAACTTCGGAAGCTCATCACAAGATCATCTTACTTAATGTTTGCTTAACCGTTTAACTGTCGCCAATGGGTAACACCAGTGAAACTTTTTTTTATTTGAGGAATTTATATGTGTTTTCACCTGGTATTTCCAGCAGAGTGGTGCAGCCCTCTTCTTATGCTTCCATGGGCTGGTTCCGATAAGAATACCTTTTTGGCACGAACATCATCTTTCATTCGCATATCATGACCTATCCACCGTAGCCGATGTGTTTTTGTTTGCTTGTGAAAGGTAGAAGTCCACGTAACTTAGGAAAGCTTCTGACCGCCACTCACCAGGGCATGACCAGGGCACTGTTTTTGCGTTCGTTTAAAGTAGCTCACTACTTTTGGTCGCTTGCTGCAATGTATCCAATGGGCGGCCACTAAACATCCATTTGGTTGTAAGCCAATGTCGGAAGGCAACAGCCTGGAAACGCTGTTTCCACATAAAATACTTAAGGGCGAGGTACCACAAGGTGCGACTGCAAGCTGGCGGATCAAGCGGCTTACTATGTAAATGCGTAACATATTACAATATTACCTCCTGAAGAAAGTTTGGAAACAGTCTATTTGGCTCCTTATGGCAACATTTGGAAGGAAAACGAAAGGCTTCCTTCTCAAACTAACCAAGTCTGCAGTAAAAGAACATTCGGGTGGGAGGTGGTTTGTTGAAAACTAATTGGGAAGTATTTGGTTGGGCGCTTGCGCCCTCCTTCCGGCACTCATCAATCGCATTTATAAACGATAAACACGTTTTCGAGTGGAAGTATGAGAAATAAGAAGTTGGTAAATGGGTTTGTAATAAATCTCGTATACAAAGGGCTAGTACATTGGTGAAAAATGTAGTTATAAACCAATGTATAAAACAATCGTCGAGCTAATCACCACTCTGACTACGCTCCTGATCATATCATTTTTGTTATTTAACCTCTTCTTTACACATGTTTCATGATTTAATATTGTTTCCTTTTATTTTAGCTATTGCTGGTTTTATTCTCAGTAAACGAAACCAAAATCTGGCATTCGTTAAAACCAGATACTACTACACATGTAAGTAAATGATATATTTAAGTATAAATGAATAAAACTATGTACATATCTATATACGTATACATTAGCGTGTTCCTTTTAAATTAAATAAAAGCTTTCTCCCAGTCTAATACCTTCAGGGGTAATACCTATGAACGGTCATAACTTGTCCATTAAACAGACCCCGCATTAAAAAATGAGAGAGCAAAGAGCAAAAAGCAAATCATAGTTGGCTGAGAAAAAAATTTTCTCGGCGTGACGTCACGCTTTTGACAGCATGTCTCATTGCTGACGCATTGTTCAGACTTTGTTTCAATCAGAGTATTTTGCTCCGCTTTTAGCTCCTACAACATTTTTTATCTCACAGTTCTTGTACTTTTTTCATTCGGAATGAGAATAGAAGCAGTAAAATGTAAGCAAAAAATTTGTCCGGACGCGATCTGTACAACCTGCCAAAATTTAAAATTCAGCACTTCTTGAAATTTTATATAGAAATGAAATACGTTGAGTCAGTGAGGTCAGCTAACCCTCCTTTTCGATAATAGTCGCCAATTGGGAGTACCAAGCGAGGTCAAATCTTCCTCCAACTGTATCTCCCAACTCAGTGAAGGTCTTCTCTGTTCACAAACTGCCGGAGCGTATTCGTTCATCTGCATAACATGACCTAGAAAGCGAAGCTTTCTGGTTTTATTCGCTGCACTATCGCCATATCTGCGAAAAGCTCATATAGCTCATCATTATACCTCCTTTGATATTCGCCGTCGACATCACCGATAGGACTATAAATCTTCCGGAGAACTTTTCTCTCGAATACACCAAGAGCCATCTCATCTTCTCTCGACAACTTCCATGATTCCGAGCCATACACCAGGACAGGTATGATGAGTGACATGTAGTGCGAGAATTTTGTTCGTCGGGAGAGAACTTTACTTTTCAATTGCTTAAAGAAGCACTTGTTGGCAAAAGATATTCTCCATTTGATTTCTAGGCCGAAATTATTTTTGCTTTTAATGCAGCTTCCCAAATAGACGAAATCCTTCATAGTCTCGAATTTATATCCGTCAACAGTGACGTGGCTACAATGGCCACAATGACAGCAAGTACTTCGTATTATCCACATTTACTTCAAGGCCCACTTTTTTTGCTTCTTTATCTTACACCAACTCTTCGCCTCCATGTTTGAATAGCCCGGCGGGTATCCCGTCATTACCGTCATTACACCTTGTGATTTTTTAGCCGTGATATTGCCATTCTCACTTCCCCATAGTTGGATGCCGGAGCGTGTTTTTCATCATCGGCAATCGGGGTATCGGGTTCGTCTTCCCCCACACTCTGTACGTCAGTTCCGATGGCGCCATTATCGTTCCTACAGGAATCTGCCCCGGTCTTGAAATCTTCTGTCATTAAAAGAGCATGACATATGTATAGTTAACCGAAAATAATAATAATAATATTTTTTCGCGATAAATATCCGGGGAGATAGAGCCCATTTTTCTTCCCACTTCTTCTTCAATTTGATGTTAGTTGTTCGCCCGCTTTCAAAAGGGAAGACAAAAATACTCCGAAAATTTAATTTTTTCCGGCGTAGTCGTTTACTCAGGTAATAGTTTTAAATACTCCGAACACTGGTAGCGAAATATGAGAGAAATGTAATAAATCGAAAAAATTCAAAAGCGCTGCGTCATCAAACTTTTTTTTCAAATTGAGGTCAATACTATCACACCGTCGCCCACCGTCACGGTCTTACCCGTTATTTGCTAGGAATCTCATTCAACTAGAAGCCAACCTTAGATTGCCTTTATTCTAAATGCATGAATTAAGATCTGGGCATTGGTGATATTACAATTGCTTGCTTTTGTATTCGAAAGTTCTTTGAAACTATTCAATTAGTTCCACGAAATTATATAAAAAACTATATGAAAAGACCAGTTTTTATTCATATTTAAATAATTTTGTTTGACAAGTAATTTTTTGACTTTCGAAGTGGATGTCTAACAATAGTAACACTGGACAATATTGTTGTTGTTATTGTAGAAGTGGTTCGTCTCATCCAATAGGCGCGACCGATCACAAATTGTCATCAATATCCACTAACCGGAGTCCAAGGAAACTTGCAGTTTCGACAGGGTTGGACTATAGTGAGAGGGGTGTTAGAGGCGTTGGTTCCACATTGCAATTGAAGAGATGGTTGCTGTCATGACAGCCTGAAGTGGTTCTGAGAGCAGTGTTTTGGCAGGCCTGTATTTTCTTCCAGTGAGTAACCTTAAGGCTTGGCGACCATCTCGTGGACACGTAGCATGCAATCGGCCAGCCAATTGCTTTGTAAGTAGTAATAAGCGTTTCTTTGTCTTTATCCCAAGTGCTGCCGGCAAGAGATTTAAAGATTTTATTACGGTTCTGGATTTGAGGTACAATTGCGGTTGCATGCTCTCCAAAATGTATATCCTGATTGAACGTCACACCCCAAATTTTTGGGTGTAAGACAGTCGGTAGCGTAATGTCGTCGACGTGGATGTCCAATAGGGTCGACAGTTGCGGTGTCCATGTGGTAAATAAGGCCGCTGCTGATTTGGTAGGTCACAATGTGATGTTTCGCGAGGCGCAAAAACTGGAGATATCAGGGAGATAGCTTTTTATTTTATTACAAGGCAACTTAAACTTGCGGCTTAATGGAACTCCTGACAGAAAACCACTTCTCCAACCTTTCCGTCCAACTTCGACCCAACTGTGAAGCAGTTAATCAGCCCACTGCCCCATATTAATTCCTTTTTCCACTCCTTTTTCGAGGGAATGACTGTTTTGGAGCTTGAAGAATGCTGAAACGAACCAGCGCCTTACGTTGTAGAGACATTAACATTTCGGCAATACTCGTATTGTTAAATGCGTCGCACCAGACCACTACCATATACATAGAACAAGATAGGCTTGACTACCATTCAATAAAGCCACTCTAAGCGATGGCCACTGCAGCTGTACAACCCAACCGATTCCATTCGACATTTGCTCTCCAATACAGTTTCCTGTACAATAAAGTACCGACGGTGATCCACCAATCGTGTTCTGAAAGCTATATCTCCTCGTAAAAAGTACTAGCTCCGTTTTTTCAGGGCTGGTTGCCTAAAGGTTGTCTAAAGGACTACTCACCGAGTGCAGATAGCGCTGCAAAATATCGCGCGGGGTGTCCGACTATGATTGCCAGTTCATCCGTATAGGCAACCACTCGACTGCACTCACAACTGAGAGCAGAACAGATAGAACACCCCATGTGGGGTGCCTCAGCATATCTTTCTCTCGATTGCGGACCCTCCCTAGCTCCGACAACTCTGTTGAACAGAATATATATTATAGGGTAAAATGAAAAAAATATTAAAATTTCACCCCTGAGTATTAACACTTAGCTTTAAGGAATCCCAAAACTTAAAAGGATGTCGTCATCATGTAAGATCAAAATTTCATTACATCAAGAGATTTCTCGCCATTCTTCATTTTCTCAATTTAATCAATGCACTGCTCTGCCTGTTTTATATAGAGCTTACGAAACGAAAATTTCCACAACACCACAAATAAAAAAAATCGAAATGCATAGAACACTGTCAATACAGCGACTTAATTGAATGTCGAGATGCTCGCGAGATTTGAGAGTATATCGAGATACGAGAATCTCGCAAGGAGCCGAGTTCTCATGCTCTCGGATCTTAAAATTCTCGCTTCTGTTCGAGAAGAAATCGCAAACTGTAATAAAAAATTAAAAATATACATTTTAATAATGTGTAGAGTACTTTTTCACACATTATAAAAATTCTAACAAAATTGATACTAGGGAGGCAGATTTCCATCTTTTTTATAAGCTTTTATTTACTTTCACTTGGCTTTTGTATGTAATGAAATCTTGCAAGTTAAATTTGATACACTTCCCGGTATCCGATTGAGCTGAAATTTTGCACACATGTATAACTCCGATGACAATACAATATTACTTTGCGAGAGTTCGATAACTTAATCGATAACAGAGTTACCGGTAAAGATTTGTATTCACAAGGGAATAAAAGCCTAAGTCCTCAAGAACGCAGGTAACTTCGCTTTGTTTGTGTATGCAACAAACGTAGAAGTTAGACTGTTATCGCTAAATGTTGCATACTTTTCTGCGCACTTGATTTTGTTTTACAGATTTTCGCCGATGGAACAGAGCAGAGATCTGCAATGAGTAGTTGTAAATTGAATGCGTCATAGGCAAAGTCAGAATAAAATATGATTTTAAGTTAGTTAACACTAGAATAGAAGAACTAGACTATTCAAAGTTTACTTCGATGAAACCTTGTAATGTTGATGCATTAAAAGAAATTGATAGGCTGAGAAACGGTACAAATAACTAAGTAAAGATAACATAACTAATTTAAACAATATTTTAGCCTACTAAAAATTAAAAAACAATTCATATTTAAATTAAATTTAAGAAAAAAGCTTTTCTAAGAACAAGCTTCTATCACTTGTTAATAAAACGAACTAAAATGTAAAAAAATTAAATTAAAGAAAAAAAAAAAGCTTTTTTAAAAATAAGCTTTTATTATTGGTTAATAAAATTAATTAATTAATACGGCGACCGACGAAAGGTTTTAAGACCGGGGCAAACTCTTGTAAGAACGAAAACGGCGACCTTGTAACTGATGTCCAGAGAGTGCTTAGATTATGGAGGGAACACTTCTCTGCTGTTCTAAATGGAGGCAGCGATTCACCGCGCAGAGATGACGAACCCGATCCCGCAATCGATGATGATGGAATATATGCCGAAGTACCTGCTGTCATCGAGCAAAGAGTCAGCGCATATGCGCCTTGGCAATCACGCTACTGTTGGCGGCCATAATTTCGAAATAGTAAAAAACTTCGTTTATTTGGGAACCCGCATCAACACTAGCAACAACATCAGCACTGAAATCCAGCGAAGAATCAATCTTGCCAATAAATGCTACTTTAGACTAGGTAGGCAATTGAAAAGTAAAGTCCTCTCTCGGCGAACAAAAATCATACTCTACAAGGCAGAGGCATGGAACATGACAACAGCAGATGAAACGGCTTTGGGAGTGTTCGAGAGAAAAGTTCTTCGAAAGATTTATGGATCTCTACGCGTTGGCGATGGCGAGTACCGAAGAACATTTAATGATGAGCTGTACGAGCTCTACGCAGACATCCACATAGTCCAGCGAATTAAAACGCAGCGGCTGCGCTAGCTAGGCCTTGTTATGCGAATGAAAGATTTGTTTCTATCGGAACCCGCCTATGGAAGCAGGGGTAGAGGGCGGCCCCCACTCCGTTGGAAGGACCAGGTGGAAAACGATTAAAACTCCCTTGGTGTGACCAATTGGCGCCGGTTGGCGGAGCGACTGGTGCGCCTTGTTGGACGGCCATAACCTTTTAGATGGTTAAGCGCCAATTAAGTAAGTAAGTAATAAAATTAACTAAAAAGTAAAAAATTAATTGACTGTAAAGAAATATAACACTTTATAAATTCATTGTAACCTTTAACGATAATTAGGCTTTTTCGTCTGCGACAAAAAAATTCCATATTATAAATAATTATATTTATATCACCGGCCACCGTGGTGTGATGGTAGCGTGCTCCGTCTACCACACCGTATGCCCTGGGTTCACACCCCGGGCAAAACAACATCAAAATTTTAGAAATAAGGTTTTTCAATTAGAAGAAAATTTTTCTAAGCGGGGTCGCCCCTCGGCAGTGTTTGGCAAGCGCTCCGGGTGTATTTCTGCCATGAAAAGCTCTCAGTGAAAACTCGTCTGCTTTGCAGATGCCGTTCGGAGTCGGCATAAAACATGTAGGTCCAGTACGGACAATTTGTAGAGAAAATCAAGAGGAGCACGACGCAAATTGGAAGAGAAGCTCGGCCTTAGATCTCTTCGGAGGTTATCGCGCCTTACATTTATTTATTTTATTTTTATATTTATATCACAGTCCTAATTGTTCTAATAAAAGCGTGTTACATTGTGATAGCAAGAAAAGGAGGTCCTAAATGTTTTTAATTATACCATCAAAATTTAACACGCTTTTTATTAGAACAATTAGGACTGTGATATAAACTGTAAAGTTTAATAATTTAGGTGTAAAGTTTTAATGTTAAAAATATATAATTATTTACAATATGAAATTTTTTTGTGGCAGACGAAAAAGCCTAATTATCGTTAAAGGTTACAATGAACTTATAAAGTGTTATATTTCTTTACAGTCAATTTATTTTTTACTTTTTAGTTAATTTTATTAACCAATAATAAAAGCTTATTTTTAAAAAAGTTTTTTTTCTTAAATTTTTTTCTTCCATGCTTCCTGATATGACCTATTTAGTGAATGTCTTTACTTATACTTGATGCGTAAATGTTTCAGGGAGTAAAGTACATATATACTAGAACAAACTGATTGTTTAGGTTTTTGTTTTTCCAATGTGCTTGTCATAGATATCAGTTGCTGTTAAACGTACTTACATAGGTTATATGTATGCTTAGTATGTTAACATCATGTTGTACATTTGCATTTAAACATTTCATCACCAACTCAAAGTCAGCAACGTCAACGTCCTTGACGTTAGCGCTAAGTAGAATTTCATTCAAGTGAGAACTTGACCTAATCAGCTCAATGCCAAAAAAACTAGCAGTCGCTGAATCTACAACCAAAAAAAAAAAACAAATAAAAAGAGGTTGAAAGAAGTAAGGAAGGCAAAGTTCGGATGTAACCGAACATTACATACTCAGCTGATAATTTTGGAGACAAAATTGTCTTTTTCATGCATACATACAAATGGTAATACTGAAAAGTGGAGCAACTTGCCTTTCTTGCAATTTCTTCAGCTATCAATTCGGTTTATTTGAAAATTTTTTGTTTTTTAATATGAAAATTTGGTTAAATTTGAACGTACTTCTTTATAATTTTTTTTTTTAATCATCATTGAAATATTTTCGAAGAGCTCTTAATTATGATTCCGATAAGAGTCCGAAATATGTGAGACATATGTGCTTCGAGAAAATCTAAACCTATAATCATAAAAGACTCGTATATCGTTAGCTTAATGTGAAAATGTGCTAAATCACTTTTTACGAATTTTACAAGAGACGAAAAAAACTGAATAATTTTTGAAATAACCTTTTTTTCAAAACTGTGAATGAGGATACCTTAATTGCAATGCTTTTGAGTGTAGAAACTTTGAAAAAGATAAATAAAAATCATGTATGCTAACCCAGCAGCTATTTTATGACTTAGCACAATTTCCTCACTCAAACCAAATTTTTTTCTCCTGACTTAACACTTTTTACTCAATACGTTTCCCCATCACTCCTCTCCTTTAATGATTGATATATGACAATAAAACTATATATTTGACAAAAAATACTATTTATTTGCCAAACTATTTCTAACAATTGGCGGCCACCGTGGTGTGATGGTAGCGTGCTCCGCCTACCACACCGAATGCCCTGGGTTCACACCCCGGGCAAAGCAACATCAAAATTTAGAAATAAGGTCGCCCCTCGGCAGTGTTTGGCAAGCACTCTGGGTTTATTTCTGCCATGAAAAGATCTTAGTGAAAGCTCATCTGCCTCGCAGATGCCGTTCGGAGTTGGCATAAAACATGTAGGTCCCGTCCCGCCAATTTGTATAAAAAATTTAAAAAAAAGGAGAACGACGTAAATTGGAAGAGAAGCTCGGCCTAAAATCTCTTTGTAGGTTATCGCGCCTTACATTTATTTATTTATTTTATTACTAACGGTTCTGATCTGGACTCTTTTGCCGGATGGTGCGCAGACAATAACTTATTTTTAAATTCAAACAAATGTTGTGTTGTGTCTTATTCCATAAAGACAACTTTACATACTTTATCTACAAACTAAATGCTAAATCTCTTAATCGTTGTCAAGAGAGTAAAGACTTGGGTGTAATTTTTGACTCCAAACTCTCTTTTTCTAGTCACATTGATTTCGTTGTTTCAAAATTTGTTGCAATCACTGGGTTCAGTAGACGTAACACCAGTGACCTTAAGGACCCTAAGACGTTGAAGGCACTTTATATATCCTTGTTCAGAAGTCGTTTTGAATATTGCTCAATAATATGGAATCCTTTTTATGAATATAAGTCCTATAGAATTGAGAGAGTTCAAATATTTTTTACAAAAATTGCTTTACGTATGCTTCACTGGCCAGACGGCCTCCCATCATATACCAGCAGTCGCAAATTGCTTGGTCTTCAGGCTTTGCATGACAGAAGAACTTTTATCTCACTCATGCTTGCTTATAATGTAATAAACTTTAGCACGAATTGCTCTGATTTATCTACTTTGTTCATTCCAAATATTCCACTGCGTGATCTTCGGCATAAAGATTATTTATCGAAATAACTCATAAAATGAATTATGCTATGAATGAACCTATAACTAGGACTATACATATAGCAAATCGATTCAGTAGTGTTATTAATTTAAACAACAGCTTAAATAAGTTTAAGCTTGAATTGTTTTCTATTTTTAACTAATCTGTAACAAAGCATGTTAGTTATAGACATGTAAGAACTGAAGTTGATTATGGTCAGCGCAAAGCATTTATCAAACACCAAAGGTATGTCTCAATTGGGTGAACCCAATTTCAAGGGGTTGTGTAGGCAACCCTATAAAGGGGTTGCCAGCACGATATATAGCTTCTCCAACCCAATTGTCAACTCACCTAACAGAGGTGAATTCTGTTTCATTGACAGCCGAGGCTCTGGTGACCCTAAGTTCTTCATGGAACTAGGGGATGGCCTAGAAGGTTTAATGTGGTCATATAAATCGTTCCCGAGATGGTCGGACTAGTACCTTAATAGTGCTTTGTTACCGGAACGTACCGGATCTATATACGGCAAAGGACCATCAACCCAAAACCTTCGGGGAGTGTCTTTATCGTTAATACAACAACAACAACAAAGCACGTACTTTTAGACTGAATGAATGAAACAAATAAATAAAATGCGCGCACAAAGAAATTACCAGTAATTCAGATTGATATTATTGACAGGTTGACTTAGCACATTTTTTTTAACAGCTGACGACTTAGCACATTTACACATCATTGCCCACAGCACGTAAAAATGAAAAATTTAAATATTTTTTTTTTGTGGTCGATGTATTTTGAATTCAGTTTTAAAACTGCATTAAAATACAATTTTTCAAAAAAAGTGACTTAGCACGTTTTCACATTAAGCTAACGATATGTCTTCTATAAGGTGGAAATTATGAGCCGTATCTTAAGAATGTATTTTTAATTTTGATATATGGAGGTCCAAATTTATCTCGATTAGTTTATAGCGTTACGGAATACCGTTATGCGAACAAAAATAATATACTCTGTGAGCTCTGCTCATCTGAGTATAATTATAGCTGCGTTGTTGTCGTCGGGTTTCGTAGATGGTTTATAAGTGGTTTTTAATTTCATATCACATACGTTTGGGAAGTATCGACCAAATTGTAGACCAAGGGTGAAGTTTTTTGGAACGATTTTCCTTCATCCTTTCTCAAATAAGGGAAAATCACCATGTAGGAAAATGAACCTAGGGTAGCCCTGGAATGTTTTGTATGATATGGGTATCAAATGAAAGGTATTAAAGAGTGTTTTAAAACGGAGTGGGCCTTAGTTCTACAGGTGGACGCTTTTTCGAGATATCGACCAAAATAGGGACCATGGTGACCCAGAACATCATCTGTCGGGTACCGCTAATTTATTTATATATGTGATACCACGAACAGTATTCCTTCCATGATTCCAATGGCTTTTGATTTCGCCCTGCAGAACTTTTTCATTTTCTTCTACTTAATGTGGTAGGTGTCACACCCATTTTACAAAGTTTTTTCTAAAGTAATATTTTCGGTCAAAAAACCAATCCAATCACTATGTTTTATCTCTTTTTCATATTTGGTATAGAATTATGGCATTTTTTTAATTTTTCGAAATTTTCGATATCGAAAAAGTGGGCGTGGTCATAGTCGGATTTCGCCCCATTTTTAATACCAAGATAAAGTGAGTTCAGATAAATACGTGAACTAAGTTTAGTAAAGATATATCGATTGTTGCTCAAGTTATCGTGTTAACGGCCGAGCGGAAGGACAGACGGTCGACTGTGTATAAAAACTGTGGTTTCAACAGATATCGCCCATTTTCACAGAAAACAGTTATCGTCAGCTATGCTCTTACCAAATTTCACAAGAATTGGTAAATTTTTGTTTGACTTATGGCATTAAAAGTATTCTAGACAAATTAGATGAAAAAGGGCGGAGCCACGTCCATTTTGAAATTTAATTTTATTTTTGTATTTTGTTGTACCATATCATTACTGGAGTTGAATGTTAACATAATTTACTTATATACTGTAAAGATATAAAATTTTTTTTGTAATTTGACTTTTAAATGTTTTTTTTTAAGTGGGCGTGGCGTGTTCGTCATCCGATTTTGCTAATTTTTATTTAGAACATATATAGTAATAGGATTAACGTTCCTGCCAAATTTCATTATGATATCTTCAACGACTGCCAAATTACAGCTTGCAAATCTTTTAAATTACCTTATTTTAAAAGTAGGCGGTGCCACACCCATTGTCCAAAATTTTACTGATTTTCTATTCTGCGTCATAAGGTCAACCCACCTACCAAGTTTCATCGCTTTAACCGTCTTTGATAATGAATTATCGCACTTTTTCGGTTTTTCGAAATTTCGATATCGAAAAAGTGGGCGTGGTTATATTCCGATTTCGTTAATTTCAAATAGCGATCTGAGATGAGTGCCCAAGAACTTGCACGCCAAATTTCATTAAGATACCTCAAAATTGACTCAAATTATCGTGTTTACGGACGGACGGACGCACGCACGGACGGACGGACATGGCTAAATGAATTTCCTTTTTCGCCCAGATCATTTTGATATATAGAAGTCTATATCTATCTCGATTAGTTTGTGCCGTTACGGGATACCGTTATGCAAACCAAATTAATATACTCTGTGAGCTCTGCTCAGCTGAGTATAAAAAAAGCTTAAGTTTCTGCATTGTGCATGGATTGGAATGAAACATTTTTTTAAATGTATACTTCAGTTTGATAACGCTCTAAACGGTATCATGAGATTTAATCGCATCGCTTAAAATAAGATAAGCTCGAAAATGCTTCTCTAATTGAGATAAAACCAAAAAAGTTGATTGGTATGCTGAAATTTTTCATACATAGTACATATGTATACACATGAAAACCAGAGTCTATGCTGGAATTTGCTGCTCAGACACGATTTCGTTGTAAAAGTCATGCACTTACCGACATTTCACATGCAGGATGATCAATAATTTCCAAGTCTGTCTCTATACCATCAACAAGTACTGACACCGTTTTTTGGCCATAATCATCGTCTGCAGATAATAAAGAAAAGTAAAGACTTATAAATATGTACACAAATTTATGTTTGTATGTTTTCATGGTGTGTTAAACTTTTACTTAATATTTAAGAGGACATGAGCCTGACACCGGTTTATAATAATTGAATCTTCAACATGTTCGAGAAGAGATTTCTCGCGAGTCTCGCCTACTCGCGAGATTCTCGAACGTCGAATTACAATATTCTCGAATCTCGAATTACTCGTAAGGCTCGCGAGCTTCTCGACATTCAACTTAGTCCATTCATTGGCTGTTTTATATATAGCATATGATTTCTTCTGGAGCACAAGCCAAAATGTTCGCAAAACCACAACTAAAAACCCCGAAATGTATAGAATATTGCCAATACAGCGACTAAATTGAAAGCCGAGAAGATCGCGAGTATTGCGAGTAATTCGAGATTGTAGAATCTCTCGAGAAGTCGTGTTCTTGATGTCCCGTTGAAAAATAAAATATTGCGAACAAAATTATATGTATAATAACTATGTTTTGAGTTAAATGTCATTGAAGCAATATAATCAACAAAGTCACAAGTAAAAAAAAACCAAGTGTATAAATACTCGCTATACAGCGATTAAGTAAGAATGTCGAGAAACTCGCGAGATTTACGAGTACTTCGAGACACAAGAATCTCGCGAGAAGTCGAGTTCTCGATTTCTCGGATTTTGAAAATCTCGCTTGTGTTCGAGAAGAAATCGCAAGCTCTAATAGAGAGTATAAAATTAGCGCAAGTTGAGAAATATCTAATTAATTTGATTTAAACCCGCTACTAGTAAAGTATAATTGTAATACTCCCAAAGTAGTCTAAATAAAGATCATTTTGCAATAATGAATATTTGAGTTATTTATTGGACCGTGCAGCGATTCGAACGTTAGCAGAAGGTGCATAATTATCAGAAATTCCCAGAAATCGTTACAAAATATTGATATATGTATGTTTTTTGAGATCGTGTTTTTATTTTGTAGTATTGATTGAAATTGTTATATAAATAACGTAATAAAGACAAGTGGATTTTAAGAATGATATAATATTTGATATATGTATTTTCTGCATTAGTGATTGATAGCATGATCAGGGATTTCTTGTTGGGTTTGAAAGCGGGGGCATTCAGTTAGGGGATGTGGAACAGTGATAGGTACTCTGGAGTTGCAATAGTAACAGTCTTTTGGATAATAGTTTTATATGTGATAGCTGTGTGTAACATGTGTGTAACCTAACCTAAGACGTTCGACTTTTACTATATCAAGTCAGGGTATGTTGTCTATGTGACGAAGAAATATGTTCGCGTTGGTTTTTTTACTACTAATATATTGGTACCAGGTGGATGTTTGTAAAAATAGGTCATTATTGGCTAGTCTGTAAGAAGATGAGATATGCTTCTTTATGTCCTTCAGATTGTAATTTTGTGTAACGGTAAGTGAACCTAGGTGACTAGACTTGGCAGTTTAGTCAGCTGGTTCGTTATCTAGAATATTAGCGTGACCGCGGATCCAGATCGAAATGCATTTTAGCCCAAATTCTGTTAGTAGTATTCTTATGTTATTAGCATAGTATTCATTGTTAAGTGGGTTTGTTACAGAATCTAATGTGGAAGGCGAGTCTGAGCATATGGCATGTTTTCCTGGTGTGTCTTTGTAATAGTGTGAACTAAGGTATGATTTCAGCGGCAAACGTAGATGAGTATTCTGGTAGAAGGGACATGCGTACAATTTCGGAATTTGTTGTGATACTATATGTGGTAGAGTGGTTTGATTTCGATCCATCGGTGAAAATAAACTTGTAATCGTTATATTTGTTTGATATTTCTGAGAATAGTTGCTTATATACTGACGATGGGGAGCTTCCCTTGTTGTGAGTAAGCATTGAAGTTACTATAGTCGGTGCGGGAAATTTCCAAGGTGGGATATTTTCTGTAAGTGAGGGTCGGAAGAGTATGTTTACATTAGTTTTAAAAACAATGGGTTCTTGGCTTTTGGTTTGCCTATGTTTTGTAAAATTGTCGATTATGTTGTGGATAAGAGTGTTGTCGATAGGAGTGTTGTGGCTAGTTAAGAGGTTCTTGAAGAGGTTTGTTGTGATGAAGTCTCGGTTGTTTTCAGTTGTATGTAGATTAGCTTCGTACGTTATGTTACGGATGCGCGTGGTTCGGAAGGCTCCCAAAGTTAGGCGTGCGGCAGAGTTAATGGTGGATTGAAGTTTTTTTAATATTTTTTCCAGACGCATATCCGTAAATTAATTTGTCGTAATTTATTTTTGATTCAATAAGTGCCTTTACGACTGATATGAGAGAGCTTATATTGCAGTTGAACTTGGAGCTGTACTAGTGAGTGTGAAAGAAAAATAACGTGTGAGTTTCATCTATACTTGGAGTTGACTATGACTCCTAGGGTTTTGAGTTCGTCTATATCGGTAAGAAATACATATGTTGTTTGCTATTTTTGTTTATTAAGAAAAACTGAAAAGCAGGGACGGAAAATAATAATAATTTTTTTTCGGAGTCGAAAAAGTCCGGGCCAAAAAATTGTCCTAGGTGAAAATGTTTGAGTCCTCAGGTATCCCTATAGCAATATCATATCGAATCATGCATCCTTTTAATTTTTCGAACTTTTTCCATAAAAGTAAAATCTGTATTTTTATTTTTTGAGTCCGATAGAACTGGTTAAACTCGGACTTTTAAAAATAAAAGTCCGGAAATAAAAGTTAAATCCGGAATTTTATTTTTTAAGGCCAAAATAAAAGTCCGCCTCGATAACAAAGAAAGGGATTATCCGAATTGCTTCCGCTGTATTGGACAAACTCAATAAGAGCGATTTTCATCCAGCTATAACCACCGTCCAGCTGATGGCGGAAGGGCGGATGGTTGCAGTAGGCAAAACAAAACCACTGTACTGATAGGAATGACAATGGCATTTGAAAAAAGCGTCGCAGCGGGTTTTTCAGTAGTAGGCTATCCTTTATTTCCGCTGAAAGGTTATTCTGTACCAATGGAAAGGTTGAAGTTATAACGCAGCCAGTAATGTATTTGGAGTTACTTTCAAAAATGATCTCAGGCCACTTAAGACTACCGGAGGATGCCATTTTGCTTTTTAAAATACAAAGCAGTTTTGCTAAAGAGCTGCAAAACTAGACGCATCTTCATCAGCTAAAAAACTTCTAAAGTTTCTTAAAGAAGGGACGCATTCTTCACATGATTGCTCGTGAAATCGTCGAAAACAGTTTTCAACAGGTCAATTTGCTTAAACTTAGCGATGATGAAAAATTTCTTACAAAACACTTGGGAGACACTTGGACATCGCGAGAAGACCTAAGTTTCATACAGCTGTTCTGTCGTACGAAATATTTTTGCCAGCTCAGGAAGATACTAGTATAATGTAACACTCTGCAACATGTTTTATATAACAAATATTGTATTACATTGTCTTTATGAATTCAGTAGAATATTACATTTATATCATTTCCATTTGAGCCGTTTAAATATCGAAACCGGAAATATCACGGTCTCGGTATCAAATACGGCATTCTTCATACTATTTTTTTATTTGTCCATACCTACCGCCGGTATATTCTAACCCCCTAACCCGATTTAGTATTTTCCTTTTCTGTATTAGAAATAATATTTCTAATGATATTCGAGAAAATAAATGCTTTTACTTTTTTTTGCGCTTTACTCGAAATTGAAAATAGTGGAGATTGCTGTCTTTGATTCTAGCCCCCTCAAATACACTATCAGTGAATTGTAGCTTAATTAAGTAGAATTAACGGCTTTTAAAATTGATTTTCTTTCTGTAATTGAGTACAGCTAATTGCTTTGCAATGATGGATAAGCTTTTTGCTAGAAATTACGCTGTACTCACACAGAAATATAACAAACTTCAGTATATATATTTCCAATTGTGTATATATTACATATATGTATATGGGAGCACAGTGTGATTTCCAGCAAAAGCTTATTCATCATTATTTAAGTATAAATTGAGTAAGTAATCAAGTGTTGGTCTTTTTTTCCTATATCCTAGAAACTAAAGCCGATTAAATATGTATGTATATGAATGAAATCAAAATTTATATGGAATGAATGAAATAATATAACATGAATATAATTTAGTATGGACAAATACAAACCGTTGTAACTGTTTATAAACATGTACTTATTATAAACCGAATATAATAAAGTACAACATGGCGTATGAGTGATTACGTATCATCATCATATATATTTACTGTACTGCCGTCCATAACAAAAATATCGATTTGCAAGGTATAATCGAAACAGCTGTCGCCTTGTCCTTCCTGGGGCCCTATTCGCTAACTGTGAGTTTTAAACTGTTCACAAGAAATAGTGTAAATTTTTAAATTCTGATTCTGTAAAGCAAAACTGTGAACAAAAAAACTCACAGATAAAAACTTCGTGAGTTTTCTTGGCAGCCAGTGTACACTATTGTGACAGTCAAAACTCATACGCACTGTTGCAGAATGACTTTTTTTGTTTTCATGGCGTTTGATGAATATTTTCTCACTGACATAAGACTTTTGCATTCAGCGCGTCATTCAGCAAAACAATGTGCACAATAGTTTACAGAATCGCATGAAAATTTAAAGTGTAAATTGTGTGTGCAAATGAGTTTTCAATAAGTGTACATTTTTCAGTTTTTGACAGTTAGGGACTTGACCCCCTGATGTCACGTTGCACAGTGACGCCTTTTGAGTTTTTTCTTTGCAAAAATCATAACTTTTGAACCAATGAAGATATTTTAAAAGTTAAAATGCCAATGAAAGCTATAGTTTTACTGTGTGAAAGCTCAGAATGTCACAGATACAGGGTGCTTCAAAAAATTTCGTCAAAGTCGAACATTTTTAGAAAAATGCAAAAACAAAATGTTTTTAGTAAAAAATAAAAAAAATAAAATGAGATTTGTTTTATAATGACGTATTTAAGCATTAAATAAAATAAACTAATGATTTTGATAAGATAGTGTCCGTTTTTGGTGCCACAATAACAAGGTGCTTCAAAATTCATCGTTAAATTTTACATGTTTTTTTTTTTAATTTATAAGCCAACTATGTATTTTATTAATAACTAAAAGTTATTGAAAGTGGTTCAATGAAATATTATTTGAGCTAAAGATTAAACAGCCAACGAATTTTGGAAAAGGGAAGTGGCACTGCCTATTTATGCTAAAAAGTTTGATCTTAGTAACCGCTTTACCAATTTGTACCAAACTCGATAGACGTATTGATTTCTATAAAAATTTAATACTCGTTTGAAGGCGAAATGCCTAAGCTTTAAAATAAATTTGATAAACTTTAGAGAAATGCAATAACGAAAAGTATATATTTATAAATTACTAAATTAATTAATTCTTTTATTTGAAATAAAAAATTTACTTGTACATAGATATCTTATTTTTCAATAAAGTAACAAAATTGATTAGTAAATATCTTTTTCATTGTTGTGATAAAAAGTGAGAAACTTATTTTATCTTAACATAGTTATCGTCACTGGAACATATATCTAACAAAGCAACCATTTCTGACCTATACGCATCTGTAAGATCTTTTTATGTTCCTACATACCTCATAGATGATATGACTGTATCAGAAGAGATAGTTAACATGTTGAAAAGGTCTTCGTTTTGTCTAACTCCTGATACGTTGCAGGTGTTCATACATCTATATCTTTTGTAGTCCTTGTTCTTAGATTCTTGAGCTTCTTCAGACTATTCTCCTAATGGTAAGCACTGGTACTCTATTAAATCTTTTCCATGTGCTAAAGTTTTATGTACCGTTGGTGTAAGTTTCTTCTCAGGATATTTTTGATGCAGCAACTCTGTAGTTTTAGATGCATATTCTCCACAGTTGGGTCCATTAACTGATTCATGGCAGTTTAAATATTTAAAATTATTCCTATTTCTCTATCAACTCCTGCTTTGCGGGTAGTCACTTCATCGTTTTCAAAAAATCTTCTTGAGGAGTTACCATCATTTGTATTTCCGTATCCATACTTTGGACAGTCAACTCTAAAGTCAATCTATTTATAGAATGCATCCTGAATTATTTTTTTTCTCCTGTTTTGTTTCTCCTTACATGTTGTATTGTCGTCGAAAACTTCTCCTTGTTGTGGTAGTGTATAAGCCAGCTTCAAAACAAATTCCACACATCTTATCCTAGCATGCAAAGGAGATATTCCATACTCATAAGTTATTTCGTCAGTTATTGAATCATCAAGATTTTCAAAGTCCTTTTGGCTCCTCTTACAAATTGGACATTTCATTGTAGATGTCGTATTTGTTATTAAGTTCAAAACTTTTCCATAGACCATTGTTAGAAGAAAATCATGCTTTATTGTAATGACATTCTCCTCTTCAATTTCAATTATTGTTGGTTCTAATTTGGCAATATGATTTTTTATACCACTCACTGTAGCTTTTATGAGTTCCGAAGACTCCTTCTCGTATTTAAATAATATCGGGCGGCACAATATAGTTGATGACGGACGTGGATTTTTCCAATATTCTGAAGCTTCACCTTTTAGTCGTAATGGAACAATAGAAGCCATAAACATATTACTATCTGTAATTGTTTCATCGTCTACATTTATTCTTTGTTTATATGCGCTATGTCCTGATGATCCATCACAGCCCCACTTAGTTATCAATGCCAGCTCCTTTGTCAGTGATTTCAACTTTTCTTCAGTAAAACTTTGAAGGAGTCATGTAGACGTATGATCCATTTGGTTTTGTAGCTCAATTTCAGCTGATACTTCGGTTATTTTGGGACTTAGAGAAACTGCTTTTTTCTTGGCTTGAGTAATTTTTTTGTATCCAGGGGCCAAATCGTAACATCCGTGATCGTATAACTCGTCACGTAAAAATACGATTTTCGGATTACAACATACGTGAACGTACTACTTCGATCGTAATTTTGGATCGCAACATACGTGGCGAGTGACTGAACGTACACGTTACGTTCCACTTTCCTTCGAACACAAACTGGCGATCGTATACACACAAATTTCATTTAAAATGTAAGAAAATTGTTAAAAATGATGAATAAATAAAATATAATAACAAATTTAAAACTGTTATTATAAAGAAAGGTCGAAATCAAACAAGCCTAATCCAAGCCAAGAGGAGATATTGCCGGAATCATGGCAAGACACCCGCTTTGGTATCGGCTTGCTTCAAATTTAACTTCTCCAGAAAGTAACTAAAAGCTTCTTAAGATAAGCGCGATATCTTTAAGAAACTGCAATAATTTTTTTCTACAAAGGTATAATACATAAATTATATGCTTGCGCTTTGTTCGATAAGTCCAAAGGATTACTGCACTCTGTTAACCGCCTTTAGAATATGTTTTCATCGCCTTTGCTATTACTGGAGCTCAAACAAAACAATAAAATTTGATCCATCGCAGTCATTTACTTTTTTTTTATATTTTGGCAACCAATTTGACAGTTCAAAATCTATTGTGAGCTAAAAATACAATCCAACCTAATGTGGATCGTAGAATTTATTGTGAACTGAAAATAAATTACGTTCCATTTGCTATCGTATGTTATAATCCCATTTCGTTTAAGTGTTTGACGTATCACGTAATTTGCTTTCGTATAGTTGCCGACCCGTGATCGTATGTTACGATTCGGGCCCAGGTAAAATATCGGCATTACGTTGCAATAAGGGCTTACGCAATATAATATATTTTTTCTTCGTTAAACTGAGATCTATAAACAGCGCCAAAGCTTATTCGGGAGTGTATTTCCTAGGTAGCGCATTTGGTGGTGTGGGAATGCTGTTTTTGATCTTCATCAGTCGCACTGGACTTGCTACCGCAACTGCTTCTGTTATATGAAATTTCACGTTTTCTTCGTCTTTTTTATATTTAATAGCTAGTGCTTCTGAAAGATGAGTCGCGGCCGTAGCTTTTGTGGTATCAGACAGCTACCTTTTCCTTGTGTAGGTAGAACACTCTTCTATGGGTTTTTTTGGTCTCCCTCTAGTTGGATTGGTTGACGTGCTAGGCGTTTCTTCGTCCAAAAAAGTTTTGTCAGCTAGCTACTTTTCATGATTACTTAGAAATTTTGAATTGTTACGATAGACGTCCTTCCATTTTCTTTCTATCATAATGTATTGTAAACCAATTTTTTCTTCCAGGCTTTCCTTTTCTTTAATGTTTGTTTCACTCGCTAATTCTCTCATAATAGCCTCAACGAAGTCCCGTCTTGACTTTGTAGATTTAAATACAGCAAATAGTTTCGAGTTTTCTAGGTACATATTAGAATTGGCTTCGAGTGTATCTGACTAAATATTAAACTGTGAACTATATTTAAAAACACTATTCACTTTATTTAAGTAAACAGAATACTTAGTTCCTTAATCTCCAAAAACGAATGATAATGTGCATTGTATGATGGATAGCTTTATATACCTACTCAAATTATTAAAATGAATTCCAGGTATACAATTCGTAACTAAAAAATGTATGTTGTTAACAAGTTCCAATAACAAAAATGACCGTACGGCCGTACTGAATTATATATACCTTCTCAGGCGCGTATTTATGCCGAAGGTTGTTTAACTTTATTTGATGTAAAAAGTGAAGCTGCAGCTGGACGCAGGTAGACTTTTTGAATTTAGATAACTGAATATTTCACAAATAACTACTGTTAATTTTCCGGAGCACATATTTTAACATTTTTTTTTTCCATCAAAGTTTTAAAAAGGGCCTAAAAATAAGCATTTCGAAAAACAGGTATATCCGCCAACTTTTACCAAAAAAAAAAAACAATTTGTTTTTTGCTTCAATCCTAAATTAAATTATCTTTAATTGCTTTACAACAAAACGATAACCGGCCGCCTTATTTACTCACAAAACCATTTTAAATACAACGAAAAAGAAGAAAAATTTCAAATTTTTCCCAATGTTGAAAATTGGTCAACTTTGAGCGGCTCTACCTGGTAAACTATTTTTTGTGAAAAAACAGTTGTATATTCTTGATCCCTGGAAAATTCTCTATTAGAAACATGTGTTAGATTTAGCGCACGCTTTCATGATTTTTTTGATTTTTGCCATGCTTTAACGGCAGAGGCGCCACTGTGCGTTGGTTAAAATTTTCCCAATTTTTATATATAAACTAGCAGACCCGAAATTTGGCCTATCTGCATACATTTTAATAAGCTTTTTCCGTCTAACTCTGCCCTACCCCTCTACACTTTTTCCTAATCCCTTTATTCACTCCTCCCTACGTCTCCATCTTCGTCTCATTCTATCTCTTTCTCAGTCTCCTTCTCTCTTTTCTCTTCTCTCAAGTTTATCTCCTTCTTCTTCATCTCTTATTGCCAGTCCCAGAGGGTGGTATGTATTTTGTTCCACTCCCATTCCCAGTCTCAGTCCCAGTCCCACTCCGAGTCTCAGTCTCAGCCCCAGTCCTAGTCCTAATCCCAGTCCCAGTCCGTCTCTATTATACTTTCCGGAAAAAAGCATCGTACATACTAATATAGGCAAATTTATATACGAAATTTCAGGCAAATCGAATAGGACGTATGCAAATAAGTATGTGGGTATTATTAATTCATGTCTTTATTTCGGCTTCGCATGCATATTTATCAGTTTTGCTAGGTTGATGCGACTAAATCGAATATCACAATGAACTTCAGAGCTCTCAGCAACAGCTTTCATTTGATATCCATAATACACACACATTCTAGCGGTATCCGGGTCCTTGTTTTGGCCTATATTTCGAGACCCTAGCCACTCAGCGGTATAAAACTTACTCTGTATTATAGCACTCATCAACAGCTTTCATTTCATATCCGTATTGTATAAACACATTCTAGGGGTACCCGGGTCCACGTTTTGGGCTATATCTCGAGACCCTAGCCTCCCAGTTGTATGAAAATTATCCTGCACTATAGCACTCATCAACAGATTTCATTTGATATCCATATTGTATAAACAATATGGGGGTACCCGGGTCCACGTTTTGGGCTATATCTCGACCCCTAGCCTCCCAGTTGTATGGAAATTATCCTGTACTATAGCACTCATTAACAGCTTTCATTTGATATCCATATTGTATAAACACATTCTAGGGGTACCCGGGTCCACGTTTTGATCTCAAGACCCTAGACACGTAGCGAAAAAAAAGGTAGACGTTGGCCGATTCTCAGACCTACCCAATATGCTCAAAAAATTTCATGAGAATCGGTTCAGCCGTTTCGGAGGAGTTCAGCCTATAAAACCATGACAGAAGAACTTTATACATTAGATTATAAATTAAAAATTGCTTGAAATAAATGTTTTTATACATTTAATAGCAATGAGGGCAGTCCGCGCTTAATTCATTCAGGTAGTAAACGTCATTTACTAACTTTTAGGAATATTGATACCAATATATTTTTGGGAAACCAATTTACTCATTAACTCAAAAATTAATCATTAATACTTGAAATTTCTATATGTATTTCCGATATCTTAAACAGCACATTGACCATTTATTTTAAATGTTTAAAGAATTTTGATGGTCCCCCTAATGAATAAATTTTGAATTAAAGTTTTCCTCAGTGTTAAAATATTTTTTAAACATTTTTTGGTGTCAATTTCGATATCATACTTTCATTTCGAATAGAATTTATATGTGAGGGCATATAGGAGCGCTGTGAAATTTTTTTTTATATTCAAAGTGTGATTTTTTTTTTTGGGTTAAGATACTTGGCTTGGATATCATACGTGGTTACAGGCTCTGGATCACGGACTGGTATCAGTCTTAGACCGACTATAGTGATGAATTGTCACACGTGATTAGTTATCACGTCCTGCACGAGGTGCCCCTGCTTCTACTGATAATGACGGATCTAGAGAGGATCGATAAAACTCGCACCCCTGAGTCATTATGCCGAGCTCAGGGGAGGGAGGACCCTGTTAAGGGTGAAGTTCGGTACACAACGGTGACGAACTGGATTGTTAGGGATTTTGATTTTGACTCTGTTTTGGACTTGATTGTTCGATTGATTTTGGACGATCGTTCAATCGCTATAGGTCTCCGGGGCCAGATGGAATCATTCCTGCGCAACTTCAAAAGTCTTTGGGGATTTCCTGCCGCTGGTTGGCCACCATCTACACTAACTGCCTCAGGCTTAACTATATCCCGAAAACTTGGTACACGTTTAGGGTTATTTTCATTCCGAAGGCCGGCAGAAGCTCTCATGTATCACCTAAGGATTTCAGGCCAATCAGTCACTCGCCGTTTCTTCTTAAGACGTTTGAGCGGTTGATTGACCTGTACCTACGGGAAAGAATACCTCGGGGGTTAGTTGGCTTCACAGCATGCGTACTGCAAGGGCAGATCGACGCAAACGGCTCTCCATTCGATTGTAAAGCAAATAGAGGGGTCCCTAGAACACAACGGGTATGCTCTGGGTGCCTTTCTAGACATCGAGGGGGCTTTTAACAATGTCTTATTGGGAGCAATCGAAAGAGCTCTGGTGGGTTTAGGAGTCGAGGCGGCTCTGGTTGAATTTATTAGCAAACTTCTATGCGGTAGAATTGTCGCAGCGGAGTGGGGAGGGGCCATAATTAAGAAGAAGGTGTGCAGCGGGCACGCCACAGTGGGGGGGTGTCCTATCTCCTCTGCTCTGGGTTGTGGTAGTCAACGAGCTTCTTGAGGAGCTGGAAGCCAATGGTTGTCGGGTAGTTGCCCATGCAGATGACCTCGCTATCCTAATCAGAGGCAAATTTCCGGGCACCCTGCGCGATGTTCTGCAGGGCTACCTGGATACTGTGGCTAGGTGGGCTGAATCATGTGGATTGGCGGTCAACTCGGGAAAAACGGAATTGGTTATTTTTACAAGGAGATATAAGATGCCCGATTTCAGAACTCCCTCGATTGGAGGGGTACCATTGGTACTTTCTTATAGGGTTAAATATTTGGGGATTTTTTTGGACAAGAAACTGTCCTGGGACCCAATGTGGAAGATCGGGCAAGGAAGGGCGCCGTGGCCTTGTACTGATGCAGAGGGGCTATGGGCTTGTGATATGGGCTTTCTGACTTCAGAAACACTAGCCTTCTTACCAGTTTAGACTTTATCCCGGACAGAATTGACTATTGTATGCCGATAACTGCTCCCTATGCAACCTTCACCCCAGTCATTCCACCGAGAGAGGAGTGGGGAAGAGGAATTATCTGGGGAATGGGACCGGTTAACTTGTTCACGGATGGGTCGAAGCTGGACTGAAAGGCTGGTGGGGGTCTTTTGTCAAGAGCTAAATGTAAGCCGCAAGTTTAAGTTGGCTGATCACTGCAGTGTATTCCAAGCGGAAGTTGCTGCGATTAAGGATGCGGTGGATGGAATGCTATCCAGTGCTACTAAGGTTAGGGAATTTAACATCTACTCTGATAGCCAAGCGGCTATAAAGGCCTTGAGCTCAACTACAGTTCGATCAAGGGTTGTCTGGGAGTGCCTGACCTCGCTTGCGATTGAATCGATTTAATTAAGATTATCTGGGTCCCGAGCCATAGTGATATCCCTGGTAACTGTCAAGCGGATCTCTTAGCCCGCATCGGTATAACTGAACCGGATGAAGATGGCTGTATGGATTTCGGGATTCCACTGGCCACCTGTGGATTGCTCCTCCATAGCTAGACCTCGAGTCAGCTCAGCAAACGTTGGCGGGACACCACGTCTTGCAGGGTAGCAAGATCTTTCTGGCCAAAAGTGGATGGCAGGAGGTCTGCTGAAATAATTGGGTTCACTAAGGCTTACCTATCAAGGGTCATTGGGGTTTTGACAGGGCACTGTCCCATGGGTATCCATGCGGTACGTCTTAATATACTAGATTTTCCTGCTGCAGCTCTATGGAGGATGATGAGGTGGGTTCACCAAAACACTTTATGCTTGATTGTCCAGCTTTTGCCAGAACTAAATAAAAAAATAAATGTAAGGCGCGATAACCTCCGAAGAGATCTAAGGCCGAGCCTCTCTTGATTTTCCTTAAAAATTGGCCGGACGGGACCTACATGTTTTATGCCGACTCCGAACGGCATCTGCAAGGCAGATGAGTTTTAAATGAGAGCTTTTCATGGCAGAATACAACCGGAGCGCTTATCAAACACTGCCGAGGGGCGACCCCGCTTAGAAAAATTTTCTTCTAATTGAAAAACTTTATTTCTAAAATTTTGATGCTGGTTTGCCCGGGATGTGAACCCAGGGCATACGGTGTGGTAGGCGGAGCACGATACCATCACACCACGGTGGCCGCCGGTGGTGCCAGAACTAGGTGAAAGTATTTCGGTCGCGACTCACTTGGATCTCCCGAGGATTTATCCAAAGCTGATATCGGTATCATTCGGAGCTTTATCGTTGCTACCCAATGATTCTCTAAGTAGCTAGATCTAAGTCACCGTTATTTTTGGTGTATGTGGTATCATAACGGACCTTCGTGTTGTCCAAGTGAGCTATCCTTATCAGGGCAGCTACCACCTAACCTAACCTAAAGTGTGAATTTGTATCTGCGCCTATCTTCAGGGCAAAAAAACAAAAATGCTATAAGTTTATAGGGGTTGAGCATGTTTCAACCACAAGAGGTTTGCACTGCTGACAGTTTTTTTGACAATTGCAGCCATTTTGCTCCCAAATCCAATTGACATCCGTTAACTGTGTTGTTTCTTTGCGTTTTTTCGAAAAATATTAGTAGTAGAAATAGGAAGCTTGCAATACCCGATAAGTACTGAACTGGATAATTCCTTAAACTTTTTTTTTAAATTTTATATGGCATTTATTAACTATGCCATGATCTATTAGTGTGGGTGAACATACATAGGAAATTTAATAAAAATTACGGACACCAAGGAATCGTGCACTTTCGTAAACCTATGAACATACGAAACCCAAACCCATTCAAAATTCATCGTTCAACGACAAAAACTCGACTAGTTAATCGATTTATGCAAAAATGCCATTAGTAAATAATGCAGAAGGCATAACGAAACGTACTCATTGAGCATGTTAACTTATTCATTCCGTATGTTCGGAACATTCATCTTCATTCAAGAATTTGTGGAATCGGTTTATATTTGGAATATCATGTATATACTTATACGAAATTTCAGAATAAAAAGGTGAACTTTCCCTGTGTAGGAGTCCCACACAAAGCCTTAACTCTTTTGTCAAAGTCAAGGCCGGAATATAAAGTTTTAACATAATAAGCCATTTTATTTTATTGTTTTGTCAGTTCATTGCGGTTGCTGAGTAGAGTATGACCCCATGTCTGCTGCTTTTTCAATATTGTCCTATCTCAAAATATTTTGCAATTTCAGGATTTGTCACAAAAACGCCTTTTATTAGAATAAGATTGAAGAACGCCTTATCTCAGGATGCTTTTCATTAACTCCATCTTATGTCAAAATGCATTGAGTTTATGCTCAGATAGGGAATTTTGAAACAAATTTTGAGATAGTGTCTTTTCGAATAAAATTCTAACGTACAGCATTTTTTAAAAATTTTTTGTAAGAATGACCAAACCAACATAACTCTTTATAATTTCACGAAACATTTAGTAGAAAATGAATCATTTCCCCCAAAACGGTTGTCATTTACAAATTTATTATCACTACTAATATACCACTAAATGTGCTTTTCTACTACAAGTTTCGCTGAAGGTGATTGATTTATTCCCCGTTTTCCTTACTTCGCAAGAGTAACCCGTTCAGATTTTTATACTCAGTTGAGCAGAGCTCACAGAGTATATTAAGTTTGATTGGATAACGGTTGGTTGTACATATATAAAGGAATCGAGATAGATATAGACTTCCATATATCAAAATAATCAGGATCGAAAAAAAAGTTGATTGAGCCATGTCCGTCCGTCCGTTAACACGATAACTTGAGTAAATTTTGAGGTATCTTGATGAAATTTGGCATGTAGGTTCCTGAGCACTCATCTCAGATCGCTATTTAAAACGAACGATATCGGACTATAACCACGCCCACTTTTTCGATATCGAAAATTTCGAAAAATCGAAAAAGTGCGATAATTCATTACCAAATACAGATAAAGCGACGAAACTTGGTAAATGAGTTGAATTTTGGACAATGGGCGTGGCACCGCCCACTTTTAAAAGAAGGTAATTTAAAACTTTTGCAAGCTGTAATTTGTCAGTCGTTGAAGATATCATGATGAAATTTGGCAGGGCGTTACTCCTATTACTATATGTACGCCTAATAAAAAATAGCAAAATCGGAGAAGGACCACGCCCACTTTTAAAAAAAAATTTTTTTAAAGTAAAATTTTAACAAAAAATTTAATATCTTTACAGTATATAAGTAAATTATGTCAACATTCAACTCCAGTAAAATACTCCACAAAATACAAAAATAAAAGAAAATTTCAAAATGGGCGTGGCTCCGCCCTTTTTCATTTAATTTGTCTAGGATACTTTTAACGCCTTAAGTCGAACAAAAATTAACCAATCCTTTTGAAATTTGCTAGGGGCATAGATTTTATGATGTTAATTGTTTTCTGTGAAAACGGGCGAAATCGGTTGATGCCACGCCCAGTTTTTATACACAGTCGTTCGTCTGTCCTTCCGCATGGCCGCTAACACGATAACTTGAGCAAAAATCGACATATCTTTAATAAACTTAGTTCACGTACTTACTTGAACTCACTTTATCTTGGTATGAAAAATGAACGAAATCCGACAATGACCACGCCCACTTTTTCGATATCGAAAATTACGAAAAATGAAAAAAATGCCATAATTCTCTACCAAATACGAAAAAAGGGATGAAACATGGTGAGGTAATTGGATTGGTTTATTGACGCGAAATATAACTTTAGAAAAAACTTCATAAAATGGTTGTTGCACCTACCATATTAAGTAGAAGAAAATGAAAAAGTTCTACAGGGCGAAATAAAAAACCCTTAAAATCTTGACAGGTATTACATATATAAATAAATTAGCGGTATCCAACAGATGAAGTTCTAGGTCACCCTGGTCCACATTTTGGTCGATATCTGGAAAACGCCTTCACATATACAACTACCACCACTCCCTTTTAAAACTCTCATTAATACCTTTAATTTGATACCCATATCATACAAACACATTCTAGAGTCACCCCTGGTCCACCTTTATGGCGATATCTCGAAAAGGCGTCCACCTATAGAACTAAGCCCCACGCCCTTTTAAAATACTCATTAACACCTCTCATTTGATACCCATATCATACAAACATATTCTAAAGTCACCCCTGGTCCACCTTTATGGCGATATCTCGAAAAGGCGAACACCTATAGAACGAAGGCCCATTCCCTTTTAAAAATACTCATTAACACCTTTCATTTGATACCCATAGCGTACAAACAAAGTCTAGAGTCACCCCTGTCCACCTTTATTGCGATACCTAGAAAAGGCGTCCACCTATAGAACCAAGGCCCCCTCCCTTTTAAAATACTCATTAACACCTTTCGTTTGATACCCATATTGCACAAACGAATTCTAGAGTCACCCCTGGTCCACCTTTATGGCGGTATCTCGAAACGGTGGCCACCTATGGAACTAAGGATTACTCCCTTTTAAAATACTCATTAACACCTTTCTTTTGATATCCATATTGTACAAACAAATTATAGGGTCACCCATGGTCCACCTTTATGGCGATATCTCGAAACGGCGTCCACCTATGGAACTAAGGATTACTCCCTTTTAAAATACTCATTAACACCTTTCTTTTGATATCCATATTGTACAAACAAATTATAGGGTCACCCATGGTCCACCTTTATGGCGATATCTCGAAAATGCGACCACCTATACAACAACCACCACTCCCTTTTAAACCCTAATTAATACCTTTAATTTGATACCCATATCATACAAACACATTCTAGAGTCACCCCTGGTCCACCTTTATGGCGATATTTCGAAACGGCGTCCACCTATAGAACTAAGGCCCACTCCCTTTTAAAATACTCATTAACACCTTTCTTTTGATACCCATATTGTACAAACAAATTCTAGGGTCACCCCTGGTCCACCTTTATGGCGATATCTCGAAAAGGCGAACACCTATAGAACGAAGGCCCATTCCCTTTTAAAAATACTCATTAACACTTTTCATTTGATACCCATATCGTACAAACAAAGTCTAGAGTCACCCCTGTCCACCTTTATTGCGATACCTAGAAAAGGCGTCCACCTATAGAACCAAGGCCCCCTCCCTTTTAAAATACTCATTAACACCTTTCGTTTGATACCCATATTGCACAAACGAATTCTAGAGTCTCCCCTGGTCCACCTTTATGGCGATATTTCGAAACGGCGTCCACCTATAGAACTAAGGCCCACTCCCTTTTAAAATACTCATGAACACCTTTCGTTTGATGCCCATATTGTACAAACAAATTATAGGGTCACCCCTGGTCCACCCTTATGGCGATGTCTCGAAACGGCGTCCACCTATGGAACTAAGGATTACTCCCTTTTAAAATAATCATTAACACCTTTCTTTTGATATCCATATTGTACAAACAAATTATAGGGTCACCCCTGGTCCACCTTTATGGCGATATCTCGAAAATGCGACCACCTATACAACAACCACCACTCCCTTTTAAACCCTAATTAATACCTTTAATTTGATACCCATATCATACAAACACATTCTAGAGTCACCCCTGGTCCACCTTTAGGGCGATATTTCGAAACGGCGTCCACCTATAGAACTAAGGCCCACTCCTTTTTAAAATACTCATTAACACCATTCGTTTGATGCCCATATTGTACAGACAAATTCTAGGGTCACCCCTGGTTCACATTTGTGGCGATATCTCGAAACGGCGTCCACCTATGGAACTAAGGATTACTCCATTTTAAAATACTCATTAGCACCTTTCTTTTGATACCCATATTGTACAAACAAATTCTAGGGTCACCCCTGGTCCACCTTTATGGCGATATCTCGAAACGGCGTCCACCTATGGAACTAAGGATTACTCCCTTTTAAAATACTCATTAACAACTTTCATTTGATACCCATATCGTACAAACGCATTCTAGAGTCAACCCTGATCCACCTTTATGGCTATATCCCTAAATGGCGTCCACCTATAGAACTATGGCCCACTCCCTCATAAAATACTCTTTAATGACTTTCATTTGATACACATGTCATACAAACACATTCCAGGGTTTCCCTCGGTTCATTTTCCTACATGGTTATTTTCCCTTATGTTGTCAACGTAGCTCTCAACTGAGTATGTAATGTTCGGTTACATCCGAACTTAAACTTCCTTACTTGTTAAATATGGGAATGTTAAAGCTCTGTCATCATGGGAGAACAAACCTCTAGTAGTTGAATCATGGGGGTTGAGCAGCTCTGATCTTATATTTTCCAACCAAAAAAGTTGTCGAAAAAAACGTAAAACTTGAACTTCACATTTCTTTGATTTCACTTTTTGCACTTTACTGCATTGTTAGGCTTTTATGCTCGCCTTGCATGTCGTACGAGTAAGATGACTCACTCAAAAATTCAGAACTATAATAATCAAGTATGAATGTCTAAGTTCCGGTGAAACCGAAAATTATATTTTATTACATTCAAAGCAAACCGTTGTAGCTATGAAACAATTTTTATGCCAAATTTCGTTCGGATTGGGAGATTTTTGCTCGACTAATTGCATTAAAAGTATTTTGGAAACTGAAACAAAAAAGGGGTGGGTCACGCCATTTTCAATATTTGTCTAAGTTTTGTCTTAGCGCAACCATACCACTACTGAGGTAGAATATCAATATCTTAGAGTTATTGCAAACTTTTGTTAAGGTTAGACCCTTAGGAAAAGTGGGCGTGGTCTTTAACCGAGTTTGATTATCTTTATTCGGTCTATATAATTTGGCAAGGATAGTGTCTCTGCCAAATTTCAATATCTTTAACAGCTTTCGATTTACGGCTTGTTGAACTTCCAAATTTTCTTCTTCTAAATATGGGTGGTACCACCAAAGATTAAAAAAAAAAAAGATGGTGCATTGTAGACCTGTGGAACTTTCTATAACGGTTTTGCCAGGAATTCACCGTACGTTTTGGTATGCTGTCCGCCTCAACATAGCTGATTTTTTAAGGCTGTCAAACTCTGTAATATATTTTGCCTTTCGAAAAATTACATATTTGAAAATAAGCTGGCTGAAAAAAGTGGCATAACAGCTTAAGTTAAATCAACAATTAAAAATATCAACCAAGTTATTTGTAAAAAATCTAATTTGTCTATTTGTTTCTTATTTGCTCGATATAGGGTGTGTTCTAGCTGCAGTGGTTGCAGCAGTGTTCCTTTTTATGACAGAGCGTAACGTTCTTCAGCAAAATTTGAGCAGATGTGGGGCGTTCGTTGAATGAAATGTTGACAATCTATTGCTCATCACTAGTAAATGAGCTACATTCCATTAACAAAACAGCTCTTAGCAATTCTGCTGTTATTATTTGGACTGGTCGAACACACCCATATTAATTGAACATTAAATATAAAATGGAAAACTCAAAAATGACTCTGGTTATTATCTCCACAGCATTTATTTGGTTCAAAACGTCACTTCCCAACTTTGCGTCACCTGGGATGCCTGCTCACAAGATGGAGAAGTGCTGTGTAATAGTCAAAGTCACAAACAATAATAGCCAAAGCCATAATACTGTAACGAATTTTGTGAAATTCCGCTTATTTGAAACATTCTGCTAAAGTTCAAATCGCTAAACTGTTGAATAAATCACTCTAATATTCAGTATTGCAAACTGACTTTATTTACATTACTTTGGGAGTAGTACTTCGCAATTATACTTCACAACCAATAGCGTGTTTAAATCACAACTGACTCGTTATTACTCAGCTTGCGCTGCTTTTATACTCTCTGTTGCATCTTCCGCATATTTCTCCAAAGGTCTAGACGTTTCACCTTCTAGAACTCTTGTAGTTCATGCTTGGTTACCAGCTATATACGTGTATATTTGTAGTTTATAGGTATATGCGTGGGTACGTGTGTGTAACTATTTCGGCTGATGACTACATGTGTGTGTTTGTGAGATATCTCTTCGCCGCCTTCCTCATAAGTGTTGCTAGCTTTAACGTGGGCATATATATAAGAGTGGCTGCTTCATGTCTTTGTTGTTGCATGATTATTTCCTAACAGCCTAGTGATGTCAACATTCGCCACAATACCAAAAGCTGAACTACCAGCGCTACCGTCATCAGCTCTGTGTCATCGTTGCCAGTAGCGCCAATAACACCAAACTCGTGTCTGACACACAGAAATAGCGCAAGTAAAATTTATCACCCACTCACTACTGAGCAGCGTCAAAAATTCGTTTGGAGTCATTGCGTCATTGAGCTACCATTGAGCTAGTATCGGCTTTGGCGCTGACACCATGCAATTTACATCACTAAAAATGGCCCATTGCCCAAGTTATCGTGTTAACGGACGGACAGACGGACGGTCGGATGGACGGACATGGCTTAATCAAATTTTTTTTCAATACCTATGATTTTGATTTGTATATGGAAGGTCAGTAACGTAGGCGAACGCAACACTACTTTTGTTCAGATGAGTTATTTTGAATTGACTATGCCGTTTAGAAGTATCCTCTCTAAATGAACAAAAGATAAGCTCTGTAAATCTCTTATAATTAATGTCTTCATACATAGTTAGTAATCATAGATGGTGTCGCAGAATATATGGAGGGTATGAAAGGAAGTTAAGTTGTATTAGCCTTATGTTGGGCGAATGTATAACGCCGCTCGGACTCTGGAAAAAATAGTCCTATCGACACTTGTATTTCACAGCAGAGGTAAGGCGGATACAATTATCGAAGTTGGGAAAAAAAAGATGGTAGAAAACTTTAGCATGAGTAATCGCTAATATTACATTGACATTGTGCTATATATGGACCACTTTGGATTTTAACAGGAAACACTAAGTAGGAAAATACCTCACAAGCTCGAGTTTATGGCAAAATGAGAATGCTTTATAATAAAGAACGATGGAAATACTTTATTACGATACGACCAAAATTGAAAAGGCAGTAAAGTTCCAATTTATGATGATATTGTGGCGAATGTTGACATCACTATGCTGTTAGTAAATAATCACACAACAATAAAAACATGAAACAGCCACTCGTATATCCATGTACACATTAAATCTAGCGACACTTATGTACAACGCAACGAAGAGATCTTTTACACACACATGTGGTCATCAGCCGAATTAGTTGCTCACACATACACACGTATGTATATGGTTATGAGAAACGCATAAGCTACAAATATACATGTACCAAGCAGGAGATTCTAGAAGGTGAAACGTCTAGACCTTTGGAGAAATATGCAGATGAGCCAACAGAGTATAAAACCAGCCCCGCTGAGGAATCAGTAATCACTTTTGATTTAAACACGCTATTAGTTGTGAGGTATAATTGTGAAGTACTACTGCCAAAGTAATCTAAATAAAGCCCAGTTTGCAATACTGAATATTGGAGTGATTTATTCAATAGTTTAGCGATTCGAACGTTAGAAGAAGGTTTAAAAAAAGCGGAATATACCCTAAATTCGTTAAAATATGATATATGCTAATATGGCAATCTTCCAATAACAAGGTCTGCCAAATTTCACCACCTTATCATTATGATTTTTCATTAATTGGCGCTTAAACAAAAATACGGCTTTTCCAATTACGTACCAACCAGACATCTCTGCTCGCGATAACTGTGCAAATTGGAAGCATGGAGTGAGCAGGGGTCGTACTTTCTCTTTATTGTTCCCAATTTAGAGTCGTAACGTCTTCATCCGTTACAGGTAATTACAAAATCTCCTTTGATACACACCGTCGGCGTCCGGAATACTTTAAGGAACATCCCAAATTTCTCAAGCTTCGTCTCTTAATCCAAGCTATGACGAAGAACTTAAAAAGTACGTTTTTCTTCCTCGAGCTTAAATTTTACTTTAAAATCTTCAGCCAAGAAAAATTTCATCGCAAAGACGATTCTTCGTTGGATTTCTATTTTGATATTTGGGCTATTCACGTTGACGTGCTGATCGCTTATATGACTATATTTTTTACTATAACAAAATCAAAATACACTCGAGGGAAATAATATTCAAACAGATAACTTGATAATGTTGCTAACGTTAAAACTCTAAGTGCTGATTCCCATTTAGACGAAGTCCTCAATGTGAATACATGGTTTTAACGAGTCGATTCTTTACTATAGCAAGTACTTCGTCTTGCTCTCGTCATCCACAAGACCCACTCATTTGTGATTAATTAAATCTAAAGTCACCTACATCATCAGTATACCAGGATTATACACCAGCTTACCTCTCCTCAATCGAGATTCATAATCTTTTTGTTGGTTTCAAAAAATTAACAACACTTAGTATAAAACGTAATTCGCTAACTAATTAAAATCAACAAAAAAGAAAAACGTAAACAAACAATGGACGTAATTTAAAAATTTATTTAGAGCACAAGTAGTAAAATATTTATAGCTGCAAATATTTCAACTTTTATATTCAAGCACTTCGCTGATGTATTTGTGTAAACGTTAGCGCATTAATGAGCAAAATTTTATGATTTGTAGCGTTTGAAAGAATTTTTACGACTATTTTGGAAGTTAAATATTAATTTTAAATTTAATTATCCATTATTAAATAAAAAAACGCTGAGGGTAGAAGGAAATAAGTTTGCTATAGCATTTTTTTTAGTACGGGTACAGTATAACCCATTTGTGGTCACTCTGCCAATTTGGGAACACCAAACCAATGCTTGCATTGGTCAGCTCTTCGTCGCGTTTGAACGGCTTGTAGCATAGTCCGTCGTTATACCGCGCCTTGTAATTCTTTGGCCTTAGTATTTCTATTCTCTTTTCGTGATATTCGGGCGGATGTATATTACGTTATCAGGGATTGGGGTATCGGTACTCTTGAAGTTCGACGTGTTAGCATACAGGTGTACGTATAGGACACTAAATCAATTACTTTTTGATAGTAAATCTATAACTTTTTGATAACAAATCGATAAATTTTTACTAAAGTTCGAAAACTCATTGCTAAAAAAATTATCGACAACAATTTTATAACAGTTTGATGGCTCGTCAAGCAGGAAATTCGTGGACAAAAGTGCGGGCTGCAAAATTTCTAAGATCATATGCAAAGCCTACATTATTAGACTCACAATGTGGCTCATATCTCTGAAGAAAGAAGACCTAAGGGAAGACTGACTGGACATTGCTGAAAGAAGACCTAAGGGAAGACTGACTGGACATTGCTGTCTGGCACCACATGATTATAGGTTAGGTCTTGTCAGTAACAGCAAGTGCAGGAAGTGTGAGCTGCAGGAAGAAATCGTTGAGCACGTTCTGTGTTCGTGTCCTGCGCTCGCCAGGTCAAGGCTCCAGCTATTAGGGGCCAGAGTTGTCAGATCTCAAGGCAGCAATTAAGCTGGGTCCTAGAAAACAGCTAGTATTTGCCAAGAGGATGGAGTTATTCTATAACATATGTCTTGGCACCTGATTGGGGTTCTTCCGTTTGGTCGTCAAACAAATTCTGGTAACACTATCGATGCATTCAGTCTATGTGAGGTCTTTATTGACCGGCCAGTTCAACCTAACCTAACCATGATAGCTCGTCTATACCTCATCAATAGCTTGCCGAGAATTAATATACAGTGGCACGTATAGAGCACGGATTCGATAGCAAATCGATCATTTTCCGATAGGAAAAGGTAAATCGATAACTCATTGATAAAAATAAATCATCGACAACAAATTTATAATGTTTCGATGACTCCTATACTCCTCATCGTTAACTGGCCGATAACAAGTATGCCGGTGTACTCATAGAACACTAAATCGATTACTTTTCGATAAGAAATCGATATTTTTTCTATAAATATTCATCAATAACAAATTTGTAACACTTCGATGACTCGTCTATACCTCATCGACAACCGATAGCAAACATACAGGTGTACGAATAGAACTAAATCGATTACTTTTCGACAAAAAATTATATTTTTTCGATAAAAAGGCGATTATTTTTCGATACAAAATAAATAAAAGACCAATAATCCTTCGATAAAAAAAAAATTAACAATAAAAAATTTATAGCACTTCGATTACTCATCTATACCGTCGATAACAATCCGATAAGTAGTCGATAATACTTTGTATTGATATTCGATAACACGTCCGTCCGGTTTCGGTTTTGGTTTATCTTCTTTCCTTTCCTAACCCATTTCCTTTTTTCCTTGCCTTTCCACACCTCCCATACATAGTGCCTTCACTTAAGCTACACTTACATTCTTTAGTCGCATGAATATAGAATACCATTTCCACATATTACGCCTATATTTACCACTTAAATATTACGCGTACACTACAACTCTTCCATGGTAGAACGGAAATACATAATTCGCACTTACGCGCTTTTTTGCTATGAATTTTTGGAGTTCCGAGGAAAAAAGCTATTGGGGACTTCAACAAGTTTTCCTTTGCCTCTCTTTTTTTAAGGCACTAAGCAAATTAAAAACCAAAACGAAACAACGTAATTTAAAATGTATGAAAACCATAATAAGGGTGCACGACAAAAGCAAGCAACTTTTAAAGAATCCCAATTATTGCTGCATATATTGCACTTTTGGTCAAAAAAATTATCACAGACCAATTCTGCAATATCCATAGAAGCTCCTACATAATTCCTCAATTTCCCACAATGTTCAAAAAAAAAAAAAATATATATATAGTTACGTGCTTTTGTTCTATCACGGAAGACCTACACTTACGCTTACATTCTGGATTCCCTCATAAGTACTTTTGATTTTTGCACATAGAAAATAAGTAAGGACGGGACTGTCTTCGTCTGTGCCGATGACCTCCTACATTTCATGAATGGAGCTGAACAATAACCATCCGGTCGGTTCCGACAAATAAATAATCAGACACCCAAGTATGTCAGGTCCCAAATTCCATTAAGATTTCTCAAAAGTTGAGGGACTAATTTGCGTTCAAACAGACAGACAGATGGACGGACATGGCTAAATCAACTCGGCTGGTCATCCTGATCATTTCGGTATACTTATTGGTGGGTTTATCTCCTCTCCTTTAAGGACTTACAATTTTGAGATTCGTGACAAACTTAATATAGCATTTCATTTTCATGAAATGTATAAATATTTTTCCTCAATTCGTCATCGCAAAATCCTATGTACATATACCGTTAAATGTTCCCCTACATTCTCACTTACCTAAACTCAAATCGTAGGCGCAAATATAATCAGATGTTGTAAATTGATAGGTTAATGTTGTTTTTCCAACACCAGAAGCGCCAAGCATTGCAATTTTATAAGCGGGTATCGATATTTTGCTCACATCCTGTTGTTTCTCCGTTGATTCGAAAATATTGTCGCCGGATACGTGTGAGGCATTGCTGTAGGGCATGACAAGGAGAAGAAGAAAAATATTATAAATGACATTTGCAATATTTAATAACACACATTAAGTGATTATAATTATTTTTACAACTTAATTTACAACAACGCATGTAAAGACTTATGTATGCTTATACAAACAAACATTTACTAAGCAAAATGCTAATAAGTCTATGATACATATCACCCTGTATCAAACGCCTCGAGTGTTTAACTTTATTCTAGAACGTAATTGATTTAATAACAATACTGAAGAGTAGATATTGATATAATAAAACGCACCTGTTGTGTCGGTCCTTCTCCTTTCCGCTATTCGATGTGCCTGTCGATGTAACCGAGTTGATGGAACGTGATCGGCGGCTTCTGAGCGAAGTGCAAATGTTGTTGTTGATGAGGCGTTTAAAGTATGATTCGTAGACAAATAAACATTAAATTTTATGCGCGATGGAAAAATGCAGGAAAAGAAGAGGAAAAGCTAACAAGTTAGCATTAAACATTAAAGCAGATAAATGTTTAAATTTAAAGTTAGACTTCCTGAGACAATGTCGTACCTAAGTAAATATATATGAGTGCATATATTATGAATTCACTGTTCAATGTTCGAATATAAATATTTAATATCAGTTGACAGGAATATCCTGAGGTGTATTGTATGTAGTCTCTAAGCTGTCTGTTCTTGGCTGCTACAACTAAGAAAAAAACATACAAATGTCGAACAGTAACGCAAACGAATAACGAAAAAAAAATATTAACAAATATTTAACTCGTTTCGTTTACGCCATTATGAGATACTGCTATGGGAACAAAAGAGCAAAGCTGTGAAGATTTACAATCATTTGGATTTAAATCAACGATTGCCCTGCTTATTTGATTGCAAGTTAATTTGATTGAGTTTTTGTGATTGCTAAATTTATAATCTACAATCAATCCTCAATCAAATATCGCAAAAAATTCAATTGCTTTTTTCTGATTGCAAAAAATATAATCTACAATGAAGCTGATTGCATTGATTTAAAGATGTATTGAAAATGATTGCATTCATCAAATATGCCGTTATTTGGGATGTGGATACATCATCTGCAATTCTGTTAGTTTGAAGGCATATGCATATCAACGATTAAGAAAGTAATAAATTGATTTTCTACAAGAAACTCAAGATGTGATATATATATATATTGTCACGGATATTAGCATCACTAAGCTATACCATCACTAAGGCGATGCTAAGGCCATGCCAAGCAGTATTTACGTCAATAATCAAATCATGTATACACATATATAAGGCAGCCGAAAGAGATGTCACACACAGATGCATTTACTTATACGCCTATGTGTGCGCGAGAGACTGTAAACTACAAACATTCACATCAATAATTCAATCATTTGTATCTACATAAACGAATAAATAAGTGCGTCAACACATATGTACGTAAACGAGCAGCGGAGCGGCAATGCACAAACACATGCATATATCTTATCTGAGTTGTCACAAGAGAGAGCAATAATTTGTGCACGTAGTTGTGGCTGGCGATTTTGTAGCCGAAACAAACTAGTAAGTTCTGGAAATCGAAGAGCTCAGAAGTATGCAGCGGAAACTATAAAAGCGGGGCAGGCGAGTAAGAAGTGATTCAGTTTGAGTTGAGCAATCAATGAGTTATTGATTAAGCACGCGATCTGGCGGCCAATAGTAGAGTTTAATTTGAGTTATCAATCAGTTTGGTTATTAAGCCAGCGAGTAGCAAAGTATAAGTGTTATTGTGAAGTACTTTAATAAAGGCCATTTTTCCATTATTCAATATTGGAGTTATTTATTCAACAGTTTAGTGATTCGAACTTAGCAGAGGATTGCAAATAAGAGGATTTGCAGAAAATTCGTTACAATTGGTGTCAGAAGAGGAATTGTTGAATAAATTCTAGAGGACAACAAGGACATGGCAAAGTTAAGTGAATTGAAGATCCCGCAACTGAAGAAGGAGTTGGAGAGCCGTGGATTGAATACAAGCGGCGTTAAACTCGAACTTCAGCCACGGCTACGAGAGGCAATGGAAGCAGAAGGAATTGATGTGGAAGAGCATGTCTTTCATCTTGATGGCGAGGAGACAACAAAAATTGAAGAGAAGAACGAAACATCGCAGACGGTTACCAGTACAGACTTGAACATAATTTTAGCTGCAATATCTGCTCAAACATCGACAGTGTCATCACAACTGGAAGAACAGAAGACATATATGGCATCCAAGATGGAATCACAGGAGACACGTATTGCAGAAATGTCATCTGAAATAACAGCGAAGATTGAAGCACAAGAGGCACGAATATCCCAAATGTCGGCGCAAATTTCAGCACAGATATCATCGCAGATCTCTGCTCAACTGGAAGAGCAAGAAGAACGTATTTCCTCGAAGTTGGAGGCGCAAGATACAAAAATTTTACAGTTTAAAGAAAAGATCGAGGCCGAGGTGGATGCTTTGAGAGGACGTATCGAGCAGTTGCAACTAAATCGCCCAGCAGTTTCAACGAGTAATCCAAAGGTAAAAACACCATCATTTGACGGTTCTGTTCCTTTCCAGGTCTTTAAGCTACAATTTGAGAAGACCGCAACAGTGAACAATTGGAATGCTGAAGATAAAGTTGCTGCATTGTTCGTAGCTTTAAAAGGACCAGCTGCGGAAATCTTACAGACCATCCCAGAGTACGAGCGGAACCACTACGAAACATTGATGGGCGCTCTAGAAAGACGATACGGAACTGAGCATAGGAGACAGATATACCAAATGGAGTTGCTGAACCGCTTCCAGATGCCTGGTGAAACATTACAAGAGTTTGCGTCGGATATTGAAAGGCTAGCACATTTAGCGAATGCGGACGCACCCGTGGAATACACTGAAAGGGTAAAGATTCAGAGCTTTATAAATGGCATACGGGACGTCGAAACAAAGCGAGCTACATACGCAAACCCAAAGCCAACATTCGCAGAAACGGTGTTACAAGCTCTGATTCAGGAAACAGCGTCGCTTCTGTGTAAGCCAGTTTTCAAAGCACGCCGTGTGGAAGTAGAAAGGCCAGAGTGGGTAGACGCAATATTGGAGGCACTGAAAGGATCGCAAAAGCGAAGTGAAAAAGTTATCAAATGCTTCAAATGCGGGAAGTCCGGTCACATAGCACGTCATTGCGATCTTGGTCTTAATAGTTCCAACAATGTTGGTGGTCGTAAACGCAAAACTGGAGGAGATGAGCAAGAGCGAGTAAGAGGTAGAGAGCTAGATCCAGCTATTGAATGCCCTGTGATATCTGTGTCGCAAATTGGTAGAAAATCGAGCAGTCTTACCGTCAGAGGGAATGTGGATGACAAAGAACGAGTACTGACTGTAGATACGGGCGCATCTCATTCCTTGATCCGATCTGACTTGGTCAACAGGAGAGTAAAACCGTTACCTGGAGCAAAGTTGCGTACGGTCACTGGCGAGTATAACCAAGTTCAGGGAAAAGTGATATGTGAAGTATTGATTGGGAAGGTCATGGTTCTACACAAATTTGTTGTGGCGGAGATTGTTGATGAAGTTATATTGGGAGTGGATTTCTTGGTTGACCATGACATCAAGATCGATACGCAGAGAAGGGTGATGCGTTATGAGAACCAAGATGTGCCACTTAACTTTAGTTTGGAAAAAGGGTTCAGCAGTAATCGGGTACTGGTGGAGAAGACTCGACGAAGGCCACGAAATTCAAAGGTAAAGGTTGATGGAACAAATGGGCCAAACAAATCAAAACCGAAGGTACCTGTGAGAAAAACACTGGCATTGAAAAGCCCTAACGGACGTACTAAAATGAAGAAAGAATGCGAGGGTAGTTTCAAGCCGGAGCGCACTACTGTTGTGAAATGTGGAAACGATACCGATTATGCAAAGCAAATCCGTCCAGCGCAAGCTCTACGAAGGGGTTTATTGACCAAACAACAGAGTGTGAAGGAACGGCCCAGAGTAATGAGTAGTAAGATGAAACACTGGCATGACAAGAACTTTAATTCGGAAGGTTTCTTGGAGGGAGATTTGGTACTATTAAACAACCCTCACCGGCGGAAAGGTGTTCCAGCCAAATTTCGGTGCAGTTGGGAAGGCCCGTACAAAGTTGTGAAGAAGATCAGTGATACCATCTACCGCATACAAACCACTGGGAAACCACGAAATAGAAGGGTGGTTCATTCGGAGAGATTAGCAGCGTTTAGATCGAGAGATTTGTCTGATCGCGACGATCAGACTTAGGTGGAGGGCAGTGTCACGGATATTAGCATCACTAAGCTATACCATCACTAAGGCAATGCTAAGGCCATGCCAAGCAGTATTTACGTCAATAATCAAATCATGTATACACATATATAAGGCAGCCGAAAGAGATGTTACACACAGATGCATTTACTTATACGCCTATGTGTGTGCGAGAGACTGTAAACTACAAACATTCGCATCAATAATTCAATCATTTGCATCTACATAAACGAATAAATAATTGCGTCTACACACATGTACGTAAACGAGCAGCGGAGCGGCAATGCACAAACACATGCATATATCTTATCTGAGTTGTCACAAGAGAGAGCAATAATTTGTGCACGTAGTTGTGGCTGGCGATTTTGTAGCCGAAACAAACTAGTAAGTTCTGGAAATCGAAGAGCCTAGAAGTATGCAGCGTAAACTATAAAAGCGGTGCAGGCGAGTAAGAAGTGATTCAGTTTGAGTTGAGCAATCAATGAGTTATTGATTAAGCACGCGATCTGGCGGCCAATAGTAGAGTTTAATTTGAGTTATTATTATTATTATTATTATTTTATCAGTTTGGTTATTAAGCCAGCGAGTAGCAAAGTATAAGTGTTATTGTGAAGTACTTTAATAAAGGCCATTTTTCCATTATTCAATATTGGATTTATTTATTCAACAGTTTAGTGATTCGAACTTAGCAGAGGATTGCAAATAAGAGGATTTGCAGAAAATTCGTTACAATATATAATCAAAGCAATCTAATATATAGAAATGATTGTAGATTGAAATTTTTATACAATCAATGACTGTACAATCAACGATTGTATGCAAAACATGTTTGCAATCAAATATTCAGAAGCGATTGTCGATAGTAATTTAAATTCATCCAAAGTAAAATCACACAAGTTAAAAATTTTATGTGATTGCAACATTTGTTGAAATTTGCGATTGCTTTTGAAAAGTGGTCAAGGGACAGACATATTCTAAATAATCCTACATATTCTACTATATGCTTGAAATTAGAAACCTATGTAGGCCTTTGATAACGTTAATGTTTTCAATACTTTTATTTACCGGCCCATTCGAAAGAACCATATATATGATTAATGATTAAGAATGAGAGGGGAAGAGGGAGAGATGGGAGGAGGACCAAGAGAATGAGATGCGAAGGGTACAAGAAAATGATAGGGATAAGGAAAAGTAGGGGTGACGGTAGAGGAATAATGAAATGAGAGCGAGAGGAAGAGAAGGGAGAGGGACATGGTGAGGTATGCTAAAAGGGAGAAAAGTATAAGTATAATGTAAGAGAAAGGAGATAAGGATGAGAAAAGGAAGGAGTCGTAAAGGGAGTATGGTGGGACAAATTATGGAGTGGTAAATGGAAAGCGCTTAAATGCAATATTTTGTTGGTTACTTCCGAATACCAATTAATTTCATAGCTTGTTATTTATTTGAGAAGGCCACTTTAGTGTGATGGTAGCGTGCTCCGCCTATCACACCGTATGCCCTGGGTTCGCACCCCGGGCAAAGCAACATCAAAATTTTAGAAATAAGTTTTTTCAATTAGAAGAAAATTTTTCTAATCGGGGTCGCCCCTCGGCAGGGTTTGGCAAGCGCTCCGGGTGTATTTCTGCCATGAAAAGCTCTCAGTGAAAACTCATCTGCCTTGCAGATGCCGTTCGGAGTCGGCATAAAACATGTAGGTCCCGTCCGGCCAATTTGTAGGGAATATCAAGAGGAGCACCTTACATTTATTTATTTTATTTATACTTTGTTTAGTTAATACTTATGATGAGTAATTCCATTGCTCACCCCCACTCCTTTTCCTACACCCATCTCCCTTTCCATTTCATTTCATAAATATAAAAATAAATGCAAGGCGCGATAACCTCCGAAGAGATTTTAGGCCAATATGCATAGTGCTCCTTTTTAATGTATCCTAAAAATTGGTGCGATACATGTTTTATGCCGAATTCAAACGGCAGCTGTATGGCAGATAAATTTCTACTGAGAACCTTTTCCTGTCAGAAATACAATCGGAGTGTTTGCCAAAAACCCCTATCGAGCCGCGACAGTGCTTGGAAAAACTTGTTTTTCTAATTGAAAATAATTTTTTTTCTAAATGTGTGATATAATTTTTTCCGGAACTTAAACATAGGACCTTCGGTGTAGTAGGTGGAGCACGCTACCACCCCACCTCGACTCCGACCGATTTATTTTTTATACATTCACGTGGCGTCACCCCATTTTCCAATATTTTACAGGGGTTGCAACTTGCGTTGAAGGTCCAAGTTGCATTAGTTTATCGGCCACGGGTCACAAACAATCCTTCATCGAACAATCGATAAAAATGGCGTGGCAGTTTCTCAATTTTACACATTTCCAATTCCAATCTATTGCGGGTCCAAAAAAAAAAAAAAAAAACAGTTCACTGAATTTGTCTTCTATATTTTTGCTCAAGGTAACTGCAGCCGGAGGAATAGCTAAGACTGGAGCGAAATCTTTTTATCGACATTCACCTCGTTTGTTAGCTATATAAATGATATAGCTGACAATCTCATGGGCTAGTTGTGCACCTCTTCTTTTAAAAATTATTCTGTTGCTGTTGTTGTAGCGATAAGAGCACTCATTGAAGGTTTTGGGGAGCTTTATCGAGGTTGATGGTCTTTTGCCGGATATATGTAGATCCGATACGTTCCGGTTACAAGTATCATTAAGTTACTAGCCCGACCATCTCGGGAACGATTTGGTATAATCGCCTGGAACCTTTTAGGCCATACCGCCTTCCCACGCCATACATTTATGAGGAACTTGGGGTCCCCAGAGCCTCGGCTGCTAAAGAAACAGGATTTGCCACGGTTAGGTGAGGTTGAAAATTGGGTTGGGGAAGATATAAATTGGGCTACACAACCCTCTGAATAATTTGGGTATTTTAGTCGCCTCTTACAACAGGCACACCTGCCTCGTGCATATTCTAGGCCCTCTAATCCGCTAAGGGTAGGCAATAAATATTCTCTAAACTCTTGGTTGATAGATCAAAAATCAGCAAAAGGCGAACTCTTTTTGAGTTCGTAGTGCTATTTTCTTGACACTGTAAATTTTTATAACTTTTAAAATTTGGCTTTTCATTTACTACACTGTACATGTTCATTTCACTGTGCATCTTAAACCCCCTAGACTTGCGTGTAAGTATTGTATTGTACATGTTCTTTCATACATAGATTTATGTCGACGAAACTGTGATTGCTTTATGTTATTTTCTACTCTCCCATACCCATTCGGGCAGTTTTTTCTGGCTTACTACATCTTCACGTGTCTATAGACACGATTGTCTGTTTACTTACCGTAGGGAATCACCCAAATTGCAAACACCATGTGACGTGATGCTGAAGCTCCGCAGGCGATAATATTCCAAGTCGAGATCGGCACAATGTATTGCTGCACGTCGGGTATCGGCGAGACGTGGCTAAAAAAAATGAAAGAAAATATGTACACATGCACATAGAAGATTGAATAAATGAAAAGAAATACATAAAAGAATCAGCAGTAAAACCACATTGAAATGAAGTCACAACTTTGTTAGAGTTGAGTTGATAACAAAGTTGAAATGAATTCATTTAGAAGTGAATGTAAAATAAGAAAGAATAGAATGACTTTTTAATATATTTTCTATATTTAATAAGCAGAGTTTTCAATGGAATTTGCTTCAATATTGTTCCATTCATGTGGCAAGGTTATTTGTACACTGAAAGAAAAATACTGGTAAAATTAACCGAAATACGGGTCAATTCAATCGAAATTTCTGTCAATTTGTATCCATCGCAACAAGATGTTGAATCAACTGCGCACAAATCGTTGATTCTAATTGACCGTTTTAGTAGTCAAATGAACAAAAAAGTTGTTACGACAGCTTTGTATGAAAGCACCTACGTTGCCATATAAATATGTAAATAAATGTAAGGCGCGATAACCTCGGAAGAGATTTTAGGCCGAACTTCTCTTCCAATTTTCGTCGCGCTCATTTTTAATTTTTCTTACAAATTGGCGGGAAGGGACCTACTTGGCACCATCATCATAAGTACAAAGTAGAGAACGCAGTGAGCGTAAAATTCTCTTTGAAATTTGCTCATGTATTGACAATTGATCGCCGTTGAAATGACCTGTAAGATCAGTTGTGTTAACAGAAAAATCAGTTAGATTGATTAGGAATCTGTCAATTTTACAGAATTTTCTTGACTTAAGAGCGACAATTTCTCTTCTGTTGAAATGACTAAACTAATTTATTCGCTTGACAAAGAACTCGGTCGAATTAACCATTATTCGATCAATTTCACCGAATCTCCGTTAAGTCCAGAACAACAGAACCGATTTGTTGATTTTACTAGCACCATTTCTTTCAGTGTATGTTATTATCAACATCATAATTATTGTTGGTTTTATTGTACGTAAATATTAGAAGGTTGCATAAATAAAAGCTACAATTAAGTATTACTTGAAGGTCCCTTCAGACTTTGCCTCATATCCGACGGTGTACACTCAGAGTAAAACGCCGTTCTAAAATCGAGCACCACCGGACTCAATTCAAGCTTTTCATGTTCTTACTTTTTTGTTCTTGAAAACCGAACGATCTGTTCTTAAAACAACAACTTTGCTCTTGAACTGACACCATTTTCTTGAAAAGAGAACGGCGGTTCTTAAAATATGAACAAATGTTCTAATAATGAGAACGATGTTTTTAAATTGAGTTCAAGAAAAAAGAAACGGTACAATTCGTGTGCTTTACAATGTTAAATACAACATTTGGCACAAGCTATCAAGCAGTTGTTGTGGCTCAGGGGCTATGATGTTGCGGTTGCGATCGTGTGGCGCGAGTTCGATCACATTCAAACTATGAAGTTTTTTAAAACAATTTTTTTATCTTCTATTTTTTTAACTCTTATTTTCCGTTCAGCTCTACTCACATATACACAAGTAATTCTCAAATTTGTTATGAAATATTTTGAGTATATATTCAGATTGCATCATCAAATAAGAAGAGTTTCTCAATAAGTGAAATATATGAAAAATGAGTTATGCGTTTTTTCTTAAATTTTTTGATTTTAATAATAGTTTTTCTGTTATTAATATTGTTTATTAATGACAAAAAATTTATTATTAATAAAAAAAAAATAAATAAATGGGTACTAATTGAGAAAATTATATACCCACTCCCACCAATGATGAAGAAAAAACCGTTCTTGAATTGAGACCGAAAATTGTTAAATCGACCACAAATCGTTCTCGAAGCGTGAGAACGAAAAATCTTAAATCAAGCCCAAGTAGTGATTGAAATGAGCACAGAAGGTTCACACATCAATACCAAACTGGTCATAAGATACGAACGGTGTTCTTGGAAAAGCTGTTCTTAAAACAAGCCCATCGATCACCAGTTAAGAAAAAATGTACTTAACAGACTTTTGTCAACGAATGTTCTTAATTTTGAACGATTTTTTCTCTGAGTGTACATGAAATTGCAGACAAAAGGGTGATATTCTACAATGCATTAAAAGTCCGAGATTGGTTGGCTGTTGACTTTTTTGTTTTGGGGCTTTGTGAGCGTTAGACATCTTAACACATTGGCTGCCAGTGCACCAGCAGTAATCGCACCGATGAACATCTACTGCAAGGCATATCTAGGTTTAGTTTTGTATAGCGTGTTAGAACAACATTTTAGACAAACAAATACGGGCAAATGTAGTTAGGGATATCGGTAAAGATTTTTAAGAAATGGGCAGAACAGATCAAAAACATGCATAAAATACTTTTCCAAACACAATTGCCACTTTATCAAATACGTTTACTCATATTGCAAAAAAACATTTGCCCTTATCTCAACTTCGTTTGGCCTTGAGAAACAGCCCTCTGCCCTTTTCTCAATCTCATTCACCTATTTCTCTAACACTTTTCTCTAATACATTTGCCCTTCTCTGAAGAAAAGTTGCTCCTCAAATACACTTGGAAAAGGTGTAGTAGTACCGAAATGAGCTTACTCTAGCAAAGTTTTAGGCAACACCGAAAATCTTTCCTATGATCGCAGGTGATACGCTGGAAGACAACGATTTAATATAAAAATCGTCGCCACAGACAAAGAAAAATACGGAAAAAGTTTTCCTGCTTCGGTATAACTGATGACAATTGCACCAATGGGGATACATTCCATCACCAGCCTTTCCCAGACAATGGAGGTCTTACCTTTCTTCTGATACCAGCTTTGCGCTATACATATCAGAGTAAAGCTCAAAACCTTCTTCGGCAAACACCGTTGCTATAACTGATAGGACCACAAATCTTATGAAGAACTTCTTATGAAGAACTTTTCTTTCGAGTACTTCGGAGGCTAAAACATCTTTTCTCTAAACCGTCAGCACATCTGTTTAGTCTAAAAAAGCTCGAAGGGTCTTAAGTTTTGTGCACACAAAATCAGTATGAACCCCGTTTTCAGAATCAGACATACATTTTTTTGCCGAAATCGAAAGTAGACTTGAATTAGCATCCTCAGCAGCAGGTAAAGAAATCGCCTTTCATTATGATTCTTTTTATTTCGAATGACTCGGAAAGTACTTCTCAACCCTTACGAAGCTGAGGCTGATTCACAAGGTTGAAAAGCCGTTAAAGCTTTGCAGGGAACTCAAATCGCTGTCAAAAGCTGCTCGGAAGTCGACAAAGAGGTGGTGCATGTCGTTTTCTTGTAGTGGGGTTTCTCCAAGATTTTGCGTATTGTGAAAATTATATATCGACCTATCCTAATAGAAAGGTGGTAACTTTAAATTTTTGTTTAGAAGGACGTATCTCAGACATTCTGGTAATAAGGTCCCCAGCATGGTTCAATTATGTACAGGTTGGCTCATCTCATCAGCTGATTTTATTTATGTCATTGCATGGTCGAAGGGATTGTCAAAAGGAGATGGCAAACTCAAAATGAAACCAACACATTGGCAACATTTTACTTACACATACAAAAACTGCTAAGTTTTATGTTTCCATTCCATACCATTCGCACTAACACCAATACACAGATTTTGACAATTTGAACAGACATATTTTGTTGCTTCACAGATGAGCCAACCTGTATATAGTTGAACCATGGTCCCCAGCCAGCATTTTTGAAAATTTTGATCATAAATATTTAAATATCATACCCCAAGATGATTAAAAACGTTCAAATTTAAAAGCATTTTCTGTTCGAAAATTAACGTATCGTCGCAAGAAAAATGTACCATAAATGTGATTATTCTTGAATAATCTTTTATGATTCCTATTTCGAAACGCTTTTTATTCATATTTGATATAATTGTAAAATTGAGCTTTAATAGTTTCAGAGTAATATTTGACTGCTTTTCACAGTCATTTTCTGATCATATTCGTGAATATATTTCAATCGTTTTGGTTGAGATTTTTGAATGCCGTTATAATGCATTCATTCTTCATATCTCATTCAAAATAGGATACTACATAATACTCTTATTTCATCAGGGGAAGAAAGCATCCGAAAATGAGCTATTCGAACCACAGATAACTCGTAAACAAACTTGACCGATATACACCTGCGACTACAACATCCAACATCAGCATTATCGTCTGCATCTTAAAATACGGATACGATATGGGATGTTGAAGCCGTATCCAGGTATATCAAGACATTATTTTTGTCTTGAAGAATATCTTTTGCATAAATAATACAATTTTTATATATTTTTTCTTTTCAAATAAAATTTTTAATGAAAAGTAAAATTTCAACAAGTATAAAATTCATTATTCAGTCAACAAATATATTCATAAAAGATTCAGAAAGCTGAATGAAAAATGATTATAAATTTTTGATCACCTAAAGTAAACACATTTGATTCAAATATGATTCCAAAATGTGATTAAAAAACTATATTCAGTTTTTGATCATCAAAAGTAAGCATATTTGATTATTCTTTTTGTTGGTTTTTATGAAATATTAAAATATAGTCATTAAATGTTTCTCAATTTTTGTTTACAATTACGGTATTTCATTTGATTATCTACATATATACACTCTCTGTTTAGTTTTTTTTGGTTTCGATAATCACTTTTCCTCACAATTTTTAGTCTTTGCATCATAGCGGAAGATGTAAGTCGCGCTTATGCATTATGTTTAAGAGATTGATATGTTTTTTATGTGTAATTCAATGTGTGTTTTTATTGTTTTTTATTACAGTCCTGATGATGATCTCAGATTGAGATCGAAATATCGAAAATTAAATACTAGCAACAAACCGAGTTGTTTTATTTAAAAGAGGCCTAGAGCTCACAAATAAAAAATATATGTCATTAAAGGACTTCAAAAATGATTCCAAAAAGTGATCGAAAAATGCTTTTTAGTTCTTTAGTTTTTCATCATCAAAAGTATTCATATTTGATTATTTCTTTTGTTCAATTGTATGATAACTCATTATTTAGTCAGAAAGAGTAATCAAATTATATTGATATGTAGGGCAATTCAACATTGAATCACCTAAATGCTGAGTGGGTCATATCTGAGCGAAGTTGTTAAAAAGTTGTACCTCAGGAGACCTGTAAAAAGGTTGTATCTGAATAAAATATTTTTTTGTCAAAAAAGCTTCGAATTTAACTTAATTTATTTCCTATTCACAGTTCGCAAAAGACATAAATTGGTAAAACCAGAATATAGATTTTTTTGTCTGCTACAGTATAGTTTAGCATGTTAAGTCGTTAACGAGTTGTGAAAAGAAACTATACTTAGTTCATATCTCTTCTGTCAAAATTTTTTTAGTTCAATTACAACCTTTTTAACCGGCCTCCTGAGATACGACTTTATTAACGACTTCGCTGAGATACGGCCTTATTAACAGAATGTCGGACAGGCGTCCTTTAAAAAAAAAATTTTAAGTTACGACCTTTCTATTGGGATAGGTCGATATTTAAACTATATCAATGTATAAGTCATTGTTATTACAGCATGACTGCATGAAAGCTCGCGCTTATTAAACAGCTTCTAAGAGAAGATAAGTATCCTTAATCTGTAGGTAGCTTAGTTATAAAGAAAAGTTAGTGGGTTACATCGTAGTGTGACGTCCTCTAATAGTTGCTAAGGAATCTCACTCGGAAGTAATGTTTGAAGCATACGAACTGGGAAATATTGTAGGCTATAATGATGACGTACCGCGTAAAGGTGACATGTTTTCAGAGACGTTTAGCGGCTCACTCAGGGCAGTATGCGGATGGCTCTGTGGTTGTAGTCTCAACTCAAGTAGAACTCAGCGTGGAACTATTGCAATTTAACTTTAAGTAAAAGGTACCGGCACTAGCTCACCCTAAGCCAAACAACGTGCACAATGAGATGGGAAATAAATTTAGTTGTTGGTCGTAATTCTGAATTAAATTTCACAGATTAGAAAACGAGTATTATTCAGCATCAACCGGTTAGTGCCACAACTATCAACCAAGGCAGCAGCTTTATTATTACTTTGGCTAAGGTAAAAAAGTTAACTTTCCTTTTGGCCAAACAGCCTGGTCGAGATTAACATCCTTTGTCGTGTAGAAGATAGCAGCATGTACTTAGGGGGTATGTGAAAGATGGTAACTGAAGCTAGATCCCCAACCGTTCTCTACGACGAAATGAATAAGTTCGCCATTTTTTGTGGTGACAACTTAAGGGTTTATTTATTTATTTATTTATGATCATTATGATTATGATATTATTATGATCAATGTATGTTATCTCGATTCGTTTTTGCCATTTCAAAATACCATTAGGCGAATATTATTAACATATTCTGTGAGTTTTGTTCAGCTGAGTATAAAAAAGGCGAACGAAGAAACATTGACAATAGATAAAAATAATATTATATGAAATAAACAAAATTTGGTTCCCTGTTTTTAGCAGAATATGATGCCGTAGTTTTGGTACAAGTACACCTTTTTATACCTTTCATGAACATGAAATGGTATATTAACTTTGGTCCTATGTTTGTAACGTTGAGAAATATAGAAGATAGACTCACCATTAAGTATACCGAATTGAACAGGGCGACGAACTGAGTTCATATAGCCATTTCCGTCTGTCCGTCCGTCCGTCTGTCCATCTGTCTGTTTGAACGCAAACTAGTCCCTGAAATTTTGAGATATCTCAATGAAATTTGGCACAAGGATGTATTTTTATATTATATTAGATATTTGTCGGATCCAGTAAGATCGGACCACTATAACATATATCTCCCATACAACCGATCCTTCAGATAAGACGATTTTGATCATTCCTGCCGCAATTTAAAAAGTATAAACGTGAAACTCGGTGATATATATTCTAATATATCATAGAAAATATCCTGAAAAAATCACTTTGATCAGAGCTATATATAGTATATATCCCATACAACCGATCGTTCATATAGAAAGATTCTTGGCCATTTCTCCCTTAGTTTCCAATATAAAAACGTGAAACTTGGTGATATATATTCCAATATATCATAGAAGATTTTCTGTAAAAATCATTTCGATCGGATCTATATATAATATATATCCCATAAAACCGATCGTTCAGATAGAAAGATTTTTGGCAATTTCTCCCTTAATTTCCAATATAAAATCGTTAAACTTGGTGATATTTATTCTAATATATCATAGAAGATTTCTTGAAAAAATCATTTCGATCGGAGCTATATATAATATATATCACATACAACCGATCGTTCAGATAGAACGATTTTTAGCCATTTCTCCCTTAATTTCCAATTTAAAAACGTTAAACTTTGTGATATTTATTCTAAATATCATCGAAGATTTCCTGAAAGAATCACTTTGATCGGAGCTATATGTATATGTATATACCTAGCCCATACAACCGATCTTTCAGATAGAAAGATTTTTGGCCATTTCTCCCTTAGTTCCAATATAAAAACGTGAAACTTGGTGATATATTTTCTAATATATCATAGAAGATTTGCTGTAACAATCATTTCGATCGGAGCTATATACATATAATATATATCCCATACAACCGATCGTTCAGATGAGGGGGTTTTTTGCCATTTTTTATTTTATATTTATCTTAAAAGTCATTTAGGTATGTACATCTATATATTTCTTATCTTATACATCCGATTATTTGGAGATTACGAACGGGATGGGATTATTGTTCAGCCGCATTCATGAAAGGTATGAAGTCTTCGGCATAGCCGAAGACAGTCCCGTCTTGTTTCTGTAAATAGTTTACAAAAATTTATGTGTAAGATGCAGGTAATGGCCGGAGAACCCGATTTGAAAATATCGTAACGAATTCTGTGGAAATCCTGGTTATTATGCACCTTCTGCTAACGTTAGTATCACAGAACAGCCGAATAAATAACTCCAATATTCAGCATTGCAATATGGTCTTTATTTAGTCTAATTTGGGCGTAGTACAATTATACTTCTATATCACTTACTAATAGCGTATTAAAATCAAACTTAATTAACATTCCTGTGGTTGCGCTGCTTTTATACTTTCTGTTGCCTCGTCTGCATACTTCTACTAAGGTCTAGACCTTTCACCTTCTAGAACTGTTGTATCTCCTGTTTCTTAATTGAGCTAGATGCGTATGTATGCGGGAGTAACAACTTCGGCTGATGACCACATGTGTGTGTGAGATATCTCTACACTTCGAGACGCAGGTTATGTGTGTGCATGTACATAAGTTTGGCTGCTTACTGTATTTGTTGTTGTGATTATTTACTAACAGCATAGTGATGCTAATATTTGTCACAATATGCTACAGTTTCAGAAAGGCTAACTTTACAAATTAGTTTGCATTTTTGTTTTTTTTTTTATATATTATATTGTTTTACCAAATATGGTTAGAGTCAGCACTCGCAGCCCCAGAACAACTTGCTCTGAGTTACCCGAAAAGATGGAAAAATTGTGGCAAAATTAAACTGTTTCAGAAAAACAGAGCTTGGTATGGTAAAAACGGCACAATCGGAGACAATTTTTATAATATAATAAAATAAGTAGATTACTTCATAATCAGACTGCAAAGCTGCAAAACATTCGCCAATAGCACCTTTTTACAGACCAAGAGGCGTATGTGAAGAAATTTGTCTAAAAGCACGGTCTTTCACGTAAGGATGCATTTCAGTAATAGAAAGTATGTTCTGTGACTCTCGATACCAATAAAAGCAACGCGAAATCAGGACAGACAGGGTGATATCTGTTACCTTGTAAGTCTCTTTAAAGCTTTTTAAGCGGCAGTGTTATTCGAACCAGCACTCCAGCGATGATCGATATCGGCTTACGAAGTACGAAATTCTACATTTCAAAATTTTGTTTTATTTTTTTTAACGCGTTCAGCAAATTGAAAAAGTAAAAATGTGGGCGTGGTCTGCTCTTTTCCCTTTTTAGAATGGCTGGATTCTTTTTTTGAGAAATTTAGTATAACTGCTGTTATACGAAGTGAAAAGTCAGACTCTTTTTGGATGCTAAAAAAAACGGATAGTGCTTTGTTTACTTAAGCCTCAACCTCTACGAAAAAGTGGGTTTTGTCCAATACCTAGAAAAAAAGTTGATTTTGTCGCATACTGTTATTATTATAAATACGAAACAACAGGTTTGACTTACTTATTTGCTTTGACTTCCCCTATTCATGATATTTGGCATATCCTGATTAACTTTTCAATGCAAACCCTGCAATTTTTCCTCCAAAAATATCATAAGTTTCAGGTCTAAGTATAATAAGAATCAGGTAAAATAACAGTTGCAATGAATATTGAAAGGGCTATAACTTCTTTGTTTATTATTTGAGTAATATGGTTTCAAAGCAACATTTTCTTGAATTTTTATGCAATTTCCTTTAGTAAGGAAAAAAACATACAATAGGGGGGGGGGGTCAAATTTTGTTAGCTGACCTAATCATGTGAAAACGACTTCGTAGCTTAAAAGGACATTAAACGGAAATGTGAAGCTTCTCAAAGCCAAAATAATGACATATCAATTTTAAAATTCGGACGGCAAATAAAAAAACCTTTTTGGCTGTATTTCGAAGGATCAAAAAAAATTTTCCCGACACCCACTCAACATAATCTTCAAATTTGGGGGCGGGCATTAGCAACTTTTTTTTTGTAGGGGGGCCAACCCAGTCTAATAAATATCCCCCACTACATATTTATTCAAGTTTTCCAAGCATTAATAGTGAGGTGCATACATACATATTTATGTTAAAAATAGTGCTGCAAGTATTTATTATTCTGTACGAGTATAATAAAAATTTAACGAATGTGTTATTTCAGAAAGTTGAATTTAAAGAGGTCGTCGTAAAAAAGCTTGTGCGAGTAAAAAGTTGATATTAAAACTTTATGGTTTTCATAATTCTATTTGGATATTATTTTATTTACAAGTGCACATACAACTACACAGGCACATAGGTTGGTGCTTTTATGACCCAGTGAAATGTTGACTTAAATTATTTTTTATTTATTTTCGAAAGTTTGTTAAACTAAAACAAGGATTCACAAAAGCATTAACTATGGGCACAGTCGAATTTTGATAAAAAAAAAACAAATAAATACTAACACAGGCAGAAAGCGCACCATTTACAAAGCAAATTTACTCATTCGTTTACCCAACAAAAAATGATGTCATTTATAGTAACAAATCGTAAGTTTAGAGGCATACTAAGAGGTTTTTTGACATAAATTTTCTGAAGATAAACTCGCAAGGCAGAAAAATAAAACAAAATAAAACATTTTAAGCACTTCCTTTATATAAATGGACAAAAATCAGCGAAAAATATCTGCTTATATAAAGACATATTCTAGCTAAACTTTGATTTTTAAATTTTGACAGAAATTGCAAAAATATTTATGAGAAGTAAAAATATAAAAGTGGAGCGCTCTAGATACCAAATTTCTAAATTCATATCTAAATATTTCGATCCGTGCGCCACCTAACGGATTTTTTTCTCCTTTTCTTAAATTTTCTCGGCGTCTTATCCTATCTGTGAAGTTTTACAGTTGTAGCTCAATGAGAACTTACATAAAAATCAATCCCAAAATTCCCTCCGTTTCGTATGAATTTGCTAAATATCTCATCCAGTGCGCCTCCTAGTGAATCTTTTTGTATCGTGTCATCGGCTGTCATCGACCTCTGTATTAAGTTTGAAATTTCAAGTCTCTAGCTCATCGAGAAGTTACTTAAAAGCTGGTTTGAAAATTTTCAAATTCTTATTTAATTATTTCGATCCGTGAGCTACCTACCGGATTTTTTCCTTTTGTTGCATTGTCCGTCGTTCTAACCTATGTGTAAAGTTTCACGTTTGTCGCTCAATGTGAAGTTACTTAAAAATCGATTGCAAGATTTGTATGAAAAGCAAACATTCAACCGACCTAATATAAAGGAAGTAAATAGTTTTCAAACTCAAACATTTTAAATAATGAAAAAATTTGTTTGTAAAACTCCATCAAATGAATTACTCAATTGACAAATCTTATTTACTATGAAAGAATTTCCAACTGATCCTTTCTCATTTATAAGCAGCCGCCATGATCATCACATCAGTAGCGTGCTCCAAGTCCGGCGTCGGCGTAAAGCATGTAGGACCCATCCCAACAATTTGTAGGAAAATTAAAAGGGGCACAACGAAGCTTGGAAGGGAAGTTCGGCCCAAATCTCTGCGGCGGTTTATCAACCCTTGTATTTATTTAATTTTTATTTTCATTTCCATTTCCATTCGATAGTTTTTCATTTACAATTCATGTTCTTATTTTTAAGTTGCACAGTCCTGCCATTGAAAACTTATAGGGGAACGACCTAAACGCTTCCAGAAGACCCTTTTTCAATAGATCCAGGAGGAAAGAGCTTACAAAGGAAAGCGAGCACTATAAAGGGGGGGGGGGGGGTGGGGGGGGAGGGCAGGATATACATATCAGAAATAAAGAAAGCCAAATGGGATTCAGGAAGATTTTGCAAAAACGAGTAAATCGCAACGAATCTGCGAGGTTGACGTAAGTTCTGTCAAAAAGCCCTGTTGTTGTTGTTGTAGCGATATGGAAACTCCCCGAAGGCTTTGGGGAGTGTTATCGAGTTGCTGCTCCTTTGCCGGATGCAGATCCGGTACCAAGCCCGACCATCTCGCGAACTGTCCATGAGGAGTTCGTGGTCGCTAGAGCCTCGGCTGTTAATGAAACAGGATTCGCCACAGATAGCTGAGGTTGACAATTGGGTTTGGAGAAGCTATGTATTGCGCTGGCAACTTGAAAGGCTGCGCTATACAAACCCCATGAATCCTGTATTTTACTCGGCTCTTACGACAGACATACCTACAGCGAGAATTTTCTAACCCGTTAACCCGCTGGGTTAGGTATGGTAACTGGGCGTTTAATAGCATGGACCAATGAATATTCTAAAAGATAATACTAATTCATATTTTGCTGTTGACTCGGTTAAGTAAAAACTTGTCCCTGTACTGCCGGCGATTCTTGTTTCTAGAGGAATATCTGGCATACAACTGTAGGAAATCCAAGTTGGGTAGGCTCTTTATTTATTATTTCATTTATTATCTCAAACCCTCTAAGTCTCCGAAGCCAGATGGCATCCTTCCTGCCCAACTTCAAAGTTGTTCTTCCCGCTGACTGGCCATCATTTATAATATACCAAAGTAATGAAGCATGGCAAAAGTCGCCTCCGTGTCGAAGACAGAAATAGCTCTCATGTGTCTATTAAAGCATTATTACCAATCACTTTTTCGATGATTATTTTATAGAACTTGGAGCGCTTATTCATCTGCAAGAACGGCAAAGGGTTTGCAAGGTGGATCACTGAAAAAAGCTCTTCTCTCGATTAAAAAATAAATAAAGGGGTCCCTTGAATCCCAAAAAATTACGTTGGGTGCATTTCTAGATATCTAGATATCGAAGGAGCTTTTGGCAACGACCAGTTAGGGTTAGGAGTGGAGCGGACTTTGTGCGACAGAACTATCACAATGAAGACAGCAATCGAGAGAAAAGTGTGTCAAGAGCTACTCCACATGATATTCTGTATATCTTACTTTAGGCTGCGGTAGTACATAAGCTTCTGGTGGACCATGAAGCCAGCCCCTTCTGAGTGGTTCCCACTCCAGAGGATCTGTCAGTCCGGTCAGGACAAAATATCTGGATACCCTGCTCCATGTGTTGCAAAGCCTTAAACGTACGATAACTGCGTGGTCCGAGTTATTGGGTTAAGCTGTCAACCCTACAAAGACGGAAGTAATTTTTTTTTGCCATCCGATATAAGATCAATGCTTTAAGGTCTCCCTAGATATGGGATTATTCTTTCTGATAGGTCTATGCAGCGGGGAATTATACTAAGTTCGACGCTGTCCTGGAAACTATATTTTCTGGATAATTATAGAAAGACATTACTTGTTTTGTAATGATACAGTGGATCCATTGAAAAGAGGAATGAAATCCTTTTGGCCGGAAGCGGGTAGTAGCCGGTTTGCTCCTATTATTGTGTTAATACAAGGCGCAATATACATCCATAGCGACTTTGGGCCGAGCTTCTCTTCCAATTTGTGTCATGCTGCCTTTTAATTTTTCTTACAAATTTACTGGACGAGACCTACATGTTTTACGCCGACTCCAAACGGCATCTGCTAGCAGATCAGTTTTCACTGAGAAGCTTTTCATTGCGGAAATACACTCGAAGTGTTTGCCACATCACTGCTGAAGGGCGACTCAGCTTAGAAAACCTTTTTTGTAATTGTTATTGGTTTGTCCGGGGGTTAGACCCAGGATCTTCGGTGTGGTAGGCTGAGAACGAAGATATTCCTTATCAATGGTGACAGTCCAGCGGAACTCCATGCAGATCAAGTGAGCGTTCCCTACAGGGATATATACCACCAGCTCATCTTTCAGATCATTTCGGCATACTTGTATGTAGATTTATCCTCTCTTCTTTTTTTTTTTTCTTTTTGTAGTGACAAAGAAACTCCCCGAGGGTTTTGGGGAGTATTATCGATGTTGATAGTTCCTTGCCGATTATTTGTTCGATTCGTTCCGCAAAATAGCACCATTAATATACTGTACGATTTGATATAACCACGTTGACCCTTCTAGGTCCTTTAACGCACTCTCTCGGTGAGGAGTCGCCACTGGTGGGTGAGATTGACAATTGGAATTGGGTTGGGGGGCTGCGCTACACAACTGCTTGAATCCGGTCTTCTTAATTTATGGTGGTACAGAACGCTAGCACTCTTTTGTTGTATTTCTGCTTTGAATAGAGTGATCAGTTAAATAGAGTGAGACCCCATGCCGTAAGCCTCGTAAGAAAAAATTCTTGTGGAACGTTTTAGGTTTTTTTGGTGGGCGTGTGCTACGAGAATGTTCGCTTGATGGAAAACTTGGTGAAGTATTGCAGCAACATAAAAATTCATATGCGTGTGTGTTTATTTTTGTTATTACCCTGCAAAAAATGCGATTAGTCTAGGATGAATCCGGGTTGAGTCACAAAGGAGTATGCGACCAATGCCAGTTTTGATGTCTTTGTATGAGTTGAACTGTTCCCTTTTGTTTGAGCATGTCCTATAAATAGACTAATTGTATTCATTTATAGGATCGATATGACCAATCCCCTTTGTATTCATATGGGAACATATGAAGACTAGTCTTTTCGGTCCAGTAAGGACTCAAATAGGGCTCAGTCGCATTTTTCATGGCAACAAAAACGAAGGGTTGGCCAAACCACCAAATTTATTTGATATAAGGTTTTTGCCCGCTTTTTAAAAAGGAATAAAAAATATTCTCCGAAACTTTAGTCCTGCCCCTGGCGTAGTCGTTAAATCCTAATAATTTAGGTTCGGTATAGGGCACCGCATTTTCCTTAAATAATTCGATTTAATTACCTGTAATCTGTGTTATTTACTCATTTCATGGCCTTTTTTTTAAATTTTTCTTAAAATAGGCTATATAGATTTCAAACTGACTAATCCCAATTGTACCCGAAATGGACTAAAGAGGATCAATTATGCCCAAATTTTGACAAAAGAGATTAATTGAAGACCAATGTCTTTAAGATTAATTGCATGATTTTTTGCAGGGTATTTGTTTTAAGTCGTTTGTAGTAAATCTGTAGAACGATAGTTGTGCAATTCAGTCGAGCGGCAGAGATTGCAGTCAGTGGGTTTCATGACACTGCAGCTTCATTGAATGGTTTCCGCCAAAAATATAAATTAGAGATGAGCTAACGGGATAAAAGGTTTAACCAACATACAAGTTGTTAAATTACTGTTATAAATGCAAACAAGCGTGTGTACTCACATACGCACATAAAAACGTTCAAGTCCTAAAATTAAATTGTTGGAAAGCCAAAACAGAAATTAGTTACGAAAGTGAATGGAAATTTTGGTTAGCATAAAAAACAAACATCGTTAAATGAGAAAAAACATTAAATATATGTAAACTTTTCTAACATTTTGTAAAAAGTATGCAAACTTTCGGCTCGAGGGTAACCCATATAAAGCAAGTGTGTAATATGGCATTTAAACTTAAGCCTTTTCAGAGGACATTCGACCCAGTTATAAATAGCGTTTTCCGAGGTGATTTTCTTCTTTCTCTTGCGAGAAAGTATGGAGATGGCTTGAGTGTTTCCAAAAATAAGAGGAGAATGAAAAAGAGCAGGACCCGTATCGTGTGTTACGATTCGTATCGAATTCAAAGTTTCACTCCAACATGAAATCAAAATAGCTTTGAAATTGTGAGTCCGTATAACGACATATGTGAACTAGAGACTGCGCGGTACTAGTTGGATTTATAATTTATCATAATTTGTCTATTTATACAGTTTCATATTTATAAATTGAACGAAGAATGGATTCCGATACGAATCGTAACACGCGATACGGGCCCAGGGCTCATAACGTCTTAAACGATCACGCATTGAAAACATATTTCACTCAAACGACAAATATGTATCTGTAAAGCTTTTCGTAAAAATGATAATACATTATGAATTTAAAAAGTACTGGTAGCCACTTCCGCGGTCGCCGTGGTATGATGGTAGCGTGCTCCGCCTACCACACCGAAGATCCTGGGTACTTGCCCCGGCCAAAGCAATATAAAAATTAAAAAAACAAGTTTTTTCAATTAGAAGAACATTTCTCTAAACGGGGTCGCCCCGCGGCAGTGTTTGGCAAGCACTCCGAGTGTATTTCTGCCATGAAAAGCTCTTATCGAAAACTCATCTGCCTTGCAGATGCCGTTTGGAGTCGGCATAAAAACAAGTATGTCCCATCCCCGCGATTTGTAGGAAAAATTAAAAGGAGTATGACGCAAATTGGAAGAGAAGCTCGGCCTTAAATATCTTCGGAGGTTATCGGGCTTTACATTTATTTATTTTTTTTTGTAGCCACTCCCTGCAAAAAATCGTGCGACTAGTCCCTAAAGAGAGTTGCCCGCGATTAGTCCCGTGCAGCTATAAACAGGTACATTAGTCACGCCATAGGACATGGTCAAACCAAAGGGACCACTTCAACCCATATAAAGGGTTAACAACTAAGTATAGTCGCATGCTGCTTTGGGACTCTTCCCGGACTCATCCTAGACTAATCGCATTTTCTGCATGGCCATTTCACGTATAAGATCAATCTCAATCACCATTTCAGTGCTATTGCGATTCAAAAATTTATCTCGATCACGGATCGTATAGCATGATGCGGCCCCAGTATAGTAACAATGTCGATAATATGCCTTCCTTTCCTTTCCTTTCGTTTTCTTTCAGTTCCTTTCTTTCCTTTAAATATAAGTATCGTTTTTATCATCCGCATCTTGTCGACATAATTTGTATATTGGGTCCGTATCGTGTTATACGAGCCGTGATCGGAAAGGAAATGAAAGGATAGGAAAGGGCCATAAATATAAATGAAAGAAAGAGAAAGGAACGGAGGGGAAGGGAAAGAAAGAAAACCAGAAAATGAGGAGAGGTAAAATGGAAAGATGAGAAGTCAAAATCAAGACCAAGATTGAAGCCGGTACCAAAACCGGTTACCGTACATACATATTAGAAATTTATTATAGAATAGTGTTAAACTCGACTTTAAATTGCACATAGAAGGTTGCATGAACAGAGCGAAAGGGACTTTGGCGTTCGTCAAACGATGGTCTAAAGAATTCGATGATCCATATATTACTAAAATTCTCTTTATATCTTTGATGCGGCCAATATTAGAATATGCTTCGATAATCTGGAATCCTCGTTACCAGACGCACTGCGACAAATTAGAGTCGGTTCAAAAGCAATTCCTAATTTTTGCGCTAAGGGACTTGCGTTGGGACCCCTCAAGGATCCTTCCTCCCTACTCCTGCGGTTTAAAACTTATTCAGCTCCCTACGTTACGCAGTCGTAGGGAGATGGTAGGTATATTGTTTGTAGTAAAACTTATTAGAGGGATGGTAAATAGCCCTTTTCTGCTCGGTGAAATTTTATTTAATGTTCCCTTTCGACCATCTAGACATTTTCAACCGCTTCATTTAAGCACACGCAGATCGAATTTTGAAATGCACGAACCACTTCGTTGTCTGTGTACTGCCTTCAATAAGCACTGCAAACACATTGATACGTGTGACACACTCTACGTAATAAAGAAATATCTGCTGACTACGTTAAATACGCAATGATTTGCGTGGGTGGCTTGGAATCACGTCCTTTCCAACCTCCCACTCTTATCACCAGCTTCAGTAACTTTGGATGGGTGGCTTGGAATCACGTCTTTTTCGACAGCACTAATTATCAATTCCCGTTGGTCGGCAATACAGTCCATCCCGAGAACTGATTTAATAATGTATATACATATTTTATAATATAATTTTGTTCAATTTGTATGCTTCTGTAATTTTTCTCTAATCCGTACTATATTTAGTCTGATTAATTGTTAAATTTGTAGACTAATGAATAAATAAATAAATAAATAAATACGTTGCTATCGACTAGTTGATGGTGTGTTATCGAGTTATCAAGGTGTCATACATTTGTTATCGATAACAAAGGTTATGGATGCGTTATCGATTTTATATCGACGTGTTATCGGTTTGTTATCTAAAAGTTATGGATTTTTTTTATCGAAAAACTGTCGATTATCTATCGAATTGTTATCGATATGATGACAAAAAGTTAATGATTCGTTATAGAAAATGTATCGATTATTATAAGACAAGCTTGGGCAGACAAATAGACGAAAACACCGTCTTTGAGAGAGTGAACTGTAGTACATTCTATGGCAGCCCTCATTAACTTTTCTCTAATTGAATAACCGTTTTTATAAATTTTTGATGTTACTTTGCCGGGAAGTGGAACTCAGGAGCCTCGGTGTGGTAGGCGAAACACGCTACCACCACACCACGGAGGCTGCATAACGTTAACTTACTCAAGATAATTCTCTGTGAAAAACTGGCTTCCGCAACGCTTCCATAGTTGCCCACTGTTTAGTTGGTATCGGAATAGGAAACCGAGTTAAGCCAGTCTTTCCTTTGTTTCTTCGATTTGTGAATTGAGGTCCAAGTGTTTGCAAAAAAGTGAAATTTATCTGCTAGAGAGAGTCTATAGAGCTTCAGCTTTGAAATAAGACCGATTGTGTTTGTTAAAGGGATTCTTTATTACACGTTATCTTCTGTTGAACATGGGCTTTATACAAACACGGCACGGGAACACACACGCTTTACCGATGGCGTCCAATTAATGATGTGAAGGGCTTGTTGAATACAATGGCGATAAATGTAGAGCATGGGCTGTGCTGACTTGAATGAGTGAAGAGGCAGGAGATTATGCATTAATAGTAATAAACCCAACCCTGTAATTACCTCAAAACTTGCTCCGATGCAACCGGCAGTCTTCCCTTTCGGGTCTTATCAGGAACGTTATTTCTGGTTATATGTATATCCCGCCTTTCTTAGGCAGAGTTATGCATGTAAGGCGACGAACTCGTAAGATCTTGAATTCTAAGAAATTTTTTCTTACTGAACTCAACCTCAATAAACTGTTTTCTTAAAAGAAAAGTTATGCAAAGAATAATAAAATAACAACATTTTAATGACTACGACTACATGAATCCAATAAAGCCATCAACAAGCAACACATATAGGTGGATTGATCTGAACATGCAATCAAAGTGCCGGGCTTTTGTTGTCTTCATTGCATTGTTGTTTGAAAATAAAATTTTTACTACATCACAGGAGCGTAGTTTGTGAGTGGAGCTCATCGAAAAACCAAACACAGGACCTAGAAAATTTGAAGTTAGGGTTACTGTGATATCTCACAGGCCTTATAGGGGATACATTATACTCCTGAACACTGATAATTAACAATGATAAGGAGAACTCTCCGTGGTGGATGGAGACACTTAGTGACTTAAGGCTTTCAGTAGAAGGCCGGATAGAAATTCCAACAATTTTTATTAGGAAGAGTGACCTTAGATGAACAATGCGCCTTTTCAAGCTTAATTCAGAGATATTTGGGTGGCACCTCTAGCCAGCTGGCTTCCAATCACGCCAGTTGTCTGATGTTGGCATATGTCCCAAAACATTGGAATATCGTCAAAGCCATATAACTCCTAAAGGCGGGAAAAGTTCTCAAGACTTTCCCAAAGACTTTGAGTCTGTTCTCTCTTCTTCAAAAGTGCTCGACAGTCTGATTCATTTTCAATTCTTTGCAAAGGCTTTGTGCTAGTCGCCTTAATTGACATTGAAGGAGCCTTCAAAAATATCCTAACACCTGCTATTGAAAGGCTCTGGGCGTTGGGAGCCGAATGGTATAATTCATTGAAAGACTGCTGAGCGTCAGAACTGTCACAGCTGAATGAAAAGCAGTGACGGCTCAAAAAGAGGTGAGAGGGGTGCGGCATATGGGAGTGACATTTCTCATGCTATATGACCTACATAGTAGTGGCTGCCAAGTCTATCCGTATAAGTGGAAAGTTTTGAATAATCTGAGCGATATTTTACACATGAACTTCAGTGCCATGGCCAGGTGGCTCAAATCACGCGAATAACATGTCAACACAAGTAAAATGAAGCTGGGTTTGTTTACAAGGAGGTGCAGCATCATCATTAAATGGCATTTAACCGTCTAAGCGATTTCGTAAAAAGCAGCGCCAACTTTCCCTCTTTCGCGATAATTGACGCCGATTGGGAGCACCAAGGAAGACTAAGTCTTCCTGCCTATTCCAACTTACTGGAGGCCTCTCTATTCCTCTGCTTCCAAATGGTGCTGTCGATTGAAAAACTTTCTTGGTACGGCTTCTTCGCCCATTTGCATACCCACAGATGATTTTAAACTTTTATTCGCTGCATTTTTCTTTATATCTGCTTAACGCTCATACAGCTCGCATTAAATCTCCTTCGATACTCTCCGTCGACATCATGAACAAAACCATTAATATTCCGGATAAATTTTCTTTTGAACACTCGAAGAGCCATCTTATCTCGACGCCGTCCATGATTTCGAGCCATACATTAGGACAGGCATTATGAGCGCCGTAACGAGCGTTTTTCGGGCAGTCGCAAGCGTTATCTACCGGGGTAAAGTAAGTTGAGGTGGCAAGTTGTCATGGAAGCTGAATGTGGAGGGCAGGAAGACTTCGGTTGATGTATATTATATACAAGGGCCAAATTTGTGATATGATGGTCGCCCAGATTTTCTATGGAGCTTTGATCTAATGGGAATCACTATTCACTTTTTTCGCGGCCAAGAGGCAGGAAGTGTGCAGCGACAGGCGCTATAAATCTTCGAGATGCGGTATATAAGCGTGTAAATCACAGACACTTTATCCGTCTGATCGTCAGCGACTTCGTATACGGCAGTACAGACTACTGTGTGCCTTCTCAAGTGCCTTTTGCTTAATTTATCACTGATTTTCCTTCAAAAAGGAAGGAATGAGAAGAGAGTTTGGCGAACATATGAAATGAATTTTGTGACTGAAGGTCCGTTAGGAATTTTAATATTTGTATAGTAAGTCAGGCTGATATCAAAACGCTCAGCTCTACCACCGGAAGGATGAGGACGATCAGATACAAATTATTTGGATAACAAGGTATAAGGATATCTCTGAAAATTATCAGGCTGTTCGCCTGTACTTGCGAAACGAGCGTGGCTCCCTGTAGAGACTTTGGGATGTGACTCGACACTTGTTCACTACCGGCCCATCTGTAGCCTTGAGTGAATTAAGCGCTGGGCTGACACCGTCTTTTGCTACGTGTTGGGGTCTCTATTATGCTCGGCGGAACTGTTAGGTTTGCCAAATTACATCAGGCCAGGCGAGATGTAAATTCTCGGACGGAGCGTATTCGACTTCCCGGTGGAATATTCAACAGCAATTCGTTAAATAAATGCAAGCCAGTAGAGAATATGTGAACTCAATGGACCAAAAAGGTGCTCCAATGAGCTGTCGTTTAACTCGGCAACAGCCACCCAATCAAATCTAACCCTGCCCAGCCTGGGGGGTAATATGGCACAAACATTTCTATCATTTTGGGCTTGTGTCCTTACTTGTTTCATTCTCATGTATATTCATTAATTGGAAAAAATTATTCATTTAGCCTTAGTTAATTAAGACCTTTAAAAAAATATCGCTCCTTATGCTCAAGGCTGGCTACCTACACCTTTGACTAAATTTATAGTCGTGTACATACAAGAGGAGTGCCCGCCCGCCATGCAAATGAACGTTTATGCACAAGCCCGTTTGAGCAAATTATGAATACCTGGTAGGAGTATTATGAAATTGTAGAGTTTGGCATATTGGCAGCTTTGGGTACACATAAAATCACATTACGCCTCTTTTGAAGTCAAATGAAACTTTTTTAAATCAAATAAAACTATTTTCAATTCAAATGATATTTTTTTTAACTTTTACAAATCAAATTAAATTTTTTTAAAATTAAATGAAGTTTTTTTAAATCAAGTGTAATTAAACTTTTCTCAAGTAAAACTAAACTTTTTCCAAATCAAGTGAAACGTTTTAATCAAAATTCAACTTTTTTCGAATCGAATGAAACTTTTTACAATTAATCTTTTAAAATCAATTGCAACTTTTTTCAAATAAAAACATTTCAAACCAAATAACACTTTTTCAGATCAAATAGAGCTTTTCAAATCAAATTAAACTTTTTCCAAATCTAACGAAACTTATTAAAAAAAAAAAAAAAACATTTCAAACCAAATTACACTTTTTTCAAATTATATGAAACTTTTTTCAAGTCAAATAAAACGTTTTTCAAATCAAATGAATTTGTTTTCAAATCAAATCAAACATTTTTAAGTGAAATTTAACTTTTATCAAATCAAATAAATTTTTCAAAGTAATCAAATTTTTTTTTAAATGATGTAAAACTTTGCTCAACTGAAATGAAAATTTTTCAAATTAAATGAAACTTTTTCAAATTATATGCAACTCTTTAAAATAAAATCAATCTTTTCTTAAAATCAAAGGAAAATTGATTCAAATCAAATTACACTTTTTTAAAATAAAAAATGAAATTTTTTGAAAACAAATGAAACTTCTTTCAAACCAAAGCAAATTAGACTTTTTTCAAATGATATGAAGTTTTTTCTAATCAAATGAAACGATTTGAAAAAAGTTTCATTTGATCTGTAAGTGCGTTTGATATTTGAGCATCAATATATATTGCGACTCCAATTTCCTAGACGGAGTTACATATATACCATATCATCTCAACGGAACAGGGTTTCTTTGCTAGTCACAATTCAATTCGTAAAGGCAACTCCGTTTCACTTCATTTTATATTTACCTTTCTACTTTCAGCCGGCATACTTGAGGTGCGCATCCGTTGCCTCTGTCTACTGCCCTGTAACTGTGCAATGGTCGCTGAACTGCTATGTAATATATTAGAACCAGTACGGTGTACCCCATCGGTGCCCATATTCACTCCCGCGCCTACGCCTCCAATGCTGCCGCCGTCATCAATTACATCCAGCTCATAGTGACTATCATTTAAATCGTCATGGTTGTTGTTGTTATTCTGGCTGCTCTGATGATGATGATGATGCGGATGATGATGCGTATGATGATGATGCTGATTCATAGTAGGTGAGTCCCCGGCATGCAGTGGTGTGTCGCTTAATATTTCGCCAGCACTTGTTGTCGCATCCTCCAATACAGAGGCTAACGCCGACGATGACCCACCCAATAAATCCATATTTGCCGCTATGCTACCACCGCCAGCACCACCGATGCCACTACCGAAAAGCAATTGTGTGGTGGAGGAATATTGCGGTGAGACAGCACCGGACATAGCTTGCTGAAAGGTGAGCACACCAGTGCTGCTACCACTACCACTGCCACTGCCGTTACCGCTACCATTTCCGGTAATTTCGATGCCCATGGAGTGTAACGATGGAAGGCGTGTCAGTTTGCTACTTACTGGTGATTTGGCCAGCGCGATTCGATCTCTGTAAATAAATGTGAATTTAATTGTTAGTGAAGGGGATGATGATAATAGTTGGAGCATCTTTGTGTGTGTGTATATGAGATGCTGACATTTAATTAAATAACCTTGTAGCTTTCTTTTACAGATATCATTCTGATAGTTGACCATATTTTTTTGTTTACCTTTTGCTAGATGTCCACAGGGTTTTTCGAATATACGTAGATACTTATGTATGTATGTATGTACGTATGTATGTATGTATGTAGGAAGAGAAACTGGTATAAATACAGTTGAGTGACCCGTCTCGAGTAAATTTTTCCTCTCTCTTTTTACCTGTCAAACCCCCTTTCTCGTTTTGTTTTCCTTTCGAGATTCTCATTCTCTAATCGTAGTCTTTTTATGAAGTTTGCTATATGGGGTAACGCAAAATGCAAGCGTAAGTTTAATCAGAACACTGTAGCTTAATGTGGGAAGAATCTTCGTGGTAGAGTTTATATGAGCGAAATCAGACAGCAAATTAAGGCAAGATAAGACGTGTTATTAATTTTTTTTACAGAAATTTTAACTGTTTGTTATCAATTTTTTATATCGGTTTGTTATTACGGGTTTTGGGCGTGTTATCCATTTTTTTATCTGCGAGCTATCGGTTTATGATCGAAGTGTTATACATTTGCTATCAGTCAAATAAACCAATTACCGATTTTGTATCGACGGGTTGTGCGCTTATTAACGTCTTTTATCGAAAAGTTATCTATTATTTATCGAAAAGTTATGGATTTATTATCGGAGTGTTACCAATTTGTTATCGGTCTGTTATATATTTGCAATCGATATGCTTGTTATGAAACAGACACCGATAAAACTTGAACGTTAAATCGATGACCCATCTGTATCCGCCGGCAAAAAAGCCGATTGAAGGCGGCTAAGATGGTTTAAAATTCAGACTACCCTATGAAGACGTAGCCTTAAAGTCCACAGTTATGACCAACATTTTATTTTTTACATTTCAGATCGTGGTATAAGCCTTTGAAGGGGTGAGACTGAAAACAATCATGTGGAAGTCATGCCAACTTTATCCATCTCGAGAGGATCCCCGCAAATTTGAGGGGATGTCAAAAAAGGGGTTCATGCTTCGTCATTGTGCTGGGAAATTGCACCGTAGAGCTCGAGGGCCTTCTTTACTCCTCGTTTCTTTATAAGTAACAATGCTGCGGCAACCAAATGCAAGAAATTTCGATTAATCGGGCGAAGATGGCTATCTTGAATTGATACCCAATCGCTCAGTACAGAAGATGTATAGATATAGACGTGACTTCCCATGGTGCAAAGACTCATGCCGCCAATTCAAAAAATATTTTAAGCCAGTCCCTGAAAACTGAGGTATCGAATCTCTGAGTAAGCTCTCCATATTTACATTATTTCCATCTAGGTAAGAGGATCCAGTAGTTTGTATCAAATACCATCATGACATTTTGGTAGTTCGTTTCACTTTTGATATGACATTTTTTAAATCGCGCAGAATATTGCTACCTCAATATGTTCGCTCTTTTCAGAGACCATGTCCGTCCGTCCGTCCGTCCGTCTCTCCGTTAACACGATAACTTGAGTAAATATTGAGATATCTTCACCAAATTTGGCACACGAGCTTATCTGGACCCAGAATAGATTGGTATTGAAAATGAGTGAAATCAGATGATAACCACGCCCACTTTTTATATATATAACATTTTGGAAAACACAAAAAAACTGATTATTTAGTAAATAATACACCTAGAATGTTGAAGTTTGACATGTGGACTGATATTGAGACTCTTGACAAAAATTTGAAAAAAGTTTTTAAAATGGGCGTGGCACCGCCCACTTGTGATAAAATCAATTTTACAAATAATATTAATCATAAATCAAAAATCGTTAAACCTATCGTAACAAAATTCGGCAGAGAAATTGCCTTTACTATAGTAAATGCTTTGAAGAAAAATTTACGAAATCGGTTAAGGACCACGCCCACTTTTATGTAAAAGATTTTTAGAAGGGTCGTGGACGAAACTAATAAGCTATATCTTTACAAAAAAGAGCTTTGTATCAATGGTATTTCAATTCCCAAGTGGATTTATAACAATAAATAGAAAAAACATCATATTTAAAAAATGGGCGTGACACCGCCCCATTTATGACTAAGCAATTTTCTATGTTTCGGGAGCCATAACTCGAAGAAACATTAACGAATAGTTATCAAATTGGGTACCTACACAAATTTTCCCTATAGTAGAAAATATTTCCAGTAAAAATTGATGGGATCGGTTAAAGACCACGGCAACTTAGATACAACACAAGTTTAAAAGGGTCGTAGACTAGAATAATAAGCTACAACTTAGCAAAAAATAGTTTTGAATCAATGATATTTCACTTATCAAGTTTTACTGCAAATGGGGAGAATTTTTTTTTATTGGGCGGTGCCAGGTGTTATGTAGAAAAGTAATTTATCTGAAATGAAATGTGCAATTGAAGCTCACGCTGGGTATATAATGTTCGGCTACACCCGAACTTAGACACCTTTACTTGTTCTTTATTTCTTCTCCACTTTCCTCGTCTTCTCCTGCTTCTTTGATTTCCCATTCACTTTTTCTCTTACTCCTCATTTTAACTATTTCCTTATCTTTTTTCTCCGCTATCCTTTTCACTGCTCTCTTGCTAATTCCCATACTGTTTTCTCCTTTCACATTCTTTTTTGTTTGCTCTTCTGGTTTCTGTCTGCATTCCCATCATGCTTTTCGAATTCCTCTCCTGCTCACCTTCTCTTTCTTTTCGTTATTTTACTACTCCTATTCCTTTCCCTTTCCAGTTTCATTGCTCTTTTTATGGCATACTATCTTCAAATTTCCCTCTTTCGTCATCTTTCTTTTCCAACTTCCTTTTCCATATTTCCCTTCCAATTTTTGTTCCTTCCACTTCTTTTTCTCAACCCCTTCTTTCTGCTCCACACAAACTGTTTTTTTCCGCCCCTTTCCTTTTTTCTTCTACTTTCCCTTTTCCACTTTCTCCAGAAAAACAAGTAGTCGCACTCTCTTACAAAGTTTAATTCTTTCTTTAAAAGCATTTAAAAATTTCTCTTTAAACATAGAAAGAAAAAATTTGTTATTCATTTAAGAATTTCAATTGGTATTTCTTTTCGGCGTTTCCTTATATTTACCTTTTGCTGCAGTCACGAAATAGTTGTTCGCTTCACTGTCATTTCACATCCTTCCATTTGGAGGCATTTGCAGGCAATGCCTTTTTATCTACCTCAAACTGAAAAACCTCTTATATGACCATATCAAGTATAGCCGCATGGACACGTGCTTCACTGCAATATTATGCTGCAGATATGCAGTTGTATGAGTTTGTATTGTGGGCCTACTTGAGCTCAGCGGGCATCCCTTGCTGCCGTTTAAATAAATTGCGTACATATATAAACGTTCCTACTATATTGCTTGACGTTATTATATTGCCTGACGTTGCATGCAATATCATGCAATATTTATCAGTAAGCTTGCTTCGTTCATGCACCCACCTAGACGTATGAGCAACTATTGCATGTGGCACGTAAAGTGCATTATAAGGTTGGTCCTTAAATTATGAGAAAATATATAATATCCATCATGTACTTGTACAAAAGAAAATCAAAGATAGTTAAAACCTTCTTATATCAAACTTATCACAATCGGAAAAGCTTTTTATTGAGTCATGCCCTTTCGTCCGTCCGTTGACACATTTCTTGAGTAAACATTGCGATATCTTTATGAAATGTGGTGTAGATTGGTATGGAAATTAATTGGTAGCCACGCCCACTTTTTCAATATCGAAAATTTCGAAAAATTTAAAATAGTGCTATAGTTTATTACCAAGGCCAATAAAGTCATGAAATTTGATATGCTGACTTTATGACGCAAAATACAAGTTTGATACAATTTTGAAAAATTTGAGAATAAAATAAAGTTTAGCGAGCGTTCCTTCCGATTAGCGTCGTGCTCCTTTTTAATTTTCCTACAAGTTGGCGGGACGAGTCTAATTTAAATTTGGTAGAGATATTGTCATTGTCACCTATACACGTTGTGAAAATTAACACAGTCGGTTGGCAACCACGCCCATTTAAAAAGAATTGTTATCAAAATTTCGAAAAAATGGAAAAAATGCGATAATTCATTACCAAGCACCGATTAAGTAACGAAACTTTATATTTTGAATAGCTCTATGACAAAAAATTGAAATTTGGTAAAATTTTGGAAAATGGGCGTAGCAGAAGAAAATTTTGAAAATATTGAAAGCCGTAAATGAATTAAAAATAAAAGCAAAAGTCACGCAAAGCTAGCGCAATTTGGTAAGAAATCATGTCCAATTTTTATACCCAGCTTTCCGTCCGTCCGATAACTTGACAAACAATAACCGCGTAGATAGTTTTGCCATACAAGATCTTCGCTGTCTTACGTCTAGGGCAATCCTTATGCGGCTGTAGATGATGTTGTGTTGAAAATTACATAGGAAGCACTGCTGGATTGTTGTGCACGTAATGATTAATCATTGTAACCAAGAAAATGTAAGCCAATGATGACTTCGTTCAAGATATCCGTCACAAAAAAGTTTTGATAACTGACCACACTGCCAACTTTAACTTCAGAACTCGGATGTCTTCTCTTTTTATTGACCACAACTTATCGTGTTGCAATAGTTTCAACCTTTTATTGAGCAAGTTTCTTCAAATAATGGAATGTGAGGCACTCTTGCTCAGAGCGATAACCCGCCTGATGATAAAATTTCACTTCAACCGATGGGCTTTGAAAGCTGCCCGCTCATAAGAACGAAGCTATTTCCTGAATAAGGGTATGCGAAACCGTTCCAGTAAGTGCCTCTTTAGTATTCACATAGGAAGCTCGCTTCCTTCTAACATTCCCTATTTATTTGATTACCGAGTCTAATGCTATCGATGGTCAACACAAACTCTGATAAGCCTTTTGGGCGGATTTCTGCAACGCTATTTGGTATATTTCGTTTCCTGTGCTTGCTTCCGTATCCCCTCTCCGTAGGGGCTATCAACGCTCCCAAATTTTTCTGCTTTGCCACTTCTACCTAGAAATTGTTGGTGTAGACTAGTTTGATTTTATTGACAAATAGGTTTTATAGGTTTTTTTTTTCAAAGGTAGGTTTTATAAAATTTAAAATCTAATTGTGAAGATGCCTGCATTAAAGATTTGTATATAAGAAAGAGACCGCCCTACTACTTATCGCAAAACTAGATCTAAACAGCGATGAACTAATAATATAAAAGTTTTCTGAAAACGCGAAAAACTGTCGGCTCTCATATTCTCGCAAATGGAATTTTTAGTTATTATAAAGATTTTTAGCGGTGATTAGTAAAGCTTTTGTACCAACGATTAAACATGTCGGTCGATATTGAATCGAGAAACCCGGAGGTAGGCATAACTTCATAATTTCAAATTTTTGATTTATCTCAATTTATATCCAGGCGTGTAACATGCATACAAAATTGCATGTAATTCTTGTACATATTAACATGAAAGTATACTTCAAAGTTTAAAATTTCACGAAAAGTTCAACTTTTCAATTTGCTTCTAGTGGCACACCTGGAACTTTACTACTTTTCATGCAGCTGGTAATGGAGTAAGCTATTTTATGCGCCCATGAAGTGGACATTGTTGAGGCATATTGATGAAGGTGTGTGTGTTTAATGGTTCATGGAATTCGTGAATGTACGGCTGTGTGTTAATTACTATGCATTTATGCCTGATTCGCCAATTTGTATACATTCCCTTTCACGTTAGCTTTAAAATAGAATGCAGTTAAAATTCCTACCTAATTATGGAACTAATTTCGTTTAGTTGGAGTAAAAAAGATAAACATTTCTGTGGCTCAATGTTGCGGTTGATAATTGGATTCGAGAGGTAAGATATATGGCGAGAGAGTGACAGAGTAAGAAAGGCAGGGTAGGAAGAGGAGGTTGAAACAAGTGGGGGAAAAGAAGAGGGAGAGGAGGGGCAGAAACACGATAAGAATATGGGTGAGGGTAAGGACAAGGAAAAGGATAAGGATAAGGATATGGATAACGATAAGGATAAGGATAAGGATAAATATAAGGATAAGGATAAGGATAGGGATAAAGATAAATATTAGAATGAGGATTAGGATCAGGATAAGGATAAGGGTAAGGATAAGGCCACCGTGGTGTGATGGTAGCGTGCTCCGCCTACCACACCGTATGCCCTGGGCTCGCACCCCGGGCAAAGCAACATCAACATTTTAGAAATAAAGTTTTTCAATTAGAAGAAAATTTTTCTAAGCGGGGTCGCCCCTCGGCAGTGTTTGGCAAGCGCTTCGAGTGTATTTCTGCCATGAAAAGCTCTCAGTGAAAACTCATCTGCCTTGCAGATGCCGTTCGGAGTCGACATAAAACATGTAGGTCCGGTCCGGCCAATTTGTAGGGAAAATCAAGAGGAGCACGGAGAAAATTGGAAGAGAAGCTCGGCCCAAAATCTCTTCGGAGGTTGTCTTACATTTATTCATTTAAGGATAAGGAAAAGGATAAGGATACGGATATGGATAACGATGAGGATAATGATACGGGTAAGGATAAGTGGAAGGATAAAGATTAGAATGAGGATAAGGATCACGATAAGGATAAGGGGTTTTTTGTTCTGTGGTCTCTACACGCTAGCCGCGCTTCGAGAAAAGGTAAGGATGCAGATAAGGAAAAGGATAGGATAATGATAAAGATAACGATAAGCATAAGGAAAAGGATTAGGATCAAAATAAGGACAAGGATAAAGATAAGGACAATGAAGGTAGGAAAAGGATAAGGTAATGATAAAGATAAGGATAAGCATAAGCATAAGGAAAAGGATTAGGATAAAAATAAGGACAAAGATAAAGATAAGGATAATGACGATAGGATAATGATAAAAGTAAGGATATGCATAAACATAGGGAACTGGATAAGGTTAAGGAAAAAGATAGGATAATGATAAAGATAAGGATAAGCATAAGGAAAAGGATTAGGATAAAAGTAAGGACAAGGATAAGGATAAGGATAATGATGAGGATAAGGATAAGGATAACCACAGGGATAAGGAGAAGAAGAAGGAGAAAAGAGAAATAGAAGGAAACATAGAGAGAAGGAGAAGCATAACAAGTAAGGATGGCTAAGTTCGGGTGTAACCGAACATTACATACTCAGCTTCCAAATTAAAGCTTGCAAAACTTTTAAATAACTTTCTTTTGAAACTGGGACGTGCCACGCCTATTGTCCAAAATTTTACTAGTTTTCTGCATCATAAGGTCGACCCACCTACCAAGTTTCATCGCTATATCCGTCTTTGGTAATGAATTATCGCACTTTTTCGGTTTTTTTTTTAATTTTCGATGTCGAAAAAGTGGGCGTGGTTATAGTCCAATTTCGTTCGTTTTAAATAGCGATCTGGGATGAGTACCCAGGAACTTACGTAAGAAATTTCATTAGATACCTCAAAATTTACTCAAGTTATTGTATTTACGGACCGACGGACGGACATGGCTAAATGAATTTATTTTTTCGCCAGATCATTTTGATATATAGAATTCTTTATCTATCTCGATTAGTTTATGCCGTTACGAGGTACCGTTTTGCGAACAAAATTAATATACACTGTGAGCTCTGCTCAGGTGAGTATAAAAAGAAGGGGAAGAAGGAGTAGAAAGTTTAAATGGAGAAGGGGGGGGGGGGAGAGGCAGAAGGAGAAAGAAAAGGGGAAGAAGAGGCATACGTAGGAGAACGAAAAAGTGGGCAAAATGAATTCAAGGGCGTTGACTGCAATGGTATGAAAAGCCATGTATTCCAATAAAATGCGTATTACGCTCCACAGTCAGGAAGCTAAAATCAAGCTCTACCAGTCCCCTCCCTTGCCAGTCTCGCTATATTGTGCAGAAGTAAAAATACTGACGACAGCAGATGAGAAGTAATAGGAAAGAAAAATCCTTTGAAAGTTTACTGATGATACTTATGCAGTCATAAAGATAGTTCAGCGAATTATACTAAGGCAGCTACGCTAGCTAGGCCATTTAAAACGAATGAAAAAATATGCTCTGGGCGAGAAGGCCCCCTTATCGCAATCTGTCTATGGAAGCTGAGAAAGCGGGATGCCCCAACTCAGGTGGAAGGGCCAGGTGGAAAACGATTTAAGTTCTTGTTGTGTTTAAACACGGCGCCAGTTAGTTGTACATATGTTCTACATATACAATTATTTTCATCTTCATACTAAATATGACCATTAAGTAAGGTCTTAATTTTCTCTATTTACCGTGTACTACTATGACTTAAAGAAGTCGTACTTCCGCCCGTCACTGTGGCATGGTGATTGCGTAAATTCGTAATATCAGCGAGTGTTGTACTCTCGCCACGACTATAACTCATATCGGATGCCAAGAGATTTGTAACTATCGATGAGGAACGTCGTCTGGCCAGTAATGGTGATTTTTGCGCACGTTTGGTCTAAAAAAGAGAAACCAATTTTTAAAATTTTATAAAAGCTTCTTCTCTTATATTCTTAAATAAAGTTTAATCGATTTGAGAAGCATAATAACTTATCATGCATGTAAGTTGTTGTTGCTTAGGGATCGCTCTTTCATTTATAACTTGAGAATATCTTCAAAGCCTCTTTCTTCCGGATGTGGGATTCGAACAAGCAATTAAACAATAAAGGGCAATCCACAGTCGGCAACAACAACTAAAACGTTTTGTTATTGTGTTCCTTGAAATAGTATAATGCAAAAAACTGTTCTTAAAGCTGCTACCAACAACAATGTATAGCCCCCATACATGCAAACTAACGAAAGTATTAATAAATGCAACAGAGGACAATCAGAAAAACTTGTACAATACCAAGACGTGATTCTGGGCAGGTAAGTTTACCTAAATAATTTGTTGAACCAATTAACAAATTCAAATATCTTTAGAATTGGCTATTTTAATTAACATTCATGTGGTGACGAATATGAGCATCACTAAGTGATACTCCGGCCACCGTGGTGTGATGGTAGCTTGCTCCGCCTACCACACTGGGTTCACACCACGGGCAACGCAACATACAAATTTTAGAAATAAGGTTTTTCAATTAGAAGAAAATTTTTCTAAGCGGGGTCGCCCCTCGGCAGTGTTTGGCAAACGTTCCGGGTGTATTTCTGCCATCAAAAGCTCTCACTGAAAACTCATCTGCCTTGCAGATGCCGTTCGGAGTCGGCATAAAACATGTAGGTCCCGTCCGGCCAATTTGTAGGGAAAATCAAGAGGATCACGACGCAAATTGGAAGAGAAGCTCGGCCTTAGATCTCTTCGGAGGTTAAGGCGCATTTACTTATTTTTTTACGTGATACTAGCACAACTAAGCTAATACTAAGCAGCCACTCGTGTGTACGTAAACAAATCAATCATCATTTAAATACATACATACAAGGAAACGGAGAGATACTCACAAAAACATGTAATCATCAGCCGAAGTAGTGCTCACATATATACACGCATATGGCTACAAACTACAAATATACATGTATATGGCTGGTAACCAAGTATGAAGTTCGCGAAATTACTAGAACTTAGGAGAATGGGTGAACGAGGAAACCGAGAGCATAAAAGCAGCGCAAGCCGAGGCATGACTAATCAGTTTGATTTAAGCACGCTATTAGTTGTGAAGTGAAGTATAATTGTGAAGTATAAGTACTCTCAAAGTAGTCAAATAAAGACCATTTTGCATTATTGAATATTGGAGTTATTTATTCAACAGTTTAGCGATTCGAACGTTAGCAGAAGGTTTGGAATAAGCGGGATTTCCCAAGATTCGTTACAATGTTTTATATTGACTCGATTTTATGCTTTTCACATAGTTGAGTCTAAGTTCACCGCAGCACGAATTCAATTCATCACATGGTTGCCCTCATTTGGCGTGCAATTCATGGCATAAGTTTTTGTTGAATTATGTCCTAATTTTAAATACTCTCTTTGGCTTAACTCAGTAAATGAATAAATGAATGCATTTATATTTCATGAGCGTAGCAAGTAAGCTACATAATGTAACTTACGTATTTGCATTCTTTGTACTAGGTCAATTTTGACGAATAAATTTTTAGCTGAGCTTGGTCAATTTAAGCATTTTGGTTTGAGTTTAGTGAATTTTAATCCCGCTGCGTGACTCTCCAAGTGTAGGATTACTTTAAATTTCATGGTCTGCGTAATTCTCCGTACCTGAGACCGCGTTTATCATATCTTCGGGCACGAGTGCGCCCTATGTGAACTTCGTGGATACTCTCACGCTTATGAGCTTGGCATCCCTATCTCCTTTGCAGAGAGGTATATGACTCACATACGTGCTGACACTGCCCTCTTTCGTTATTGGGATAAGTGCGAGGGCACGAGTGCGCCCTATGTGAACTTCGTGGATACTCTCACGCTTATGAGCTTGGCACCCATTCTCCTTTGCAGAGAGGTATATGACTCACATACTTGCTGACACTGCCCTCTTTCGTTATTGGGATAAGTGCGAGGAAGATAGGGCATGCATGGTCTTAGAAAGGCGGCTCTTTCCTTCCCCATTTTGCAGGGAGATTTATTGAAGTAATCGTGTGCGGTTAAGAATTATGCTAGCACTAGACAACTTTATGTTGTCGCTTCACCCACGGATTCTATTTGCGAATTACTTCCCTAGTCCACTGATCCTGTAGTACTGCTGCTTCACTGCTGTTGCTAGCGTCGAATTGATTATTCTCGTTCCTGCCGCAGTATATTACTGAAAATATATCGGTATGCTTCCCGGGACAACCGGGATAGCTGCAGCGGAGGTCGTGCGACAAACTGAAGCAATTTGCAGCGCCCCTCTGCTTTGGACCGAGGTGAAGGCGGCTCGGTGCTTCCTGTATTTCATTGCATCTGTTCAAATTTCAGCACGGTATAAGAATGTAGATCCTAAGGCTGGTACAAGCAGCTAACTTGTGCCTGGCTTGTGTGAAAAGCTTTTTCGCAGGCTTCACGAATGTACAGTGAAAAGGTCAGTTAACTGTTTTGCCTCACTCTCAGATAATTCGTGTTTATGTTTGTTGGTCTCTAATCGTCATATACCTGATACCGGTCCTCGATATGTTGGGACCAGTGTTGAGTAGGGTCAAGTCGAACTGGGCGAACATACAAAAGTCTAACTTTCCAAATCTGTTCGACGGCTATTGAGTTATTTGTTAGCTTATTCCTCCTTCTATATGAATGGGACTTAGCCTTTTCCGGTAACTGGATCCCATTCCTCTGGTTCCAAAATACGGAATATAATCTGAAGCGGAACGTTTTCATAAATTTGCATAACTCAACCTTGGTTTCGCTGTTAGTGGTAGTTTCGAGATATTGGTTCCCCCAGATCATCTTTAATCAATGCTAAATCTTCCGAAGAACTTTTCTCTTGACCACTCAAAGGCAATACCATCGTTTCTTGACACCGTTTAAGATTCTAAGCCATTTATCAGAACGGGTATGATGAGAACTTTTACAGCGTGGGGTTATAGTAATCCTTAAGTTTACGGTTGTGTTCACCTGTTATGCTGACGGATCCGACCCAGGAAAAAAATAATTTTCGAGCCTGCGAAATTTAATTTTTTTGCTTTTTTCGACTTTGATTTTTAAGGTTTTTTCATGACCTATTAAAAAATTTTCATATTTATACCCTGTCCGACCCAAAAATGTCCGCTAAAAACCTTGTCGATAGCAGTTTTTTGAAAATCAAATGAAAATTTGTTTAGTATGTCATGAAAAAAACTTAAAAATCAAAGTCGAAAAAAAGTAAAAAAAATGAAATTTCGCAGGCTCGAAAATTATTTTTTTGGGTATGCGTAGTGGAACTTTTTTCCTGAACCCAAATCCTATCGAAAAATCGATGGCGCGATATCGGTTAATAAATCGACATATGTATGTATACTACGTGTGTCAAAATATGGTACTTCCTGGGCTGGAATGTTATGATTTTTTGTGTTGTTATATTAGACTGAATTGCATTACGTTATGATGTCATGTTATGATATGTTATGTTGTTCTATGTTTGTTATGTAATGTTGTGTTATGCTAAACTATATTATCTCATTTTAGGTTTGTGAAGTTATGTTTTGCTGTGTTGTGTGTTGTTATGTTATTTCATGCTATGGTATGTTAGGGTGCCTTAGTAGTGTTGGCATGTTCTGGTATGTTTGCTATGTAATGTTGTCCTACGCTAACTTTTACAATTTCATGTTCACGTACCGTTTACCTTACATTTTATGGTGTTAAGAGTAAGGTTTTGCTGCAAATTATAAGCAAAATAGCCGCAGTATAATTGCAATTATTCCCACTGTCTTCTGTACATATTTGTGGTGTTCTAAAAATCTCATAAATACCTTAAACAACTGACGTCATCCACACACATTTTAATCTATCAACACACCCCAATCCCTCGATATTTTACAACGATAAAAGTATTTATGTGTATGTGTGTAAATATTTACTTACGCTAGCACTATTACGACCGACACCGCATAATGTAGTTGCAGCAGCAGCAGATGTTGTACCATTATGGTTGTTGTTGTTTGTGTTCACATTAATAGTAGTTGGCGCTGCAACTGTATTGACAAAATTTGCGCTCGTAGCATTTAATAGATCATTGAATTTATTTACTGATGTTGATGGTGTTGGATGTGGTGGTGGAGTTGCAGTTGGTGAATGTAGGTCTATATACAACATGCTCGAATTGCCACCGCTTGCTATAGATGCAGAAGGGGCTGCACAGCAAACGGGTGGACCTGATCCTGCACCCATACATACGCCCATGTCGACTGATTCAGCAATATCTGATTGTAGTGTTGTTTTTGTTGCTTGCTTTGCTGTCGTCGTTGTCGCATCAAAGTTGTAATTACTGTTGCTATATTGCAGATTTCCACTTGAACTTTTGCTAATACAATCGCCAACAACAACAATATTACCAGCACTATTTTCAACATTCGTGCTACTACTACCAACATTCGTACCCAGCAAGCCACCTCCGATGCCGGCAAGATTTATAGCTGATCCCAACATGCCACTTAGCGTATTGAGATTTGTGCGACTAGCAGAAAGTAGGCCGCTTTGTTTTTGTACACGCTGCAATACTGAGTCTTTGGTGTGGTATGCACCGAAACCCAAACCTTTAGGTGGCTTTGGCAAAGTGCGATGAGTTTGAATTTGTTCCATACATCCAGCATTCGATGGAGCACCGCTCACAGCTGGTGGCCCAGTGGATTTTAATGTGTTTAGCTGCATTTGTTGTTTATGTTGGTGTAATTGCAAGAGATGCTGTTGTGTATTCATTTGTTGGTATTGTTGTGGCGCAGATGTTGTTGGTTTCTTTAGAATTGGTTTTAGCACAGTGGTGGTGTTGCTTGGCGGTTGATGTTGTGGTGCTGGTGGCAAAGGCAATTCTGCAGGTGTTGGTGTTGAGGAGGGCGTGCTTATTGTATCACTTTCTTCACAGCTGGCATCTGAAATATGTCAAAGAAAATGATATATTGATTAACTTGTTGTCAAAGGAAATTGAGAAAAAATTTAAGAACGTCGACTATTTTTTGCGTGCTTATGTTGCTTTGAAAGGCTTTGTAAGCAGTCCTTTAAGCATGCGAGGTAAATGTAAAAACCAAAGAGGAAAACGAAGTTGAACCTTAAACCCTTTCATGCGTAAAATGTCAAATATTTTTGCTAAGAGCGCATTAATAATATTCAACGAATTTTCTAACGACTTGGTTGTTTATTAACTCCAAGTAAGGTTAGGTTAGGTTGAACTGGCTGGTCAATAAAGACCTCACATAGACTGAAACGGAAGATCCCCAATTAGGTGCCAGAACTTATGTTATGGAATAAGTCCGTCCTCTTGGCAAATATAAGAAGTTTTCTAGGAACTAGCTTAATTGCTGCCGCCTTGACCTGGCGAGCGCAGGATACGAACGCAGAACGTATTTAGCCGTTTCTTCCTGCAGCTCGCACTTCCTACATCTGTTGTTATTTACGAGGCCTAACTTATAAGTAAGCGCCGCTAGAAGGCAGTGTCCAGTCAGTATGGCCATTTTGAGCCTTAAATCTTCTTTTTTCAGAGATATAAACCACTTTGTGAGTCTGATATCATAGAATTTGCACTTGATCTTATAAATTCGGCAGCACCGCGCTTCTTTCCACGCCTTTTCTGCTTGATGGATCATACGTGACTCCTGTCTCCTTTTAATTTATTCCAAACGGATTTAGACATCTACCGTGATTCAGCGAGTGCTGACCCCTTTTTTGCCAACCCATCGGCATTTTCGTTACCTTCAAAGCCTTTATGACGGGGAACCCAGTATAGATGTATGAAGTTTTTCCAATGCTTCTTTGCATTCTAGCACACTTCGGATTCATACTCTTGAATTTTACAGGAACTCCGGTAGACTAATGTAATACCGAATGTACCGAAGCACTTCCAGATCGATGCAATGCAGCGCAGCGTTTCTGAAGAAGCGATCCTATTATTTATCTTCTCACCGACGAAAGAAAATACATTTACGACTTGCAGCAGATGTAAGCTTTCCTGTTTCTTCCTTATAGGTGCATACTAATCATTGCGGCACTGAATTCCTGAGCCAGACCCACGATTGAAAGGTCCACGACTGACGACCGGTTATACATAACGAAAGTCCGAACCGGGCACGGTAGTTTTACAGTATATAAGGAGGATGTGAAAGGGTGATAATGCGAACTGTGTGAGTGAGAAACAGATTAAGGTCAACAGATACATGTGTTTCTCACCAAACGGGAAATAGTTTTGCTTTTCATTTTTGTATGGAAGACTAAAACAATATCAAACTGTCAGACCATACGATTTTACTTTTTTTAGGGGAAGACTTCTCTACTTTCTTTATACTCAGCGTGCTTTGCACACAGAGTATATTAACTTTGATTGGATAACGGTTGGTTGTACAGGTATAAAGGAATCGAGATAGATATAGACTTCCATATATCAAAATCATCAGTATCGAAAAAAAAAAAAAAAATTGATTGAGCCATGTCCGTCCGTCCGTTAACACGATAACGTGAGTAAATATTGAGATATCTTCAGCAAATTTGGTGCACGAGCTTATCTGGACCCAGAATAGATTGGTATTGAAAATGCGCGAAATCGGATGATAACCACGCCTACGCAGCACCGCCCCTTTTACGACCAAGCAATTTTCTGTGTTTCGGGAGCCATAACTCGAAGAAAAATTAACCGATCGTAATAAAATTGGGTACACAAATTTTCCCTATAGCAGGAAATATTTCTATGAGGTCGATTAAAGACCATAGCAACTTAGATATGAAACAAGTTTAAAAGGGTCGTAGACTAGAATAATAAGCTATAACATAGCAAAAAATACCCTAACTAGGGTAGGCACCTTGTCGTTGGTGTGAGGGCTTAGCCGAACTCCATAGCGCCCGACTATGAGGCGGAGCTGTTTAGGACTGACATCTACGCCGTTTCGCCTCATACGAGGGCGGCGGGATGTCGGTGACCAAGAACTGCCAACCCTCTAATCCAGGGTGTAATGCGGACCATGCCTATTGGATGATTTGCAGCCAGGGGATAAATTCGGCTGTATTCGAACGGAGCCTTCCCGATACCGGGCTACCATGGGAAGTATTAATGGCCTTACCACAGTAAGGGGCGCTGTTGTGGCTGACGGTTCTTTCCCCGTATATAATACTGGACCGCTGAGCCCGCCTTGTCGGGCAGGTGGTCGTACGACCAAGACGAACGACTCATTACCTGATTCTAATAAGGACGATGTAAAGAGGAGGACTGAGTCGCAATTCAAGGACGAGAAATACGAATTAAGCGATGCGTCGGAGTCGGGGAGCGGGAGTAGTGCTGATTCAATGAATTCCGTGTTGGAGAAGCAGACAAATGAAAACGGAGTAGAAGAGTGGCGAAGGGTACGGAGCAGAGGAAGTGAAAGAGCTCTCTCGCAGTACCGTGCATCACTAAGAATTGTACAACGCTTGGAAGCAGTGGTCGACCCAACAGAAGTGGAGATCGAGCGCTTGGAATGGGCCCATGAAGCGGTAGAAGTAGGTCGAAGGCAGTTCAAAAGGTTTGTTGCGAGAAACCCTCGGTTGTGCAACCGGTACGAGAAGGAAGAAGCGTTGAATGGCAGAATGAAGAGGCAACGTTCAGCGTAAGGCGACAAGCCTGCTTTCAAGAGGCAGAAAGGACCCACTCCTAGAGCCGCGAGGCAGGGCAGCCGCATAGACAAGACAAGTAGGCCCAAAGCTGTAAGACAGATGGGCTATAATAGCGTGGTAGCAACTACCTCGAAGGCTGCGAGTCAGAGGGAAGTTCGCATTAAGGAAGAAGGAGATAAGCCAAAGGGAGATAACGCTAAGACTCCGGCTTTCTCGGAGGCGCTAAAGGGAGTTAACACTAAGACTCCGGCTTTCTCGGAGGTGCCAAAGGGAGATAAAACTAAACTCCTGCTTTTCCCGAGAAGATGAGTGATGTGGCAAAGCAGTCACTGACTGTGACGCTGGTTGATCGTAGCAGTCCTTTCGGACAAATGACTACTGAAAGGTGGAGATCTGTGGAAAGGGAGCTTATTAGCTTAATGCTTAAGATGATGCGGGAACAACCAAGTAAGCCCCTTCCAACCTTTGATTCGGGTGGATGGTATAATGGTGTGAAGATGATAGCGTGCGACAACATCGCGAGCTTACGGTGGCTGGAGGAAGTGGTTCCAAACCTCCAAAGGCAAGGCACGAACGTGCGGTTTGAGGTGGTGGATAAAGCGCAAATCCCCACGGTACCAAAAGTTAAGATATGGATACCATGCGTGATGAAGTCGGAGGATACAGATAGAAGAGGGCCAACCGCTAAATGGTGCTGTGACTCGCACAGAGGAACACATGGCACAACAGTCATGAGAGGCTGAAGGGGGCCTGGAATACTCTAAACCAAAACGGGAAAGGGGAGGACGACGACGTCAAGACGAAGGTGCTGGAGGGGGCAAACAGCCCAATGGTGCTGCAAGTCCTACAGATAAACTTCCAACACAGTAAAGTGGCGTCGAGCGAACTCCTCCTAACCCTTGAGGAGGGTTCGTTTGACGTGGCGCTGATCCAGGAGCCGTGGCTCTCATCGGGAGGAAATGTTTCTGGACTTAGCGCGCGCGGATTTGGCGTTTACTACGCGCAAACGGAAGGACGGGTGCGAGCTGTAGTAATGGTAAGGAAACAGCTGCATTCATATATGCTGCCTAATTAAACCACTGAGGTGGCCGTTGAGCAAAAGAATAAGCAGGCACTTATCCTGGCGTCCTGCTACATGGCCCATGCTGCGGAGGTTCCACCGATGGAGTGCAAAAGGCTAGTTAAGGCGGAAGGGCGCAAAGGGCGGTTGGTCATAGGCGCAGATGCAAATTCGCACCACAATGCATGGGGAGGAGCAGATACGAACGAGAGAGGCGAATCTCTGTTTTGTTACATCCTGCAAACCAATTTGCAGATAGTCAACAGTGGAAATGTCCCTACATACATTGGTCCAACATCCAGCAATGTTCTGGATATTACATTGAGCTCCGAGCGTGATATATCAAGGTATGATTGGATGGTTCTTGATAGACCATCCTTCTCCGACCATGCGTATATCAGCTTCAGCATCCCCTAAAGAGGGTAGAGAAGGGAGGAACCTTTAGAAACCCTAGGTCTACGAGTGTGAAATTACCAGGGCGAAGAGAAACTCATGGAAAAGTTTCTGTACGGACATAGAGTGCTCCAGCGAAACAGCACGGTTGAAAAAGTCCTAGCTAAGGGAAACATAGTCCAGGGACTAATAAAGAAAGAGAACGGGGAATGGTCACGTAATAGTGAGGAATCCCTTGAGGTGCTTCTCGATACACATTTCCCATCGGGAGACGGTTTAGAAGAGCCAGCAGACATCACTCACACTTCGATCACGGAGCTAGTAGTGCCGGGCTTGGTGACCGATACCAAGATCGAGTGGGCAGTGAAGACGTTTTCTAAGTTTAAATCGCCGGGCCCAGATGGTATATTCCCGGCCATTCTACAAGTCTCAAGTAGGGCGATCGTGGAATGGCTTAAAATAATATTGGATGGGTGCATAAGACTGAATCATGTACCGCAGTCTTGGGAATTGCTCGTGTAGCTTTTCTACCAAACATCATTTCTGCTCAAAACCTTTGAGAGGCTGATAGATTTGTACATAAAGTCCAACGTGGATGAAAAGCTGCTCTCCACAACACAGCATGCGTACACCAAAGGCAAGTCGGTAGACACCGCATTGCATAGGGTGGTAATAAGCATAGAGAAATCCCTGGAATATAAGGAGTATGCTCTAGGAGTCTTCTTGGACATTGCCGGGGCTTTCAATAATGTTGCAAAATGGGCGATTATGGATGGTCTTAATTACATTAAAGTACATCCTGCCTTAACCAGATGGATCGGCTGCATGTTAAGTTGCAGAAAGATTACATCACAATGAGGATTGTACGAGGCCACGAAATCAGTGGAGTGGGGCACGCCGCAGGGAGGGGTGCTATCACCTCTGCTGTGGACGCTGGTCATCAACCAACTGCTCAGGCAATTCGATGAGGGGCCCGTAAAACTTACGGCTTACGCAGATGACGTTGCAATTGTCATAAGTGGAAAGTGCCTAACAATGATTAGTTCTTTGATGGATCGGGCGCTTCGGGATATTCATACCTGGGCATCTAGTGTCGGGTTGAAAGTCAATGCGGAGAAGACGGATATGGTATTGTTTACAAAGAGGCACAAGGTCCCAAATTAGACCAGGCCTAAATTAGGAGGGGTGACCTTACAGGAGAAACCTTGCACAAAATATCTAGGAATCATCCTAGACAGTAAGCTGTCATGGAAGCTCAACGTGGAGGAGAGGGTCAAGAAGGCCTCAACGGCACTCTATGCATGTAAAAGAATGCTGGGGTGTACGTGGGGCCTATCGCTCTCTCTTTCTCATTGGGTTTTTACAGCGATTGTAAGCCCTATTCTATACTATGGAGTTCTTGTTTGGTGGAAAACCACACAAAAAACAACATACCTCAAACAATTAGAGGGGGTATGCAGACTATCGATGCTTAGCATTACGGGAGCCCTGAAAACAACCCCGACTGCTGCGCTGTATGCCATTATGCACATCCCACCTGTAGACCTGGTAGCAAAGAACAAAGCGTTAACGACCGCAACCAGGCTCGGTGCTTCGGGGCAGCTTGAGCGCCGACCATATGGCCATAGTAGTATAGCGTCATCAATTACAAGACGAACAGACTACATGATTCCCTATCTGCGCTTCGAGGGAGATCTTAAGGCCACAATAGAGGTGGACGGTTGGAGCAAGGGTGCGCAAATGGCGGACGAGGCGATACATGCGTACACCGATGCTTCCAAAGTAGTGGAAGGAGTAGGGTCTGTGGTATACTGCGCTGATCCGGAAATAAGCAGATCCTATAGGCTGCCGGATTACTGTAGCGTTTTCCAAGCGCAAATATTAGCCGTAACCAAAGCAGCAGAAACCCTGGAAGAGAATAGCTTAAGCTGCAACCGTGTTAACTTTTATATTGGCAGTCAAGCAGCAATTACGGCAATAAAATCGCATAGCACAGCATCTAAATGCGTGTTAGAGTGTAAGCAGTCTCTGGAGAGAATCGGGACAGGGAGAAGCATACATCTATATTGGGTCCCAGGGCAAATGGGAATAGATGGGAATGAAAAAGCGGACGAACTAGCTAAAAAGGGCGCATCCCTTGAAGCTTGCTCCGTAAATGTCCCAATTAGATTTGGCGAAATTAAGCGAAGGCGAGAGGTGCACATGAACGACCAAGCGGGAAAGGCGTGGGTTCAAGCGCGGGGCTGTAAAGTGTCGAAGTTATGTGTAGGTCTTACAACCTTATACTAACACAGTTGCTTCTATCATTAAAAAGAGAGGACTGTAGACTCATGACGGGTATTCTGACTGGACACTGCCTTCTGGCGTCACATGTCTTCAAATTAGGCTTGGTCAGTGATAGCAGATGTAGGAAGTGCGTGTTGGAGGAGGAAACGATCGAGCACGTTCTGTGCTCGTGCCCTGCACTTGCCAGGCTAATACTCCAGCTATTAGGAGTGATACAGCTGTCAGATCTAGAAGCAGCTAGTGGCTTAAGTCCTAGGAAGCTTCTAGTGTTTGCACAGGGGAAGGAGTTATTTTATAACATAGGTCCTGGTTTTTGATAGGGTTTTTCAGTTTGGTCGTTAAAACAAACTTCTGGTAACACTACGAACTTAATCAGTCTATGTGAGGTCGTCATGGACCCGCCAGTTCAACCTACCTACGTAGCAAAAAATAGTCTTGAATCAAGGATTTTTCACTAATCAAGTTTTATTGTATGAGGAAATGGGCAGACATTTTTTTAAACGGGCGGTGCCACGTGTTATATAGAAAAGTAATTTATCTGAAATGAAATGCGCAATTGAAGTTCACGCTGGGTATATAATGTTCGGTTACACCCGAACTTAGACACCTTCACTTGTTAAAACTGAAACCTTGTTTTGAATACTAATTTTAACGATAAGACGTACAAATTCAATTCATGCGAGTAGCCAGTGTTTGCATTTGCTACTCCAGAGTAGCAGTAAGAGCGAAACATATGCTCTGCTACTGCTCTGGCTCTGAACATGAACAGAGCCGTATCATAGAAAAGTGATAGCATTTGTTAAGCTCTGCTGCGAGCTACGTCGAGTTTTAGAGCGGAGTAAATAGAAAAATAAAAAATCCAAACGAAATGCTGTTTGTAATGGAGCGAAAGAAAGAAATAAAATGTATAGCTATTTGTTCTGTTGAGTATTGCTTGGCAAATCTTTGCCCTCGGTCGGTCGTTCTCTAAGTTGTTGTTGTAAATTATTGATTTTGTTGTTATTGTTATTGCGTCGGGACACTCGCGTCTTTTCCACTTTGTATTCCAAGTAAATGTATATAAGTAAAATAAAATAAATGCAAGGCGCAGTAACCTCGGAAGAGACTTTAAGCCGAGCTTCTCTTCCAATTTGAATCGTTTTCCTACAAATTGGCGGAATGGGACCTATTTACATGTTTTACGCCGACTCCGAGCGCCAAGGGGCGAGTATGCTTAGAAAAACTGTTTTCTAATTGAAAAAACTTGTTTCTAAATGTTTGATGCTGCATTCCACGTGGCTTGAACGCAGGATCTTCGGTGCGGTAGGCAGAGTACGCTGTCACCACATCACAGCGGTCGCCATGTAGAGCAGTAGTATAGCGAAAATAGAAAAAGTTCTCCTTAACAATGCCTAACAGGGCAAATATCAAAACATGTTTTTTGCTCTGGCTCCATTACAAATATTTTGCTATTCGCATGACTCTAAAACACGACGTTAACTCACCCTAAACTTGCAGAAGATGAACGCACACACCCTACGGAAACGCGAGTCACTCTAGCTCAACTTCGATCTGGATACTGTAACAGGTTAAACTCTTACCTATCCAGAATCAACCCCGACATACAAAACATATGTCCCGCTTGTAACGTGTCCCCACATGACACCAACCATCTCTTCAACTGTATTGTGAAACCAACGTCTCTAACACCCCTCTCATTATGGTCCACCCCTATTGAAACTGCAAGTTTCCTTGGACCCCCGTTAGAGAATATTGATGACAATTTGTGATCGGTCACACCTATTGGATGGGGCGAAGCACTGCTACAACAAAAACGACGTTAGCTCGTAGCAGAGCATAAGAAATGTTATCACTTTTTTATGCTACGGCTCTGCTCTATGCTCTGTTCATGTTCAGAGGAGGAGCAATAGCAAAAACTTCAGAATAATATAGCATTTTCAATCACTGCAAGTAGTTCTAACAATTTTCTAACTTTTAATATTAACATGGAAAATGATGTCAGCCAAAAAAATTACGAAAGAACTACTTTGCCCAAGAAGTATATTCAAAGTTGAGTAAATAGTCAGCTAAAACAGATTCATCAAAATGAAATTTTTCTAAAATTGAAGTAGTTTTCAATTTCTTAAATTGTTAAGTTTCGCTTTAAGTGCTTCGTTTATATGCAAAATTCATAGTAAACTTTCCTACTTCACTACGACCTTTGGCTTCACTTTCACTTGAATTCTGTCCTTTTCAATGATGGTCCTCTTTCTCCTATTTAACTCTTAATATACATTTTCTTTTCTTCCCTGAAAGGTTCATCCTCTACGCACCCACTTCTATAAATTGAGTGTTATTGTTTACGATTCTTATTTATGTTTATACAAAAATTTCCTTTTAGCATTTCACTGAGCAACAACAAGTGTCGTTAGAAGAAAACAAGTAAGGAAGTCTAAATTGGGGTGAAACCGAACATTACATACCCAGCTGTACACTTGAAATGCTGTTGTTGTTTGTGTTGTGTGCGTAATAGTGTTACAAGGCTGCGCAATAAACATATATTCATATGGTTCTATTCTGAACTAATTTTCGTTTAAAAGAAGCAAAAAGGATATATAGGCTAACACCAAAGACCTTGAGCGGGTAATAATTAGCGTTGCCAAATTTCCCGTATTGGCCGGGACATCTCGTATCTTTCACAAATTTTAAGGTGTCCCGCCGGAAAATGCTATGTCCCGGAATTTTCACAATATCAAAATTAATAAATTATAATCTGCTACGAAACATGGCCATATTTGCGGCTTCGATTGTATTCAGCTCATTACTATATTGCATGCCACTCTGTAAAGAAGAAAATTCATCCCTTCTGTGGTTCTGAATATTGTCAATGTTTGAGATTTCGCATACCAAATATTCATTCTGCATGGGGAAGTGTTGTATTTTAAAATAACGTTTGGAAAATGAATCCACAGAATATTGAATTCGCATTAAACACAGTAAACGTGTTAATTGTTAGCCTGTTTCATAAAAATATTTTTTTAAGTAAATGAGTTTAAAAAGTTTAATTCTATCTAAAAATTATTTCGCCGAATGAGCAACCCATACAAATATATAGCTTTTTTTGTTTTTCAAATGTCCCGGGAAATTTTTAAAAATCCCGGGAATCTGGCTCAAATTTGAGGTTTGTCCCGGGAACCCGAAATAAAAATCTGACAACCTTAGTAAGAATGCAGTTTTCCCTCAGATATGGGGATTTCCCTACTGTTTGTTTTAAAATTAAGATATAACAGACCAATAAAAATACTATTGGTACAAAACTATTTTTCGCTAAGATTTAACTTATTATTTTTGCCTACGACCCTTTTTAAAGTAATTTATATAAAAGTGGGCGTGGTCCTTAACCAATCTTATCCATTTTTACTAGAAATGTATCCCGCTGTAAGGAAAATATGTGTACCCAATTTTGTTACGACATGTAAATTTTTCTTCGAGTTATGGCTCCCGAAACATTGAAAATTGCTTAGACAAAAAAGCGGCAGTGCCACACCCATTTTCAAAAATTTTAGTGTTTTTCAATTTAATGTTATAACTCAATTTATAAAGTAAAATTCTAGTGCTACAAAGCTCTTTTTCGCTAAGATATATCTTATTAGTTTCGTCTACGACCCTTTTAAAAATCTTTTATATAAAAGTGGGCGTGGTCCTTAACCGATTTCGTAAATTTTTCTTCAAAGCATTCCTTATAGTAAAGGCAACCTCTCTGCCGAAGTTTGTTACGATAGGTTTAACGATTTTTGATTTATGATTAATAGTATTTGTAAAACTGATTTTATCACAAGTGGGCGGTGCCATGCCCATTTAAAAAAAATTTCAAATTTTTATTAAGAGTGTCAATATCAGTCCACACGTCAAATTTTAACATTCTAAGTGTATTATTTACTAAATAATCAGGTTTTTTGTGTTTTCCAAAATGTTATATATATAAAAAGTGGGCGTAGATATCATCCGATTTCGCTCATTTTCAATACCAATCTATTATTGGTCCAGATAAAATCGTTTACCAAATTTGGTGAAGATGTCTCAATATTTACTCAAGTTATCGTGTTAACGGACGGACGGACACGGCTCAATCAAAATTCTTTTCGATGCTGATCATTTTGATATATGGAAGTCTATATCTATCTTGATTCCTTTATACCTGTATATAAACAAACTACACAACCATTGACTACAAATGTGCTAAGATAACCAAGAGCGGATGGCCTTTTAGGAATGACCAACAAAAGCATTTCAATCAATTGTGCGGTCTGAGTGGTGTAGTAAACCCAAATACTTAACAATTACTAAGTTATGCTTTGAAGCATAGAAGAATTGCTTTTGAAGTGTGCGCTCAGGAATTCCGCAGCTGACTTTCATATACCTCGAGGCTGATTAGTGGTGTCTGTGTTGTCTTTTGTTGGTTGTTCTTTGGAGATGGCACAGAAAGTGTTGATCGGTTAGTGTTTGTTTTGTGATTATAAATTTGAATTTTGTGTCTTGAGCAAGTAGCAAGAGTAAGAGGATTATTTCTGAGAATTAAACGAAGATGTTTGTAAGATGAAAGATGCGTAAAGTACATACACTTATTTACTTAGAAATAATTTTTGCGGTTACATTTTGTAACTAGATTAGGCACTTTATTTGAAGCTTAATTTGTGCTTTTGAATAAAAACGGCTTGTTTAATTTACTAAGAGTTGATTAGTGATAACACATTAGGCTAATCATAACTTTGGATGCTGTAGCCAAGTGAAAATAAGCATTTTAGCGATGAGCACGACCGCTGACCTTTGTGATTTTGTCATCAGGTAGTATTCTTCCAGTGAATCGCACTAAGAGACTGTTCCCGTTATTACTCTGTCCCCTCGAAATACTTTAAACTGATAATTTTAATATTGTGATGCTCTACGACATGGCAAGCGCCTCCATTAGCGAACTTTTTGAATGAGTTCTTAACTGATTCAGTTGTGTATGGTTCTGAACTACTTTAATTACATATAGCTCATACCTCAGCGCTGTTGGTACGAGTGTGGCTACAAACAATACTGCTCTCCAACCGAATATTACCAGTTCCAAGGTAGTCATTAAACCGGTAGTGTGAAACTTTCGCTTTGTGTGACTGCCTCATTTTTTCTGCAGGAATGCTATTTGCTATTGACATGCCGATAACCTAGCATTCGATAACGATATTTTGTACTTTATAGTTTAATGATGTAAGAGGGAATATCTCTCTTAATGCCGTATTAAGTTAGGGGAAACATTTTGTTCACAATGTTGTTGACGACTAAACGTATCAGTGGTCACGACTTATTTTGTAGAATAACTCCGCCCTCTTGGCAAATACTAGAAATTTTATAGGATCTTGATTAATTGCTGCCTCGATACCTGGAAACTCTGCTGCCCCTAATAACTGGAGCCTTGAATTGGCGAGCGCAGGACACGAATACAGAACGTGCTCAACCCTTTCTTGCTGCAGCTCACATTTTCTACACCTGCTGTTACTGACGGGACGTAACTTACAAGCATGCGACGCCAGAAGTCAGTGTCGAGCTAGTATGCCCATCGTGAGCCTTAAGTGTTCTATCTTCAGAAAAAAAACCAGTTTGTGAGTATATTATCGTAGGCTTTGCACATGATCTTAGAAATTTTTCCAACCTGCTCGTTTGTCCACGCCCTTCCTGCTTGATGGATCATATGAAACTCCTATCTTCTTATTATCTCTCCCAGAGGACTTGGGAAGTCTGTCAGCGAGTGTTGTACTCTCCTTTGCCACTCATTGGCTTTTTCGTTAGCTTCTATCATTTTATGACCAGGAATCCAGTGCAGATATTTGGTCCGGCCTGACGAAGTTTTTCCAATGCTTTTTTGCATAATAGGACGCTACTTTTTGAAGTACTGTGTGAGATTATTGCTTTAATCGCCGCCTGACTATCAATATATATATTGATGTGACTGCAGCTTAAGCATGTTGCTTTCTACACGGCTATAATATTTGCCTGAAAGACGCTGTAGTATTCTGGCAGCCTGTAGGATCGACTTATTTCTGTATGGATAACGTAAACAGCACCCCCGATCCCTTCCGTTAATTTGAAATCATCAGTATACACGTGTATAGTATGCTCAGCGATTTCTGCACCCTGGCGCCAATCCTCCGGCTAAATTGTAGTCCCCAGATCTGTTTTCAAGCCCGTTTGCCTAACAGGCTCAATGTTAACATAGCTAAATGTTCTTGAACCGAGAGCGATGATATGGTCTGTGATTACGATTACTGACAAGAGAGATTGCGATCGACACACAGATGCTCAAAGTCATTCAGTCGATATTTACGCAGCTGTCGTTGCAATTTGCTATGATCTTTCAAAGTCATAGGGATATAAATATTTCCCAGCTCTAATGTGGAGGTGAATGAATCATTTGAAAGGCTGTTTTGTATGAAACCACCTGTAGAGCTCGAGTAATTGTGGTTAACGGGAAAGTTTAGTATTTAAAGCATTCGAGTTAGTCTATCTGAATTTATGAAATCCTTCTGGTCGCTACAATATGCCTTGGCAGGAAAGGATAGCAACTCAACCTTTGATTGCCAAAACTTCAGATTCTGCAAGAACTATCTGAACTAGAATTGATATCGAGATATTCCAGTTCTACTCACCAGTTTCTAGAGGACGTAAGAAAGTCTTCTTTTCATTTTTCTATATTCTCTGGTTGGGTATCTCTGGTCGTATGGTTTTTGATCTCTATGAATACAGTCTAAGTTGGGCTATGGCGCTATTCCGCTCCTTCCTTGAATAAGTAAAACGGTAAGCCATTTTGTTCCTCTAATATAGTGCGGAATGTTTTCGATTTTAGCAGAGCTAAACTCCGCAAGATAGGCGATGTAGAATTTGCTAATACATTTCATACACGTACTGGCCAGAGCAGGGCATTTATCAATCATTCGTTGGGATAACCACGCATTTATCTTGTACTTCCATCAGACAATGGTATTATCCCAATAAATTAATTAATTGGGAAACTACAAAGATTGTTTAGGAGCCTAATTAGGCTTCAATTTATGAGGCAACTAAATATGCTTGGTCACTTTACATGTGGATTTCAGTGTTTATCTGGCAGTAGTTTTCCCAGCAGTAGTTACACTAGACCTGCGCGCAAGTAGAGGGGATGCAATTGTTTGCGGTCTAAGCGGTCTGCTTAGTAGTTTTCCTCGAAAGTTTATCGGCAACAGAGTTCCTTGGTACACCATTGTGATCGGCATACATTCCACTACTGTGGCATACCGCGAGGACAGTTCATTTAGAGACTGCCGGTTGCTTCCTTCGACGAACTGCTCCTACGCTGGAGAACTTTTTTCGCATTTTCACTGGCAAAGTTAATTGTAGTATTCATAGAAAATAGATGGTGATTCCGTTAAATAGCGTTTCAACGCTTCGGCAGCCTTATACTTAAGCAGATTGAAAGATCATCCTATTAGATATCACCTGCCACAAGGCTTCTGAATTTGAAGCCATTTGTCGGTGCAAACCATGTAGGGAAATGAACCAAGCCGCCTCAGGAAGTGTGAGAGCTATGGGGTTTGCCCATTTTATATGGTAAAACTTACTTAGCAAAGATAGATGATAGCATGATAACTACTTAAAGTAGTATACTTTGACTATTTTACCTGGGTTAAGTTTGTAATATACTTATCAATAATCACTGGTAAGTTTAAAGATGTAGTTGCGACGGAGAAGGAGCAGGGTAGGTGGGGACACGGACTACATCCGAAAGGGTTTAGTTCGAACGTTAAGGACTCGGAAAATATTAATTACAACGAAATAGTTTTATAAAGTCATGAGCGCAGCTGGGGTAAGGTGATTTTGGTTGGGAGAGACTCTCATTTTCTAAGGTTATATGTAGTAAAGACGAGAGCAAAGGGAGCGGGTGGGAGGAGTTTGTCTACTATATCTGCCAACTAGACGTTATAGACTAAAATCTACGATACATAAATTTTTTCATGGCCGTAACTATTGGGGAAGGGATTGGGGTTGGAGGGACTTGTACAGTATATCCGGTAATACTAAAATTAAGCACCGCAAGCTTATTAAGAACCGAAGAAAATATAATAATTCATTGAGTAATTGAGCGCAGCTAAATGGGAAGGGGGTGTACAGGGGTCTTGCTTTATCGTACGGTCGGAGTTTATTTAAGCATTCTAAACTTAACAAGGATCGATCAGAATACAATAGAGCGATGGGTAAATGGGCGGGGGGTTTGATAGGAGGGGAGAGATCTCACTCTATTGGGTAAGTTTCATTTAAACTTTCCAAACATGCCCAGTGCAGGTGACAAACATTTCTTAAATTTATTTCATTTAATTTGAAATATTTGCGATAAGAGGTATGAATTGATTTAAGTTTGGTCCAGAAAAGGAAAGCTGAATTTTTGATTGTAGTATTTTTGGTGATCAAAATAAAATCTGTACGTTATGGTACAATCAGGGAGGATGAGAGCATGTATGTTTAACCATATTTTTGTAGCCATCCTTTTACTTGTGTTTGTGTTTGTATATATGTATGAACTCCCACTCACCAAAATCAAAGGCGCGCTCCAATATCACCGAGTGCCGTTTCGGTAACGATGCCGTACGCTGCTGCTGATGCTGTCCCAAACAGGAACTGCCGTACAAATGCTGTTGCCGATCTTTGATGCCATCACCGCCACTATTGTCTTCGCCATCAGGTCCTAAGCGTACACTACCACTTATATCACTTGCGTAGTCTGTCGCATAGGTTACATTTGAATGTTGATAACGATGTGCCGCATGTGACATATAATGAGTTCCAGCACTACCTGCTGCCCCCACTGGCATTGCTATTGTACATTTTGTGTGCGTTTGTGGCGCTTGTTGTTTTTGTAAACGATTTTTACTTGGCGATTTCTGCTGCGCTGCTAGTGTTGAATTGTTTTGTTGTGATTGTGACGCGCCGCTAAGCGTAGGCTGTTGTTGGTGTAGGCAACAATATTTGATGTGTTTACAAAAGAGATTACTATTTCTACTACCACTTCCATTACCACCGCCACCACTGCCACTGCTGCCACTACCTGTGCTATGTCCACTGCCGATGCTATGACTTGCTGCAGTGCCAACGCTTTGCTGCCCAAAGCTATTCAATGTCATGATATTGCTGCTACTACAAATGCTACTGCCAGTGCCATTAGCAAGGTTGCCACCGCTACTCATACCATGAGCCCCGCAACCACCGTTGCCATAGGTGGCAGCGGGATTGCGTGGACGGTGCACACGAAACGAATTCGAACGACCGACTGTGTGATGATTTGCTCTTTCTGTTCCGCCGCTGCCGCTATGTGAATGGGTGGGACAACGCAGGCTACCGCCATGGCGACGTTGTAAAAACCGATTGCTGCCTGCATTTGCATTAGTATGGCTGGCGCTGTTGTGGTGCGGTATCACCTGTTTGTGAAATGGAAAATAATGAACGTGAGAGTGATAGATAGAAAGAGAGAGGTAGAGAGAGCGCGAGAATGATGTGGACTATATTCAAAAAATGATGAATTAACTATCTTCTGTAGTGATTTTATGAATGAAATGGTGCAAGAAGATATAAAGCACTTGAAAGATTATAAATCATATTTACTTCCCTTTTGGATTGTTTTCTGAAAAACGTGTTGTACTTATGCATGTAAAAAGGTCCAACTTATTGTAACGCCATAAAGCGAAGAAATGTCACATCAGCAAGCATCTTAAATCTTAATGAACAGAATAGGCAAAATTGGGCTAGGCAAAAAGTTAGGTCTGCGACCAAAACTTACAGCATGGATGTACAAGGCGATTATTCTACGAGGTGAAGGTCGTCAAGGTGGCGCGATCTATTCTTCTAATAAAACAAATAAAGACTACATTTTCCTATAATCTTTGATCCTAACTTTATGATCTATTTTCCTACAAGGAAGGATTGTAAACATGGGGAGCTCACTCCAAACTAAACACCTAAATTTTTATGGACGCATTCTAAATGAACAGTAGAGTAGGAATAGAGATATGTATCGGTATCAGGACAATGTAGAGGGTACCAATTTTTCCGAGAGCCAAACGGCTCTTCCTAAATCTGGGAAGCTTTATAATTATCCAAACTTAGCGGCTGGGTACTGCTTAATAATTCCAAAGACTATGCTCACGCTTACATTCTAGAGTCACACATACTATGAGGAAAGATGTTTATATATAAATAAAATAATAAAAAAAAAATTTTTAAGTTAAACGGTTTTATTGAAAACAATACTTACATGGAGCAATAATAATACGAAAAGCTAGAAAATAATTATGTAGGCTCCTTATCAATCTAGAGCGTTGATCAGACAATTAAATAAAAGCGTTGGGCGCGTGAAATTTCTAAAAATGTGAGGCGCACATAACCTGATTAAGGTTCAGTTGGTTTTACTTATGACTATCAATAGAAATATGACGCGTCCAACGCTTTTATTTAATTGTCTGATCAACGCCCTAGATTGATGAAGAGTGTGATGACTAGTACCTAGGACCTACCTAAATAATTTCTAGCTTTTCGTATTATTATTACTTAATGTAAGTATTGTTTTCAATAAAACCGTTTAACTTAAACATTTTTTTTTAATTATTTTATTTTCATGTTTTTAGTCTTTATTTAATTGCCTATTATTTCTCATTGTCCCACATAGCATATGTAAGATTGATTAAAGTATAAATCACCACAATGAGACATTTTCGGCTCTAAAAACTGTTTAATCAATTCTGCGATCAAAAGAAGACTCGAAATCGACTCCCTCTTATGAGTGAAATATGATTTATTGAAAAAGCAACAACAAAATGTAAAGCGATCACAAAAAATTATTAAAATAAGATTCCAAATAGACTCTTAAATGTCTCGAGAAAGAATCGCAAAAGCTTTAAAACACACTTAAAAATTATTCCCACAAGACTTATAAATGATGGTAAATATGACTCGAAAAATATTAAATACTTATTAGAAATATAGGTTAAAAGAGGCTCACCAAGTGTAGTCGCGCGTAGGGTACCATTTTCTGCCGACGAGGCAGTCTTTTCTGATCAGAAAATGAGCGCATATATGCTTATTTTGATCATGCTGGAGACTCGAAAAAGACTCTAATATGATTAATAATTTCAAAAAATGCTGGGTGGGCTATTTAGTTCATTTAGTGACTCATTATTACAAGGACTCTTTCCTGACAATTTGTTACAACCTAAGTCCTCAATACATAATCCTTCCAAAGACTTTACTCAACTCTGCGCCGCGTATGCTTGTCCCTCCTCCAACTCCAACATATTTTGATCTCACTTCTGCCGCACTGTATGCAATATTTGTTCCAAATATGAGCCAAATCGGACCACAAATACGATTTTTGCGAATATCTCGATCCTTGCGTCATCTAGCGGCGATTTTTTTTCTTATTATTGCATTGTGATCGGGTTCTGAACTATATTCCAAGTTTCAAGCCTGTAGTTTATCGGGAAGTTACTTAAATTTCAATTACAAAATTCGTTCACAACGGCCGTGCAGCCTGCCTGTCAAGTCAAGCTAAATAAAACCGTTTAAAAACTAAAGTTTTTTTTCTAAGTGTATATATTAAAGTATATTATGATTCATCACAGCTGCTTAACCCATATACACTTGCAGTACTTTTGTTTTTGTTTTGCCCTTAAGAATAGGCACAGATACAAATTCATACTTTGAATATAAAAAAAAAATTTCATGGCACTCCCATATGCCGTCACATATAAATACGATTCATATGAAAGTGCCTGAATTTCATATGAAAGTGCAAAGAACACTAACAAATTGAACAAATTGAAAATATTGTAGCACTGAAGAAAATTTTAATTCAAAATTTATTCATTAAGGGAACCAATCAAAATTCTTTGAAAATTGAAAAAAATTTTTTTTTTTTCAATTCAAAAAAGTTTTAATTTTGTATGTGTTTTGTGATTTGCACTTCAATATAAAAATCTTTGAATAGCACTGATTATGATGATTACCTTATCTTCCAACAAATTCGAAAATAAATCAAGATGATCTTCGTCTTCGCTCATCATTGCAAAGAAATCCTTGAATGTGTCCGGAAAGGTAGCCGGAAATTGTCCTTGACGTGAATCTAATTTAGCGTCCATTGCTAAAACAAAAAGAAAAACAACAAAGTTAAAATTAGAAGAAGGAAATAGAAAATATGTACATATGTATGTGTGTACGATGTATTTGTGCAGTTTTTGCACGCTAAAGATTTTATAAGCAATGAAATTAGTGAAGCGAACTCAACATTATAGGAAAAATGTGAGACAATGTCTGGGATAAGGAATTAAATACCTAGAGTTGATTATTTACGAATGCAATCAATTTGCTTTATATGAAGAAATATTTTTTGAATAAATTAATTTGTTTTTTATTTGAATCATCACATATATTATTTCTGATTGCTGTTTTTATGTACGGGTCCCTTTTTCGCTCTTATTGGAATTCAAATCTATAAATAAAGCTGTGGTTGTAAAGATGGAGATTCGGGCTATTAGCGAGCTTTGGGCAATTTTGGTCGTAGTGCTTTTGTTTAGCTATATTTTATTAAAATAATTTGTTAAAAATAAACGATTGTGAACCCATAAAGAAATATATTTGTACTATGGCACTATTGCGAATATTTGCACTGCATTACCGGCAGTTGCTGCCATACGCTAGATGGCAGCTGTAAGTTTTAATTGATTGATAGAGCAGCTGATTTCTGTTGATATTTGATCTTTTATATTGGTTGTGCAAGATGCGCACTGGTCCGGCTCGTTTCCTTCAGTTAACATATGCAATGATTTTTTTGGGTTCATAACTAAATGAGTAAACTATGGTTAGGTTGAATTGGCCCAAGCGTTAGCTCACTTTAGTATCACCGAGTACGTTATTCCACCTAAGCTTATTTCAACCTTTTCACACTAACGACAAGCCGCATCCTCCGAAAAAGAACTGTTTTAAGTAACTTTTCAATAGTAGTTCTACAATTCTTGAAAGGGAGAATAAAAAAACCTTAAAATTGCGCCAGATGTTCATATTTTCGTGTATACTCACGTTTATCTAACTCAGGATTCCAAGTGTCCGCAGAAAAACACAGCCAAACAATTACGCGTTATTTTAATTCCTTCAACCATAGGAGATCTCATAGACACACGAGCACATTTGTGTAAAGAAATCTTCACCATTCAACACTTTATTTGTAGTATTCTTAAAGTTTTAGCTCTCTAAGGAAGCAGTTAACTGAAAAGTTTTTGCTCGGCAGCAAAATTTACTGTCTTTGATGGGCAAGTGCGATTAACAACAGACAAAGCCATTGAAGGCCTGGACGATGTTTTATTTAGCAAAAGGAAATATGTAAAGGTAAAGGTTTTGCTGATACAAATTTGTTTGTGTATATGTATATGGTTTATGTAGAAGAGATAAAAAAACACTGCCTTGTCGTTAGTGGCAAGCGGTTTTATTTATTCTGATTGAGCAATTTATTGAGTTTAGCTTTTTTGTGGTTGAGGGATAGCCGTTGTTAAGTACTAAGAGTGCATTAATGCCATGAACAACTTTTAGCAAAAATTTAGTTACCTAGTTATAGCCGTGCTTTTTTTTGCATGTGTATACATCTACATTTGCGGGTAAAAAAAAAACACTTATCATCACTTAAATAATGTTTAGGTGACCTATCTAGCGGCAGTTATTGAAGGCTCGCGGCAGTGGTAAATAAGTCGCTACAAAACGGGTTCTTCTGAATAGCGGTGTGTAGTTTATAACCTATAGATGTTGTCGATTGCTATGAATAATAGACTCACACTATTTCCGGTCATAGAAGTGGAGAATAGTGTTGAGATAAAATCAAGAGACACATTTCAGTTGCAACTGAGTATAATGCACACTGAAATTTAGCAGTACTAATTTTCTGCGCAAAAATTTCATAAGTTTACATAAAGTTACATACTTAGCAGTCCATAGAAAATATAAGTGCATATGTGTAAAAAAACACAGCTAATATATATTGTAATCCAGCAGACCAGGCAGACGTTGCTCTGCCCTAGTTTTGGTTAATCTGCTTAACTTTTCAGCAGGTTTAACCTCTTACTCTCCCTTTCCCTCTCTCCTTCCTTACCTTTTTATTCACTCTTCAATCCGCCTTTCTCTTTTTCTGCGCCTCTTTCTCCCTCTCCGTCCCTTCTCTCGCTTCTTTTACGCTCCATCTATCCATATCTCACTATCTTCGTCTAACTCTATCTATTTCTCCTTCCATCTTTTCTCTTCGCTCTAGTTCTTCTCCATCCCTCTTTCTCAGCCGCAGACCCACCACAAGTTGAAGTCTCAGGCACAGCCACAGTCTTGGTCTCAGTCCCAGTCCCAGTCCCTGCCCCAGTCCCAGTCCCAGTCCCAGTCCCTGCCCCAGTCCCAGTCCCAGTACCAGTCCTAGTCCCAGTCCCAGTCCCAGTCCCAGTCCCAGCCTCAGTCCCAGTCCCAGTCCCAGTCCCAGTCCCAGTCCCAGTCCCAGTCCCAGTCCCAGTACCAGTCCCAGTCCCAGTCCCAGTCCCAGTCCCAGTCCCAGTCCCAGTCCCAGTCCCAGTCAAAGTCTCAGTCCCAGTCCCAGTTCCATACCCAGTCCCAGTCTCAGTCCAAGCCCCATTCCCAGTCCCAACCCATTCTCAGTCCCAGTCCCAGTCCCAGTCCCAGTCTCAGCCCTAGTCCACGTCCCAGTCTCAGTCCCAGTCCCAGTCCCAGTCCCAGTCCCAGTCCCAGTCCCAGTCCCAGTCCCAGTCCCAGTCCCAGTCCCAGTCCCAGTCCCAGTCCCAGTCCCAGTCAGAGTCCCAGTCCCAGTCCCAGTCCCAGTCCCAGTCCCAGTCCCAGTCCCAGTCCCAGTCCCAGTCTCAGTCCCAGTCCCAATTCCAGTCCTAGTTCCAGTCCCAGTCCCAGTCCCAGTGGGTCCCTGCTTCATATCCCGAAAAAAGTACTAATCTAGGCAAAGGGCTACCTATATGCCCAATTTCAGGTAAATCGAACCAAGTACAGAATTTATTCGGAAGGATCAGTCCGTGGTCCACTTCCCGGAAATAAACTTCACAGGAACGCTAGTCTATATTTCAAGTTGGAAATAACTGCACAACTATGTGCAAATTTGATTGAAATCGTTAAATAGCTTAGGAGTCCATAGCGGACAAATAACGTGACATGAAATTTATAAATATTAAGGTAAAGCATACATGCATACATACATCCGTGAATACAAATACAGCAGTGGCAGTTTCCATCAAATGCCGTCAATTAAATTCTTATTTTATTATATTCGATATTTTAAGAAAAAACTTTTTTGAATTTTTTAAGTCGGTGTTTACACACCAATAATACTGTTGATGGAACTCGTTACTTGAAGAAGAGGGCGTGACGAGGAAAGCAGACGGTCGCCTGTGCTTGTGCTCGGCAGCTCGCTTTGCGTTATCTGTATTCTTTTCAAAAATTCGTTTCTCTTAAATTTTTCTTTTTAAATTGCTACGTTTCTTGTATTGTACTAATTATTATTATATTTATATTTCAAATATTGAAATATTTGGTGCTTCATTTTGAGTTTTTGAATAAATAAAAAAATTGCTTCGAAAAAAGTTTAAAGGAAATGCCAAAAAAATTACAGAGAGTTGCCGTGTGTAAATGGAATGCGCAACATCAAAAGATAAATTGCCGATAATGAGCAACAAAAATATTTGTTTGTAAACTCGATCTAAACAAAGAACAAGCCAAACTCTAAAATTTTTTCGAAAAAACTTCGGAAAATTTCGAATTTTTCATTTAGAGTCCTCAGAGTTTTATAAGCATGTATGCAGTTCTGTAGCCCAATTAATTTTAGTCTAAAACAATATAACTTATAGTTCTTTCAAAATTCGCATTGATTTTTGAAAGTATTTGTTCCAGTAGGTGTTGTAGAAATAATTGTTTTAAGTAGTTATTGTAAGAAAATATGAAAAACACCCTTCGGAAAAAATTGTCAAAAAGTAATGCGAATTTTGGAGACATATAACTAACACTTCGCCCGACTAAACTTGATTCAACTACAAAACTGCATACCCAGAAAAATTCAGAGAACCCCAAGTAAAAAGTTCGAAATTTTCTCGAATTTTCCAATTTTTTCCAAAACGTTTTTGAGGTTGGTTTGTATAGTTTCAGTAGCAAAACTCATAGCAGTTCATTCTCCTAACGTCAAAAATAAAGAAATAGGAACATAGTTAGCAAAAACTGCCACTGCTATTCTTTTGATTGCTGCTGTACATTAGACCGTGGCAATTTGTTTCCTCAGTTGTGCCATTTCCCAACGTATAAAAGCTCGCTGCTGTACATTGTTGACATAAAAAGAACTTAGCAAAAACTGTTACGCTTACGCTTAAACTTTATATGGACTGCTAAGCTTTAAACTTTATCTACTTTTCTGCAGTTGCTGTGCATAAAATTAGTACTCCTAAATTTAAATACGCTTTATACTCAGATGCAACTGAAATATGTGTCTATGTTCCACCTCTACACTAATTCTATATATCACCTCCACAAATGGTGTGTGTCCACTATTCACAGCAACCGATTCAGCTATAGGTTATATACAGGCATACAACAGAGGTTTTTGTCTCCGCTTTTCGGTACAACATGTTCTGTAGCTAGGTCTCCTAAGCATTATCTAAGTGAGCATAAGCGTTTTTTTTACGCGCAAACGGAGACGTATATACATAAGTGTAAAAAAAAAACAGGGCTTATATTAATCTTGTAAGATTGTGACGACTTAAAAGGATATAGCTTGTGTGGCAGACATTTTTTTATCGCACTGTCTAATATGCATGTCTAATCAAATTATTATTTAGTCATGGACTTTTTGGGAAATAATTGCAGTATATTGACTTTCAGTAAGTTTTGTTTACTTTATTCTCACTCAATCTAGTTTGGCCTACCTGGAAACTTTTTGACGTGCTAGCTGAGGTGTGGATGAAGTGTGGATTTTGGCAGAGTTCAGTGAAATTGTAAATTGCTTGGACATGCTATTTTTGTGGTCGATTGCAAGTAGCTTTAAGTTCTTTGGTGCTTTGACTTTGAACTTTGGTTGTTTGTGGTGTGCAATGAAATGAAATTAATTTTACAAGAAATTCTGTAAACTACCCATATAAATAGCTTTAAAGTATGTAGGACGTTGTTGCTGAAAAAATATATGACAGTGTGTAAAGCTTTAAAAGCGTCTAAACGAGTGGCAAAGGAAGAACGTTTTTGGGGAAAATGGCAAAAGTTAGTTGGGTAAAAACTCGAGTTGGTTTAGTTGTCTTTTATGCATTTCACAAGTTTAGGCTGTGTGCGAGTTGACCTAAATTTCTACCTAATTAGGGAAAAAACCTAAATCACTGGAAACTGTCGGTAAAGTAGTCCAAAATAAAAATTTAGAATTTTTATGAGCATACTTTTCAACCTGAATTCAAAGTCAAATTTCAAAAACAAAAATATTGATTTTTCAATATTGTATGTATATGCAAATAAATGGCTTTTGTCTATTCAATTTAAGTAAATCATAGACCATAGAGCGATGATCCCTGTTGCGATTAAGGTCCGATCGATTGTACATGATGGTGAGCTCAAATTTATTCAAGCTGATTTTGGTGTCACAAGGATAGGATCCTTCTCAAATATGGACCACAATCTGAACATGTTTGGCAACCAAGTGCACTAATTGGCCTAAAGAAGTTATTGGAGGCCCACCAACATCACAGTATTGAATTCAAGATTGTGGAAACGGTCATTGTGCATGTGCTCCACTATGTCCGAAAAAAAGCCTTATAAAACGGAGCCACTGTATTTTCTTGTACTGCTATCTTGGGATAGGTACTTACCGCGGACCCTAATTGACCTCTGTTCTTTTTAAGCATGGAAACGCGTCAAAATTACCAAATTTCCCGTGTTGTTATTATATTCTTTGCAGAAATAAACAAAATAGGTTTTCAAATCAACTCGCACAGTTTTGACAGATTTTTCCTAAATTGTTGCAGTGCTGGAAAGTTCCAGTGGAATATTCGTTTAGGTACCTAAAATTTAGGTGAACTCGCACGCAGCCTTAGTTTCGGTTTTCTTTGCAGCACCCTAATAAAAAGCAATTTCTCAAATTCGGTTCAAATCTTGGTTGGCAGACCTATGAAACTTCCCTTAGTCTCAATAATCATTAACTTATTGGCTTTTTTAATTTTATTGATTAGCTACCTGTAATTTCTAATCAATTTAATAAAAAAAATAATCAAAATCAAGTAAGGAAGTCTAGGTTCGGGTGTAACCGAACATTATATACTCAGCGTGAACTTCAATTGCACATTTCATTTCAGATAAATTACTTTTCTACATAACACGTGGCACCGCCCGTTTAAAAAAAAATGTCTCCCCATTTCCCCTTACAATAAAACTTGATAAGTGGAATATTATTGATTCAAAACTATTTTTTGCTAAGCTATATCTTATTATTCTGGTCTTCGACCCTTTTAAAAATCTTTTATATAAAAGTGGGCGTGGTCTTTAACCGATCTCGTCCATTTTTACTAGAAATATTTTCTACAATAGGGAAAATTTGTGTACCCAATTTTATTACGATCCGTTAATTTTTCTTCGTGTTATGGCTCCCGAAATATAGAAAATTGCTCAGTCATAAAAGGGGCGGTGTCACGCCCATTTTTTAAAATTTTAAGTTTTTCCTATTTATTGTTATAAATCCACTTGGGAAATCAAATACCATTGATATAAAGTTCTTTTTTGTAAAGATATAGCTTATTTTATTCGTCCACGACCTTTTTTAAATTCTTTTATATAAAAGTGGGCGTGGTCCTTTACCGATTTCGTTATATTTTCTTCAAGTCATTCCTTATAGTAAAGGCAACCTCTCTGCCGAATTTTGTTACGATAGGTTTAACGATTTTTGATTTAGGATTAATAATATTTGTAAAATTGATTTTATCACAAGTGGGCGGTGCCACGCTCATTTTGAAACATTTTTCCAAATTTTTATCAAGAGTCTCAATATCAGTCCACATGTCAAATTTCAACATTCTAAGTGTATTATTTACTAAATAGTAAGGGTTTTTGTGTTTTCCAAAATGTTATATATAAAAAGTGGGCGTGGTTATCATCCATTTTCAATACTAATCAATTCTGGGTCTAGATAAGCTCGTGTACCAAATGTGGTGAAGATATCTCAATATTTACTCAAGTTATTGTGCTAACGGACGGACGGACGGGCGGACGGTCATGGCTCGATCAAATTTTTTTTCGATACTGATTATTTTGATATATGGAAGTCTATATCTATCTCGATTCCTTTATACCTTAAACCGGCATCCAATCAAAGTTAATATACTCTGTGTGCAAAGCACGTTAAGTATAAAAATTAGTGACTGTTTCAGATTAAAACAATCAAGTAATTAAAAATGCTTAAATAATTAAAGTTAATCAAACAATTTGAAATCATCATTAATAATAACTCAACAATTATGACATAAGGTGAATAATTACATTGACTCTCAAATTATAAATAATCAGACTAAAATAAAATAGTCAAACAATTAGAATAATGATGCAATAAAAATAATTAATTCAATAGTTTTTGTATGAAATCAACTATTATTTATAAAAAGGCAATTAATCACTACACTTAATAAATAATCATATATAATTTAGCAGGTCTGCATAAATGATTGAAATTCAGTCTATTCTATTGCAACTTACAGAAAACGAAAATCCTAAAATATTTGACAGTTTGTCTTAGAAACAGTTTGGAAGCAGAAAATATTCTTCGGGTTTTCTTCCATATAAGTATAACGCAAGTCTTGTTTTTTTTTTTCTCTACTGCGACTAGTGGGATTTAATTGAAATACTTTTTGGCAACGACTTTCTTCCTTCATACATATAACATGCGCTAGCTAGCGTAGTCTTTGAATGTGAGCTTGGCAAGATCATTAAATCCGTTTTAACGTACACTGTAGGCAAAACTCACATGCGCATAAATCTTTTGATCTATTGAGTACATCCAGGGCAAACTTATATGATATACCTGTCATATGACTATATTAGGATTTGAGAATGTACGATTTTTCTTCGTCGAGAGATAGAGTTGCTTTTTCAGTTAAAATATGTATATATTACATTCTCTGTTGAAATGCTAGTGTTACAAGAGTTTCAAGATATTCGAGTCGTGGAATGTCTTCTTTTGTTATTGATAGGATCCTTGGTTTGGACGGTGGCTCAAAAACAGAAAAGTCAACTAAGGTGGGCTATACCCGAAGTACTTGCCGTTCAAACAGTCAGAATAAAATATCTTCTTGACTTTTCCGGAACAATATAATCTTAGAAACGAAAGTAACGATCTACGTTAACTTCTATGCTGCTTCAAAAACCACTTCTGGGTCTTCGAATACAGCAGTACTGAAGGGAATATGTTTGGTGATGAGGCAGCTGTCAGAGGTTTCGAAATGAATATAAATGAGACGTACAACTCCGTACGTCGACCCTTGTGCTTTACATCTTGAGGAAAGCCAAGCAATCAACTGTTAGCACACTTCTCAAACTAAACAAACTTACATTAGAGTACGCACGGCCACCATAACAGATGAGCTTACTATTGCACTAATGTTTCGGCTATGGCGACGTTTTCTCTGCAGAAGTTATCATTAGAAACTTACGTTTAATTTAGTTAAAAGTGCGTTGTAATAGTTTGCGAAAAAGGGTAATTGCCGTTTGTACGACATTAACTGCTTGCTGTGAAACTTGTGGGTCACGAAAACAGAAAAAAAAGAAACTGCAGAATTATTCTTAACTCGTAGGCGTGGCGCCACCCACATTTTTAATAAGATAAATTATGGTAATTTTGATGATATTTCGCGATTGTTTGCACAGATTTTTTAAGGAAAGCGTACTAAGTACTGCATATTATTTTGAGGTATATTCGCGTAACAACTTTCATATAGTTTAATTTGATAGGAGTCAAATAAGGGGTAAAATTTCCCAAGTGTGCCATAATTCAGATGCTTCCGTTCCAATAATAATATAAACATGCATCATTGAAAAGGTTACAAAATTAGCATAACCTTCAGCTTAAAAACAAATTTTAAAATTATATTTAAATTAAAAAAATAATACAGAAAAGTTGCAAAGTGTTTTGTTTCATCAACGAGTTTTTGGGAGCTGAGTATTGAACTCGAAATCTTAAATATTCATACTTTATGCTAGTGTAAAGGCAGATGCCTTTGTCCACTCAGTCATATGAATACCCCACTGCTCGCTTAACAATTGGTCGTAAGTACTGCTTATAAAAGCAATGCTATAAACCCAATGTTACTAAGCTCTTAGAGCGCGCCTAAAATTATTCCACATAATTAGGATTAGAAAGCATATAGAATTAGTATGTACCTAAACGGTGAATAACGGAATAGCAAAAAAAGGCAACACTTAGAGACCAATTGCAAAACGATCAGCGGGACATTCATATGGCTGAGTGGACAAAGTCATCTGCCTTTACACTAGTATAAGGTATGAATGTTGTAGAAGCTAGCTGATGAAGAAGTGAAATCCAGAAACATGTCTTAGTAACCATCGCCGTTTGTAAACTTTGTAATTTTTCTCTAATATCAATAACAAAAACAATTTTGTAAAGCAATTTGAGGATGTATCGCTGATTACATATATAAAAAATATATAAAAATAAAAAAATATTTGAAGTTTTTTTTTTTCAACCATCACTAATATTCATTGAAAACTTTGGAAGATATTTAATAAGAATATTTATGTAAGCGATAAGTGGAAAGTGCCTTCCAACGATTAGCTCTTTGATGGATCGGGCGCTTCGGGATATTCATACCTGGGCATCAAATGTCGGGTGAAAGTCAGCGCGGATAAGATGGATATGGTCTTGTTTACAAAGAGGTACAAGGTCCGAAACTGGATCAGGCCTATGTTAGGAGGGGGACCCTACAGGAGAAACCTTGCACATCCTAGACAGTAAGCTGTCATGGAAGCTCAACGTGGAGGAGAAAGTGAAGGCTTCAAAGGTACTTTATGCATGTAAAAGAATGCTGGGGTGTACGTGGGGCTTATCGCCCTCTCTTTCTGATTGGGTTTTTATAGCGATTGGAATCCCTATCCTATACTATGGAGTTCTTGTTTAGTGGAAAGCCACACAAAAAGCAACCTATCTCAAAAATTTAGAGGGGTATGCAGAATATCAATGCTTAGTATTACGGGAGCCCTGAAAACAATCCCGACAGCTGCTCTGTATGCCATTCTGCACATTCCACCTGTAGACCTGGTAGCAAAGAACATAGCGTTAACAACTGCAACCAGGCTCGGTGCCTGAGGGCAGCTTGAGCGCCGACCATACGGCCATAGTAGTATAGCGTCATCAGTCACAAGACGAGCAGACTACCTGATTCCCTATCTGCCCTTCGAAGGCTATCTTAAGGCCACTATAGAGGTGGACGGTTTGCACAAGGGTGCTCAAATGTTGGGCGAGGCGATACATGTGTATACAGATGCTTCCAAGATAGTGGAAGGAGTGGGTTCTGCGGTATACTGTGCTGATCCGGAAATAAACAGATCCTGCAGGCTATCGGATTAGTGTAGTGTTTTCCAAGCCGAAATAGTAGCCGTAACCAAAACAATAGAAACCCTGGAGAAAAATAGCCCAAGCTGCAATCGTGTTAACTTTTATATTGACAGTCAAGCAGCAATTACGGCAATAATCTCGCATACCACAGCATCTAACTGCTCGGGACAGGGAGACGCATACATCTATATTGGGTCCCACGGCATATGGGAATAGATGGGAATGAAAAAGCGGATGAATTAGCTTAAAAGGGCACATCCCTTGGAGCTTGCTCCATAGACGACCCAATTAGACTGGGCGAAATTGAGCGAAGGCGAGAGGTGCACATGATCGACCAAGCAGGAAAGGCGTGGGGCTGTAAAGTGTCGAAGATTATGTGCAGGTCTTACAATCTTAGACTAACAAAGTTGCTTCTATCATTACAAAGAGAGGCCTGTAGACTCATGACGGGTATTCCGGCTGGATACTGCCTTCTGGCGTCATATGCCTTTAAATTAGGCTTGGTCAGTGATAGCAGATGTAGGAAGTGCGGGCTGGAGGGGGAAATGATCGAGCACGTTCTGTGCTCTTGCCCTGCGCTTGCCAGGCTAAGACTCCAGCTATTAGGAGTGAGACAGCTGTCAGATCTAGAAGTAGCAAGCGGCTTAAATCCTAGGAAGCTTCTAGTATTTGCCAAGAGGACGGAGTTATTTTATAACATAGGTCCTGGTTTTTGATAGGGTTTTTCAGTTTGGTCATCAAAACAAACTTCTGGAAATACTACGGACTTATTCAGTCTATGTGAGGTCCTCATGGACCGGCCAGTTCAACCTAACCTAACTTAAATGCTTTACTGTGGCGGGTCGCCTTTTATTCAGTTTTACCAGTAGAAGCTCGTATATATAAAAATACGAATTTAATCCGGCCTACAGCCTAAATATTAGCTGCAAACGCACTCAAGAGAGTTTAGTTGCGTAAAGTAAAATGTTGAGATTCAATTATGATACTCCTTTGAAATTGCTTTTATATAATTTTGACGAAAAGGGTATACGACGTATGGGTAGCTTCATATCGAGAACGTGAAAAATAAATATACGGTGATGGACAGAAGTCTACATACACCCCCTACGTAAAAATTTTAACATGCTATTTCGTTTCAACCCTTTTTTAATCGTTTTACCTAAAACAAAGCCTTTCTTGAACATAAAATGACAAAGTTATGCGAAAAAACGCACTATCAGCGTTTATAAAAGTGTACAAAAAGCATCAGCTTCCTAGCTTGCATTCTTATATGTAGTGTTGTACTAACCGTAAATTTAGGCCTCGTCAGTAACAGGTGTAGGAAGTGCGAGATGTAGGAAGAAACAGTTGAGCACGTTCTGCGTTCGTGTCCTACTTTCACCAGGTCAAGGCTCCAGCTATTAGGGGCGGCAGAGTTGCCAAATATCGAGACAGCAGTTATGCTAGGTCCTAGAAAACTTCTAGTATTTGCCAAGAGGACGGAGTTATTCTATAACATAAGTCCTGCCACCTAACTGGGGATCTTCCGTTTCAGTCTATGTGAGGTCCTCATGGACCGGCCAGTTCAACCTAACCTAATCTATAAACGATTTAATATAATACAAATTTTGATAGATATGAATTACAACTTGCAAATTCTTGAGTTTGTTCGAGAAAAAATTTCGGGCGAGTCTTGGCCTTTCGAGAGATTTTTGAATTTCGATATACTCGTAAAGCTCGCCAGCTCCCGACATTCAATTTTATTGCTACACTGGCAGTTTTATGTAGAGCTTACGATTTCTTTTGGAGCAAAACCATACATTTCCACAACAAAAACAAATAAAAAGTACCGGAGTGCGTGGAATCTAATTAGTACAGCCAAATTTCCGCTTATTTTCGGGAAGAAATCGCGTGCTCTAATATGGACATAAAAGGTAAATATTAAATTTGCAAGCCCCAATTCAACAAATTATAATCGAAATTTGAGATACACACAATTTTTGGGTCGTAGACTTGGGATATTTATCCCAAAAAAGGCTCAAACTTTAGTACTCTTTTGTCAGACTACAGCAATATCGCTAATAACTTCCTTTTATTTAGTGGAATTATTTACTCCAATTTTCTGAAAGCAACAAAAACTTAAGTGATATGAATATGTCCCCGTTCTTCTTTGAATATTCCTGCCTGCCTTTTAGAGCTTTAAATAAAGCTTAATGAGGCAATATCCTGCCCAAAAACTTATTTCGTTTTATATATAAAAAAATAACTCACATTCATAGCTTTAGGGGCGTTGTTAATTCTTGTGAAGTCTGTAAATAGCAAACAATTTCGCACAAAAATTTTCAAATGTTAAAAATTTTGTTTCACTTCATCTTTTCACAGAACAGGAATTCCTTTCGTACGTTAGCTTCAGAAAATATCATTTCAGCTCTTATGGGAATTGGCCTAAGATTATATATCAAACAATCATTAAAATGTTCCTGTATAACGCGGAATGCTAAAATAAATCACATCGTTGTTCGGCCTCACCCCAAGTTAGATTTCCCTTCTTGTTAATACAAAATAAATTCCAAATATTCCTTATCCCTCTGATGTCTTTTGGTTAGTTAAAATTTAATTCATACTTAAAATATTCTCATTTAATGCTTATTTATCAAACTTCGTGTTTCTTTTCCAAGTGCGAAGTAATAAAATTTCACGCAATTACACGAAGTGAAACATTAAAACATTTGGGGAATTTTAAGATCTATAACCCTGTGACAAAATTAACTCGTGCAAAACGGCGACTGTCATTGCCAGGAAATGGTGTGCTCGCTACCATACTGAAGGTCCTAGGTTAAAGTCTGGGGAAATATAACATGTAAATACTCTAAAATTCAGTTTTTATAAACGAGGTTATTTTCCGACAGTTATTCGGCAAACACTACCAATCAATTTCTACCGATAAAATTTTCACTGCAAAAAATTATCTGCATTGAAGATGCTATTTGGAACCGGCAATAAACATGGGATCTTCATAATGTTTGCAAGAGATCATACCCTCTTGTTGTTATTATTATCTGAGGAAAGTGCTATTTCAACAATGGGTTTGAAAAACGCTCTATCTCAGCTAGAAACATATTACGTTTGTATTTGGAAAAAATTGTTTTAGCAAAAATCCGGCTATATGGCGCTCTTCAATTAAAATTTGAAGAGAGGGCATTTCGAACTGGCGACATAGATAAAATTGTTTTCTTTTCAGTAGTCAATTGACCAAATTCTAAATTGTTTTCTTCATTCTAATGTAAAAATGTATGGAGATGAAGAAAAGCTAACAGTGAACAAATATTTAAAATTGTTCTGAATATATTGGCGCTATATATATACAGCATACTGGAAAATTAATATAACAGCATTCGCTGTTTTATTAAAAACCAACCAATTACACTCAAATATATCCCTACCACCTGAAATGACGCGTGCCATTGCGTATACGTAACATAGATATATATTTTCATGCTCAGCTGAGCAGAGCTCAGTGAGTATATTAATTTTGTTCGTATAACGGTAATCCGTACTGGCATAAACTAATCGAGATAGATATAGACTTCTATATATCAAAATGACCTGGGCGAAAAAAGAAATTCATTTAGCCATGTCCGTCCGTCTGTCCGTTAACAGGATAGCTTGAGTAAATTTTGAGGTATCTTAATGAAATTTGGTATGTAAGTTCCCGGGCACTCATCTCAGATCGCTATTTAAAATGAACGAAATCGGACTATAACCACGCCCACTTTTTCGATATCGAAAATTTCGAAAACCCGTAAAAGTGCGATAATTCATTACAAAAGACGGATAAAGCGATGAAACTTGGTAGGTGAGTTGACCTTATGACGGAGAATAGAAAAGTAGAAAAATTTTGGACAAAGGGAGTGGCACCGCCCACTTTTAAAAGAAGGTAATTTAAAAGTTTTGCAAGCAGTAATGTGGCAGTCGTTGAAGATACCATGATGAAATTTGGCAGGAACGTTACTCCAATTACTATATGTGTGCTAAATAAAAATTTACAAGTCGGATGACTTAAAAAAAAACAATCGCGGGTTTGAATCGAGCTCAAGGCCTAACAATAATTATTTTATCATTATTAGTGTTATGACAAATTTTTACTTAATTAAAAAAATTATTAAATTAGAATAAAAGAAAGAAAAAATTTAGACAACTGACATCAAAAATTGTTAAAAAAAATTGTAAGTCAAATTTTAACAAAAAATTGAATATACAGTATATGTATGTATAAGTAAATTACGTCAACATTCAATTCCAGTAATGATATGGTGCAACAAAATACAATAATAAAAGAAAATTTCAAAATGGGCGTGGCTCCGCCCTTTTTTATTTAATTTGTCTACGATACTTTTAATGCCATAAGTCGAACAAAAATTTACCAAATCTCGTTAAATTTGGTAATGGCATAGCTTCTTTGCTGCTTACGGTTTTCTGTGAAAATGGGCGTAATTGGTTGAAGCCACGCCCAGTTTTTATACACAGTCGACCGTCTGTCCTTCCGCTCGGCCGTTAACACGAAAACTTGAATATCGATATATCTTTACTAAACTTAGGTCACGTACTTATCTGAACTCACTTTATCTAGGTATTAAAAATGGGTGAAATCCGACTATGACCACGCCCACTTTTTCGATATCAAAAATTTGGAGAAATGAAAAAAATGCCATAACTCTATACCAAATACGAAAAAAGGGATGTAACATGGTGATTGGATTGGATTTTTGACGCAAAATATAACTTTAGAAAAAACTTTGTAAAATGGGTGTGACGCCTACCATATTAAGCAGAATAAAGTGAAAAAGTTCTGCAGGGCGAAATCAAAAGCCCTTGGAATCATGGCAGGAATAATGTTCGTGGTATTACATGTATAAATAAATTAGCGGTACCCGACAGATGATGTTCTGGGTCACCCTTCACATATACAACTAAGGGACACTCCCTTTTAGAACCCTCTCTAATACCTTTCATTTGATACCCATATCGTGAAAACACATTCTAGAGTCACCTCTGGTTCAGCCTTATGACGATATATCGAAAAGGCGACCACCTATAGAACTATGGCCAACTCCCTTCTAAAATACTCTATAATACCTTCCATTTGATACCCATGTCATACAAACACATTCCGGAATTACCCTAGGTTCGTTCTCCTACATGGTGATTTTCCTTTATTTTGTCTCCAAAGCTCTCAGCTGAGTATGTAATGTTCGGTTACACCCGAACTTAGCCTTCCTTACTTGTTTTATTTGGTATTAAAAGGGGAATTGCAGATAGACAAGTGAAGTTAATATAAACCTGTTAAAAAACTATCTATGCTCACAAAAAAATTCCTTTTCGTATTCTTTGACATTTATAAAGAGACGAATTCAAGAATGCTTAGAGCCCATGGTCGCTATATTCCTGAGTGTATTTCTTGACATTCATTTTCTCACTAGGAATACGTATCGCTTGTATGTAGTATGTACATATATTTGTTAATTACAACAAAAAGGTTGTGGTGTGTGTATGGTTTCTATTATATTATAAAAATTACCTGTTAACTTTATATACTTTGTGAATTCAATAAGTTATGTTCAATAATTTTATTTTCATTATTTTGAATTTTTAAATATCAAAAATTTTCATTCTAAAAAAATCATAATAAATATAATAGATACTTTAAGGCGTTTGTCAATAAAAGTTTTTGCTATAAAAATATAATACTGGTTTCGACCAATTCATTGAATTTGTGAATACGGTTTCTAATACTACAGTGTGTACATGGCGTATACGTGACCCCGAATTCCTACAATACAGCACTAATATGCGCATAACTTATTCGCATTAGATGGGTCGCAAAAAAAAATTTTTTAAATACCGCCCCAAAATTCAAAGCTGATGTTAATGCCTTCAAAATACGTTTCTAATTTAGCGTCTGGAAACAAAATTTTAGTTCTTCTACAGACGAAATTATCTTTTTTTTTTTGTATTTTAAAATTGACAAGCTCTGGCCTTGATATGCTCTCAATTTTTGCGGAATGCCTGGACTACATAACGGCTTTTGTCTCGTTGCTTCGTTTTGAAGTTTAACCGACCACAAGATGAAAATTTGTGCTTCGTAAAGTTTGGGCTTTAAACAAGTTTTAGCTTCTCAAAATTTTCTTTTCCTTTCGTAGACAAACCGCTGCACATCAAAGACTCGGAAAAAAGCAAAAACAAAAACAAACAAGTTATTATATATATATATATATATATATATTAGGCCGGGTCGATTTGTGGGTAGGCGAAAAAATCGCCCATTGCTCTATGAAAATCATATTCTAGGGATCAAAATAAGAAACTTTGCCGAAGGAACCATACCTCTAAAACGAATTCTGATGTCCCCCCTTTGGGTCGTAGGGGCAAATTTTGAAAAATCTCACTTTGAAATGCCTATGTTTTTTCTTTTTGGAGTTTATTTTTCTCTTTAGAAATTTATTTAGTCAGAACATATGTAAATGAAAAAATGAATTTAACTTAGTAATAGAAAAGAAATTAAAAAAAATTATTAGAAATTAGCGTTTTTACAACCCCCTTTTAAAACCAAGGCATCACTGTGATGCATTTACATGTCGTAAACGTAGTTATGTGGGTCTTTTATTCAACCGTTTTCAAAAATGAAGGTATCACTGTGGCACCATTGCAGATCGTAAAATTGCTTGTGTTGTTTTTTTTAAGCCACCACAAGACACAGCAGGTAGAATTGAAATTGCCCCTACCCAAAAGTTCGACCCAAAGGGGGGGGGGGGGACATCAGAATTCGTTTTAGAGGTATGGTTCCTTCGGCAAAGTTTCTTATTTTGATCCCTAGAATACGCTTTTCACAGAGCAATGAGCGATTTTTAAATCGCCCCGCCCTAATATATATTGTTACGAATATTAGCAACACTAAGAGGTACTGTCATCTCTAAGCCGATGCTTAATTAAGCTGGAGTCATTGGTGCCGTATGTCGTATCGCTGTATCCGTATCCCTAACGTAATCAGCTGTTTATCGTTACGACGGTAAACCAAAACCCAATTGGTTGGCTACGATACGGTTACGACCTTAGCGGCACCAATAATCGATTGCATTGATTCTCATAAGGTTGGTCGAATCAGCTGTTAAAAGGTTACCGATACGGTTACCGATAAAGCACCAATGTCTCCAGCTTAGGAGTGACTTGTATGCACATCCATAAATCAATCATTATGTATCTACATAAACGAATCAATCATTATGTCTACACATATGTACGTACACGCAGCGGAGAAGAGATGAAAAAAAAAACATGCAGATATCTTATCTGAGATGCTTCCAAAAGTATGCAATTGTAATTGTGGAAGTGTCGCTCACAAATACACGCGCATATGAGAAGCTATACACGTGCATCTGTAGTTATAATTATATGGCAGTAACAAAGTAAATTCTGGAAGCGCCTAGAAGATGCAACGAGGAAATCACAGAGTAAAAAGCAGCAACGGTAGAGGCGCGAGAGTGAGTTTTAATTAAGCACGCAATCTGTCGGGAAATAGTAGAGTTATTTATTGTGAAGTACTTTAATAAAGGCCATTTTGCATTATTAAATATTGGAGTTATTTATTCAACAATTTAGTGATTCGAACTTAGCAGAAGGTTACAAATAAGAGGATTTGCAATAGCGTGTACAGGATTAGCCAGATTTCATTGGGCTACTTGAGTGTAGCGCGCTGCCACAACGTCCATTAAAAAAAAGAACTCTAAAAAGTGACTGCTTCATGCAAAATTATGGAATTGAAGAATTTCCTAAATCAGGACAACGATATGTCATCGATGAGCTTTCTGTTTGTGGCATAAACTTGCTATCAGTGACAAATTTTATTTATGAGTTATCGTATTCGAGAAACAAGTTATTTAAATGTTATCGATTTTTAATTGATAATTTCTGGATTTGTTATCAAAAGGTTATCGATTCGTTGTAGGAGTGCTATCAATTTCTTATCAGCGTGCTATCGATCTGTTATCTACGACTCAGTGGTTTGCTATGAGACAGATAGTGATAAAACATCAGCATTAAACCGATGGCACATCTTTTACCGATGTTTTTCGATTTGTATTTTACTTATTAATAATTAGTTTACTATTTATTAATAAATTACAGATAACTGATGAAAAAATATCGATATGTTACTAAAAAGTTACCGATTTGTTATCAATTATATGTATCGATTTGCTATCAAAAACTTATCGATTTGTTATTGAAAATTCATCAATTTTTTAAGCAGAATGTTATTGATTTGCCATTGAAAATTTCTCGAAATTTTAGAAATGCTACCAATTTTGTATAGGCGTGATATCGATTGCTTGTCTGCCACTCAGAGGTTTGCTATGAAACAAATACCGATAAAACTTCAACCAGAATTGTAACCCGTCGGTAACAAACCGAGAATAACCAGTAAGAAGCCGATGAACCTGCTATAATTTCGCTTTCGATAAAAAACCGATAATAAGACAATTTATTACCGATAAAAATCCGAAACTCTTTTCGAATAGCTCACAACTATTTGTTTCTAATGAAATTACCTCTGTCGTAGTTTAATTTCAACACGTGGCGAGCTCAAATTAGTTTAAAAATGATCGCTTTCTCAACGTTCCCTTGTGTCTTTGCACGTCGATCTACACGAATACTTCCGCTTTTTATATTCCACATGGTAGCAGTGTTGCTACTTTAGCGTTTTTTCAAGCTTTTTTTCTCCATTTAGCTTGAAATATTGTGATTTAGGTTTAAGATTTTTTCAGTTTTTTCCAAAATTTGCTTAGCTCTTTTCAGCTTTTTTTTTCAATATTTTGGAAAATCTAGATGAACAATTTGGGTAGATTAAATTTTAAGAACATTGAATGAATTTGGGCTGGATTCTAAAACTTTGAGGTGCTTGAAATCGAGGAATATTAACTTTATTATAGCATCATCAACCTAATAGCGATTTAGTTCCGTGTGTTTGCCATTCGATTCATCAGGCGGTTTCATCTGCTTCAAAACTACTACCGAGCGAAATTAAAATTGTTTATATCAGACACATATGACTGGCTTTCTAAGTTCGCAAATAGACAAAAGAGCTATACAATGTTATTTGGTGTCATTAAGGGTGTAGCTTGAACAATTGCTCTACACGAATGAGATAATATTTTTCTAAAAGTACAAAATTTAGAAAAATTTTCAAAAAGAAAGAATAGGGGTTTTGAGTAGCTTTTCAGAAGTACTGAAGCTCCTGAAAATGAGGAAAAGAGTTCTGCAAAATTACGCTCATTTTTACCCTTTTCAGGAACTCCAGAACTATCGAAATTCTACTCACAACAACAATATGTTTTTAATTTTTTCCTTTTGCAGGACTTTTTTTCTCCTTTTTAGAAGCTCCAGAGCTACTAAAAAGCTACCCTAGAACACCTTACTTTTAATTTTCAATTTTGTTTTTTTTAAATCTTCGACTTTTGGAAAAATGTGAATATTGGGCGTAAAATCTCAAAACTTTTTTCTCCATTTCAGGAACTCTACTGCTGGTAAATTACTTAAAACAGCTTTCACAGATATGCTCTAGTAGTAACAGTAGAAGAGTACAAATGTACAGTAGAAGAGTGCAAATGCACAGATGACATCTGTAAATTATTTTCTTTGAAACTGGAATACAAATTAATTTCAATTTTTTACTAGAAGTATGAAATGTTTATGCTGATACGTTTGTTATGAAAAAATGAACAAAATGCTTTAAGACTTGCCTTAAACTTGTAGCTTTTTTAGCAAATTTTTATTTTTAATTTTTTTTTACACTGCATGGTAGTCGAGCTAGTCTAATGTATTATGTACATACTTTTTTCTACATCAAATGTTGGTCTTTGACTGACCGAGATAGCTACAGCAGGGTAGCGTATTACACACACACACATACACATACGTAAACTTGTTTACTTTATGTTTACTACGATTTTACTGCTTTTGTTTACTTGTTAGGTGTAAAAGACGAAAACTTCTTTTATGCCGCAAGTTTCGCAATTCAAACTAAATTTCCCCTCCCTAATCTAAGATAATGCATCGATTATTTCACACTCGTTTGTTTTGTTTATTTTACGCATTCGCCACTTTTCAATCCGCTGGCGCATTAATCTTAGTTCAAACGTTTTTATACTCAGCTCACAGAGTATATTAATTGTGTTCGCATAACGGTAAACCGTAATGGCATAAACTAATCGAGATAGATATATATAATTCTATATAACAAAATGATCTGGGCGAAAAAAGAAATTTATTTAGCCATGTCCGTCCGTAAACACCATAACTTCAGTAAATTTTTAGGTATTTTGATGAAATTTGGTATGTAGGCTCTTGAGCCCTCATCTCAGATCGCTATTTAAAATGAACGAAATCGGACTATAACCACGCCCATTTTTCCGATATCGATTATTTCGAAAAAACGAAAAAGTGCCATAATTCATAACCAACGGCGGATAAAGCGATGAAACTTGGTAGGCGGGTTGACCTTATGACGTAGAATAGAAAATTAGTAAAATTTGACAGCAACGTTACTCCTATTACTATATGTGTGCTAAATAAAAATTAGCAAAATCGGATGACGAACACGACCACTTTTTAAACAAAAAAATTTAAGTCAGATTTTAACAAAAAATGAATATCTTTACAGTATATAAGTAAATTACGTCAACATTCAACTCCAGTAATTACATGGTGCAACAAAATACAAAACTAAAAGAAAATTGTAAAATGGGCTTGGCTCCGCCCTTTTTCATTTTATTTGTCTAGAATACTTTTAATGCCACAAGTTGAACAAAAATTACCAATCCTTGTGAAATTTGGTAAGGGCATAGCCTCTATTCCAGTAACTGTTTCCTGTGAAAAAGGGCGAAATCGGTTGAAGCCACTCCCAGTTTTTATACACAGTCGACCGGCTGTCTTTCCTCTTGGCCGTTAACACGATAACTTGAGAAAAAATCGATATATCTTTACTAAACTTAGTTCAGGTACTTATCTGAACTCACTTTATCTTGGTATTAAAAATGGGTGAAATCCGACTATGACCACGCCCACTTTTTCGATATCGAAAATTTCTAAAAATGAAAAATTATATACCAAATACGAAAAAAGGGATAAAACATGGTGATTGGATTGATTTTTTGACAAAAAATATAACTGTGGAAAAAACTTTGTAAAATGGGTCTGACACCTACCATATTAAGTAGAAAAAAATTAAAAAGTTCTGCAGGGCGAAATCAAAAGCCCTTGGAATCATGGGAGGAATACCGTTCGTGGTATTACATATATATATAAATTAGCGGTACCCGACAGATGATGTTCTGGGTCATCCTGGTCCACATATTGGTCGATATCTCGAAAACGCCTTCACATATACAACTAAGGGCCACTCCCTTTTAAAACCTTCATTAATACCTTTGATACCCATATCGTACAAACACATTCTAGAGTCACCCCTGGTCCACTCTTATGGCGATATCTCGAAAAGGCGTCCACCTATAGAACTATGGCCCACTCCCTTTTAAAATATTCGTTTATACCTTCATTTGATACCTATGTCATACATACACATTCCAGGGTTACCCTAGGTTCATTTTCCTACATGGTGATTTTCGCGTATATAATGTCTGCAAAGCTCTCAGCTGAATATGTAATGTTCGGTTACACCCGAACTTAGCCTTCCTTACTTGTTGTCCTTTGTAGTCTTGCTTAATTATGCAATTTTTGTTTTCATTTCTTTTTTCTGTTGATTTAAGTTTCAGTTTCGTTGTTTCTTTACACCATTTCATTTCGTTTTTGAGCCTGAATTAATTTTTATGTTAATTATTTGTTTGGGTAAATTTATCGTTAAGTTTATCGTCTAATCTGACAGGAGAGCGGAATTTAGTATTAAGCTTTGGGTTTTAAATATGTGCATACATAATTTGATTTCGTAATCAAAATTTGCATTTTAATAAATGTTTCTATACACTCTTGAAGGAATGGCTTATTTGGTTAAAATGGTTAAATATCTATGCGTGAATGTTCGGAGCTGATTAGAATTCAGAATTATTGTTATTTTATGAAGTTTTGCACACCTTTTAAAATTTTTGGCATAGTATGATCTTTTAAGTATAAATTTATTCATGGCTCAACTATATGGTTGGCTCATCTCTACAGCAACAACATACCTTTGTTCAGATTGTCAAAATCTGCTTGTTGGTGTTAGGCGAATGGAATGGAATGACAACATAAAACTTAGCAGTTTTTGTGTAAGAAAATGTTATCAATGTGTTGGGTTCATTTTGAGTTTGCCATCTCCGTTTAGCAAACCCTACTACAGTGAAATGAAAAAAATAAAATCAGCTGATGAGATGAGCCAACCATATAGTAGAGCCATGAATTTATTGAAGGAAATGGAGACAATTTTTCTTTCTCAGCACAGAACAAGATTGTGTAATATTTAAAACTTTACATATAAATAGGTTCGTATTGAATCCAAGTAGAATACAGCGAGTACAAACATACATACATGCAACACCCCCACTCGCACGTTATTTCGTCGGTCCATGGAATACTAACACTTTTCGGTCCCTCGCGTGGAAGTCTAACACAATTTGTTAAGAAAAGCTTTGGTTCAGATTTGAAGGGACGTGGAATACATTTTCGGCAAGTTATGCTAGAAAACATTTTATTCAATATTCTTATCAATATCTCGGACACCATACGTGGTACATGAAAAGTTTAACATTAATTTTTTTGGTGATACAATTTTCTAAATTTTTTGCTGCGGTAATTTCTTTATACAATAGACTTATAAAAAAATATTTCGTTGCAAAAGGAAAATTTTCATTGTCGGGCACACTTTTCACGAATTTAGGGATTCCTCTTCATTTCACATTTCTGTGGTAATTTGAAAAAATAACCTATGTCGAGTTAGGATAATGGCGATACATAGACCTATATCTGAAAAGCTAGCCGCAATTCACCATTGCAACTTCCAATATTTTGTAGCAGCCATTTGGCGCTAGGGCTATGAGTAAGTAACGCAGAGAGATCTGTAACGGATATCTGTTATGAAGCCAGAACATTACTTTTATCCTATCTCGTCGTGGGTTGTTTTTTCAAATTGCCACAGATTTAAGCTGTCCACGAATTTTTCAAATTCTCCGAATTTTTTTTAATTTGATGTAATAAACTTTGAAACGCACTTTACTGTTGTCGTGCAAAACCTGCTTGAACATGAACGTCTGCGGAACAAAGAAAACTTGTGCACTACCATAAGACATTCAGGACAACGTTAAGCCATATTACAAAGCTTACAAAAATAATGTGGGCAAATTCCCTGCAGTCAAGGGCCAAAGTAGTCAGCAAACATTCTAGTTCATTGACTAGAATTTTGTGTGGCTATTCATACTAGTAGGTGTTTGAATAGTTTATTGATTAAAATTTTTGGCGTTATATTGGTTTGTATTTCATTTGGATTTTCTCTTTCGAACTCAATGCAATGGCCTAATGCTTTCTGCCTTCAGTTAACAAGACTAGATTTCGTACAAATCAACCTGCGCATAAACTCAAACATGCGCACATACCACCTCACAGTTCTGCAGATAAAAAAGCCATTAAAATGGCCAATAAGAGAATCAGCAACCCAACGCATGTTTTCTACTTTTCATTTCAGAATGATAAAGAATGGCAAGAATAATTCCAAAACCAAAGCCGGGAAACTCAGCTAACTATAGTGAGTCGTATTGTTGTTGTTGTAGCGATAAGGTTGCTGCCCGAAGGCTTTGGGGAGTGTTATCGATGTGATGGTCCTTTGCCGGATACAGATCCGGTACGCTCCGGTACCACAGCACTATTACGGTGCTAGCCCGACCATCTCGGGAACGATTTATGTGGCCACATTAAACCTTCAGGCCATTCCCTCCCTCCCACCCCCAAGTTCCATGAGGAGCTCGGGGTCGCCAGAGCTTCGTCTGTTAGCGAAACAGAATTCGCCGCAGATAGGTGAGGTTGACAATTGGGTTTGGAGAAGCTATATATTGCGCTGGCAACCTGAAGGGTTGCGCTACACAGCCCTATGAATCTGGAATTTTAGTCGCCTCTTACGACAGGCATACCTACCGCGGGTATATTCTGAACCCCTAACCCGCTGGGTTATCTACCGATGTTATTCATTTAAAGAAAAATATTCTGTTTGCCAGCCATCAGCGTGGCTTCCATAAATTGCATATAAATACCATCGCGTCATTAATGCCATTAACACCCAAATATATTCAGGACTGGACCAACCAAAACTCCATCAAGGGACGGTGCTCGGGGCACTTGACCTGACAAAAGCTTTTGACTACAGTCAACCACCGCGCAGTGCTCAAAAGAGGCATAGCGAAAAATCTCCGTTCGCACTACGATGAGATCCGGTATTTTGCAACTCAGCCGGTTGATCCAAGTTAACATAAGGGGGTCCTAATTCTAATTAACACTCAGTAGGGAAGTAGTGTCGCGAGGTCGCGCACGAAGAACGCGGTTATCAATATACTCTTGCCTAAACTAAATAGTATATAAATTGGTATAATATTGATGTATATAATAATTAGTATGCCATCTGGTATAATTCTGGCGAGAGGCTGACTAGTGTATTAATTGGTATGACCCTGATGCACATACTGACTAGCATGTCATATGGTACAAGGCTGGTGCATATAATGGCTTGTTTGTCAACAGGTATGATCCTGATGCAGAGGCTGGCAATTGATATTTCGAAGGACATTGCCGTATTAATATGGGAAAAGACAGCATTTTAACTAGTTGAGATTTTTCGCAAACTAATATTCTTCTAGCATCCAACTATTTGGTTTGACTGCAGGATTTGATTTAAAATGAAGTGGGGTTGATAAATTCCGAAAAAGTGTGCCCGTCAATGAAAGCTTTCCTTTTGCACCGAAAAATTTGTTATGAGTTTATTGTATAAAAAATTATAAAATATGTATAAAATTTTTTCACGAACAAAATGAAAGTTAAACTTTTCATGTACCACCTATGGTTTCAGAGATATTGACTAAAATAGATGGCAACATTTGTTTTTTACATAACTTTGCAAACAATTTTCGCACGACCTTGCAAATTTGATTTTAGGCTTTCCTTAATGAGCTGTATTATTCTTCCACACAAACAGTTGAGATGTGATAGCCTGCCACGCCAGAAGCCGAAACGTGTTAGTCTTCCAGGCGGGAAACGTGTTAGTCTTCCATGGGACCGGCGATTTATTGAATTGAAGCCCCATCTGCGTTAAACGAAATTGATTTTTCTACAGGCAACTCCTTTTAAAACTTTAAGCAATCATTGTGCTTTTTTCGGTAAGGAACGCTGTCTTTGACTCTTGTTTCTCGCGAATTAAATGAGGACGGCCATCAATATGTTTTGACCTTGCCAAATATTTGCTGGTAGCAGCTAAATGTATGGCGCTTTTATTGTCAGAAAAAATTGTATTTGGTTTAGTATTTAAACTAGGATTAATTTCAGCCTGAATTTTTCGAAACCATAACACTTTTTGCAGAGCTATTGACAGCGCTATAAACTCCACTTCAATTGCAGATAAAGCAACTGTTGGTTGTTGCTTCATTACCGGAAAAATTACGGCTCTTTGGATTATAGTTATATAGCCCCTAACCGATCACCTTTCGTCGCTATCACTGGCCCAGTAGGCATCAGAATATGTACAAAAACTACTAGCGAGGTTATTTTTATTTTTAATTTTCATTGATTTTCTTAAAGGTCTCGAAACAATCTTTCAACTACTGGCCAATGTTCCTTGCCTGCCTTACACTCGCTTTGTATCGTACTTCGTCTTCCTACTTTTTCTTGATCTTAAATATCCGTTTACATTTTATAACATTACCTCCTGCTGACGAGGGGTATTTAAAGAGAGGTACAAATATGGAGTGTGAGTTTGATTCCATGTATAGACTAAAATGAGTATTTTCCAAGTAGGTACTTCAATTTCTATAATTAAACCGGTTTTAGATGCAATGACAAAAACTTCGATCCATCCATGAACATATTGTAGCTCCACCCACTGCTCCATTTAGAGAACTTGTGTGGTGAATTTACTACAGTGGTCTGACCTGCTAGAGAAGAAGTCTAACCCAGTCAGAATGCTGGTGCGCCTCTTATTCCTCAGCTTGTGTTCAGTTTTTATCGCTTCAAGTGCTGTCTACCAGTGTAGAAATCCTCAGTGTTTATTAGAGCAGTATACCCCGAGGGGCGTTTTATGAGTCTCACGGAGCCACTACAACCTTGCATGTTTTAGCAGGAGCTTGCTCGTGAGTGTCAACTGGTTTTTATAATGTACAATTGAAAGCAACTAACACCACCTTGTGAAGCTTCCCATCTTAGTTCACTAAGCTTCTGCATACACTTTGGAACATAAGGTTTGTATATAGCACCAAATGTGCTCCAGTAAGAAGATCCAAGCCGAAAAAATGGGACATGGTCACTTATTTTTTTTACTACAGATTTAATGTCTACTTCCGAACCGGTGCTTATCGGATGCAGAGCTGGGCAATTGGTAGCCAAATTTGTACCAACAGCGCTGAAGCCTGAACTATTTCAATTAAAATGAATTAGTCAAAAGCAGCGACTATTTTGTAACCACCTATGAATGCAACAGTTAAAGAAGCGTTTGCTAATGCGACAGTTCTTCGCCAAATCGAAACTAGTAAGGCTTACTGCAGATATGCATTAGCTCTAAGTAATTTCATTTGATTGGCGGCCACGGTGGTGTGATGGTAGCGTGCTCCGCCTACCACACCGTATACCCTGGGTTCGCACCCCGGACAAAGCAACATCAAAATTTTAGAAATAAGGTTTTTAAATTAGAAGAAAATTTGTCTGAGCGGGGTCGCCTCTCGGCAGTGTTTGGCAAGCGCTCCAGGTGTATTTTTGCCATGAAAAGCTCTCAGTGAAGACTCATCTGCCTTGGAGATGCCGTTCGGAGACGGCATAAAACAAGTAGGTCCCGACACGAGCAGGCAGGACGCTAATTGGAAGAGAAGCTGGGCCTTACATCTCTTCGGAGGTTATCGCGCCTTACATTTATTTTCATTTCATTTGATTGCCTAAAATCCTAACCTAAATATACTTAATGTAGAAAGCAGTTTATTTTTTGTTGCAAGTTTTTGCGAGAAAAATAAAATTGCTTCTTTATTACGCTTATTTATGCACAACTGAGTTCGTAATCTCAACTGGATTTAAAAAAACTTTGTATCAGTATTTTTTTGTTTTTGTGTTATTAAGTTACAAGCTCATATATTAGGCCCTTGGCCACTTTGAGGTCATTGGCTTGGGAAAACATCACCCAAGATATTTACTTAGATAGATCTATGTATGTAAACTTATGGGATTACATTCGATGAACATTTGTACATTCACATACATACACACTTACTGCTTTATTACCCTAAGCCACTCGTTCCATCTTTGCAAAACTAACAACTTTTTACCCAGTAAGCCTTTGCTTCTTTTTACATATTTTTCACACCCTTTTCACAGCTTTTCTCACTATAATAAAATAATTTACGACAGCTTGCCAACTTTTATTTCTCAGGCGCGCTTTCCCAGTGATGACGTCATTTGCAGACAAACGCCAGGACTTTATAAAAGCGCTAAAGTGAGAACAAACAAGTAAGGACGGGATTGTCTTCGGCTGTGCCGAAGACTTCATACCTTTCATGAATGGGGTTGAACAATAATCTTATTCCATTCGTAATATTCAAATAATCGACTGTATAAGATATTAAATATATAGTGTACAGATGTACATACCTAAGTGATTTTTAAGATAAATAAAAAATATAAAAAAGGTAGGTAGTTTGTGTGAGTATGCAAAGTTTCACGTTTTTTGTGGTCTGCATGAAAAATATATGACAATGAATAATTATGTCAACAATATATAACGTAAACGTAAGTATTTGATGAAATTTGAAGCTTTTAGCCGTTAAAAAGGGGACAGGAAGACAGTTTATATGGGGTATATAATATATATACCACCGATCTCTATGATTTTTTCAGACAACAATATATGCTATATACGTAAGCATTGTGTGAAATTTGAAACCTATAGCTGTTAAAATGGGGCAGTAGTTCTTACCTGAACAATCGGTTGTGGGGGATATATGCTATATACGACCGATCTCATCTGTTTTCTCAGATAACAATATATGCAATGTTACTAGAGCATATGGTGAAGTTTTAAGCTTCAATCTGATAAATTGCGGAAGATATGACAAATACCTCTTTTCTGAAAAATCGGTTATATGGGGTATATATGATATAATGGTCCGATCTGGCCGTTTCCGACAAATGTCTAATCGGGCACACAAATATAACCGCTTACCAAATTTTATCAGGATATCTCAAAAATTAAGGGACTGGTTTGCATAAAAACAGACAGACGGAAATGGCCAAATCAACTCAGCTCTACATCCTGTTCATTTCGGTATACTTGGTGGGTCTATCTCTTTTCCTTTAAGGACTTACAATTTTGAGACTCGTGAAAAAGTTAATATACCATTTCATTTTCATGAAAGGTATAAAAAAACTATTAATACATTGAACTTTGTAAATACAAAATTGAACAAAAAGTACACGAAAAAGAAAAAAAAAAGAAAAAAGAAATTCCAAACAAAAGCAGTCAAAGCACGCCTGCATGGGGACAAGGAAGCAAGAATACTTAGAATTACATTGTATATATTCAGTCTCAATAAGGAGAGAAGAAGTCTTGTCATGTTTTTTTTTTTTTTAATTTTAATTTCCCATCTGAATGTTTTGCGGTTGATAAGTAATAAGTAAAATGTTTTGTAATTTTTCCTTTTGCTTGCTGAGCTTAAAACTTTTGATATCGTTTTTCTTTGTATTTGTGTTGCTGTTTTTGCTTTCTACTTTTATTAACTTTGAGTGGGCAAATAAATGGAAAAATGTTAAAGTTTTTAATGCCCAACACATATACCTCAGATTACAGGCAATACCAGCCAAAGTCAATTTTACGAATTTATGAGAAGAGTGTTTGGAATGTGTAAAATTCTTGAATGAAATCAGGATTTAGCTCTTTGGTATTGCTTCCATAAATTCTAATTTTTTTTTAGCAATAGTCTTCATAGCTGCTTGTGTGTTAATTGATCTTACTGAGGAAAATACAATGTTCATAATAACTTCGATTCTAACTCAACTTTAGCTGTTTTTGCTTGTTGCCGCAGATGGTCATTAGACCGACTCATTTTAAAAATAGAATTCCCACTTTTTTGTGTTCTTTGACTGGAAATTTTCGTTAGAGTTCCAAAGTGTCTGTAAATCGGCGTTTGATGGCGCTGCGAAGAGTAGTAAAATTTATAAAACTTCAATTCTCTGTAAGGTTCACATTATTAGAAATTTTGATTATATACATATGTATATTATTAGAAATTTTGAGTTTGAATAACAGGTTATATGTTTTGAGTTAACTCGAGTTCGTCCAAATAATTAAGTACCTTTTCGGCGTTTTAGGGGCAATAACGGATACCGACAAGCTATTGTTTTATGATCGGCTTATTATCGATATCGAATTATTACAGCCGAGTTATCGATTTGTTATCGGTCTGTTATGCCCGAGTTATCAGCTTCTTATTAGTTTCTTATCGGTGAGTTACAGAAGTATCATCGATTTAATATTGTAATTATGTCAGCAGCTATTTCATAACAAGCCGACGAGTTTTCGATAACACGATGGTAACAAACTGGCAGCACTCCGAACAGAAATCGATAACTTTTTCGATATAAATTCGGCAACTTTTTTATAAAACGCCATAAAAATTGGTAACAATTCCGATTACAAACCGATAATATTCGATCACAAATCGATAAGTTTTTGATATAATATCGAACATTTTTCGATGAATAATCGATCACTTTTTGATAAAAAATCTCTTACTTCTCTATAACAGATCAATAGCATTCCGATAACATATTGGTTATACCACGCAAATGTCGATTGCAAATTAATAACACGCTGGTAACAAATTGGCAACACTTCGAACAGAAATATATAACTTACCGATATAAATTCTATAAGTTTTTGATACAAAATTTATAACTTTTTGATAGGACGCCGATAAAGAATTGGTAACATTCCGATTACAAACAGATAACTTTTTGATATATTGATAATTTTTCGATGAATAATCGATCACTTTTTGATAACAAATCGATTAGTTCTCTATAACAAATCGATAGTATCCCGATTGGGTACACAAATCTATAACTAGATTTTGATAAAAATCAATAACTATTTGATAAGATATCGATAACTTTTATATAATAAATCCCTGACCTTTCGATGTCGATATTTTTGTGATAAAAAATCGGTAGCACGCCGATGACAAATTGCGCATGCTCTGATAAGGAAGCGGTAACTTCTCGAAAGGAAATCAATAACTTTTTAATAAAATATCGATAAAATTCGATAAAAAATCAATCACTGTTTAGTAGCACACCGATAAATGAAGGATAAAAAATCGATCGATCTTGTCGATTAACTTTATTATTGATAGAAAATTTATAGTACTTTGATGACAAAGTGATAACTCTATACTTCGTCGATAACACACCTATAACGAAACGATAACCCGTCGATAACACATCGAAAACAAGGCGTATCCCCCATATAGGCTTATCCTCGTTTAGTTTTCCTACATAACGCTTCAGTGAAGTCAATACAAATACGCTTACATCTTGTTCTTCCTCCGTAGCTCAGCATGTCAGCCACCAGAATTCGTATAACGTTCCGCCTATACACATTCTGTGCCCTTTTAACATTGGCATGCCATTGGAGATGGCGTTCTACCACACGTAGAAAACTAAATATCTTGAAAAATATTAACAGGAAGGGCGTCCTGCCACACATTGCAGACTTTGGGGGCATACTTTTTCTCAACATACCCAACATTGTAAACTATTCATCAAAGAGGTTTGATAATTGGGCATGGTAATGAGCCCATGGCAAAGTGCTTGTCGAATTGGTTATCTTGAGCAACTTCCTTCTTCTCGACCTTGTGGCCGTACTCAGTGAATTAACATGAGTTGTCTTTCATATTTTAAGATCCAACGATTCTCGGGATATCATAACAATACTGAGGGATTCTTGGTATTTGTGACAGTTTTTGTGTTCATCTGGGTGCTCTGAATTAAAATGGCATGCGACAGTTCCCGAATCGAAGTCCGTAATCTGTTTTCTATGTTTATAAACCCCAAGCAGACAATCATATTTTATGTCTGACCTTTGAAATCTATTATGTGATTTTCCACAAAAATGATCAAAACGAATAAGCAGGTCCAAATTTTTTAAAAATAATAAGAAAATTATTTATTCCTTTTTTATTTGCCCTTTGACCTGTGCTCTTAAGTGATATTCTCCATTCTAGCGCTACTTTTTCATTTTGGTGAACTTTAATGTTTTATTTGCTTCGAATATGAGCCCAATCGAAGCAAATATACGAATTTTAGAGACATCACGACTTTAGCGCCACCTATCGAAAACGATTATATCCATTACCAGCTAATTTGCATTCTTTAAAACAAATAAATGCAAGCCGCGATATTCATACCTCCGAGGAGATTAAAAGCTACAAAACTACTAAATTTATTTATGTATTGGCGGTCCCCGTGGTGTGGTGGTAGTGCCTACCGCCTACCATACCGAAGACCCAGGGTTAAAGCCCCGTGAAAATCAACATCAAAAATTTAGAAGCAAGTTTTTTCAATTGGAAAATAAGTTTTTCTAAGCGGGAACACCCCTGGAAGTGATGTGGCAAATACTCCGAGTGTGTTTCTGCCATGACAAGCTTCTCAGTGAAAGCTTGTCTGCCTTGCAGATGCCGTTCGGAGTCGGCATAAAACATGTAGGACCCATCCCACCAATTTGTAAAAATTAAAAGAAGCAAGACTCAAGCTGGAAGAGAAGGTCAGCCAAAAATCTTTTCCGAAGTTATCGCCCCTTGAATTTATTTATTTTATATCGAGAATTCTTTAGAAGCTTTTCAATTTCGGCCGATTTGCTCAATGTTTTATTGTTTAATTTTTAGTACCAATGTATATTTAAAATAAATCAGAACTTTATGTAGCGAGGTAAAGAGTTTAAAATTAATATAATCAGATTGTCTGAAAAATTTTCTACTTACTACTATAAAAACAAAATGGTTCAAATTCAATTATAGAAAAATTAAAAAAGAACAATAATTATCATTAAAAGAAAATTATTGTTCTGGCCTTGAGCTCGAATCGAACCTTGAATCCTTTATCATACTTGATAAATTGAGGAAGATATGATAAAAAGACTCTTTCTGGGACATATACGCTATAGTGGTCCGATCCGTCCGGTTCCGACAAATGTCTAATCGTACACCTAAATATACCCGCTCACTAAATTTTATTATTTATCAAGATATCTCAAAAATTGAAGGACAAACAGATAGACGGACAGAAGGACATGGCTAAATCAACTCAGCTCTTCCTCCAGATCGTTTCGTTATACTTATTGGTGGCTCAATCTCTTTTCCTTTAAGGACTTACAATTTTGAGATTCGTGACAAAATTAATATACCAATTCATTCATGAAAGGTATAAAATTAAATTTATAAGAGAATTATTTTATGGTCAGGCTAATGTACATGTACGCATTCATTAAAACAAAGAAAGCAGTGGGGGCGTATTCCCTAATAATTGCGACATGTAGCAGGATGTGGGCGGAGAGATTTAAAATGTAGAAGTAGATATTAAATTGGGAAGATAATGAAAGTTTTAATTGCTGGATATGTAATGGAGGGAGGCAACAACTTAATGCATAACAGCTGGGTTCCCTAAATTTTTCTAAAAGTAAGAAGCATAAAACCTGCATTATTTTAAGTATACGTTAGGTTTAGTAAGTATAGTGACAAACTCGATTCAATATTTTATGAAAGGAATTTCTTCTCTTCTTAGTTTAGACTTAACTCTTTATGTCTAAGTGAAAGCTGGATTTCTTTTTTGATGAAGTAGGTGTATTACAGTCCTATCAATTTCTATATGAAACTTGTGCACTGCTGGCCCTTATTTCAAATGAGTGGATAGCGGTTACTGTCATATTCATATTAGGGAGTGGGAGGAGTTGGGACAGGGGACCGATTAACTTGTTCACGGATGGGTCGAAGTTGGACGGAAAGTTTGGTGAAGTGGTCTTTGGTCAAGAGCTAAATGTAAGGCGCAAGTTTAAGTTGGCTAATCACTGCAGTGTATTCCAAGCGGAAGTTCCTCCGATTAAGGATGCGGTAGATGAAATGCTATCCAGTCCTATTACGGTTAGGGAACTTAACATCTACTCTGATAGCAAAGCGGCTATCAAGGCCTTCAGTTCAACTACAGTGCGCTCGAGGGTGGTCTGGGTGTACCTGACCTCTGACCTATCTGCCATAGTGATATCCCGGGTAACTGTCAAGCGGATCTCTTAGCACGCATCGGTACAACTGAAGCGGATGAAGATGGCTCTAGGGATTTCGGGATTCCGCTGGCCACCTGTGGTTTGCTCCTCCATAGCTGGGCCTCGAGTCAGCTCGGCAAGCGTTGGGCGGACACCACCTCTTGCAGGGTAGCAAGATCTGTCTCGCTGAAAGTGGATGGCAGGAGGCCTGCCAAAATAAATGGGTTCCCTAAAGCTCAACTATCAATGGTCATTGGGGTTTTGACAGAACACTGTCCCATTGGTATCCATACGGTACGTCTCAATATACTGGAAACTCCATCTTGCTGCAGCTGTATGGAGGATGATGAGGTGGAATCACCAAATCACTTTATGCTTGATTGCCCAGCTTTTGCCAGAACTAGGTGAATCACTTAGGTCTCCCGAGGATTTATCCAAGGTTGAGATCGGTATCATTCGGAACTTTATCGTTGCTAACGATTCTCTAAGTAGCTATATCTAAGTCACCGTTATTTTTAGTATGTGGTATCATAACGGTCCTGCATGTTGTCCAAGTCAGCTTCCTTTATCAGGGCAGCTACTGCCTAACCTAACCTAAACTAACATGCGAAAGAAAGAAAAAAAAAACGTAAGAAGGTACGGAACAAGGGGAGGGAGGTAGGGATTCCTTCAATCGGGAATATAAATTTATATATAATGGCCTTCGGATAGTTATCATTTTACAGGACTGCATGAAGAAACATTGAAATTTTGTGTAATAAAATAAACAAATTCTTGGCGCGAATTTTTCTCGGGGAGATTTAGGCCTAGCTTCTATTCCAACTTTCGTCGTACGCCTTTTTAATTGTTCCCACGAATTGGCAGGGCGGTACCAACATATTTAATGCCGACAACGAACGGCAGCTGCAAGGCAGATTAACTTTGACACTGTCAAGGAGCGCTGTCACTAAGAAAAAATATTTCTAAAGCATTTTGATATTTCTTTTCGCGGGCATTGAGAGTTAGAGTGTAAGCGATCCCTGAAAGGAATCGGGATAGGGATATTTATACATCTATATTGGGAGCCTGAACCTAAGAGAATAGATGGAAATGAAAAAGCGGATGAGCTAGGTAAACAGAGCTCATCGCTCGAAGCTGGTACCGTAAACATCTCAACCAAATTGGGTGGGATAAAAAAGCGGGAGTTGCACATGATCGGCATGAAAGGCGCGAAAACAAGCGCGGCAGCAAAGTATTGAAGATCATATGCAGGTCTTACAACCTCAGACTAACAAAGTTACTCTTTTCATTGAAAAGTGGAGACTGCAGGCCCATGATGGGTATTCTGACTGGACACTGCCTTCTAGTGTTACATGCTTTTAATCAAGGCCAAGTCAGTGATAGCAGATGTAGAAAGTGCGTGTTGGAGGAGGGAACGATCGAGCACGTTTCGTGCAGCAAGAAGACTCAAGTATTTGCCAAGAGAACGGAGTTATTTTACTAATTTTTCTTATTTGTTTACTTATTTTTTTTACTTCTTAAGTCCTGGTAACACATTAGATTTTTATAATTTCGGGTAGCATAATGGATACAATCGCTCTATGTGAGGTCCTCACGAATCGACCTGTTAAACCTAACTTATCTGTTCCTCCGAGATTTGAACCCAAAATTTTCGGTGTAGTAGGCGAGCACCCTCTTACCACACCACGGCAACCGGCTCCAGTATGAACTAAACTTCACATGAAATGCTAATTTAGAGTCCGCTTGTAGAAAAAACAAGAGATTTTTCTTAATCTGCTCTTGATTTTATAGCGTGGCTCTTAATATATGTATATGATGCGTTATATGGAGTAAAAATCCTCAGGAGTTACCTTTTAAAATTAAAATTGCTCACATACAGCGCTAAGCTAAAAAGTCAAGCACAATAGATCAAACTTAAGGTCGTACTACTAAGAGAGGGCCTCGTTATTTCCGACTAAGTTGTCGTTGTTGCTCAAAGTAATTTGGCAAAGCCGTGTAAGTTTTTCTAGGAAATCAAATTATGACTTAGCGGCTGTTAGACAGACACATTTCGCACTATCCAAGGTGACTTTGAGAACCACGCATAGATGATGTATATCAATTGTTTTTCTATTTGGTTAATAGAAGACTCACCAGTTCTGAGGCTACACTGATAAGTTCCAGTTAGTCTGTCTATGGCGGTATAAATTTTTCGTGATGGCCTCGCCGCTATTTTTGTATAGCTTCGCATTGCCATAGTCGGGTGGGTGAACAATAAAATCACCCATACGAAGCCACAAAATAAATTTAATTAGTTAAGACTTGATCCTCAAACTTTATTACATAATTATTAACTTTTAAGTGAAACGCATTTTAGCTAACTTACTTATGTAAAATTTATCAAAGAATCACATGTAAAGTTTGTATAGAGCCTTTTTCATGGCAGTATTACGTGCATATATGTATATGAATGCAAAAATCTATACAACCTCCATAAGGGAAAGCACATAAACTGAAGTGTTTTTAAGTTTATCAAGACTTCCTCCAACAAATTACTCCGAAATGCTCAACGCAATATCAGCGACGTTGTGCGCATTAGATACAGACAAACATAAAGCGCCGTCACATAAGCAGTTTTTCATTTAGATGCGTTTAGCACAATCTTACGCATTGTAAGTAGATTGAACATATTTTTATGGAGAACGGCAGATCGAACGACACTAGCGCCATCTCTCATGAAAAAGATGGCTATCTTTGTTGTTGAGCCGGATAACTTTGACAACAGGTATATTACGTATAGCCCCAAACCTTTAGACTTTGGATCGTTGTCTGTATCTGAAACCGATATTATCTTGGGTATATCCTCGTTGAAGTCCTCACTCAAAAATCATATAGATGGATTACCCTCTTTTTTATATAAGCAGTGTAGTATTTCTCCTTGTGTACCATTGTGTCACATTTTCAATATTTCTCTATCGACTGGAGTTTTTGTTGATCGCTGGAAGCTGGCGCCTATCACCCCTATCTTCAAGTTTGGCAATAAAAATGAAGTAAAGAATTACAGGTCAATATCTAAACTGTAAATCTGTTCAATACTTTTTGAAAAGGTAGTTAAAAACAATTTATCATTCGCTATCAATAGAATCGTCGAACCATGTCAGCATGGTTTTATTTCAAAACGTTCGACTGTCACAAATCTGGCTGTTTTCTCTCAGTTTTGTGCCTCATCGTTTAGAGATGAATGTCAAGTTGAAACCATTTATACGGATTTTTCTAAGCTTTTTGACACAGTTTCGCACAACTTCCCTCTGTGGAAACTTGAAAACCTGGGCTTTCACTCAAGCTTTCTGCCGTGGCTGAAGTCCTATTTGGAAAGTAGAATATCTTTTGTTGAAATTGTGAAAACTAAGATTTATGAATTCTCAGCAACATCGGGTGTAACACAAGGTAGCATCCTTGGTCCTACTTTGCTCTTAATGTTTATTAACGATGTTGTTTCATGCATAAACAATTCGAATTATTTGCTTTATGCTGACGACTTAAAACTCTTTCGGGGGATCTCCTGTTGTTGCTGTTGTTGTAGCAATGCTTCGTCCCACCTAATAGCTGCGACCGATCACAAATTGTTATCAATATCCTCTAACGGGAGTCTAGGGAAACTTTCTGCTTCAACAGGGGTGGACCATAATGAAAGAGGTGTTAGAGGCGTGGGTTCCACATTAAAATTAAAGAGATGGTTGGTGTCATGCGGGGCACACATTTTGTATGTCGGGGTTGATTCTGGAAATGTAAGAGTTTAACCTATTACAATATCCAGAACGAAGTTGAGCCAAAGTGACTCGCGTTTCCCTGGGGAGTATGCGTTTCTCTTCCGCAAGTTTTGGGTACTGTTCTTTGAGTAATGGATTCACCGGGCAATTCCTGGCATAGAGGTCCGACGCCTGTTTGTGGAGTTCACCAAGGACCTGCTTGTGTTTTTTTGCTTCATACGGCTGAGTTCTCAGGTGCCGTATTTCCTCAAAATGCTTACGGAGATGACTCCTTAAGTCCCTAGTCGGTGTTGGCTCATCAATCAGATGTCTGTTGGGATACCCAGGTTTCTGGGTATTCAACAGGAACTGTTTGGTTAGCATTTAATTATACTCCCTGATGGGGAGTATTCTCGCTCCATTATGTAGATGGTGTTCTGGGAACATAAGAAGACAGCCCGTGGCGGTTCTGAGGCAGTATTTTGGCAGGCCTATTGCTTATTCCAGTGTTTAATTTTTAGGCTTGGCGACCATATAGGGGATGCGTAGCATGCAATCGGGTGGCCAATTGCTTTGTATGTGGTAATAAGCGTTTTTTTGTCTTTTCCCCAAGTACTGCCAGCAAGGGATTTGAGGATTTTATTACGGCTCTGGATTTTCGGTACAAATGCGGCTGCGTGCTCTCCAAAATGCAGATTCTGATCAAACGTCACGCCCAAGATTTTGGGGTGTAGTACAGTCGGTAGCGTAGTGCCATCGATGTGGAAGTTCAAAATGGTCGACATTTGGGACGTCTATGTTGTAAATAAGGTCGCGGAGGATTTAGTCGGAGATAATGCCAGGTTTCGCGAGGCGAAAAAACTGGAGAGATCAGGGAGGTAGCCATTTATTCTGTTGCAAAGATCATCGATCTTTGGGCCTGGGCCTGTGGCCATTATTGTGCAGTCATCGGCGTAGGAAACGATAGTAACTCCTTCTGGTGGCGAAGGTAGCTTAAATATGTAGAAATTAAACAAAAGTGGGGTTAGAACACCACCCTGTGGCACCCGCTGTTTAATTGTTCTTGGTTTTGATATTTCATTTCTAAATTGTTCCGATGCCTGCCGAATACCCATATAATTCATGATATAAAAAAGAAAGTAGTTCCACCCAAAATTTTTTGACGTATTTGGGGATTTTTGAAGTTTCATAATGTTTGTTGTTTTGCCAGAAGCGTTGCCATACCGTTACTGTTTAAGGCGAAATTGTGGCTTTTCCGGATGGGAGTTTCCTTTAGGATGAAAACGCAATGGTCATCTCAGACAATAATATTATACTTTAGCACGATTTATGTGCATACATATCGATTGAGAATACATTAAAACATGCAATTTTATTGAAAAATAGTGGATAATGACTCATACATTGGTTAATGGCTCATATCTTTATGCCAGCTTTACCCCTAGATAGAAAAAAATACACGAAAAATCCTGTTGTTCTAGCATATCCCAATTATCATGCCCCCAGTGAATATTTCTCAAGGCATGTTGAGAAAAAGTGTACCTCCAATGCTAAAACGACACAGAATGTGTATAGGCGGGGCTGCCCCAAGATGACCCTTGGTACAACGGGCAAAAACACTCTCATAACTAGTGGCTAACTTGGAGAGCTACAGGGTAATGTTCTACCTAAAAAATGCTTTAACAATTCCCTCCTAAAGCGCAACGTTTGAATTATACAATAAATAAAAAAATATACAATGTGGACATGTATCCAATTTATCTAGAAATTGTGGTGTCGGTTTATTAAGACCTCCTTTGAGCAAGCAATTGGCAAACGTGTATGTTCTGAGCAAACCTAGGGGCTACATTCCCTCGATTTGCATACTTCGATCCATGTTTCTTCCACCAAAACAATTTTCGCGAGCTCGAAAAACTTGTTAAAAACCTTCTTTTCTAGGCTGATATTTCGTATTAAAATATTTCCATGTCATGGGGCTCATTGTTTTTTATTATACTCAGTTGAGCAGAGCTCACAGAGGATATTAACTTTGATTGGATAACCGTTGGTTGTACAGGTATAAAGGAATCGAGATAGATATAGACTTCCATATATCAAAATCATCAGTATCGAAAAAAAATTCGATTGAGCCATGTCCGTCCGTCCGTCTGTCCGTTAACACGATAACTTGAGTAAATTTTGAGGTATCTTGATAAAATTTGGTATGTAGGTTCCTGGGCACTCATCTCAGATCGCTATGTAAAATGAACGATATCGGACAATAACCACGCCCACTTTTTCGATATCGAAAATTTCGAAAAATCGAAAAAGTGCGATAATTCATTACCAAATACGGATTAAGCGATGAAACTTGGCAGGTGAGTTCAAATTATGACGCAAAATAGAAAAGTAATAAAATTTTGGACAATGGGTGTGGCACCGCCCACTTTTAAAAGAAGGTAATTTAGAAGTTTTGCAACCTGTAATTTGTCAGTCGTTGAAGATATCATGATGAAATTTGGCAGGAACGTTACTTTTATTACTATATGTCTGCTTAATAAAAGTTAGCAAAAACGGAGAACGACCACGCCCACTTTTAAAAAAAATTTTTTTTTTATTCAAATTTTAAAAGAAAATTTAATATCTTTACAGTATATAAGTAAATTATGTCAACACTCAACTCCAGTAATGATATGTTGCAACAAAATACAAAGATAAAAGAAAATTTCAAAATGGGCGTGGCTCCGCCCTTTTTCAATTAACTTGTCTAGGATACTTTTAATGCCATAAGTCGAACAAAAATTTACCAATCCTTGTGAAATTTGGTAGAGTCTTAGATTCTAGGACGATAACTGTTTTCTGTGAAAAAGGGCGAAATCGGTTGAAGCCACGCCCAATTTTTATACACAGTCGACCGTCTGTCCTTCCGCTCGGCCGTTAACACGATAACTTGAACAAAAATCGATATATCTTTACTAAACTCAGTTCACGTACTTATCTGAACTCACTTTGTATTAGTATAAAAAATGGCCGAAATCCGACTATGACCACGCCCACTTTTTCAATATCAAAAATTACGAAAAATGAAAAAAATGCCACAATTATATACCAAATACGAAAAAATTGATGAAACATGGTAACTGTATTGGTTTATTGACGCAAAATATAACTTTAGAAAAAAACTTGGTAAAATGGGTGTGACACCTACCATATAAAGTAGAAGAAAAAGAAAAGTTTTGCAGGGCGAAATCAAAAGCCCTTGGAATATTGGAAGGAATACTGTTCGTGGTAATACATATATAAATAAATTAACGGTGCCCGGAAGATGATGTTCTGGATCACCCTGGTCCACATTTTGGTCGATATTTCGAAAACGCTTTCACATGTCAAACTAAGGGTCACTCCCTTTTAAAACCCTCATTAATATCTTTAATTTGATACCCATATCGTACAAACACATTCTAGAGTCACCCCTGGTCCACGTTTATGGCGATATCTCGAAAAGGCGTCCACCTATAGAACTAAGGTCCACGCCCTTTTAAAATACTCACTAACACCTTTGTTTTGATACCCATATAGTAAAAACAAATTCTAGAGTCACCCCTGGTCCACCTTTATGGCGATATCTTGAAAAGGCGTCCACCTATAGAACTAAGGCCCACTCCCTTTTAAAATACGCACTAACACCTTTCATTTGATACCCATATCGTACAAAAAAATTCTAGAGTCACCCCTGGCCCACCTTTATGGCGATATCTCGAAAAGGCATCCACCTATAGAACTAAGGCCCACTCCCTTTTAAAACCCTCATTAATACCTTTCATTTGATACCCATATAGTACAAACAAATTCTAGAGTCACCCCTGGTCCACCTTTATGGCGATATCTTGAAAAGGCGTCCACCTATAGAACTAAGGCCCACGCCCTTTTAAAATACTCATTAACACCTTTGTTTTGATACCCATATATTACAAACAAATTCTAGAGTCACCCCTGGTCCACCTTTATGGCGATATCTTGAAAAGGCGTCCACCTATAGAACTAAGGCCCACGCCCTTTTACAACCCTCATTAATACCTTTAATTTGATACCCATATCGTACAAAAAAATTCTAGAGTCACCCCTGGCCCACCTTTATGGCGATATCTCGAAAAGGCATCCACCTATAGAACTAAGGACCACGCCCTTTTAAAACCCTCATTAATACCTCTCATTTGATACCCATATCGTACAAACAAATTCTAGAGTCACCCCTGGTCCACTTTTATGGCGATATCTTGAAAAGGCGTCCACCTATAGAACTAAGGTCCACGCCCTTTTAAAATACTCACTAACACCTTTGTTTTGATACCCATATAGTAAAAACAAATTCTAGAGTCACCCCTGGTCCACCTTTATGGCGATATCTTGAAAAGGCGTCCACCTATAGAACTAAGGCCCACTCCCTTTTAAAATAAGCACTAACACCTTTCATTTGATACCCATATCGTACAAAAAAATTCTAGAGTCACCCCTGGCCCACCTTTATGGCGATATCTCGAAAAGGCATCCACCTATAGAACTAAGGCCCACTCCCTTTTAAAACCCTCATTAATACCTTTCATTTGATACCCATATAGTACAAACAAATTCTAGAGTCACCCCTGGTCCACCTTTATGGCGATATCTTGAAAAGGCGTCCACCTATAGAACTAAGGCCCACGCCCTTTTAAAATACTCACTAACACCTTTGTTTTGATACCCATATAGTACAAACAAATTCTAGAGTCACCCCTGGTCCACCTTTATGGCGATATCTTGAAAAGGCGTCCACCTATAGAACTAAGGCCCACTACCTTTTAAAATACGCACTAACACCTTTCATTTGATACCCATATCGTACAAAAAAATTCTAGAGTCACCCCTGGCCCACCTTTATGGCGATATCTCGAAAAGGCATCCACCTATAGAACTAAGGCCCACTCCCTTTTAAAATACGCACTAACACCTTTCATTTGATACCCATATAGTACAAACAAATTCTAGAGTCACCCCTGGTCCACCTTTATGGCGATATCTTGAAAAGGCGTCCACCTATAGAACTAAGGCCCACTCCCTTTTAAAATACGCACTAACACCTTTCATTTGATACCCATATCGTACAAAAAAATTCTAGAGTCACCCCTGGCCCACCTTTATGGCGATATCTCGAAAAGGCATCCACCTATAGAACTAAGGCCCACTACCTTTTAAAATACGCACTAACACCTTTCATTTGATACCCATATAGTACAAACAAATTCTAGAGTCACCCCTGGTCCACCTTTATGGCGATATCTTGAAAAGGCGTCCACCTATAGAACTAAGGCCCACTCCCTTTTAAAATACGCACTAACACCTTTCATTTGATACCCATATCGTACAAAAAATTCTAGAGTCACCCCTGGCCCACCTTTATGGCGATATCTCGAAAAGGCATCCACCTATAGAACTAAGGCCCACTACCTTTTAAAATACGCACTAACACCTTTCATTTGATACCCATATAGTACAAACAAATTCTAGAGTCACCCCTGGTCCACCTTTATGGCGATATCTTGAAAAGGCGTCCACCTATAGAACTAAGGCCCACGCCCTTTTAAAATACTCATTAACACCTTTGTTTTGATACCCATATAGTACAAACAAATTCTAGAGTCACCCCTGGTCCACCTTTATGGCGATATCTTGAAAAGGCGTCCACCTATAGAACTAAGGCCCACGCCCTTTTAAAATACTCACTAACACCTTTGTTTTGATACCCATATAGTACAAACAAATTCTAGAGTCACCCCTGGTCCACCTTTATGGCGATATCTTGAAAAGGCGTCCACCTATAGAACTAAGGCCCACTACCTTTTAAAATACGCACTAACACCTTTCATTTGATACCCATATCGTACAAAAAAATTCTAGAGTCACCCCTGGCCCACCTTTATGGCGATATCTCGAAAAGGCATCCACCTATAGAACTAAGGCCCACTACCTTTTAAAATACGCACTAACACCTTTCATTTGATACCCATATAGTACAAACAAATTCTAGAGTCACCCCTGGTCCACCTTTATGGCGATATCTTGAAAAGGCGTCCACCTATAGAACTAAGGCCCACGCCCTTTTAAAATACTCACTAACACCTTTGTTTTGATACCCATATAGTACAAACAAATTCTAGAGTCACCCCTGGTCCACCTTTATGGCGATATCTTGAAAAGGCGTCCACCTATAGAACTAAGGCCCACTACCTTTTAAAATACGCACTAACACCTTTCATTTGATACCCATATCGTACAAAAAAATTCTAGAGTCACCCCTGGCCCACCTTTATGGCGATATCTCGAAAAGGCATCCACCTATAGAACTAAGGCCCACTCCCTTTTAAAATACGCACTAACACCTTTCATTTGATACCCATATAGTACAAACAAATTCTAGAGTCACCCCTGGTCCACCTTTATGGCGATATCTTGAAAAGGCGTCCACCTATAGAACTAAGGCCCACTACCTTTTAAAATACGCACTAACACCTTTCATTTGATACCCATATCGTACAAAAAAATTCTAGAGTCACCCCTGGCCCACCTTTATGGCGATATCTCGAAAAGGCATCCACCTATAGAACTAAGGCCCACTACCTTTTAAAATACGCACTAACACCTTTCATTTGATACCCATATAGTACAAACAAATTCTAGAGTCACCCCTGGTCCACCTTTATGGCGATATCTTGAAAAGGCGTCCACCTATAGAACTAAGGCCCACTCCCTTTTAAAATACGCACTAACACCTTTCATTTGATACCCATATCGTACAAAAAAATTCTAGAGTCACCCCTGGCCCACCTTTATGGCGATATCTCGAAAAGGCATCCACCTATAGAACTAAGGCCCACTCCATTTTAAAACCCTCATTAATACCTTTCATTTGATACCCATATAGTACAAACAAATTCTAGAGTCATCCCTGGTCCACCTTTATGGCGATATATTGAAAAGGCATCCACCTATAGAACTAAGGCCCACTCCCTTTTAAAACCCTCATTAATACCTCTCATTTGATACCCATATCGTACAAAAAAATTCTAGAGTCACCCCTGGCCCACCTTTATGGCGATATCTCGAAAAGGCATCCACCTATAGAACTAAGGCCCACTCCCTTTTAAAACCCTCATTAATACCTTTCATTTGATACCCATATAGTACAAACAAATTCTAGAGTCACCCCTGGTCCACCTTTATGGCGATATCTTGAAAGGCGTCCACCTATAGAACTAAGGCCCACTCCCTTTTAAAATACGCACTAACACCTTTCATTTGATACCCATATAGTACAAACAAATTCTAGAGTCACCCCTGGTCCACCTTTATGGCGATATCTTGAAAAGGCGTCCACCTATAGAACTAAGGCCCACTCCCTTTTAAAATACGCACTAACACCTTTCATTTGATACCCATATCGCACAAAAAAAATTCTAGAGTCACCCCTGGCCCACCTTTATGGCGATATCTCGAAAAGGCATCCACCTATAGAACTAAGGCCCACTCCCTTTTAAAACCCTCATTAATACCTCTCATATGATACCCATATCGTACAAACAAATTCTAGAGTCACCCCTGGTCCACCTTTATGGCGATATCCCTAAATGGCGTCCATCTATAGCTATGGCCCATTTCCTCTTAAAATACTCTTTAATACCTTCCATTTGATACACATGTCATACAAACACATTCCAGGGTTACCCTAGGTTCTTTTTACAACATGGTGATTTTCCCTTACTTTGTCTCCACAGCTCTCAACTGAGTATGTAATGTTCGGTTACACCCGAACTTAGCCTTCCTTACTTGTTTTTTATTTAAAATAACTATGAAAGTAATTTAGTGATATTCGTTAATATGAAATCCATCAAAACTAGAAAAATTCGTAACATTTTTCAATCTGGTAGCTTGGTTTTGGTGAAATTGTCAGCGTCCCCGCAAAAGTCAAGTGGCTAACGTCACACTAAATGGAACTACCTCCATTTTTTGTATCATGATATAATTTGCGGTCCACCTTTTAAGACATGGGGGAAGGGTAGACCCTTCCAGGTCTTGCAGTAACGTGCCATGGTTGACCGCATCGAAAGCTTTTGATAGGTCTAGCGCAACGAGTACTGTTCTACTGTGGGGGTTTTGATTTAAACCGCAATTTATCTGGGTGCTGATGGCATTTAGCGCAGTGGTGGTGCTATGGAGTTTTCTGAAGCCATGGTGTTTATGTGCGTGTCTGTTGGCCCTCCGTCTATCTTTGTCGACCGTAGAATGCATTCTATATTGTCGGCAGAAAGCGTTCGCATCCGACAGCACCTTATCGCCAAAGGGGATGGAAACTTTGTCATTGTTCCTAGACGGATTCGATAGGGGCTTTATGGTGGACCAAAGTTTACCTACACCAGCAGAGAGGTTACAACCGCTTAGGTGCTCCTCCCATTTCGCCCGCTTGTGTTCATCCACAATCAATCTGATGCGTTGATTCATATCCCTTATTTTGTGGTCGCCGGGATCGAGCTGTTTTATAAGGTCACGTTCTCTCGCTAAACTTGCGGCCTCCGCCGGGAAGTGGGGCCTAATTTCGGGAAAGCGGTTGTCTGTAAAGGATTTGTATTCGTCCCACTTTCTTTTTTTTAAGTTAATGGGAGTGCGTTTTTCTATGACGATGAAGTCGGCGGAACGCTCGAGCGAAATAAGTATAGGCAGGTGGTCGGATGCCAATGTTACCATCGGCTGCCAGTTGACGCAGTTTACGAGTTCTGCGCTCACGATTGAAATATCCGGCGAACTGTGGCAGCTTCCTACCATACGTGTGGGGGCGTCTCCGTTTATTGTGCAGAACGTCGTTTCTTCTATTTGATCCGCCAACATCTCACCCCTTCTGTCCACCCCCAAGTTTGAATGCCATAGATCGTGATGGGCAGTGAAATCGCCTAAGATAATGCGATTGTTGCCAGTGAGTAAGGCGCATATATAGGGCGGTATCCAGTGCGGCAACAGGTGGCAGGAGGGATGTAGATGTTGATGATTTCTAGGTTTGCATCGCCTGGCCGGACAGATAAGCCTTGACGTTCTAAGACACTGTCCCTGCGGTCGATATCGGGATCAAATATATGATATTGCACAGAGTGGTGTATGATAAACGCGAGGCCGCCTCCATTTCCGCTCTCGCTATCTTGTCTGTGGACATTATACCCAGAACAGGTCTGCAATGCAGATCTTGCTGTGAGTTTAGTCTCTTGACTCACAGCAATGCGGATGTTGTGCAGCTCCATGAAATCTACTATCTCCGTGATCTTCCCAGTTAGTCCATTACAGTTTAACTGCAGAATTCTGAAGTGCATGGTGGAGACGTCGTCACTCTGGGAGTAAGTGACGGGTGACTACGCCTGGGTTGTGGAAAAGCAGGACGCGACTGCTGTTGTGGCCCTGGGACTGGACGTCCTTGGGTAATCATTGAGGTACCCGGTGTATTTGGGTATGCGGCCTGGCAACATGGCGCAATGAAACCCGTCGGGAGGTTGCCGTCGCGGAGACCAGAACATCTAGGAAAGTGGCACCGTCCTTGGCAGGAGCTGCATTGGGCGGATGTCGCAAACATATATATTCTGTGCTGGCAGACGGTGCAAAGGGAAGTAGGTTTCCCTGACCTACATATTTTCCTGCCGGAAAAGAGAGAGGGGGGGGGGGGGAGAAGACGGGGACAGGGCTGATGCTCGGCATTGCTCCCGACTCTACTACGGAGATTGTAGGTATGAGTGGGAGCAGCCGTGTGAGTTGGTGGCGCCGCGGGCGCGAGCAGCAGCGGGTACTTGATGTGGCTTGCAGAGCAGGGGGACTGCTGGAAGGTAGCGGGGGGGGGGGGGGGCGCTAAGGCGCAGACTACGGGACGTCCTATGGCGTGAACAGCCAGGAGCCACAAAAGATTTATAGAAGTTACCTAGACGTCTGGTTTTGGGATCCAGCCCAGAACAACCTGTCCGATGCAACCATCCTTTACACAAGACACACTGACAAGAGTATGACCGTCCTAAAAAGATTCTTTTCCGGCAGATGCAGCAAAACCATTTCTCAGGACCGGAGCAAGAGAATATGGAGCAGTCCCGCAGCAAGAAGCTGCTGGGAGGATGACAATAGGTAGGAGGGACGCAACAAATTGAATGGGGTTACACTGAAATGACAGTCTTTGGTCGGGAAAAATCCCGAGTCGCTCCGGTACATACAACCGACGGCCTTGGGAAGCGGTGGATCTCCTGTACTTCTGATGCATTGTGTCTGTAAGACGATCTGAATGCTATTATATTAATAATTGAGCCTTCCAAAATAATCTGCGACTCAATATTAGTAAATGCTGTCACATAACGTATACTAAGTCTATTAATTTATTTTCTTTCGTGTACTCGATTTCAAATGTAACTTTTGCGTCAATTAATGAGTTTCGCGATCTTGGCGTAATTTTTGACTCATCTTTTACTTTTGGTAATCATGTAAACTTCCTCATACCAAAGGCTTATACCAACTTAGCTTTCTTGCGACGATATGCTAGCGATTTCAAGGACCCATAAACCAAAATCAAAACGATTTGCTCTTCATATTCTACACTTTGTTAATCCCCTTGTTGTTGTTGTTGTAGCACTGCTTCGCCCAATCCAATAGGTGCGACCGATCAAAAATTGTCATCAATATCTTCTAACAGGGGTGGACTACAATGAGAGGGGTGTTAGAGGCGTAAGAGAAGGTAAAAGTTTGACCTGTTACAATACCTAGATCGAAGTTGAGCTAGAGTGACTCGCGTTTCTCTGGGGAGTGTGCGTTCCTATCCCGCAAGTTTTGGGTACTGTTCCTTGAGCACTGGATTCGCCGGGCAATTCCTGGCATTAAGTTCCGACGCCTGTTTGTGGAGTTTACTGAGGACCTGCTTGTGATCTCAGGTGCCGTATTTCCTCATATTGCTCACGGAGATGACCACTTAAGCCCCTTGGCGGTATTGGCTCATCAATCAGATGCCTGTTGGTATGCCCAGGTTTCCTGGTATTCAACAGGAACTGTTTGGTTAGCATCTCATTTCTCTCCCTGATAGGGAGTATTCTCGCCTCATTATGTTGATGGTGTTCTGAGGATATAAGAAGACAGTCCGTGGCGGTTCTGAGAGCAGTATTTTGGCAGGCCTGTAGCTTCTTCCAGTGAGTGGTTTTTAGGCTTGAGGGACGCGTAGCATACAATCGGCTGGGCAATTGCTTTGTAGGTAGTAATTAGCGTTTCTTTGTCTTTTCCCCAAGTGCTTCCAGCAAGAGATTTGAAGATTTTATTACGGTTCTGGATTTTAGGTATAATTGCGGCTGCATACTCACCAAAATGTAGATCCTGATCAAACGTCACACTCAAGATTTTGGGGTGTAGGACAATCGGTAGCGTAGTGCCATCGACGTGGATGTTCAAAATGGTCGACATTTGGGACGTCCATGTTGCAAACAAGGTCGCGGAGGAATTAGTCGGTGATAATGTCCGGTTTCGCGAGGCGAAAAACTTGTTAATCCCCTGACACCCTACAATGCTAGATGCATGTTTATCAATATCTTGCCACTTGAATTTAGGCGTTTTGTTCAAAACGTAATCTTTATCTTTGATATAATGTCCTCATTTCTATTGGGGTTGTCAGCCAATCAACATAACTCTGCCCAAAAAAGCCACCGTATGTAAATAGCTTTTGAACAAACACCAGGAAACCGATAGCTGTTGCTAGTTCGCTCCCCTACTTTCTTCGCTCTACATACATATTTACTTACTTAATTGGCGGTTAACCGTTTAAACGATTATGACCGTCCAGCAAGGCGCGTCAGTTGCTTCTTCGCTCTGCCAACTGGCGCCGATTGGTCACACCAATGGAGTGTAAATCGTTTACCACCTGCTCCTTCCAGGGGAGTGGGGCCGCCTTCTTCCTCTGCTTCCATAGGGGAGTTCCGATAAAAATATTTTCTTAACGTGAGCGTCATCTTTCATTCACATACAAAGAAAAAATCATGCCTTGCTTCCTTTGAAATTTTAGAGTTTTTCTGCAGGTTAATAATGCAATTTAGCTAGGGATGCAGAATACATAAATAATTCCACAATATTTCTAAAAAGGTTTGAAGAACAATATTATACAAATATATTAACATCGTGATCGCCAACCACCCTGAAGTTTCTGGGATCAAGTCAAGGGAAAAAGCAAATACTCGTTTAGTTTATAGTTTATTTATTTGCCCAAACTAATATAATATTTACAGATTTCTTAGGCTTATAGTTTAGTGTTATCCTAACATACCTTAGTATTTATCTAGGAGTTTAAAATTTTACATATTTTGTGTATATTACAATGACTTAATTTTGTACAATAAAAGCATAGCTTATGTAAATTTAAAATTAATTTTTTCCAATTGTTTTTGTTTTTATCGGCCTATTGATAAATCATTCAAGGTTCGAATCGAGCTCAAGGCCAGAACAATAATTTTTTTTCAAATGATAATTATTGTTATTTTTTAATTTTTCTAAATTTGAAAAATTGAATTTTGTTTTTGGAATAGTAAGTAGAAAATTTTTCAGACAACCTGCCATAGCTGCGCAGATAGATCCATTTCGAAGGGTGCTAAGCCTTCATCATCAGTACGCTTTAGGCATGCTGCGCTAACCATTTAGTTATACAGCGGTGGTTTGTTTGACTGGCAAATTTGCTACTTCTATTCCTTTTTACCAACTATATTTATTCAGTGTTGCGCCATCTGGTGCAAAGCACTGATAATGCTGGATTTTTGTTTATTGTCAATTACTTTGTTTGACATTCCCAAGTGCTCATGGTTTATTAACAATTGTTTTTGTTTTTATCGGCCTATTGATAAATCATTCAAGGTTCGAATCGAGCTCAAGGCCAGAACAATAATTTTTTTTCAAATGATAATTATTGTTATTTTTTAATTTTTCTAAATTTGAAAAATTGAATTTTGTTTTTGGAATAGTAAGTAGAAAATTTTTCAGACAACCTGCCATAGCTGCGCAGATAGATCCATTTCGAAGGGTGCTAAGCCTTCATCATCAGTACGCTTTAGGCATGCTGCGCTAACCATTTAGTTATACAGCGGTGGTTTGTTTGACTGGCAAATTTGCTACTTCTATTCCTTTTTACCAACTATATTTATTCAGTGTTGCGCCATCTGGTGCAAAGCACTGATAATGCTGGATTTTTGTTTATTGTCAATTACTTTGTTTGACATTCCCAAGTGCTCATGGTTTATTAACAATTGTTTTTGTTTTTATCGGCCTATTGATAAATCATTCAAGGTTCGAATCGAGCTCAAGGCCAGAACAATAATTTTTTTTCAAATGATAATTATTGTTATTTTTTAATTTTTCTAAATTTGAAAAATTGAATTTTGTTTTTGGAATAGTAAGTAGAAAATTTTTCAGACAACCTGCCATAGCTGCGCAGATAGATCCATTTCGAAGGGTGCTAAGCCTTCATCATCAGTACGCTTTAGGCATGCTGCGCTAACCATTTAGTTATACAGCGGTGGTTTGTTTGACTGGCAAATTTGCTAGTTCTATTCCTTTTTACCAACTATATTTATTCAGTGTTGCGCCATCTGGTGCAAAGCACTGATAATGCTGGATTTTTGTTTATTGTCAATTACTTTGTTTGACATTCCCAAGTGCTCATGGTTTATTAACAATTGTTTTTGTTTTTATCGGCCTATTGATAAATCATTCAAGGTTCGAATCGAGCTCAAGGCCAGAACAATAATTTTTTTTCAAATGATAATTATTGTTATTTTTTAATTTTTCTAAATTTGAAAAATTGAATTTGGCGCAGCATGCCTAAAGCGTACTGATGATGAAGGCTTAGCACCCTTCGAAATGGATCTATCTGCGCAGCTATGGCAGGTTGTCTGAAAAATTTTCTACTTACTATTCCAAAAACAAAATTCAATTTTTCAAATTTAGAAAAATTAAAAAATAACAATAATTATCATTTGAAAAAAAATTATTGTTCTGGCCTTGAGCTCGATTCGAACCTTGAATGATTTATCAATAGGCCGATAAAAACAAAAACAATTGTTAATAAACCATGAGCACTTGGGAATGTCAAACAAAGTAATTGACAATAAACAAAAATCCAGCATTATCAGTGCTTTGCACCAGATGGCGCAACACTGAATAAATATAGTTGGTAAAAAGGAATAGAAGTAGCAAATTTGCCAGTCAAACAAACCACCGCTGTATAACTAAATGGTTAGCGCAGCATGCCTAAAGCGTACTGATGATGAAGGCTTAGCACCCTTCGAAATGGATCTATCTGCGCAGCTATGGCAGGTTGTCTGAAAAATTTTCTACTTACTATTCCAAAAACAAAATTCAATTTTTCAAATTTGGAAAAATTAAAAAATAACAATAATTATCATTTGAAAAAAAATTATTGTTCTGGCCTTGAGCTCGATTCGAACCTTGAATGATTTATCAATAGGCCGATAAAAACAAAAACAATTGTTAATAAACCATGAGCACTTGGGAATGTCAAACAAAGTAATTGACAATAAACAAAAATCCAGCATTATCAGTGCTTTGCACCAGATGGCGCAACACTGAATAAATATAGTTGGTAAAAAGGAATAGAAGTAGCAAATTTGCCAGTCAAACAAACCACCGCTGTATAACTAAATGGTTAGCGCAGCATGCCTAAAGCGTACTGATGATGAAGGCTTAGCACCCTTCGAAATGGATCTATCTGCGCAGCTATGGCAGGTTGTCTGAAAAATTTTCTACTTACTATTCCAAAAACAAAATTCAATTTTTCAAATTTAGAAAAATTAAAAAATAACAATAATTATCATTTGAAAAAAAATTATTGTTCTGGCCTTGAGCTCGATTCGAACCTTGAATGATTTATCAATAGGCCGATAAAAACAAAAACAATTGTTAATAAACCATGAGCACTTGGGAATGTCAAACAAAGTAATTGACAATAAACAAAAATCCAGCATTATCAGTGCTTTGCACCAGATGGCGCAACACTGAATAAATATAGTTGGTAAAAAGGAATAGAAGTAGCAAATTTGCCAGTCAAACAAACCACCGCTGTATAACTAAATGGTTAGCGCAGCATGCCTAAAGCGTACTGATGATGAAGGCTTAGCACCCTTCGAAATGGATCTATCTGCGCAGCTATGGCAGGTTGTCTGAAAAATTTTCTACTTACTATTCCAAAAACAAAATTCAATTTTTCAAATTTAGAAAAATTAAAAAATAACAATAATTATCATTTGAAAAAAAAAATTATTGTTCTGGCCTTGAGCTCGATTCGAACCTTGAATGATTTATCAATAGGCCGATAAAAACAAAAACAATTGTTAATAAACCATGAGCACTTGGGAATGTCAAACAAAGTAATTGACAATAAACAAAAATCCAGCATTATCAGTGCTTTGCACCAGATGGCGCAACACTGAATAAATATAGTTGGTAAAAAGGAATAGAAGTAGCAAATTTGCCAGTCAAACAAACCACCGCTGTATAACTAAATGGTTAGCGCAGCATGCCTAAAGCGTACTGATGATGAAGGCTTAGCACCCTTCGAAATGGATCTATCTGCGCAGCTATGGCAGGTTGTCTGAAAAATTTTCTACTTACTATTCCAAAAACAAAATTCAATTTTTCAAATTTAGAAAAATTAAAAAATAACAATAATTATCATTTGAAAAAAAAAATTATTGTTCTGGCCTTGAGCTCGATTCGAACCTTGAATGATTTATCAATAGGCCGATAAAAACAAAAACAATTGTTAATAAACCATGAGCACTTGGGAATGTCAAACAAAGTAATTGACAATAAACAAAAATCCAGCATTATCAGTGCTTTGCACCAGATGGCGCAACACTGAATAAATATAGTTGGTAAAAAGGAATAGAAGTAGCAAATTTGCCAGTCAAACAAACCACCGCTGTATAACTAAATGGTTAGCGCAGCATGCCTAAAGCGTACTGATGATGAAGGCTTAGCACCCTTCGAAATGGATCTATCTGCGCAGCTATGGCAGGTTGTCTGAAAAATTTTCTACTTACTATTCCAAAAACAAAATTCAATTTTTCAAATTTAGAAAAATTAAAAAATAACAATAATTATCATTTGAAAAAAAATTATTGTTCTGGCCTTGAGCTCGATTCGAACCTTGAATGATTTATCAATAGGCCGATAAAAACAAAAACAATTGTTAATAAACCATGAGCACTTGGGAATGTCAAACAAAGTAATTGACAATAAACAAAAATCCAGCATTATCAGTGCTTTGCACCAGATGGCGCAACACTGAATAAATATAGTTGGTAAAAAGGAATAGAAGTAGCAAATTTGCCAGTCAAACAAACCACCGCTGTATAACTAAATGGTTAGCGCAGCATGCCTAAAGCGTACTGATGATGAAGGCTTAGCACCCTTCGAAATGGATCTATCTGCGCAGCTATGGCAGGTTGTCTGAAAAATTTTCTACTTACTATTCCAAAAACAAAATTCAATTTTTCAAATTTAGAAAAATTAAAAAATAACAATAATTATCATTTGAAAAAAAATTATTGTTCTGGCCTTGAGCTCGATTCGAACCTTGAATGATTTATCAATAGGCCGATAAAAACAAAAACAATTGTTAATAAACCATGAGCACTTGGGAATGTCAAACAAAGTAATTGACAATAAACAAAAATCCAGCATTATCAGTGCTTTGCACCAGATGGCGCAACACTGAATAAATATAGTTGGTAAAAAGGAATAGAAGTAGCAAATTTGCCAGTCAAACAAACCACCGCTGTATAACTAAATGGTTAGCGCAGCATGCCTAAAGCGTACTGATGATGAAGGCTTAGCACCCTTCGAAATGGATCTATCTGCGCAGCTATGGCAGGTTGTCTGAAAAATTTTCTACTTACTATTCCAAAAACAAAATTCAATTTTTCAAATTTAGAAAAATTAAAAAATAACAATAATTATCATTTGAAAAAAAATTATTGTTCTGGCCTTGAGCTCGATTCGAACCTTGAATGATTTATCAATAGGCCGATAAAAACAAAAACAATTGTTAATAAACCATGAGCACTTGGGAATGTCAAACAAAGTAATTGACAATAAACAAAAATCCAGCATTATCAGTGCTTTGCACCAGATGGCGCAACACTGAATAAATATAGTTGGTAAAAAGGAATAGAAGTAGCAAATTTGCCAGTCAAACAAACCACCGCTGTATAACTAAATGGTTAGCGCAGCATGCCTAAAGCGTACTGATGATGAAGGCTTAGCACCCTTCGAAATGGATCTATCTGCGCAGCTATGGCAGGTTGTCTGAAAAATTTTCTACTTACTATTCCAAAAACAAAATTCAATTTTTCAAATTTAGAAAAATTAAAAAATAACAATAATTATCATTTGAAAAAAAATTATTGTTCTGGCCTTGAGCTCGATTCGAACCTTGAATGATTTATCAATAGGCCGATAAAAACAAAAACAATTGTTAATAAACCATGAGCACTTGGGAATGTCAAACAAAGTAATTGACAATAAACAAAAATCCAGCATTATCAGTGCTTTGCACCAGATGGCGCAACACTGAATAAATATAGTTGGTAAAAAGGAATAGAAGTAGCAAATTTGCCAGTCAAACAAACCACCGCTGTATAACTAAATGGTTAGCGCAGCATGCCTAAAGCGTACTGATGATGAAGGCTTAGCACCCTTCGAAATGGATCTATCTGCGCAGCTATGGCAGGTTGTCTGAAAAATTTTCTACTTACTATTCCAAAAACAAAATTCAATTTTTCAAATTTAGAAAAATTAAAAAATAACAATAATTATCATTTGAAAAAAATTATTGTTCTGGCCTTGAGCTCGATTCGAACCTTGAATGATTAATTTTTTCCAAAAAAGGGCTAAAAAGAAATATCATTATCTGCTGTTAAATGTAAAAATTGTTAGTGATTGACTATTTTATTTATGTTATTGTGTTGTTGCCACAAATTGTGCAACATTATATACAAGGTTTTGCTGGTTAACATTATACGTATTGTATCTCCTATGGTAGTAAACAACTTTGCTGTTATGATATGTAATGTTGTTTTGTTTTAATATTTTTATATACAAAGGTGATAGGTATTTTTCTCTTAGTGGTAATACTATATCATTTTGTTTCAGTACATAGTTTTGTATTAGTTCATTATCTACATATGACAAGTTGTTAACAAAGCGTTCAGATGTTTTGATCAAGAAGCTATCAATTCGCGCTATTTTGCAAGCTTTATAAAAAAAATAAAAATAAATAAATGTAAGGCGCGATAACCTCCGAAGAGATCTAAGGCCGAGCTTCTCTTCCAATTTGCGTCGTGCTCCTCTTGATTTTTCCCTACAAATTGGCCGGACGGGACCTACATGTTTTATGCCGACTCCGAACGGTATCTGCAAGGCAGATGAGTTTTCACTGAGAGTTTTTCATGGCAGAAATACAATCGGAGCGCTTGCCAGACACTGCCGAGGGGCGACCCCGCTTAGAAAAATTTTCTTCTAATTGAAAAATCTTATTTCTAAAATTTTGATGTTGCTTTGCCCGGGAGTTGAACCCAGGGCATACGGTGTGATAGGCGGAGCACGCTACCATCACACCACGGTGGCCGCCAAGCTTTATACAAATATTTATTTGAGAATCTTTTCCTGAATGTACCCCCCGAGTACGGGTGTCGATTGATTCCACTACATATTCTTAGCATATACCTTTCAAATACGCGTAGCCCTTCCATTTGGCTGGCAGAAATATTAAACCAAATGGGATGAGCGTACGATAATATAGGCCTAATTATTTGTTTATAAATGTTAAGTTTAATATTGTTTTTTAAGCCAGCTGGACGTCTTAGCAAGTTTGCATAGCTAAAAAAAACATTTTTTTTTGCTTTTGCAAGGATGTAGTCTAGTTGTTTTTTAAAGGTAAATCTATCATCTATTACCACTCCTAAATATTTAATTTGAGTTTTTACTCTAACATTTTCTTCACCTATTTTGACTTGAGGAACATATTTTCGTGCATTTGGGTACAAGTTTTTTCGCAATCCCTTAATAATCGTGCATTCACTCTTGCGTGTGTTGATCTTTGTTCTCCATTTCAAGAAGTATTCATTTAGTTTGTTAAGGTATAAGTTCATTTCATCATTAGCTTTAGCTATTTGCCTCTGAGATCCCAAAACTAAAATGTCATCTGCGTATATCGGGGTGAGCTTTTGTTGGTGGGTCTGGAAAGTCTGCAAGAAAGATGTTGTACAACATTGGCCCGAGCAAAGAGCCTTGTGGCACACCTGCACTTACATCTCGTATGATTGAGTTGTTGTCGTCAATGGCAACGTAGAATGATCGTTCTCTAAGATAGGTATATATCATTCTACATAAATTTTTATCAAAATTGAATTTTTTGTACATCTTATCAATTATACCTTCTATGCAAGCGGTATCAAAAGCTTTTTCAAGATCCAAACTAACGACAATGTTTGCTTGACGCCTATTCAGATTGGTACATACAAAATCAGATAGTATTGTCAAAGCATGACGTGTGGAATGCGTGGGACGAAAGCCAAACTGATAGTCCTTTAATATCTTTTGTTCTTCAACATGAGATTTGATTTTGTCTAGTAAGTATTCCTCCATTAGTTTGCTAATATTGGATAAAAGTGATATTGGGCGATAGTTAGTTATAGATTTAGGGTCGGAGTTCGGCTTTGGCACACACATAATCTTAGCTGTTTTCCATTCTTTAGGAAAATACCCTATATTGTAAGATTGGTTGATCACCAAGGCAACATATTTCCAGAAAAAAGGAGGCGTTTTCTTTAGGAGAAAATTTGACACGCCATCCTCGCCGGAGCTTTTTTATTATTTTTAAAACGCAGGCAACTGCCAATGTCATCCGCTTTTATGAACATATTGAGGTCTACATTGGACACTTGTATATTATCATGATGGGGGATTTCACCATCGGCAGTTAAATTGTTGTCGAACGTAACAATTGGGCTATTACACCCACATAGTTCACTTATAGAGGTTTTAATATGTGATGCAATCTCAGCCCCACCTATGTGCTCATTTTGTTTATGAACTTTTTCAAAGAAGTGGGCAAAAATATTGACTTTATGAAAGTTTTCATGTACGAGGATGGTGTCACTGTTTCCAAAATTAGGTATATCAAAATCGATATCATTGTCACAACTTATTGTTAAATCTGGAATTTGCTGTTTGGCTTTTAAACCACACAGACCTTTTATTTTTCTGTAAGTTTGGCTATTCATCCGTATTTTCGCAAAATAGTTAGACCAGTATTTGTTTTCGTTCAGTTGTATTTGTTCTTTAATCAATTTAGTTAGGTTTCGAACTATAGCTGCGAGTGTGGTTTTACGTTGCGGATCAACGCATCTATGAATAGCACGGCGCAAACGCTTTTTTTCCGCAACAAGATCGAGAATATTCTGTGACAGGTTTATGAGACCACGGTTGCGAACTTTCACCTTTGGTATCGCTCCAGAGTTTATGGTCGCATCCATTGCAGAATTTAAATTTGTGATACTAAAATCGATTTCTTTTTGCATGTGTGGCATTACGATTAATTGGTAAATTATATTCGATAAGTTTTTTTGAAAGCACATCATTGAATCTTTTTACATCAATTTTGTCATAATTAAACCTCTCAGCTAATTGACAATTGAGTACGTTATGATCTGACATTATATTTAATTCAATTGCGCTGTGATCCGATTCAAATGGAAGTGTTCTCAAACAGTATCGATACCCATTTGGCACATCGAAATCAATTCCAACAAATGGGGTAACTAAAAATATATCTAAAAAGGATGCTGAGCTTTTAGATATCCTAGTAGGAAATTTTGTTGGGATTAACCTTATCGTAGGACATTGCTGAAGCCAATTACTCAGAATTTTGCCATTGGGGTTGGTATATGAGTCCCCCCAGTCCGGATGTCGAGCATTTAGGTCTCCACCCATGACTACTTTACTTGTACTGAGAGAGTTTAACACCATATTAAGGTCACTATTTTTTAGTAAGTCTGTTGGGCGGTTATATAAAGCTACAAACGTAATTTCCTCACCATTTGTTTTGAAAATTTTAAGTGCAATATTCTCTAAATGAATAGTATCTCCTAGATTTATAACTTTGTACTTGTAGTTTTCTCGTAAACATATAGCTGTTGCCGTACTACTAGTGCGATTGTTGCCACTCACACCCTTCGCCTTATTAACTTGCCTGATGTGGTTATAGCCACGAAAATTAACCACATGTCGATGACTAAGTCGGTGTTCTGCTATCAGTACTATGTCAGGGTTGTGATTTTTTAGAAATAAATTAAAGTAATGTCTTTTATCTCGAGATATTAAGAAATTAACATTTAACAAGTAAGGAAGGTTAAGTTCGGGTGTAACCGAACATTACATATTCAGTTGAGAGCTATGGTGACAACATAAGGGAAAAAAACCATGTAGGAAAATAAACCGAGGGAAACCCTGGAATGTGTTTGTATGACATGCGTATCAAATGAAAGGTGTTAATGAGTATTTTAAAAGGGAGTAATCCTTAGTTCCATAGGTGGACGCCGTTTCGAGATATCGCCATAAGACCCTAGAATTTGTTTATACAATATGGGTATCAAAAGAAAGGTGTTAATGAGTTTTTTAAAAGGGAGTAATCCTTAGTTCCATAGGTGGACGCCGTTTCGAGATATCGCCATAAAGGTGGACCAGGGGTGACCATAGAATTTGTTTGTACAATATGGGTATCAAAAGAAAGGTGTTAATGAGTATTTTAAAAGGGAGTAATCCTTAGTTCCATAGGTGGACGCCGTTTCGAGATATCGCCATAAGACCCTAGAATTTGTTTATACAATATGGGTATCAAAAGAAAGGTGTTAATGAGTTTTTTAAAAGGGAGTAATCCTTAGTTCCATAGGTGGACGCCGTTTCGAGATATCGCCATAAAGGTGGGCCAGGGGTGACTCTAGAATTCGTTTGTGCAATATGGGTATCAAACGAAAGGAGCTAATGAGTTTTTTAAAAGGGAGTGGGCCTTAGGTCTATAGGTGGATGTGACCCAAGAATTTGTTTGTACAATATGGGCATCAAACGAAAGTTGATAATGAGTATTTTAAAAGGGAGTGGGCCTTAGTTCTATAGGTGGACGCCGTTTCGAAATATCGCCACAAAGGTGGACCAGGGGTGATTCTAGAATGTGTTTGTACGATATGGGTATCAAATTAAAGGTATTAATGAGGGTTTTAAAAGGGAGTGGTGGTTGTTTTATAGGTGGTCGCATTTTCGAGATATCGCCATAAAGGTGAACCAGGGGTGACCCTAGAATTTGTTTGTGCAATATGGGTATCAAAAGAAAGGTGTTAATGAGTTTTTTAAAAGGGAGTAATCTTTAGTTCCATAGGTGGACGCCGTTTCGAGATATCGCCATAAGACCCTAGAATTTGTTTATACAATATGGGTATCAAAAGAAAGGTGTTAATGAGTTTTTTAAAAGGGAGTAATCCTTAGTTCCATAGGTGGACGCCGTTTCGAGATATCGCCATAAAGGTGGGCCAGGGGTGACTCTAGAATTCGTTTGTGCAATATGGGTATCAAACGAAAGGAGCTAATGAGTTTTTTAAAAGGGAGTGGGCCTTAGGTCTATAGGTGGATGCCTTTTCGAGGTATCGCAATAAAGGTGGACCAGGGGTGACTCTAGACTCTGTTTGTGCGATATGGGTATCAAATGAAAAGTGTTAATGAGTATTTTTAAAAGGGAGTGGGCCTTCGTTCTATAGGTGTTCGCCTTTTCGAGATATCGCCATAAAGGTGGACCAGGGGTGACTTTAGTATATGTTTGTACGATATGGCTATCAAATGAAAGGTATTAATGAGGGTTTTAAAAGGGAGTGGTGGTAGTTGTATATGTGAAGGCGTTTTCCAGATATCGACCAAAATGTGGACCAGGGTGACCCAGAACATTATCTGTTGGATACCGCTAATTTATTTATATATGTAATACCTGCCAAGATTTTAAGGGTTTTTTATTTCGCCCTGCAGAACTTTTCATATTCTTCTACATAATATGGTAGGTGTCACAACCATTTTATAAAGTTTTTTCTAAAGTTATATTTCGCGTCAATAAAACAATCCAATTACCTTACCATGTTTCATCCCCTTTTTTCGCATTTGGTATAGAATTATGGCATTTTTTTCATTTTTCGTAATTTTCGATATCGAAAAGTGGGCGTGGTCATTGTCGGATTTCGTTCATTTTTCATACCAAGATAAAGTGAGTTCAAGTAAGCACGTGAACTAAGTTCATTAAAGATATGTCGATTTTTGCTCAAGTTATCGTGTTAACGGCCATGCGGAAGGACAGACGGTGGACTGTGTATAAAAACTGGGCGTGGCTTCCACCGATTTCGCCCATTTTCACAGAGAACAGTTAACGTCATAGAATCTATGCTCCTACCAAATTTCAAAAGGATTGGTAAATTTTTGTTCGACTTATGGCATTAAAAGTATTCTAGACACACTAAATGAAAATGGGCGGAGCCACGCCCATTTTGAAATTTTCTTTTATTTTTGTATTTTCTTGCACCATATCATTACTGGAGTTGAATGTTGACATAATTTACTTATATACAGTAAAGATATTCAATTTTTTGTTAAAATTTGACTTAAAAAAATTTTTTTTTGTTAAGTGGGCGTGTTCGTCATCCGATTATACTAATTTTTATTAAGAACACATATAGTAATAGGAGTAACGTTTCTGCCAAATTTCATTATGATATCTTCAACGACTGACAAATTACAGCTTGCAAAACTTCTAAATTACCTTCTTTTAAAAGTGGGCGGTGCCACGCCCATTGTTCAAAATTTTACTAGTTTTCTATTCTGCGTCATAAATTCAACTCATGTGCCAAATTTCATCGCTTTATCTGTCTTTGGTAATGAATTATCGCACTTTTTCGGTTTTTCGAAATTTTCTATATCGAAAAAGTGGGCGTGGTTATAGTCCGATATAGGTCATTTTAAATAGCGATCTGAGATGAGTGCTCAGAAACCTACATACCAAATTTCATCAAGATACCTCAAAATTTACTCAAGTTATCGTGTTAACGGCCATGCGGAAGGACAGACGGACAACTGTGTATAAAAACTGGGCGTGGCATCAACCGATTCCGCCCATTTTCACAGATCTCAGTTAGCGTCATAAAATCTATGCCCCTACCAAATTTCAAAAGGATTGGTTAATTTTTGTTCGACTTATGGCGTTAAAAGTATCCTAGACAAATTAAATGAAAAAGGGCGGAGCCACGCCCATTTTGAAATTTTCTTCTATTTTTGTATTTTGTTGCACCATATCATTACTGGAGTTGAATGTTGACATAATTTACTTATATACTGTGAAGATATTAAATTTTTTGTTAAAATTTTACTTTAAACAATTTTTTTTTTAAAGTGGGCGTGGTCCTTCTCCGATTTTGCTAATTTTTATTAGGCGTACATATAGTAATAGGAGTAACATCCCTGTTAAATTTCATCATGATATCTTCAACGACTGACAAATTACAGCTTGCAAAACTTCTAAATTACCTTCTTTTAAAAGTGGGCGGTGCCACGCCCATTGTTCAAAATTTTACTAGTTTTCTATTCTGCGTCATAAATTCAACTCATCTGCCAAATTTCCTCGCTTTATCTGTCTTTGGTAATGAATTATCGCACTTTTTCGGTTTTTCGAAATTTTCTATATCGAAAAAGTGGGCGTGGTTATAGTCCGATATAGGTCATTTTAAATAGCGATCTGAGATGAGTGCTCAGGAACCTACATACCAAATTTCATCAAGATACCTCAAAATTTACTCAAGTTATCGTGTTAACGGCCATGCGGAAGGACAGACGGACGACTGTGTATAAAAACTGGGCGTGGCATCAACCGATTCCGCCCATTTTCACAGAAATCAGTTAGCGTCATAAAATCTATGTCCCTACCAAATTTCAAAAGGATTGGTTAATTTTTGTTCGACTTATGGCGTTAAAAGTATCTTAGACAAATTAAATGAAAAAGGGCGGAGCCACGCCCATTTTGAAATTTTCTTTTATTTTTGTATTTTGTTGCATCACATCATTACTCGAGTTGAATGTTGACATAATTTACTTATATACTGTAAAGATATTAAATTTTTTGTTAAAATTTTACTTTAAAAAATTTTTTTTTTTAAAGTGAGCGTGGTCCTTCTCCGATTTTGCTAATTTTTATTAATCGTACATATAGTAATAGGAGTAACGTCCCTGCCAAATTTCATCATGATATCTTCAACGCTTGACAAATTACAGCTTGCAAAAGTTTTAAATTACCTTCTTTTAAAAGTGGGCGTTGCCACGCCCATTGTCCAAAATTTTACTAATTTTCTATTCTGCGTCATAAATTCAACTCATCTACCAAGTTTCGTCGCTTTATCGGCGATCTGAGATGAGTGCTCAGGAACCTACATACCAAATTTCATCAAGATACCTCAAAATTTACTCAGGTTATCGTGTTAACGGACGGACGGACGGACATGGCTCAATCAAATTTTTTTTCGATCCTGATTATTTTGATATATGGAAGTCTATATCTATCTCGATTCCTTTTTATATGTACAACCAACCGTTATCCAATCAAACTTAATATACTCTGTGAGCTCTGCTCAACTGAGTATAAAAATATACATTTCAGGTTTTTACTACCCACTGTTAAGTCTTAGCTCAGTTACTAGACTAAATAGTGCTATCGACTTCTCGTCATAATTTTTCAATTGTTTGTATGTTTTTGTGAAAGCGTCTATTCTTTTCATGCAGCCAGATAAGTTGCTACCAAATAATCTACTGCATTCTTTGTCTACGGTTTGAAATAATTTAGTACCAGTCACTTTTTTAATAGGAGCAGGCTTGGTATAAATGTTAGTCTTTTTTGGAACGCCTTTTTGTACCTTAGGATAAGGTTTTCCATTGTTACCTGCAATTGAGGCGTATGAAGGAGAGGACTCATCAAAGACACCTGCTCTCGACAAAGGTTTTTTGTTTAGTGTGGCATCAGCTGTATTTCCTAAGCCATTGCGCTCATTCAGGCGTTTAATTAATTCAAGCCTTTTGGGACATTTAGTATAGTTTGCAGGGTGACCTTCGGTTTTACAATTTATGCAACTAACCGGAATGCCTATGTTTTTGACTAGCTGGCCTGTTTCAGGATTAGTACGAACATATTCTTTGATATTATTTTCTTTGGAAGGAATTTTGCATTCACCTGGGCCATGTGACTCAACACATTTAACACAACGGTATGGCATATTACAATTGCTTGCCACATGTGTATATCGTTGACAGTTTCTACACTGTGTTGGCAGCATAGGTTTTAATTTTTCAAAATTTATTTTACAATTAAGTATATATTTTATGTTGTAAAACTCTGATAAATTCGACTTATTGTCGAGCTGAATTAACCAGTTTCCATTTTTATATTTTGCAAGTTTAATAATCTTGATGTCTAAGTTGAGTTCGTTTACATAGTTAAGAATTTCTTCATTATCATATACATAAGACAATGTTTTTATTATAATAGTGTGTGGTTTTTCTTCATTAGGAGTGAATGTGTAGAACTTAATGTCCTCTTGCGTCAAAAGGTTTTTAATTTTGTTATAATCTTCTATAATAAATGTATTTATGCGAGTAAAATTTTTATTGACAATGTTAAATGCAAAGTTTTTGTGGTTTAGTAATATTTTCAATTTGTTAGAGATCTCTTTCTGATTTATATTATAACATATAAGTACAGGTGGATTATTTTTTAACTTGCGTTTTTCCCGAACGGGTTGTGTAATGCTTATCTGCTTTTTGGTTGGGTGAACATCAGCTTGGACTGCTTCTCTTGAGGTACTAGACAGCGAAGGAAAGTTCACTTCATCTACACTGTCTTGTTCTATTTCCACAGTTCCTTGTGATGTGCTATTGTTTTTTTGGTTATTTTGTTGCATATTTGTGTTTTTATTATTGCTTTTTAAGCGGTCATTCTCTTCTTGAAGAGCTGCTTTTTCTGTACTAAGCCGTGCTATTACAGATTTTAGTTCGTTTATTTGGGTAGAGAGTGATTGCAGCAACACTGCCATTGATTGGCTGTTCTCTACTCCGCTTACACTTTCCATGCTGTCAGATTGATCGCCGTGTTGTTGTTTACGTTTCTTTCCATTTGTTAGTTTCACATTATTTTGTGCTTTCGTGTTCTCATTTGCTAGTTCGCATATGTTGCTTTTTATTGTGTTTAGTTCGGTGTCACCTTGAACTTCACTTTTTCTCGAGTTCACTTGCCCAGCAGCATTTTGCACTGCGGGTATTTCATATTTTTTATTATTTATAATTTCGTTTAATTGTTTATCCAGAATTGCAAAAGGATTTTTACTATTATCCTTTTCACTCATTATATATTAGTTTGTAGAGTTTTGTTTTAGGTATAATAGATTTCATTTAGCCCAGAAATATTGCTTTTTTTTTTTATAAACACTGTGATACACTTGTAATTCGCTCTAACGCACGTCTGCTCCCGACAAACGATTGGTTTGAACTCACTTTGCAAATACTCCGAGTGTATTTCTGCCATCAAAATATTCTTAACGAAAATTCCCCTCTTATTTTTCGCAAGTCATTATTATTATCATTATATTTGTTCTTATTCCATTTTGAGCCATATAGATCAATAAGGTAGTATGGCTGCCGTTCGTTTGTGCGTATATTTATGAAAATTGATAGTTTGTTTGATACTGATCTCGTATTTAGTTTTGTCGTATGAAGGTGACATCTGTATATTCACAAAATTAATTGTTGGAATGTATGAAAGTGCGCACCAGTAATTTAGATGATCTTAATTAACACATTGATGCCTCAAATTTTCATCCGATAACCGCGAATCGCTCTGAATATTGAATTCATGAAGTTCGGCTTTCTTGTTTTTCTTTTTCTTAAGTATATTTCACACCTGTAGTAGCTCTTTCGAAAACTGTTTTTAACAACTATTGAAGCTTGCGAAAAATCGATTTTTGAGATATTTAAGAATGATACAACCCATGAAAACTCTTTTTATGTGTACATACAACAACGAACATGAAAATAGTAGTGACAGTTTTTTTTTATTTTTTTTGATTAAAGTCTTTTTTTAATATGCATAGCTTAAAAATCTATGAATTTTGTAACCAAAATTATGCAACCCATTTTCAAAAACGTTCTTGAAAAAATTCGAAACAATTTTACAAAAAATTTAAACGTTTTACATTGAGTTTTCAGCGGCTTTTTAGCCCAATCCATTTTAGTCTAACAAAGTGCAATTTGTTTAATAATTTGGGAAAAATTTAAACAACGTGACATCAGGACGGACAATGCGACAGCTGTTTCGATTATACCTTGTAAATCTCTCCAAAGCCTTTTCTCCCGGGAGTGAGATTTGAACGCGCACTCCTGCGATGGTTGAAATGTTACAAACGCATTCAGCCACGTCATGGCTTAGTTGCTGTAATTTGCTTGGCCAATGGTATTTTAGATTTTATTATATAAGGATAAGAATTAGAAAGAGGCTATGGATAAAATATTTTCAAAAATAAATAAAAATTTTGAGAGAACTACAACTGGTATTTTGTTAAACTAAAATTGATTGCAAATTAAAAAAAAAATGAGGAAACTTTTGATACAAATTTCGTGTTTCTTCGAAAACAGTTTTGAGAGTGCTTTGCATAGTAAAAAAAATATATATATTTAGGGAATTTCATAAAAAGTGTTCACTGTAATTTCTTATCGAATTTTTTGCAGTGCAACCTAATGAAAAATATTAAATACTTAAATATGCAATAAGGGCTTTCTAAAAGTAAGCTTTTTTGGTACTTGTGACAACAACAAGACATTTTCAAGGTTTAGTAAAATATGTAGTCAAAAGTATTTTTGTGAAAGCTGAGCTGAAAAAAATGGTCCATGTGGCAGTGGGCCAGTAAGTGCTCGCGAGTGCGTGTATGTATATGTGCATGTCTCTTTGTTTCTTTATAGTATTTGAGTAGGCGTTACAGAAATTAATATGTAAGCTTCAACAATATATCCTTATCACAATACACACATTCATATATATGTACATATGTACATGCTATATGGAATCAAAAATCGGAAAATGAACACTAAACTATAGAAATTAAGAGCATTAAAACGAGAATGAGAAATAAGGGAATACAAAATGGAATGAATATACATATGTTCGTAAATTTCTATAAGTATATCAATCGCATAATATATATATACATTAAGGTGGCGCTTAACCGTCTACGTCAATTTTGCTGTTTCATAACAAGTCACGTCAGCTACCTCTAGATCTGTTTGTCGAACCCAAAATTGGGGTCGGTCAGAGCAGAGTAGATCAGCTGTCAAAAGCAGATAGAGCAAGCAGGTGTAGCCTAGGGCAAATATCTAATGAATCACTTTTCAGGAAAAAATTTCATAACAACCGATCCGTGGATGATCCTAAAACTAAAGTTGGCTAAAATATTCACCAAATTATGAGAGTACTTACTTGAATAAACTGTTTACATTTAAATTTTTATATTCGATTTAATTTTTTTATGAATTACTTCTATTTCTAATTCAGAAATTACAATTTTCCTTTTGACAACTCACATTCTCTTGTTCACTGTAACAAAAAAGCTGAAGCAGGAATTTGTGATCTAGATTGCTCTAGTTAAATTACGAGTAGACTAATGAAACAAAACGTAGAGCAACTCGGAGCAAGAAAGTTTGTCACTAAACACAATTATTTGAAATATTTCAACCTAGAGTAATCTAGAGCAGGATCCTTATTATGCAAATCGTTTGGATTTGAAAAAGAAACGTATGTGGTTTGACAGCTTTCGCATCGCATTTCCTTTCGAATCGAGTTACAGAATAAGGCCCCAACTCAATAAACGAAACTTCGGTTTCGCGATCACTGACGTCAATTGGTAGCACCAAGGGAGGTCAAGTCTCTCTACAACTACCTCTCACGACTTAGTGGAGGTATCCCATTTCCTCTGCTTCCACACTGAGGTGTCGACTAAAATACAGTGGTTAAAGTTTATATTTTAATGTTGATATTGTGTCCCCATAGCATAATTATTCTTAACATGAACCTCTGTATAACATGTCTTAACTGTTTTCGATCGAGGTCAAAGCTTAAATGTGACATCTCCAATTCAATAATATCGACATTGGGTATTAGAAGAGAACAAATTTTATTTTAAGTTTTTGAGTCCATATGTGCATGCCATATTTTTGACGTTGGTATTAAGGTTTGAAGGGATGAAATTGGAAATAATCGTATAATCGATTAGTTAGGATGGGTGGCCAATATGCATATTTAAGACACCGTATGATATGGGTTGCTTTTGTTGGATTTATAATGCAAATGCTGTCTTTATGCCTGACGGAAAAGCTGTAAGTTGCATTAGCAACTGAATAGCGATCATTTCTGAGATGGTCGGGCTAGTTCCTTAATGGTGCTTTGCTACCGGAACGTACCGGATCTATATCCGGTAAAGGACCAGCAATATCGACAACACTGTCCAAAATTTTCGGGGAGTGTCTTTATTGTTAATGCAACAAAAACATCACTGAATAGCGATATTTTTGGCTTGTTCGAATAAAAACACTGTGATATGAAGAACTTTTTATATATCTCGACCTCCTTGGTAAAAGTTTTACAACTTTGCTTCCTAGTGCAACTGAGTATATAAATTGTTCACAAATCATGAGAGCTGTGACAACCACAACCCATTACATAGGCGGGTACTTTAACTTATACAAAGAGTTAATATTTCATAAATTTTACAAACTCGTATATAAAATCTAGTGCTTCATATAAATTTAAACTGCGCCTTATTTGGTTCAGCCGGGAGGCAAAGCGAATGTAAAAACGGTTATTGTAAATATCAAGTGAACATTCGCTAGTATGAACAAACTCTTTTTGACAATTTAAAAACATGAATAATACATAAGAAAATAGAAAATGTCCTTTAGAAGGTTGTGTCGCTATTTTCTGTTTCATTTAATCCTCCCTTATTATCTTTGCTGCTGGAAACCAAGCAATAAAATTCTGAGTGAATTATATCAGAAAGTTATCTGAAACTCTCTGTTTTCAAGATATGAAATAGTTCAGCTGGTTATGACTGATGAACTAAATCAAAATAATGTGTATTGAAAAAATTTTCCGTCATCCGCTGCTTCTTCGGGCAGAATGAAAACCGACACTGATGATGGCACAACGCCGAAACCGGTTTGTCGCGAAACCAAATTTGACAAGGGATGACGGAAAATCGTTCCAATATACATAATTTATCCACCCTGTAAGAAAACCAACAAAACAAAATGAGTCAATCAAAATAATAACGTCGTAAGCGTTTGTTTTCAACAGTGTGTATGACTTTTTTGTTTTAACTCAAATTATTCACGTCCCAAAGATGTTCAAAAGTTCTCCAAGTAGCCCGGCAGCACAGGGTCGATTCTAAAATCGGTTCCAAAGTCATACGGAAATGACCGCAAAAAAGACTCGAAAAATAGTAGTATCAATTATTCTGAGATTTCCCATAATTGACTTAAAAATGATTACTAATGACCACCAAATGACTCCGGGAAACTTCGAAATGGTACCAAAAATCTTCTCCAAATAAACCCCCAAAGTGATCCCGAAATGATACTCGAACCATCAAGATTTAGCCCCGTAGTGAACCCGAATCAGTCCGTAAAATCATCACGAAATTGCTCCCGAAATGATCCCAGAAGGGGGTACGCAAAATCAACCCCCCCCCCCCCCCCCCCCCCCCCCCCCCAATAAGTCCCGAAGTGATCCCGAAATATAACCAGAGATTACCCGAAACGTCCCGCCAGTGACCTCCAAATCAGTTTCAAATAATCCCGGAATGAACCTGGAAACAGCCTTAAATAATTTCCAAAATCATCACGAACGACAGCAAATTTACCGTGAAGTGATCCCCAAATTAATCTCAGAGACAGGGAATTGCTATAACTTGTTATGCTATGTCTTTGTTCTACGTTTCAAAAAGCATATATTCTCAATTACTGATATATTCACCACGACTTATAAAAAGTGGCGCTCTCATATATATGGGGGCGCTCAAAGTTCTGAATTAAATTCTTTGACATCAGAATCACATTATCTACATGAAATTAGTTAATTTTAAGGTTCTTAACCTATTAACTGTCATTAAGTAACCCTTTACGGTCCAGATTTTTTAGTTTTGGAATTAAATTATTTGAATCCGAATCGCTTAACCTTTATTAAGGTAGTAAATTTGTAGAATCTTTACCCTTTAACGACCTTTTTTTCAACAAATAAACGTGCCTTATTTTGTTCTGAAAACGATTTTTTTGAATAAGTAAGAATAGATGTATCTTCACAAAATTGATGATTGTGCAGCGTCCTAAACCACTAACTGCCCATTAACCCATTAGTAACCTTTTTTAGTTTTTGGTTATGCTAATGCTGCAGCAGACAAAGTTGCTCAAATAAAATAAGACAAGATATTTGTAGATTTCAGGTTATCTATATAAAAGTATTACAAAATCAAATTCAAAAAGGTGCTAGTATTCAAAATTTTGTCTGTCCTTCCACTATGCATGTCCAAAGTACTCATAAATTAAATCTTACGTAACAAGTTTAAGAATAAGCATTAAAAGAAGCAATACTCGCCTTTGTGCTTCCCAAGAGATAAAGTTAATTTACGTAATCATTTGAATAATTCAATGTACTAGGATGCGCCTAAGTAAGATAAAATGGGCGGAAGCGTGTAGTGTCACCGCAGACATGAAGTGGTTTAGAAGTTTAGATTGGCTACGCCACGGTATTAACAAATAGGCAACAGAAAAGAAACCCAATTGCGGATTGGAAACAGGACTCTTCCAACCGCAAAAACAGCTTGAATCCATCGTGGCATTGAGGCTGCTAAATTTGTTAACTCTGCAGGTGTTATACTGTTCCAAGCTTCTATGATGTCTTCTTTGAGGACAGCTGCGCTAGATATATCTAATTTTCCGTGCTAAAATTTCCTGGAAATGCTCAATAATATTAGACTTCGGACTTATTCAGTATATGTGCGGTCCTCATGGACCAGTCAGCTCAACCTCAATAATATTTAAATCTGGGCTTTGAGGTGGCGCATTCAATTGTCTTGGAGTATAGTAAAGCAGCCAATCTTTAACAATATGTGCGGCGTGCTTTGGATCGTTATATTTTTGGAAGATCCAATTTGCAACGAGGTCCACTTTATCAACCGATGGTTTCAAATTATCTTCCAAAGGCTTGTATCTAAAACGATCCATATTGCCCTCAATAAATGTAATGCTACTACGGCATCTGGCGTAACAGCTCCCCAAACCTTAATACTGCTGCCACCATGCTTTACAGTTGATAACAAATTTTTTGGAACGAGTGCAGGGTTTTTCTTCCTCCACTTTTTTTTTCTTTCATCGTTGAACTTTGACCCATGGGTAAATAAACCGTTTTGCCAAAAATCCCGTTTTCCCTGTGTGCTTCTTTGAAGAGATTGAACGCGCGGATGAGATGGCTAGGAAAGGTTCCGACTTAGACTTAAGTGAGGTGAACAGCTCCGTCCGACTGCCCCTGAGTTGTCTCCTAGGGAGAATTGACGAATATGAGAACAGGGCAACGGACTTGCTATGGACCAATAGGGTTGACTGCGAAGTCTCAAGGTCTTTATGGCCATGCTTGGATAGGAAGGACACCAACTTCCTTCTCAAACTGACAAATCTGCGGTGAGGGTACTTACGGGTGTCATCACAGGTCATTGTGCTATCGCAGCAATGCTCCGAAGGTGGTGAATACCAACAAGCTCCCTCTGCAGAAGCTGTCAGAAGCGGCGCTTCAATGAAGAAGGCTCAGACTTCTGGGCTCACGCTTCTTCGACAGCCTGGCAGAGTTTGGGAAGGTGGACGTCTCGCTTCTACTTGGGTTCATCAGGGAAAGCAAGTGGTTCATTGAGGACCGCTAGGGGGTAATCCTAATCAGGTGTCAAGACTTACGTTATAGAATAACGCCGTCCTCTTTGCAAATACTAGAAGTTTTCTAGGATCTAGCTTAACTGCTGTCTCGAGATTTGACAACTCTGCCGCCCCTAATAGCTGGAGCCTTGAACTGGTGAAAGTAGGACATAAATACAGAACGTGCGCAACCGTTTCTTCCTGCATCTCGAACTTCCTACACCTGCTGTTACTGCCGAGGCCTAACTTTACGGTTAGTACAATACTACGTACAAGAATGCAAGCTAGGTAACTGATGCTTTATGTACACCCTTATCAACGTTGATAGTGCGTTTTTCGCATAAAAAAAAAAAAAAAAAAAAAATGTAAGGCGCGATAACCTCCGAAGAGATCTAAGGCCGAGCTTCTCTTCCAATTTGCGTCGTGCTCCTCTTGATTTTCCCTACAAATTGGCCGGACGGGACCTACATGTTTTATGCCGACTCCGAACGGCATCTGCAAAGCAGATGAGTTTTCACTGAGAGCTTTTCATGGCAGAAATACACCCGGAGTGCTTGCCAAACACTGCCGAGGGGCGACCCCGCTTAGAAAAATTTTTTTTTAATTGAAAAATCTTATTTCTAAAATTTTGATGTTGCTTTGCCCGGGAGTTGAACCCAGGGCATACGGTGTGATAGGCGGAGCACGCTACCATCACACCACGGTGGCCGCCATGTTCAAGAACGGTTTTGTTTTAGGTAAAACAAAGGTTGAAACGAAATTGCATGTTAAAATTTTTACGCAATATTTTTGTCTTTTCTAAACAACGAAAGTAGGGGGTGTATGTAGACTTCTGTCCGTCACTGTATATGTATTTTGCACGTTCTCGAGATGAGGCTAATTTTGTTACTCATACGTCGTGTACCCTTTTCTTCAAAATTATATAAAAGCAATTTCAAAGGAGTGTCATAATTGAATCTCAACATTTTTCTTTACGCAATTAAACTCTCTTGAGTACGTTTGCAGGTAATATTTAGGCTGTGTGCCGGATTAAATTCGTATTTTTATATATTCGAGCTTTTACTGGCAAAGCTGAATAAAAGGCGACCCGCCACAGTAAAGCACTTGCATTAATTGAAAAAATAAAAAATAAACGATAAAAAGAGAATAACCCGAAATAAAACTGACAGTATCTAAAACCCTTTAGATAATATATTGATTTCTTCCTTAAACAAATACAATTACGGCAAAGCGCAAACGAAAATTAATAGAGAAGATTTGCATATCAGAAAAGGTTGGCCTAAGACTTTATTTTGATTATATTTGATTGTACCGATTGGTGTAATAACAGTAGATAATCACTAGATATAAACAAAAACAAGTAAGGAAGGCTAAGTCCGGGTGTAACCGAACATTACATACTCAGTTGAGAGCTATGGGGACAAAATAAGGAAAATCACCATGTAGGAAAATGAACCTAGGGTAACCCTGGAATGTGGTTGTATGACATGTGTATCAAATGGAAGGTATTAAAGAGTATTTTAAGAGAGAGTAGGCCATAGTTCTATGGATGGACGCCATTTAGGGATATCGCCATAAAGGTGGACCAGGGCTGACTCTAGAATGTGTTTGTACGATATAGGTATCAAATGAAAGGTGATAATGAGTATTTTAAAAGGGAATGGGCTTTAGTTCTATAGGTGAACGCCTTTTCGAGAAATCCCCATAAAGGTGGACCAGGGGTGACTCTAGAATATGTTTGTACGATATGGGTATCAAATGAAAGCTGTTAATGAGTATTTTGAAAAGGAGTGATCCTTAGTTCCCTAGGTGGACGCCGTTTCGAGATATCGCCATAAAGGTGGACCAGGGGTGTCTCTAGTTGTACGATATGGGAATCAAATGAAAGGTGTTACTGAGCGTTTTAAGAGGGAGTGAGCATTAGGTCTATAGGTGGACGCCTTTTCGAAATGTCGCCATTAGGGTGGCCCAGGGGTGACTCTAGAATGTGTTTGTACGATATGGGTATCAAACGAAAGGTGTTATTGAGCATTTTAAGAGGGAGTGGGCATTAGGTCCATAGGTGGACGCCTTTTCGAGATATCGCCATTAGGGTGGGCCAGGGGTGACTCTGGAATGTGTTTGTACGATATGGGTATCAAATGAAAGGTGGTAATGAGTATTTTAAAAGGGAGTAATCCTTAGTTCTATAGGTGGACGCCTTTTCGAGATATCGCCATAAAGGTGGACCAAGGGTGACTCTAGAATGTTTTTACGATATGAGTATCAAACGAAAGGTGTTACTGAGCATTTTAAGAGGGAGTGGGCACTAGGTCTATAGGTGGACGCCTTTTCGAGATATCGCCATTAGGGTGGGCCAGGGGTGACTCTAGAATGTTTGTACGATATGGGTATCAAACGAAAGGTGTTACTGAGCATTTTAAGAGAAAGTGGGCATTAGGTCTATAGGTGGGCGCCTTTTCGAGATATCGTCATTAGGGTGGGCCAGGGGTGACTCTGGAATGTGTTTGTACGATATGGGTATCAAATGAAAGGTGGTAATGATTATTTTAAAAGGGAGTAATCCTCAGTTCTATAGGTGGACGCCTTTTCGAGATATCGCCATAAAGGTTGACCAAGGGTGACTCTAGAATGTTTGTACGATATGGGTATCAAACGAAAGGTGTTACTGAGCATTTTAAGAGGGAGTGGGCATTAGGTCTATAGGTGGACGCCTTTTCGAGATATCGCCATTAGGGTGGGCCAGGGGTGACTCTAGAATGTTTGTACGATATGGGTATCAAACGAAAGGTGTTACTGAGCATTTTAAGAGGGAGTGGGCATTAGGTCTATAGGTGGACGCCTTTTCGAGATATCGCTATTAGGGTGGGCCAGGGGTGACTCTAGAATGTTTGTACGATATGGGTATCAAAGGAAAGGTGTTACTGAGCATTTTAAGAGGGAGTGAACATTAAGTCTATAGGTGGACGCCTTTTCGAGATATCGCCATTAGGGTGGGCCAGGGGTGACTCTAGAATGTTTTTACGATATGGGTATCAAACGAAAGGTGTTACTGAGCATTTTAAGAGGGAGTGGGCATTAGGTCTACAGGTGCACGCCTTTTCGAGATATCGCCATTAGGGTGGACCAGGGTTGACTCTAGAATGTGTTTGTACGATATGGATATCAAATTAAAGGTATTGATGAGGGTTTTAAAAGCGAGTGGCCCTTAGATGTATATGTGAAGGCGTTCTCGCGATATCGACCAAATGTGGATCAGGTGATCCAGAAAATCATCTGTCTGGTAATGCTAATTTATTTATATATTCAATAACACTAACAGTATTCCTGCCATGATTCCAAAGGCTGTTGATTTCGCCTTGTAGAACTTTTTTCATTTTCTTCTACTTAATATGGTAGGTGTCACACCCATTTTACAAAGTTTTTTCCAAAGTTATATTTTGCGTCAATAAACCAATCCAGTTACCATGTTTCATCCCTTTTTTCGTATTTGGTATAGAATTATGGCATTTTTTTAATTTTTCTTAATTTTCGATATCGATAAAGTGGGCGTGGTTATGGTCGGATTTCGGCCATTTTTTATACCAAGATAAGTACGTGGGCTAAGTTTAGTAAAGATATATCGGTTTTTGCTCAAGTTATTGTGTTAACGGCCGAGCGGAAGGACAGACGGTGGACTGTGTATAAAAACTGGGCGTGGCTTTCACCGATTTCGCCCATTTTCACAGAGAACAGTTAACGTCATAGAATCTATGCTCCTACCAAATTTCAAAAGGATTGGTAAATTTTTGTTCGACTTATGGCATTAAAAGTATTCTAGACACACTAAATGAAAATGGGCGGAGCCACGCCCATTTTGAAATTTTCTTTTATTTTCATATCATTACTGGAGTTGAATTTTGACTTAATTTACTTATATACAGTAAAGATATTAAATTTTTTGTTAAAATTTGAATTTAAAAAAATTTTTTTTTAAAAAGTGGGCGTGTTCTTCACCCAATTTTGCTAATTTTTATTTAGCACATATATAGTAATAGTAGTAACGTTCCTGCCAAATTTCATCATGATATCTTCAACGACTGCCAAATTACAGCTTGCAAAACTTTTAAATTACCTTCTTGTAAAAGTGGGCGGTGCCACGCCCATTGTCCAAAATCTTACTAATTTTCTATTCTGCGTCATAACGTCAACCCATTTACCAAGTTTCATCGCTTTAACCGCCTTTGGCAATGAATTATCGCATTTTTTCGGTTTTTCGAAATTTTCGATATCGAAAAAGTGGGCGTGGTTATAGTCCGATATCGTTCATTTTAAATAGCGATCTGAGATGAGTGCTCAGGAACCTACGTACCAAATTTCATCAAGATACCTCAAAATTTACTCAAGTTATTGTGTTAACGGACGGACGGACGGACATGGCTCAATCAAATTTTTTCTGGATCCTGATTATTTTGATATATGGAAGTCTATATCTATCTCGATTCCTTTATATATGTACAACCAACCGTTATCCAATCAAACTTAATATACTCTGTGAGCTCTGCTCAACTGAGTATAACAAATAAGGGTGTTTAAGTTCGGGTGTTCGGGAGACAAATGTTCGAGTTGAATGTAGATATAATTTAATTATATACTGTAAAGATATTCAATTTTTTGTTAAAATTTGACTTAAAAAAATTTTTTTTTGTTAAGTGGGCGTGTTCGTCATCCGATTATACTAATTTTTATTAAGAACACATATAGTAATAGGAGTAACGTTTCTGCCAAATTTCATCATGATATCTTTAACGACTGCCAAATTACAGGTTGCAAAACTTTTAAATTACCTTCCTTTAAAAGTGGGCGGTGCCACGCCCATTGTCCAAAATTTTACCAATTTTCTATTCTGCGTCATAAGGTCAACCCTCCTACTTTTTCGGTCTTTCGAAATTTTCGATATCGAAAAATTGGGCGTGGTTATAGTCCGATTTCATTAATTTTAAATAGCGATCTGAGATGAGCGCCCAGGAATATGATAATGGTATGTAAGATTTCAATAAGATACCTCAAAATTTACTCAAGTTATCGTGCTTACGGACAGACGGACGGACGGACGGACATGGCTAAATTAATTTCTTTTTTCACCCAGATCATTTTGATATATAGAAGTCTATATCTATCTCGATTAGTTTATGCATTGGCCATCCGTCCGTCTGTCTGTGCGCACGATGACTTGAGTAAAGAGCGAAATCCAACGATAACCACGCCCACTTTTTTATATTTAACATTTTGGAAAACACAGAAAACCTGAATATTTGGTAAATAATAAACCTAGGATGTTAAAGTTTGATCTAGGCTTTTTTACCAGAAATATTTCTTGTTATAAGCCTAATACGTATATCGAATTTTGTTACGAGGATTTAGTTTTTCTGGATCTAGAATTGTTGTGCAATGCTTGATCGAAATAGGGGCGTGGCAACGCCCATTTAAAAAAAATGTTTTCCAAATTCCTCTTACAATAAAACTTGGTAATTGAAATATCATTAAACATCTTTTATATTAAAGTGGGCGTTGTCCTTAACTGATCCCGCCCATCTTTACTAGAAATATTTCCCGCTATAAGGGAAATATGTGAACCCAATCTTTTTACGATTCGGTAATTTTTCTTCGAGTTATGGCTCCCGAAACATAGAAAACTGCTTAGTCATAAAAGGGGCCCACGCCCATTTTAAAAAATTTAAATTTTTCCTTTTTATTGTTATAAATTCACTCGTTAAAACATCATTGATATAAAGCTCTTTTTTGCAAAGATATAGCATATTTTATTCGTCCACGACAAAATGGGCATGGTCTTTAACCGACTTCATTAACTTTCTTCAAAGCATTCCTTATAGTAAAGGCAACCTCTCTGTCAAGTTTTGTTATGATAAGTTTAACGGTTTTTGATTTATGATTAATAATATTTGTAAAATTGATTTTATCACAAGTGGGCGGTGCCACGCCCATTTTCAAAAAAATTTCCAAATTTGTATCAAGTAGAAGACAGAAAAATCAAGAAAGTGAAAGGGGTAAAATACTCAGTAGAGATAGGGATTGAACATCGAAAATTGATTTCATTTATTTTCGGACAGAAAAATCTACCGCGTACATTGTAGTTGTCGTTGTTGTAGCACCACTTCGTGAAAGTTTAGGGGGTTTATCGGTGCTGATGGTCCTGTTCTGGATATAGATGTGGTAGGTTCTGGTAACAAGTACCAACACCAAGGTACTAGCCCGACTATCTCGGGAACGATTTCATATGAGCGGCGGCTGCACGTGGTAGCGTGCTTCACTTACCACAGCGAAGAGCCAGGGTTAAATTTTTGGGCTGAAGCAACATCAAAAATTTAAAAACAAGTTTTTTCAATAAGGAAACGGCCTTTTAAGCAGGGGTTGGCCCTTGGCAGCGATTTGGCAAACAGTCCGTATGTATTTCTGCAATAAAAAGCCCCTCACTGAAAACTCATCTGCCTTGCAGATGCCGTTCAGTACCGGCGTAAAATATGCAGGTGCCGTGTCGCGAATTTGTAAGTAAAATTAAAAGGAGCCCGACGCAAATTGGAATATAAGCTTAATCTCTTCGGAGGTGTATCGCGGTTTTTTTTTCATTGAACCTTCAAAAACTTTCTGACCGATTGATGAAACTCAGAAATATGTCCTTGTAATAATTGTCGTATGTAAATTTAGTAATTTTTCTCAAATAGGAATTATAATTTCGATATGTTAGTAAAAACTCTTAGTAGTAGTTACGTCGACATGACTATGGCTGACTCGTGAAAATCGAAAGGCCTTTTAATGCGCGTGTCTCGAACGCCGTATGAAGACGATTTTATATTGTCCTTTGAAAGCAAGAAATTTAAATTCGTGAAATATAGAGAACGTTTTCTTTTCCTTTGCAAAAATTCATGTATTACGATGTGATTAATATTTGTTCTAACTCTCTAACTAAAACAAGTAAGGAAGGCTAAGTTCGGGTGTAACCGAACATTACATACTCAGATGAGAGCTTTGGAGACAAAATAAGGGAAAATCACCATGTAGGAAAATGAACCTAGGGTAACCCTGGAATGTGTTTGTATGACATGTGTATTAAATGGAAGGTATTAGAGAGTATTTTAAGAGGGAGTAGGCCACAGCTCTATGGGTGGACGCCATTTAGGGATATCGCCATAAAGGTGGACCAAGGCTGACTCTAGAATTTGTTTGTACGATATGGGTATCAAATGAAAGGTTTTGATGAGTATTTTAAAAGGGAGTGGCCCTTAGTTGTATATGTGAAGGCGTTTTCGAGATATTGACCAAAATTTGGGCCAGGGTATCCAGAACATCATCGGTCTGGTACCGCTAATTTATTTATATATGTAATACCACGAACAGTATTCCTGCCAAGACCCCAATGGCTTTTTATTTCGCCCTGCAGAACTTTTTCATTTTCTTCCACTTAATATGGTAGGTGTCACACCCATTTTGCAAAGTTTTTTTCTAAAGTTATATTTTGCGTCAATAAACCAATCCAATCACCATTGTTCATCCCTTATTTCGTATTTGGTATAGAACTATGGCATTTTTTTCATATTTCGTAACTTCCGGTATCAAAAAAGTGGGCGTGGTCATGTCGGATTTCGGCCATTTCTTACACCAATAAAAAGTGAGTTCAGATAAGTACGTGAACGGAGTTTAGTAAAGATATATCGATTTTTGCTCAAGTTATCGTGTTAATGGCCGAGCGGAAGGACAGACGGTCGACTGTGTAATAAAACTGGGCGTGGCTTCAACCGATTTCGCCCTTTTTCACAGAAAACAGTTATCGTCCTATAATCTAAGCCCCTATAAAATTTCACAAGGATTGGTAAACTTTTGTTCGACTTATGGCATTAAAAGTATCCTAGACAAATTAAATGAAAAAGGGCGGAGCCACACCCAATTTGCAATTTTCTTTTATTTTTGTATTTTATTGCACTATATCATTACTGGAGTCGAATGTTGACATAATTACTTATATACTGTAAAGATATTACATTTTTTGTTAAAATTTGACTTAAACAAATTTTTTTTTTAAGTGGGCGTGGTCGTTCTCCGATTTTGCTAATCTTTATTAAGCATACATAATAGGTGTAACGTTCCTGCCAAATTTCATCATATATCTTCAACGACTGCCAAAATACAGCTTGCAAAACTTTTTAAATACCTTCTTTTAAAAGTGGGCGGTGCCACGCCCAATGTCCAAAATTTTACTAATTTTCTATTCTGGGTCATAAGTTCAACTCATCTACCAAGTTTCATCGCTTTATCCGTCTTTGGTAATGAATTATCGCATTTTTTCGGTTTTTCGAAATTTTCGATATCGAAAAAGTGGGCGTGGTTATAGATTGATATCGTTCATTTTAAATAGCGATCTGAGATGAGTGCCCAGGAACCTACATACCAAATTTCATCAAGATACCTCAAAATTTACTCAAGTTATCGTGTTAACGGACAGACGGACGGACGGACATGGCTCAATCAAAATTTTTTCCGATACTGATGATTTTGATATATGGAAGTCTATATCAATCTCGATTCCTTTATATATGTACAACCAACCGTTATCCAATCAAAGTTAATATACTCTATGAGCTCTGCTCAACTGAGTATAAAAAAATTGTTTGCCATCTTTGCTATTTTTTTAAGCAAAATGGAAAATACTAAAAGTACATATTTGCATTGAATAAAACAGTAAATGACGGGCATATACAAACATACATAAATGTCCATGCCTCAAGACCAAGTTCAATAAAATTCATGGTCTATCAAACATTTATTGATTCTCTAATGAAAAACGGAATACGAAAAATGAAAAAGCAAACAGTAAAAATATCAACCTAAAGCACTGAAAAGGGCATTTTCCAATACGTAAATGTCAGCAATATTTTTATAAAAAAAACTATCAAAATGCGCTAAAAATATAGATATGTAGTAGAATAAAGAGAGCGAAAAACTGTTAAATTGTTTTCGTCATTTCTGAATTAGTTGATGCCTTTTTCAAGTCTTTTTCTCTGTGCCTTTTGAAAGGTTGATCGTAAAACGAAACAATAAAGGAAAATAATGCACGGATTTATTCATGCACAAATTTGAAAAATCTATGCTTAAAGTGAATTTAATTTTGGGATTGTAAGCAACTACAGTTTTTACCGATTGTATTCGATTGCGATGAGGCAGCCGCGTTGATATTGTGGCGAATGTTAACATCACTATGCTGTTAGTAAATAATCACAACAACAAAATCGGCAAGCAGCCACAATAATGTAAAAGGCAACGAAGAATATTCCACAAACATAAATAGCAGCTAGAAGTGTAGAGATATCTCACACACAGACACATCAAGTCATCAGCAGAAGTAGTTACTCACACATACACACGCATATGGCTAGAAGAAAGGCATAAACTACAAAAAGCATGAGGTGCAACTGTTCTAGAACACATGATCGTGAAACGACTATACCTTAGGAGAATTGGCGAACGAGATAACCGGGAGTGCATATAAAAGCAGCGCAAGCTAAGGAATCAGTAATCAGTTTGATTTAAATACGCTTTTAATTGTGAAGTGAAGTTTAATTCTAAAGTACTACTCCCATTTTGCAACACGGAATATTGGAGTTATTTATTCGACAGCCCAGCGATTAGAACGTTAGCAGAAGGTGTATTATCGTCAGGAATTTCCCCACATTCGTTACAATATATATCAATTTAAAATAATTACAACTTGAGTACGTATTTAAGATGTTTGTCATACTTAGAAGGTAACATCTGTTGTGTGCGGGCTTGGGCACAACCACATGCAGGGCCGGCTAAATGCACAAAGTCTGCGGGGGTAATTTGGATCGGCCATAAAAGTGATAGGCATGAGGGATTATATTATTCTACAAATAAAGTATAATCAGTAATAAATCGGCAACTAATAATGTAATGAAGTTTTAATTGTAATTTTTACCGATTATTTGACAATTTTTCACCAATTCCAGGGTGGGTACATTCCCACGCCTTTCGCCGGCTCTGACCACATGAAACCTAAAAATGTAAACCACACAGAAGTCTTGGATAATGAAATGAAATATTTTATGACTACCGTTGGATGTCATTGTCCTACTTCGTCGTCAAAGTTTCTCGGGTTCGATTTGAAAAACTGTTCTTGTTTTCACAAATTGAGACAAATTTTTCGATTTAAAATCTACTGTGCATGTTAATTGAAGGTATTTCACAATTCATCCCTTTTCAAATTTGGATTGCGGACAAACTGGTATAAGCTTAGTGTCAGGTTAAGTGGTACGCTGCATAGGTGACTACAGATCACTTCACCTACAAATTGTAAGTGCGGGTATTTGTTGTTGTTGTTGATAGAGACACCCGTAGGTTTTGCGGAGCGTTATCGATGTTAATGGATAGCCTGACCGTCTCGGCAACGATTACTATTACATTAAACCTTCTAGGCCACAACGTCAGCTGCCAAATTACAGCTCGCAAAACTTTTAAATTATAAAAATAAAATAAATAAAAAAAATTACCTTCTTTTAAAAGTGGGCAGTGCCACGCCCATTGCCCAAGATTTTACTAATTTTCTATTCTGCGTCATAAGGTCAACCCACCTACCAAGCTTCATCGCTTTATCCGTCTTTGGTAATGAATTATCCCACTTTTTCGTTTATTCGAAATTTTCGATATCGAAAAAGTGGGCGTGGTTATGGTCCGATTTCATTCATTTTTAATAACGATCTGACATAAGTGCCCATGAACTTACTTACCAAATTTCATTAAGATACGTCAAAATTTAGTCAAGTTATCGTGTTTACGAACAGACGGACGGACGGATTGACATGGCTAAATGAATTTATTTTTTCGCCCAGATCATTTTGATATATAGAAGTCTATATCTATCTTCATTAGTTTATGCCGTTACGGGGAACCGTTGTGCGAACAAAATTATTATACTCTGCTCAGCTGAGTATAAAATAGAGGAGGAAGGTAAAGATGAGTATCTATACCGAAGTTATTGACAAGTTTTGGCGTGATATCGCTTTGTTATTCAAAAATTACAGGCTTGTTAGAGAAAAGTTCCCGATTCGTTATAGGCGAGTAACTCATTCATTGTAGAGAAACTGCCTTCGAATAGGTGTTCTGCAGATCTTCTTCGTTCGATAAGGCTTCTTTCGTTGAAGGAAATTTTGCAAGCATTGAATACTCTAATAGGAGCTCAAAATTTGAACACTAGCTGCTAAGGAAGTAATTGCACGTTATAATGCTCCTAAAAGTATACTATAAATTGTACTCATTTGTGTAATGTATGATATACCCCATTGCATGGGCTATATATAATTTGTTTGATCTTGCTATATATGTATATAGAAGAAAGTGTGATATTTTTTTTGTTTCGAACAAATAAAAATGCTCTTAACACATCGCCTCATATAGAACGTTATCAAATGTTCGATATTCATACGTATAAAAAAGTATTCATTCAAATCATTAGCCGACTGCGAAAAATATAAATATTTATTTAAAACTAAGTACATAAGTATATGTAGATAATAATTACCTAAAAGATTATTACCCTCCAAAGCCCGCCCAAGCGACACGAGGGGTGCATCCGTATGGCGCACTGATTTTGTTTTTGCGGAGTTGTTGACAGCATGCACAAGGGCTGGGTGCTCCGTATAATGATTACTGCAGGAGCTGACATGACGAAGAGGAGATAGAAACAGTCAACCATTTTCTGTGCGACTGTCCTGCGCTTTGGCGCAAGAGGAAGAAATCTCTGGGATCTCCCTTCTTTGACGATCTTTGTGATCTGGCTATGTTGGAATCTAAGAAATTCCTGACATTTGCTTAATCGACCTGTTGGTTTGTGTAGGGGAGAGATCCACGTGGTATCACAATGGACCATTTTGAGCCTAAGTGCACTGGTGCTCGCACCGGTGGCCACTCTAACCTAACCATTATAACAGTTGGAAATTATACATATACTACACTGTTAAATAAGTGAAAATTTTTGGTACATAAAGATTTTTTTATTATTATTTTTTTTATGTATACTTCCATAAAAACCTACTTATTTGGTTATTGTTGTATTAACGCAAAATGTCTTTTAAATATTCCAATTTTATTAATATTATTTTTAATTTTTGTTGACAGATATCGCTATCGCAACAAACTGACAAAGATTTTGGAACTCGATCCTCACACCTGCTCTCTAATAGCACAAAGCGACCAGACAGTATGGAGGAGCATATCTCTAAAGCACTTCGTACAGCCGCTCAGGAAAAATTTGGTTACAGGCGAGCACGGAAAAACAACTGGACAAATTAAGGCCAATGCATCAGTTTTTTGGCAGCGTTTGGTCGAACGAGTGCATTCCCTATGATTGGAGTCTAAGTGTCCTTTGTCAAGTCCACAAGAAGGGGAATGCTGCAAACTGCGCCAACTATGAAATCATGCAATCACTGCCGTATGCTGACCATATTGTAAGCGGGCCAAACGCCCGCGTTGTTATACCGATGAGGACACTCCCCGAAGGCCTTGTGGAGTGTTATCGATGTTAATGGTCCTTAACACACGCGTTATAAGTTCGGCTTTACTTAAAACTGTAAAAAAGAAGCGGAAACGAAGTACATTAATTAATTTAATTTATCTAATTTGAATTGAATATACAAAAGATACCGAATTCAACAGTAAAAAAATATGTTTGTTAATACTGAAAAGTTTTTTATTTTTGTATTTTCTTAAAAAATAAAAAAAATGAGAAGGATGTGCCGCTGATTTTGATAATTCTCACAAAGTCGATGGGAGCCAGTTTCAAAATTTCATCTCATTCTATTTTGAATCAAAATAATGGTTTCGGCTTAGTTTTTGAAGCAGCTTCGAAAGGTTATGTTTCGGCTTAATTAATTTTTACCCTTACTTTCGAAAGTCGTGAAAAACCGAATAAGTTTCATTCATAACCGGTTTTACGGAAGCCTGGACAGCTTGGCGCTTTCGAACGTCAAGTGTGGTCTGTGAAAATTTAAGAAAACTTGCCCACTGTAATGGGAACTCAGAAATTAAATACAAGCTGCAGCGGAAGCAACAGCCCTAGCTCCTAAATGTATGCTACAAATTTACTAATTAGTGAACCTCATGTGGATTTGGTTCATAAGTCACTCACTTCACGTTGGAAATTTGTCTAGTGTAATAGGAGCTCAGAAATTTAACACAAGCGGCAACGGAAACAACAGAATTCTAAATGCGCCTAAATATATACTACAATTTGATTGTTTTGTGTAGCACATTATATATCCTATTGCATGGGCTCAATATAATTTGTTTGACCTTACTATGGAAGAAAATGTGATATCTTTTTTTTTTGTTTGTTTGTGTAAATATACTATCGTTGGTCTAAAGTGAGCTTTCTAAGTATTCCTACTCCCTTCTTGCGCGTTATTTTTGAATTGATTCTCACAATCCCTGGCTGCTGTAATCAATACTTCAAATCTGGAAATAAGTACGCATGTTTGTGTTCTTTTATATTTCAAGAGCTCATGGTTGTCAAGAGATATGGGCTCAGCTTCTTCTTACGTTTGTAATATTCCAAGATTTATCCTATTGACAGTAATTCCAAAAGGACGTGACTTTGATCTAATTTTTAGTTGAGCTTCTCATGGCGGCAATCAAAGCTATGATGAAAATAGCACATTCGGACTAAAATCGTGTCCACACGGCTCCTAATTGAGCCTCGAAATTATCAGAAGCTCAGAAGTTGAAAGAAATCTGCATCGAAGGCATGATGCCCAATTAAGCTACTTAAAACACACATTAAAAAAATTTATCGTGATTAATACTACTTAAATATTGCGCATTTGAATAGGTGCTCAGAATATAAAGACCAATGATGAATGAACTACATAATTCATGTATTGCTCCCAAATATATGCTACAAAATCTTGTTGTCCTATTCCAGGTATTTTCTCCGAACCATTTAACAATGTGTGCGTTGGAACATTTTGGGCAATATATAAATCATTTGTTTCCATTGCCGTTCATCTCTAAATTCTGAACACCTATTCACACATTGTGAAATATAACTACCTACCCGTAAATGAAAGCGAAACAATGAACTTATGAAAAAAATAAAAAGTGACGACCTTAACACTTTAAACTCCCCGTTTGAATTAGCTCTCAGAATATAAAGATCGACGACAATGTAAATAAAGGATTATGTGTCACTGTCTAAAATAAGGCATTCTTCCCTACAGTTATACTGTGTACACGAAAATTTAATATAATATACTCTATAGCAGGTTCTGAAAAAATAAAAATTTTCGAACTGTGATTTCTAACTTTTTTTATTGAAAGAGAGTTTAAAAATCTAATTTGTTTCAATATCATTTACTCTAAAATCTTTTCTTTATAAGTTTTTAGGGAAACTAAATGTACATATTTATTTTTCTAATCACACTCTACGCCGGCAATTTAGCAAACACTGCATACTTTAATAGGAGCTCAGAAATTAAACACAAGCGGCCGCGGAAACAAGTGCATTATAAAATACTCCTAAATGTTAACAACGTACAGTGGAAGCAATTCAGCAGCAGCTGAATATAATTTGTTGTTGCTTTGATGGAATTTGATTTTTGTATTTATATGTGTATTTCTGTAAATATGCTGTACCTTTTTCGTGCCATAATTCATTCTTTGTTATACATTGCCTTTATTTTTTTTTGTCCCTAACATTCTATTCGATTTCAATAAATTGCAAATTAATTTGGAAGATTAATTAATCAAAACTGGTAAGTTTGCAGAAACCTGGCCGTCAGAGTAGCAAACTGATTGATGCAGCCTGGTCTTCCAGGTAATTAAGGAGACATGTCAATATACATTAGGAATAAGTTCGGAATGAAAATAATCTAAAAGAAAATGAAAATACCATTCGCCTTATCCATGCACGGTCGGTAAATTCTTAAGCCGAGTTATGTCCTGTCCAATTATACCCAATTCCTGCATGCTTCAGAAGAAAGTATTCCTTCCAAGGTCTCTCGCGTCGCCCAATTTCCATATGAATATTTTTACGGGTTCATCTCTTACTTATCTAGAATCAACCCCGACATACGCAACGCATTTCATTTATGTTCAGACACGTATTCCGAAAAATTTGTGGCGAATGTTCACCTTAATGGCCAAAAGAGTCCAGTGCTTCTTGACGTAGATTCAAGGCTACAAAAATCATATAAAAAGTAGGAAGAACATGCTAAATCGGGTGATCTGAATACCAGTGCAAATCATCTGAAACGCACCGGTATTCCATATTCTTAAAGAGCAAATTTATTAATGGCTTCTCACTTTGTATTCTGCATCTTTTAATTCACGAAAAACGTTATTCCTATAGAATCAGAAATGCCTGTTGTCTGACTGTCATGTCAGTCAGTCATAGTCATCATCTCAATGAATTACGACGCAGCTTTTAGTTAAATATTGTAAACTTTAACAGGTTCTCAGGTACAAACAACAAGCGACACCGGAAACAATGTCTTGTAGTTTGAACCTAAAAGTATCTAATTTTTGCAAAATGTTGATTTTTAATTTACCGTGTGTACAATGGGCCTTAAGCATACATTTAAAGCATTTTCTCAGACTCGAGTTTTGAATGAAAGGTGGGTGTTTATGTGATGGTAGAATTTAAGGTGGATCGAGCTATCCTTGAAAACGGGGTATTGTTGTACAACGCGAAAACTTTTTCCATTGTAATGCTAAAAAATTTCAACTAACTGCGTACTAGTGTTGCATCAGGTTTATCGTGTGCACACGAGCCTCTACCTCGGTCCCATACCCAATAGAAATGTGGTAATAGAAATTTTTTTTCAATTAGTATTTTTTTTTATTTTTACTGAGGTAAATATATTTTTTTTATTGACGATACCTAAAATCACAGATAGACAAACAAGTTTTGTAAGAAGTTTGCGTAATGTTACGTAATACGCTGTTTTGTGGAAAATGGTCCTTCGTAGAAATATTGGGGTATTTTTGGGCACCTAGTTCCGAATATTTGGCAGTTCTCTGGACTAATAAATTATGCTTAGAATAAAGTGCGACTTTGCTGTGCCGAAAAGGTAGATCAACTGATTTAAACAACATCTAAAGTTAAACTGTAGCCATAAACAAAGAAGATCGGTCGTGTTGGCACCTACAGAAATTGTGGTTGACCTATATGAAATATCGGACAAAGTACCAACAATTTTATCAGAGCACGGCGCCCGAAGCGAGATGAAAAAAGCGGTCGCTAATCAAACACTCACTGAACAAACTACGCTCCAATTAAAACTAAAGTAGAGGAGGGCATAATTACCCTTTTTTTAATTTTCAAATTAATCAGATGGCTATAAATTATTGAGACCTTTTCGGAGACCGAGTGAAATATCACCCTAACTCCATTCCAAGTTTAAGACACCCTTTGCTTATACCGAGAAGGATGCTGTGCGTTCTCAGAATTTACAAGACGTGGGATTCATGCCCTGCCTGTACAAGTTTGAAAAAAAAAAAATGCCCTTAAACTATTTCAAGGTGATAATATTGGTCAGCCTTATCAGCTTAACTTCATTATATGAATCGTGGTGGTAGAAGTTTGTTTGGTTCGTCGTTACTCTAACCATAAAATTAAGCAGCCCCCTTTCTTCTTGGAATTAAAAACCAGAGTCTTGCAGAATCGAAATGCAATCTCGTTGTGATAGCCAGAGATAATTAATTAATTAAGGCGATTCTTTAAATGCAGATTCAAAAAAGCTACAGACCAAAAATTTTCTCCATCACTTATCCAGAGTATCATCTAAAATCTAAAAAATTATGTCCCATTTTATATGTATACACGAACGAGCCTGTCTTGCGTGTTTGTGTTGTAGGGTTTTTAAAAAATTCGACAATTCAGCAAACATTGCCTAATCTACTAGGAGCACAGAAATAAAATGCAAGCGGCAGCGGAAACAATTGCATTACGAAATGCTCCTAAAAGCATGCTAAAAATTTACTCGTTTCTGTAACGCATGATATACCCTATTGCAGGGGCTGAATATATTTTCTTTGGTCTTGCGTGAATTTTTTTCTCCTGTCTGCGTAAATATACTGCCGTTTGGCTGTATTGACCCTTCTAAAGTTCCTATTCCCTCCTGCGTTAAGAACAAGGTTTATTGTACGATTGCGCACAGCTTCTTCTTCTATTCCTTTGCTGGGTTTTATCTTTCATTCCCTTCTAATCATAACCGGTTTTCGTGTAAGCAGCTGTGTAGCTGATTTTTGGTCCACACGGCATCTCGGAATAATTTTTCGAGTCTAGGAGCCACTCATTTTATTTATTTTAACAGGAATATAATATACAGGTTCTTAAAAAACATATATTTCAGAATTGTAATTTCTATATTTCTTTCAGTCCTAATCAATCGGTTTTACTTTTTTTCCCAATCTGCCCCGGAAATTCAGCAAACACTGCACACTTTAATAGGCGCTCAGAAATTAAACACAAGCGGCAGCTGGGGCAATCGCACTACAAAATGCTCCTAAGCGTATGATACATATTAGCAACGTACAGCGGGAACAATCCCGTTACGTGCAATATATACATACATATATACCCTACTGCAGCAGCAGAATATAATTTGATCTCTCTTTGATAGATTTGGATTTTTTCATATCAATGCATTTATTTTTTATTTTTTTTTTTGTCTCTAACTTTCTACTAGTTTCGATAAATTGCGGATAAAAATAAGAAAGTTAACCAATTAAACTGGTAAGTTTCCAGAAACGTGGGCTTCAAAACAGGCAAACGATTTATGCATCGTTACCTCTCAGGTGAATAAGACACGCCTGTGCTCACTATGCAGAAGTTCGGCATTCAAGAACTCGTCTATTCTAAAATATAATGAAACGACCCTCAGCCTTATTCATGCACAGTCGGTAAATTCTTATGGCGAGATATGCCCGGTAAGCCCTCTGCTTAGAGTTCACTATTCAATCCTAATATGAGAGGAAAGAGTACCCCCATGGACTCGCGCGTACCAGGCCAAACTTAGATCTGAATATATATGCTATAGGTTACATTCGCACTTATCCGTAATCAACCCCGTCGTACGCATATTTTATTTATGTTCAGACGCGAAAACTTTTTCATAGTAATGTGTAATGCTAAACAATTTCAAGTAACTGCGTAGTCGTGTTGCATCAGGTTCACGTGTGCACACGAGCCACCACCTCGGTCCCATACCCAACAGAAATGTGGTAATTGAAAGTTCTTTTAAATTGGTATTTTTTACATTTTGACTGAGGTTGATGGAACCTAAAATAACATATAATCAAACTAGTTTTGTAAGAAGTTTGCGTAATGTCACATAATACGCTGTGTTGTGGAAAATGGTTCTTCGTAGAATTATTGGGGTCTTTTTGGGCACCTCGTTCCGAATATTTGGCAGTTCTCTGGACTAATAAATTATGCTTAGAATAAAGTGCTGCCTTGCTGTACCGAAAAGATAGATCAACTGATTTAAACAACATCTAAAGTTAAACTGTAGCCATAAACAAAGAATATCGGTCGTGTTGGCACCTACAGAAATTGTGGTTGACCTATATGAAAGATCGGAGAAAGTATCAACCATTTTATCAGAGAACGGCGCCCGAAGCGAGATGAAAAAAGCGGTCGCTAATCAAACACTCACTGAACAAACTACGTTCCAAGTAAAACTAAAGTAGAGGAGGGCATAATTTCCCTGTTTTTAATTTTCAAATTAATAAGATGGCAATAAATTATTGAGACCTTATCGGAAACCGAGTGAAATATCACCCTAACTCCATTCCAAGTTTTAAGACACCCTTTGCTTATATGGAGAAGGGTACTGGGCGTTCTCAAAATTTATAAGACATGGGATTCATGCCCTGCCTGTAGAAGTTTGAAAAAAAAAAATGCCCTTAAACTATTTCAAGGTGATAATATTGGTCAGCCATATCAGCTTAACTTCATTGTATGAGTCGTGGTGGTAGAAGTTTGTTTGGTTCGTCGTTACCCTAACCATAAAATTAAGCAGCTCCCTTTCTTCTTGGAATTAAAAACCATAGTCTTGCAGAATCGAAATAATATATATAATATAATTAATTAATTAAGGCTATTCTTTAAATGCAGATTCAAAAAAGCTACAGACCCAAAATATTCTCCATCACTTATCCAGAGTATCATCTAAAAAATTATGTCTCATTTTATGTGTTGTAGTAGTAGGGTTTTTGAAAAATTCGACAATTCAGCAAACATTGCCTAATCTACTAGGAGCACAGAAATAAAATGCAAGCGGCAGTGGAAAAATTGCATTACGAAATGCTCCTAAAAGCATGCTAAAAATTTACTCGTTTGTGTAACGCATGATATACCCTATTGCAGGGGCTGAATATAATTTCTTTGGTCTTGTGTGATCTTTTTTCTTCTGTCTGCGTAAATATACTGCCGTTCGACTGTTTTGAACCTTCTAAGGTTCCTATTCCCTCCTGCGTTAAGAACCAGGTTTATTGTACGATTGCGCACAGCTTCTTCTTCTATTCCTTTGCTGGGTTTTATCTTTCATTCCCTTCTAATCATAACCGGTTTTCGTGTAAGCAAGGAATTCACAGGACGTAATTTCTAACTTATTTTTAGTCCCCACGGCATCTCGGAATAATTTTTCGAGTCTAGGAGCCACTCATTTGGTTTATTTTAACAGGAATATAATATACAGATTCTTAAAAAAACATATATTTCAGAATTGTAATTTCTATATTTCTTTCAGTCCTAATCCATCGATTTCACTTTTTTTCCCAATCTGTCCTGGAAATTCAGCAAACACTGCACACTTTAATAGGCGCTCAGAAATTAAACACAAGCGGCAGCTGGGGCAATCGCACTACAAAATGCTCCTAAGCGTATGATACATATTAGCAACGTACAGCGGGAACAATCCCGTTACGTGCAATATATACATACATATATACCCTACTGCAACAGCTGAATATAATTTGATCTCTCTCTGATAGATTTGGATTTTTTCTTATCATTGCATTTATTTTTTATTTTTTTTGTCTCTAACTTTCTACTAGTTTCGATAAATTGCGGATAAAAATAAGAAAGTTAACCAATTAAACTGGCAAGTTCCCAGAAACGTGGGCTTCAAAACAGGCAACCGATTTATGTATTGTTACCTCTCAGGTGAATAAGACACGCCTGTACGCACTATGAAGAAGTTCGGCATCCAAGAACTCGTCTATTCTAAAATATAATTAAACGACCCTCAGCCTTATTCATGCACAGTCGGTAAATTCTTATGGCGAGATATGCCCGGTGAGCCCTCTGCTTAGAGTTCACCATTCAATCCTAATATAAGAGGAAAGTGTACCCCATGGACTGGCGCGTACCAGGCCCAACTTAGATCTGAATATACATATATGGTGTAGGATATATTATCAATTATCCGTAATCAACCCCGCTGTACGCATATTTTATTTATGTTCAGGCACGTAGTTCGAAAGTTTTCTGGCGAATGTTCACATATACGGCCAAAAGAGTCCAAGGCTTCTTGACGTATACTCGCGGCTTCAAGAACCTGGTAAACCGGGTGATCTGAACACCAGTGCAAATTATCTGAACGCAGTATGAAGCACGCCGGAATACTTCATGTTATTGAAGAGCAAATTTATTCATGTCTTGCGACTATTCTGCGTTTTTTAATTCACGAATGACGCTATTCCTCTAGAATCGTTTGTCCAGTAGTCACGGTCAACATTATGAATTGCGGACGCCCCTTTTTGTTAAATATTGTAAATTCTAACAGGTACTCAGATACGAACAACAAGCGACACCGGAAACAATTTGTTATAGTTTGAACCTAAAAGAATGCTAATTTTTCCAAAATGTTGCATTTAAATTTACAATGCGTACAACGGGCCTTACGCAAAAATTTCAAACATTTTTTCAGACTCGAGTTTTGAGTACAATGTGGGTACTTTGTTTGTGTAGCAAAAACAAACAAGCCATTTAAAAACTTGAGTGTCTGAGCAAAGGTGCAGGTTGATGGGAAAAGGTTCTTGAACACGGGGTATTGTTGGACAACGCGATAACATTTTCCATAGTAGTCTGAACAGCTCTCATGTTGCATCAGGTTCACGTGTGTACCGTAACCTAGCTCCCATACCCAATATAAATTTGGTAATTGAAAGTTTTTCAATTGTTGTTTTTTCTCATTTTGACTGAGCTACATATATATATATTTTTTTTTTTGATGGAACTTAAAATCTCTGATGAATACAAGTGTTCTGTTAGAAGTTTGCGTTATGTTACATAATACGCTGTATTCTGAAAAATGGCTATTTGGAGAATTATTAGATACTTTTATCGAGGCAGCTTAAGTTTGCAGACAGTTTCTAAAAGCTTCCTGACCAAAGTGATACTGTATTTTGCCGAAAAGATAGATCAACTGATTTTAATAACATCTTAAGTTTAGCTATAGCCGTAAGCTTAGAAGATTAGTCATATTGGCACCTCCAGAATTCGAGGTAGTCTATGTAATAATGCCGAGAAAAGACGAAGAAAGCTTTGAAATAAAGATTCGCCGCGCAAAATACTTTCTGACTGAAACTGGAGTAGAGGGGGACATAATTTCTTTCTTTGTTTTTTTAAGTTTTCAAGTCCATCAGAGGACTACAAATTGTTGAGATCTTGTCGGAGACTGAGTGGAATATGATCTTAAAGGACGACGGATGTAAGCAACAGGTTTGGTGCGTCCTCAGAGTTCAACACACATGAAATTAATGCCCTGTCTTTGGAAGTTTGGAACACCTTACTTAAACTATTTGAAGGTGATAGTATTGGTCATGGTCAGTCCTATCAGCTTAATTTGATTGTATGATTCGTGGTGGTAGAAGTTTGTTTGGTTCCTCTCGCATTATTCTGACCAAAACATTTAGCAGCTCCCTTTCTTCAGTTATTTTAGTTATGCCGATGTAGGCCGACACTGGCTGAAATCGTTGACAATGTCGGATATAATGAACTAATTAGGGCGGATCTTTATACCCCCTTTATGGCCCCCATCACTTATACAGAAGGTCATCCAAAATCTAAAAAAGTATACCTCACTTTATGTTTGTGTGTGGCTGAAGTCTTGCGTGCCTATCTATGTATGTATCTGTGTCGTCATAGGGATTTAAAGAAAGACGGCAATTTAGCAAACTATTGCCTATTCTACTAGGAGCTGAGAAATAAAATGCAAGCGGCAGCGGAAACAATTGCTCTTCAAAATGCCCCTAAAGGTATGCTTAAAATTTACCCTTTTGTGTAACATGCATGATATACCCTATTGCAAGGGCTGAATAAAATTTGTTTGATTAGCTATAGAAGAGGGCGTGCTATCTTTTTTGTTTGTTTGTGTAAATATACTATCGTTCGACTGTATTGAATCTTCTAAGGTTCATATTCCCTCCTGAGCAGAGAACAAGGATTATTGTACGATTGGTAAAGAGTAACGTATAAATTCTCTGGCTGCTGTTGTCTTTCAAACCTGGAAAGAAGTATGGAGTAATTCATATCTAGCGGCAGCTATGAGCGGCCAATATTGATCAAATAGGCAAAAAAGTGTAGCGCCGCTGCCGCAACATGTTGGGCCGCTTAGTGTGGCCTTAGCCTTAGTACCCTACTGCAGGTTCTCTACAAAAAAAAAAAAACAAATATTTTTTAGAACTGCAATAACTTAGATTTAAACTACAACGCAACCCTCGACATTTGTGCCGCAGGTGTTTCAATCTGATTGGGCATTAAAAGAAGGCGAGAGTTGCACACGATCGACCAAGCAGGAAAGTCGTGGATCCAAGTGAAGGACAGCGAAGTGTCGAAAATCATGTTTAGCTCCTCTGATCACAAAAAGAAAATGGCTGTAGTGTCAGGATGATTATTCGGTATGGACACAGCTTCAAATTAAGGTATCGTCCGTGATGGAAGATGCAGAAAATGCTGTCGCCAGCCTAAGACTCTAGCTGTTAGGAGTGACACAGCAATCACATCAAGAGCATCAAGGAGCATAGGTACCAGAAAGCTTTTAGCATTTTCTAAGAACATAGAGTTAATTAAGAACATAGTTCCGGGTTTTAGAAAGCGGTTTTCATATTGTCTTGAGCAAACTCCTGGTATCACTATGGAGTCATTCGGTCTATGTAAGGTGGCCGGAAATTGCACACCTACCCTAGAAAAAATTTCAATATCTTCTTCTCTTATACTATTTTCACACAAGCGGCTTATTGAATAATAAAGGAAATTTTCTACATTAAGACGCTTATTGAGCTCAATCTTCCCTACAAAATTCGAATATATTATTATTTCATTAGTAGCTAATCGAATGCCTAATGAAGTCAAAAGCACAATGCAACTCTGTTGGCAGCGTTCCGCTTCCGTTTCCGCTTCTTAGTTTTTGGTGTGTTCAGTGCTTAAAAATGTCATTTGTCAAAGCAAATGTCATTGTCTGCATGGCGGAACGATACAAGATGGCCGCATCGAACAGGTGATTATTACCTTTTTTATTTGATTTGATACATCAACTACCGGCGCAGTACGATTTTGACATTTGTCCATCGAATTTACAAGTACATGGAATTTTTTTTGTTTGTAGGTATGTCACCATGCTCCCACCTTGTATCGTTCCGCCATGATTGTCTGCCTCATCCTTCATACTAATCGAGTAGTTACTTCTGTGTGAAAGCAAAAAATTTACGATTTCATTAGCAGGTGAAATGAGATCATTAAGTTTCTGTGTGAAAACAGTATTACTCCCAAACTAGGCCTAAAATTTTGCAAACACTGTATACTTTACTAGCAGTTCAGAAATAAAACACAAGTGGCAGCGGAAGCAATTGCAATATAAAATGCTCCTAAATGTATGCTATATTTAAACAACCTACAGCGGAAGTCAGTCAGCAACAGCTGAATATAATTTGATGTTCCTTTGATAGCATTTGGGCTTTATCTTTATTTGTGTGTTTCTGTAAATATGCCTTCCTTTTTTCAGCTTTTTTTTGACTCCCTTTTATATGATGAATTTATTTTTTGTGTTTTGTCTCTAACTTTTTACTAGATTTCGATACATTGCCGATAAAAATTAGAAAGTTTATCGATTAAAACTGGTAAGTTTCCAGAAACTTGGTCCTCAAAACAGGCAACTGATTGACGAATCCTCTCCTCTCAGGTAAATAAAAAGACGCGTCCATCCGTAAGCCCTACAAAGAAGTTCAGCATCCATGCACTGTCGGTAAAGTCTTATGGATGGCCGGTAAGCACTCTTCTTAGAAATCACAACCCAGTTTTTACATAAGAGCAAAGTATACCTCCAAGGACTCGCGCGTCACCCTGGCTCTAGTTCGATCTCTTAGTTATCTAGAATCAACTCCGACATACATACGTAGCATATAGCATTTATACTTGTATCTCCAGCAGCCATCTTTTTAATGGTATCATATATCCACAGCCTCTTACACCAATGTCTCTTAGCTCCATCACTGCTGAAGCTGCCAGTTTCCTTGGACTTCCATTAGAGGATATGTATGATAACTCGTGAGTTACCAAAGCTATTGGATCGGGCGAAGCATGGAAAAAGAAGAAAATTAAGAATGATTTTTTGCCCTCGAAACTATGTATGTTATTTGACGTAGTTCAGGCACGTAGTTCGAAATTGCCTGGCGAATGTTCACTTAGATGGCTACAAGAGTGCCTCAATGTAGGCCCGCGGCCACCAAAAATCCATAAAAAGGACTCAGATCCTGGTGAATAGGGTGAATTTAAGGCCAGTGCAAATCATCAAAACGAAGTATGAAGCGTAACGGAATATTCCACGTATTTGAAGAGCAAATTTATTCATCGCTTCCCACTTTGTATTCTGCACTTCCTAGTTAAAAAATGTCGTTTTTCCTATATAATCAGCAATGCTTTTCATGTCAGTCAGGGTCATCATCATCAATGAATTGCGGACGCCGCTTTTAGTTAAATATTGTAAATTTTACCAGGTACTCAGATACAAGCGACAAGTGGCACCGGAAACAATTGGTTATACTTTGCACCTAAAAGTATGCTACGTTATTCCAAAATGTTGCATTTCATGTGCGTACAATGGACCTTACACATAAAAACCCATACGCATTTTCTCAGACTCGAGTTTACTTAATACCACGCCTAAGCAAGTGATCGCCTTTTATGCGTAAGACGCATTGCGCATGCTGATGGGATAAAGTAGATGGGGTTTTCTGGAACACGTTGTGATTATTTTGTATTGCTGGCGTAAAAAGCTTTGTGAACTTGAAACTTCTATCTATGCGATTGAATATTGTCCTCTTTTGCGACTCAAGAAACGTGCCATCCGAGACCAGCGTCTCTGCGTCTCTGAAGCGATGGGTTTCACCTCTGTTGCTTTACCCATGATTTGCTCCAGAAGCTTGACAAATGATTTTCGGGTCTAAGAAATAACATTTTTTAAATAAATAAAGAATATGTACTAACTTAATTTACTTTGGGGTTTTCATTGCGGCTTTGGCTTCGCCCAAACTAGTAGAAACTTTTACTTAAAATTTGTCAGAGCTTCTGCCACTGATATGTTCAAATGTAACTATTTCCGATTAATCCTAGTACTTATGTCCGTCATTTCTATTTTGTTCCTTCGCATTCCATGGCTTGAAATCATTTCTACCATATTCCAATGTTGGCGATCGTTGTGTCTCTTGACCGTCCAACTTAAAGCTTGGCCTTGGTTTCGACGCCTTTGTGGTTGTGTAACCATTTTTCGAAGGAAACAAAACATCTATACCTGCTCTCAACATTAAGTTATTATAAATTATAATTAATATATTTATATATAGCCGCCCATAGCATAAAGGCCGTAAAATGCCCTTACTGCCTTTTAGGAATTTTAATGCCAATAAATTTCTACAATTACTAATTTACTCATTAACTAAATAAATACTTATTAAAATTAACAATGAATGATAAAACAAGGCCTTAAATTTGAAGTTTACTTGAAAAATTTTAAATTTCCCAAACAAAAATTCAATTTTCTCTGATTGCACATTTTACACTTTACTGCCTTTATGCTATGGACGGCAGTATAGATCTTGGTTGAACCGATTTATTTTCCGAACGCTATCCTTAGGCAAGCCACTATCGGTTTCTTTTGATGCGCCAGTTGTGGATGTTGTTGTTTGCGGACGATTACTTTATGTGGTGTAACACTTGATGTAGCTTTGAAGAAATAAAAATAGTTCTGAGTAGTTATGTCAAAGTCGTCAAGGCCGTTATACTAATAATACTCGATTATGTAGCCCTCAAGATGGAAATAAGATACTTTATCGAACGTAATGTCTTATAATTTCCTTAAATGAGTAGAAATTTATTATTTAACTCTCAGATATATAACTCTCATACATAAAAATGTTAGCGGTTTTATTACTGGATAATTCTGTTTCAATAAATCACGTTGATACTGCGATTCTCATCCTTTCCTGAGTTACCGCTTTGCTTCTTGCGGTGCTTGGGACTCAATGGCTCCTATGGTGTGAGCTGATAACGTGTGGCGGTTGGGATTGTTTATAAGAGAATTACGTGCAGCTGATGAAGGATGATGTGTTGAAAATGGTGTTGCCTCCTCTTCTGCATCAGTCCTCGATGTTTCTGCAGTTGTGCAAACTATGGTACGTGAACTTAATGGCCGGCGTACACGTTGTGAGCGACGACTTGCTGTTGACTCCGTTTCAGAGTAAGATACTGAGGATGAAACTTTGGTAACCACTGATTACTGGCACATGGTGTATTGGACATTTTGTTGGATGTGTTGGTGTAGTAGTGGCAAGTTCGTTGATAGCATTTTTTTTTATCAAATTATCCACTATTCCTGACAGATTTGTTGTAGTTAGTGCAACTTTGAAGGCACATGATAATGATTAGGTTCATACTGAATAATGATATCCGGAATTTTATTCTAATTGTATGAAGGACGATGAGAGTTGCTTACAATACGGTTTGTGCTCGGTCTGCTGCAAATCTCCCGTATCGATTTTCTGTACATTGTATGCATCTTTCTGTGCTGTAACTGCTGGCTGTGTAGTATGTTAATGAGAAAATTGCTCAAACCTATAGAAATAATCAATTTGAGAACGATTAGGGAACTAGTTCAAATTCAATGTACATTAACGTACATAGTGTTTCGCTAAGCTTCTTAGCTTGCCCCTGATGAAGCTAAGGAGCTTAGCAAAACGTGGGGTCATAATAGTGAAGATTCTCTTGCAGCTTATGAACCTCATTGGTCAAAAACTAGTATAATTTCTACCAACAAAGTACAAGATAAATACATTTAATTTGCTATCCAAAAGTTAAATTAACCTTGATTTACTAATTCGGATCCGTTTTGTCTTTGAGAAAGCTATGTTTCTCCAGTGATTCTAGAGGTGCGCTCCAACATTAGAGGTTAGAGAACGGTAACTTTAATCTATATCTAATTTATGTGTTCGTTGGGTAAATATAGAGAGACATCACTTAACGGCTAACCAGTAAAATCAATACGCATTAAACAAACATATTTTTTGTTTTTTTAATTTTTAAATGTTTGCTCACTATTACTAATACTAGGTTCAAACACACACCAAATTGGCAATTTATACTGTTTGGGCAATTTATTGCGCAATTTGTCATATAATAAATTGTAATAATAAATTGCCAATTTAAAAAAAAATTGCGTAATAAATTGTTTCAACCTGCAAATGCAACATTGTAAAGTGTGTTTATTGAGTATATTTAAACGTCACTTACGCATGGCTGAATTATATGGTTGGCTCATTTCATCAGCTGATTTTATGTCTTTCATTTCACTGGAGTAGGGACTGTCAAAAGAAGATGGCAAAATCAAAATGAACACAAAACATTGAACACATTTTCTTACAACACACAAAAATTTCAAAGTTTTATGTTTTCAATCCATTCCATTCACCTAATACCAACACGCACATTTTGACAGTCTCAACAAAGATATGTTGTTACTGTAGAGATGAGCCAACCAGCTATCGAATTACTGTTGTGTAAGCTAAATAGAGTTGTATGAACACCACTCAATTTAAATCGAAATAGCCTCAATTTATTTTTCTGTTTGAACATAGTATAAGATCGTTTAGTATGATTCCTTCCCAATTTTTTTTTTATTTTGTGACCGAAAAAGGCTTTGAGAATAGCAAAACTCCCGTCTGCTCTGTTACATTTAACATAATGTTATTATAAGGGTATGCAAATAATTATTATTCTTCAAAATTTAAACCGCCCCACAAGTTTCGGGGAAAGCAACATTAAAAATTTAGAAACAAGTGTTTTCCATTATAAACTAGTTTTTCTAAGTGGTGTCTCCCCTTGACAGTAATTAGGCAAACACATCGAGTCGGCGAAAACAACTAGGTCCCGTCCCGCCAATTTGTAGGAAAAATTAATAGGAGTCAGACATAACTTGAAAGCTCAGCCTGAAATCTCCTCGGAGGTCATACTACGTCTCGTCGACCTTTGTATTGTGACTTCATGCAGGCACAGTTTTCAGATAATTTCTGTCCGGACCGTTTGGGATAATTTTGCGGTGATTTCAAGACTTCTTTGTATTAATGTTGGAATCATTCCGAGACTATTTTAAGATTATTTTTCGTTATTTTCGAGATCGTTTTAGGTACGTTGAAGAAATCATTTTTGAAAAGAGTTAGGGAGCATTTCTGTACTAATTTCACGACTATTATTGGATCATTTGGGGCCTATTTTGCAATAACTTTGGCTAATTTATGAGTACGAAAAGTTATCGGCATTAATTTTTTATCGAAAAGTTATAGAAAAAATATCGATTTCTTATCGAAGAATTATCATTGTATTTAAAAAGTTATCAATTTACTGTCGAAAAATTATCGCGTTGTTTTATAAAAAATATCGGCTTGTTGTCGATAACAGACTTTTAACAAATCGAAAACTTTTTGATTACAAATCGATAATTCATCGATGCTGTTCTTTATCGATAACAAACTTATAATACTTGTATAACAAGTGGATAAATTATCACGATAAGAAACCGATAAGAAATGTGTATCAAACCGATATTGTTATCGATAATAAGCTCCGTACACTTAGTAAAAATTGATAACAAGCCGTTTGGTTTCCGTTTTGGTTCCTCAATCTTCGCTTTCCGTACCCTGGAAAAATCGTGCGACTAATCCCTAAGGAGAGTGGTCTACAGTGTCTGAAAATTTGTATGGCTGCTTTTAAGAAACAAAAAAAGGGCAACGAAATGGGTAGAATATAATAAAAATTAAATGGAATGAAAATGAACTATTTAAAAAATGCGGATCTAATAAACGAGCATAAAAAGCTAGTACTCTAGGATTATTGAATAATTGGTTTTTTTGTCTATTTTTCTGCAATACCAATACGAAAAAAATTAAAAATATTGTATTACAAATAAAACAAGTAAGGAAGGCTAAGTTCGGGTGTAACCGAACATTACATACTCAGTTGAGAGCTGTGGAGACAAAGTAAGGGAAATCACCATGTTGTAAAAGGAACCTAGGGTAACCCTGGAATGTGTTTGTATGACATGTGTATCAAATGGAAGGTATTAAAGAGTATTTTAAGAGGATGTGGGCCATAGATCTATAGAAGGACGCCATTTAGGGATATCGCCATAAAGGTGGACCAGGCCTGACTCGAGAATTTGTTTGTACGATATGGGTATCAAATGAAATGTGTTAATGATAATTTTAAAAGGGAGTGGGCCTAAGTTCTATAGGTGGACGTTTTTTCGAGATATCGCCATAAAGGTGGACCAGGGGTGACTCTAGAATTTATTTTGTACGATATGGGTATCAAATAAAAGGTATTAATGAGTATTTTAAAAGAGCGTGGGCCTAAGTTCTATAGATGGACGCCTTTGCGAGATATCGCCATAAAGATGGACCAGGGGTGACTCTAGAATTTGTTTTTACGATATGAGTATCAAATGAAAGGTGTTAATGAGTATTTTAAGAGGGCGTGGACCTTAGTTCTATAGGTGGACGCCTTTTCGAGATATCGCCATAAAGGTGGACCAGGGGTGACTCTATAATTTGTTTGTACGATATGGGTATCAAATGAAAGGTGTTAATGAGTATTTTAAAAGGGCATGGGTCTTAGTTCTATAGGTGGACGCCTTTTCGAAATATCTCCATAAAGGTAGACCAGGGGTGACTCTAGAATTTGTTTGTACGATATGTGTATCAAATGAAAGGTGTTAATGAGTATTTCAAAAGTGAGTGGGCCTTAGTTCTATAGGTGAATGCCTTTTCGAGATATCGCCATAAAGGTGGGCCAGGGGTGACTCTAGAACTTTTGTGTACGATATGGGTATCAAATGAAAGGTGTTAATGAGTATTTCAAAAGGTAGTGGGCCTTAGTTCTATAAGTGTATGCCTTTTCGAGATATCGCCATAAAGGTGGGCCAGGGGTGACTCCAGAACTTTTGTGTACGATATGGGTATCAAATGAAAGGTGTTAATGAGTATTTTAAAAGGGTGTGGGCCTTAGTTCTATAGGTGGACGCCTTTTCGAGATATCGCCATAAAGGTGGACCAGGGGTGACTCTAGAATTTGTTTGTACATATGGGTATCAAATGAAAGGTGTTAATGAGTATTTTAAAAGGGCGTGGGTCTTAGTTCTATAGGTGGACGCCTTTTCGAGATATCTCCATAAAGGTAGACCAGGGGTGACTCTAGAATTTATTTGTACGATATGTGTATCAAATGAAAGGTGTTAATGAGTATTTCAAAAGTGAGTGGGCCTTAGTTCTATAGGTGAATGCCTTTTCGAGATATCGCCATAAAGGTGGGCCAGGGGTGACTCTAGAACTTTTGTGTACGATATGGGTATCAAATGAAAGGTGTTAATGAGTATTTTAAAAGGGTGTGGGCCTTAGTTCTATAGGTGGATGCCTTTTCGAGATATCGACATAAAGGTGGACCAGGGGTGACTTTAGAATTTGTTTATACGATATGGGTATCAAATGAAAGGTGTTAATGAGTATTTTAAAAGGGAGTGGGCCTTAGTTCTATAGGTGGATGCATTTTCGAGATATCGACATAAAGGTAGACCAGGGGTGACTCTAGAATTTGTTTGTACGATATGGGTATCAAATGAAAGGTGTTAATGAGTATTTTAAAAAGGAGTGGGCCTTAGTTCTATATGTGAACGCCTTTTCGAGATATCGCCATAAACGAGGACCAGGGGTGACTCTAGAATGTGTTTGTACGATATGGGTATCAAATTAAAGGTATTAATGAGGGTTTTAAAAGGGAGTGGCCCTTAGTTGTATATGTGAAGGCGTTTTCGAGATATCTACCAAAATGTGGACCAGGGTGATCCAGAACATCATCTGTCGGGTACCGCTAATTTATTTATATATGTAATACCACGTACAGTATTCCTTCCAAGATTCCAAGGGCTTTTGATTTCGCCCTGCAAAACTTTTTCATTTTCTTCTACTTAATATGGTAAGTGTCACACCCATTTTACCAAGTTTTTTTCTAAAGTTATATTTTGCGTCAATAGACCAATACAATTACCATGTTTCATCCATTTTTTCGTATTTGGTATATAATTATGGCATTTTTTTCATTTTTCGTAATTACCGATATCGAAAAAGTGGGCGTGGTCATAGTCTGATTTCGGCCATTTTTTACACCAATACAAAGTGAGTTCAGATAAGTACGTGAACTGAGTTTAGTAAAGATATATCGATTTTTGCTCAAGTTATCGTGTTAACGGCCGAGCGGAAGGACATACGGCCGACTGTGTATAAAAACTGGGCGTGGCTTCAACCGATTTCGCCCTTTTTCACAGAAAACTGTTATCGTCCTAGAAGCTAAGCCTCTACCAAATTTGACAAGGATTGGTTAATTTTTGTTCGACTTATGGCATTACAAGCATCCTAGACAAATTAAATGAAAAAGGGCGGAGCCACGCTTATTTTGAAATTTTCTTTTATTTTTGTATTTGGTTGCACCATATCATTACTGGAGTTGAATGTTGGCATAATTTACTTATATGCTGTAAAGATATTAACTTTTCTTTTAAAATTTGAATTAAAAAAAAATTTTTTTTAAAAAGTGGGCGTGGTCGTTCTCCGATTTTGCTAATTTTAATAAACAGACATAAAGTAATAAGAGTAACGTTCCTGCCAAATTTCATCATGATATCTTCAACGACTGCCAAATTACAGCTTGCAAAACTTCTAAATTACCTTCATTTAAAAGTGGGCGGTGCCACGCCCATTGTCCAAAATTTTACTAGTTTTCTATTCTGTGTCATAAGCTCAACTCACCTACCAAGTTTCATCGCTTAATGCGTATTTGGTAATGAATTATCACACTTTTTCCATTTTTCGAAATTTTCGATATCGAAAAAGTGGGCGTGGTTATTTTCCGATATCGTTCATTTTAAATAACGATCTGAGATGAGTGCCCAGGAACCTACGTACTAAATTTCATCAAGCTACCGCAAAATTTACTCAAGTTATCGTGTTAACGGACAGACGGACGGACGGACGGACGGACGGACATGGCTCAATCGATTTTTTTTTCGATACTGATGATTTTGATATATGGAAGTCTACATATATCTCGATTCTTTTATACCTGTACAATCAACCGTTATGCAATCAAAGTTAATATACTCTGTGAGCTCTGCTCAACTGAGTATAAAAATAAAAAAAACAGTAGTACATTCAGTACGGGCTTCGGACAAGCAAGTACCCATAGGCGAACAAAGAAGACTTGTCCGACAATACCCGTAGGGCTAGAGAGAGGACGTGTCGGACAATACCCGTAAGGGTATGAAGGACTATAGGAAAAGGATTTGTCCGGCAGTGCCCGTTGGGGTGTTAAGAGAACCTGTCCGACACTATTGAGGCATAAACGGGTACAATGAGTCTCTCCATGGTCTCTCATAACGGACTCATCTTAGACTAATCTCAAGCTTGCATACACAGCTTGCTACTTTTCTCTCCTCATTTGCAGCTAATTGACAAGGTCTAGACAATGAAAATGACATTGCACTAGGATTTGGTAAAATACTACATCTTTTCATGCAAACTTAAATACATACACACATACATATGTGTGTACTTTCCATTCTACCAGTGTCAATGAGTTCTTTTTATCAATTCGAGGAAGTGGTTGTAAGCGAATTGGCATACGTGGCAAATGTGTAAAAATTTTTAAGAATGCTGCTTTTGATGTGATTTTCTCCTTGCATAATTTGAGTGGGAATCATTGCATATGTATTTGAATGTGTATGTGTGTGTGTGTTTGTATACAAAATAGCGCATTTGCGACTGCTGCACACTTAGTTGTATCGCTGATTATTTTTAAAGCAAAAACTGAAGGTAACTATTTGATGAGTTGCCAATATTTACCGCTGCATGTACATTAGGGTGTACGGTATTTAGCAAGTGGGTTTCTTTGTGTCAGATGCCTTCCAAATTTTTAGTTTTCAGTCTAAATCGTGATAAACAGAAAGAAGACAGAGATTATCTTATACGAAAGTGAACGCTCTACAACAATGTTTCCGAGGAATTTTGGACAGATTTTTCAGTCTGAATGAAAACAAAAACAGCTTGTAAATAACGGGCATCTTAATATACCTACCTACTTGTTTATTTAATCTTTTTACTTTTTTATACGCATGAACTTATTAACGGAGCCTACAAAAAATGATGTTAGTGCTCATAACTATTGAATGAGGAAGACGCTAGTTCGGCTGGGGAAAATAAAATATCAAATTTCGATTGCAAGTTTGCTGACGGCCTGATCTATAACAGTGATGCTCAATCCCTAGAGGATTTTTTCTATTGTGTCTTCCCAGACGTGAAAGAGTTGATTATTTCTTGGATGATCTAACAACAGTCCTGGAATCTACCCGAAAAACTTTTTCTTTCTTTTCCTTCGTGTTTTTCATTTTACTTATACCATTACTCGAACCTCGGGCCATAAATGTGTATACAGATGTGGTTTGAAAGAATACTATGTACTTCCAAACCACGGCGGCCTGGACGATTATATTACGATTGATTTAAGGGTGGCTCTATGAGGATTTTAGGACTGTATTAGAACTATTTTGAGATTATTTTCTTGTCTTCTTCGCGACTATTCCGAGATTGTGTTTGAGATCATCCTAGAATTTTTTCAAGTTTATTACGGGACTCTTGGTAAGTTATTCATCATTCGCCCCTGATGATGGATATAAGTTAGTGGCTGGAGGGACTTTATTTGTCATTTAGTTAGCATTAACAGCGACGATAATATTAGCATAGAATTGAAACGGCCAACAAGTGCAACTTTGGACTAGGTAGGCAATTCGTTTTGTAGTTATGGCCAGACCACAATAGAGTTAGCTTTACCAGGAACAAATAAATTTATTTGTTTTTTACTATATTGTTTGGTAAATTATAGAAATCGTACAAAATTTTAATTGCACATTATGAAGGGAATAACAGTTTCCAGCGCTATTTGTTGGAAGCCTTAGAGATTTGTATAAGATCTTTTCAGAGTGTTGTCTGGAAAATTAAGGGAGACTTTTTTAAAAGTCATCGGCATCTGGTTGATTAAAAATCGATAAGCCTTCGGTAACAGTTTTATCAATAAAAAAATCGACAGATTGTCGGCAACACCGCAAGACAAACTACACTTACATTCCGTAGTCTCCCATACAGCATGTCATTCCCACATATGACGCCTTCACTTAAACCTGAACTTATCTGAGTCTTACGTTCTGTATTACCACATACTGTTTACACATCAAACTGAAAGGGCAGGACTAAAATTGGAAGAGAAGCTTGGCCTAAAATCTCCTCGGAGGTTATCGCGCTTTACTTTTATTTTTGTTTTATATTAGACTAGCCTTTACCCGCGGCCTCGTTCGCAAGGAGAAAATAAAATATATGGGCTATTCACGTTAACCTGCTCATCAAGTGATTTGTTTAAAAAAATTTTCTGCCCAATATATTTTATTTTTGTAATAGAGTAAAAAAAAAATAACTAAATGAGCTGCTAACCTGATAGGATCCCCAAATGATCAAAATTATCCGGAAAAAGCCACGAAATTACCCCGACGGTATCGCAGACGGATCCCAAAAACCATGCAGAAATGCTCCCAGAAGAGTCTCCAAATGGTTCCAGAATAGTCCCGAAATGACAACGACGCGATTCTAGACTGATCCAGAGAACCACACAGAAATGATCCCTGAAGGGTATCCAAATGATCCGGAAGTAGTCTCGAGTAAGTTCCGAAATGACCCTGACCGGATCCCGGATGAATCCCGAAAATCATCCTAGACGGATCCCGAAAATTATCCAGAAATGATGCCAGAAGAATCCCGAAATTACCCTGACCGGATCTCGGAAGGAGCCCGAAAACCATTGAGAAATGATGCTAGAAGGGTCTCCAAATGATCCCTACATAGTCCCAAAAATGTTCCTATAAGAAATCGATAGCTTCTAGATAGCAAATTGATAATTTATCTCATATCATATCCACAAATTTCGATAACAATTCGAAAATTTAACAAATTGATGGCAAAGTTGAAAACATGAATACAAATTGAAAATATTCAGCTCGACAGCTTTGCGATAACGAATTTATAATTTTAAGAAAACTCTTCGATAAAAAAAAACAAGAAACACTCCGACAACTAATTGGCAGCTCTCCGATAAGAAATCGATAGCTTCTCGATATCAAATTGATACCTTTCTCATATCATATGCATAACTTTCGATAAAAAATCGAAAACTTAACAAATTGATAGCAGAGTTGACAATACGAAAACAAATTAAAAACACTCAGACAACAAATCGATAGCTTTTCCACAGCAAATATTGATAACATATCGATTAATAATCGATAACTTTTTGATAAATTATTGAAAACTTTGACAACTTATAGATAACTAATGGATGGTAAATAGATGTCTCATGTATACCTCGCCGATAATGCTCATATAAAAACTATTCGACAACAAACCGATGACTCACCGATAACAAACCATTAACCCTTCGATAACGAATTGATAACACGCTTTTACGGTTCCAACTTCGGTTTTGATTTCTCACCTTTTTAAATTTCATTTAGTTTCTTCCCCTTGCGTTTCCTTACCTTTCCTTGGCCTTCGTTTCCTTTCTGAAATACAGAACGGGAATGCAAATTCAGGCAAGAATTTTTGTTTATATAAAAATGCAGGTACGTCATTCATACGAAGGCTATTTTGATGCCTTCTTTTTACTCAGTAGAAAATACGATACAGGACTACAGAGTAGGGTTTCTATCAGCTTCGCTAATTCCGTTGGCGAAGCGTTCATCATTCATCTGCAGAGTAGCTTAATATGAAACGAAAATTTGTTGGTGGGTAAAATTTCTGGTTCAGAACTAGACCAAAAGTACCAAATATGTACTACATAGTTCGACTGAGCCTAGATTTTCTTTAGTTCATAAATCGACAGTTTGGGTTTTCATATTTAACACGTATTTCATAAATATATAAAAAAAAAAAACAAGCAATAATCCGTCTACTAGCTTTGAGGAACTTCGACTATGAGTATGCTTTCTTTCCCTACATCTTAAAATTATTTCCTGTGGTTCGAAACTATCGAAAAAGGACACAAAATCGCATTAGAAGCAGTATGTAGAATTTCGGCCTGGTTCGGAAATAACTCAACAAAATCAACAAAAGAACTACAAAGATATTAATTATAAATGTTCGGAGCTAGTTCTAAATGGAAATATTTATCTAGTTCGGAACTATATAAAAGGTAATGCAACGGGGACAATTTTCATCACCTAGCACATCGCCAAGGTAAATTCGCCAGTTAGAAGCATGTAAAAGAGACAGAAGGCGAACTATTAGTGATCCTGAATGCACTAGAGGCGCACCAGTTTTCAGGGTACTTGTACGTTTGTATTTAAATTTTATACATATTTATAATTTGGAATACGAACAAGTCACACTGAATGGCTTGCCTGCTTTATGGTGGAATGAGTGTATAAAGGTGTATGCAGGGACGAGTACAGAAAAAGGTTTAGGGGGACAAAACTATTACAAGACAAGTCAGCAAAAAATACTTTAGATTTGCTGCAGAAGACTTGATCTTTCAAGTGTTAGTATTGATACTGTACATATACGGAATCGAAAAAAATGGCACTGACAATTATTTTCAAATTTGGTCAATTAAATACTTTTTCATTTTCGATATTTAAACAAAATACGTCAATGAATTTTGTCACTGAAACCATGCAAACCAATCTCAAAAACAATTTCGAAAAAATGCGAGAAAATTTTAGAAAATTATGAGCTTTTTATTTGTAGTTCTCTCAACTTTTTTGACTATGCACATTTGTACCGCAACAATTTTTGTCTAAAAAGATTCAAGTTATATATGTCTAAAAAATCGGATTGATTTTTGACAATTTCCGAATGGTGTTTTAGATTTTTCTCAACACAAAGTGTGAATGTTTTTTTTTATATGGCAGAAAGTCTGAAACACCCTTCGCAAAAGAAAATGTCTAAAATTTATGTGAATTTGAGGGGCTACAAGTGTAAGGTTGCTAGCCTAAAATTTACTCGGCTTCTAAACTGCACACTCCAAAAAAAAAAAAAAAAAAAAAATCAGAGAATTAAAAACAAAATTTCAAAATTATCGTAAAATTTTCTCGAGTTTTTTCGAAAGCGTTATTACGATTGGTTTGCATAGTTTTAGTTACAAAATTCATAGAAGTTTTTTCGTAAAAAATTAAAAATAAAATTGACAGAAGTTTTCTGTTCGCTGCTGTATACTTTCGACTGAGCTTTGTCGCACATAATTTTTGACCCATGTATGCAAAACCCCAAAGTCTCCCCTTCCTGTATGCGATCATGATTGAAGTTGACATTTTATAACAGCGCACATCAGAATGCGATAAAATTGTGTTGGCTGACAAGCTGCGCGTTATTCTGGCACAAGCAAACAATTCATCTACAAAGTAAAATGAAAGGATGTCAAGAGCGCAAACTGGAAAAATTAATTTTATACACATATTAAACTTGTATGCATTCAAAACAAAAGGTGTAAATAAAAAGGTGTTGGAATAATGAAAAGCACAATTGTACATATCAATGTTGGGAAATCAATATTGAATAGACCTTGATATCTCTCGTCAGCATGTACATTTTTCAAACACCAATTAAATATGTATTATGATTTCAGCCTTTGGTACGATTTAATATAATCACATTGAACTTTTTAGGGTCCTTAAAAAATGAATTGCTTTTAGTGGTGAGCATATCTTACTTGACAAAAAGGAAGAATATCCACTGTTCACTTTAACCCATAATTTCATTTACTTGCTCCAGTTAAGCGCTGTTCCTTTTTTCTGTTAGGATATTATGATAAATCTCAGTTAAACATTCTAAGGAAACTCTTAGAGCCAAGATGCCCTAAAAAGCTTTTTAGAGCTAACTGAGCTTCAACAAGCAAGCAGTGAATAGGTCTGATTACATTCACGACGGCGGCTACAAAGCGAAACCTGTCAAAATATTTTTACACATGTTCTTATGAGGGTCGTTATTTTTGCGGGACAGATCAGCACGACAATGAATCACGGACGCCGCTGTGGCCAGATTAAATTTTATTTTAACGTTGGGAAGCAAACGTTTGTTCACGGAATTTCTTATGGATTTTTACTGAAGCATTTCCGGGTTATATCAGATTTTTCTTTGGGCATCATTTCGAGACTTTTTTCGTGATGTAACTATTCCAGATTATTAAAGTATTGTTTTCGAAATCCGTACGACAACAATTCAGATCAGTTATTAAAATAATATAAGATATAACCATGACAGCTAGAAAACAAGTACTTTGCTAGCATCCCTTATGGTATTGTTTGAATACCACAAGGCATGAAATGTAGGTTTGAAAGCATTGAATTCATTGAACAGTTTCGAGATTTCTTTATTTCAGTATGATATTGGGATTGGTTTCGATATAATTTCAGCTTTGTTTTCGGTATTCTTTTAGGATACTTTTGAAGAATCCGGTGCTACTTAGGTGCTTTTGCGGATCCGGATACTTTTTTATAACCGGGTATTTTTGAGAACAGGGCGCATTTCTGTTCAGGGTATTTTTTCGGATATAAGTTCTTATCAAGAATCGGACACTTTTTTAAAACCGGGTACTTTTTCGTATCCAGGTACTTACTAGTACCGGAAACTATTTGGAAGCCGCGTTAGAACGCACTTTATGTGGTGGGATATACTTAAAATAATAAGGTACTAGCTCTTAGGTTGACTGCAGAGTGCTTGCCATAGGATATGCTAGTCGTGACGCGATATTTTTTTCGTATATGTTTCAAATTTGAAACTTTCAGGCTAATGATATATGTAAATTTCGGTTTGGCAATTGCTATTTATTTTCACCAGACCTATGAAATGGTAGTAACACTGATACTCTGTTATGCGGTATTAGTCTGGGTAACGTTCTAGACAATGTAAGTTCGACCATTCATTTGAAAAGCAAACAGCGTTAACCTTTAGGTTATTGCATGAAAATTATTTTAGGAATGCGATCTAATACCCGGCTGAAAACAACCAGACTACCGTCATTTGTTCAGTTTGTGTCTGCTTCTCTTGCATTCTCTTCTCTGAGGTAAGAGTTGAAGGAGAATTTATTTGAGGTAGTGAAATGACGAAATTACATTTTGAGGTAATTTGGTAGCGGAATCTACATATAACGCATTTGCGATCTATGCATAGTCTTTGCAGCAGAGATGAGTACCATTGGAAGGATAGGAACAGTCTGTTCCTTGAGCATTGGGCCTGGAATCAGTTAAGCAATCTCCACCAAATATTGTCGCTCATCATACAATTGAGTCTTACTTTTGTTCTCTTTATAGAACTACAACGAATTAACTAATGTTGTCTATTTGTATGAGTTTTTTATTTATTGTTTGTTTATGCAAATTATATAAGTAATATGCACGCTTCAACAGGGCAGGGGTCAAGGGAGGGAAAGTACCCCTAAATAGAAATACAAGAAAATGTAGCGTCTCCAGCCTATATAGATTTTTTTCCGTTCATCATGGAGCACGTGGAGAGGGTCGGATGCCTTTATCTCAAGCTGAACCTTATGTTGTGAATAACATTTGGTGGATCCAAATAGCTTATTTTAGGGCAGCGATGGGGCGCTAAGCAATATGATCCGATCGCAATGCTAATTTCATGATCAAGGATCCAATTCTTATATCGCCAGCATTAAAGTTAAGCCATTTAAAACCATCACTACAATATTCAATAAACAATTGGACTCTATATGCTGCACGAATCCTAGCGCTCTGTTCAATATGGTACCTCTTATGAATCCACAGGCGCATTTTGTTTGCACTTACTAATTTAAAAAATGAAATGCAAAATCCAAATTTTTTTGTTTTTGAAATTTGACATTTAAATTTAGGTTGAAAATTATGCTCAAACAAATTATAACCTCTCAACTTTGCACTGCATTGCTTACACTTTCCAGTGATGTAGGTTTTTTTTCTCAATTTTACCTGGGTTTGCCTAAATTTTAGGTTCCTAAATTAATATTCCACTGGATGTTTCCAGCACTGCAATAGTGTAGGTAAACAGTTCACAAAACTTTTTTTTTCTGCTAAGAAAATTATAAGAAAATCTAACATTTTGGGCGTTTGCAAAATTCTAGGTAAATAACCTCTAGATAGAAAACAAAAAAATCAGCGTCTTTGGGTAGTAGGACCACATTTTTTCCAGTCATAGGAGTGGTACGTCCACCATTGTGCCTGTACCCGGCTCTATGGTATTCGAATTCTCGGCATGTCAACTATTCACAACAACTATCTCACTAGCACACTAGGCTTGGTCATTGTGAGAAGAATAGTCGAATTTTTTCTCACTGTGTAATATTTTATCTGGATAACCGCATGGTGGCTATGTTGAGAGCATTGCTTTTCGTTTGACAGCCATTTCACCTGACAGCGACTATTTACTAAAACCGCGCTACAACTTACGGGAAGTTTTATATGTATATGCATATGTATTATTGCCAGGGCAAGTACATTCAGCGTAAGAAAAAAGGGGGAAGGAGGTGGAATAAAAAGCTACCAGTCGTTTAACTTAAGTTTGAGTACTAAATTTTGTAGTACATTTGGTGCCATAATATTGTTAACACAGTTAACGTTTCTCATTGGGAAAAGTCCGCTTTGCTATGAAGTTTTCTTTTAGCTGCAGTCGAAAGGGATTCATTTGTCATAAGATTTTGATTTTTCTTTTGTCAGAAATCTGTGATCTAATAAATAGTATTATGGTAAAGTTAACATGTACTTGGGGGAAAAGTATGAAGGGTGAGTAAAGGGTGAGTAAATAGGGTGAAAGAAGAGTGGACAAAAAGAAATAAGAATTGTTTTAGGTTTAAAATGAAAAGTTTAAAGTATTAAATACTTATATGGGTCAGTTTAAATATAGATACTAATGAAAGAATGGCGAAGAAGGCGTAGACAAGGAGATGATATTGCTTTTCTTCCATCATACTAATTTTGTAACTGCAGTCGTATTTGCGTTCATGTGGTAGTTGAAGATTATTTTGCTAAAGTGTCCGAGTTCAAGCATAATCTTCACCTTCGTCTCGATTTTGTTAGCTAAAAGTTGAAACGAAGATAATATATGACCCGGCCTATGAAAAGGTGGCTTATGACTCAAAACAAATTTTTCCACTTTTTTTTCTGGTTTCGATAGTTTTTGAGACGCTCTTTCACGTGGTGAAAACTACAAAGTACTAACTTGCTTAGAAGTGTTCTGGAGATGAGGCCTTATGTTTTCTTGATTTTTATAACTTTCATGAAAATGAAATGGTATATTAACTTCGTCCCGAAACCGAAAATTGTAAGTCCTTAAAGGAAAATAGATAGACCCACCATTAAGTATACCGAAATAATCAGGTTGAAGAGTTGAGTTGATTTAGCCATGTCCGTCTGTCCGTCTGTCTGTTTGTATGCAAACTAGTCCCTCAATTTTTGAGATATCTTGATAAAATTTGGTGAGCGGGTGTATTTGGGTGTCTGATTAGACATTTGTCGGAACCGACCGGATCGGACCACTATAGCATATATCCTCCATACAACCGATTTTTCAGAAAAGAGGATTTTTGTAATATCTTACCCAATTTAACAGATTGAAGCTTCAAACTTCACCATGTACTTTCGTATATTGCACATATTGTTGCCTGAAAAAATTTAAGAGATCGGTCGTATATATAGTATATATCCCCCACAACCGATTGTTCAGATAAGGAACTTTTCGTAATTACTGCCCTATTTTAAGAGCTAGAGGCTTCAAATTTCAACGAATGCTTACGTATATAGCATATATTGTTGTCTGAAAAAATCATAAAGATCGGTGGTATATATAGTATATATATGGTGGTATATATAGTATATATATATATATATATATTTTCGCAAATTTTAGCCCCATTTAACAGCTAGAAGCTTCAAATTTCACCGAAAATTTACGTATATAGCATATATTGTGGTCTGAAAAAATCATAGAGATCGGTTGTATATATAGTATATATCTCATACAACCGATTGTTCAGATAAGAAACTTTTCGCAATTTCTACCCCATTTTAACAGTTACAAGCTTCAAATTTCACCGATTGCTTACGTATATAGTATGTATTGTTGTGTCAAAAAATCATAGAGATCTTTGATATATATATAATATATATGATGGTATATATAGTATATATATATAGTATATATTTTTTTTTTACGATTTCGGCCCCATTTTAACAGCTAGAAGCTTCAAATTTCACCAACTGCTTACGTGTATAGCATATATTGATGTCTGAAAAAATCATTGAGATCGGTGGTATACATAGTATATATCTCATACAACCGATTGTTCAGATAAGAAACTTTGAGCAATTTCTGCCCCGTTTTAACAGTTAGAAGCTTCAAATTTCACAAAATGCTTACGTATATAGCATATATTGTTGTCTGAAAAAATCATAGAGATCGGTGGTATATATATTATATACTTCATATAAACTGTCATTTTGACCCCTTTTTTACGGCTAGAAGCTTCAAAATTCATCAAATTTCATCAAATAGTTACGTTTATGTCATATATTTTTGAAATACGTGATTCGTAGTCATAGTTTTTACATGCAGACCACAAAAAATGTGAAGCTTTGCATCCTCACACAGATTACCTACCTATTTTTTATTTTATATTTATCTTAAAAATCGTTTAGATATGTTCAAATCATAGATACCGGTGGTATATATAGTATATATCCCGTACAACCGATTGTTCAGATAAGAAACTTTGCGCAATTTCTTCCCCATTTTAACAGTTATAAGCTTCAAATATCACCTATTGCTTACGTATATAGTATGTATTGTTGTGTCAAAAAATCATAGAGATCGGTGATATATGTATATAATATATATATGATGGTATATATAGTATATATATATAGTATATATATTTTTTTTTTACGATTTCGGCCCCATTTTAACAGCTAGAAGCTTCAAATTTCACCAACTGCTTACGTGTATAGCATATATTGTTGTCTGAAAAAATCATAGAGATTGGTGGTATATATATTATATACCCCATATAAACTCTAATTTTTGCCCCCTTTTTACGGCTAGAAGCTTCAAAATTCATCAAATTTCATCAAATAGTTACGTTTACGTCATATATTGTTGAAATACGTGATTCCTAGTCATAGTTTTTACACGCAGACCACAAAAAACCTGAAACTTTGCATCCTCACACAAAGTACCTACCTGTTTTTTATTTTATATTTATCTTAAAAATCGTTAAGGTATGTAGATCTGTTCACTATATATTTCTTATCTTATACATCCGATTATTCGGAGATTACGAACGGGATAAGATTATTGTTCAGCCCCATTCATGAAAGGTATGAAGTCTTCGGCACAGCCGAAGACAGTCCCGTTCTTACTTGTTTTTATTGCAGTTTAAGTCACAGGTTCCTTCAGTTCTTTCTTTTTGGATCTTGATTTGAAGATGAAGCTACAGACTTCTTCGGTTTAGGTTTTGACAATGTAGCCTTTGGTTCCTTCGATGCCACTTTGGTGGCTGGTGAAGCATCCTCAGATTTTTTTGATAGCATTTTTTTCGATGACAATAGAGCCAAAATATCCGCATTCGTGGGGTCTGCAACCAAGCTTCTGAGATTCTGATAAATGTACCACTGACGCTGCAGATATAAACCGACTGATTGAATAATTTCGGGCATGGTGTCATCAACTGGGATTAATGGCAGTTGAAATGATTCAACATCTTTACTGTCAGCAATTTTTTTGGTTTTCAAAGAGTTTTTGTCCATTATAAAATGGCGGAATTGTGTAATACCTTTAAGTGGCTTGTAGAATGGTTTAGAATAACTATCCCATTCATACCAAACGACTTTTTTCGACAAAACAGCTGTATTATGGCCAACTGGTGACGATTGTACGCACTGCAGCAACTCTTCATATGTATCAATATTAGTGATAGCATACCTGGCCTTGAAAATACCGAAAAACCGATCTGGGGCAAACTTAGTATGCCCCGTCAATAGCAAATTTAATAAAATGGTAGTGCGTGATATGATATCATAACACTTTTCTTACTTTATCCAGCACAATTATCGCAGAAAAGTACAATTGTTTGGACATTTTTGCAACACGTTTCCAAATAATAATGTAGGATGCTCACAACGGTGTTTGGACCTTTGCCAATATCATGCTCCTCATCTATCATGTAATTACACTGTCGGAAAAAAAAATAATCAAGATACTTTCAAAAAAAGTGAGTTGAATTTGTGCGATGAAATCCTAACCTGTATTTTTCCTTTTTCGCCTGTAATTCCAAAGACTGCGCAATTTTTCGTTGCTTTGAAGTAGGCGGTACCTGGTTGTTGAGGAGACACTAGATAGTGGACCGTTTGCGCAAAATCGAATGATCAGACCTTTACAGTATCATCAGTATTGTCACACCATTCTTGGTAGTATGCACGTTGATTTCGAGCTTTTTGTAAGTGATCAAGAAAAAGATTAAGTTTTTCTTCACGTTCAAGTTCAGGAACGTTTTTGGCTTGCGTGGTCATATTAAATCTTTGTGGTCATATTAAATCGTTCCCGACAACTTTGAAAAAAACTAAACAATGGCGGACATACTACGACAGCAATCACAGGGATAATCTGCTGGTTTCATAACTGTCACATATGGTATGTATTTAGCCCATATGCGTCGAAAGGAACGAATACTCATTTTAAGTTCATCATTACCGAGTGGAGAAATGTATTTACGATATACTGAAGCCTTTGTCTCATTAGATGGCAGCTTCATGCGCGATAATCTTTAAATTTGGGTAAACGTCCTGGCAGTGGAAGAGCCAATAGATCGGCTCTGTCCTCAATAAATTTAACAATTTTTTGGATGTCAGATGGTTGAAACGCTCTCGCATATGTAGATGGTTTATTTGCTAACCCATGCACCCGTGTTATGGCACCGTGTGTATGAAAATGTCGAAGTAAATTTTCAAAACGTTTTCTTCCACACGCATGCACAAAAAGGAAAAATGAACGGCAAACAGGTAAGTGATAAAAAGTGAACACCAATTTATGCCTTTCAACACCTTTACTTTTTTGCTTTCAATGTCCATCGTCATTTCTGTGTAAGCATCTCTAAGTTTGTCCGTGCACATCAGTTTTGATTAGATATGGCTCAGTATAACCAAATCAAGTTAATGTTTTGCTAATTTTAGATAGTTATTTCTTGCAGTTTCTATAATTTTTCGCGGTATAATTTTTTGGCATTTATTATTACAGCAATCCTGCGAAATAAATTTATTTACCAATTTCTTTTCTTCGTTATCTGTAATACACAAGTCCACTGTAAAAATATTTTCATCCACTTCCATTTGACCTTCAGCTTGAAACAATGCTTGTAGTTCGTTCTCGTAATTGATACCAACATCATCGAAAGAATCATCATCATTCTCTTCGTTTTCACAAAATATGTTTGAAAAACCTCGCTAAAGTCTTCTTCCACAGACATTATTCACAAGCGGCACACGTCCTACTCGTTCAGCATTGCTTTTAAATCTGAGCACTCACACGATTTTTGTTCGGTCAAAAACTGGTTTGTGCTTTGCATTCGAAAAAACATCGTTCTTTATATACACACACGAACTTATCTCATTTATGCTCTTTTGACTTTTTTGGTTGCCTTTTGGGCATGACTGTTCATAATGCAAAAGAAAAACTACTAAGAAACTGAAGAAATGCATTGTTTATCTTTGACAGCTGTTGCTTGTAATTTCTTTTTTGAGTCATAAGCCACCTTTTATAGGCCCGGTCACATATGATGAACTCGAGCTCAAAATGATAAAAGCTTAATTCCTTTGGTTGGCGAAGCTTTAAGTTCAGCTACGAACTATATCGTTATTTCAAATCTATTTTCAAGAAGTTATGACCGGCTTAGAAAGATAAAAAATGCGCAAAGAATGTAAAGACGGGTTACAAGTTGGTATTATTTACTTAAAGACTTTTTGAAAAGAGTGTTGTTTTATTTACTTGTCTTGAATATTTCATGTGGTCATATTAAATCGTTCCCGAGATGGTTGGGCTATAACCTTTATGGTGATTGTTACCGAAACGTACCGGTTCTGCATCCGGCAAAGTACCATCAACATCCCCAAGGCCTTCCGGGAGGGTTCTTATCGCTACAACAACAAAAACAACATGACTTCAGAATGCAGTCGATATATCGACAATGATAAAAACTGTCAAACACATATGTGCTTTGTATAAAATAATTTTTTGGTTTCATTGGTTTGGCCTAGATCTTGATGATTCTCTAAAGATAAAATATAAATGATTACTGCTTATCGCCGGTTTTTGATGCATTAATTGCCTCCAATATAAATTCGTCGGAGCAAACATGCATTGCATTCTACCGAAATTCTCGAAATAAAAGTTTTTTGTCACCTTATTTAAAGGGGCACAAAAGTTTCCTTGTTGTGCATCTTTGCAATTGAGGCATCCTCATAATTTGGCCCAAAGTATTCCCCACATAATACTCGGGAAATCCAGCCATTCAGTTCCGTCTAAAATGTTCTCCCTTTTTCTCAGAAGCTCCGTAATTCAGTGAAAAAACGCCCAGGGAATCAACACAAAACAAAGGAAGTAATGCAAGCGAGGCTTATTTCATTTAAAAAAAATAGAAAAAAATACAGAAGGTCGTGGTATTTATTTTCCTGTACGGTATTTTATATTTTGGAATGGCATAAATGAGTATTTTTTTATATACTAAAAAAAGATTGTAGAAAAAAGCATAACTTTTAGCTATGAGCGCGAGTATTGCCAATTCAATAAAATAAAATAAATGTAAGGTGCCATAACCTCCGAAGAGATCTAAGGCTGAGCTTCTCTTCCAATTTGCGTCATGCTCCTCTTGCTTTTCCCTACAAATTGGCCGGACGGGACCTACATGTTTTATGCCGACTCCGAACGGCATCTGCAAGGCAGATGAGTTTTCACTGAGAGCTTTTCATGACAGAAATACACCCGGAGCGCTTGCCAAACATTGCCGAGGGGCGACCCCGCATAGAAAAATTTTCTTCCAATTGAAAAACCTTATTTCTAAAATTTTGATATTGCTTTGCCCGGGGTGTGAACCCAGGGCATACGGTGTGGTAGGCGAAGCACGCTACCATCACACCACGGTGGCCGCCAAGTATTGCCAATTGCCACTCCATTTTGTAATATTGGCTTCGCCAGTGCTTTACTGCATCATGGTTTTCATGATTTGAATGTATTTACTAAGCTAACCAAGCCCTTCATATAGCCGTGTTAAGAATTTTTTGTAACAGCACAGAGCTATTTCGAGTGGAGTTCTGGAAGGAGTAGGTGTAAGCGTAGGCATAGCCTTTTGAGGTATATGAGGAAATAGAGGGGAAAATGAGGGAATAGACAATGTAAGTATAGACACTACACTGTAGCTCAATGTGGTGACAATGAGGCAAAGCAGGTAGTGTTATCAATTGGTTTATTGAAGTTTGTTATCGATAAGTTAGTGGTTTCATTGCCGGCTTATGTTATATGTTACCCATGTTTTATAGACGAGGTTTACACGAGCTATTGAAATGTTACAAATTTGCTATAGATAGCACAAGATATAAACGAGTAACCGATTTTTTCAAGATAAGTTATCGACCTAGAGCGGAAAAGTTATCGATTTTTATTATAAAAAAGATATAAATTTTGTATAGAAAATTTGGCGACATGATAACAAAACGGTATAGATTTGTGGTAGAAATCTTGGCCAACCCATACTTAAATGAGGAACCTGGGGTTGCCAGAACCTCGGTTGCTAAAGGTGAGGTTGACAATTGGGTTGGTGAAGCTATAAAGTGCGCTGACAAACCTTTGAAAGGGTTGCGCGACACAACCCCTTAAATCATTTGGGTATTTTAGTCGCCTCTTATGACAGTCATACCTGCTGCAGGTATATTCTTACTTATCGGAGTGTTAGAAATTTGTTATGATGAGAAATGGGCTTGTTATGAAAAAGATACCCGTAAAAACTTCAATATAAAATCGATGAGACATGCATAAACCATCGATAATAAGCTAATAAGAAGTCGATGACTCTACGATAACAAATCTATAGCCTGACGATAATTTCGCTTTGGATTGTAAGCCGATAATAACGCAATTTCTGTTGTTAACGACAAGAAGCGGACAAAGCTCTTCTCAAATAGCCCGAAATGGATTTTTTCTGGCAAAGCTACTTCTCTGTTTTGGTTTGACTTCAAACGCTGGACGACCTCTTTTTTTGGTTAAGAATATAATTTTTATCTTTGTTTGTTTTAAAGGTGTTTTCAATTTATACTTATTATTAAGAATTCGTGAGCTTAACACCGGCTTATAATAATTAAATTTTCAATTATTATTTTTACTAAGAGAAAATGAAAAGAATGAAAGAAACATTTGTGGGCATTTTGCGATGGTACCCTTTCGAAAACCGCCACGTAATCATCATCAGGCAATCTTAATCACTAGGATATCCTGCTTGTAATTGTTTCCTTGTTTAATTCAGTTTATCTCATTTCTACACAAACAACACAATTGAGACATTCTGTCTTTATTAATTTGCGTCCTATGTAGATTTGCTTTTGTGTGTTAAGCTCATGGATTATTAATAACTTTTATCCATTTACCGGCGATTCGCTTGCTTTTCTCAGCAAACTACATTCAAATATTTTACTATTTTTTGTATTACCGACGCTGTTGTATTCTTTTCAAACCAACACAAAATGCCCATTTTGCCAAGGAGCGATTTTTTGATAGTTATTGCTTGAATGGTTCGTGTCGTAGTTCTCTATGAGCTAGGCCAGATAAGTCTGCTTTACTACCCTTGTAAAACGGAAACGCCATTTTTAACAAATAAAAATAGCTTTTTAATTTTTTAATATTTAACATCATATATTCGAATGCTTGTGTTTGCATTGCTCAGAGTTCAATATGAATTTGAGAAGACTCCCATATATTTCCTACTGCTATCATATATAATACTTCTAATTGCTGTTTTTATGTACGGGTCCCTTTTTCGCTCTTGTTTGGAATCCAAATCTATAAATAAAGTTTTGGTTGTAAAGATGGAGATTCCGGCTATTAGCGAGCTTTGGGCAATTTTGGTCGTAGTGCTTTTGTTTGGCTATATTTTATTAAAATAATTTGTTAAAAATAAACGATTGTGAGCACGCAAAGAAATCTATTTGTACTATGGTACTACTGTGAACATTTGCACTGCATTACCGGCCAAATTGCACCGTAAGCTGCAAGTTTTATCTGATTGATAGAACAGCTGATTTCTGTTGATATTTGATAAGAGACTTTTAGGTTGGTTGCGCAAGATGCGCACGTGTACGGCTCGTCGAATAAAATTTAAATATGCATTTCTGCTCATTCGGTTGTATTAATTCACATAATTTTATTTACGTGTTTATATGTATATATATGTACTTAATGTACACATGCATTATGCATGTCTTGAGTAATTAATTACAAAATTCAACTACGCAGAGTGCATTACCTATTTCATATATGTGTATTAGACTGAGACGATTTATTAACCGAGTCGCGCTATCGATTTTTCGATAGGATTTGGGCTCAGGAAAAAAAGTTCCACTACGCATACCCAAAAAAATAATTTTCGAACCTGCGAAATTGAATTTTTTTTACTTGTTTTCTACTTTTTTTCTACTTTGATTTTTAAGGTTCTTTTCATGACCTACTAAAAAAATTCTCATTTGATTTTAATATTTTCGTGTATACCCTGTCCGAACCAAAAATGTCCGCTAAAAACTTTTTTTTTTGCAAAAAACTGTTATCGCCAACGTTTTTAGCGGACATTTTTGGATCGGACAGGGTATGCACGAAAACATTACAATCACATGAAAAAAACTTTAAAAATTAAAGTCGCAAAAATGAAATTTCGCAGGCTCGAAAATTATTTTTTTGGATATGCGTAGTGGAACTTTCCTGAGCCCAAATCCATCGAAAAATCGATGGCACGATCTCGGTTAACTTTCGTCTATACAAGTCGACCAACCATAATGTGTATACTATTCATACGTAAGTAAATTACAAGCGAGAATGCATCGTATAGCTGTTTGATTGTGAATACTGCCTAGAGCTTGAATATGTCACTCATACGCCGTGTAGTGGTACCCTAACTTATGCAGGCACTAGACAAGGAGCTCACTGCCAGTTGCTGCGGTTGCTGTGCCACTACACAAAAACGCACGACCTAAAAGCATGCTCTAGAAAATATGCATTCACAAAATATAGGAAAAGGTGAAATGTTTACAAAAGCAAGGAAATGTGAATGTATGTATGTACTACAACAGTCACTGCCAACAATGAGAGTGAGGGTATACAAGAAAATATTTAATTTTACTAGAATAGCTATTAAAAGTAGAAAAACAAGAAAAACGCATTTGAAGTCAAGTACTGATGTGGCATTTTTCTTAAGATTTTGTACGTGATCTGCACTTGGACTAGTAACTTTCGCTCTTATCGCGTGAGCTTCTTATATAAAAGCCTGTTAGCCTACTTTGTCTACGCCTTGCTTTAGCTTTGTAGTGTTATTTTAGTCTTTTTAGATCATGGCACATGTCAAGAGATACATCTCAAACATTTTTTAGATTCTGGTTTGAATTTTCGTTTTGTTTTTAGTTTAGTACTCGCGCATTTCACTTTCTTGTATTTCACTTTACTTTTGCTTCTTTGTTACTTTAACTTTTTTTAACATATTTTGTGTACGATTTTATAAATCTTTTATAACTGCGTTTATACTAATCCTCTTAATTATAGATGCGAGCCAAGTTTGGAAATAGATATTAACTATGGAGATGGGTTCAGGATTATGAAGGCATGCGAGAAGAATATTTTAAAAACTGAAGAACAAAAGGACGAACATGACTAAATAAACTTTGGTTGTTCTCCTGATAATTTCAGTATATTTATTACTTTGTTGCACATGCGAGTAAAATAATAGCAGCAGAATTTATTTTCAAATTGTATACGTTATTTGGTTTTTCTTTTATTTTCGGTAATTAACCATCGCCGTTTGTAAACTTACAATTTTTCTCTAATATCAATTACAAAAAAAAAGTTTAATAAATTATGTAAGGAAAATTATGTGACGAAATATGTTCGAAATCATTTTCGAAAAATTTTGAAAGTTCGAAAAATTAAAAGAAATTCAAAAGTTCGTATATAAAATTCGGGGAAATTTTTTGCGAAATTATGTTAAGAAGTTCGAAAATGTTTTCGAAAAATTTGAAAAAAACGTGAAAATTAAAAAAAAAACAAGTAAAGGTGTCTATGTTCGGGTGTAACCGAACATTATATACTCACCGTGAGCTTCAATTGTACATTTCATGTCAGATAAATTACTTTTCTACATAACAAGTGGTACCGCCCTTTTAAAAAAAAGTTCTTTCCATTTTATTACAATAAAACTTGATAAGTGAAATATCATTGATTGGAAACTATTTTTTTAAGTTATAGCTTATCATTCTAGTCAAGACTCTTTTAAACTTGTTTTATATCTAAGTTGTCGTGGTCCCCGATCCCGTCCATTTTTACTAGAAATATTTTCTGCTATAAATATATGTACACAATTTCACTACGATATGTTAATTTTTCTACGAGGTATGGCTCCCGAAACATAGAAAATTGCTTAGGCATAAAAGGGGCTGTGCCACACCCATTTTCAAAAGTTCTAGTGTTTTCCAACTTAATGTTATAATTAAATTTAGAAACTAAAATTCTATTGATACAAAGCTCCTTTTCGCTAAGATATAGCTTGTTATTTTATATAAAAGCGGGCGTGGCCTTCAACCGATCTCGTCCATTCTTGTCCGTTCTAGAAATATTTCCTGCTATAGGGAAAATTTGTGTACCCAATTTTATTACGATCCGTTATTTTTTCTTCGAGTTATGGCTCCCGAAACATAGGAAATTGCTTAGTCATAAAAGGGGCGGTGCCACACCAATTTTTTAAAATTTGAAGTTTTTCCTATTTATTGTTATAAATTCGCTTGGGAAATGAAACACCATTGACATAGAGCTTTTTTTTGCAAAGATATAGCTTATTTTATTTGTCCACGACCCTTTCAAAAATCTTTTATATAAAAGTGGGCGTGGTCCTTAACCGATTTCGTTATTTTTTCTTCGCAGCATTCCTTATAGTAAAGGTAACCTCTCTGGCGAATTTTGTTACGATAGGTTTAACGATTTTTGTGTTATGATTAATAATATTTGTATAGTATGCAGTTTTGTAGACCCATTCATTCTGGTGTAGTAAGGTTTCAGTTCTTTCTAAATTCGCATTGATTTTTAGGGTATTTTCGATTTTCCTCTTAATAAAAAATAAAATTTCTCATACCTTGTAAGGGTCAAGGCTTCTATCATTTTACTCGCAGGTGTACGGAAACTGAGCAAAAATTATTATATTTCATATTTATTAAAGACTTGAATATCCGTGAGTTCCCGCTCTCAGTCACACTTCCACTCCCGCTCCAAGCCATAATCTTACTCCAACTTCCATTTTCACTCCAACTTGCACTCTCACTGCCACTCCCACTTCTACTCCTACTCTCACTTCCACTCAAACTCATACTCACACTCCCAATCAAACTCATAGACATACTCCCACTCAAACTCATACTCATATTCCCACTCCCGCTCTCACTTAAACTCATACTCTCACTCCAAGTCAGCCTCACGCCCTATCTCCCTGTCACTCTCATTCAAATTTCAGCTACTTATCCCACTATCATTCCCACAAGTATTCCCACTCCGACTACCACTCCCAATCTTACTATCACTCACAATTCCAATATTAATCCCGTTCATTGTAAATAATTTATGAGATTTAAAACAAAATCATTTCCGCTTGCTTTTTGTTTCATTTATATAAACGTAGTTTCATTTTTATTTTCATTCTCAATACTCTTGTACTTGGCCAACTTTTGTTAAAACTAGTCGCAAAAATTCTTTTTAAGTTGTTTTTTAGTCTTACTTTATTTCTTTTTACGCTTAGTGTGCTGCAGCTGTGCTTTACACTTTCATGTTTTGTTGCTTGTTTTCATATTTGGGACAAGTGCTTTGGAGTCGTTGTATATTTTTTCCCCAAGAAAATGTTTAATATTTTTTGTTAAATTTTTATTTTTTCCATAGGCATAAACGCAATAAGGCATAACTGTAAATATAAGTTTATAGCGGTACTTATACATATGTATATATTTTCGCTATGTTGAATGGTATTTGAGAACAACAGCAGCTGTAGATTTTTATATTAAAAAGAAAAAGATAAATTTGAGTTTATGTGCTTAAATTTTCAGCTTTAAAAAGCTTTGACGGCAGAAAAGGTGAAAGAAGATGTCACTTGAAATCAGGTGTTTTGTAGTCAGTGTGTCCATTACAGTACTAGTTACAAGAGCTATATTGTGACGAATATTAGCATCACTGAGCTGTTAGTAAATAATCATGCAACAACAAAAACATGAAGCAGCCCCTCTTATATACATGTCCACATTAAAGCTAGCAACACTTATGTAGATGGCGACGAAGAGATATCTCACACACACACACGGAGTCATCAGCCGAAGTAGTTACTCACATATACACATGCATATGGCTATAAACTACAAACATACATGTATATAGCTCGTAACCAAGCATGAGCTACAAGAGTTCTAGAAGGTGAAACGTCTAGGCCTTTGGAGAAATTTGCGGACCAGACACGGAGAGCATAAAAGCAGCGCAAGGTGCGTAATAACAAATCAGTTTGATTTAAACACGCTGCTGTGAAGTACGTGATATCGAAGTATAATTGTACTACTCCCAAGTAGATTAAATAAAGGTCATATTGCAATACTGAATATTGCAGTGATTTATTCAACAGTTTAGCGATCCGAAAGGTAGCAGAAGGTTTGGAATAAGCGGAATTTCCCAGAATTCGTTACAATATTGATTTTTTTCGTTGCCATTGACAAAAAGGCATAAATTTATAAAATTGCTGGACAAACCAATATCCAGCCGTACAAATTCCTTGAGTTATTAGTTTGGTAAAAAGTGCTAAATTCTAACTTGTTCACTCAATAATTTAAAAATGCAATAACTGTATACCTGATCTAAAAACTGCCCTAGTCTTATGTATTTAAAAAATGCATTACTAATGCACATGATACCTCAAAATGTTCATTGGTGCGTAATCATATCAAAAACTAGAAAAATTGCCTCCGGCAGAATTATGCGATGTATCGCCCTATAAGATAGGGTCTGTTCTAAGCTAGCGCATAGTTGACAAGTCAGAGAGGCCAATTACGTTCTGCTTCAGAATACTAAAGAAGGCCGAGTTGAGAGGGATTCAAGGGGTTGATAAGCGCAATACGAAGCTTTATAGCTTCAACGCTTCCGCAAGCCAATTGGCAACCTCATTTATGTGATGGGAATCCTGTTACAAATATGAATGTATCATACACATGTTTAGCAGATGAGGATCTAGCGACCACAAGTTTCACATGGAACTAGGGGTGGGGGCGGCATGGACTACAAAGATTAATGTAGTCATATTAATCGTTCCAAAAATGGTAGGGCTAGTACCTTCATGGTGCTTTGTTACCGGAATGTACCGCATCTACATATATCCCGCAAAGGACCATCAACGTCGATAACAATCCCCAAAACCTTCGGGGAGTGTCTATATCGTTAATACAATAACAACAACAACAACGAAAGCCGAGTGAAGCTTCACTAAATCAAAAAAATTAATTGCAGCTTTCAGGATTAGTTTTATGGCAAACCCAATCTCGTACATAAGTTTATATCAGTGCCAATGCCTTGGTTGTATAGTTTTTTAAATAAGTACGATTTTTTAATTCCTAACTAGCGAAGCTTCTTAGCATGGCAGTTTATGTTCAACTTCGGCGTCGGCCTTTAAACTACTTCCATCACTTTTTGCAATAAGATAAAAAAGCATCAGGAACCAGAACAACTTACATACCGCAAGAATTCAAAACACGCAGAACTAGTTCATATGGCGCATTCGCTGCGTTCTGCGCACATTAAAGTGACGAAAATGGCGCAGCTGAAAGAATGCTCCAGATAACTGGACACATCTTTTAGAAAACACCAGAACGACAGGCTATTCACTTAAAATGCTCAACACTTTTTTAGCAACATACTACACTGCGAGATGGATTCAGGCGCTTCGGGATGTACATGCCTGGGCATCTGGAAGTCGGTTTAACCACTAGCGCGTGAAAACCGATATTATTATTAACTAATCTTTAACATTATTTTCCTATTGATAAAGGTTCCCAGGTTCGATTTCAATTAGAAAAAAGAGTTTTCCTTAGCGGGGTCGCCCGTCGTCAGTGAATCGAGCACATTTCTGCCATGAAAAGCTTTTCAGTGAAAATTCATCTGCCATCTGCAATACAGGCTGTTCAGTTTGCAAATTGGAAGGGAAGCTAAACTTTAACTTCTTCCGTGGTAAATCGCGTCAAGTATTTAATTTTATTTTTAATTTTTTATTGGCATAAATACATTTGGTAGAAGTTTCACAACAACAAAGACATGGCATTAGCCAAATATGATTATCAAGAGTTCAATTATAGCAGGAGTACTGGTTTGAATCACACTCCCGGAAAAAGAGGCTTTAAAGAGATTTACAAGATATTGTAACGAATTTATGGAAATTCCGCTTTCTGCTAACGTTCGAATCGCTAAACCGTTGAATAAATCACTCCAATGTTCAGTATTGCAAACTAGTGTTTATTTAGATTACTTCGGGAGTAGTACTTCACAATTATACTTCACAACCAATAGCGTGTTTAAATCAAACTGAAACTGATTAGTTATTACTTAGCTTACGCTGCTTTTATACTCTCGGTCTTTCACCCATTCCTCCTAAGGTCTATTAATTTCGCGAGCTTCATGCTTGGTTACCACCTATATACATTGTATATTTGTAGTTTGTAGCGATATGCGTGTGTACGTGTGAGTACCTTCTTCGGCTGATGACAACATATTTGGATGTGTGAGATATCTCTTCATCGCCTTCTACATAAGAGCGGCTGCTTTATTGTTGGTGTGCATTTATGTAGTAGCTGCTTAGTGATGCTAATATTCGTCACAATATAGTCGAAACAGCTCTAGCCTTGCCCGTTCTTATGCCATGTTGCTTAAATTTTTTCCAAAAGTTTGTTAGTTTAGCTGAAATTTCACTTCACTCACAGTAACCCAAAAAATGTTGTGAGTTTTGCTGTGCCGTACAAATGCATGCTTATGTTGGCAAAACGCAGCAGAAAATAATAATATAATATAAAAAATAATATATATGAATTTTGACATTTAATATTGTTAGGAATATTAGCCACACTAAGGGGTACTGTCATCTCTAAACCGATGCTAAGCAGTGACTTGATGCACATCACTAATTCAGTCATTATCTACACCAAAGACAGGCAAATATTTTCTGGGGAGTCGAAGTATGTTCGGCCGTCTCACGTACACAGTTCGTAATTACACGCACACAACACGAGCGTCAACAAGCAGTGCACAAAAAATCACATTTTATTCAGTTTCATGCAAGCATTAAATGAAGCAGGTTGATACCGCATTGCTTGATCATTTAGTCATTAAATTTAAATTTAATGGTACACTGAGCATAAATGCAAACTATATTTTATTGATCAGGAAGATGGAGTTTGAAAACGATTTTTTGTTTTGTCTAAATATTTTTAATGATGCTCAGTGTCTTGTATGCAGCCAAGTTTTAAAATGCAAAGACGAATTTCACCTTAAGCACCATTATAACGCTCGTCATCCTGATCTCCAGTTAGTAAGAGGAGTAGAGAGAGATCAGTTGATTACTAAACTTAAAGACTGTTTTAGGATAAAATATAGTAAATTATTGAACACAGAGCATGCTGACTATAATGCTTTGGAAGACAGTCAACTGAAGGCAACATATGCAATAGCTTTAGCGTTAGCAAAGAAAGGTAGGCCTTTTGAGGATGGGGTTTTTTTTTTAAAGAAATGTGCCTTGAAATATTTCCGTTTTTCGGAAGCGTAGGGAAGCAAATAACTGCAATCGTAAAAGGTCTTCAGTTGTCAGCCAGAACTATGACTCGAAGAAGTGAAATTACTTGGAATTTCCTACAAGCGGAGACCAAAGAACGTATAGAAAATGCTAAATATGTATCGGTTTGCTTTGATGAAAGCCTCGATATTTGCGACACTAGCCAGATGATTGTATGCATAAGATCAGTTGACAACTTTTTTAATGCATCTGAAGAGATTTTAAATCTGCAATCAATATATGGCAATGTTACTGGGGAAAAATTTACGAATCTTTCGAGCGCAATGTCTTATCAATAGTAGGCAAGAAGAAACTTTCAGCTATATGTACAGACGGAGCATCTGTTTTGGTTGGCCGTAAGCGGGGTTTTGTAGGGAAATTAATTAAAGCCGAAATAAATGTTCCCACGTTTCATTGTATTATACACCAACAAGCTCTATTTGCAAAATCAGTTGGCCTTGTCGAAGTAATGAAAACTGCTGTGCAAATAATCAATCGTTTGAAAGGTGGACACAACGCTCTTACACATAGGAAGCTGGTAGCGTTTTTGAAGGAAATATATTCAGAATACAATGATATGTTACAATTTACAGAAGTCAGGTGGCTCAGTCGGGGAAAAAGTTTAGATCGTTTATTTTGACTTAGAGAAGAAATAGCTCTTTTTTGGAGTCCGAGGCTCTTCCAAAGGATGCTCAAATAATTAATACCATTAGATGTCCCGAATTTCTAGCTAGCTTTTCTTCCAGATATTACGTTGCAAATAAATAAATAAATAGTTTTGCAGGGAAGAAATAAAAGCATATGCGACTTGCTTCAAGCAATAATTGAGTTTCAAGAACGAAATGGCTTGCCAAAACTTTGTTAACTTTCCAAAAGTTTCCGAAATATATTCAAAATTTCCAAGTCCCCAAAAATTAGATAAATTCATGGAAAAAATAAATAATCTTATAACAAACTTTGACAGTAGATTTAAAGATGTTTTTTCAATGAAATGGGTTATAAACATTTTTAATAGTCCATTGACATGCTCAATGGAGAATGTACCTATAAATATTCAAGATGAGCTATTAGCAATAAGGGAGGATTTAGCTATCCATTGGAAACCGGCATTCCTTTTTGGAAAGATATTTGCCCTAACAAATACAGGGCCACTAGAGACCTTGTATTAAACATGTGTTCAATGTTTTCGACAACATATATATGTGAGTCTATATTTTCGTCAATGTCTCTCATAAAACATCGAAGCAAGCCAACGGACAAGCACTTGGAAACATTGCTCAAAATAAAGTGCTACGATATGGAAATTCAAATTGAAAAATTATTAGAGTTTCACAATTTATGTAAATAGTTAACTTTTTAAACTTTCTGTAGTTTGTAATTATCATTATCATCACATTATTAGTATATATTTCATCAAAAAATTAATATTGATTTCAAAATGCAAAAAACTTAAATAATAAATCACGTAAAAATTACATATACATATGTAGGTATGCTACTTTCTTTTTTGAATTACCTAACTTATTTTGAATATTCATAGTAGGTATACGAAGTACGTTAGCTTTATTTTTCTGAACACCCACATATGAATTAAAAAAAAAAAATTATTTTTAATTATTGACAAAAAAAAAAGTTAAAAAAAAAATCAAAAAAATTTCTATTAATATTTAGGTATTTTTATCTGTTAAGTTATGCCTACAACAGATACTTTTCGTATTACAGAACTTACTTAAATTCATAGTGCTTGAAGCACTCGCTTTATTTCGTTGAAAACCCATATTTTAATAAAAAAAAAAAAGTTGTTTATTTATTGATAAACAACTTAAGAAAAACTAAGCACAAAGCATAGACACATGTTTTTTTTAATAATATCTAAGTTAAGCCACCTTCATAATTTAACTATTAATATAACAGATACATAGGTTCATTTTGAATTCCGAAAACGTGCTTGAAGCACGTTAGCTTGATTTCTTTAAAAACCCACATATGAAGTAAAAAAAAAAACAAAAAAAAATTGTATTTAAAAAAAATCACCCTCCAAAAAGCTTGAAAAAAAGTTCAAGTAGACACAAAACATAAGATTTTTATGTTTTCCTGTCAATTTAAGTTACGCCGACCACGTCAAAATTTATCTGTTAACTTATACAACATATACATTTTTTCCAGTGCCACCAACACATAAGCATTTTTGAGCGTAACACACTAATATTCCCACATATTGCGTCCTCTCACCGTGCCGGCCTCTGGTCTACACATATGTACGTACACGCAGCGGAGAAGCAACACACAAACACATGCGGATATCTTATCTGAGATGCTCCCTAAAGTATGCAATTATAATTGTGGAAGTGTCGCTCACAAATGTGAAATATTCTTTCATAGACAGTATTGAATAAATAAATAAATACACGCGCATATGAGAGCTACACACGTGCATCTGTAATTATAATTTGATACCAGTAACTAAGTAAATTCTGGAAGCGCCTAGAAGATGCAACGAGGAAATTACACAGTATAAAAGCAGAAACAGTAGAGGCGCGAGAATCAGTTTCGATTAAGCACGCTATCTGTCGAGCAATAGAAGTGTTATTTTGAAAGTACTTGAATAAAGGCCATTTTGCATTATTAAAATTTGGAGTTATTTATTCAACAGCTTAGTGATTCGAACTTAGCAGAAGGTTGCAAATAAGAGGATTTGCAGTAAATTCGTTACAATATTTTAACAACATCGTGCAATAGCCTATCAGAAGAAATCTATAAAGTTGACAACATGAGGAGCTCTAAAGCAACACGAAATCAGTGACTCATAGCAAGTTCCTAGATAAATGAGAAAGACTGAATGGAGCAACATTTTCAAATGAAACTTACGATATTATAGCATATTTATAGGACGACTAGTATTGAAGTTAAGTTAAGATGGTTCTTCGTAATTATTGCGTTTTAGTCTAAAAATTTTTATTTATTGCGTTTTGATTTGGAAGCGATTGGATTTTGTGCATTTTGGTGCGAACAGTATTTGCTATTTTTAGAATAGATAGTTTGGTACCATCATTTCAGCGACCATGACAAAATGGATGTATCATGTTTGCCATTTGTGACATATAAGTACTACAATATAAGGTACATGGTACAGTTCATTAAGCACTTTTTTGGGATTTTTTGGAAGTTCTCACCCGTAGATGTTCCATGAAGTACTCTGAACGAGTATTCCGAACTAAAGTAGGTGATCCTGACCATGGACCACACTTTTCATACGTATGAGGATTATTTGTTGTGGAGCACTCGTACACTACTTGAATACTCTTAAAGTACTACTTAAATCATCCTTAAGGAGTTATCAGTACTCCACGACTAATCCTTATTCATATAAACATACCAAAATTTTTAAGCTCAAAATATGTAAAAATTTTATAAAATTATTGCGTTTTGCTACGAAAAGTATTTTGTAGAATATTCCAGAATGGCTTATTACTTCATTTATATTAGGACGGTTGAATGTTTGTACGCTTTTCATACAAATCTTGCAATCGATTTTTAAGTAACTTCTCATTGAGCTACAAGCGTGAAACTTTACCACACACACAGTGACGATGCAACAAAAGGCAAAAATCCGTTAGGTGGCGCACGGATCGAAATAATTACATACGAATTTGAAAATTTTCAAACCAGCTTTTAACTTCTGTAACTTCTGTAACTTCTCGATGAGTTAGAGACTTGAAATTTCAAACTTAATTCAGAGGTCGATGACACGATACAAAAAGATTCTCTAGGGGGCGCACGAGATGAGATATTTAGAAAAATCGTACAAAACAGCGTAAAACTTAACAGATAGGTTAAGACACCGAGAAAATGTAAGAAAATGAGAAAATAAAAATAAAATAAACAAGTAAGGAAGGCTAAGTTCGGGTGTAACCGAGCATTGCATACTCAGTTGAGAGCTGTGGAGATAAAGGAAGGGAAAATCACCATGTTGTAAAAAGAACCTAGGGTAACCCTGGAATGTGTTTGTATGACATGTGTATCAAAGTTCTATAGGTGGACGCCTTTTCGAGATATCGCCATAAAGGTGGACCAGGGGTGACTCTAGAATTTGTTTGTACGATATGGGTATCAGTTCTATAGGTGGACGCCTTTTCAAGATATCGCCATAAAGATGGACCAGGGGTGACTCTAGAATGCGTTTGTGCTATATGGGTATCAAATGAAGGGTGTTAATGAGTATTTTAAAAGGGAGTGGGCCTTAGTTATATAGGTGGACGCCTTTTCGGAATATCGTTATAAAAGTGGACCAGGGTTGACTCTAGAATGCGTTTGTACAATATGGGTATCAAACGTAAGGTGTTAATAAGTGTTTTAAAAGGGAGTAGGCCTTAGTTCTATGGGTGGACGCCCTTTCGGGATATCGCCATAAACGTGGACCAGGGGTGACTCTAGAATGCGCTTGTACAATATGGGTATCAAATGAAAGGTGTTAATGAGTATTTTAAAAGGGCGTGGGCCTTAGTTCTATAGGTAGACGCCTTTTTGAGATATCGCCATAAAGGTGGACCAGGGGTGACTCTAGAATTTGTTTGTACGATATGGGTATCAAATGAAAGGTGTTAGTGAGTATTTTAAAAGGGCGTGGGCCTTAGTTCTATAGGTGGACGCCTTTTCAAGATATCGCCATAAAGGTGGACCAGGGGTGACTCCAGAATTTGTTTGTGCGATGTGGGTATCAAATTAAAGGTATTAATGAGGGTTTTAAAAGGGAGTAGCCCTTAGTTGTGTGTGTGAAGGCGTTTTCGAGATATCGACCAAAATGTAGACCAGGGTGATCCAGAACATCATCTGTCGGGTACCGCTAATTTATTTGTATATATAATACTACGAACAGTATTCCTTCCAAGATTCCAAGGGCTTTTGATTTCGCCCTGCAAAACTTTTTCATTTTCTTCTTTTTTTGATGTTGCTTTGCCCGTAGGTGTCACACCCATTTTACCAAGTTTTTTTCTAAAATTATATTTTGCGTCAATAGACCAATACAATCACCATGTTTCATCCCTTTTTTCGTATTTGGTATATAATTATGGCTTTTTTTCATTTTTCGTAATTTTCGAAATCGAAAAAGTGGGCGTGGTCATAGTCGGATTTCGGCCATATTTTATACCTAGATAAAGTGACTTCAGGTAAGTACGTGAACTGAGTTTAGTAAAGATATATCGATTTTTGTTCAAGTTATCGTGTTAACGGCCATGCGGAAAGACAGACGGACGACTGTGTATAAAAACTGGGCGTGGCTTCAACCGATTTCGCCCATTTTCACAGAAAACAACTTCATAAAATCTATGCCCCTACCAAATTTCAAAAGGATTGGTAAATTTTTGTTCGACTTATGGCATTAAAAGTATCCTAGACAAATTAAATGAAAAAGGGCGGAGCCACGCCCATTTTGAAATTTTCTTTTATTTTTGTATTTTGTTGCAACATATCATTACTGGAGTTGAATGTCGACATAATTTACTTATATACTGTAAAGATATTAACTTTTCTTTTAAAATTTTAATTTAAAAAAATTTTTTTTAAAAAGTGGGCGTGGTCGTTCTCCGATTTTGCTAATTTTTATTAAGCAGACATATAGTAATAAGAGTAAAGTTCCTGCCAAATTTCATCATGATATCTTCAACGACTGCCAAATTACAGCTTGCAAAACTTCTAAATTACCTTCTTTTTAAAGTGGGCGGTGCCACGCCCGTTGTCCAAAATTTTACTACTTTTCTATTCTACGTCATAAGTTCAACTCACCTACCAAGTTTCATCGCTTAATCCGTATTTGGTAATGAATTATCGCACTTCTTCGATTTTTCGAAATTTTCGATATCGAAAAAGTGGGCGTTGTTATTGTCCGATATCGTTCATTTTAAATAGCGATCTGCGATGAGTACCCAGGAATCTACATACCAAATTTAATCAAGATACCTCAAAATTTACTCAAGTTATCGTGTTAACGGACAGACGGACGGACGGACGGACGGATATGGCTCAATCGAATTTTTTTTCGATACTGATGATTTTGATATATGGAAGTCTATATCTATCTCGATTCCTTTATACCTGTACAACCATAAAAAATGTTAAAAAATGTTAAGCACTTCCTTTATACTCTTACTTCTCATAAATAGTTTTGCAATTTCTGTGTCAAAATTTAAAAATCAAAGTTGAGAAAGAATATGTCTTTATCAGGGAAGCTACCACCCAACCTAACATTTTTCTTTCGATGAGGGACCCTTAAAACTTACGGCTTACGCAGATGACGTTGCAATTGTCAAAAGTGGAAAGTGCCTTCCAACGATTAGCTCTTTGATGGATGGGGCGCTTCGCGATATTCATAACTGGGCATCAAATGTCTGGTTGAAAGTCAACGCGGATAAGATGGATATGGTCTTGTTTACAAAGAGGTACAAGGTCCCAAATTGGATCAGGCCTAAGTTAGGAGGGGTGACTCTACAGGAGAAACCCTGCACAAAATATCTAGGAATCATCCTAGATAGTAAGCTGTCATAAAAGCTCAACGTGGAGGAGAGGGTGAAGAAGGCTTCAACGGCACTTTATGCATGTAAAATAATGCTAGGGTGTACGTGGGGCTTATCGCCCTCTCTTTCTCGTTGTGTTTTTACAGCGATTGTTAGCCCTATTCTATACTATGGAGTTCTTGTTTGGTGGAAAGCCACACCAAAAGCAATTTACCTCAAAAAATTAGAGGGGATATGCAGACTATCAATACCTAGCATTACGGTAGGCCTTAAAACAAGCCCGACAGCTGCACTATATGCAATTCTGCACATTCCACCTGTAGACCTGGTAGTAAAGAATATAGCGTTAACAACTGCAACCAGGCTCGGTGCCTCGGGGCAGCTTGAGCGTCGACCATACGGCCATAGTAATATAGCTTAATCAATCACAAGACGAACAGACTACCTGATTCCCTATCTGCGCTTCAAGGGCGATCTTAAGGCCACAATAGAGGTGGCGGTTGGCACAAGGGTGCTCAAATGATGGAAGAGGCGATACATGTGTACACAGATGGTTCGAAAGTAATGGAAGGACTAGGGTCTGCGGTATACTGTGCTGGTCCGGAAACAAACAGATCCTCTAGGCTTCTTGATAACTGTAGCGTTTTTCACGCGGAAATGGTAGCCGTGACCAAAGCAGTAGAAACCCTGGAAGAAAATAGCCCAAGCTGCAATCGTGTTAACTTTTATATTGACAGTCAAGCAGCAATTAAGGCAGTAATCCCGCATAGCACAGCATTTGAATGCGTGCTAGAGTGTAAGCAGTCCCTGGAGAGAATCGGGACAATGAGAAACATACATCTATATTGGGTTCCAGGGCATATAGGAATAGATGGGAATGAAAAAGCGGATGAACTAGCTAAAAAGGGGGCATCCCTTGAGGCATGCTCCGTAGACATTCCAATTAGACTGGGCGATATTAAGCGAAGGCGAGAGGTGCACATGATAAACCAAGAAGAAAGGCGTGGGTTCAAGCGCGGGGCTGTAAAGTGTCGAAGATTATGCGTAGGTCTTACAACCTTAGACTAAATAAATTGCTTCTATCATTAAAAAGAGAGGACTGTAGACTCATGACGGGTATTCTTTCTGACTGGACACTGCCTTCTGGCGTCACATGCTTTTAAATTAGGCTAGGTCAGTGATAGCAGATGTAGGAAGTGCGGGCTGGAGGAGGAAACGATCGAGCACGTTCTGTGCTCGTGCCCCGCACTTGCCAGGCTTAGACTCCAGCTATTAGGAGTGATATAGCTGTCAGATCTAGAAGCAGAAAATGGCTTAAGTCCTAGGAAGCTTCTAGTATTTGCCAAGAGGACGGAGTTATTTTATGACATAGGTCCTGGGTTTTGATAGGGTTTTTCAGTTTGGTAAACAAACTTCTGGTAACACTACGGACTTATTCAGTATGTGTGAGGGCCTCATGGACCGGCCAGTTAAACCTAACCTAACCTTATTTTTTTTACCTCTTATTAAGCTCAATACATAGATTTAAAGCCAAATCCCATCCATAGCTCAAAAAAAGTTAAGGCTCGCGAGATTCTCGAATCTCGAATTTCTCGAATTACTCGTAATACTGGCGATCTTCTCTACTTTCAATTCAGTCGCTGCATTGGTAGTATTCAATACATTTCGGGGTTTTGGCTCGCGAGATTCTCGAATCTCGAGTTACTCGTAAGGCTCCCGTGATTCTCGAATCGAACATGTTCGAGAAATCTTAAGCTCTAGATAAGCGTGCACTTATTGCGTTTTAGTTTAGACCTTCTAATATATAAATAGTTAAAACATGTTAAATCTGAGTGGGTTATATTTACGAATTTGGCTATATCAACGGAACTTAGATCTTATTAGTGTGTCTTTGGTTCTATACATATGTAGCTTGAGGGGTTTCTTAATTTTGTTCCATTTACTAAAATTCTCAATATAACTTTTTTAGTTAATTTGAATTAAACCCATCCCATTTCGACCAATTTTGAACCCGACCCCTTTAGAATTGGCTGAAAGTTTTTCTTCTTTTTCTAGCTTACAAGAGACGTTTTTCAGAATTGGGAAATTCGAAAAATCTCGAAAAACTGAAAAATTACAAAAAAAAACTTTAAACATTTTTTTGTATTTTTTCCGACAAGTACATTTAAAAACATATTTTTAAAAAAAAAAAAAGATCCCAAACGGTAAATTTTGAAAAAGTTATAGCATTTTGAAAACAAAAACGGTTTTTTTTTTTAAATTCATAACTTTATTTGAGTTGGATGAAAGAATTGGAAAAAATTCTGAAAAACGTCTTTCGTAAGCTAGAAAAAGAAGAAAAACTTTCAGCCAATTCTAAAGGGGTCGGGTTCAAAATTGGTCGAAATGGGATGGAATACCCCATATATTTCATGCAATGCAGGCATTTCATAAGCGTGATTAAGACATATTAAGTGCCTAAATAAGGCTACATTAATATAAGTGGGCGTTACAAGAGATCATACATAAATATATACTTTGTCAAATGAATGTGATTAAGATATTATGGCATAGCTCTCAAAAGTTTAACGTGAAATTTGTTATCGACGTTGTCGCACAGCTGGCTGTCATTAATTTTGCTAATGGATTTTTTGCTGCGCTTTAAAGAGCTTTATATTTAAAATGTTTGAGAGCAAAAAAGAATTTGCTAGGAGTATTAAAAGGAAATTTATGAGCAAGCACACCTGCCTGTATGAGAAAGATACAGGCACATATACACACAAAATGTACGGTGTAATGCTATGAATTTTGATTATTACTAATGGTATATTTTTCACATTTTCGAATACGAGTACAAATCTCAAGCATGCGAACATTTATAAATAGCACTAAAGTAAGTTATGTCAAATGGGGCTTAAATTTGTAAAAGAAAAACAAAAATTTCCTTAAATTGAGGAAAATTTCATTTAATGAGGAAGAATTTTTTATTTTTGTCTAAAACCTGATTCAAGGTTCGATTTGAGCTCAAGGCCAGAACAATAATTTTTTTCTAAAGATAATTATTGTTATTTTTTAATTTTTCTAAATTTGGAAAATTGTATTTTGTTTTTGGAATAGTAAGTAGAAAATTTTTCAGACAACCTGCCACAGCTGCGCAGATAGATCCATTTCGAAGGGTGCTAAGCCTTCATCATCAGTACGCTTTAGGCATGCTGCGCTAACCATTTAGCTATACAGCGGTGGTTTGTTTGACTGGCAAATTTGCTACTTCTATTCCTTTTACCAACTATATTTATTCAGTGTTGCGCCATCTGGTGAAAATCACTGATAATGCTGGATTTTTGTTTATTATCAAATAATTTTTAGAAAAATTAAAAAATAACAAAAATTATCTTTAGAAAAAAATTATTGTTCTGGCCTTGAGCTCGTATCGAACCTTGAATCATTTATCAATAGGCCGATAAAAACAAAAACATTTGTCTGAAACCTTTCATTAAATTGAGGGATACCAAAGTATATTACACAAAGTAACAGGGAACTTGTTTTCCCATGATTCTATTACTACATATTTGTTCTCCGATGACGACAGAGCTTTGACACTCCCAAATTTAAAAATCTGGATGGGATGTAAGGAAAACGGGGATTAATTTAATCCCTTTCAACGAACATGGTAGTAGTGATAATAAATTTATAAATTCCAACAGATTTTGTGGAAAATAATTAATTTTTTGTTAAATAATTCGTGAATTGATAAAGAGTTATGTTGGTTTAGTCATTCTTTCAGAATTTGTTTGAAGAATGCCGTACGTCAGAATTTTATGCAAAAAAACACTATCTCAAAATTTGTTTCAAAAACTCCCTATCTTAGCATTAGTTCAATGCATTTTGACACAAGATGGAGTAAGTGAAAAGCATTCTGAAATGTGGTGTTTTTGTGAAAAATCCTGAAATGGGATATTTGAAAAAAAAATTTTCAGATAGGACGATTTCGAACTGGCAGCCGAAATGACAAAAAAACAAGTAAGGAAGTCTAAGTTCGGGTGAAACAAAATATTACATACCCAGCTGTATACCTGAAATGCTGTTGTTGTTTGTTTTGTGTGCTTAATTGTGTTACAAGGCTGCGCAATAATACATATACATATGGTTATGGCTCCCGAAATATAGAAAATTACTTAGTCATAAAAAGGGCGGTGCCACACCCATTTTCAAAAATTTTTGTGTTTTCCAATTTAATGTTATAATTCAATTTATAAAGTAAAATTTTATTGGTACAAAGCTCTTTTTCTCTAAGATATAGCTCAATATTCCCGTCTACGATCCTTTTAAAAATCTTTTGTATAAATGTGGACGTGGTCTTTAAACGATCTCGTAAATTTTTTTCCAAGCATTACTTATAGTAAAGGCAACCTCTCTGCCGAATTTTGTTACGATAGGTTTAACGATTTTTGATTTATGATTAATAATATTTGTAAAATTGATTTTATCACAAGTGGGCGGTGCCACGCCCATTTGAAACATTTTTTTTTTCAAATTTTTATCAAGATTCGAAATATCAATCCGCATGTCAAATTTCAACATTCTAGGTGTATTATTTGCTAAATAATCAGTTTTTTTGTGTTTTCTAAAATGTTATATATATAAAAAGTGGGCGTGGTTATCATCAGATTTCGCTCATTTTCAACACTGGTCTATTCTGGGTCCAGATAAGCTCGTGTACAAAATTTGGTGAAGATATCTCAATATTTACTCAAGTTATTATGTTAACGGACAGACGGACAGACGGACATACGGACGGACGGACATGGCTCAATCAAATTTTTTTCGATACCGGTGATTTTAATTCGATTCCTTTATACCTGTACAACCAACCGTTATCCAATCAAAGTTATAATACCCTGTGTACAAGTACAGCTGGGTATAAAAATACAAGAAACTGGTTTATTGTCTTAGAACTTTATATTCCGGCCTTGACTTTGATAAAAGAGTTAAGCTTTTGTGCGGTACTGCTACACAGGGAGTATTTGCCTTTTTATTCTGCAATTTCGGATAGCTCTTTTGCGTATAAGTATTCATGGAAGTATTCCGGATAAACCGTTAATTTAAACTATTCGGAGCACGTTCATTTCATAATACTTCAATACAAAGTGGTTGCAATTGTCAAAAAATTTGTCAGCCGAGCAAACCTCCTGTGATTGAATCATGTATTTAACTCCAAAACTTCCAAAATTAGAATTTTACAAAAAATGTTTTCCTTTGAAAAATTAAGTCCAAATATATAGCGCTAAACTACGGAATTTATACATATACAAGCGATGAGCGTAAGATAAACAGAATTTTTTTTATTTTACTAATTGAACTATTCGAATAGTACTACTATGTATAATATAGATAGATTGTAGTAACAAATTTTTTTTAAACGGCGGCAGATTACTAAACGTCCAAAAGGAATAACAGCCAAACTCAACAATGCAGTCAAACTTTAGGTGTCAAAATAACCTAAGTTTGTACGGCAGCCATATTTCTGAAAAATCCCATTTGTAGGGAAGGTGCCACGCCCCTTTTTTCCAATTCCACATTTTACTGGAGGTGTTAGGACTTAACGTCATATAGCTTCTTACCAATTTTCATTACCCTACCATTAATACATCCAGAGATATGCAGTATGATACACTCCATTTGTATGGGAGCTGCCACGCCCCTCTTTTCTAATTCCACGTTTGCTTGATGGTGTTAGGGAATGATCTCATGTAAATCCTTACTGAACTTCAATGTTCTGGCATGTATACCTTCAGAGTTATGCAGTACCAAAGATTCCATTTGGGAGGCGCCACGCCCCTTTTATATATCGAAATTATTTTTAGCCTAAAGCCTTCGTGTTGATCGAAGGAACCTATAGCCAAAATTTGGTGATGATTGAAATGTGGGAAATACGTTTCCATAGCGAGCACAAACACACACACACACACAGAATTTGATTTTTTTGTATATAGATACTAGCAGACCCGTCAAAAGTTGTTCTACCCCAAATTTGGTCTATCTACATAAATTTTTATAAGCTTTTTCCGTCTAACTCTGCTCCCCCACCCCCCTCACTTTTTCTTAATCCTCCTCCCTCCGTCTTTCGCTTCATCTGTCTCTATCTTCGTCTCACTCTATCTCTTTCTCAGTCTCCATCTCCTCCATCTTTTCTCTTCTCTCAAGTCTTTCCCATCCTTCTTCATACCTTATTGCCAGGCAAATCGAATAGGACGTATGTAAATAGGTATGTGGGTATTATTAATTCATGTTTTAATTTCGGCTTCGCATGCATATTTATCAGTTTAGCTCTCATTTGTTATCCATATTGTATAAACACTTTCTAGGGGTACCCGGGTCCACGTTTTGGCCTCAATCACGAGACCCTAGTCACCAATAGGTATGAAAACTGCCCTGTACTAAAGCACTCATCAACAGCTTTCATTTGTTATCCATATTCTATAAACACATTCTAGGGGTACCCATTTCTACGTTTTCGTTTATATCTCGAGACCCTAGTTACCCGCGGGTACGAAAAATACCCCGTATCAAAGTACTCATAAACAGCTTCCATTTGATACCCATATTGTACAAACATATCCCAGGATTACCCAGGTCCACGTTTTGATCTCAATACCCTATCCAGAACGGGATAAAAATTAGCCTATGTCTGTATCCTGGTTCTAAGCTACCCCTCCACCAATTTTCAGCCAAATATGTTCAATCACTCTTCATCTATTAAAAAAAGCGCATCAAAATCCGTTGCGTATTTTTAAAGGTTTAAGCATTCAAAGGGACATAGGGACAGAAAAAGCGAGTTTGTTTTATACTATGTAGTGATGTACATCCATACATACCTATAAACCTACGCCCGAAGTTAAATAATGCAGCGAATGCTATATATGTACGTATGTATGTGTCACATCAAGCCTCACTCAAAAGCATTTATCGCGGACAGTTCACAGCGAACAAACACACAGACGCATTTTTTGATAAAAATGTTATACTGTTTTCACACAGACGGCTTATTGAATAATAAAGGCAGTTTTCTATATTAAGACGCTTATTGAGCTCAATCTTCCCTACAAAATTATTTCATTAGTAGCTAATCGAATGCCTAATGAAGTCAAAAGCACAATGCAACTCTATTGGCAGCGTTCCGCTTCTTAGGTTTTGGTGTGTTCAGTGCTTAAAAATGTCATTTGTTAAAGTAAATTTCATTGTCTGCATGGCGGAACGATACAAGGTGGCCGCATCGAACAGCTGATTATAACCTTTTTTATTTGATTTGATACATCAACTACCGGCGCAGTACGATTTTGACATTTGTCCATCGAATTTACAAGTACATGGAATTTTTTTTGTTTGTACGTATGTCACCATGCTGCCACCTTGTATCGTTCCGCCATGATTGTCTGTCATATAGCATTGCCATTTTATTCGCTTGACATTTCATCCTTCATACTAATCGAGCAGTTACTTCTGTGTGAAAGCAAAAAAATTACGATTTCATTAGAAAGTGAAATGAGATCATTAAGTTTCTGTGTGAAAACAGTATTACTTTTGTTTAAACAATTTGGCTGATATATGAAAGGAATCAAGAATTTTTTTGATGCAGATCGAAGGTAACTATTTTAAAGTTTTACTGAAAAGTAGAATTTTTTAAATCCGTCCATCCGTTTATGAGTTATAGCTGTGTAAACAAAAATTTTATGATTTTTTACTACATTTTGGCAATTTGCCACGCCCCTATAATATATACCTTCAAATTATATTAACTGTACCATCTCACGTAGCTAAGCTTTCAAATGCAAAAAACCGTTTTAAAATCGGAGCATTCTGTGTGAAGTTATGTGCATACATGGCATTTAGCGACTTTATTTTATAAGATTTATAGAAGATATGCATATACATTAGGCCGGGTCGATTTGTGGGGAGGCAAAAAAATCGCCCATTGCTCTGTGAAAATCATATTCTAGGGATCAAAATAAGAAACTTTGCCGAAGGAACCATACCTCTAAAACGAATTCTGATGTCCCCCCCTTTGGGACGTAGGGGCAAATTTTGAAAAATCCCACTTTGAAATGCCTATGTTTTTTCTTTTTGGAGTTTATTTTTCTATTTAGAAATTTATTTAGTCAGAACATATGTAAATGAAAAAATGAATTTAACTTAGTAATAGAAAAGAAATTAAAAAAATTATTAGAAATTAGCGTTTTTACAACACCCGTTTAAAACGAAGGCATCACTGTGATGCATTTGCATGTCGTAAACATAGTTGTGTGGGTTTTTTATTCAACCGTTTTAAAAAATTAAGGTATCACTGTGAGACAATTGCAGATCGTAAAATTGCTTGTGTTGTTTTTTTTAAGCCACCACAAGACACAGCAGGTAGAATTGAAATTACCCCTACCCAAAAGTTCGACCCAAAGGGGGGGACATCAGAATTCGTTTTAGAGGTATGGTTCCTTCGGCAAAGTTTCTTATTTTGATCCCTAGAAAACGATTTTCAGAGAGCAATGAGCGATTTTTAAATCGACCAGCCCTAATATACATATATTCCGGTCTAACGGTCCTTGGTGCATACAATAACAGAGAATATGAGTACATATTTGTATTAAAAAACGTTACGCATATTCGTGAAAAAAACTACGAGATCGAGAACATTGACGCGTTGTGCTATTGGCAAAGTTTGCCAGGTTAAAGCAGCCATTTGGTGCTTTAAGGCTTCAAGCTAATGGGAAAGGAGCTATGGTCTAGCGTTAAGCAACTCTTCGCTTATTTGCGAAAAACATTTCAGTTCTTTAGATTTTATTGATTTCTCGGCGCAGTCAAGTGATTTTAAGAAAGCACATTTCTTCCTTAGTGGGGTACCTACACCTTGTCAATCGCAAGTGTCTGAAGGTCTTTAAGTATTTCTAGATGCATCGCCTCTATACATAAATGACGAGCCATTGTACAGAGATGTGCAGACGCAGACTGAGTAAGTAAAATATTTAGGCCATCTCGTACTATCTTGTAAGCCTACATATATCTACAGAGCGTGTGGACTCCGAAACCACTGCGCCGATTTTGTTCAAATTTTAATTCGGTACAAATAGACCGATCTAAAGCCATTAGTGAATTTAATTGATTCAGGAATCTTCTCCAACTATTTCAATACCTTTCTTATGTTGATTTCTATACAGCGTGAATTCTGTTGGGCTAACAAGGACCTTACTTCTCAATTACTTCCATAGTTCAAATTAGATTGGGATTTCAAAGGGCAAATTATTTTAGCTAGCAATTTTGTTTGTTAAGTAGATCCTTGTTCCATACATAAAAAATTACTAAAATAAACAAGTATGCTACAATTTATCTCAATCCCATTTGAAGGACTTAGCATATGTGATGTTGTTCTAGAATAAAAAATATATATGTAGTGCGCGAAAATATGTTGGGATCACAAAAAGTTAATGCGCTTGTTTAACATTTTTTGAAGTAAGAACTCCTACAAAAACAAAATATGTCAGTTGCCACTTCTACCTTGTTTGATTTGCCTTCATGGAAAGTTTTTCTTAAATTGTTTTAATCAAGAACACTTCATACAATTTTTCCAACAATATTTGCACATACGAGCTAGCTCCGTGAATAGGTTACTCGATTATAAAGTTGAGTACCTGGACTAGAAATTCACGGCCGTGACAGTTACAAATTTAATTTTTGAATTTTTTTTTATAGAGTTTAATTAGTTGTTACGGAAGCTACTTTTATAGCAAAGGAAAAAGAGCATCTTAATTAAAGAGATAAAAATTACTTGTGTAGATTAAGGGAAGCGTTTCTATGGCGCAAAATCAATCCCATTTTTTATTCATTTTCAGGTGTGTTTAGGATTTTTTTCTTTTGAATTTAACTTCTATATGGATATCAAATATATGTTGTTGACTAGAAGTAGGATCTCCGTCCTCCGATTACACTGATTTTGTCCATGGTGTGACCAGGTTTGACGACCAAAAAGAGGGTCCCAATTAGGTATGGGAACTTTATAATTATTGATTTAGTGTTTATAGTGTATTTGCAAAACCAAATGGAGATTTAAGTCAAGCTTTTATTTTTAAAATTTTCATGGTTCTCTTGCGAGCATTCACATTTTAAACGTCTTCAAGTCTAAGTGGTTGCGTTTGCCCATCAACAAACCTACAAACCTATGTACTTCATACACATGCTTATAAATATGTGAATATGTTTTTGAAAACACAAAGCTGCTAATACCAGGAAAAGTTCCTAATTAGGTAATTTACTTTGGAATGCATGTAATTGATAGGAAAACACTTAAAACATTTAAGCATTCAAGTGTTTTTTTTGTACGTTATTGTGCTCATCAGGGCGTTAAATTTTCAGGTACCATTTTGTCTATTATAGATAGAAAAGATAGGTGCACGATATCAATTTTCATTCAAGGGCGCGACTTTCATATTTAAATTTTTATTTATTTCTGTTTGTTCTTTCTGTTCCGTACGTTCTCATACAACAGCTGTGCCCTCTTTGGAAAAAAAAACACCAGGTTTTCAGGTAAGATGAAGAATTACAATTTTGACTTGTATACACTGCAGGCATTTTCTTTTTAAACTCAGCTCCCGAGAAGCTAGCTGATGAAGAAGTGAAATTCAGGAACATGTCTTAGTAACCATCAAACTCTGCAATTTTTCTCTAATATCAATGTACACATTTATATTTACATGTATATAAATACATAAGTATGGGTAAATTGATTTCTTAGACCATCGTTAGAGGAACGGGAAAGTTCCCTTGGCTATTTTCTTGCAGCCGAATTTAGAGTTCATTGTAACGCCTAAGTCTTTAAAGCTAGTGACTTGCTTAATGACATAAACGTCAATCTTATAGAACAGGTAGGATTTCCTTGTGAACCATTTGTACATGCAATTCGGAAGGGAAAGTAACATTCCATTTACGTTACAATAACCAAGGAGAAAAAAGAAAAATATTTAAAGAGATCCTCACTCAATGATCTGACTAGAAACATGTGGTAACGAGTAAGAAAGTACGTTATGCTACTCAATCGGTGAAGTCCAGGACTGACTTTACAACTTTCGTTCCTTCCTCTTCGAAGGAATCTCTAATTTAGTATGACAATAAGCATAAATGTTTCCTTTACATCCCAATTATACTCCGATCATCGGCGACTTGATCAAGACAACAATTTTAAAGGGAGTTTACCCTGTCTTAGAAACTGAAACCATCCTCTCAGCATTCAGAAAAATATTTCGTGTGTTATTTTTATCATCCACCATCACATGCTGCTCGATTTAACCTGGGTTGCTCTATCCATAATTGTATTTACTAAAGAGTTGGACGTTGTTTTTTTTTCTACTTTTCTAAAGTGTCTAAATATTTTCTTTTTTGCTTTCTTTGGCTCTAATAAATCCCAGCAATACCAATTCTTCGATTAAGCTTTGCTTCTGATAACCGTACGTTTTTTTAAAAAGGATATAGTTAGATACTTGGTTTATCTATTTATGCTGAACTGGCCAATGTAGATGGACAATTTCGCCACACTTTTGGTCAATCAGCCTCATCCCACATGAAGATGTTCAGTCCGAGTTTTCCACTTACCTACACCACGTTATACCAAAGTACTACTGTACGAAAGCATTTGATTTTATGTTTCCGTGCAGCTTCATTCATCATCCAAAAGCATCAATCGTTGTATAAAATTGATTGTTGTGCTGATTTATTTGCATACCAATACATTCGTATAAATTTATTTAGAAAATGCCAGTCAATGAGACGCCATTGTAAAATAGAATTATATGGAAGTAAATTTATTTCATTGTCGTTTTGCTGAATTTCGTGAAAGAATTTAAAGGAACAATGATTTGTAATTCTGTAATTTCAATTTAAAATCTCTTGAGTTTTATTGTGCATTTGAGCGAATGTGTGTACATACAGATTTATTTACGCAAGTACATAAGTACGTGTACCAAACCTATTTGTATAAAACATTTTTGAATTACCGAGCTACTTAAAGGCACTGTCAAATTAAAAAAAATTTAAAAAGATATTTGAATACTTGATCCCATTTAGTTCAGCAGCGGTAGTTATAGGATTTGGTAAAGGGGGGAGGGGGGGGGGTCAAAATCTTTCAGAATCTATAAACTCTCGACTTGTATCAGGAACTTGAATCCTTTCAGAAAGAAGATTTATATTATTTCTTTTAGTATCACTAAGCTGATACTAAGTAACTTAAGGCACAACAACAATAAAGCAAGCTACCACTCTAAACATTAATCATCATTTATACACCTACATACAAGGCAACGGAGAGATACTCGCAAACACCTGTAATCATCAGCCGAAGTAGTACTCACATATACACACGCATATGGCTACAAACGACAAATAAACATGTATATTGCTGGTGAATAACCATGAAGTTCGCGAAATTACTAGACCTTAAGAGAAATGGGTGAACGCGGAAACCGAGAGTATAAAAGCAGCGCAAGCTGAAGCATGACCAATCAGTTTTGATTTAAGCCCGCTTTTGGTTGTGAAGTATAAGTGTTATTGTGAAGTACTCTCAAAGTAGTCTAATAAAGACCATTTTGCATTACTGAATATTGGAGTCATTTATTCAACAGTTTAACGATTCGAACGTTAGCAGAAGGTTGAGAATAAGAGGAACCTCCCAAAATTCGTAGCAATGTTCTCTAGATAGCCAGCAAGAACAACTGAGAAATATTCACGAGAAGTAAGTGCAGATTGTACGTACCTTTATAGCCAAATCATACAAATGTAGCTCCAATGATAAGTGATAAGCTCCATGCAGCCTAAATATAAATATATATAATTATACTATAATCTGACTTTCCCTCAGCAACTCGGTGTTTTTTAACTGTTTTATTTAGCTTGTCTCGGTGTAGCGAGCGAACGGCCGATCGGCCGTTGTTTAGGAATTTTGTTATTAAAATTTGAGTAACTACCCAATAAGCTACAAGCTTTAAACTTGGAATATAGTTCAGAAGCCGATAACAATGCAATTATAAGAAAAAAAAAACTCCGATAGCACTGGTTTACAGCCAAAATGCACCAGAGACGCCATTATGAAATTCCTATGTAAAATCACCCCCTGATTCCGAAAATCAAGGTTAGTTTTAATTCTATGGTAACGTTTTTGAGGTATTTACGAATAACCGTTTTAAACAAAAAAAATATATGTTTACAAAAAAAATTGAAAAAATCCGTAATGATTGTTCGTTATCTTTGAATCTGCAGGGCCTAGCAGGGCCAAAAGTGTTGTATACACAATTTATAGCAAATATTATTACCTTTTAAAAGCTGCAAACCGTTGTGGAATTGCTCAATTCATTCTTGAGGTATATATGATTAAGTGGACCCAATTTGTTTTTTTGTTTTGTTTTTTTTTTTTTTTTTTGTAAAACGGTAATTCGTAAATATCTGATGATTTTAGGAATAAGGGGGTGATTTTACATAGGAATTTCATAATGGCGTCTCTGGTGCAGAAAAAAAGTTGGAATTTGTGATCCAGTGTAGGTGGCTCACGGATCGAAATATTTCAAAAAATCGGATTTGTGCTCCGATTTGGTTCATATTGGAAACACATAAAACATACATGAATAGAAAACGACCTATAAACAAAATCGCCGATAGGTGGCGCAAGGATCTAGATATTAAAAAAAATCGTATTTGTGGTCCGATTTGGCTCATATTTGGAATAAATATTACATACATGAATAGAAAGCGATATATGAAAAAAAATCGCCGCTAGGTGTCGCAAGAAACGAGATATTCAAACAAATCGTATTTGTGGCCCGATGTGGCTCATATTTGACATATAGTCCGGTAGATGTGACATTAAAACACTTTGGAGTTCGAGAAGGGACAAGCATACGTGGCGCTGAGTTGAGTAAAGTCTTTGGAAGGATTATGTTTTAAGGACTTAGATTGTAACAAATTGTCAGGAAAGATTCCTTATAATAATGACTCACCAAATGAACTGAATAGAATGAGAAATAATAGGGAATTAAATAACTAAATAAAAAACAACTAAATAAAAGCGTTGGACGCGTCAAATTTCTACTGAACCTTAATCAGGTTATGCTGCGCCCCACATTTTTAGAAATTTCACGCGCCCAACGCTTTTATTTAGTTGTCTGATCAACTCCCTAGATTGATGAGGAGCGTGATGACTAGCAAATAGGACCTACCTAATTATTTTCTAGATTTTAGTATTATTATTACTTAATGTAAGTATTGTTTTCAATAAAACCGTTTAACTTAACAATTTTTTTTTAAATTATTTTATTTTTAATTGAACTGCCCCCAGGGATAAGTATTTAGACGTCGTTAGCTGCAAGATTGACATAGAATGTAAGGTGAAAAAGTCCTGGCGGCTGCCGTGGTGTAGGGGTAGCGTGCTCCACCTTCCCCACCGAAGGTCGTGGGTTAACTCCCGGTCAAAGTCACATCGAAAATTTTGAAAAAAGTATTTTTTTTTTTCAATTAGAAAGAGTTTTTCTAAGCGGGTTCACGCCTCAGCAGTAATTTGGCAAACACTCCGAGTGTATTACTGCCATGAAAAGCTTCTCAGTGAAAATGCATTTGCCTTGCAGATGCCGTTAGGAGTCGGCATAAATATGTAGGTCCCGTCCCGCTAAGACGTAGGAAAAATTAAAAGGAACACGACGTAAATCGGAAGAGAAGCTCGATCCAAAATCTCTTCGGAGGATATCGTGCCTTGCATTTATTTTTCTTATTCATGTTAAAGATGTAATAACTGAAACTAGGGTCTAAAGCGCAAAGTAGTGTTGCTGCTTTATACGAACTAAATCAAATCAACTCTTACGTATGAGGCAATAATACAGTGGTCAGCCTTGAAAAAACAATAAAGTATTAAAAGCGGAATAAAGCGCAGCAAGCAGTCTTCGAAGGAACACAATGTTATTAACGTTACCCTTAAAGAGTTTTGTCTGGATCTGCACATAATTGTAATTGCAGCCTTTTTGTCATTAAGACTTCATGAGTCTGGCTGATGGAACTCAAGGCAACACAGTGATATGCTGACAGATTTCTGGAGCGCCTCCGACTCATATAATTATAATTGATTTTTAGCTGGAGATTTAAGATAAGGTTTCCCTCCAGAATAGACTGGGGAGAGGACAGGGCGTACAAAATTAAGGCAGCTTGAGCTCACGCTTTCAAGCCTCTTAATTGATTCGACTTTTATCTTCGAAACAAGAGTACTGCTTAATGAAAGGGCTATCGAATCCTGTTAAAAAAAACTCAGTGAGAGGGCAAGAAGTAAATTCAGACAGTCGACCGCACTATCCAATTGCTTCAATAACTGCAAGAGAATGCATGATACGGCGGCAAGCTTGAGCCTGCCGAGAAGACAGACAAGAATGCAAAAGCTCGGAGAAAGGTGAACCTCTCAAACTACCGAAAAACCAGCCTGCTAAGAACAGATTGTGTCCTATTTTTGTGGATACAGATCTGCTTAGTGTATAAACTAGAAGAAAGTCGCGATGCGAAAAATATTAGGAAATACCTATCAAAGAATTAACGTGCGAAATTTCTTAATTGACTTCAAGGCAGCCTTTGATAGTAGCGCGGAGAAGAGCTGGATATATGGAGCTTTGTCAAATGACATCAACCTCTTTGCACCATTTAAATCCAAAAAGGGTCTTGGTCTTCTTTTTGTAGCGATAGAGACACTAAGGCTTCGGGGAGTGTTATCGATATTGATGGTCCTTTGCCGGATATAAACGCGTTATGTTCCGGTAACAATAAACATTAACGACTACCCCGACCATCTCGGGAATGACATATTAGGGCCATATTGAATCCTATAGGCCACGTTTTGTTCTTTTTCGGACTAGTTTGAAAGCAAACAGAAAATCCCAGTTATCTATAATATAAAAATAAGTCGGGTTTTCCTTCCTGAAGCTATAACTCGAGAACGCACGAACCGATTTCCACGCTTTTGCATACGTTGGATAGGTCTCGGGCTCCGTGAGGCTTATAGCAAGAAAATCAGGATCGACGCACAGGGTTTCGAGATATAGGCCAAAACTTGGACCCGGCTACCCCTAGAATGTGTTTAGAGAATATGTATATCACATGAAAGCTGTTGATGAGTGCTTTAGTAGAGGGTAATTTTCATACACCTGGGTGACTAGGGTCTCGAGATATAGGTCAAAACGTGGACCCGGGTACCCCTGGAATGTGTTTATAAAATATGGCTAACAAATGAAAGCTGTTGATGAGTGCTTTAGTAGATGGTAATTTTCATACACCTGGGTGACTAGGGTCTCGAGAGATAGGCCAAAACGTGGGCCCGGGTACCCCTAGAGTGTGTTTATAGAATATGGATAACAAATGAAAGCTGTTGATGAGTGCTTTAGCAGATGGTAATTTTCATACCCCTGGGTGGCTAGGGTCTCGAGATATAGGCCAAAACGTGGGCCTGTGAACGCCTAGATAGTGTTTTTACATTATGGGTATCAAATTGAAGCTGTTGACGTGTGCTTTAGTACAGAGTAAGTATTTGCCGCTGGGTGAGTAGGGTCTCGAGATATGGGCCAAAACATGGACCCGCATACTCCTATAATGTGTGTGTATTATGGATATCAAACGAAAGCTGTTGCTGAGAGCTTTAAAGTAATTTTCATTGTGATATTCGATTTGGTCGCATCAACCTGGCAAAACTGATAAATATGCAAGCGAAGCCGAAATAAAGACATGAATTAATAATACCCACATGCCTATTTACATATGTCCTATTCGATTTGCTTGAAATTTGGTATATAAATTTGCCTATATTAGTATTTACGATGCTTTTTACCGGGAAGTAGACAAGAGACGGACTGGGACTGGGATTAGGATTAGGACTGGGACTGAGACTCGGAGTGGGACTGGAACAAAATACATACCATCCTCTGGGACTGGCTATAAGATATGAAGAAGAATGAGAAAAACTTGAGAGAAGAGAAAAAAGAGAGACGGAGATTGAGAAAGAGATAGAATGAGACGAAGATGGAGATAGATGAAGCGAAAAATACGGAGCGAGGAGTGATTACAAAGATTAGGAAAATGTGTAGAAGGGCGAGGGCAGAGTTAGACGGAAAAAGCTTATTAAAATGTATGCAGATAGACCAAATTTAGGGCAGAACAACGTCTGTCGGGTCTGCTAGTAAAATAATATTTTTTTGAGTTGATCGACGTTAAACTGCAGTGAAAAGGACTTTTAAAAGTGCTACAATCTAACTACGTCGTAAATTTTAAATTCGTGAACTTTGATTAACACACAAGTTAATGATGAATGAAGCTCGGCTGCTCGGCCTAAAATCTCTTCGGAAGTTATTGCGCCTTACATTTATTTTTATACCCAGCTGTACTTGTACACAGGGTATTATAACTTTGATTGGATAACGGTTGGTTGTACAGGTATAAAGGAATCGAGATAGATATAGACTTCCATATATCAAAAAAATCAATATCGAAAAAAAATTTGATTGAGCCATGTCCGCCCGTCCTTTAACACGATAACTTGAGTAAATATTGAGATATCTTCACCAAATTTGGTACACGAGCTTATCTGTACACAGAATAGATTGGTATTGAAAATGAACGAAATCGGATGCTAACAACGTCCTTTTTTTATATATAAAACATTTTGGAAAACAGAAAAAAACCTGATTATTTTGTAAATAATACACCTAGAATGTTTAAATTTGACATGTGGACTGATATTGAGACTCTTGATAAACATTTTTTAAAATGGGGGTGGCACCGCCCACTTGTGATAAAATTAATTTTACAAATATTATTAATCATAAATCAAAAATCGTTAAACCTATCGTAACAAAATTTGGCTGAGAGGTTGCCTTTACTATAAGGAATGCTTTGAAGAAAAATTAAAGACCACGCCCAATTTTATATAAAAGATTTTTAAAAGGGTCGTGGACGAATAAAATAAGTTATATGTTTGCAAAAAAGAACTTTATATCAATGGTATTTCATTTCCCAAGTGGATTTATAACAATAAATATGCAAAACTTCAAATTTTGAAAAGATGGGCGTGGAACCGTCCCTTTTATGACTAAGCAATTGTCTATGTTTCGGGAGCCAAAACTAGAAGAAAAATTATTTCAGAATAGAACCATATCTATATGTATTATTGCGCAGCTGGGTATGTAATGTTCGGTTTCACCCGAACTTAGATTTCCTTACTTGTTATTTATATTTTTAAATGATTTCGTTTAACCTTCTACATAAAATATTTATTTTTAATTTACGGCTTTTTAGCTGTAAGCAACTGCCAAGGTAGGTGGCTCGTGATACCCTTTTCTTAGCTCTGGTTGTCATTACTTCGAAGTCAGTTCATAGATATTTTTATCATTATTTATTTAAATTTTTTGCTGATGAGATAAGGACAACCCAAATGGATATTCAATCGTAGGCCTTTTTCGAAAAGGGCGAGAAAGCGTCAAACCAAAAACAAATCGTTTATTATTTACTAAGAAGTCGAAAAGTTTAACGGAAGCCGCACGAATATGAAAGTTTAAGATTAATTTTCGTGATTTGTCTCTATTTACAAGTGAAATATTTGATACTCCATCCGTTCGTACGTTTCCAAGGTGGATCTTGTTTTTTTTTTTTTTTTTATAATTTAGTGCATGGCTTCATGCATAGGTTGATATTGTTTTTACGGTTAATGTTGGTAAGACGAGAAGGACTTCTTAGCTTTTGATTAACATACCTCAACAGTAGCTTAGTGACAAAGGTGGAAGTGCTTTGAGGGTGTCTTTTTATGCTAAAACTTGGAACTACAAATAATTTAGATTAACTTTAGCTTGTAAAGAGTGGATGGAAGTAAAGCTAAACTGCCAAAGCTCGAAAGATAGACCCATGACTTACAAACTGCGTAGAATAGCAACCGATGTTAATACTTGCATACAACCACGTATCCATTAACCCGGGTCGATTTTTAGGGACGAAAGTTAACCGATATCGCGCCATCGATTTTTCCATAGGATTTGGGCTCAGGAAAAAAAGTTCCACCCTGCGAAATTTCATATTTTTGACTTTTTTCGACTTTGATTTCAAGGTCGGACACATACATGTGAAAATTTTTTGTTAGTATGTCATGGAAAAAACCTTAAAAATCAAAGTCGAAAAAAAGTAAAAAAATGAAATGGTTAATAAATCGACCCAGTCTAGTGTCCATACATCTCTGGCTACTTACTTGTGGCCGTGTACTTTCATTTATTAAAAAACAAGTAAGGAAGGTTAAGTTCGGGTGTAACCGAACATTACATACTCAGTTGAGAGCTATGGTGACAACATAAGGGAAAATAACCATGTAGGAAAATGAACCGAGGTAACCCTGGAATGTGTTTGTATGACATGTGTATCAAATGAAAGGTGTTAATGAGTATTTTAAAAGGGAGTAATCCTTAGTTCCATAGGTGGACGCCGTTTCGAGATATCGCCATAAAGGTGGTTCAGGGGTGACACTATAATTTGTTTGTACAATATGGGCATCAAACGAATGGTGTTAATGAGTATTTTAAGAGGGAGTGGGCCTTAGTTCTATAGGTGGATGACGTTTCGAAATATCGCCATAAAGGTGGTTCAGGGGTGAACTATAATTTGTTTGTACAATATGGGCATCAAACGAATGGTGTTAATGAGTATTTTAAGAGGGAGTGGGCCTTAGTTCTATAGGTGGATGACGTTTCGAAATATCGCCATAAAGGTGGACCAGGGGTGACTCTAGAATGTGTTTGTACGATATGGGTATCAAATTAAAGGTATTAATGAGGGTTTTAAAAGGGAGTGGTGGTTGTTGTATAGGTGGTCGCCTTTTCGAGATATCGCCATAAAAGTGGACCAGGGGTGACTCTAGAATGCGTTTGTACGATAAGGGTATCAAATGAAAGGTGTTAATGAGTATTTTAAAAGGGAGTAATCCTTAGTTTCATAGGTGGACGCCGTTTCGAGATATCGCCATAAAGGTGGACCAGGGGTGACCCTAGAATTTGTTTGTACAATATGGGTATCAAAAGAAAGGTGTTAATGAAAATTTTAAAAGGGAGTAATCCTTAGTTCCATAGGTGGACGCCGTTTCGAGATATCGCCATAAAGGTGGACCAGGGGTGACCCTAGAATTTGTTTGTACAATATGGGTATCAAAAGAAAGGTGTTAATGAATATTTTAAAAGGGAGTAATCCTTAGTTCCATAGGTGGACGCCGTTTCGAGATATCGCCATAAAGGTGGTTCAGGGGTGACACTATAATTTGTTTGTACAATATGGGCATCAAACGAATGGTTTTAATGAGTATTTTAAGAGGGAGTGGGCCTTAGTTCCATAGGTGGACGCCGTTTCGAGATATCGCCATAAAGGTGGACCAGGGGTGACCCTAGAATTTGTTTGTACAATATGGGCATCAAACGAAAGGTGTTAATGAGTATTTTAAAAAGGAGTGGGCCTTAGTTCTATAGGTGGACGCCGTTTCGAAATATCGCCATAAAGGTGGACCAGGGGTGACTCTAGAATGTGTTTGTACGATATGGGTATCAAAAGAAAGGTGTTAATGAGTATTTTAAAAGGGAGTAATCCTTAGTTTCATAGGTGGACGCAGTTTCGAGATATCGCCATAAAGGTGGACCAGGGGTGACCCTAGAATTTGTTTGTACAATATGGGTATCAAAAGAAAGGTGTTAATGAATATTTTAAAAGGGAGTAATGCTTAGTTCCATAGGTGGACGCCGTTTCGAAATATCGCCATAAAGGTGGACCAGGGGTGACCCTAGAATTTGTTTGTACAATATGGGCATCAAACGAAAGGTGTTAATGAGTATTTTAAAAGGGAGTGGTGGTTGTTGTATAGGTGGTCGCCTTTTCGAGATATCGCCATAAAAGTGGACCAGGGGTGACTCTAGAATGCGTTTGTACGATATGTGTATCAAATGAAAGGTGTTAATGAGTATTTTAAAAGGGAGTAATCCTTAGTTTCATAGGTGGACGCCGTTTCGAGATATCGCCATAAAGGTGGACCAGGGGTGACCCTAGAATTTGTTTGTACAATACGGGTATCAAAAGAAAGGTGTTAATGAATATATTAAAAGGGAGTAATCCTTAGTTCCATAGGTGGACGCCGTTTCGAGATATCGCCATAAAGGTGGACCAGGGGTGACCCTAGAATTTGTTTGTACAATATGGGCATCAAACGAAAGGTATTAATGAGGGTTTTAAAAGGGAGTGGTGGTTGTTGTATAGGTGGTCGCATTTTCGAGATATCGCCATAAAGGTGGACCAGGGGTGACCCTAGAATTTGTTTGTACAATATGGGTATCAAAAGAAAGGTGTTAATGAGTATTTTAAAAGGGAGTAATCCTTAGTTCCATATGTGGACGCCGTTTCAAGATATCGCCATAAAGGTGGAGCAGGGGTGACCCTAAAATTTGTTTGTACAATATGGGTGTCAAAAGAAAGGTGCTAATGAGTTTTTTAAAAGGGAGTAATCCTTAGTTCCATCGGTGGACGCCGTTTCGAGATATCGCCATAATGGTGGGCCAGGGGTGACTCTAGAATTCGTTTGTGCAATATGGGTATCAAACGAAAGGAGTTAATGAGTATTTTAAGAGGGAGTGGGCCTAAGTTCTATAGGTGGACGCCTTTTCGAGGTATCGCCATAAAGGTGGACCAGGGGTGACTCTAGAATGAGTTTGTACGATATGAGTATCAAATTAAAGGTATTAATGAGAGTTTTAAAAGGGAGTGGTGGTAGTTGTATATGTGAAGGCGTTTTCCAGATATCGACCGAAATGTGGACCAGGGTGACCCAGAACATCATCTGTTGGATACCGCTAATTTATTTATATATGTAATACCTGCCAAGATTTTAAGGGTTTTTTATTTCGCCCTGCAGAACTTTTTCATTTTCTTCTACTTAATATGGTAGGTGTCACAACCATTTTATAAAGTTTTTTCTAAAGTTATATTTCGCGTCAATAAAACAATCCAAGTACCGTACCATGTTTCATCCCTTTTTTCGTATTTGGTATAGAATTATGGCATTTTTTTCATTTTTCGTAATTTTCGATATCGAAAAAGTGGGCGTGGTCATAGTCGGATTTCGTTCAATTTTCATAACAAGATAAAGGGAGTTCAAGTAAGCACGTGAACTAAGTTCATTAATGATATGTCGATTTTTGCTCAAGTTATCGTGTTAGCGGCCATGCGGAAGGACAGACGGACGACTGTGTATAAAAACTGGGCGTGGCATCAACCGATTTCGCCCATTTTCACAGAAAACAGTTGAAGTCATAAAATCTATGCCCCTACCAAATTTCAAAAGGATTGGTTAATTTTTGTTCGACTTATGGCGTTAAAATTATCCTAGAAAAATTTAATGAAAAAGGGCGGGGTCACGCCCATTTTGAAATTTTCTTTTATTTTTGTTTTTGTTGTATCATATCATTTCTGGAGTTGAATGTTGACATAATTTACTTATATACTGTAAAGATATAAAATTTTTTGTTAAAATTTTACTTTAAAAAAATTTTTTTTTTAAAGTGGGCGTGGTCCTTCTCCGATTTTGCTAATTTTTATTAAGCGTACATATAGTAATAGGAGTAACGTTCCTGCCAAATTTCATCATGATATCTTCAACGACTGCCAAATTACAGCTTGCAAAAATTTTAAATTACCTTCTTTTAAAAGTGGGCGGTGCCACGCCCATTGTCCAAAATTTTTCTAATTTGCTATTCTGCGTCATAAGCTCAACTCATCTACCAAGTTTCGTCGCTTTATCTGTCTTTTGTAATGAATTATCGCACTTTTTCGGTTTTTCGAAATTTTCGATATCGAAAAAGTGGGCGTGGTTATAGTCCGATATCGTTCATTTTAAATAGCGATCTGAGATGAGTGCTCAGGAACCTACATACCAAATTTCTTCAAGATACCTCAAAATTTACTCAAGTTATCGTGTTAACGGACGGACGGACGGACGGACATGGCTCAATCAAATTTTTTTTCGATCCTGATTATTTTGATATATGGAAGTCTATATCTATATCGATTCCTTTATATATGTACAACCAACCGTTATCCAATCAAACTTAATATACTCTGTGAGCTCTGCTCAACTGAGTATAAAAAAATAACAATAATAATTGGGGCTGCAGTAAAAAGTATAAATGAATTTAAATTAATATGCTGCAAGGGTAGCATTTTGGCGGCTGCCGTGGTGTGATGGTAGCGCGCTGCGCCTACCACACCGAAAATCCTGGGTTCACGCCTCTGGCAAAGCAACATCAAAATTTTAGGACATTAGAGCATTTTACTAAGCAGGGTCACCCCTCGGCAGTGTTTGGCAATCACTCCGAGTGTATTTCTGCCATGAAAAGCTCTCAGTGAAAATTCATCTGCCTTGCAGATGCCGTTCGGAGACGACATAAAACAGGTAGTTCCCGTCCCACAATTTGTAGAAAAAAATTAAAAGGAGCACGACGCAAATTGGAAGAGAAGCTCGGCCTAAAATCTCGCCGGAGGTTATCGCGTCTTACAATTTTTTAAGAGTAGCATTTGTTATAGCTTAGGCTTCGACTGTCTTCATTCCAGCTGTTACTATACCGAAAATCAAAAAAAATTCGGGTTAACAGTTACAGCTCTGGCTTCAGAAGGCGATCTTGTGCTAAATGAGGCCCCACGAAACTGTTAAATAAGGAACTTCAACGTTGACATTCTACCACTAGTCAAGTAATACAAACGAACCAAATGGGATAAGTATTTTAAGAGCTGCGTCAAAAATTAAAAAAAAAGTTTTTTCAAACACTGCGGGTGTTTTTTTGCCATAAAAAGCTTAACAGTAAAAATTCGTATGCCTAACAACTGCCGTACGGACTCGGCACAAAAAAGGGCTCCAATCAATCGAAGGGTGGCGTTCGTTGTGTGGTGTTTGCGTGCTCCGCCTACCGCACCGAAGATCCTGGGTTCAACTCTCGGGCAAAGCAACATCAAAATTTACAAAAAAAATGTTCAATACGAAAAAAGTTTTTTAAGCGGTGTCACCCATCGCCATTGATTTGGCAAACAGTCCGAGTGTATTTCTGCCATGAAGCGCTTCTCTGTGAAAACTCATTTTCCTTGCAGATACCGTTCGTAGTCGGCGTAAAACACGTAGCTTCTGTCCCGCCAATTTGTATGTTAAATTTAAGGAGGACGGCGCAAATTGAACATTTGAATTTGTTTTTGTTTTTTTTTTTTTTTTGGTAACCTATGGTAAACTTTCAAGTCCGTGCCAAGTTCGAAAAAAAGAACAAAACGGCAATATCGCCTTCGAATTTGACAGTAGTATGTGATTTTTTCTCCAGTTGAAAAAGTCAGACTATGAGCTAAATAATTTAAGTACAAAAGGCACTTCAGCAGTAGTATTTGATGCTTTCTCATCTCGCAACCGAAGAAACGCTTTCACATTACCAATTGATTATTCTTATTTGTTGTATTAACAGTGCTTCGTCCTATTCAATGGGCACGACCACTCACAAATTGTCATCAAAATCCTGTAACGGGAATCCAAGGAAACTGGGTGTTTCAACAGGGGACCATAGGGAGATGGGTGTTAGAGGCGTAGGTTCCACATTACAATTGAGAGATTGTTGGTGTCATGTGTGGATACATCACATGCAGGCCATACATTACGTATGTCGGGGTTGATTCCGCACAAGTAACAGTTTAACCTGTTACAGTATCCAGAACGAAGTTGGGCCAGGGTGACTCGTATTTCCCTTGGTAGTCTGCTTTCTTCATCTCCAAGGGTGGGGTATTGCATTTTAATAACGGGGTTCACCGGGCGCGTGCTGACAAAGACGTTTACCGATTCTGTATGGATTTGGCTAAGGGCCTGCTTATGTTTGCAAGGATCAAACTGCTGTGTTGGCAGGTGCCGGACCTCGGCATATTCCTTTAGGAGATGTTCCCTTAATCCCAGTGGAGGCGGTACTAAATCAAGCAGTTGTTTGCTAGAGTGTCCTGGTTTGTTACAATTAAGCACGAACTGTTTGTTCAGCATTTCGTTGTGCTCTTTAATATTGAATTAATATTTAAAATTAACAAATGTCATTGCACGGTACAATTTGACCATCCTTCTGGCATTATTGATAAAGGAAATCAATGCAATCAAAATTTTTTGATAACTCATTAATCTGTCCCCGTCATGATATAAAAGTCGTGCTTAGCAACTTTAACCGTCGGAAAGTCAAGCCTCCACAACGAAATGGGCTGAGGCTTATCGACTTCACCGGTGCTCGAAACATGCTCATATCCAGCACCGCACCAGGCTCCAGCATAAAGATATATGGCAAGCAACATGGCTGTTCCCTGATCGAAATACATGTAACAGGATCGACCAGGTTGTAGTAGATAGGCAGATGGCATGCTTCCAGCGTTTTAGATGAACGTACGATTCGATAACCTAACTTGGGATTCACTTATGGTGCATAACGATATCAGATGAGGCGGCTCTGGAAGTGTTAGAGAAAATATTTTCGTAAGACTTATGAGCCATTACGCGTGGGCGATGGCGAGTACTGCAGAATATTTAATGTTGAGCTGAACGAGCTCTTTGCAGACTGCAATATAGTCAAGTGAATTAAAGCACAGCGGCTTGGCGGGCTAGATCATGTTATGCAAATTAAAGATGATGATCTGGCTAAAAAAATATTGTTATCGGAACCCGTCTATGGAAGAGGAAGAAGAAGGGCAAGAGGCGCCTCGTGGGAAACGAATTAAACTCTCTTGGTGTGACCAATTGCCGCCAGTTGAGCCAACAAAGAAGCGACTGGTGCACCTTGTTGGACGGCCTTTATTTAATTTTCTGATCAACGCCCTAGATTGATGAGGAGTGCGATGACTAGTACCTAGGACCTACCTAATTATTTTCTATCTTTTAGTATTATTACTACTTAATGTAAGTATTGCTTTCAACAAAACCGTTTAACTTAAACATTTTTTTATTTATTTTTTTTACTAAAGCGGTTTCTATTTCTGTATGTCAAATATGATTTCCAAATATGAGCGAAATCGGACAACAAATACGATTTTTGTTAATATCTCGATCCTTGCGCTACCTAGCGGCGATTTTTTTCTTATTATTGCATTGTCATCGGGTTCTGAACTATATTCCAAGTTTCAAGCTTTCAGCTTATCGGGAAGTTACTTAAATTTTAATTACAAAATTCGCGCTGACCGTGCAGCCTGTCAAGTCAACCTAAATAAACCGTTTAAAAATGCGGATTCCTAAACCGAACCTAAATTACTAGGACTTAATGACTACGCTGAAGTTAGGGTTAAATTTTCGGAGAATATTTTTTATTCCATTTTGAGAAGCGAGCGGAACAATTTACTTCAAATAGATTTGGTGGCTTGCCAAACCCTTCGATTGTGTGTCTGCCATGAAAAATGCGACTAAACCCTATTCGTGTCCTTATAGAAACGAAAAGGGACTAGTCTTCTTATGTTCCTATATGGGTACAAAGGCGATTGGTCTTATTGATCCCTTTCGGGATAAATGGGTAGAATTAGTCTCATCATAGGACATGCTCAAACAAAAGAAAACAGTTCAACTCGTACAAACTGGCATCGATCGCATACTCCTTTGCGACTCATCCCGGATTCATCATATACTAATCCCATTTTTTGCAGAGCGTATACTCCTCTGCGACTTATCCCGGATTCTTCCTAGACTAATCGCATTTTTTGCAGGGATGTTCATTGAAAATTTCATGCAAAGCCGTTCGGCAGTTTTGCCAGGTCATCTTTTGGGTACCAAATTTTGTAATTATAATAGATTATGCCTCGTGAATGCGGGTATACAAATGAAATAAACCAATAAAAGCCGCCCTCTGACATCTCAAACATCTGCCTTTATCAATTTTGTTTAAAATTGTTCAGCTAACATTTTTGCATTTTAGTTTTGTGTCTCCTTGTCGATGTTTATTCTTGAAATATCAGATAGTACGAATGCATGCTACAACTCATAAAGCTGATGGATATCTTTACAATGAATTTTAAATCTGCCTATTTGAAATACCTACATGCATACATACATATATATGTAATATATATACAAGCATGGCAGACTACGCAGCAATTAGGTGGATTAAGAAATTTAATTGGATTGGCTTTGTGAACGTTGGTGAATGACAGCTCAGCATGAATATTTTTTTGTTACACGTGTACGAGTGCTAGAACGCATGCAGGGCATTAGAGAAATTCTAAAGAATTTATTGAACATTTATAGTGTTATTGCAGACATCTGGCAACAAAAGCATTTTTTTTTTTTCGTTAAACTTATCCTTTCCAAATTAAGAAGCATCTGTACGAAAAAAAACAATGACTTTGTTATTTGAAATGGTAATCAATCAGTGACCCCGAATTTAAAAACTCTTTGATAAATTTGTCCCTGTGTGGGTTTTAGTACATACAAATTTAAACATATTTGATAGTATGAAGTTTTTTTTATTTATTCCTTTTTTTTTGCATTACTAATTATGGAACATATCAAAACAATTTTTTTGGAACAATCTAGGAAACGCAGCCCTGCTTTTGCAGTATTTTTAACTTTCTTTCATCCCGATTGGTAATGAATAATCGTCTCCTATTATGTACATCTGGATTGGGTCTTTATGTACAGGCCTTTTTGTCTTTTTTGAAATGGATTGTTGCCGTTGTGATCCGCTGGCCTTCCCTTTTTCCTATCGGTTGTAATAAAACCAGCATTTAACATCCCCTAAGATTTCCGCTTTGAATCCTTACAACAATTTTTTGTGGGCATTCGGTTTTCGATACAGTGTCACAAATAGGCATTTGCAGCATAAACATCTAAAAGGTTATAAATTATGCTTAGGTAGTGTTATTTTGTTCCCATTTTCAATCTGCAGAGTTCATCCAACATATCGCTCAGGTCCACCTCACCCATATGGCGCACATATTGTGTGACATTATTTGGCCGTGAAACATTTTTTAGTGTATCGATTTAATAAATTGACTACGCTTGTTGTCTAACCATTTGACTAACCATGTGCCCTACATATTGTGACGAATATTAGTGACACTAAGTGATACTCACATCACTAGTCTGATGCTAAGTAAATGAAGCCACAACAACAATAAAGCAAGCAGTCACTTGTATCTACATAAATGAGTCAATCATTATGTCTACACATATGTACGTGCACGCAGCGGAGAGGGACGCACAAATACATGCATATATCTGAGATACTCCCAAAAGTATGCAATCATTTGTGCAAGTATCACTTACATATACACGCGCATGGGCTATGAGAGAAGTTATAAAATCGTGCATCTGTAGTTACAGCTGAGAAATTTATAGCTGATAAGTAACTAAGTAAATTCTAGAAATAGAAGCGCCCAGAAATATGTTAACGAGGAAACCAAACAGTATAAAAGGCAGCAACAGTGCAGGCACGACAATCAGTTTGATTTAAGCAAGCTATCAGTTGCGAAGTATAATTGTTATTTTCAAGTAGGCTAATAAAGACCATTTTTTGCATTATTCAATATTGGAGTTATTTATTGAACAGTTTAGTCATTCGAACGTTAGCAGAAGATTTGGAATAAGCGGAATTTCAGTAAATTCGTTACAATACTTTGCATCTCTTATTTTCAATTGACCTTTTGAAAATAAATACAGCTATTTCCACTGACACCATTTCGTGCAAATATTTTTATCTCTCATTTGTGCGGTTTCTTGGAGTAAGAATGTCATCAATGGAGTTCATCTCCATGTTCACCTTTTAAAAGGTTTTCCTTTACTTGCCCGTGAAAAACGTTCATAACATGGATCAGATTATTCTTTCATTTCATTATTATCGTTTCGTTATTTCGTTGGAAATTATTTTTGTGATATCAATATCGCTTTGATATCGCAGAAGATTCCTACAGCACATTGTTCCTCCTGTATTTTTAAACCCTTCGTGCTTTGCACACAAAGTACGTTAACTTTGATTGGATAACGGTTGGTTTACAGATATAAAGGAATCGATATAGATATAGACTTCCGTATATCACAATACTCAGAATCAATAAAAAAATTTGATTAAGCTATGTCCGTCTGTCCATCCGTCTGTCTGTCTTGCCTATAACACGAAACTTGAGCAAATATTGATATATCTTCACCAAATTCGGTATACGGGCTTACCTGGACCTAGAATAGATTGCTATTGAAAATGAGCGAATTCGGACGATAACCGCGCCCACTTTTTCGATATGGAAAATTAAAAAAAGAGATAATTTGCGTAAGGCATAAAAAGGTTTACATCGTTGTATGTCGACACTAGTGAAAACTTAATTTTGGAAGAGATATCGCTTATAAACAACAAGAACAGAAAAACTGTCTTGAGGAACGCCGGAGGAAGCATCAACGATAGCTTCAAATAGTAGTTAGAATAAAAAACATGAACAGTCTTTATATTTCATTGCCGATGGAAACCCATCTTGTTTAGAGTTATCGCAATAAATTCGTTTAGAGTTCACACGTCCAAAAAATGAATTTGGGTTGAGGATAATGTTCATCTTGTCTTAGAGATGTAAGTCTTGTCAACCATTTTTATTTAATTAAATATATCGATAGCCTCAGAAAGAATGTTGTAAATAATATTTGTTTAAACCTGATTTTTTTTCGATTTTTTAGGCTCCTAGCTCTTTGGTAACCCAAGGTTGTCATGAATCATCATATGTACATTTAAGTTTGGGTACATGCTTCCCAAATAGGAAATAAATAGTATAATTAAAATGTATAACGCATAATTCGATCACTGGGCTATAATCAGGCCAAGTTGCTTCAGACAAATCTTTGTTTAACTTTTGAAAATTGGCTATAGTAAAACCAAGTTTGAAACGACTATTAGAGTCGCAAAGCAAGGCACCCCCACCTTGAGCATCATTTATGATTTCGTAAGCAATCTCTAGCGAAGGATTGTAACGGAACTTATGTATAAAAATCAAGAATTTGCTCAAACTTGAGTTTGTTATGCATGAGGCCAACACGGGCGTAAATGTAGATATAGAGGTTAGGTTAGGTTGAACTGGCCGGTCGATGAGGACCTCACATAGACTGAATAAGTCCGTAGTGTTACCAGCAGTTTGTTTTAACGGCCAAACTGAAAAACCCTATCAAGAACCAGGACCTATGTTATAAAATAACTCCGTCCTCTTGGCAAATACCAGAAGCGGATTTAAACCACTTGCTGCTTCTAGATGTGACAGCTGTATCACTCCTAATAGCTGGAGTCTTAGCCTGGCAAGCGCAGGGCAAGAGCACAGAACGTGCTCGATCGTTTCCTCCTCCACCCCGCCTTCCTACATCTGCTATCACTGGCCAAGCCTAATTTAAAGGCATGTCACACCAGAAGGCAGTGTCCAGTCAGAATACCCGTCATTAGTCTACAGTCCTCTCTTTTTTAATGATAGAAGCAACTTTGTTAGTCTAAGGCTGTAAGACTTGCACATAATCTTCGACACTTTACAGCCCCGCGCTTGAACCCACGCATTTCCTGCTTGGTCGATCATGTTCACCTCTCGCCTTCGCTTAATTTCGCCTAGTCTAATTGGGACGTCTACGGAGCAAACCTCAAGGGATGCGCCCTTTTTAGCTAGTTCATCCGCTTTTCCATTCCCATCTATTCCCATATGCCCTGGGTCCCAATATAGATGTATGCTTCTCCCTGTCCCGATTCCCTCCAGGGACTGCTTACACTCTAACATGCATTTATATGGTGTGTTGTGCGAGATTATTGCCTTAATTGCTGCTTGACTGTCAATATAAAAGTTAACACGATTGCAGGTTGGGCTACTTTATTCCAGGGTTTCTACTGCTTGGGTTACGACTACTATTTGCGCTTGGAAAATGCTACAGTAATTCGGCAGCCTGTAGGATCTGTTTATGCAGACCCTACTCCTTCCACTACTTTGGAACCTTCGGTGTATACATGTATCGCCTCGTCCGCCATTTGAGCATCCTTGCGCTAACCGTCCACCTCTACTGTGGCCTTAAGATCGCCCCTGAAGCGCAGATAGGGAATCAGGTAGTCTGTTCGTCTTGTGATTGACGACGCTATACTACTATGGCCGTATGGTCGGCGCTGAAGCTGCCCGAGGCACCGAGCCTGGTTGCAGTTGTTAACGCTATGTCCTTTGCTACCAGGTCTATAGGTGGAATGTGCAGAATGGCATACAGTGCAGCTCTTCGGGTTGTTTTCAGGGCTCCCGTAATGCTAAGCATTGATAGTCTGCATACCCTTCTAATTTTTTGAGTAGGTTGCTTTTTGTGTGGCTTTCCAGCAAACAAGAACTCCATAGTATAGGATAGGGCTTACAATCATTGTAAAAACTCAATGAAAAAGAGAGGGCGATAAGCCCCACGTACACCCAAGCATTCTTTTACATGCATAAAGTGTCGTTGAAGCCTTCTTCACCCTCTCCTAAACGTTGAGCTTCCATGACAGCTTACTGTCTAGGATGATTCCTAGATACTTTGTGCAAGGTTTCTCCTGTAGAGTCACCCCTCCTAACTTAGGCCTGAGGGGTGACCCTCAGACTATACTTCACAGGATCATTTCTGTAAATATATAAACATGTAGAAAAAAACACGGCTAATAGCGCTTTAAAGTTCTATAAATGTTACTCATACGACATGGCAGTCTTAAATTTATAAGAAGGTAAGAATGCGTTGAACTGGCCGGTCTGTGAGAACCTGCTAAAGACTGAAAGGGTCCGCTCAACGACCAACTCAAACACCCTAACAAGAAACAGGGCCTATGTTATAAAATAAATCCGTGGTAGTGGCAATTACTACACCTTTTCCAGTTTAGGTTCAGAAATTTAAAACTCAAGTTCAGAAATTCCAATTTAAATTCTGAAAATTACAATTCAAGTTAAGAATTTTCATTTCAAGTTCAGAAAATTATAATTCAAATTCAGAAATTTATAAGTAGGGGGTTATTTTCCATTGGCTATTCTACTTCATAATACTACTTAATGTAATATTTATATGTTCCCAGTGGGAAAAAGTAATGCATAGTAATCGAAAAAATAATCATTAAAAGGGCAATTTACACATTCCAAAATGCATTTTTTCCCCCAAGGCGATGTCCTAGAAAAGTGTGGCATTCAATTTTGCATTTATATGTAAACGAAAGAAGTATGCATTATTTTTATTTAATTTTTATATTAACTTATTAATGTATACCGACTTATGCAGTTTATTATGCATAAACAAGGCTTTAATTTTTACATTCATTACACAAGTATTCATTTTTGGATGTATGAAAACAAAAGTAGAATTAAAATGGGTATTTAAATGAATTCATTTAACATATAATTAATTATGATTTTAAAATGTATAATGTCTTATATAGATAATTATGCATGAACAAAGTTTACATTTTTATAATCATATGTGACTATTGATAATTGAATGTATGAATATAAAGGAATATTGTAATCGGTATTTAAACTTATTTGTAAGATTAATAATCTATAAATAATAAATACTAATAAAAAATACTTCATTTAACATATTATATATAAATAATAAATAATAATAAAAACATATATCACTTTACAAATAATGGACAACTGGAAAATGTTAGAAAACGTTCATTGATTCTTGGATTTCTGCCTCTCGTCAAATTGGTGCTTGTGGAAGCGCAGCTTAGCCTTTTTGATTGCCGACTTTATTTCTTTTGAATATTGTGACTGGTTGTAACCGTCTTTTTGAAGACAATCTAAAAAAAAGTGTTATATATACATACATATGTGGTTAGTATAATATTATATTATATAGCATTCATAATGGAAAAAAAAACTTACCGTACAAAATGGAATTGAAATTTTCAAGATTTTTAAATGACTTTTTTCCTTTTATTCCCATATAGTTGAATAGTGTCAGCACTTTTGGTGTAATAAGCTTTGGTAAACCATTGTTCAACCCATTTTCTCGTAAAATTGAGTTAATCGTGGATTTCTGGAAGTAAATAATAAAACATATGTTTAGTTACTCGCGTAATTATAATTTATTTAATATAAAAAAATAATAAAAATAAATGTAAGGCGTGATAACCTCCGAAGAGATCTAAGGCCGAGCTTCTCTTCCAATTTGCGTCGTGCTCCTCTTGATGACACAAATACACCCGGAGCGCTTGCCAAACACTGCCAAGAGGCGACCCCGCTTAGAAAAATTTTCTTCTAATTGAAAATTGTGCGAACCCAGGGCACACGGTGTGATAGGCGGAGCACGCTACCATCACACCACGGTGGCCGCCATATTTATTAATATAGAACACATTTATTTAATATACAACAATCAAATTAGGCATCTTACGTAGGTATCGCCATTTTCTGCCATATTGCTGTCAATTTCGTACAACCGTTCAATCGAATTAATAGGAAAATGAAGCGCTTTATTTTTAACTTCCATAAAAGTTCCAGACTCACATTGGTTTTTGCTTGTTCTGTAATCAGTTTTCCAATATACTCATTACATTTACCAACTTGACCTTTAAATAGAAAATACAATTAAAACAAAAAATTAAATAGAAAATAAAAAATCAAATAAAAAAACGAGAAATTTATTCAAATAAAAATAAAAATTAAAGAGAGAAATTTTGTATAAAATAAATTGAATAAAAAATTTAATATAAAATGACAGTTTTAATAAAAAGTTAAAAACTAGATAAAAATATTAATGAGGTGACTTTACCTGACAAATTTTTGATTTCCTCTTTCAGCGCAGAAACTTCTGATTTTATATCATTTATATTACAGTTTTCCAATTGTTTATTTTTGTCATCCAAACAACCTAAACAAATAAAAATAAAAGTAAATTATTTAAGTTATTACAGAAGTGTTATTACTGCAATAACTAACCTCTTGAATCACTCTTCAACAATTTGCTCATATTTCCGCTGGATTTTGTTTTCATATCTTAAATTTCTATAATAAAATGTAGTATATATTATTAATTTTTTATTTAATTTCATTTCAATTAACTATTGGAATGTAAAACAGGTATAAATAATAGTGAATTTCTATATGGCAAGCACATTAATTTATACTCTATCGAATCAGCGTCAAAATATATATTTCGGCTGTTCGATTCCACGCTTTGGGAAACAAAAATGCGTAAAACTTCCATAGAGTTCAATGGTTCTTCAAAGAAACTGCGACGATCTTCTAATTTTTTGCCACTTAAGATAACTTTACCATTTTGCATTGAAAATGCTGTAATCTTAATAGCCTCCCCCGACTTAAGATAACAATAATTGTCGGGTATTTTCGTGCTTAAAAAAAAGTTTGTTGTACTGAAAGAAACAATTGTTCCATCTTTATTCATTCGTATTCCAAATTTGGTACCATGTTCGGCAACATCTTCGTTCTCGATTTTATTTTGAATTTGTTCGAGTATTTTACTTGGCTTTTTGACCAATCGCTTTAGATGCTGCATGTAGTTTTCAAACTTGTACGCTGAGAAAGTATTTAAATAACCAATTTCTTCTACGCAATCAGTTAAATGCAGAAGAGAATGAACGTTGTAAGAAACTTGTTCCTCAGAGTAAATTGTGGGAAATAGTTCAACAAAATCCTTTAAGAGACCTTTACATGCATTGAGATTAGACATAAAGCTTTTTTCATCTGATAGAAATCTGTAGGCACAGTGGAGAAGGCAAAAATGGTAATATGTTTCGCTATCTACTTTGTCTTTTAAAACTAATATGCCCGTGTAAAGTACGAATTGACGAAACTAAACTGCTTTCCAGCGCAAAACATCCTCGAAACCTCTTGGCTTGCGAACAAATTCTCGGGGAATATGGGGACCTAAAGATAGTATATGACTTGATAAATTGGCTTTAGTTTCTAAAGATAGTCTGGGTCTGTTTGTTTTATTATTAAAAATTCGTAAAATAATTTTTTTGAACACTCCCAGATCCACTAGATGCATCGGCTCCAGTGGAAATTGACTAACCATTTTCACCCCCACATCTTCCAAGACATTACTAATGCTATCTAAATCTTTATGGTATCCATTATAAGACCGTCTTGAAACATCATCGTCCGTACGAAGGCGTACGCAAGATGTACTATAAGCCGTCGTATTATTTATTTTTCTACCCACTTGTATGCACTTACTGCATCCATTGAAAGAATTGTGACCAACAGTTTTACATAAAAAAGCACGAGCCGGAGCATCACAAACAAAACAGCGGAGTTCAAAATTTACTTTTTTGTCACCAATGAAGATACCTTCATTTTTAAGTTTAGAAATTTCGGAGCACAAATCACGCAAATACGAATTTACTTCATTAGGTTTCTTTTTTCCCAAGTATACACCTACAAATAATACTTTTACTTGTGGAGCGTTCACAACATTTGCTAATATAGGCCACAAGCTTAAATTTGAACTTTTGTACAAAGGGAGTCCATCGATTCCGATATCTAAAATGATGGTGCTTAAGTTTTGTAAAAGGTGCTCCGCTTTATTTATTTGGTTTTGAAGACCGATATGTGTATACGAACCAGGAGATACCGTTCTTATTATGTGCCTTTTGGAAACATTCAAAGATTTAGACGATTTTGGTACATTAATATTTTCATCGCGAAGTATTTCCAGCAATCCATCAACCGCTTCTCTACAAATATTAAAAACTGTGGCCCAATTTCCTATTTTTTGTGCTATCGGTATTTGATTACTACACTCCGGCATCTCATCGATTATACCTACCGGTACCTCATACCTAATACTTGAAAAATCAGCTGGAGCGCTAGCGCTCCCTTCATCTTGTCGCAAGTTGCAAACGCTATCACGTTCTATTTTCACTAGTCTACGCATATGACGCTTACTATACATATTTAATTTTAATTATGATATGATATGATATGACGCTGGCCTCGTAAATACAAATAAGCTGCTAGTATCTTAATCTCTATTTTCTGTCTCTCTCTATTTTCTAAATTTCACTTACTATCTATATCACTTACTGCCTTTTAAATTGTTAAGTGCCATTGCATTAGTATTAAGCTTGAATCAAATATTTTATTCTATCTTTTAAGTAATGTTTTTTTTTAAATATAAATACTAAATAATAGAATGTATCCCATTGCTGATGTACATATAAAAGACTGACTAGTCTTAGTTGTACAATGAAATTAATTAAATAAATGTTAAAATGTTAAATGTTTACTTACCGAATAATTTAAATCACTTTAATAGTTTTTGTCTCAAATAATTTATTATAAATTTAATAGCACTTGAGCTGCGACCACAAATTGATAAAAGACAAATTGAAATGCGCAAAAAGATGTGTATTTGCTATTACAGATACACGTAGTAGCATATCGATAACGGCTAAGGTATCCCGTTGTAGTTATGCATTAAATTCTCGTTTACTTTGTAATGCAGATTTGAATGCGTTTTAAATAGATTATATTTCAGATTACTACATACTAAGAAAAAATAATGTATAAACTTAGAAATATTTTAAAAACATTTGAGTTTTGATTAAGATATAATCAGCGAATGCATCTATCTATAATTACTTAAAATGGAATTCATAATGTATACTTTTGTTATTCATTTGAAAATTAACCTTTTGAATGCATTATAAAATGATATACTGGAATAATTCATTACCATTTTTCCCACTGGGTTATTTGCGGAAGTGTTGATGCTTCGTTGACAATGGTGGCTTGGACATATTGTATCCCAAGTTTTCTCCAAGACGTGTACATCGCGACAAGTGCATCAGGACGCTCTGGCCGTGAAAGTACCTCAGTCGACACCACAGTTTGGAAGAAGTTAAAGGGGAGAAATCCACAGGGTTATGAGAGGCAGGTGGAGGAAGGCTAGATCTGTCCACACAGTATTTATACGGTTTTCGCGGGATTGTGGACGCTCCGTTGACAGTGTAAGTGGTCATATCTTCGTCATCACTGCAGTCATACTAAGAATATAATTGGATGTCCTTGTAACTGACCTCCTATGAGAGGAGCAGGGAGAAGAGAGGAAAGGGTTTTTTCTTCGCTAACTCCTGCATGTTAGTAAAATTGATTAAGAAGTGCAATGCTTCCTTAAAGGATAGTATGCCTTTGTATCCATGTACTAATTATTAGCGCTAACATTTACCATCTTACATACTTTTATTTCCAGAAAAAATTCCTGACAAACTTTTTTACAATTCAAGTGTAATTTTTCGAACTTTAATGTTGTTGTTGTTGCTGTAACGATAAGGTTGCTTCCCGAAGGCTTTGTGGAGCGCTATCGATGTAATGGTCCGTTGCCGGATACAGATCCGGTACGCTCCGGTACCACAGCACCATTAGGTGCTAGCCCGACCATCTCGGGAATGATTTATGTGGCCACATTAAACGACAGGCATACCTATCGCGGGAATATTCTGACCCCCTAACCCGCTGGTGTAGAACTTTAGTCGTAATTTTCTGTATTTAAATTGTAATTTTCTGAACTTGAATTATAATTTTCTGAATTTATATTGGAATTTTCTGGATTTAAATTGGAATTTTTGAACTTGAATTGTAATTTTCTGAACTTGAATTGGAAACTCTGAACTTGAATTGTAAGCTTCTGAACTTGAATTGTAAATTTCTGAATTTAAATTGGAAATTCTGAACTTGTATTGAAATTTCTGAACTTAAATTGGAAAAGGTGTAGATCAGATAGGTGTGTCACTCTTAATAGCTGGAGTCTTAGCACGGCGATCGCAGGACATGAGCACAGTACGTACACAATTGCTTCCTCCTTCGAGAGATGCACCCTATTAAGCTGGTTAATACGTTTTTTTATTACTACCTGTTCCGAACTGATCAGGAAACCTATAAAGATGAATTCTTCTACCCCTCCGATTCCTCCCAGGGGTTGCTTACATTCTAATTTACTTTTAGGTGTGACGATATGTGAAATGATTGCTTTAATAGCTGCTTGGCTGTCAATATAAAAGTTGACGCGGCACGAAATTAGGTAGTGCAGGTAGTCTGCCAAATATTTGATGACACGCTATACTGCTATGGCCGTATTGTCTATACTCAAGCTGCTCCGAGACATTGAAACTCGGCGCAGTTATCAACATTGTATGAGAACTAAGAGAAAATAGAAGAATTTGTTTTCGAATCACCATCTAAGTACAAATGTTTGCTGTATTTACATTAACTTATCTTTCCGACCAGTTTGTCTTTGTTAAGCTTGTTTTGGAAATCCAACTATCAACTCTGAACACTTTCTTCTGGCAAGCGAGATTTGCAATGGACCCCTAGTTGTAAAATGGCGTGCCTGCTACCCCAATCCATATCGACGGAATATGTAATTCAAGGAGTTGATAAGCGCATTACAAAACTTGGTAACTTCACAGCTTCCCCAAGGCAATTGTAAAGCTTACCTACGCGAGACGAACCTGTTACAAAACTGAATGTATCATAAACATATTTAGCAGGCGAGTCTCGGGTGACCCAAGTTTCTCGTGGAACTAGGGGATGGGGAAGCGGTATGACCTAGGTAGCTCAATGCGATCATATTAAATCGTGCCCGTGATGATCAGGCTTGTACCTTAATGGTGCTTGTTACCGGAACATATCGAAAACGCGAAAATATATGATGGGGTAAATTTGCTCGGCCCAGTCCACTAGAAAGGCTAGATCGCTAATTTTTTCTAATCACCACCTCAAAAGTCTGTTGTTGTTGTTGCTGTAACCACAAAACCATTCCATTGAGATTTAGGGGATGGTTCTCTGCCAAAAATTAATACTTTACTCACTCCGGGTGTATAGATTCAAGTGGCCTTATATTACAGACATGCCTAAAGGTGCAATATTATAAAGTCCTTTTCAAATACTTAAAGCGAAAAACTAAATCGCACCCTGAAGGAGTTTTATTTAACTGGTCAATGCGGCATGAGAATTGAAAATCTACTACCAACCAAATTTTGATTCAAAATAATCCTAGTGAAGACATACGATAAGACAATCGACTTTAAAGCACCTTGTAAGTGCTAAGTTCATTGCTCTACCAAATCGGGTACTACCGCCAGCTCAGTAAGGATTGCATGGAACTTCTTCGAGATATTCGAACCGTAAAGAGGCGTAGAATGTTTAATGCGGTCACATTAAATCTTTCCCGCAATGGTCGGGCTTATATCTTAATGTTGTTTGTTAGCCGAAGTTACCGGATCAATATCCCAAAACCTTCGTGTAGTGTCTTCATACAACAACAGAAGCAGAGTAGCTATTAAGTAACGTGTTGCGCTCAATATTTGATCTGTTAGACGTTTGGTTGGGGCACTACACTCTCTCTGAACGGTATTTGCGAAAAAGGAATTAGGATCCTAAAAAATTTACATTTCAACTATCTCAAAATCAAATATTTTTCTTTTTAGGGAGCAATTTGTTAAAATCCACTGCTGAAAAAATGCGCCAAATATAACATAGAACATATGGCTCAATATAATCATTAGGGTGGGTCGATTTGTATGAACGAAAGTTAACCGATATTGCGACATCGACTTTTCGATAGGATTTGGGCTCAGGAAAAAAAGTTCCACTACGCATACAAAAAAAAAAATAATAATTTTCGAGCATGCGAAATTTCATTTTTTTTACTTTTTTTCGAGTTTGGTTTTTAAGGTTTTCCTCATGACCTACTAAGAAATTGTCATATGTATACCCTGTACGACCAAAAAATGTCCGCTAAAATCGTTGGCGATAGCAATTTTTTGAAAAAAGAATAGTTTTTATTTGTTTTTTTCTTTTTTTAAACTGTTATCGACAACGTTTTTAGCGGATATGTTTGGTTGGGATAGGGTATACATTAAAATTTTACAATAAAATGAAAATTTGTTTAGTAGGTCATGAAAAAAAACTTAAAAATCAAAATCGAAAAAAGGCAAAAAAAACGAAATTTCGCAGGCTCGAAAATTATTTTTTTGGATATGCGTAGTGGAAATTTTTTCCTGAGCCCAAATCCTATCGAAAAATCGATGGCGCGATATCGGTTAATAAAACGACCCACCGTAATAATCATGTATCTGTGAAAATGTATACATACCTTGCTGATATCTGGGACGCCACAATATGGAGAGGAGTACATTCAAGTTTATAATAAAACCATGCACAAGATGAATGCGATGATGCGTGCTGATGTGATGCGAAGTGGAACGGAAGCAGCATTGAATAGCAATCGGAAGAATGGAAAAATTGCAAACAAAAGTTGATACTATCGCCAAGTACATATGTATGTGTGTATGCTTAAGCAAAACAATGAAAATTGCAGTAAACTTTCAATTGTATTGAATATCTGACTGTACGGACACGGAAGGAAGTAATAAGGTAAAAGATAAAAGAAGTGCTGCGTAATATTTTTGTTGGGGAAAAAGTTGTGAAAAAATTTTCGCATTGTGGGCGTATTTATCTTTTGTTAACTACAAGAAAGTGCAGACATGAGTTGTGACTGATTTTATTAATTTTAAAATAACGTAGAGCTGCATGTAAAATAAAATTATATTTGATTTACATAGGTCTATTTCGGCTGCAGAGAATACGTTACACCTTTCATAAGTGAAACCGAAGTATAATCTCATAAAATTTTTTGGTACTTAGTTATGTGGCTTAGAAAACGTTAAGACTCATTTTAGAAAAATCAGTTACTTTAAGGAGCATCAAACTTAGTACTCTCCAAAGCGAATCTATTTTGAGTTTCAAGAAAGGCTCTTTTCTGCAGTCAACGCACTGGAGGCAATGAAGAAAATTTGTGGCATTTTAAAAATTTGTTTTATCGTTATCATCGACACCTTTATCAGCGATCTTGATGCCACATCTATAATGATGAATCACCTGCTATTAAGTCGGCAAACAAATAAACGCAGTGATTCCGTACCAATAGCAGACTCGCAGAAATTAGAATTAGAGCATTTATAATTGCATTCCTTCATAGGTAATAGCCATAAACTTAGAGTGCTTTTGGAACCTCCACTTACTTCGGCATTTTTACTAAAAGAAGAAGATAGCTAAGTGATTACAGAAAGCGAAACCAAACAGCCGCAGCTGGTAGCGGGACACGAAAACGATTACTTAAAGAAATTCAAATGGAATTCCACTATCGAGTATCCGGTTCTAGCGTTGTTCTGATAACGACTGGTAAATCTTTTACTGAATTAAAAATATCGGGAAAAGTAATCCATACCAAAAATGTATCGGCAGAACGTACTCGATATCTATTCATATTGCACTCATTAAAATGCTCTCCAACGGCTATGAAAAATTACACTTTACATACAGAGACACTTTAATGTGTGTAATTTATCTGCACAAGCCATGTCCAAAAAGAAGGCTTTCTTCAATTTTTTTCTCTAAGGAACTGCTGGACCTAACATTTGAACGAGGAACTTAGATTCGTCTGCCGAATAATTGGCGGTTTGGGACATACATGTTTTATTCCATCTCCGAACGGCAGCTACAAGACAGATGCATTTTCGTTGGGACACTCTTCATATCAGAAGTATACACGGAGTTTTACCAAACCACAGCAGAGGGCGACCCCGCTTAGAAAAACTGTTTTCTAATTGATGTTGCTTTGCCCGGTACTTGAGCGCCGGAATTTCGACGGCTGCTATGCTCCAGTTAATTCCTAACTGGATATGTTGAAAACCATCCTAATCTAATTAAATTAGTATTTCCTATAAAACCATTGAGCTGTGCACTAATAATTGGGTCGTAATAGCAATGGGGATGGTCCTTTTTTCTGTTCGGTCTTTCAATTAACTTCAAGTAACACTATGAACATTTTCAGTATATATGTATGTACAAGGCACTTGTAAATTTTGATTTTGCTTTTTCTCAAATTTGTTTCCGCTTATTAATTTCTTTTTAGTTCTTTTGTTCTCTTTATTTCGCTATTATAACATACCGTTATTTGAACAATCGTAAATCGATAATAAATAACCTAAGTATTAATATGGCTATATTTTATGATTTTTTTATCCATGCATTTTATCATCCGTTCACGTCCGAAAAGCAGCTCATTAGAAGTTCGTAGTTCAGCAATATCTGCCAGTAAATATATTACAAACATAAATAATAATAATGATTAATTGGCGCGATATCCCATACAGAAGACTTGGGCCGAGCTTCACTCTCATTTTGTTGGCTGCGACTTTTAATTTTCGCAAAAAATGGATGGGATCTACAACTTCTATGCCAACTCCGAACGTCATCCGCTATAACAGATGAATTTTTTTTTGAAAAGCTTTTCAAAGCAGAAATTCGTGCGGAAGGCCGTTCAAGTTTTGAAACTTCTACCTAAAACAATTTTAACACAAAATTTTATTAGCTACAAGATTTCTATTCAGTACCTTGGAAATGATGGTCAAACACGCTACCTCATACCATGGCGTTTCGTATATGTATACAAATATACCCTTGCACTAGCTAATTACATAAAATTTCATTATATGTATATCAAGTATAGCCACTTATCCATATGATCTATTTCACTCATACGCCATGACACCCATAAATTTCTTTCCACACATATATCACAATAATGTTTAATCAAAATATGGTATGACTAACTGACAATGGAATGTGATTAGATATTCGCAATATTATTTAGCTTAATATGACTTATGATAACATTGTAGATACAATATTACTACATAGTATAAAACAAAGTCGCTTTTTCTGTCCCTATGTCCTTTTGAATACTTAAACCTTTAAAACTACGCAATGGATTTTGATGAGGTTTTTTTTTAGTAGATAGAGTGATTGAAGAGGAAGGTTTATATGTATAATTACATCCATTAAATAGTGGAGAAATACTGTTATTTTTAAAGTCTCTAATGTTATGTTGTAAATAATTACATCTAAATATATATATAAAAGAAAAGAATGTGGTGTTAGTAAAACTATCTATAACTCAAAGACGGATGAACCGATTTGGCTGAATATTGATGGAGTGGTAGCTTAGAACCAGGAGACGGACATAGGATATTTTTATCCCGTTCTGGCTAGAGTCTTGAGATCAAAACGTGGACCTAGGTAATCCTGGGATGTGTTTGTACAATATGGGTATCAAATGGAAGCTGTTAATGAGTACTTTGATACGGGGTATTTTTCGTACCCCGGGTGACTATGGTCTCGAGATATAGGCGAAAACGTGGACCCGGGTACCCCTAGAATGTGTTTATAGAATATGGATTACAAGTGAAAGCTGCTGATGAGTGCTTTAGTACAGGGTAATTTTCATACCTACTTGTGACTAGGGTCTCGATATATGGGCCAAAACGTGGACCGGGGTAACACTAGGATGTGTTTTTGGATTATGGGTACCAAATGGAAGGTGTTGATGTGCGCTTTAGTACAGAGTAATTTTTATACCGCTGGGTGACTAGGGTTTCGAGATATAGGCCAAAACGTGGACCCGGATAACCCTAGAATGTGTGTGTAATATGGATATCAAATGAAAGCTGTTGCTGAGCGCTTTAAAGTAATTGTCATTGTGATATTCGATTTTGTCGCATCAACCTGGAAAAACTGATAAGTATGCATGCGAAGCCGAAATAAAGGCATGAATTAATAATACCCACATACTTATTTACATACGTCCTATTCGATTTGCCTAAAATTTGATATGTATATAAATTTGTGTTTATTAGTATTTACGATCCTTTTTTCCGGGAAGTAGACCAGCGACGGACTGGGACTGGGACTAGGACTAGGACTGGGGCTGAGACTCGGAGTGGGACTGGAGCAAAGTACATACCACCCTCTGGGACTGGCAATAAGGGATGAAAAAGAATGAGAAGAACTTGATAGAAAAGAAAATAGGGAAGGAGAAGGAGACTGAGAAAGAGATAGAGATAGATGGATAGAAAAAGACGGAGGGAGGAGTGAATAAAAGGATTAAGAAAAAGTGAGGACGTGGGAGGGCGGAGTTAGATGGAAAAAACTTATTAAAATGTATGCAGATAGACCAAATTTAGGGCAGAATAGCGTCTGCGGGATCTGCTAGTATGTAAATATTATAAAACATAAGTATGAAAGCGAAATAAAATTCAAAGTTTAGTCATACATATACATTTGGCATTGAATATCTACAAGGGCCAGTGTGTACAACATGCATAGATATATATTATAGTGGCACGACAAATAGCAAAACCTAATAAAGAGAATAAAGCAAAGTAGCAACTAAGTAAATTTGTAATATTAAAAAAAAGGAGTGAGTACCAAGTACTCGTGAAGTTCGGTGTGTAAACATACAAGTGTACATCTAGGAAAATAATATCTTTAAGCTACTTAGAGCTCACCCAGGCCTTAAAGTAAACGCACAAAAGAGGTAGCTTTACCAGAACAAATATCGGTAACAAATGATACCGACAAGATATATAATTACTATCGGTTTATTATTAGACGCTTCCAGCGATCATAAGAGCTGATCAATTGCTGTGTGATAATTTTCTGAACGCGCCGTTGAGTATTGTAGCAAGCAGGTGTGCAAAATATTTTATGAAATCATTTTCCTTAAAATTTAGGGATAATTTTCTCATTTGGCAGTTGGCTCAACTCGCCGTTTGGGGAGCATATTTATTACTCAACTGACGGAAAGTTGTTTGCAACGTATTAAATGGTTGCTATCGAAGGATTATATGTGTGTCATCGATTTTATATTGAAGTTTTAAAGGTATGCGTTTCATAAAAATGCGATGAGTCAACGTTAAAAAACGGTAATATGTCGATAACAAGTCGGTAACAATTCAATAGTAATTGATAAGAAATCGATACTCATAATCATATAAAATCATAATGAAATCGATAACTTTTCGATAACACGCCGATAAGAAATGGCTAACACTTGGATACAAATATATATTATTTTGTTTCATTTCACTCAATTTCATATTGTTATATTTTTTATGTATGTTTGTTTAATGGTGTGTTCAGTTTATACTTGTATTTAATATATGCCAGTAAATGTTTCTTTCTTTTCAGTTACTCTTAAAAAAACATAATAATTGAAATTCAATTATTATAAGCCGGTGTTAAGCTCATGAATACTTAAATATAAGTATAGACTGAATACACCGTTAAACAAACATACATAAATATGTACAACTGAGCCCGAGTTTACAAAGCTTCTCATTCGCAACGAAGCAGAACTTTACAAAAACAAATCTACATGGCACACAAATTAATATAGAGACAAAATGTCTCAATTGTGTTGTTAGTGTAGAAATGAGAAAAACTGAATTAAGCATGAAAACAAGTACCAGCAGGATGGCCTAGTGGTTAAAGGCTACTGCAGTTTCACCATGTGATTCACGGTTCGAATCCCGGTGAAACCTTTGATAACATTACAAAATTGCCTGATGATGATCACGTTGGCGGTTTTCGAAATGGGTTCATCGCAATATGCCAGTAAATGTTTCTATCTTTTCAGTTTCTCTTAGAAAAACATAATAAATTGAAATTCAATTATTATAAGCCGGTGTTAAGCTCATGAATTCTTAAATATAATTATATTTTTTATTTATATTTTTTTTTTCATTTAATTTAATTTTATTTTATATTATTTTTTTAAATTTAATTATCAAGTTTTTTATTTTATTTAATTTTACACATTTTTTTTTTTGATTTAAATTTCTTTTCATTTTTTATTTTATTTTATTTCATTTCATTTCATTTTATTTTGTTTTATTTCAGTTCGTTTGATTTCGTTTCGTTTCATTTCACTTCAGTTCAATTCATTTTATTTTATTTTATTTTATTTTGTTGCAGTTTATTTTGTTTTATTTGATTTTTTATTTTATTTTGTTTTATTTTATTATATTTTATTTTATTTATTCTTATTTTATTTTATTTTATTTTAAATTATTTTATTTTATTTTATTTTATTTTACTTTATTTTATTTTACTTTATTATATTATATTATATTTCATTTTATTTTATTTTATTTAAATTTTTTAAATTTTTTTATTTCATTTTATTTTTTCTTTGATTTAAATTTTTTTATTTTATTTTCTTATTTTAATTTCATTTTATTTGATGTTCCCCCTTTTACCGAGCTTATCTTCCAATTTCCGTCGTGATCCTTTAAATTTTCCCTACAAATTGGCGGGGCGGGACCTATTGTTTTATGACGACTCCGAATGCCATCTGCAAAGCAGATGAATTTTCACTGGGAAGCTTTTCATGACAGAAATACACTCGCGGTATTTGTCAAATCACTTCCCAGGGTCATCCCGAATAGAAAAACTGTTTTCTAATTGAAAAAACTTGTTTCTAAATATTTGATGTTACTTTGCCCTGGAGTTGACGAGTTTAACTCAGGACATTAGGTGTGGAATACGGAGAACGCTACCACCACATCACGGCGGACACCGCACTAATACGTTACAGCCAACAAAATCCCCTAAAGAAACAAAGTTCGGCTTAAACCTAATTTCCTAACTACATTTGTTTTTAACTTTATGTTTCGGTAATAAAAATCACGCATTTGCTAATGTTTGCTTTGGCTCTTTATTTTCAACAAAAGAGCAGTGTATTTATCTGTTTGAGCATATGCGTGGTTTATGTGCATCTCCAGAGACTTTGATATATGCATATGTACATATATAATTGATGTGTTTGCCTTGTAGCTTCGACACATAAGCGGTTTTTCATATAGATGAGTTTAACACATGCTTATGCATTATGAGTAGATTGCACTTATTTTTATGGAGAATGGTAGAATGAGCGACACTGGCGCCATCTGATATTGAAAGGTAGCCAACTCCCCAATTTTGTTCCAAGCAAATCATTAGAAGAAGAATTTGACATTTGCTTTGGCTAAAGGTGTTGGCACACTTTGCAAGTGAAATTATTTTTCCCGTTGGTTGGTAAATTTTCTAAAATTTTTCACAATTAAAAACTGTAATATAACAATCGAATTCGACACAAAATATGTTAGCGAGTATTTTTGTTGTTAGGGAGAATGTTTACAACAGTGCTTCGCGAAATTTTGTATGTGAACGGGCAAGGCGTAATAAACTTCAATTGCCAAGTCTGAAGTTCCTTCATATTTACAAACGCAACATCTTGGTTGATTGTGGCGATGTTATTGGAATGCATAAGCTTGTGTTAAATGCATCTATATGAAAAATGTCATTGCACCGCGGCCTTTAGGATGCTGTGCGATTTCGCTCTTAACAACCCCAACACATACCATGTTCTCACATTACGCTACAGCTTAGAGACTGCACTTACGCTCTCATTCTTTATTACTAGATACAACATCCTCATACCACACAATACGCCTTTGCTAGCACACTCTCCTGTACTCCATACAGAACATATAAGTTAGCACCAACTAAGTCAACATTCGAGCTGACGCTAACGTAAAGAGCTTAGTCAGCAATACGCAAGTTGATGGCTCAAAATACTTAATAATAATTTTGAAGCAAACAGGAAAAGGCCCAGACGCCTGATCAGCAAAAACACAAATATTGTGAACGACATCCGGAATTGAATTGGGAACAACATCCGCCATGCGCCGAACGAAATAATGCTGGCACAGGTAGAATTAAGTTATATTTAGAACTAATTTACCATTTTTAAGTCAGTCAATTGTAAGCAGTTAGTTGTAAACGTTTAGTTTTAATTAGTGAGTAAGAAAGTAAGGTCTTACGACCAATAATTAATTTAGTGAATAAATAATAATAAAGGTCTTGAGACCCAAAAAAATTATTTTTTTAGTAACCTTAACAAAGGATGCAATAATTGGCGCCCGAGCTAAAAGGCTTGGCCTGGTAAAGTTATAGTGTTGTAAAATCGGTATAAAGCTTAATAAAGTGCCGCGAAGGAAACTGTTATCAAAAAATTCCAAAAGTGCCACCAGTATAGCATTAACTTTCAAAAAAAAGTGCCACAATACAAAAAGTGCCACAATAGAAAGAAAACCGGTAGGAAAAAAACTTTCAATAAGTACCACAAATAATAAAGTGCTACGAAAGAAAAACTATTCCAATTTGTATTACTAAACGATACCTATAAGAAGAGGCGTGAAAGGGGTAGTGAAAACTTACAAACTTCCCGGACGCCCCAACGATACCAGCCAAGGAGCCACCCCCAGCAACAAGGTATAAGCCAGTGTACCACGAGTACCGCCAGGAAAAGGGAAGAATACACACTTATCGAGATGGAGCTGAAATTAATGTAAGAAAATATTTATATATTTAAGAAAAATATTTAAAACAAAAAATTCAAATCAACTAAATTTTAAAATTTCATCTTAAAAACGCATATTTGAAAAAGTAATGAGCGAAAAAAATATTGAAAAATAAGTAACTTTCAAAAAGATTTATAGGAATTAAAAATTATAAAAAATAAGAGAAGTAAATTACTACATAAAAATTACAATTACGAAATTCGAATACTTATTGTGGAAGTCACTCAAAAATTTAAATAATTTAGAATTTAATAACTTAGATATTTCATTTTAAAAGTGAAAGTGCGGAAATAAAAAAAAAAAAAGAAAAAATTTAGGAAAATCCTTTTCAAGACAATCGTAATTTTTTTTTGTGATTTAAGAAGTCCAGAAAATCAAATCCCTTACCGAAAGAAAAAAAAATCAAAAATTCCTTACAATGTCAAACCCAAACAATTTGATTAGACCCTCAATGCTTGGAGCTAACCCTCCTGCTGCACCACCAGCACCGCCAAGCGCTAATAACCAAATTTCACCAGACTTGGCCAATATGATAAAAAGCATGATATCCCTAGCCAAGCGTGCCTAATATAGTACAGAGTGTCCTTAACAACACAACAAATCCTATCATAACTGATCAAACTATAGACGCCCAATTCCAAAATAATATGAGTGAAATGGATAAGATTCCAGATGTTGTACGTTCATTAAGAGAATTCTCAGGAAATGCCTCAGAGTTTAGCTCCTGGAAAAAGAGTGTTGAAAGAATTTTGAGAATTTATGAACCCTCAAACGGCACACCTAGATATTTCGGCATTTTGAATGTTATTAGGAATAAGATAATTGGAAAGGCAGACATAGCTTTAGAATCGTACAACACCCCTTTATATTGGACAGCAATTTCCCGCTGTCTAACTACCCACTACGCCGACAAACGAGACATAGGCACTTTAGAGTACCAAATGACATGTCTCATACAAGGACGAATGTCCATTAATGAGTTCTACCAGAAGGTATACGGACACCTATCACTACTTTTAAATAAAATAGGCTGTATGGAGATAGGTGAAGAAGCAGTTCACCTGTTAACTGAGAATTACCGAGCTAAGGCCCTCGACACCTTCGTCAGAGGACTTTCGGGTGATCTCCCCAGGTTACTTGGCATAAAGGAACCAAAGAGTTTGCCAGAAGCCTTACACCTTTGTCTGAAGCTCGAAAACCAAAACTTCAGGGCATACCACGCGAACAACCAGATGTCTAACTCCCGTCAACAAAGCTTTAATTCTCCGAATCCACGACAGCAGCACTTCACGGTAAAATACCCCCAGCCGCAATCTTACCAACAACTCCAACCACAATCAAGGTTTTATCCCGAACTAGCACACCTACCTCAACCCATATCAAATCCCATTCCACAAAATTATCATCAACAAAATTTGAATCCTCCCAACTATCAGCTATACGCCAACCAAAACCCAAACCAGGTAAATAGATACCAACCACAAAACCCTTTTAACCAACAACACCACGCTCCTCCAAGACCACCTAAACCACCTCAACCCATGGACGTAGACGAAAGCGTCAGGACAAGAGCGGTAAATTATATGAACCGCCCTAAAGCTCAAGAAATGGGCAAACGGCCACCTAATACATCAATGATAAACCATCCCCCTATCAAAGTTCAAAGGAACTTTCACATAAACACCGACGGAGCGACGGATAGCCAACACTACCATAACCAAGACTACCATGACCAATACTACCAAGACCAATACTACGAAGATCCAAACGACCACAATCAGAACACAACCTTTAACAACGAAAAGGAAGAACCGCAGGATCTGAGCGATGTACATTTTTTAGATTGAACAGCTCTTCGTTACCCTACTTTAGATGCAGGACGAAGAGCGGCGAAATTTTAAACATTTTAGTGGACACTGGATCTAACAAAAATTATATCCAGTCCAGCTTAGTAACAAAATTAATAGAAAACGACAACCCCTTTTTTGCAAATTCTGTCGGGGGAAAAATCAAAATTACCCACCACACATATCTCAACCTCTTCAACTTAGAAAACTACAAGCTTAAATTCTCCTTACTACCCACTCTCAAAACCTTTCATGCAATACTAGGCAATGACAGCCTAAAGGAACTCTCAGCGGTCATACATACAAAAGAAAATTTTATGGTTATAGCAAACATAAAAAAAATCTTTTTAAGACAATACAGTGTACAAAATGTTAACACAATACAAATTCGGGACCAACACATGACCACGGAAGAAAAAAACGAAATTAGACAATTAGCACAGAAACACCGTAATTTATTTTCAGAGCCAAACGAAAAATTAATTTATACAACAAAAGTAGTTGCCGAAATTCGCACAAATTCTGACACACCAATATACTCAAAATCATACCCATATCCCATGAGCCTTAAGCAGGAAGTTGAAACTCAGGTAAACAAACTGCTAGAGGACGGAATAATACGCAAATCAAGATCCCCATACAACTCACCCGTCTGGGTCGTGCCTAAAAAGGACGATGCCTCAGGGGAAAAAAATTTCGAATGGTCATTGATTACAGGAAACTTAATCAAGTAACAATCGCAGATAGGTACCCAATACCCGAGATAAACGAGGTACTTTCCCAATTAGGAAAGAATCGAATTTTCTCAGTGATTGACTTAAAAAGCGGTTTCCATCAAATCCCTCTTAAGGAATCCGACGTGGAAAAAACAGCTTTTTCAGTGAACAACGGAAAATACGAGTTCACGAGACTTCCTTTTGGCTTAAAGAACGCCCCTGCCATCTTTCAACGGACACTGGACGACATACTTAGGGAACACATAGGTAGAATTTGCTATGTATACATAGACGATATAATTATATTTAGCGAGGACGAAAAAACGCACGCTGAACATATTGACACAATTTTCGAAACTCTAAACAAGGCAAACATGAAAGTCCAGATTGACAAATGCGACTTTTTCAAAAAGAAAGTCGAATTCCTGGGATTTGTCGTCTCTTCTGACGGAATCTCTACAAACCCAGCCAAAGTACAATCAATAACAGATTTCCCCTACCCCAAAACAATTAAAGACTTACGCTCATTCTTGGGTTTATACGGATATTATAGAAGATTCATCCAAGATTATGCGAAACTAGCAAAACCACTGACATCCCTACTTCGAGGAGAGGAAGGAAGAATGTCTAAAAGCAGTTCAAGGAAAATTCTAATAAATTTGAATGAAAAAGCAAAAGAAGCATTCAATAAAATTAAAGCCACCCTCACATCCAAAGATGTTATCCTACAATACCCCGATTACAGTAAAGGTTTCGACTTAACTACAGATGCCTCACAATATGCCATAGGCGCAGTTTTGGAACAGAATGGCAAACCGATCACATTTATTTCAAGAACATTAAACAAAGCTGAAGAAAATTATGCAGTAAATGAAAAGGAAATGCTTGCAATAATTTGGGCTTTAAATTCCTTCGGAAATTACCTATACGGCACAGCAAAAGTTATTATACACACTGACCATCAGCCACTCACCTATGCCTTAAGCAATAAGAACACTAACTCTAAATTGAAACGATGGAAAGCAATACTAGAGGAATATAACTACGAAATACAATATAAACCAGGAAAGGCCAATGTAGTTGCAGATACATTATCAAGGCCATTTGAAGTAAATTCCTTATCAGTCGCGACGCACTCAGACGACAGTTCATCGCACAACCTAATCCCAGCAGTAGAAGGACCCATAAATGCCTTCAAAAACCAAATTTGGATCTCGCTAGGAGATGAAGACAGCTATCAGTTTAAAATACCATTCCCGACCTATCATAGACACTTAATTTGTAAACCCCAATTTTCAACCGACGATTTAACAGCACTACTAAAACGTTACCTAAATCCTTCAGTGATAAACGGCTTATTTACCTCTGAAGAAATAATTGGAAAAATTCAGGAAATCTATCCCCTTCATTTTTCCAATTACAAAATTCGCTATACCCAAACAAAAGTACAAGATTTAGTAAACGAGGATGTTCAAAATGAGGAAATATTAAAAGAACACACACGAGCGCATAGAAACAGGGATGAAAACAAAAAACAACTAATACAAAAATATTACTTCCCAAAAATGACAGCAAGAATAGAAAATATAATTAAACAGTGCAAAGTTTGTAAAGAAAATAAATATGACCGTCACCCTAATAAACCACATCTACTTAAAACCCCAATTCCCCAGTACCCTGGTGAAATAGTTCACATAGATATCTATAATACGGAGAAACGCCTGGTACTAACAGCAGTAGATAAATTTTCTAAATATGCCCAGGTAAGAATAATACAGTCAAATGCAATAGAAGATATCAGAGAACCTTTGCGACAAATACTCTTCGCATTTGGTGTACCTAAGACAATAGTTATCGACAATGAAAAGTCCCTAAACTCACTATCCATACAATTCATGGTAGAAGATCAACTTGGAATTAAAATCTTTAAAACACCCCCATACGCAAGCACAGTTAATTGTCAAGTGGAAAGGTTTCATTCCACCTTATCGGAAATTATGCGCTGCCTCCAAACAGAACGCACCCATCGTTCATTTCAAGAACTATTAGATAGATGCACATATGAATATAATTACTCCATACACTCTGCAACAGGAAAACGACCTATAGAAACATTTTTCGGTAGACGAGTATCGATAGACCCAGAACAATACGAGAATTCAAGGCGAGAAAACATAGAAACCCTTCGGAAAAGACAAGAAAAGGATTTAGAAATCCATAATAAAACACGGAAACCCATTAAGACATACACTCCTGGTGACATAATTTATGTTAGGATTAATAAAAGAATAGGATCAAAACTCACTGCTAGATATAGGAAGGAAATTGTGAAAGAAGATAAATCTAGTGTAGTAATTACTGAAAAAGGAAGAATAGTACATAAGAGTAACATTAAGACTTAATATGATTTTAGTAAAATAAGAAACTCCCCCTTCAAAATTCTCCCTTACAGACTTCTCGTGCACCTAGTGTACGCGGACTTTAAAATAATAGATTACTCCAACTCTCAACTTGCAACATTTAATACGGGACAAACCAAAATTCAAACAGGAACGTACAAAATTATACATAAAATAGATCTGGACGTATGCCAAAAGACACTAAATGAACTTAGCCATACCATTAGGACACAAATCAATGAAGGAAACCCCCTCTTGCCCATTCTCAATAATGAATTAAGATCAATACAAGATTATTTGAATAGACTTAAACCAAGGAAATTTAAAAGAGCAATTAATGAACTAGGAACCATCTGGAAGTGGATCGCAGGAAATCCCGACCACGACGACCAAGTCATCTTAGAAAATGAAATAAATAATATAGTTGAAAATAATAACCAGCAAGTGGTAATTAATAAAGTAATTTTTGATAAAATAAATGAAATTACAGCAATTTCTAATAAAATCGCGAAATCCATACAAACGGATGAACACACTCAACATAATTTTGCTATTGAAATGAAATATAAGTTAAAAACAAGTAAGGAAGGCTAAGTTCGGGTGTAACCGAACATAACATACTCAGTTGAGAGCTATGGAGACAAAATAAGGAAAATCAATCTGGGGTAACCCTGGAATGTGGTTGTATAACATGTGTATCAAATGAAAGGTATTAAAGAGTATTTTAAGAGAGAGTAGGCCATAGTTCTATGGATGAACGCCATTTAGGGATATCGCCATAAAGGTAGACCAGGGCTGACTCTAGAATTTGTTTGTACGATATGGGTATCAAATGAAAGGTGTTACTGAGCATTTTAAGAGGGAGTGGGCCTTAGGTCTATCGGTGGACGCCTTTTCGAGATGTCCCCATTAAGGTGGACCAGGGGTGATTCTATAATGTGTTTGTACGATATGGGTATCAAATGAAAGCTGTTAATGAGTATTTTGAAAAGGAGTGATCCTTAGTTCCATAGGTGGACGCCGTTTCGAGATATCGCCATAAAGGTGGACCAGTGGTGTCTCTAGAATGTGTTTGTACGATATGGGAATCAAATGAAAGGTGTTACTGAGCATTTTAAGAGTGAGTGGGCATTAGGTCTATAGGTGGACGCCTTTTCGAGATATCGCCATTAGGGTGGGCCAGGGGTGACTCTAGAATGTTTGTACGGTATGGGTATCAAACGAAAGGTGTTACTGAGCATTTTAAGAGGGAGTGGGCATGAGGTCTATAGGTGGACGCCTTTTCGAGATATCGCCATTAGGGTGGGCCAGGGGTGACTCTAGAATGTGTTTGTACGATATGGGTATCAAATGAAAGGTGGTAAGGAGTATTTTAAAAGGGAGTAATCCTTAGTTCTATAGGTGGACGCCTTTTTGAGATATCGCCATAAAGGTGGACCAAGGGTGACTCTAGAATGTTTGTACGATATGGGCATCAAACGAAAGGTGTTACTGAGCATTTTAAGAGGGAGTGGGCATTAGGTCTATAGGTGGACGCCTTTTCGAGATATCGCCATTAGGGTGGGCCAGGGTGACTCTAGAATGTGTTTGTACGATATGGGTATCAAGTGAAAGGTGGTAATGAGTATTTTAAAAGGGAGTAATCCTTAGTTCTATAGGTGGACGCATTTTCGAGATATCGCCATAAAGCTGGACCAAGGGTGACTCTAGAATGTTTGTACGGTATGGGTATCAAACGAAAGGTGTTACTGAGCATTTTAAGAGGGAGTGGGCATTAGGTCTATATGTGGACGCCTTTTCGAGATATCGCCATTAGGGTGGGCCAGGGTGACTCTAGAATGTGTTTGTACGATATGGGTATCAAACGAAAGGTGGTAATGAGTATTTTAAAAGGGAGTAATCCTTAGTTCTATAGGTGGACGCCTTTTCGAGATATCGCCATTAGGGTGGGCCAGGTGTGACTCTAGAATGTTTGTACGATATGGGTATCAAACGAAAGGTGTTACTGAGCATTTTAAGAGGGAGTGGGCATTAGGTCTATAGGTGGACGCCTTTTCGAGATATCGCCATTAGGGTGGGACAGGGGTGACTCTAGAATGTTTGTACGATATGGGTATCAAACGAAAGGTGTTACTGAGCATTTTAAGAAGGAGTGGACATTAGGTCTATAGGTGGACGCCTTTTCGAGATATCGCCATTAGGGTGGGCCAGGGGTGACTCTAGAATGTTTGTACGATATGGGTATCAAACGAAAGGTGTTACTGAGCATTTTAAGAGGGAGTGGACATTAGGTCTATAGGTGGACGCCTTTTCGAGATATCGCCATTAGGGTGGGCCAGGGTGACTCTAGAATGTGTTTGTACGATATGGGTATCAAATGAAAGGTGGTAATGAGTATTTTAAAAGGGAGTAATCCTTAGTTCTATAGGTGGACGCCTTTTCGAAATATCGCCATTAGGGTGGCCAGGTATGACTCTAGAATGTTTGTACGATATGGGTATCAAACGAAAGCTGTTACTGAGCATTTTAAGAAGGAGTGGGCATTAGGTCTATAGGTGGACGCCTTTTCGAGATATCGCCATTAGGGTGGGCCAGGGGTGACTCTAGAATGTTTGTACGATATGGGTATCAAACGAAAGGTGTTACTGAGCATTTTAAGAGGGAGTGGACACTAGGTCTATAGGTGGACGCCTTTTCGAGATATCGCCATTAGGGTGGGCCAGGGGTGACTCTAGAATGTTTGTACGATATGGGTATCAAACGAAAGGTGTTACTGAGCATTTTAAGAGGGAGGGGGCATTAGGTCTATAGGTGGACACCTTTTCGAGATATCGCCATTAGGGTGGGACAGGGGTGACTCTGGTATGTTTTTGTACGATATGGATATCAAATTAAAGGTATTAATGAGTGTTTTAAAAGCGAGTGGCCCTTAGATGTATATGTGAAGGCGTTCTCGCGATATCGACCAAAATGTGGACCAGGTGATCCAGAAAATCATCTGTCGGGTACTGCTAATTTATTTATATATGCAATACCACTAACAGTATTCCTGCCAAGATTCCAAGGGCTGTTGATTTCGCCTTGTAGAACTTTTTCATTTTCTTCTAGTTAATATGGTAGGTGTCACACCCATTTTACAAAGTTTTTTCTAAAGTTATATTTTGTGTCAATAAACCAATCCAGTTACCATGTTTCATCACTTTTTTCGTATTTGGTATAGAATTATGGCATTTTTTTCATTTGTCGTAATTTTCGATATCGATAAAGTGGGCGTGGTTATGGTCAGATTTCGCCCATTTTTTATACCAAGAAAAAATGAGCTCAGGTACGTACGTGGGCTAAGTTTAGTAAAGATATATCGGATTTTGCTCAAGTTATTGTGTTAATGGCCGAGCGGAAGGACAGACGGTGGACTGTGTATAAAAACTGGGCGTGGCTTCCACCGATTTCGCCCATTTTCACAGAGAACAGTAACCGTCATAGAATCTATGCTCTTACCAAATTTGAGAAGGATTGGTAAATGTTTGTTCGACTTATGGCAATAAAAGTATTCTAGACAAACTAAATGAAAATGGTCGGAGCCACGCCCATTTTGAAATTTTCTTTTATTTTTGTATTTTGTTGCATCATATCATTACTGGAGTTGAATTTTGACTTAATTTACTTATATACAGTAAAGATATTAAATTTTTTGTTAAAATTTGAATTAAAAAAATTTTTTTTTTAAAAAGTGGGCGTGTTCTTCATCCAATTTTGCTAATTTTTATTTAGCACATATAGAGTAATAGTAGTAACGTTCCTGCCAAATTTCATCATGATATCTTCAACGACTGCCAAATTACAGCTTGCAAAACTTTTAAATTACCTTCTTGTAAAAGTAGGCGGTGCCACGCCCATTGTCCAAAATCTTACTAATTTTCTATTCTGCGTCATAACGTCAACCCATCTACCAAGTTTCGTCGCTTTATCTGTCTTTTGTAATGAGTTATCGCACTTTTTCGGTTTTTCGAAATTTTCGATATCGAAAAAGTGGGCGTGGTTATAGTCCGATATCGTTCATTTTAAATAGCGATCTGAGATGAGTGCTCAGGAACCTACATACCAAATTTCATCAAGATACCTCAAAATTTACTCAAGTTATCGTGTTAACGGACGGCGAGAGACGGACATGGCTCAATCAAATTTTTTTTCGATCCTGATTATTTTGATATATGGAAGTCTATATCTATCTCGATTCCTTTATATATGTACAACCAACCGTTATCCAATCAAACTTAATATACTCTGTGAGCTCTGCTCAACTGAGTATAATTATAAAAGAAGAAATAATTAATATAGACTATGCGATACATTGGGCTAAGGCCGGCATAGTCAACTCCTATATATTTTCAAATGAAGAAATTATGTTAATTAAATCAATATATGAAAAAAACAATTTTACCCTAAGTAGTATAGAAGAATCACTAGAAATCGCAAGCGTAAAAATTGCAACAAACGATAAAATGTTATTTTACATAATAGGATTACCAATAACAAATGAAGACATTTGTGAGTCAATTTTGATAAAACCTATAAAGATAGGAAAATTTATTAATAAAGTCCCTTACGAGGACATTGTAACATGTAATAATAACTTAGTATATGGAATTGAATCTAAATGTAAAGAAAATAATAATGTAAGAATATGTAACCGTAAGGATATAGTAGACATTAGCAACACTACCTGTGTCCCACCTCTACTGAGAAGCAAGCCAGCTGAATGCGTTTTTGTTAATAACCAGCACATCCCAACCGTAGAAAGCATCACTCCTGGCATCCCACTACTAAATCAATACAACGGCACTATAGATATCGACAACCAAAAAGTAAACCTGACAGGGTCATACGCAATACACTACCATAATTCCACAGTTCGTATCAATAAACAGATATATTCTTTTAACGAACTACTAACCAGCAAACCACTACCTGCAATTCTCCAGTCAAATGTCCCATCAAAGCAAGAAGAAGAAATCCTAAGTTTGGAAATGATGAAGGAACTCCATATAAATAACACAAATCGTATAAATTCATTGCGCACAAAACACAAAGCAGCCATAATCACAAATTTTTCTCTAATAATCATGATAATAATCTGCCTAGGAGGACTCATATTCGCACCAGTAATAAGAAGACATTTTACAAAGGAACCAGAAGAGCTATCAAGCTACAAAGTAAGCATCCAGGTAAACGATAACAAGGAACCTGTAGCATCCGAAATACCTACCTTAACAAACGAGGACGTTCGTTTTTGGGGTGGAGGAGTTAGCACCAACTAAGTCAACATTCGAGCTGACGCTAACGTAAAGAGCTTAGTCAGCAATACGCAAGTTGATGGCTCAAAATACTTAATAATAATTTTGAAGCAAACAGGAAAAGGCCCAGACGCCTGATCAGCAAAAACACAAATATTGTGAACGACATCCGGAATTGAATTGGGAACAACATCCGCCATGCGCCGAACGAAATAATGCTGGCACAGGTAGAATTAAGTTATATTTAGAACTAATTTACCATTTTTAAGTCAGTCAGTTGTAAGCAGTTAGTTGTAAACGTTTAGTTTTAATTAGTGAGTAAGAAAGTAAGGTCTTACGACCAATAATTAATTTAGTGAATAAATAATAATAAAGGTCTTGAGACCCAAAAAAATTATTTTTTTAGTAACCTTAACAAAGGATGCAATAATTTATACTAATATTACACATAACGCTAGCATTTACATTCTTCATACATATATCCCTAATCTAGCATAAAACTTATAAGAACGCTCATGCTTACATTCAGGATTCCCTCATACCGTGTACAAAGATGGTTACACAACGAAAATATTTATTCTAATGTTATACAAATCTAATCTTAATTTTGGCACAAGCCAGTTGAATTACGATTTATTTGCATATTATTTATGCCACCATTAACAAGTGACTCGAAAAGGGAATTACGATTGAGAATTCTTTGCACACCATGGACTTTGTTTATTTGCAAAAAGCTCTTACAAATCTCTCGAGTAAGTTTTGTTAATGAAAGAAAATACATACAATACAAGAAAAAAGGAAAAGATGAAAGTTAAGAGCAGCGAAAAATATCATACAAGTGCTATAGATAAAATTTAATAAGGAAAGTAATACAAAAAAACTTTTATAAATAAATAATTCCAATGAAATAGTGAAAGGGTACCAACACTTAGCTTATGATGGCAATTTAAAAGATGTTGGCATTGGAATAATAACTAATATTACTGTCGTGCAAGTGGCAGTGCTTAGTGCCATTATTATACCTAGCTGTACTTGTATACAGGGTATTATAACTTTGATTGAATAACGCTTGATTGTACAGGTATAAAGGAATCGAGATAGGTATAGACTTCCATATATCGAAATCATCAGTATCGAAAAAAAATTTGATTGAGCCATGTCCGTCCGTCCATCTGTCCGTTAACACGATAGCTTGAGTAAATATTGAGATATCTTCACCAAATTTGGTACACAAACTTATCTGGACGCAGAATAGATTAGTATTGAAAATGAGCGAAATCGGATGATAAACGAATATTAGCATCACTAAATGATACTCACATCACTAAGGTTATTAAATAACGGCACAACAACAATAAAGCAAGCTGCCACTCTTGGTACGTAAAGAAATCAATCATCATTTACACACATATTGTGAGGACCCCAAAGCCGAGGACTTTGTATCCTCACAACATACACATATCCATACATTATTCTAAAGAACATACATTTTGAAATAACTTGAAATATATAATAATATTTGAATTTATCACTTATACATTTTATATGAAGCACCAGAAATATACATATGTATACATTTATGAATTATACCCTAAATATATATATTCTGTTGTACATTGAATTGATAATTATTAAATTAAAGGACAAATTAGATTTGCGCAATTTTGCACGCAAGCAAAATATTTACATTTTCGCAAACATAAATTTTAAATATAGGATCACCCTAACATGCATTGAATATTTGGAAGGGAGGTAGATACGCACAAAACATAAAAATGCAGCGGTCAATCAACCCTTTGCACACTCAAAATCCAATACACCCAGCTACAAATACAACATACATAATAACTTAAGTGAACGGAGATCAGCAGCAAGTCGTCAAAATAAGCGCCGCTACTAATTGAAATTTCGCTATACATATTTACGCACTAGCATACAACACACCAACGCACGCCATACAACAGACGGCAGAAGCATTGGGCAAAGCAAAACACAACATTAGAATCAGGTGACCACAAACAACTGTACAAACACACAATAGTTAAAGCAAAGCCTGGAAAGCACGGTATGAGCAAGTACAAAGGCATTGTATTCAATAAGGAGCATTATGGTGCGTGGAAATTCATGGGAAGGAAATATTCACCGGAATAACAGTTGTTTTATATTGTTATTACTATTAGTTAGAATTTGTTATTATAAAATAACCGTTTGCCTGCGTGCAAAAATTAGTATATAAGGGCGACGAGTTCGCATTAAAATTCAGAGATTAGGAGACAGGCATACGAGTCGGTAGGTTTTATGACTACCGACCAAGAGTACATCTGAAGGTTTTGGACTTCATTTGTACTAAAAGTATATTCGTCTGGAGGCTTTATTACTCCATTCGACCGCAGAGGTTGGCCGAGGGCTTTATTACCTCAGTCACCTCTTACAGAGCAAGGGAATCAGTTAGGAGTAGAAATAGAATTTTTATAAAATAAATACTTTTATAACGTTTTTACGAAATAAACAGGGTTATTCTTTTAGAAGGACCGGTAGGAATTTCTACTTTCAGGAACCCTGGACGGACTGAGGCCAACCCTGGCAAAGTGAAACGAAAATTCCGTCACAATATGTACATATAAGGCAACGAAGAGATACTCGCAAACACATGTAATCATCAGCCGAAGTAATACTCACATATACACACGCATATGGCTATACGAGAGACTATAAACTACAAATGTACATGTACATATATGGCTGGTAACCAAGCATGGAGTTCGCGAAGTTACTAAACCTTAGGAGAAATGGATGAATGAGAAAACAGAGAGTATAAAAGCAGCAAAAGACGAGCAGTCAGTAATCAGTTTAATTTAAACACGCAATTAGTTGTGAAGTAAGAGTTATTGTGAAGTACTCTTAAACTAGTCTAATAAGGACCATTTTGCATTATTGAATATTGGAGTTATTTATTCAACCGTTTAGCGATTCGAACGTTAGCAGAAGGTTTGGAATAAGCATAATTTCCCTAAAATCGTTACAATTGGTGTCAGAAAAGGAATTGTTGAATAAATTCCGAAGATTGCGAATACAACTTGGACATGACAAAGTTGAGTGAATTGAATATCCAACAACTGAAGGAGGAGTTGGAAGCCCGTGGATTGCCTACTACTGGCAATAAATCCAGCTACAAAGACGACTAAGGGTAGCTACAGTATTTCAAGGAATCAATGCTGACGAGTATGTCTTTCATTCTGATAGCGACAAGACAACAAAAAAAAAAAACGGAAGAAAGAAACGAAACATCGCAGACAGTGACGAGCAGATTTTAACATGATATTGGCTGCAATATATGCACAAACATAGACAATGGCATCTCAGCTGGAGTCGCAGGAGGCACTCATTTCAGAAATGTCTTCGCAAATGTCATCTCAATTGGAAGAACAGAAGACATACATGTCGGCTCAACTGAAAGCGCAAGAGGAACGTATATCTGAAACGGCGACACAAATTTCAGAACAGGTATAATCGCAGCTCTTTGCGAAACTGGAAGAGCAGGATGCAAACATTTTACAACTCGAGGACAAAATTGATGCCGAGATAGAAGCGTTGAAAGGTTTTTTGCAACAGGTACAACTAAATCGCCCAGCTGTTCCAGCGAGCAATCCGAAGGTGAAAACTCCAAATTTGACGGCTCTGTTCCTTTCCAGGTATTCAAGCTTCAATTTGAGAAGACGTCGGCAGTGAACAACTGGAATGGGGAAGATAAAGTTGCTGCACTGTTCGTGGCATTGAAAGAGCCTACAGACTATTCCAGAGTACGAACGGAACAGTTGTGAGGCATTGATGGCCACTGTAGAGAGACGTTACGGAAGCGAGCATAGAAAACAGATATACCAAATTGAGTTGCAAAACCGTCACCAAAAGGCGAATGAGAATTTGCAGGAATTTGCGTCGGATGTTGAAAGGTTGGCTCATTTGGCAAATTCGGACGCACCCGTGGAATATACTGAAAGGGTAAAGATTCAGAGCTTTATAAATTACGGGACGTCGAAACAAAGCGAGCTACATACGCGAACACAAAGCCAACATTTTCAGAAACGGTATCACATGCATTGACTCAGGAAACTGCCTCACTATTGAGTAAACAATTTTTCAAAGCACACCGTGTGGAGGTAGAAAGGGCAGATTGCGTAGACACAATTTTGGAAGAACTGAAGGGATCACAACAGAAAAATTCCGGAGTTATGAAGTTTTTCAAGAGCGGTAACCCAGGTCACATTGCACGTCATTGCAGCACCGGTCCTGGTAGTTCCAACTTGGCTGGTCGTAAACGCAAAACTGGAGGAAATAAGCAAGAGCGAGTCAGATGTAAAGATCGAGAACTTGCCCCAGCTATTGAATGTTTTGTGACATCTATCTCGCAAGTTGGAAGAAAATCGAGCAGTCTTACCATCAAAGGAAATGTGGATGGCAAAGAACGTGTAATGACTGTAGATACGGCCGCATCTCATTCCTTAATCCGATCTGATTTGGTCAACAGGAGAGTAAAGTCATTACCTGGAGCAAGGTTGCGTACAGTCACTGGCGAGTATAACCAAGTCCATAGAGAAGTGATATGTGAAGTCTTAACTGGAAAAGCCACGGTTCTCCACATATTCGTTGTGGCAGAAATCGTTGATGAAGTCATATTGGGAATGGACTTCTTGGTTGACCATGACATCAGGATCGACATGCAAAGAAGGAATATGCGTTATAAGAACCAGGATATACCACTCAACTTCAGTTTGGAGAGAGGGTTCCGCAGTAAGCAAGTGCTGATGGAGGCGATTCGACAAAGATCACCAAAGTCAATGGCAGTAGATCGGGCAAAGGTTGATGGAACGAATGGGCCAAACAAAGCAAAATCAAAGATACCTGCGAGAGTAACACGGGCATTGACAAAACCAAATGGACGCACTAAAATGAAGGAAAGAATTTCTCAGAAATAATGCAAGGGTAGTTTCAAGCCAGGGCGCAATACTGTTGTGAACCGTTAAGACGATACTGATGATGCAAAGTCAATCCGTCAAGATCAAGCTCTGCGAAGTAGTACATTGGCCAAACAACAGAGTGTGAGGGAACGGTCCAGGATAATGAGTAGTAGGATGAAACACAGGTACGACAAGAACAAGAATTCGGAAGGTTACCTGGAGGGAGATTTGGTACTGCTAGACAAACCTCTCCGGCGGAAAGGTGTTCCATCCAAATTTTGGTGCAGTTGGGAAGGCCCGTACAGAGTTGTGAAGAGGATCAGTGAACCATTGGGAAACCACGAAATAGAAGGGTGGTTCATTTGGAGAGGCTAGCAGCGTTTATATCGAGAGATTTGTCTGAATGGGAAGATCAGGCTTATGTGGAGGGCAGTGTGGCGAATATAAGTATCAGTAAATGATACTCACATGACTAAGGTTATTAAATAAAGGCATAACAACAATAAAGCATGCTGCCACTGTTAGTACGTAGACCAATCAATCACCATTTACACACATATGTACATACAAGGCAACATATACACACGCATATGGCTATGCGAGATATTTTAAACTACAAATATATATATATATTTCGCGAAGTTACTAGAACTTAGGAGAAATGGATGAAAGAGAAAACAGAGAGTATAAAAGCAGCGAAAGCTGCGTAATCAGTAATCACCTTTGATAGAATCAATTTTAAAAATATTATTAATCATAAATCAAAAATCGTTAAACCTATCGTAACAAAATTCGGCAGAGGGCCTTTACTATAAGGAATGCTTTAAAGAAAAATTAACGAAATCGGCTAAGGACCACGCCTACTTTTATATCTTTGCAAAAAGAGCTTTATATCAATGGTATTTCATTTCCCAAGTGGATAAATAGGAAAAACTTCCAATTTTAAAAAATGGGCGTGGCACCGCCCCGTTTATGACTAAGAAATTAACTATGTTTCGGAAGTCATAACTCGAAGAAAAATTAGTTCAGAATAGAACCATATGTATATGCAGTGACGGAAAATAATTATTATTATTTTTTCCGGAGTCGAAAAAGTCCTGGTCAAAAAAATATCCTAGGTGAAAATGTTTGACTTCCCAGGTATCCTTATAGCAATATCATGTCGAATCATGCATCCTTTTTATTTTTCGAACTTATTCCATAAAAGTCCACATATAAAAGTAAAATCTGTATTTTTATTTTTTTAGTCCTATAGAACTAGTTAAACTTGGACTTGTAAAAATAAAAGTCCGGAAATAAAAGTTAAATCAGGACTTTTATTTTTTAAGGCCAAAATAAAATTCCGGCTTGATAACAAAGAAACGGCTTATCAGAATAAAAAAAAATTTGTTTCGGATAAGCTGTTTCTTTGTTATGCCATAGAGAGCAGCCAAATTTCTTAAGGGCAGTACGTATCTGGGACACACATGTTTCGAACTTTGTTGAATATCAGTCCGTCTTAAATGCATAATCCAACGTGATAAATGCGGATATCATTCGGAGGTGTTGAGCCGCGCTGGCGTCCGTAAGACATCTCAATGCATCCCTTTCCTTAGGTCATGTGGACAGCTACGTACAACCTTCGCTGAGTAAAACGGGGGTGAACTTAACATCTATATCAAGAAGAATTAAACAAGAGGTGTCATAGGGTGGTGTTCTATCCCTGCTTTTGCTTAACCTCTACATATCGATTAACCATTGTATCCTACGCCGATGACTGCAATATAACGGCTACAAGTACCGGTACACCCATAGATGAGCTGCGTAATAAAATAAACGACTATCTCCCTTATCTCTGCAGTTGCGTCACCTAGCAAACCCTGACATTTACACCAACCAAATCATCGACGACCTTATTTGCAACATAAACAAAACAAATTTCGACCATATTGGACATCCACTTCGATGGTATTAGGCTACCGACTGTCTTACATCCATAAATACTGGGTGTGAGGTGCCATCAGAACGGTAATAAAATCCTCAAATTTCTTGCCGGCAGCATTTGGGGAAAAGCTAAATTGGCCGGTCGGGTTACTCACTTGAAGAAACTATAGGCCTGACAAAACACCGCTCTAAGAACTGTTATAGGTGGTTTTCTTCTCCTCATTAAGGAGAGAAATGAAATGCTGAACAAGCAGTTCCTGCTGAATACCCAGAAACCTAGGCATCCCAACAAGTATCTTATTGAAGAAGCTCCGTCTGCCAGGGGCTTAAGAAGTCATCTCCGCAAGCGTTATGAGGAAATACGTCAGCCGTATGAAGGAGAAAAGCACAAAAGTTAGGCGAAACTCGTTCTTAAAGTGAAATACCCTAAACTCGCAGTAGATGAAAGTAAACTCTACAGGGAGACGCGCGTCACTCTAGCCCAACTTCGATCCGAATACTAAACTCTTACCTACCCAGAATCAACCCCGGCATGCATAATGTATGTCCTGCCTGTAACGTGTCCCCACATAACACCGATCATCTTTTCAATCGTAATGTGGAACCAACGCCTCTAACACCCCATTCTCTCTGATTCAGCCCAAGTTTCCTTCGACTGCCGTTAGAGGATATAGATGACAATTTATAAGAAGTCGCACCTATTGGATAAGGAAAGAATTGATACAACAACAAAAACCTTCTCTGGGTTATCTTTTGAGGAAAATCGAGGAGTATGAGATTGGGGAAACATATTTTCTGTAGGCTAACCGGGATGATTGCGAGGTCTCATGATGTTTGTATAGGAAAGGAGCAAGCTTTCTTCTCAAGCTCAACAAATATGCAGTGACAGTAGTTACGGGTGTCATCAAGGTCATTGCGCAATTTCACAGATGCTTCAACGGTGGCGCCTATACACACCCTCGCTCTATAAAATCTGTCAGGATGAGGATGCCGATGTCCAGGACTTCAAACGCTGCTACTTAAGCTCATCGGATAAAGTAAGTGGTTCATTGCGGAAAACTAGCAAGTAGTCTCGTTGAACGAATGTGCCGGCACCTGGCAGTCACTGAGGGCACGCACAATGCAGCCGAGTTGAAGTGTGAGAAATTTCCATGCACGCTCTCTTAAATCCAACCTATCACACACACATTTTTCTATATATAAACATATGTTGCTAATAAATATGTTTATTACAGACCAGCTGGGTATCATGCGATCGGCTCAAACTTTCTACTTGTATACGGCTTGTGCTTTAATTAATTTCACTTCCTCTTCACACAACTTTTCTCACATCTCGTTCTGAGCTACCTTTTCACGAAGTACTACCAAATTTTATTGCTTTCCATTACAGAATTTGATTTTAATGAAGATAAATTGGGCACGCCTCCACTGACATAGAAAACAAATGTTTCTACCGCTGTTGAATCAAATTTCTTTATACAAAATTTCTTCCCTCTTGCAGAGTTTCCTACCACTTTTATCAAAATTGTATGACCTGATTTTCTATGTCATAATGCAGGATTTCATTTTCTTGTCTTTGGCTTAAAACTAGCCGTTTATATTTGCGTACAACAGTACTGCATGTGAGCAAAATACCTTACTAGGTAGGCCTAATAAGCTTAGAGTGCATTGTTGTTGTGAAAGTTGATAGCGTTTTTAGTTATTGAAGTTGTTTTTGTTACTCTTATCCTCAGTGAAGCGAAAGACTGCGTATGAAAAAAAAAACAAGTAAGGAAGGCTAAGCTCGGGTGTAACAGCACACTGCATATTCAGCTGAGAGCTTTGGAGACAATGAGTATCAAATGAAAGCTGTTAATGAGTATTTTAAAAGGGAGTGGGCCTTAGTTCTATACGTGGACGTGTTTTCGAGATATCGCCATAAAGGTGGACCAGGGGTAACCCTGTGATGTGTTTGTATGACATGGGTATCACATGAAAGGCTTTAATGAGTATTTTAAAAGGGAGTAGCCCTAAGTTGTATATGTGAAGGCGTTTTCGAGATTTCGACCAAAATGTGCACCAGGCTGACCCAGAACATCATCTGTCGGGTACCGCTAATTTATTTATATACTAGCCTTTACCCGCGGCCCCGTCCGCAAGGAGAAAATGAAATATGTGGGCTATTCACGTTAGCCTGCTTATAAAGTTATCTGTTTAAAATTTTTTTTCTGTCTAATGCATTTTATTTTTGTAATTGAGTAAAAAAAGAACTTTATGAGCTGATAATCTGATAGGATCCCAAAATCATAACGAAATTATCCAGAAAAAGCCGCGAAATGACCCCGACGCTATCGCGGACGGATCCCGAAAACCACCCGGAAACGCCCCGGAAGTGTTTCCAAAAGTTCCCGAAGTAGTCCCAAAAAAACCCGAAATGACAACGACACGATTCTAGACTTATCCAGATAACCACACAGAAATGATGTCTGAAGGGTACCAAATTGATCCCGAAATAGTCCCGAAAAAGTTCCGAAATTACCCTGACGGGCTCCCGGACGGATCTCAGAAACCATCCAGAAAATATCCAGGAAGGGTCCCTAAATTATCCCGACTAACTCCAGAAAAAGTTCCGAAATGGCTCCGAGGGGATCCACGATGGATCGCGAAAACCATACAGAAATGATTCCGGAAGGATTCCAAAATGATCCCGAAATAGTCCGGAATTGACCCAGATGGGATCCCGCACAGATCCAGAAATGATCCCGGAAGGGTGCAAAACTATCCCGGAAAAGTAACAAAAAATCCAGAAATGGCTCCTACGGCATCCCGGACGGATCCAGAAATGATCTCGGAAGGGTCCACAAATGATCCCAAAATGGTCCCGAAATGACCCTGATGGATCCGGCAAACCATCAAGAAATTATGCCGAAAGGGTCCAAAAATGATCCCGAAATAATACAGAAAAAGTCACGAAACGACCCCTAGAGGATCCCCAAATGATCGCGTATTATCCCCGAAAAGGTCCCGAAATAACCCCGACGGGATCCCGGACAAATCCCGAAAACCATCCAGAAATGATGCCGGAAGGAATCCCAAATGATTCCGTAAAAGTCCCGCATTGATTCCGACGGGATCCCGAACGGATACCGAAAATCATCCAGAAGTGATGCCGGAAAGGTCCTCAAATGATCACCTAATAGTCCCGAAATGACCCTTAATGGGTCATGGACGGATCCCATAAACCATCCAGAAATGATCCCGATATATTCCCGAAATGACCCTGACGGGATCTCGAACGCACCCCTAAATGACCCTGACGGGATCCCGGACAGATCCCGAAATCCATCCAGAAATGATCTTGGGAGGGACCCCAAATGATCCCGAAAAAGTCCCGCAATGATTCCGAGGGGATCCTGATCGGATACCGATAACCATCCAGAAGTGATGCCGGAAAGGTCCTCAAATGATCACCTAATACCAAAATGACCCTGACGGCATCCCGGACTGATCCCAAAATCCATCCAGAAATGATCTTGGGAAGGTCCCAAAATTATCCCGAAATAGTCTCGGAAAAGTTCAGAAAATACCCTGACGGGTTCCCGGACGAATCCTGAAAGCCATCTCTAAATGATCCCGAAAAAGTCCCGAAATGACCCTGACTGGACCCCGAAAGGATCCCGAAAACTATCCAGAAATGATGCCGGAAATGTCCTCAAATGATCACCTAATAGTTCCGAAAAGACCCTGACGGGATCCCGAACGGATCCCAACAACTATCTAGAAATGATGCCGAAAGGGCCGCAAATGATCCCGTATTAGTCGAGAAAAAGTCCCGAAATGAACCCGACGGGATGCCGGACGAATCCCAAAAACCAGCCAGAAATGATGCCGGAAGGGACACCAAATGATCCCGAAAAAGTCCCGCAATAATTCCGACGGGATCCTGAGCGGATACCGAAAACCATCCAGAAGTGGTGCCGAAAATGTCCTCAAATGATCACCTAATAGTCCCAAAATGACCCTGACGGCATCCCGGACAGATCCCGAAATCCATCCAGAAATGATCTTGGGAGGGTCCCAAAATTATCCCGAAATAGTCTGGGAAAAGTCCAGAAATTACCCTGACGGATACCGGACGAATCCTGAAAACCAATCTTAAATGATGCCGAAAAAGTCCCGAAATGACCCTGATGGGACCCGGAAAGGATCCCGACAACTATCCAGAAATGATACCGAAAGGGTCCGCAAATGATCCCGTATTAGTCGAGAAAAAGTCCCGAAATGACCCCGACGGGATGCCGGACGAATCCCAAAAACCATCCAGAAATGATTTTGGAAGGGACCCCAATGATCCCGAAAAAGTCCCGCAATTATTCCGACGGGAATCTGAACGGATACCGAAAACCATCCAGAAGTGATGCCGGAACGGTCCTCAAATGCTCACCTAATAGTCCCAAAATGACCCTGAGGGCATCCCGGACAAATCCCGAAATCCATCCATAAATGATCTTGTGAAGGTCCCAAAATGATCCCGAAATAGTCTCGGAAAAGTTCAGAAATTACCCTGACGGGTTCCCGGACGAATCCTGAAAGCCATCCTTAAATGATCCCGAAAAAGCCCCGAAATGACCCTGACGGGATCCCGAAAGGATTCCAAAAACTATCCAGAAATGATGCCGGAAAGGTCCTCAAATGATCCCGAAAAAGTCCCGAAATGACCCTGACGGGATCCCGAACGGATCCCGACAACTATCCAGAAATGATACCGAAAGGGTCCGCAAATGATCCCGTATTAGTCGAGAAAAAGTCCCGAAATGACCCCGACGGGATCCCGGACGAACCCCAAAAACCATCTAGAAATGATGCCGGTAGGTATCCCAAATGATCCCGAAATAATCCCGAAATGACCTCGTCGGCATCCCGGACGGATACCGAAACTTATCCAGAAATGATGCCGGAAAGGTCCACAAATGATCCCCTAATAGTCCCGAAATTACCCTGATGGGATCCCGGACGGATCCCGAAAACCATCCAGAAATGATGCCGGAAGAGCCCCCAAATGATCCCAAAAAAGTCCCCAAATGACCCCGACGAGATCTCGCACGGATCCCGAAAACCATCCAGAAATGATGCCGGAAGAGCCCCAAATGATCCCGAAAAAGTCCCCAAATGACCCCGACATACTCCAGAAAAGGTTCCGAAATGGCTCCGAGGGAATCAACGACGGATCGCGAAAACCATACAGAAATGATTCCGGAAGGATCCCAAAATGATCCCGAAATAGTCCGGAAATGACCCAGATGGGATCCCGCACAGATCCAGAAATGATCCCGGAAGGGTCCGATAACTATCCCGGAAAAGTAACAAAAAATCCCGAAATGGCTCCTACGGCATCCCGGACGGATCCAGAAATGATCTCGGAAGGGTCCCCAAATGATCCCAAAATGGTCCCGAAATGACCCTGATGGATCCGGCAAACCATCAAGAAATTATGCCGGAAGGGTCCCCAAATGATCCCGAAATAAAACAGAAAAAGTCACGAAACGACCCCTAGAGGATCCCCAAATGATCCCGTATTAGCCCCAAAAAAGTTCCAAAATGGCCCTGACGGGATCCCGAAAGGATTCCGAAACAATACAGAAATGATGCCGGAAAGGTCCTCAAATGATCCCCTAATAGTCCCGAAATGACCGTGACGGGATCCCGACAACTATCCAGAAATGATGCCGAAAGGGTCCGCAAATGATCCCGTATTAGTCGAAAAAAGTCCCGAAAGGACCACGACGGGATCCCGGACGAATCCCAAAAACCATCCAGAAATGATGCCGGTAGGTACCCCAAATGATCCCGAAATAGTCCCGAAATGACCTCGTCGGCATCCCGGACGGATCCCGAAAATTATCCAGAAATGATGCCGGAAAGGTTCCCAAATGATCCCCTAATAGTCCCGAAATTACCCTAATGGGATCCCGGACGGATCCCGAAAACCATCCAGAAATGATGCCGAAAGGGTTCCCAAATGATCCCGTATTAGTCGCGAAAAAGTCCCGAAATGACCCCGACGGGATCCCGGATGGATCCCGAAAACCATCCAGAAATGATGCCGAAAGGGTTCCCAAATGATCCCGTATTAGTCGCGAAAAAGTCCCGAAATGACCCCGACGGGATCCCGGACGGATCCCGAAAACCATCCATAAATGATGCCGGATGAGCCCCAAAATGATCCCGAAAAAGTCCCCAAATGACCCCGACGAGGTCCCGGACGGATCCCGAAAACCATCCAGAAATGATGCCGGAAGAGCCCCCAAATGATCCCGAAAAAGTCCCCATATGACCCCGACGAGATCCCGCACGGATCCCGAAAACCATCCAGAAATGATGCCGGAAGGGTCCCCAAATGATCGCGAAATAGTTCCGAAATGATTCCGGAATAGTCCCGAAAATGTTCCAAAATAACCCCGACGTGATCCCGAACGGATCCCGTAAACTATACAGAAATGATCCCGGAAGGGTCCCAAAATGATCCCGAAATAGTCCCGAAAAAGTCCCGAAATTACCCCGGCGTAATCCCGGACCGATCCCGAAAACCATCCAGAAATGATCCCGGAAGGGTCTCGATATGACCCTTACGGGATTACAAATAAGGTGAAGCTAATTATAAAACCATGTTAATAAGGCAGCAGGCGCATTGGAGCGAATAAAAAGTTAGATAGAAACATACAGGTAAAGCTAATAAAAGCGTGCTAATAAAAACAATTGATGGAGGGCGGATGGCGGGAGTAGAGGAGAGGACCACTGATCGTTCCTCCAAAATTGTCTAGATCTCGTTCTGTATGTACCAGATACCAAAAACTATTGATTTAGGAGAAAATTTAGATTGAGTTATAACAATTTATGGATTTTACACCAGAGGGGGATATAAAGGGGGGCGGGCGGAGGGTGTCACTGCTTACTTTGTAAGCCCTCGACTTATTTGACCCCTTGAGTCTGTGATATTGGTGAAGGCCAGTATACGTAAAGTTATAATGTGTAAAAATTATGAAAAATAATTTCTCGAAGGGTCGTGGGACCCCCACCCCTCTTTCCATGTTCGAAAAAAATTTCGCTAGTAGACTACTGTCTGTGTCCCAAATTTCATCAAAATCCGTGTAGCCATTTTGGCGTGATTCAGTCGCAAAAACGAAAAAATATAATAATTAAATTATAACTGACCCTAGGGGGCGGGGACCACGCCCCTTTTGAAAAATATATAGCTAGTAGATCCTTCTAGACTATTGGCTATATGTGTGCAAAATTTCATCCAAATCGGTCCAGCCGTTCTTGCGTTATTGAGTCACAAAGACAAACGTCTGGACAAACATCCAAACATCCAAACATCCAAACATCCAAACATCCAAACATCCAAACATCCAAACATCTAAACATCCAAACATCCAAACATCCAAACATCTTAACATCCAAACTTTCCCATTTATAATATATATTAGATGTAATACCACGAACAGTATTCCTTCTATGATTCCAAGGGCTTTTGATTTCGCCCTGCAGAACATTTTCCTCTTCCTCTACTTAATATGGTAGGTGTAACACCCATTTTACAAAGTTTTTTCTAAAGTTATGTTTTGCATCAAAAAACCAATCCCAATCACCATTTTTCATCCCTTTTTTCGTATTTGGTATAGAATTATAGCATTTTTTCATTTTTCGTAATTTTCGATATCGAAAAAGTGGGCGTGGTAATAGTCGGATTTCGGCTATTTTTTTTACTAAGATAATCTGAGTTCAGATAAGTACGTGAACTGAGTTTAGTAAAGATATATCGATTTTTGCTCAAGTTATCGTGTTAACGGCCGAGCGCAAGGACAGACGGTCGACTGTGTATAACAACTGGGCGTGGCTTCAACCGATTTCGCCCATTTTCGCAGAAAACAGTTATCGTCATAGAATCTATGCCCCGACCAAATTTCACAAGGATTGGTAAATTGTTGTTCTACTTATGGCATTAAAAGTATTATAGACAAATTAAATGAAAAAGGGCGGAGACACGCCCATTTTTAAATTTTATTTTATTTTTGTATTCTGATGCACCATATCATTGCTGCAGTTGAATGTTGACATAATTTACTTATGTAGTGTAAAGATATTAAATTTTTTGTTAAAATTTGACTTAAATTTTTTTTTTAAGTGGGCGTGGTCGTTCTACGATTTTGATAATTTTCATAAATTACCTTCTTTTAAAAGTGGGCGGTGCCACGCCCATTGTCCAAAATTTTACCAATTTTCTATTTTGCGTCATAAGGTAAACCCACCTACCAAGTTTCGTCGTTTTATCCTTCTTTAGTAATGAATTATCGCACTTTTTCGGTTTTTTTTAATTTTCGCTATCGAAAAAGTGGGCGTGGTTATGGTCCGATTTCGGTCATTTTAAATAGCGATCTGTGATAAGTGCTCTGGAACCTACATACCAAATTTCATAAAGATACCTCAAAATTTACTCAAGTTATCGTGTTAATGGACGGACGGACGGACGGGCATGGCTCAATCAAATTTTTTTTCGATGATGATTTTGATATATGGAGGTCTATATCTATCTCGATTCCTTTACACCTGTACAACCAACCGTTATCCAATCAAAGTTAATATACTCTGTGAGCTCTGCTCAACTGACTATAAAAATGGCTCAACGAGCACACTCGTGTTAAGTTGTCGCAATCTTGTCTGTGTGAATAGGCCACAAATGTATGTGTGTTTGTGTGCGTATATAGGCATATACAGCTATAAAACAATGCTAATGTTTAGTTCTGAACGTTATTCAGGAAAATGTCCTTCAGACATTGTTTATGCACTGAACGTTCAGTTGACATTCATCAGCAATTCTTTTGAGTGGGCATTTAGATTTTTGTATGTACGTATGTGCAAGTATGATCTCGAAAACATTACACGTGCATGAACATACGTACGCGTAGGTAATTATACACACAAATATACGGCTAGCAAAATGGGTACTAAATTTTAAACCCTTGCTCGGCTTACATTTTTTTAGACTTCATGTATGCAGAGCAGGTCATATTTGGCATAGCTTTAATAGCAAATTGAAAATCCAACGAAAACAAAAGAAATGAAACCCAAAATTCGTGTGAAGATAAAATGAAAGCAATAGATTATAGGTTAGTTGACATTCATCGTCCAATAAAGCTTCCTCATGAACTGAATGCGTCGATAGTATTACCAGAATTTTTCGTACAATCAAACGGAAAAGGCCTCATTGCTGCTTCGAGAACGTGCTCACAGGGCCGCAAAGAGCCGAGCCGGGCCCCTGGGACAGTTCGCGTTTACGGGCACCCCTAAAAAATAAACTCAATCCAGTAAAGATATAACATAACATACATACATTTTTCAATTCACATTGTCAGTTTTATTTTATATAAAATAAGATTTACTGGAGCACTTATGTACATAAATTGTTTGATTTGCTTACATTAACTTTTTCTAAATATATACATTTAAAGAGATTGAATCAGCAAAGGAAAACCTTCCATGGTTTTTGGTCTGCGAATATGGAAATTACCGATTCAAAACTAATGCTGCGAGCAAGGCTGGACTCCATCGCTAATGTTCCAATCGCTTGTCAAGCGATTTTGGCTCATAGTAGAACGTAAAAAATTTTTCACGCGGGACAATAGACTAAAGAACGCTCCCCTTCACCCACACTGACTGGAAGTGTGCAAAATATTCTTAATGCTATGCAGATGTTAGGAAATAATACTTCCATCTTCAAGTCATGCAATTTGTTCAGAGGTTGAAATGGTGTCAGCGAATGACATCCCAAATTTGCTAAGTGGATGGCTTTGAGATGAATGATTTCAACTATTAGATCCGTAGAAATATCGATGCCATAAATCGTGCAGAGTGCCGCTGCCTTTTCTCTAAGCTCTTCTTCCGTTAGATCCTGATACTTCCACAGAAAACTAAATTTAATCGCAATATAATTTCCGGCTTCGAAACGTCTTGTCATGTTACCAATCAAGCAATCCAAAAGAACGTAAAAAACTTGCTGTTTGAATTGAGTTTCGGAATCATGCTCGGGTGATTCGCCAGGTAATAATTCATCGAACTGGCGCTTTCTTATCTTCCTTCTTTCTCTGCGAAGGTATTCACAACTCCTATACTCCCTGCCAGAACCTTATATTCTTGAAGTATGATCGATCATTGATCCCTGGACTTCCTCAACTCAATAATCAGGCTACGTATATTTTCTGTTTCCACGTCCAGTGTGGCATTTCTAGCTTGCAGTACCAGATTTCGATGGTTGATTACCGTCAACACTTGGAGCCAAATGGAGGCTAAGGGGATACATTCAAATTTCCCCATATATGCTTCAATACTTTCAAATCCGTTACTGTTTCTGAACTCAGATTCAAAAGCTTGATTTCATCAATAGCTTTCAATATTTGGGGAATGTGAGTTGCGAAAAGTTTTCACACTATACACACGAGCAGACCATCGTGTTTGTGACATGCTGTGCAAGGAGCAATTAGTTTTTTCCTTGAGAATTTCCCATCTCTGAGGGCTTGCGTTAAATATATTATACAATTTCTGCAGAATACCGAAAAATGTGATGACTTCTGCACATTAAAAAAATTTACCAATAATTGCACCACTGACAAAAGAAATACGAAGCTTGCAACAATTAACGCGAAACTGACCTATGTAAGCTTATCCACGGCATACTGTTTGCACAAAATTGCGCTTCGCAAAACAAGTAAAGTGTACTAATTTTTTCAAATTAACGCTCTAGTTTATTATCAGCCTGTATTTACAGATGTCGCTGGCTTTTACAAAAATGGAAAAGCAATATGACCAAACCGATAGAGGCATACTTATAGTCGAAATAAAATGTGATTTTAAGTTAGTTGAAACATTTTTGACAGCAAGCTCTTATAAAATTGTGTCAAAAACGTTTATCTAACTTAAAATCAAATTTTATTTCGACTATGACTATGCCCCATAGTATTTTATTGGCTGCTTATGATCTTAGTTTAGTGATTTTCAATTTTAAAACAATTTTTTATAGCAACAAAATATGTATGTATCTATGAAATCCTAGTTAGAGTACTGTCAATACTGCTTTGCCTTGCCGGGCCCCCAAAAACCTTCCGGGCCCCAGGGCAATTACCCTGACTGCCCCCATCACCCCCCTCCCTCTCGTCGGCCCTGCGTGCTCAGCAGTATCTTCTGAAACCCCCACTTCCGGCGTCGCTTGTTTTCGACAACACAACGTGCGTACAATGAAGGCAAGCCACTAGATACAGTACTGCAAAGGGTAGTTACAAATATAGAGAGAGACTTGAAATATAAGGAATATGCCTTATGAACCTTTTGAGTTATTGAAATATTGCGTACGTTCCTGATTTAATTCCCACTTGTTTTCTTAAAAAATGCGCTGAACACATTTATCCACCTCTAATTGATTTATGCAATCTGTCCCTAACGCGTGGAGTCTTTCCTTCGGCTTGGAAGGAATCTTTTCTCATACCCCTTCACAAAAGTGGTAGTAAGTCGTGAGTAGAAAACTATCGAGGAATAGCAAAGTTGTCTGCCATCCCAAAGATGTTTGAAGCTATCGTTACCAATCAGCTAACATTTGCCATTTCTACTTTGATTGCAGAACCACAACATGGATTCTGTAAAGGCAAATCTACCATTACTAATCTACTTGAATTCAGAACTCATGTTTCTAATTGTTTTAGAGAAAATCTTTACACCAATGTTATTTACACTGATTTCAGTAAAGCATTTGATAAAGTTTCCCACTCCATGCTTATCCACAAGCTGGATCAACTTGGCTTCCAACCTGGTCTCACCCAGTGCATCTCGTCGTATCTCTGCGGTCGAATGCAAAAACTTATTTTTAGAAATACTTTTTCTAATATCATCGATGATCCCTCTGGCGTCCCAGCGCCATTTATTAATGATATTTGTACCACAATAAAATATTCCAAAATTTTAATATGTGCTGGTGATGTAAAACTTTTTAGGTCTTATGCGTCTATCGAAGAACGTCCCTTGCTTCAAGCGGATTTAAAGTACCTACTTACTTGGTGCAACATAAATTCAATGCCGCTGAACCTCAATAAATGCAAATTCATGTGCCTCTCTCGAAAACTTTGCCAACAGCCCCTGACATAATTAATAATTTTTGTCTTCTATCAGTATACTATTTTGTGGACTTGGGAGTCACGATAGATGCTAAACTTAGTTTAAACCTTTATATTAATGCTCCAAAGAATTTAGTGACCTTTACGTAACCAAAGCTCTTTTTATCATTTTAATTAGACCGATACTAGAATACGGATCAATAGTCTGGAATCCAGAATATTGTAACGAATGTTAGCAGCACTGAGCGATGCTATCGTCTCTAAGCCGATGCTAAGCAGTGACGTGAATGCACATCAATAATTCAATCATTATGTATCTACATAAACGAAACAATAACTGCGTCTACATATATGTACCATGTACGTATACGAGCAGCGGAGAGTCAATGCACTAACATATGCATATATCTGAGAAGTTTGAGAGCTACTGGACTAGTAGATTCTGGAAGTGCCTAAAAGATGTATAAAATTGTGTAATTTTGGTTATAGCTGAGAAGTTTGAGAGCTCATGGACAATGCTAGTAGATTCTAGAAAAATGCGAACGAGGAAACCAAAGAGTATAAAAGGCGACAGATGTAGAGGCGCTGTAATTCAGTTTGATTTGAGTTTCGATTAAGACGATATCTAGCGAGCAATAGCGGTATTATTTTGAAAGTCAGTTTCATTTAAGCTATCAGTTTGGTTATTAAGCCAGTTAGTTGCAAAGTATAAGTGTTATTGTGAAGTACTTTAATAAAGGCCATTTTTCCATTATTCAATATTGGAGTTTGGTTATTCAACAGTTTAGTGATACGAACTTAGCAAAAAGGCAAATAAGAGGATTTGCAAGCAAATTCGTTACAATTGGTGTCAGAAGAGGAATTGTTGAATAAATTACAGAGGACAACAAGGACATGGCAAAGTTAAGTGAATTGAAGATCCCGCAACTGAAGAAGGAGTTGGAGAACCGTGGATTGAATACAACCGGCATTAAACTCGAACTTCAGGCACGACTACGAGAGGCAATGGAATTAGAAGGAATTGACGTGGAAGAGTTGGTCTTTCATCTTGATGGCGATGAGACAACAAAATTGGAGGAGAAAAATGAAACACCGCAGACAATGGCAAACACGGACTTGAACATGATATTGGCTGCAATATCGGCACAAATGTCCGAAATGTCATCACAAATATCCACCAACATGTCATCACAACTGGAAGAACAAAAGATAAATATAATATCCCAACTGGAAGAACAAAAGACAAATATAACATCCCAACTGGAGTCACAGGAGACACGTATTACATCCAAGATGGAAACTCAACTGGCAGAGCAGAAGACATATATGGCATCCCAACTGAAATCACAGGAGGCACGTATTTCAGAAATGACGTCGCAAGTGTCATCTCAACTGGAAGACCAAAAGACATATATGGCATCTCAATTGGAAGCGCAAGAGGCACGTATATCTGAAATGTCGGCAGAAATTTTGGAACAGGTATCACCAAAACTGGAAGCACAGGATGCAAAAATGGCTCAATTTCAGGCAGAAGTAGATGATTTAAAAGGTCGTATGGAACAGTTAGAATTAAATCGCCCAGCTGTTTCAGCGAGTAATCCAAAGGTAAAGACACCATCCTTTGACGGTTCTGTTCCTTTTCAGGTCTTTAAGCTACAGCTTGAGAAGACCGCAGCTGTGAACCAATGGAATGCTGAAGATAAAGTCGCAGCTCTGTTCGTGGCACTGAAAGGGCCTGCCGCGGAAATCTTACAGACCATCCCAGAGTACGAGCGGAACCATTACGAAACATTGATGAGCGCTTTAGAGAGACGTTACGGAAGCGAGCATAGGAAACAGATATTCCAAATTGAGTTGCAAAACCGCTACCAAAAAGCAAATGAGACATAGCAGGAGTTTGCTTCAGATATTGAAAGATTGGCTCATCTTGCAAATGCGGACGCACCCGTGGAATCCACTGAAAGGGTAAAAATCCAGAGCTTCATAAATGGCATACGAGATGTGGAAACGACGCCGGCTACATATGCGAATCCAAAACTAACGTTTGCTGAAACGGTATCGCATGCACTGACTCAGGAAACAGATTCACTTTCGAGTAAGCCAGCGTACAAAGCTCATCGCGTGGAAGTGGAAAAGCCAGACTGGGTAGACGCAATTTTGGAAGCATTGAAGGATACGCAGCAGAAGAATAATGATGCAGTAATATGCTTTAAGTGTGGAAAGCCAGGGCATATTGCGCGTTATTGCAACCCCAACCCTAACAATTCCAACAATGTGGGTGGTCGTAAACGCAGAGCAGAAGACAAATCAATCGTTAAACTAAAGCGAGTCAGCAGCAAGGGGCGACAGCTGACTCCCTCAATTGAATGCCCCATAATCTCTATCTCACAAATTGGAAGAAGGTCGAGCAATCTTACTGTCGGAGGACATGTGGATGGAAAGGAACGTTTACTGACTGTAGATACGGGTGCATCTCATTCCATCATTCGAGCGGATTTAGTCAACAAGAAGATAAGACCATTGCATGGAGCAATATTGCGTACAGCCACTGGAGAAGACACCCAGGTAATTGGAGAAGTAGAATGTGAAGTAGCAATTGGGAACGTCACGGTACTACACAATTTTATAGTGGCAGGTATTGTTGATGAAATCATAATTGGAGTGGACTTCTTAATCAACCAAGGCATGAAAATCGATATGCAAAGCAAGACGATGCGATATAAGAACATGGATGTGCCACTTAATTTCGGCTACGAGAGAGGCTACAGCAGTAAACGAGTGCTGGTGGAAGAGAGTTAGCAAATACCACCAAAATCAGAAGCAGTCATCTGGGCAAAGATTGATGGAGATTGTGGGACAAACAAATTGTGGGTTGTCGAAGCAGCAAATAAATCAGCACTGAACATATTTGTAGGAAAAACCCTGGCTATGACAAAACAAGATGGACGTATTCCGGTAAGAGTACTAAATGAGTTCAAGTCACCATTCAATTTGACCAAAGGAGCTATTTTGGGAAGATGCCAAGAGGCCGAAGTAGTTATTAACTGTGAAAAGCTCCAGGAAATGTTTCATCTAGTAATACTGATCTTTCAAATGATATCACGGCATGGACGCATGGGCTAGAGGAAGCCTATCAGAGTAAGGCAAAACAACTGCTCATAAAATACGCGAACATATTTGAGCAGGATGGTTCCAACCAGGCCGCACCAATGTTGTGAAACATCAAATTGACACTGGAGATGCGAGGCCGATCCGTCAAGCTCCACGTAGTGTTCCACTGGCGAAGCGGGAAGTTGTGAGTCAAATCATACAAGAAATGAGTGACAGCGGCGTCATCGAACCATCAGCTAGTCCATGGAGCTCACCGGTAGTACTTGTAAAGAAGAAGGATGGAAAAATGAGGTCTTGCGTGGACTACCGAAAGTTGAATGACGTTACGAAAAAGGATAGCTACCCGTTGCCAAGAATTGACGACACTTTGGACTCGCTATCTGGTACGAAATGGTTTTCCAGACTGGACTTGAAAAGCGGCGACTGGCAAGTTGAGGTGAAGGAGGAAGATAAAGAGGAAACAGCCTTCAGTGTCGGTGATGGTCTTTGGCAATTTACAGTGATGCCTTTTGGACTTTGTAATGCACCAGCTACTTTTGAGAGACTCATGGATCAGGTACTGAAAGGAATACATTGGAAAACATGCTTGGTGTACCTGGACGACATCATCGTATTGGGCAAGAGTTTTGATGAACATCTTAAAAACTTGGAGGAAGTTTTCCAGAGAATAGCTGGCGCTGGTCTGAAGTTAAGTCCCAAAAAGTGTACGCTGTTTAAAAAGGAAGTAAATTGTTTGGGCCACAAGGTAACGACAGAAGGTGTCTGTACAGCGAATGAAAAGATAGAGGCAGTAAAGGATTGGCCAAGACCACAGAATCTGCATGAATTGAGAAGTTTCCTTGGGCTGTGCACATATTACCGCCGATTTGTACCAAATTTTGCCAGCGTAGCCCATAGTCTCCACGAGCTAACAAGGAAAAATAAAGCTTTTGAATGGAAGAAGGAGCAAGAAGTAACTTTCCAAACATTGAAAGAGCGGTTGTGCACTGCCCCAATGATGGCATACCCGATTCCAGGAGCAACGTTTATTCTAGATACAGATGCGAGCGGATATGCTATAGGAGGCGTTTTTTTATCACAACTGGTCGATGGACAAGAGACGGTAGTTGCATATTACAGCCGTTCAATTGGAAAACCAGAGAGGAACTATTGCGTTACACGGAGAGAGCTCTTGGCATTGGTAGAGTGCATTAAACATTTTCACAAATACCTCTACGGCCAGCGATTCCGTGCCAGGACAGATCACGCAGCGTTGAAATGGCTGCTGCAGTTCCGTAATCCGGAAGGACAATTGGCACGGTGGATCGAGCGACTACAAAGCTATGACTTTTCCATTGAGCATCGAAAAGGTAGTACCCATGGAAATGCTGATGCAATGTCACGAAGACCATGTAGTCTGGAATGCAAGCACTGCTCAAAGGCCGAGGCTAAAGAAGACATTATAGATGTCCGGCTAATGACTATAACGTGTACGGATGAATGGGACAAGGAACAACTAAGAAAGTGTCAGCTAGAAGATACAGATCTGTCACGTGTTATGCAAGGGCTCGAACGAAACGAAAGACCAAGCAGAGAGGAGATGTCAGCAGAGAGTCCCATTGCGAAGTCATATTGGGCACAGTGGAACAGCTTAGAATTGATATCCGGTTGCTTGCATCGAGTATGGGAGAGTGAGGATGGTCAATGTAGGAAGAAACTGATAGTTGTTCCCAGGAAGAGGATTCCTGACGTGCTCAGCGAGCTGCACAATGGTCCAAGTGGAGGTCATCTTGGAATCACGAAGACACTCGAGAAAATTAAGCAGAGATTCTATTGGGTTGGTTGCCGTCAGTCGGTCACCGAGTGGATTGCCAACTGCGAGGTATGCAACAGAGCGAAAGGGCCCAAAACCCGAAGTCATGGCCAGATGAAGCAGTATATTTCAGGTGCACCATTTGAAAGGATCGCCATGGATGTCGCAGGTCCGTTTCCTACCAGCAACCGCGGAAACAAATACTTACTGGTGGTTATGGATTATTTCAATAAATGGCCAGAGGTATACCCAATCCCAAACCAAGAAGCAGAAACAGTAGCAGAAGTGGTTAAAAACGAATCGGTTGCAAGGTATGGTGTATCAATGGAGTTACATTCTGACCAAGGCAGGAATTTTGAATCAGCTGTGTTCCAAGAAATGTGCAAGAATTTGGGCATTCGAAAAACACGGACAACTGCATTACATCCTCAGTCCGATGGTATGGTGGAACGCTTCAATAGAACATTGGAGGAGCATTTAAGGAAAGTAGTAGACAAGTACCATAAGGACTGGGATACACACATATCATTATTCTTGATGGCCTACCGATCGGCAGTACATGACACAACGGGCCAAACTCCCGCAAAGGTAATTTTTGGCAATGACCTTCGACTGCCAGCTGATTTGAAGTATGGGATAGATGCCGATGCGGAGAGGAATATCAAGAAATCCACTGGTGTCTTGGAAGAAGAGCTGAGAGAGATACACGATCTGGTCAGGCAACGAGCAAAGATTATGAGTGACAAGATGAAAGCGAGGTATGGTAAAGCAATTAATTCGGAAGGGTTTCAGGAAGGAGATTTGGTGCTGCTATACAACCCACAACGAAAAAAAGGTTTGTCCCCGAAATTGCAGTGTAACTGGGAAGGCCCATACAAAGTTGTAAAGCGGATCAACGATGTAGTGTACCGCATACAAACCATTGGCAAACCACGAACCAAAATGAAAGTGGTTCATTTGGAGAGGCTAGCAGCGTTTAGATCGAGAGATTTGTCTGATCGGGACGATCAGGCTTAGGTGGAGGGCAGTGTAACGATTGTTAGCAGCACTGAGCGATGCTATCGTCTCTAAGCCGATGCTAAGCAGTGACGTGAATGCACATCAATAATTCAATCATTATGTATCTACATAAACGAAACAAAAACTGCGTCTACATATATGTACTATGTACGTATACGAGCAGCGGAGAGTCAATGCACTAACACATGCATATATCTGAGAAGTTTGAGAGCTACCGGACTAGTAGATTCTGGAAGCGCCTAAAAGATTTATAAAATTGTCCAATTTTAGTTATAGCTGAGAAGTTTGAGAGCTCATGGACAATGCTAGTAGATTCTAGAAAAATGCGAACGAGGAAACCAAAGAGTATAAAAGGCGACAGATGTAGAGGTGCTGTAATTCAGTTTGATTTGAGTTTCGATTAAGACGATATCTAGCGAGCAATAGCAGTATTATTTTGAAAGTCAGTTTCATTTAAGCTATCAGTTTGGTTATTAAGCCAGTTAGTTGCAAAGTATAAGTGTTATTGTGAAGTACCTTAATAAAGGCCACTTTTCCATTATTCAATATTGGAGTTATTTATTCAACAGTTTAGTGATACGAACTTAGCAAAAAGGCAAATAAGAGGATTTGCAAGCAAATTCGTTACAATATCAATTTCACGCAGATAGACTTGAATCAGTACAAAAGCAATTTCTACTTTTCTTTTTAAGGAATTTTCATTGGGACTCTGCGTATAATCTTCCACCTTATACAAGTCCAACTCTTGCAAGTGGTAGATAAATGCTAGTCGTAATATTTATGGCTAAACTACTGCATGGATTGATTTCTAGCCTAATTCTCTTAAACGAAGTAAACTTTAACGTCCCATCACGAGTGTCAAGACATTACAACCCTCTTCTTTTGTGGCAATGTAGAACTGATTTCGAATTGAATGAACCTTTTCGGTGTTAGTGTCATGATTTTAACACTCATTCTAATTCATTTGATATAAGGATTCTTTTTTTACCATAAAGAAAACTGTCTTATCCTATCTTAACTCGTAACAGAATAAAAAAAATCAAATAAACTAAACATGTTCACTTATTTATCAATGCAGTATGTACATGTATAATTCCTAACAGTTATGTATACTCAGCTGATGATTTTTATTCTGTAGCAGAGCAGTTTTAGATCTCGACGCTTAACAAACCTCGGCCTATCAACAAATCGGCAAAAACAAATACGTGTATCATGTTGATGCGCTCCCCGCGCCGGTCGGCTTTGGAGGATATTAATCCGTTGGGCATTATTAAATGTTCCACCCGTGACGATGGAACATCCCATATACGACTGACATCCACAATTTTTTTGACAACAGTATGTGCCGCATACGTAAGCATTTGGTGAAATTTTAAGCTCCTATCTGTTAACATGGAGTACAAAAATTTCCTAACTGAAAAATTTATTGCATGGGATATATGTTAAATTGTATATACGACCGATTTATACGATGCCTTCATACAGTAATATATACCATATACGTAATCATCCTATACAATTTTAAGCTTCTGGCTGTTAAGATGGGGCAGAAATTACGATAAGCTTCTGGTTTGAACCATCGGTTGTTAAACCCCATACAATACTGTATATATGTGTGTAGTACAGATCTCTAAAATTTTTACAGACAACAATACGAAAGCATCTGGAAAATGAAAAGTGCCTCATTAATTGAGGAAGATATAAAAAAACTTATTTTCTGAAAAATCGGTTGTATGGGGGATATATGGCACAGTGATCCGATCCAGCTTGTTCCGACGAATGCCTAATCGGACACCTTAATATATACCCGCTCACAATATTTTATAAAGATATTTCAAAAATTGAGGGATTATAGGAGATGCATATACATAAAACTGGCAATCACACTTTGGGTGGCCACTTTAAAAACTAATTATAATACTTAATAATATTAAAATAGACTTTCACTCACCTCAGAGCTTGCTGTTTCTAATTTGTCAGCGCTATCACCAGCTCATCTATTTTTCATATACATATGCGAGACGAATGAAGTGTTTAATTAAATATTCGGCAGACTAATTAACTCACTTATTAATTTTCATTTAGCCATATGTTGAACATAATTAATTACTACGCGATTCACTTTATGACTGCATTTTTAGAGCGTAAACAATGTTTGATATTTATTTAATTACTCATACGCCCCATTGGCCATGCTGATCTATTGCTGTATAATTTTTTTTTTGTGTATAAGTAAATAGAGCATAGAAAAAATTCCTACATGCATACGAAAAACATTTTTTTTATGAAAAACTATATTCATATGGTTATACGGAAATTGTTGTTACTGCGTTACACTGTTTTATATTTTTGCTCTTTTTTCAAAACCGGCCATCTCCAAAATTTAATTTTCTAAGGCTAAGTATCACATTATATTCTAAAACATCTCCTGTATTTAATATTAAAATAATTTCTTAACAATACCGGCCATATTAAAGCCAAATTACTCTATTCAAATTGCCCTTAGTTTCAAAATCGGCCATCTCTAATGGTGCCTTACGTTCACATCCGGCCATCTCCAACCAATAGCAATTCGCAATTTTGTTATTCCCGAAGAAAAATTCCTCCAATTCTTTTCTCCTAGGGAGAACAATAATTGGGGAATAATTATTGTTGCAAATTTGTTTGAAATTAAGAAATAAAATATAAACAATACACAGTTCACGGTGTATTCACTGAAATTAGTAATGAATTGGTGCAACAACATCAACAGAGGAGCATAAGAAGATGAAGACGGCGGTATAACACAAATCCGCCCGAGTTGCCTGCTTCCATTCAGCAAAGCAATTTTCTGGCGGCCAAGTCGAGTTGAATTCGTCTTTCTTCATATGCCGAAATCTATTTAAGCCTTCTTAAAATGTCCTTGCACAATTTCTGGATGGCTGAATCAAATATACCAAGAGCTCTTCCGATGCTTATGATACACATTTCGACTTAAAATAAAGAATATTGTGGTAGAATGTACATATTTTAGCACAAATTTCCTTTAACTATTTTGATGCATTCCCCTTAATTTAGCAAGTGAAGGAACTCCTAAGAAATGGCAGAGAAATCTCCCTCTCATTCACATTCATAATACCTACTTTTCTCTCATAACCGGTTTCCGCTTTTTCGAACATTGTTCAGAATATGAGGAAAGTGAAAAAACTCACAAGGAATTTTTATTTAGAATACGAAGAATGGGAGAAGGGAAAACACTCGCACGGAATTTTTGTTTAGAATTGGGCTTTATATGCTTTTTTACCTTAATTGTGTGGAATATTTATAGGCGCGCTTGCGAGCTTAGTAGCATTGGATTTTTGATTGTATAGCAGTTCTCCCGCTGTTAACTATTATATCAATATTATTATCGGTAATTAAAATAAGTTTTTTAGATTTTTAAAATTTGCTCTGAAAAAATCTTCAAAATGAAGATTTTCATATGTATCTCGTTAAGACCACTACTATTTCAAAGCCAAACGCTATTTCTATCAGTGAACATTTTCGTAAGTACTACACTATTTATGTACCTGACCTGTTCAAGACATAAGTTATATTTTTACTTAGTTGGCGGTTTTCACCGCAAAATAAAGTAGCCAAAACGGTGGCCAATAAAATTGACTTATAAAAAATTTGCTTTTCTATCAAATTAACGTGTTTTACACCCCAATGTTTTATCTATCTCAAACCTTTTAAATTGTAATAACGATAAGTTATCAATTGATTAGGCGAGTTTTTCGTTGGTAATGATTATTTAACTTCTATTCAGGAACAAATAATTATTAAATAATTTTGATCAAAAATAATTAAAAAACTATTATTTTAAATTTTTTAAATTTTTACCAGTAATCATTAGTTAACAGGTATCATATGAAAATATTGGATGACACAAAGTTGAGAGTTTCGTAACGGATTCAACCTATTAGAAGAATGGAAGGGGGTTTGCTTACGTAATACTAGATGAACATTTCAATAAGTTCCTATGGGGAAATAGATTTAAAGTTTATTCCCTTTATACACGAGTCGATTTTCCGGTCGATTTTTTGAGGTTCAATCAATTGTTTTATAATTTTCTAAATAAAGTAGGTCAGGAAATCGGTTCCTGTAAAACAGCCCTAAAGAATCATTTAGTGAATATTTTTGGGTATAAAAAAGACTTTTTGCTACCTAAAACTTCAAGTGAAGATTTTTTTCTATAAAACTATAGATTTTTCATCTCCTCTTCTGGCAACACTGGACACGACGTATTTTGTGTCAGTAAGCTTTAGACTGGTTTCGTTTATGAACGTTTCATTTGCAAACAAATAGTTTAGAGTGTTTCGCAGATTTAAAGTTGTTATTCAATTTAGTTAAATTGTTAAGTTTTTAAATAGAATTTAAAAATGTATACGTTTTACTTGTATTATCGGTTAATAAATTAAAGTATGTTTGGCCTATTACTTACGCTAATATAGGCCATAGATATCGGCAGGTAATTTCAAAACTGACCATATCCACATAGTTTAGTTTCAAATCTGGCTAACTCCATAGCACCATCTCAAATTTATTTTAAAATTTTTTACGCGTAATATAAGAAACCGATTGTTTTACTAATATTACTAATATGCATTTTTATTATCATCAGGTTTCTTAGGAGTTTTTTGCATTTTTCTCAAAAATTAAATAAACGAAATTTTTGGAAGTACGTATAAACAAAAAAACGTGCATTTATTGTCATAATTTGTAAATTTTTACAGTTTTTAATATAGATTCGTATTAAGTTAAAAATTAAAAATAGATGTCCATATTAGCAATATTTAATAAAATGCTGAGTGGAGATGGCCGGTTTTGAAAATGGGCGATTCGTTTGATATTTTGTTTATTTTTTACACTTTTCGGATTGCTGCCTTTTTCACACTTTTTTTTTCGTTTAAATTTTTATTTTGTTAACCACATATTTTCATACTCGGCGTGCTTTCCACACAGAGTATATTAACTTTGATTGGATAACGGTTGTTTGTACAGGTATAAAGGAATCGAGATAGATATAGACTTCCATATGTCAAAATTATCAGTATCGAAAAAAATCTTATTGAGCCATGTCCTTCCACCAGTCCGTCCGTCCGTCCGCCCGTACGTCCGTTAGCATGATAACTTGAGTAAATATTAAGATATCTTCACCACATTTGGTACACTAGCTTATCTGGACCCAGAACAGATTGGTATTGAAAATTAACGAAATCGGATGATAACCACGCCCACTTTTTATATATATAAAACTAGCAGACCCGGCAGACGTTGTTCTGCCCTAAATTTGGCCTATCTGCATACATTTTAATAAGCTTTTTTCCGCCCTACCCCTCTACACTTTTTCCTAATCTTTTTATTACTCCCTCCGTCTTTTTCGCTTCATTTCCATGTTCGGCTCATTCTATCTCTTTCTCAGTCTCCTTCTCTCTTTTCTCTTCTCCCAAGTTTTTCTCTCTTTTCTCTTCTCTCAAGTAGGGTCCCTCGAGACCCCAGGCTCCCAGTTGTATGGAAATTATCCTGTACTATAGCACTCATCAACAGCTTTCATTTGATATCCATATTGTATAAACACATTCTAGGGGTACCCGGGTCTACGTTTTGATCTCAAGACCCTAGGCACGTAGCGAAAAAAAGGTAGACGTAGGCCGATTCTCAGACCTATCCAATATGCTCATAAAATTTCATGAGAATCGGTTCAGCCGTTTCGGAGGAGTTAAGCCTCTAACACCGTGACAGAAGAATTTTATATATTAGATTTTGGAAAACACAAAAAACCTGATAATATAGTAAATAATACACCTAGAGTATTGAAATTTGACATGTGGACTGATATTGAGACTCTGGATAAAAGTTTGGAAAATTTTTTAAATGGGCGTGGACCCGGCCACTTGTGATAAAATCAATTTTACAAATATTATTGATCATAAATCAAAAATCGTTACACCTATCGTAATAAAATTCAGCAGAGAGGGTGCGTTTACTATAAGGAATGCTTTGAAGAAAAATCAATCGGTTAAGGACCACGCCCACTTTTATATAAAAGATTTTTGAAAGGGTCGTGGACGAATAAAATAAGCTATATATTTGCAAAAAAGAGTTTTATGTCAATGGTATTTCATATCCCAAGTGGATTTATAACAATAAATAGGAAAAACTTCAAATTTAGAAAAATGGTCGTGGCACCGCCCCTTTTATGACTAAGCAATTTTCAATGTTTCGGGAGCCATAACTCGAAGAAAAATTAACGGATCGTAATAAAATTGGGTACACATATTTCCCTATAGCAGGAAATATTTCTAAAAAAAATGAATGAGATCGGTTAAAGACCACGCCCACTTTTATATAAAAGATTTTTAAAAGGGTCGTAGACCGAAATAATAAGCTATATCTTAGCTAAAAAGAGCTTTTTATCAATAGAATTTTACTTTCTAAATTGAATTATAACATTAAATTGGAAAACACTTAAATTTGCAAAAAAGGGTGTGACACCGCCCCTTTTTTGTCTAAGCATTTTTCAATGTTTCGGGAGCCATAACTCGAAGAAAAATTTATATATCGTAACAAAATTGGGTACACATATTTTCCTTATAGCAGAAAATATTTCTAGTAAAAATAGACGGGATCGGTTAAAGACCACGGCAATTTAAATATAAAACAAAAGGTTTAAAAGGGTCGTAGACTAGAATAATAACCTATAACTTAGCAAAAAATAGTGTTGAATCAATGATATTCCACTTATCAAGTTTTATTGTAAGAGGAAATGGGGAGACATTTTTCTTTTAAAGGGGCGGTGCCACGTGTTATGTAGAAAATTAATTTATCTGAAATGAAATGTGCAATTGAAGTTCACGCTGAGTATATAATGTTCGGTTACACCCGAACTTAGCCACCTTCACTTGTTATTTTAATTTTTGTAACAATTTCTCTTTAAATAATAACCATTTTGATTCTGTTGACATTGTCCAAAACAAAGTAGTTTGTTTAATAAATAATAGCCTTATTTTTTATCGTTTTGATTGCGTTCCTTTTGTCTGCGTAGATATATTTGTGTTTTCACTTCTATTTCCAATTTTGACGCCTTCTTTGGGTTTTCGTTCTTTGTGCTTTTTTTTTTTTTTGAAATTCACGTGTCCTTTTGACTTACTTGGGTAGCTTTTATTTGCTTGGATATTTTGTTATTTCTTTTTTGTTTACTTTACTTATTTGCTTTCACTTAAGCACGCACGAGCGGGCATACAAATCTACATACATTAGTAAAAAAGTAAAAATTCAGATATCAAGTAAAATGCTTTTAATTATGGGATTCTTTTTGTGGTGTTACTTGGTTATTTTAAGTGAAATTTTGTTGCTTTAACTTTCATTAACATGAAATAGCATATCAAATTTGACCCGGTATTTATGATTTACATAATGATTAAGATTATGAGCTGAGTATATCTAGCCATGTTCTTCGGCCTGTCTATTTAAGCGCAAAATTGTCTTGGAGATATCCCAATTCAATTAAGTATGCGGATGGATTTTCAAGTATTCATAACCATAAAAAAACCTCTCTTCATCTGTCCTTTCGTCTTTGCTTCTTTTCCCTTATGCTCACCGTCTTGCTTTCCATTTTACCTGCCCTTCGTTGCGTTCACTCTAACTCAATTTCATCATTCTACTATCTCATTTACTTCTCTCTTCCTCTACCCCTTTTTTCGTCTTATCCTGTCTTACCCTCTGATCATCACCCTTTTTCCTCCACTTTCTTCTAGCTAAATGTGTATTAGTAAAGATAAAAAACTTTGGAAAAATTGTAGCCAATAGAGCTCGCTGGATAATATTCCCCATTAAACTCTTATTTCCGAATGGACAAATAGTCAACTCAAATTTGGAGCATCATATTATATAAAATGTTCTCCCCCATCTAGTTTCTTCCAATTCCGTTAAAGTTCACGTTATTCTGCTGCCAAATTCGGGTAACAATAGTAACGATTTCCGAGCATCCATCCGCAGAACACCATCTAGCCAACACAGTCATCGGCATTTGTTTGCATGGCTTCCGTGAGATCAAGGTCTTCACATTTTTGAGCTTTTTTCTGCCAATAGTTCCGTAGCTATATAGATGCAAAACGTATACTTCTTTGATGACAGCAAGTACTTCGTTCTTCCCTCGTTCGCGGCAAGACCACCTTTTTATCCGGACGACAGAGGTTTGAACCTATGTCGCGTGTGCGAATGCCAATTTCAAGCTCGCGCTTTTTTGAACGACTGTTTCCGAGTTGTTTATATCTGCTGCTAGAATTTTCATTCCCTACATTAGGTTTGGTTTCGAATTGCTCCCAATACTGACTCAGCTAATAGTTCTGGTGAGAGTTATTTGGCTTGACTATATAAGCTTTGTGGATAACATGAATTCAGACACAGCTGCATGCAGGCAGTTCCTTACTCATTTTCGATTCGAAGCCGAAAAAATGACTTTACGTATAAGCTCTTTGTGCATGATAAATAGTACTCTTGCAGGATTCGGTAGTATAGAATTGGGGTATCGGACTTGCCATCTCCCTATCTAAAAATGAGGAGAATTTTCCCTTTATAGCTTAAGCAAACCCCATACTTCGGTTAAACGGACACAATTATTAGTTCTGCAGGAGTTCGCCCTGATATTCAAACTTTTCGTCAAGTATCGTATTTGCTAAAAAAATTGTCATGATAGCATCTAGCATTTGAAGCTGCTCGCTTGTCCTGACGTGTCTTGTTTCCACTTAATTAGGCGCCTATCTTCTAGCTGAATGAGAAATATGCTTCCTCTGTTCGATTACGTTGTCAGATAGTGTAGTGATAATTGTTTCCTTTGCCCGTTCACGTTTTTACAGCTTGTGGCGTTGTATGTAATAATGAAAACAATAGTCAAAATTTGTTTGCTTGAATAAGGTTAGGGTGGTTTATATAAAAGGACTGGGTGAGAAGTTTCCAAAGAGAACTATTACCAGGGACGACAGCTCTGATTTATTCAGGGCTAAAAGAGTGTAGCGTGTTGGGCCTACCACACCGGAGACCCTGGGTTCAACTCCTTGGAAAAGCAACATCAATAATTGAGAAACAAGTTTTTTCAATCAGAAAAAAGTTTCTCTAAGCGGGATCGCCCCTCGGCAGTGACATTGCCAACACTCCGAGTATATTTCTGCTATGAAAAGCTTTTCAGTGAAACTAGTCTTCTCTTTCATCTGTAAAACACGTAGGTTTCAGTCCGGCAAGTTTGTAGAAAACATTAAAAAGGAGCGCAATGCAAATTCGAGGAAAATCTCGGCCTAAATTCTATTCGGAGGTCCCGCCTTGTATTTATTTTTTATTTAAAAGAGTGTTAGTGCGTCCTTTATCGTAGAACAGCCAAACCAACCCTGATTACCGGCTTGTAGGAAGCACTGATCAGATCATAATCAGTGCATATTTGCCTTGCTTATAGGATTTGTTCTCGCATGGCGTTTAAAACAAGCCATAGTTATACCTACCGAATCATTTTGGGGAACGGTGTGCGTGGCCGTTGCCTGCCTAGCCAGCTCATCCGCTCAACATTCAATATCCCCCTATACTGAAGTGCTCGGCCATCTAATTAAGAGATCTGCGGCATTCAGTAATCGACTTTGTGTTGTCTGTACATTAGTCCACAGCTTTTAGCGTGGTCTGGCTGTCCGAGAAAATTATCACCCTTTTCCCACATATTGCTAAGATTTCGGCTTGATATATGCTACAATATTAGGGAAGGCAAAGGAAGGTGTTAGTCCCAGGTCCGGTAAAAAGATAGCATCCCCAACTTCTCGTCAAACTTACAGCCATCGGGGAAATTGTTGATTGGTCCCTGAAAATCAGGTTCCATTGGCTAATTTTGTCATGTTGGATTTCACACTGCGTAATTTCTAGTGCAAATGTTTCTGAAGTTCATTACCACTTCCCCCATTCTGCCAATTGCCAGTATCTCTAATACACAAGACCACGATAAAGGCTATTTTCTTCGCTTCCAAATCTAGCGGTCTCAGAAGCAGTGTTGAGTGCCACCGTCGGAGTAAAGATAAGAGCGCGCTTCTGATCCTCTGAACTTTTCGTAGGCCTTTCAGTTTCGTGGCATATAGTAGAATTATAATGAGCGCAAAATGATTGTCTAGATCCGATCTAAACGACGCAGTTGTTGCTTTCTTTACCCGATCTGTTAATTATCACCATAGAGTAGTTTTTCATCCAAAATAACGCCCAGATACTTGACTTTATCACTAAAAGGCAGACGTTCGCCGCCAATCTTGGATGGTATCAGTTTCGGCGGTTTATACATACCAGTTACCTTTTGTTGCTTATGTAGTTTCCATTAGGTTACAGAGGCGTGAGCCATCAGTTACCTTGTTGTTTTTAAAGAAATAAATAATTTATTATTTGAAAGAATTCATTAAATTTTTTTTATTTCCACCGTAAGTGGAAAAATCGTTTTAGAGCTTAAAACGGAATCCCAAAATAATCGTTTTGAAAAGATAATGAACAAAAATCGGTTACTTTTTATCACTTCTCCTTCTCATAAAAGAGTAACCCACTCTGTGAGCTCTACTTTTATATATTTTTACTAAAAAAAAAATACTTTTTAAATCATCAACTCGCCAAGAGGTTAACAAGCTTTCTAAAGAATAAGTTTTCTTATCAACTTGCGCAAAAATAATTCAAAAATCTTGTTCAAATAGCAAGACATGCACACAGAGAAAAAACAATTGTAAATCGAACAAAGTTGACTTAGTTAAGGAATTTGTTATGGGGCCCAAGAAACTTGTACGTCGTACCAAAGTAATTACACAATTTATGCTCGAAAATGGAAACAAAGCTTAGGCAATTTATTTCCTAATTTAGTTATTATTTATTAAGATGATGAAGTTTTAGTTGTGGTATACGCGATTTCAAGTTAATTGTACAATAGTTTTTCTCTGTGTGTGTTCACTGCAGAGCTTCAATATTTTCATTCTTTGAACAATACCCGTAGCTGTAAAATTATCGATATTTTATAAGAATAATAAGAAAGCCGAGTCACCAGTTTTAAGAATTCTGTTCAGTCGGTCGGTCTGTCTGTCTATGTACAGTCAGTACCAAAAGAAAGTGTAGAAACGACGAATGTAACAATTTTGAAGCGTTTTCTTTTCTGAAAAAAAATATTGCCTCAGTAAAAGGTAAAACCTTAATAGAGTTACTCCTACCCAAGAAAATTGTCCACTTTTATAGTGTATGAAAAAAAAAAAAACAAAAACATATCAGCTGATTTTCATAAACGCGCTGTCAATAATAATATAAATTCATGAGCAATGATTTCCTCTCTTTCAATTTCTTGGCTAAAAATGTTTGAAGTTACCAAAATAAATTGTCACGATCAGCTGATTTAGCAGAGTTACACTGCCACACCGTTATTTTATGCAGGTTAAGGCTAAGTTTATGATCGAGCGTAATCGCATCGCGCGATGCGACGAGAAACGCTCCATCGCTTGTTACATTTTCGCTAGCGTTATCGCTGGCGATTGAGTGTTTATAGTAGAGCGAAATCGCAAGCGATGGAATGTTCAACAATATAACTCAACATCTTTTTATTCACGTTGTGGCAGTATAGAGAAAGCAACATGCGTAGCTATTTGTTGCAAAAAAAATATTTAAAAAGTATACATAAGAAAAAAAACCAAGTGCATACAATCGCGATTGTGATAATCTGCATGACGCAACTTCCACAAGCACTGCTTGTCACGTACCTTTTCAATAAAAATATCCATATTGTTCCGCTAATTTCGCTCAACTGAATGAAAATATTTTGGTTGCAAATTTTCGTCGCTTTTGTCGCTTGTAATCGCTCAATTCGCTTTACGCTAAATCGCTTTGTCATAAACATCTCCATATGCACTAATTTAATTTATCGCTAACAGCGATTCTCATCGCATCGCGCGATGCGATGACGCTCGATCATAAACTTAGCCTAAAAGTGAAATGCTTTTGCGTTTTGAGCAGGCAACAATTTTCACAAAAGAACGAAATACCGCGTCAAGGCGCAACGCTTCTTAGAAAAGAACAAAACGTATTTACAACCCTTACGAGGCGTACAAAAAGCATAACACTTTTTCCAGAGAAGAAAACGCGACACAATGGAACATTTTATAATTTTTGAAAATAATATATAATTCTGATCAAATTATTGGAGAATCAAGACACCCACAACAAAAAAGTCTATGGATGAAAAAGCGCAAATACTTCATATGTTTAGTGTGAAAAGAAAGTGTAGAAATTGGGATTCATGTGGTACAGAAACCGTTACACAGACCCCGGCTTTGAATGGCAGACGAATTACACTGTTTTCTTTTCCACATGAACATCTTACCCTGAAATATTTCGACATTACAAAAGTTCATACATGCGCACAGTTAAAATTATGGATTTCTTTATGGCAGAACAGAACTCTAACAACAACATTAGCTCCGAAATGCAGCGAAGAATCACTTTTGCCAATAAATGCTTCATTAGACTAGGTAAGCAATTGAAAAGTTAAGTCTTCTCTCGACAAACGAAAATAATGCTCTATAAGTCACTTGTCGTACCCGTCCTGCTATATAGTGCAGAAGCATGGACCATGACAATATCAGATGAAGCGGCTTCGGGAGTGTTCGAGAGAAAAGTTCTTCGAAAGATTTATGGACCCCTACCCGATGTCTTGGCGATGGAGAGTACCGAATACGATTTAGTGATGAGCTGAACGAGCTTTACGCAGACATCAAGCGAATTAAAATGCAGCGGCTATGCTGGCTATGCCATGTTATGCGAATGAAAGATGACGTTCCGACTAAGAAAGATTTTGTATCCAAACCCGACTATGGAAGCAGAGGACGATTTAAACTCTTTGGTGTGACCCATTTCGCACGTTCTATTAACCGACGAACCGCCTATCCTTTCGTTTTGAGAAGGATAGAATATGCTGCACTTTTGTAGGGTTCCAATGCAACATTTTCAGAAATGAACGAGTCGCCGTCCAAAATTGTGTTTAATAGAACAACGAAGTATGACAGCCCTGCCATTATGCAGAATGAATGCAAAATATTAAACAGAAAATAAATCGCCATTAAATGAACTATTTCAAGCGCTTTGGCAGTCACTATCTTTAGTTATATTGGCAAAAGAACATTGAAAAGAAATGAAAGAAAACCTATGCATCGACATTCTCGAAGTTTTGATAAAATATCATTAATTGGCACTTACCGCCTACGCGATTTTTACCGTTTCGTAATAAGTCACACCAGTTATCCCATTTTCGCAATAACTGACGCAATTTGGGAGCACCAAGGGAGGTCAAGTCTTCCTCCACTTGCCTCTCCCCTCCTTAGTGGTGGTATCCTTCTTCCTCTGCTTCCAAACTGCGGTGTCGACCGCACACGATATAGCCAGCGAAGCCTTTGGGGTTTTATTCGCTGCACTACCATCATATCTGCGTAAGGCTCATACAGCCCACCTTCGAAGGTGGTATTTCGATACTCGCCGTCGGCATAATGGAGAGTACTATACATCTTCAGGAGATCTTTTCTCTGGAACACTCCAAGAACCATCGCATCTTCTCCCGGCACTGACAACGATTCCCAATCATACATCGGAACAGGTATGCTGAGCGACTTGTAGAGTGTGATTTTTGTTGGTCGAAAAAGGACTTTAATTTTTTCAGCACAACTTAGCACTTGGCGAGTTATTCTTCGTTAAAATATCATTGCACCAAATTGGAGATATTTATTTTATAGAAGTCACAACAGTGTAAGAATTTTTATTGACAAAGGAAAAAAAATAGGAAAATGGGAAAACCGTTGCAAATCAGACAGACCACAGCGACTAAGTGCTGCTAAAACCTGGTGCGAAGTTTTGTTTAAAAATCTGTGAAATTGTCGAAAAATATTTCAGAAATGTCAGATGTGGCGGTAAGTGCCAGCCAATGCTTCAGACATGATCGCGAACGATCTACATAGACCAGTTCCACTGAAAAAAATTTTCTAAGCAAACCCAACCAAATGAAGCGCTTAAACTTTTACTATTATAACCACATCTTCTTTTGGAATGTACTTCTAGCACTGAAAGCAAATTTGAAATGTCAGTAAAAAAAAAACAAGGAAAATATGAAGAACAATAAATAAGACACCTGTCGAAGCGCAATGTTATATACACAGTGAAACCTGGAGCGGTCAAGTAATGATGTGGGCGTATTTGGCCTAAGGTGATGTAGGAAATTTGTTTTCGTAGAAAGTTCCATGAATAAATAAAACTATCTGAACATAAGAATAGTGTGAGTGCCGAGAAACTGAGTTTGGTTCAATCATGGGTGTTTTAGGAGCAAAATGATCCCAAACACACTGCAAAAGTTTGTCAAAGAACGGATGTTCTCTCAAGCTCCAAGCAGTTAGATCACCCTCCGCAGTCGCTACAGCTCAAACCATCGAGCATCTGAACCCGAAAAAGACCATTAGTATTAAAATATGCTCAAAGCCGCTATTTTGGGAAAATTTACAGAAAATTGTACCAGAGGCAACAGCAATGCTTGCCAGTTCCAGGCCACATCCTTAACAATCAATAATAAAAACAAATGTAGAGCAAATTGACAACCTGTTATTTTGTAAACTTTCTTTTGACACCAAAAGAATAAAGTATTTCCGACTTTCGTCCATATCCTTTATATGTTGTAAGAATTTTGTTGTTGCTTTTTCCATATATTAAGACATTATTACATATCATTTTCAAACAACCTCATACCTTTCATGAATGGAGCTGAACAATAATGTCTTGAAATTTTAAAAATTCAATAAAATCTGATCAATCAGTTGTATGGGATATATATTATATATACGAAAGATCTTAATGATTTTTTAAGACAACAACGTTTGTTCTATATATAAACATCCTGCGCAATTCCAAGCTTCTAGCTGTTAAAATGAGGAAGAAGTGCCATAAACCTTTTTGTCTGAACAATCGGTTGTACGGGATATATACTATATTTATGACCGATCTTGACGAGTTTTCCAGACAAAAACGTATAATATATATGTAAGCATCTTGTGAAATTTCAATCTTTTATCTTTTAAAATGGGGAAGAAATTACGTCATCTCTCATCATCTGCACAATCGGTTGTACTGAATATATTAAATATATTGTAACGAATTTATTTGCAATCTTCTACCAAGGTTCGAATCACTAAACTGTTGAATAAATAACTCCAATATTGAATAATGGAAAAATGGCCTTTATTAAGGTACTTCACAATAACACTTACAGCTTGCTTAATTAAATCAAACTGATTGATAGCTTAAATGAAACTGATCTTTCGCCTCTACTGTTGTCGCCTTTTTATACTGTCTGATTTCCTCGTTGCATATTTCTAGGCTTTTCTAATTCTAGAACTTACTAGTTAGTTCAGCTACAACTACAGATGTATAACTTTTATAGCTTCTCTCATACCCCATACGCTTGTATGTGTGAGCGACACTTCCACAATTATAATTGCATACCTTTAGGAGTATCTCAGATAAGATACCTGCATGTGTTTGTGCATCTCTTCTCCGCTGCGTGTACGTACATATGTGTAGACATAATGATTGAATTATTGATGTGCATTACGTCACTGTTTAGCATCGGCTTAGAGATGGCAGTACCACTTAGTGTTGCTAATATTCGTAACAATATATATGACCAATTTATGGATTTCCGAAAACACACAAGGAAGGAATACCACTTCGGCCGATTTGCTCGGGAATTGGATCACCAGCACACGACCTATGTAAATTCATTGCCGACATATGAAAAAACTTCATGACTAACTTCATGTATAACATTAAAAATTCGCTAGAATTTAAAGAAAAGATAAATAACTCATATATTTATAACGATGAAAAACTTATATCCTTTGACGTAGTTTCCCAATTCCCCAGTATACCAACACAGCTAGCACTTGACATTATAATAAAAAAAATTTACGATAATAGAAAAAGACACGAGAATGACAAAGAACTATTTATGGAAGTATTAAAGTTCTGTATAGAAGAAAACAGATATTTTAAGTTTAAAGAGACAATCGCCCTTATCGCGAGTTTTATTTTCACCCGAAAATATCCACAGTTTTTGTTCACCCTATCGCAGAGGGAGGCGAAGCAATTTTTCATGCTCTAAAAAGATTTCACCTTATCGGCAACTCTTTGTTCGGGCGAAATGAACAGCGGGGAAACCAAAATTTGTTCACTTATATTTTACAGCCGAACAAGAGGAAAACAAAATGTAATTAATTTTTTGTTTTGAAATTTGATACTCTTATAATTATATGTAGTTCTATTATTAGAAATAAATCAATAAATAATGCACAATCGGAAGCTGAGTGGAAAAAAGTGAAATTCCTGTATTGCTAAGTATGTAAATTCTATTTTTTCATAACGTATCAGTCGGCCAAGTTATCCATTGTGGACAAACCAACGGTTCCAAAATGTTGATCACCTCACTGAAACAAGATTACCTAAGACCCACTTCATGGTCCTTTCCAACGCTTTTCCCTATGCGAAAAAAACGAAGACATTTACCTAACTTTACAATTGGTGGAACTCCAAATTTTTGCTTCAATGGTGGCAAGGAGTTGGTAAGAATAACTAGCAAATATTAGAATGTCAGCTTTTTTAACCTGTAATATTGGCGAAAGCTAATTGAAAAAAATTAACTTTTTATTCAAAAGTGCTGAAAATAGTAATTTTTAGCTTACAGTGAATCATTTAGCTCCAAAGGGTTAGAACTCTCCCTTAATTGCCTCCGAATTGCTTTCACATATATATTTGCCTCGCACTCAATCAATACCAACCTAAGTGCAATACTAAACATTATTTTATTAATTTTTTATTTATATTTTTTTTTGTATTTTAAGGAAATATATGCTTGGTTACAAAATTTACACAATTGTAAGTAAATTATTTGTTCACTGCCAATTCGCATTAGAGCATCAGCTGTTTCGAAGTGAACTTTTGTTCGCCCGAAATTGCCGATAGGCAGAAAAATTTCACCCGAACAAAAGAAGTGAAGGCGAACACTTTTCCGCGTGAACTTCGCCATAAGGGTGAATATACACACACCTAAAAGGATTACCGATGGGATCGCCGACTTCACCAGTGATTGCAGATATAATGGAGGAATTATTGGAAAATACAACTGCAAAATTGACTAGAGCACCAAGATGCATTACCAAATATGTGGAAGACCTATACGCTATTATAAATGAAAATGACGTAAAAAGTACACTTGACGCATTAAATTAATTTGACAAAAATATAAAATTCACAACAGAGCTCGAAGACGACGGAAAACTAACTTATCTCGACACAATTATTATTCGACGACGAAACCAATTAAAGCTCAAGTGGTATAAGAAACCAACATCTACGGGACGAATCATCAATTTTTATTCAAAACATCCAAAAAAAGATGATAATGAATACAGCAATGGGCTGTATACGACGTATGTTACAAATATCAGACGACACTTACCACACGGAAATAAAAGAAGAAATTAAATTAATATTAAAAAGTAATGACTTTCCTGATAGTGTTATCAAAACCTTAAGCAAAAGAAGTTTATCACAGACGAGTCAACGTGAATCCGAAAAAACAGAAATATTCAAATCGCTAGCATATGTACCAAAATTATCAGAGCGTCTAGCAAAATCAGACTGCTATAATAGAGAAAAGTGAAAATAGCTCCCAAACCAATAACACATTGAAAAATAATATTAACAAAACGAAATCCGAAATTCCTAAAACATAAAAAAGTAATATTGTCTATAAAATCCCTTGTAATGGAAACAAACAGAATCATGTCATAACATATATGTGGGAACAACGAGAGCAAAATTAAAATCTCGACTAGCGCAACATAAATCGGACTTTAAATATTGCCATGAAACTATTAACCAAAAATCAGCATTAATGACACACTGTGAAACGAAGAACCATTTTTCAGACTTTGAGAAAACGACGATACTTCAACAAGAAACCAATTATAACAAAACATTTACACTGGAAATGCTACATATAATTAACACACCGACCAGCATAAGAAGGAACTACAAGACGGCCATCGATAATTGCGCGAGCTCATACAGACATTTGATAACAAACAGACGGACAGTACAAAACTCCGAGTTGAGCAGTGAAGACGCTTAAAATAATATATGTAAACAATGTTTTTATGAATGTTTGTTTTGATGTCAATTGTTATTTTATTTTGTTTATGTTTCTTTATATTGTTATAGTTAATCCTGAAGACGGTTAAAGTAGGTAACCGAAATATATTGAAAAAACTCAACAATTTTTGAATATTTATTTACAAAATTGGACCTCAAGCCGGCAAGAATATTATTTATTTAAAAAGGAAAAGTCGCTTAACACTTATAATATATACATATATGACGGATCTTAAAGTTTTTTTCAGACAACAATATACGCCTTGTATGTAAAAATCCTGTGGAATTTCAATCTTTTAATAAATGTCAAAACCCCGTTTATATGGGGGATATATGCATGATATTGTGGTCCTATCCGTTGGGTTCCGCCAAATAATCAATCGGATATCGAAATATACCAGCCCACTAAATTTCATCAAGGCATCTCAAAAATTGAGGGACTAGTTTGCCTTCAAACAGACAGATAAAAGGACGAACAGGCATCGCTGAATCAACTCAGCGCGTCATCCGGATCATTTCGGTATACTTATTGGTGGGTCTGTCTCTTCTCCTTTAAAAACTTACAATTCTTTCATCTACATGGAAGGTATAAAAATGTTCCATTGTGTCACCTAGAAACCCCTTAAGTAGAAGTAATATTGTTACTTTTCACGTGTGTACACTTTCTTTTGATACTGACTTTAATTGATGGAATATCATATTTGCTAATGGACTTTTAGAAGCCTGACTCAAAATATAGGATCCCTTTTGATGCATGTGCTGTATTTACCATTTTGATTGCCCGACGAAGACTCGCTATTACTCAATTATTATTCTTATTGTGCACACTTTTTATTAAGCACATTATTAATTGCAAATTTTCTCACTGGGGCTGTTGATTTTTTGACTCCTTTTAAATTAAATTTTATAGCATTTTATTTTACAAAATCTTTTACTCAATTTTTTATTTATTTTTTTTTTTTTTTTTTTTGAATTTGTTCACTCAGTTTAAGAAAAATCATTTGCTTAATTTCTCTCGCACATATTTATACACTTAGTGGCTTTAGTATTTCATAATGAGCCTTTTTATTATTTCCAAACTACACAATTTATGTATTTATACTTATGTTTATTTAGTATTAATATTTAATAATATTTTAATTTATAGTGTCATTAAACATTTTTTAACCCGATAAATCAACCGAACCATTTCGCGTAAAGCCTTCGACTGATTACTGCCGACACTTCGTTGTGTACATGTTAATCGGTACAGAATAACTGTGCATTGATAATACAGTGTTGCCAGAACGCTTTAGGAATCATAGCTTATTTTTGTTAAGAAAAGAGCTTCAAATTATCATACATATTATTTCTAATTGCTGTTTTTATGTACGGGTCCCTTTTTCGCTCTTATTTGGAATCCAAATCTATAAATAAAGTATTGGTTGTAAAGATGGATATTCAGGCTATTAGCGAGCTTTGGGCAATTTTGGTCGTAGTGCTTTTGTTTAGCTATATTTTATTAAATTAATTTGTTAAAAATAAACGATTGTGAGCACACGAAGAAATCTGTTTGTACTATGGCACTATTGTGAATATTTTCACTGCATTACCGGCAGTTGCTACCATGCGCCAGATGGCAGCGCAAGCTGTAAGTTTTAATTCATTGATAGAACAGCTGGTTTCTGTTGATATTTGATAAGATACTTTTATATTGATTGCGCAAGATGCGCACGGGGTCGGCTCGTTAAACTATAAAGTGTATGGCTAAAAAAAGTTAGGTGAATAAATTAAATTTCGAGTTTCCTTATAGAATTTCCATAGAAAATTTCACAAATAAAATTTTATTGCGCACAAGTGGAAGCTTCATATTAAATAAAGTAGACCTTAGACACAATCCCAGATATACATATAACATGAGGGAAAGCGCAAACTGGTGTCTCCAGTTTAAAGAAATAACGTTGGCATTGTCACATAAGATATATTCCAATTCTGCCCAACATCAGCTATACTCTCGTTTGCAATAAACTAATTTTTGTTGGATTTTGGTTGATTTTTATAATTTACTTACTGAAGATCCTGGGTTGGGTTTCCAGGCAAAGCAACATCAAAAATTTAGAAACAGGTTTTTTCAATTAGAAGAAAGTTCTTCTGAGCTGGCTCGCCCCACGACAGTGATAATGTTTCTATATGGGCGTACCGATGAAGGTCAAAGTCAATTCTGATAAAGTGGAGGTTGTCTTATAGGCCTGACAGTAAAAAATACCACCGCTAAAAATAACGGAAATAATTGATGTTCACCTTAATTTGGCCGATAAGGCAATTGGTAAACATTCCTAGCAGGGATGATTTGGTGTGGTCGGACCGGTGCTTCGCTGTTGACGGCAGTATTTTTATATACACCGACAGTTCTAAGTTAAACTGTAGGTTTGAAGGAGAATATAGGCATCCAGCTCTCCTTCAGCACACCTCATCATTGTGATGTCTTCCAGGCAGAGGGATCAGCTATCATGACAGCCGCAGTTTGAATAAGAAAACACACTATCGCAAAAGATACCATCCGGACACTACCCTATTGCTAGGAATAAAGAAAGACTAGGGGTGTAGGAGTTGTTAAGACGACGAAGAGGAGAAATAGTGTTGCCTGGGAGCCCACTTTTTGGAAAGTTTACGCCAATTCGTGGATTATGACATCAAGGGCTTGGTAGCTTTTATCAGGCCCATAAAGTGGTTCGAAAAGGAAATACAAGTGTGTATATTTTGTGGTATCACAACAGGTCTACTGGCACAGGCCTAAATATACGTCCACGATAGCTAATTTAACTTGACCTTACCAAAGCCATACATCTGTTAACTTAACAGAAATTTCTGTCGGTCAATGAAAACTGTTGAAATAATAGATTTCGTCAGTTTTAAAATAACAGTTAAGGCTGTTGAAGTTACAGAGATTACTGTGGCACCATGACCTTACGATAAAAGTAGTGCAAGCCCTAAATGTAAGTTTATCTTTAAAATTAGCTGATATATTCGAATAATATTGGCATATTTTCTGTTAATGGAAAAATCAATTAGATGGACTGAGAATCAGGCATTTTCACAGTATATTCTTAATTTGAGAATAACAATTTATCTTCTGTTGAAATGACTAACCGCTTGACAAGAGACTCTGATTAACTATAATGTGATCAATGTTAGCGAATGCGTGGTGATCCCAGTAGAACAAATCCGATTCGTTGATTTAGTAGCGTAATTTCTTTTCACGCAGTAGCTGGCTAAAGAGCATGGAAGGTTAGGTTAGGTTGAACTGGCAGGTCCATGAGGATCTCACATAGACTGAATAAGTTCGTAGTATTACCAAAAGTTTGTCTTAACGACCCTATCAAAAACCAGGACCTATGTTATAAAATAACTCCGTCCTCTTGGCAAATATAAAGCTTCCTAGTACTTAAGCCACTTGCTGCTTCTAGATCTGCTGGCTCTTCTAAACCATCTCCCGATGGGAAATGTGTATCGAGAAGCACCTCAAAGGATTCCTCACTATTACGTGACCATTCTCTTTCTTTATTAGTCCCTGGACTATGTTCCCCTTGCTAGAACTATTTTCAACCGTGCTGTTTCGCTGGAGTACTCTATGTCCGTACAGAAACTTTTCCATGAGATTCTCTTCGCCCTGGAAATTTCACGCTTGTAGATCCTCAGTAGATCCCTGTACTCGTCCCGACGTGCTTCGCTTGCCGCGGTCTTTGCTAGCTTAAACATTTCTTTTACCTGTCTTCTTAGAAGACTCAGCTCATTGCTCCACCATGGCGGCTTTGCTTTTCCTCTGAATATTCTAAGAGGGCAAGCTTTGTTATACGCAGTCATAAGCGTCCTTGTTAGGAATTCATTAGACTCCTCCAGTTCCTCCACATTGGCAACCTCTTTAGGTTGTCCCAGTTTTTTTTCAACCCTTTTCTGGAATTTAGTCCAGTTCGCTGACCTAGGGTTTCTAAAGGTTCCTCTCTTCTCTAACCTCTTTAGGGGGATGCTGAAGCTGATAAACGCATGGTCGGAGAAGCATGGTCTATCAAGAACCATCCAATCATACCTTGATATATCACGTTCGGAGCTCAATGAGATATCCAAAACATTGCTGGATGTTGGACCAATGTACGTAGGGACATTTCCCCTGTTGGCTATCTGCAAATTGGTTTGCAGGATGTAACAAAATAGAGTTTCGCCCCTCTCGTTCGTATCTGCTCCTTCCCACGCATTGTGGTGCGCATTTGCATCTGCGCCTATGACCAACCGCGCTTCGCGCCCTTCGTCCTGTACTAGCTTCTTGCACTCCATCGGTGGAACCTCCGCAGCATGGCCCATGTAGCAGGATAAATGCCTGCGAATTTCTTTGCTCAACGGCCACCACTACGAGGCCCTCAGTAGTGTAATTAGGCAGAATGTCTGAATGCAGCTGTTTCCTTACCATTACTACAGCTCGCACCCGTCCTTCCGTTTCCGCGTAGTAAACGCCAAATCCGCGCGCGCTAAGTCCAGAAACCTTTCCTCCCGATGAGAGCCACGGCACCTGGATCAGCGCCATGTCAAACGAACCCTCCTCAAAGGTTAGGAGGAGTTCGCTCGACGCCACTTTACTGTGTTGGAACAGCATGGAAGAGTCTTTATACATAATGATCCCTAAATTGACAAAATTATTTGGTACCTTAGAATAAAGAATAAGTTTCACAATGGCAATACAGACCCATCTGCTCCGTACGCAGAATGGAAGGATTTTTGTAGCTGTTTTCGATTTCAATAGCAAAGATTTTCATTGCAACAAACTAAAGGTATTTTTTGTTCCAAACGTAAACAAAAAACCCATTTCTAATCCAAAAGGATTAAAGTGGCAACCATTCGTTATCCACGCGCTGGAGTCGGAGAAAAACAGGTTTTCGCTCTCTCTCTACTGTTAATAACATACAAGGAATTTTATGAGCAAAAATATTCCTGTTAAAAAAATATATCCTTGGGCATAACTAAAAGTATATTGAGGTTGTTGCTGTTGAACATTTCATTCATTATATTAACACATCTGTAATAATGTGAGTATAAAAGTAAAAATACTATGTATTTGCACATTTCATTCATATACAAAGCAGCTGTCAAATACAATTATTTTTCTTTTATCTCTCTCTCTCTCTCTCTCTTACTCTGTAGCAAAAACTTGCTGGATTGGTTACGAATTTTTTTGATTTACATAGATAAAAGTTACCAGCAACACTTGTTGCAGTTTACCTACACATTTTATATTCTCTTCTCAATTCGCTTTTGAGTACGCACATAAACAAAATTTTACGACTTCTTAATTTTGTTTTGCATTACCCTTCGTTTGTTACCTTGCATGTGCGCCTAAACATATGCTTATCACTTCAGAGCTTATCAGTAAAAAATGTGTGCGTGTGCATTTGTTAGTGTGTGCGTTTTATTTTGATACGTTGTATGTATTTATATATTTAAGGGTTAATCGGGTAAACGTGTGTATGTAGTTTATTCATAAAGTTTGAGTAAATTCACTTGTAATGAATACCCCGTATAAGTATCATTGAAAAGTTTTTTTGGCTCGCATAAACACCGAAGTAATTGAACACGTACACCTGTGAGCCCGCAGGCTAGTCAATTCAAGGTGTCTTACTAATGCCGTACTTATATATATGTATTTTGTTCTGATAAGCTCATGCACATATATGTTTTTTTAATGTAATGGTAGCTAATTTACATGGTCAATTGTTTGAACAAGATGCTAATATTTCAATAAGTTTTTTGTTTCCAAAACTTTTTTTTTATACGGTGGGAGCTAAGCAAAAACTCAATTGTTAGTACATTCCTGAGTTCGAAATAGGTTAGATTAAATTGAGCTGGCCGGTCCATGAGGACCTCACATAGACTAATTGAATCTATAGCGTTACCAGAAATTTGTTTAACGACCAAACTGAAAACCCTATCACAACCCAGTACATATATTATAAAATAACTCCGTCCTTTTGGAAAATACTAGAAGCTTTCTGGGACCTATTCCACTTGCTTCTAGATCTGACAGCTATATCACTCCTAATAGCTGAAGTGTTAGCCTGGCAAGCGCGGGGCACGAGCACACAACGTGCTCGATCGTTTCCTCCTCCAACCCGCACTTCTTACATCTGATATCACTGAACAAGCCTAACTTAAAGACATATGACGCCAGAAGGCAGTTTCCAGTTAGAATACCCGTCATGAGTCTACAGTCTTCTCTTTATAATGATAGGAGTAAATTTGTTAGTCTAATAATGTTTCACAGGGTTGCCACCTATTCGAAATTAAAAAAAAATTGCATGAGATATGCCGATATGGGTATCAAACGAAAGTTATTTCACTCCGCATTACAATAGGGAGTTTTTTGAGTAGGACTGTCATTTAGGGTTGCCACCTATTCGAAATTAAAAAAAAATTGCAAGAGATATACCGATATGGGTATCAAACGAAAGGTATTTCACTCCGCATTACAATAGGGACATTTTTTAATAAGGTTTGCCATTTAGGGTTGCCACCCATTCGAATTAGAAAAAATTGCATGAGATATGCCGATATGGGTATCAAACGAAAGGTATTTCACTCCGCATTACAATAGGGACATTTTTGAGTCGGGTTGCCATTTAGTGTTGGGGTAGTTAGACGAAATAGTGCTCTACTTACCCATATTCTATTGAAGCTTTAAAGGAGAACATTAAAGTTAAAAATCTTCGTAAAAAAATCTTACACATGATTCCACTTAATTTTCTTAATTTCACATACGCTAATAAAATTGAAATGCAATATCAAAGCACCGTGGCAAATTCTAGCAAAATATATTTAAATGCATATTTTTGGCGAATATGAAATGAATAATTGGCCAGGTACTATTTCATTACACGATCTGGATTGGTTGACTAGTTGTTATTTTTTGTTTGCAATGTTTCCATATGTGTGGCATGCCATATTCTTGCGTCCCATCATTGCCGAACTGTTGAAGGTGGACTATGGAAATTTTAGCTAGCTAAAGCAGCCGTAGAGGTTTGTCGCGCCAGTTGATGAATACGACAGCTAAATATCCGTGAAGAATTTCATTTTCCGAGGGCCAACATGTGCTACCGGGAATGGCGTAAGAAGTTGAAGACAAACCAAAATTAATGGGTGTTCTTTTTTTCTGCTTTGGATCGCGGTCGCGAATAACTTGAGGATCGTTTTGAGGGTAAATGGATGCCGTGATAAGGTAGCTTGAGATGCGAGTTAGCTATGAAGGCAAATAAAATGGGCTTGTTCCTTTTGAAATTAGATACAGCGCCCTGGATTTAGAATACCTATAATTGGAGAAGTGCCGCTGGCGCTATCAGAAAGGACTAAGTACCTTTAGACACACTGTGGTGGCATCTGAATAGTGGAAGTTAGGCCTAGAAAAGCTGCAGTTGCCTAATAATATAATCGACTGGCAACTGGCAATTGGCTGTTGCCAGTTGTTCTATCCAAGAGAAGTGCTTCTGTTTGTTGCTTAATATGGTAGTCATAATAGATTGCCTTCTATGAAGTTCTGGTCTGTTCGACAGACTCCTACCCCAGTTATTACATTTATCCCTAGTATTGTTTCTTGAGAGCAATTCTATGGGGAGCAAATATGAGCAGACTTCGCCGCTATTAAGGATGCTGTGGGAAGGAATTTATTACTTTATCATATCTGCCCTTTTTAACATGAGAAGGGAACATACAAAAATTTCACTATTTATTTATTTTTGGCGAAAATTGTGAAAAATAGATTTTGTAAACATATACATTGGAAAGATGTTACAAAAACTACACCGACAAATATGCTATATCACCTCAAATGCTAAAAACACGAAAATCTCAAAACTTCACGTTCAAAGAAAATCGCTTTTTGCTCGCAACTCCACAATTCAAAGCTGTGCGCTTCAAGTAAGCAATAAAAGCTTTTGTACAGCCCTAAAATTTTGAGAAACAAAAAGCAACAATTTCAATCGCAGTATTTAAAATTAAATAGAAAAGGAAGCAGCAATTCTGCAACTAAGCCAAAAAGTACACAAAATTAGAGCGCATTACAGGAAAAAGAAATAATTGTTTTCATCAAATTTGGTTTAAAATATTTACGAAGAATTGTTAGAGAAATAAGTAATTAAGTTTAGAAAGTAATAAAATATTGTATTATAACTAAAAGCGCAGTCAACCAAAATTGATATTGAGGGGCATATTATATGTGACGCAACGAGTCGTATTTTCTCGTGTTAACCAATATTCGTATGATATGAGAGCATTCATTCACCTCAAGGAGTGAAAGTAAACCTAACTGCCTTTGTGAAATTGGTATTATATAGTGTACTAGCAGACCCGGCAGACGCTGTTCTGCCCTAAATTTGGCCAATCTGCATACATTTTAATAAGCTTTTTCCGTCTAACTCTGCCCTACTCCTCTACACTTTTTCCTTATCTTTTTATTCACTCCTCCCTCCGTCTTTCTCGCTTCATCTCCATCTTCGTCTCATTCTATCTCTTTCTCAGTCTCCTTCTCTAACTTCTCTACTCTCAAGTTTTTCTCCTTCTTCTTCATCTCTTATTGCCAGTCCCAAAGGGTGGTATGTATTTTGTTCCAGTCCCAATCCTAGTCCTAATCCCAGTCCCAGTCCGTCTCTGGTATACTTCCCGGAAAAAAGCATCGTAAATACTAACATAGGCAAATTTATGTACGAAATTTCAGGCAAATCGAATGGGACGTATGTAAATAGGTATGTGGGTATTATTAATTCTTGTCTTTATTTCGGCTTCGCATGGATATTTATCAGTTTTGCCAGGTTGATGCGACTAAATCGAATATCACAATGAACTTTAGAGCTCTCAGCAACAGCTTTCATTTGATATCCATAATACGCACACATTTTAGGGGTATCCGGGTCCATGTTTTGGCCTATATCTCGAGGCCCTAGTCACTCAGCGGTGTAAAACTTACTCTGTATTATAGAACACATCAACAGCTTCTATTTGATACCCATAATATAAAAACACATTCGAGGTGTATCCGGGTCCATGTTTTGGCCTATATCTCGAGACCTTAGTCACCCAGCGGTGTAAAACTTACTCTGTACGAAAGCACACATCAACAGCTTCAATTTGATATCCATAATGTGAAAACACATTCTACGTGTATCCGGGTCCACGTTTTGGGCTACATCTCGAGACCCTAGCCTCCCAGTTGTATGAAAATTATCCTGTACTATAGCACTCATCAACAGTTTTCATTTGATATCCATATTGTATAACACATTCTAGGGGTACCTGGGTCCACGTTTTGGGCTATATCTCGAAACCCTAGCCTCCCAGTTGTATGAAAATTATCCTGTACTATAGCACTCATCAACAACTTTCATTTGATATCCATATTGTATAAACACATTCTAGGGGTACCCGGGTCCACGTTTTGGGCTATATCTCGAGACCCTAGCCTCCCAGTGTTATGAAAATTATCCTGTACTATAGCACTCATCACAAGGTTTCATTTTATATCCATATTGTATAACACATTCTAGGGGTACCCGGGTCCACGTTTTGGGCTATATCTCGAGCCCTAGCCTCCCAGTTGTATGAAAATTATCCTGTACTATATCATACATCAACAGCTTTCATTTGATATCCATATTGTATAAACACATTCTAGGGGTACCCGGGTCCACGTTTTAGGCTATATCTCGAGACCCTAACCTCCCAGTTGTATGCAAATTATCCTGTATTATAGCACTCATCAACAGCTTTCATTTGACATCCATATTGTATAAACACATTCTAGGGGTACCCGGGTCCACGTTTTGGGCTATATCTCGAGCCCTAGCCTCCCAGTTGTATGAAAATTATCCTGTACTATATCATACATCAACAGCTTTCATTTGATATCCATAGTGTATAAACACATTCTAGGGGTACCCGGGTCCACGTTTTAGGCTATATCTCGAGACCCTAACCTCCCAGTTGTATGCAAATTATCCTGTATTATAGCACTCATCAACAGCTTTCATTTGACATCCATATTGTATAAACACATTCTAGGGGTATCCGGGTCCACGTTTTGGCCTATATCTCGAGACCCTAGTCACCCAGGGGTATGAAAATTATCCTTTACTATAGCACTCATCAACAGCTTTCATTTGATATCCATATTGTATAAACACATTCTAGGGGTACCCGGGTCCACGTTTTGATCTCAAGATCCTATACACGTAGCGAAAAAAAGGTAGACGTTGGCCAATTCTCAGACCTACCCAATATTCTCACAAAATTTCATGAGAATCGGTTCAGCCGTTTCGGAGGAGTTCAGCCTCTAAAACCGTGACAGAGGAATTTTATATATTAGATATGGGAACTGCGACGCACGTCATACATAATATGGACCTAATTTATTCTAATAGATATTTTAGGTTGCTGGGTCTTTTAGACTAAATACGTGTCCGTAGTGTTACCAAAATTAGTTTGAAGACCGAACAGACAACCCCAAATAAGTGCCAGTGTTAGAAACTAACTTCTTCGGGCAAACAATTGAAATTTTAATAGGAACAAAGCAGAATTTAGAAAGGGAAAAGGAAAATCAAAAGGAAATAGAAAGGGAGAATGAAAAGAAAAATGAATGTGAAGCGGAAAAGGAAGAGGAAAAAAGAGAAATTAAAGTAAAAGAATAAGAGGAAAAGACAATGGGAACGAAAAATATATAAAAAGAAAAAGAAAAATAGGAAATAATTAAAAGAAAAAAGGGAGGAAAATAAAAATAAAAAAAATACAAAACGAAAACGAAAACATAAAAAAGGTAAAAGAAAAATAAAAAATAAATGGAAAATAAAATAAAAATAAAATAATAAAAGAAGTAATAATGAAACGAGAAAAATATAAAAGAAAAAATAAAAATAGTGGGAAAATAAAAGAATATAACAGGAAAGAGAAAAATAAAAATACGAAGTAAAATAAAGATAAAAGAATAAAAGAAAAACAAAAATAAACGAAATTGAAGGAAAATAAAACCACGGATAACAGGGAACAAATTAAAATAAAGAGAAAAAGGAAAAAAGAAAGTAAAAAAAAAAACAAAAGAATAAAACAAACAAAAAAATATAAAAGAAAAAAAAATGGAAGGAAAATAACAGAAACATAAAAGAATAAGTAGAATAAAAATAAGCAACAAAAAATAAAAAAATATAAAAGAAAAATAAATATCAAAAATAGAGGCAAAATAAAAGGAAAATAACAAAAAAATAAAAGAATAAAAAAAGCAATAATGAAACAAAAAAATATAAAAGCAAACATAAAAATAAAAATAGTGGCAAAATAAAAGGAAAATAACAGGAAAATGAAAAATAAAACGAAATTAAGGAAAATAAAACAACAAAAATTAAGAGAAAAAGGAAAAAAGAAAGAAAATAAAAACAAAAGAGTAAAAAAAATCGAAACCGAAAATATATAAAAGGAAAAAGAAGAATAGAGGGAAAATAAAAGGAAAATAACAGAAAACTAAAAAGAACTTGAAATATAAATAGAAACTTGCAAAGTGCATTGATGGCCAGATGCGCTAAATGTCTAGCCTTCACTGTGTGGTTCGCTGATGATAAACCGTCATGGGTATACAATTTATTTATTTTTTTTTTTTTTTTTGCTAATTTACTCGTTTTCTATGTATACTAATTTAATATAATATAACTTGTAAAATATGCATTTTACAAAAATAACAAACTTGTTCTTGAAGAAAACAAATTAATATAATAATTATTTACAGACCAGTAGAACCAAACATAATATTAAATACCACGAGCCGTACCCGTGCGCATCTTGCGCAACCAATTTAAAAGTATCTTAACAAATATCAACAGAAATCAGCTGTTCTATCAATCAATTAAAACTTACAGCTTGCGCTGCCATCTGGCGTATGAGAGCAACTGACGGTAATGCAGTGCATATATTCACAATAGCGCCATAATACAAATACATTTCTTTGTGTGCTCACAATCGTTTATTTTTAGCAAATTATTTTAATAAAATATAGCTAAACAGCTAAACAAAAGCTCGCTAATAGCCCGAATCTCCATCTTTACAACCAAAACTTTATTTATAGATTTGGATTCCAAATAAGAGCGAATAAGGGACCCGTACATAAAATAAAAGATGAGTTGGGAGCAAGATTTTATAGTGGTGCATGTGTACTGAGTGGGCTAGTGTACCTGCAGGTGCTTAAAGTCTTTCGGAAATTCCATGTTTGAGTTGGCGCTAGTGATGGGTGGGCACGGTTAAAGTGGGCTAGAATTTTTCAAACATATATGTACGCCGGGAGTATTGGTGCAAGTGTTTGAATCGAATTTAAAGTGGGTGAGTCCAGGTGGTTGATTGAGGGTTTGGTGATAACAATTATTGTGCGCTTGTTTAAATGAAAAATAATAAGCAATTAGAAATAATATTGTAACGAATTTGCTGCAAATCCTCTTATTTGCCCTTTTGCTAGGTTCGTATCGCTAAACTGTTGAATAAATAACTCCAATATTGAATAATGGAAAAATTGCCTTTATTAAAATACTTCACAATAACACTCAAACTGTGCAACGAATAGCTTAATAAACAAACTGATAGCTTAAATGAAACTGACTTTCAAAATAATACTGCTATTGCTCGCTAGATATCGTCTTAGTCGTAACTGCTTGACAACTCAAATCAAACTGAATTCCAGCGCCTCTACATCTGCGGCCTTTTATACTCTCTGATTTCCTCGTTCGCATCTTCTAGAATCTACTAGCATTGTCCATGAGCTCTCAAACTTCTCAGCTATAACTAAAATTGCACAATTTTATAGTTTTTCTCATTGCATACTTATAGGAGTATCTCAGATATATGCATGTATTTGTGCATTGACTCTCCGCTGCTCGTATACGGACATGGTACATATATGTAGACGCGGTTATTGTTTCGTTAATGTAGATACATAATGATTGAATTATTGATGTACATTCACGTCACTGCTTAGCATCGGCTTAGAGACGATAGCATCGCTCAGTGCTGCTAACATTCGTTACAATATATATGATCATTTTAGGATATTTGTTTCGAAATGACTGCGAATTTAGTTCGAAATCTTTTTTGAAAATGTTTTTCACATAATTTCAGGCCAGGATCATTTCGAAAGTGTTTTCCGCAAATTTACTATTTCACGATCTTTTTATACTCAGCTGAGCAGAGCTCACAGAGTATATTAATTTTGTTCGGTAACGATAGCGGTAGCCCGTAACGGCATAAATTAATCGAGATAGATATAGACTTCTATATATCAAACTGATCTGGGCGAAAAAAGAAATTCATTTAGCCATGTCCCTCCGTCCGTCCGTCCGTCTGTCTGTCCGTGAACATGATAACTTGAGTAGGTTTTGAGGTATCTTGATGAAATTCGGTATGTGGGTTCCTGGGCACCCATCTCAGATCGCTATTTAAAATGAACGAAATCGGACTACAACCACGCCCACTTTTTCGATATCGAAAATTTCGAAAAACCGAAAAAGTGCGATAATTCATTACCAAAGATGGATAAAGCGATGAAACTTGGTAGGTGGGTTAACCTTAGAACGCAAAATAGAAAATTAGTAAAATTTTGGACAACGGGCGTGGCACTGCCCACTTTTAAAAGAAGGTAATTTAAAAGTTTTGCAAGCAGTAATTTGGCAGTCGTTGAAGATATCATGATGAAATTTGGCAGCAACGTTACTCCTATTACTGTATGTGTGCTTAATAAAAATTAGCAAAATCGGATGACGAGCACGCCCACTTTTTAAAAAAAAATAATTTTAAGTCAAATTTCAACAAAAAATTTGATATTTTTACAGCATATACGTAAATTATTTCAACATTCAACTCCAATAATGATATGGTGCAACAAAATACAAAAATATAAGAAAATTTCAAAATGGGCGTGGCTTCGCCCTTTTTCATTTAATTTGTCTAGAATACTTTTAATGACATAAGTCGAACAAAAATTTACCAATCCTTGTGAAATTTGGTAGGGGCATAGATTTTATGACGGTAACTGTTTTCTGTGAAAATCGGCGAAATCGGTTGAAGCCACGCCCAGTTTTTATACACAGTCGACCGTCTGTCCTTCCGCTCGGCCGCTAACGCGATAACTTGAGCAAAAATACATATATTTGTACTAAACTTAGTTCGCGTACTTATCTGAACTCACTTTATCTTGGTATAAAAAATGGCCGAAATCCGACTATGACCACGCCCACTTTTTCGATATCGAAAATTACGAAAAATGAAAAAAATGTCATAATTATATACCAAATATGAAAAAAGGTATGAAACATGCTAATTGGATTGTTTTATTGACGCAAAATATAACTTTAGAAAAATCTTTGTAAAATGGGTGTCACACCCATCCATATTAAGTTGAAGAAAATGAAAAAGTTCTGCAGGGCGAAATCAAAAGCCCTTGGAATCTTGGCAGGAATACTGTCCTTGGTATTACATATATAAATAAATTAGCGGTACCCGACAGATGATGTTCTGGGTCACCCTGGTCCACATTTTGGTGGACATCTTGAAAGCGCATTCACATATACAACTAAGGGCCACTGCCTTTTAAAACCCTCGTTAATACCTTTAATTTGATACCCATATCGTACAAACACATTCTAGAGTCACCCCTGGTCCACCTTTATGGCGGTATCCCGAAATGGCGTCCACCACTCCCTTTTAAATACTCTTTATTACCTTCCATTTGATACCCATGTCATACACACACATGCCAGGGTTACCCTAGTTCCATTTTTTTACATGGCGATTTTCCCTTATTTTGTCTCCAAAGCTCTCAGCTGAGTATGCAATGTTCGGTTGCACCCGAACTTAGCCTTCCTTCCTTGTTGATATTATATTTTCTCATCATGATCATCATTAATGGGAGCTTAACGGCTTAGGCGATTTTGACCAATTCATCCCAATTCACTGGATGTCGTCCCCATCCTACGTCTACAAATACGAGAGTCGATAGGAATACCTTCTGAGTGGGAGCCGCTTCTTTCCTTCTCATAAAATTTCACCGACTAGCAAAGTCTATGAACTTTTATTTGTTGCACTTGTATATGTTTACTTATTTTGTAAATTTGTTTCAAATAATTATTTCACAAATAAACAAATGCACTAAAATTCAGAGAGCTACATTATTGTGTTGTGTTGCATTTTATTTAAAACACCCACATTTTCGCCTAATAAATTTTGTGTACACAAACACATAAATTCTCATGCCAATCAAATATCCTCATGCATTTCCTACCCTTAAAGACTCTAATGCCAATTACAGGAGTGTAACATTCAAATAAATTAATGTTATTCATACGCCATCCAAATGGATTTTAGAATTGCCTCGTGAAAACGGCAATGATTTTGTGAGTATGTGTGTGTGAGTTAATTGTTTTATGAGCTGCCATGAAAATTCATTTCATTTCATACAATTTGCACTGGCTTCCTTTGTCATTACAGGCATGCATACTTACATTCATATATGTTGATATTTCAGCTACTCAAAATACATGCATATAAACACACACACATATATATTTGCATATGCACATATACACATTGTAATTATTATGCTGTGCAATACTAGGTTCACTGACCCATATTTGTCACACTGCCATACTTTCTGGCAGTTGTCTTTCCGGCCGTTTGTCTTCGCTTTCAATTGTCAGTAGACCGGAAGAATGAGGGTGGTCGGCGTCATAAATTCATACATACATCAATATGAAAGCATGTATTTGTATAGGCATATATGAATCCAAGCATTAATATGCAGGGGAGTAACCAGAGTCCGACATGGGAGGAGCTTATTCAGTCAAGAACAGAAAATGTTTGGTTCAATTCAACATTTTTTGTGTTGTCTACAGGACTTTTATAAAAAAGGTCAAAAAAATTTCTTTTCTGACACTTCTCTTTTGAATTTGTAGTAAATCTTTTAATTCTTCCATCAGAAAATATCAGTTAAACCAAGATAATTACTTTGTCAAAAATGAAAAGCATGTTGAAACTTTAATCAAACCATCAAACTTCTATAAATAAATTTTGCCCCAATCTATTGCATTTTATGGAACCTTTTTGAAGTCCGTAAATTTTTGGGATCGTTTACTATTTTTAAACTGGTTCGTTTTCTGAAGCCAGTCACTTATATTTCTGGAGCCGTTTTTTTTTTATCTAGAACTAGTTTATTTTGAGAACCCAACCAGTTACTTTTATGAATCCGTTTCTTTTCTGGAGCAGGTTACTTTTTGCAACCGGCTACAACTTTTTTCTGGAACCGGTAAATTATATCGAAACAGTTTTTTTTAGACCCAGTTAATTTTAGGAATCGGTTACTCATATCGAACCAGTTTCCTTTCGGTGAACCGGTTAATTTTTGGAACCAGTTTCTTATATCGAACCCGTTCTTTTAGAGCAAGTTACTTTCGCGGACCCAGTTTAATTTTTTGGAACAAGTTAATTTAATTATATTGAACCAATTCTTTTTTTTACCGATTAATTTTAGGAAGCAATTATTTATGTCGATAGTGTTTGGAACCGGTTAGTTATATCGAACGGCTTGTTTTTTTTGGAATCGGTTAATTTTTGGAACCGGTTTCATGTATCGAACTAATTTCTTTTTTTGTAATCGGTTAATGTTTGGAAGCAGCTACATATACCGAACCAATATCTTTTTTTTTTTCTTGGAACCGGTTAATTTCTGAAATCGGTTTCATATATCGAGCTAGTTCCTGTTTTGAAACCGGTTACTTTTCAGAACCGTTTTTCTTTGGAACCGATTACTTTCATGAAACCAGTTTCTTTGTTTGTAGCCGCTTAAGTTTTGGCACCGATTACTTTCATGAAACCAGTTTCTTTGCTTGGAGCCGCTTAAGTTTTGGTACCGATTACTTGCATGAAACCAGAGTTTCTTTGCTTGGAGCCGCTTGCACCGGTTACTTATATCGAACCAGTTCCTCTTTTGAAACCGGTTACTTTTATCGAACAAGGCTCTTCTTTTTTAATTGTAGGAGCCTTTATGACTGCATACAATATTTCCCGATAGTTTTGAGAAATCTCGCAATGGAACTTAATCTTTGCACCAACCGAATTGGCGTGCTATTGAGTACCAATAAGAGGCATTGTAAGACCGGCATAGTAAAATTACCAACAAGGTTATTGCTTTAATCCAGGCCTCGAGAAAAGAATCGACACGCACCCCTTTGTCGACATCAGAGCAACGTTCGATAGCATGAAAACGGGTAATCTATATTAACCGATGATTTAATCTGGCTTACCTGAAAATCATAAATCGAAGAGGAACACATTAAGCTGTACTTGGACTGGAAATAGACTATAGATAATAAACCAAGATACTGGACTACCGAGAAGGGGAAGGGGGCTCACGGTGAAGATATTGATGACATAATTCTTCACAATCTATTCCGGAAGCTTTTCTTTTGAGGGCAAAACCAAAGGAGTTCCCCCTACGCGTTTCGTTGTCATTTTGTGCCTTCTTCAGGGAGTCTGGGATATCAGATGTGTTCAGTGTAAACAGCGATGAAGATACTTAATTCTAACGTCTCCGAGCTGTACGTAATCGTTGAAGCAGGGCTTTAAAAGGAGCAAGTCCTTTATCAAGTTCAAACCTGTCTCCTCATGAGAAGACAAATACTGGAAACCTGCCGACTGAGTAAGATTATACAAATTGGCTGCCGGTTGACAAGCCAGCTTCTCAAAATCTTACAATGACCACATATGAGTAGACAACATCAGCTAGTCAAAGGGCTTGGGCGACAGCCAGAATAGGCATAGAACTTACAATTAATGCAGTCGAAACCTTACTTAAAGTCTCCCAATTTCAAGATACGCCCAAACCATTGAGGCACTTTCTGTTACACTAAAACTCATCAAAGTGATCATGCAATGAAATCACTTCTTGTATCCAGGGTGCCAAAATGTTCCATCTTCCCAGCCGAGCAACGCTTAATGCCGTTATTGCTATGCATATGTATATATGTTTGGATTTTTATATTTTATATCCAGACAATGCCACAAAACGCAACGCGCATTAGCGAAATGAAATTTCACTTGTGTAAAATTTGTTTTCACTAACTGCAGGCGCCTACTCAAATCAGCATGTAAAGTTAATATACATAAATAAACACTTACATACATCTATGTACATTGCCCTGTCAGAAAAGCAGTCAATCAAATTTAAAACCTTTAAGGGCAGCCAAAATATAGCGTCAAAGCTCGGATTTATCTGTTTTTCTTAAGAAAAATAAGGCCAGCCGACAAATAGGAATAAAGGCCAGACACTATTTCACTCCACAAAAAAAAATATAGAAATCAAAATTGGCTCGGGGCTCAGAAATGGAATAAAACTATCCTCAAAAATTAAAAATTGACTATCAACATTTCTAGAAAACTTTTGCGACTATTTTACTCTTAATCGATCACACTGGGCGCTATAAGCAGCTCTAAAGTCTCGGGGACTCTGTTTTTCACTTGATGATCATGAAGGCTCATAGATACTGCTTCTAGGGTATGATCCTAGAGGGGTGTTTCCTACAAGTCCTTGTTTCCTAACGCATAGAGAGTGGACGCTGAGTAATATTGAAGTGTTTCATGCCGAACTTGGACATGAAATATTCACTTACTAGGAGAGCACAATACCTCCAGACTAGAGTAGCTCTTAGGTAAGCCCAGAAAGAGGAAAAAAACGAAAACTTACTAATAATCATAATCATCATTAATAGGTGCTTTGCTGCCTAAGCGATTTTGGCAATTTCGTAATAAGTCACGCCAGCTATCGCTGTATCGCGGCAGCACGGAAAGGACCATAAATCTTCCGGAGAATTTTTCTCTCGAACACCCCTAGATCCCTCTTATCATCTCTCGACATTGTCAATATTTCCGAGTCATGTTTTAGGCCAGGTATGATGAGCACCTTGTATATCGTGATTTATTTCGTCAAGATAGGACTTAACTTTTTTTTGCCTCCGCCTTATAAGGTAGCACTTGTTGGCAAGATTTATTCTCCGTTTGATTAGTAAGCTCTTTGCTGTTAATGCTGATTCCCAAATAGACAAAATCCTTCACAGTCTTCAATTTATATCCATCAACAATGACGTGGCTTCCAAGGCTCGATTCTTTCTTGGATTACAGCAAGTACTTCGTCTTCCTCATTCAACCTCAAGACCTACTTTTCCAATTCTTTATCCTTCTACTAAACATCGAACAATCGATCGCAGTGACGTGGAAAATAGCTTCCATCACCCTTTTATGAGAATACCAAATCAAGGCTAAACAATTAAAAAGAAATATTGTCTATTTATGTATAGTGTACTGTACTGGTTTTCATAAGAAATAAAAAAGGCGTCTTGAAAACTCACGTTTTTAAATTAGCCAGAGTTCGCGCATGAGGAGGAAAGTAAACCACAACAGAAGAAACTTTATCATATAATAAAACGAATAATAAATCCATAGCTTTTTCCGATAGCGTCTCAGTAGCGAATGGATAACTGTTTGATAATAAAATTAATAACCTCTCGATAACTGTTTGATAAAAAAAATGTACCTTTCGATAAGAAATCGTTTTCCCTTCGATAACAAATCGGCAACATGCCAAATATAGAACGGAAATATTTTGATAAAGAATCGATAATTTATATAACTTTTTCATAACACTACGATAACTTTTTACAAAATAATTGATAATAACTCGATAACGCTTCAGTAGCACACAAATAATTTGTCTATAAAAATCGATAACTCTTGGCCACAGACTTTACGCATGGTCGAAATAGTTGGAGGATAATTTGTTTACTCTCTCATTCTCTTCACCGCGAAAGCAATTTTTTTGGCTACAGCCTAGGATAGCAACCGAGTATTATTAAACCAGATAAAATGAATATAATAAACCTCATAATCTGCCAACAAAATGTGTAGTGCGAAAAGGCTCTTAAATGACTCTTATTTCCTGCGGGGTTATACGCGTGCTTAAAATTTCGTTTTCCGGCACATAAATGCAAATATTTACTAACGTGAATATCTAGATACATATATATGTGTTTAATTATGTATTTCTCTACTAACCAAGTTTCATTCTGTTTTTTTTTTTTGTTTTATATGCTTCGTCAATTTTGTTACATTCGTAAATTATCCATGGACAATTAACAGCGCGCACCATTGTACTGGGAGCTTACTTGTTCAAGTAACAAAAACACTAACAGCAAAGTGAAATAAGTAAGTCTATCTATGTTTGTTCATCACTCAATCCTTTATTTTCTGATTTATGGCCGTATCACGTATGTCGTCAACTCTTTGTATTATAGCCGTTCATAACGTTACGTAGCATTACAATTCACCAAAGACGATTGTACGAACACAATTTGATTACGATTCTGCATGGGTGATAGAAAAAATTATAAAGTTACTTGTGGTTGTTTACAATATTTTTTAAAAGTAGCAGTGGCAGATAGCCACCGAGTTGAAAAAAACTACTCGGTAAAATATTCAAATGCATGCAAAATAGCACCACCCGTTCTAGTAGTAAAGCTGATCCAACCAGTTTGATTTCAAAATCCTTATTTGCTTATGCTTTTCTCGTCGTAAACAAAAACAAAGCAAATTTTGGAAAGAACTGGGGGGCATTCTTGGAATAATCTATATAAAAGCTGCGTTAAGCGGCCCTTGTAATATATCAGAGTTGTTAAGGAATGTATTCGATTTGGAAAAGTTATCCCTCTGATTTCAGCAACAGAGAATTGCAATACTTTTTACTTCCTTTATATTAGGTCGGTTGAATGTTTGTCCGCTTTTCATAAAAATCTAGCAATCGATTTTTAAGTAACTTCTCATTCAGCTACAAACGTGACACTTTACACATAGGTTAGAACAACGTGACAATGCAACAAAAGGAAAAAAATCCGTTAGGTGGCGCACGGATCGAAATAATTAGATAAGAATTTGAAAATTTTCAAACCAACTTCACAATGAGCTAGAGACTTGAAATTTCAAACTTAATTCAGAAGTTGATGACAGCGATACAAAAAGATTCGCTAGGGGGCGCACGGGATAAGATATTTAGAAAATTCGTACGAAGCGGAAGGAATTTTTGGATTGATTTTTATGTAAGTTCTCATTGAGCTACAACTGTAAAACTTCACAGATAGGATAATACGCCGAGAAATTTTAAGAAAAGGAGAACAAAATTCCATTAGGTGGCGCACGGATCGAAATATTTAGATAATAATTTGGAAATTTGGTGTTTTGAGATAGATTTTAAAGTAACTTCTAATTGAGCTACATACTTGAAACCTCAGAGACAGGTTAAAACACCGTGATAAAGGAACAAAAGGAGAAAAAAAATTCCGTTAGGTGGCGCACGGATCGAGAAAATGAGATAATAATTTGGAAATTTGAAACCGGGTTTTAAGTAACTTCTCGAAGAGCTAGAGCTTAAAATTTAGAGCTTAATTCAGAGGTCGATAACAGCCGATGGCACAATACGAAAATTTCGCTAGTGGCGCACGGACTGAGATATTTAGAAAAATTAAGCGGAACGGAGGGAATTTTGGGATTGATTTAAGTTCTCATTGCGCTACAAGCGTAAAACTTAACAGATAGGTTAAGACACTGAGAAATGTAAGAAAAGGAGAAAATAAAAATAAAATAAAAACATTTTAAGCACTTCCTTTATATAAATGGACAAGAATTAGCGAAAAATCTCTCCTTATATAAAGACATATTGTTGTTAAACTTTGATTTTTAAATTTTGACATAGAAATTGCAAAAATACTTATGAGAAGTAAAAATAAAGAGGTGGAGCGCATTGATTGACTAATAATACTCATTTCCTACGAAATTTGCAATCCAAGTAGTGAGCGCTCCACTTTTATCTTTTTACTTTTCATAAGTATTTTTGCAATTTCTATGTCAAAATTTAAAAGTCAAAGTTTAGCAAGAATATGTCTTTATATAAGGATAAATTTTTCGCTGATTTTATAAAGGAATTGCTTAAATTTTTTTTATTTTATTTTATTTTTTTCGTTATTCCGGAATAATGAATGTAAAACTATTTCCTTTCTGAATTCCGGACTAACTATTCCTTTCTTTTATTCCATGGATTGCATTAATTGAACTACAATACCTCGGAGGAATGCATTCCGCAATCCTTTTGCTTTTTATACTCAGTTGAGCAGAGCTCACAGAGTATATTAACTTTGATTTGATAACGGTTGGTTGTACAGGTATAAAGGAATCGAGATAGATATAGACTTCGATATATCAAAATCATCAGTATCGAAAAAAAATTCGATTGAGCCATGTCCGTCCGTCCGTCCGTCCGTCCGTCCGTCCGTCCGTCCGTCCGTCCGTCCGTCCGTCCGTCCGTCTGTCCGTTAACACGATAACTTGAGTAAATTTTGAGGTATCTTGATGAAATTTGGTATGGAGGTTCCTGGGCACTCATCTCAGATCGCTATTTAAAATGAATGATATCGGATAATAACCACGCCCACTTTTTCGATATCGAAAATTTCGAAAAATCGAAAAAGTGCGATAATTCATTACCAAATAAGGATTAAGCGATGAAACTTGGTAGGTAAGTTGAACTTATGACGCAGAATAGAAAACTAGTAAAATTTTGGACAATGGGCGTGGCGCCACCCACTTTTAAAAGAAGGTAATTTAGAAGTTTTGCAAGCTGTAATTTGGCAGTCGTTGAAGATATCATGACGAAAGGAACGTTACTCTTATTACTATATGTCTGCTTAATAAAAATTAGCAAAATCGGAGAACGACCACGCCCACTTTTTAAAATTTTTTTTTTTTTTAATTCAAATTTTAAAAGAAAAGTTAATATCTTTACAGTATATAAGTAAATTATGTGAGCATTCAACTCCAGTAATGATATGTTGCAACAAAATACAAAAATAAAAGAAAATTTCAAAATGGGCGTGGCTCCGCCCTTTTTCATTTAATTTGTCTAGGATAATTTTAATGCCATAAGTCGAACAAAAATTTACCAATCCTTGTGAAATTTTGTAGAGGCTTAGATTCTAGGACGATAATTGTTTTCTGTGAAAAAAGGCGAAATCGGTTGAAGCCACGCCCAGTTTTTATACACAGTCGGCCGTCTGTCCTTCCGCTCGGCCGTTAACACGATAACTTGAGCAAAAATCGATATATCTTTATTAAACTCAGTTCACGTACTTATCTGAACTCACTTTGTATTGGTGTAAAAAATGGCCGAAATCCGACTATGACCACGCCCACTTTTTCGATATCGAAAATAACGAAAAATGAAAAAAATGCCATAATTGTATACCAAATACGAAAATGGGATGAAACATGGTAATTGTATTGGTCTATTGACGCAAAATATAACTTTAGAAAAAAACTTGGTAAAATGGGTGTGACACCTACCATATTAAGTAGAAGAAAATGAAAAAGTTTTGCAGGGCGAAATCAAAAGCCCTTGGAATCTTGGAAGGAATACTGTTCGTGGTATTACATATATAAATAAATTAGCGGTACCCGACAGATGATGTTCTGGATCACCCTGGTCCACATTTTGGTCGATATCTCGGAAACGCCTTCACATATACAACTAAGGGCCACTCCCTTTTAAAACCCTCATTAATACCTTTAATTTGATACCCATATCGTACAAACGCATTCTAGAGTCAACCCTGGTCCACTTTTATGGCGATATCTCGAAAAGGCGTCCACCTATAGAACTAAGGCCCACTCCCTTTTAAAATTATCATTTACACATTTTATTTGATACCCATATAGTACAAACAAATTCTAGAGTCGCCCCTGGTCCACCTTTATGGCGATATCTCGAAAAGGCGTCCACCTATAGAACTTAGGCCCACTCCCTTTTAAAATTATCATTAACACATTTTATTTGATACCCATATCGTACAAACAAATTCTAGAGTCAGGCCTGGTCCACCTTTATGGCGATATCCCTAAATGGCGTCCATCTATAGAACTATGGACCACTTCCTCTTAAAATACTCTTTAATACCTTCCATTTGATACACATGTCATACAAACACATAGATTCTTTTTACAACATGGTGATTTTCCCTTACTTCGTCTCCACAGCTCTCAACTGAGTATGTAATGTTCGGTTACACCCGAACTTAGCCTTCCTTACTTGTTAATATTATTATTCACTTGCGGAATACTTTTAAATTTTATTCTTTCGCACGTAAAAAGGAATAATTTGTCTGGACTAAGAATAAGGAATAATGACTAAAAAATGTATTCAGTGTTCCGAAAAAAGAAGTAAGGCTGTAATCTAAAAGTGTAAATCTAGGAATGGGAATGCATAGATTGCATTTCGAGGTGATTACGAAACAGCCGAAATCGCTTAAGCAATTAAGCGCCAATTAATGATGAGTATGATGTTGTGGCCGCGTGGTGTGGTGGTAGCGTGCTTCCCCTACCACACCGAAGATACTGGGTTCACGCCCCTGGCAAAGCAACATCAAAATTTTAGAAACAAGTATAGCCATTGAATTTTTCGAGATAAAATGCTCTGTTCAAAAAGCAGTTCTTCCTCATTGCGTTGAAGGGCCTGCAATGGGATACAGGAAAGAATATGCCGCCTTACTCAAGCCGTGTGAAACTTATACACTACAGAGTTGAAATAAAATTCTGGGTGTGTTACCCTTTGTGAAATTAACCAGCGGCTTGGTGAAGAGCCCGGTTTTTCTGAGTGAGATTTTGTTCAAACTTCCTTTCAGACCATCTAGGTATTCCCAGTCACTTTTTTAAATATACGTAGGTCAAGTTTTGAAATGCACGAATCTCTCCATTGTTTGTGTCAGGGTTTCAAATGTTTTCTAAGAAAACCAAAGGGGTGAACCACCCTTACCGTTTTGTAGTATGACAAATACATAAGATCTGATTGTCGGAGAAGTTCAACCACAAACACTGTGACACGAGAATTGTATATATAAGATCAGCTCTGTAAGATTTTATAATCAATAATTGTATGATCCTTCCTCCTGCGAGCTATACGCCTATGAAGCGAATATAACAATGAAGTGTAGCTTTATAGGTCATGTTACGAAATAAAGAACCTCCGAACAATATTCCTATGTACACTTGAAGTTATCAACAGAAGCCTCTTCTGAGTTGGGGTAAAATCGAAGGCTTGATCTCACTTTGATCTCACTTAGTATTCCCTAGCACCAGATAACCTAAAAATGAGATGACTGCTACCCTTTGCTACTCAATGGTCACAGAGATTATTAAATGCCAGTTAATGACGACAAAGAAATTGATGAAAGAGAGATATTATGATGCTAAATTACTGAAATGTGCTTATAGCCTATAGCAAATACCACTACTTTCAATCGATCGCCGAACTATAGCATTAAGAGACGATACTAGTTCGATTTATGTCTCTTGCTGTATTTTCAATGATACTTTTAATATTGTGGCGAATTTTAACATCCCTAAGCTGTTATCAAATAAATGTATAACAACAAAAACATAAAAGCAAGCTACATAAACACTTTAATCATCATTTACACACATATATATAAGGCGACGAAGAGATTACTCACGCACACACATGTAGCCATCAGCAAATAGGTATACATGTATGTATATAGCTAATAAGCAAGCAAGGGATACAATTGTTCTGGAATACAGTTTCGCGAAATGACTAAACCTTAGGAGAAATGGATGAACGCGAAAACGGTGAGTATAAAAGCAACGCAAGCTGAGGAATCTGTAATCAGTTTGATTTAAACCCGCTATCAGTCGACAAGTGAAGTATAATTTTGAAGTGTAATTGTACTACTCCCAAAGTAGGCTAAAAAAGACCATTTTGCAATACAGAATATTGGAGTGATTTATTCAACAGTTTAGCGAAACGAACGTTAGCAGAAGGGTTCAAATAAGCAGAATTTCCCAAAACTCCTTACAATATTATGACGACCTATGAAGTTGCAATTTATCCATTTGCGAACCTTTTGATCGCGTTTTAAACTGGTTCAGTCGTAGATGGTCAGTATTCAGCAGTGTTGGTATAAGTGTGGCTTTTTTCTGCGGTGTACTGCCTTTATTCATTCGTTAAGTTTTTGACTGTGTGCGATACTACATTTAAGAAATTAAGGATAACCCTATTGTACTCATACAGACATTGTCATTAATATATACAAATAATAATAATACATTTGTTAATTGAGTTAAATAATGCCGCAAGACTTGAATTTCCGTGGTTAGCTTTCGAATGTCCTGTCATATGGTGCGGCATTTTGCTTAAGTAACTTAATCCATTAAAGCAAATTAGTTTACATAGGGTAAACACGAAGTGATTATTGTATATTTATGTAGTATAGATCATATAAGATAAAGAAATATTCTTATTAAGCAGGGCAACCAAAAGTATGCAGCAACATATTTTGTATATGACTCGTAACCATTAAACCGAACACATACGCGTATTTCACACATTTCACAAAAAAATGTGATTTTGGCACATTTTACCATAAATGCATATTTTGCAATTATTACTTATTTATAAGCATATGTTGCAAAAAAATTTGTATTCCCTCCTTATTTCAAGCAATCGCAGCTAAAATATTAAAATGAATGTAAAGATATGGGTAAAAAGCATGAGAAAGTATAGAAAAGGCTTGAAAGTGCATGAAAAATGTTAATATTAATTTTTATTTGCTGAATCCAACGTAAGTTTTTAGCCTCTTTGCCAAATTGGCATGAATAGGACTCAGCCGATGATTTTTTACGTTATATTTTTAATAAAAAACTGTGGTTTGACTTGTGTAATGCGTTCTTTAATCCATCAGAATTTTTTCCATAAAGCCAAGAAAATTACATCGGTCAACTGGTGGCGCCAGAGTTGAAGACCCGTTTCATGGCGTCAACCTTGCTAGAATTTAAGCTGCAGGTCCTATCATCTCTGTCGAATAATTTTCTGAAGTCCCGACTTAAAAAAAAACCATAAAAAGAAGTCTGGGTCGGTTAAAATGGGTCAATCTGGTCGTCCAGGGCAAACATTAAGGGAAAAGACTGAGCGAGGAGGAAATGGAAGCATTTCGCATTCTTGAACAGAAAACAAGTGAATGCACATTTGTATTCTGAGTTTATGACTTCAAAATTAATAAATTTTTATTCACGCCATTTGCAAAAGTTATAGCGATTTCCAATAGCCTGATTACTTTTGGTCCACCCGATACCCTTGAAATATAAAAGCATTATTTACTGCTTTTAAGTGCCAGAAATACATATTTTTAAGCATAAATTTAGATTTTAAAAGCATTTTGTAGTCCCCTAAAATTAGTATTTTTTTTGTTGCATACTTTGGGTTGCCCTATTAATAGCATATTTTACATGACGGTTGTTTTGTGACGGTCTATTCGAAGTCAGCCATGAACGCTTTGTTGCATGTCTTGGTTAAGGTTTAAGATAATAGCAAAAGAAATTATTTTACTTGTTGTTTGACTGCTTTTTTTTGAAAGAATGATGAACCGTCCAAAATTTATAGAAACAATGACATTTTTGTATGGTAGAAAATGCATGAAATAAAGACACGACAGTCAATCTTTTATATGTAGTATTTAAATAGTACCAAAAATTAATATTCATAGTGTGGCGTATGTTGACATCACTAGGCTGTTAGTAGATAATCACGCAACAACAAAAACATTGAGCAATCCACACTTGTGTACATGAACACTTTAATCATCATTTACACACATCAATGCAAGGCGACGAGAAGTACATGCACACACATAACCAGTAGCTCGAAGTGAAGACGTATCCCACACACACACATGTAGTCATGAGCCGAAGTTCTTATTCACACATACACACGCATATAACAAAATACCAAATAGGAGATAAAAGAGTTCTAGAAGTTAAAAGATCTAGACCTTTGGAGAATTATGCGGATAAGGCAACAGAGAGTATAAAAGCAGCGCAAGCTGAGTAATAACTAATCAGTTTTGATTTAAACACGCTATTAGTTGTGAATTATAATTGTGAAGTACTACTCCCAAGGTAATCTAAATAAAGTTCAGTTTGCAATACCGAATATTGGAGTGGTTTAGCGATTCGAACGTTAGCAGAAGGTTTCAAATAAGCGGAATTCCCCAGAATTCGTTACAATAGTAAGAACTCAGAAAAAAAGACTTAAGTGGGCGTGCCAATACTTGACTACATCCCCAACTTGCTACTAACACCCACGACTGATATTTAGTACCATCCTAACGGGCCGCCGTGGCATGGTGGTAGTGTGCTCCACCTACCACACCGATTATCCTGGGTTCACGCCCTGGGCAAAGCAACATCAAAATTTTAGAAACAAGTTTTTTCAACTAGAAGAAAATGTGTCTAAGCGGGGTCGCCTCTCGGCAATGATTTGCAAGCACTCCGAGTGTATTTCTGACATGAAAAGCTTCTCAATGTTTTCTTTTTTTTTTTGTTCAAGTTTCATCTGCCTTTTAGATGCCGTTCGGATTCGGCAAAACACACGTATGTCCCGTCCCGCCAATTTGTAGGAAAAGAGCACGCTGCAAATTGGAAGAGAAGCGCGGCCTTACATCCCTTCGGAGATTATCGCGCCTTACATAAAGTCAATTTCCCTTATATTCATTTGTGGTCAATTGACCTTTTGACCGTTGAACTTATGTCACCCCAGCAAATCGAAGTGCCTCTTGTGCCATTCTATTGAAAGACTTATAAACAGAAATATCCAATTATCATGTTTCTTTAGTGATTTGTCATGCTACTGTACCCCAGAATGCATATCTCCAATATAGCAAATATCAATTCATACTTAGTATATGACAAGTGCGCGAGTATGTGTGCAATTATATCCTTACAAAGTGCTTTTTAAATTGAATGCATATATGGCTGTATTTACATTTATTCAAACTAAGTTTTTTTACTTTCTATTAATTATGTTCAGATGACGTCAAATATTAATTATTAAAGGAGAAAATAAACTATAGAATGTTGTTGTTTGCTGATTTGAAATAAGTGATTTTATAACGAAAGACTATTGTATTTTAGATTATGATTTATATTATAAAGATTATATTGTGCGGTGAATGGGGACAAGGCGAATAACTTGCTGACATGAAAGGAAGAGCTTCTTGGAATCCATTTAAGTATTAATGGATACGAATTCGAAACTCTCTTTCACCCATCTAGGAACAAGCATAAAATGCGAGACCAATATCAGCTTAGAATGGAAAATAAGTAAGAAATAAATGGCGCGATTACCTCCAAGGAGATTTAGGAGCTCCTCTTCCAAATAGCGTCGTAATCCTTGGCGGGACGATAGCTACATGTTTTATGTCATGGCAGAAATACACTCGCAGTGTTTCTGATTGAAAACACTCATTCTAAATGTTGGTGTTCATTTGCCCGTAACTTGAATCCAGGACCTTCGACGTGGTAGACGGAGCATACCACTACGACACCACGGCGGCCGCCTAGAAATGAAACGAGTCCTTCTTTGAATAAGGTAGGCAATGAAAAAGTAAAGTCTTCAAATCACTTAAGCTCCTAAGCATTTTTGCCGTTTCGCGATAACTGACGCCACTTCTACTTCCAAACTGCCATGTCATCTATTCGCGTAACAAGACCTAGCCAGAGAAGCGTTTGTGTTTTTTATTAGCTGCACTATTTCATATGTGCCTAAAGCTCATACAGTATATAACTATACCTCCTTCGGCATCATGGGCAGGCTGATACATCTTCGGGAAAACTTTTCCCCCGAACACTCCAAGAGCCATCTCATCTTCTATCGCCACCGTTCATGATTCCGAGCCATATATCAGGACAAGTATGATGAGCGATATGTAGAACGTGATTTTTGTTCGTTGAGAGAGGACCACACCCGTCTTCTCTAGAGGACTCCATTTCTTTCCGCTTTTAATCGAAATGACCAGTCTTCCGTTACAGTGGATGTAATTCTAAATATGATGTGCAGTGAATAACGTTAGTCCCGAACTAGCGCAGAACTAGTAGTAGTAGAGACGGTGTCCTACGAAATGGAAATGATTCCCCTCTGTGAACCTTATGAACTCGTTCTTAGATGGTTCAGTCAATGGTGGTCGCTGTATATATAAGTATAAGTGTTATTGTGAAGTACTTTCAAAGTAGTCTAATTAAGACCTCTTTGCATTATTGAATAACAGTTTAGCGATTCGAACGTAAGCAGAAGACTTGGAATAAGCAGAATACCCCAAAATTCGTTACAATGTCATGGCTTAATAAAGTCGTTGGCAAATACCACTTATTCAACCGCATCTTCATTCACACTCACAAATATTTTACCATATACATGTCTTTGTCCCAAAGCGAGCTTTAGCTCGTAAGAGTTATTTTTCCAAATAAACCTAGGGAATAAAGCGCCAAATGGAAGGGTATGCTCCAATAATTCCACTATCGTCACCTTGCAGTTGAGTTATTTCCCATTTTTTTTTGCGTTAAGATAATTGTAATTCCTAGCAGCAGTACTTTGTCGACTTTATTTTACGTTGCTTACTTGAACATCAATTTTGCATATATTTAACTCATACACGTAACATTTTGTGGTTTGACTTTAACTGTACCCCGTGAACATGCCAAAGATGTGGCTTAACATTCCACCATCTTTGGTGTTAACAAAATGTAACTATGTATACACTTATTACATAGATACATAGTTATATATGAATGTGGCAAAACATATGTGGTAAAGCGCATTATGTGGCTACTACTGTCAGCGGAGGTAATATTGTTGAAACTTTGGCGTACATAAAATGGCATTGAGGTTTTAAACCCTTTTGCCTCACAAGAATCTCACGAAAATTCACCTAAAATTATTGCATACAGTAAACGCGTTAGACGGTACAGGGCACGGGTACTACAGGGTCTTGTAACATTTGCTACAGAGCTAAGGGGAAGGAAGGGCAAGACGCATGCTGTTGTGGTTTTTTTTTGTATTAACGATAACGACACTCCCCGAAGGTGTTGGAGAGTGTTATCGATGTTGATGGTCCTTTGCCGGATACAGATCCGGTACGTTCAGATAACAAACCACCACAAAGATACTTCCTCGATCATCTCGGGAACGATTAATATGACCACATTAAACCTTCTAAGCCATCTCGCCCCCCACCCCTAGTGTCATGAGGAACTTGGGGTCGCCAGATCCTTGCCTGCTTAATATGTGTATGATACAATGATATTTGCAATAAGATTCCACTCGCGTAAGTGCAATTAACAATTGGGTTGCAGAAGCTTTGTATCTATAAAGATTTGTATTGCGCTTATCAACCGCATGAATCCCAGCCAAGTACCTTCGCTCACGGCTATGAACGAGCGTCCTTCGCAGTCTTCCAACAAAGGATGTGGCCGGTAGATAAGAAAGCCTTTTATGACAAACAGAATATGCATATATACTATTGCTGTCCTCACCTTGATACCAAAATTTTATTTGGGGACTTTACCGCCCGAATGGGTAGTCAATGGATTTTACGTCCCATTGTCGAAAAATTTAGACATCTCAGCATCTTGAATTATGGTCATCTGCAGTATTAACTTCCAGCATGAAATGATAAACTAAAGTGCATGTCTGCATCTGCATTACTGAAAACGAGATCAAATCGATTTCGTCATAGTCGATAGCAGTAATTGCGCCAATGTTCTGTATGCGCGCACTCAACGAGGTCCAAATATAAACTCGGCTCTTGTAACAGCCAAGATACGCACACTTTTCCGTGCAGCAAAGAAACTGCGATCTGATAGTTACTTCACTCCGCTTCCTTACTAGCACATTACTTACTAGGAACGCTATCAGGACACTAGTGTCGAGTGATAGCCAAAAAAGCCAAAACAGCGTTCCACAGAGGAAGGCCGATAGTTTTGCTGTTTACACTGGTTGTCAAAAATACTTTTAGCTCAGCCAGGTGAGGCGATATGATTAACGCACTAGAACACTCTTTCAGGCTACCACAATATCTGCTAGAAATCTTAAGAGACTGCCTAATTGGCAGGAAAAGAACCCACCCACGGTCAGAGAAAGGTAAAGGTAACAGGCGGAGCATCCCAGGGTTCGGTACAGGGCCGGAACTCTGGATATTAACAGTCGTCCACGCGATCGGAGAAGATAAAGATTTCATCCGAAGATGAGATGAAAATGAAAATGAAGATGTAGATAAAAATGAGGATAAAAATTAATACGAAAATAAAGATAAATAATTTCGAAAATTAATATGAAAATAAAGATGATGTCAAAGATGAAGATGAGGATGAAGATGAAAATAAATAAAATTAAAGAAAAAGGCAAAAATAAGCTTTTATTGTTGGTTAATAAAATTAACTAAAAAGTAAAATATAAATTGACTGTAAAGAAATATAACAGTTTATAAGTTCATTGTAACCTTTAACGATAATTAGGCTTTTTTGTCTGCGACAAAAAGATTTCATATTGTACATAATTATATAACTTTAACATTAAAACTTTACACCTAAATTATTAAATCTTACAGTTTATATCACAGTCCTAATTATTCTAATAAAAAGCGTGTTAAATTTTGATGGTATAATTAGGAACATTTACGACCTCCTTTCCTTGGAATTTTTTCCTGGAATTTTTTTTTCGCAGACGAAGAAGCCTAATTATCGTTAAAGGTTACAATGAACTTATAAAGTGTTATATTTCTTTACAGTGAATTTATTTTTTACTTTTTAGTTAATTTTATTAACCAATAATAAAAGCTTATTTTTAAAAAAGTTTTTTTTTCTTTAATTTTATTTTTTACTTTTTACTTCGTTTTATTAACAAGTAATAAAAGCATGTTCTTAGAAAAGCTTTTTTCTTAAATTTAATTTAAATATAATTTTTTTTAATTTTTAGTAGGGTAAAATATTGTTTAAATTAGTTACGTAATCTTTACTCAGTTATTTGTAACGTTTTTCATCCTATCCATTTCTTTTAATGCATCATCATTACATGGTTTCTTCGAAGTCAACTTTGAACAGTCAAGTTCTCCGATTCGAGTGTTAACTAACTTAATTAACTTGCAAAATTTCATTACAGACAACAGCCAAGTGAAACTAAATAAAAGCTTATAATAAATGAAGATGAAGATGTAAATATAGATAAAGATAAATATAAATATAAAGTTGAAGATGTATAAGAAGATAAAGATGAAGATAAGGATCAAGATAAAGATGAAGATAAGGATAAAAATAAAGATGAAATTGAAAATGAAGATTAAGATAAAGACAAATATAAAAATAAGGATTAAGAATCATAAGAAGATAAGGATAAATGCTGAAATTATGACAGTATTTAAATTTTTTTATAGTCAGCTTAAATATTATATAATTAAAAAAATAAATAAATGTGAGGTGCGATAATCTCCGAAGAGATTTTAGGCCGAACTTCTCTTCCAATTTGCGCAGTGCTTCTTTTAGTTTTTCCTACAAATTGGCGGGACGGGACCTACTTGTTTTATGCCGACTTCGAACGCCATCTGCAAGGCAAATAAGCTTTCAGTGCCGAGGGGCGACCCCGCTTAGAAAGATTTTTTTTTAATAGAAAAAACTTGTTTCCAAAATTTTGATGTTGCTTTGCCCGGGGCGTAAAACCAGGAGATTCGGTGTGGTAGGCAGGACAGGCTACCATCACAACGGCGGCCGCACATAATCCAATTGTTGCTTTTAAAAAACGATATATAGCCCGACCTATGCCATTGATATACGAGCTCCAAAACATGTATATAAGATGAACAACTTGACACCTGACCCTCCTAAACACGTTTAACAAATATTCGTCTGTACACGCTACTGTGTAGATATATATGTATATATCGATAGGTAGTACAAAAAAGCTGCCAAGCGCTATACGACTGAAAATGTGTGGGAAGCTTTTTATTTGTAACAACACCCGACAACTGCTTCAATGGTATTTGTACGCCATATGTTTTACTTATTCCCAATGCTTATCTCACTCCTTTATTCATATGCCAAGAAAGTGATGACAAAACTTATGTATGGTTGCCTGAGTTCATGTGCATCAATGGCGACGACACAATGACAATGAATAGCTGATAAATGAAGGACTTGATAGATCTTTCTTAATTCATGGCGATGTGCATATGATGCGGTTTTATTCAAAGACAGTCAAGTAAGTGTAAGTGGAGGGTTTGTGGTCTTTTGTGGAAAGAGTTGTCACACAAATTAATGGGATAAAACAACAAAAACAAAAAAAAATGTATTTATAATGCATTATTTATTGACTCTCTGCATGAACAAATTAATGTGTGAGTCTCCGAGGTAATTTATTATTAATAAGTTTTAATATATGAGTAAGTAAATTAAGTGAATAAATTAAGTTTATATTTGTACTTGACGTAGGCTGATGTGTATAACGATATGTGGGTGTCGCTTCGATTGCAAAATTAACAAACACTGAACAGTTTTAAGTTTGAACCAGAAAAGATGATAACAAGCTGACTTGAATATCCCAACTTCAAACAATATCATTTAAAGTTAGAAAATTTTTAGATAATTATAATCATGCCATTCAAAAATTTTTATATTGAAGTGCAAATCAAAATACATATACCGAGTTGTGTATTCACTGAAACTTTCTTATATTGAAAAAAAAAATGTATTTTATATTTTTGAAGAATTTTTATGGTCCCCTACATAAATAAATTTTTAATTCCAACTTTTCTCTGTACAACAATATTATTGAAACTTTTTTTGTTTTCAATTTGTTAGTGTAAATTTGAATATCTTACCGAAGTGTATTGGCTTCATATGGAAGTGCGTTTTCTTTGCACCTTCATATGAAATTCAGCACTTTCGAATGAATCGAAATTTTATGTGAGGGCATATGGAGGTGCCATGAAAACTTTTTTATATTCGTAGTGTGAATTTGTATCTGCGCCTATTCTTCAGAGCAAAACAAAAACAAAAGTACTCTAAGTGTATAAGGGTTGAGCAACTGTAATAAATTTTACTAAAGAAAATTTAAATGGAACTACGAAATTTAAACTCAGAGCATTTTATTTTTAAATTCAGAAAACTTAAATTCAAGTATCGAAAAATTTAAATCCAATTTAGAATTTGTATTCCAATTTCAGAAAAATTGAATTTGGGTTCATAATTACAGTTGTAAATTCAAAGAATTTCAATTCTGAAATTTCATTCCAATTCAGAATATTCATTTCAATTTGAGCTTACAATTTCTTCTAGAACACAAGCGAATCATTCGAGACCTGAGAAATCGAGAGCTCGACTTCTGGCGAGATTCTTGTTTCTCGAAATACTCGCTAATCTCGAGAGCTTCTCGACAATTAGTTTAGTCATTGGATTTTTTTTTCTCGGACGTTGTGGCAGCGCACTGCCCTCAATTGGCTCGATAAAACCAGGTTAATCCTGTTCATTTTTTTTTAATACTTAATTTTTTTTTTATGTATTAATTGTAATCCAGTGTTTTTGGTTTATGGTTTTATGGAAATTTTTGCTTTTGTTCGGTAATAAACTGCCGGTGTAGCGCTTAAATTAAATGTCGAGAAGCTCGCGAGATTCCGAGACTCGCGCTAAATATTTTCTTGAACAAACTCGAGAACTCGTAAGCTCTAATTTCTATTTAGATATTTTCGATTCAAGTTCCGAATTTCCATTTTAAATAAAGATAATTTTAATTTCAGCTTAGATACTCTATTTTAAGTTTAGAAAACTTCAATTCCACTTCGAAAAATTACAAATTTCAGATTATTCATTTCAATTTCAGAAAATCTCAATTTAAGTTCAGAATTTAAAATGTAAATTGAAAAAGTTACAGCGCGAGTTCTGAAATTGAACTGTTAGGCTACATAGCTCGAGCTGTAACTTTCTGAATTTAAATATAGAACTCTGAACTCAAATTGAGGGACTGAAAATAACAACTGAAATTTAGAATTTGGCTTTCATATTCACAAAATTTGAATTCAAGTACAGAATTTTAATTTTGAATTCATAAAGTTGAATCCCAGCTTCGTAATTGCCACTATACTTCAGAAAACTCACTAAAAATCTACGACTGAGTGGAATATCACCCTATTTCGGCTATCAGCTTGAAAACTCTATCTAAGAATTTGGTTTAAGAACGTCAGATTTTTGTGTAGAGGCCTTAGCTATGTGTTTAGACCACAGGCCTAAATATATCTCCCCACCCCCCCCCCCCCCCCCCCCTTAACATAATTTTCTTTAGTTTATTTTCCTTCGTTTACTACCACCCACATATGCTTGTGATCACTAATACACACAAGCATCTGTGAGTGGTAGTACGCATGTATCTTAGATTTTTACCGCTGTGAGCCTGCGGTACAGCAACTTTGTTGCCGGGAAACCCAACGAAGGAGCTGTATCGTGGGTTTGTTGGCTCATGTCGCAAAGAGGCTCGTCCTCTTTGAATCCAGCAGCCAGCAAAGGTACACGTAATCTCACGTCACGTAAGTGTTAATATTTTCAAATACTTTCAAAAGTACATATATTTTCACAACATTTGTTAAAATCCTAACTTAACACTTGTTGCTTCTTTTATATACATTTAGTAAAACCCAATGTGAATTCCTTTTTATTAACACGAAACTTTTTTGGTGTTTTCATTTTCTCCCCTTTTTGCCTAAACACATATCCTTTTGCAATTACATGGGTGCGCGCCGTTGCCACCGCGCATTTGTACACTATGTAAAAATTTATTAAATTTATAAGCTCAGATATGGCGTTTTGAAACAAATTCTGAGATTGGGCGATATTACAAAGTTTTCTGAGATGGGGCGTTTTTGAAACTGCAGCCAAGATAGAACGATATTCCACTCAGAAGTCGGACTTCCAAAAATCTCAAAACAAATTAGGAATTTCAAACTTAAACTTAAAAAGGTAAAATTCAAATTCGGAAATTCCATTTTACATTCAGAAAGCTACAATTCATATTCAGAAGAATATACCTCTTTCCTCGGAATGGAACACATTTAAAATATTCTACTACAAGCAAAACTGGGTATAAAAATTTAATTATTGGTTATTGTTGATAAATGAAATTAAGTAAACACATAAAGCTACATTACGCTGCGTAGCAATTAACAATGGTGTCAATTGGTTTATTTGTTTTCGTAAGTTCTTTTTTCTATACAATTTCAATTAACATCTCTGCTTTTCATTATCTACCGCAATTAATATAACTGGCACACACAGTGCAGCATATGTCATTAACTTATTGAAATGCCAGCAATATGTGGCTAATATTTATACCATTCATGAAAAATAAAATTGTATATAAAGTTGTTAGTCCTTGCAGGAGAAGAGCTAGATACACCAATAAATATATCGAAATCATCAGGCCGACGAGCTGAGTTGATTCAACAATGACCCTTTGACGGTCTGTCCGGGTGTCTGTCAGTTTGAACACAAACTAGTCCCTAAATTTTCGAGATAATTAAATGAAATTTGGTGAGGGTGTATGTCTGCACAAAGAGAAAAACAATTGTAAATCGAACAAAGTTGACTTAGTTAAAGAGTTTTGTATGGGGCCCAAGAGACTTGTACATCCTACCAAAGTACTTATACAATTTATGCTCGACAATGGAAACAAAGCTTAGGCAATTTATTTCCTAATTTAATTATTATTTATTAACCCTCTAATGCATAAGAGTGCCTCAGGGCACACGTTTTTAAAGTCCGTTAATTTGAAAATACAGATTTATTTCGTACCAGTTATTATATGCAGCCTTCGTCCATATGTCCACCAACAAAAAGAAATCAAATCGGGCGAGTTATTGTGAGATGTTGCGCAGTTATTTTCAGTCGAGTGCTATAAGTCGTAAAATACACAAGGAAAATTTCAAGTAAAGTGCGTTGTATTATAAAAATAAAAAAAAAACCTATTTATAACTTGAATGCTTTATTAAATTTTTCTTAGCGATTTTCGTAAGTATAAGGTTTGTAGGTGCAGTATCAGAAATGGAATAAGAAACATACTGTGTAAATTTTGGAAAGTTTTGTACTCGTGCCTGTGGGCAGCTTTGTGAAACCAAGAATAAATTTTTTTTCTTTTTGGATTGAATAAGTGAATATTTCCTTATTAATTTTTTTTTTTTTAACTGTGATAAAGAGTCATGGCAGATAATATTGAAACTATATCCAATCGACATAAACGGCTCATACAAAAGGGGAAAAGACGCAAAATAGGAGACTGGTCCTTGTATGAGAGAAAAAAATTTTACTTGAGCTCAATAAGTGATTATCAGATAAGGGATTTGATGGATTCAGTAATTGGATCGGATGACAGTGACTTCGATGACGACGACTCAGTTAATGATCCGGATTACACATAACACCAGAAAATATAGATGAATGTTTGAATACTATGAATTTAGCAGAAACAAGTAGTACATTTATTCAAGATGCTAACATTTCTCTGGATAGCAGTTTGCTTGGAGTGTCATCGACATTTTTAGATACCCCACAATTAGCAACAAATGCCGAAATACCAACAACATCGAATCAATCAAACAATACAGTACCCGAAATAGTAGAAGTCACTTGGAAAAGGGTGCGATCTCCTTTACGTGACCAAGAAGAAGGAGGTCCATCTGTTACTTTAGGCCCAGGGGGTTTTACAGCACACCTTCATGACCGTGGTATTTATTCGCTAGGTACAGTTCGTGCAAATAGAGTGCCTAATTGCAAGTTATCGTTAGATAGAGATTTGGAAGCTACAAAAGCAACTAGAGGTTATTCCACTGAGTACGTTGGCACAGCATATGACATAGATTTATCAACAGTGCTTTGGAAAGATACAAGGTGCGTTCGGTTTGTATCTAGATACGTAGGAATCACTCCATTTTCAAGAAGCTCTGGAGTGCCAGAGATAGCGAAAAATTTAAGATACAATAGACAGGAGAAAAATATGTCGAAGTTGATTGTCACAGATTATCAGTGAGTATAATGCGCACATGTGCGGTGTTGATTTGATGGATTGATTAATGGGTGGATATAAGATAACATTGAAATCTCGTGATGTTATGACTCGTATTTTTTTCCATCTTGTTTATATGTCAAAAAAGTCCATCACGTCCAAAAGCAGAAGAGCACTTACTATCGCTGCCTGAGTTTCGTATATATTTGGCTGAAGCACTTTGTGTATGTATAAAAAAAGACCTGTTGGTAGGTCATCTACTATACAAGAGAACCCAGAGCAGTGAAGTACCTTGGGGAAACGAGCTCAGCATCCAGTAGCAGATGTGCGTTTTGATGGGTTGTGCGTTTTAAATGGTCGTCTAAAACAGAGGCTAAAATAAAATGCAGGTATTGCAAAATATCACAAACCCAATGCGTTTGTAGTAAATGCCAAGTACATTTACGCTGCAGTGTACCTAGGAACTGCTTCGACTTACATATATCACACTAAACAATAGCTTTCATTTTTACTATTATAACGTATATTTTTTGTATTGTATTTAACAATAAATAAAAATAATTTTCTTAAAGACTTGTGTAATGTATTGAATTTTTTATACCTCTACGCTCAGGGACGCCCTCAGACCTCCTACATTGGACCTCATCTGGTGGCTAAACTATTATATATATCGCAAATCTGACAATAGATTCGTATTTCTCGAGCCAAAGTTACCCCAGAAAAAAGTATGGCCACGCAGGCCGCAACAGTTTCGGAGTGTGCATTTGAGGGTTAAGATGATGAAAAAACTTAGTAGGTTAATTATGCCTAAGTTTTAGGTGTAGTATACGCGATTTTAAGTTAATTTTACAATAGTTTTTCTCTGGATGTGATAAGACATTTGTCGGAACCGACTTGATCGGACACTATAGTATGCAATATTTTTTTTTTTTTTTTCGAAAAGAATTATGCGCCAATTCAACCCATATTTCTACAAATTTGTATCCATCGCAAGCGCCTGTTGAATTAACTTGGCGCAAAGTTCAAGTATTGGTGACGTTCCATTTGTAAACTTACAGGTTTACGTCTAGAAAACTATTTGTTATTTTTTTAATTAACTAGAGCGTACCACAACAGAGATAACTTTAAAAGAAACAAATAATTTCGACTTATTTGAGGAGAGCTTCGTCGGCTTCTTATCGGTAACAACCGATACCGGCTTACTATCGAAAGCAAAATTATCGTTGAGTTACCGGCTTCTTATTGGCGTCACCCATTTACGTATTCATATATCTTTATTAAGGGAAGTATATCATATTAAACCGATCAATTACCGATACCAAATCGATAAGTTTTCAATAAAAATACTATAACCTTTTGATAAAATACCGATAGCTTTTCGGTAACAAATCGATAATACAAAGATAACATATAGTTAGCTAATCGATGACTTTGTAAAACAAATAGATAACATTGCGATAAGAACCCGATATTTTTGTCATAAAATGTCGTTAATGTCGGTAAATTTCGATAACTCTTTGGTAAAAGTTAGATACTCCCATACAAATTTGATTAAACTCCAATGCTGAATCGATAACTGTTCGATAACATATTGGTAACAATTTTGATAACTAATGGACAACTTTTCGATCACAAGTCAATAACAAACTGATAGATCGTCGATACAAATGAATAACACGCTCTTACTACGTCGACAGAAAACATTAACTCACCGAAAACTCATCGAAAACAAACCGTTAACACTTCGATAACAAATTGATAATACGCCGGCTAGTCTCTTTCCCGGCTTCGGTTTTGACTTCCAATATTTCATTTTCTTTGTTTTTCCTTCCTTTCCTTAATTTGCCTTGTCTTGATTTCTCTCATATTAAAAATAGATGTAGTGACTACGCTCACGTTTATATTCCCTACTCCACCATACGACATCCCAATCACACACTACCAACTATGCTTACACTACACACCACGCTTTCATTATCTATTCCCACACACTGCGCCCGTATTTACATTCTATATGTTTATATCTTCACATTTACAAAGACTACGCTTACGCTTACACTTTACACCTTACGCTCACGTTCACGCTTCTCTCACACTCTGAGCGAACATGTTTGCACATCAAAAGTTATGCAGCAGAAGTTAGTAACAGTACACTAACAATTCGTAAAGCTTGATCGAACGTGTTGAAGAGCCGCGTTAATAGGAATAACATTGAAGACTAAAAAGCCGTATATCGACTGCTTAATGGATTATAACCATATCTGTTTCAAAAAATCGCTATCTAAAATTCAAACATTTGGACATTAGCTGGAGTGTTTATGAACAAAATTCTGAGATAGAGCATTCTTCAAACGTTTTCTGAGATAAGGCGTTTTCGAAACTGCAGCCGAGATAGGGTGATATTTCACTCAGCAGTCGATATATGAACTTCCGTGAATTGGAAGCAGTTGGGTATAGCCTGTTATTTATTTATAAGTATATTTGCTCACGGTATAGGGAACACAAAATGAAAGCGTTATTGCAATCACTACACTGTAGCGTAAATAATGAAATCAGCGAAATCAGATTGCAAATTAAGAGGCTTATTATGTAACACGCAACGATTCGTAATTTCTCATTTGAGCCACAATTCGCATGATATACGAGCATTCATTCACCCCACTGAGTGTAAATAAACCTGATAGACTTTGTTTAATTTTTAGTACTATAAAGTGGTGAATGGGAATGCCAGTGACTGTGACGCAAAGTGTCACGGCGTCATACATAACCTGAGCCTAAAGCAAGGAAAGAAACGGAAGAGTTTATTATAGATGTGTTATAGACGAGTTAACGATTCGTTGTCGTAGTGTTATAAATTTTCTGTTAATAACAATGGTAAATGAGTTACTAATTTCTTATCGACAATTTTTCAGTTTTTATCGATTTATTGTTATTATAATTTTTTTTGTCAAAATGTTATCGATATGTTTCCAAAAAATTTTTAACAGGTTATCGTTTTGCCATCAAAAAATTATCGATATGTTACCAAAATGTAATCGACGTTTCATCGATCATTTTTATTGATAAGGTTTGAAAGAGTTATCAATTTCTTGCCGAACAATTAATAATTTGTTATCAAAAATGTATTGAGCTCATATCTAAGACCTATTTGTTATCGACGACTTAGCTGTATGTTATAAAAACTTCACTCACAAATCTATAACAAGCCGATAAGAAGCCGCTGAATCGGCGGTAACAAGCCGATAACTGGACGATAATAATTCGCTGTCGATAATAAGCCGATAACAAAATTATAAATTGTGGGTATCAGTAGTTTCTCATATGAAACAGACGTAGCTCCTTTAAAACTTAATTGTTTCTGGTAAAGTTGCCTATGTTGTAGTTTATTCCAACTTCTGGGAGAGCTCTAGTAAACTCAAAAATATAATTTTTTTAGATGTACGTAAGTTTTACTTTAATTTCTAGCTATTGCTATATAATCACATAAAACATTGGGTTCCCTTAAACAAATTGTGCGGAGATATGATAAAACAAGGCGAAATGCGTTGAAAATAATTTCACTTTTACATGTAGAACAATGAATAGATGTGGATAATAAAATTAAAAACTAATTTTATTTTTGCTATCTTTTCTTTTCCCACTCGCTTTTCAATAAGCAGCTTTATAGATTGCATTTTATTTTTTCAAGCTCCTACTCACATTCAGCAATAAAAATCAGTAATAAAAGTAAAATGATTTTCATTACCTTCTATTCTGCTTTATAGTCGATCGTATTATTTTTATGAGTTATTTAAAAAAAATATATATTATAACAAAAGCCATTCTTTACTTGCTCTCTCGCATTCTGTGTATAAATATTATGCAAATGAAAATGGTACAAAAGCATTTAAAGCAACTTATATAAACATGTCAACAGGAATTTAAGGTATAGACCATGGCGCAATAAAACAGGTGAAGTCAGTAGTACAACAAAAATTTGACGGCCCTCATAATACTAGGTTCAAACACACACCAAATTGGCAATTTATACTATTTGGGAAATTTATTACGCAATTTGTCATGTAATAAATTGTAATAATAAATTGCCAATTTAAAAAAAAAATGCGTAATAAATTGTTTCAAACTACAAATGCAACATTGTAAAGTGTGTTTATTGAGTACATTTAAACGTCAGTTACGCATGGCTAAACTATATGGTTGGCTCATCACATCAGCTGATTTTATGTCTTTCATTTCACTGAAGTAGGGATTGTCAAAAGAAGATGGCAAACTCAAAATGAAACCAAAACATTAAACACATTTTCTTACAACACACAAGAATTTCAAAATTTTATGTTTTCATTCCATTTCATTCTCTTATAATGTGCGTGTTTATTTTGACAGTCTGAGCAAAGGTATGTTCTTGCTGTAGAGATGAGCCAACCAGCTATCAAATTACTATTGTGCAAGCTAAATCGAGTTGTATGAACAGCACTCAATTCAAATCGAAATTTCCTAAATTTATTTTTCTGTTTGAACATAGTATAATACCTAAGTAATATAATGTGCGGAAAGGAGCCAAACCCTTCATGTCTATAAATTGGAAACGGAGACATGAAAGAAAAGAGAAGAGAAAACAGAGGAAATTGAAAGAAAAGGAAGTCAAAGCGGAGTCGAAAAAGTAAAAAGAACCAGAGGAAGATGGAGAGGCACCCCAGGAGGTTAGGGGGCTTAGAATATACCCGCCTGTCGATATACCCGTGGCGTCTAAAATACCAAATTGATTCAAGGGCAACCTCTGAATTAATCAGCGCAATATATAGTTTCCCCAACCCAATTGCCAACCTCACGTACCCGTGGCGAAGCCTTTTTCTTTAACAGCCGAGGCTCTGGCGACGCCAAGTTCCTTATGGATGTAGGAAGTGGGAGGGAGGTATGTCCTCGAAGGTTTTATGTGGTCATACTTAATCGTTCCCGAGATGGTCGGGCTAGTACCTTGGTGCTTGTTACCGGAACGTACCGGATCCGCATCCGGAAAAGGATCATCAACATCGATAAAACTCCCCAAATCTTTCGGTGAGTGTTCTTATATCTACAACAACAACAGCAACACTTAATTTATGAGTGCCAGCATTGTCAAATGTGACTACATTTTGTAATATTGACTTCACCATTCTGGTTTATTGCATCATGGTACAGACTTAACATATTTTTTAAGAAGATTTGGAAAAAATACCGTTAAATATATTTGGAAAAATACTTATGCAACACGTAATCGAAACGAGAAATCTGACAACTGATTCAAGTGTAGCTTGTTAATCTCTTGAAAGACCTTTCTCCCAGGAGTTTTATTCGAATTCCGAGCCCGCACTCCTGCGATAATCGATCTACTGACAAACAGACTAGACCAAAACTACATCTTGTTGTTATAGAACAGTGTTCCAGTTGGTTTTGCTTTATATATTTATAATTTCGTATAGGTTGATCATTATAGAAGTGCGGGTTCGAATTCTTCAGCCGCGAGAAATGGCTTTGGGGAGATTGACGTGGTAAAATCGAAACAAGCATCAATCTGATGTGACGCTGCCTTTGTTTTTCCCAAAAATATTTAATAAAATTAAAACTGACATTGCTAAAGGGCATTTCCCCTGGTTCTGCCAAAACCTATATACACGACTTATTTCTTTTAGAGCGATTACTTTTTTAACCGTTTACTTTTTTGAAATCGATTTCTTTTCTATACCGGATACAATTTCTATACCGTTTATTTTTTCTATGACGGTAACTTTTTCTCAACTGGTTATTTTTCTAACTCGACTCTGTTTCTGGTAGCCTTTTCGGAACCGAATCCTGCTTCAAACTGGTTATTTTTTCGGCACCGCTTGTTAATTATTGTTTGGAAATCTTTTGTTGTTTAGATACCGAAATTGTGTCGTTACGTTTTCGGTAATAGTTACTTCTGCTATATATATATTCGTTTAGAAACGGATTATTGCTGCGAAACCCATTATTTTTTCGATTCCGATTGTTTTTTCGATTATTAAGAAGGAGCGTGTTTTATTCCATTCAACTAGTAATCCGGAACCGATTTTTTGTTTCGGAAAATTTATTACTTTGGAACCTATTATTGTTTGGGAACCATGTCTTGTCTAGTTCCGGTTACTTATTTGGATATGGTTACTTGTCACTATCCGGTTACTTATCAGGATCCGGTTACTTATTTGGATCCCTTTATATATCTGTTCTGGTTATTTATCGGGATCCGCTTGCTTATCTAGATTTTTTTTCCTTAGGTCTCTACACGCTAGCCGCGCTTCGAGAAAATGTATTATTTCTTTTCTTGTATCTTGCAACTGGATACAGACGTGAGTTTAAATTTCAGGTATTTAACTTAGCATACAGTAATGAATATTTGTTATTGCAATGAATTAAAGATTTTTAGTGTACTAAATATATTACTAATAAATTTCTTGAAAGACTCGATCAATTCTTGATTCCGTGAAATATCTATTATGTTGTATGGTTGTATGTTGAGCTCCTTGCAAAGGGTTTCATGAATTCTTCTCGCATTCTGGTACCTGGGACACGAGTAGATTAAGTGAGTAATTGACTGTGCTTCTCCTTCGTTGCATGGACATAAGTCTGTATCAATAATATGGAAGCGCTTCAAGTAGGCTTTGCAGAAACTGTGACCAGTTAAGCACTGCGTCATTTCGAATGAAATTCCAAATCTTTCACTATATATCTCTGCTTCTTTTGGCGCCTGGAAGAACATTTTTGTGGTACTGCCTGTCGACTCGTCTGTGTATTCACGACGCCATGCTTCTTGCGTTTCTTGTTGAATAATTGCTTTAGTATAGGTAATTGGAAACTTTTTGTAAACAGGACTTGTTGTCAGACCTCCCGCTTCCTTGACTGCTTTATCTGCTTGCTCATTTACGTCGATACCAGTATGAGCTTTTACCCAAGAGAAATTAATTTTGTTTTTTTGACGTAGAAAGAACAACCGCTTATGTATTGACGCTATTAATGGCGTCGTACTGCTTCTATTTTTGATAGCTTCAAGACATGATTGGCTATCACTAAAAATGTGTAGGTTTTGTGTTGCCAAGTACCTTTGAGCCCAGAATAGCGCAGAATCGATTGCGTACGCTTCAGCTTGGAACACGCTGCATACATTGTGAAGCTTAAATATTTCTTTTTCAGAAGTTCCATCTGGATGGATGATAACAAAGGCCGATCCGCATTCTCCCGTTTATAGTTTGCTTCCGTCTGTAAAGATCTGTGTGGTATGATGTGCTATTAAGCCATCAATTTCGACATGTCTACTGATTTTGCTATATTCAATGGTTTGCCGATCGGCTGGGTGTAGCAAGTCTTTCGGATGTATATCTCTATCTAAATCAACTTCTACTGGTAACCCAGGTTTTCCGCCTTGTTTTCTGACCTCGTATACTTTGCTTATTTCTGCAACTTTAAGATGGAGTGGCGTGAACGCAGCTAGTGCTAGTGCAGAAGTTGCGGACACAGTGTGAAAGCCACGTATCGCTCTTATAGCAAAACTTCTTTGAAAAGATCGGAGAAGCTTACGGAAGCAGTAGTAGTTAGTTGCTCCTCCCCAGACACTTGATGCGTTAGTAATCATGGGCTCGACAACTTATCTGTATATTATCGCAACATTTTCGGCATGAATTCCCCATGTGGGTCTCACATATTTGCATATATTATTAAAAATTCGTTGCGTTTTTCCAATGATATAGCGTGCATGGCTGATAAAATTTAAATTGTTATCTATTATAACTCCGAGAAGTTTTATAGACTCTACGAACGGCAAGTTAGTTCCATTTAAGTAAATTTTTGCTGTTCCTGATTTTTGTGTAAACGCTATTGCCTTCGTTTTATCATCACCAAATTGTAGTTTGACATCGTTTCCCCATTGATGTATTTGGCATAAAGCAGCATTAGCTATACATTCGAGCTCCGCGCGTGTTTTTGCGGCCACGGTAAGGAGCACATCATCGGCAAATGCTTGAATTTGGCATCCATTTGGTAGTGACATGGTAAATAGGCTATCTAAAATTATGTTCCAAAATGTAGGGCCACATATGGAACCTTGGATACATCCTTTTGACATTGATTTTTTGGCAGTGGCATCAGCATATTCTAATCTAACCGATCGGTTATCTAGATAGCTTTTAATTAAGTTATAAATATTTGATGGAGTACGTTGGCATTCCAGCTGTTTAAAAAGTATGGGCCACCAAGCATTATCAAAAGCGGCTTTGATGTCAATAGAGACGCAAATCACCTGGCATTTCTTGCTTCTTCTTTCTTTTATATGATAGATTGCGTTGTATAACGCGTCGGTTGTCGACGTTTGCTGTTTAAATCCAAATTTCTTATTACACCACAAATTATTGCTTTCTAAGTGGAAATTTAAACGCTTAGTGAGTAGTTTTTCCAACACTTTGCCTAATATTGGTAAAAGCCCTATTGGTCTATATGATGATACATCTCCAGCCACTTTATTGGTTTTTGGTATCACTTTGACATACGCTTCTTTCCATGCCTTCGGAAAGTAACCAATTTTTAAACAAGCGTTGTATAGTTTAGTTATTAAATCAGGATAATCTTTGATTACCTCCAAGCATATATCCGATGTCAGGTGATCTAATCCAGGAGCTCTATTAGGGTTCATTGTATTAATAGCCTCGACGACCTCGGCTTCTGTGAAGTCTTTGTCGTCAGGTGTACTTATGCTATTTTTTACCTGACTGCGGATTTCACGCTGGCTTATGGTTATGTCTTCACAATCGTCTGGGTAGAAGTGCTGCAGTAGAACATTTGCTGTTTCGATACTGGTCTCTGTGGTACTTCCTGCATGGTGAAGTGTCGTGGGCGGACGCTGTACGGGTGCATCTTTTATAATTCTATTTGTGACCGACCAAACATCTTCTTTACCCTGGTTTTTGCAAAAATCCCTGAAATTTTGTATTGAAGCTGCCTTCAGTGTTGCTGCATACTCGCGCTTTGCATCGGAGTGCATTTTAGCAGTTTTTTCTAATGGCCTACCTTGCTTGGACAGCCTATTCAGTCTGTGGTGAAGTTTTATACACTTTTCTTTAAGCGCTTGTAGGTCTTTGTTCCACCAAGGGTTGTATGGTTTAGAACCGCGCCTTATCTTCATTGAGTTATCGCATGCAAATTTTATACTATTGGTTAGACTTGTTACAACGTTATCTATTACGTGGTAGGTGCAGTTTTGAAAATTGGTGTTAAGTATATTTGATTCTTCAACGCAACTTTTCAAGGTGGCATTAAATTGATCCCAATGGGCGGATTTAATATTATACATATAAGTCGAATTGCTTGTTGATGCTTGAGTCTTATAATTTTTTATGATTTTAAATGTTATGGCGTTGTGGTCTGAATTTTGCATTGCTTCGAAATCGACGCGCCAGTCAACAATACGCTGTACAAGGCTCTCTGAGGCAATGGTTATGTCTACAATTGACGTGGCAGATATGCCATGACGGATAGCGTTGAATGTGGCTACGTTACCCTCGTTACAGACTGACATACTTCTAGACGAAATCATGTTTGCTAACAAAGTACCACGTTCGTTATCATTATTTGAGCCCCATGAGGTGTGCCATCCGTTAAAGTCGCCTCCAAGTAGCTGCAGTGAGGACGCTGTTTTCTCGAGAAAATTGCTGATTGAGGTCATTGTGTAAAATTTGTCTACTACGGGCTCCACGTAAGCGCTCCCAACGAATAACTGGCGATTGTCAATATGAAGCCTTATGACACTTAAATTTGGCGTTGAAAACTGTGACATGCCCAAAGATGTACCTATAGACTCTTTAACTAAAATGCAAGCTTTGACTCTTCTGTTCTCTGCAGGAAATTGGAAAGTTAAGATACCACTTGTGGAGCTAATTGTACTATCTTTGTACATTGGCGGTTTGCTACATAATGCTATATCTATAGAGTGGGACGTAAAATATTGTAGTAGCTCTTTTTATGCAGTATAGCAGTGGTTAACATTGACTTGTATGCATTTTAGGGGCTTAACACCCATAATCGGTCCGTGCGTTAATACGCTGTTGAATTGCTTTAAGTTGCGGGCAGTATTTAACACTGGTCGTGGAATGCTTTACATCGACTTTTGTGTTTGATGATTCATTTCGCTCTAAGCAATTGAAACACCTTAGCTTTTCGCAATCTTTTTTAAAGGGGCAATTCCCGAATTGGTGTTCCTTGCTTGCGCAGTGGGAGCAGGGTGCGCTTTGAGAAGTACATTTACTCTTGGTGTGTCCAAATTGGAGACATTGGAAACATTGCAGAAAGGCACTAAAGTCGGATACGTTAACACGCTGATAGTCTATGTTAAGCCGCTCAGACACAAGCATTGTTTTACGGACTAGGGGACTTACTTCAAGGACAGCATTGAACATAAAATCAGGGTTTCGGCGATTTCGCTTCACAAAGCGCAGTTTTATATCGCTGTCTTCCATCATGGCTGAGCCTTCATTGGGGTTTTGGTTTCTGATAATCGGAACGAGTTCGTCTACTTGCACTTCTTTCGATATTCCTTTTATAATCACTAATGGCCTTCTAGTTTTTGCATTCTCTGCTCTAATGTCAGATACATTTGATAACTTATTCATTGTTGCATCGCGTTGCTCTAAGTTGTCGAACTCGATTCAAACTTTGTTATTTGACACAGGGGCTATTTTTAATGGAGCAAAATTGGTATCTTTAAATGATACACTTTTTTTAAAACTATTTAACAAAGCCGAGTGATTTTGATTATCCTTAGTTGAGCTGATTACAATTGCTGGATTGCATTTTTTATCTCCTGATTTGGCTACGTTTGCATAACTTGCATTAGGGGACTCATTGTTTGAATTCAAAGATTGTATTAGCAGAGAGAACTCATCTCTTATTGTGGCACGTACATTGACCGAGGTGTTAGCAGGATCATCATTTTTTTCATTTAGCAAAAGTGCTTCAATGGTGGGGATGAGAGCCATGAGTTTCGTTGTTTGATTGATTACGCCAGTTTTTATTTCTCTCTTAACATTGCCGGAATCTTGAATTAGACGCTGTATTTCATTTGAGATGTCGCTGATAGCTTTTATTATAGTTGCTGTGGAACTCATATTTTTGGATTGTGTTCTTGCTGTCTGCAAGTAACCAGCCTACTTTCCACAACAGTACTATCTAGCTAAAATAAATAAGCTTACGTTCCACATCGATCTCGGCGAACTTGAAAAGCTGAACTTAACTTCTACACCCTTTCCAGCTGACGCGAAACAGAGCCTACGTTCCACACTTCTATTTCTGACAGTTTTCCTGTTCCACGGCTAACTCTATCAGCTGATTTGGCGAAGGCGCTTAAAAATATGTGGGCGACAATTTGTGTTGTTGTTGTTTGTATAAATGTTACTTTTATATGGGCTTCTTTTTATAGAAATGTTTTATTTTTCACTTATTTAGTTGAATTCGCTTACCCCTAGAGCTGAGACAAGAACAGTCTCGATATATGTAACAAAATCACTTTTTACACCTTGTAAACTTTTTAAACTTTAGAAATTTTATCTCGACTTTGGATATGAAAGAAAACACATCTGACAAGTACGAGTGTTGCCAACTGACTATGACTGCTTATCTAGATAGTGTTATTTATATAGATCTGGTTACTTACCTGAATCCGGCAACCTACCTAAATCACACTACTTATCTGGGTCCGGGTACTTATATGGATACGGTTATTTATTCAATCCGGGTACTTATCTCGTCCCGGTTACGTATCAGGATGATTAATCAAGATCAGACTACTTATTTTGATCTGGATACCTATCTGGACCGGGTTGTTTATCTAATCAGGTAACTTTTCTGGATCCGGCTACTCATCTGGATCCGGATATTTATCTGAATCGGGTGGTTTATGTGAATCCATCGGCTAATCTGGATACGTTTACTTATCCGGTTACTTATCTGGTTCCGGTTACTAATCTGAATACTGTTACTTATCGGAATCCGGTTACTTAACTCCTATTCTTGAAAAAATACGCTTCCAATTCTAGCCAAAAAATGGAGGGCTGGTAACTTCGGTTCTAAATTATTTAACAGCTTTCGAGACTTGGAGCTTTTAAGCGTCGTCGATATCCTCGATATTATTATCAGATAGTACCGATGAAGAAACTAAGTCTTTTTCCGCTAGAATGCTTCCTAATCCTCATTGCATATGAGCAAAAGAACGGATTGACAAATTCTGGGTTGTAGCTGAGAACCTAGCGGTGGAGTCATTTTTACGCCTGATAAACTTGCAACAAATTAAACGGGACTGCTTGTCTTTCTTAACGCTGCTTTCGTTCAGCTGTTACGAGCAATTCCATTCATAGACTTCGATATCTTCTCGAGCGCATTAGTTTTCGCTTTTGGAGGGTTTTCCAAAGCACAGCCGGGGACTATCGCACCTTTATATACTTTTCTTTGAGCATTTTCGTGTTTGATGTTACCTATCGTAGCATATGACCCTTGACATGGTAAGAAAGCACGCTACTCTCCCACAATGCCTGTTATTGGTAATACTTATAAATATTATGGCGAAGATAAGAAAGTATTCGAGAATGTGATACACGAATATACGCCCGTGAAGGAGACAAGTTAGGGAATAGCTTGTCAGTATGGTTATTTATTTTTTTTTAACGCATATGTACAAACTACGTTAGACTAACGTATGACGATTAGATTGAACATAGTCCGCCGAATTTTTACCACAATTGAGGTTGTTGTTGTTATTGTAGCAATGCTCGCCCCACCTAATAGCCGCGACCGATCACAAATTGTCATCAATATCCTCTAACGGGAGTCCAAGGAAACTTGCCGTTTCAACAGGGGTGGACCGCAAGGAAAGGGGTGTTAGAGGCGTTGGTTCCACATTACAATTGAAGAGATGGTTGGTGTCATGTGGGGACACATTGCAAGCGGGGCATACATTTTGTATGTCGGGGTTGATTCTGGATAGGTAAGAGTTTAACCTGTTACAGTATCCAGAACGAAGTTGAGCAAGAGTGGCGCGCGTTTCCCTGGGGAGTATGCGTTCCTCTTCCCCAAGTTTTGGATAATTTTCGTTAAGTACTGGATTCACCGGGCAATTCCCGGCATAAAGGTCCGACGCCTGTTTGTGGAGTTCACCAAGGACCTGCTTGTGTTTTTTCACTTCATACGGCTGGGTTCTCAGGTGCCGTATTTCCTCAAAATGCTTACGGAGATGACTCCTTAAGACCCTATGCGGTGCTGGTTCATCAATCAGATGTCTGTTGGGATGCCCAGGTTTCTGGGTATTCAACAGGAACTGTTTGGTGAGCATCTCATTTCTCTCCCTGATGGGGAGTATTCTCGCCTCATTATGCAGATGGTGTTCTGGGGACATAAGAAGACAGCCCGTGGCGATTCTGAGAGCAGTATTTTGGCAGGCCTGTAGTTTCTTCCAGTGGGTGATTTTTTGGCTTGACGACCATATGGGTGACGAGTAGCACGTAATCGGCTGGCTAATTGCTTTGTATGTAGTCATGAGCGTTTCTTTATCTTTTCCCCAAGTACTGCCAGCGGGGGATTTGAGGATTTTGTTACGGCTCTGAATTCTCGGAACAATTGCGGCTGCGTGCTCACCAAAATGTAGATCCTGATCAAACGTCACACTCAAGATTTTGGGGGGTCGGACAGTCGGTAGCGTAGTGCCATCGACGTGGATGTTCAAAATGGTCGACATTTGGGGCGTCCATGTTGTAAATAAGGTCGCGGAAGATTTAGTCGGTGATAATGCCAGGTTTCGCGAGGCGAAAAAACTGGAGAGATCAGGGAGGTAGCCGTTTATTTTATTGCATAGCGCATCGATCTTTGGGCCTGGGCCTGTGGCCATTATTGTGCAGTCATCGGCGTAGGAAACGATTGTGACTCCTTCCGGTGGTGAAGGTAGCTTAGATATGTAGAAATTAAACAAAAGTGGGGATAGGACACCACCCTGTGGCACACCCTGTTTAATTCTCCTTGGGTTTGATGTTTCGTTTCTAAATTGCACCGATGCCTGCCGACCACCCAGATAATTTGCGGTCCACCTTTTAAGACATGGGGGAAGGGTAGACCCTTCCAGGTCCTGCAGTAACGAGCCATGGTTGACCGTATCAAAAGCTTTTGATAGGTCTAGCGCTACGAGTACTGTTCTATGGTGGGGGTATTGATTTAAACCGCAATTTATCTGGGTGCTAATGGCATTCAGCGCGGTGGTAGTGCTATGGAGTTTTCTGAAGCCATGCTGATGAGGGGCTAGCTGCAAATTTGCTTGGAAATAAGGGAGCAAAATGGCTTCAAGCGTCTTTGCCACTGGCGATAGGAGAGATATCGGACGATACGACTCACCTATGTTAGCTGGTTTCCCAGGCTTTAGTAGCGGGACCACCCTGGCCATTTTCCATTTCTCAGGTATGACAAAGGTGGAAAGAGACAGATTGAAGACATGCGCTAAATATTTGAACCCCTTTTTCACTAGGTTTTTAAGCATCGGCATGGCTATGCCGTCTGGGCCCACTGCTTTGGATGGTTTAGCACGACCAATGGCGTCCTCAACCTCTTTAGCGGTGATGGTGATTGGTGACGCGCTGAATTTGTGTTTATGTGCGCGTCTATTGGCTCTCCGTCTATCTTTGTCGACCGTAGGATGCATTATATATTGTTCGCGTCCGACAGCACTTTGTCGCCAAAGGCGATGGAAACTTTGTCTTTGTGCTTATTCGGATTCGATAGGGACTTTACGGTGGACCAAAGTTTACCCACACCGGTAGAGAGGTTACAACCTCTTAGGTGCTCCTCCCATTTCGCCCGCTTGTGTTCATCTACAAGCAATCTGATGCGTTGGTTTATATCCTTTATTTGGGGGTCGCCTGGGTCAAGCTGTCTTATAAGGTCACGTTCTCTCGCTAAGTTTGCGGCCTCCGCCGGGAAGTGGGGCCGGATTTCGGGAATTCTCCCGGCGGGAATGAAATGTGCCGAGGCGGATTTAATGACCTTACGAAAGGCACGCTCCCCTTGGCGGGCATCAGTTGGGATAGGGAGGGCAGCAAAGCGGTTGTCTGTAAAGGATTTATATTCTTCCCACTTTCCTTTTTTGAAGTTTATGAAAGTGCGTTTTTCAGTGACGATGAAGTCGGCGTTACGCTCAAGCGAAATAAGAATGGGCAGGTGGTCGGATGCCAATGTTACCATCGGCTGCCAGTTGACGCAGTTTACGAGTTCTGCGCTCACGATTGAGATATCTGGCGAGCTGTGACAGCTTCCTACCATACGTGTGGGGGCGTCTCCGTTTATTGTGCAGAACGTCGTTTCTTCTATTTGATCCGCCAACATCTCACCCCTACTGTCCGTCCGAAAGTTTGAATGCCATAGATCATGATGGGCATTTAAATCGCCTAAGATAATGCTATTGTTGCCAGTGAGCTCTGATATTAGGGCGGTATCCACTGGGGCAACAGGTGGCAGGAGGGATGTAGATGTTGATGATTTCTAGGTTTGCATCGCCTGACCGGACAGATAGGCCTTGACGTTCTAAGACATTGTCCCTGCGGTCGATGCCGGGATCAAATATACAATATTGCACAGAGTGGTGTATGATAAACGCGAGACCGCCTCCACTTCCGCTCTCGCGGTCTTTCCTGTGGACGTTATACCCAGAGCAGGTCTGCAACGCAGATCTAGCTGTGAGTTTAGTCTCTTGAATCACAGCAATGCGGATGTCGTGCCGCTTCATGAAATCGACTATCTCCGTAATCTTCCCAGTTAGTCCATTACAGTTTAACTGCAGAATTCTGAAGTGTAAGTGACGGGTGACTACGCCTGGGTTGGGGAAGGCCAGGACGCAATTGCTGTTGTGGCCCTAGGACTGGGCGTCCTTGGGCAAGCATTGGGGTACCCGGATGATTTGGGTTTGCGACCTGACAACATGGCGCGATGAAACCCGTCGGGGGGTTGCCGTCGCGGAGACCAGAACATCTAGGGAAGTGGCACCACCCAAGGCAGGAGCTGCATTGGGCGGATGTGGCAAACATATATATTCTGTGCTGGGAAACGGTGCAAACGGAGGTAGGGACTAAGAGTCTGTTTCCCTGACCTACACGATTGCTGCCGGAAAAGAGGGGGGGAGAAGACGGGGGTAGGGGCTGTTGCTCAGCATTGCTTCCGACTCTACAACGAAGATTGTAGTTAAGAGTGGTAGCAGCTGTTTGAGTTGTTGGCGCCGTGGGGCGCGAGCAGCAGCGGGTACTTGTTATGGCTTGCTGAGCAGCGGGGCTGCTGGAAGGTAGTGGGGCGCTTAGACGTAGACTTTGGGACGCCCTTGGGCGTGAACAGCAAGGAGCCACAAAAGATTTATAAAAGTTACGTGGACGTCGGGTTTTGGGATCAAGCCCAGAACAACCTGTCCGATGCAACCATCCCTTGCACGAGACACACTGAACAGAGTATGACCATCCTAAAAAGATTCTTTTCCGGCAGATGCAGCAAAACCATTTCTCAGGACCGGGGTCAGGAGACAGACCCGGATTGGATTCGATGCCTTCCCGGAGTAAGAGAATATGGAGCAGTCCTGCTGCAAGGAGCTGCTGGGAGGATGACAATTTGTGGGAGGGACGAAACAAATTAGATTGGGTCACACTGAAATGACAGTTCTTGGTCGGGAAAAATCCCGAGTCGCTCCGGTACATAGAACCGACTGCCTTGGGAAGCGAGGTAGTTCACTAGAGTGTCGTATGCGATGGAAAGTCTTAAATCGTAAATCGCTTCAAATGTTTCCTATACAAAATTTGGTTGCGGCAACACTTACGAAAAAAAAAGAAGAGCTTGGGAGTTTTATAATTGCTAGTGATGAACATAGCTAGCATATTGTTTGCGTGTATTTATTTGACAATGTAGTGAGACGAAACGATAACAGAAAATGAGAAATTACTTAATTCGGCATCGTATTGACTTATGAAAAATAAACATCGGTGTTTTTAGGTGGCCACTTCTACTATACTTCTTTTCTGAATCCTCCAAACTAAAAATATCTTACTGCGTTATGACCTATTATAATTCTGCTCGCCATCAATTTTCTTGACATGTCCCCTATTATTAGTATTTTCGATTACAGTTTTCATTTTTTTTTTTATATTTTTTTTTCTTGTTAGAGATTTTTATTTGTGCTTTTGTTTACCAAAACTTGTTATAAATGATTGACAGTGATTGATGGAAAATTTTTTCCAATTTCTTTTTTATATTAACTAAAAATTAACTAAAAAACGAGATTGTCCAACAATTCTATAGAGACGAATTGGTTGGCCTATTTCTTTATTTCATGTGGTCGACAAAAAATCCAAATAACATACAAGCAATATATTTGCTAACTACACAAAAAGTACAACCGTATGATTCGTTTTATCAACGCCATTCCAATGGCTTGTCTATGCCCCTATACTCGTTACTTAGCTCTGTCGTTGAACTTTCACCCCGGAAAACATGCTACAGTCAGACATTTTTGTGGCCCACAAAGTGTTGCTAACTCTGATGCATTTCAATCAAATTGATTGCGTGTGGACTGTAAGTGAACTGTGTATACGTATGAAGGGGAAGTCTTGGTAAAAAATCAAAAGAGTAAAGAGAATAACAAAAATTGCTATGAAAAACAAAGAACCCTGCCATTCAAAGATGCGCTCAAGGGGAATGCAACATCAAAACGCAGCAAGAAAAACAAAGTTGACCGAAATATAGCAGTAAAACAGAAGTAAAAAAAAGACTTAGTCATAGAATATTCTTTGGATAGATTATTGGCACCAGACCAGACCAAAGTAGTCATTGAATCATTCAATGTGCCATTAATGTAATTTGATATGACTAGCGAGCACAATGTAAGTAAGATCTGTTTGTGCTAGTGATGTTGTAAATATTCGCAATCCTTCAAATAAATTGCAATAACGGTATTTGTATTCGCGATAATCTCAGTGGAAATTTTCCAAACGTTAATGTTTTAATTGGCCTTGTAAGAGAGGATTCGTCGCCTGCGTTTAATTTGATTGGGGTTTGTTTTTATGGAATTACATATTGATGTGCTAGTTGTAATAAATCTCTTAAATAGGCAAACCTATTCGTAAAACTCTTGTTTATACTAGAAAAATGGTACATTTCCCTCTTCATCTCTGTCCTCCTCCTAGTTCCTCATCTTTTGTGCTTCCCGTTCCTCTCCATTTCCCCTTCTTTTTGTCCATTTCCTGCTTTTTCATCTTTCGCCCAATATCTCTCTCTCTCATACAAATCTTCTTTATATTTTTAGCTTTGGTCTATCTGCATAACTATTATGCAGTTCTTACGTATTACTCTTTTTTTCCCTCTCTCCCTCTTTTCCTCATCTTTTTATTCAGTCTTCCCTCTACCCATCTCTTTTTTGCGTCTCTTTCTCCCTCTCCATCTTTTCCCTCACTCTTTTTCCGCTCCATCTATGCATATCTCTCTATCTTTGCCTAACTCTATCTCTTTCTCCGTCCCTCTTTTCTCTTCTCTCTAGTTCTTCTTGTTCTTCTCCATCCCCTTACTAGTCCAAGTCCTTGTTTCAGTCCCAGTCAGTCACTACTCCATTTGCCGAAAAATAATTCCATAAATACTATATGCCCAATTTCAGGTAAATCGAACGAAGAACAGAATATGTTCGACAAAATCGGTCCCTGGTCCTCTTACCGGAAAAAAAGTGTCGTAAATACTAATCTAAAGGTCTACTTTTATACCAAACTTCAGGTACATCGAACCGTGAATGGAATTTGTTGGAATAGATCGGTCCCTGGGCCCTGGAAATGGACCAGGGTCTGACAATGTGTATGGCCATGCAGCCATTCTTAAGAATCTGGATTTGCCTTTGTCGGACTATTGCACTCGACTGTCTGTTTCGATATGAAGTACGATGTTTTCATTACGGATAGGGATTATCAACAAATAAATAAGGGCCGCCGGACCTGGGAAATGGACTTCAGATATACACTAACGGCACCTTAGCTGGGGTCTATCTTTTAGCCTAGCCGATATTCGCGGTGTCTTTTAGGCAGAGGTTGGTTCAATTAACGAGGCCTGATCACCTGAGAAAGGCTCTTCACGGCTATAACAAAAGTAGTATTTATTACGACAGCCAGGCTGCGATCGAGGCGCTTGGATCAGTCACCTGTAGATCCAGGAGAGTAGAGAAGTACCGCAAATCTCTTATCGAGATTGCTGCGCAAATTTCCCTTCGTTTGGGTGCCTGGACACTCGGATATACCGGGAAATGATATGGTTGACGAACCTGCAAAAGGGGGCACATCCGTTCCTGGAAGGGACTGAGCATGCCGCTCGCTACCTCTAAGCTCATTACTAAAGGGATTTTCCTTGGAGAAGCGGGTGTGAGATGGAAAAATCTTGAATCCTGCTGTCACTCTAAGCTTGTGTGGCCTGAATGGGACTCATAACCGGCCACATCGCAATCAGGTGACGTGCACAAAGGCTGGGTATTCCCTTTATAGGTTACTGCAGTAGACGTAGAGACGAGGAGGGGTTAGAACATAAGAGAGATCTCCCTTCTTTGGTGATCTTTATGCCCTGGCTAATTTGTAACAGACCAGTGCCCGACTTATTGGGAAAAATATTATTTATGATGCAATTTTCGAGCAGCTTAATATTTGGGACCCATTTTCTCTGGCAAGTGGACCAGGGGCAACCTTTTGCGAAACATCATATCTGATTTGCGATTTGCTCGATGTTTGGTACAGTGGTACCTCCTTGACTAGTATATTATTTCATGAACTTTTCTTCCCGGATATTGGAACATGACCCGAACTATTGTAATAAATATTAATTATGTTGCGATTTGTTTGAGATGTGGTACAGGGATGCGTTCTTTGTCTAGTGGAAGTGGAAAGGGGTTTTAGAGTGGGAAGGAGATAAATGGAATAAGGGATGGACAAGATGTATAAATAGAAGAATATGTTAACAAAGTCTACCGCGGACTCTAGTATGGATTTAATATCTATGCAAATTAATGAGTTTCGGCATCAAATGGCTGCCAAGTGATGTTGAATTTGGCTTTCCTTTCTAACTGTCCTGTCCTATTCTTACTCCTACTCTTTCTCTTGCGCATTTTGTTACTCTGACTGTTATATATTTATTTATATTTACTAGCACTCCTATTCCTTCTCCTCAAATAAGTCTTATGTTCTTACTCTTACTCCAACTGTTGTTCTTCTAGTTCTGCTTCTTCCCAGTCACAAGTTAAGCCCGTTGACTCGGTAAATACGGACTAGACCAGCGAATAAATTTGTTTTATGTTTCCACTATCCGTCGTTTATTTTGCAGAGGTTTATCATTCAGCGACCCACCGGTTAACATCAACCATTCAACGGACCAGAGGAAGAAAAAACTGCTTATATATAAAATCAATTCCATTTTTTTGTAGAATCTCTGTAAACTAATCATTGATACAATGTGATTCGAAATTGCATTAACCTATTTCGTCCAGGTATTCCTGGAAGGCGAACAAAAAATATTAGACAAATTTTGGGAGTTTCATACAACTTTTTCGAGAAATCGGCACTTAGAGCTCTCAGTCCATGGCGAACGTATTTTTCATGGCAAAAAAGTCAAATATGGCACTGAGGTAGGAACTTTCTCTTCTTGATATTCGTAATGACCACAATAAGAAACCCAAAGATTGGAAAAAACCATTGGCGTAGGCGCGTTTATCTGCTTGAATGCTTATAATTTGTATTCCATTAAAAAAACAAGACGCATTGACCACTCCAAATTGATAATCATAATAAAGGAGAAATGGACTGAGAAAAGGGATTGAGTTAGAGAAAGATAGAGAGATACGGATAGATGGAGATGTAGCTATAGGGGATGGAATAGACGGAGAGGGAGGCAGAGGCGCATAGAGGGGAGTGAATAAAAGGATAAATAAATGGGGGGAGAGAGGGGGAGGGAGAGTAAGAGGTAAAAACTTCTTAAAAGTTATGCATATAGACCAAAGTTAGGGTAGAACACCGTTTTCCGTGTCTGCTAGTAGAACTAAAAAAAAATAAATGTAAGGCGCGATAACCTCCTAAGAGATCTAAGGCCGAGCTCTCTTCCAATTTGCGTCGTGCTCCTCTTGATTTTCCCTACAAATTGGCAGCAAGGCAGATCAGTTTTCACTGAGAGCTTTTCATGGCAGAAATACACTCGGAGTGCTTGCAAACACTTCCGAGGGGCGACCCCGCTTAGAAAAATTTGCTTCTAATTGAAAAACCTTATTTCTAAAATTTTGATGTTGCTTTGCCCGGGGTGCGAACCCAGTGCATACGGTGTGGTAGGCGGAGCACGCTACCATCACACCACGGTGGCCGCCAACTAGCAGAACTATAAACTCAAAAAATCCTTAGAAAAATATTCAAACTTTTCATGACAATTCGTCGTATTTTTCCGATATAAGTTATAAACTTATAGATCCGGGTTGGTCCGCATAACAAAAACAACTTTCAACAAACCGCCCCTGAATTTGAAGCTTTATTGGGGAATGGCATGATCCATTTTTGAAAACTGTGTACAGCATATTCTTAACCCAAAGGCCATGTAAAATCATCCTAAAAATTTAATGGTCATTGTTAATTGCGGTAAGACCTCTCTCTCTTCTCTCTAAGAATTATATGATCACATTTCGTGGAACCACTGCTTAAGGCAAAATGGAGTTACACTTCTTTAGAGGGTGTTATCAGTGGAGCCGTGAGTGAAGGTACAATGGTGACTTTCTCTATTACTCTGAATGTTGGAAAAAAACTAAGCATCAGCATTAACACAAGTGAGTATTAACTTTTCCATATTCACAACAATTCTAGTTTGCACAAACTACTGCTTATGCACATATTTATGTATGTAATTTCATTTGCTCAAAAAAGTAAGTTAAAAACACAAAAGCATGCATTACAGTGCATTGAATGACAGTCACAAAAGGTGATGAAAATGTTGACAATGCACGGCAGTGTTGATAATGATGTGCAGAGCTGCTCAACCCCATAGCACTTGCATTTTTGATTTGCCCTGAAGAATAGGCACTAGACTGGATTGGCCCCCATACAAAAAAAAAGTTGCTAATGTCCGCCCCTAAATTTGAAGATTATGTTGAGCGGATTTCGGAAACATTTTTTTTTTTTTAATTGATTTTGATCCTTCGAAATACAGCCGAAACGGTTTTTTCGTTGTAACTTGGTTATTTGACGTCCGATTTTTATACTCAGTTGAGCAGAGCTCACAGAGTATACTAAGTTTGATTGGATAACGGTTGGTTGTACATATATAAAGGAATCGAGATAGATATATACTTCCATATATCAAAATAATCAGGATCGAAAAAAATTTGATTGAGCCATGTCCGTCCGTCCGTCCGTCCGTTAACACGATAACTTGAGTAAATTTTGAGGTATCTTGATGAAATTTGGTATGTAGGTTCCTGAGTACTCATCTCAGATCGCTATTTAAAATGAACGATATCGGACTATAACCACGCCCACTTTTCCGATATCGAAAATTTCGAAAAACCGAAAAAATGCGATAATTCATTACCAAAGACGGATAAAGCGATGAAACTTGGTAGATGAGTTGAACTTATGACCCAGAATAGAAAATTAGTAAAATTTTGGACATTGGGCGTGGCACCGCCCACTTTTAAAAGAAGGTAATTTAAAAATTTTGCAAGCTGTAATTTGTCAGTCGTTGAAGATATCATTATGAAATTTGGCAGGAACGTTACTCCTATTACTATATGTACGCCTAATAAAAATTAGCAAAATCGGAGAAGGACCACGCCCACTTTTAAAAAAAAATTTTTTTAAGTAAAATTTTAACAAAAAATTTAATATCTTTACAGTATATAAGTAAATTATATCAACATTCAACTCCAGTAATGATAGGGTGCAACAAAATACAAAAATAAAAGAAAATTTCAAAATGGTCGTGGCTCCACCCTTTTTCATTTAATTCGTCTAGAATACTTTTAGGGCCATAAGTCGAACAAAAATTTACCAATCCTTGTTTAATTTGGTAGGTGCTTAGATTCTGCGACCATAACTGTTTTCTGTGAAAACGGGCGAAATCGGTTGATGCCACGCCCAGTTTTTATACACAGTCGTTCGTATGTCCTTCCGCATGGCCGTTAACACGATAACTTGAGCAAAAATCGACATATCTTTAATGAACTTAGTTCAAGTACTTACTTGAACTCACTTTATCTTGGTATGAAAAATGAACGAAATCCGACAATGACCACGCCCAATTTTTCGATAACGAAAATTACGAAAAATGAAAAAAATGCCATAATTCTATACCAAATACGAAAAAAGGGATGAAACATGGTGAGGTAATTGGATTGGTTTATTGACGCGAAATATAACTTTAGAAAAAACTTTATAAAATGGTTGTGACACCTGCCATATTAAGTAGAAGAAAATGAAAAAGTTCTGCAGGGCGAAATAAAAAACCCTTAAAATCTTGGCAGGTATTACATATATAAATAAATTAGCGGTATCCAACAGATGATGTTCTGGGTCACCCTGGTCCAGATTTTGGTCGATATCTGGAAAACGCCTTCACATATACAACTACCACCACTCCCTTTTAAAACTCTCATTAATACCTTTAATTTGATACCCATATCGTACAAACACATTCTAGAGTCACCCCTGGTCCACCTTTATGGCGATATTCCGAAACGGCGTCCACCTATTGAACTAAGCCGCACTCCCTTTTAAAATACTCATTAACACCTTTCGTTTGATGCCCATATTGTACAAACAAATTCTAGGGTCACCCCTGGTCCACCTTTATGGCGATATCTCGAAACGGCGTCCACCTATGGAACTAAGGATTAGTCCCTTTTAAAATACTCATTAACACCTTTCTTTTGCTACCCATATTGTACAAACAAATTCTAGGGTCACCCCTGGTCCACCTTTATGGCGATATCTCGAAACGGCGTCCACCTATGGAACTAAGGATTACTCGCTTTTAAAATACTCATTAACACCTTTCATTTGATACCCATATCGTACAAACGCATTCTAGAGTCACCCATGGTCCACCTTTATGGCGATATCTCGAAAAGGCGACCACCTATAAAACTAAGTCCCACTCCCTTTTAAAATACTCATTAACACCATTCGTTTGATGCCCATATTGTACAAACAAATTCTAGGGTCAACCCTGGTCCACCTTTGTGGCGATATCTCGAAACGGCGTCCACCTATAAAACTAAGTCCCACTCCCTTTTAAAATACTCATTAACACCATTCGTTTGATGCCCATATTGTACAAACAAATTCTAGGGTCAACCCTGGTCCACCTTTGTGGCGATATCTCGAAACGGCGTCCACCTATGGAACTAAGGATTACTCACTTTTAAAATACTCATTAACACCTTTCTTTTGATACCCATATTGTACAAACAAATTCTAGGGTCAACCCTGGTCCACCTTTATGGCGATATCTCGAAACTGCGTCCACCTATGGAACTAAGGATTACTCCCTTTTAAAATACTCATTAACACCTTTCATTTGATACCCATATCGTACAAACGCATTCTAGAGTCACCCCTGGTCCACCTTTATGGCGATATTTCGAAACGGTGTCCACCTATAAAACTAAGTCCCACTCCCTTTTAAAATACTCATTAACACCATTCGTTTGATGCCCATATTGTACAAACAAATTCTAGGGTCAACCCTGGTCCACCTTTGTGGCGATATCTCGAAACGGCGTCCACCTATGGAACTAAGGATTACTCACTTTTAAAATACTCATTAACACCTTTCTTTTGATACCCATATTGTACAAACAAATTCTAGGGTCAACCCTGGTCCACCTTTATGGCGATATCTCGAAACTGCGTCCACCTATAAAACTAAGTCCCACTCCATTTTAAAATACTCATTAACACCATTCGTTTGATGCCCATATTGTACAAACAAATTCTAGGGTCAACCCTGGTCCACCTTTGTGGCGATATCTCGAAACGGCGTCCACCTATGGAACTAAGGATTACTCACTTTTAAAATACTCATTAACACCTTTCTTTTGATACCCATATTGTACAAACAAATTCTAGGGTCAACCCTGGTCCACCTTTATGGCGATATCTCGAAACTGCGTCTCCCTTTTACTGCTTACTCCCTTTTAAAATACTCATTAACACCTTTCATTTGATACCCATATCGTACAAACGCATTCTAGAGTCACCCCTGGTCCACCTTTATGGCGATATGTCGAAACGGCGTCCACCTATAAAACTAAGTCCCACTCCCTTTTAAAATACTCATTAACACCATTCGTTTGATGCCCGTATTGTACAAACAAATTCTAGGGTCAACCCTGGTCCACCTTTGAGGCGATATCTCGAAACGGCGTCCACCTATGGAACTAAGGATTACTCACTTTTAAAATACTCATTAACACCTTTCTTTTGATACCCATATTGTACAAACAAATTCTAGGGTCAACCCTGGTCCACCTTTATGGCGATATCTCGAAACGGCGTCCACCTATAAAACTAAGTTCCACTCCCTTTTAAAATACTCATTAACACCTTTCATTTGATACCCATATCGTACAAACGCATTCTAGAGTCACCCCTGGTCCACCTTTATGGCGATATCTCGAAAAGGCGACCACCTATACAACTACCACCACTCTCGTTTAAAACCCTCATTAATACATTTAAATTGATACCCATATCGTACAAACAAATTCTAGGGTCACACCTGGTCCACCTTTATGGCGATATCTCGAAACGGCGTCCACCTGTGGAACTAAGCATCACTCCCTTTTAAAATACTCATTAACACCTTTCTTTTGATACCCATATTGTACAAACAAATTCTAGGGTCAACCCTGGTCCACCTTTATGGCGATATCTCGAAACGGCGTCCAGCTATGGAACTAAGGATTACTCCCTTTTAAAATACTCATTAACATCTTTCGTTTGATACCCATATTGTACAAACGCATTCTAGGGTCACACCTGGTCCACCTTTATGGCGATATCTCGAAACGGCGTCCACCTGTGGAACTAAGCATCACTCCCTTTTAAAATACTCATTAGCACCTTTCTTTTGATACCCATATTGTACAAACAAATTCTATGGTCACCTCTGGTCCTCCATTGTGGCGATATCTCGAAACGGCGTCCACCTATGGAACTAAGGATTACTCCCTTTTAAAATACTCATTCACACCTTTCTTTTGATACCCATATTGTACAAACAAATTCTAGGGTCACCCCTGGTCCACCTTTATGGCGATACCTCGAAACGGCGTCCACCTATGGAACTAAGGATTACTCCGTTTTAAAATACTCATTAACACCTTTCATTTGATACCCATATTATACAAACAAATTCTAGGGTCACCCCTGGTCCACCTTTATGGCGATATCTCGAAACGGCGTCCACCTATGGAACTAAGGATTACTCCCTTTTAAAATACTCATTAACACCTTTCATTTGATACCCATATCGTACAAACGCATTCTAGAGTCAACCCTGATCCACCTTTGTGGCGATATCCCTAAATGGCGTCCACCTATAGAACTATGGCCCACTCCCTCATAAAATACTCTTTAACACCTTTCATTTGATACCCATATTGTACAAACAAATTCTAGAGTCAACCCTGATCCACCTTTATGGCGATATCCCTAAATGGCGTCCACCTATAGAACTATGGCCCACTCCTTCATAAAATACTCTTTAATGCCTTTCATTTAATACACATGTCATACAAACACATTCCAGGGTTTCCCTCGGTTCATTTTCCTACATGGTTATTTTCCCTTATGTTGTCACCATAGCTCTCAACTGAGTATGTAATGTTCGGTTACACCCGAACTTAACCTTCCTTACTTGTTAAAATTGATATGTCATTATTTTGGCCTTGAGAAGCTTCACATTTCCGTTTAATGTCCTTTTAAGCTATGTAGTCGTTTTCACATGATTAGTCAGCTAACAAAATTTTATCCCCTCCTCCTCACCCCCCCCCCCCCCCCCCCCCCAATGTATGTTTTTTTTCCTTACCAAACGAAAGTACTTAAAAATTCAAGAAAATGTTGCTTTGAAACCATATTACTGAGCTAATAAACAAAGAAGTTATAGCACTTTCAATATTTATTGCAACTGTTATTTTACCTGATTCTTATTATACTTAGACCTGAAACTGATGATATTTTTGGAGGAAAAATTGCAGGGTTTGCATTGAAAAGGTAATAAAGATGTGTCAAATATCATGAGTAGGGGAAGTTAAAGTAAAAAAGTAAGTCAAACCTGTTGTTTCGTATTTATAATAATAACGCTTACGACAAAATCAACTTTTTTCTAGGTATTGACACAACCCACTTTTTTGTAGAGATTGAGGCTTAAGTAAACAAAGTACTATCTCCGTTTTTCGAAGTTAACCTCCAAAAATTAGATATCGGCTTTCGAAGTTCGAAGCTCAAAATTCTACATTTCGAAATTTTATTTATTTGAAAACCGTTTCGGCTGTATTTCGAAGGATCAAAAAAAATAAAAAAAAAATTTTCCCAAACCCCATCAACATAATCTTCAAATTTAGGGGCGGACATTAGCAACTTTTTTTTGTCGACCCAGTCTAATAGGCGCAGATACAAATCCACACTTCGAATATAACAAAAATGTTCATAGCACCGCCGATATGCCATCACATATAAACACGATTCATATGAAATTGCCTGAATTTCATATGTACGTGCAAAGAAAAGGCACTTCCATATGAAGCCAAGGCACTTCGGTATAATATTCAAATTTACACTAACAAATTACCAACAAAAATTTTTTCAAAAATATTATAGCACTGAGAAAAATCTCAGTTCAAAATTTATTCATTAGGGGACAATCAAAATTCTTAAAACATTTAAAATATTTTTTTTTTTTTTTTGAATTTCAGAAAGTGTTAGTGTACATATAATTTCGTATACATATGTATTGTGATTTCCAATTCAATATAAAAAATTTTGAGCAGCCCTGACGATGCGGAATGAAGGCGTTGAAAGCTCAGTATTATGTTGCATAAATTTCTTCTGATTACCAAGTTTTGAACTAACCTAACCTAATCATATATCAAAACAACTCCCATTAGAGATAAATGAGTAGACACTGTTCAACTTGGACTAATGATCGTTGTTGTTTAAGCGAATTTATTATCAGGATCTCCTCATATCGAGATCTGGATCCTTTTTTTAATTGCGTTTCAACCATGTTTTTTTTTCATGTACTGCAGAGTCCCACCTGTTCATATGATTCGACCATCGGTAGAATCTGTTTCGGTAAACGAAATGGTGTTAGTCCGTTTCCATAAGTAGATCCAGTATTTTCGTGCAATATTCGCCACACATAGGTGATGTTGACATTGGTATTTAAATATCTTTGCATTTTGCTTCTCTTCTTCTTGAACCCCAACAGTACGTGTCGATAGAAATGCCTTATATACTGCAACACATGGCCCCACCAGTGAAACCATTGGGCCTTTATTCGATGCACTATTTTCATATGTACCTAAAACTTGTATTCGTCATTGAAATTATTTCTTTACTATTATCATAACGGTTAGGTTCATATATGTATTGTCATCTCATCTGCGGCTGACAACGTCCTGTTCATATATCAGCTCTGTTCGTCGATAGCAAAAATCAAAAAAGCTGCTTACTCGGACAAAATATCACTTCCCTGGACTAAAATTACTTTTAGTCCTCGCGTTGCGTAGAGTTTATTCCTACTGGACACTGCCTTCTGGCGTCACATGCCTTTAAAGTAGGCTTGGTCAGTGATAGCAGATGTAGGAAGTGCTGGTTGTGCTCGTTCCCTGCGCTTGCCAGTCTAAGACTCCAGCTATTATGAGTGAATCAGCTGTCAGATCTAGAAGCAACAAGTTGCTTAAGTCCTATTTTATAACATAGGTCCTGGTTTATAATAGGGTTTTTCAGTTTGGTCGTTAAAACAAACTTCTGGTAACACTACGGACTCAATCAGTCTATGTGAGGTCGTCATAGACCGGCCAGTTCAACCTAACCTCGCGTTGGCTTACATATTGTAACGAGTTTACTGAAATTCCGTTTATTTCAAATCTTCTACTAAGGTTCGAATCACTAAACTGTTGAATAAATAACTCCACATTTCAATAATGCAAAATGGCCTTTATTAAAGTACAATAACACTACTATTGCCCGACAGATAGCGTACTTAATTCAAAACTGATTGTAGCGCCTCTACTGTTGCTGCCTTTTATACTCTTTGATTTCCTCGTTGCATCTTCTAGGCGCTTCCAGAATTTACTTAGTTACCGCTATAAAATTATAACTACAGATGCACGTGTATAGCTTCTCATATGCGCGTGTATTTGTGAGCGACACTTCCACAATTATAATTGCAATTTGAGAGCATCTCAGATAAGATGTCTGCATGTGTTTGTGCGTTGCTTCTCCGCTCCGCTGCGTGTACGTGCATATGTGTAGACACAATGATTGAATTATTGATGTGCATCAAGTCACTGCTTAGCATCGGCTTAGAGATAACAGTACCCTTTAGTGTTGCTAATATCACTGGACCACGAATTTCAACTTTTTCTCTTTACCAGAAACGCCGCTATGAAATTCGTATGTAAAACCACCCCCTAATTTCGAAAATCGAGTTCATTTTTGATTCTATGGTACCGTTTTTGAGATATTTGCAATTTACCGTTATTCGAAAAAACCAAAAAGATGGCTCCATTTAATTACGTATATCTCACGAACGGGTCAAGCAATTGCAAAAAAGTTTACAGAATCGGAAAGACGATAAAATTTGCTATAACTGCATCATACATTGTTTTTTGCTCAACCAGATAGTTTTCGAGATATTAGCTTATCATTTCATATCTTTGTTTTTTTTTATGAAAAAATATGAAAAAAAAATACTTTTTGCGAGGGCAGCATTCCAAAACCACAACTTTTTTTCCAAATATTTTTTATTTACGTAAACTCTGTTTAATTAGAAAAAAGATAAGCTATCATCGAAGAAAATCTATGCAAAACTACGTAAGTTATAAGCGATCAAATAAAAATACCCAGGTTGCGCAATTTCAACGTATACCTCAACACGTATGTATGGTATAAAGAACAGTGAAATTTCTAGCTATGCTCTGTTTCTATTTAGTTAAAAGTTCAATTTATGAATGAAATTACCCATATTTTTAACTTTTTTTTTTAATTTATTTATGTTTGTACTATATTCTAACAATCTTTATTTTAATTTTATTTTACTATGTAGTCGAAATAATTATGTGTTCGACTTTGACGCTTATTCAGTTTAGGATCGGTTTCTCTTATGAGAAACCAGCAGTAATCACCCATCATTGCACCGTCCCAGAATCCTTGATATCAATTTTCAATTAATTTCATTTGCTGATGAAACCTTTCGCCATGTTCGTCACTTTCGTCGCCAAGATTTGCCGGAAAAAAGCTCAAATGTGAGTGCAGAAAGTGAATTTTTAACGACATATTTACGCCTGGAAAGGAAATATTTGTTAGGTAAACAAGTTATAGAATTTTGGGAAATTAATTTTAATAGGCCTTTAATATTTACTCATTTTCGCATAATTATTGATTAAGTCATTCAATATCTGCTCGTAGTTAGGGCTTTTGTGTCTACCGAGAAAAGAAGCAACGACCTTTTCAAAGGATTCCCACGCTGCTGCCTCAACTGATGAGAGTAGTCCTTTGAATTGATTATTGTTGATCAACTTTTTTATTTGTGGTCCGACAAAAATACCTTCCTTTATCTTGGCTTGAGAAATATCTGGAAAAAGTGTTTTCAAATAGTCGAATGCTTCGCCTTCTTTGTCCAAAGCCTTAACAAAGTTTTTAATGAGACCGAGCTTGATGTGTAAAGGTGGAAGTTTGATTTTCTCTTTCTTGACAAGAGGGGTGTATTTGATGTTATCCACACCAACGGTAAACTCGACTCTTTCCGGCCAATCCTTTCTGACGTAGTGGTCCTTACGAGCTCGGCTATCCCACTTGCAGAGGAAGCAGCAGTGCTTGGTGTAGCCACTTTGTAGACCGCATAGCATTGCAACGACTTTGAGATCAGAACATATTTTCCAATCATGCTCTTCATATTTGATAAATTTGAGTAGTTTTTGCTTTTCCTCGTAGGATTCCTTTGTATTTACTGCATGTGCGATCGGGATAGAAGGCGTTTTGTTACCAATATGCAATAATACAGCTTTCAAACTCAGTTTATTGCTGTCTATGAACAATCGCCACTCTTTTGAATCATATATTTGACCAAACTCTTTGAATAAACCAGGAATGTCGTTGCAGTAGCATATACTGTCTTTCTTGGTATAGTGTTTGGAAAATGGTTCGTGACGAGTTCTACAATATATCACCTTAACATCGGATGACACAAATTTAAATTGTTGCATACGAGAAGTGTGGATCTGGGCCTTTTCCTTGGATAGTTCCAAATCTCTTATCCAATCATTAAGTTGTGCTTGTGACAGAACGTTTCTCTCGTTTCCCATGCGAAATTCAGTACAACTTGATTCCCCGCACTCAGATATTACTGTTGACAATGGAACTGGATCCGCAACTGCCGTTGAATGTAGTACTGGTAATGTCACTGTAGGTACGCTGGCATAGGTTACTCTTCTTGATCTTCCAACGCCAAGTACTTTTGCTTGACAAATATAACACTCTATTGAATGGCAAGTAGGTTCTCTCCATATCATTGGTGTATCAAATTGTATTTGTTGACCTGATTCCGACTGAATCAATTCTACTCGACACGATGTACACAAAGTGTTCGGTGTCCATGGTTTTTCAGCATTTTTAGGCTCAATGCCAACATACTTGGAGTATAAAGTTTTGATATGATCTGAGAACACTCGTCGTCGTTATCCGGATAATATCCCATTTGCACTTTATACCTTTTATATATGTATGTATACATACATTGAAGTTGCGCAACCTGGGTATTTTTATTTGATCGCTTATAACTTACGTAGTTTTACATCGATTTTCTTCAGTGATAGCTTATCTTTTTTCTAATTAAACGGAGCTTTATGTAAAGAAAAAACATCAAAAAAAAAAAGTTGTGGTTTTGGAATGCTGCCCTCGCAAAGAGTAATTTTTTTCATATTTTTTCATAAAAAAAAAACAAAAATCTGAAATAATGAGCTAATATCTCGAAAACTTTATGGTTGAGCAAAAAACAATGTATGATGTGTTTATAACAAATTTTATCGTCTTTCCGATTCTGTAAACTTGTTTGCAATTGCTTGATCCGTTCGTGAGATATACGTAATTAAATGGAGCCATCTTTTTGGTTTTTTCGAATAACGGTAAATTGCAAATATCTCAAAAACGGCACCATAGAATCAAAAATGAACTCGATTTTCGAAATCAGGGGGTGGTTGTACATACGAATTTCATAACGGCGTCTCTGGTAAATTTTGGCCGTCGACCAGTGTATTCATAACAATATTTAAAAGTTGTCCAGAGTTTCTAATTAAAATCTAACAGCTGTCGGTACTTTCAACTCCATGGTAGTTGTGGGCATGGAGAAGCAGAACCAATTGCTTAGAAACTTCCCAAGGTTTCAGGTTTTTGACAGTCGATCGAAATGTATCTACGAGTTATCGCCTTTACCTTACTTTTGGTGAAATTTTTAAAGGCGCGTTCTTCACTTTTTCGTCTAATGCCTCCCTCCAAAAGCTTCGCAAGGGCAAAGGCAAATTATAAAGGTACTCCGGGTTAATAATTTGAACCTTAATTTTATACTTTTTTGGACTACATGTATATAACCAAAACAAATTAAGCCTAAAATTCAAACTTTAAAAATTTTTAGAAAATGGAACGTTTTGCTGGGGCTCATTTTAAAACTTAATGATTTAAAACTGCAAATAGATTATCTTATAAATTTTAAACCGAAAAAGTTTCGAATTAAGGCCAATTTTTTTTTTTATGTTGTATAATAAGCAACAAAACAAAGAACAATAGAACTCATAATAGATAACATTAGGTTGTAAATTCATAGCTCTGTGAAGTTGGCACCTACATGTGCAAGTAATTAAAAAACTATATCTCATTCGTTTCTCCGCCGTTTGTCCACGTTTGTCCAGGAAAATTTTTCCTTTGTCCACCTTTTGTTAAAAAGTTATAACAAAAATATTTTTTTTTGTCGAAAAACCCCAAAAATTTCTTTTTCGCTTTATTGTGCTAAATCGCATGTCCGTCGTTTGCGCCTCGTTTGTCCATGTTTGTCCAGGAAAAATTTTAATTACGCTCACATGTAGGTGCCAACTTCACATAGCTTAAATTCATGTATGTGAGATTTAATAAAATGTAAGGAACTTTTGGGCAATTTCACCGTAAAAAAATCGCGGTCTGCGAAAAACACCCAAAAATTTACAATTTCCACTCCAATTTTAACTGGTAGGATTTCTTTATTATAGCGGATAGTCTTAGGATGGAATCTTAGGTCAAGATGGCACGGGCAACTAAAATTATAAAATAATATTTTAATTTTTTGCCCCTCTCATTTTTTCCATTACTGTACTTTATCTACTCACTGAATGTTTAATTTATTATACTCAACTGAGCTGAGCTCAAATAGTATATTAACTTTGTTCGCATAACGGTAATCCGTAACAGCATAAACTAATCGAGATAGATATAGACTTCTATATATCAAAATGATCTGGGCGAAAAAAGAAATACATTTAGCCATGTCCTTCCGTCCGTCCGTCCGTAAACACGATAACTTGAGTAAATTTTGAGGTATCTTGATGAAATTTGGTATGTAGGTTCCTGGGCGCTCAACTCAGATCGCTATTTAAATGAACGAAATCGGACTACAACCACGCCCACTTTTTCGATATCGAAAATTTCGAAAAACCGAAAAAGTGCGATAATTCATTACCAAAGACGGACAAAGCGATGAAGCTTGGTAGGTGCATTGACCTTATGACGCAAAATATAATATTAGTCAAATTTTGGACAATGGGCGTAGCACCGCCCACTTTTAAAAGAAGGTAATTCATAGTCCGATTTCGGCCATTTTTTATACCAAGATAAAGTGAGTTGAGATAAGTATGTAACTAAGTTTAGTAAAGATATATAGATTTTGGCTCAGGTTATCATTGTAAAGGCCAAGCGGAAGGACAGGCGGTCGACTGTGTATAAAAAAGGGGCGTGGCTTCAACCGATTTCGCCCATTTTCACAGAAAACAGTTATCATCACAGCATCTATGCCCCTACCGAATTTCACAAGGATTGGTAAATTTTTGTTCGAGTTATGGCATTAAAAGTAATCTAGACTAATTAAATGAAAAAGGGCGGAGCCAAGCCCATTTTGAAATTTTCTTTTATTTTTGTATTTTGTTGCACTATATCATTACTGGAGTTGAATGTTGACATAATTTACTTATATACTGTAAAGATATTAAATTTTTTGCATTTTAAAAAAATATTTTTATTTGCCTTCAAATATTATAATTTATTAAATTTTAATGAGCTCGAGGCAGTTTAAAAAATTGAAACACAGTTTAAATTTTTATATTTCAATTTTATTTGGTCGATATTTCGATCTCATTCTGAGATCATCCTCAGGAACTGTGGACAAAAACAACAATTAGTTAACATGTAAACAATTTTCAAACCCTAAACATAATACCACTTACACAATTGAATATGTTTTACCGACTAACAAGTTGTACGAAAAAAGAAAGCGTAGAAGTCAAATAAATACGAAAATATAAACAATTTAAAACACCGTAAGTATAAACAAAAATCTACAAAAACAACAATACATAGAATGACGAACAAAAAGACATAATCATTTGCATTAACATACAAATGTACATATGTACATATATATTGGTCATCCCACTGCATTTGTTGTGTTGAGCTGCAATTCTAACTAGAACAGTGTTGTTGTCTTAAAACTAAGTCGCGGTAAACGCGCGCCAGCTGATCAGTGTCTATTTTATAATTCATTTTCGTGTCATTAGGGGTGTTCGTTATGTGCAGCATTTCTAAAGTATATCTTTTGCCGTAATTTTTCTCCTCGTGTAAAATGGATACATTATCGAAATCGGGATAATGCCCGGTATCTTTGCAATGTGATGACAATGCCGTCTTATTGTCAGAAAAACTGCTTCTTAATTTCACATTTCACCTGTGAGCGGAAATCCTTGTCTTGAGTTTCATTTTTGTTGTCCCCTTTTTGCATAAGTGGGACCCGTCACCATTACACGGAATCCCTTAAACTACATCAGACTTCTCTTGTTTGGGAATTCTATCCTTTGAATTGCTGTAGAGTTTTCTTAGCGTGTGTTTATAAGTTGACGCGATCTGATATTTATCTCTGTCATAGAGCTTTGAAAATTTTATTCTTTCCGTTATTCCTGGAACATGAACTACTGATTTGTATATTTTTCCCTCTTCTTTGGCTATGTTGGTTCTCTCCTTATTTTCGGTAAAGTATGTTCGAAGTAATTGCTTTATGGTTGTCATAGGGAAGTCATTCTTTGTCAAGGTTACTTTTATTTCGTCAATATTCTTTCCGTGAAAAATCGTGTCGCTCATCGAGAGAACTCTTCTAATGAAATTGCTTGCGGTGTTTATAATTGTTTTTTTGTCATGTTTTGAATTAAAATTAATAAGTCTTCCAGATGCCGTGGGCTTTTTATACCAGTCAATCAACAATTTGTTATTCTTTCTGATAATAAGAGTGTCTAAGTAGGGTAGCCCTCCATCTTTTTCCGTTTCTATTGTAAATTGAATTGATTTATTGAAGTTGTTAAGATCGTTGAGCATCTTGTCGACATCTTGTGTCCTAACAATCGCGAACAAGTCGTCAACGTACCTAGTTAATAAGCGCGGTTTGTTGGCAGTTTCCATCATGAATTTGGATAGTAGTTCCTCCATGACTATATCTGCTACGACAGGTGATGCTGGTGATCCCATAGGCATTCCTGACCGTTGCTCATATATTTTTTCATTATATTTAAAGTAACGATTTTCCATTATGCAAAATTTAACTATGTTTAAAAACAGCTCTTGCGTTAACTTTGTATGGTCTTTTAATTCATTCCATTTTGAGGATATTATCTTTAATGCCAAGTCTACTGGAATGCTCGGGAATAAGGACACTACATCAAAAGACACTAGAATCTCATCATCATAGATATAGGTATTATTTATTTTTCGTTTGAATTCAATCGCATCTTTAACATTAAATTTAGGCGATTTGGTTATATTTTCCAATATGCTAACAACATATTTGCATAATTCATACGACGGTGAGCAAATAGAGGAACAAATAGGTCGAAGTGGCGCCCCTTCTTTGTGAATTTTAGGCAAACCGTAAATTCTAGGTGGGTTGGCAGTTTTGCTTAAAAGTCGCTGTTTTTCTATTTCATTGATAACACCGTTTTTAAGCATTTTTTGAACTAACGCATTGTTCTTCTCTTGTAATTTACTAGTAGGGTCTCGTCTTAACACTCTATATGTTGAAATGTTATTAACAATCGTTTGCATCTTTCTATCATATTCGGCTTTTTCCAACGCTACCGTTACATTACCCTTATCTGCATTTAGAATCAGTATATCTTTATTCTTTTTCAGAAATGTTTTTGTGGCGAGTACCGTTTTGTTTATAAATTTATCCCTAGCAGAAATTTTATTCCTATTAAGATGCTCGTGTATAAGTTTAGTAAAATTACTTCTTCCTATTTCTTGTTTTTCTTTGTCTTCAATAGTGCGTATAACATTCTCCCCGTCTGCTATAAGTTGGAATAAAGGAAACTCTTTATCTTGAATTGGAAGGGCATATTTCGGACCCAGAGATAAGAGCCAACGAATGTCCGTGGGAAAATCTATAGATGAAATATTATGAAACCTTTCTGGGACCACCCTAATATTTAAATTTTCTCTTTGTCTACTTTTGAGATTTTCGTATTTCTTAATTTGATTGGTTTTAATCTGCGCCGTTTGTTTGGTCGCTAACAACTCCTCACTTTGAAAAAATTGAGTGGAATGTGTTGCTTCAAGACATTGAGTTATCAGTGCTCTCAATATATTTTTTGTTAAAATTTGACTTTAAAAAAAAAGTTTTTTAAAAGTGGGCGTGTTCGTCATCCGATTTTGCCAATTTTTATTTAGCACGCATATAGTAATAGGAGTAACGTGCCTGCCAAATTTCATCATGATATCTTCAACGACTGCCAAATTACAGCTTGCAAAACTTTTAAAATACCTTCTTTTAAAAGTGGGCGGTGCCACGCCCAATGTCCAAAATTTTACTAATTTTCTATTTTGCGTAATAAGATCAACGCACCTACCAAGTCTCATCGCTTTATCCGTCTTTGGTAATGAATTATCGCACTTTTTCGGTTTTTCGAAATTTTCGATATCGAAAAAGTGGGCGTGTTGTAGTCCGATTTTGTTCATTTTAAATAGCGATCTGAGATGAGCGCCCGGGAACCTACATACCAAATTTCATCAAGATACCTCCAAATTTACTCAAGTTATCGTGTTTACGGACGGACGGACGGACGGACATGGTTAATGAATTTCTTTTTTCGCCCAGATCATTTTGATATATAGAAGTCATATCTATCTCGATTAGTTTATGCCGTTACGGATTACCGTTATGCGAAAAAAGCTAATATACTCTGTGAGCTCTGCTCAGCTGAGTATAATAAATTAAAATTATGGCAGTAACAAACATGTTGAGTGCCACACTATAATTGACTAAACTTATTTGACATAAAGAGCTTACGAAAATTCATTTAAAATAAGATATCTATACTTTAAGCTGGTTTGCAGATACTTAAACAAATTAACATAATCTCTACCACACTTGCCAGGTCCAAAACATTTTCACCAAAACTAGCCAACCGGTAATCATTGTAGGCTGGGCATAATTTTCATCATCGCCTAGGTTACATACTGGATATATTGCAGTTGTTACGTTCTTGAAAGATCTCGCACTAAGGTTCAAGAGACCACCTCTCGCACGGAGAATTAAGCTAATGGCATACGCTGAATGTTCGTCGTCAAAATATGTAGCGCTCACGGGACCAAGTAAGGGAAAAGATCATGTGTGGTAGAGCCTTGAGCGTGATTAACATATAGTTTAAACTCTTTATCGACTAGCTTACTAAGCAACAAAGAAGTGAAGTCTTTAAGGAAAGCAGGAGAAAAATCGGTTAGTGGTTCTAAGCTCGCTCTGAGTGATAGCTGTTTCCAATTTTTAACCCAGGGTGCATCTTGCCGTATGCTTTCTATGAATAACATATGCGCCGGAAGTGTGTGGAAGAACTGGGGAACTATACCCGTTTTTAAATGCAACATATAGTTAGGTGAGTTCGCAGGCAAGAAAATATTCTTCTTTATGAAGAAACGTAAGAGTTTTTCTACCTGTTCATGATGGTCCCCATCCCACACCTGCGCGCCATAAAACATTATTGATCTTGCGGCAGCATCAAAGATTTTGATTTTTTCCGAAATACAGATTCGAGGGTTATTTAAATAACTCAACCATGTAGCGCATATTGCGGGTTTGCCTCGCCAAGCTTTGTATGTAAGTGTTTAGTGAAAGAGAGTTTGTAATTTAGCATTATACCTAGATATTTATAGTCGTTCACAGTTTCGACCGGATCATTTCCAAAAAACCACCTATAGTCAGAGGGGAGCCTGCCACCCTTCCTAAAAACAAGGACCTTTGATTTGGACAGGTTAACTTTTAATGCCCACAGCTTGCAATATTCATGCAAAACATTAATCATGCTTTGCAGATCTGCAGCCGAATCTGCTAGAAGTACCAGGTCATCGGCATACATCAAAAGCTTGACTTTCATATACACCACTTTAACTCCACCTGGGAGGTAATCAATTAAATCATTGAGATACAGGGAGAACAGCACCGGGCTTAGTAAAGATCCTTACCGGACACCCTGATTGACTGGGAACGGGCTAGAAAGCTTTCCATTATACCACACTTGACTCGTAGTATCCCCATATATAAGGCGTAAGATTTCAATCAAATGACTCGACAGACCATATGAGGCCAGCTTATAGAATAATAAGCTATGATGGACAGTATCAAAGGCACATCAGAAGTCTACAAAAAATACAAAAGTTTTCCTATTCGCAGCAAAGTTAGAATTAACGATACTTGTCAAATTAAATATGTTATCGATGGTTGAATAGTTCTTACGGAAGCCCGCTTGGCATTCTGTAAGTATACTATGACAATCAATCCACGCATTATTGCGGCTTAATAACATGCCGGTAAATATCTTATACAACGTATCCAGCAGAGACAGTCCTCTATAGTTACTCGGAAGACAAGGATCGCCTTTTTTGAACAGCGTGATAATCACAGAAGAGGAGAACGAAGTAGGGACCTGTTTTTTAAGAAAAATAAAATTAAACAGAGAGAGAACCTCATTCTGGAAGCTTTGCGGAGCATATTTATAGAATTCATTTGGTATGCGGTCATTGCCAGGGGCTTTACTGTTTTTTTCTTTACTGAGAGTTAATTCTAGCTCCTGCATGTCAAAAGGAGCGTCGAGGAACGGGTCTAAAATAAGCGGAGCAGCCCATTGAAAGCTATTAGCTATACCAGGATTAAAAAGCAACGTCCTAAAGTGTCCTTGAAATCTTGAGGTAGAAGGCTACTAACGACACCAGGTGTTGTGCGCTTAAGGGTGTTAGCTATTCGCCGCCAATCACTTGAGTTCCTTACACTATTTAAAAGCTTTGCATTTCCACTGAATTTTTTCTCACTAAATAGTTGGAAGTACTTCCTGCGAGAGGTACGGTACCTAGATCTAACAGAGTCCTCGAAACTTTTCCTATACTTGTTTAAGTCACGTAACATTTCCACGCGTAACTTATGACACTGAGAGTCAAACTAAACTTTTTATATGGAAGTCTATATCTATCTCGATTCCTTTATACCTGTACAACCAAACATTATCAAATCAAAGTTAATATACTCTGTGTGCAAAGCACGCTGAGTATAAAAATTAGAATGATCTTAATGGTAGACTGAAATGTTTGACAGTATGCATACGACATTTGTAAATTTATAGACAATTTCAATGTCAACAAACTCTTTGCTGTTTTTTTCTCCTTAGAAGTAAAAATTGTCTGCTTCCTTTGTGTGATTATTATTTAATCATTTGCGACAGTCATTCATTTATTTGTCTCGCAGTCATACGTAGAAATATGATTGGCATTTCTCAAAATAAATCTACAAAATAATGCACGTCTTTGTGTGTATACAAAATTATGTTTGCCGTAAAGGCGGCAATTTGAACGGCTTAAGATACACACTAAAGAAAATTTGAATTTTGCATTTGCAAGATTACTCCCCACCTGCATGCTATATATGTACATTAGGGTGGCCATTATTTTCTAAAGTGTTCCGATTATCGATTTCACCCCCTAAAAATATGCGAATAGCCTAAAAACTAGAATATACAAAATTTTAGGGTTAGAGGTGGCGCAAAGAGCTTGAAGTCCTGAAAAATTATGAATTTTTACAATTTCTTAAATTTGGTTATCCCTACTTCATTTGTTATGGGCGAAACGTAATTTATCGTGTTATTGGTAAGTTCTGCAGATATTTGACTTTCAAATAAATCTAAAACAACAAAAATTGGTCAAACAATAATAAAGTTATAAAATAAATTATGCCTTAAACACGATGTCATTACTTCAAGAATGTGTATATAATGAGTATGCCTAAAGGAGTTTGTTTAAAATTTTTTTTATTATAAACTTTTTGAAAATACATTTTTAAAACATATATGCTCACATATCTTGTGAAACTTTAGCTGACAAGTATATAAAATGATATTTTTTCCTAGGATCTAATTAATGATGATTCATTATGTGATTCAAATTGTTTTTTGTAATCAGTTGCAACTTGTAATAAATATTATTTTTCTTGTTTGTCATTTGTAAGTATTCTATTATATTCTTCCATAAGTTTTACTATCCGCTCTGCTGTGGCATTAACTACTTTTATATTTAAAACTGTATCCTTGGCTTTTTTATAGGTTTCTGTATCCCCCCAGTATAGTGGATCTACCTCCAGAAATTGAGATGATATCCCAAACCGACCAAAAAATCAATTTTATTTCCTGTTACAAAATCGTTTAGTTCTTTTTCTATGAATTTATTGATATCACTGGGCCTTAAATGTAACCTCTTTAAATTTTCCGTTTCCTTGTCGCAGTTGTCTATGCTTTTGATTTTTTCCACTTTCCTCTTTTTCTTCATGGTACAAGAGACGTCATCATCGAACAATGCCAATGAAATACATTCTTCAGACAGGTACCATAGGTACAAAACTTTTTTATTGCAATTTCAGATATTTTTTATTAACATTTCTTTAATAAAAGATAAGTCTTGAAGAGGTGCTCTATGAGGATTGGTACAGTTAAATCAAAGCTTAACATAGAATTGTATAATAAGCGCGCTTATACTTCGTATCGAATTCTCTTCATACTCCGTTAGTTTAAATTGTTAACGAAATAAATAGATTTTCAAGCAATACAATGCCTTAGACATCCACCGAGCATGATGAGTTGGCCCTGATACACGAAACTTTATGGCATCACTTGCTCCTAGACATATAGACGTTAATTCCAATAATTCCTTATAGTCATCTCTTACTATTTTCTTTTTCAACTCTTCCTTAGAAAAATTTAGAATAGTATCTTTGCTATCGCTTAAAAGTAATTTCAATTCGTTATTTTGTAGCAAATCGGTAGGATACTGGAAAATAACTCTCAGCAAAACTTCATAAATGTGATGACGACAAGGTACATAGATACAAAAGTTTTCGCTCAAGTTTTTTTTTTCTAATAACGTTGCAGCTCATTTTATAACGCCTGTGTTAACCGATGTCGTATCAAAACAACAGGCCACACTATAATTCTTCAGATCCCATTCAAATAACAGTTCATGCAACGTATCAGCTATTTCTGAGCCTGTTGCAGCATATAATTTTGGAGCTCCTATTAACTGTTCGCCATTCCTGTAAGTAACAACAACGGGAAGTCGTTCCACCTTTTCACGACCTGTTATTTCTGGAAGTAGTTTTCCATCCCAATGCAAAGTGCCGCAATTTATCTATTTAAAATAACCTACTATTCAAAATTGTTTCATTCAAGAGCAGTGTAGTTTTAATATGAAAACGACAAAGAACTTTTTTGTAGTTGTTTGCAATTTGAAAATATATATTTTCACTTCTTTATACTTTTTTTTTTAAATCTCTTTCGACATGATTGTTGCAGTGCAGGCTTAAATTTGCTGTGGTATCACGCATTTTGAAAGAAAATTTATAAAAAATATATGTGTATACTTTTTTAAATAAATAAACTTCAAGTTTGGCTTCAAGGGATATATTTATTTGTGTATAAAAAAGTTTATTTCAGCGTTTTTTTACCCGAATACCACCATTCACTGATCAACACATTTGCACAGACTTAATTTACTTTTCATATTTGTTTGTTGAATGCAATATATATTTTGCCCTGTAATTCTGTTATTCAACCACCGATTTTGAAGATTGTGGCCATTTTAGAAAAGTAAGAAAATACAGATCTTATTACGCGGTATGGAAAAGCAGTATATTTTCGTAGGGTTGAGAAATATGGAAGCCTGAAACACGAAATTGTAAAGATTCACCATTTTTCAGGATTTCAAGCCCCCTGCGCCACCTCTAATCTTTTTTCAATTGGCTTAAAACTTTGAATATATTCGTTTTTGAGCTATTCGCATATTTCTAAGGGGGTGAAGTCAAAAATCCAAACACTTTTTTCCCCACCATACAACGAAGGGCCACCCTAGTGTACATATGTACACTACAAGCCAGACAGACATGTTTGAAGTTTAACTTCTTAAAAGGCGTTGCGATGATTGGTACCATAAACGGCAAAATATGTACTTGGGAAGCAATATTTTAACTGTCGTGATTACTTTAAAAATTCTTTAGTGCATTAAGCTGGGCTAAACGCTATTCCAATCATATGTAAAAGATAGTTGGTGGAGAATGTTTTTTTTTTTTATATTAAAAAAAAAATGTTGTTCTAAATTTTTAATGTTGCTTTGCCCGGGAGTTGAATGTAAGAGACGGAGCACGCTACCACCGCACGACGGTTGCCGCGAAAAGTGGAATACACACAAAAAAGTCGAAGCTGTAATTACTTTGTCAATAGAATCAAACAATCAAAATTCTACCCTTTGAGCACTCAAAGCAAGTGAAGCGGAAAATAACAAACAACTCAAAAACATAGAGATATTGTTATGGGAAATATATGAAAAGAAGAGGTGAACTCAGCATGAGTAAATGTTGAGTATATAAACGGCAAAGAACTAAATTAAGTATACTCGTTGAGATTGCAATTTAGATTATCCATTGTGCGTTTATTTATACCCTTTATTTATGTTTTTCAAATAAATTTACATTGTTCAATCAAAAGGTACTAATACAAATACTCTTTCTTAGGCCAATCGATTATTTGCACCTATCAACGTGTTCCATTTGATTTCCCTATAGACTTTCATTTTGTAACTTTTATTTAGGGTTTTTCAATGTGTAAACAGCTTTGCTCACGGTATGTGGTAATCAAAAATTATAGCGAGGCGTAAATTAAGTGTAAGTATACACTTTGTAAGTAGTATGCAAAGCGTAGAAAGGGATAGAAAAGCTATTTATAAGTTATCGTTGAGGTACGTATAATCGATGTGTTATCGAATTCTCATAAATTTGCTATCGATCACAAACTGTATCGGTTGTTTAGCGTTCTTATCGACGAAATGTTGATTTGCTATCGATAGTTTATCGATTTTCGATTTAATATTGAAAAGCATCGATTTATTGTTAAAAACTTATGGATTTGTTATTAAAGTAGTATCAATTGTCATCGACAAGTTATCGTAGTTTTATCGATTTTTATTGGCTGGCCAATAATATAGTTTTTATCGAAATTTTATCAGATTTCTATCTATGTTATCGGTTTGGTAGCGACAACAACGTTATCGACGACTCATCGGTTTGTTTCAAACAAATGCCAACAACTCGCACTTCGCTATCGATAATAAGCCAATAATCAAACGATATCGGTTGTTAGCAACAAGAAGCCGGTCAAAATCTTTTCAAGCAATAGTGTCAATGGAACTAATGTCAATCGATATTAATGCGCTTTTGAAAGAGAATTAATGTCTCCAGATCCCAAAGAGAACTAATGCCAATTGATTTAAGAACGCGCGACTTATAATTCCAAATTTTCTTTTCATATTACGATAAGATATTAAGATATTTTTCAAAAGAATCCAAAAATTAAAAAATAAACGGCGCAGTCTAAAATTTGGAATAAAAAACCGTGCGATTTTTTTTTAATTTTTGGAATTCATTTGAAAAATATATTAATATCCTGCCATAATATGAAAGAAAAATTTGGAATAAAAATTCGATTTCGACTGCAGCGCTTTTTTATACCTTTATATTAAGTCCCTTTAATGTTTGTCACCTCATTTCCATACGAATACGCCAGGTGGCGCACGGATCGGGATATACAGAAAATTAATTTTAAAATAGAACATTTTCGATTTTGACTTTTAACTAACTTCTCGGTGATCCAGAGACTTGAAGCTTAGCACATAGTTTGCGAGTCGATGGCACTACAACTAGTGGAAAAGAAAATGCCGACAAGTGGCAGACGAATCGAGATAAACGAAAATCCCTGAAAATCTCTGAAAAAACGCAGGGAATCTTGCGATCGATTTTTAAGTAACTTCCCGGTGAGCTAGAGACTTGTAACTTAGCACATAGTTCGAGAACCGGTGAGAATGCAATTTATAGAAAACAAAGTTCCGCTAGGTGGCGTGCTAATTAAGATAACTACAAATACCTGAAAAAGGAGGGGAATCTTGCGATCGATTTTTGAGTAACTTGCCGGTGAGCTGGAGATATGAAACTTAAGCCGTAAGTCAGAACCCGATGACAATGGAATATTTTATCAAAAAATGCCGCTAGGTGGCGCATGGATCGAGATATTAGGAAAATTAATTTTAATTTGGGAATCTTTCAATCCATTTTTAACTAACTTCCCGGTTACCTAGAGACTTGTAACTTAGCACATAGTTCGAGAGCCGGTGACAATACAATTTATAGAAAACCAAGTTCCGCTAGGTGGCGTCCAAATTGAGATAACTACAATTCCCTGAAAAACGAAGGGAATCTTGCGATCGATTTTTTAGTAACTTGCCGGTGAGCTAGGGTCTTGAAACTTGGGCCGTAAGTCAGAACCCAATATTAACAATGCAATATTTTATCCAAAAAAAATCCGCTAGGTGGCGCATGGATCGAGATATTGACCAAACTAGTTTCAAATTGGGAAGATTGCAATCGATTTTTAACCAACTTCCTGCATATTTAGAGACTAGAAACCTCAAATATAGTTTATAACTCGGTAACAGTGCAATGTTTGATCAAAAAATTTGAGCTACGTAATGCACAAGTCGAACTATGAGAAAATTACGCCATATCTTCATGGCTAGCCTCCTGAGTAGTGCAGGCGTTGTAGAATTCCACCTCGTTGAAGGCCCAACTCAATGCACGTCCTTGCATACTTTTAGGCGTACGCGTCTTTCACCACGATTCTTTTAGACTTTCAGGCGTATGTGACTTTCACCACGATTTTCAGCTGTGCATATTAAGTAGCTGACAAACGAGATGGAATTCTCTTGTTATGATGTACATTCACCAGCAATGAAAATTCACCACATCATCAATTGTGTTGAACTTACTTCCTCAACAATTGTGATCATATTCACCCACTTCGATTGCGTTGCACTATCCGGCTTCGCCAATTATGACAATAATCGCCAAAAAGAATCATTCACCACATTAATCCTCTTTGTCCAACTCACCCGCCACACCAATATCAAGAACATCGAACGGCTATAATAATTCACCGATTTATATGTAACACACATATATCTTTCTACAGTCACCTAAGCCGAATATAGATATAGACGTAGTACGTCCGAGCAACGCCAAAGAACGGGTAGCTATTTTGAACAAATAAATAAAGATAAGAATTTTCACTTAGGAATTACTTAAATTACTAATCAAAGTTGCAATTGCCTTTTTGTAGGCAGTACTAAAAAATTTAAAGTAAAAAGATGATAAAGAATTTTAAGGACTACCTTTATATAAATGGACCAAAAAATAGAAGGCAATTTTTCCTTTAATACATACATAGTCTTGTTGAATTTTGACTGGAAAACTTTAACAATAGCTCTAGTAAAAGAATTTTGGGGTTTAAAACTATAATGGCTGAATTCGCTTTTTTTATACTCAGTTGAGCAGAGCTCACAGAGTATATTAACTTTGATTGGATAACGGTTGGTTGTACAGGTATAAAGGAATCGAGATAGATATAGACTTCCATATATCAAAATCATCAGTATCGAAAAAAAATTTGATTGAGCCATGTCCGTCCGTCCGTCCGTCCGTCCGTCCGTCCGTATGTCTGTCCGTTAATACGATAACTTGAGTAAATTTTGAGGTATCTTGATGAAATTTGGTGTGTAGATTCCTGGGCACTCATCTCAGATCGCTATTTAAAATGAACGATATGGGACTATAACCACGCCCACTATTTCGATATCGAAAATTTCGAAAAACCGAAAAAATGCCATAATTCATTGCCAAAGGCGGTTAAAGCGATGAAACTTGGTAGATGAGTTGACGTTATGACGCAGAATAGAAAATTAGTAAGATTTTGGACAACGGGCGTGGCACCGCCCACTTTTACAAGAAGGTAATTTAAAAGTTTTGCAAGCTGTAATTTGGCAGTCGTTGAAGATATCATGATGAAATTAGGCAGGAACGTTACTACTATTACTATATATGTGCTAAATAAAAATTAGCAAAATTGGATGAATACCACGCCCACTTTTTAAAAAAAATTTTTTTTAAATTCAAATTTTAACAAAAAATTTAATATCTTTACTGTATATAAGTAAATTAAGTCAAAATTCAACTCCAGTAATGATATGATGCAACAAAATACAAAAATAAAAGAAAATTTCAAAATAGGCGAGGCTCCGCCCATTTTCATTTGGTTTGTCTAGAATACTTTTAATGCCATAAGTCGAACAAAAATTTACCAATCCTTCTCAAATTTGGTAGGGGTACGACAACTGTTCTCTGTGAAAATGGGCGAAATCGGTGGAAGCCACGCCCAGTTTTTATACACAGTCCACCGTCTGTCCTTCCGCTCGGCCGTTAACACAATAACTTGAGCAAAAACCAATATATCTTTACTAAACTTAGCCCACGTACTTATCTGAACTCACTTTATCTTGGTATAAAAAATGGCCGAAATCCGACCATAACCAAGCCCACTTTATCGATATCAAAAATTACGAAAAATGAAAAAAATGCCATAATTCTATACCAAATACGAAAAAAGGGATGAAACATGGTAACTGGATTGGTTTATTGATGCAAAATATAACCTTGGAAAAAACTTTGTAAAATGGGTGTGACACCTACCATATTAAGTAGAAGAAAATGAAAAGTTCTACAAGGCGAAATCAACAGCCCTTGGAATCTTGGCAGGAATACTGTTAGTGGTATTGCATATATAAATAAATTAGCAGTACCCGACAGATGATTTTCTGGATCACCTGGTCCACATTTTGGTCGATATAGCGAGAACGCCTTCACATATACATCTAAGGCCACTCGCTTTTAAAACCCCCATTAATACCTTTAATTTGATATCCATATCGTACAAACACATTCTAGAGTCACCCCTGGCCCACCCTAATGGCGATATCTCGAAAAGGCGTCCACCTATAGACCTAATGCCCACTCCTCTTAAAATGCTCAGTAACACTTTTCGTTTGATACCCATATCGTACAAATATTCTAGAGTCACCCCTGGCCCACCCTAATGGCGATATCTCGAAAAGGCGTCCACCTATAGACCTAATGCCCACTCCCTCTTAAAATGCTCAGTAACACCTTTCATTTGATTCCCATATCGTACAAACACATTCTAGAGACACCCCTAGTCCACCTTTATGGCGATATCTCGAAACGGCGTCCACCTATGGAACTAGGGATCACTCCTTTTCAAAATACCCATTAACAGCTTTCATTTGATACCCATATCGTACAAACATATTCTAGAGTCACCCCTGGTCCACCATTATGGCGATTTCTCGAAAAGGCGTCCACCTATAGAACTAAGGATTACTCCCTTTTAAAATACTCATTACCACCTTTCATTTGATACCCATATCGTACAAACACATTCTAGAGTCACCCCTGGTCCACTTTAATGGCGATATCTCGAAAAGGCGTCCACTGATGGACCTAAGGCACACTCCCTCTTAAAATGCTCAGTAACGCCTTTCATTTGATACCCATATCGTACAAACAAATTCTAGAGTCAGCCCTGGTCCACGTTTATGGCGATATCCCTAAATGGCGTCCATCCATAGAACTATGGCCTACTCTTTCTTAAAATACTCTTTAATACCTTCCATTTGATACACATGTCATACAACCACATTCCAGGGTTACCCTAGGTTCATTTTCCTACATGGTGATTTTCCTTATTTTGTCTCCATAGCTCTCAACTGAGTATGTAATGTTCGGTTACACCCGAACTTAGCCTTCCTTACTTGTTTTTTTTTTTTTTAATTTTGTATAACAGCTTTTATACGAGGTGAAAAGTCAGAACTTCGAAAATATGAAAAACCTCATATTTCCGAATTTTCGCAACCCATATAAAAAATTTTAATACTGCTGGTGGTTAAATGGATTTTATTTTTATATGCATATCTTTAAAGAAAAGTTTGGCAAAACCCCTGTTTAAGCGAGAAAATTCGTTTTTTTACCAAAAATTTGTTTTAACCAACAGAATTTCCAGCTGGTATAACTATTGAATATTAATAAATCATAAACTTGCATTTAATGTGCTATTTTCAGATGAAAGCACTGCGTTTTTATATTTATAAGCTCTTAACAGTACTTATGTCCACTGTGCCAGTGGAGAGTATGTGCAGACATGAAAGTAGTACTATCATGGGACTGTCACCGTCAGGATGGCCAAGGAATATGTGCTTTATTTGTTTGTGGGATACGGAGACCAATACAATAAAAAAGATCGGCCACTTCGATACGAATATACTGTTGGGAAAGCAAACGTCATTAACAGTAGTAGTAAGTCGTGAGAAAATCTTGATTCCGCCATTACATATAAAATTGGGGCTAGTAACAAACTTTATCAAGTCATTCATTAAAACCAATTATGCCTCAAAAGAGTGTCTGAGACAAATGTTTCCTAAACTTTCTTCCGCCAAAATTGAAGCAGGTTCGTGTTTAAATTACATATTCGCATGCCTTTGATTTATAGATTTTTATATATTTTAATACATGTTTAGGTATTTTTAACGGCCCGGACATTCGAAAGTTGATAAAAATCGAAGATTTCACTAAAACCTTTTTGGGGTGCGTTAAAGGTTGTTATTACTAAGGTTCTTGGAAATCAGCATGATGACAGTTTTCGCGAGTATGTCAACAACCTAGTGGAAGCACATGTGCATATATCTTTAAAAGTTAATTTGATACATGCTCATCTCGACTGGTTAGAGAGACAACTTTCTACCGAATCCGATGAATAGGGAGATCGTTTCCACCAAACAGCTATACTAATGGAGTCTCGATACAAAGGCAAAAATCTAAACGCCATGATATCTGATATATGTTCATGGCTAAAGATTTCTGAGGAAAGCTTGGACGAGGACTAGAACGAAATTGACGGTGACCAAGGCCCTAACCATGGAAGCTCAACGTCGATCAGAGGGTGAAGAAGGCCTCAACGGCACTTTATGCATGTAAAAGAATGCTGGGGTGTACGTGAGGCTTATCGCCCTCTCTTACTCATTGGGTTTTTACAGCGATTGTAAGCCCTATTCTAAAAACAACATACCTTAAAAAATTAGAGGGGGTATGCAGACTATAGATGCTTAGCATTACGGGAGCTTCGAAAACAACCCCGACGTCTGCACTGAATGCCATTCTGCACATTCCACCTGTAGACCTGGTAGTAAAGAACATAGCATTAACAACTGCAACCAGGCTCGGTGCCTCGAGGCAGCTTGAGCGCCGACCATATGGCCATAGAAGTATAGCGTCATCAATCACGAGACAAAAAGACTAACTGATTCCTTATCTGCGCTTCGAGGGAGATCTTAAGGCCACGGTTGGCGCAAGGGTGCGCAAATGGCGGACGAGGCGATACATGTCTCCACAGATGTTTCCAAAGTAGTGGAAGGAGTAGGGTCTGCGGCATACTGTGCTGATCCGGAAATAAGCAGATCCTACAGACTGCCGGATTACTGTAGTGTTTTCCAAGCGGAAATATTAGCCGCGACCAAAGCAATAGAAACCCTGGAAGAGAATAGCTTAAGCTGCAACCGTGTTAACTTTTATATCGACAGTCACGCAGCAATTAAGGCAATAATCTCGCATAGCACAGCATCTAAATGCGTGTTAGAGTGTAAGCAGTCTCTGCATAGAACAGGGAGAAGCATACATCTATATTGGGTCCCAGGGCATATGGGAATAGATGGGAATGAAAAAGCGGATGAACTAGCCAAAAAGGACGCATTCCTTGAAGCTTGCTCCGTAGACGTCCCAATTAGACTGGGGGAGATTAAGGGAAGGCGAGAGGTGCACATGATCGACCAAGCGGGAAAGGCGTGGGTTCAAGCGTGGGGCTGTAGAGTGTCGAAGATTATGTGTATTTTTACTGGACACTGCCTTCTGGCGTCACATGCCTTTAAATTAGGTTTGGTCAGTGATAGCATATGTAGGAAGTGCGGGTTGGAAGAGGAAACAATCGAGCACGTTCTGTGCTCGTGCCCTGCACTTTCCAGGCTAAGACTCCAGCTATCAGGAGTGATACAGCTGTCAGATCTAGAAGCAGCAAGTGGCTTAAGTCCTAGGAAGCTTCTAGTATTTGCCAAAAGGACCGAGGGTTTTTATAACATAGGTCCTGGTTTTTGATAGGGGTTTTCAGTTTGGTCGTTAAACAAACTTCTGGTACCACTACGGACTCAATCAGCCTATGTGAGGTCCTCATGAACCGGCCAGTTCAACCTAACCTAACCTAAGGCCTTAACGGTGTAGATTAAGAAAATAATTTTGTTTCAAACAATATCTAAAATCTATTTAATAATTTGGGAAATATTTAAACAACGTGACATCAGGACGGACAAGGCGACAGCTGTTTCGATTATACCTTGTAAATCTCTTCAAAGCCTTTTCTCCCCGGAGTGGGAGTCGAAATGGTTACAAACGCATTCAGCTACGTCATTCCTTAGTCGTTGTAAAGTTTTTCCCAATTGCTTTTTTTCGCATATATTGTCTTCTACACATCACATACTTCGTATGCAGTTATGTGCTGAAGTTATGCATGTTTGTAAGGCGGTTTCAGAGAAACCTGGTATTATTGCTGTTTTTGTTCTATTTATAGAACTACAACGAATTAACCAAATGTTGTCTGTTTATATGAATTAATCGGGGATTGGCCGTATTGCTTTAAATGTGTGAAGGCTTTGATGAGATTTACAAGGTATAATCGAAACAGCTGTCGCCTTGTCCGTCTTGATGTCACGTTGTTTAAATTTTTCCCAAATTATTAAATAAATTATAAAATTAAAAAATTGCTTGAAATAAATGTTTTCAAAAATTTAAAGCAATACGGGCATTCTCCTATTAATTAATATTTAAAATCATTTGTAATATGTATATCTTTTAAGAAATTTAGCTTAACAAAACACAAGTTTAACTGCAATTCTACTGTGTAGTCAAGCTTTATTTGATTTAAATGTACAAAAATTTTATGTAGAGACTGCTTTAATTGTCGTTTTTACACACAGCAGTCATATTTTTTATTGTGTTTCTACGGCATTTTCCTGCTTCGAATGAAATTGAATATTTAACCCAAACTGACTATACTAAGGGTTCTCCTTTAACACAGTAAACAATTATTTTTGTTTTAATCCAATTAACAACCAACCCGCAAAACTCTTCTTACCTTTTTTCATGGCCAGATTGAAACCACAAGCTAGTGTGCAGGACTTCTCTTATCAGTCCAATATTTTTCAGCTGCGTTGCTTATTTTTGTTGTTATACATGCAAGATTCAACGAATATATTGTCAGCCCTGAGTTCTGCCTTCACCCAATTTTTGTACATAACCAGCAATATCCATACTCTCATGGCATTCGGCGAGTGAGTATATCGTTCATTAAGTATTTAAGTAAGAGTAAAAATAAGTTTGGATGTGTATATATATTTTTATACACATATGCATGTATATATGTGCGTATAAGTAAATATTCACATATCATTGTTCAGTATATTTGCATATTCACAATTCACGAATGAGTATCATATGAGGGTGACTGCCCTCAGGTGGCTCAAGGATTTGGTTTGTGTGCTAAAGTAGATATGCGAAGCTGATAAAGTTGTACAAACGTTAGCAAAGTGAATCAGATAAGCGGAAAACTAGATTAAAAAGGTGCTAAAGAATTATGACAAATAGCTAGCTGACAAGTTGAATTGCGATGAAACGTATGTGTTTGAACGATACATGCTTTTCCATTGCTAAATTTATACCTTAAAAAAGTTAATTTCCTTGTTAATACTTTCGTTGTTTGAATCCAAATATTTTACAAATAAATTATTTAATTTGAGGATAAGCAAAGGTGCTGCATTTCTTTCAAATGTCGTTTTACTTAAGATTAATATTTTATTTAGTTAGTTTAAAAGATTACTGTAAACAAATGCTATTTGGTTTAAGTGGCCAATGCAAAACAGGCGGCGAAAATCAAGTCAAATCAGAATGGGAGTGGAGTGGAATTGTTGTGAGCGCGAAAGTGCGAGAAGCGGGAGAGGCAGTGATGTTGGTAAAGGTAGTGGTAGTGGCAGTGGGAGTAGCTCAAACACCAATTAGCGTTTCCTTTGAATTGTTGTAGCTTACGTCATCCAATTTCAACCTTTCACGTTCTATGAAGATAGCTACGGAAGTAGCCATGTATAGTTGGTAATTTAAAACAAGTAAGGACGGGACTGTCTTCGGCTGTGCTGAAGACTTCATACCTCTCATAAATGGGGCTAAACAATAATTTTATCCTGTTCGTAGTCTCCAAATAATCGGATGTATAAGATAAGAAATATATAGTGAACAGATGTACATACCTAAACTATTCTTAAGATAAATATAAAATAAAAAATGGCAAAAAACGCCCTTATCTGAACGATCGTTTGAATGGGATATATATTATATTTGGCTCCGACCGAAATGATTTTTACAGGAAATCTTCTATGATATATTAGAATATATATCACCTAGTTTAACGTTTTTTTATATTGGAAATTAAGGGAGAAATGGCCATAAATCTTTCTGTCTGAACGATCGGTTGTATGGGATATATATTATATATAGCCCCGATCGAAATGATTTTTTCATGAAATCTTCTATGATATATTAGAAGAAATATCACCAAGTTTAACGTTTTTATATTGGAAATTAAGGGAGAAATTGCCAAAAATCTTTCTATCTGAACGATCGGTTGTATGGGATATATATTATATATAGCCCCGATCGAAATGATTTTTTCATGAAATCTTCTATGATATATTAGAAGAAATATCACCAAGTTTAACGTTTTTATATTGGAAATTAAGGGAGAAATTGACAAAAATCTTTCTATCTGAACGATCGGTTGTATGTGATATATACTATATATAGCTCCGATCAAAGTGATTTTTTCAGGATATCTGCTATGATATATTAGAATATATATAGCCGAGTTTCACGTTTATACTTTCTAAATTGCGGCAGGAATGACCAAAATCGTCTTATCTGAACGATCGGTTGTAAGGGAGATATATGTTATAGTGGTCCAATCCTACCGGATCCGACAAATGTCTAATATAATACAAAAATACATCCTTGTGCCAAATTTCATTGAGATATTTCAGAATTTGAGGGACTAATTTGTGTTCAAACAGACAGACGGACGGACGGACGGACATACGGACATGGCTATATCAACTCAGTTCGTCGCCCTGATCAATTCGGTATACTTAATGGTGAGTCTATCTTCTATATTTCTCAACGTTATAAACATCGGACCAAAGTTAGCATACCATTTCATGTTCATGAAAGGTATAAAAATGTGAAGTTCGATGTATAAACATACAGACGGTCGTTTAGAAAACGGATATTTTCAAATAAGCTAGGGATTGTTTAGAAAACTGATGTTTTTATGTTAACTAGGGCCCACACAAGCGTTGAAATTAAACCACAACAGAGGTAACGTTACTAGAAACATATAATTCCGGGCGTCCTGGGAAAAGCTTCGTTGGCATCTTAACGGTAACAGCCGTTACCTATAAGTTGTTGTTTAATTAATTTATCCCTTTCCTTTACTTTTATTTCCTCTGATTTCCTTTTGCGCCCTTTCTTTTCTTTATTTTTTTCCTTTTCTTTCCAATTTTTCCTTTCCTTTCCTTTTCTCTCCATTTCTTTCTTTTTCTTTCCATCCCTTTGCTTGCTTTGCCATGATTGGCTGTCGGAGTTCGTTCAAATCAAATTTGCTTGTAGATATTGTGGTACCTTGAAAAAGCATGCTGTTACCTCGAGCATGTCGTCTTTTGTTGCTCCAAACTCGAAAAGGTTCTCGTAGGTTGCATACTCTTACAGATATTGGAAATATGAAACAGGTACGCTCTGGCAGTACTATCTTTTGGTAACTGCCCGATTTCCGCGGTGTCGATTTGAGGCGCCTCTTATTAACTCTTAGAACTCTTAAGGTACGGGAATATTACAATGGCTTGATCGGCCTGACTTGTTGACATACTGTCGTGGTCTCAGCAATGAACCAGCAGTCAGCTCGAAAATAATCACAAAATGATCTAATAGTTATACCGAAAACTAGGTAATTTTTTCCTTTTTCAGCTACAAATTACTAATGTGAAAGTTTGGATACCTGTACGTCCGTATGTATGGACTTGGGCTTTTGTGACTCTGCTGGAATTACGCATTCAGATGGCTAGTGGTGTTGAGGGATCTACCGACATTATTGGTTAAAAATTGGGGTTCAGTAACCCCTTACTCACTCACTTATTTGGCGAGTAACCCTTTAAATGGTATTGGACGGTCAGCGATTCGCGCCAGTCCCTTCTTCATTGGGTAAGAAGGTAAATCATTTCCTACCTAATCCTTTCAGCGGAGTGGGAAACGCCCTCTGCCTCCGTAGGCGGGGTTCGTTTTTTGTCAAGCCAGCGTAGCCTTAGTCACAAAAGAGTCTCAAAATTGTTGCGATATTATTCCGAAAAAAAAAAAACAAGAAAGAAATCCAAAAAAAAGCTTAAAAAATTTCAAAAGATGCTTAAAACACTCGAAGTGATTCCTAATTAGTCCTTAAATTATATAGCAATGGTCCCGAAATGATTCCGAGCACGGCCCAAATAGTCCCCAATGAGCAGTAGGAAAATTATTTCGAAATAATACGAAAATGACTCTGTATTAGTCTCGTATTGTTTTTTTTTTACCCGGACTTATAGACCTAGATATCATTGATCTAAGTTTCAGAGAACAACATCTAAGACGTTTTATGAAAACAGTACAAGGAAAGGGGAAGAGTGGTGCCACTGTTCACTTTTCCAAAATTGCATACAACTTCATCTACTACATGGCCCAAATAAAACTAATCTTAGACAAACACACGCACTTTTAAAGTAATTTAAAGATACTGTGTCAGGCTATGGAGCGGAGGATCCCTGCAAACGTTCCCAAAAATTTTATTCTTTTATGTATATTGCCCGTAGTCTTAATATAAAGGTCAATATTCTTGTGATTTAAACGGTTAAAAATAATTAATACTTTGCCCAAAAGCTGTAAGGTTACTATTCCTTCGTTCTCCAAAAAAAAAAAAAATAGCACACTATTGACTACAAAAATCTGGACAGCCGGAAAAACATTCTTCTAGAGCGCCTTATTTTCACCCAAGAGAGAGGTAGTAATTTTGGCACACCTCTTCAATCGCCCGACGAAAAGCATCGATGTTTGTCACTTAAATGTGTTGTGAAGATAAATACCAGATTAGTACAACGTTAAAAATATCGAACAATTTAGGAATTAACACTAGCTCAGAGGATTCGTTAAGCAGCAACGGCATATACAAACTTACCTGGAAATGCCAACACAGGACAAAGAGGACGCCAAATAAGAACGAGGTTCGGAGAACACATTGTAGATTACAACAAAAAACACGTAATCCAGACATCATACCAAAGTCCAACTTTGCGAAGCACATGGTTGAAAATAAATGCACCCCAGCAAAAATCAATAAAACCGTCGACGTCTGAGCATACTCGAAAACATTGAAATCTACAAAGAAAAAACATACGGTAGAATAATAAAGGAACAGACGAACACTATTTATGACACAATATTTCAACCTTTAAAACATGTTTACAAAAAACAATATAATCACACAGGTACAAAAGATAAACACAACACACCAACTAATAAAAAACAACAAACCAACCAAATCAACAAACAAAACACAAAATTACTGATTTCTACCTTCCGTCAGTAAAAAACCACCTACGTGTCTGAAGGAACACACGCACACATATATATACATACACATGCATTCAATTTGACAATACTTGCTCAGGCACTAACCCAGCCAGCAATTTTTGAAAATTTTGATCAAAAAATATTTAAATATCATACCCCAAGATGATTAAAAACGTTCAAATTTAAAAGCATTTTCTGTTCGAAAATTAATGTTTCGTCGGTAGAAAAATCTACCATAAATGTGATTATTCTTCAATAATCATTTATGATTCATATTTCGAAACGCTTTTTATTCATATTTGATATTATTGTAAAATTGAGATTTAATTATTTTATAGTAATATTTGACTGCTTTTCACAGTCATTTTCTTTCATCATATTCGTGAACATATTTGAATCGATTTGGTTGAAATTTTTTAATCATTTTTGAATGCGATTATGATGCATTTATTCTTCATATCAAATTCAAAATAATAATCTTATTTCATCAGGGGAAGAAAGCATGCGGAAGTGAGGTATTTGAAGCACAGGTCACTTGCAAACAAACTTGACCGATATACACCTACGACTACAACATGTTGAAGACATATCTAGGTACATATGTCAAGAGAGTTTCACTTACCTGGTCAAATAGTTCACAACATTTGTATTGTCCAACTATTATTTATTTTCTGGTAAGCCGAACGTGGAGAAATGGTTGGGGAAATCTTCGGGCATATCGAAAAAGTGGGCGTGGTTATAGTCCGATATCGTTCATTTTAAATAGCGATCTGAGATGAGTGCTCAGGAACCTACATACCAAATTTCATCAAGATACCTCAAAATTTACTCAAGTTATCGTGTTAACGGACGGAAGGACGGACGGACATGGGTCAATCAATTTTTTTTCGATCCTGATTATTTTGATATATGGAAGTCTATATCTATCTCGATTCCTTTATATATGTACAACCAACCGTTATCCAATCAAACTTAATATACTCTGTGAGCTCTGCTCAACTGAGTATAACAACAAACCAACCAAATCAACAAACAAAACACAAAATTACTGATTTCTACCTTCCGTCAGTAAAAAACCACCTACGTGTCTGAAGGAACACACACACACACATATATACATACACATACATTCAATTTGACAATACTTGCTCAGGCACTAACCCAGCCAGCAATTTTTGAAAATTTTGATCAAATAATATTTAAATATCATACCCCAAGATGATTAAAAACGTTCAAATTTAAAAGCATTTTCTGTTCGAAAATTAATGTATCGTCGGGAGACAAATCTACCATAAATGTGATTATTCTTCAATAATCATTTATGATTCATATTTCGAAACGCTTTTTATTCATATTTGATATTATTGTTAAATTGAGATTTAATTATTTTATAGTAATATTTGACTGCTTTTCACAGTCATTTTCTTTCATCATATTCGTGAACATATTTGAATCGATTTGGTTGAAATTTTTTAATCATTTTTGAATGCGATTATGATGCTTTTATTCTTCATATCAAATTCAAAATAAGATACTACATAATAATCTTATTACATCAGGGGAAGAAAGCATGCGGAAGTGAGGTATTTGAACCACAGGTCACTTGCAAACACACTTGACCGATATACACCTACGATTACAATATGTTGAAGATATATCTAGGTACATATGTCAAGAGAGTTTCACTTACCTGGTCAAATAGTTCACAACATTTGTATTGTCCAACTATTATTTATTTTCTGGTAAGCCGAACGTGGAGAAAGGTTGGGGAAATCTTCGGGCACGAGCAGTATTTGCATTATATTGTCTTGAAGAATATCTTAATAATAAAAATTTTATAAACATATTTTTTCTGAACTTCATGATTGAAAAAATGTGCGTATGTGAAAAAAAAAGATTTTAAATGAAAACTAAAATTTTAACAAGTATAAAATTCATTATTCAGTCAACAAATATAGTCAGAAAAGATTCAGAAAGCTGAATTAAAAATTATTATAAATGTTTGATCACCTAAAGTAAACACATTTGATTCAAATATGATTCCAAAATATTCAGTTTTTGATCATCAAAGGTAAGCATATTGCATTAATCTTTTTGTTGGCTTTTATAAATATTAAAACTTAATCATCAAAGAACTTCAAAAATGATTCCCAAAATTGATCGAAAAATGCTTTTCAGTGTTTGATCATCAAAAGTATTCATATTTGATGATTTCTTTTGTTCAATTGCATGATAACTCATTATTTAGTCAGAAAGAGTAATCAAATTGTATTTATATGTAGGGAAATTGAAAATTTAATCATCTAAATGCTGAGTGGGAAGGAACTACAAATATAAGACAAACGATCCGAACGAAAATCTACACTGACTATACTGGATGGCAGAAAATCGCTCCAATATACATACATCAAGTACACAAAAGAATTTACAATTTTTGTTGTTATATCGGCCTACTGATTAGTAAGATCGCGGGTTTGAATCGAGCTGAAGGCGTAACAATAATTATTTTATCATTATTATTGTTATGATACATGTTTTCTTAATTGAAAAGAATCATTTTTCATTAATTGAAAAAAATTTAAATTAGAATGGAAGAAAGAAAAATTTAGACAACTGCCAAAGCTCGTTGTATAGATCCATTTCGGGAACTGCGGCGCCTAAACGTTGCCGATGAAGGAGTTCAGAAGCAGTTCCCGAAATGAATCTATACAACGACCTTTGGCAGTTGTCTAATTTTTTTCTTTCATCTATTCTAATTCAAAATTTTTTCAAATAAGAAAAAATGTAATAGAAATAATAACGTAAAATAATTATTGTTAGGCCTTGAGCTCGATTCAAACCCGCGATCTTACAAACGACTTCACGCTAACAATGCAATCCTCCGTATTGTCATTTGCCAATCTTATAAGCATGATCTTACTTATATAACAACCAAACTGTGACAGAATGAAAGAGAAAGTATCTTTGGTCATTATATGAAGCCATTACCCTTTAGTGCACATTGTTATAGAGAACCATTAACTTCACAATCGATTAAAGTAAAACTTATTTTAAATAGTTATATGACTACTCTCTATTTTTTTAGTACTCCATATCTTATATCTATAAGCCTCGTGTGGTATATTTACCCAAATGACATGCTTGCGTGTTGTACCAACACGTTAATTTGCAAATGTTATGCTCACATAAATGCAGCCAAATATGCAGTTTCAATTTCAATTTGCTTGTTTGCCAAATAATAAAAGCGTATTTATTTTCGTTTGAATGTTGTGTTCTTTACGCATGCATGTCATAAAATAATATGTTAATGGTCATAAACACATGATGTGACTAAATAAATAATAGCAATTTCACTAGTAAAATATAGGCTAAGCAGGCTAAGCTTAAAGTATTCATGTTAGCGTTCGTTCTTGATATATGTATGTGCGGGCATATTGTACCCGACTTCTGTTCTGTTATCGCAAGGATGATTGGCGTGCAGTACTGCACAACGGTCAAAATCGCCTATGCAATTAGGCTTCAATGAATGCATGCATGCAGTAATATTGGAGGTACATAAATTCTTTTAAATATTCCAGACTAGGGATGTCAAATTTCAACTGAACTGTGCCCAACTGAATAATCCTTTAATATACTTTTTTTCGATTCTCTGGTAAATTTATTAAATCCTAGCAGACCCGGCAGACATTGTTCTGCCCTAAATTTGGTCTATCTGCATACATTAAATAAGCTTCTGTCTTCTAACTCTTCCCCACCCCCTCTTCACATTTTCTTAATCCTTATATTCACTCCTCCCTCTGTCTTTTTCGCCTCATCTATCTCTATCTTCGTCTCATTCTATCTCTTTCTCAGTCTCCTCCTCCTTCCCTCTTTTCTCTTCTCTCAAGTTTTTCTCATTCTTCTTTATCCCTTATTGCCACTCGCAGAGGGTGGTATATATTTTGTTCCAGTCCCATTCCGAGTTCCAGTCCCACTCATAGTCTCAGTCCTAGTCCTAGTCCTAATCCCATTCCCAGTCCGTCTCTGGTCTACTTCCCGCAAAAAAGGATTGTAAATACTAATACTACTCCCTCCGCCTTTTTCGCTTCATCTATCTCTATCTTCCTCTCACTCTATCTCTTTCTTAGTCTCCTTCTCCTTCCCTGTTTTCTCTTCTGTCAATTTCTTTTCATTCCTCTTCATCCCTTATTGCCAGTCCCATAGGGTGTTTTGTTGCAGTCCCATTCCGAGTCTCAGTCCCACTCCGAGGCTCAGTCCCAGTCCTAGTGCTAGTACCAGTCCCAGTCCGTCTCTGGTGTACTTCACGGAAAAAAGGATCGTAAATACTAATATAGGCAAATTTATATATCAAATTTCAGGAAAATCGAATAGGACGTATGTAAATAGGTATGTGTGTATTATTAATTCATGTTTTTATTTTGGTTTCGAATTCATATTTATCAGTTTTGCCAGGTTGATGCGACTAAATCGAATATCACAATGAAAATTGCTTTAAAGTTCTCAGCAACAGCTTTCATTTGATATCCATAGTACACACATATTCTAGGGGTATCGGGTCCACGTTTTGGCCTATGTCTCGAGACCCTAGTCACCCAGTGCTACTAAAGTACTCATAAACAGCTTCCATCTGATACCCATATTGTACAAACACACCCTAGGATTACCCAGATACACGGTTTGATCTCAAGACGGGATAAAAAGTATCCTATGTCCGTCCCCTGGTTCTAAGCTACCTCTCCACCGATTTTCAGCCAAATCGGTTCATCCGTTCTTGAGTTATACATAGTGTAACTAACACCACTTTCTTTTATATACATATATAGATACCTGGATCCATTCGTGGGGCTGAACAAAGGAAATTTGTATGAAAACTAAACGCTGAAGTGATAAAATGAAAACGAATTTTAATACATTTGAACAAATTTTGTTTTAGGTTTTTTTTTTCACGTAATCACTTCACAGAACGTGAATTAACTCTCTAAATCGGAATTTAAATTCATGTTTGAACATCAAAAATTGGTCTAGAAAATCGACTTCTTTATAACAGCATTAGAAGTATTAGAAACGAAATAACGAAATGTTTTGCTCATTCGTCCCTATTTGACTGTTAATGGAATCGTTTTTATATTTGGAATATTATTTTGATATTTATTCGAAGCAAAGCACGAGGTCCGTGACGTGCTACCAAACGAGCGTGTTCTAAGTATTCAAAATTTTATGATTTATTCGGAATGATTATATAAATAATGAAATGGAAAAGAGCTTTTCGATGTTACAGAATAAATATGTAGGTAAATAATTCCTGTGAAGCACAAAAGTTATAGCCTGAATATAAAGTTCCAACCATACATGTTAAATTCCAATTAGAATTAGCAATTGATGCAATTGGTTTATATTCTCTAATTCATTAAACAATTAAAAATAATTCAACTAATTCCCATTAGATAATTGAAATATTTTTTCCAAAGGTAAATCTAGTTGCAATTAGTTGCCACTAGCAAAAAAAATTGGGTTACTTTTACAATTAGAAATCTAATTGACTTCTGCTAATGCAATTAGATATTCAATTAGCTCGAATTACAATCAGTTATTTATATTTATTTACATCATTATTCGTTCACTGCAATAATTCTTTGAAAAAAATTTATTTTTATCAAAATAATTGATTCTAGTTCGAGCTAATTGAATATCTAATTGCATTAGCAGAAGTCAATTAGATTTCTGATTGTAAAGATAAACCAATTTTTTTGCTAATGGCAACTAATTGCAATTAGATTTACCATTGGAATAAAATTTTCCATTATTTTATGGAAATTATTTGAACTAATTCTAATTATTTAATGAATTAGAGAATTTCGCAAATGAAGGTTAATTAGCAATCATTAGCATTATCTAATCATTACTTAACATCTATGGTTCTAACGCAATCCCTGTTTGTTTTTTGCGAGTTCATTGCGACTTGTAAGTGGAGTATCCTATGTCGGTTGCTGGTTCGAAATTGTCCTAATTCAAAATATTTTTCAAAAATTCCCTATTTCAGGATTCGTTCTAAAAACCGCTCTATATCAGGGTTAGGTTGAAGATCGCCTTATCTCAGAATATTTTTCATAAACAACCTATATTACGTCAAAATGTAATTCTTCCATTCCCAGATAGGCAGTTTTTGATACGAATTTTGAGATAGTATATTTTCGAATAAAATTCTGAAGTTCGGCATTCTTCAAACATGTTCTAAAAGAATGATCAAAGCAATATATGTAGCTTTTTTTCTCAAAACATTTAGTAAAGATTTTATAATTTCCCAAAAATCTGTTGGCATTTACAAAATTAGTGGCACTACTAACTTTACTACTAAAATTTGTATAACTACTAAAAGTAGTTTTGTACTTCAATTGTCTCTGAAGGGGATTGAATTATTCCCCGTTGTCCATACTTCGTAAAAGTAGCCCCTCATTATTTTTAAGTTTGGGAGTGTTAAAGCTCTGCCGTTATTAGAGAACAAACCTCTGGTAATTGAATTATGCAATCGAACATTAACGATATTTTCCTGATTTAAAAAGCATAGAATTCCTGCATATATTTTCAAACATATCTCGAAAGCCCGGAATCGCAATTTTCCGCAAATATTTCAATGTTTACTACAGACTACTTACGTAGTAATATTGTTACTCATACGCCATGGCCTACCTAAAATGTTCACTGGAATCTCAGCAGGTAAATAAGTTAATTGAAATAAATTATTATTGTGTAACTGTTTATTTACTTTGGAAAATGCTAACTACTGTTATTTAACATTGGCCGAATAATGTCAAAAGTAGTTATTTCAGCACTATTTTTCAACTAATTTCAGTCTCAAAATAAGTTTTGCTCACTGTGATACGTACAGCAGCGAACATGAAAACAGCAATGGCAATTTTGAAAAAATATTTTGATTAGGGATTATTGGTTCGAATTCGAGCTCAAGCCCTATCTATAACAATACTAATTTCAGGTAACATGTAATAGTGTCAGTGAACTAGCGTCAATTGACATTAATTCGCTTTCGAAATATTAATTTCAATGACATTAATTCTCTTTACAAAAGCGATTAATGTCAGAAAAACTTTTTCTCGCCATTGACATTAATTCTCTTTGCAAAAGCTTATTAATATCAGAACTTCTTATGAATACCACCACCAAACTTTGGAATAAAATACGCACAAATTTTGATTAAGAATTTTAGTTACAATACAAAAAAAAGTAAAGGTGTCCAAGTTCGGGTGTAACCGAACATTATATACTCAGCGTGAGCTTCAGTTGTACATTTCATTTAAGATAAATTACTTTTCAACACGTGGCACCGCCCGTTAAAAAAATTTCTCCCCATTTCCATGCAATAAAACTTGATAAGTGAAATATCATCGATTCAGAATATTTTTTGCTAAGTTATAGGTTATTATTCTAGTCCATGACCCTTTTAAACTTTTTAAACTTGTTTTATATCTAAGCTACCGTGGTCCATTTTTACTAGAAATATTTTCTGCTATAAGGAAAATATGTGTACACAATTTCATTACGATATGTAAATTTTTCTTCGAGTTACGGCTCCCGAAACATAGAAAATTGCTTAATCATAAAAGGGCGGTGCCACGCCCATTTTTTAAAATTTAAAGTTTTTCCTATCTATTGTTATAAGCCCACTTGGGAAATGAAATACTATTGATACAAACCTTTTTTCGCTAAGGTATAGCTTATTTTATTCGTCCACGACCCTTTTAAAAATCTTTTATATAAAATTGGGCATGGTCCTTAACCGATGTCATTAATTTTTCTTCAAAGCATTACTTATAGTAATAGCAACCTCTCTGCCGAATTATGTTACGATAGGTTTAACGATTTTTGATTTATGATTAATAATATTTGTAAAATTAATTTTATCACAAGTGGGCAGTGCCACGCCCATTTAAAAAAAAAAAATTAAATTTTTATCAAAAGTCTCAACATCAGTCAACATATCAAATTTCAACATTCTAGGTGTATTATTTACTAAATAATCAGGTTTTTTGTGTGTTTCCAAAATGTTATATATATAAAAAGTGGGCGTGGTTATCATCCCATTTTGCTCATTTTCAATACCAATCTATTCTGGGTCCAGATAAGCTCGTGTACCAAATTTGGTGAAGACATCTCAATATTTTCTCAAGTTATCGTGTTAACGGACGGACGGACGGACAAGCCTCTATCAAATTTTTTTTCGATACCGTTGATTTTGATATATGGAAGTCTATACCTATCTCGATTACTTTATACCTGTACAACCAACCGTTATCCAAACAGAGTTAATATGCTCTGTGTGCAAAGCACGCTGGGTATAACAAGCGCCGCACGGTTGGATATTTGAACAATCTAGCCGGCCAAAATTAAAATAGCAGTTATTTCTGTTCAAAAAGTGGTTGTCTCACTTCATCGATATAAAGGGAAATATTTGACAGTAAATTCACGGTGTTCCGCGCAGAATTACTATGGATCGGGCCCCCGGTTTCGTATGGACCCGGGGTAATTTTTTGGAATTACATGAGATATGTATGTCAATATGGGTATCAAACGAAAAGTATTTTACTCCGCATTTCTATTGACATTTTTAAGAAGGGTTGCCACCTCGCCTTCTTTTTTATATTTCTTTTTATATCCACTATCATCTCGGAAACGGCTTAACCGATCTAAATCAAATTTTGTACATCCATATAGTATTACGTTTTAAGACTTTTCACCTAAGTGTTGCTACAGAGGATGTTTTCGCAAAGTTGCCACCGTTTGCCAATAAGGGTATCAGTCTCTTGCAAAACTGATCCCACTCAAAAAATTGCGGGTATGCGCAGCCGTTTTTGTTATTAAACTTTGAAACAAACACAAGCTTATGTATTGCCAAAAAATTACTGGCATGATATGCCATGAAAAAAAGATATATATTTTTGTTTGCAAGGTTATTAAAAAATTTAATATTGAAAAGTAATAGTAGCTGTATTTCGTTGCTAACTAGTACAATTAAAACACTAGGTAGCTTACGGAATTACATGGAAAGCAACAATAAAATGTAATCGAGTTGAGTTGGCTAAGCGCTTTCAGTTGAAACCGCTTAGGTAATTGTCGACCTGATTGATAGTGTTGTATAGTGTTGCATATTCAAAAATAGGGCACTATTGTGAACGAGCGAATGAAATGAACATACGAATGTGCAGATAAACAAAAATAACAAAATAACAGCGTGGCGGCAGGGTGACATACATACAAACACATGCATTTCATGTATTTTGTTTTTGTAATTCTCTGGTTGAGTGTCAAAAACATACTGCGCTAGATGTAGAAACGTCATAGCAGCGAAAAAAAGTAACAATTAGCTTATAAACCTCCACCATCTGTATGGTTTTGGCATAATGAGACTGTTTAGCTAGTTGAAGCGTTTTCTTCAAGCTCGCTTGAAAAAAATACACCTAGTATTATAAGTAGAATAACTCAGTTAACACGTCCGATTTAAAAAATCTAACATATGAATTAAAACACATTTATCTGTCCTAAAAGAAAATGTAACTAGATTTGATTAAGGCTAAACAAGTGAACAAGTATTTTGGTTAGAAGGGTATATTGTTTTTTAATCCAAAAATACATTGAACTGCACATTAGGGTGGGTCGATTTGTATGGATGAAAGTTAACCGATATCGCGCCATCGATTTTTCGATAGGATTTGGGCTCAGGAAAAAAAGGTTCCACTACGCATAACCAAAAAAATAATTTTCGAGCCTGCGAAATTTAATTTTTTTTAGTTTTTTTCGACTTTGATCTCTAAGGTTTTTTTCATGACGTACTAAAAAAATTTGCATATGTATACCCTGTACGACCCAAAAATGTACGCTAAAAACGTTGTCGATAACAGTTTTTTGAAAAAAAAAAAACAAGTAAGGAAGGCTAAGTTCGGGTGTAACCGAACATTACATACTCAGTTGAGAGCTATGGAGACAATATAAGGGGAAATCACTATGTAGGAAAATGAACCGAGGGTAACCCTGGAATGTGTTTTTATGACGTGGGTATCAAATGGAAGGTATTAAAGGGTATTTTAAAAAGGGAGTGGGCCTTAGTTCTATAAGTGGACGCGTTTTCGAGATATCGCCATAAAGGTGGACCAGGGATGACTCTAGAATTTGTTTGTACGATATGGGTATCAAATGAAAGGTGTTAATGAGTATTTTAAAAGGGCGTGGGCCTTAGTTCTATAGGTGGACGCCATTTAAGGATATCGCTATAAAGGTGGACAAGGGCTGACTCTAGAATTTGTTTGTACGATATGGGTATCAAATGAAACGTGTTAATGGGTATTTTAAAACAGAGTGGGCCTTAGTTCTATAGGTGGACACCTTTTCGAGATATCGCCATATAGGTGGACCAGGGGTGACTCTAGAATTTGTTTGTGCGATATGGGTATCAAATTAAAGGTATTAATGAGGATTTTAAAAGGGAGTGGTGGTAGTTGTATATGTGAAGGCGTTTTCGAGATATCGACCAAAATGTGGAGCAGGGTGACCCAGACCTTCATCTGTCGGGTACCGCTAATTTATTTATATATGTAATACAGTATTCCTGCCAAGATTCCAAGTGCTTTTGACTTCGCCCTGCAGAACTTTTTTATTTTCTTCTACTAAATATGGTAAGTGTCACACCCATTTTACAAAGTTTTTTTCTAAAGTTATATTTTGCGTCACTAAACCAATCCAATTACCATGTTTCATCCCTTTTTTCGTATTTGGTATAGCATTGGCATTTTTTTTCATTTTTCGAAATTTTCGATATCGAAAAAGTGGACGTGGTCATAGTCGGATTTCGGCCATTTTTTATACCAACACAAAATGAGTTAAGATAATTACGTTGACTTAGTTTAGTAAAGATATATTGATTTTTGCTCAAGTTATCGTGTTAACGGCCGAGCGGAAGGACAGACGGTTGACTGTGTATAAAACCTGGGCGTTGCTTCCACCGATTTCGCCCTTTTTCACAGAAAACAGTTATCGTCCTAGAATCTAAGCCCCTACCAAATTTCAAAATGACTGGTAAATTTTTGTTCGACTTATGGCATTAAAAGTATCCTAGACAAATTAAATGGAAAAGGGCGGAGCCACGCCAATTTTGAATTTTCCTTTTATCTTTGTATTTTGTTGCACAATATCATTACTGGAGTTGAATGTTGACATAATTTACTTATATACTGTAAAGATATTAACTTTTTTTTTTTTAATTTGACTTGAAAAAAAATATTTTTTTAAAAGTGGGCGTGGTCGTGGTCGTTCTCCGATTTTGCAAATTTTTATTAAGAATGCATATAGTAATAGGAGTAACGTTCCTGCCAAATTTCATCATGATATCTTCAACGACTGCCAAATAACAGCTTGCAAAACTTCTAAATTACCTTCTTTTAAAAGTGGGCGGTGCCACGCCCATTGTCCAAAATTTTACTAATTTTCTATTCTGTGTCATAAGTTTAACTCAACTACGAAGATTCATCACTTTATCCGTCTTTGGTAATGAATTATCACACTTTTTCGGTTTTTCGAAATTTTCGCTATCGAAAAAGTGGGCGTGGTTATAGTCCGATATCGTTCATTTTAAATATCGATCTGAGATAAGTGCCCAGGAACCTACATATCAAATTTCATTAAGATACCTCAATATTTGCTTAAGTTATCGTGTTAACGGACGGACGGACGGACGGACGTGGCTTAATCAAATTTTTTTTCGATACTGATGATTTTGATATATGAAAGTCTATTACCTGTACAACCAACCGTTATCCAATCAAAGTTAATATACTCTGTGAGCTTTGCTCAACTGAGTATAAAAAAATATACAATCAAATGGAAATTTTTTTAGAAGGTCATGAAAAAAACCTTAAAAATCAAAGTCGAGAAAAAGTAAAAAAAAATTTAATTTCGCAGGCTCCAAAATTATTTTTTTGGGTATGCGTAGCGGAACTTTTTTTCCTGAGCCCAAATCCCATCGAAAAATTGATGGCGCGATATCGGTTAATAAATCGACCCAGTCTACTACACATAATTTTTATACAACTTTAAATGTGCGCGGTTAGCTCCGTTGACGTTGTAGATGGTTTTTGGGATATGTGTACTTTTCATTGGACATCTGGGAACGCCAGAGAGTATATTTAAAAGAAATTGGAATATTTTCAAAAATCGACTTTTGGCCAGCTAGATTGATCAAATACCCCACCGTGCGCCGCAAGAAAAATTTGGAGTAAAAAATCCCGCGATTTTTTATTCTAAATTTTCGATTGCTCGCTTTTTATAATATTTTTGAAATTACTGGGGCTCACATCTTATTTCGTGCAGCTACATACTAAAAATGTTGAGTTATTTAGAAAGTGGCGGTGTCAAAAAAAATTTAAATGCACAATTTTAATAAAAATATGCTTTTATTTCACGAGTTTACACGTTTGTGCTAATTATTGAATTAAAACTGAAATTATCTCAAGAACTAAAGACACAGCTTATTTCGTGCACCGCCTCCTGCCTTAGAAAAAACTACATTGTTATTTTGTTTAGTACCATGTATGACCTCCTTTTAGTTATATAACATATTCAAGGCCATTTTTCATAGAAGCAATTAATTTTTGAGCGGCTTCGCGAGGTATCTTATGCCATTCTTCGAAAAGAGTAGTTTTTAAATCGCTATTCTTACTAATATAATTTCAATGGCATTTAAGGCGAGATTGTGGAAGTGGATTTATGAAATGTGGACAGTTCCATATTCCCCATGCCCGCACAATCCCGAAGTTATGCCTGTGGTCTTTGTCTTGGTAAATTCGAAATCGATCACGTTCACCTAAATTAGGGTCACTTTACAACAAATTGTCTTTTGGTAGGGGTTAGATTAGGTCGAACTGGCCAGTCCATGAGGACCTCACATAGACTGATTGAGTCCGTAGTGTTACCAGAAGTTTGTTTTAGCGACCAAACTGAAAAACCCTATCAAAAACCAGGACCTATGGTATAAAATATCTCCGTCCTCTTGGCAAATACTAGAAGCTTCCTAGGACTTAAGCCACTTGCTGCTTCTAGATCTGACAGCTGCATCACTCCTAATAGCTGGAGTATTGGCCTGACAAGCGCAGGCCAAGAGCACAGAACGTGCTCGATCGTTTCCTCCCCCAGCCCGCACTTCCTACATCTGCTATCACTGACCAAGCCTAATTTAAAGGTATGTGACACCAGAAGGCAGTGTCCAGTCAGAATACCCATTATGAGTCTACACTCCTCTCTTTTTAATGATAGAATCAACTTTGTTAGTCTAAGGTTGTAAGATCTGCACATAATCTTCGACACTTTACAGCCCCGCGCTTGAAACCACGCCTTTCCTGCTTGGTCGATAATGTGCACCTCTCACTTTCGCTTAATCTCGCCCAGTCTAATTGGGACGTCTACGGAGCAAGCTTCAAGGAATGCGCTCTTTTTAGCTAGTTCATCCGTTTTTTCATTCCCATCTATTCCCATAAGCCCTGGGACCCAATATAGATGTATGCTTCTCCCTGTTCCGATTCTTTCCAGAGACTGCTTACACTCTAACACACTTTTAGATGCTGTGCTTTGCGAGATTATTACATTAATTACTGCTTGGCTGTCAATATAAAAGTTAACACGGTTGCAGTTTAAGCTATTCTCTTCGAGTGTTTCCACTGCCAGTGCCGTTGAGGCCTTCTCCACTCTCCACCATGTTGAGCTTCCAAGACAGATTACTGTCTAGGATGATCCTAGATATTCTGTACAAGGTTTCTTCTGTATGGTCACCCCTCCTAACTTAGGCCTGTTTCAGTTTGGGACCGTGTACCTCTTTTTAAACAAGACCATATCCGTCTTCTCCGCGTTGGCTGTCAACCCGACATTAGATGCCCAGGTATGAATATCCCGAAGATCCCGAACCATCAGAGAGCTAATCGTTCGAAGTCACTTTCGACTTATGTATGACAATAAAAGCATATTTTTATTAATATTGTAACGAATTTTCTGCAAATCCTCTGCTAAGCTCGAATCACTAAAGTGCTGAATAAATAACTCCAATATTTAATAATGCAAAATGGCTTTTATTAAAGTACCTTACAATAACACTCAAGCTGTGCAACGAATAGCTTGCTTAGTAACCAAACTGATTGATAGCTCAAATGAAACTCTACTTTCAAAATAGTACTGCTATGGCTCGCTAGATAGCGTCTTAATCGAAACTGCTTGATAGCTCAACTCAAACCGAATTCCAGCGCCTCTACATCTGCTGCCTTTTATACTCTTTTATTTCAACGTTCGCATCTTCTAGGCGCTTCCAGAATCTACTAGTCCATCAGCTCTCCAACTTCTCAGCCGTAACTACAATTGCACAATTTTATAGCTTCTCTCATTGCATACTTTCAGGAGTATCTCAGATATATGCATGTGTTGGTGCATTGATTCTTCGCTGCTCGTATACGTACATGGTACATATGTGTAGACGCAATTATTGTTTTGTTTATGTAGATACATAATGATTGAATTATTGATGTGAGTTCCCTTCACTGCTTAGCATCGGCTTAGAGATAGCAGCACTCCTTAGTTTTGCTAATATTTGTAACACTACCATCCACCTAAGTCTGATCGTCTCGATCAGACAAATCTCTCGATCTAAACGTCGCTAGCTTCTCCAAATGTACTACTCTTGTACTCCGTGGTTTCTCAATGCTTTGCATGCGGTAGATGGTATCACTGATCCTCTTCACAACCTTGTACGGTCCTTCCCAACTGCACAGAAATTTGGCTGGAACACCTTTCCGCCGGTGAGGGTTGTTTAACAGTACCAAATCTCCCTCCAAGAAACGTTCCGAATTTTTGTTCTCATTGTACCTGCGTTTCATTTTCCTACTCATTATTCTTGATCGTTCCTTCGCACTCTGTTGTTTGGCCAATGAACTTCTTCGCAGAGCTTGCACTTGACAGATTGACTTTGCATCATCATTATCGTCTGGACGTTTCACAACAGTAGTGCGTGCTAGCTTGAAACCACCCTTGCATTATTTCTGGAAAATTCTTTCAGTCGTTTTAGTGCGTCCATTAGGGTTTGTCAATGCCAGTGTTTTTTTCGCAGGTACCTTTGATTTCGCTTTATTTGGCCCATTCGATCCATCAACCTTTGCTCGATCTACTTTCCTTGACTTTCGTGGTATCTGTCGAATCTCCTCCACCAGCACTCACTTACTGCTGAACCCTTTTTCCAAACTGAAGTTAAGTGGCACATCTTAGTTCTCATAACGCATCACCCTTCTCTGCATATCGATCTTGATGTCATGGTCAACCAAGAAATCCACTCCCAATATAACTTCATCAACAATCTCCGCCACAACGAATTTGTGTAAAACCATTACCTTCCCAATTAAGACTTCACAGATCACTTCTCCCCGGACTTGGTTATACTCGCCAGTGACCGTACGCAACCTTGCTCCAGGTAATGACTTTACTCTCCTGTAGACCAAATCAGATCGAATCAAGGAATGAGATCCGCCCGTATCTACAGTCAGTACACGTGCTGTACCATCCACATTCCCTCTGACGGTAAGACTGCTCGATTTTCTACCAATTTGTAACACAGATATCACAGGGCATTCAATAGCTGGATCTAGCTCTCGATCTCTACATCTTACTCGCTCTTGCTCATCTCCTCCAGCTTTGCGTTTACGGCCACCCACATTAATGGAACTATTAAGACCAAGATCGCAATGACGTGCAATGTGACCGGGCTTCTCGCATTTGAAGCATTTGATAACTCTTTCACTCCGCTTTTGCGATCCTTTCAGCGCCTCCAATATTGCGTCTACCCACTCTGGCCTTTCTACTTCCACACGGCGCGCTTTGAAAACTGGCTTACACAGAAGCGACGCTGTTTCCTGAATCAGAGCTTGTGAGACCGTTTGTGCGAATTTTGGCTTTGGGTTTGCGTATGTAGCTCGCTTTGTTTCGACGTCCCGTATGCCATTTATAAAGCTCTGAATCTTTACCCTTTCAGTGTATTCCACGGGTGCGTCCGCATTCGCTAAATGTGCTAGCCTTTCAATATCCAACGCAAACTCTTGCAATGTTTCACCAGGCCTCTGGAAGCGGTTCAGCAACTCCATTTGGTATTTCTGTCTCCTATGCTCAGTTCCGTATCGTCTCTCTAGAGCGCCCATCAATGCTTCATAACAGTTCCGTTCGCCCTCTGGAATGGTTTGTAAAATCTCAGCTGCAGGCCCTTTCAACGCCATGAATAGTGCAGCAACTTTATCTTCAGCATTCCAGTTGTTCACTGCCGTGGCCTTCTCAAACTGTAGCTTAAAGACCTGGAAAGGAACAGGACCGTCAAAGGATGGTGTTTTTACCTTTGAATTGCTTGCTGAAACAGCTGGGCGATTTAGTTGTAACTGCTCCATACGACCTTTTAAATCACCTACTTCTGCCTGAAATTGAGCCATTTTTGCATCCTGCGCTTCCAGTTTTGATGATAACTGTTCCAAAATTTCTGCCGACATTTCAGATATATGTGCCTCTTGCGATTTCAATTGAGATGCCATATATGTCTTTTGGTCTTCCAGTTGAGATGACACTTGCGACGTCATTTCTGAAATATGTGCCTGCTGTGATTCCAGTTGTGATGCCATATATGTCTTCTGCTCTTCCAGTTGGGATGCCATATCGGTTGATATTTGTGACGACATTTCTGTTATACGTGCCTCTTGCGCTTCCAGTTGGGATGCCAATTGCGACGACATTGATGCTACTGTCGATGTTTGTGCAGATATTGCAGCCAATATCATGTTCAAATCTGTGCTGGTAACTGTCTGCGATGTTTCGTTTTTCTCTTCAATTTTTGTTGTCTCCTCGCCATCATGATGAAAGACATACTATTCCACGTTAATTCCCTCTAATTCCATTGCCTCTCGTAGTCGTGCCTGAAGTTCGAGATTAACGCCGCTTGTATTCAATTCACGGCCCTCCAACTCCTTCTTTAGTTGCTGGATCTTCAATTCACTGAACATTGCCAATTGTAACGAATTTTCTTGCAAATCCTCTGCTAAGTTCGAATCACTAAACATTTGAATAAATAACTCCAATATTTAATAATGCAAAATGGCTTTTATTAAAGTACTTCACAATAACACTCAAACTGTGCAACGAATAGCTTGCTTAATAACCAAATTAATTGATAGCTCAAATGAAACTCTACTTTCAAAATAATACTGCTATGGCTCGCTAGATAGCGTCTTAATCGAAACTGCTTGATAGCTCAACTCAAACTGAATTCCAGCGCCTCTACATCTGCTGCCTTTTATACTCTCTGATTTCAACGTTCGCATTTTCTAGGCGCTTCCAGAATCTACTAGTCCATCAGCTCTCAAACTTCTCAGCTGTAACTACAATTGCACAATTTTATAGCTTCTCTCATTGCATACTTTCAGGAGTACCTAAGATATATGCATGTGTTGGTGCATTGATTCTTCGCTGCTCGTATACGTACATGGTACATATGTGTAGACGCAATTATTGTCACTGCTTAGCATCGGCTTAGAGATAGCAGCACTCCTTAGTTTTGCTAATATTCGTAACAATATTGTGCATTTAAATTTTTTTGACACCGTCACTATTTTCCTTTCTATATAGCTCAACAGTTTTGTTCTGTAGCCTGCTCGAAATAAAATGTGAGCCACTGTAATTCGAAAAATATCTTAATTCCATATTATAACATTGAATAAAAATTTGGAATCCAAAATCGCGCGAGATCTTTCACATCCTTATGGAATTGTTGGTATTGCTCAACGTCATTTCACAAAGCAGTCTGAGTTTGAGTGTCATGCTCAACCAATTTTCTATCGCCAAAACATGCCTTGACGACGACACAAACAAAATGGTTCTTGTCAGTTTTCTTATCCTGCTGATCTTCGGGATTTGATATGACGTGGAAATCTGGTCGGTTCAAGATTTTCCATGTCAGATATACCGATAGGGTCAATTCAGCTCTTCTTCTTTTATTTTCAATATCTAGAGCGCAATATATACGTAGCTTCTCCAACCCAATTGTCAACCTCACCTACCCGTGGCAAATCCTGTTTCATTAACAGCCGTGGCTCTGGCACCTCGAACTCTGATGAATCTAGGGGGTGGGAAGGCGGAATGGCCTATAAGGTTGCATGTAGCTATACCAAATCGTTCCCGAGATGGTCGGGCTTAGTACCTTTATGGTGCTTGTTACCGGAACGTACCGGATCTGCATCCGGCAAAGGATAAAACTCCCCAAGGCTTTCGGGGAGTATCCTTATCGCTACAACAACAACAACAGGCCATTGAAATTTTTATCATGCACTTCTTCGGCCATATTTTGCATAAGATTTAAACACCGCTGCGAGTAAAGTACCAGACACAAGATTTTATATAGAGCTTACGATTTCTCGAATATGCTCGAGAAGAGACGAGAAGAGATTTCCCGCGAGTCTCGCCTTCTCGTGAGATTCTCGAATATCGAATTACTCGTAAGGCTCGCGAGCTTTTCGACATCCAACTTAATCGATTCATTGCTGTTTTATATAGAGCTTACGATTTCTGAGCGCAAGCCAAAATGTCCGAAAAACCACAAGTAAAAAACCCCGAAATGTATAGAATATTACCAATGAAGCGACTGAATTGAAAGCCGAGAAGATCGCGAGTATTACGAGTAATTCGAGATTCGAGAATCTCGCGAGCTTTACGAGAAATTCGACACTCGAGAATCTCGCGAGTCTTACAAGTAATTCGAGATTCGAGAATCTCGCGAGGAGCCGTGTTCTTGATGTCTCGTTGAAAAATAAAATTTTGCGAACAAAATTATATTGTGACGAATATTAGTGACACTAAGTGATACTCACATCACTAATCTGAAACTAAATAAATAAAGCCACAACAACAATAAAGCAACCTGCCACACTTGTATGTACGTAAATTAATTAATCATTATGTCTAGACATATGTCGATACAAGCAGCGGAGAGAAACGCACAAACACATGCATATATCTGAGATACTCCCAAAAGTAGGCAATAATTTGTGCAAGTATCACTCACATATACACGCGTATATGGCTATGCGAGAAGCTATAATAGTGCATCTGTAGTTATAGCTGTTGAGTTTACAGCTGGTAAACAAATAGTAAATTCTAGCAACGCCTAGAAATATGCGAACGAGACATCACAAGGTATAAAAGGAGTTAAAGCTGAGTAATAAGTAATCAGTTTGATTTAAGCAAGCTATTGGTTGTGAAGTATCAGTGTTATTGTGAAGTACTTTAATAAAGGACAGTTTGCATTATTGAATATTAGAGTTATTTACAGTTTAGACAGTTTAGCGATACAAACGTTAGTATAAGGTGTAAAATAAGCGGAGTTTCACTAAATTCGTTACAATTGGTGTCAGAAGAGGAATAGTTGAATAAATTCCGAAGATTTTGAATACAACAAGGGCATAGCAAAGTCGAGTGAATTGAAGATCCAGCAACTGAAGAAGGAGTTGCAGAGCCGTGGATTGAATACAGCCGACAATAAACCGGAACTTCAGGCACGACTACGAGCGGCTATGGAATTGGAAGGAATTAATGTGGACGAGTATGTATTTTATTCTGATGTGGAAGAATCAACAACAAAAATTTAAAAGAAAGACGAGACATCGCAGACAGTTACCAGCACAGACTTGAACATGATATTGGCTGCAATATCTGCACAAACATCGACAGTAACATCAATTTCATCGCAAATGTCATCTCAACTGGAAGAACAGAAGACATATCAACTGGATGAACAGAAGATATATATGGCATCCCAACTAGGAACACAAAAAACGCGTATTTCAGAAATATCGTCGCAAATAACATTTCGACTGGAATCGCAGGAGACACAAATAACATCAAAGATGGAAACACAACTAAAATAAAAAGAGACATGCATAACAGTACCACTCGAAGCGCAAGAGGCGCGTATATCCTCAAAACTCGAAGCCCGTATGGACGAGAAAATAACGCATTTTGAGGAAAAAATCGAGGCCGAGGTGGATGTTTTGAGAGGTCGTATACAGGAGTTGTAATTAAATCGCCCAATTGTTTCAGCAGGTAATCCAAAGGTAAAGACACCATTTTTTGACGGTTCTGTTCCTTTCAAGGTCTAACTCAGTCTGAGAAGACGTCGGCAGTGAACAACTGGAATACGGATGATAAAGTTGCTGCACTATTCGTGGCATTGAAAGAATCTGCTGCTGAAATCCTACAAACTATTCCCGAGGGAGAGCGGGTCAACTATGAAGCATTGATGGCTGCTGTAGAACGACGGTATGGAAGCGAACACAGGAAACAGATCTACAAAATAGAATTGGAAATCCGCTACCAAAAAGCTAACGAGACTTTGCAGGAATTTGCCTCGGATGTTGAAAGATTGGCTCATCTCGCAAATGCGGACGCACCCGTGGAATACACCGAGATGGTAACAAACAAATCGAGCTACATATGCAAGCCCAAAGCAAACATTTGCTGAAACAGTATCCCATGCTCTGATTCAGGAAACAGCATCGCTTCTGTGTAAGCCAGCGTTCAAAGCACGCCGTGTGGAGGTAGAAAGGCCAGATTTGGTAGACACAATTTTGGAAGCACTGAAGGGATTACAACAGAAAAATGCCGGAGTTATGAAGTGTTTCAAGTGCGGTAACCCAAGTCACATTGCACGTCATTGCAGCGCCGGTCATGGTAGTTCCAACTTGTGTGGTCGTAAACGCAAAGCTGGAGGAGATAAGCAAGAGCGAGTCAGATGTAGAGATCGAGAACTTGCCCCAGCTATTGAATGTCGTGTGATACCTATCTCGCAAAACTGGAAGGAAATCAAGCAGTCTTACCGTCAGGGGGAATGTGGATGGCAAAGAGCGTGTACTGACTGTAGATACGGGCGCATCTCATTCCTTGATTCGATCTGATTTGGCCAACCGGAGAGTAAAGCCATTACCTGGAGCAAGGTTGCGTACTGTCACTGGCGAGTATAACCAAGTCCGCGGAGAAGTGATCTGTGAAGTCTTAATTGGGAAGGTCATGGTTCTACACAAATTCGTTGTGGCGGAGATCATTGATGAAGTCATATTGGGAGTGGACTTCTTAGTTGACCATGACATCAGGATCGATATGCGGAGAAAGATTATGCGCTATAAGAACCAGGATATACCACTTAACTTTAGTTTGGAGAAAGGGTTCAGCAGTAATCGGGTACTGGTGGGGAAGACTCGACAAAGACCACGAAAGTCAAAGGTAAAGGTTGATGGATCGAATGGGCCAAATAAAGCGAAATCAAAAGTATCTCCGAGAGAAACACTGGCATTGACAAACCCTAACGGACGCAAAAAAACGAAGGAACAAATTTCCCAGAAAGAATGCGAGGGTATTTTCAAGCCGGGGCGCACTACTGTTGTGAAACGTGGGAACGATACTGATTATGCAAAGCCAATCCGTCAAGCGCAAGCTCTACGAAGTAGTTCATTGGCCAAACAACATAGTGTGAGGGAACGAACCGGGTAATGATAAGTAAGATGAAACACAGGTTTGACAAGAACAACAATTCGGAAAATTTCTTGGAGGGAGATTTGGTACTGTTATACAACCCTCACTGGCGGAAAGGTGTTTCATCAAAATTTTGGTGTAGTTGGGAAGATCCGTTCAGAGTTGTGAAGAGGATCAGTGATGTCATCTACTGCATACAAACAATCGGGAAACCGCGAAATAGAAGGGTGACTCCTTTGGAGAAGCTAGCAGCGGTTAGATCCAGAGATTTGTCTGATCGGCACGATCAGACTTAGGTGGAGGGCATTGTGACAAATATTAGTGACACTAAGTCATACTCACATCACTAATCTGAAACTAAGTAAATAAAGCCACAACAACAATAAAGCAAGCTGCCACACTTGTATGTACGTAAACAAATTAATCATTATGTCTGCACATATGTCCATACAAGCAGCGGAGAGAAACGCACAAATACATGCACATATTTGAAATACTCCCAAAAGTAGGCAATCATCGATGGAAGTATCACTCACATATACACGCGAATATGGCTATGCGAGAAGCTATATTAGTGCATCTGTAGTTATAGCTGGTGAGTTTATGCTGGTAAACAAATAGTAAATTCTAGAAACACCTAGAAATATGCGAACGAGACATCACAGAGTATAAAAGGAGTTAAAGCTGAGTAATCAGTAATCAGTTTGATTTAAGCAAGCTACTGGTTGTGAAGTATCAGTGTTATTGTGAAGTACTTTAATAAAGGCCAGTTTGCATTATTGAACGACTATTAGAGTTATTTATTCAACAGTTTCGCGATACGAACATTAGTAGAAGGTGTAAAGTAAGTGGAGTTTCACTAAATTCGTTACAATATGTATAATAAATATATTTTGAGTTAAATGTCATTGAAGCAATATAATCAACAAAAAAGTCTCAAGTAAAAAAACAAGTGTATAAATACTGTCCATACAGCGATTATGTAAGAATGTCGAGAAGCTCGCTAGATATACGGGGACTTCAAGACACGAGAATCTCGCGAGAAGTCGAGTTCTCGATTTCTCGGGTATCGAAAATCTCGCTTGTGTTCGAGAAGAAATCGTAAGCTCTAATTTTATACGAGAGCCTTCCATAGTAGAATCACCTCCAATTTTTGTTATTAAAAAATGTACTAACTGCTTCACAGCTCAGAATTAATTTTGTAACTAACAGCACATAAGAAAATATATAACATGAACGTGCAAATATTGCAGCATTTTTGCTACACAAACGAGAGTAAACGAACACACAAGAGCACATAGGCACACACACACACACACACTCATACAAAAAATAGGCTATCTATAGTAGAGCAACCAAGCATTATGACAACCACTGCGACATCTGTCATGCCCATTGGGTCAAGTGGTAGGTTTTATCAAAATCACTTGTCAACAGAATGCCACAACGAACGCTGCTTCATACAAAAGTGAAGGTATACATACATACATGCATACATACAAAGGTACATCATAAGAAGGCTATGCAACTTGGCTTAAAAACGTTTCACAGCACAAGAGACAAAGTCACATTTCAAAGCGACTTTTTTGCTCCCTTGATGCACTTTGGTGTACTTTGAGTGTATATTCTATATGTATGTACATATGTATGTAGGTAAAAAGTTATTGTGTAATAATTGTGTAACAGTATCTCGGTATGTTAAAAACACTTTGTTACTAGCGTGGTATGGCAGACAAACTTTTTCAAGTGTTATGCGACTAGCGCAAAACTGTGGAAATGTTATGGACACGTAAATAAATCGAGACTATAGAGTCCTATTCTGGCGATTTTCATATAACTCCACTGGCAAGTTGGAATCGCTCGTATAAGCTTTTATATGAACCTTTTATATATATCTCAATGCTGTGTGTGAGTGTGGAGCAGGGATCCCTCCATCATACTTTGTATGTAATTATACTCAGCGTGCTTTGCATACAGAGTATGTTAACTTTGGCAACACAACGGTCAGGATGGAAGCAGGAATTGACTTAGCCATATCCGCCCGTCCCCCCATGCGGGTCCACCTGTGGGTTAGGGGTTATAATATGCCCACGGTAGGTATACCGGTCGTAAAAGGCGACAATAATACCATGGCTAACCAGTCCATGAGTAAGCTGACTTTACTCGAAAGGGAGCAGGGTGGGCGCGGCGTATCACCCTGTGGGACCCTTAGCATGGTCCTTATAAAAAGTGCCACCGCGGGAGCAAGAAAAACCAGATGTGATCTGAATATTCAGGTCTCACCTTCCTGTCTTGGGATGGCTCCCTTGTGGGAGCATCGCGGTGGTTGTGGTTTCAAAAAAGAGCTCACTTTATGGCACGCGCTGAGTATACTAGTTTACCCTGAGGGGCAGACGAAAGAGTTGATTACATCCCATAATTGTGACAACCGGAAGCATAAAATGAAGCATAATGGAGAAACGTATGTCTATCGTCAGCCGAAAACAATCGATAATTGTACGAATGGGCCGGTGCTCATTTTGTTTTTTGAGATGTTTGAAGCTGCCTTAGACTGCGTTGCGAATAGGAGGCGTTCGCATAATTTATGGCCACATCCAAAATTGTGGCAAGATTTGACGTTTTCAGCTAACAGTAGTGGGCGGACTGCTTTTTCGAAGATACTGCTGAGCCGGGAAAGCCTTCCAACACAGGTCTATGGTTGAAAAGGTTGACCACAGCACTAAATTGTGGATAAACGGAGCGCAGTTAGAGAAATAAAGAGGAAGTTTATACAACCAGCGAGTTTATTGGCGTTGTATACCACAGTATCAAATAATGATGAGAAATACGTGGGCATGTATAAGTGGCAAAAAATGTGGATCTAAGTTGCAAATAAAACTGAATGAAACGTTTGACTGTATTCAGTTGCAACATGATCCTAAACGCACAAGTACCTGTGACTAATGAGATGTATCTTATTGTGCAAGTGGTCTAGTACCGTGTTTAAGGAAGATGTATCTTGCGAGTATTTATGTCGTAAGTACTTGTGAGGATCACTGTCTTTTGTCCGAACAACAGATAGTTTTATTTTTGTTGTTTTTGTTGTTGTTGTAGCGATAAGGTTGCTCCCCGAAGGCTTTGGGGAGTGTCATCGATGTGATGGTCCTTTGCCGGATACAAATCCGGTACGCTCCGGCACTATGGCATCATTAAGGTGCTAGTCCGACCATCTCGGGAACGATTTATGTGGCCACATTAAAACTTCAGGCCATTCACTCCCTCCCTACCCCCAAATTCAATGAGGAGCTTGGGGTCGCCAGAGCCTCGTCTGTTAGTGAAACAGGATTCGCCGCGGATAGGTGAGGTTGACAATTGGGTTTGGAGAAGCTATATATTGCGCTGGCAACCTGAAGGGTTGCGCTACACAGCCCCTTGAATATGGTACTTTAGTCGCCTCTTACGACAGGCATACCTACCGCGGGTATATTCTGATCCCCTAACCCGCTGGGGGAGATAGTTTTATTCACAAGGAATTTGCTTTGATATTGCTTAAAGGCGGCACCTCCCTCCAATGCTATTCACCATCTTGTTATGATCCAAAACTGCCGTTCTCTGTGAGCCAACTACCGATATCATCTATCAGTGCAAGTGTCTTTCCAGCATGAATAACTACTTAAATGTTCCATGGAGTGAGAGCGTCATACAATGCGTCTCAAAATGGTGCATAGCATAGGAGGGAGGTGCCGCCTTTAAGCAATATCAAAGCAAAACCAGTTCGTCGTCAACAATGTATCATACTGTTACGAATATTAGCAAAACTAAGCAGTGACGTGAATTCACATCAATAATTCAATCATTATGTATCTACATAAACGAAACAATAATTGCGTCTACACATATGTACCATGAACGTATACGAGCAGCGGAAAATCAGTGCACAAACACATGCATATATCTGAAATACTCCTGAAAGTATGCAATGAGAGAAGCTATAAAATCGTGTAATTGTAGTTACAGCTGAGAAGTTTGAGAGCTGAAGGCAACTAGTAGATTCTGGAAGCGCCTAGAAGATGCGAACGTTGAAATCAGAGAGTATAAAAGGCAGCAAATGTAGAGGCGCTGGAATTTAGTTTGGTTTGAGCTATCAAGCAGTTATTGATTAAGCACGCAATCTGGCGGGCAATAGTAGAGTTTCATTTGAACTATCAATCAGTTTGGTTGTTAAGCAAGCTATATGCAAAGTATAAGTGTTATTGTGAAGTACTTTAATAAAGGCCATTTTTCCATTATTCAATATTGGAGTTATTTATTCAACAGTTTAGTGACACGAACTTAGCAAAAGGGCAAATAAGAGTATTTGCAAGTAAATTCCTTGCAATTGGTGTCACAAGAGGAATTGTTGAATAAATTCGGAAGATTGGGAATACAACTTGGACATGGCAAAGTTGAGTGAATTGACGATCCAGCAACTGAAGGAGGAGTTGGAAGTCCGTGGATTCGTTACTTCTGGGGATAAATCCCAGCTAAAAAAACGACTAAGCGTAGCTATGGTGTTTGAAAGAATCTACAATGCTGAGTAGTATGTCTTTCATTATGATAGCGACAAAACAACAACAAAAATGGAAGAAAAAACCGAAACACCGCAGACAGTGACGAGTACAATATCTGTACAAACATCGACAATGGCATCTCAGCTGGAGTCACAGGAGGCACGCATTTCAGAAATGGCGTCGCAAATGTCATCTCAACTGGAAGCGCAAGAGGCATGGAATGTCGACAAAAATTTCGGAACAGGTATCATCACAGCTCTTTGCGAAACTGGAAGAGCAGGATGCAAAAATTTTACAACTCGAGGACAAAATTGATGCCGAGATAGAAGCGTTGAAAGGTCTTATGCAACAGTTACAACTAAATCGCCCAGCTGTTCCAGCGAGCAATCCGAAGGCAAAAACTCCATCTTTTGACGGCTCTGTTCCTTTCGAGGTATTCAAGCTTCAATTTGAGAAGACGTCAGCAGTGAACAACTGGAATGCTGAAGATAAAGTTGCTGCTCTATTCATAGCATTGAAGGGGCCACCAGCCGAAATCCTGCAGACGATTGCCGAGGGAGAGCGGAAAAACTATTAAGCATTGATGGCCGCTGTCGAGAGACGTTATGGAAGCGAGCATAGAAAACAGATATACCAAATTGAGTTGCAAAACCGTTACCAAAAAGCAAATGAGACATTACAGGAGTTTGCTTCGGATGTTGAAAGATTGGCTCATCTTGCAAATGCGGACGCACCCGTGGAATACACTGAAAGGGTAAAGATTCAGAGTTTTATTAACGGCATACGGGACGTCGAAACGAAGCGAGCCACATACGCGAACCCAAAGCCAACGGTATCCCATGCACTCACTCAGGAAACAGCGTCACTTTTGAGTAAGCCCGCATACAAAGCTCATCGCGAGGAAGTGGAAAGACCAGATTGGGTAGACACAATTTTGGAAGCACTCAAGGGATTACAACAAAACAATGCCGGAGTTATGAAGTGTTACAAGTATGGTAACCCAAGTCACATTGCGCGCATTGCAGCACCGGTCATGGTAGTTCCAACTTGGCTGGTCTTAAACGCAAAGCTGTAGGAGATAAACAAGAGCGAGTCAAATGTAAAGATCGAGAACTTGCCCCAGCTATTGAATGTCGTGTGATACCTATCTCGCAAACTGGAAGGAAATGGAGCAGTCTTACCGTCAAAGGAAATGTGGATGGCAAGGAGCGTGTACTGACTGTAGATACGGGCGCATCTCATTCCTTGATCCGATCTGATTTGGTCAACAGGAAAGTAAAGCCATTACCTGGAGCAAGATTGCGTACGATTACTGGCGAGTATAACCAAGTCCGGGGAAAAGTGATCTGTGAAGTCTTAATTGGGAAGGTCATGGTTTTACACAAATTCGTTGTGGCGGAGGTTGTTGATGAAGTTATATTGGGAGTGGATTTCTTGGTTGACCATGATATCAAGATCGATACGCAGAGAAGGGTGATGCGTTATGAGAACCAAGATGTGCCACTTAATTTCAGTTTGGAAAAAGGGTTCAGCAGTAAGCGAGTGCTGGTAGAGGAGATTCGACAGAGACCACGAAAGTCAAGGAAAGTTGATGGATCGAATGGGCCAAATAAAGCGAAATCAAAGGTACCAGCGAGAAAAACACTGGCATTGACAAACCCTAATGGACGCACTAAAAACTGAAAGAATTTTCCAGAAAGAATGCAAGGGTGGTTTCAAGCCAGCGCGCAATACTGTTGTAAAACGTCAAGACGATACTGACGATGCAAAGTCAATCCGTCAAGATCAAGCTCTGCGAGGGAACGATCCAGGATAATGAGTAGTAAGATGAAACACAGGTACGAGAAAATAATTCGGAAGGTTTCCGGGAGGGAGATTTGGTACTGCTATACAACCCTCACCGGCGGAAAGGTGTTCCATCCAAATATCGGTGAAGTTGGGAAGGCCCGTACAAAGTTGTGAAGACGATCAGTGATGTCATCTACTACATACAAGCAATTGGGAAAGCACGAAATAGAAGAGTGGTACATTTGGCGATGCTTGCAGCGTTTAGATCGTCCCGATCAGACTTAGGTGGAGGGCAGTGTTACGAATATTAGCAAAACTAAGGGGCGCTGCTATCTCTAAGCCGATGCTAAGCAGTTACGTGAATTCACATCAATAATTCAATCATTATGTATCTACATAAACGAAACAATAATTGCGTCTACACAAATGTACCATGAACGTATACGAGCAGCAGAGAATCGGTGCACAAACACATGCATATATCTGAGAAACTCCTGAAAGTATGCAATGAGAGAAGCTATAAAATCGTGCAATTGTAGTTACAGCTGAGAAGTTTGAGAGCTGATGGCAACTAGTCGATTCTGGAAGCGCCTGGAAGATGCGAACGTTGAAATCTGGGAATATAAAAGCCAGCAAATGTAGAGGCGCTGGAATTCAGTTTGATTTGAGCTATCAAACAGTTATTGATTAAGCACGCAATCTGGCGGGCAATAGTAGAGTTTCATTTGAACTATCAATCAGTTTGGTTGTTAAGCAAGCTAGTTGCAAAGTATAAGTGTTATTGTGAAGTACTTTAATAAAGGCCATTTTTCCATTATTCAATATTGGAGTTATTTATTCAACAGTTTAGTGATACGAACTTAGCAAAAGGGCAAATAAGAGGATTTGCAAGTAAATTCGTTACAATACATTGTTGTGGTACGGCTGGGCAGAAAAGGTTGGTCACATTTCCTAAATTGCGACAAAACACAAATCTCATGCTGATTAATATGTTAATCATATATCGAGATAACAAAATCAATGAAGGAGGGATACTGAGACAAGCACGGAGCTCGCGGTGGATTGGTACCAACTTGTTGGGCCGCCGATTAACGGATATTGAACAGTGTTTAAGTTACACCGTGGGTTAGGCCTTCTAAGACAGGTACTTACGTAACTTCAATACTCCCCCTGAGGGCTAGTGGTCAAGAATATACCCTCGGTAGGTATACCGATCTTAAAAGGCGATCACAATAGCAAGTAGCAAATTGATGTCATCGTATTAGTGACGAAATAAAAGGCTAACCAATCCTAGGGTGACGTTTACTTGAAACGGAGCAGAGTGGACCCTTTGTACCGCCTGCGATATCCTATCGTGGTCTATAAAAACTAGGTGTAGGATAAGCCAGTTGTAATCTAATGCAATGTATCGTATGATACTTGTATTCAGGTTCGAACTCCTACCTTGAGGATTCGGATGAATCGCGGGGGTTGTGGGTTCATGGCGTATTGTGGTGTTTGGGTTTGGCTTTTTTCTATTGGCTTTTCCTAAATACTTCAAACTCACTTTCGTGGAAGTCGACAATAAAGCATACTTAATGAACCTATGCAGTCGCTTCTTCGTTGGAGTTGGTAATAAAGTATTCACTTCGGAGTAATGCGGTCGTTTCAACCTTCGAATCAGACAATGAAGCATTCTCTTCGGAGTAATGCAGTCCTCTTCGGTGAAAGGTTGGCATACAGTTCACTCGTGAAAAACTGCCTCAATATTTTCTGGTATATGCACAAGTATGTCAAAGACTCTTCTGCGAAAGGTCAAAGAAAAGGTTGATCACATCCCAAAATTGTGAATGTTGAAAATTTAAATGCAGTATAAAAATTGGTTGAATAAATAAGGCAGAATAAAAATTGGTTGAATAAATAGAGCATAATAAAAATTGGCAGAGGAAAAAGTTGATATAACTGGAAGCATCAAAGTAGCATAGACGGTCTCTCGTTGTGGATAATAAGTGATCATTGTAAGAGTGGGTTAATGCCCACCCTCCTTTTTGAAATTTTTGACTGATATTGAGACTTCGCTAGACCATGACCTCCACATCATCTGATACTTGAGCGACTGCGCTTAGTACTTGTGATAAATGGAGATGTCTCTATGATACATCGAAGTACTTTTTCACAAAGAACAGACATTTCAATCTTGTGTAAATGTTATCAATTTAGGCCAGGTTGTAGTTACATCCCTGAATTGTGATCCAGGAATTTTTTGGTGCTCAGAACTAGCTGTTCACATCCCCTAATACTTGTATTAAAATTGCGGAATAGTATCATGTATCTGATGAGCCCAAATATCAGAACATTTCACAGCGAAGTACTTCGTAGTTGAATTCAGGGTAGAGCTGCCTTACAACCGGATGCCTTAAAATGACGGAAGCTTGATAGACTCCATATCAAACCAAGGTAAGAAGTTGTAATTGAAACGTCCGATTACAAGCTAAGCTGGTACCAATGATTCGAGCATTGAAGTGTTGAGGTAGACAACATGGAGCCGATAGTTGGGCCAGTGATCATGCAATTAGATCCGTGTCTGTCATTGGGGGGTTGCGACTTAAGCACCTATCGTAATTGTCCGTCCGCCTGTCTGTGCATACGATAACTTGAGTAAATATTGAGATATCTTATTGAAATTTGGTATATGGGTTCCTTGGCACTCATCTCCCATCGCTATTTGAAATGAGCGAACTCGGATGATAACCACTCCCACGTTTTACATATATAACATCTTGGAAACGCACAAAAAAACTTGATTATTTAGTAAAGAATACACCTAGAATGTTGAAATTTGATATGTTGACTGATATTGAGACTCTTGATAAAAATAAAAAATAAAAAATTTGAAAATGGGCGTACCACCGCTCATTTGTGATAAAATCGATTTTACAAATATTATTAATCATAAATCATAACAAATTTCGGCACAGAAGTTGCTTTTACTATAAGGAATGGTTCGAAGAAAAATGTATGAAATCGGTTAAGGCATACGCCCACTTTTATAAAAAATATTTTTAAAATTGTTGTGGACGAATAAAATAAGCTATATGTTTGCAAAAACGAGCTTTATATCAATAATATATCTTTCCCCAAGTGGAATTATAACACAAAGTTAGAAGATATTAAAATTTGTGAAAATGGGCAAGACACTACCCCTTTTCTGACTAAGCAATTTTCTATGTTTCAGGAGCCATACTTGAAGAAAATTTATCAATTGAGAGTAAATACTTTCCTTATAGCAGGAAATATTTCTACTAAAAACGGGCGCGATCGGTTAAGGATCACGCCAACTTTGATTAAACAGATGTTTAAAAGGGTCGTAGACTAGACCAATAAGATACATCGTAGTACAAAATAGTGTTGTATCAATAATATTTCACTTACTTCGGTTACGCCCGAACTTAAAAACCCTTACTTGTATTAAATTGCAATCATGAAATGTTCTTTTAAATCAAATGTTCAGTGTCTACATAAAAATTATTTTGCTAACAAAATTTTAAATTTATTCCAAGCTAAAGTCATAACCCAGACATATCGCCAATTAAATACCGATTTCATATAAAATCCATGCACGCAAAGCCACACGCAACTTTTCAGTCAGAATTGAGTTTGGCTCTTCGATGCCTTAAAATATTTACCAATACAATCAAAATACAGCTGTTGGTATGTTTATTGGACGGTCGCCGTGATGTGATGGTAGCGTGCTCCGCCATCCACACCGAAGATCCTGGGTTCACGCCCCGTGAAAAGCAACATCAAAATTTGAGAAACAAGTATTTTCAATTAGAAGAAAATTTTTGTAAACGGGGTCGCAAGCACTCCAAGTGTATTTCTGCCATGAAAAGCTTCTCATTGAAAACGCATTTGCTTTGCAGATACCGTTCGGAGTCGGCGTAAGACATGTAGCTCCTGTCCAGCCAATTTTTAATTTTCAAATTGGAAGAAAAGTTCGGCCCCTTCGGAGGTTATCGCGCCTTACAGCTATTTTTTATACTCAGCTGAGAAGAGCTCACAGAGTATATTAATTTTGTTCGCATAACGGTACCCCGTAACGGCATAAACTAATCGAGATAGATATGGACTTATATATATCAAAATGATCTGGGCGAAAAAAGAAATTCGTTTAGCCATGTCCGTCCGTCCGTCTGTCCGTCCGTAAACACGATAACATGAGTAAATTTTGAGTTATTTTAATGAAATTTGGTATGTAGGTTCCTGGGCAATGAATGAAATCTGACCACGCCCACTTTTTCGATATCGAAAATATCGAAAAACATAAAAAGTGCGCTAATTCATTACCAAAGACGGATAAAGCGATGAAACTTGGAAGGTGGGTTGACCTTATGACGCAGAATAAAAAACTAGTCAAATTTTGGACAATGGACGTGGCACCGCCCACTCTTAAAAGAAGGTAATTTAAAAGTTTTGCAAGCTGTCATTTGGCAGTGGTTGAGGATATCACGATGAAATTTGGCAGGAACGTTACTCCTTTTACTATATGTGTGCTAAATAAAAATTTGCAAAATCGGAAGACGAACACGCCCACTTTTTAAAAAAAAAAATTTTAAGTCAAATTTTAACATTATTTGTCTCGTTCTTCACCGTCAGTGTTTAGAAAAACTGAAATTTTTGGTTGAGCTCAAGGCCGGGTTTTCTTAAATAAAACTTCAGTCTGAAGTCGAAGTATTGAAAAATAAAAACAAAATAAAATACACATCCAAGTGTTTTATTTAAGAAAACCCGGCCTTGAGCTCAACCAAAAATTTCAGTCAAATTTTAACAAAAAATTGAATATCTTTACAGTATAAGTAAATTATGTCAACACTCATCTCCAATAATGATATGGTGCAACAAAATACAAAAATAAAAGAAAATTTCAAAATGGGCGTCGCTCCGCCCTATTTCATTTAATTTGTCTAGAATACTTTTAATGACATAAGTCGAACAAAAATTTACCAATCCTTGTAAAAGTTGGTGAGGGCATATGGGCGTAATGGGTTGAAGCCACGCTCAGTTTTTATACACAGTCGACCGTCTGTCCTTCGGCTCGGCCTTAATATGATAACTTGAGTAAAAATCGATATATCTTTACTAAACTTAGTTCACTTACTTATCTGAACTCACTTTACCTTGGTAATAAAAATGGGTGATATCCGACTATGACCACGCCCACTTCTTCGATATCGACAATTTTGAAATATGAAACAAATGTCATAATATATTCGAAATACGAAAAAAGGGATGAAAAATTGTGATTGGATTGGTTTTTTGACGGAAAATATAACTGTAAAACTTTGTAAAATGGGTGTGACACCTACCATATTAAGTAGAAGAAAATGAAAAAGTTCTGCAGGGCGAAATCAAAAGACCTTGGAATCATAGCAGGAATACTGTTCGTGGTATTACCTATATAAATAAATTTGCGGTACCAGACAGATGATGTTTTGGATCACCCTAGTCCACATTTTGGTCGATATCTCGAAAACGCCTTCACATATACAACTACCACCACTCCCTTTTAAAAGCCTCATTAATACCTTTAATTTGATACCCATATACGACAAATTATAGAGTCATCCCTGGTCCACCTTTATGGAGATATCTCGAAAATGCGTCCACCTATAGAACTAAGGCCCACTCCCTTTTTAAAATACTCTTTAATACCTTCCATTTAATACCCATGTCATACAAACACATTCCAGGGTTACACTACCTGCCTACATGGTTATTTTCCTTTATTTTTTCTCCAAAGCTCTCAGCTGATTATTTAATGTTCGGTTACACCCGAACTTAGCCTTCCTTACTTATATTACTAACCTTTATTGCTGACATACAAGCACACGTGTACTCGTTTCAATGTTTGAGTGATTGACTTTGAAAATAATTTTGAAGCCAATTGACAAAAGAGATTTATGACTTCGATGTGTTCAGTGTCGTGTCGAAATGAAACGCGACTCACGCACAATTACGAACTAACTCAAATGTGATTGAATTTCATAGATTATAAAAAAATAAATAAATAAATGTAAGGCGCTATAACCTCCGAAGAGATCTTCCAATTTGCGTCGTGCTCCTCTTGATTTTTCCCTACAAATTGACCGGACGGGATCTACATGTTTTATGCCGAGTCCGAACGGCATCTGCACGGCAGATGAGTTTTCACTGAAAGCTTTTCATGGCAGAAATACACCCGGAGCGCTTGCGAAACACTGCCGAGGGGCGACCCCTATTAGAAAAAATTTCTTCTAATGCGCCTGAGCTTTATAGCTAATGATAAAGACGAGACTGTGTGCATGCTACGGGCGAAGAAAGGCCTTTAAGAAATATCTTAAAGAACATGGACGCTCTAAAATATACCACGCAATTCCAAATTTCTAGGAATGTTTATCCTAATCTCCATAAGCATATTTTCCCACGGTAATATAAGCGTGAGGTTAGTGCAAGCGTAAGCGTAGTCTTTGGAAGTGGTATGGTATATGGGCCAATACAGAATGTAAGCATAAGTGTAGTCACTACACTGAAGATTAATGTGAGAACATTGCTTTCTGTGGTAGCTTTGATATTAGCGAAATAAAGATAAAGCACGGCACAGAAAGTAAAGTAAAGAGAAGCAAAGAAGAGGAGAGGAGAGGAAAAGGAAAGAAAGATGAGAGGTCAAAACCCAAGCCAGAACCGACACACGGACGAAGTGTTCACGGATTATTATTGATTAGTAATTGATTTGATATCGTCGGGTCATAGCCGTGTTAGCCATTTCTTACCAACGAATTATCGGTTTGTCGTAAGAATGTTATCGACGAGAAATATATGAGTAATCGACTTACGAAATGTTATTGTTGTGCTATCGATAACAGAGATTATCGATGTCCTATCTATTTTTTATCAGCGAGTTAGGTTTTTTATCAAAAAGTTATCGATTATTTATTGCAAAGTTATCGAATTGTTATCGAAAAGTTATCAATTCGTTATCGGAGTCCTGCAAACGTTTAATCGGCATATTATCGATTTTCTATGGAAAAGTTGTCGATACGTCATCCAAAAATTGCCGTTTTATTATCGAATTGCTTCCCATTGTTATCAAAAAGCTATCGGATTTTGTAAAGCTATCGATTTGTTATCAAAAATACCTTATCGAAAATTAACCGAGTTACAATGAAAAAAATTTATATTTATTAACGACTATTTATCGAAAAATCATCGAGCTACCATCGAAAACTTTTCGGATTGTTATCGAAGTACTACAAATTTGTGTTCGAAGTCTTATCAAAAAGTTATTTTGTTATCAAAAAGATATAGATTTGATACCGAAAAGCTATGGATGTTTTATCGAAGCAATTTGTTATCGAAGCAATATGCTATCGACACATTTTTTAAAACTTCAATATAAAATCGATGACTAATAACTCGAGGGTGATAATTTGTTATCGATAATACTTAAGCCTTTTATAGAACAATAACTTGCCGGTATCGGTAGTTACCATTAAGAAACCAGTCAAAAGTCCGAAACTATTTATTTCTGATTAATTTACTTCTGTTGTGGTCCAACTTCAAGCTTTGGGTGAGCTCTGGTTAACTTAAAAACGTTAGTTTTCTGGACGTACGCCTGTTTGTCTACAAATCGAGCTTGAAGAGAACTTGGTACTCATGTACTTATTATATGAGAATGAGGAAGCACCGATCTTGTCAGCCATAATTGGGAAGGAATTACCCTAGTTATTCGTAGTTATGCTCGGTTTCTGATAGTGCGACCCTTTATCATGCGGTTTCATTAATTTGATGCAGAAGAAAATAGTAGAAGGTGCAGAGCTTAACCGCTCTTGACATTCTGTTACTGGCACATATTGACGGAAACTTGGAAAAAAAACCAACCAGCCACCCAGCGTAAATCCACTACTGAAACATGATAAAAGTTTTGCCTTCTCGTCACTGGAATCTCCACCTTATGATGCATGGTCATCAGTTTTACCACACCTTCGGAAGGGTTTTAAAACGAGCCTCAAAAATTATGGCGCTACCTTGCGGCTGTAGTAGCATCACTGGAATCTCCACCTAATGATGGATGGTCATCAGTTTCACCACACTCTCGGAAGGGCTTGAAAACGAGCCTCAAAAATTGTGGCGCTACCTTGCGGCTGTAGTAGGCTTTTCCAAGCATCTACAGAGTTCGAGTACCCTCCCGCTGTCTTTCGACCCGGCCTCTGATGTGCACATCATTCCCTCTTTACTTCACATCCCTGTGCCCGTATTTTCCATCTGTTTTTTTTTCTTCTTTACTCTATTCCTCTCAATTTCCGTATTGCTTCTTTATATATTACCCGTCGTGCGGAGAAATTTCAGAGCTACACGGCTTAACATTTTGGCAGTTATTGTTGAAACTGTGGCCTCGCTATCTTTCTCCGCTTCCATAGGCGGTTTCCTTTAAGAATACCTTCTTGGCCAGAGCATACTCTTTCATTGCCATATCCAACGTGTTTTTATTCGCGGGATTATCTTAATTTCCGTATAAGCTACGCGTTAGTCTCGCGAAAATGTGCGTCCAATTCGACTCCAAGTTCTTTGAATGTGTTCTGACACTCTCAAAAGTACTTATCTAGTAGCCAGTGATAAATCCCTCCATACACAGCTAATACTAAAAACAAAATTGTCCCACCCCTCTCCCACCCCACCCCCCCCCCCCCCCCTTTATTTCCTGCAAAAAAAACCTGCTTATGAAGAAGCAGGAACGGATATACAAGATAAAAGTTGGCTTTGTTCATCTTGCAGGTTTAATTAAAACCACTTCATATTTACTCTAATTCTGCGTACTAATTGAAAATGAGCGAAAAAGGCCAAGCCATAAGTACGCAAAGAAGTTCAAGATAGCGCATCTGCAATTCATCCTTAAAGACGTTTGCAATGGAGAGCGATGGTAATTATGCAAATTGGATGCAATTCATGCAACGTTTATTGCAAGGTAATTCACAACTCGTTGCATAGCAAATCCTCACAAATACGAACATTATTAAGGTGGGTGCATTTGAGTTGGCTGGAATTTTGTACATCGCTCGCGCGAGGAATGCTCTTAGAGATGACGTTAAGGAGAGAGCTAGTTGCAATTTTATATTTTTAATACAAAAATGATATGCGGGCGGCTACAAAGTAATGCAGTAAAAATAAGACAAAATGTAATGGTTATTTCCTAAACTATAAATCAGCCACTAATATTTTGAATATGAAATTTCCATAGTTGGGGATTGGAAATAAATATTAGCATTTTATATCCTTAATTTTCAGTCTATTTCATGTTTGTTCGCAAATTTCATTACGAAATTGAGGAATTTTACAATGGTTTTTTAGTAACTTTCCGTAGGGGTAGAGTCTTGAAATTTGAGACATACTTGAGAACCCGTTGCCATTGCAACATGAGGGAAAAAATTGTCGTTAGGCGGAGCAGGGATCGTGACATTTTAAAAGTTTGGCAAAATTGGGAAATTTTGCGCTCGAAATCTTAAATTTTCGTAAAATTAAATTCTTAGAATACAAAATTCTTCTAAATGGGGCAGGGATCAACATATTTAGAGATCTTTGGAAAATTTCTTCAGAGCATATGCAATCTTTTGATCGATTTTCAAGTAAATTTTCATTGAGCTAGAAACTTGAAACCGTACTCTAAGATCCGTGCACCGTAACAATGCAACAGAGAAATTTCGATAAGTTGTGTCGTCGAAAACTTCGTACTCAATCGGAGAATCTAGTGATCAAGTTTCATTAAGACTTGACATTAAGCTACAAACTTGAATCCTCACACATATTTAGATGACCGATACAATGCAACAAAAGAAGAAAAAAATTCCGTAGGGCGTCACAAAGGTCGGAATGGTAACCAGCTCAGACGAGTCTAGAAATCCTTCGACTGACTTTTATGTAATTTCCTGGAAGCCTAGGGGCTTGTATTTCAGAAGCGACAGGGGGTGAAATACCGATGGCAAAAAGTTCCGCTAGGTAACGTACGATATATATATCAGAAACTTACCATTGAGCTACTAAGAAAATTCATAACTTATAATCATGTGATCGATTTTAGACGTACTTCATAGGACAAAGGGAGCATCACAAAAATATCACAAAAAGTTCCTATAGGAGAAGCTCAGGTCGTTGTATTTATCGACTTGAACAGTAGAAATCTTCCGATAAATAACTAAAAGTCTTGCTATTATTGTCGCATTTTTTCTGGCGTTGACGAAATGGAACCAACTCCAAGGCCGGTGTCAACCCAGTGAGTCAGCGCAATAACACCTATCGAATTTTTAACGCTGCTCAGTAGTGAGTTCGTGGCATCACTTGCGCTATTAAGTCGAAGGATGTGCGTCAAATTTGAGTTTGATATATTGGCACTACTTGCGGCATTGGGTTGATTACGGTAATGCTGATAGTGCACCAGAGAAAGCTGTAAGCAAATGTCGCCCGCTTCCCAAACGATATCAGTCGTCGGCGGAGTTAAAGTGTTGCCAGGTGATAAAGAGTCAATAACTCAACAACGACCTGAGTTACAAAGCCTTACTTGCCATTGAGCTGCAAACTTAAAACTTGAAAGAATATAACAAAATTCTAAACACTTAACAAATAAGAACACGTTCAAAAGGCTTGCCCCCTACTTCTGCCAAGTCGTAGGACATGACAACGTCGAAAGTGTCAGTTGAAAGAACTGCAAGATGAAATTATTCGAACTAGCACCATCTCATAACGTGATTGTTCGAAAATCGTGGAATTCGCTGTAGGTGTCGTACAGTAATAAAACGCCATGTCTGATGCCTTGCTTCACTTTGAATGACATTCCGTTCAGCACGAAGTTGATGATATAGGTTGAGCAAAAAATTGCGAGTTTGAAACCGTTACAAAAAATTTATTTTACCAGAGAGCACAAAATATATGGAAACTGGGTATTTCATCCACAGTCCCAAGAAAATTGTCCTGAAATTTTTGTACAATGTAACTAAAGCAAAAAAGGAGTTACTGAGTTAATAATTTATCGCTGCAATAAGGAGGGTAGTCCCTCCTTTGGTGATCAATTTCAGGCTCTGCCCTTGGGCTTAATATATATAGTACTAGGGTGGCCCATATAAAACAAATTGCATTTTTCTATTTTATATCTATGATATTATTGTAGGCGGTATCATATATTTGTACAATTTGATCCCCCTGATTAGAGGCGGTTAAAGGGTGTCGCGCTTTGGTTAAAGTTCACAAACCAAAATGTATACATATGTGTTACTAGCAGACCCACCAGAAGTTGTTCTGTCCTAGCTTTGGTTTATCTGCATAACTTTTAAAAATCTTTTACCTCTTACTTCCCCTCTCTCCACCTTTTCTTTAACTTTTTTTCACTCTTCCCTATGCCTTTCCCTCTTCCTCACTTCTTTTCCGCTCCATCTTTACCTGTTTTCGTTCTTCCTCTAACTCTATTTCTATCTTCTTCCCTCTTTTCTTTTCTCTCTAGTGTTTCTTACTCTTATCCATCCCTTGCTCCCACTCCCAGTCTCAACGAGATCCTAGTCACAGTCGTTCCCTACTCCATTTCCCGAAAAAAAAAGTGTCGTGAATACTTATCTGGGAAAAGGGATACCTATATGTGACCCGGTCTATGAAAAGGTGGCTTATGACTCAAAAAAGAAATTGCGAGAAACAGCTGTTAAAGATAAACGATGCATTTCTTCAGTTTCTTAGTAGTAGTAATTTTTTTTTGATCCATAAGCCACCTTTTCATAGACCGGGTCACATATACCAAATTTCAGATTAATCGAACCGTGAATAGAATTTTTTTGAATAGATCGTCCACTTCCCGGCAATAATCTTAACAGGAATGCTGTCCTATCTTTCAAGTTGGATCAAACTGCATACGGTGTGCAAATTTCAGTAAAACCGGTTAAATAGTTTCGGGGTCCATCGTGAACAAATAACGTGACACGGAATTTATATATATTAACTAGCAAACCCGGCAGACATTGTTCTGCACTAAATTTAGTCTATCTGCATACATTTTAATAAACTGTTTCCGTCTAAATCTGCCCTCCCTCATCTACACTTTTTCTTAATCTTTTTATTCACTCCTCCCTCCGTCTTTTCGCTTGATCTATATCCATCTTCGTCTCATTCTATCTCTTTCTCAGTCTCCTTCTCTCTTTTCTGGTATCTCAAGTTCTTCTCATATTTCTTCAACCCTTACTGGCAGTCCCAGAGGGTGGTATTTTGTTCCAGTCCAACTCCGAGTCTCAGTCCCAGTCCTAGTCCTAATCCCAGTCCCAGTCCGTCTCTGGTCTACTTCCCGGAAAAAAGGATCGTAGATACTAATATAGGCAAATTTATATACCAAATTTCAGGCAAATCGAATAGGACGTATGTAAATAGGTATGTGGGTATTATTAATTAATGCCTTTATTTCGGCTTCGCATGCACATTTATCAGTTTTGCCAAGTTGATGCGACTAAATCGAATATCACAATAAAAATTACTTTAAAGCTCGCAGAAACAGCTTTCATTTGATATCCATAATACACACACATTATAGAAGTATGCGGGTCCACGTTTTGGCCTATATCTCTAGACCCTAGTCACCCAGGGGTATGAAAACTACGCTCTACTAAAGCACTCATCAACAGCTTTCGCTTGATATACATATTCTAAAAATACATTCTAGGGGTACCCGAGTCCACGTTCTGGCCTATATCTCGGGACCCCGTGCGTCGATAGCAACCAAACCTTTGTAATAACCGCCGCGTGAGATATACGCAACTTATGGGAAAGCTTGAAGAAAATCTACCGACGCATCTGTTCAAACACCGGCGAACCTTTCTTTTATATATATAGATATGTGGTGGTGCAACGTTGCGTATGAGTGACATACATAAGAATCATTTGGAGCTAATATATAATTGTGACTGTCAAATAATAGACAAATAATTTGCAATAAAATAATATTGCGACTATAAACTGAGATATAACCTATCCTATCTTTCAAGTTACATCAAACTACACACGGGGTGAAAAGAATTTCAAAATCGGTTCAGTAGTTTAGTAGTCCATCGCGTGATTTTTATATATAAAGATATTTTTTACCTTGGTATTACGTTTGACTGGAGAAAATCAAAAATCTTAATATATAAAAATCACGTGTCACTATGTTTGGCGCCGATGGACTCCTAAACTACTGAACCGATTTGGAATTTGTTTTGCACCCCGTGTGTAGTTTGATCTAACTTGAAATATAGGATAGGTTATAAGTTTATAGTCGCAATATTATTTTATTGCAAATTTTTTTATTTGTTTATATGTAATAATAAAATGTTACGTATACGCACCGGCACTCACATTTTCAGGGGTGTGGTTGGTGTTTAATTAAACAACGTGCTTATCAATAAAAAATATTATAGCGAATGATATCAAATATAGCACATCACCAGGACCGCCGAGAGGGTGGGGGTTTCTGAGGGGGCCCGCGATTTAGAGGTACTATGCCATTTTTTTTTTAATTCAGGAGAGTCTTTAGTTGTTCCGTGTGCAATTTTTAAGCCGAATTTCAAAAGCAACGAAAATCTGCATTTCGTTTTAATATTATAGTGAAGTGTGATAAATAAAAATCTATATATATAAAAAGAAAGGCTAAAATATATGTTAGTTGGTCGCCGGTGTTTGAAGAGATGCGGCGGTCGATTTTGTTCAAACTTTCACACAAGTTGCGTAAACCTCATGCGGTGGTTACTACATAGGTTTGGTTGCGATCGACGTACAGGGTCTCGAGATATAGGAAGAAACGTGGACCCGAGTACCCCTAGAATGTGTTTATACAATATGGATATCAAATAAATGCTGTTGATGAGTGCTTTAGTACGGAGTAATATATTATCCAGAGACGGACTGGGACTTGGATTAGGACTAGGACTGGGACTGAGACTCGGAGTGGGACTGGGACTGAGACTCGCAGAGGAACTGGGAGAGAGACTGGAATAAAATACATACCACCCTCTGGGACAGGCAATAAGGGATGCAGAAGAATGAGAAGGAATTGAGAGAAGAGAAAAGAGAGAAGGAGATTGAGAAAGATATTGAATGAGACGAAGATGGAGATAGATGAAGCGAAAAAGACCGAGGGAGGAGTGAATAAAAAGATTAGGAAAAAGTGAAGAGGGGGGAGGGCAGAGTCAGACCGAAAAAGCTTATTAAAATGTATGCAGATAGGCCAAATTTAGGGCAGGCCAATGTCTGCCGGGTTTTCTAGTATAATATATAAGAACCGCCCTAATAAACATAATGAATGTATACATTTTAAAAGCTTGTTACTCATGTAAACACGCAACAAGCAGCCAACTGTGACCAAATGAAGTAGCGATTCAGCTAAAACTTTCTGGCTGAGAAAGTAATAAAAGGAACAGCGGAAAGCTTTACAAAACGCGATTTGCTACTTTATTTTATATTCTTACGACAGTTGAAAACATGAAAAAGCCTTAATAAATATTGCTCAATGAAATTAGTTGTTGCGCTTAAAACGCGTGTAAGATTAATGTTAAATTAAAAGCTACGTCATTTACTTGCATTCGTTTTTTCATCACGTAAAAGTGTGAATGGTTTTTCATATGCTTTTAACTGTGAATATGCAAAATTATTTTTATTCCTTGATCTACAATTATCCGCTATGTCATGGAAATTAAAATTCATAGAATGTATTTTAGATATTAATTTTATATTTTCGTTATACATTGTAATAATGTTAAGAGGAAAGTACTTTTGCGTAACACAAACCTCGACAATCAATGTTAGTGGTGCATAACGCCGGCAGAGCTTCGTATACAAATGCAACTTTTTTTGTAGTAGTATATGTTAACATGGAGAATGTTTAAGCATAGAGTTCACGCATGAGATGTTTACTGCTAGAATTACAAGCCAAAACTGATTGACTACTTGCTTTCAGTGTTGCCATTTTAGCTCTTTTCAAGCTAAACTTAGCTTTTTTTCTCTTTTTAGCTTTTTTCAAAATTTTAGAATATCTAGATAAACAGTTCTATGTAGATTAAATTTGAAGAACATTGAATGAATTTGGGGTAGATTTAGAAAATTTGAGGGGCTAAGGAACAGCTCATGTTAGCATTATGGTAGGCAGACATCGGGGCGTAGTAACTATATTAAGGCAACATCACCTTAATATAATTTTCGTTCCTTGTGTTTGCCACTCGATTCTATGACTGTATCATCTACTTCGAAACCGCTTCCGAGTGAAATTGAATTTTTGATTTAAGAAAAATTTAACTGGGTTTCTAGTCCACATGTAGACAAAAGAGCTATGCCATGATACATATTGTAACGAACTTAGGGAAATTCCGCTTATTTTCAAGTTTCTACTAACGTTCGTATCGCTAAACTGTTGAATAAATAACTCCAATATTCAATAATACAAAATGGTCTTTATTAGACTACTTTGAAAATACCTCACAATAACACTTATACTTCGCAACTGATAGCGTGCTTAAATCAAATTGATTACTGCTTACTCAGTTTTCGTTCCTTTAAATTCTCTGCTGTCTCGTCCGCATATTTCTAGACGTTTCTTGTTCTAGAATTTACTATTTAGTTACCAGCTATAAACTTACTAGCTATAAACAACAGATGCACCTTAATACTTCCACCGATGATTGCATACTTTTGTGAGTATCTCAGATATATGCATGTGTCTGTGCGCATCTCTCCGCTGCTTTTATGTACATATATGTAGACATAATGATTGATTTGTTTATGTAGATACAAGTGACTGCTTAGTATCGGCTTAGAGATGATAGTATCCCTTAGTGTTGCTAATATTCGTCACACTGCCCTCCACCTAAGTCTGATCGTCCCGATCATACAAATCTCTCGATCTAACCGCGCTAGCCTCTATTTCGTGGTTTCCCAATGGTTTATATGCGGTAGATGGTATCACTGATCCTCTTCACAACTTTGTATGAGCCTTCCCAACTGCACCGAAATTTGGATGGAACACCTTTCCGCCGGTGAGGGTTGTATAACCGTACCAAATCTCCCTCCAAGAAACCTTCCGAATTTTTGTTCTCGTCGTACCTGTGTTTCATCTTACTACTGGTTCGTTCCCTCACACTCTATTTTTTGGCCAACGAACTACTTCGTAGAGCTAACGCTTGACGGATTGGCTTTGCATAATCAGTATCGTTCCGACGTTTCACAACAGTAGTGTGCCGTGGCTTGAAACCATCCTTGCATTCTTTCTGCGAAATTCTTTCCTTCGTTTTAGTGCGTCCATTTTGGTTTGCCAATGGCAGTGTTTCTCTCGCAGTTATCTTTAATTTTGCTTTGTTCGGCCCATTCGTTCCATCAACCTTTACCTTTGACTTTCGTGGTCTTTGTCGAGTTTTCTCCACCAGTACTCGATTACTGCTGAACTCTTCCTCCAAACTGAAGTTAAGTGGTACATCCTTGTCCTTATAACGCATAATCCTTCTCTGCATATCGATTCTGATGTCACGGTCAACTAAGAAGTCCACTCCCAATATTACTTCATCAACGATCTTCGCCACAACGAATTTGTGTAGAACCATGACCTCCCCAATTTAGACTTCACAGATCACTTCTCCCAGGACTTGGATATACTCGCCAGTGACCGTACGCAACCTTGCTCCAGGTAATGGACATTCAATAGTTTTGGCAAGTTCTCGATCTTTACATCTGACGCGCTCTTGCGTATCTCCTCCAGCTTTGCGTTTACGACCAGCCAAGTTGGAACTACCAGGACCGGTGCTGCAATGGCGTGCAGTGTGACCTGGGTTACCGCACTTGAAGCATTTCATAACTCCGTCATTTTTCTGTTGTGATCCCTTCAGCGCCTCCAATATTGCTTTCACACAGTCTGGCCTTTCCAGTTCCACACGGCGTGCTTTGAAAACTGGCTTACTCAGAAGCGACGCTGTTTCCTGAATCAGAGCATGTGATACCGTTTCTGCGAATGTAGGTTTTGGGTTTGCGTATGTCGCTCGCTTCGTTTCGATATTCCATATTCCATTAATAAAGCTCTGGCTTTTTACCCTTTCGGTGTATTCCACGGGTGCGTCCGCATTCGTTATATGTGCCAGCCTTTCAACATCCGACGCAAACTCATGCAATGTTTCACCAGCCCTCTGGAAGCGGTTCAATAATTCCATTTGATATATCTGTCTCCTATGCTCGGTTACGTATCGTCTCTCTAGAGAGCCCATCAATGCTTCATAACAGTTCCGTTCGACCTCTTGAATGGTTTGTTAGATCTCAGCTGCAGGCCCTTTCAATGCCATGAAGAGTGCAGCAACTCTATCTTCAGCATTCCAGTTGTTCACTGTTGCGGTCTTCTCAAACTGTAACTTAAAGGCCTGAAAAAGAGCAGAACCGTCAAAGGATGGTGCTTTTACCTTTGGATTACTCGCTGAAACTGCTGGCCGATTTAGTTGCAACTGCTCCATGCGACCTTTTAAATCATCGACTTCTGCCAGCGATTTTTGCATCCTGCGCTTCTAGCTTCGATGTTTCCCTTGCTTTCTGTGCTTCTAACTACGAAGACATTTCTGCCACCTGCAATGATAAGCGCTCCTCTTGTTTTTCCATCCTGGGTGTTATGCGTGTCCCCTGCGATTCCAGTTGGGATGCCATATATGTCTTCTGTTCTTCCAGTTGAGTTTCCATCTTTGATGTAATATGTGTCGTTTGTGCAGATATTGCAGCTAATATCATGTTCAATTCTGTGTTCGCCATTGTCTGCGGTATTTCATTATTCTCCTCCAATTTTGTTGTTTCATCGCCATCAATATTAAAGACATACTCTTCCACGTTAATTCCTTCTGCTTCCATTGCCTCTCGTAGTCGTGCCTGAAGTTCGAGTTTATTGCCGGTTGTATGCAATCCACGGCTCTCCAACTCCGCTTATTTGCAACCTTCTACTAACGTTCGTATCGCTAAACTGTTGAATAAATAACTCCTATATTCAATAATGCAAAATAGTCTTTATTAGACTACCTTGAAAATACTTCACAATAACCCTTACACTTCGCAACTGATAGCGTGTTAAATTAAGCTGATTGCTGCTTACTCAGCTTTCGCTCCTTTTATACTCTCTGCTGTCTCCTTCGAATACTTCTAGGCGTTTCTTCTTCTAGAATTTACTACTTAGTTACCAGCTATAAACTTACTAGCTATAAACTACAGATGCGCGTTTATAGCCTCTCGCATAGCAATATGCGCGTGTATATGTGAGTATTTCTTCGACCGATGATTGCATACTTTTGTGAGTATCTCAGATATATGCATGTGTTTGTGCGTATCTCTCCGCTTCTTATGTGTACATATGTGTAGACATACTGATTGATTTGTTTATGTAGATACAAGTGACTGCTTAGCATCGGCTTAGGGATGATAGTATCCCTTAGTGTTGCTAATATTCGTCACAATATGTATATGCTTCGTAAAACGACTAACTCAGCCCGTTGCAAATCGCATCCACACGAATGGGATAACTCCTTGTTTTTCTGTACTTATGTCAACAGGCATAATATTTATTTGAAAGATACCGTTGTGTGTAAGGCGTATAGCTCATATAAAGTAAAACTTACGTAAGGAATTATTATAAGATTTAAGGTAGAATATAATAACTTTATTATAAGGCTTATGGACGGTCAAAAATAAGGCTTACTTACATAAGGTCTACCCAAAATCAGTCTTATATAAGCTGTTATAATAACGAGGTTGAATAAGGATTGGTGTGCCATAGTATAAACTTATTATAATTTTTAGTGTACATATAAAATTGCTTGGCCTTATAATAAGACACCATCTGACTTCAAATTCCTTTATTCATATTCATAATAACCTATTTCAAACCTTTATTTAACCAGGGGTCACTCATCGGCAGTGGTTCGGCCAGCCCAGAGAGTGTCATGAAAATATTCCCTCCAAAAATGCATTTACCAGATATCATTTCCCAGATATCGTTTGGAGCCGGTGTAAAAGACATACCAAAAATTTGAAAAAGAGGTTCCCAGACAGCGTGGATTGTAGAATTTACATTTACCTCAAACATATTACGACAACTTTTAGACTATAATGGAGTTTTATTTATCATGTATTCCATTTCAATTAAAACATAGCATCTGCTAACTATTCTTTTATTTTTTATGAAATTGGAGTAAAAATTAATTTAAATGACAAAAATTGATAAAACTCATAGAAAGTTGCCGTAAACTTTTAGCTTTTTTTTCTTAGCCTTAAAAAAGTTTATTTAGCCTTTTTTAGCCTTTTATTTTTGTCAATCTAGCCTTTTTTCTGAAAAATTTCTGGCAACACTGCTTGCTTTACTCAATCTCTTTTTCTGCGTTCACACGACATACAGGACTCCTGTAACAGAAGAACATCGAACAGTTTTCCGAAGCTCTCGAGTCCATTACTGCTCTAGGTGTAGCCGCTATAAGTTATCAAATCCGTGCTTTTTAAATTAGTTTGTTTTTTTGCCAATGAAAATGCTTTCAAAAGTTGGTTGTGACTGTGTTTTGTCAGATAATTATTACATGAGGCTGACTCGGATATTAACATACTGAGATTTTCTCCCGACCACAAGAGGGTCGCATACAAAACATTTATTCCCAAACCCGCGTAGGTGAATTTGAAACTATGTATGTCTGGATCTATCATAATAAATCAAAGTGTTGGATGTTGGAAAAGAAGAATATCGGACACTAATAAACGTATTTGGCTGCAGCTTTCTTTAAAAAGTGTCTGACAGCTCTACAAAGATAAAAAAAAATAAATGTAAGGCGCGATAACCTCCGAAGAGATCTAAGGCCGAGCTTCTCTTCCAATTTGCGTCGTGCTCCTCTTGATTTTCCCTACAAATTGGCCGGACGGGACCTACATGTTTTATGCCGGCTCCGAACGGCATCTGCAAAGCAGATGAGTTTTCACTGAGAGCTTTTCATGGCAGAAATACACCCGGAGTGCTTGCCAAACACTGCCGAGGGGCAACCCCGCTTAGAAAAATTTTCTTCTAATTGAAAAATCTTATTTCTAAAATTTTGATGTTGCTTTGCCCGGGAGTTGAACCCAGGGCATACGGTGTGATAGGCGGAGCACGCTACCCATCACACCACGGTGGCTCTACAAAGATAGCTACTTAAAATAAAAGGAGTCCATTTGTGAAACATTTTATAATACGCACAGCATTGCAGCGAACGGACGTAAGCACAGTACTGCACCGGCAAGAAGTGTAATTGTATGGGTCGTTAATCAACTGCCCTTACTTTATTCGGCTAGCGAATCGATTCCGGTTTCATTTCTCAATTTTTAGCGAATTACTTTTTTGCAGCAAGCATAAGAAATTTTGCGATTTGAAGACGCAAATCCCCTTTAGATGTTAAGATGTATGATATTTTACAGCCTTCCTTTCCGCGCATGCATGCTCAATCAAGTGACCGAATGAGGTTTCATGCCAGTTTTCGAAGTGCAGGGGCAAGTGTAGTATATGGTTTGTAATCTCTTTCCTCTTCAGGCAAAAGAACCAAAATTATTATGTCTCCATTGTTTTGCTAATACAAAAGAGCAGTCCGCTTTGCGATGTTGTAATAAAAAAAAAATGTAAGGCGCGATAAACTGCGAAGAGATTTTAGGCCGAGCTTCTCTTCCAATTTGCGTCGTTCTCCTTTTTTAATTTTCCTTACATATTGGCGGGATGGGACCTGCTTGTTTTTATGCCGACTCCGAACGGCATCTGCAAGGCAGATAAGTTTCACTATGAAGCTTTTCATGGCAGAAATACACTCGAGTGCTTGCCAAAAACTGCAATTTAATGGCAGTTTGCGTAGAACTTCTGAAGTACACCGGTATTATGACTCTGTTCAATGCCCTTTAATTTTGTTTAGGAGTGAAGATAAATGAGCGCTAAATATTCCAGAAGTCAAACCTGTATAAGCTATCAAACATGTATGAGCTATCAGGTTATCGCATAATCGCTCATTTAAGAGAAAGTAGAAAAAGATCAACCATAAAACAGAAGATGTAGGCACAAAGCAAGTGCCAGCTCACTTCGGGCACATAAACTTCTCAAATTTTTCACCATGACTTACATTTATGTATACCGATTTGAGTTTGGCAAATGGGCGATAACGCAGTTTCTTATCATAAATCTTGTGCGGGCATACCAAGGGGGGCGCTATCCTATACTTCAACCAATCGTAACTCTCCGCTTCCGATATTTATTTCTATTAGTGAGCTCGGTTACCATCTATTTTGGTGCACAAAGGGAATTGGGAGAGAGCGCAAGCTTATAGCTTTCAGCCTCCTTGTTTTCAAAGCACTGGTACCTCTTCCACCATCGCAATATTCAATCCTATCACAAAGTACATTTTGGTTTCTCATTCCACCGAACAACCAGCTGTTTCCGAAATTGGCTCACCGATTCACCGATGCTATGTAGCTGACAACTCATCATTCAACTATCCATCCATTGATTTGGCATCTGCAACAGATCTGCCTCTAACAATAATTTGGGCCGGTCGACCGATCATTTATCTAGAAATCCACCACGTACGGGCCCATTCTTCACCAGTTCCACCGGTCTATATCTACTGGTACCTTTGGTACCGATCAACCACTCATCGTCCCACCAATCCGTCAGACCAACCACCATTCACCATTAACGTCACTGGTCTGAGCACCAGGCTAACCGCTAATAACAACTATGGTCCACCTTGTTGAAACTGTCAGTTTCTTGGACTCCCTTTACAGTCCTATGATGGCGATTTATGAACGCTCGCATCTATTGAATGGATCGAAGCACCGTTAACTCAACAACAACAAAAATTATCAGATTTTACAGGTCTTTCTTTTTTCATAGTCTGCCGTAGGTAAATGGAAAATTTACCATCCACTACTCCTCCATTTAAATGTGAAGCAAGAGATCTCTGGTTAAACGGATGCCACTCCACCAGTCACTTATAATATGCCTACACAAGATACATACATAATTCTCTTCAAGTACACATTTGGGTAATATATTACATGATTATATCACCTACCCCAGAAAAGCAACCATTTTAGTAAACTACTAACCAAATATATTTTGTGACGAATATTAACATCACTAAGCTGCTACTAAATAAATGCACAACAACAATAAGGCAGCCACTCTTATGTAGAAGGCGATGACGAGTTATCTCACACACACAAATATGTAGTCATCAGTAATTACTCAGGCATACACACGCATATAGCTATGGAAGAGGCGTGGAGTACAGATATACATGTATATAGCTGGTAACTAACCAAGCATGAGCTACAACTGTTCGCGATATTACTAGATTTTAGGAGAAATGGGTGAACGAGGAAAACGAGTGTATAAAAGCAGCGGAAGCTGAGTAATAACGAATCAGTTTGATTTAAACACGCTATTGTGAAATGAAATGTAATTGTGAAGTATAATTTTACTACTCTCAAAGTAGTCTAATAAAGACCATTTCTGCGATACGAACGTTAGCAGAAGGTGCGTAATAATCAGGATTCCCCCAAATTCGTTACAATATTTTAATTTTAAAGTTATGTCATTCTTTGCTTTTCCTTTTAAAACTGACTACACTATTACACCCCGATCTTCACTTTCGAGCACAATACCAACTCAGCGAAGCAGTTTGCTACGTTTTCGCTACACTTTAGCGACGTTTATTGAATTTTTATGTCCGCGCGTGGGTAGACTGACAAATTAAGCATTGGCAGGAAATGGAAATTCGTTACAAATTAATGGCGGTTGTAAAGGTTTAGCTTTTCTATTTACAAGTTGTCTTTGTTTAGTTTAGAAAATGTTCGGCTATATTGGCATTGTATTATTGAATTTTAAAATTATTTAGCAAAAAACTGAGAGTATGGCCTTTTGCTGTTTCTCTTTATTAGTGAGAGGGAATTAGTCTCTATTAAGCATATTGTCTGAAGCTTCGGAAACTATAAAATTCTGTAGATTGCCACTTCTCAAAAATCTCAGGCCGATGGAAACCAGAGTATGTATTCTCAGCAGATCCATTCACATATCTTATGCTAATCGGCCTTCCTTCTCATAGAATTGATGGGAGTGAGAACGGGAATGAACTAAAATATAGACGCTACCAAGACAGTCACGAAGCGTCCCTGCATCGAATCGCAATAGTTTCAAACTGGCGCAGAAATATTGCACTAAAAGACAGTACATACCAGCTTTAATTCGTCCCTATCAAAGTACTTTCAACAGATACTTTTAACCTTGTGATATCCTATGAAAAGGGCATTTGCCCGCCCCCCCCCCCTCGAACGAGTTTTTAACTGGTTCGTAGGTCTTAGGTGGTTCGGACAAAGTCGCTTCCTATGATTAATTAATTTAAATGCATATAGCTCAAACTTAAGCGCTACAAAATGATACAAATATGGCTCCCACTTGTCCGCCCTGCAAACGATTATCACAAGTTCAGAGGGAGTTATTAAACCTATAGTTTCCGTTTTTTGTGACTGTCTTCATTACTTCTGTGGTGTACGTATCAGCTGTACAAGAATTCTATAAATTTTTATCGAAGTCCGAGATATAAAATGTTTGGGTGCTACACTTGAGAAATTTTATCACCGTTCCCAGAAGCTAGATTATTGACTGTCAAATCTATCGCCAGACTATCTTCTTTACGCCTTTTTTACTATAGCATAATGTCTGCCTCTAAGGATTTTCATTGCGTATTTGTTTATTTTAAAAAGGAACTTCGTTCTATTCCAATCCAAGAGTAGCTAAAAGGGCTTTGAAATCATTTGATCATCCCGGACTTAGCTTCCGGAATATTTCCTCATCATCTCATCTGTAATTCCGTTCCTTTTATATTGCTTTTCCTGATGATCCAACAATGGAGGAAATTGTGCTATTGACCGCAGTTAGGCTATATACCCTCACTTAATATTCGTCTTTATAAAATTAAGCAATAATAGGCTTTAAGGCAGCATATCTGTTACCAAATATCGTTCTGTTAGTCGCTGGTACTGTACTATTCTTTCTATGGCATAGCCTTTTGACTGAAAAAACACTGCAATAGTCAGAGAGCCAAAAATATTTCCTTACCTACATACATATACGTCGAATACAGCCTAGCCACAAGTTTCCTTTTCAATTTTTGAGCCGACAGTGTACAATGTCAACATTAACTATATTAGAATCATTACCCCTGCCGCTATCTCTTTACACTTTGCACGTCTGAACAAACTACATAGGCTGGAATTAACAAGGAATTAAAATTGTCTCTTTTATGGAGATGCGCCATTCTTTACAGAATATGTTTGTGTCCAAAGCTGATATTTCATAAAGACTGGTCAATGCTAAATATGTCATCTTCCGCTGCGGTTTCAATTCAACTTTCAGCTTCAAACTTTTTATACCCAGCTGTACTTGTACACAGAGTATTATAACTTTGATTGGATAACGATTGATTGTAGAGGTATAAAGGAACGCATAGACTTCTATATATCAAAATCATCAGTATCGAAAAAAAAATTTGCTAAGCCATGGCCGTCCGTCCGTCCATCTATCCGTCCGTTAACACGATAACTTCAGCAAATATTGAAATATCTTCACCAAATTCGGTATGCGGGCTTATCTGGGCACAATAGATTGGTTTTGAAAATGAGCGAAATCGGACGATAACCACGCCCACTTTTTCGATATCGAAAATTTAGAAAACCCCTAAGCTTATGAAATTTGTTGGGTGGATTGGTTGTATGACATAAAATATGAATTCCAAAATATTTGGAAATATGGGCATGTCACCACCCACGTTTAGAAGAAAAAAATTTGGAAGTTTAACAAGCCGTAAATCAAAAGCCGTTAAAGATATTAGATTCGAATTTGGTAGAGACACTATTCTTGACAAATTATATAGACTGCGTGAAGATAAACGAAATCGGTTAAGGAGCACACCCACTTTCCCTATATATATAAATCTATGGTATTTAACTACATATAACTGATATTCTGTCCCAGAAGTGGTATGGTTGAGATAAGAACAAAAATTGCACAAACTTTCGTATCGGCTTCGATAGAACTCCGCAAAAGTTCCAGTTCCATTTTTGTTTTTAATTCCATTTTCAAATCCGGTTTCAGTTTCATTTTCTATTTTAACTTCAGTTTCAGTTTCGGTTTAATGGCGGTATCAAAGAATTTTAGTTTCCGGTTTGCGTTCAAGTTTCGAGGAAACTTTAGTACCGTTTCGCCTTTTCGTTTCGGTTTCGGTAAAATTTCGGCTACGATATAAGTTTGGTACAATTCCTGTTTCGGTTTTGGTTCGGCCTCAGCTCCAGTTCGGGTTTCAGTTCTAGTTTTGATATATATGCAGGTTTCGAATCTGGTATTGGATTCTTTTTCTTTTTCAACTTCAGTTTCGGTTGGATTTGATTGCGGTATCAGTAAATTTTCAGTTCCAGTTTGCGTTCCAATTCTGTAGAACTTCGGTCCCGGTTTTGATTTCGGTTCGATTTCAGCTTCGATCTCGATTTTAGTTCCAGTTTCGGTAGAATTTCGGTTTTGGTCTCTGTTTCGGTTTCGTTCTCAGTGAAATTTCTGTGACGGTTCAAGTATAAATTATACTTCGGATGATGTAATTTCGATTCCTGTATTGGTTTTGAAGAAATTTCTGTGCCTGCGCGGTTTAATTTTCGATTAAATTTCAGTTTTTGTCTCTGCTCCGGTTTCGGACAAATTTTCTTTCCAATTTTGGTGTTGGCTTTGGTTCCGATTTCAGTGAAATTTCAATTAAATAGTTAGCGAGCTGGTGAGATTGCGTCATTTGCAGATGCAATTTCTCGCGAGTATCGAGAAGAAATCGTAAGCTCTGCGTGAAATATCGTTAATGCATAGACTCAATTGAATGTCGAGAACCTCGCGAGCTTTACGAGTATTTCGAGATTCGGGAATCTCACGGTTATATTGACTGTCTACCCCCACTCTTATCGGTATACCTGTGCATATCCTCATCTTTATACCCCCGCCCTCACATGCTAATATTATGCAGCTGAAACAAGTAAGGAAGGCAAAGTTCGGGTGTAACCGAACATTACATACCCAGCAGAGAGCTTTGGAGACAAAATAAGGGAAAACCATAATGTAGGAAAATGAACCTAGGGTAAACCTGGAATGTGTTTGTATGACATGGGTATCAAATGGAAGGTATTAAAGAGTATTTTAAAAGGGAGTGGGCCATAGTTCTATAGGTTGACGCGATTTCGGGATATCGCCATAAAGGGGAACCAGGGGTGACACTAGAATGTGTAGTATTTTAAAAGGGAGTGGGCCTTAGTGGACGCCTTTTCGAGATATCGCCATAAAGGTGGACAAGGGGTGACTCTAGAATGTATTTATACGATATGAGTATCAAATTAAAGGTATTAATGAAGGTTTTAAAGTGAGTGTTGTAGTTATATATGTGAAGGCGTTTTCGAGATATCGACCAAAATGTGAACCAGGGTGACGCAGAACATCATCTGTCGGGTACCGCTAATTTATTTATATCTATAATACTACGAACAGTGTTCCTGCCAAGATTCCAAGGGCTTTTGATTTCGCCCTGCAACACTTTTTCATTTTCTTCTACTTAATATCCATTTTACCATTTTACAAAGTTTTATCTAAAGTTATATTTTTCGTCAATAAACCAATCCAATTACCATATTTCATCCCTTTTTCATATTTGGTATAGAATTATGGCATTTTTTAAATTTTTCGTAATTTTCGATATCGAAAGAGTGGGCGTGGTCATAGTCGGATTTCGGCAATTTTTTATACCAAGATAAATTAAGTTCAGATAAGTACGTGAACTAAGTTTAGTAAAGATATATCGATTTTTGCTCAAATCATCGTGTTAACGGCCGAGCGGAAGGACAGACGGTCGACTGTGTATAAAAACTGGGCGCGGCTTCAACCGATTTCGCCCATTTTCACAGAAAACAGTTATCGTCATAGAATCTATGCCCCTACCAAATTTCACAAGGATTGGTAAATTTGTGTTCGACTTATGGCATTAAAAGTATTCTAGACAAATTAAATGAAAAAGGGCGGAGCCACGCCCATTTTGAAATTTTCTTTTATTTTTGTATTTAGTTGCACCATATCATTACTGGACTTGAATGTTGACATAATTTACTTATATACTGGAAAGATATTCAATTTTTTGTTCAAATTTGACTTTTAAAAAATTTTTTTTAAAAAGTGGGCCCATTCGTCAACCGAATTTGCAAATTTTTATTTATCACACATATAGTAATAGGAGTAACGTTCCTGTCCAATTTTATCATGATATCTTCAACGACTGCCGAATTACAGCTTGCATAACTTTTAAATTACCATGGTCCACAATTTTACTAATTTCCATTTCTGCGTAATAAGTTCAACCCACCTACCAAGTTTCATCGCTTTATCCGTCTTTGATAATGAATTATCGCACTTTTTCGGTTTTTCTAAATTTTCGATATCGAAAAAGTAGGCGTGGTTTTAGTCTGATCTCGTTCATTTTAAATAGCGATCTGAGATGAGTGCTTAGGAACCTACATACCAAATTTCAACAAGATACCTCAAAATTTACTCAAGTTATCGTGTTAACGGACAGACGGACGGACAGGCGAACGGACGGACGGACGGACATGACTAAATTAAATTTTTTTTTCGATACTGATGATTTTGATCTATGGAAGTCTATATCTATCTCGATTCCTTTATACCTGTACAACCAACCGTTATCCAGTCAAAGCTAATATACCCTGTGTGCAAAGCACGCTGAGTATAAAAGCACACAAACTGGCAGCTATGAGGAAATGAAACCATCTCTTCCATGTCTTTACATGAACGTAGCCAACCAACCAACATTGTTTCTTGTAATCTTGAATGAATTAATTATAAATTGAGTTTTAAAGTTTCTTAGTTATATACTTCCTTGCAAGTAACAGTTTATTTTCATCGTTGTATAAAGGAAATTTTTTCTTCTTAATTGACTGCAACACTCTAAAAAACACTAAAAATATGCAAACGCTGTATCGCCACGTCTCTCTAAAAACTACTTAGCCCGCTGTGTGATGAAGTTAAGCTCTTGATTAATTACTGATTCATAAATTTTCCTTCATTTACAACTACTTAACTACAAACTATGATTTTGTAATTTTCCGCTAAATTAAGAAATCAATTATAATCGGCGTTCTTTTTCTTGTTGTGTTGCCTACTCCTTCAACTTTCCTTTTTAGTTCGTGACTGTTTAAGTTTTGTTAGAAAGTTGACATTAAATGAAGTGATTCCGTTTGAAGAAAGTCTGAAATGACGCAACTAATATCATCCTTCACTATACTTCCGAGGCGCAAATTTTATAAGCACAGTGCACAGTGGTCGGTTCCATAGGCCAAAAATAAAAAAATTAAAGTGAAAAGTTTGTCACCAAATGTGCCGTTAGCATCTCTTATTAGAACAGCCTTTTAAAAGGTATTTTTGTTTTTGTTGTATTCGAACTGTACTCTTTAAGAATAGCTTAAAAATTGAGGTTATGGTATTAGTTGGTTTTTGCAGTATGAGCAAGTTAAAAATAAAGTGCAAGTTTAAGTTATTTAAAAATACATAAAATATCATTGCATTGAAATATATAAAAATGAATATTGAAATCAAAGGTATTTACTTCATTTTGAAATAATTTTAGTGTCTTTAGCTTGTTGTGTTTTATTTTTTTTTTTATTTAAAACTTCATCAGTGCCTTTATTAGTGTTTATTTGCACAAATATTTAAATTTCAGATAAAGTTTTAGTTGGGTTCCTCACCGATCCTCACGCTGGGACTATATCGTATTATTAGTCAAAGTTTTAAGATTCTAAAGTGTTAATATCAGCTGCCACTTTCTGCCACTAATTATGTTTTGCGACAGTTTTCTGATAACGTCACGCTGATAAATTATTATCGTAAGTTATATGTGCTCACATGTAACATACGACATTATTTTATCCAGTCGACGATATGCAAATGTAAATTTTTGTGTGTGTTTGTTTTGTTTTGGTATTGCTTTATATGCAAGATCTTTTAATAACTTTAATTTTTTTATTTAATGCTATTAAACATTGTAATTGCGATTACCACTTTTCCCCCCCACATCTACTTACTTTTTGTATGCATGCGGTGAAAGTGGGTGGTTGTGGGTCGGTATGAAGGTATCCCGCACCAATTTAATGGAAAAATAATTCTCACATATTTGTAAAACCATGACCAAATTTTCACGTTGATGTATCTACTGGAAGTATTTTTGGCCACCAACTGCATATAAAACCGACCAGTGTGCAGTGTTACACTCATGTAGTTCTACTTTCTTCTATCTAAGAATCTACCTCTGTAATGAACTCTAGATAAAAATACGTAGATACAGTAAATCAATTGCCCCATACTTTCAAAGCACTTTCCTGCACAAAACGATAGTTGTGCACTACAGACTTAATGACTACCTCCAAACTGGTTCTAATCGGATACATAACGGGATAGTATATACCAAACTTGCGCCGACAGCACTTAAAATTTAAATAAATTTATTCTAATTAATTAATCAAAACAGCAAGGTAATTTACATTTTGTAGGACATAGCAATGTTTGAAGTGTCAGTTGAAACCACTTAGAGGCTACGGAATTAGAAGTAGGGCGTCCCTTAATGCGTTTGTTCTGCTCTAGTTAAAAAGTAGTGTGATTTGCTGAAGCGAGTAACTAAATAACATCAATAGTAAACCCCCCTTCCCCCCCCCCCCCCCCCTTAAAGCTTTATACATTAGAACAAATATGTAAATTTGAACCTGAATCTCAAATCTGATTTTCACATCAAAATTAACGACCAGCAATACATAACAAAAACTATCAAAATAATCTCTTTTACTTTTTATCATTTGTGTTACCCTTATGACATGACAATTGCGAAATATAACATTTAAAACTTCAGCATAATTTTCCTATTAAACTGTGCAGGAAAGTGTAAATGATCTACGCTTCTTTAAGATAACCTCACTACCCTTCAGCAGTGAACTTTAAGATAAGACAGGGGTCCAGAATAATGGTACAGAGAGAAGTTATAATATATGTGAGGTGAATTTCAGATCAAGAACTCAAACACTTTTTGATAACTCTATTTCATTTATTACTTCCTTTATATTAGGTCGGTTGAATGTTTGTCCGCTTTTCATACAAATCTTGCAATCGATTTTTAAGTAACTTCTCATTGAGCTACAAACATAAAACTTTACACATAGGTTAGAACACCGTGACAATGCAACAAAAGGGAAAAATCCGTTAGGTGGCACACGGATCGAAATAATTAGATAAGAATTTGAAATTTTTCAAACCCGCTTTTTCTAACTTCTCGATGAGCTAGAGACTTGAAATTTCAAACTTAATTCAGTGGTCGATGACACGATAGGGAGCGCACGGGATGAGATTGATTGACTAATAATATCTCCTTTCCTACCAACTTTCCAATCCAAGTACTGTGTGCTCCACTTTTATATTTTTACTTCTCATAAATACTTTTGCAATTTCTATGTCAAAATTTAAAAATCAAAGTTTAACAAGAATATGTCTTTAGAGACATTTTTCGCTGATTTTTGTCCATTTATATAAAGGAAGTGCTTAAAATTTTTTTATTTTATTTTTATTTGTAAAATTTGTTTAATCAAAAGTAGGTATTATTTTACGTTTAACCATCTAGCGAATTTTGTCTGTTATGTAACAAGCCACGTCAGTCATTGCGAGGGAAGATCAAGTGAGATCACATCTTCCTCCCTCCTTACACTTAAAAACGCCGATAGAAATACTTTTTTGGCCGCAGCATCTTAATCCATTCGCATAACATGACCTAGCCAAAGAAGCTATCTTCATATCTGCGAAAAATTTCATACAGCTCATAATATAAATAGGTACTCGGTATGTGAGGCATAGCATAACCTGATTAAGGTTAAGTTGGTCTTATATATGACTATCAATAGAAATTTTACGCGTCCAACGCTTTTATTTAATTGTCTCATCAACACCCTACATTGATGAGGAGTGTGATTACTAGTACCTAGGACCTACCTAATTATTTTCTAGCTTTTAGTATTATTATTATTTCATGTAAGTATTGTTTTCAATAAAACCGCTTAACTTAAAAAATTTATTTTAATTATTTTATTTTCATTTTTTTAGTCTTTATTTAATTGCATATTATTTCTCATTCTATTTAGTTCATTTAGTGACTCATTATTACAAGGAGTCTTTCCTAACAATTTGTTACAATCTAAGTCCTCAATACGTAATCCTTCCAAAGACTTTACTCGACTCTGCGCCACGTATGCTTGTCCCTCCTCTAACTCCTAAATATTTTGATGTCACTTCTATAGGACTGTATGTAATATTTGTTCCAAATATGGACCAAATCGGACCACAAATATGATTTTCTTGAATGTCTCGATATTTGCGCCACCTAGCGGCGAATTTTCTTCATGGGTCTCTTTCTATTCTAGTATGTATTATGTGTTCCAAATATTAGCCAAATCGGACCACAAATACGATATTTTTTAATTTCTCGATCCTTGCGCCACCTAGCGGCGATTTTTCTCCATATATCTATATCTATTCTTGCATATTTTATGTGTTCCCAATATGAGCCAATCGGACCACAAATACGATTTTTTTGAATATCTCGATCCTTTATAATATATATAAATTCGGTGTATTTAAATTTACTTGGACATCCACATGTAAGTAATAACGCTCATATTAATAGAGCGACGGTAAAATACTCCGTGCAACGCATCAGTTAAATGCCATCCTGCGTCAATCCTCAGCAACTTTTTTCATGACTCATTCTCAGCATCTCTAAGGTTATCCGGGAGCACTGCAATAAAGTCAACAATGAAACGTAACAGATGCTGTTCCCATTTAATGCGTTTTTGAATAGCTAAAGTTTTATTTTATTGCTTTGTCGCCCTTCTTTAATACAATAAATATTTTCAGAAGATTTTTCTTTGTCTTGCCATGCTTTTCCTATTAATTTTCTTTACTCTTTTTATCTGTGGCCACTTTGATTATATTAATTGCGTTGCTAAGGATGTTGCTTTGTTTAGAAGTTTACGTAGTCATAAATATTTATGCTAATTAATTTTTAGCAATAAATATTGGTCTAGAGCTGCACACAGACAAATGATGTTATATAAGGGGGGAAGATGAAGGCTAAAAATTATGGTAAGAGTTTATAAGCGACTTGGGATTGATAATAAAGAAAGTAAAGGAGAATAACTAGGAAAGGAAAATGGGAGTAGAAGAGATGTAGTTTAAAAGCAGCGAGCAAAATAATAGCAGTGGCAAGTTTTATGAAATTTTTTCAACTAAGCTCTTTATTTTATTTTCGATAGTAAAAGGAAACATTCTGTGAATTTTGTAATTCAAACTATGCAAACAAATAAGACAAACAAATAAGGAATGAATTTAGCAGTTCTCCAAATGAATCTATACAACGAATTTTGGCAGTTGTCCAAATTTTTTCTTTCTTCTATGCTAATTTAAAATTTTTTTCATTTAAGAAAACATTTATCATAACAATAATAATGGTCAAATAACACTGCTCTACAAAATTAAACTTTTTGCATTACCCTGGATCACCACTATTTTTTTTTTTTATTTGCTATATTCCCCTAATTATAAAAATGGTCGAAATTTAAAATTCTATGGATATGTTTTTGTTTTTTTTTTTTTTTTTTTGTTTTCTAACTTCCATTAATTTGATCATGTCTCTGGAACGGGTTGTCCGATTTTGTTGGAGAAAACGGCATATAATATCAAATAAAATTACCTTAAAATTGTTTAAATACCATTTTTTTAAATACTTATTTGTTTCAGAGTTATTTGCATCGCATTATAAAAAATCGATTTTTTGTATTATAAATTTCCATTTTTTTTTTTTCTTTAATTCGTAAAAAATCGAAAGAGACAAAAACTTACAACCTTTATTGGATGATCGTAAAACTGTGAACATTCAAAATCAGGCAAGCTTTATTTCATGAAAATCCATGGATAAACGGTAATATTATTAACAATTAAGTGAATGAAGGGAAAATAGGTACTTTTAATATTTTTGTTTATTTAGCTATTTAAGATACCTTTATTAAAAAAATTCTACAAAATTTAGTAATTCAAACATTTAAAAATAGTTTCTGCTTTTTGCTTTTCTACTGTAATTTTCTGAATTTGATTCTCGTATAAGAAACCAATTATAATCCCCCATCATATTTTCATTCCAGAGTCCTTGATAACACTCCTCCATTGACTTAAGTTGTTGGTGAAATCGTTCTCCATGCTCGTCACTGACATCAAAACTTTGAAGGGAAAAAATCCAAATAGGAGTGTAAGAAATGCATTTTTAGAGACATGTTTGCACCTGAAATTATATGTATATGTAATTTAGAGGTTACAATTATGATGAATATCGATTTTCGAATAGTTGTTTAGTAAATCAGAAATGATTTCCTTATAATTTGGACCCCTATTATTTCCTAAAAAAATTGAAACGATCAGCCTAAATGAGTTCCAAGCAGCCTTTTCATCGGGTGATAGTAGCGTATCGAATGTTGAGCTCTGTAGTAGTTTTCGGATTCGTGGACCATCAAAAACACCTTCAGAAATTTTTGAAGCGGATAATTTTGGAAATATTGTTTGAATATAATCGAATGCTTTTTCATTTTTGTTTAGCGCCTTAACAAAATTCTTGACTAATCCAAGCTTGATGTGTAATGGCGGAAAAATCACATTCTCCTTTTTTATTAGAGCAACATATTTTATATTGTGTGTGCCTACTTCGTGATTGGTTCTTGCTGGCCAGTCCTTCCTTACATAATGAGCGCTTCGATCTCGGCTATCCCAAAGGCAAAGAAAACAACAATGTTTTGTGTAACCACCTTGTAGTCCAGTTAGTAAAGCTAACACTTTCAAGTCGCAACATATTTTCCAATCTTATCAATATATTTTAAAAGCTTGGACATGGTTTCATAAGCCTCCTTCATATTTACGGCGTGTGCGATGGGTATTGATGGCTTCTGATTGCCATTGTGTAATAAAACTGCTTTAAGGCTTTCTTTGTTACTATCAATAAATAATCTCCATTCACTTGCGTCATATGTTTGGCCAAGCTTTCCAAAAAGTCCAGTTATATCATAGCAAAAACATATATTGTTTTTATTTCTATAAAAACATGCATATGGCTTATATCGCTCACGATAGGTAGTTATCGTAACCTATTTTTCTAATAAATGTCTTTCTTTTAGACGGGATGCAAGTAGCTCTGACTTATCGTTTAACAAGGACTGTGTCAGAGGCTTTGGGCAAAATCCATCTGATACGCTGGAAATTTTTGAAGACGAAGACATAGGCGATGGAGGAACTTCAGTATACGTATCATGTTGATTTCCAAGACGTGGAACTCCATCTGAATCTAGCACGGGAAGATTAAAACCACCAGCTGAAATCGTGGGATAAGACCAAATCATATGTTTTCCAAATCCCTTTTTTTACTTAAACAAAAGTAACAGTTAGCATCACGATCACATGTTTCTCTCCACATCATAGATTTTTCAATTTGCATTTTTCTCTGTGAAAAATTAGTATCATAAATATTTTTTATTAATAAATGTAATTGTTACTTACTGAGGGTAGGATTTCCGTTTCTTTAAAATATATATACAGCTATCACAAACTGAATTTGGCGTCCAATATTGGCTCAAATTCTCAACATCTATTTTAAAATAATCCTTATATGAATTTTGTAGTGAAATAGTGAAATTTCTCCGCCCTTTTGCTGTAGTGTAAAGACCACGTACATAGCAAAATATATTCGGGTCATTTTTGCAGACAAATTTTCTATTGTTATTATTCATTTTTTTTTATTCACTAACCAATTAATAGTTTTTTACTGTTGTTGACAACTTGACTTTTCGCGATCAGGAATGCTAGTTAAATAACATTGAATGAACTAAATGAATTACTTTAAATAGTCGCAGGCCAATTCGATTTTCAAAAGTATGTATCTTTTTTTTCGTTAAGTTTGTCACAATCGACGACAATATACCATACAAGGCAGGCATCTAATGAGACTGTAAATTTTTTAACCACTACCTGCGAAAGGGTTTGAAAAAAGGGGTTTTCAAAAAAACTTCATTTGCTAAGGGAAATGGCCTGTGCAGGCTGGGATGTTCAGTAGGTAGGTATAACAGTCTCTATGACGGAGTGATAATTTGATTTTTTTGTTTTTATGATTTAAGCATTCTAAGAACATCGCAAGAAATGCTTCAAGGAAAAAGTTGTATTTATTTGCTAACAAATATATATGAGCATACTTCTTTCTTACGAAAACCCGCGTTGGCTACTTAAATTTTCCATACAGTATGAGGCATTTTTTCTTATGATCTGCGTTTTGCCTTAAGAAATATTGACGGGGAAAAATTTCTTGAGTATCATTATGGAGTTTTCTCATTTCTGGCTATGCCCGTAGTAAGTTTTAAAAAGACAAAGTTGCGCAAAATGTCATACCTAAATAATTTGTTTGTAAAAAATTATAATAGGCTTGACATGCAAAATTTTCGCTAAATTGGGTATTTTCACTTTATTTTCAATAAAACCAACATTTATTCATGTATTTTTACGAAATAAGGTTTTAATTATTTATAACGTTTACAGTTTTAAGACCGTGAAATAAAATTGGTAAGTTTTTAAAACCTCCGGCCACCGCCAATTAGAAGAAAATTTTTCTAAGCGGGTTCGCCCCTCGGCAGTGTTTGGCAAGCGCTCCGGGTGTATTTCTGCCATGAAAAGCTCTCAGTGAAAAATCATCTGCCTTGCAGATGCCGTTCGGAGTCGGCATAAAACATGTAGGTCCCGTCCGGCCAATTTGTAGGGAAAAATCAAGAGGAGCACGACGCAAATTGGAAGAGAAGCTCGGCCTTAGATCTGTTCGGAGGTTATCGTGCCTTACATTTTTTTTTTTTTAAACCTTCGATTTTTTATGAATTTTTGAAAAATAAAAAAGTTCGATTTTGAAAAAAAAACTTTTTTTGCATTTTATGTGAATAACTCCACAACCGTCGATCATATAAAAAACTGTTCTTATCAAGACTTGAAGAAAATTTTGCGGTGAATCCACTGGTGTTTCTCTCAACGAATTTAGATAAGTAATTTCAAAGATATGATAAAATAAATGGAAAGACAGACCTCTGTTAAAATTCGTGATTTTAGAAAAAGAAAAAAAAAAAATCGTATCCATAGAATTTTAAATTTTGGGTGTTTTTGTACTTAGGGGGCCATAATACATCGAAATTAAATAGTTAGACTTCAAAGTAATTTCTCTTGTTGACTAGTGTAATTACTGTTAGGCCTTGAGCTCAATTTGAACCCACGATTCCCAAAAATGTTTTCGCAAAAATTCGTCAAAATTTTTTAAAACATTTCGAACCTTTTTTTTTTGGAGTTCTATGAATTTTTGAGAATGTCATTTTATAGCCCTGTCAATTTTAGTCTAACGAAGGTACAGGTTATAAGCCTCTCAAAATTCGCATTGGTATTTGACTACTTTAGATTTTGATCCATATAAACTGTGAACAATTTTTCTTTACATGGAAGAAAATTTTAACACCCTTTAAAAACAAAAATTTCAAAAATCAATGCGAATTTTCATAGACCTATAATTTTTTGTTAGGTTAAGTTAGGTTGAACTAGACGGTCTGTGAGGACCTCACATAGACTGAATGAGTTCATATGTTTGAGCAGTGTGGGCAATGACATTAAAAGATACGATACGGAATGGAATGGTCACATAAGTTCCCGATGTTCTTAAGAAATTTTACTGGAGATTTTACGTGTTTCATGGTCCCAGATAGGGCCATTTTACTAGCCAGCATACCGGCATACTTATTGCTGGGATATTACATTAGGCTGCCGTAATTGGGGAGTTGAATGCAAAGAGCGATCTTCTTCGAAAACTACGTTTTGAGACTTTCGTGTTAAATCATTTTTGTTGTCGTAGTTCACGTAACATTTTCTTAATTTATAGTACATTTCATATATAGTCTTTACAATGTAGGTACATACATATATGTTGACAAAATACATTTTTCTTAGTTTTAAACAAAAATTACGAAATAAATTGGGAATAGATGTAGATTATGATAGACTTTCTTGCATATAACATAGAAGGAACAATGGTGCGTCAATGACATTTAAGAACAAAGCAAAACGCTAGCACAGATCTTTATATTTTGCGATTATATTTTCCGATTGAGCTGTTGAACGCAAAAGCAAATAATATTATAATTATAATTAAGGAGTGATTGCAAAAAGAGATCAAGTGTACACCCAACTACCCAATAATAATATTATTTGCATAAATGCGAAGAAATATATCCAGGATAAATATGAAGATGGGAAGCGTTCCCGCTCTTTAAGTAAGTTTTTCGAAGTATGCAGGGTTAATTTTCCTACAGTAGTCTCCTTTGTCCTTCGTTAGAGGAATTTAATGAGAATTTCTTGAATGACAGAGCATGTGAAGCATTGTAACAACATAACAGCAATTCAGAAATCGGTAGCAAATGTGATTATACTCTTAATTTCTGGTTTAAAAATAAAAATTTGTTATTTTCAGGACTGTCATAGCTGTCGTATGCAAAGTTGGCCGCGCAACATCCCTTCCAGTAGATTGAATTGAGCGGTCCATAGGACCTTCTATAGACTGAATTTAACCATAATGTTACCCTATTCGACAACAGCGAGTGCTTTTTCTCATCCTCTTTAACAAATATGTAAGCCGCCTTGATAAGGCAGAGCTTACAGCGCCACTATAAAGACGGAAAGGATCACTAGAACGTAACTTATAACAACTTTGTTCTTGAATTGCTTTTATTTATTTGTCAAACTAATGAATCCAACCAGTAACAATCAATTCGTCACAATACGAATCGTCTTCCTTCTTCAATGCCCTGTCGGTTACGGTATCTCATCTCTTCAACGAGACTCACATAACTCAGAGGCGAGCAATATCATACTAGATCAGGGGCCTGCATTCCGTAGCACAATTGTGTTCTAATTGAGTATGCGAAGCGCAATCATTTTAAATTTTTTAAGCTCCGTGAAGTATATCTAACCGTTGAGATGTTTTATTTTAAGACAAGTTTATTCAAAATATGCCCTTGTGCGCTGTAGATATAGACTTTAAGGCACAAGCTGAAAGTTTTCAAAGCAATTAAAATTTCTTGTAATACTTTAAGTGCAATTTTAGCAAAAACTTTAGCTTCCAATTAAAATCGAGATTAGTAGCGAAGTTTCTTATTGATTTGTATGAAATGAAAAAGTATTCCTCGTGGTTGGTAAAGCACACATGTGTATTAGTGTGACCGTTATTTTTTTTTTTTTTTTGGGGTTTTTCACTTCGCGAACCCCTTAGATGTAGTCCAAATTAGAAAAAAATTATATATAAACAAGTAAGCAAGGCTAAGTTCGGGTGTAACCCAACATTACAAACTCAGCTGAGAGCTTTGGAGACAAAATAAGGGAAAATCACCATATAGGAAAATGAACCTAGGGTAACCCTGGAATGTGTTTGTACGAAATTGGTATCAAATAGAAGGTATTAAAGAGTATTTTAAAAGGGAGTGGGCCTTAGTTCTATAGGTGGACGCCTTTTCGAGATATCGCCATAAAGGTGGACCACGGGTGACTCTAGAATTTGTCTGTACAATATGGGTATAAAATTAAAGATATTAATGAGGGTTTTAAAAGGGAGTGACCCTTAGTTTTACATGTGAAAGTGTTTTCGAGATATCGACCAAAATGTGCACCAGGGTGACCCAGAATATCATCTGTCGGGTACCGCTAATTTATTTATATATGTAATACCACGAACAGTATTCCTGCCAAGATTCCAAAGGCTTTTGATTTCGCCCTGCAGAACTTTTTCATTTTCTTCTACTTAATATGGTAGGTGTCACACCCATTTTACAAAGTTTTTTCTAAAGTTATATTTTGCTTCAATAAACCAATCGAATTGCTATGTTTCATCCCTTTTTTCATATTTGCTATAAAATTATGGCATTTTTTTCATTTTTCGTAATTTTCGATATCGAAAAAGTGGGCGTGGTCATAGTCGGATTTCGGCCATTTTTTATGCCAAGATAAAGTGAGTTCAGATAAGTACGTGAACTAAGTTTAGTAAATATATATCGATTTTTGCTCAAGTTATCGTGTTAAGGGCCGAGCGGAAGGACAGACGGTCGACTGTATATAAAAACTGGGCCTGGCTTCAACCGATTTCGCCCATTTTCACAGGAAATTATCGTCACAGAGTCTATGCTCCTACCAAATTTCGCAAGGATTGGTTAATTTTTGTTCGACTTATGGCATTAAACCCCTCACTAGGGTAGGCACCTTGTCGTTGGTGTGAGGGCTAAGCCGAACTCCATAGCGCCCGACTATGAGGCGGAGCTGTTTAGGACTGACATCTACGCCGTTTCGCCTCATACGAGGGCGGCGGGATGTCGGTGACCAAAAACGGCCAACCCCCTAATCCAGGGTGTTATGCGGACCGTGCCTATTGGACGATTTGCAGCCAGGGGATAAATTCGGCTGTATTCGAAAGGAGCCTTCCCGATACCGGGCCACCTCGGGAAGTATTAATGGCCTTACCACAGTAAGGGGCGCTGCTGTGGCGGACGGTTCTTTCCCCGTATATAATACTGGACCACTGAGCCCGCCTTGTCGGGCAGGTGGTCGTACGACCAAGATGAGCGACTCATTACCTGACTGTAATAAGGGCGATGTAAAGAGGAGGACTGAGTCGCAATCCAAGGACGACAAATAAGAATTAAGCGATGCGTCGGACTCGGGGAGCGAGAGTAGTGCTGATTCAATGAACTCCATGTTGGAGAAGCACACAAATGAAAACGGAGTAGAAGAGTGGAGAAGGGTACGGAGCAGAGGAAGTAAAAGAGATCTCTCGCAGTACCGTGTAGCACTAAGAATTGTACAACGCTTGGGAGCAGTGGTCGACCCAACAGAAGTGGAGATCGAGCGCTTGGAATGGGCCCATGAAGCGGTAGAAGTAGGTCGAAGGCAGTTCCAAAGATTTGTTGCGAGAAACCCTCGGTTCTGCAACGGGTACGAGGAGGAAGAAGCGTCGAATGGCAGAATGAAGAGGCAACGTTCGGCGAAGGCAACAAGCCTGCTTTCAAGAGGCAGAAAGGACCCAGTCCTAGAGCCGCGAGACAGGGCAGTCGCATAGACAAGACAAGTAGGGCCAAAGCTGTAAGACAGATGGGCTCCAATAGCGAGATAGCAACTACCTCGAAAGCTGCGAGTCAGAGGGAAGTTCCAATTAAGGAAGTAGGAGATAAGCCAAAGGGAGATAACACTAAGACTCCGGCTTTCTCGGAGGTGCCAAAGGGAGATAACACTAAGACTCCTGCTTTTCTCGAGAAGATGAGTGATGTGGCAAAGCAGTCACTGACTGTGGCGCTGGTTGATCGTAGCAGTCCTTTCGGACAAATTACTACTGAAAGGTGGAGATCTGTGGAAAGGGCTTAATGCTTAAGATGATGCGGGAACAACCAAGTTAGCCCCTTCAAACCTTTGATTCGGGGGATGGTATAATGGTATGAAGATGATAGCGTGCGACAACATCGCGAGCTTGCGGTGGCTGGAGGAAGTGGTTCCAAACCTCCAAAGGCAAGGCACGAACGCGCGGTTTGAGGTGGTGGATAAAGCGCAAATCCCCACGGTACCAAAAGTTAAGGTATGGATACCATGCGTGATGAAGTGGGAGGATACACTGCTACTTCTGCAGAATCAGAATCCGAACACCGACACAGGATTGGAAGGTACTTACTGCATCTCGGCCTACCGAGGATGGTCAGTTCTACATCTTCCAAATAAACAAGCAGGCGGAGGATATTTTGTACACGCAGCTTTGAAAAATGTCCTTTGTCACTGGCAAAATTTACATGCGACTCAGGAAAAGAAGTCCCGAGGATAAAAACCCTAACACGCTAGAGGTGGGCGAAGTCGAAAAGGACCTCAAAAGCCTAAAGGAAAAAAGACAGGTGGAGGTCCCCGACGTCACCACGAAGAAGAGGACCAACCGCTAAATGGTGCTGTGACTCGCACAGAGGAACACCCGGCACAACAGTCACGAGAGGCTGAAGGGGGCCACGAATACTCTAAACCAAAAGGGCAAGGGGAGGACGACGACGTCAAGACGAAGGTGCTGGAGGGGGACAAACAGCCCAATGGTGCTGCGAGTCCTACAGATAAACCTCCAACACAGTAAAGTGGCGTCGAGCGAACTCCTCCTAACCCTTGAGGAGGGTTCGTTTGACGTGGCGCTGATCCGGGAGCCGTGGCTCTCATCGGGAGGAAAGGTTTCTGGACTTAGCGCGCGGGTTTGGCGTTTACTATGCGCAAACGGAAGGACGGGTGCGAGCTGTAGTAATGCTAAGGAAACAGCTGCATTCATATATGCTGCCTAATTACACCATTGAGGATCTCGTAGCGGTGGCCGTTGAGCAAAAGAATAAGCAGGCATTTATCCTGGCGTCCTGCTGCATGGCCCATGCTGCGGAGGTCCCACTGATGGAGTGCAAAAGGCTAGTACAGGAGGAAGGGCGCAAAGGGCGGTTGTTCATAGGCGCAGATGCAAATGCGCACCACAATGCGTGGGGAAGAGCAGATACGAACGAGAGAGGCGAATCTCTGTTTTTTACATCCTGCAAACCAATTTGCAGATAGCCAACAGGGAGAATGTCCCTACATACATTGGTCCAACATCCAGCAAATTCTGGATATTATATTGAGCTCCGAGCGTGATATATCAAGGTATGATTGGATGGTTCTTGATAGACCATCCTTCTCCAACCATGCGTATGTCAGCTTCAACATCCCCCTAAAGAGGGTAGAGAAGGGAGGAACCTTTAGAAACCCTAGGTCAACGAACTGGACTAAATTCCAGAAACATGTAGAAACAAAACTGGGATAACCCAAAGAGGTTGCTAATGTAGAGGAACTGGAGGAGTCGAATGAATTCCTAACAAGGACGCTTATGACTGCGTATAACAAAGCTTGCCTTCTAAGAAGATTCAGAGGAAAAGCAAAGCCGCCATGGTGGAGCAATGAGTTGAGTCTTCTAAGAGGACAGGTAAAAGAAATGTTTAAGCTCGCAAAGACCGCGGAAAGCGAAGCGTGTCGGGACGAGTACAGGGATCTACTGAGGATCTACAAGCGTGAAATTACCAGGGCGAAGAGAAACTCATGGAAAAGTTTCTGTACGGACATAGAGTGCCCCAGCGAAACAGCACGGTTGAAAAAAGTCCTAGCAAAGGTAAACATAGTCCAGGGACTAATAAAGAAAGAGAACGGAGAATGGTCACGTAATAGTGAGGAATCCCTTGAGGTGCTTCTCGATACACATTTCCCATCAGGAGACGGTTTAGAGGAGCCAGCAGACATCACTCACACTTCGATCACGGAGATAGTGCCGGGCTTGGTGACCAATACCAGGATCGAGTGGGCAGTGAAGACGTTTTCTAAGTTTAAATCGCCGGGCCCAGATGGTATATTCCCGGCCATGCTACAAGTCTCAAGTAGGGCGGTCGTGGAATGGCTTAAAATAATATTCGATGGGTGCATACGACTGAATCATGTCCCGCACTCTTGGAGAATGGCTCGTGTAGCTTTTCTACCAAAGGCGGGGTAGAACGGTCACGTGTATCCCAAAGATTATAGACCAATTAGCTTAACATCATTTCTGCTCAAAACCTTTGAGAGGCTGATAGATGTGTACATAAAGTCCAACGTGGATGTAAAGCTGCTCTCCACAACACAGCATGCGTACACCAAAGGCAAGTCGGTAGACACCGCATTGCATAGGGTGGTAATAAGCATAGAGAAATCCCTGGAATATAAGGAGTATGCTCTAGGAGTCTTCTTGGACATTGCCGGGGCTTTCAATAATGTTGCAAAATGGGCGATTATGGATGGTCTTAATTACATTTAAGTACATCCTGCCTTAATCAGATGGATCGGCTGCTTGTTAAATTGCAGAAAGATTACATCACAATGGGGATTGTACGAGGCCACGAAATCAGTGGACAGGGGCACGCCGCAGGGAGGGGTGCTATCACCTCTGCTGTGGACGCTGGTCATCAACCAACTGCTCAGGCAATTCGATGAGGGACCCCTAAAACCTACGGCTTACGCAGATGACGTTGCAATTGTCATAAGTGGAAAGTGCATTCCAACGATTAGTTCTTTGATGGATCGGGCGCTTCGAGAGATTCGTACCTGGGCGTCTAATGTCGGGTTGAAAGTCAATGCGGAGAAGACGGATATGGTCTTGCTTACAAAGAGTTACAAGGTCCCAAATTGGACCAGGCCTAAGTTAGGAGGGTGACCTTAGAGGAGAAACCTTGCACAAAATATTTAGGAATCATCCTAGACAGTAAGCTGTCATGGAAGCTCAACGTGGAGGAGAGGGTCAAGAAGGCCTCAGCGGCACTCTATGCATGCAACAGAATGCTGGGGTGTACGTGGGGCCTATCGCACTCTCTTTCTCATTGGGTTTTTACAGCGATTGTAAGCCCTATTCTATACTATGGAGTTCTTGTTTGGTGGAAAGCCACACAAAAAACAACATACCTCAAAAAATTAGAGGGGGTATGCAGACTATCGATGCTTAGCATTACGGGAGCCCTGAAAACAACCCCGACGGCTGCACTGTATGTCATTTTGCACATCCCACCTGTAGACCTGGTAGCAAAGAATAAAGCGTTAACGACCGCAACCAGGCTCGGTGCTTCGGGGCAGCTTGAGCGCCGACCATATGACCATAGTAGCATAGCGTCTTCAACCACAAGACGAACAGACTACATGATTCCCTATCTGCGCTTCGAGGGAGATCTTAAGGCCACAATAGAGGTGGACGATTGGCGCAATGGTGCGCAAATGGCGGACGAGGCGATACATGTGTACACCGATGGTTCCAAAATAGTGGACGGAGTAGGGTCTGTGGTATACTGCGCTGATCCGGAAATAAGCAGATCCTACAGGCTGCCGGATTACTGTAGCAGATCCAAGCGGAAATATTGGCCGTAGCCAAAGCAGTAGAAACCCTGGAAGAGAATAGCTTAAGCTGCAACCGTGTTAACTTTTATATTGACAGTCAAGCAGCAATTAAGGCAATAATCTCGCATAGCACAGCATCTAAATGCGTGTTATAGTGTAAGCAGTCTCTGGAGAGAATCGGGACAGGGAGAAGCATACATCTATATTGGGTCCCAGGGCATATGGGAATAGATGGGAATGAAAAAGCGGGCGAACTAGCTAAAAAGGGCGCATCCCTTGAAGCTTGCTCCGTAGATGTCCCAATTAGATTGGGCGAGATTAAGCGAATGCGAGAGGTGCACATGATCGACCAAGCGGGAAGGGCGTGGGTTCAAGCGCGGGGCTGTAAAGTGTCGAAGATTATGTGTAGGTCTTACAACCTTAGACTAACACAGTTGCTCCTATCATTAAAAAGAGAGGACTGTAGACTCATGACGGGTATTCTGACTGGACACTACCTTCTGGCGTCACATGCCTTTAAACTAGGCTTGGTCAGTGATAACAGATGTAGGAAGTGCGGGTTGGAGGAGGAAACGATCGAGCACGTTCTGTGCTCGTGCCCTGCACTTGCCAGGCTAAGACTCCAGCTATTAGGAGTGATACAGCTGTCAGATCTAGAAGCAGCAAGTGGCTTAAGTCCTAGGAAGCTTCTAGTATTTGCCAAGAGGACGGAGTTATTTTATAACATAGGTCCTGGTTTTTGATAGGGTTTTTCAGTTTGGTCGTTAAAACAAACTTCTGGTAACACTACGGACTCAATCAGTCTATGTGAGGTCTTCATGGACCGGCCAGTTCAACCTACCTACCTACCTATGGCATTAAACGTGTTCTAGAGAAATTAAATGAAAAAGGGCGGAGCCACGCCCATTTTGAAATTTTCTTTTATTTTTGTATTTTATTGCACCATATTACCATATTATTACTGGAGTTGAATGTTGACATAATATACTTATATACTGTAAAAATTATCAATTTTTTGTTAAAATTTTACTTAAATTTTTTTTTTTTAAGTGGGCGTGTTTTTCATCCGATTTTGCTAATTTTTATTTAGCACATATATAGTAATAGTAGTAACGTTCCTGCCAATTTTCACCAAAACTTTCAAATTGCCTTCTTTCAAAAATGGGCGGTGCCACGCCCATTGTCCAAAACTTTACTAACTTTCTATTCTACGTCATAAGATCAACCCACCTACCAAGTTCCTTCGCTTTATCCGTCTTTGGTAATGAACTATCGCACTTTTTGAATTTTTAGAAATTTTCGATATCGAAAAAGTGGGCGTGGTTATAGTCCGATTTCTCAAGTTATCGTGTTTACGGACGGACGGACGGACGGACATGGCTAAATAAATTTCTTTTTTCCCCCAGATCATTTTGATCTTTATCTATATCGATTAGTTTATGCCGTTACGGATTGCCGTTATACGAACAAAGTTAATATACTCTGTGAGTTCTGCTCAGCTGAGTATAAACATTTTACATCGTTTGCTTAATTACTGGGCGTGCCTTGAGCCCACAAAGTGAGCTAAAAATGCTATTTTTCTCACTATGGCTCGCTTTAGTTGTTCTTAACTTCAGTAATATCTATTTTATAGAGAACTTTATTCACAAATATTCTAGGGACATATCTGATGAACAATCTTGCTCTGTATTAGTTTTCTTTAACATTAATATTTAATCCAGATAAAACCAAATTAAACAAGTAAGGAAGGCTAAGTTCGGGTGTAACCGAACATTACATACTCAGTTGAGAGCTATGGAGACAAAATAAGGAAAATCACCATGTAGGAAAATGAACCTAGGGTAACCCTGGAATGTGGTTGTATGACATGTGTATCAAATGGAAGGTATTAAAGAGTATTTTAAGAGAGAGTAGGCCATAGTTCTATGGATGGACGCCATTTAGGGATATCGCCATAAAGGTGGACCAGGGCTGACTCTAGAATGTGTTACGATATGGGTATCAAATGAAAGGTGATAATGAGCATTTTAAGAGGGAGTGGGCATTAGGTCTATAGGTGGACGCCTTTTCGAGATATCGCCATTAGGGTGGGCCAGGGTGACTCTAGAATGTATTTGTACGATATGGATATCAAATTAAAAGTATTAGTGAGGGTTTTAAAAGCGACTGGCCCTTAGATGTATATGTGAAGGCGTTCTCGCGATATCGACCAAAATGTGGACCAGGTGATCCAGAAAATCATCCGTCGGGTACTTCTAATTTATTTATATATGCAATACCACTAACAGTATTCCTGCCAAGATTCCAAGGCTGTTGATTTCGCCTTGTAGAACTTTTTCATTTTCTTCTACTTAATATGGTAGGTGTCACACCCATTTTACAAAGTTTTTTCCAAATTTATATTTTGCGTCAATAAACCAATACAGTTACCATGTTTGATCCCTTTTTTCGTAGTTGGTATAGAATTATGGCATTTTTTTCATTTTTCGTAATTTTCGATATCGATAAGGTGGGCGTGGTTATGGTCGGATTTCGGCCATTTTTTATACCAAGATAAAGTGAGTTCAGATAAGTATGTGGGCTAAGTTTAGTAAAGATATATCGGTTTTTGCTCAAGTTATTGTGTTAACGGCCGAGCGGAAGGACAGACGGTGGACTGTGTATAAAACCTGGGCGTGGCTTCCACCGATTTCGCCCATTTTCACAGAGAACAGTTACCGTCACATAATCTATGCTTCTACCAAATTTGAGAAGGATTGGTAAATTTTTGTTCGACTTATAGCATTAAAAGTATTCTAGACAAACTAAATGAAAATGGGCGGAGCCACGCCCATTTTGAAATTTTCTTTTATTTTTGTATTTTGTTGCATCATATCATTACTGGAGTTGAATTTTGACTTAATTTACTTATATACAGTAAAGATATTAAATTTTTTGTTAAAATTTGAATTTAAAAAAATTTTTTTTTAAAAAGTGGGCGTGTTCTTCATCCAATTTTGCTAATTTTTATTTAGCACATATATAGTAATAGTAGTAACGTTCCTGCCAAATTTCATCATGATATCTTCAACGACTGCCAAATTACAGCTTGCAAAACTTTTAAATTACCTTCTTGTAAAAGTGGGCGGTGCCACGCCCATTGTCCAAAACCTTACTAATTTTCTATTCTGCGTCATAACGTCAACCCATCTACCAAGTTTCATCGCTTTAACCACCTTTGGCAATGAATTATCGCATTTTTTCGGTTTTTCGAAATTTTCGATATCGAAAAAGTGGGCGTGGTTATAGTCCGATATCGTTCATTTTAAATAGCGATCTGAGATGAGTGCTCAGGAACCTACATACCAAATTTCATCAAGATACCTCAAAATTTACTCAAGTTATCGTGTTAACGGACGGACGGACGGACGGACGGACGGACGGACATGGCTCAATCAAATTTTTTTTCGATCCTGATTATTTTGATATATGGAAGTCTATATCTATCTCGATTCCTTTATATATGTACAACCAACCGTTATCCAATCAAACTTAATATACTCTGTGAGCTCTGCTCAACTGAGTATAAAAATAACAACGAAATTTTCACATATCTTCGCATTCTTTGCATACGAGCATATTTTCATATAATTATTTGCAACACAATTAGTGCAACAGTTTACCGTTACTTCTTACTGAGTAGCAGAGCAGAATATTATTTTTGTTGTTACTTAACGACGACTACATTTCATTTATTGTAGTGCATTGAACGTAATTAGATATGTCATCAAGAATTTTGCGTGAAAAAATTCTTTTGTTAGGTTATTTTTCTCCTTCCTTAAGTGGGTGTAAACTACATTCTATGAAGGTATTATTTTTTAATTTACGAGCAGTAAAATTAAATTTACGTGAGAGTGCTAAATTAGTGGTCGAAGAAGTGAATATTTTTTGGGATAAAGCTCGAATCCCCACTAGAACCAAGCAAAACTGCATAACAAAACTTGAAGGTTTATATAATGCATGGAGGAAAGTGAATTAAAAATTCTAAAATTAAATCGGAAACGCAGAGAGAAAGAGTAGAGGTGTGTACGTCGAAGTTAGCAAGTGCAAATGTACTGGACCTTATTAAAAATTCAGAGGACAAATTATTTTTGGAGAATCAAAGAAAGAAAGGTTGACCGGGGTTTATGTATGGCATCGATTACAAAACAGCAGTAAGTTAAGAAAGAATGGAATAACGTCAACAAAAACAATTAAAACGGAAAGAACAAAATGATCGTGCATTAGCTGCTTCTAGTAAGAAGAAATTGTGTATCGTCGGTCCAATGCCAAAGTCACGAATGTGCATATTTGATGTGTTGAGAAAAACGCGTAAGATATTGTTAAAAATAGATATTTAACTAAAAGAGATTTAATTTTATATTTTTCAACCACTATTGAAAGGTTTACTTTTGTAAACCACTAAGTAATGTTAATTGAAAAATGATTTTTTATTTTTTTTTTGTTTTTTTGTTTTCAAAAACATGCACATTGTTGTTTTGGCTTTGCAAAATTTTACATATATAATATTTCGTTTGAACAAAAATGGCACATTCGTGACTTTGGCATTGAACCGACGATATTATTTTTAATATAATATAACATATATTTATTAGTACTGTCTTTATTCAAATGAAACAGCTGAACTTTCTTCCTGCAGTTCGGAGAGCGATATCAGCGAAATCGCTGTTAATAAGTAAAACGTGTGAATGAAACTATATAAAACGTAGATGACAAATAATTAAAACACAAAGGGTTACCTAACAAAACTGTAACCACTTTTTGGCCATTCTAACTGCTTAATATTGTGACTGCCGGCTGCTTTTTCAAGCTTCGAAAATAACTCATCTAAATTTGTTTTCCGTTAGCATTCACAAAATTAAGTAAGTTTAGTTTTTAAATGCGCATAAATTTCTATATTGGATATCTCATTATTTTTTTTAAATTGTATAGTCGACTTTATCCGCGGGATCTTTTTTGAAAAATCGTATGAAAATTTGTTTAGGCGTTTCGCAAAAAGTGTCAGTTAAATTATCGTCTTTATTTTGTAACTCCTTTTGTTTGGTCTGTGATCGCGTTTGGTCTGCTGAAACATGCTAAAAATATAATGACTCAAAAACTTGCAGCCGCTTTAGATGTTTTCAAGATCAGTGGTCGAAAAGCCGTGCATTTAATTATATCTGTGGTAGAAGCAGTCGGTCTTGAAGTACAAAACTATATTATAAATAAAACGTCTATACATAATGCAAGGAAAAAAATACGAGCAGAATAGTTCAAAAATATAAAAGAACGTTTCAACAAGAACGAACTTGTTGCAATTTGTTTGCACTGGGACAGAAAGCTGTTACCAGCTCTTACTGGGAATCAAAAAGTTGACGGACTTCCAATCATAATTTCATGCGGGCGTGCGGAGCAACTACTTGAAGTGCCCGCACTTAAAAGTGGAACTGGCAGAGAGCAGGTGTATGCTGTTTGTAAAGCTATATTTGAATAGCGACTTCAAGATCATATAAAAGCCTAAATACAAGCCGTTTTAATGGAACCTGTACGACTATTGAACACAGTCTTCAAAAGCAGCTTCTTTGGTTACCTTGCCGTCACCACATTTTGGAAGTAGTATTAAAAATTGCCTTTGAAGTTAAGATGAGAAAAACCGAAAGCCCAAATATAAAAATATTTGAGCAATTTAAAATACATGGAGAAATATTAATCAAAATAAATATCAGTCGGTCAGGAAGATAATGATGTCAAAATATATTTAGCAGTAGATAAAGATAAAATAATTGAATTTGTGAACGATGCGATCAAAACTAAACAGCCAAGAGATGATTACAGGGAGTTTCTTGAGGTAACACTCATATTTCTTGGCGAGACTCCACCTATTCGCGATGCAGCTTTTCGCGCACCTGGGGCTGTCCAATACACGAGATGGATGGCAAAAGCCATATACTGCTTAAAAATAGTTTTATTTCGACGTGAATTTGATTTGGTAGTAAAAGATAGGAACGCTTTACGTAATATACAACTTACAGTTCTCGAAAGGGGAACTGTTAAAAAATTAAAGTTGAGGTGAACTCACTGTTCACCGACCAAAGGAAATACACAAATTTAGTTAAGTTGATACTGAACTTGATTTATTGTGCACTCGTTGCACTCACTAATACGACTAATCTAAAACATATTCTTTTGTTACCAACTAACTTTTAAGTCTAACTTACTTATGCCTACGTTGCAGATCCCACCACCAGCCGACATTTCATAATCGATGAGTTGAGTGTATAGGCCAATGCTGCTTATGCTGCACTTCTCACGCCTTATTGGTTGTATTGTGTTACCGATCGCTTGCGCGTGTACTGAGTCAGCGAAAGTGCTATTTGGGGCAATGAAGAAGTCACATGCACGGCAACGTGAGTAAAGGGTGCGCCATTAGTTAGTATTGGGATTACAGGTGTGATAACTTACATATGTACTTTTATTGTTTCAATATATGTTGAGATGTGGTTCTCTGCCTCTTCTGCTGCGCAAGCACCATACAAAGATTTCCAGCTTTTGAAAAAAATGGATTCTTTTAAAAAATTGATGCTGATATATGTCAAGTTGCATTACACAAATTTAAAAACCACTTATGGTGCTTGAGTCCTGAATGTGTGGCTTTAGCATTTTTTGATAAACGTGTTTCTGTTGAGTTAAAAAAAGAGATGGTGAAGGCATTGAGTTGTGAGACTTTAGATGAAGACGTAAAATGCGCCTCAATTAAAAAATTTAAATGTTATGCAAGTTATTGAAGGCGGAATGGATCAGTTCATTTCTTCTGAGACAAACAATTTTTTTCTTCGCTTTAAAATCAATACAGCATTTTTGAAAAATGATCCAAGTTTATGGCCTGCAGATAGTAATTTTAAAACTGCTCTTCAAATTGTTAATAACATTCACGTGGTAAACGATATAGCTGAACGAGCGGTGAAATTGATGCAAGACTACAACCCAATGCTCACAAAAGGCGAGGAACAAAAACAATATATATGGCAAGTAGTCAATAACTATCAAAAGCAATTTCCTATGAGCACGAAGGTGATGTTATTACAAAACTTTTTATAATTACACAATTTAATAAAATAAATAATCATCAGGCAAAGAATGCGAAGATATGTGAACATTTCGCTATTATTTTTTGATTTGGTTTTTTCTGGATTAAATATTAATGTTAAAGAAAACTAATACAGAGCAACATTGTTCATCGGATATATCCCTAGAATATTTGTGAATAAAGTTTTTCTATAAAATAAATATTACTGAAGTTAAGAACAATTAAAGCGAGCCATAGTGAGAAAAATAGCATTTTTAGCTAACTTTGTGGGCTCAAGGCACGCCCAATAATTATGCAAACGATCTACAATTTTTTATATATAATTTTTTTTCTAATTTGGAATAAATCTAAGGGGGTTGCCAAGTGAAAATACGAAAAAAAAATTGTCCATATAACTTGCGGTCACACTAATATGTATCCCTTCGTGCTTACACACACCTACATACGTACCTACATATGTTATTCTAATGGATACAAAGTAAGTTAAAATTAATCTTTAACCTCATTCATCGCCAAACTTGCACACAGCTGTTTACATGTAGCATCAGCACAAAAGACTTCTGAAAAAAGGATTTTGCATTGTCATCTCAATCCTTACCCCACATTAACTGAATTCAATCACATGTCTTTTCATGAGTATTTTTGTCTGCGATCTGCAGCAATTTCAGTAAGGTTAAATGCGCATTACTTCAATATTCAAAGTTCAATAGAGCTGTAAAACCTTACCAATACTTTCAACATAAAGACGTAAAAGTGTGTTGGTGTTTACCAATGTGCCCATACCTTAAAGTGGCACACGAAATTAGCCAGACTAAAGCCAGTTTCAGACTAAAACTGGACTAGTTTCAGGGTTCCATACTTCTGCCTACTCACATTCGAAGCTTTAGAGTATACTGAAGCGCCTAGAGTCTTTATTGTGTGGCAGCTTCTCTAAATCAAATTAGTTCCTGAGCAGCGCTAGCTCTACCTGCTATACCATTTGGAAAGGAATAGTTATGAAGCTTAACACTCAGTAATTGTGTTTGAATGCAGGGTATAAATACAACCCCGAATTTTCTCTCCTCTCACGCATTACTCGAACTGTTTGCATACCAATTGAATTGTAATTCTTGTGATACACTTTGGTGGTAAAGTTCTTGGAAAAATATTGATGTACATACTAGGGATGTTACGTAATTTCGATTACAATTTTAACGCATTAACTTTTCATATTGATTCTGATTCCAGTCCTTGTCAGACTTCTTGAAATGAGAGTTGGACGAAAGTGGATCAGTAGATGTGTAAACATCTTTGCTTATAGTATGGAGGAATCCAAAATGTGTTGGAAAGTGGTATGCTATATGCGGCAATACAGAATGTAAGCGTTGGTGTAGTCACTACACTGTAGCGTAATGTGATAACAATGTACGTGATAGAGTTGATATGAGCGAAATCAGACAGCAAATTAAACAGCAAATCTATGATATTGTGGCGAATGCTAGCATCACTATGCTGTTAGTAAATAAATGCACAACAACAATAAAACAAGCAGCTACACTTGTGTACATGAACACATCAAAGTAAGCCATTTACATACATACATAGAAGGCGACGAAGAATATTTCACACACATAACCAGCAGCTTAAAACAAAGAAATTATCTCACATACACATATGCATAGCTGATGACTGCTAAGAGACGAAGTTCTTATTCACACATACACACGCATATAGCTAAATAACCAAGTATGCGATACAACTGTTCCATCTTCGTGAAACGTCTAGACCTTAGGAGAAATAATGCGAACGAGGCAACAGAGATTATAAAAGCAGCGCAAGCTGAGGAATAACTAATCAGTTTGATTTCAACACGCCTTTCGTTTTGAAGAATAATTGTGAATTGTGACTACTCCCAAAGAAGTCTAAATGAAGCCCAAATTGCAATACTGAATATTGAAGTCATTTATTCGACAGTTCAGCTATTCGAACGATAGTAGAAGGTGCGTAATTATCAGAAAATTCCCAAAATTCGTTACAGTATATACAGAAAAAAGTGAGACGACAAAGAAAAAAAAGTAAATGTCAGGAAAATGACAACATAGCAGATCAGTATAATATCACACTCAGAAAAAAAAACACTTACCTTAAAAGAGGAAAACATTTCCTAAAAGAATGTTCTTAAAATTGATTAAAATTTCAAAGTAATGAGTAGGCATTTCTTATTTTTGTATGCAAATTTTCATTAATTTCAAGAAAAATCCAATTTTCTTTTTTCTATTGAAGGCAAACAAGAACATTTAGGCATGTCTTCTAGCCTTTCTCATAGAACCACGCAACTGAACCATATGATTGTATTGGCATATTGTTTTACATCTCTTATTTTAGCGGAACCCAGGTCTTCTAGGAGGTTAAAACATCGATGTGTTGTTGCAGTCACCATCATCTTCATTAATTGGCGCTTAAACGCCTAAGCGATTTTTGCCGCTTCGTAATAAGTCACGCCAGGTATCCCCTTTTCGCGATAACCGACGCCACTTTGGAGCACTATCGTCATATCTGCGCAATGCTCATACGCATAAATCTTCCAAAGAACTTTTTTCTCGAACACTCCAAGAGCCATCTCATCTTCCCTCGACACCGTCCCTGATTCAGAGCCATATATCATATCAAGACAGGTATGATGAGCGACTTGTAGAATGTGATTTTTGTTCGTCGAGAGAGGACTTTACTTTTCTTTACTTTTCACTTGTTGGCAAGAGTTACTCTCCATTTGATTTCTAAGCCGACATTTTTTTGGCTGTTAATGCTGGTTACCAAATATACGAGATCCTTCGTAGCCTGAAATTAGTATCCGTCAACAGTGACGTAGCTGCCAAGGTGTGCAATGCACCGATTCTTTTTTTATGACAGCATATATAGGTATAGTCATCTTGTCCTCGTTTACCGCAATAGCCACTTTTTTTGCTCTATACCTAAGGCAGAGATGGCAGCGCTCTTGTTCAGCCCAATAAAATCAATATCAACATACACCAGTAATTGTACGCTTTTATAATAGATTGTACAATTACGGTTTAGCTCTGCTGCTAGAATTATCTACTCCAGCATTATGTTAAAGGAATCAAAGTTAATATACTTTGTGAGCTCTGCTCAGCTGAGTATAAAAAAAGACAGCAAGCGAAAGACATTAATATTATTTCAAAATGAATTAAATACTTTTAACTTCATTTTTATTTATTTCAATGCAATGATATTTTATGTATTTTTAAATTGCTTAAACTTGCACTTTATTTTTAACTTGCTCACACTGCGAAAGCACCTAAAACCATAACCTCACTTTTGAAGTTATACAGTTCGAATACAACAAAAACAACTATACCTTTTAAAAGGATGTTCTAGTAAGAGATACTAACGATACATTTTGTGACAAACTTTCACTTTGATTTTTTTATTTTTGGCCTATGGAATCGACCACTGTGCTATGCTCTAAATAAACACAATTACAGGAGACTTCACCATTTAAAATTAGCCGTCTCCGGCGCCATACCTCGAGCCCAGGACCCTTCCAATCTGTGTAATGACATCCTCAAGCCGATTTCACTTAGCAAAAATTTAACTGAAAATGTTTGTATATTTTGAACTACACCTTTTGCAACAGTATTTCAAAAACCTCAAATGTATTTCAAAAGAGCGCAAATGCATTTCAGAAAAACACAAATGATATTCAGAAAACCAGAAATTAAATTCAGATAAAGGCAAATATATCTCGGAATATTTCAGGTGTTAACGGAAAGATGGTTCCGTTCGTTATTTCCTAAATGGAAAGGCATCTGAATTAGACTGATGGATTTGGTATTTCTTTGCAACAATGCATCATGACAGTTGGGACTTGAGCTGGTAGTTGGTGGTTGGTGGTATGGTAATGGGTCACCTACTCCTTTTGCGCTTAGAGGCCGTACACGCCGATGCTGAGCCCCATTGAAACTGTTTGGACCAAAATATTACATTTGTAAAAACTAAAAGGCATTCTCCAACCACAGAGGGCCAAGGGTAACTAGTAGAAATCTATTTCTATTTTGCTGTGCTTTTTTTCTCAAACTTTTTGCCACTGAGCTAAATGTTATTTAAATAATTAAAAAGATGACGATAGGAGGGGTTAGGGGGCTTAGAATATACCCGCGCCGTGTATGCCTGTCTTAGGAAGCCACTAATATAGCAAATTGATTCAAGGGGTTGTGTAGCGCAACCTTTTCAAGGGGTTGCCAGTGCAATTTATAGCTTCTTCAACCCAATTGTCAACCTCACCTACCCGTGGCGAATCCTGTTTCATTAACAGATGAGACTCGAACTCTTCTGAAATGCATTTACGTTTTTTTGAATTTCATTTGGGTTTTGCTGGAATACTGTTGGAAAAGTGTAGTTTGACTTGTAATTAATACTAGTTTCGTTGGAGTTTACAACTCTCAGATTAGATTGCAACATAATTTTATGTTGTGTGTTGATTTGTGTTTTTAGTTGATAGTGAAACTTTTTCTTTAGACAAATTCCAGGAGAACTCCTTTCAAAGTTCAAAATGTTGCACTGCTTGAAATATTTCTAGTATTTTCTCTTACGAAACTTGCAATGCCTGCAGTTCTGAAGATTTTACAGTATTGCAAGTTTTGGAATCAAACAATAATTGGGCACGTTTGTTTTTATCTTAGCAAAATATAAGGTGTGTTTACCTGAACTTTTTTAAACCATTTGTTTTTAGTAAAAACAAGTAAGGAAGTCTAAGTTCGGGTGAAACCGAACATTACATACTCAGCCGTACTCTTGAATTGCTGTTGTTGTTTGTTTTGTATGCTTAATTGTGTTACAAGGCTGCGTAAAAATACATATACATATGTTTTTATTCTGAACTAATTTTTCTTCGAGTTATGGCTCCCGAAACACAGAAAATTGGTTAGTCATAAAAGGTGCCACGCCCATGAAGTTGTTTTGAAGATTTTCCTATTTATTGTTATAAATCCACTTGGGAAGTGAAACACCATTGATATAAAGATCTTTTTTGCAAAGATATAGCTTATTCCATTCATCCACGACCCTTTTACAAATCTTTTATGTAAAAGTGGGCGCGGTCCTTAACCAATTTCGTTAATTTTTCTTCAAAGCATTCCTTATAGTAAAGGCAACCTCTCTGCCGAATTTTGGTACGACAGGTTTAACGATTTTTGATTTGTGATTAATAATATTTGTAAAATTTATTTTATCACAAGTGGGCGGTGCCACGCCCATTTTTAAACATTTTTTCAAATTTTTATCAAGAGTCTCAATATCACTCCATACGTTAAATTTCAACATTTTATGTGTATTATTTACTAAATAATCAGGTTTTTTGTGTTTTCCAAAATGTTATATATATAAAAATTGGGCATCGTTATCATCCGATCTGGGTCCAGATAAGCTCGTGTATCAAATTTGGTGAATATATCTCAATATTTACTCAATTTATCGTGTTAACGGACAGACGGACGCACGGACGGACATGGCTCAATCAAATTTTTTTTCGGTACTGATGATTTTGATATATGGAAGTCTATATCTATCTTGATTCCTTTATACCTGTAAAACCAACGGTTATCCAATCAAAGTTATAATGCTCTGTGTACAAGTACAGCTGAGTTTAAAAAACAGTATTCAATAGTTAAAAAACCAAGGTTTAGCTTGAATTTTGGTTTTTTTTTTTTGACTAAAAAGCTTAAGGCTAAGTTTTGACTGTCTAAAATAGCAAGCAATATTTCGAGATTTTCTTGTTGCTGTTATTGGAAAAAATTCCCAGAGGTTTAGGAGAGTGCTACTGAAGGGGTAGCCCATTGCTTGCTATGAATTTGGTATGCCTTCTGTTACATAGTAGTCAAATGCCGCATTAACACAGCCTTGACTATTAGAATCTATTTTGCTTATTCGTCCTTCAAGAAACATTTAAGATGTAACATGATATTTATCAAAGTCACAGACCCCCTAAAACAGTTGGTATTTTTAACCAATCAATTGACTCAATCACGCCACAATAACTAAACAGGTTTTTCCGGAATAAGCCTACCAAGTAGCCTGGAAAGGCCAAATTTTATTAATTTTTTATAGTTATTACTCTAATAAAACTGCACAATAACAATTTTGCAGCAATGAAAACATGGAAGTTTTCTGAACTTCGCACAAATTGGGAGAAATCAAAAGTAGACACGAATTGTATATAACCCATCAAGCAGGAAAGGCGTGGACAGACATATGCAAATCCTGCGATATTAGACACACAAAGTGCCTCATATCTCTGAAGAGAAGACTTAAGGCTCACGATGGGCTAACTGGACACTGCCTTCTGGTGTCACATGCTTATAAGTTAGACCTCGTCAGTAACCGCAGATGGAAGGGCGAGCTGCAGGAAGAAACGGTTGAGCACGTTGTGTGCTCGTGTCTTGGTCAAGACTCCAGCTACTAGGAGCGGCAGAGTTGCCAGATATCGAGTCAGCTATTAAGATAGGTCCTAGAAAACTTATAGTCTTCGACAAGAGGACGGAGTTATTGTATAACATAAGTCCCGGTACCCAGTTAGTATTTTCAATATTTGGTCGTCAAACAAATTCTGGTAACAGTATGGACACATTCAGTCTATGTGAGGTGTTTATTAACCGCAGAGTTCACCCTAACATCGTACAAATAAATTTTTCTGAACAAACTTATAATGCAGCTCGTCAAATTTACTTGTAATCTGCATTTGGAGGCTAAACTCTTCACAAGGCGTCCTTGGGACAATGCAGGGTCACTTCTGTATTTTATTTTTTCGGATAGTTTTGAAACTTTTTCGAAACCATTAAGTATAACTTCAGAACTATCTTAGCATAATTTCCAGACTTTTTCCGAACCATTTTAAGAAAATTTCGGCATCAATTTGTAACGATTTTTGGAACATATGGGGAAATTTTCGGATCCAGAATTTAGCGCCAAGGGTTGGGAAATAGTCTCGAAATGATTCTGAAAATAATCCCGAAGTTATATTATAACAGTCCTAAGATAGGTTCGAAAAATTCTCGAAATCATGCTAAAATATCTTTGGAAAATCCCTTCAGAACATGTAGAATCTTGCGATCGATTTTTAAGTAACTTCTTATTGAGCTGAATACTTGAAATCTTAAACATAGATCCGAGCACCGTGACAATGCAACAAAATAAAAAAACTCCCGCTAGGTGGCGACAAGTCAAGATAATAATAAATATCTTCATGGTGAGACTTGAAACTTTGAATATAGCATAGAATTCTTTAAAAATTCTAAGGAAAATAATCTACCAGATAGGCCAGAGAATAAGATGTTTAAAGATCTTTGCAAAATCCATACAGACCATGTGAAATTTGGAGACCGATTTCCAAACATCTCGCATTAAGCTAAAAACTTGAATGCTTTTCCTTAGATCATGGCACCTTGACAACGCAACAAAAGGAAAACCTTCACTAGGTGGCACACGGATATGTATGTATGTAGGAAAATTTTACGGTTTGGATGGAATCTTCCGATCAATTTTTATATGCTTCAGATTGAGTTACTCACCTTATACTTCACACCTATTAAGAACTGGATGGCAATGCGTTAAATAAGGGAGAAAATTCCTATGCGATTGATGGCGCCCAGGGTGAGATATTTGGAAATTTCGTACCAAACGGAAGAATCTTGTGATCAAGTTTCAAGAAACTTTCAATTGAGATACAAACTGGAATATTCACTTATGGTTCAGAGGACCCAGACACGGTGGTGTACAGGTCGAAATATTAGCAAGGTTCATACGAGATTTGAAATCCTCGTATGAACCTTGCTCGAATTTTATGTAACTTCCTAGATAGCTACAAGCTTGACATTTTAAACATTTTGCATATACCAAAGCGAGTGAATACCTATCACAGAAAGTTCTGCTAGTCTAAATATTTAAAAATACGTACGCAAGGGAGCTTAGAGTGTAACGTGGCTACAAAATGGGGATAAAGGTCCGCTAAGTGGCGTTCGAGTCGAAATAATTAGAAAACTCCCAACTTGAGATCGAATTTTAAGTATGTACTCAGCTTCACGTGAAGCAAGAGACTTGAAATATTAAATTATTTTAGAGACCAAAGATAGTAGAGTAAATATAAAAAAAAGGTCCTCTTCGGATCATACAGATTGATGTATTAAGAAAATTCTTACAAATCAGGAGGAATCTAACGATCAATCATTAAAAGTCGTTCAATTGACCTTAATGTGGTCCTTCTCCTAGATCGTTAATTTTTTGCAGAGTTGTTTGTGGTAATAAGGAAAATATATGTACCGGGCGTGGTTACAGTTTGCTCATATTAAATATCGATAAGAGATCCGTGCCAACGAACTCGCATACCAAATTGCAAAAAGATATCTCAAAATGTACTTAAGTTGCGTGTTTGCAGACGGACCGACGGACAGGGCTAAATGAACATCTTTTTTCACACTGAACCTTTTAATATATGAGAGTCTCTATTTATCTCGATAAGTGTAGGCCGTTACGTGCTACAGTTATGTTAATAAAGTTAATTTAGCTGGACTTTTTCTCAGCTGAGTATAAAAACTTTAAACTTAAAAATTGCGTTCAAGGGCACATTGATCCTTTTATATCAAGGAATTTTTAAAAATTTGTGTATCTTCCTTTTGTTTCTCTTCGCAATGAAGGTTGAGGAAACAATGCTGGGCGGAGCGATGATGCTCGACAATGACTATAGGTCCTGGCAAACTCATTGATGAGCTGTGTAATGAAATAAATGACTATCACTTTAATCTCTCCAGTTTCTTCCCCTCGCCAAACCTGAAATTGTCACCGACCAAATCATCGTCGACCTTTTTTACAAATTCGGCAAAACAAATGTCGGCCATTTTGGTCATCTACGTCGATGGCATTACGCTACCGACTGTTTCATCCAAAAATACTGGATGTGACGTTCGATCAGGATCTACATTTTGGCGAGCATGCATCCGCAATTGTACCTATAAAATCCATAGCCTAATGAAATTCTCAAGCCTCTTGCCGGCAGCACTTTGGGTAAAGATAAAGAGGCGCTTATTACCACTTATAATACGGTCACCGAGCCTTAGGTATACATACTGGAAAAAACTACTTGTTGTGTCCCCAGAACACCATTTAGGTTCCTCCCTTAAATACCGAACAAACCGTTTCTGCCAGAAACCCAGAAACTAGTTGATCCCAACAGATGTCTGTTTGAAGAGGTCTCTCATCCCAAGGACTTGAGAAATCATATCCGCAAGCATTACGAGGAAATAAGGCACCTGAGAACTCAGCCGTGTGTAGAAAAAACACAAAGTGGTCCTCAAAGATATCCACAAGAAGGCATCGGACCTGTGTGCCAGGAATAGCACGGCGATCCCTGTTTTTAAAGTCAAATACCCTAAACTCGTAGTGCTGGAAGGAACCACCCCAGTTAGACGCGCGTCACCCAAGCTTAACGTCGATCTAGATACTGTAACAGGCTAAATTCTTACTTGTTCAGAATCAACCCCGATATACATACATAATGTATGTCCTGCTTGAGATGTGTACCCACATGAACATCATGAACCATCATTGCAATTGCAATGTGGAACTCTCTGGCCCATCCCTGTTGAAACTGCAATGATGACAATTTGTGAGTATTTGCACCAATTGGATAGAGCGAAGCACATTAATGAAGAATATGTAAAATCATGTAATAAAAATCAGCTGCAAAGTATTGATTGATGATTTTTAAATGAACTAGAAGGAAAATGAGTTTTTATTCATAAAAGTTGAATGCTCACTTCTTTTAATAGCTTTAGTAGATTCATTGAGCTTTTGTTTAGCTGCTTTTGGAATTTCACACCGAAAGGTGTTAAAGAATCTTGCAATTCATTTTAGGCGTAAACAAAGTTATTCGAAGAACAACATTAATTAAGATTTTTTTTCAACCAAATCAGCTGTTGTTTCGCAAAGGTCTTTTATCTGCTATCGTTTGAAGAACACCCTATTTAAAAACTTGTGTTACCATATAGATTTAATACATTTTAAGCTAAAATATGAAGTTTTCAAAATACCCGCTGCCATAGTGTGATATTCTCGATAACGCCTGAGTTGATAGCTATAGCAGCTAGTGCTCTTTTTTGTTTTTCTTAAAATTTATTTTAAGCCTAAATATATAATAATAATAATAATATTCTCGATAACCGATTGTTCAGATAAGAAGTTCAACGTGAGGAATTTCTCGTGTATATATCTAGAACCGTGAAAACTACCAATCAATGATATGTTTGAGACTTTTGTAAAATATCGATTATTTGCGTTCTTTTTATAGGTTAGCAAACAGGTAACTGCAGGTCTCCACTTAAGGGAGTTCTGCTTTCTGATGACCTGCAACTAGCGAATATGACGAGCAACCTTACAGCATCACTAAGAGCTTTACGGCTAGTGAGCACCGGCAAAGAGGATAAGTATAACAAGAGACGTCAGTTAAGATGTTTGAATCGAACCTAAGGCGAATTCAGTACCAGTAGTGGAATTCACTAACTTATAACGATGCAATTTGTCGAGATTTTAATTAACGATTTTGTCGCTTGCCTTATCGATTCTACTATTAACTAACTAAGTTTTAACGACTCGAAATATATGACATTTAGATTTCGTTTTAATAGTGCGAAAAGCACAAAAGGAATGCCAAACATAAATAAATTTCGTAAACTAACTGCTTTTAAAAGGCATTATTGTGAAGTTTTTAACTATTTTAACAAAAGGTAAGCAAATGCGGTATTATTATCTTTTTTTCTCTGTTGATATCGCAGTTATTCTTGTACCCCTTAATTGACCATCAAGTTGAGAAATAATATCAAGATCCAAGTCTGGGGTTAGTCGGTACAGCAACTCCGTTGCATTCAAGTGGAATGGGTTATCTACTTCTCTAAGAAGGTATCTGTCCACTGGCGATGGACTTAGTAATTCTTCATCTTGTGATAAAACGTACGTCAAGTACTCAAATGCCAATTGATTTATTGATAAAGTAGCTTTTCGTGTTAGAAAGTATTTAATTAAAGTTCCGATTTTCTTTTTTAACTGAAATTGCCAGAAATATTAATTTCGTGATTTTTAACGCAGGCAAATATCGATACAAAATAGTTACTGAATAAAGAAATCGTTATTGTTATCAATTCGCAAATAAAGCGTTGGCAAATGTCGTTAAAAAAGTTAGTGAATTCCACTACAGGTGTTGTTATCCCAACAGCTGATTGCTTCTTCTTGATTATTTTCCATACAACGCCTTGCACAAAAATATGTCAGTTAATGGAAATAAATGAACATTTTCTTTTGACTTGACATTCAAGGCGAATCCATACCAGGTAGTGGCAAAGCGAATTCAAAAGAAAATTCATTGATTTCGATTAACTAACATATTGTTGTACAAGGCTTTGTATGGAAAATTATCAAGAAGAAGCAATCAGCTATTGGGATAACACCACCTCTACTGAATTCGCCTTGCTTGGCATTCTTCTGCACGGCGCATTAGTTGAATTCGCTTTGACACCACCTGGTATGGATTCGCATTGATCGAACCTAAACTTCTCGCTGATTTCTAATGTATTTTTTGACATTTTATTTTGTGCCTGGTGGCAAAATTGCTGCAGAAATAACGACTGCCACTTTCGACACTGTGCGCTAGTACCTTTTTTTCAATTTTGGTCCTTTTTAAGTAAGTAGCGACGATTTTGATATTTTTTTCTTTATCACTACTGCCAAGCTACATATGTGTTGCACAGATTCAAAAATCGTTCAATCAGTTAATTGTAGCAGAACAAAGGCAACTCCGGCACATGAAGCAGTAATGTCGGATTTTACAAAAGACTATTTTGTTAATAGTTGATGAAACAACGGACTTGTCAGAACGTTGGGGACCAAAAATCGCTTTTAATAAGCGGAGGCATCTACTGTCATATAACTTTCCATCTGTTTATTCTTCCATGTATTTTACCTCATTTAAATGGGTAAATTTTTGAAATGTAATTGAGAAAACTTTTTTCTAAATTTTCGATGATTCTTTGCCCGGGGAGTGAACCCAGAATCCTCAGTGTCATAGGCGGAGCACGCTACCACCACACCACAGCGGCCGCCTCATACCTTAAAGTTGGAAATACCAAGAGATTATTAATACTACAGATTCCAATGCTAAAGAGTTGCTTTAGCCCTAAAATAATACCAATTAGGAGCTCAATTGAAAATGTTTGGAGTTTCCCCTTGTTTTACCTAGAGTCTCACCTCTAGGGTAGTTTGACAGCTGGATGCAAATTCATATAATATACGTACACATTTGATTGAAAAAAAGGAATTTGTTTGACGGAATGTGAAAAAAACAACTGTTTTATATGACATTTTTAATTTTGTTTATTTGTTTATGAATCATTTCTACAACTAGCGGCCTTCCTTATAATTCACCCGAACTTATCTCTTTTCACATTAAGCTCTCCATTTATCTATCTTTGTAGAGCTAAATGTCAGACTTTTTTAAAGGAAGTTGCAGCCCAATACGTTCAGTAGTGTCCGAGATTACATATTTCCAAAATGTAAGACTTTGATTTATATTAAGTGTTTTCAGCACCAATTATGAAGGGTATGAAATCTTCGGCTCAATCGACAGCAGTTCCGTCCTTACTTGTTTCACTTGACTTAAGTCTGCCGCTGCTCGGTGAGCGCTACGCCCACTTGCTTCCACAAATAAGCATTAGACCCTTTCAAATTTATTTTTTTGGCATTTTTTCCACTTTTCGAAATATTCGAGATCGAAAAAAGTGCGTGCTTTCCATTTCGCTCGTTTTTAACGGAAAGACGAATGGGTAGACAAAATATTTTTTGCTGATAAAATCGATAATGGAAAGTCTACATCTATGCTAAAAAGTGAATCCGAAATGTCAAATGTGGTGGAGTGACAAATAATAGAAATATTAATAGAAAAAGCGGAAAGGGTAATTTTAATCAAATTTGGTTCTAAAATGTTTTAGGTATAGAGGTTTAAAATGTCTTAAGGGCCAGGATGGGATGGTAAAGTTTACTTCGCTCAGCGGTAATGAGCTAAAGACCGCATCATTTATTACCCTGCAGTCAAAAGCCAAAGCAGTCAGCAAACATTCTATTTCATTGACTAGAATTTTGTGGGGTTATTCATACTAGTCAGTTTTAGCATGTTTCATTGACTATAACTTTGTGTTAGTTAGTATTTGAATAATTTATTCGACTAGAATTTCGTCTGTCGGACTCGAGGAAATGCGGGAGCGCTTTCTGTAACCAACTTGCAATACATACTTCAAATGAAAATGCTAGATATCGTAAAAATCAACGGGTACATAAACACAAGCATTACGAGTCACACCCCATCGTTACGTCAAAAGAGGTTAAAGAAGCCATTGAAAAGGCCAAGCCACCCATATCAATAGTCCCAGACCCGTGCCGATGCCAAAACACCTTGGCCATGTGGTTAAAAGCTTTTGCTATTCCAGAATAACAGAGAAAGACCGGAAACCCAGCCAGTATCTACCGTCACGAAAACGTTTAAAGCCGCTATGTATTTCTCAATTAAGTGAAATTCTCCGGTTATCCAGCCATCAGCATGACTTCCGTAAAGTGCATATCACTACCACCGTTCTGAACTCCATTAAAACTCATCATAGGACGGTGCTAGTACAGTTTGGCCTGTTTTGACACAGTAAACCATGGCTGGTTCGTTCCTTTTCCGTTAGATAGATAGATAACACAGTTCTACAAAAACAAAAAAATCAAAACACTTTTCAAGTGACCTAGTGTACGTTATAGGCCTTGACGAGTACATCATGATAATGTGTTTCAATATTGTCTAACACCCCTAAATTTTCAAGTTATTGTCTAAAAACCGGGTTTCGCCTACTGCGCGCACTCTAACCATCATAACTTCGTCATATTTTAACCGATTTTCGATCGCTTTACGGTTTGGAAAGAAGAAGATTCAAGCTTTAAGCCGATTTATATATGTTTATACTATTGGGACATTTTCCAAAAGTTATCTAAGATTTACCATTTTTGCCCCCGTTTTTCAGAGTTTGACGTCGTTTTTATGTATCGTATGATAAAAAAACAAATATTTTTTTATTGGTGAACCCTAGCAGTTCTCTTGGCTTGATAGATTTAATGTGGTCATGGTGAGCCCATAAACTTAGCCCTGCGTCTTGAGATTGCGTCACATTCCAGGAGGATATGGTCCGCCGTCTTCGCTGATCGATCACAAAATCGGCATGGGTTATCCCGTTACTTTTTAGTTTTTATATTTTAAAATTTATTCCAAAGTATAATGTATTGAAGAGATAAATTTTAGAGTGATATATGTATGTATATATACACATACTTTTTAAAAATATGAAATTTAATGAATAAAACGAATTTGAGCTAATTTATCAATTTTCAACCAAACTAGGAGTAGTATATTAACTAGTAGGATGCTGATGCAAATATCGACTAATATATCAACTGGTATTACAATAATGCATAGACTGAGTAGTATTCCCAACTGGTATGTTGATGTTGAATACACTAACTAGTATGTCAATTGGTATGATATCTTAATATATAAAAAACACGTGTCACAGGTTTGAGGCCAATGGACTCCGATTTGAGGTACTAAGACATTTTTTTTAATTCAGGAGAGTCTTTAGTTGTTCTATATGCAATTTTTAAGAATTTCAAAAGCAACGAATATCTGCATTTCGTTTTATTATTATAGTGAAGTGTGAAAAATAAAAATCTATATATATTAAACTGACTAGGAGTAGGCCTGGGACTGGAATAAAATACATACCACCCTCTGGGACAGGCAATAAGGGATGCAGAAGAATGAGAAGGAATTGAGAGAAGAGAAAAGAGAGAAGGAGATTGAGAAAGAGATAGAATGAGACGAAGATGAAGATAGATGAAGCGAAAAAGACGGAGGGAGGAGTGAATAAAAGGATTAGAAAAAATTGAAGAGGGGGAGAGGGCAGAGTCAGACGGAAAAAGCTTATTAAAATGTATGCAGATAGGCCAAATTTATGGCAGGACAACGTCTGCCGGGTCTTCTAGTTGGTGTATATAATAAACATCGCCGTGTTAAAAATACCAGTCGCTAATATGGAAAAATTACAGAACTCATACTAGTTCAGATTTTTGGCAAACGAGTATTCTTCTAGTATACAACTAGTTGGTTTGACTGCAGGGTAATCTCTACCTATAAATGTCAGAGCATCAAGCCTAAACCACAACACCGAATAACGTGAATATGTACACAGTTCTATATTCTGCCTTCAGAACGGTAATAGAAATAGTTTTTTTTCACAACAAATGTCGGAAAGTGGACAAGGGACCGACTTATTCTAAATAAAATAGTGTACTGTGCGATTTGCTTGAAATTCGGTATGTGGGTACTTTCATAATTTGAAAAATGTTTCTTTCCGGGAAGTTGACCAGGGACCGACCTATTCCAATAAATGTAATTTATGGCGCGATTCTCTTGAAACTTGGTACACGTCTTTCACTAGGATAATATTTGAGAAACTTTTCATTCCTGCGGCCGACCTACATATCTTGACCCTAGAAAGATAAAGTTATTTTTTTATCCTATAAATATAGCCTACGTCTGAGAGACGTGTTCAAGTTTAAGGACCCTAAAGATGTAAAAAAAAACTTACATTTTTTTGGCTTTTTTTAATCATTTATTTGATATACATATATTCACTTCTTTTAAATGTTTTTTAAGAAAAAATATTGTTTTTTTTTTAATATTAAAAATTAAGTTTGACTTGACTTGGACTTATCCTTACAAAAATCAGTCTTTTTCGAAGGACCTCAGTTTATAGCAAAAAAATTAAAATTAAATACATTTTTTTGTACTTCAATTGAATGAATTAATTGTTTTAAACTACACTTAAAAATATTAGCTAAAATTGCCATTTTAGGCAAAAATTACATATAAAATTTGTAGTCACGTAAAAGATAACGATATGTCTTTTAGACGTATTTTTAAAAAACAATCGTATACATTTCAGCAAACAAAAAAGATACTACTGAAAAACACCCCCCACTGACAAGCTGGTAATGGTAGCTGAGAAAACTGAGAATTAGAATGTTCTCTCTTTACGATTGTGGGAGACTGAGAGCAAAATTAAAACGACGTACGTCTCGCAGACGTACGTTATCTCACTAGGGTTAATATGCATATTTCTTCTTACTGGTGTTTATGACTGAATTTTTCCCGAACGGCTGGACGGATTTTGATGAAATTTTGTGTCGGTGTTCGAGTACTTCCTTGAATAGCTGATTATTTGGGAAACTTTTACTTCAGGAAATTGGACCAGAGATCAGCCTACTTACTTGAAATAATCTTGTTAATAGAGCGATTTGCCATATATTTAGTATAGGTGTTCCTCTTCGACACGCTTAATATCTGTGACCTTTTACTTCTAGCACGAGGACCAAGGTACGATCAATTTGTTTGATACGAAGAAAAGACAAAGTTGTGTCCGGAGCACGTTGATTCAACGCTATGCCACCGTTTAATAGATTGATTTTGTGTTTAAATGCAAGTGTAGTCTTCTCTGGTATAAAATTGGAACCCAGTTCTGCGCACTCACTTTCACGATCACCTGTATAATCGAAATTTCAAACCAAATTTGGTTTGTTCTTATAGGTTTGGTCTGTAGTAAACAAAAGTTTCAGAAATAGGCTCAAACTTTTAACTGTGTACAGATGAACGCTGGGTATGAAAAGAAAACTTCCATTGCCGTCTAATGTACATACATACATATACATATTTGTTGAAATAACATTAAGTCGTGGTATATAAATCACCATCAACCTCCATAGTCTTCAGTATATTTTGAATACTTTACCCATTTTAACCAAAAAAAATACTAAAATATGCTCGATTTAATAAAAGGACGTGGTCGTGCAGTATTCGCTTCTAGCGATGCAGTCATTTACTTATTCAATTTTTATAAATTCATTGGACTTAATCCACCATCTAAATATCGTATACCATATTTTATTTATTCAGCAATCATGACATCTCTCTCTGCTCTTTTTTTATTCGTTCTATTTAGTGCTTCGTTATACAACGATCTAGACGTACTATCCATAATGGAAATCTTACAATATCTCGGAGGTTTATTAAATGCCCTTGCTATACCCGTTAAATCACTGGCGTTCTTCTCAAATGTGAAAAGCCTACGCAGCATTGAACAAATTTTAACTAAATTGGATAAATATTATACAGCGCCGGCAGATCAAATTAAAATTAAACGTTGTGTAATTTTTTGTAATCTTTTAGCATTTGTTTTTGGAGTCTCATATGCAATGTATTTGTCAACAACTTCTTTTGGTGCATTGCTGACTGGTCGTGCTCCATATGCACTTTGGATACCAAACTTGGATTGGCGTAATTCTAAATCGGAGTACTATGTACAATTTGTTTTCGATTTCGTTGTAGTATTTTATGCCTTAGGCCATCAAGTTGTTTATGATTCATATCCAGGTATATATATTTATATAACGCGTACGCAAATTCAATTGTTGGCGAGACGTGTGGAACGTTTGGGCTATGACGAACAAAAAAGTCAAGTACAAAATGTTAATGAGCTAAGGGAATGTATTGCTGTTCATCAGGATATTCTAAGGTAAATAAAGTTTATATCTCCATAAACAGTTTCATGGTATAAGTAGTCGAGGTAAAATCACTCTATGATGTAGGCAGCCATCTAGGTAAAAGTCTAGAACTGGGGTCGACTGCTAATACGCGTCCAAAAATATGGGGAGTGGTGTCAAAAGACGCGCATGAGTGCTTTCACACTTTGCAAGTATCTTCCACTTCTTTGAACTTTTCCAACATTTTGCGCAATTAAAGACTGACTGCATTTTAACAAAAGAATAGAAAACAAAATCTGTTGGAAAGTATTTTTCTTGTATAGTGAGAATGTTTATAACAGTGCTTCGAAATTTTTCTTAGGGGGGCAAACTCAAATATTAAAACTAAACATATTTATATATGTACGAGCCGAACCCGTGCGTATCTTGCGCAACCGATATAAAAGTCATTGTGAATGATAACTAAGTGTGCTATCTTATCTGTCAAATGCCTGACAGGATGTTCAATATGGCTACTCTTTAGCGTTTTGACAGGGTGTTCAATATGGCGGCGCCTATCTTCAGCGGGTGATAGAAAGAGATACAGAATGAGACAGCGATAGTCAAATACAAATCAGGTGATCCAATCACTTTGGAGTTTTGGCGTCTATGCAGAAGATATCACACTTTGTTATCATTCACAATGATAAAAGTCTCTTATTAAATATCGACAGAAATCAGCTGTTCTATCAATCAAATAAAACTAACATCTGGCGTATGGTAGCAACTGTCGGTAATGCAGTGAAAATATTCACAATAGTGCCATATTACAAATAGATTTCTTTGTGTGCTCACAATCGTTTATTTATAACAAATTATTTTAATAAAATATACCCAAATAAAAGCATTACGACCAAAATTGCCCAAAAGTTCGCCAATAGCCCGAATCTCCATCTTTGCAACCAAAATTTTGTTTATAGATTTGGATTCCAAATAAGAGCGAAAAAGGGACCCGTACATAAAAACAGCAATTAGAAATAATATATATGATGATAGTTTTCGTTCAATATTTATTACATATACATTCGTATTTATTTCGATTATTTTCTATTAGTTTTCACAGTTTAATACAATATCGGGTCAAAAAAAATATACAACGTTCAATCATGCCTTCATTGCTACTTCTAAAATACATTTCTTAATACGTAGCCGCTCACATATGTCGATTAACTTCGTACTAAATAATCTGTTGTTCCCTTCTCGCACTGTTTCAACCTATAGAAAATTCGGTCAACCTTGAAATATTACCAAAGGTTGTTTTCCGATTTTTTTCGCGAAACGAATCCTCCCATGATTTGTTTCAAATCCAAAGATCCAGTTCTTATAATAAAATTTTTCCTCTTATGAATACAATGATTTCGCACAATTGAACAAAAAACTATCCCATATAATGTTACCCAGTGTTTCATGATTTAAAGTCACTATGGTACATCTTGTATAATTTTTCACATATGTAAATACTCTGCAATTTGTTATCCTTAAAAAATTTGTTAGAGCTTTCCGCCGACTAAATAACCTTCCCCTCCCACTTGATAGTTTTAGATAAAATCGGGTCTATGTGACCCCTTACTTAACTGCAGTGATATTGGAGATCACAAAAAAATGGTTTCTGTTATTATTACCATACAGGCACTTAATAGATTAGAAATGGTGTAGGGGAGTTCAGACTGTAAGCACAAGGTAGGTGCGTGTAAGTGGCATGCTGTATCAGAGAATTCAAAAAGTAAGCGGAAGGGTAGTCACTGTTGGGATATATTTTATATTAATTATAATTTTATATCTTTTAAATTTTTTAATATTTTTTTATTTCAATATATTAATAATGATAGCTGTATTTCGTTGCTAAATATTACAATTAAATCACTAGCTAGCTTATCGAATTGCATGGAAAGCAACAATAAAAAGTAATCGAATTAAGTTGAAACCGCTTAGGTAATTGTCGACCTGATTGATAGTGTTGTATAGTGTTGCACATTCAAAAATAGGGCACTATTGTGAACGAGCGAATGAAATGGACATACGGATGTGCAGATAAACAAAAATAACAAACTAACAGCGTTGCAGCAGGGTGCCATACATACATACAAACACACGCATTTCATGTATTTTGCTTTTGTAATTCTTTGGTTGAGTGTCAAAAATATACTGCGCTAGAAGTAGAAATGTCATAGCAGCTAAAAAAAAGTAACAATTAGCTGATAAACTTCCACCATCTGTATGGTTTTGCCATAATGAAACTTTTTAGCAAGTTGAAGCGTTTTTCAAACTCGCTTGCAAAAAAAAACAACTGATATTACATTAACAAGTAATCAAAAGTTTTCTTTTTGATGCAATAATTTAAAAATAACTAAAATCTATATTTTCTAATTTTAACAAAGTTGAAACAAGTAAAGTATAATTATAAACCCCACAGTCACTACACTGTAGCGTAATGTGAAAACAATGTACTGTGTGGTACAATTGATATTAGCAAAATCAGGCACTAAATTAAGTCAGGGCGAGGCGTTTTATCAATTTCTTTTGGAAATGTTAACGGATTGTTATCGGTGTGTTGTCAATTTCTTATCGACGGGTTATAAGTTTGTTATAGGTGTGTAATCAAGGAGATATAAAAGAGTTATCGATTTGTTGTCGAAGTACTATATATTTTCCATCGATAGCAAAATTTGTTTACCGGCGCCTTAGCGATTTGTCATCAAAAATGTTCCATTCACTATCGGAAATTTATCAATTTTTATTGAGAAGTTATCGATATGTTATCACGAAATTAACTATTGACTGTCGAAAAGTTATTGATTTGTTATTAAAAATTCATAAAAAAAGTTATCGACTTGTTTTTAAAAAATATCGATTTATTGTTGAAAGGTTATCGATTATTTATCCCTAAGTTATCAATATGCTATCTCAATGTTATCGATTTGTTATTTCTTTTCTGCAAAATTACAGAGGTAGCTTGTGTGTTTTGGTTAACTTAAAAACATGAGTTTTCTATAGGTACACCTTTATGTTTCTACATCTAACTTCACGAGTACATAACTAGTTACCTGGTACTTACGCCGTTTTTTCCTGTGACATGGAATATATTTGTGTAGGATAGCTACAGCATTTGGGATATTGCAAATATTAAATCCTTTGAAAATGTAACCTTAGCAAAATTATTTTTGTTTAATTTTCTAGATTGGTCAACATTTATAAACCCGTCGTATCTATAACAATATTTGCGCAATTTTTTGTTGCCGCCGCTATATTGAGCGTCAATTTGGTCAACTTTGTCATCTTTGCTAATTTACAAACTCGTATCGCCTTATGTTTCTATTACTTAGCTGTCGCCCTACAAACTTTGCCAACATGTTATCAAGCATCACAGTTGGAAATTGATTGTGAGAAATTGTCTTTGGCTATATTTCATTGTAATTGGGGTATGCAAAGTAAACGTTTTCACAATTTGTTGGTATATTTTTTACATCGTTCTCAAGATCTTATACCGCTTACGGCTATGAAATTGGTGTTGATCAATTTGGCGACTAATTTGGCGGTGAGTATACATACATTCCGCAGCTGTAAAAGTTAGCAGCGGCGAAATGGGACCCACATGTTTTATGCCGATTTCGAACGTTATCTGCAAGGCGGATGTGTTTTCAATGAGAAGCTTTTCTTGACAGAAATACACTCGGAGCGCTTGGCAAATGATTGCCGAGGGGCGATCCCGCTTAGAGATACTTTCTTCTAGGTTAGGTTGAACTGGCCGGTCCATGAGGACCTCACATAGACTGATTGAGTCCGTAGTGTTACCAGAAGTTCGTTTTAACGACCAAACTGAAAAACCCTTTCAAAAACCAGGACCTATGTTATAAAATAACTCCGTCCTCTTGGCAAATACTAGAAGCTTCCTAGGACTTAAGCCATTTGCTGCTTCTAGATCTTACAGCTGTATAACTACTAATAGTTGGAGTCTTAGCCTGGCAAGTGCGGGGCACGAGCACAGAACGTGTTTCCTCCTCCAACCCGCACTTCCTACATCTGCTACCACTGACCAAGCCTAATTTAAAGGCATGTGACGCCAGAAGGCAGTGTCCAGTCAGAATACCCGCCATGAGTCTACAGTCCTCTCTTTTTAATGATAGAAGCAACTTTGTTAGTCTAAGGTTGTAAGACCTACACATAATCTTCGACACTTTGCATCCCCGCGCTTGAACCTACGCCTTTCCCGCTTGGTCGATCATGTGCACTTCTCGCTTTCGCTTAATCTCGCCCAGTCTAATTGGGACGTCTACGGAGTAAGCTTCAAGGGATGCGCCCTTTTTAGCTAGTTCATCCGCTTTTTCATTCCCATCTATTCCCATATGCCCTGGGACCCAATATAGATGTATGCTTCTCCCTGTCCCGATTCTCTCCAGAGACTGCTTACACTCTAACACGCATTTAGATGCTATGCTATGCGAGATTATTGCCTAAATTGCTGCTTGACTGTCAATATAAAAGTTAACACGATTGCAGCTTAAGCTATTCTCTTCCAGGGTTTCTACTGCTTTGGTTACGGCTAATATTTCCGCTTGGAAAGCGCTACAGTAATCCGGCATCCTGTAGGATCTGCTTATTTCCGGATCAGCACAGTATACCGCAGACCCTACTCCTTCCACTACTTTGGAACCATCTGTGTACACATGTATTGCCTCGTCCGCCATTTGCGCACCCTTGCGCCAACCGTCCAACTCTATTGTGGCCTTAAGATCTCCCTCGAAGCGCAGATAAGGAATCGGTAGTCTGTTCGTCTTGATGACGCTTACTACTATAGCCATATGGTCGGCGTTCAAGCTGCCCCGAGGCACAGAGCCTGGTTGCAGTTGTTAATGCTATGTTCTTTGCTACCAGGTCTACAGGTGGAATGTGCAGAATGGCATACAGTGCAGCCCTCGGGGTTGTTTTCAGGGTTCCCGTAATGCTAAGCATCGATGGTCTGCACACCCCCTCTAATTTTTTGAGGTATGTAGTTTTTTGTGTAGCTTTCCACCAAAAAACAAGAACTCCATAGTATAGAATAGGGCTTACAATCGCTGTAAAAACCCAAAGAGAAAGAGAGGGCGATAAGCCCCACGTACACCCCAGCATTCGTTTGCATGCATAAAGTGCGTTGAGGCCTTCTTCATCCTCTCCTCCACCTTGAGCTTCCATGACAGCTTACTGTCTAGGATGATTCCTAGATATTTTGTGCAGGGCTTCTCCTGTAAGGTCACCCCTCCTAACTTAGGCCTGGTCCAATTTGTGAACAAGACCATATCCGTCTTCTCCGCATTGACTTTCAACCTTCATTAGATGACCAGGTATGTATACCCCGAAGCGCCCGAACCATCAAAAAACTAATCGTTGGAAGGCACTTTCCACTTATGACAATTGCAACGTCATCTGCGTAAGCCGTAAGTTTTACGCGTCCCTTATCAAATAGCCTGAGCAGTTGGTTGATGACCAGCGTCCACAGCAGAGGTGATAGCACCCCTCCCTGCGGCATGCCTCTGTCCACTGATTTCGTTGCCTCGTACAATCCCCATTGTGATGTAATCTTCCTGCAATTTAACATGCAGCCGATCCATCTCGTTAAGGCTGGATGTACTTTAATGTATTTAAGACCTTCCATAATCGCCTATTTAGAAACATTATTGAAAGCCCCGGCGATGTCCAAGAAGACTCCTAGAGTATATTCCTTATATTCCAGGGATTTCTCTATGCTTATTACCACCAATGTAATGCGGTGTCTACCGACTTGCCATTGGTGTACGCATGCTATGTTGTGGAGAGCAGCTTTTCATCCACGTTGGACGTTATGTACACATCTATCAGCCTCTCAAAGGTTTTGAGCAGAAATGATGTTAAGCTGATGGGTCTATAGTCTTTGGGATACACGTGGCCGGTCTTCCCCGCCTTTGTTAGGAAAGTTGCGCGAGAAGTTTTCCAAGAGTACGGTACAAGAATCGGCCTTAATCACCCATCGAATATTATCTTAAGCCATTCCACGACCGTCATACTTGAAACTTGTAGCATGGCCGGGAATATACCATCTGGGCCCGGCGATTTAAACTTAGAAAACGTCTTCACTGCCCATTCGATATTGGTACCGGTCACCAAGCCCGTCACTACCCGCTCCGTGATCGAAGTGTGAGTGATGTCTGCTGGCTCTTCTGAACCGTCTCCCGATGGGAAATGTGTGTTGAAAAGCACCTCAAGAGATTCCTCACTATTACGTGACCATTCCCCGTTCTCTTTCTTTATTAGTGCCTGCACTATGTTTGCCCTAGCTAGGACTTTTTTCAACCGTGCTGTTTCGCTTGAACACTCTATGTCCGTACAGAAACTTTTCCATGAGATTCTCTTCGCCTTGGAAATTTCACGCTTGTAGATCCTCAGTACATCCCTGTACTCGTCCCGACACGCTTCGCTTTCCGCGGTCTTTGCGAGCTTAAACATTTCTTTTACCTGTCTTCTTAGAACACTCAGCTCATTGCTCCACCATGGCGGCTTTGCTTTTCCTCTAAATCTTCTTAGAGGGCAAACTTTGTTATACGCAGTCATAAGCGTCTTTGTTAGGAATTCATTCGACTCCTCCAGTCCCTCCACATTGGCAACCTCTTTGGGTTGTCCCAGTTTTGATTCTACCTGTTTCTGGAAATTAGTCCAGTTCCTTGACCTAGGGTTTTTGAAGGTTCCCCCTTTCTCTACCCCCTTTAGGGGGATGCTGAAGCTGATATACACATGGTCGGAAAAGGATGGTCTATCAAGAACCATCCAATCATACCTTGATATATCACGCTCGGAGCCCAATGTAATATCCAGAACATTTCTGGATGTTGGACCAATGTATGTAGGGACATTTCCCCTGTTGGCTATCTGCAAATTTGTTTGCAGGATGTAACAAATAGAGATTCGCCTCTTTCGTTCGTCACGGCTCCTCCCCACGCATTGTGTTGCGCATTTGCATTTGCGCCTATGACCAACCGCCCCCAGCGGGTTAGGGGGTCAGAATATACCCACGGTAGATATGCCAGTTGTAAGAGGCGACTAAAATACCAGATTCAAGTTGCTGTGTAGCGCAACCCTTTAGGTTGCCGGCGCAATATATAGCTTCTCCAAACCCAATTGTCAACCTCACCTATCCGCGGCGAATCCTGTTTCACTAACAGACGAGGCTCTGGCGACCCTAATCTCCTCATGGTACTTGGGATTGTGGAGGGAGGGGATGGCCTGAAGGTTTAATGTGGCCACATAAATCGTTCCCGAGATGGTCGGGCTAGCACCTTAATGGTGCTGTCGTACCGGAGCGTACCGGATCTGTATCCGGCAAATGACCATCAAATCGATAACACTCCCCAAATCCTTCAGGGAGCAACCTTATCGCTACAAAAACAACAACTAACCGCCCTTTGCGCCCTTCCTCCTGTACTAGCCTTTTGCACTCCATCGTTGGAACTTCCGCAGCATGGGCCATGTAGCAGGACGCCAGGATAAATTCCTGCTTATTCTTTTGCTCAACGGCCACCACTACGATGTCCTCAGTAGTGTAATTAGGCAGCATATATGAATGCAGCTGTTTCCTTACCATTACTACAGCTCGCATCCGTCCTGCCGTTTGCGCGTAGTAAACGCCAAACCCGCTCGCGCGAAGTCCAGAAACATATACTTTCTTCTAATTGCAAAAAATTGTTTCTAAAAATGTGATGTTACTTTGCCCGGGACGTGAACCCAGGATCTTTGGTGTAATAGGCACAGTATGCTACCACCACAACACGGCGGCCGCCCTGCATTTACTATCACAATAATCAAAATCACATTTTAATAATCCTCCAGCTGATAAAGTGCTAACAGTTATTTTTTTTTTTTTATTACCACGGAAATACATATTGGAACGAATTTAGTGAAATTCCGCTTAATTGCAACCTTCTGCTTACGTTCGTATCGCTAAACTGTTGTATAAAACACTCCAATATTCTGTACTACAAATGGTCTTTATTAGACTACTTTGAGAGTACTTCGCAATTAAACTTCAATTCGCAACTGATAGCATGCCTAAATCAAACTGAGTACTGAACTACTCAGCTTTCGCTGCTTTTATACTCCCTGTTGTCTCGTCCACCCATTTCTCCTAAGGTCTAGTAACTTCTCGAAATTCATCCATATATGTAAATGTATATTTGTAGTTTGTATCCATATGCGTGTGTATATGTGAGTACTACTTCTGCTGGTGATGACATGCATTTGTATCTCTCTGCTGCCTTGCATGTATGTGAATAAATGATGATTGATTGGATGTACACAATAGTGGAAGCTTACTTTATTGTTGTTGTGCCTTTATTTACTTAGTATCAGATTAGTGATGTGAATCAATTAGTGATGATAATATTCGTCACAATGTTTATATTAATGTCTGGTAAGGAAGTTGTATCATTTTATTCGTTGCTGGCCGAGTAACCGAACTTTTCATGACAGACCCGACATCAAGTTTTGTACAACTTTTTTATCCACTTTTAGCGACACTATTCGCCACATTATTTTTACTTCTGTAACGATTTTGGTGGTTTCTCTATTCTAAAAACGTTTGCTTTCGTCGGAGTCCAATATCCTTTAACTGGCCACAACTAAGGCACGCGACGCGGACTCAAGTTTTTCCTAAAATAATTTATATTGTTATCTTCGAACCACTTTTGGGTGACAGGAGCGTAATGTTCTGGAGCCGAGTCCGTCCAAAATATAGATTAATCATTATGGCGACGTTAGAAATTCTTTCTCCTAAAAATTTCTGCGTTGATGGTTACCATCGTAGAGAACGGCATGGATTTATGTTCACATTCACAAACAGCTTGCCAAATCAGACTATTCTTCAAGGAGACTTCAAGCAGTAAAACTGGGCACCTGGAAATTTTCTTACGTAAATTTTCAAACACAGTTTCGTCGCCCATAATAACACAAAAACTTGTGTATATCAGTTTGGTCTCTTAGACCTTACAGGGAAATGCTTTTTGACGTCTGTTTTTCACTCCTTTTTGAAACTTTTTATATGTAGGTTTTAATATAATTTCTCTGCTTGATTCGTGTGCCTCGCACAAGTGTGGTTTTGGCTATTTTGCTTAATAGGGGATTATTATTCCCTAACTGGGCGCCTACTGATCCCTTTGAGTGGCCACTTCTTCGGCTAAAGCCGTTCTTGGGGCAGTGTCAACTGGCAACTGTAACATTCATTATTCGTCCAAATATACAAGAATTATCTACGTAGCTCTTCATTCTTACTCAGTTTTCGTCTTTCTTGAAGCATTTACTTCCAAAGCTAATATATTTTTAAAAATGCTTTGAAAAACTAACTCAGAAATGATAAGGACACTCCCCGAAGGCTTGGGAAGTGTTACCGATGTTGATGGTCCTTTGCCGGATGCAGATCCGGTATGTTCCGGTAACAAGCACCATAAAGGTAATAGCCCGGCCATCTCGGGAACGATTTGGTACGACCACATCCAACCTTATAGGCCATACCGCCCTCCCACCCTCTGGATCCATCAGGAGTTCGGGGTCGCCAGAGCCTCGGCTGTTAATGAAACAGGATCACCACTGGTAGGTGAGGTTGGTAATTGAGTTGGGAACCTGGACATTGCGCTGACAACCCCTAGAGAGGGTTGCGCTACACAATCCCTTGAATCAATTTGGTATTTTAGTCGCCTCTTACGACCGGCATACCTAAAGCGGGTATATCCTAAGCCTCCTAACCCGCTGGGGCGTCATTTGAAGGAAAAGTTAACAGGAGCACGACGGAAATTGGAAGAGAAGCTCGGCTTAAAATCTCTTCGGAGGTTATCGTGCCCTATATTTATTTTTTTTTTTTAAATACTGCAATTTATAATGAAATCTGTTATGGATTGCAATCATTGATTGTATTTAAGTTATAACCTACAACCATTTACTCTTCCTCCAGATGTTGTGCTCTGAGTGTGAATTCAGCAAAGTTGCTAATTTGTTTCAAGCTACAACTTTTCAGTCAACTGGGACGCTCATCCATTTTCCGTTAACATTTCGAATAGTTATTGGACCCATTCCTTACTCCACCAAAGAGTTTCCGCCATAATCGTAAGCATATATGCACTTTCCTATTTTCTGTATGTACTTTTGAAGTAACCGTGCCCTGATACATACATATGCATAATATCACTGTATGCTAACACTTATAAACAAAAGAAGATCTAAATGATATATACTAATACATATCTTTCTATTTTCTAGATTGCTAAATTTTCGTTTTCGCTATACACTTTCATACAAAAAATGGGACTGGACGAAAAGCTGAAGAATTAAAATTATAAAAGAAGAAGATATAAAACAATCTTAATATATGATATTGTGGCGAATGTTAGTATTTTTAACATCACTATGCTGTTAGTAAATAAACACAACAACAGTAAGCCATTTACACCAGTGGTCGCCAACTAGTGAAATTATTATTCGCGCTCACTTCACATACATTATTCTCTTTCGTTTAGTATTTGCTGAACAAGCAGAGTAGCACCGTCAGAGGAGACTAATGTTTATTTGTGCGCTTCCAAACAGATATTTTGCAAAGAAACGCCCATGAGCATAAAGGTTAAATTTGAGCAGTATATTTTGTTAAAATTTCTTGTTACACCCAAGCAATAAAAAATATTTGTATGGCATAATTGCGTATTACATTTTGAGTGTTAGAAAACATGCGTGCATCCCGCGGGGGTATCGGTCCCCTACCGGGCAACTCCTCAGGTGGTGGATAGAGGAACGCTTCCCACAAGACGGGAGGTACTGAGTGAATTAAGTACTCAGGGCGAACCAAAACGAGCAATCCAGTGGAAAAATGGGAATGTGTTGCCACACATTCCAAAGTTCCGGTGAAAGGACGATAGGATCCCGCCCTAAAATACCCCATCAAGCACCCACAGGATCGAGACCAGTACGATCCTGTTGACCAGAACTGGAAATATGATTATGAAATGATTGCTACGGGCTGGCGATGACGATAGGCTACTACCTTAATAAGCAAGGGTGACACCTTGCCGAAACGGCTGGTAGGTTAATATCGTCACCGTCTCCGTCTCGTTAAAACCTTGGCAGGCCTTCAAGTACGTTCGAAACACGTCGCCATTAAGTTGGTGGTGCAGGCTCAGTTGAGACGACTCCTGACTAACGCTGCATTCTTGCTCTGTACACAGACTCCCATAAGGACCTGTGTCAACTCACGCGTGGCCTCCCTGCTTTTTCAAAGATAACCACGGGAATTGAAGACGGCGAATGCACATCGTGCGGAGATAGCGGCTTGAAGCGGAGACCCAATAGAGCAAATTAACAACAAAATAAATACAACAAACGTAGAGAAAGCGAGATAGAAAGGGGCGATGAAGCGGTGTTCAAGAAGAGCACTAAAGTGCTGAGATCGCCGGTTTTAACAACCCCCGCTAAAGCGACCGAAAAAAAAGAACACATGCGTGCATACGACCTACCTCATTGATTTTTTATCAACTATTAAACCACTACAAGGATAATGATTTTATTCTTACTAACGCAGCCATAGTCAAATGAGTGGCGACCACACATTTACACACATACATAGAAGGCGACGAAGTATATTTCGCACACATAACCAGCAGCTTGAAGCGAAGAGATTATTTCACATACACATATGTAGTCATGAGCTAAGAGCAGAAGTTGTTACTCACACATACACACACATATAGCTAGAAGAAAAGCATAAACAAACTACAGATGTACATGTATACGAGTATAGCTAAATAACCAAGTATGAGATACGACTATTTCAAAAAGCATGCTCATGAAAAGTCTAGACCTTAGGAGAAATAGGTGAACAAGCCCAACTTAGAGTATAAAAGCGATAATCAATGAGTTTGATTTAAACGCGCTATTAGTGAAGTACTACGTATTAGTGAAGTTGACGGCCACCGTGGTGTGATGGTAGCGTGGTCCGCCTACCACACCGAATGCCCTGAGTTCACACCCCGTGCAAAGCAACATCAAAATTTTAGAAATTAGGTTTTTCAATTAGAAGAAAATTTTTCTAAGCGGGGTCGCCCCTCGGCAGTGTTTGGCAAGCACTCCGAGTGTATTTCTGCCTTGAAAGGCTGTCAGTTGGAAGAGAAGGTCGGCCTAAAATCTCTTCGGAGGTTATCGCGCCTTTCATTTATTTTTTATTAGTGAAGTACGCGATAATTGTGAAGTACTACTTCCAAAGTAGTCTAAAAAAGAAGGTTTTGCTATTCTAAATGTTTGAGTTATTTATTCGACAGTTCAGAGATTCGAACGTTAACAGAAGCTGCAATATAGTCAGGAAATCCCCAAAAATTCGTTAAAATATAAGTACTTATAAAATCAAATCAGATCTGTTAAATTTAAACACATTGAGGCATAATCATGATAAAGTTAAAGTATGCGCTTAATAAGTTTGAGCCTGCGAAAGTCTACTTTATTATCTTAATCATAATCGATTTCAGTGGCGGATCGTGGATTGAAATTTATGAGAATTTTTCCACTCCTGTAAAAAATTTAGGGTAAAAAAAAATTTCAAATTTTTTAACAATGATTTTTTTTTCTTCCCCCGAAAGGTTGTTATTTTACAAACAAAAAAGTTTAAAATGTTTGTAGTCTGATACACGGTTTCAACCCAGACTCATATTTTTGCCGTGTACTACTTACCGCCCAAGAAAAACGAGTATATAGTTTTTATGTTGAGTCAAAAAATATATATGGCACGCCTAGATCAGTTGTAAGCTAAGTCAAAAATCTGAAATTTTTAGTTATGCACGCTATCAAATTTCCCAATTCAACATCTATCGATCTGTATACGAGTAAGCTATTAAATACTAGCCCCACTAAGCGAAGAAAAATTTTTAGAAGAAAATGAAATGGAATATTAAACAGTTGTATGGTATGGATAGAATTGCCGTGTGTAAATGGAATGCGAAACACCACAAAAGAAGTTATCTTAGAGTCTTACGAACTGAGTATCGCTTCAATATTTCTCAAACGTTTCTTCATATAAAATTATATATTTATTCGGAGGTAAATACTAGGCCTCCTATTTACAATCGATTACTCGCCTAATCGACTAGTCGAGAAACAACTTTGGCATTATTTGAAAATCAGCTAGCTGGTATTATGTTTCTTCTAAGCATACAATCCACTAACTGTCATTACTAATACTGATAGCATTGTGGACGAAACAAGTGTGATATATTATCCATCAACTAACATTAGCGTTTTGACAGGATGTACGGTCGGCTATAATCAGTAAGTGTTAGAAAGAGATACAGGATGAAACCACGATAGTTACTTTAAAAATCAGGTAATCGGTTCTATTTGTAATTCTGACGTCTATGCCGAAGTTATCACACTTGTCTTAGCCACAATGAGTGATAGTTTCATGAATGTCCTTAAACAATTGAATTTAATGAATTTCATAAATAATTTTTTTTTTTTTGCATAAATTAAAAAAATCAAATTATTTACATTTGTTTGTTTAATGGTGTGTTCAATTTATTATTTAAGAATTCGTGAGCTTAACGCCGGCTTATAATAATTGAATATTCAATTATTATATTTTTCTAAGAGAAACTGAAAAGAAAGAAACATTTACTGGCATATTGCGATGGTACTATTGCGAAAACCGCGACGTAATCATCAGCAGGCAATTTCGTAATGTTATCAAAGGTTTCACCGAGATTGGAACCACGAATCACACGGTGAAACTGCAGTTGCCTTAACCACTAGGCTATCCTGCATGTCTTTGTTTCCTTGCTCAATTCAGTTTGTCTCATTTCTACAATAACAACACAATTGAGACATTCTGTCTCTATATTAATTTTTGGGTATATAGTTTTGTTTTTGTAAAGTTTCAGCGTAACTCAAAAACATGGATGTGTTTGGAAAACTTCTTACCTTCATTCTCGAAGAGGGCTTCAACAAAAACATCGTCACATTGCAGGTATTTTTTTTTGTCGCACAATATTATTTGATAGGTCTGGTTCCAATAAAGTGGTTGGTTCCTACAATAACAATTATTTAATAATCCACATACATAATTAGTAGTAGTGCCTTATAGATAATCTATATATTAATACGCTAACAAATTTTCCATACAAACAATTGACAGGCGGTTTCGCATAGTTATCATAGAATCGATTCGTATGTATCAGCCGCAAAGCATAGGCATATTTTTGTTAACAAATATTACTCTATAGAAAAAGTTTTTTGTAAATTCGAATATGTGCGCAGATATCGAAATTGCCATCTGTAGGACCCATTATGTCAGGGATGCACCTTAACGTTAAGCTAATCGTTTATCAAAAAATTTCCACCGTTTCCGTTGAAACACTTCGAAATATTATCGATAAAGAAATTATTAAGATAAATTGTATCTCGTTTTTAACCGAAACGAAAAGCTTTCGTTAACGTTAAAAACGTTAACAAAAACGTGATACTTTATGTTTGAATTGTGCTGGCAATGCTATAGCCATGGTGAAGCCGTAAGGTGGTAACAACGAGCGCACATACACACACAAACTCCATATAATTTGTTTGTGTAATTCGTTGGTGGTAATGTCAAAAACACTCTGAGAAATGTTCATACTGTCAAAATTCATGAGAAAAGTTGCAATCAGCTTGGCTATTGCTTTCACCTTTAATGACTCCGCCATCAATCAGCTTTGCCAGCATAGTTTGAAATTAATAATCAACATAAACGATTTGATTCCGTTTTGATATGGCAGAAAACGAAACGAAATCATTTCGTTAATTTGACGTTCTTAACGTTAATAAACGAAACGAAATGACTTTGTTTCGTTTATTAACGTTAATTATCGTAACGAAATGATATCGGTTCGTTGGTTAAGCATGCCTGCATTATGTTCACAAACCCCCCTGAATTCGAAATTCCAAAAGCTGCATTGTCGCGTTGCGCAGATGTTTCATCTACATATGTACACATTCGTATGCGCCAAACGGTGAGAGAATTACTGCCTCACTCATTTTCAGTTCAAATAAAATATTTTTTCCCATTGTTGCCACTTACCTATATTGGTCTGTACCAAAATCCTTAAAAAATTGTTCTAAAATAGTTGTTAGCGCACAAAAAAACTTTAAAGAGAAGTAATAACTTAACCGGTCGATTTTTTGGACAAATTTTACCTACACGTAAATGCATAGGTCTTTATTTAACAGATTCTTTGTTTTTTTATTTTAGTTGCCCTCAAAAAAACGTGAAATCACAAATAATGAGTCAACTTTTGTTCAAACTCACTAAATTTATTTATTTATAAAAATTAGTTGCAAATTTGCCCGAAAATATTTTTGCACTTGCATTATTATTTAAATGCAAATTGACTGAATCGGAAAATTGCCCGTTGTATATTAAACGAAAAAAAACGTCCTTTGGTTTTAGGTGAAAACGGCATCATGGCGGCTGTATTGCATAGGCAGTATATTACCCACCATATTTATTATTAGGCTAACTTTGTTGGATTATATATCCATTAATCGGATTCTTAGATCCCATAAACCTAATTTGTTTATGTAGCTTAAGGTTATGAAATTAATTTCATTTTAGTAAATATGTTTGCGTGAATAATTTAATGTTTTTGTTTGTTTTTCTTTTCTTTCTAATTTATTCTGATTTGTTATATCTTAGTATTATATCGTTCACAGACGATATTTTATGGTAGATATGTTCATATATATTCATGAAATGGAGTGTTTACAAATTTAAAATTTTTTTTTTTTTCATTAAAAATTTTTTTATCTAACTCTGCCTTCTTTTTCATTACATAATTTTTTTATATTTTTATTTAATTTTTTATGAAGGTATCCTCTATTCTACTCGAAATTTTCGCTTTGTGTCACACTTACATATTGGATATGTATTTATACAAAATTTAACTCGGTAAAGCGCCAATTGCATATCTAACGGGTGGCGTGAAATGGGCTAAATTCCTTTAGCACATTTCTTCGTTTTTAACTAAAAGTTCGTGTTTTTTGAATTATGACACTATTGAGGTAAATGGGCGATATATGTATATGGGTGATATAGGCCTACTGGGGAACCGAGCACCCAAAACTAACTTCGGCAGCGCGCCAACGGGGACCTTCCGGGTAGTGTGGAGAAACCTATTTTTCAATTTAATTTCAAGTAATTTCACCATAATTCTATGTCAATTTCATTTGATTTTACATAATTTTTATATTTTTGTTTAAGGAGCTCCATACCAAAACGTTATAATTACATGTGAAAAGTTTGTAGAAAATTTAAGAAAATACAATCAAAAAGTACAACGTCTTAGATCAAATTCAAAATTTTAATGAAAAATTTAAGTAAGTTAGACCAGTTTGCTATATTTCCAACACATGATGCATAGACTGAGTTGAAAAAAATACAAGTTGGTCGAATTTCGAACACAGGCGATACTAGTATAAATAAATTAATAAAGAGGTATGTACTAGATTTAGCAGCAAAAAAAATGTTTTTCATAAAGAACAAGTCAGAAAACTTAGGTTCTGGAGCATCTTTTAAAAAGCGGTAAATAGAAAGTGTTATAAGAAATATATGAAAAGGATTAAGGATCACATAATTTACAATCCATAGACGAGTTATAGCTTCATCTTTACTATATGTAAAATTGAAGACCCTAATTTGCTTACAGCAAAACAGCCGATCTACCTTCCAGAGTTATCTAGTTCTTCTTAAAGTCTTAAAATTTCTAATGTCTGCCCCAGTTTACATAGGGATATTTTGTAATAGTAAATTTTAATAAAAACATTATTAACTAAATTGTTTACTTTTTTAACAAGGCCAAGACCTGGCAGATTCAACGGTGTTCAAACACAAACTGAGATGCACCCCGCATGGTGGGGTACTTTCTCCACTACTATGCGTTGCCACACTTAATGTGCTTTTGGTTCTTCTTGAGAAGCACGGATGCAGCAAGGTAATCGCATATGCAGATGACCTCGCGCTGTTAGTTAGCGGGAAGTTTCTGCAGACACTATGCGATCTAATGCAAACTAAGCTGAGACTAGTGGAGAATAAGATATCTGCGTTGCACCTTCCGGTGCCAGCGTGCTTGACCCTGACGCTTAGGGACTCTGCCAAATACCTAGGAGTAATTTTTGATAGGAAACTATCCTAGAGGGAAAACGCTCAGGAGTGTGTGAGAAAATCTACGGTGGCACTATACAGCTATATGGGAGCTGTTGCGCGAAGATGGGGACTATCACCGGATATTACCATGTGGCTCTACACTGCTGTGGTTAGACCAATCCTTCTCTACGGGGCATTGGTCTGGTGGATGAGCTTAGATATTAAATGAAATCTACGGGTATTCCAGAAGGCACAAAGAAGTGCTCTAGTCTGCATGAGGGGTGCTCTGCGCACCACCTCTGCGGAGGCGCTGGATACTATTTTTAATGTGTTGCCTATATATTTAATGGCCAAGCAATGTGCGTCCTTTTCTGTTCTGTGGCTGCGAGAGTTATCCGGCTGGGGAGACAATTTGGATGGCCATACAGCCATACTTAAGAAACTGGTTTCGCCTTCAACGGACTATTGCGCATCGACTGTATTTTTCGATATGAAATACGAGGTTGTTATCCAGGATAGGGATTATTGAAGAAGCCGGTGAACCCGAGCGATAGGCTGCAGATATTAACTGACGGCTCAAAACGGTGAGCAGCGGGATCTTTGCACCTCAACTAGGGTGGAATTTATCCTTTAGCCTACCCGATCATTGCAGCATCTTTCAGGCGTGGGTGGCTGCTGTAAATGAGGCCGTTAACCACCTGAGAAATGCTGTTCACGGCTATAATAAAATTTGTATTTACTCTAACAGCCAAGCTGAACTAAATGCCTTTGGATCGGTCACATTTAAGTGCAGGACAGTAGAGAATTGCCACAAATCTCTTAACGAGATCGCTGGGCAAACTTCCCTCAGTCTGGTATGGGTGCCTGCAAGAGGGGGCACATCCCTTCCGCTTTCGTCGTCCTGGAAGGGATTGAGCATGCCGCTCGCTACTTGTAAACTCACTTTGAAAGGGAAGCGGGTGTGAGATGGAGCAATATTGAATCCTGCTACCACACTAAGCTCGTATGGCCTGAATGGGACGCAGGACGCACAAGAAGTCTCCTTCTTCTTAGAAGGGGGGACATATCTCTGATGGTAGTAGTAGGGAAGTATGCACAACGGCTGGGTGCTCCCTATAATGATTACTGCAGGAGCTGCAAAGACGAAGAGGATATAGAAACAGTCAAGCATTTGCGGTGCGATTGTCTTGCGCTTTGGCGCAAGAACAAGAAACCTCTGGGATCTCCCTTCTTTGGCGATCTTTGTGATCTGGCTAAGTTGGAACCTAAGAAATTCCTGGCGTTTGCTGAACGACTTGTTGGTTTGAGTAGGGGAGAGATCCACGTGATATCACAATGGGACCTTTTTGGGTCTAAGTGCACCGTTGGAGAAAGGGGATGGGTGAAAGACGCTTTTTACGAGGCAGAAATGCGTGAGTGCGATGAGCTTAAGCTGCTAGCTACCAGGAATAACACCCGAAAATTTTACTGAAAATTGTACCAAAAAGTTCGGCGACAGATGGAAGGTTTTAAGACCAGGGCAAACTCCTGTAAGAACGAAAATGGCGACATCGTAACTGATGGCCAGAGAGTACTTAGATTATGGATGGAACACTTCTCTGGCTCTTCTAAATGGAGATAGCGATTTACCGCACAGGGATGACGAACCCGATCCCGCAATCGATGATGACGTAATAAATGTCCCCCCAACCGATTATGATAAAGTCAGAATAGCAACAACCAGATTGAAAATCAACAAGGGCGCGGGCGCTGATAGATTGCCTGCGGAGCTACTCAAATACGGCGGAGAGCAGTTGGTAAGGCGCATGCATCAGCTTCTTCGCAAAATATGGTCGGACGAGTGCATGTCCGACGATTGGAATCTAAGTATTCTTTACCCAGTCCACAAGAAAGGGGATACTGCATACTGCGTCAACTATTGCGGAAACAGCCTTCTTAATATCGCATATAAGGTCCTGTCAAGTGTGTTGTGCGAAAGATTGAAGCCAAATGGGAATCGGCTGATTGGACCTTATCAGTGCGGCTTCAGAGCTGGTAAATCTTACATCAACCAGATTTTCACAATGCGCCAAATCTTGGAAAAACCCCGCGAAAAAATAATCGACACACATCACCTCTTTGTCGATTTTAAAGCCGCCTTCGACAGCACGAAAAGGAGCTGCCTAAATGCCGCTATGTCTGAATTTAGTTTTCCCGCAAAACTTATAAGGCTGTGCAAAATGACGTTGAGCAACACCATCAGCTCAGTCGGAATTGGTAAGGACCTCTCCTAGCCGTTCGAAATTAAACGAAGTTTCAGGCAGGATGACCCCCTATCGTGCGATTTCTTTAATTTGATGCTGGGGAAAATTATACTAGCTGCAGAACATAACCGCTCTGGAACAATATTCTATAAAAGCGTGCAATGACTGGCATATGCTGACGACATTGATATCATCGGCCTAAACACCCGCGCCGTTAGTTTTGCTTAATCCAAACTTGAAAGAGAAGCGGTAAAGATGGGTTTGATGGCGAATGAGGACAAAACGAAGTACTTGCTGTCAGCTAGCAAAGAGTAAGGACATATGCGCCTTGGCAACCACGGTACTGTTGGCAGCCATAATTTCGAAATAGTAAAAGACTTTCTTTATTTGGGAACCAGCATCAACACTAACAACAACATCAGCTCTGGAATCCAGCGAAGAATAGCCCTTGCCAATAAATGCTACTTTGGGCTAGGTAGGCGATTGAAAAGTAAAGTCCGCTCACGGCAAACGAAAATCATACTCTACAAGTCACTTATCGTACCCGTCCTGCTATATGGTGCAGAAACATGAACCATAACAACATCAGATGAAGCGGCTCGGGGAGTGTTCGAAAGAAAAGTTCTTCGAAAGCTTATGGACCTCTACGCGTTGGCGATGTCGAGTACCAAAGAAGATTTAACGATGAGCTTTACGAGCTCTACGCAGACATCAACATATTCTAGCGAATTAAAACGCCATGTAAGGCGAATGAAAGATGACGCTCCGGCCAAGATAGTGTTTTTATCGGAACCCGCCTATGAAAGCAGAGGTAGAGGGCGGCCCCCTCTCAGCTGGAAGGATCAGGTGGAAGACGATTTAAACTCCCTTGGTGTGACCAATTGGCGCCGGTTAGCAGAGAGAAGAAGCGACTGGCGCGCCTTCTGTGACGGCCATAACCGTTTAAACGGTTAAGCGCCAATTAAGTATACGGAGCAAGCTTCAAGCCATGCGACGTTTTTACCTAGTTCATCCGCTTTTTCGTTCCCATTTATTCCCATATGCCCTGGAATCCAATAAAGATGTATGCTTCTCACTCTCCCGACTCCTTCCAGAGATTGCTCACACTTTAACACCCTTTCATACGCTGTGCTATGCGGGATTTTTGCTTTAATTGCTGCTTGGCTGTCAATATAAAAGTGGAATCGGCTGGAGTTTGAGCTATTTTCTTACAGTGTTTCTAGTGCTTTGGTTACGGCTATTACTTCCGTTATAGTGATCTAGCACCTTGTACGATCTGTTTATCTCCGAATCAGCACAATATACTTTCCACTAATTTGGAACTACCGATGTACACGTGTATCGGCTCGTTCGCCATTTGGGCACAATTGCGCCAACTATACACCTCTATTGTGGATATAAAAAACCCTTAGAAGCGCAGTTAGGCAATCAGGTAGTATGTTCGTCCGACGAACACTAGAAAGAGTTATTACTTTTTACCATCAAGGAGTGCGCTATAATGCAGCAGATTCTGGCTCCTCCATAGATGAACTATGCTGTAAAATTAAAAACTTTATATCTTGCTAGTATTTACAGTTTTTCGTTCTCGTACTTGAGCACTATCACCGAACAAGTCTGCGGGGACCTAGTTTATGACGTGGACGTAGAAAATTTCAGCAATATTGGACGTCCACTCGGATGGCAACCAAATCAAGTCCTTTCCTGGCAGGACTTGGGGTTTACTCTTATTTATATCAAATCAACCCTGTTGTCCTGCATGTAATGTTCTACCATATTTTCAACTGTAATACGGAACCAACATCTTTAACACCTTCATATGTCTCTTTGGTCCTACCCTATTGAAACAGCAGGCTTCCTTGAACTTGCGTAATAGTATATCGCCGACACTATGTGATCGCATCTATTGGATGAACGAATAACTGTTACAAAAAGAAGAATAGCAATGATATAGTACTTAATGAAATAGTTAAACCATACATGCCTGAACCGAAAATGGGCAAGTATTTTGCGGAAAAGCTAGATTAGTCCATGCCCTATGAGAATATCAGAACAGAAGATATCATCTCCTGTGTAAGTCGAGCAAATTGAAACAGTATTTCACAAAACCTAGATTTTGGAAAAAATTATAGTGTTTTCATACCAACAGGAAATGCAACTCCTTTCTTGCTAAACTAACACAATTTTTTAGTTTTCCCCAATAATTTTTGTTCAAATTTATTTTAATAATTTATATTTATTTTTTTCTTGCGCAACGAACGCCCGTTTACTAACCATAATTAATGTGTTGATATTCACTATGGTAGCATGAAATGTCATCATTCCAGCTGAAGTCAAAAGTCATTGAGTGACTTAACCTCAACTACTTGTACCATGAAACTGTATATGGAGGAACATACATATATACTATACTTACGTGAGAATATCCTGATGAACAGAAATACATTCCTTTAGCTCATTCACATTTTGATCTTCCCTTTTTAGTTCATCATTGCCCAAACGTTCCACACGTCTCGCCAACAATTGAATTTACGTACGGGTTATATAAATATATATTGCTGGATATGTATCATAAACAAGTTGATGCCCTTAGGCATAAAAGACTACAGCGAAATCGAAAAGAAATTGTACATAGTGCTCCAATTTAGAATTACGCCAATCCAAGTTTGGAATCCAAAAGGCATAAGAAGCACGACCAGTCAACCAATGCACCAAAAGAAGTTGCTGACAAATACATGGCATAGGAAACTCAAAGAACGAATGCTAAAAGATTACAAAAAATTGCACAACGTTTAATTTTAATTTGATCTGCCGGCGCTGTATAATATTTATACAATTTAGCTAAAATTTTGTCAATGCTACGTAGGCTTTTCACATTTGAGAAGAACGTCAATGATTTAACGGGTCTAGCAAGAGCATTTAATAAGCCGCCGAGATATTGTAAGATTTCCATTATGGATAGTACGTTTAGATGGCTGTATAAAGAAGCACCAAATAGAACGAATAAAGAAGTGCAGAGAGATGTCATGATCGCTGAATAAATAAAATATGGTGTACGATATTTAGATGGTGGATTAAGTCCAATGAATTTATAAAAATTGAATAAGTAAATGACTGCATCGCTAGAAGCGAATACTGCACGACCACGTCCTTTTATTAAATCGAACATATTTTAGTTTTATTTTGTTTTTCTGGTTTCTTGATTAAAATGGTTAAAGTATTCAAAATATACTGAAGACTATGGAGGTTTGTGTTGATTTATATACCACAATTTAATATTACCTCAACAAATTGTATATGTACTTTAGACTGGCAATGATTGTTCTTTTTTATACCCTGCACACTAGACTGGGTCGATTTATTAGCCGATATCGCGCCATCGATTTTTCGATAGGATTTGGGCTCACGAAAAAAGTTCCACTACGCATACCCAAAAAAATCTTTTCCGAGCCTGCGAAATTTCATCGATTTTTTATGTATTTTTTTTTTTTTCATTTTCAAGGCTCCAAATCATTTTTTATGTATTTTTTTCGTGTCAATTGGCAAATGCAAGATTGGTAAATGCAGTTTTTTGAAAAAAATTTCTTTTATGGAGATTTAGAAGAATTTTGGTCGAAAAATCTACTTTTTTTCGCAGGCTCGAAAATTTTTTTTTTGGGTATGCTTAGTGGAACTTTTTTTTCCCGAGACCAAATCCTATCGAAAAATAGATGGCGCGATATAGGTTAACTTTCGTCCATACAAATGACCCAAGCCACTGTATACAGTTAAAAGTTTGAGCCTAATGCTGAAACTTTTGTGTACTACATTATGAGCAAACCAAATTTGGTTTAAAATTTAGATTATACCGGTCTTCATGCAAACCAGAAAAGTCTACACTTGCATTTAAAAACAAACAAAAAATCGAAGGAACAGTGGCATGGCTTCGAACCAACCCGCTGCGGATATATTTCCATAACAAAATTTTGTGAAAATGGATTTATGACTTGTAGCACTTTTCACAAATGAAATGTTTTATTTCTAAATTGTTTACAATAAATTTACACTTTTTAGTTTTGTTTTAAGCCCTGAAGGGTCTACAAGTTTCTTTTTATACCTTTCATGTAAATGAAATGGTATATTAATTTTGTCACGAATCTCAAAATTGTAAGTCCTTAAAGGAAAAGAGATAGACCCACCAATAAGTATACCGAAATGATCAGGATGAAGAGCTGAGTTGATTTGGCCATGTCCGTCTATCCGTCTGTCTATTTGTATTCAAACTCTTCCCTCAATTTTTGAAATATCTGATAAAATTTGGTGAACGGGTATATACAGGTGTCCGATTAGACATTTGGCGGAACCAGCTGGATCGGACCACTATAGCATATATCCCCATACAACCGATTTTTCAGAAAAGAGGATTTTTGTCATATATTCCTCAATTTATCAGATTGAAGCTTCAAACTTCACCATCTGCTTTCGCATATTGCACATATTGTTGTCTGAAAAAATTTGACGCAATCTCAAGACGCAGGGCAAAGCTTATGGGCTCACCATGGCCAGAACATTCCCACATTAAATCGCTCAAGCCAAGAGAACTGCTAGGGTTCATCAAAGAAGTCGGTTTGGATGAAGTGCTGTGAAGGAGGTGAGGGCACAATAGACCGATGGTCGCAGTGCAATCCTTAATAAATTATCTATCAATCTAACGCATAAGGAACGAGCCAGTCGTGATTGACTGTCTCAAAACCGGCCAAGCTAGCACCGTTCTATGATGAGTGTTAATGGAGTTCAGAACGGTGGTAGTGATATGCACTTTACGGAAGTCATGCTGATGGCTGCATAACCGAAGAATTTCATTTAAATGAGGGAATCATAACGGCTTTAAACGTTTTCTTTACTGCCTAAAGGGATAATATTGGCAAATACTGGCTGGATTTCCGGTCTTTGTTAGTGGGTTTATCCTTGCCATTCTCCGCTATTCTTGGATGACAAAGGCTTTAAACGACAAGTAGAAAACATGTGCTAGGCTGCTGATGCCCTCACCTCATGGTCAAGGTCTTTTGCATCGGTATAGGTTTTCCATCTGGGACTATTGATATGAAAATGTACCAACTAACACAAAGTTATAGTCAATGAACTAGAATGTTAGCTGACTACTTTGGCTTTTGACTGCAGGTATGTATTATTGTGTCGGTGGCCCTTGACTTTCTATATACGTCGTAGTTAAATCTTTTGGCAACTTTATCAATATTTATCGTGCTGTCTATGTAGTTTATTCCTTGCATACTTTCCACTTTTCACTTTGTTTTTTGTTATATGAACTAGAACCAGAAAATTCATACAAAAGGGGAGGAATCTAACGATCAATCATTAAAAGTTTTTCAATTGACCTTAATGTGGAAACTTCACACATAGGTGTGGTCCTTGTCCAAGTTCGTTCATTTTTTGCAGAGTTGTTTGAGGTCACAATATACATGTACCGGGTTCTACCGCCGTGCATCAACTGGTCTTCCAGTTATGGCTCCCAAAGCGTGAGAAAATGCTTGCCCAAAATAGGGGTGGTACTGTGCTGGGCCCCACTGTGCTGCACGGTTCATAACTTACATATGTAAGTTGTTTGTACGATACATGATGTACATGTAATGTACCGTTCTTTAGATGATTTAAACATCTTTTTTAAAAAAGTGGACCTGGCCATTCGCCGTTTATTTTTATTTTTTAAACGGGTTTATTAGTTTGACTCTGTGTAGCGAGCGAACAGAATTTTGTAATTGAAATTTAAGTAGCTTCCCGATAAGCTACAAACTTGGAATATAGTTCAAAACCCGGTGACAATGCAATAATAAGAAAAAAACTCCAACAAGTGGTGCATGGATCGAAATATTTTAAAGAATCGTATTTGTGGTCCGATTAGACTCATATTTGGGGCACATATTACATACATGAATAGAAAGCGACATATGAAAATATCGCCGCCAGGTGGCGCAATTATCGATATATTAAAAAAATCGTATTCGGGGATCACATTTGGAAAACATATATGACATACAGAAATAGAAACCGCTTTAGTAAAAAAAAATGACGCTAGGTGCCGCAAGAATTGAGATATTCAAAAACTCGAACTTGTCTGTCCGATTTGGCTCGTTGAACAAATATTACATACAGACCGGTAGAAGTGACGTCAAAATACTTTGGAGCACATAAGTTCAAATTTTGTAAGCGAAATTTAAGTAAATAAAATAGTTATAAACAATTTTTTAAGTTAAACGGTTTTATTGAAAATAATTACATTAAGTAATAATAATACTACAAAATAGAAAATAAATAGGTAGGTCCTAGGTACTAGTCATCACACTCCTCATAAATCTAGGGCGTTGATCAGACAAATAAGGAAAAGCGTGGGTCGCGTCAAATTTCTATTGATAGTCAACCACTCATATCTTTACAAATAATATTTTGGTATATGTATGTATAAGTAAGACCAACTTAACCTTAATCAGGTTATGCTACGCCTCGCGTTAGAAATTTCACCCGCCCACGCTTTTATTTAATTGCCTGATCAACGCCCTAGATTTATGAGGAGTGTGATGACTAGTACCTAGGACATACCTAATTATTTTCTATCTTTTAGTATAATTATTAACGTAATGTATGTTGTTATTAGCGTAATGTTGTTTTAGTAACACACTGTTAAATTTTATTTCTTCATGCTTTTATTTGGCTTGAGCGAACTAACTAGTAATTATAATGAAATGATATGCTAAGTAGAAATATGTATGTATTAAAACTTAGTATAAGAGTGAGCATACTAACCTGCAATGCCCTATAACCTTGAGTGTAGGCATTGACTTCAAAAGACGGTAAATGTATGTTTTACTAGCCTTTACCCGCGGCCCCGTCTGCAAGGATAAAACAAAATATATGAGCTATTCACTTGGCCTGCTTATCAAGTTATCTGTTTAAAAATTATTTTTGTCAATGTATTTTTTTTTGTAATGGAGTAAAAATAACTAAATGAGCTGATAACCTGAAATGCACGCTTACGTGAAAATTACAATACTATTTTTTTCAATTAAAAACTACATTTTGTTCCTAAGTTGAATTAATTGATATTAAAGGGGCGAAGGAATTACTATTCATCGAAAAAAGGAATGAAACTACAATTAGCTAAAACAAAAGAGAATTTTTTAAATGAAAATAGTGTTGCCTTTTCGGGTATTTAGTTGGTTAAAATATTACAAAAAGTGTAATTATAGTTATTACAGTTCGTTACAGGATTCATTTAAAAAAATCAAAAATACATAGAACGAAAAAGCTGCGTTAAATACTAAAGATAAAACATACCGGATTTTAATTACGAATAATTTGCAGCGAATACATGTCCATAAAAGCTCATAATTTAATAAAACCGTTTAAAAAGGCATGTGTGCTAAACTACCGGTTTCGAAGGGTCCTTAAATGATCCCCGAAGAGTCCCAAAATGATACCAAAATAGTCCCGAAATGAACCCGACAGGATCCCGGACAAATTCCGAAAACCATCCAGAAATGATCCCTGAGGGGTCTCCAAATCATCCCGAAATAGTCCCGAAATTACAATGACGGGGTCCCAGAAATGTTGCGGGAAGGGTCCAAAAATGATCCCGAAGTGGTCCCGAGAAAGTTCCGAAATAACCCTGACGAAATCCAGGACGGATCCGGAAAACCATACAGAAATGATGTCCGAATGGTCCCCAAATGACTCCAAAAAAGCAAATTACCCTGACGGGGTCTCGCAAACCATACAGTAATGATCCCGAAAAAGTTCCGAAATTACCCTGACGGGGTCCCGAAAACCATACAGTAATGATCCCGAAAAGATTCCGAAATAATCCCGAAAAAGTCCCGAAATGACCCTGACGGGATTCCAGACTGATCCCGAAAGCCATCCAGAAATTATGCCGAAAGAACCCCAAATGATCCCGGAATAGTGCCGAAAATTTTCCGAAATGACCCTGACGGGATCCCGGACGTATCCTGAAATGATCTCAGAAGGGTCCCCAAATAACATTTAAATAGTCCAGAAAAAGTCACGAAATGACACAGACGGGATTCCGTAAACCATCCAGAAAGGATCCATGAAGAATCCCCAAATGACCCCGGAATAGTCCCGAAATAACCCCGACGGAATCCTGGACGTATCCCGAAAACTATCCAGAAATGATGCCGGAATGATCCCAAAATGATCCCGCAATAGTCCCGAAAAAGTCCCGGGATCCCGGATGGATCCTGAAATTATCTCAAAGGGTCCCCAAATGATCTTGAAATAGTCCAGAAAAAGTCACGAAATTACCCCGTCGGGATCCCGGACGGATTCCGAAAACCATCCAGAAATTATCCCGAAAGGATGCCCAAATTATCCCGAAATAATCCCGGACGGATCCCAGAAACCTTCCAGATATGATCCTTAAAGAGTGCCCAAATGATCCTAAAACTACCATGAGGGGATCCCAGATTGATCCCGAAAGCCATGCAGAACTGATGCCCGCAAACTCTCCAAATGATCCTGAAATAGTTCAGAAAAAGTCATGAAATGACCCCGACGGGATTCCGTAAACCGTCAAGAACGTATCACCGAAGGGTCCCCAAATGATCCCGAAACAGTACCGAAAAAGTCCCGAAATGACCCGGACGGCTCCCGAAAACTATCCAGAAATGATTCCGTAAGGGTCGCAAAATTATCCCGAAATGACCCTGAGTGGTACCTGGACGGATCCCGAAAATCATCCAGAAATTATACCGGAAGAGTCCCTCAATGATCTCGGAATAGTCCCGAAAAAGCCCCGAAACTACCCTAACGGGATCCCGAAAACCATCCAAAAATGATCCCGGAAGAATCCCCAAATGATCCCGAAATAATCCCGAAATAGTCCGAAATGACCCTGACGGGATCCCGAAAGTCGTCCAGAAATGATACCGGAAGGATCCCCAGATGATCCCGAAATAGTCCCGAAATATCTCCGACGGGATCCAGAAATGCTCTCGGAAGGATACCGAAAATGTCCCGAAACAACCCCGACAGGATCCCAGATATATCCCGAAAACTATCCAGAAATGATCGCGAAAAAGTCCCGAAATGACCCGGAGGTGATCCCGGACGGATCGCGAAAATCATCCAGAAATTATGGCGGAAGGTTCCCAAAATAGTCCCGAAAAAGCCCCGAAACTACCCTAACGGGATCCCGAAAACCATCCAGAAATGATCCAGGAAGTATCCCCAAATGATCCCGAAATAGTCCCGAAAAAGTCCCAAAATTACCCTAACGGGGTGCCGAAAATCGTCCAGAAATGATACCGGAAGAATCCCAAAATGATCCCGAAATAAGTGGTTTCCCTATTAAAAGGTGCCCTGGCGTTAACGCTGGCCCGTCGTTGGGGTCTGTCGAAAGTGCAATTATGGGACAAAAATTTAGAATTGCTTCAATTTCTACAAGAAGCGTTTGAAGCTCTTTGTATGTTAATTTGGTCTGCCCCATATTTTTTACTAAAAGTGTTTTTGCAGATTCCACCGTTTCTTCCCAGAGGCCACCGAAGTGTGGAGCTCTAGCAGGTATGAATCGAAATTCCAGGCCAACTTCGTTGCTGTAATGCAACACTGCATCCAGAGACTTTTCGTTAATGTGATTAGTTTAAAATTCTCTGAGTTTATTATGCGCACCCACAAAGTTTGTTGCATTGTCGCAATATAAACGAGATGGCGTGCCGAGATATGAACCGTTTTAAACACAGCAAAAAGGCATTCGTTGACAAATCGGGGACAAGCTCAATGTGAGTGGCCTTTGAGAAAAACATACGAAAATGGCTGCATACATCTTATATGGAGGCTTGCCTCGAATACGAAACAAAGTAAGAAATGGGCCGCAAAAGTTTATTCCACATACGGCACATGGAATCTGAGCTGTTACGCGATCTGCAGGTAACTGCCCCATGATTTGGCTTATAAGTTTGGGTTTATAATGGAAGCAATGTATGCAATTGCATAAGTAAAACCTTTACTCCTACGTGTAGATTTGATTTATGCAAAAATGAGATATATAAATTGTTATAACGTTTTCATACAATCAGCCTAAAGAATGTGCGGGCCGCCTAATATACAATCAATATTATATTTCGATAACTTGCAGTCATTCCTAGAGATAAGTTTTTGTTATTGTTAATCTTGTTACGCAATAAAGATACTCGTATAACGAAGAAACCGCGTGATTATTTCATTCCAGAAGAAGATATAAAAGTGGCGACGAGAGAAAAAAAACCAAAGATGGATGCCGACAAATTCGCACAGCTCCTAAATGCATTTAGCAGATCACAGCAAGAGTTCTTACGACAAATAGGAACAACGTCGAATACACACCAGCAGCAACAAAATGCGCAGCCATTACAAATGCTTCTGCTGCCGTTTGAGAACTTCGATGCTAATAAAGAAAATTTCAAATTATATCGTCAAAGATTCGAAAACTATTTATCAATGAAGGAAATTTTTACGTATAAAACCCTTTGCCACCAAATGCGTATAAATCCATTGGATCCGTACATTTCAAATTGCTTGTTTCCTTAGTAACGCCGAAGTCAATCAACGAAGTTGAATACGAAGACATGTTGAAAAAATTAGAAGCACATTTATGTCGGAAAAAGAACATTCTAGTAAGTCAGCATAGATTTTTGTCAATATATCAAAGCAAACACCATACATTTGGTGAATACGTAGCACTATTACGACGGGACATAATTGACTGCGATTTCATATCAACATGCAAATGTAAAGCTCACATCTCCAACATTTTCTTACGAGCACAATTCATTCTTGGTATCGTCGATAATACATTCCGCGAGCAAATACTTCAGTATGAGGAAACTGACTTCGAAAAAATCGTACAAAAGGCATTATCGCTAGAAGCATCAAAAATAGACAGCCGTGAACTTAACTCAAAACAACACAACATTAACGAGGTCAGCAAGATCCAAGCCAGAACTACAGATCGACAGCGAAGCCGTAGTAGTGTGACCGTAATTTTTTTTTTTGTATTTTCACTTGACAAACCCCTTAGATTTACTCCAAATTAGAAAAAAAACAAGTAAGGAAGGTTAAGTTCGGGTGTAGCCGAACATTACATACTCAGTTGAGAGCTATGGTGACAACATAAGGGAAAATAACCATGTAAGAAAATGAACCGAGGGAAACCCTGGAATGTGTTTGTATGACATGTCTATCAAATGAAAGGCACTAAAGAGTATTTTATGAGGGAGTGGGCCATAGTTCTATAGATGGACGCCATTGAGTGATATCGCCATAAAGGCGGATCAGGGTTGACTCTAGAATTTGTTTGCACGATATGGGTATCAAAAGAAAGGTGTTAATGAGTATTTTAAAGGAAGTGATCCTTAGTTCCATAGGTGGACACCGTTTCGAGATATCGCCATAAAGGTGGACCAGGGGTTACCGTAGAATTTGTTTGTACGATACGGGTATCAAATTAAAGGCATTAATGAGGGTTTTAAAAGGGAGTGGTGGTAGTTGTATAGGTGGTCGCCTTTTCGAGATATCGCCATAAAGGTGGACCAGGGGTGACTCTAGAATGCGTTTGTACAATATGGGTATCAAAAGAAAGGTGTTAATGAGTATTTTAAAAGGGCGTGGGCCTTAGTTCTATAGGTGGACGCCTTTTCGAGGTATCGCAACTTAGACTTTGTTTGTACGATATGGGTATCAAATGAAAGGTGTTAATGAGTATTTTTAAAAGGGTGTGGGTCTTCGTTCTATAGGTGGTCGCTTTTTCGAGATATCGCCATAAAGGTGGACCAGGGGTGACTCTAGAATATGTTTGTACGATATGGGTATCAAATGAAAGGTGTTAATGAGTATTTTAAAAGGGCGTGGGGCTTAGTTCTATATGTGTACGCCTTTTCGAGATATCGCCGTAAAGGTGGACCAGGGGTGACTCTAGAATGTGTTTGTACGATATTGGTATCAAATTCAAGGTATTAATGAGAGTTTTAAAAGGCAGTGGTTGTAGTTGTATATGTGAAGGCGTTTTCCAGATATCGACCAAAATGTTGGCCAGGGTGACCCAGAACATCATCTGTTGGATACAGCTAATTTATTTATATATGTAATACCTGCCAAGATTTCAAAGATTTTTTAATTCGCCCTGCAGAACATTTTCATTTTCTTCTACTTAATATGGTAGGTGTCACAACCATTTTACAAAGTTTTTTCTAAGGTTATATTTCGCGTCAATAAACCAATCCAATTACCATGTTTCATCCCTTTTTTAGTATTTGGTATAGAATTATGGCATTTTTTTCATTTTTCGTAATTTTCGATATCGAAAAAGTGGGCGTGGTCATAGTCGGATTTCGTTAATTTTTTATACCAAGATAAAGTGAGTTCAGATAAGTACGTGAACTAAGTTCAGTAAAGATATGTCGATTTTTGCTCAAGTTATCGTGTTACGGGCCATGCGGAAGGACAGACGGACGACTGTGTATAAAAACTGGGCTATGGCCCTACCAAATTTCAAAAGGATTGGTAAATTTTTGTTCGACTTATGGCATTAAAAGTATCCTAGACAAATTAAATGAAAAAGGGCAGAGCCACGCCCATTTTGAAATTTTCTTTTATTTTTGTATTTTGTTGCACCATATAATTACTGGAGTTGAATGTTGACATAATTTACTTATATACTGTAAAGATATTAAATTTTTTGTTAAAATTTTATTTTTTTTTGTAAAAATTTCACTTTAAAAAAAATTTTTTTTTAAGTGGGCGTGGTCCTTCTCCGATTTTGCTAATTTTTATTAAGCGTACATATAGTAATAGGAGTAACGTTCCTGCCAAATTTCATCATGATATCTTCAACGACTGCCAAATTACAGCTTGCAAAAGTTTTAAATTACCTTCTTTTAAAAGTGGGCGGTGCGACGCCCATTGTCCAAAATTTTACTAATTTTCTATTCTGCGTCATAAGTTCAACCCACCTACCAAGTTTTATCGCTTTATCTGTCTTTGGTAATGAATTATCGCACTTTTTCGGTTTTTCGAAATTTTCGATATCGAAAACGTGGGCGTGGTTATAGTCCGATATCGTTCATTTTAAATAGCGATCTGAGATGAGTGCTCGGGAACGTACGTACCAAATTTCATCAAGATACCTCAAAATTTACTCAAGTTATCGTGTTAACGGACGGACGGACGGACATGGCTCAATCAATTTTTTTTTTCGATCCTGATGATTTTGATATATAGGAGTCTATATCTATCTGGATTCCTTTATACCTGTACAACCAACCGTTATCCAATCAAACTTAATATACTCTGTGAGCTCTGCTCAACTGAGTATAATAATATGTATAAAATTGTAGATCGTTTGCATAATTATTGGGCGTGCCTTGAGCCCACAAAGTTTGCTAAAAATGTTATTTTTATACTCAGTTGAGCAGAGCTCACAGAGTATATTAACTTTGATTGGATAACGGTTGGTTGTACAGGTATAAAGGAATCGAGATAGATATAGACTTCCATATATCAAAATCATCAGTATCGAAAAAAAATTTGATTGAGCCATGTCCGTCCGTCCGTCCGTCCGTCCGTCCGTCCGTCCGTTAACACGATAACTTGAGTAAATTTTAAGTATCTTGACGAAATTTGGTACGTAGGTTCCTGGGCACTCATCTCAGATCGCTATTTAAAATGAACGATATCGGACTATAACCACGCCCACTTTTTCGATATCGAAAATTTCGAAAAATTGAAAAAGTGCGATAATTCATTACCAAAGACGGATAAAGCGATGAAACTTGGTAGGTGGGTTGAACTTATAACGCAGAATAGAAAATAAGTAAAATTTTGGACAATGGGCGTGGCACCGCCCACTTTTAAAAGATGGTAATTTAGAAGTTTTGCAAGCTGTAATTTGGCAGTCGTTGAAGATATCATGATGAAATTTGGCAGGAACGTTACTTGTATTACTATATGTATGCTTTATAAAAATTAGAAAAATCGGAGAACGACCACGCCCACTTAAAAAAAAATTTTTTTAAAGTGAAATTTTTACAAAAAATTTAATATCTTTACAGTATATAAGTAAATTATGTCATCATTCAACTTCAGTAATGATATGGTGCAACAAAATACAAAAACAAAAGAAAATTTCAAAATGGGCGTGGCCCCGCCCTTTTTCATTTGATTTGTCTAGGATACATTTAATGCCATAAGTCGAACAAATATTTACCAATCCTTGTGAAATTTGGTAGGCGCTTAGATTCTAGGACGATAACTGTTTTCTGTGAAAAAGGGCGAAATCGGTTGAAGCCACGCCCAGTTTTTATACACAGTAGATCGTCTGTCCTTCCGCTCGGCCGTTAACACGATAACTTGAGCAAAAATCGATATATCTTTACTAAACTCAGTTCACATAATTATCTGAGCACACTTTGTATTGGTATAAAAAATGGCCGAAATCCGACTATGACCACGCCCACTTTTTTGATCTCGAAAATTACGAAAAATGAAAAAAATGCCATAATTCTATACCAAATACGAAAAAAGGGATGAAACATGGTAATTAGATTGGTTTATTGACGCAAAATATAATCTTAGAGAAAAACTTTGTAAAATGGGTGTGACACCTACCATTATTAAGTAGAAGAAAATGAAAAAGTTCTGCAGGGCGAAATCGAAAGCCCTTGGAATCATGGCAGGAATACTGTTCGTGGTATTACATATATAAATAAATTAGCTGTACCCGACAGGTGATGTTCTGGGTCACCCTGGCACACATTTTAGTCGAAATCTCGAAAACGCTTTCACATATACAACTACCACCACTCCCTTTTAAAATTGTTATTAATACCTTTAATTTGACACCCGTATTGTACAAACACATTATAGAGTCACCCCTGGTCCACCTTTATGGCGATATATCGAAAAGGCGTCCACCTATAGAACTAAGGCCCACTCCCTTTTAAAATACTCATTATCACCTTTCGTTTGATACTCATAATGTACAAACGCATTCTAGAGTCATCCCTGGTCCACCTTTATGGCGATATCTGGAAAAGGCGTCCACCTATAAAACTAAGGCCCACTCCCTTTTAAAATAGTCATTAACACCTTTCATTTGATACCCATATCGTACAAAGAAATTCTAGAGTCACCCCTGGTCCACCTTTATATCGATATTTCGAAAAGGCGTCCACCCATAGAACTAAGGCCCACTCCCTTTTAAAATACTCATTAACACCTTTCATTTGATACCCATATCGTAAACAAATTCTAAAGTCACCCCTGGTCCACCTTTATGGCGATATCTCGAAAAGGCGTCCACCTATAGAACTAAGGCCCACTCCCTTTTAAAATACTCATTAACACCTTTCATTTGATACCCATATCGTGCATACAAATTCTAGAGTCACCCCTGATCCACCTTTATATCGATATTTCGAAAAGGCGTCCACCCATATAACTAAAGCCCTCTCCCTTTTAAAATACTCATTAACACCTTTCGTTTGATACCCATATTGTATAAACGCATTCTAGAGTCATTCCTGGTCCACCTTTATGGCGATATCTCGAAAAGGCGTCCACCTATAAAACTAAGGCCCATTCCCTTTTAAAATACTCATTAACACCTTTCATTTGATACCCATATCGTACAAACAAATTCTAGAGTCACCCCTGGTTCACCTTTATGGCGATATCTCGAAAAGGCGTCCACCCATAGAACTAAGGCCCACTCCCTTTTAAAATACTCATTAACACCTTTCATTTGATACCCATATCGTACAAACAATTTCTAGAGTCACCCCTGGTCCACCTTTATGGCGATATCTCGAAAAGGCGTCCACCTATAGAGCTGAGGCCAACCCCCTTTTAAAAAACTCATTAACACCTTTCTTTTGATACCCATATCGTACAAACAAATTCTATAGTCACCCCTGGTCCACCTTTACGGCGATATCTCGAAAAGCCGTCCGCCTATAGAACTAAGGCCCACTCCCTTTTAAAATACTCATTAACACCTTTCATTTGATACCCATATCGCACAAACAAATTCTAGAGTCACCCCTGGTCCACCTTTACGGCGATATCTCGAAAAGCCGTCCGCCTATAGAACTAAGGTCCACTCCCTTTTAAAATACTCATTAACACCTTTCATTTGATACCCATATCGCACAAACAAATTCTAGAGTCACCCCTGGTCCACCTTTATGGCGATATCTCGAAAAGGCGTCCACCCATAGAACAAAGGCCCACTCCCTTTTAAAATACTCATTATCACCTTTCGTTTGATACTCATAATGTACAAACGCATTCTAGAGTCAACCCTGGTCCACCTTTATAACGATATCCCGAAAAGGCGTCCACCTATAGAACTAAGGCCCATTCCCTTTTAAAATACTCATTAACACCTTTCATTTGATACCCATATCGCACAAACAAATTCTAGAGTCACCCCTGGTCCACCTTTATGGCGATATCTCGAAAAGGCGTCCACCCATAGAACTAAGGCCCACTCCCTTTTAAAATACTCATTATCACCTTTCGTTTGATACTCATAATATACAAACGCATTCTAGAGTCAACCCTGGTCCACCTTTATAACGATATCCCGAAAAGGCGTCCACCTATAGAACTAAGGCCCACTCCCTTTTAAAATACTCATTAACACCTTTCATTTGATACCCATATCGCACAAACAAATTCTAGAGTCACCCCTGGTCCACCTTTATGGCGATATCTCGAAAAGGCGTCCACCCATAGAACTAAGGCCCACTCCCTTTTAAAATACTCATTATCACCTTTCGTTTGATACTCATAATGTACAAACGCATTCTAGAGTCAACCCTGGTCCACCTTTATAACGATATCCCGAAAAGGCGTCCACCTATAGAACTAAGGCCCATTTCCTTTTAAAATACTCATCAACACCTTTCATTTGATACCCATATCGTACAAACAAATCCTAGAGTCACCCCTGGTTCACCTTTATGGCGATATCTCGAAAAGGCGTCCACCCATAGAACTAAGGCCCACTCCCTTTTAAAATACTCATTATCACCTTTCGTTTGATACTCATAATGTACAAACGCATTCTAGAGTCAACCCTGGTCGACCTTTATAACGATATCCCGAAAAGGCGTCCACCTATAGAACTAAGGCCCACTCCCTTTTAAAATACTCATTAACACCTTTCATTTGATACCCATATCGCACAAACAAATTCTAGAGTCACCCCTGGTCCACCTTTATGGCGATATCTCGAAAAGGCGTCCACCCATAGAACTAAGGCCCACTCCCTTTTAAAATACTCATTATCACCTTTCGTTTGATACTCATAATGTACAAACGCATTCTAGAGTCAACCCTGGTCCACCTTTATAACAATATCCCGAAAAGGCGTCCACCTATAGAACTAAGGCCCACTCCCTTTTAAAATACTCATTAACACCTTTCATTTGATACCCATATCGCACAAACAAATTCTAGAGTCACCCCTGGTCCACCTTTATGGCGATATCTCGAAAAGGCGTCCACCCATAGAACAAAGGCCCACTCCCTTTTAAAATACTCATTATCACCTTTCGTTTGATACTCATAATGTACAAACGCATTCTAGAGTCAACCCTGGTCCACCTTTATAACGATATCCCGAAAAGGCGTCCACCTATAGAACTAAGGCCCACTCCCTTTTAAAATACTCATTAACACCTTTCATTTGATACCCATATCGCACAAACAAATTCTAGAGTCACCCCTGGTCCACCTTTACGGCGATATCTCGAAAAGCCGTCCGCCTATAGAACTAAGGCCCACTCCCTTTTAAAATACTCATTAACACCTTTCGTTTGATACCCATATCGCACAAACAAATTCTAGAGTCACCCCTGGTCCACCTTTATGGCGATATCTCGAAAAGGCGTCCACCCATAGAACTAAGGCCCACTCCCTTTTATAATACTCATTATCACCTTTCGTTTGATACTCATAATGTACAAACGCATTCTAGAGTCAACCCTGGTCCACCTTTATAACGATATCCCAAAAAGGCGTCCACCTATAGAACTAAGGCCCATTCCCTTTTAAAATACTCATTAACACCTTTCATTTGATACCCATATCGTACAAACAAATTCTAGAGTCACCCCTGGTTCACCTTTATGGCGATATCTCGAAAAGGCGTCCACCCATAGAACTAAGGCCCACTCCCTTTTAAAATACACATTATCACCTTTCGTTTGATACTCATAATGTACAAACGCATTCTAGAGTCAACCCTGGTCCACCTTTATAACGATATCCCGAAAAGGCGTCCACCTATAGAACTAAGGCCCACTCCCTTTTAAAATACTCATTAACACCTTTCATTTGATACCCATATCGCACAAACAAATTCTAGAGTCACCCCTGGTCCACCTTTATGGCGATATCTCGAAAAGGCGTCCACCCATAGAACAAAGGCCCACTCCCTTTTAAAATACTCATTATCACCTTTCGTTTGATACTCATAATGTGCAAACGCATTCTAGAGTCAACCCTGGTCCACATTTATAACGATATCCCGAAAAGGCGTCCACCTATAGAACTAAGGCCCACTCCCTTTTAAAATACTCATTAACACCTTTCATTTGATACCCATATTGTACAAACGCATTCTAGAGTCACCCCTGGTCCACCTTTATAACGATATCCCGAAAAGGCGTCCACCCATAGAACTAAGGCCCGCTCCCTTTTAAAATACTCATTAACACCTTTCGTTTGATACCCATATTGTATAAACGCATTCTAGAGTCATCCCTGGTCCACCTTTATGGCGATATCTCGAAAAGGCGTCCACCTATAAAACTAAGGCCCACTCCCTTTTAAAATACTCATTAACACCTTTCGTTTGATGCCCATGTCGTACAAACAAATTCTAGAGTCACCCGTGGTCCACCTTTATGGCGATATCTCGAAAATGCGTCCACCTATAGAACTAAGGCCCACTCTCTTTTAAAATACTCATTAACACCTTTCATTTGATACCCATATCGTACAAACAAATTCTAGAGTCACCCCTGGTCCACCTTTATGGCGATATCTCGAAAAGGCGTCCACCTATAGAGCTGAGGCCAACCCCCTTTTAAAAAACTCATTAGCACCTTTCTTTTGATACCCATATCGTACAAACAAATTGTAGAGTCACCCCTGGTCCACCTTTATGGCAATATCTCGAAAAGGCGTCCACCTATAGAACTAAGGCCCACGCCTTTTTAAAATATTCATTAACACCTTTCATTTGATACCCATATCGTACAAACAACACATTCCAGGCTTACCCTAGGTTCATTTTCCTACATGGTGATTATCCCTTATTTTGTCTCCATGGCTCTCAACTGAGTATGTAATGTTCGGTTAAGCCCGAACTTAGCCTTCCTTACTTGTTCTCACTATGGCTCGCTTTAGTTTTTCTTAACTTCAGTAATATCTATTTTATAGAAAAACTTTATTCACAAATATTCTGGGGACATATCTGATAAACAATGTTGCTCTGTATTAGCTTCCTTTAACATTAATATTTAATCCAGAAAAAACCAAGGAGGGTTGCTCTGAAGGTTTAATGTGGCCATATAAATCGTTACCGAGATGGTCGGGCTAACAACTTAATGGTGCTGTGTTACCAGAGCATACCGGATCTGTACCCGGTAAAGGACCATCACATCGATAACACCCCCAAATCCTTCGGGGAGTAGCCTTATCGCTACAACAACAACAGGCATCGAAATTCAAGAAAAGGGGCTGCAGCCATAAGTTCAAAAACATTCCTGAACGCTTGACAAATTCAGATCTCTCATTAACGGGGAGCACTAGGAACTCAGAGCAACTTCCTATAACATATTCTGTGCAATCACAAAAAACGCATGCTAACTTGGAGTTGACGAAGGCATGAGATCTTTTCGGGCTATATTTTGTTTTGACCTCACGTTGAGGTTCGAGAGACTCATAGCCTTTAATACGACTTTCTAAAAGCTGACAACGCCTGCTAAGAATGGTATAGCAATGATCCCAAGTCGGAAGTGAAGTCTGTTCTTTTTTTTCCTCATACATAGTTTTTGTGCCACTATCTACGTTTGAAAGAACTATGTGAGTTATAATTGCGTTTAAAATATTAATTTACCATCCTAACGGGAGTTAGCAGAAACCTTGTCTATGATCGTGCTTAAAGCAGTGGGATCAACTTTGGTCATTGCTTCTAGACCAAACAAAGAGGAAATGTAATCAAGACAAATTAGGACATTGTTGTTATAGCGTTCTTTTAAACGCACTAAAGCCTTAGGATTAAGTCAATTAAGTAAATAATTAAACTTTTCTATTGTCGGAACTGTGGGATCGTCGTTGGCGAGATTGGCAAATGTGTGTGAAAATCGCTTATATTCACAATATTTACCATCAAACTTGGGTAATTTTAGCTTCAGCAATCGACTTTGATGGGTACTTGTATTAGTTGTAGAAACATTTGCAAAACTTGTATCGGCAAGGCTTGGACGAGGCCTTTTATTCAACAGCCACATAATCGTTCCTTTCCCTTCGATGTAACTTTCCTCTATGTCACTTCTTGCATTGTCATCAGGGTTAATCTTTTCAATTTGGCCCTGAATGTGGCTTATTTGCCTGAAATGGGATTCGAATATTTTCAGACGACATTCCAACGTGATGGAATCTGCCGACTCCCCTTCTTTTTCTACCTTAATTTTCATATTTGTTATGTATCGCTTCATAACGGAGCGTTGTTGTTTTAACGTCGCTACAGCATCGACATTTGGTTGTTGGTCATCTTCATTTCAATGTAACAAAACTCAATAAATAAAAAAAATAACCTATACAGCGTAATTGTGTAGCGCTTCCTTCGAAAATTAATAAAAATGAAACTAGTGATAATTTAAATGAAACGATATTTGGCTTAACGCTGCCTTTGTAAAAGAAGGGAAGGAGATTTGGTGCTGCTATACAACCCACAACGAAAAAAAGTTTTGTCACCTAAATTGCAGTGTAATTGGGAAGGCCCATACAAAGTTATGAAACGAATCAACGATGTAGTTGACCGCATACAAACCATTGGCAAACCACGAAACAAAATGAAAGTGGTTCATTTGGAAAGGCTGGCAGCGTGTAGACCGGAAAATTTATTTTTATTATTTATTAGGTGGAGGGCAGTGTGACCAATATTACCATCTCTAAGCTGTTACTAAATAAATGCACACCAACAACAACATTAAGGCAAGCTACATAAACACATTAATCATCATTTACCCACATACAAGGCAACGAAGAGATAACTCACACACAGATATAATAATCAGTGGAAGTCGTACTCACATATACACACGCATATGGCTATGCGAGAGGCTATATACTACAAATACACACGCATATAGCTGGTAATCAAGTAGAAGATTCTAGAAGAAGAAACGTCTAGACATTTGGGGCAGAGAGTATAAAAGCAACACAAGCTGAGTAGTCAGTAATCAGTTTGATTTAAACACGCAATTAGTTGTGAAGTAAGAGTTATTGTGAAGTACACTCAAAGTAGTCTAATAAAGACCATTTTGCATTATTGAATATTGGAGTTATTTATTCAACGATTCGAACGTTAGCAGAAGGTGCAAAAAACGGAATTTCCCTAAATTCGTTACAATATGCATGTAGAACATGCGAACTTACGTTAACCTTACTGAATACTGTTGTTCCGACATCAAATGGACAGCTCACTAGTTATGGTTAAAGTGATGGCTGTTTGATGACCAGAAGCCCTTGTCGCCGGTGTTGTGTTATGTATTGACTATGTCCCTGTTTTCAGCTGGCACAAGCACGAGTAGCTAATTATGAAGCTGTTATTATTGGATGAAAGCTTATGTACGCCAAGTGGGCAGTTAATGTCGAGGACGACTTAGTGTAAACTTGGTTTTAAGAGCAGTGGGCTTGCGATAATACTAGCACGATTTGTGGAACGAAGCGGATGGCCTTTCATTAATGTCAACTTAAATCCGATGCTAACCATATACATATGTATATGATATAGTTCAGCCTTCTTACAATATATTTCAGAACAGGAACGCTGTATTGTACAAAACAGCTGGATGTCCAAAGAAGGCAACTTAATGATTAAGTGGGGGTAGCCCGATTCTGCACAAACAGCATGTGCGCACGTAAACGATGGACGCCTTTAAGAACGCAAATGGTTGGTTGTGATTTGCCATGCCGCACTCGTCGCATTGTTGGTAAAATTATAAGTTTGCTTTATAGTATGTAGCTGGTCCAGTGATGCGCGTGGACACAAATTTAAACTTTAATTTTTTTTATTTATGTTGCATGACAAGTCCAGTCACGGTCGCCAAATATTCGGGGACAGCAAATAATAATAACACACTGCTCAATTTTCTTTCTTCATGCTTTTATTTGGGTTGAGCGAACTAACTAGTAATTATAATGAAATGATATGCTAAGTAGAAATATGTATGTATGTAAAACTTAGTATAAGAGTGAGCATACTAACTTGCAATGCTCTATAACCTTGAGTACAGGCATTGACTTCAAATGCCGGTAAATATATGATTTATTCTTATGTTACAGTTAATGCGTGAATAAATAGAAAGCATAGATGGGCACTATCTTAACAACAGTAGTGCGTAAAGAAATTAAATGCATGAATGGGCAACTCTCACCCAACATAAGTATTGTTTTCAATAAAACCGTTCAACTAAAATTTTTTTTCTATTTTATTTGTTCCTTGTAACAAGTGTAATCAGTTTACTGAGTTTTGTGTCGGCAACTTTAACCGGTTTTTCGATTCGAGCTCAAGGCCAGAATAATAGTTTTTTTTTTTTTTTTGAATGAGAATTATTGTATTGTTTTTTTTTCTATAATTGACATGTATGTAGTAATCATCGTCGACCTTATTTACAACGTGGACAAAACAACCACCATATTGGTCATCTACGTCGATGGCTTTACGCTACCGACTGTCTTCCACCCTAAAATCTTGGGTGTGATGTCGATCAGGATCTACATTTTGGCGAGCCGTAATAAAATTCTCAAGTCTTTTTAGAGGCGCTCATTACCACTTAAAATACGGTTACTGAGCCTTAGGTATACATACTGTAAGACACTACTTCTTATGTCCCCAGAACACCATTTAAGTTCCTCCCTTAAATGCTGAACAAACCGTTTCGGCTGAATACCCAGAAACTAGTTCATCCCAACAGGCATCTGATTAAAGAGGTCCCGCCTCCCAAGGACTTGAGAAATCATATCAGCCCGCACGCATTATGAGGAAATAAGGCACCTGAGAACTCAGCCGTATGTAGTAAAAAAGCACAAATTGATCCTCAAAGATATCCACAAAAAGACATCGGACCTGTATGCCAGGAATAGCCTGGCGAACCCTGTTTTTAAAGTCAAATACGGTAAACTCGCAGTAGAGGAAAGAACCACCCCAGGTAGACGCGCGTCACCCAAGCTTAACGTCGATCTAGATACTGTAACAGGCTAAACTCTTACTTGTCCAGAATTAACCCCGACATACATAATGTTTGTCCTGCTTGCAATGTGTTACCACATGACCATCATGAACCATCATTTCAATTGCAATGTGTAACCAACGCCTATAACACCCCTTTCTCTCTGGCCCATCCCTGTTGAAACTGCAATGATGGCAATTTGTGAGTACTCGCACCTATTGTATAGAGCGAAGCAGTTTAAGAAAATGAATAAACTTGTGGAAAAGTTTTACGCACATTAATGAAAAATATGCAAAATCATGTAATAAAAATCAGCTGCAAATATTGATTGATGATTTTTAAATAAACTAGAAGGAAATTCAGTTTTTATTCACAAAAGTTGAATGCTCACTTCTTTTAATAGTTTTAATAGATTCATTGAGCTTTTGTTTAGCTGCTTTTGAAATTTCACACCGAAAGGTGTTAAAGAATCTTGCAATTCATTTTAGGCGTAAACAAAGTTATTTGGAGAACAACATTAATAAAGAATTTTTTTTTTCAACCAAATCAGCTGTTGTTTCACAAAGGTCTTTTATCTGCTGTCGATTGAAGAACACCCTATTTAAAAACTTGTTTTACCATATACCATATCTCAGCATAGATTTAATACATTTTAAGCTGAGATATGAAGTTTTACGCTGCCATATTGTGATATCCTCGATAACGCCTGAGTTGATAGCCATAGCAGCTAGTGCTCTTTTTTGCTAGTCTTAAAATTTAGTTTAAGCCTAAATATATAATAATAATAATAATATTCTCAATAACCGATTGTTCAGATAAGAGGTTCATCGTGAGGAATCCTTCATGTATATAACTAGAACCGTGAAAACTACCAATCAATGATGTGTTTCAGACTTATGTAAAATATTGATCATTTGCGTTCTTTTTATAAGTTAGGAAACAGTAACTGCCGGTCCCCACTTAAGGGAGTTCTGCTTTCTGATGACCTTCAACGAAAGAGGAACGTTGTGACAGTGCACTGCCCTCAAGTGGCCCAATGAAACCAGGCTAATCCTGTTCATGACGAATCGTTGTAAGACAGTGGTTTGTTAACCGTCGGCATATAAAACTGCTCAGCTAAATAGGATACAGAAAATAAAAATTGGATTACTATACATTTATAAAAATAAGTAATTAGCTGAAAGACGGATATAGAATTAATAGAAAATAAATACAGTATGATGATATGAGGACAATTAGTTGTTATTGAGGGTAGAAAGAATGCTAAAAAGCGAATCCGAAATGTCAAATCTGCTAGAGTAAGTTGTAATTTTGATACAAACAGCTGAAAGGCTAATTTAAATTAAAATTGGTTTTACAATGTTTTAGATGAAGAGGTTTAAAATATCTTGAAGGCCGGCAAGGGATGGTAAACTTTACTTCTCTCAGCAGTAATGAGCTAGAGGCCGAACCATTTATTCATTTAATATAAAAACAATTCCAAGCATTTTCTGAGACTAGCAAGGTTTGGGAGATTAATAAGTTTCAGGCGATTAGTATAAGGTGGCAGATTATACATAGAACGCCATTGAAGATATCTTAAGGACAAAAGCATAACTTGTTTTTTAACTGATTAGAGCCGAGCAATATGAGCTTGCTGACTCGGGCTCCAAACTATTGAATCATATTCTAATATCAGTCTGACTAATGCTGTGAAAGGAGCTTTAGTAATATACGCCAAATTCGCGATATCCCTTGCGTTAAACTTGGTTGACGCATCAAGTTTATAAATAAGTAACGACTGCCGACGACTTTGTCAAACGCTTTGATTAAATCTACATATGTACACAACGTCAAGCAAGCTCGTAACTGTAGATTTTCCCTTAACAAAATCCAACTAGCAATTAATGTAGAAATCGAAAGTATGAGCTGACTGGTAACGATAACTTTATTTAATTTTGCCGTAGCGGGGAAATCTTGTTATGCCGTGATAGTTTTAAATGGAACACCTACTCCCGCTCTTATGAAGAGTATTGAGAAAATATTATTTCTATGCAGACAGGAAGATGTCACACTTCAAAGATATATATATTAAACCAGTTAGAAATATAGTCTGCAATTAAAAAAAAAAACATGTTGGATGATTTAGAAGATTCCCTCAAGGTTTTGGATGATATATAGTTGGCGTATTAATTTAGTTGCTACAATGCAATTCGTAAGGATAATTGCGAGACAAAGTAGTTCCATTTACAGAATAATTAGATTTCAAAAATTGTTCGAAGAAGTTTGCAATATCTTGATCGTCGTTCGATCCCGGTATTTCATAGCTAAAGGGAACCTTTTATATTGCGCTTGGAGGTTTTTAACTTAATTGGAAACCTCTTACTTTGCTACTGTTTTTATACATTCCATGAACATGAAATGGTATATTAACTTTGGTCCGATGTTTGTAAAGTTAAGAAATACAGAAGATAACTCACCATTAAGTATACCGAATTGATCAGGACGACGAACTGAGTTGATATAGCCATGTCCGTCCGTCGTTCTGTTTGAACGCAAAATAGTCCCTCAAATTTTGAGATATCTCAATGAAATTTGAAACAAGGATGTATTTTTGTATTGTATTAAACATTTGTCGGATCCGGTAGGATCGGACCACTATAACATATATCTCCCATACAACCGATCGTTCGGATAAGACGATTTTGGTCATTCCTGCCGCAATTTAGAAAGTATAAACGTGAAAATCGGTGATATATATTCTAATATATCATAGAAGATATCCTGAAAAAATCACTTTGATCGGAGCTATATATAGTTATATCCCATACAACCGATCGTTCAGACAGAAATATTTTTGGCCACTTCTCCCCTGATTTAGAAAGTATAAACGTGAAACTCGGTGATATATATTTTAATATATCATAGAAGAATTTCTAAAAAAATCACTTTGATCGGAGCTATATATAGTATATATCCCATACAGCCGATCGTTCAGATAGAAAGATTTTTGGCAATTCTCCCTTATTTTCCAATATAAAAACGTCAACCTTGGTGATATTTATTCTAATATATCATAGAAGATTTCATGGAAAAATAATTTCGATCGGAGCTATATATAATATATATCCCATACAACCGATCGTTCAGATAGAAAGATTTTTGGCAATTTCTCCCCTAATTTCCAATATAAAAACGTTAAACTTTGTCATATTTATTCTAATATATCATAGAAGATTTCCTGAAAAAATCACTTCGATCGGAGCTATATATAATATATATCCCATACAACCGATCGTTCAGATAAGGGGGTTTTTTGCCATTTTTTTATATTTATCTTAAAATCGTTTAGGTATGTACATCTGTTCACTATATATTTCTTATCTTATACAGCGCATTATTTGGAGATTACGAATGGGATAAGATTAGCCCCATTCAGCCACATTCATCAAAGGTATGAAGTCTTCGGCACAGCCGAAGACAGTCCCGTCCTTACTTGTTTTTAATTATATTCGGTTCAAATTTAAAACTAATTTGAATAATTAATCTAAAATTTCGAAACAAAACCAAGCACGTTTCAAAAATCAAAAAAAAAAACAAAAAACAAGTAAGGAGGGGACTGTTTTCAGCTATGCCGAATGGGGTTGAACCATAATCTTATCCCAATCGTAATATCCAAATAATCGGTTTTATAAGATAAGAAATATAAAGTGAAAATAAAAAATGAGTGAGGATGCAACGTTTCAATATCAATGACAATGAATCATTTACAACGTAAGTATTTGATGAAATTTCAAGCTTTTAGCCGTTAGAAATTACAGTTTATATGGGGTGTAAGATATAATAAAAATCTTTCCTTTCTGAAAAATTGATTGTATATATCCTATAGTGATCCGATCCGGCTGGTTCCGTCAAATGTCTAATCGGACACCTAAATATATGCGTTCAACCAATTTTATCAAGATATCTCAAAAATTGAGGTACTAGTTTGCATACAAACAGACAGACGGACATGGCTAAATAAACTCAGCTCTTCATCCTGATCATTTCTGTATACTTATTGGTGGGGCTATCTATTTTCCTTTAAGGACTTATAATTTTGAGATTTGTGACTAAATTAATATACCATTTCATTTTCATGAAAGGTATAAAAAGAAACTCGTAGACCCTTCAGGGTTTAAAACAAACCCAAAAAAAGTGTATAGATGTTGTTAAAAATTTGAAAATAAAAAATTTCATTTGAGAAAAGTCCTACAAGTCATAAATCCTTTTTCACAAAATTTTGTTATGCAGATGTGTCCGCAGCACGCTGGTGCGAAGCATCCCCAGTGTTCCTTAGATTTTTTGTTTGTTTTTAAATGCAAGTGTAAACTTTTCTGGTTTTCAATAGAACCGGTATAATCTAAATTTTAAACCAAATTTGTTTTGCCCATAATATAGTACACAAAAGTTTCAGCATTAGGCTCAAACTTTTAACTGTGTACAGCTAAACGCTGGGTACACACAGAGAAAAAATATTGTACAATTAACTTAAAATCGCGTATACCACAACTAAAACTTAGGCATAATTAACCTACTAAGTTTTAACATCATATTAATAAATAATAACTAAATTAGGTAATAAATTGCCTAAGTTTGGTTTCCATTGTCGAGCATAAATTGTGTAAGTACTTTGGTAGGATGTACAAGTTTCTTGGGCCCCATACAAAATTCTTTAACTAAGTCATCTTTGTTCGATTTACAATTGTTTTGTCTCTGTGTGTATAAAAAAAAACAATCATTGCCAGTCTAATGTACATATACGATTTGTTGCAGTAATATTTAATTGCGGTATATAAATCAGCACCAACCTCCATAGTCTTCAGTATATTTTGAATACTTTGCCCATTTTAACCAAAAAATAATAAAATATGTTTGATTTAATAAAAGGACGCGGTCGTGCAGTATTCGCTTCTAGCGATGCAGTCATTTACTTATTCAATTTTTATAAATTCATTGGACTTAATCCACCATCTAAATATCGTATACCATATTTTATTTACTCAGCGATCATAACATCCTTCTCTGCACTTCTTATACCCGTTCTATTTAGTGTTTCTTTATACAACGATCTAAACGTACTATCCATAATGGAAATCTTACAATATCTCGCCGGTTTATTAAATACCCTTGCTATACCCGTTAAAACACTGACGTTCCTCTCAAATGTGAAAAGCCTACGCAGCATTGACACAATTTTAGCTAAATTGGATAAATATTATACATCGCCGGTAGATCAAATTAAAATTAAACGTTGTGCAATTTTTTGTAATCTTTTAGTATTCGTTTTTGGAGTTTCCTATGCCATGTATATGTCGGCAACTTCTTTTGGCGCATTAGTGACTGGTCGTGCTTCTTATGCATTTTGGATACCATACTTGGATTGGCGTAATTCCAAATTGGAGTACTATGTACAATTTGTTTTCGATTTCTTTGTAGTCTTTTATGCCTTAGGGCATCAACTTGTTTATGATACATATCCAGCTATATATATTTATATAACGCGTACGCAAATTCAATTGTTGGCGAGACGTGTGGAACGTTTGGGCTATGATGAACAAAAACGTCAAGATCAAAATGTGAATGAGCTAACGGAATGTATTTCTGTTCATCAGGATATTCTCACGTAAGTATAGTATATATGTATGTTCCTCAATATACAGTTTCATGGTACAAGTAGTTGAGGTTTAGTCACTCAATGACGTAGGCAGACCTCTTAACCTTTCAACTTCAGCTGGAACGACGACATTTCATGCTACCATAGTGAATATCAGCACATTAATTATGGTTCGTAAACGGGCGTTGGTGTTCCTGTTGGTGTGAAAACACTATAATTTTTCCAAAGGCTAGGTTTTGTGAAATACTCTTTCAAATATGCACAACTTACACAGAAAATGATATCTTATGTTCTGATATTCTCCTAGGGCATGGACTAATCTAACTTTTCCGCAAAATACTTGCCCAGTTTCGGTTCAGGCATGTATGGTTTAACTATTTCATTAAGTTCCATATCATTGCTATTTTTCTTCTTGTAACAGTTATTCGCTTCATCCAACAGATGCGATCACATAGTGTCGACTATATACTATAACGCAGGTCCAAGGAAGCCTGCTGTTTCAATAGGGTAGGACCAAAGAGACATATGAATGTGTTAATGATGTTGGTTCCGTATTACAATTGAAAATATGGTAGAACATTACATGCAGGACAAATTTCGCGTACATCAGGGTTGATTTGAGATAAGTAAGAATAAACCCCAAGTCCTGCTAGGAATGGACTTGATCTGGTTGCCATCCAAGTGGACGTCCAATATTGCTGACATTTTCTACGTCCCCGTCATAAACTAGGTCCCCGAAGAATTGTTCGATGATAGTGCTCAAGTACTAGAAACGAAAAACTGTGAATATAGTTTTTAATTTGTTACTAAAAAAGTTATCGACTTGTTTTTGAAACGATATCGATTCATTATTGAAAGGTTATCCATTATTTATCCCTAAATTATCGATATGTTATTTCAAAGTTATCGATTTGTTATGAAACAGTTATTGGTTTGATATTGAAAATTTTTCGATTTTTACCAATTCGTTATCGTGCAATCCAATTCTTATCAACAACTCACAGGCTTTGTTATGAAATTAATATCGCTACAACTTCTTTATAACATCGATCACACATCTGTAACACCTAAGAAAAAAAAAACCAATAGAAGCCGATCACTCGGAGGTACCAATCCAATAACTCGACGTTAATAATTTGCTGTCGATAATGAGCCGATGGCAAAATTATAACTCCTTGATATCCGTTATTGCGGATAAGAAACAGACGAAGTTCCTCTCAAAAAGACCTAAATTATTTCTTTTTTGTAAAATGACAGAGGTAGCTTTTGTGTTATGGTTAACTTAAAAACATGAGTTTTCTATAGGTACACCTTTATGTTTCTACACCTAACTTCACGAGTACATAACTAGTTACTTTGTACTTGCGCCCTGTGGCATGGAAGATCTTTGTGTAGGATAGCAACAGCATTTAGGATATTGCAAATGATAAATCTTCGGAAAAAATAACCTTGGCAAAATTAATTTTGTTTAATTTTTTAGATTTGTCAACATTTATAAACCCGTCGTATCTATAACAATATTTGCGCAATTTTTTGTTACCGCCGCTATATTGAGCGTCAATATGATCAACATTGTCATCTTTGCTAATTTACAAACTCGTATCGCCTCATGTTTCTATTACTTCACTGTCACCCTACAAACTTTGCCAACATGTTATCAAGCATCACAGTTGGAAATTGATTGTGAGAAATTGTCTTTGGCTATATTTCATTGTAATTGGGGTATGCAAAGTAAACGTTTTCATAATTTGTTGGTATATTTTTTACATCGTTCTCAAGATCTTATACCGCTTACGGCTATGAAATTAGTGCCGATAAATTTGTCGACTAATTTGTCGGTAAGTATGCATACTTTCCAGTGCTGTAAAAGTTAGCAATCAAATATGACTAAGATTATAAATTATAATTAGTTTTGTAAGCACCCTCAATTGCAAAGTTGTTGTTGTTGTAGCGATAAAGACACTCCCAACTGTGGGGATCTTGATAGTCCTTTGCCAGATTTGTAGGATTTGAATAAATGATTTCTGAATTGGTTTTTCAAAATATTTTTTAAAATATATAAACGGAAGTCAAGTATTCAACGACGACGAAACCTAAGTAAGAATGAAGAGCTACGTAACAAATCTTTGTACATTTGGAAGAATAATCTCAATGAATGTTAAAGTTGCCACTTGACAAGTTGACACTGCCCCAAGAACGGCTTTAGCCCAAGAAGTGACCGCCCAAAGGTATCAGTAGACGCCCAGTTAGGGAATAATATTGCATCCCCTATTAGGCAAAACCGATCTATGTCAACAAGACCAAATAGCCAAAACCACACTTGTGCGAGTCACACGAATCAAGCAGAGAAATGGTATTAAAACACAAAAAAAGTTTCAAAAATGAGTGAAAAACAGACGTCAAAAAGCATTCCCTTGCGCGCAACGTCTATGGGAGCAAATTGACATACACAAGTTTTTTTGTTATTATGGGCGACGAAACTATCTTTGAAAATTTACCTAAGAAAATTTCCAGGTGCACAGTTTTACTGCTTGAAGTCTGCTTGAAGAATGGTCTGATTTGGAAAGCTATTTGTGAATGTGGGCATAAATCCAAGCCGTTCTTTACGTTGGGAACCATCAGCGCAGATATTTTTAGGAGAAAGAATTTCTTCAAAAACGTCTTCTGTCATTTTAACGTCACCATAATGGTTAATCTATATTTTGGAGGGACTTGGTTCCAGAGCATTGCGCTCCTGTCACCCAAAAAGGGTTCGAAGATAATAATATGCATTATTTTAGGAAAAACTTGAGTCCACGCAACGTGCCTTAGTTGCGCCCAGTTAAACGATATTGGGCTCGGATGAAAAAAAAGGTTTGAAAATAGAGAAACCAACAAACACCGTTACAGAAGTAAAAATAATGTGGCGGAAAGTGTCGCTAAAAGTGGATAAAACAGTTGTACAAAACTTGATACAACTTTTTTACAAGTCATTGATATAAATATGTATTTCCATGGTAATAAAAAAAAATAACTGTTAGCACTTTATGAGCATTTTTCATTTTGCAGTACTTTTTGTTCCTGTCCTTATTTTAGCCGTCATTTACGTCAGGCATACCTGACGCTGGATTATTCTAACCATCTAATCCGCTGGAGGGATTATCTAATATATAAAATTCTTCAGTCACGGTTTTAGAGGCTGAACTCCTCCGAAACGGCTGAACCGATTCTCATGAAATTTTATGAGCATATTGGGTAGGTCTGAGAATCGGCCAACGTCTACCTTTTTTTTCGCTACGTGTCTAGGGTCTTGAGGTCAAAAAGTGGACCCGGGTACCCATCGAATGTGTTTATACAGTATGGATATCAAATGAAAGCTGTTGATGAGTGCTATAGTACAGGATAATTTACATACAACTGGGAGGCTAGGGTCTCGAGATATAGCCCAAAACGTGGACCCGGGTACCCCTAGAATGTGTTTATACAATACGGATATCAAATGGAAGCTGTTGATGAGTGCTATAGTACAGGATAATTTGCACACCCCTGGGTGACTAGGGTCTCGAGATATAGGCCAAAACGTGGATCCGGATACCCCTAGAATGTGTTTATATAATATGGATATCAAATGAAAGCTGTTGATGAGTGCTATAGTACAGGATAATTTACATACAACTGGGAGGCTAGGGTCTCGAGATATAGCCCAAAACGTGGACCCGGGTACCCCTAGAATGTGTTTATACAATATGGATATCATGGAAGCTGTTGATGAGTGCTATAGTACAGGATAATTTTCATACAACTGGGAGGCTAGGCTCTCTAGATATAGCCCAAAACGTGGACCCGGGTACCCCTAGAATGTGTTTATACAATATGGATATCAAATGAAATCTGTTGATGAGTGCTATAGTACAGGATAATTTACATACAACTGGCAGGCTAGGGTCTCGAGATATAGCCCAAAACGTGGACCCGGATACACCTAGAATGTGTTTATATAATATGGATATCAAATGAAAGCTGTTGATGAGTGCTTTAGTACAGAGTAATATATTATACCGCTGGGTGACTACGGTCTCGAGATATAAGCCAAAACATGGACCCGGATACACCTAGAATGTGTGTGTAATATGGATTTCAAATGAAAGCTGTTGCTGAGAGCTCTGAAGTTCATTGTGCTGTTCGATTTAGTCGCATCAACCTGGCAAAACTGATAAATATGCATGCGAAGCCGAAAAAAGACATGAATTAATAATACCCACATACTTATTTGCATACGTCCTATTCGATTTGCCTGAAATTTCGTATATAAATTTGCCTATATTAGTATTTACGATACTTTTTGCCGGGAAGTATAATAGAGACGGACTGGGATTATGACTATGACTGGGACTGAGACTGAGACTCGGAGTGGGACTGGGACTGAGACTCGGAATGGGACTGGAACAAAATACCTACCACCCTCTGGGACTGGCAATAAGAGATGAAATAAAAGGAGAAAAACTTGACAGAAGAGAAAAGAGAGAAGGAGACTGAGAAAGAGATAGAATGAGACGAAGATGGAGATGAAGCGAAAAAGACGGAGGGAGGAGTGAATAAAAAAATTAGGAAAAAGTGTAGAGGGGTAGGGCAGAGTTAGACGGAAAAAGCTTATTAAAATGTATGCAGATAGGCCAAATTTAGGGCAGAACAACGTCTGCCGGGTCTGCTAGTTGAAATATGATTTTGATTATTGTGATAGTAAATACAGCGGCGGCTGCCGTGATGTAGTGGTAGCGTGCTTCACCTGTCACATCGAAATTCCTGGGTTCACGTCCTGGGTAAAGTAACATCCAATTTTTAGAAACAAGTTTTTTCAATTAAAAGAAAGTTTTTCTAAGCGGAGTCGCTCCTCGGAAGTTATTTGCCAAGCACTTCAAGTGTATTTCTGTCAAGAAAAGCTTCTCAGTGAAAACACATCTGCCTTGCAGATAACGTTCGAAATCGGCATAAAACATGTGGGTCCCGTTTCGTCAATTTTAAGGAAATTGGAAGAGAAGCTTGGCCTAAATCTCTTCGGAGGTTATCGCGCCTTATATTTATTTTTTTAATACTGTAATTATAACGAAATCTGTTATTGATCGCAATCATTGATTGTATTTAATTTATAACCTACAACCATTTAGTCCTCCTCCAGCTGTTTTGCTCTGAGTGTGGATTCAGCGAAGTTGCCAATTTGTTCCAAGCGACAACTTGTCAGCAGTGTTGTCAGAACTTTTTCAGAAAAAAGGCTGGATTGATAAAAATAAAAAGCTAAACAAGGCTAAATAAAAATTTTTAAGTCTAAGAAAAAAATTTAAAAGTTTAAAGCAACTTTCTATGTGTTTTATAAATTTTTTTATTAAAGACAACAGAATAAAAAAATTTTATTAATTTTTACTCCAATTTCACAAAAAATAAAAAGAATTGTTGGCAGATGCCATCTTTGTTTTAATTTAAAAGGAATACATGATAAATGACACTCCACTATAGTCTATAAGTTATCGTAATATGTTTGTAAACTAAGAACGCCGATAAAACTATTATCATAAAGGAAATCTACTTTTTGTCCTTTTAAAGAACCCATGAAAGATGTAAACTTTACATTCCACACTGTCTGAGAACCTCTTTTTCAAGTTTTTGGTATGAGTTTTACACCAACTCTAAACGATATCTGCCAAATGAATTTTTGGAGGGAATATTTTCATGGCCCTTCCAAGTCTGGCCGAACCACTACCGATGAGTGTCCCCTGGTTAAATACAGTTTTGAAATAGTTTATTGTGAATACAAATAAAGGAATTTGAAGTCAGATGGTGTCGTATTATAAGGCAGACATCGGCATATGGCTATTAGAGAAACATAAACTACAAATAGGTATACATATATAATAAACAAGCAAGAGATGCAATTGTTCTGGAATACAGTTTCGCGAAATGACTAGACCTTAGGAGAAATGGATGAATGAAAAAACTACGAGCATAAACGCAGCGCAAGCTGAGGAATCAGTAATCAGTTTCGATTTAAGCACGCTATTGGTTGTGAAGTATAAGTGTTATTGTGAAGTACTTTCAAAGTAGTCTAATAAAGACCATTTTGCATTATTGAATATTGGAGTTATTTATTCAACAGTTTAGCGATTCGAACGTTAGTAGCAGAAGGTTTGGAATAAGCGGAATTTTCCTAAATTCGTTACAATATGTATCATCGCATAGGTCTTTTGTCTACATGTGGAATTTGAAACCAAGTTAAATGTTTCTGGAATCTGGAAGCAGATCAAACAGTTATAGGATCGAGTGGCAAACACACGGAACGAAAATGATATTAGGTTGATATTGCCTCAATAAAGTTACGACGCCTTGATTTCTGCCTACCATAATGCCAACACTATCTGTTCCTTAGCCCCTCAATTTTTATTTAATCTATCCCAAATTCATGTAATGTTCTTAGAATTGAATCTAAACAAAAGTGTTGATCCAGATGTTCTAAAATTTTGAAAAAAAGCTAAAAGAGCTTACAAATTTCTAAAAAAAAAAGCTGAAAAAAGCTTAACTAAATCCCAACTTGTCAAGCTAAACGGAGGAAAAAAGCTAAATCTGGCTTGAAAAAAGCTAAAATGGCAACACTGCTTGTCAGTCAACTGGGATGCTCAACCATTTTCCTTAAACATTTCGAATAGTTATTGGGCCGATTCCTTACTCCACCAAAGAGGTTCCACCTCAATCGTAAGCATACATGCACTTTCCTATTTTATATACGAACTTTTGAAGTAACCGTGTCCTGATACATACATACACATAATATCACTGGGTAGCTTATACTAATAAACAAAAGAAGATCTAAATGACATACATATACTAATACAAACATTTTTTTATATTCTAGATTGCTAAATTTTCGTTTTCGCTTTACACTTTTATACAAAAAATGGGGTTGGACGATAAGCTGAAGAAATAAAATTATAAAACAAGGAGATATAAAACAATCTTAGCATATAATACTGTGGCGAATATTAGCATTTCTACCATCACTATGCTGTTAGTAACTAAACACAACAAAAGTAAGCCATTTGCACACATACATAGAAGGCGGCGAAGAATATTTCACACACAGCAGCTTGAAGCAAAGAGATTATTTCACATACACATATGTAGTCATCAGCGAAGAGCAGAAGTTGTTACTCACATATACACACGCATATAGCTAGAAGAAAAACACAAACTACAGATATCATATATATTATTTCTAATTGCTGTTTTTATGTACGGCTCCCATTTTCGCTCTTATTTGGAATCCAAATCTATAAATAAAGTTTTGGTTGTAAAGATGGAGATTCGGGCTATTAGCGAGCTTTGGGCAATTTTGGTCGTAGTGCATTTGTTTAGCTATATTTTATTAAAATAATTTGTTAAAAATTAACGATTGTGAGCACACAAAGAAATCTATTTGTACTATGGCACTATTGTGAATATTATTACCGGCAGTTGCTACCATACGCCGGATGACAGCGCAAGTTGTAACTTTTAATTAATTGATAGAACAGCTGATTTTTGTTGATATTTGGTAAGAGACTTTTATATTGGTTGCGCAAATGCGCACGGGTCCGGCTAGTACATGTACATATATAGCTAAATAACGAGGTATGAGATACAACATTTCCAGAACGCATGTTCATGAAAAGTCTAGGCCTTAGCAGAAATAGGTGAACGAGGCTAACTGAGAGTATAAACGCAGCGCGGTGCAAGCGATAATCAATCAGTTTGATTGAAGCATGCTATTAGTGAAGCACGCGATATTTGAGAAGTACTACTCCCAAAGTACTGTAAATAAAGAACGTGTTGCTACACTAAATATTTGAGCTATTTATTCGACAGTGCAGAGATTCGAACGTTAACAGATAGTCAGGAATTCCCCAAAATAAGTTACAATATATGTAATCAAATCAGATCTGTAAAATTTAAACACATTCAGGCATAATCATAATAAAGTTAAAGTTAATAAAAGTTTGAGTATGCGTCTACTTTATTGTATTAACCATAATCGAGTTCAGTTTCGGATCCTGGATTGAAACTTATGAATATTATGAAAACTTTGTACACTTCTGGAAAAAATTTAGGAATGAAATAAAAATCCCAAATTTTTAGCAATGATTTTTTTTCCTTCTTCAATACTTTTCGGTTTTATTTGCAATTTCTAAATTTGGATTTGAAACCTTTTCGTTTTAATTTTAAAATAAATGAGATTTTACTTATTTTAGCCGTATAGTCTGATACCCGCGTTTAAACTTCTTTTACCGGTTACTACTCACCCCACTACATATATGATTCTATTCTGCACTCATTTTCGTTCACACGATACAGACACTACCACCAATGAACTTGAGCGGGTAGAAATGCAGTTTTCCTTCAGATATGAGGATTTTCCTACAAAAACTGTTTATTTTGAAATAAAGACATAACAGAACAATAAACGTAAAAAGTAGGAGTGGCTTTCAGGCGATCTCGCTCATTTTCAGAGCAAATAGCCACGTCCATATTCCATTAGGTCATAAAACCAATCCACCTACCAAATTTCATTAGTTTATCGGTATTCGTTTTTGAATTATCTAATTTTTTCCATTTTTATAAATTTTCGATGTCGATAAAGTGGTCGTCCGAATTCCATCATTTTCAATGCCAATCTATTCTGATGATTTTGATGTATGGAAGTCTATATCTATCTCGATTCCTTTATACCTGTAAAACCAACCGTTATACAATCAAAGTTGTAATAGTCTGTGTACAAGTACCGCTGGGTATAATAAAATGATTTGCTACAAAATAAGTTTCCGGAAACGTTGCTGGGTATGAACTTTTTTTTATCATAGTTGTAAGGATGCCAAAGAAGCAGAGTGCAAAATACTGCAACGTCTTTTCGAAACGCAGAACTCACTTAACTAAAATTACAAACAAAACAAAATTTTATATACGTATATTCGAAAAGTCGAACCTTTTGCAAATCGAATGCAAACAATTAGTCGATTAGTGAAAATTCATTATTTTGGTAAATAACTTTTGCTAATCGACTAATATTTTATGCAAAAAGTCGCTTCTCAAGAGCTCTGTGTGTGTTAGGGTGGTTACAAGGTATATGGTGAATTTTAAGTCTTGTTCTATCTTTCGGGGCACCCTCCTAAAATATGCTAATAGATCAGAAAATTATTATTGCAAAGTTTCAGGCCAATCCGATAATGTTAAAAGGTGCCTCAATGAGGTCAAAGTTAGGAAAAACAGCGTTTTTTCAGAAAAAATTTTCGTGTTTCGTCAGTAAAAGTCAAATCATTTATGCCAGGAACTTGACTCGTATACCATTGAATATTTTAATGTCAATAGACGTTTGCATGGAAATTAAAATTTAGGGATATCCACTATGACCTGATCTGATAAATGCTAAGTACTGCTAAAAATAACCGTTTTATGAAAATAATATTCAGATCAAAATGAATACAAATAAAATTACCTATCGAATGGTGTACGAGTCAAATTCCTCGCATAAATGGTTTTACTTTTACTGACGAAACACAAAAAAACTTCTCTGAAAAATCGCTGTTTTTCCTAACTTTGACCTCAATGAGGCACGTGTTAACATTATGGGATTGGCCTAAAACTTTGCATGTATCATTTTCTAATCTATTGGCATACTTTATGGGGGTGCCCCAGCGGAAAATCTAAAATTGATTTCTTGTGGCCACCCTAGTGTGTATTCAGCTTAGCTCAAAACCGCGGTTATGTTTGGAAAACCTCTGACCTTGATTCTCGATGAGGCCTGCAAGAAAAACATCATCACTTAGCATGTATTTTTATATTGCACAATATTATTTAACAGGTCTGGTTCCAATAAAGCAGTAAGTTCCTACAATAAAAATTATTCATACATAATTAGTAGTAGTGCCTTATAGATAATATAAATAGATTAATAAAAAAGTATGTACTAGATTTAGCAGCAAGTCGTAAAAACAAGTAACAAAACTTAGGTTCTGGAGCGTCTTTCAAAAAGTGGTAAATTGAAGGCGTTATAAGAAATGTATGAAAAGGATTAAGGATCACTTAATTTGCAATCCATAGCCGAGTTATAGCTTCATCATATGACGTTTTTCAGTTTGGTCATTGAAAGAACTTCTGCTAGCACTTAAGACCCTGTGAGGTCCTCACGGTCCGGTCAGTTCAACTTAATGTAAGTTTTGAAGCTATAGATATGGCGACCATCGATTTCAGGACTCAAAGAGAGAATGTCGGAATGGAAATAATACGATTAAGCCGTCATCAAAAGCATCCACCCCTACACTTTGTTCTCCATGCAGTTTCTCAACAAGTTATTTGCGGCAAGACTTTGCTTTATTGTATTTGATGCTATTGTGCAATTTAATAATGTACAAGTATCGTGGAGTGCCGCAAGTCATTGTGTTAAAAGTGCACCCAATGTAAATGCAAATGTATTTACTCACATACTTATTCGTAGACTTATAAAAACATACCCATACCATCATAGTATAACCATAAAAGAATGTTTGTTTGTTTGAAATTGCCAGCAGGGTGAAGTTAAGAGTTCACATTCAGGGCGTGAAAATGTGGGTGTTTGATGTGTGATTGTATTGTGAGTAAACCGGTTCGCTAAATGTGGTTCCCAAGCGACTGCAAAGCAAATAGTACTTGTACCTTAATTTTATTTATATTTCTACCTTTACCTCTACCTCCTCTTTCAGTACACAAATATTAGTTATCTTTCAATCACTAACTCTACATAACCTCTACCTCTCGAGCATAAAGTTAAAGTAATGAAATAAAATAAAAAAATAAATGTAAGGCGCGATAACCACCGAAGAGATCTAAGGCCGAGCTTCTCTTTCAATTTGCATCGTGCTCCTCTTGATTTTCCCTACAAATTGGCCGGACGGGACCTACATGTTTTATGCCGACTCCGAACGGCATCTGCAAGACAGATGAGTTTTCACAGAGAGCTTTTCATGGCAGCAATACACCCGAAGCGCTTGCCAAACACTACCGAGGGGCGAGCCCGCTTAGAAAAATGTTCTTTTAATTGAAAAATCTTATTTCTAAAATGTTGATGTTGCTTTGCCCGGGGTGTGAACCCAGGGCATACGGTGTGGTAGGCGGAGCACGCTACCATCACGCCACGGTGGCCGCCAGTTAAACTGATGGCTCCTATTAAAAAACCGGTTCTCCATGTACGGCTCATTACATGCCTAATGTCTTTATGTAATGTGCCATGTTAGGAGCTGGGTAGGTATGGAATTGTTGTAACTTAGCCTTTGCACCCATAAGCAGATTTTGTAAAACAAGTGCCAACAATTTATTTCAACAGCTGGAAGAGCAGGTTTAACTGGGAGTCATAAGAATACAAGTTTTTTAGTATCAGCTTAAATTGATTGTCACATTCCAAGCATATTTCCATCCTTTATAAAAATGCACTAAATTTTTTAGAAGTATGTAGGTGATATTGAGTTTTATTAAAGATAAAAATCCTTAATAATATTTAAATGTATGATAATATATCAGAAGCGGAAAATATATTCTTGGGTTTTGTGGTCTCTTATTTATATGTGACCCGGAATCTAGATTTTAAATAGACTCACTTAGCACGTTGTGACTTGCGATTGACTGGCAGTACCTCTGGTTGGCGGGTCATCCCAATTTTGAAAAATTTGCTCTGATACGAACTCAGTATCTCTGGTACGGTAGACAAGAAAACTTTTCTGCGGAGGAATGTTTCGCGGGCTGATGGGTTTGCTTGTAGGGCAGGCACGGTAATCTTTTTTACGCTATTTGACACTCACGGTGAGGGGAAATACAGAATGTAAACGTAAGCGTTTGGACAATATACGGTAGAGTTGATATGGCGAAATCAGACAGCAAATAAATTATATAAAGGAAATTAACGAAGACGGAAAAACAAATTGATGATATGCGTATAAAGAAGGAAGAAAAACGACGAAGGGAAAGAAAAATCGCAGGTGAAACAGAAACGAAGGAAGAAATAGAACATATCATTTTATCGCTTTGTTATCAACGTGTAATAAATTTGCTATCATTAACAAATGTTCCAAAGGAGTTACTGATTTTTTATCGACGAGTAAAAAAATAAAACGTAAGGCGCCATAACCTCCGAAGAGATTTGAGACCGAGCTGCTCTTCCAGTTTGCATCGTGCTCCTATTAATTTTTCCTACAAATTGGCGGGACGGAACCTATATGGTTTATGCCGACTCCGAACAGCATCTTCAAGGTAGATGAGTTTTCACTGAGAAGCTTTTCATGGCAGAAATACACAAGGAGTGTTTGCCAAATCACTGCAGAAAACTTTTTCTAAATTTTCGATGTTGCTTTGATCGGGGCATGAACCCAGGATCTTCGGTGTGATAGGCGGAGGACACTATAACGAAGCGTTTGTAATCAGATGTTAACCAACATGTTATCACTTTGTTATCGAAAAATTATCGACTTGTTATCGACTTAAAATAAAAAAATTTTCGATTTGCTTTCGAAAATTCATCGATTTGATATCGAAAAGTTAACGGTTTGATATCAAAAAGTTACTTATTTTTTATCACAGTGCTGCCAATTTTTTATCGGCGAAGAAATACCCTCAACGAGAAATTCTTTGAACTCAGTGATATTAAGTCTGGACAACTGCTCAAATATTAAGTCTTTACAACTGAATACACTGAAGGGGACTCCCATGTTGGCTTTTGAATATTTTTCAGTTTTCTAACAATATTAACCATTAGTTTCCATTGCAGTTTCAAACATTGCAGACAGCTGTAACAGGGAACTAGAGCTCGGCCATACCCGAAATATCTTCGAGTCGGTCTTATAGAATACAGTGTCTTCCGTTCGGATGTCTTTGGCATTGAGAAAACAGCCCGACTGTTCGACGGTGGCCTTGCAAGTGGTTTCCATGTCTTGCGAATAACAAGAGCGACAGAGTCGTGCTAAGGACGGTGAATCCAAGATATGTCACTATCGACACATGGCATGCTGATTGGCATAGCATGCTTTAGCCTTCTCAATCACCTTTTGTCTTCATGCACATTTTGTATCACAAAGCAGAATGCGAATATTAATTATCCGGCTTTCATTATATTAAATAATAATTGCAACTAAGTAGCCATCTATATTTAATCCACATTTTAGCTACGACCACAAAATCAAATTATTTGAAATTTTTAAAAATTTGCATCCCATTAACATCCAACCCATAAATTATACACAAATGCGAATAATGCAATCTACAAATATCTAGTTATACATACATATATGCATATGCACGTACATAGTATGTAACTGTACACTTACAAAAGTGAAATTTCAATATTTTAGTAATGCGGTTACCATGGCGTATACGTAATCAAAATTTAATAAGAAAACACAACCGCAACAACAGCGAAAGCAATTTGGACTATGTCGCCTGTTAAAAGCGCTTTCTAACCATGTTTACATCGACCACATTACTACAAATAGCGCAGCTGCTGCTTGTTGACTGCCTAAAGCCTTTCCTCATTATTTGTCAAATACAAACACAACAACATCAAATCACTTAGTCTTTGTTTGGGAAAACTTTTAATATTCATTGAAGGTTATTACAAGGTTTCATTGTTTTAGTCGAACACGTGTGCATGTTTGGGCTTATCAGACATAAACTAATGATCCAATAGCGTGAACAACCAGCAGAAGATTTGTGGCAGCATACACACCACAGTCATCCCCATTTCGCGATAGCCGACGCCAGTTGGGTCAGCATGGGAAATCAAGTCAGCAAGTTGATAAGAGCGAAATCAGACATCATAACAAGACAAGGAAAAGAAAAGAAAGAATAGGAAGAGGGAGGTTAGGATGGAAAAGAAAAGAAAAGAAAAGAAAAGAAAAGAAAAGATAAGAAAAGAAAACAAAAAAAAAAAAAAAAAAGAGAAAAGGAAAGGAAAAGAAAGGAAAAGAAAGAAAGGTAGGGAAAAGAGAGGAAAGGAAAGGAAAGGAAAGGAAAGGGCCTTTCGCTTAACCGTTTAACAATTATGGCAGTTCAAAAAGGCGAGCCAGTCACTTCTTTGTTGGGTTAACTGACGCCAAGGGAACTTATAATTTTCCACCTGGTCCTTCCAGCGGATTAGGGGTCTCCTTCTTCCATGATTTCAATGGACGGGTTTCGATAAAAATACCATCTTGGCCGTAGCATCATCTCTCATTCGCATTAGATGGCCTAGCCAGCATAGCCGCTGTGTTTTTATTCTTCGATACTCGCCATTGCCAACGCGTAGAGGTCCGTCAACCGTTTGAAGAACTTTTCGCTCGAACACTCCCAGAGCCGCCTCATATGGTATTATTGTTTGTGCTAATGCTGATTTCCAATTAAAAGCTATCTTTCGAAATAATAGCTATCAACAGTTGTGTTGTTACGAAGGCGCAAATGCGCTGACTTTTTCCTTGATGATAGCAGGTACTTAGTTTTATCATCATTCACTATCAAACTTATCTTTTGCGATTCTTCGTCTAGTATTGCGTAAGCAGAACATACGGTGCTGGTGTCCAGGTAGATGATGCCAATGTCCTCAACATACGCTAGTACTTGCAGAATACTGTTCCATGGAAGTTAAGTGCTGCAGCTTCTACTATTTTCTCCAGCAGCAAATTGAGTAAATTGCACGTCAGGGCGTCGGCCTGTTTGAAACCTCGTTCAGTTTTAATCGGCTCGGAGAGCTCCTTCCCAACTCTGTCTGATCTGATGGTGTTGCTCAACGTAATTTTCCACAGTCTCATAAGTTTTGCGGGGAAACCAAATTCAGCGGCATATAGGCAGCTCCTTTTCCCTCTGTCGAAAGCGGCTTTAAAATCGACGAAATATCGACGTATATTCTTTTTTTCGCGGTTTCGGGTTCAGGTCGATGTTAAATTTACTAAGTCTGAAGCCGTACTTTTAATACCCAATCAACCGAATTAGCACAATACGCTTGGCGCAGTTTGCAGGTTCCTCTTCTTGTAGACTGAGCAAAGAACAACTTACATTCCACTCGTCAGGCACGCGTCCGACCATATTTTGCAAAGAATCTGATGCATGCGCCTAACCAACTCCTCGCCGCCCTATTTGAATGGCTCCGTAAGCAATCCATCAGTCATTTTCGGATGGGGGGGGGGGGGCTTTAATTCAATCATCAGCGTGGGCAGTACCACGTCGTCTCCCTTAAGGAGATCAGAGAAGTGTCCCTTTCAAGTACTTTCTGGACATCGGTTACAAGCTCGCCGTTTTCGTTCTTACAGCAGATGGTCCCAGACTCCTTCTGTCTGTTGCCGCATTTTTTGTAAAATTTGCGAGCGTTGTTCCCAGTGGCGAGCAGCTCAAGTTCCTCGTCTCTGCTGTGCTCTTTTCTTCCTGTTCGTATTATGGGCGTGTTAAGCATTCCTTATCGACTAATTCAAAGATTATCAATTTATTATCGAAAAGCTTATGGTTATTTATCAAAAAGCTATCTATTTGTTATTAAAAAGTCACCATTTTCCATCGGACTGTTACGTATTTGCTATCGATTGAATTTCGAAAAGCAATCGATTTTTTATCAGAGTGTTACTAATTCATTATCGGTATTTTAGTGGTTTTTATCGAAACGGTTTAGTTTATTTACCGAACTGTTAACATAAAACTATCGATTTTTATCGGAAATTTCATTAATTGCTATCGAAAATTCATCGATTTTTTATAGAAGTGCTGTAGCCATGTAATCGGTTTGTCATCAAAAATGTTCGAGTTGTTATGGAAACGTTATCGAATTCTTATTGGAGTTCTACCAATATATTTACTATTGGTGTGTTATCGACTTGTTGACGACGACCCATCAGTTTGTTATAAAACAGATACCGATGAAACTTCATTATAAAATCGATGGCAGACCGCGAATAACAAGCAGATGACAAACCGACAACTCGACGTTAATAAAACAATAACTTGTTGATATCAGTTATTATCGACAAAAAGCCGACGAACTCATCCCCACAAGTGAAATTATTTTTTTTTTTTTTTTGCGGTAAAGTAAACCCTGTTATTGTTTTACCTCAACCCTCTAGTTAACTCAACATTAATTTTGTAGAGTACTTATTATTATTATTACTGCGGGTATAGGAATATTTTGTGAGCCATAACGTCTTTGTCCGGGATAATTGACACTGCCTAGGTTGTAATTCGCCAATAGGCAGTACACAAGATAATGGCAAACTAGTACCGGGCCGAACGCTCCTGAAAAATTCCAGAGTATAGATTTTCCCTTAGAGTTAGTTTAAAAAGTAGTTCACGAACAGAGCCATTTAAATATAAACACGTGTGAGTGGGAAATAATTTATGGCTATAATAGATTTTTTAATGTGATTTAAATTGATTCACCAACAAGGCAATAATAAGAGAGAAATAGAAAACATCTTTTAAACTGAGCAGCGTGGATGGTCTTGAATACAAATTTTCTAATTTAATATCCTAGGACACTATTCAATCCTCTCTTATTTGTTTGCTGCTTTGCTCTTTAACAGCCCCAACAGTTAACGCTGGGAGAATAGAAACATTTAAATCCCAAGGGAAAAACACCCTCGCCCTTAAATTTCAGCATAAGCAGAATACTTTGTTTATAACTAAAAACAAGTAAGGAAAGCTAAGTTCGGGTGTAACCGAACATTACATACTCAGCTGAGAGCTTTGGAGCCAAATAAGGGAAAATCACCATGTAGGAAAATGAACTTAGGGTAACCCTGGAATGTGTTTGTATGACATGGGTATCAAATGAAAGGTGTTAGTGATGTGTTAATGATTTGCTCTTGACAATAACGTTATGGATGGTTTAGCACAAAACCTATAACAAAAGAATAACTCATGCGATATCGGTTGCTACCATCATAGCGCTAACAGCCTGACGAATGACGCCAAATAATACCGAATTTACTCTAAAATATTCCCGCCATGCTTCCGAAAAAGTTTAAAGGGAGCTCAATTATCACCAGTACTTTCTTTGCCAGGTTATAGATAACAATAATTTGTGCAATTACGAGTGTTGCATTATCTGAGACCCTCCTGCACACTCTAAAGATTCGAAGCACACAAAGTTATAAGCAGTGGCGTAGCGTGCCTTGGTGGGGCCCCGCATAAAACCTTATTTGGGGGCCGTCAGGAAGGGTACAGATTTCCCAAAAAATCATAAAATTACAAGAAATATTTATTTATCATACATAATAGGCGTGTTTCCTTACCTTTAATAAAATACTGATTTAAATGTGAAAATATCTTTCATAGTTTGTCAAAATCATTTATTTTTATTAAAATCGAGTGTAAAATAACAAAGCTAGTTATAGCCTTACAAAGTTTACTTTTATTGGTTTTCTATCCCTTTCTGGTAAAACGGATTGTGACGTCACGATCACATATCCTCATACAAAACACTTGAAAATGTACAAGATTTATATGGATTTATATAATAGTGACGTCATCACTCCAATAATAGCAGTCTCTTTCTAACAGTGATTTAAAACGTCCATATCTTCGTTATCTTTAAAGATATTAAAAAAAATACTGTCTCAATATAGTTATGCAAAATAGCTTTAAACTTTGGTAATAAAAGAAGCAGTCATTCTCTATCAGCCTATTATACTACGTATCACTATTTGACAAAAACATAAGAAACAATTCAAATTAAATGTTCACTCTCCTTGCCTTTTTTCAGGAAACGGATTTATTAAATCATTTATATTTGATGATGACTTACCTTTGCAATCACTTACAGAAGGTGTCTGAAAAAATGAAGAAATGTTGGACACTTTTTTATGACCTCCTCCCTTTTCTGTTTATTTTTCCTTTTCGTAGCTCCGCTGGGATAATCTCTTTTCCTTTCACTCATTGTTTTTTACAAATCTCTACTAACACTATTTAATCAAGAGAACAAATTGTTTGTATTGTATTACAATGTAATGCAGAATTAAATTAAACACTTCAATAAACACTGCTGTCCTTGGTTCGTATGCAGATTAAACGTATTATTTTACGGGGGCATCCCCGTTGAAGTATATGACTGAAAAGGGGAAATCCCGCAGCCAACGATAGTAACCCATGTAGTGTAGGGTGTTGCCAACTTTTGAACGGGAAATAACAATTTGTTTGTTTTCAATCTTGTCATTTCAGAAGTCGAATAAAATTGGGAAGTTTTTATTAATTTTTGCACCCACGTTGGGGCACTCCTCGTAGTTTGGGGGCCCCGTATAATTGATACGGCTGATACGGCGGTAGCTACGCCCCTGGTTATAAGGTTGGCTAAACCTACCTGAAATATGACTTATTGTCTGAGGTATTATACTAAACAGGAGCTTTTAACAAAGCCTGAAATTGATTCACCCCGGTTTTGCTATGGCTCTCCTGCATTTAGCAGAATCCTCGATGGTGTTGATACTGTTTTCCATGAATATAACATAACATATTTAATGGAAGGGCTTCTTAAAACCTTTCGTCTGACAATACAAAACATTCCTGGGATACCAAGGCTAACATCATGGTCAACACCTCTGGAACGAAGTGACTAATTAAAACTAAAAAAAAGCATACATTGGTACACTCGCAAGATACGATATTGATGCAATGTCACAAGAGTTTATGATCAAGCCCACGAGTTCGTTAATTTCAAACATTGTGCTGAGCTCACTGAGGCAAGGTGAGTCGTTTATAGAATATAGATGCGGTTCATCAGCTTAGGCGGTAAACGGGACGAGGACGGTTTCTGAAAATGAAACGAATTCAAACTTAAAGAAGAGAGTTAAAGAACAGCTTCCAGAGATTCCTCTTCTTTACTACTTTAAAATGATTAATGGCGATAAAGTTAAGGGATTTGTGAACACTAAGGATAATACTTTAAGTATATATACAAAAAAAAAATGAATTTTATTTGCGAAATTTGATAAAAATTGCCACTTCTATTTTTGCGCTTGCTGCTGTACGTGTATGTATATTTTTACATGCTAACAGATGTTGCTATTAAAAGCGTAATGTTGTAAATATGTATATTAGGGCGGGTCGATTTAAAAATCGCTCATTGCTCTGTGAAAATCGTATTCTAGGGATCAAAATAAGAAACTTTGCCGAAGGAACCATACCTCCAAAACGAATTCTGATGTCCCCCCCTTTGGGTCGAACTGTTGGGTAGGGGCAATTTCAATTCTACCTGCTGTGTCTTGCGGTGGCTTAAAAAAAACAACACAAGCAATTTTACGATCTGCAATTGTGTCACAGTGATACCTTCATTTTTTAAAACGGTTGAATAAAAAACCTACACAACTATGTTTACGACATGCAAATGCATCACAGTGATGCCTTGGTTTTAAAAGGGGGTTGTAAAAACGCTAATTTCTAATAATTGTTTTTAATTTCTTTTCTATTACTAAGTTAAATTCATTTTTTCATTTACATATGTTCTGACTAAATAAATTTCTAAAGAGAAAAATTAACTCCAAAATGAAAAAACATAGGCATTTCAAAGCGGGATTTTTCAAAATTTGCCCCTACGACCTAAAGGGGGGGGGGGGGGGGGGGGGACATCAGAATTCGTTTCAGAGGTATGATTCCTTCGGTAAAGTTTCTTATTTTGATCCCTAGAATATGATTTTCCCAGAGCAATGGGCGATTTTTTTGCCTCCCCACAAATCGACCCGGCCTAATGTATATACATACATACATATATATTAGAGCGGGTCAAATTGTATGGTTGGATTTTTTCATCATTATACCAAGAACGTAATCTACAAATGATTCTAGAAAAATTGCTGAAGACACCATAGCTCTAAGTCCGATTTCGAGGTCCCGATTTTTGCAAAATAGATACTTTGCCATATGAATGTAGGGTTTGGCCAAAAAATCTTCATAGTTTCTGATAGATTTATAGGAAAAATATCATATTGGGCTTACTTTAACGGTGTTTCACGTACATTTCAGAATCTGTATTAATATCTATAGTGTTTTTGAATTTTAGTAGAGATATCAAGCTTAAATTACGAGAAATTAGCCTCAAATAAACTTTTAACTACTATATTATCATTTTTAACAAATTTCTTATGGTAATTTTTTTTCTTTACAGCTAAAATAAGTTCAGAACATTTCCAGCAACTTTCATTCAGAGAGTTTTTCTTTTTTTAAATTCGTTTTAGTAGAAAAAAATTTTCAAAAAACACCCTATAGTTTCAAGTAATAAGCAAAAAAACACAATTTTTATTCAAAAAAATCGTATTTGTGTTCCGATTTGGCTCATATTTGGGATACATAATACATACATGAATAGAAAGCGACCTATGATGTCCGATTTGGCTCATATTTGGAACAAATATTGCATACAGTCCGGTAGAAGTGACGTCAAAATATTTTGGAGTTGGAGGAGGGACAAACATACGTGGCGCAGAGTCGAGTAAAGTCTTTGGAAGGATCATGTATTGAGGACTTAGATTGTAAAAAATTGTCAGGAAAAAGTCCTTGTAACAATGAGTCACTAAATGAACTAAATAGAATAAGAAATAATGGACAATTAAATAAAGACTAAAAACTTGAAAATAAAATAATTAAAAAATGTGTTTAAGTTAAACGGTTTTATTTAAAACAATACTTGCATGAAGTATTAATAATACTAAAAGCTAGAAAATAATTAGGTAGGTCATAGGTACTAGTCATCACACTCCTCATCAATCTAGGGCGTTGATCAGACAATTAAATAAAAGCGTTGGACGCGTAAAATGTCTATTGATAGTCATATATAAGACCAACTAAACCCTAAGCAGGTTATGCTACGCCTCACATTTTTAAAAATTTCACGCGCCCAATGCTTTTGTTTAATTGTCTGATCAACGCCCTAGATTGATGAGGAGTGTGATGGTACTAATACCTAGGACCTACCTAATTATTTTCTAGCTTTTAGTATTATTAATACTTCATGAAAGTATTGTTTTTAATAAAACCGTTTAACAAAAAATTTTTTTTTATTATTTTTTTCCTATAACACGTTTGGAAACATAACGAAATCGGCCTTAGAGCTGAAGACACCAGCAGTTTTTCTTAGAATCATCTGTAGATTACGTTTTTGCTATACGATGATGAAAAAAAATCCATCCATACAATTTGACCCGCTCTAATATATATATATATATATATATATTCAGCTCTTTTAGAATATTTGTTTCCGGAATAGTTTGTCCTTTAGCATCCCTTACAATAAATAAACATAACGCGACGATATTTGTAAGAGCTCTTTTATGTGAACTATTTATTCATATAAATAGTAGTAGTATGTATGTACGTGTTTTGTTTTTGTTTGTCTCTTGTTCATTTTACTTGATTATGTTGCTTATTTAGTTGTGCAGTTAAAGGCGTATATGAGCTTATTACATATGAAATATAACAAACAATATGAGTTGAGTACAAAATGACGAAGTAATAAGCTTTCTTCTGTTTTATTTATATGACAAAATGCCAGCAGTTGAAGCTCCACCCATGGCGAGATTCTAAGGGGAGAAACTTATTTAGATTGAGTATTCAGTGAATGTAAGAACGCAAATATTTTGTAAAATACTTTGGCCTAGTTGGTGCGAGGACCTTCACACTCGCTGCCTCAGAAACCCTTTTAAGGACGGGATTTGTGTCTCCATCGGTGTGAAGGCTGACATCACAGACTTTTTATCCATGCGAAACAAATGACGCCTGCTGCGGCATTCCATTGTCTGACTAAGGCGTCATCTGTGTTAGGTATATATTGCCGCTTTTCCGGACGGTGATAAAGTCGGCCGGCTTTTCAATTCGACACCACAGTCGTGGTAGTCAAAGAATTCTGGTAAAGCTAGGAGTTTGGTTTGTTATCGGTGTGTTATCGACCAGGTAAACGAGTGATGTTCTGATCGATCAAATTTGTGTCAGCATTAATGGTTCTGATTCACAAGGCTCTCTATATCTCCTTGCATCATACGTGCTACCAGCCAGTTCATTTGAACTATACAAGGCATACGCTGACAACATAGTTTCGCTAGTTACACTGGATCACAAATTCCCTTTTTTTCTACACCGGAGACGCCATTATGAAATTCCTATATAAGATCACCGCCTGATTCCGAAAATCAAGGTTATTTTTAATTCTGTAGTAACGTTTTTGAGATATTTACGAATAACGGTTTTTTCCAAAAAAAAATTGGGTAAACTTAAACATATATATCTCAAGAACAAATTGAGCAATTCCATAACAATTTGAAGCTTTTAAAAGGTAATAAAATTTGCTATAAACTGTGCATACAACACTTTTTGCTAGGCCCTGCAGGTTTAAAGATAACGAACAATCATTACGGATTTTTTCAATTTTTTTTTTGCAAAAATGTAAAAAAAATTGTATTTTGCGAGGAAGGATCTCGAAAACTTTTTATTTTTTTTGCAGATTTTTTTTTTGTCTCTAAGCTACGTTTTATTACAAAAAAATAAGCTTTCATTCAACAAAATCGACGGACTAATACAAAAGTTATAAGCATTCAAGTAAATATATCCATTTAATTCTTAAGTGCCCTACTGGTACATATGTGTTAGTATTCGTATATCAGTTAGTTAGCAGGTAGATTTTCGAAGGGTTATTAGATACAAAAAACTGTTAGTGTCGTTTTCTCAAACACAGGTACATTTCAAGCAAGAGCATATTTTTAAGGCAGGTAGTGTTTTCTTTGTAGAACTAGGGAACCTTTTTGTCTAGGTAGGCTTGAATTTTTACTTGATCTAAGTATAAATAATAGTACATGCGCCTTGTTCCTTCATAATATCTGCAAGGCTCGCCGGATACTATTCAGTTTTTTAATTGCAGTTTATAACCCGTCATTTTCTTAAAAATATAATATTAATAAAAAGGCGCGAGAGTTTGAGTGTATAAATGATCCAGATATGTTATGTTTCACCTGCGGTCAATTTATCGTTGAAAGGATGCGATGTGTGTTTTAAAATCCTTTGAAAGTTACATACTATAAGTATTTTGGATTTGAGCCTAAAAACAATGAAAATGGACACCGAATACTATGTGCACCACATGTCGAGTCGAATTGATTTTTTCGGAAACCGGAACCAAAAGGTGCGTTGTAAAAATTAGGAATTTGTTCCCTTTTAATGCATAGCTTACTAATTTCTGAAACTATCTTTTTAGGCGACATATGAAATTTATTACACCAATGAAGTGGAGGGAACCGAAGTGAAGTGGAGGGAACCAACTTGCCATTCACTGCTATATTTGCACTACAAAAGTACTTGGGGTTGGAAAGTCAAGAAAAGTAACCTATGCGAGCGTATCTACAGTGTCATTACCAGAACTAAATTCAACGGAAGCTACAGTGCCAGAATCAAATTTAACTTTAGTTCCGGCTCCAGTTTCATTGTCAACAGCAGGATCTGATTACGCGGCATCATGTTGTACTGGATTTCAAACGGAAAACGAAAGAAACTCTTTGTCACAAGCACAACTCAATGATTGGATAAGGGATTTGGAATTGTCAAAGGAAAAGGCCGAACTACACGCCTCTCGTATGCAACAATTTAAATTTGTTTCATCCGATGTTAAGATAACATATTATAGAACTCGTCACGAACAATTTTCCAAGTACTATACGAAGGAGGACAGTGTTTGTTACTGCAAAGACATTGGTGGTCTATTCAAACAGTTTGGTGAACCATATGATTCAAAAGAGTGGCGATTGTTCATAAATTAAGATTAAAGGCCGTATTATTGCATATTGGCAACTAAAAGCCATCTATTCCGATCGCGCATACAGTAAATACGAAGGAAACGTATGAGATAATGCAAAAATTGCTTAAATTAATCAAATACGAAGAACATGATTGGAAAATATGTGCCGATCTTAAAGTCGTTGGAATGCTATGTGGTCTACAAAGTGGATACACTGTTGCTTTCTATGCAAATGGGATAGCTGAGCTCGTCAAGACCACTACATCATAAAGGATTGGCCAGAACGAATCGAGTTTCAAGTTGGGGTGGATAACATGAAATACTCCCCACTTATAAAGAAGGAAAAAATAATTCTACCTCCGCTCGGCCTTATCAAAAACTTTGTCAAGGCTTTGGGCAAAGAAGGCGAAGCTTTTCATTATTTGAAGACAATCTTTCCAGAGATTTCAGAAGCAAAAATAAAGGAAGGGATTTTTGTGGGCCGCAAATAAGGAAAAAGATGACCAATAACCATTTCAAAGAACTATTGCCACCAGTGGAGGCAGCAGCGTGGGATTGTTTTGAAAAGGTCTTTACTTTTTTTTTAGGCAAACACAAAAGTCCTAACTACGAGATGATAGTGAACGACTTAATCAAAAACTATGCGGAAATGGGTAAATAAAAAACATATTTAAGACCGTTTTCTCAGTTAACTTTAAAACCCATTTGCTCGATAAACAAAATATTTCTATGAAAATTTTTTAATTTACATGAGAATATATAGCCCCTAAATCTGAATTCATCGTCCAGTTCTGAACAAACAAGAACGAGAAAAATGTAAACAAAAAATTTGCTCTGAATTGAAAGATAAATCCAGCCTAAGAAAATTGTATACTAATGTGTCACTTATGTATTTATCTAATATACTTTTTTACTTTCGTTCAGGAGTACATATGTCTTTAAAAATTCATTTTCTACACTCCCATTTAAATTTTTTCCTGCAAAATCTTGGCGACGAAAGTGACGAGCTTGGCGAAAGGTTTCACCAGCAAATGAAAATGATTGAAAGTCGGTATCAAGGATTCTGGGATGTCGCTATGATGGGTGACTACTGTTGGTTTCTCATAAGAGAAACCGATCCAAATCTAAATAAGCGCGAAAACAAGACACATAACTTTTTCAATTATAAAATAAGATCATAGAGTTAAGAATCATATGTACATATGGTATTATTTGTAGGGCACTTAAGTTTTACTATATGGATATATTATTTGAATGCTTATAACTTTTGTATTAGTTCATCGATTTTGTTGAATGAAAGCTTTTTTTTTTATAATAAAACAGAGCTTAGAGAGAAAAAAATCTGCAAAAAAATAAAAAGTTTTCGAGATCCTTCTTCGCAAAATACACATTTTTTTATATTTTTGCAAAAAAATTAAAAAAATCCGTAATTATTGTTCGTTATCTTTGAATCTTCAGGGCCTAGCGAAAAGTTTTGTATGCACAGTTTATATCAAATTTTATTGTCTTTTAAAAGCTTTAAACCGGTTTGGAATTGCTCTATTCGTTCTTGAGACATACATATATGATTAAGTGGACCAAATTTTTTTTTTTTTTTTTTTTGTAAAGAACCCTTATTCGTAAATATTTCAAAAACGTTACCATAGAATTAAAAATAACCTTGAATTTTGGAATCAGAGGGCGATTTTACATAGGAATTTCAAAATGGCGTCTCTGGTGCATTTTGGCTGTAAACCAGTGTTATTAATAACCTAAGTGATAGTCATCTCTGCGTACTTGGTAACTTCAGCTTATGCAACGAATGTTTGTAATTTTGGTCTTAAACCTAATAATCTCTCTGCAAATCATTAACTATATTTCATTGATAATCTACTTAGTCTTAATTTATTGCAAATCAACAAGTGTGCTAATACTTTAAATAGATTACTTGATCTCATATTTATTAGTGACAATATTAATTGTGAAATCAGTGAATGTACAAATCCAATCACTCACAAGGACAGGCATCACCTACCATTGGTTATTAATTTTAGTATTTATAGTTATGCACAGGATACTTCTGAAAGCAGATAATTAATTTTTTTTAATTTTAACTCGTTTGATTTTCCCAGTTTTAATGGTTTTTTATCTGAAATATACTGGGAAGCGGTACTTGAGGGACTTGATACCTCTAATATTTTCCTAACTTTCAAATCTATTCTATTAAATCATTTTCTGCATAAAATTCCTATAAAAAGAATGAGTCCTTACAAACTTCCGTGGTATATGAAAGAGTTGAAAAAATTGAAGAATCTCAGAAATAAATATATGCGTAAGTTTAAACATACGAACAACCGCTTGTTCTTTACTAAATACAAGCAATATTTGAAGAAATTTAATAATTTGTTATGCAAAAAAGTTGTTATAAGCTTTTCTGATCTGATATAATTTGGATAAGCTTCTGTATACCAACTATATTCATACAATCGAGTCTAATATTAAATTGAAACCGAAAACATTTTGGAGCTATATCAAGTCGAAAAAGGTCGCTCCATATACTGTCTGGAGTCTTCTTTGATGGCCACTCAGCGCGAACACCATGCTGTATTATTTGCGGAGTTTTTTAAGTCAAATTTTGCTGCCGACGATAGTTATCTATCGTTTGATGCCTCTACGAATCTTAACACTGCTCTAAACTTTGGTGCCCTCTGTCTCTCTTCTGATGATATTAGTAATGTTATTCTCAAACTTAAGTCTTCGTCTCAACCAGACGTTGATGGGTTTTCTTCAGTCCTATTCAAAAACTGCCCGACCTTAGTTTTGACGAGTGGAAGTTCACCTCTATTACCCCCGTCTTTAAAAGTGGTAACAAAAATTATGTGCGTAATTACATACCTATATCAAAGCATTCTACCATCTCCAAAATTTTTGAGCATGCTGCTAATGCCAAGTTTAGTTCTGCGGTTAAGTCTTTAATATATCCCGTCCAGCATGGCTTTGTCGCTGGTAGATCAACAGTTTCTAATCTTTCTGTTTTTAGTGAATATTGTGTTGAATCTTTTTCTGCAGGTTTTCAGGTTGATTGCATTTATACGGACTTTTCAAAAGCTTTTGACAGAATCCCTCATAGTGTTTTAATTAAAAAATTAGGTTGACTTGCTTTCCCCTCTTCGTTTTTGTATGGATAGAGTCCCATTTAAGTAACAGACGAGTGTCTTGTTTCCATAGATGGACATTCGTCTAGTCTATTTGTAGCCACTTCTGGGGTTCCCCAAGGGAGTATATTAGGTCCACTTTTATTTATCTTATTTATTAATGACGTAAGTAGTCGCTTTTCATTCGCGAAGTGTTTGCTATACGCCGACGACTTAAAACTATTTTCTACCATTAAGACGCTAGAGGATGTCTTAATGTTGCAGAATGATATTAATAAGTTGCACCAATGGTGCCTGAACTCTAGTATCTCTTTGAATCCGTCCAAATGTTTTCAAATGACCTACTCGAAGTCAATTAATCTTCTAACTACAAATTATAGTATTTCTAATTGTGAGCTTCAATGTGTCAATGAGATTAAGGACCTTGGTGTTGACTTTGACAATAACTTTTGTTTTAGTAAACACATACATTTCATAACCTCTAAATCATATTCTATGCTTGGCTTTGTGAGGCGCAATGCTGCCAAATTCTCTGATCCCTACACGTTTAAGCTACTTTACTCGTCTTTTGTTAGGTCTCATCTGTAATATGGCGCATTTATTTGGAGACCAAGTAGTCAAACTGCTATTACCAGAATTCAAAGAATACAAAAAAATGTTTTCAATATGCCCTTCGTCCTTTAAACTTCGCAGACCCTACACCCTCCTACTCTGCGCGACTTCTGCTTTTAAGCCTTAAGTCTTTAGAAAATCGCAGATCAATACTCTGCTTATCATTTACGTATGACGTTATTAATGGGTCCGTTGACTGTCCATATTTATTAGGTAGGATTCGATTGATTTTTCCTCAGCGGTGTATGCGTAGTTTCTATTCATTTTATTGTCACAATTCCAAAACCCACTACTTCCAGTAATGCTCCCATCGCTCGCGCTCTGCGTGAGTTTAACTCTATCAGTACTGTTGTAACTCTAGATTTTTCTGCTCCAAAAGCGAAACTGTTAAATATTTTGAAATCTGCTAATTACCTTGTATTATTTTTCAAATAAGTATCTCTTAATTTTAGTTTGTATCATAGTATGTAAGCATTGAAGTCCATTTTATCGGTTTTTTATCGATTTGTTGTCGAAAAAATTTATATCTTGCCGAAGTGTTTATGGAGTGTTTAGAGTTCAAATAAGAAAAGAAAGCGGATACTTCTTTGATTTATTTCAACAAATTAGTAAAAAAAATTACAAAGAACCATTCTCGAACTCTGAAATCCCATGTCTCTTTCCTCGAGGCAAACTTCGAAATATGAGAAATACCTTATTTGCGGGTAGCTGAATCTATTCCAAAAAGTTGGTTTTTTCCAATACCCAGCTGACAGTTTTACAGTGTTATCGCTGTTGCTTAAAAATTTCAAATCCCCAGTCATAACAATGGATTATGCTTGGGCTGATGGTTGATATCCAGCGAGCTGTGCAGCCCTACATAAATCTTGTAAGGAAGCATCCTCCTTCGCTCTTTTGTTGACATATCTCATCCGCTTTTGTTGACAGGACAAACAAGTACTAATAAATTAAAAATATTACAGTGCAAACGTGTGGAAAAATAAATAAGTAAATGATTGATGACCTTGGGGTCTTTAAGCGCTCAATATTGCAGGACTTTTAATTGAAATTCTAATGGAGATAATTAATTCAAAGGCCAAGAGCAACGTTCTGTGTATGTTGAAGTAACTATTGCTTGGATCGAATGATATACTTCAAACCCTACACACATACATACATATATAGAGCACGCATAGAAATATCAACAGATGAAGTGCATTTTCAAGTAAACGACTAGACGTAGCTAACAGTGAGCTGCAATTATTCATCTTTTAAGGTTATTAGTGGACTAACCAAAAAATGAATATTAGTGCGTACACAAAGAACACAAACAAAGAATATCAAGCACTTATATCCACTAAAACACATTTACATAGTCATGCTCCGTAAAATGAATAACCGCTCATAAGCCACGAAGCAGTTCAGTACTCAATTGTCTTATTGAGCAAGAAGTCAACTGTGTTATACGAAAACACTATTTGGAATCAGTAAGACTAATAGTGCAATAAAATGAATATAATCATATCAGTCTTCTGACGCTAGCAACACAACGATGTACACGAAACTAAACTGAATACAGCGCTAAATAAAAACCGATAGTAAACGAAGTATACAGTGTATTACACACTAAACCAAGATGCTACTGTGTTAAAGTGACTATGATTTCAGTTTATACTCAACAATGTCATATGGCATGGGACATATGTGTTGCGGGGCACTCGTATGTATTTTCTATTTTATGTGCTAGTCACTCCTAGTATTTTTCTGTACTTGAATAAGTACACATTTAGACACAATTTTTTGGCTCATGACTAAGTGCACTAATTTTATTAGTACTTAAAGCAGATCTCTGGTAGCTAATTGGCATGCTGCGCTCGCCTCAACCAAGCAAAATTCCAAATGGACTAACTTACGCTGAAGCATTGATACGATGTGAGTGAGTGCTTCATAAACATAATTGGCCCATTGTAACGGTTGCCCGCTTTTTATGTACGCACCAACCATCATCCTATCGAGTTTGATACATTTGAATGCCTGCAGCTAAACTGACAATGGCGAGTTTATAAAATCTCTTATTCACTGTCAGTCCACTTATAAAACGTATTTTCATTGTCAATTTTTTTCTTGTTAGACCATCGTTCGTCGCTTGCTGCAACATTCTGTTATAACTATTTAATCTACCCGGTGCAAAGGACAACAACCGCGAAGAGCTCAGGGCAAGCCACTTATATATACAAACATATATTTCTTTACGCTTAACGACAGCCTACAGCGTTCTGTTTGAATAAATTTAAGTGAATGGAAAAGTGGCATTCCGTTAGCTTAATGTGAAAATGTGATAAGTCACTTTTTTTGAAACATTTTATTTTAATGCAGTTTTAAACTGAATTCAAAACACATCGATCACAAAAAAAAATATTTTCATTTTTACGTGCTGTGGGCAATTATGTGTAAATGTGCTAAGTCGTCAGCTGTTAAAAAGAATGTGCTAAGTCAACCTGTAAATAATATCAATCTCAATTACTAGTAATTTCTTTGTTGTTGTTGTTGTATGAACCATAAAGACACTCCCCGAAGGCTTTGGGGAGTGTTACCGATGTTGATGGTCCTTTGCCGGATATAGATCCAATACGTTCCGGTAACAAAGCACTATTAAGTTACTAGCCCGACCATCTCGGGAACGATTTATATGACCACATTAAACCTTCTAGGCCATACCTCCCTCCTCAACCCCTAGTTCCATAAGGAACTTGGGTCGCCAGAGCTTCGGCTGGATTCGCCACGGTTAGGTGAGGTTGACAATTGGGTTGGAGAAGCTATATATTGCGCTGGCAACCCCTTGAGAGGGTTGCGAACACAATTTCTTGAAATTGGATTCACCCAATTGAGACATGCCTTTGGTGTTGATAAATGTTTTGCGCTGACCATAACCTATTTCAATACATGTCGATAACTACATGCTTTCTTACAGACTAGTTAAAAATAGAAAACAATGCAAGCTTAAACTTATATAAACTGTTATTAAAATTAATAATACTACTGAATCGATTTGCTAGATGTATAGTCCTAGTTGTAGGTTCATTCATATCATAATTCCTTTTATGAGTTATTTCGATAAATAATATATTATGCCGAAGATCACGCAGTGGGATGTATGAAATGAACATATTAGATAAATCAGAGCAATCGGTGCTAAAGTTTATTACACTATACGCAAGCATGAGTGAGATAAAAGTTCTTCTGTCATGCAAAGCCTGAAGACCAAGCAACTTGTGCCTGCTGGTATATGATGGGCGAGTGAAGCATACGTAAAGCAATTTTTGTAAAAATTTTTTGAACTCTCTCAATTTTATAGGAGTTAGATTCATAGAAAGGATAGCATATTATTGAGCAATATTCAAGACCACTTCTGTCCAAGCATATATAAAGTGTCTTCAACGTCATAGGGTCCTTACGTCTACTGAACCCAACCATTGCAACAAATTTTGAAACAACGAAGTCAATGTGACTAGAAAAAGAGAGTTTGGAGTCAAAAATTTCACCCAAGTCTTTACTCTCTTGACAACGATTAAGCGATTTGGCATTTAGTTAGTAGATAAAGTATGTGGCAGTTGTCTTTTTGGAATAAGACACAACACAGCATTTGTTTGAATTTAAATTATCATCTGCGCACCATCCGGCAAAAGAGTCCAGATCAGAACCGTTAGAAATAGTTTGACAAATAAATTTTTTGGGAAATATATAGTTTTAGTGTTATATTTCAATCTTTAAATGGGAGGAGTGATGGGAAAACATATTGAGTAAAAAGTACTAAGTCAGTAGAAAAATTTTTTTTGAGTGCGGAAATTGTGCTAAGTCATAAAATAGCAGCTGGGTTAGCATACATGATTTTTATTTATCTTTTTCAAAGCTTCTACACTCAAAAGTATTGCGACTAAGGTATCCTCATTCACAGTTTTGAAAAAATTATTCATTTTTTTTTTCGTCTCCTGTAAAATTTGTAAAAACTGACTTAGCCCATTTTCACATTAAACTAACGATTCGTGCTATGAAGTGCAATGGAAGGTATCTACGCCATCACTTTAGTCAATTAGTACTATGATCTTACGATTTGTGCACTTTGGTCAATATGAGCTACGTATGTGTGAGACACGTAAATACCTTGTGGCAAAAGCTGTAGTACTTTTTTAAGCTCACGAACGTTAAAAATCTAATTTAAACTAAAACTCAGATCTCCACACGTAATTTTGAGGCGTCCATTGTTGACAGGAATCCTTAGGGGAGAAGAAGACATCCATATACCGACCCTGACACAGAGGTCTGGTTCACTGACGGATCAAAATTCGATGGCGAAAAAACGGGAGATGGCATCAACTTTGGTAAATCGATACCAATGGGATACTACCCCTTTATTATTCAGGCAGAAACCTACGCAATAGAAGTTTGCGGTAGAAAATTTCTATGAAGAAGCTTATTCCCGAGGAGTATCCTCGTTAAGTCAGACATCCAGGCGGCCTTTGGCGCCTTGCAGTCTTACGCAATTACTTCTAAGCTAGTGGATAAATGCATCGGAGTCCTACTGAATTGAATGCCCAGGGCTAAACAGGCCAAAGTGCTTATACTCCCAGGAAAGATAGTATCAGCTAAACTAATTAATCTAAGGATAGAGAACGCACGAACTGTCAATGGGTATTTTACGAGAAACTGTAGTCTACGAGATCACCTTAGTAAATTAAATCTATCCGATACACAATTTATTTCAATATTTTATTTATTTTTCTACCTTCTCGTTGGGGTGAACAATTCATCCACTACCTCTAAATTACTTTGCAGAAATAAAAATTGAGTGCACTGTGCAAAACTATGAATCGAGCGACGATTATTTTACGGTTATAAGGTGAATAGATATGCACTGCCAACTAGATTGCGTGCCAATGTATTGTAACAAATTTTGGGAAATTCCGCTTATTTGAAACCTTTTGCTAACGTTCGAATCGCTAAACTGTTGAATAAATCATTCCAATATTCTGTATTGAAAAATGGTCTTTATTAGACTACTTTTATACTTCACAATTATACTTCACTTCGCAACTGATAGCGTATTTAAATCAAACTGACTAGTTATTACTCAGCTTGCGCTGATTTTATACTCTCTGTTGCCTCGTCTGCATATTTCTCCAAAAGTCTAGATGTTTCACCTTCTAGAACTCTTGTAGTTCATGCTTGGTTACCAGCTATACATGTATATTTGTAGTTTATAGCCATATGCGTGTGCATGTGTGAGTAACTACTTCGGCTGGTGACTACATGTGTGTGCGTGTGAGATATTTCTTCGTCGCCTTCTACATAAATGTTGCTCCTCTTTAACGTGAACATGTATGTATATAAGAGTGGCTGCTCCATGTTTTTGTTGTTGCGTGATTATTTACTAACAGCCTAGTGATGTCAACATTCGCCACAGTATTTAACCATTATATTAAGTTCGTAATAAATGTTGTTTATTAAGTTGTTTTTCTATGTACCTACTGCTCTACACAGTAAATCTCATATTTTTAAGTTCATATATTTCTGGAGTCATGTTTTTTAAATACACTTAGACGTTGTCTATAATGCCACCTACATGCATTAGTTTTAGAGACGGCAAATTTTTCGAATTTTACCTTCTATGGATTTTCGGGATTTCATATGATGAATTTCATATCAAATCCAATATGCGTTGAACCCGACCCTCTCAGAATTTGATTAAATTTTGCATGGGGTTACATCTTACCCACCAAACACAACCTCATTTTTAGAAATTGCATTTTCGAAAAATTGTGGGCGTGGCAAGGTATCGAAATATCCGAAAATATTAGAAAAATGACGATAATAGGTACATTTAAAGTGTGATTACTACGGAATGGCTTTTCCGATTTCAAAGATCTTTATACCATTAGAAAGGTATTGAAATAAGCTTTCTAAAAAATACACTGTAAAAAAAAATTTATGGTATACTGAAAAAAAAAATTTTTTTTAACAAAATTTAAAACTGAAAAACCACTTCAAAGATCAAGCGATTTTGAAAAATAAAATTTTATTTTAGAAAGGTCTATTTAATAAATATATCATATCTGAAAACTAAAATGGGGTTTTTTTTTTAATTTTTTTAAGTAAATGCATCACTTGGTTAATTTCTCATATTTGGATATCACGCGTAAATTAATCAACCAATTTGAAAAATGTTTATACCGTTAGAAAGGTATTAAAATCACCTTTGAAAACATATACTGTAAAGATTCTATATTACACTGAAAGAAAAAAAAATTTTTTATTTTTTTCTAATTTTTTTTTTCAAACTGGGAAAACACTTCAAAGACCAAGCGCTTAAAAAAAATTTTTTTTAGAAAGGTAGATTTAATATATATAACATATCTGAAAACTAGAAGGGTGTTTTTTTTTCTTCTTTTTTTAATTTATTTAAGTAAATGCATCTCTTGGTTACTTTCTGATATTTTGATATCACGCGTAAACTAATCAACCGATTTCAAAAATGTGTATACCGTTAGAAACGTATTAAAATTACCTTTGAAAACATATACTGTAAAGATTCTATATTACACTGAAAGAAAAAAATTTTTTTAATTTTTTTCTAAATTTTTTTTTTTTCAATCTGGGAAAACACTTCAAAGACCAAGCGATTAAAAAAAAAATTTTTTAGAAAGGTAGATTTAATATATATAACATATCTCAAAACTAGAAGGGTGTTTTTTTTTTCTTTTTTTTTTAATTTATTTAAGTAAATGCATCTCTTGGTTACTTTCTGATATTTTGATATCACGCGTAAACTAATCCACCGACTTCAAAAATTTTTATACCGTTAGAAAGGTATTACAATCACCTTTGAAAACATATACTGTAAGGATTCTATATTACACTGAAAGAAAAAAAATTTTTTTATTTTTTTCTAAATTTTTTTTTTTTCAAACTGGGAAAACACTTCAAAGACCAAGCGCTTAAAAAAAAATTTTTTTAGAAAGGTAGATTTAATATATATAACATATCTGAAAACTAGAAGGGTGTTTTTTTCTTTTTTTTTAATTTATTTAAGTAAATGCATCTCTTGGTTACTTTCTGATATTTTGATATCACGCGTAAACTAATCAACCGATTTCAAAAATTTGTATACCGTTAGAAAGGTATTAAAATCACCTTTGAAAACATATACTGTAAAGATTCTATATTACACTGAAAGAAAAAAAAATTTTAATTTTTTTCTAAATTTTTTTTTTCAAACTGGGAAAACACTTCAAAGACCAAGCGATTAAAAAAAAAATTTTTTTTAGAAAGGTAGATTTAATATATATAACATATCTGAAAACTAGAAGGGTGTTTTTTTTCTTTTTTTAAATTTATTTAAGTAAATGCAGCTCTTGGTTACTTTCTGATATTTTGATATCACGCGTAAACTAATCATCCGATTTCAAAAATTTTTATACCGTTAGAAAGGTATTAAAATCACCTTTGAAAACATATACTGTAAAGATTCTATATTACACTGAAAGAAAAAAAAATTTTAATTTTTTTCTAAATTTTTTTTTTCAAACTGGGAAAACACTTCAAAGACCAAGCGCTTAAAAAAAAAAATTTTTTTAGAAAGGTAGATTTAATATATATAACATATCTGAAAACTAGAAGGGTGTTTTTTTTCTTTTTTTTTTAATTTATTTAAGTAAATGCAGCTCTTGGTTACTTTCTGATATTTTGATATCACGCGTAAACTAATCAACCGATTTCAAAAATTTTTATACCGTTAGAAAGGTATTAAAATCACCTTTGAAAACATATTTAAATTTTAATTTTTTTCTAAATTTTTTTTTTCAAACTGGGAAAACACTTCAAAGACCAAGCGATTAAAAAAAAAAAATTTTTTTAGAAAGGTAGATTTAATATATATAACACTAGCCTTTACCCGCGGCCCCGTCCGCAAGGAAAATTTTAAATATATGGGCTATTCGCGTTAGCCTGCTTATTATCTGTTTAAAATTTTGTTTTCTGTCTAATGCATTTTATTTTTGTAATTGAGTAAAAAAAAGAACTAAATGAGCTGATAACCTGATAGGATCCCAAATGATCCCGAAATTATCCAGAAAAAGCTACGAAATGACCCCAACGCTATCGCGGACGGATCCCGAAAACCATAAAGAAATGCCCCGAAAGGGTCTTCAAAAGTTCCACGAATAGTCCCAAAAAAACCCGAAATGAGAGCGACACGATTCTAGACGTATCCAGAGAACCACACAGATCCCTGAAGGTGTTCCAAAATGATCCCGAAAAGGTTCCGAAATGACCCTGACGGGCTCCCGGGCGGATCTCAAAAACCATACAGAAAATATCCAGGAAGGGTCCCTAAATTATCCCGACATACTCCAGAAAAAGTTCCGAAATGGCTCCGAGGGGATCCACGATAGATCGCGAAAACCATACAGAAATGATTCCGGAAGGATTCCAAAATGATCTCGAAATAGTCCGGAATTGACCCAGATGGGATCCCGCACAGATCCAGAAATGATCCCGGAAGGGTGCAAAAACTATCCCGGAAAAGTAACAAAAAATCCCGAAATGGCTCCTACGGCATCCCGGACGGATCCAGAAATGATCTCGGAAGGGTCCCCAAATGATCCCAAAATGGTCCCGAAATGACCCTGATGGATCCGGCAAACCATCAAGAAATTATGCCGAAAGGGTCCCAAAATGATCCCGAAATAATACAGAAAAAGTCACGAAACGACATCTAGAGGATCCCCAAATGATCCCGTATTAGCCCCGAAAAGGTCCCGAAATAACCCCGACGGGATCCCGGACAAATCCCGAAAACCATCCAGAAATGATGCCGGAAGGAATCCCAAATGATTCCGTAAAAGTCCGACGGGATCCCGAACGGATACCGAAAATCATCCAGAAGTGATGCCGGAAAGGTCCTCAAATGATCACCTAATAGTCCCGAAATGACCCTTAAGGGGTCATGGACGGATCCCATCCAGAAATGATCCCGATATAGTCCCAAAGAAGTCCCGAAATGACCCTGACGGGATCTCGAACGCACCCCTAAATGACTCTGACGGGATCCCGGACAGATCCCGAAATCCATCCAGAAATTATCTTGGGAGGGACCCCAAATGATCCCGAAAAAGTCCCGCAATGATTCCGAGGGGATCCTGATCGGATACCGAAAACCATCCAGAAGTGATGCCGGAAAGGTCCTCAAATGATCACCTAATACCAAAATGAACCTGACGGCATCCCGGACTGATCCCAAAATCCATCCAGAAATGATCTTGGGAAGGTCCCAAAATTATCCCGAAATAGTCTCGGAAAAGTTCAGAAATTACCCTGACGGGTTCCCGGACGAATCCTGAAAGCCATCTCTAAATGATCCCGAAAAAGTCCCGAAATGACCCTGACTGGACCCCGAAAGGATCCCGAAAACTATCCAGAACCGATGCCGGAAATGTCCTTAAATGATCACCTAATAGTTCCAAAAAGACCCTGACGGGATCCCGAACGCATCCCGACAACTATCTAGAAATGATGCCGAAAGGGCCCGCAAATGATCCCGTATTAGTCGAGAAAAAGTCCCGAAATGAACCCGACGGGATGCCGGACGAATCCCAAAAACCATCCAGAAATGATGCCGGAGGGACACCAAATGATCCCGAAAAAGTCCCGTAATAATTCCGACGGGATCCTGAGCGGATACCGAAAACCATCCAGAAGTGATGCCGAAAAGGTCCTCAAATGATCACCTAATAGTCCCAAAATGACCCTGACGGCATCCCGGACAGATCCCGAAATCCATCCAGAAATGATCTTGGGAGGGTCCCAAAATTATCCCGAAATAGTCTGGGAAAAGTCCAGAAATTACCCTGACGGATCCCGGACGAATCCTGAAAACCAATCTTAAATGATGCCGAAAAAGTCCCGAAATGACCCTGATGGGACCCGGAAAGGATCCCGAAAACTAACCAGAAATGATGCCGGAAAGGTCCTCAAATGATCTCCCAATAGTTCCGAAAGGACCCTGACGGGATCCCGAACGGATCCCGACAACTATCCAGAGATGATACCGAAAGGGCCCGCAAATGATCCCGTATTAGTCGAGAAAAAGTCCCGAAATGACCCCGACGGGATGCCGGACGAATCCCAAAAACCATCCAGAAATGATGTCGGAAGGGACCCCAATGATCCCGAAAAAGTCCCGCAATTATTCCGACGGGAATCTGAACGGATACCGAAAACCATCCAGAAGTGATGCCGGAACGGTCCTCAAATGCTCACCTAATAGTCCCAAAATGACCCTGAGGGCATCCCGGACAAATCCCGAAATCCATCCAGAAATGATCTTGGGAAGGTCCCAAAATGATCCCGAAATAGTCTCGGAAAAGCCCAGAAATTACCCTGGCGGGTTCCCGGACGAATCCTGAAAGCCATCTTTAAATGATCCCGAAAAAGCCCCGAAATGACCCTGACGGGATCCCGAAAGGATTCCAAAAACTATCCAGAAATGATGCCGGAAAGGTCCTCAAATGATCCCCTAATAGTTCCGAAATGACCGTGACGGGATCCCGAACGGATCCCGACAACTATCCAGAAATTATGCCGAAAGGGTCCGCAAATGATCCCGTATTAGTCGAGAAAAAGTCCCGAAATGACCCCGACGGGATCCCGGACGAATCCCAAAAACCATCCAGAAATGATGCCGGTAGGTATCCCAAATGATCCCGAAATAATCCCGAAATGACCTCGTCGGCATCCCGGACGCATACCGAAAATTATTCAGAAATGATGCCGGAAAGGTCCACAAATGATCTCCTAATAGTCCTGAAATTACCCTGATGGGATCCCGGACGGATCCCGAAAACCATCCAGAAATTATGCCGGAAGAGCCCCCAAATGATCCCGAAAAAGTCCCCAAATGACCCCGACGAGATCCCGCACGGATCCCGAAAACCATCCAGAAATGATGCCGGAAGAGCCCCAAATGATCCCGAAAAAGTCCCCAAATGACCCCGACATACTCCAGAAAAGGTTCCGAAATGGCTCCGAGGGAATCAACGACGGATCGCGAAAACCATACAGAAATGATTCCGGAAGGATCCCAAAATGATCCCGAAATAGTCCGGAAATGACCCAGATGGGATCCCGCACAGAGCCAGAAATGATCCCGGAAGGGTCCAAAAACTATCCCGGAAAAGTAACAAAAAATCCCGAAATGGCTCCTACGGCATCCCGGACGGATCCAGAAATGATCTCGGAAGGGTCCCCAAATGATCCCAAAATGGTCCCGAAATGACCCTGATGGATCCGGCAAACCATCAAGAAATTATGCCGGAAGGGTCCCCAAATGATCCCGAAATAAAACAGAAAAAGTCACTAAACGACCCCTAGAGGATCCCCAAATGATCCCGTATTAGCCCCGAAAAAGTCCCAAAATGACCCTGACGGGATCCCGAAAGGATTCCGAAAACAATACAGAAATGATGCCGGAAAGGTCCTCAAATGATCCCCTAATAGTCCCGAAATGACCGTGACGGGATCCCGACAACTATCCAGAAATGATGCCGAAAGGGTTCCCAAATGATCCCGTATTAGTCGAGAAAAAGTCCCGAAATGACCCCGACGGGATCCCGGACGGATCCTGAAAACCATCCAGAAATGATGCCGAAAGGGTTCCCAAATGATCCCGTATTAGTCGCGAAAAAGTCCCGAAATGACCCCGACGGGATCCCGGACGGATCCCGAAAACCATCCAGAAATGATGCCGGATGAGCCCCAAAATGATCCCGAAAAAGTCCCCAAATGACCCCGACGAGATCCCGGAAGGATCCCGAAAACCATCCAGAAATGATGCCGGAACAGCCCCCAAATGATCCCGAAAAAGTCCCCAAATGACCCCGACGATATCCCGGAAAGATCCCGAAAATCATCCAGAAATGATGCCGGAAGAGCCCTCAAATAATCCCGAAAAAGTCCCCATATGACCCCGACGAGATCCCGCACGGATCCCGAAAACCATCCAGAAATGATGCCGGAAGGGTCCCCAAATGATCGCGAAATAGTCCCGAAATGATTCCGGAATAGTCCCGAAAATGTTCCAAAATAACCCCGACGGGATCCCGGACGGATCCCGTAAACTATACAGAAATGATCCCGGAAGGGTCCCAAAATGATCCCGAAATAGTCCCGCAAAAGTCCCGAAATTACCCCGGCGTAATCCCGGACCGATCCCGAAAACCATCCAGAAATGATCCCGGAAAGGTCTCGATATGACCCTTACGGGATTACAAATAAGGTGAAGCTAATTATAAAACCATGTTAATAAGGCAGCAGGCGCATTGGAGCGAATAAAAAGTTAGATAGAAACATAAAGCTAATAAAAGCGTGCTAATAAACACAATTGATGGAGGGCGGGAGTAGAGGAGAGGACCACTGATCGTTCCTTCAAAATTGTCTAGATCTCGTTCTGTATGTACCAGATACCAAAAACTATTGATTTAGGAGAAAATTTAGATTGAGTTATAACAATTTATGGATTTTACACCAGAGGGGGAGATAAAGGGGGCGGGCGGAGGGTGACACTGCTTACTTTGTAAGCCCTCGACTTATTTGACCCCTTGAGTCTGTGATATTGGTGAAGGCCAGTATACGTAAAGTTATGTGTAAAAATTATGAAAACTAATTTCTCGAAGGGGTCGTGGGACCCCCACCCCTCTTTCCATGTTCGAAAAAAATTTCGCTAGTAGACTACTGTCTGTGTCCCAAATTTCATCAAAATCCGTGTAGCCATTCTGGCGTGATTCAGTCGCAAAGACGAAAAAATATAATAATTAAATTATAACTGTTCCTAGGGGGCGGGGACCACGCCCCTTTTGAAAAATATATAGCTAGTAGATCCTTCTAGACTATTGGCTATATGTGTGCAAAATTTCATCCAAATCGGTCCAGCCGTTCTTGCGTTATTGAGTCACAAAGACAAACGTCTGGACAAACATCCAAACATCCAAACATCCAAACATCCAAACATCCAAACATCTTCACATCCAAACTTTGCCATTTATAATATACTAGCCTTTACCCGCGGCCCCGTCCGCAAGGAAAATTTTAAATATATGGGCTATTCGCGTTAGCCTGCTTATTATCTGTTTAAAATTTTGTTTTCTGTCTAATGCATTTTATTTTTGTAATTGAGTAAAAAAAAGAACTAAATGAGCTGATAACCTGATAGGATCCCAAATGATCCCGAAATTATCCAGAAAAAGCTACGAAATGACCCCAACGCTATCGCGGACGGATCCCGAAAACCATAAAGAAATGCCCCGAAAGGGTCTTCAAAAGTTCCACGAATAGTCCCAAAAAAACCCGAAATGAGAGCGACACGATTCTAGACGTATCCAGAGAACCACACAGATCCCTGAAGGTGTTCCAAAATGATCCCGAAAAGGTTCCGAAATGACCCTGACGGGCTCCCGGGCGGATCTCAAAAACCATCCAGAAAATATCCAGGAAGGGTCCCTAAATTATCCCGACATACTCCAGAAAAAGTTCCGAAATGGCTCCGAGGGGATCCACGATAGATCGCAAAAACCATACAGAAATGATTCCGGAAGGATTCCAAAATGATCTCGAAATAGTCCGGAATTGACCCAGATGGGATCCCGCACAGATCCAGAAATGATCCCGGAAGGGTGCAAAAACTATCCCGGAAAAGTAACAAAAAATCCCGAAATGGCTCCTACGGCATCCCGGACGGATCCAGAAATGATCTCGGAAGGGTCCCCAAATGATCCCAAAATGGTCCCGAAATGACCCTGATGGATCCGGCAAACCATCAAGAAATTATGCCGAAAGGGTCCCAAAATGATCCCGAAATAATACAGAAAAAGTCACGAAACGACATCTAGAGGATCCCCAAATGATCCCGTATTAGCCCCGAAAAGGTCCCGAAATAACCCCGACGGGATCCCGGACAAATCCCGAAAACCATCCAGAAATGATGCCGGAAGGAATCCCAAATGATTCCGTAAAAGTCCGACGGGATCCCGAACGGATACCGAAAATCATCCAGAAGTGATGCCGGAAAGGTCCTCAAATGATCACCTAATAGTCCCGAAATGACCCTTAAGGGGTCATGGACGGATCCCATCCAGAAATGATCCCGATATAGTCCCAAAGAAGTCCCGAAATGACCCTGACGGGATCTCGAACGCACCCCTAAATGACTCTGACGGGATCCCGGACAGATCCCGAAATCCATCCAGAAATTATCTTGGGAGGGACCCCAAATGATCCCGAAGAAGTCCCGCAATGATTCCGAGGGGATCCTGATCGGATACCGAAAACCATCCAGAAGTGATGCCGGAAAGGTCCTCAAATGATCACCTAATACCAAAATGAACCTGACGGCATCCCGGACTGATCCCAAAATCCATCCAGAAATGATCTTGGGAAGGTCCCAAAATTATACCGAAATAGTCTCGGAAAAGTTCAGAAATTACCCTGACGGGTTCCCGGACGAATCCTGAAAGCCATCTCTAAATGATCCCGAAAAAGTCCCGAAATGACCCTGACTGGACCCCGAAAGGATCCCGAAAACTATCCAGAACCGATGCCGGAAATGTCCTTAAATGATCACCTAATAGTTCCAAAAAGACCCTGACGGGATCCCGAACGGATCCCGACTACTATCTAGAAATGATGCCGAAAGGGCCCGCAAATGATCCCGTATTAGTCGAGAAAAAGTCCCGAAATGAACCCGACGGGATGCCGGACGAATCCCAAAAACCATCCAGAAATTATGCCGGAGGGACACCAAATGATCCCGAAAAAGTCCCGTAATAATTCCGACGGGATCCTGAGCGGATACCGAAAACCATCCAGAAGTGATGCCGAAAAGGTCCTCAAATGATCACCTAATAGTCCCAAAATGACCCTGACGGCATCCCGGACAGATCCCGAAATCCATCCAGAAATGATCTTGGGAGGGTCCCAAAATTATCCCGAAATAGTCTGGGAAAAGTCCAGAAATTACCCTGACGGATCCCGGACGAATCCTGAAAACCAATCTTAAATGATGCCGAAAAAGTCCCGAAATGACCCTGATGGGACCCGGAAAGGATCCCGAAAACTAACCAGAAATGATGCCGGAAAGGTCCTCAAATGATCTCCCAATAGTTCCGAAAGGACCCTGACGGGATCCCGAACGGATCCCGACAACTATCCAGAGATGATACCGAAAGGGCCCGCAAATGATCCCGTATTAGTCGAGAAAAAGTCCCGAAATGACCCCGACGGGATGCCGGACGAATCCCAAAAACCATCCAGAAATGATGTCGGAAGGGACCCCAATGATCCCGAAAAAGTCCCGCAATTATTCCGACGGGAATCTGAACGGATACCGAAAACCATCCAGAAGTGATGCCGGAACGGTCCTCAAATGCTCACCTAATAGTCCCAAAATGACCCTGAGGGCATCCCGGACAAATCCCGAAATCCATCCAGAAATGATCTTGGGAAGGTCCCAAAATGATCCCGAAATAGTCTCGGAAAAGCCCAGAAATTACCCTGGCGGGTTCCCGGACGAATCCTGAAAGCCATCTTTAAATGATCCCGAAAAAGCCCCGAAATGACCCTGACGGGATCCCGAAAGGATTCCAAAAACTATCCAGAAATGATGCCAGAAAGGTCCTCAAATGATCCCCTAATAGTTCCGAAATGACCGTGACGGGATCCCGAACGGATCCCGACAACTATCCAGAAATTATGCCGAAAGGGTCCGCAAATGATCCCGTATTAGTCGAGAAAAAGTCCCGAAATGACCCCGACGGGATCCCGGACGAATCCCAAAAACCATCCAGAAATGATGCCGGTAGGTATCCCAAATGATCCCGAAATAATCCCGAAATGACCTCGTCGGCATCCCGGACGCATACCGAAAATTATCCAGAAATGATGCCGGAAAGGTCCACAAATGATCTCCTAATAGTCCTGAAATTACCCTGATGGGATCCCGGACGGATCCCGAAAACCATCCAGAAATTATGCCGGAAGAGCCCCCAAATGATCCCGAAAAAGTCCCCAAATGACCCCGACGAGATCCCGCACGGATCCCGAAAACCATCCAGAAATGATGCCGGAAGAGCCCCAAATGATCCCGAAAAGTCCCCAAATGACCCCGACATACTCCAGAAAAGGTTCCGAAATGGCTCCGAGGGAATCAACGACGGATCGCGAAAACCATACAGAAATGATTCCGGAAGGATCCCAAAATGATCCCGAAATAGTCCGGAAATGACCCAGATGGGATCCCGCACAGAGCCAGAAATGATCCCGGAAGGGTCCAAAAACTATCCCGGAAAAGTAACAAAAAATCCCGAAATGGCTCCTACGGCATCCCGGACGGATCCAGAAATGATCTCGGAAGGGTCCCCAAATGATCCCAAAATGGTCCCGAAATGACCCTGATGGATCCGGCAAACCATCAAGAAATTATGCCGGAAGGGTCCCCAAATGATCCCGAAATAAAACAGAAAAAGTCACTAAACGACCCCTAGAGGATCCCCAAATGATCCCGTATTAGCCCCGAAAAAGTCCCAAAATGACCCTGACGGGATCCCGAAAGGATTCCGAAAACAATACAAAAATGATGCCGGAAAGGTCCTCAAATGATCCCCTAATAGTCCCGAAATGACCGTGACGGGATCCCGACAACTATCCAGAAATGATGCCGAAAGGGTTCCCAAATGATCCCGTATTAGTCGCGAAAAAGTCCCGAAATGACCCCGACGGGATCCCGGACGGATCCTGAAAACCAACCAGAAATGATGCCGAAAGGGTTCCCAAATGATCCCGTATTAGTCGCGAAAAAGTCCCGAAATGACCCCGACGGGATCCCGGACGGATCCCGAAAACCATCCAGAAATGATGCCGGATGAGCCCCAAAATGATCCCGAAAAAGTCCCCAAATGACCCCGACGAGATCCCGGAAGGATCCCGAAAACCATCCAGAAATGATGCCGGAACAGCCCCCAAATGATCCCGAAAAAGTCCCCAAATGACCCCGACGATATCCCGGAAAGATCCCGAAAATCATCCAGAAATGATGCCGGAAGAGCCCTCAAATAATCCCGAAAAAGTCCCCATATGACCCCGACGAGATCCCGCACGGATCCCGAAAACCATCCAGAAATGATGCCGGAAGGGTCCCCAAATGATCGCGAAATAGTCCCGAAATGATTCCGGAATAGTCCCGAAAATGTTCCAAAATAACCCCGACGGGATCCCGGACGGATCCCGTAAACTATACAGAAATGATCCCGGAAGGGTCCCAAAATGATCCCGAAATAGTCCCGAAAAAGTCCCGAAATTACCCCGGCGTAATCCCGGACCGATCCCGAAAACCATCCAGAAATGATCCCGGAAAGGTCTCGATATGACCCTTACGGGATTACAAATAAGGTGAAGCTAATTATAAAACCATGTTAATAAGGCAGCAGGCGCATTGGAGCGAATAAAAAGTTAGATAGAAACATAAAGCTAATAAAAGCGTGCTAATAAAAACAATTGATGGAGGGCGGGAGTAGAGGAGAGGACCACTGATCGTTCCTTCAAAATTGTCTAGATCTCGTTCTGTATGTACCAGATACCAAAAACTATTGATTTAGGAGAAAATTTAGATTGAGTTATAACAATTTATGGATTTTACACCAGAGGGGGAGATAAAGGGGGCGGGCGGAGGGTGACACTGCTTACTTTGTAAGCCCTCGACTTATTTGACCCCTTGAGTCTGTGATATTGGTGAAGGCCAGTATACGTAAAGTTATGTGTAAAAATTATGAAAACTAATTTCTCGAAGGGGTCGTGGGACCCCCACCCCTCTTTCCATGTTCGATAAAAATTTCGCTAGTAGACTACTGTCTGTGTCCCAAATTTCATCAAAATCCGTGTAGCCATTCTGGCGTGATTCAGTCGCAAAGACGAAAAAATATAATAATTAAATTATAACTGTTCCTAGGGGGCGGGGACCAAGCCCCTTTTGAAAAATATATAGCTAGTAGATCCTTCTAGACTATTGGCTATATGTGTGCAAAATTTCATCCAAATCGGTCCAGCCGTTCTTGCGTTATTGAGTCACAAAGACAAACGTCTGGACAAACATCCAAACATCCAAACATCCAAACATCCAAACATCTTCACATCCAAACTTTGCCATTTATAATATATATTAGATTAGATATTAGATATTAGATATTAGATATCTGAAAACTAGAAGGGTGTTTTTTTCTTTTTTTTTTACTTTATTTAAGTAAATGAATCTCTTGGTTACTTTCTGATATTTTGATATCACGCGTAAACTAATCAACCGATTTCAAAAATTTTTATACCGTTAGAAAGGTATTAAAATCACCTTTGAAAACATATACTGTAAAGATTCTATATTACACTGAAAGAAAAAAAATTTTTAATTTTTTTCTAAATTTTTTTTTTTCAAACTGGGAAAACACTTCAAAAACCAAGCGATTAAAAAAAAAAAATTTTTAGAAAGGTAGATTTAATATATATAAAATATCTGAAAACTAGAAGGGTGTTTTTTTTTCTTTTTTTTTTATTTATTTAAGTAAATGCATATCTTGGTTACTTTCTGATATTTTGATATCACGCGTAAACTAATCAACCGATTTCAAAAATTTTTATACCGTTAGAAAGGTATTAAAATCACCTTTGAAAAAATACACTGTAAAAAAATTTTATTCCAGTGGGGTGCACCCCGGATAACATCAAAACAACGGCTCGAATACTTCACGTACAAGGAAAAGGTCGGCGGCTCAATGTACTTGAGAACATGGAGATATACAAGTTAAAAACATTTGACGGCAGGATAATAAACGAACAAACCAACACTATCTCTGACGAAATTTTTGAACCCTTAAAACTAGTTTACAAAAAAACAGTACAAGCCAGAAGGTACAGCAACCAAACACGTAACAATGAACAAGCAAAAACAAAAAATTTACCAAACGGCAAAAATCACCGATTTCTACCTACCTCAACCTACCGCTTAGCTAACAAGCGGTATGTCTAGATACCTACAAAAACAACCCTTGGAAGAGGTAACAATTCGGACGTATCAATACCGCGCACACACACACGCATATTAACGTTACCTACCACGGACACATAGATTGACATTACCTGCCACAGCACCCATGGACTATAAAAAACAACACAACGGATAGACACAGACCAGAACGAAACTAGGCATTTATATGGAATCAACTAATAAATACAGATGTGTGCAGCTATCAAGAAAATGTTCCTCTCAACTTCGAAACATTAGCTTAAACGAAGCAGCGCTGATATCTGAGCAATTTCCAGCAGTCTCCGACATTCATCGTTGCCGTATTTGCGAAAGTTGTCGCTTTAAACTTAAGGATGCTATCAAGATTGCTGATAATCAGCGTTCTACTGAAACGGAAAGTGAAGAGGCATAAGAAATCTTGACTAGCGGTGAATTGTATCAAGAATATAAGGAAGTTCCAACATGCAGCAGCTATACTAAATCACTCGAACGCAACGAACTCGTCGACAATATAAATAAGCATGTTATTCCTCATCTTGGAAGCCATCCATCGCCAATGAAGCGAAAATATTTAGAAAGGGATTCATACTGCAAAAAAAAAACACAGCAAATTGCGCAAAGTATTTCGGATTCACTTGGAGGTGGTTCACTGTCAACTTTATCAGAAGACCTAAAGAAGATCAAAGCTTACTACGAACAAATTTTGGAGAACATGAAATATCAAATCGAAAACTGCTCATATAATTTGGATATGCAAAAAATATTATCTCTATTACCAAATACCATGACATCTAAGGAAATTAAAGACATTTTTGGGCATGATTTATCTTACGAATTGATAAAAATTAGCAAAGATATACAAAAAAATAAAACAAAGTTTTCGGACGTCAAACGCTCTAGCATGGACAGGCGTAGTTTACCTGAACAAACTAGTAAGTAAGCAAATATTCCGAAAGTCAGCAGTATGAGCAGCGCCCAAGCTGTATATTAAATCTAAATAAATAAAAATAAAAAATTAACTTTATCAAGTGTATGTCTATTTATTGTGCGTGTCTGAAAAAATTGATAATACGATTCTTGTTCGAATCTATTAGAATATTTAGTCATAGTATCTGTATCTGTATAACTTCCAAAGTATAGCTAGGTATCATTTTTGTCACACAATAATAGCAAAATAAAAAAAAGTTAACAAGAGATGGGTTTACTTATAAATTTTTTTAAAAGAAAAAAAAAACACCATTCTAGTTTTTATATTAAATCGACCTTTCTAAAAAAATTTTTTTTTTTAAATCGCTTGGTCTTTGAAGTGTTTTCCCAGTTTGAAAAAAAAATGTAGAAAAAAATTTTAAAAAAAATTTTTTCAGTGTAATATAGAATCTTTACAGTATATGTTTTCAAAGGTGATTTAATACCTTTCTAATGGTGTAAAAATTTTTCAAATTGGTTGATTAATTTACGCGTGATATCCAAATATGAGAAAGTAACCAAGAGATGCATTTACTTAAAAAAATTAAAAAAAAAAAACCCATTTTAGTTTTCAGATATGTTATATATATTAAATAGACCTTTCTAAAATAAAATTTTATTTTTCAAAATCGCTTGATCTTTGAAGTTTTTTTTTTCTGTTTTAAATTTTATTTAAAAAAATTTTTTTTCAGTATACTAAAAATGTTTACAGTGTATTTTTTTGAAAGCTTATTTCAATACCTTTCTAATGGTATGAAGATCTTTGAAATCGGTAGAGCCATTCCGTAGTAATCACACTTTAAAAGTACCTATTATCGTCATTTTTCTAATTTTTTCGGATATTTCGATACCTTGCCACGCCCACAATTTTTCGAAAATGCAATTTCTAAAAATGAGGTTGTGTTTGGGTGGGTAAGATGTAGCCCCATGCAAAATTTCATCAAATTCTGAGGGGGTCGGATTCGAAATGTACGTTTTTTTCAGCCTTTGATATGAAATTCATCATATGTCAGTCGCGGTATTATAAAGTTAGTCACGGATATGTAGGTATTTTTAATTTTTCAACAACTTCAATTTTGTTTAAATATTCCATCAGAAAACCGGCTGTTCATAATCCCTTGTACATATAGGCATGCAACAAATCATCAAAGGAAATATTTGATATATCTTCAAAAATATATCGACTACTGAGTGCAATATCACCCAATCTCGGCTGCCGTTTCGAAAACGCTCTATCTCAAAAACGCCCCATCTCAGATTTCGGTTGAAGAACGCCCTACCTCAGAGTTTTTTGTTTCATAAACGCCCCAGCTATTGTCAAATTGTATTGAATTTGAGCGCAGATAGGGGGTTTCTGCAACAAATTCTGAAATAGGGCGTTATACAAAAGTTTCCTGAGATAGAGCTATTTCGAAATAGCAGCCGAGATAGGGTGATATTCCACTCAGTAGTCGATATATTGTGATTAAAAAAAACTTCCTTAAACGAGGAAAATAGCTATTAAAAAAGAAAAAAAAAAATGGAAATCCCTCCCTCAATCTAAGAAAGTAATTTTTTATGTTTTATTTAATCTTTTGTTGTCGGAATAAATTTCTTAGGAATGGAGAAAGGTGATTTCGAGTCGAGGCGCTCAACTAGGAATGAAACGATGCTATGAAAATATCGATACCTGTTGTACTTGCAAGTAGCTTTGAAAAAAAGTATCGAAATTTACTAAGTGTCGGACCGAAGGTATCCATTCTTACTTATATCGGTACTTTTACGTAATACATAATTAACAACAGGAATTGAAACGATTTAAAAAATTGAACTAAAATATTCCCTCAAATTAAAGAAAAGTATTATGCAAAAATAGCAATGTTTACTCATTCCATAGAAATTTTCCTCAATTCAAAGCAAATTGTTTCCTCATTTAGGCCAGTGTTTTTTCAAGTGTACCGAATTGATAAATAGTTACATATATAGTTAAATTGATGTGTTAATTATTCCATGTGATGTAAAAATAAAAATTTAAAAAAATTATAATAAAATTATAACTCATCACGCTATTTAAGGACATTCAATCCGAATTTCTCAGAGAGGGCCCCATCTTAGACTCTTCAAAAAATAAGGATTTATAGACTGCTTGTATCTTAAAGAAAGGAAGCAAAAAAATGTTTGTCTTAATTTTACCAGAGTTTTGTTTTATCAGCTTTGTTAGCTTTTGTACACCTTTTTAGTGAAAAGTAACCTTTGATTTTCTTATCTTTCTTCAAGTTTTTTGACGGTTTGGATATATCAAGTATACTTGGGCATGTTGTGCATGCCATTATCCCATTATCGTTTAATAGGACGCAATTCTGGTAAGTTTCGTATATTATCTTTTTTTAATTAACTATTCCAGTATTCTTTTATTCAATGCTGCAGTAAATCTGATTAAATGGAAGTGACCAAACTGAGCAAAAATAAAGCTGACATTATGTGCTGCAATAGAAAATATGAAACGTTATTTCGCACCCTCCTCGTTTTCTATTACTTGGATCAAGTGCCGTTATGTGACAATAACATACTGTCCTTAAGGCTCTACTACAAATGGTTTACCAAAAGAGGAGCTGTTTACCAAACGGTGCCATTTAAGCTGGTGACACTGGAAGGTATACAATCACATCCATTGCTCTATTGCGTCTTGTAAATATTTTTATTAGAAAAGCCGAACATGTCGCAAACACAATTCAAAAACCTTTTTTTTGAAAATGTTATAACATGATGTTACATCCTTGCCTCGGCAACCCTCAAAGCGATCAATCCCTAACTATATTGCATTTAAAATGGATAAGTCGCAAATACTGTAGTTGAGTTGGATATTAGGCTATGCGCAGCTTCCGTAGATTCATAAGCCTTTAACTCGAGAGAAAGTGAAAAGAGCTGTTTATCAGTCTACGCAGGCATTTAGGGGATAGATCCCCCCATCGGAGTCGGTAATGTATATATGTATGTATATGTATATTCAGGGTTTAGTCTCAAAAAATGATCAAGGTTCTGCTCAATGTTCCGCTTTAAACTTCATTAATTAAAAAAATGTTTATCTTCCAAATTAGTAATTCATACCGAAAACTAGTAGTTCGTAAATAGTGTTGATGGTGAGTGCACGTTAAGTTGCGTACTAATCTAACTCCCCCGTGTTAAAAAAAATGTTGTAATAGACCGACAGGCATGTCGTGTTAATTACATGTAGAAATGAAATTTTTACTTTTTATAATAATAAACAAATTGTTGACTAATATATAAACTAAAATGCTAAAGTCTGATTTGCTATGTATTATATATAACACTGAAATTCTAATTACGTCATTGCACATTCTCTATCCCTCCCCATGTCCCAAGGCTATCTACGCCACTGAGTCTACGAGACTGATGTAATGCATTCCGACAAAGTTCAATGTACATAATTTGAGATCAGTTACATATCTTAGATTCTCAATAAAAAATTTAAGTCAGAGTGGTTTGAAGTTACGGTGTTCGATTATTCTACTTTTTTTTTTAAACCGGTTTTCGAATTATTCGAAAAATGTCAATTAGAGAAAACCGGTTTTATTTCGCAAACCCGGTTAAAACTGAATAAACCGGTTTTTTAGTACTTTCCTTAAACAATTAAACCTCCGATCAGCTAAAGGACTAACATACCAACAGGTAAATCGTTTATTAAAAACTAAACAGAAATCCAAAGTTAATACAGTGTTAAACAGAAGAATATTAAGTCTTATTTGATATCATAATACACTATTCGTTTGAGGTTATGAAAAATCTTCAGATGTGAGAACTTAGTCAATAAAAGTAATTTTTTAAAAAATGTTCTGACAAAATCATCAAAAATAATTTTGCGCACTTTTTCGCAAAATTATTTGAGTTTCGAATATTTCGAAAGATTTTATCCAACTCACTCTTTAATGTTTCTGCATCTGAAACACTTAGCTCTGCACTAGAATCAGATGTGTGAACTTGAATCTTCTCAAGCAATCGAGTTATTCGATATTCAGAATTTAAATATTTAAAACAAACCGTCCAAAAATTAAGGAAGAACCGGTTCGATTAAACCTGATTTAAATGTTGGCTTGTTGTACAGTAGCAATGAGTAATAACAGCCAAAGACCTTAAGACCTTATGGGAGCTTTATAATAAAGAAAATCTACTTAACTTGTTGCGCGCACGCAGTTTTGTGATAAATGATTCAACCAGTATAGAATCCCATTTAGACATAGTAAACAACGCAATTCGACAATGTATGGCAGGATTAACATTGGAAAAGTAGTGAAAGTAAAACTTCTGGAAAAGTTGTATGATCATGAACTTACACAATTAAATAAACTTAAATATAATCTTTTAAATGAGTCTAAGCAAACAGGAAATTGGGACAATTATAAAGAAATAAACAAAAGATACAAAAAACTGATCAAAACGAAAAAGGCGAAATATATGGAAAACAAAATCTTAATTAGTAACAAGTAAGGAAGGCTACGTTCGGGTGTAACCGAACATTACATACTCAGCTGAGAGCTATGGTGACAACATAAGGGAAAATAACCATGTAGGAAAATGAACCTAGGGTAACCCTGGAATGTGTTTGTATGACATATTTATCAAATGGAAGGTATTAAAGAGTATTTTAAAAGGAGTGGGCAATAGTTCTATAGGTGGATGCCTTTTCGAGATATCGCCATAAAGGTGGACCAGGGGTGACTCTAGAATTTGTTTGTACGATATGGGTATCAAACGAAAGGTGTTAATGACTATTTTAAAAGGGAGTGGGCCTTAGTTCTATGGGTGGACGCCTTTTCGAGATATCGCCATAAAGGTGGATCAGGTGTGACTCAAGAATTTGTTTGTACGATATGGGTATCAAATGAAAGGTGTTAATGACTATTTTAAAAAGGACGGGGGCCTTAGTTCTATGGGTGGATACCTTTTCGAGATATCACCAGGGGTGACTCTAGAATGCGTATGTAGAATATGGGTATCAAACCAAAGGTGATAATGAGTATTTTAAAGGGGGGTGGGCCTTAGTTCTATAGGTGGACGCCTTTTCGCGATATCCCCATAAAGGTGGACCAGGGGTGACTCTATAATGTGTTTGTACGATATGGGTATCAAATTTAAGGTATTAATGAGGGTTTTAAAAGTGAGTGGCCCTTAGTTGTATATGTGAAGGCGTTTTCGAGATATCGACCAAAATGTGGACCAGGGTGACCCAGCACATAATATGTCGGGTACCGCTAATTTATTTATATATGTATTCCTGCGAACAGTATTCCTGCCAAGATTCCAAGGGCTTTTGATTTCGCTCCGCAGAACTTTTTCATTTTCTTCTACTTAATATGGTAGGTGTCACACCCACTTTACAAAGATTTTTCCTAAAGTTATATTTTGCGTCAATAACCAATTCAATTACCATGTTTCATCCCTTTTTTCATATTTGGTATAGAATTATGGCATTTTTTTCATTTTTCGTAATTTTCGATATCGAAAGAGTGGGCGTGGTCATAGTCGGATTTCGGCCATTTTTATACCAATATAAAGTGAGTTCAGATAAGTACGTGAACTGAGTTTAGTAAAGATATATCGATTTTTGCTCAAGTTATCGTGTTAACGGCCGAGCGCAAGGACAGACGGCCGACTGTGATAAAAACTGCGCGTGGCTTCAACCGATTTCGCCCTTTTTCACAGAAAACAGTTATCGTCCTAGAATCTAAGCCCCCACCAAATTTCACAAGCATTGGTAAATTTTTGTTCGACTTATGGCATTAAAAGTATCCTAGACAAATTAAATGAAAAAGGGCGGAGCCACGCCCATTTTGAAATTTTCTTTTATTTTTGTATTTTGTTACACCATGTCATTACTGGAGTTGAATGTTGACAAAATTTACTTATATACTGTAAAGATATTAAAATATTAAATGGGCGTGGTCGTTCTCCGATTTTGCTAATTTTTATTAAGCTTACATATAGTAATAGGAGTAACCTTCCTGCCAAATTTCATCATGATATCTTCAACGACTGCCAAATTACAGCTTGCAAAACTTTTAAATTACCTTCTTTTAAAAGTGGGCGGTGCCACGTCCATTGTGCGAAATTTTACTAATTTTCTATTCTGCGTCATAAGTTCTAATCACCTACCAAGTTTCATCGCTTTATCCATCTTTGGTAATGAATTATCGCACTTTTTCGGTTTTTCGAAATTTTCGATATCGAAAAAGTGGCCGTGGTTATAGTCCGATATCGTTCATTTTAAATAGCGATCTGAGATGAGTGTCCAGGAACCTACGTACCAAATTTCATCAAGATACCTTAAAATTTACTCAAGTTATCGTGTTAACGGGCAGACGGACGGACATGGCTCAATCAATTTTTTTTTCGATACTGATGATTTTGATATATGGAAGTCTATATCTATCTCAATTCCTTTATACCTGTACAACCAACCGTTATCCAATCAAAGTTAATATACTCTTTGAGCTCTGCTGAACTGAGTATAAAAATAATAGCAAAGAAATGTGGAAAAACCTAAAGCAAACCATAAACCTGAAAAAAGATCATCAAGAAATCAACAAAATTCAAATATTAGATAAGCAAATCGAAGAAAAGATCGAAATTGCGAATGAGCTGAATAACTTTTTCGTAAACAGTGTATTAGAAATAAACCAAAGTATCGAACATTTTGATTTAAATTTAACCGTATCTGAGAGCAGTTCGACATTTAAATTTAATAAAGTTGTAGCAGATGACATTGTCAAAATAGTTCGGCTATTCAAGAACAAAATTGGTGGCAAAAATCTTTTATCAGAAGGAGTTTTAAAAGATTCAATAGAGTATACAGCTTATTTTTATGCAAAAATTGTAAATGAAAGCATGGAAACTGCCATTGTACCACAAAGATGGAAAACGTCGACCGTTACACCAGTCAAAAAAATAAAAAATACGTATAAACCTGAGGAAATGCGACCTATAAATACACAACCATTTGATGAAAAAATTATGGAAACAGTTATAAAAAATAAGTTAGAAAATTACTTGGAAGACAATAAATTAATAATAAGTGAACAATCGGGATTTAGAAAAAAACACTCATGTGAAACGGCACTGAATATCGTGATCTCTAACTGGAAGGAAGATCTAAATAACAAAAAACACTGTTTTGCGTTTTCCTGGATCTGAAAAGGGCATTCGAAACAGTGGACCGAGACATTTTGCTCCGAGACATTTTGCTATGAAAGTCATGGGAATTCAGAGTAAAGAATTAAAGTGGTTCCAAAATTACTTGACTGGCAGAAAACAAAAAACCATAATCGGTGATGAAGTATCGAACGAAATTTCGGTCCCATTAACTTTACCGCAAGGTTCTGTATTGGCTCCTTTATTATTTTTGATTTATATTAATGATATTGTTAAAGCTGTAAAATACTGTAACATAAAACTGTTTGCGGATGATGCTCTGCTTAGAATAAGTGAAAGTAATTTAACAACTGCATTGACAAAAAGGCAGTGTGACTTAGATAGTTTATATAAATTGCTATGTGGTAACAGACTTAAACTTAACGTGAGTAAAACAAAATATATGGTTATTAGCCGAAAAATCGAAAAAGAAGTTGAGAGTATTTAGCTCAGGGTGAAAGATGAAATGTTAGAGCAAATAAAATCAATAAAATATCTTGGGATTGTAATTGACAAGAAACTTAAATTTGATGAACATATTCGAAACACTGTAGGAAAGATAGCTAAACAAGTCGGTTTTATGCAAAGAACCTGTAAATTTATAAATAGAGAATTTAAGGATATTGTATACAAAATATTGATTGAATCTCATTTTAAATATTGCCCATCAGTCTTATTTATTATACCAGATACAAAAATAGATAGACTTCAGATATTGCGAAATAGGTGTATGAGATTTGTGTTACGGGAAAAGTCAGATGCGTCGATAAGCGACATGGTAATAAAACTAAAATGGTTAAGTGTCAAACAAATTAATTTTTATTATACTATGAAAATGATCATCAACATACGAAAGGGAAATGTACCTGAATACTTAACAAATAATGTTGTATATATTAAGGAAACCCATAATTTTAACACCCGTATAAAACACGATTTTAAACTGCCACTCTATAGAACAGAAGTAGACAAACAAAACCTTTTCCATAAAGGATTTAAAAACTTTAATGAATTGCCTAATGAAATAAAAAAATGTGAAGAAAGTTATGTATTTAAAGGCAGGCTATATGAACATTGTAAAACCTTACCTATAAGATAAGTTCTACAATGTGATTTAATAAATATTGTTCAAGCTAGGCTTACGCTGTAATAAATAAATAAATAAAATAAAAATACTATAATCTCTAAGCCGATACTAAGCAGTCACTTGTATGCACATAAACAAATCCATCATTATGTCTACACATATGTATGTACATACAATCAGCGGAGAGATACGCACAAACACATGCATATATCTGAGATACTCACAAAAGTATGCAATCATCATTACTCACATATACGCGCGCATATGGCTATGCGAGAGGCTATAAACTACAGATACACAGGCGACGCGTATAGCTGGTAACCAAGTAGAAAATTCCAACAGAAGAAACGCCTTGAAGTATTCGAACGAGACAGCAGAGAGTATAAAAGGAGCGAAAGCTGAGTAGACTGGGATCAGTTTGATTTAAGCACGTTATTGGTTGCGAAGTATAAGTGTTATTGTGAGGTATTTTCAAAGTAGTCTAATAAAGACCATTTTGCATTATTGAATATTGGAGTTATTTTATTCAACAGTTTAGCGATACGAACGTTAGCAGAAGATTGCAAATAAGAGGAATTTCACTAAATTCGTTACAATATAATTGTTTAGCATATAAGAGCACTCATTTCCTTCAGTGAGTGGCAGTTAACCTGAATGCCTTTATGTAATTTTTATTATTATATACTGATGACTGCGACGCAAACTGTCACGGCTTGATACATAATCTGGCCCTTAATTCTTCTCTTTAAAAACAAAAAAATAAAAACTTTGGTTGTTATTGCTTGTTTTCCACTTGTTCCATTTCTTTGCACTTGACTGTAAACTTAATTTTCAACGTAGGTACCTAGGACCGGATTAACCCTCAACGGGGCCCTAGGCAACCATCAATTTGGGGGCCCTTTTTCACGTCCGTTCCCTTCTTTTTTCGATTAAAAAATACAAAATTATATCTTTCATAAAAATTTTACTGTCACAATGTAATAATATCAATAAAATTATTATCTACATTTTAAACATGTCGTTGTTTACATTTGTTTTCGGAAAATTAATCAATTATATCATCAAAATCGATTTTGTTCAATAAATCTGACTCAATGCAAAGTATACCTAAAATCCCGAGTCGCTCTTGTCGCATTGTAGCTCTTTCAGCAGCTTTGCTTCTTTTTAATACATCGGCTAATTGATCTTCCATTAGAATCTTATATAAATGACTATGAGTTTTTTGGGCATCACTGCATCTGGAGTTCACGTAACTTTGGAATTGTTTCATTTCAATAAAAAATTCTTCCAAATCTCTAGAGTAAAAAATAACTAAGTTATTTATAGCTTCGTGGAGGTCTCCATCACTTAGAGAAAAGTTGATGAGAAATGCAAATCTCTCTGAAACTTCCATTTACTTTCACTGTGAAGATTGTCGATGATTTCGAGGAAACCTTTTGTCCTATAACCAACACCAGGTAATAATTGTTTTGTTTTTTCCTTGAAATCATTGAACTTTCACGGAATGGAACTAAACTCTTTTCTAACGATCCGTACAAAAAAGCACACGTTTGCAAATCTTCTTTTCCACTTTGCAATGACTTACTCACTGAACGCATAGCAGTCAAAATAGAGTTGAAGGCTTCTACACCCCCTGCTCCAAAAATAACCGAAATTTTTCAAAATAAACACAACCAGTGTACATTTTGAGTTAAATTTTTTTATTATTCAATATACTTTCCTTTCACTTCGATACACTTCTTTGCATGCTCATACAATTTTGTCAAATTAGTCGGAAATGTCCTTTTTAGGAACCTTGTCTAGTTTATCGGTCGTCGCCTTTTGAATGCGGTCAACTGAGTTTTATTTATTTGAGTAAAATTATTTTCAGTTCTGATTATGTTTTTCTTTCAATCTCTAGAATTTTATATTTGTAAGAAAATTTTAGAAGTCTTTTTCATTTTTGGGAGGCCCCCTAAACTCGGAAGCCCCAGGCAACTGCCTATTCTGCCTACTTGTTAATCCGGGCCTGTAGGTACTCCTACTTACTTTTTACATATCAAGTGTTCTTTATTTTGAGAAAGTTGCATTTGTTTGCACAAAGTTCTCACATTAACAACACGAATGTTTATAATATTAGACCTATGATTAATAAATAAGTGTCCAAAACGTATGGTCAATTCAATGTGTTTTGCCTTGTCGTGTAGAGAGGACGTTTCTCATGACTTTTTAATTGTTTTGAGTAAAAATGCCACAACAACAACTACAAATAAAAGCAAATAAGATCAAAATACAAATACAAATACATCGCAATTAAAAGTGTAATAATTAACTGTCAGTTTACAAAAGACTTATTTTGTTAAAATTTATTATATTTATACTAAAAAAAATGGCAACAAGCTTCAAGATCAATGGTCGTGAATTTAATGGTAAGTGCGAAGAACGAAGCTAATTGTCATTCAAGATTTTTAAATTGTGAAATATAAATATTTAAAAAAAAATCGCTTGACGCCAAGACACCGGAGAGGAAGGGGGAACCCTCAATAATAATATTTGCCTGATAGCGAGTAGAGAATTGCGCTACGTGATTGTTGTTTAAGACACTGCGTTCCAGAATCAGCTGGGAGCTAGTGGAATTCCAACAGTCTTAGGGTTAACTCACCATAGTTTTGGCTTTGTGTTATAGGCAGAATATTTCGTCAACTCAACAGAACCTCTGTTAAATATTGATCTTGCAGATGTTGCCTTGGTACTCTTATATGATCTGTGTTTTGCTACCATGATTGCAGCTTTAATGTTTTCTTCCAATGTCGCATAATAAAGGCCGAAACCGCACGTGCTGATTCCAGAAACCTCGCTTCCAGATGTCAGCCATTATTACTTTATCAGAGCTAAGTCAAACGAGCCCTTCCAAAGAGTTAATTGAAGTCCGCTCGATGCTATTTTACTGCCGTGAAAGTATATTTGTAGATGAATAAGATTAATATTTTCACAAGCTGCTTGTACAGCATATCCTACATCTCCTTGTTCATTTAGAGGATGGAGCTATAACCCAGCTCATCTTACAATTTCACCAGACATGAGATTCATACTTTGAACTTTGGCATCGTAGAGAAATGCGACCTATTTGCTACCTCCTTCTTCTTCTTCAAGTAGCGCTAAGGAGACATCTCAAAGGTTTTGGGGAGTTTTAACGATATTGATGGTCCTTTTCCGGCCATTTGTACTTTACATTCCGGACAATAGCACCAGTATGATCCTATCCTGTCCATTCGGGGAACGATTTCATTCAGTTTCCTCCTTCGCTTGCTAAATAAAAAGGATTTGAAAAAACTACCTCTAGCCAAGGTGCACAACCTCTTGAATATTCCATTCGCCACTTCGAACAATGCGCTAGCGCCGTATGTTTGATGTTTGCAAAATCTACCTCTACACATTTTCAAGGTACCGATATTTTTTAACACCATCAATCACATGGCTCCCAAAACATTTTTAAATCTGGGAATAGGCACCGTGCAACAAGGCAGCGCCCATTGCTACTGTTACTTCACGCAACGACCTGGTATCGGTGAAGTTCGGTTCAACCACAAACAATATAGCCGCTGGTTGCACATTATTTAATGGCCACGGTCTGTATAATATCCTGAATTAGGTTAACAATTCTTGGTCACCAACTTTCGATCGCTCCTATGTCGCACTGACGACATAGCAGAAGTATTAATGAGAAGTTTTACTTGGATTTACAATCATTCATACGGTTTTCGATAAGGTCTACGAACCCAGTTAGTCATAATAATTTCAAAAATTATAATTTATTAAATTTTGATGAGCTCGAGCCAGTTTAAAAAATTGAAACACAGTTTAAATGTTTGTATTTCTAATTTTATTTGGTCGATATTTCGATCTCATTCTGAGATCATCTTCAGGAACCGTGGACAAAAACAACAATTAGTTAACATGTAAACAATTTTTCACCCTAAACATAATACCACTTACACAATTGAATATGTTTTACCGACTAACAAGTTGTACGAAAAAAGAAAACGTAGAAGTCAAATAAATATGAAAATATAAACAATTTAAAACACCGTAAGTATAAACAACAAGTAAGGAGGGTTAAGTTCGGGTGTAACCGAACATTAAATACTCAGTTGAGAGCTATGGTGACAACATAAGGGAAAATAACCATGTAGGAAAATGAACCGAGGGAAACCCTGGAATGTGTTTGTATGACATGTCTATCAAATGAAAGGCACTAAAGAGTATTTTATGAGGGAGTGGGCCATAGTTCTATAGGTGGACGCCATTTAGGGGTATCGCCATAAAGGTGGACCAGGGGTGACTCTAGAATGTGTTTGTACGATATGGGTATAAAATTAAAGGTATTAATGAGGGTTTTAAAATGGAGTGGTAGTAGTTGTATAGGTGGTCGCCTTTTCGAGATATCGTCATAAAGGTGGACCAGGGGTGACTCTAGAATGCTTTTGTACAATATGGGTATCAAAAGAAAGGTGTTAATGAGTATTTTAAAAGGGGGTGGGCCTTAGTTCTATAGGTGGACGCCTTTTCGAGGTATCGCAACTTAGACTTTGTTTGTACGATATGGGTATCAAATGAAAGGTGTTAATGAGTATTTTTAAAAGGGAGTGGGTCTTCGTTCTATAGGTGGTCGCTTTTTCGAGATATCGCCATAAAGGTGGACCAGAGGTGACTCTAGAATATGCTTGTACGATATGGGTATCAAATGAAAGGTGTTAATGAGTATTTTAAAAGGGCGTGGGGTTTAGTTCTATAGGTGGACGCCTTTTCGAGATATCGCCATAAAGGTGGACCAGGGGTGACCCTAGAATTTGTTTGTACGATATTAGTATCAAATTAAAGGTATTAATGAGAGTTTTAAAAGGGAGTGGTGGTAGTTGTATATGTGAAGGCGTTTTCCAGATATCGACCAAAATGTGGACCACGGTGACCCAGAACATCATCTGTTGGATACCGCTAATTTATTTATATATGTAAGACCTGCCAAGATTTCAAGGGTTTTTTATTTCGCACTGCAGAACTTTTTCATTTTCTTCTACTTAATATGGTAGGTGTCACAACCATTTTACAAAGTTTTTTCTAAAGTTATATTTCGCGTCAATAAACCAATCCAATTACCATGTTTCATCCCTTTTTTCGTATTTGGTATTGAATTATGGCATTTTTTTCATTTTTCGTAATTTTCGATATCGAAAAAGTGGGCGTGGTCATAGTCGGATTTCGTTCATTTTTTATACCAAGATAAAGTGACTTCAGATAAGTACGTGAACTAAGTTCAGTAAAGATATGTCGATTTTGGTCAAGTTTTCGTGTTAAGGGCCATGCGGAAGGACAGACGGACGACTGTGTATAAAAACTGGGCGTGGCTTCAACCGATTTCGCTCATTTTCACAGAGATCAGTTAACGTCATAAAATCTATGCCCCTACCAAATTTCAAAAGGATTGGTAAATTTTTGTTCGACTTATGGCATTAAAAGTATCCTAGACAAATTAAATGAAAAAGGGCGGAGCCACGCCCATTTTGAAATTTTCTTTTATTTTTGTATTTTGTTGCACCATATCATTACTGGAGTTGAATGTTGACATAATTTACTTATATACTGTAAAGATATTAAATTTTTTGTTAAAATTTTACTTTAAAAAAAATTTTTTTTTAAAAGTGGGCGTGGTCCTTCTCCGATTTTGCTAATTTTTATTAAGCCTACATACAGTAATAGGAGTAACGTTCCTGCCAAATTTCATCATGATATCTTCAACGACTGCCAAATTACAGCTTGCAAAACTTTTAAATTACCTTCTTTTAAATGTGGGCGGTGCCACGCCCATTGTCCAAAATTTTACTAATTTTCTATTCTGCGTCATATGTTCAACCCATCTACCAAGTTTCATCGCTTTATCTGGCTTTGGTAATGAATTATCGCAGTTTTTCGGTTTTTCGAAATTTTCGATATCAAAAAAGTGGGCGTGGTTATAGTCCGATATCGTTCATTTTAAATAGCGATCTGAGATGAGTGCTTAGGAATCTACATACCAAATTTCATCAAGATACCTCAAAATTTACTCAAGTTATTGTGTTAACGGACGGACGGACGGATGGACGGACATGGCTCAATCAAATTTTTTTTTTGATCCTGATGATTTTGATATATGGAAGTCTATATTTATCTCGATTCCTTTATACCTGTACAACCAACCGTTATCCAATCAAACTTAATATACTCTGTGAGCTCTGCTCAACTGAGTATAAAAATCTGCTAAAACAACAATACATAGAATGACGAACAAAAAGACATACCCTGCAAAAGTCGTTGGATCATGTGTTCCACTGGAGTACTTCCCATTATACTCCACTGTAATGCAGCAATGGACCAACTCATGTTTCTACACGAACATATTGTAAGCCGATCATTGCTCGTTTTTAACGATTGTGATCACTACACGATGTTTATTGAACTGTGGGTACTCCATGGATTACTCTGATGTAATGCGGAGCTGAAGTATATGGTCCAGTCCTAGGACATCGCAATGTTAATTGGACCATATTTTTTGTATGAATTGTGGTTAACTTTGGAGCACTCGTGCATGCATGCATGGAGTACTCGCGATTTCTGCAGGGTAATCATTTGCATTAACATACAAATGTACATATGTACATATATATTGGTCATCCGACTGCATTTGTTGTGTTGAGCTGCAATTCTAACTAGAACAGTGTTGTAGTCTTAAAACTAAGTCGCGGTAAACGCGCGCCAGCTGATCAGTGTCTATTTTATAATTCATTTTCGTGTTATTAGAGGTGTTCGTAATGTGCAGCATTTCTAAAGTATATCTTTTGCCGTAATTTTTCTCCTCGTGTAAAATGGATACATTATCGAACTCGGGATAATGCCCGGTATCCTTGCAATGTGATGACAATTCCGTCTTATTGTCCGAAAAACTGCTTCTTAATTTCACATTTCACCCGTGAGCGGAAATCCTTGTCTTGAGTTTCATTTTTGTTGTCCCCACATATACCTTATCGCATAAGTGGGACCCGTCACCATTACACGGAATCCTGTAAACTACATCAGACTTCTCTTGTTTGGGAATTCTATCCTTTGTATTGCTGTATTGAGTTTTCCTAGCGTGTGTTTATAAGTTGACGCGATCTGATATTTATCTCTGTCATAGAGCCTTGAAAATTTTATTCTTTCCGATATTCCTGGAACATGAACTACTGATTTGTATATTTTTCCCTCTCCTTTGGCTTTGTTGGTTCTCTCCTTATTTTTGGTAAAGTATGTTCGAAGTAATTGATTTACGGTTGTCATAGGGAAGTCATTCTTTGTCAAGGTTACTTTTATTTCGTCAATATTCTTTTCGTCAAAAATCGTGTCGTTAATCGCGAGAACTCTTCTAATGAAATTGCTTGCGGTGTTTATAATTGTTTTTTTTGTCATGTTTTGAATTAAAATTAATAAATCTTCCAGATGCCGTGGGCTTTTTATACCAGTCAATCAACAATTTGTTATTCTTTGTGATAATAAGAGTGTCTAAGTAGGGAAGCTTTCCATCTTTTTCCGTTTCTATTGTAAATTGAATTGATTTATTGAAGTTGTTAAGATCGTTGAGCATCTTGTAGACATCTTGTGTCCTAACAATCGCGAACAAGTCGTCAACGTACTTAGTTAGTAAGCGCGGTTTGTTGGCAGTTTCCATCATGAATTTGGATAGTAGTTCCTCCATGACTATATCCGCTACGACAGGTGATGCTGGTGATCCCATAGGCATTCCTGACCGTTGCTCATATATTTTTTCATTATATTTAAAGTAACGATTTTCCATTATGCAAAATTTAACTATGTTTAAAAACAGCTCTTGCGTTAACTTTGTATGCTTCTTTAATTCATTCCATTTTGAGGATATTATCTTTAATGCCAAGTCTACTAGAATGCTTGGGAATAAGGACACTACATCAAAAGACACTAGAATCTCATCATCATAGATATAGGTATTATTTATTTTTCGTTTGAATTCAATCGCATCTTTAACATTAAATTTAGACGATTTAGTTATATTTTCCAATATGCTAACAACATATTTGCATAATTCATACGACGGTGAGCTAATAGAGGAACAAATAGGTCGAAGTGGCGCCCCTTCTTTATGAATTTTATGGAAGCCGTAAATTCTAGGTGTGTTGGCAGTTTTGCTTAAAAGTCGTTGTTTTTCTATTTCATTGATAACACCGTTAGCAAACATTTTTTGAACTAACGCACTGTTCTTCTCTTGTAATTTACTAGTAGGGTCTCGTTTTAACACTCTATATGTTGAAATATTGTTAACAATCGTTTGCATTTTTCTATCATATTCGGCTTTTTCCAACGCTACCGTTACATTACCCTTATCTGCATTTAGAATCAGTATATCTTTATTCTTTTTCAGAAATGTTTTTGTGGAGAGTACCGTTTTGTTTATAAATGTATCCCTTACAGAAATTTTATTCCTATTAAGATGCTCATGTATAAGTTTAGTAAAATTACTTCTTCCTATTTCTTGTTTTTCTTTGTCTTCAATAGTGCGTATAACATTCTCCCCGTCTGCTATAAGTTGGAATAAAGGAAACTCTTTATCTTGAATTGGAAGGGCATATTTCGGACCCAGAGATAAGAGCCAACGAATGTCCGTGGGAAAATCTATAGATAAAATATTATGAAACCATTCTGGGACCACCCTAATATTTAAGTTTTCTCTTTGTCTACTTTTGAGATTTTCGTATTTCGTAATTTGATTGGTTTTAATCTGCGCCGTTTGTTTGGTCGCTAACAACTCCTCACTTTGCAAAAATTGAGTGGAATGTGTTGCTTCAAGAGATTGAGTTATCAGTGCTCTCAATATATTTACCTCTTTTTTGTTGTGTCTTAAAAATTCATGCTTGATGTTGATTAGAAGGTTGATGAGTTTGCTTTTCACATTATTTATAAATGTGGCCACCACTTTGGAATATTGTTTGGGTATTTTGTTGTTGCTGGTATTAGGAGTTAAGCCATCTCTTCTGCACCTTTCCAAAAATTTAGTTGATGTTGTTAGTCTTGTGACTTGTTTCGTGATATGTTGGTAGGGTTTTATGTATTTGTTGGTCTGGGCGTCATAGTTATGCTTTATTTTTTGTACACTCTGGTTGTACTGTTTTTCTCTCGGTGTGCTCTCCGTTTGAACATTTTAAAAATATTTTTATTTCCCTTCAAATATTATAATTTATTAAATTTTGATGAGCTCGAGGCAGTTTAAAAAATTTAAACACAGTTTAAATGTTTGTATATCTAATTTTATTTGGTCGATATTTCGATCTCATTCTGAGATCATCTTCAGGAACTGTGGACAAAAACAACAATTAGTTAACATGTAAACAATTTTTCACCCTAAACATAATACCACTTACACAATTGAATATGTTTTACCGACTAACAAGTTGAACGTAAAAGTCAAATATGAAAATATAAACAATTTAAATTTAGTTCATATTCCAGGAATATCGGAAAGAATAAAATTTTCAAAGCTCTATAACAGAGATAAATATCAGAGATCGCGTCAACTTATAAACACACGCTAAGAAAACTCTACAGCAATACAAAGGATAGAATTCCCAAACAAGAGAAGTCTGATGTAGTTTACAGGATTCCGTGTAATGGTGACGGGTCCCACTTATGGGATAAGGTATATGTGGGGACAACAAAAATTAAACTCAAGACAAGGATTTCCGCTCAAAGGTCAAATGTGAAATTAAGAAGCAGTTTTTCGGACAATAAGACGGCATTGTCATCACATTGCAAGGATACCGGGCATTATCCCGATTTCGATATCGTATCCATTTTACACGAGGAGAAAAATTACGGCAAAAGATATACTTTAGAGATGCTGCACATTACGAACACCTCTAATGACACGAAAATGAAATAAAATAGACACTGATCAGCTGGCGCGCGTTTACCGCGACTTAGTTTTAAGACAACAACACTGTTCTAGTTAGAATTGCAGCTCAACACAACAAATGCAGTCGGATGACCAATATATATGTACATATGTACATTTGTATGTTAATGCAAATGATTATGTCTTTTTGTTCGTCATTCTATGTTTTGTTGTTTTTGCAGATTTTTGTTTATACTAACGGTGTTTTAAATTTCATATTTATTTGAATTCTATTTGAATTCTACGCTTTCTTTTTTCGTACAACTTGTTAGTCGGTAAAACATATTCAATTGTGTAAGTGGTATTATGTTTAGGGTTTGAAAATTGTTTACATGTTAACTAATTGTTGTTTTTGTCCACAGTTCCTGAAGATGATCTCAGAATGAGATCGAAATATCGACCAAATAAAATTAGAAATACAAACATTTAAACTGTGTTTCAATTTTTTAAACTGTCTCGAGCTCATCAAAATTTAATAAATTATAATATTTGAAGGCAAATAAAAATATTTTTAAATAATTTCAAAAACTTTAATATTATTATTTAAACACATAAGCTCTAACTCATTAGCTAAACATTTCCACAGTAAATTTATCCAACATGCCAGCGGATATAACACTTAACACCTTCATTCGTGAGCATGCTGGCCTCCCAGGCACCAAATTTATGTGTCAAGAGGGTGGTTGCGGTGTATGCGTTTGTGTGGTCACCGGCAAGCATCCAGTCACTGGTGTTGAACAAACTTGGGCGGTCAATTCTGTAAGTTTTAATTTCACCATATTTCCAAATTTAAACCAATTAAATTAAAATTATGCAAATTCATTATATTCACTTAAATACTTTCTTATCTAGTGTTTGACGTTATTAAACACCCGCATCGATTGGGAGATAACAACAACAGAAGGTATTGGAAATAAGCGTGACGGTTATCATCCGATACAAAAACGTTTATCGAAAATGAATGGCACACAATGTGGTTACTGTTCACCTGGTTTTGTTATGAATATGTATGGTTTGTTAAAATCCAAAAATGGCAAAGTCACCATGGCAGAGGTGGAAAATTCATTTGGTGGTAATATATGCCGTTGCACCGGTTATCGTCCCATATTGGATGCCATGAAATCTTTTGCAGTCGACAGTAATATTGAAGTGCCGGAAGAATGTCGTGACATTGAAGATTTGCATAGTAAAATATGTCCAAAAAGTGGTAACTCCTGTAATGGTGCTTGTCATGCTACCACAAAGCGCGCGCCTTTGAAATATATCGATGGAAGTCAATGGTTTTGGCCCACGACATTAACGGATGTCTTTGCCGCCATCGAACAAGCAAAGAGCCAAAAGTATATGTTGGTAGCTGGTAATACAGCTCATGGCGTATATCGACGTGATCGTTCTATTCGAACATTTATCGATATTAATGGTGTGGCTGAATTGACTCAACACAATATTGCACCGCAGTACTTAACCCTTGGGGGTAATTTAAGTTTAACCGAAACAATGTCGATTTTGGAAGAAGCAGTCAACAAAAAAGGCTTCGAATATTGTCAACAAGTTTGGCAGCATTTTGATTTGATAGCAAATGTTCCAGTTCGTAATGTGAGTATTTACTTATAAGTTAATTATATTTAAGACCTAATTATGTAAGACACCGGCTATTATTATTGCCAGTGAATGAAATGAGCAAAGGTGCTTATAACTCATTGCGCCACGCCGCGGTTTATATAATAAGCCCTCAATATATTGTTACGAATATTAGCAAAACTAAGGAGTGCTGCCATCTCTAAGCCGATGCTAAGCAGTGACGTGAATTCACATCCATAGATCAATCATTATCTATCTACATAAACGAAACAATAATTGCGTCTACACATATGTACCATGTACGTATACGAGCAGCGGAGAGTCAATGCACAAACACATGCATATATCTGAGATACTCCTATAAGTATGCAATGAGAAAAACTATAAAATTGTGCAATTGTAGTTACAGCTGAGAAGTTTGAGAGCTGCTGGACTAGTAGATTCTGGAAGCGCCTAGAAGATGTATAAAATTGTGCAATTGTAGTTACAGCTGAGAAGTTTGAGAGCTGCTGGACTAGTAGATTCTGGAAGCGCCTAGAAGATGCGAAGGTTGAAATCAAAGAGTATAAAAGGCGACAATTGTAGAGGCGCTGGAATTCAGTTTGATGTGAGTTGTCAAGCAGTTTCGATTAAGACGATATCTAGCGAGCAATAGCAGTATTATTTTGAAAGTCAGTTCATTTAAGCTATCAGTTTGGTTATTAAGCCAGCTAGTTGCAAAGTATAAGTGTTATTGTGAAGTACTTTAATAAAGACCATTATTCAATATTGGAGTTATTTATTCAACAGTTTAGTGATTCGAACGTTAGAAGAAAAGGCAAATAAGAGGATTTGCAAGCAAATTCGTTACAATTGGTGTAAGAAAAGGAATTGTTGAATAAATTCCAGAGGGCAACAAGGACATGGCAAAGTTCAGTGAATTGAAGATCCAGCAACTGAAGAAGGAGTTGGAGAGCCGTGGATTGAATACAACCGGCATTAAACTCGAACTTCAGGCACGACTACGAGAGGCAATGGAATTAGAAGGAATTGACGTGGAAGAGTATGACTTTCATCTTGAAGGCGAGGAAACAACAAAAATGGAAGAGACAGTTACGCAGACAGTTACGAGCACAGACTTGAACATGATTTTGGCTGCAATATCTGCTCAAATATCGACAGTGGCTTCTCAACTGGAATCGCAAAAGACAGATATAACATCTCAACTAGAAGAACAGAAAACGTATATGTCATCACAGATGGAATCGCAGGAGAACCGTATAACATCCAAGATGGAAACCCAATTGGAAGAACAGAAAACACACATGGCGTCACAAATTGCAGAACAATTAAAAGAACAAGAGGCACGCATAACATTACAGCTCGAAGCACAAGAAGAGCGTATCTCAACAAAGCTGGAGGCACAGGAAACAAAATTCTCATCGCAGCTGGAAGCTGTTAGTGAACGACAAAATAAAGTGGAGGCCGAGATGGATGCTTTGAAAGATCGGATTCAGGAGTTACAATTGAACCGTCCAATCACTTCAACGTCTACTCTGAAGGTAAAATCCCCAACGTTTGATGGTTCTGTTCCATTCCAGATATTTAAGGTCCAATTTGAGAAGACGTCGGCAGCGAACAACTGGAATGCTGAAGATAAAGTTGCAGCTCTGTTCGTGGCATTGAAAGGGCCAGCAGCCGAAATCCTACAGACGATTCCCTAAGGAGAGCGGAACAACTGTGAAGCATTGATGGCCGCTGTCGAGAGACGTTATGGAAGCGAGCATATGAAACAGATATTCCAAATTGAGTTGCAAAACCGTCACCAAAGAGCTAATGAGACTTTGCAGGAGTTTGCCTCGGATGTTGAAAGGTTGGCTCATCTCGCAAATGCGGACGCACCCGTGGAATACACCGAGAGGGTAAACATCCAGAGTTTTATAAATGGCATACGGGACGTGGAAACGAAGCGAGCTACATACGCAAACCCAAAGCTGACATTTGCTGAAACGGTATCACATGCATTGACCCAGGAAACGGCCTCACTATTGAGTAAACCAGCATACAAAGCTCATCGTGTGGAAGTGGAAAGACCAGATTGGGTAGACACAATTTTGGAAGCACTGAAGGGATCACAACAGAAAAATGCCGGAGTTATTAAATGTTTCAAGTGCGGCAACCCAGGTCATATTGCACGACATTGCAGCAGCGGTCCCAATAGCTCCAACAAATTGTGGGTTGTCGAAGCAGCAAATAAATCAGCACTGAACATACTTGTAGGAAAAACCCTGGCTATGACAAAACAAGATGGACGTATTCCGGTAAGAGTACTCAAAGGGTTCAAGTCACCATTCAATTTGACCAAAGGAGCTATTTTGGGAAAATGCCAAGAGGCCGAAGTAGTTATTAACTGTGAACAGCTCCAGGAACACGTTTCATCTAGTAATACTGATCTTTCAAACGACATCACGGCATGGACACAAGGGCTAGAGGAAGCCTATCAGAGTAAGGCAAAACAACTGCTCCTAAAGTACGCGAACATATTTGACCAGGATGGTTCCAAACCAGGCCGCACCAACGTTGTGAAACATCAAATTGACACTGGAGATGCGAGGCCGATCCGTCAAGCTCCACGTAGTGTTCTACTGGCAAAGCGGGAAGTTGTGAGTCAAATCATACAAGAAATGAGCGACATCGGCGTCAACGAACCATCAGCTAGTCCATGGAGCTCACCGGTAGTACTTGTAAAGAAGAAGGATGGAAAAATGAAGTTTTGCGTGGACTACCGGAAATTGAATGACGTTACGAAAAAGGATAGCTACCCATTTCCAAGAATTGACGACACTCAGGACTCGCTCTCTGGTACGAAATGGTTTTCCACACTGGACTTGAAAAGCGGGTACTGGCAAGTGGAGGTGAAGGAGGATGACAAAGAGAAAACAGCCTTCAGCGTCGGAGATGGTCTTTGGCAATTTACAGTAATGCACCAGCTACTTTCGAGAGACTCATAGATCAGGTATTGAAAGGACTACATTGGAAAACATGATTGATGTACCTGGACGACATCTTCGTATTGGGAAAGAACTTTGATGAACATCTTAAAAACTTAGATGAAGTTTTCCAGAGAATAGCTGGCGCTGGTCTGAAGTTAAGTCCCAAAAAATGTGCGCTGTTTAAAAAGGAAGTAAATTATTTGGGTCACAAGGTAACGACAGAAGGTATCCGTACAGCGAATGAAAAGACAGAGGCAGTAAAGGATTGGCCAAGACCACAGGATCTGCATGAATTGAGAAGTTTCCTTGGGCTGTGCACATATTACCGCCGATTTGTACCAAATTTTGCCAGCGTAGCCCATAGTCTCCACGAGCTAACAAGGAAAAATAAAGCTTTTGAATGGAAGAAGGAGCAAGAAGTAGCTTTCCAAAAATTGAAAGAGCGTTTGTGCGTAGCCCATAGTCTCCACGAGCTAACAAGGAAAAATAAAGCTTTTGAATGGAAGAATGCCATGCAAGGGCTCGAACGAAACGAAAGACCAAACAGGGATGAGATGTCAGCAGAGAGTCCCATTGCGAAGTCATATTGGGCACAGTGGAACAGTTTAGAATTGATATCCGGTTGCCTTCATCGAGTATGGGAGAGTGAGGATGGTAAATGCAAGAAGAAACTGATAGTTGTTCCCAGAAAGAGGATTCCTGACGTGCTCAGCGAGCTGCATAATGGTCCAAGCGGAGGTCATCTTGGAATCACGAAGACGCTCGAGAAGATTAAACAGAGATTCTATTGGGTTGGTTGCCGTCAGTCGGTCACTGAGTTGATTGCGAACTGCGAGGTTTGCAGCAGAGCGAAAGGGCCCAGAACCCGAAGTCATGGCCAGATTAAGCAATATAACTCAGGTGCGCCATTTGAAAGGATCGCTATGGATGTCGCCGGTCCATTTCCTACTAGCAACGGCGGAAACAAATATGTACTGGTAGTTATGGATTATTTCAGCAAATGGCCAGAGGTATACCCAATCCCAAATCAAGAAGCGGAAACGGTAGCAGAAGTGGTTAAAAACGAATGGGTTTCAAGGTATGGTGTACCAATGGAGTTACATTCTGACCAAGGCAGGAATTTTGAATCAGCTGTGTTCCAAGAAATGTGTAAATCTTTGGGCATTCGAAAAACACGGACAACTGCCTTGCATCCTCAGTCCGGTGGTATGGTGGAACGTTTCAATAGAACCTTGGAGGAGCACTTAAGGAAAGTAATAGACAAGTACCATAAAGAGAGGGATACCCGCATACCATTATTCTTGATGGCTTACCGATCGGTAGTGCATGAGACAAAGGGCCAAACTCCCGCAAAGGTAATTTTTGGCAATGACCTTAGACTGCCAGCTGATTTGAAGTTTGGGATAGATGCCAATGCGGAGAGAAATGTCAAGAAAACCACTAGTGATTTGGAAGAAGAGCTAAGAGAAATACATGATCTGATAAGGCAAAGAACAAAGATTATGAGTGACAAGATGAAAGCCAGATACGATAAAGCAATTAATTCAGAAGGTTTTCAGGAAGGAGATTTGGTGCTGTTTTACAACCCACAACGTAAAAAAGGTTTGTCCCCGAAATTGCAGTGTAATTGGGAAGGCCCATACAAAGTTGTAAAACGGATCAACGATGTAGTGTAATGCATACAAACCATCGGTAAACCACGAACGAAAATGAAAGTGGTCCATTTGGAAAGGCTGGCAACGTTTAGATCGGGAGATTTGTCTAATCGGGACGATCAGACTTAGGTGGAGGGCAGTGTTACGAATATTAGCAAAACTAAGGAGTGCTGCCATCGCTAAGCCGATGCTAAGCAGTGGCGTGAATTCACATCCATAGATCAATCATTATCTATCTACATAAACGAAACAATAATTGCGTCTACACATATGTACCATGTACGTATACGAGCAGCGGAGAGTCAATGCACAAACACATGCATATATCTGAGATACTCCTATAAGTATGCAATGAGAAAAACTATAAAATTGTACAATTGTAGTTACAGCTGAGAAGTTTGAGGGCTGCTGGACTAGTAGATTCAGGAAGCGCCTAGAAGATGTATAAAATTGTGCAATTGTAGTTACAGCTGAGAAGTTTGAGAGCTGCTGGACTAGTAGATTCTGGAAGCGCCTAGAAGATGCGAAGGTTGAAATCAAAGAGTATAAAAGGCGACAATTGTAGAGGCGCTGGAATTCAGTTTGATTTGAGTTGTCAAGCAGTTTCGATTAAGACGATATCTAGCGAGCAATAGCAGTATTATTTTTAAAGTCAGTTCATTTAAGCTATCAGTTTGGTTATTAAGCCAGATAGTTGCAAAGTATAAGTGTTATTGTGAAGTACTTTAATAAAGGCCATTTTTCCATTATTCAATATTGGAGTTATTTATTCAACAGTTTAGTGATTCGAACGTTAGAAGAAAAGGCAAGTAAGAGGATTTGCAAGCAAATTCGTTACAATATTTATAAATTACCTCATCTAGCAGACCCGGCAGACGTTGTTCTTCTCTAGCTTTGGCCTATCTGCATAACTTTTAAAAATTTGTTTACCTCTTACTCTCCCTTCCCCTCTCTCCCCACTTTCCCTTATCTTTTTATTCACTCTTCCCTCTGCCTTTCTCTTTATCTGCGACTCTCCCTCTCCTTCCTTTCGCTCATTTCTTTTCCGCTCTATCTATACCCATCTCTCTATCTTCGTCTAACTCCATCTCTTTCTGCTTCCCTCTTTTCTTTTCTCTGTAATGCTTCTTACTCTTCCCCATGCCTTGTTCCTATTCGCAGTCACAGCTGGTCCCTGCTCCATTTCTCAAAAAAAAAGTGTCGTAAATACTTATTTAGGCAAAAAGCTACCTACATACCAAATTTCAGACAAATCAAACTGTGCATAGAATTTGTTTGAATAGATATCGGTCCCTGGTCCACTCCCCGGAAAGAAACTTCGCGGGAACGCTATCCTATCTTTGAAGTTGGAGCAAACTGCACACGGTGTGCAACCTTGATTGAAAACGTTTAAATAGTTTGGGAGTCCATCGCGGACAAACACGACACGAAATTTATATTTATTAAGATAATAACAATCGAACAGTGTCGAGAAAATTTAGAAAACGTAATCAAAAAATCTTAGTACGAATCCGAACTTTTAAGCGGAATTTTAAGTAAGTAAGACATTGTTATTTTAAAATCCGAAAATAAAAACAACTAAGAAAGGCTAAGTTCGGGTGTAACCGAATATTACATACTTAGCTGAGAACTTAGCTGCGTTGGTTTCGTAGGGTTTCGTAGATGGTTTATAAGTGGTTTTTAATTCCATATCACATACGTTTGGGAATTATCGACCAAATTATAGATCAAGGGTAACGTTTTTGGAACGATTTTCCTTCATCCATTGTCAAATAAGGGAAAATCACCATGTATGGAAATGAACCTAGGGTAACCCTGGAATGTGTTTGTATGACATGGGTATCAAATTAAAGGTATTAAAGAGTATTTTAAAAGGAAGTGGGCCCTTAGTTCTAGAGGTGGAAGCCTTTTCGAGATATCGCCATAAAAGTGGACCAGGGGTGACTCTAGAATGTGTTCGTACGATATGGGTATCAAATTTAAGTTATTAATGAGGTTTTTAAAATAGAGTGGCCCTTATATGTATATGTGAAGGCGTTTTCGAGATATCGACCAAAATGTGGACCAGGGTGACCCAGAACATCATCTGTCGGGTACCGCTAATTTATTTATATATGTATTCCTGCGAACAATATTCCTGCCATGATTCCAAGAGCTTTTGATTTCACCCTGCAGAACCATTTGATTTTCTTCTACTTAATATGGTAGGTGTCACACCCATTTTACAAAGTTTTTTCTAAAGTTATATTTTGCGTCAAAAAACCAATCCAATCGCCATGTTCCATCCCGTTTTTCGTATTCGGTATAGAATTATGGAACTTTTTTCATTTTTCGAAATTTTCGATATCGAAAAACTGTGCGGGGTCAGTGTCGGATTTCGCCCATTTTTAATACCACGGTAAGGCGAGTTCAGATAAGTATGTGAACTAAGTTTAGTAAAGATATAACGATTTTTGCTCAAATTATCGTGTTAACGGCCGAGCGGAAGGACAGACGGTCTACTGAGTATAAAAACTGGGCGTGGCTTCAACTGATTTCGCCCATTTTCAGAGAAAATAGTTAACGTCATAGAAGCTATGCCCTTACCAAATTTCACAAGTATTGGTAAATTTTTGTTCGAGTTATGGCTTTGAAAATATGCTATACAAAATAAATTAAAAAGGGCGGAGACACGCCCATTTTTAAATTTTCTTTTATTTTTGTATTTTGTTGCACCATACCATTACTCGAGTTGAATGTTGACATAATTAACTTATATACTGCAAAGATATTCAATTTTTTTTTTTATTTGACTTAAAATTTTTTTTTTTAGAACACATATGTGACCCGGTCTATGAAAAGGTGGCTTATGGATCAAAAAATAAATTGCTAGAAACAGCTGTTAACAGCTGTTCTTTTTTTAGTCATAAGCCACCTTTTCATAGACCGGGTCACATATAGTAATGGGAGTAACGTTCCTGCCAAATTTCATTATGATATCTTCAACGACTGCCAAATTCCAGCTTGCAAAACTTTTAAATTACCTTCTTTTAAAAGTGGGTGGTGCCACTCCCATTGTCACAAATTTTACTAATTTTCTATTCTGTATCATAAGGTCAACCCAGCTACCAAGTTTCATCGCTTTATTCGTCTTTGGTAAGGAATTATTGCACTTTTTCGCTTTTTCGAAATTTTCGATATCGAAAGAGTGGGCGTGTTTATAGTCCGATTTCGTTCATCTTAAATAGCGATCTGAGATGAGTGACCAGGAACTTACATATCAAATTTGATTACGATACCTTAAAATTTACTCAAGTTATCGTGTTTACGGACGGACGAACGGACTGACATGGCTAAATGAGTTTCTTTTTTCACCAAGATCATTTTGATATATAGAAGTCTATATCTAACTCGATTAGTTTATGCCGTTACGGAGTACCGTTATGCGAACAAAATTAGTATACTCTGTGAGCTCTGCTCAGCAGAGTATAAAAATGTATGTGCACTTATTGCGTTTTGATATGGGACTCCTCAAATAGACTTTCAATGGCATATCTACCTGATAAGTCGGTCATGCGTTATAAACAAAATACTGCAAATAAAATGTATGTATTTCACTCAATTAGTCAGCAAATATTATTATTCGAAATGAAGTTTTTCCCGCAAAAGTGCAATTTAAACATTTCGCCGGCAAAGTGCGAATCCGCGTAACAGCACCTTCTAAAGTTGTGCTAGCTTAGCTATCAAGGAATTTCAAGAAAGATTTACCTGTTGTGAAATCTTTTGTCCTAGTACGTCGCGTATGCAAGTGCGCACCACAATGCGTGGGGAAAAGGCTATACACATGATAGATCCGAGTCTCTATCTCGTTACATACTGCAAAGCAATTTGCAGATAGCTAACATCGGTTGTGTCCCTAAACAGCAATGTTTTTGATATTACATTGACTTCTGAATGTGATTTTTCAAGGTATTATGATATCAAATGAATCGTAAACTTCATTCGTCGCATTCGTGCGCTTCCCAGAAATTTTTGAAGTATTTTTAATTTTTCGGGCCCCATAAAATCGGGTACCCCAGGCAACTGCCTATTCTGCCTACTTGTTAATCCGGCCCGGCCGAAGAGTAATCACACCTACTGGATGGGGCGAAACACTGCTACAAGAAGAAGAAGACGCTTGCGTAGACCCTTTGAAATTGTTCAGCCATAGCCAATACAAGGCTATTAATTATTAACCAAACCAAAAGGTTTGTGCAGAAAGACATACAGGGCATAACAGAATAAAGAACAATTTCCTCATGGAGTCCATCAATATGGCGCCTTTTGTATTAATTGGTCTCGGTCTCTAGCCGAGTGACATTCAACCAAAACCAGCTAATGTTTCTCTATTTTATTCTTTTAGATGGGCACCCTAGCAGGAAACCTTATGATGAAATATTACCGCAAAGATTTTCCTTCAGACATTTTTATTATTTTCGAGGCCTTAAATGCGCAAGTGGTGATACTAGAAACTCCCACCGTCCAAAAGACTATCACAATTGCAGAGTTCTTACGTACGCCAATGAGTGGCAAAGTCATCAAATCTTTTATAATTTCACCGTACGTACGTGACAAATACATCTTTCATTCGTACAAGGTAAGGGCTCATTATTAGCTTTTGAGAGCTTCCTAAAATCTTTTTTACTTACTTCTTTTCCACTGCGAACACAGATTATGATAAGAGCACAAAACGCGCACGCCTACGTCAACGCTGCTTTTCTGCTAAAAATAGAGCGACCACGGCTAATAGTGCGTGAGGCGCGTATTTGCTTTGGTGGCATAAATCCCGATTTCGTGCATGCCCGAGCAATTGAAGAAGAAATTGTAAGCCACCAGCTGTACGATACAAAAGTGCATGCGAAAATTTTTGCACGAGCTAAATATGAATTGATACCCGATGCCATACTACCCGACGCATCGCCAGAATATCGGCAAAGGTTAGCCTGTGGTTTGCTTTATAAAACAATTTTGAAACATGCCCCCATCAATGTTGTGCCCGAAAAGTTACGCAGCGGTGCAGACATACTCAAACGACCAATATCGTCGGGTAAGCAAATATACGAAAGCATGCACAAGGAAATGCCCATTCATCAGCCCATTGAAAAAGTGGAAGGTAAAATGCAAACTGCTGGCGAGGCCACCTACACCAACGACGTGCCAATACAACCGAAACAGCTATGGGCAGCTTATGTTACCGCAAAGAAAGTCGGCGTAAGTGTAATTAATATTGACGCTACAGAGGCTTTGCGATTGCCGGGTGTTGCAGCGCTCTACACGCTCAAAGATATACCTGGAAAAAATTTGGTATCTATCGATATTGCAATGTTCTTTACAGAAACCGAAGAATTTCTGCCGAGTGGTGCTATTAAATATTTCAATCAACCAATTGCTGTTATTGTGGCTGAGTCGAATGCATTGGCCAATGAAGCAGCAGAACTCGTGAAAGTCTCATACTTGCAAGAAAAAGTTGAAATCTTTCCAACACTGCACGATGTCCTAAATAGCGCGTCGGCCGCAAATCGTATTGATGACAATGTTAAGTCGCTAATTAAAGAATTGAAAATAGAGGAAAAATACGATGTGCATGGTGCAGGAAATTTAGATTTGGGTTTACAGTATCATTACTTTCTGGAACCACATGCTACTGTCGTCATACCGTTCGAAGGTGGTTTAGAGATATATTCGGCGACACAATGGATTGATTATGTGCAGCGTGTAATCACGAATTTGTTGAATTTGAAAAATAATGAGGTGCAAGTTAAAGTACGTCGTTTAGGTGGCGGCTATGGTGGTAAGGTGTCCCGCCCCATATTAGGCGCTTGTGCCGCTGCATTGGCTGCCTACAAACTCAATCGTCCTGTACGTTTTGTGCAAACCATTGAAACTATGATGCATACGCTTGGTAAACGTTGGGCTTTCCATACCGATTATGATTTTTATGTTAAGAATACAGGAAAAATAGTTGCACTTCGTAACGCATTTTACGAAGATGCCGGTTATTCACCCAATGAATCCCCAGTCGGGCATACCGTTTTTCTTGGTAAAAATTGTTATGATTTCAGTGATAATTACAAGCTCGACGGTTATATTGTACTAACTGATTCAGCAACAAATACGCCATGCCGTGCTCCCGGCTCTGTGGAAGGCATTGCCATGATTGAAAATATTCTCGAGCATATTTCTTTTGAAACGGGACTGGATCCCGTAGTTGTGCGTAGCGCTAACTTGATTGCTGGCCACAAAATGACTGAGATGTTAGCATATTTTGTGGAGTCAACCGATTACAAAGCGCGTAAGTAGGCTGTTAAAAAATTCAACGAACTCAATCGCTGGCGTAAAAAGGGTCTTGGCATTGCTATTATGGAATATCCAATTGGTTACTTTGGTAATTATCCAGCTACTATGGCTATTTATCAAGTCGATGGTACGGTAATGATTTCGCATGGTGGCATCGAAATGGGCCAGGGCATGAATACTAAAATTGCTCAATTGGTATCACATGAGTTGGGCATACCGGTGGATATGATACGATTTGAAAATAGTAATACATTCAATGGAGCAAATAGCATGGTAACTGGTGGATCGATTGGTAGTGAGTCGCTTTGCTACGTAAGTATCGGGACCAGGTATAAGGGAGATTATTGTAGATTAGGTTAGGTAAGGTTGAACTGGCTGGTCCGTGAGGACCTCACATAGACTGAGTGAAGCCATAGTGTTTAAAAGCTGAAAAACTCTATGAGAAACTAGAACATGCTTTCTATGGCCTATACTACTTGCTGCTTCTAGTTCTGCAAGCTGTGCCACTCCTAAAAGCTAGATTCTTATCCTTGCCAGCGCAGGGAACGAGCACAGACGTACTCGATCGTTTCATCGTCCAACCCGCACTTTCCACATCTGCTATCAATGGCAAGGCCTAATTAAAGGGCATATGACGCTAGAAGGCAGATTCCAAACAAAATACCAGACATGAGCATACAGCTCCCCCATTTCAACGATAAGCGTAACTTTCTCAGTCTAATGTGCAGGTCACATTATCTTCGACACTTGCAAACCAGCGCTTGGTTCCACGTCTTTCGTGCTTGGTCGATCATGTGCAGTTTTTAACCTTCTCTTAATCTCGCCCAATCAGATTGGAGCGTCTACGGTACAAACTTTCTCGTTTCTATATATTCCCATATGCTCAGGAGCCCAATACAGATGTTTATTTCTCCCTATCCCTCCCACTTTTAATACTTTTATGCCAACCTTTCACCTCTATCGGGGCTAGAAGAGACCCATCGAAGCACAGGTAGGAAACTAGGTAGTCTTTCTGTCCGGAGTTAAGTGTATTTATTATTATTATTTTTTTTTTGTCCTTTTCTGTCCTTTCGACAGAGTAGAATTTGGAACTATTTTCGAACGATTTTCCGGTTCCGATTTTATACCTTGTCAATTTTCGTTTGGATGCAAGCTGGCTGTAGTGTAGTGGCACCTTCAGTGTCGTTTTTTGCTGTTAAAATAAAAGTTGGCGTTGACTTGCCATGGGACTTAAATTAAGGTCTTTTATGTTTAACCTCCCAGTTTACTGTATGTCCAAGCTTCTTATACATTAAATAATTTCTGGGGCTTTTCATTCCAGGTTAGAAAAGAATTAGTAATCCATCAAACGGATAATCCTTTCTACCACCTACGTAGGAGGGTGGAGGGGTACCTGTGATTTGACCGAGCCTTTCCACGAGCATTTGTAAGTCTGGCTCCATCGCGAGCATTTGAAGAAAGTATGTTCAGCATCGTCTTCTTTGCATTGCCGTAAGCGGGTTTAGGATCTTTGGTCTGTTTTATTGTGTGCAGGTATACCTCACCAAAACTGCTGGTGCTCCATGCTTCAGTATCATTAGGTTCGTCATCCATCTGCTTCGTTGTTCATTTTCCCATGCCTTCTCGGTCGCATGTAGAATTTGAGCACAATATGTTAATCGCGAGCTGACGTAGCTGACAACCTTCGTTGATGTTACATTTACAGAGAAGGTTTCAAAGCTATTTCCTAGTGGTATATGCGTTTTTATATGGATTGTCCGCTTTGTTTTCTACCCAGTCTGACCACTCATTTTCATATATTATGACCAGGTTGAGCTTTATGCGCCCTTCTTCTCTGTTACGGGCTGTAATTACTGCGGCATTGTCGGCTGTGTATCCAACTAAGAATGAATCCTCCGGCATTTCAAAATTCACAATTTAATCGTAACTGACGTTACACAGGTCAGGACCAAGAATTTATCCCTGTACTGCTCCGCATGTGAATTTAATGGTCCGCGGACCTGTCAAGTTTGGTACATAAGGATGCAATCAGTTACATAGCTTCTATATAAGCGCTGCAGGTAGCATGGGACATGGAAACGCTGCTCTAAGGTGGTCAGCATGTCTGCCCCCCAACTCGCGCTGTTGAAGCATCTCATTTGGATTTAGCATTAACTCGATGTGCTTTTTCTACGCTTGTAATGATGTCTTCAATGACTCCCTTAATGCATATTTCGACCCTGAAGCCAAGTTGCCTCGATGATGGTCCTCAAGCTTGTTCTACGGCGTCTGCGATACGTGATTTTGGGGGTTTTTCTAAAAGTTTTCCAGCTGTGTCGAGCATACATAACGACCATGGGTGATGCTGATGGCGAGTTCGGGTTCTTCTTGCCTTTACCAATCAACACAAGCTGCTGAGTTTTCCATGTTTCGGCGAACAGTCCGGCCTTAAGGCATGCGTTATACATATCCTCTGACTTGTTTTGCCGTAGGCTGGGCTGTCAATCCAGTGTTGCCTCAGCACTTTAATTTCCCAGTTATTCATAATTTCTTCTATGTGTACTTTGATGAACCCACATAAAGTATTTGCATCATATAGTGCTGAGTATCAGACTATTTGGCAAGGTGGTGTGGCTTTTAATTATCTCTATGTCATTCTTGCTTGGAAACCCATCCTAATAGAACCTTGGTTTTGGCTCACAGATCGTATTGAATTTCAATGCATTCATCGACTAGCTTATAAGCGTTTGTGTAAGATCACAAGGCAGTCCTGTAGTCTGATATTATGTAGATCCGCCTCGATGCACCTTTTCGCAGGCATTCTTTACAGCAACCTTCTCTGGCTTGTATTTCAGCTTTTGGCTAGCATCCCATAGGTACCGATTTCTTTTCCAGCACCGTTTTATAGTGATTAAATTTTGATATATCCATGTCCCAAGACTCTTAGTCATAGTCGGTGTACGGACTTATTTCCCAGAGTCTTTCTTTCAAAATGCCCATCAAAAATCCGTAAGATTATACAATTCATCTAGGACTTACAAAAAAAGGTAGAGTTCCGGGAAGCTGGACCACCCACTCACATGTATTTCAAATTTGGTCGTCCAGCTAGACCACCTTCCCCCCCTCCTCTTATAAGTACTAGGTCAAACAAAAAATGTATTTGAGGAAATTACGTGCTCCAAGATAGCTGACGTAAATTTTAGGGAACTATTGAGCACATATATAGCACATAATTCCCCACATGTCCAATTTTAATTCTGCTGTGTGGGGTTATAGCCACCGCTTATCTCGAAGCACATAAATAGCACATAATTCCCACGTATATATTTAGACGGTTAAGACGGTTAAGCGCCAATTAAGTAAGTAATATATTTTTTGGTTGACCTACTGCTTATGAGAGGTAGGGGTCCCCCACTTAAAATTTTTTAAAAGAAGCAGTTAAATGTTCTCAAAAAAACATTTTATTACAAATCTTTATAAAAAAGCCTGACCCGTGCGCACCTTGCGCAACCAATATAAAAGTCTCTTATCAAATATCAACAGAAATAAGCGGTTCTATTAACTTACAGCTTGCGCTGCCATCTAGCGTATAATAACAACTACCGTCTATCAAATAAAACTTACATTTTGCGCTGCCATCTAGCGTACAATAGGAACTGCCGGTAATGCTGTGCAAATATTCACAATATTGCCATACTACAAATAGATTTCTTTGTGTGCTCACAATCGTTTATTTTAAACAAATTATTTTAATAAAATATAGTTAAGCAAAAGCACTACGACCAAAATTGCCCAAAGCTCGCTAAGAGCCCGAATCTCCATCTTTACAACCAAAACTTTATTTATATATTTGGATTCCCAATAAGAGCGAAAAAGGAACACGTACATAAAAACAGCAATTAGAAATAATGTATAAGATGATGTGCTGCCACGTAAACTTTATTTTACCGTCTGACCTAATACTTCTCATCATTTAATAGGCTCTACAAAACTGTTGTATTATAATCAATGAACGACTTAAGCCAGTACGAGAATCCTTGAAAAATCCAACTTGGGTTGAAGTAGTACAAGCTGCTCACAACCAAAACATCAGTTTAATATCGAGTGATCAAGTAAAGCAAAGCGACTTGAACCCATATACGATTTGTGCTCTCGGCCTTGTTGAGACCGAAGTTGATGTATTGACTGGTAATTATCAACTTAGTCGTGTCGATATACTCGAGGATGTTGGTGAGAGCTTAAATCCAAATGTGGATATCGGTCAAATTGAGGGAGCATTTATGATGGGTATGGGATATTGGACCTCAGAGGAAATAGTGGTTGATAGAACAAGCGGAGAAGTGATGACGAATCGTACATGGAACTATAAACCACCTGGTGTAAAGGATATACCAATCGATTTTCGTATTGAAATGATGCCACGCAGTTCGAATACGGGTGGTTTTATGCGCTCCAAAGGTATATTTGAAATATTTAGTATTTTTCTGGTTTTTTTTCTTTTCAAGTTATTCAGGCCTGTTCTGGATTCCGATTCCGATCAATTTTTTCGGAATCGAAATGGATTGGTGTTCTCAATTTCGATTCCGACCAAAAATTATCGGTTTGAAAAGTATTGCCTCTGAGCAGTCGGAATGAAAATTAATTGGCAGATTATACACAAATGTTGCGATATTTGTCTTTCAAATAATTTTTTTTAAATTCTTCATTTTATTTGGAAGAGTTGTGTGTATTTTTTGTTTAAATTTGAGTTAAATTGGCATAATAAATCTTTCTTTAAAAACTTCTATCAAGAAATCTATTAGGCAAAGAAATCGATGCTGATCGAAATGAAGTCGACCTGTTCTGAATTCCGATCCAGCGCATTTTTACGATTCGCACGCACAATAGCACGTATTCTTGCGTCTGCGCATCAAAAACCATATCTGCAGGCATTTTTTAATTAAAATAAAATTTTATGATACTTAAACAAAAACACATAAACAAAAACAGCTGATTAAACTGGTTTCCGAATCGGAATGAAAACGATTCGAAATCGAATTCGAATCGATTTTTTACAATCGGAATTGAGAACACCAAATAGAAACCGAGTCGAAATCAATGTCGTTTTACTTTTCATTCCGAGTCGGAATTCAGAACAGGCCTGATTATAAATTTTTTTTGAAAATTTCAGCTAGTGGTGAGCCCGCAATCTGTTTGGCTATAGCTATTGGTTTTGCCCTTGAAGAAGCTTTGCAATCGGCTCGCAGTGATGCCGGCGTGCCAAAGAAATGGATTCCATTATGCGCTCCGATGACACCCGAACGTGTGCTGTTAAATTCGGGCACCGATTACAATATGGTTCAGCTAAAATAAGTAAAAAATATATGTGATTCCAATTTTATTTTATGTACCTAATCTAAATATATTTGTATGTGCATATGTCTTTAGGAAAAAATTTCAAAAACCTACTAAAATAAATTTAACTAGCTCACAAAAGTCTCGTGTTCGTTGTAAGATCTTGAGTCGCATATTGTTTCTATATCGTCTAATATCACATTTCATTAAAGCGGAGCATATTCGACGAATCGAAGACCTAGCTGAACGTACGACGTTTTTGTGAGAATTTAGAATTACGGTTAAGATCTGAGGTTAGTCAACCATTTTGAACATCCACGTCAATGGCACTATGCTACCGACTGTCTTACATCCCAAAATCTTGGGTGTGACATTCGATCAGGGTCTACATTTTGGTGAGCACGCTGCCGCAATTGCACCTACAATCCAGAGCCGGGATCAAATCTCTTGATACTTGGGGAAAAGATAAAGAAAAGGTCATTACCACTTACAAAGCAATTGGCCAGCCGATTGCATGCTACGCGTCCCCGATATGGTCGCCAAGCCTAAAGACTACTCACTGGAGAAGCTACAGGCCTGTCAAAATACTGCCCTCAGAACCGCCACGTTTTGTCTTCTTATGTCCCCAGAACACCACCTACATAATGAGGCGAGAATACTCCCCATCAGGAGAGAAATGAAATGCTAACGAAACAGTTCCTGTTGAATACCCAGAAACCTTGGCATCGCAACAGACATCCGATTGATGAGCCAACACCGCCCAGGGGCTTAAGGAGTCATCTCCGCAAGCTTTATGAGGAAATATGGTACCTGAGAATACAGCCGCATGAAGCCAAAAAACACAAGCAGGTCCTCAGTGAACTCCACAAACAGGTGACCTCTATGTCAGGAATTTCCCGGTGAATCGTGTACTCAAAGAACAATACCCTAAACTTGCAGAAGAGGAACGCACACTTCCTAGAGAAATGCGAGTCACTCTAGCTCTACTTCGATCTGGATACTGTAACAGGTTAAACTCTTACCTATCCAGAATCAACCCCGGCATACAAAGCATATGTCCTGCTTGTAACGTCACCCCACGTGACACCAACAATCTCTTCCATTGTCCACCCCTGTTGAAACAGCAAGTTTCCTTGGACTCCCGTTAGAGGATATTAATGACAAATCGGTCACACCTATTAGATGGAGCGAAGCACTGCTACAACAACAACAACAATCGCTTACTGTTGCAGGATGAAATTTAGAGAGTCCGTGCTTTTCCCATGGCCAGCTATATGTTGCTTGCTCTAGAGTTAGAACGCCAAAAAATTTGTTTATCATTGCACCGAACGAAAAAAACAAAAATATTGTGTACCCACATGCATTACAATAATATACAATAATAAAATGTTTTTAACGAAAATTTCACCAAATATGCGTACAACGTACGCCGGGTAAAGCTAGTTATATATAAATTGGCCCGTCCTTATGACTTCATCAGCTCTAGAAAGTGTAATCGAACGACACTAGCGCCATCTGGCATACAAAAGTTGGTACTCTTCAGCTTTTGCTACATGCATATGAAGAAGAATTCGACATTTGCTTTAGATATGAGTGCTTCCAAACTTTGCAAATGAAGTTATTTTTCCTAGTATTTGGTACTTTTTCAACGTTTTTTACAATTAAATACATAATGCAATAAAATCAGACAGGTGAAGTCAGTAGTAGAACAACAAAAGTTTGACGGCCCTCAAAATTCGGCTATGAGCTTTGCTACATTATTATTATTTTTTGAAAAAATTTTTACTATCTAAGTAATGTAATTAGGGTTGCCAGATTTTTATTTCGGGTTCCCGGGACAAACCTCAAATTTGAGCCAAATTCCCGGGATTTTTAAAAATTTCCCGGGACATTTGAAAAATAAGAAACACCTATATATTTGTATGGGTTGCTCATTCGGCGAAATAATTTTTTGATAGAATTAAACTTTTTAAACTCTTTTATTTATAACAAATATTTTTATGAAACAGGCTAACAATTAATACGTTTACTGTGTTTAATGCGAATTGAATATTCTATGGATTCATTTTCAAAACGTTATTTTAAAACACAACACTTGCCTTGCAAAATGAATATTTAGGTGTGCGAAATGTCAAACATTGACTATATTCAGACCCACAGTAGGGATGAATTTTTCTTCTTTACAGAGTTGCATGCAATATGTTAATTAGCTGAATACAATCGAAGCAGCAAATATGGCCACGTTTCTTAGCTGATTATAATTTATTAATTTTGATATTGTGAAAATGCCGGGACATAGGATTTCCCGGCGGGACACTTTAAAATTTGCAACGCTAAATGTAATGTGCAGAAAAAGCCAAACTCGATATATCTTCACACTGGAAACGGGATAAAAAAAACTAATTGGAAAGCCGAAATAAGTTTCAATTGCTAAGTCAGAAGTTCCTTTATACAAACGCACCATCTTAGTTCCAAAAGAAGTAAGAGTTTCATACATTTGTTCGTTTTTCTCAATTTTGTAGAAATTTAACTTAGAAGTTTTTGACGGCCCTCATAATCCGGCCATGAATTTCAAAGTAGTGAGTAGGGAAAATCTTTGATACTGTGACGAATATTAGCAACAGTAAGGGATATTATCATCTTTAAGCCGATGCTGAACAGTGACTTCTATGCACATCAATATTTTGCTACTTTTTTACTACCTAAGTAATGTATGTGCAGAAAAAGCCAAACTCTATATATCTTGACACTGGAAACGGGATAAAAAAAGACTAATTGACAAGGCGAAATTAGTTTCAATTGCTAAGTCAGAAGTTCCTTTATACAAACGCAACATCTTAGTTCCAAAAGAAGTAAAAGTTTCATACATCTGTTCTTTTTTCTCAATTTTGTAGCAATTTAACTTAGAAGTTTATGACGGCCCTCATAATCCGGCCATGAATTTCAAAGTAGTGAGGAGGGAAAAACTTTGGTACTATTTTGCTACTTTTTTACTACCTAAGTAATGTAATGTATAGAAAAAGCCAATTTCGATATGTCTTCACACTGGAAACGGGATAAAAAAAAGAAAAAAACTAATTGGCAAGGCGAAATAAGTTTCAATTGCTACGTCAGAAGTCCCAAAAGAAGAAAGAGTTTCATACATCTGTTCGTTTTTCTCAATTTTGTAGCAATTTAACTTAGAAGAGTTTGAACATGGAATAACAAAGCTAAATTGTACCTATAATCTGGCGTTTGAGATAAACTAAAGGCTTCGATATTTTCCAATTACATCGGTTAAATGTTCCTCGAACATCGGCACCTAAAACAGCGTCTTTCTGTCACCTCCGCAGCTCTATTAATTGGTTTCTGCTAAGCGACTACTTGAAACCAAATTTGATAAACCCAAAATAGACAAAATGTTTTTACCTTTATCGCTAACATTTCAGAGAAAACTTCTTATCTCAACCTATGTTAGATAACGCCTGCGCATGACAATTTTTAACTTTCATTCGCTCTCGAGCAGTTAATATTTAGGGTTACCTACCAGCGAAAAAAATTACCTTCGACTGGGTTTTTGTCAAAACGGAATATTAAGTGCAAATTAGAAATTTTGTATGTGTTGGCTCAAAGGGTTTTAGGTTAGGTTGAAGTGGCCGGTCAATGGGGTTTTGAAATCATTACTTTTTTCGCCTTATTCAAGATATATACAAGCCTTAGGAATGCTTTTCTCTGTAGAGAACAAAAAATTGATTTAAGAGCGAAAGCCCTTTAAAACAAATACTAACACCAGGGTTAGAACTAGAGCAGGATCGTAGTAAATGGAAAAATTGTATGCGGAAAATGTCCAAATTCTGTATTAGATTTCCTCAGTCTCAAAATCTCATCAAGCTCTTTAATGTAAAGCCTAAAGTTAAAGTTAGGAAACGTTTTTTTTTTATTATACTTGTATTATTATACATGAAGTCATTTACCAAATAATCTTAAACGAGTGAATAAAAACTACATACTTAACTGAACAAATATGAAGTCATGCCATATTGACCCAAACGCTATTTGAAAATGTTTGTGAATACCAAAACAAGCTACAGAGTATCTATGTATATTTTGGTAATTTTTTTAGTTGCTTAAAAGATTAGAAACTTTTTTAGAAAAACGTAGTAAATCTCTACAATCGTACTAAGGTTCCAACCCTGACCTCTTATTGCTTTCGAGGCCGAATAGCGCCACTTGTTCAGTATTGCCAGAAAAAAAATTTCTTTGGGGCTAGAATCTAGAAAAAAAGGGCTAGAAAGAGCTAAATTTCTTCAAGAAAATCCAAACCCCGTTGCAAAAAGAGCTAAAAGTATGTGTATACTTTTCAGTGTAAGTTTTCACATTTATTTCAAATCGAACCTAAACAAAGTTATAAAAAAGGTAGAGTAAACTAAAAAAAAAAATAAGGTACAATAGATGTACATAAATAATATTGTTTTCATAGTTAATTTTATATTTTTTAATAACAAAAATACTTTTTTTTTACCTTTTGTTTTGCCATTTGGCAGTAAGGTATCGTTAAAAAGTAAGAAGTATTTTTCACACTAATACAAAGACGGCACGGCTATAGGTTCGCCAAAAATACGACTAGCAAAAATGTTGGCCGATATAAATTAATTAAAATTTTTCCAATTTTTAACGTCCTAGCTGTGTGCGAGTCACCATTAAAATACACGTGTGCGATATTCAAGTTTATGTTGAGACGAGATATGTTTGAAGGGCCTCAGATTTCAAAATCTATGATTTTGTCCTCAGAAGATGAATTATTATTTTTGCTACACTCATAAATATTTTTTGTGTTCATTACTTTTAAGAGACCGTTGTTTATTTCAAAGTCATGCCAGCATTTATTTAGCCATTTAAGACCACTTCTTATTGTCAGAAGCGAATTCAACATAACTAAAGTCATTTTATATATATGTAAGTAGGCTTTCCAATCTATATTTTATGTGCGATTAAAACTAAATTATTCCAGTAAATTATTCTAGTAAAAAAAGAAATGGTCGCGTAATAGTCAAGAGTGCCCTAAGCGCTTTCCCATGAGGATATTATGCAGAAGAGTCACTAAACAGCACTTACACTTCGATCACGGAGCGGGTAGTTTCGGACTTGGTGATTGATACCAAGATCGAATGGACGGCGAAAACTTTCTCAACTTTTAAATCGCCTAGCCCTCATGGTATATTCGCTGCCGTGCTTCAAATGTAGGTTAGAGTGATCGTGTAATGGCTCCAGATAATATTTGACGGGGACATAAGACTAAATCATGTACCCACTCCTTGAGCAATGCTCGTGTCATTATCCTACCAAAGGCCATACGTATTCCAAAGATCAGAGGTTCATTGGCTTAACATCACTTCAGCTCAAAACATTTGAGGGGCTATTGGATATGTATTGTAACGAATTAAGTGCAATTTCTCTTATTTGCAACCTTCTGCTAATGTTCGTATCGCTAAACTGTTGAATAAATAACTCTAATATGCAATAATGCAAAATGGCCTTTATTAGACTACTTTGAAGGTACTTCACAATAACACTTATACTTCACAACCAATAGCTTGCTTAAATCAAACTGATTCCATGATTGCTCAGCTTGCGCTCTTTTATACTCTTTGATTTCCTCGTTCGCATACTTCTAAGCGTTTCTAGAATTTAACTTAGTTACCAGCTATAAAATTACCAGCTCTAACTACAGATGCACGTAATAGTTTCTCATATGCGCGTGTATATGTGAGTGATACTTGCACATATGATTGCCTACTTTTGTGAGCATCTCAGATACGATATATGCATGTGTTTGTGCGTTTCACTCCGCTGCGTGTACGTACATATATGTAGTCATAATGATTAATTTGTTTACGTACATACAAGTGTGGCAGCTTGCTTTATTGTTGTTTTGGCTTTATTTACTTAGTATCGGATTAGTGATGTGAGTATCACTTCGTGTTACTAATATTCATCACAGTATATAATGCTCCACATCGATGAAAGACTTCTTCTGAACACTATATGCGTACGCCAAAGGCAAGTCGGTAGACATGGCACTACATAAGGTGATTATAAACATTGAGAATACAAGGAGTATTCTTAGATCTTGCCGCATAAAGCCTTTCAATGGGCGGTCATGGGTGGTCTTAATTACACTGAAGATCAGCTGCATGCCAAATTGCAGGAAGATTATGAGGCCACGGAAATAAACATGGGTACACCACAGGGCGATGTATAATCACCTCCGCTGTGGACGCTGGTTATCAATCAGCTGCTCAAGCGGTTCAACGAAAGACCCGTCAAACTTACGGCTTACGTAGATGACGTTGCAGTTGTCATAAGTGGAAAGTTTATTTAAACAATATAATCTTTGACCTATCGGGCGATGCGGAGAATATCGATCTTTTTTATCAGAAGGTATAAGGTACCCAACCGGGCTAGGCCTGACGTAGGAGAGGTAACTCTGCAAGAGAAACCTTGTGCAGAAGTTGTCATGGAAGCTCAATGTAGATGGGAGAGTGAAGAAGGCCCCGAAGATAGTTAATGTATGTAAAAGAATGAAAGCTTCTGGTAACACTAGTATATGTGATGTCCTCACGGACCGGTAAGTTTAACCTAATCTTTCCTATAACAAGTTCGGTGTGCTAATAGTAAACTCCTCAATCGACCATAGGAGATAATCGCCATGGAGACAATAATTAGTCTCTGCAGCGCGTATTGCTCAAATACGTTCTGATATTTTTAAGCCATCCGTCATTGAAAGGTACTTTACTTTACTTTCAGTTAAAGTTAAAAGCTGGCGTCAGTCTTGTTACCGTTAAGACATGCCTCTGAGCTCTAGAGGTCTTCCTCAGCTAAGATAACATTTGCGTGTCCTTTGTCCATAGCGGTTCTGAAAGTTTTACTCAAACGAAGTCCGGTTCTTTCTTTATACATTTTTCTAAAGAATTTTGATATTACAATTCCCGGAACTTGAATCTATGCTTTTGGAATGGTAGGCCAGAACACTACCTGCATATAACGGCGGCCTCTGTATATTTACATTGATCGATACTTTTTTTAAAAATATATATCTTTTATTTCTCTCGGCATCAACACATTCGGTCTTTGCTTTAACATTTTCCACTTTAAAATTATAGCAGATTTACGGCTTTTTAAATAGCAAAAAATAGCCTTTGACTATCTAGAAAAATATTCCTTTCATGGCTCCATTCCATTTTCCATATTCAATATGCATAATGCAATCACTAGCAAGAAGTTGGAGCGGAAGAGGAAAACCAGCGACTTTGAACCGCTAACGAAAGTCGAGGTATTAATTTTGGGATTATTTGTAAGCAATTCCTTTTTATTTTATACTACCAGACCCGGCAGACGTTGTTCTGCCCTAAATTTGGCCTATCTGCATACATTTTAATAAGCTTTTTCCATCTAACTCTGCCCTCCGCCCCCCCTCCCCCCCCGCCCTCTTCACTTTTTCCTAATCCTTTCATACACTCCTCCCTCCGTCTCTTTCGCTTCATCTATCTCCATCTTCGTCTCATTCTATCACTTTCTCAGTCTCCTTCTCTCTTTCCTCTCTTCTCTCAAGTTCTTCTCATTCTTCTTCATCCCTTATGGGCGGTATGTATTTTGTTCCAGTCCCAGTCCCAGTCCCACTCCGAGTCTCAGTCCCAGTCCTAGGCCTCATCTCAGTCCCAGCCCGTCTCTGGTCTACTTCCCGGAAAAAAGGATCGTAAATACTAATATAGGCAAATTTCAGGCAAATCGAGTAGGACGTATGTAAATAGGTATGTGTGTATTATTAATTCATGTCTTTATTTCGGCTTCGCATGCATATTTATCAGTTTTCCAGGTTGATGCGACTAAATCGAATATTACAATGAAAATTACTTTAGAGCTCTCAGCAACAGCTTTCATTTGATATCCATATTACACACACATTCTAGAGGTATCCGGGTACACGTTTTGGTCTATATCTCGCGACCCTAGTCACCCAGCGCACAGTGTTTCGTGTAGAACAAACTAGCTGGACAAATTTATTTTATGAGATTTTCCGCTTCATATGCAGTCATTTATTACAACTACGTAATTTTTTTCAGCCATATGTTCTTTTTTTTTATTTTTCTCCAAAATTTTACTTCATATGCATACATTTGCTTATTTCATATACAGTAACTCATGTGAATAAGTGACATAGATCCCAAAAATTTAAAGGACTTAAGAATATTACTTTATTGTACTTAAATTGAATGGAATACAAATCTCAATACTCTAAAAAATTCTAAAAATTCGGAAAAAAAATTAAAATTTTTTATGAAATTTCGTCGAATTTTTTAAATATAATTTAGTTTTTGTTATAGATCGTGACAAATTTTCTTATGGGAAATTAGTTAAAATAAATTTGCGAAAGCGAAAATTGTAAGAATTATCCAAAAAGGGGTGTCTACTTATTTATGTGAGTGACTGTACATATGTACATACATATTTTGTATTTATTTGAGTATTTATCCTGGCACTACAATTTTTACAGAATTATTTTATAGTACCAGTCAGGAATGTAAAAGTGAATTACAATAATAATAATAACAATGTAAATACTTAAATTAATTATGTGAAAATTACTTATTACAAAAACTTAAAAGTAAAGTATCATACAAAGTAGAAAAGACAATAGATTTAAATTAAATAAAACCTGATCCAACAAAAAGTTATAGGGTAGGTTATCTTTTATAATTATGTTATTATTCGCTATCATCACTTTCATTCGATGAGTCACTTGTGGAATAGTCATGAACATCAGCAACACTACTGTGAAAGCTTGAATCAACTGTGGTATTTATTGACTCCTCAACATTATCGGGGGACAGTAAATTTAAGACTTCTAAAGTCAGACTTTTAAATTTGTTCTTAGGTATCTCCCTAAAACTGTTAACTAAAGGATCCGATGTTATAAGCAACATATTCATAAGATCTCTATTCGTGGCTTCACGCGACTGCTTTTGTGTGTTATCAGCCCTGAATATTCTCAAATCTTTGTTACGGGCTTCCTGTGCTTCCTCGGAAAGTTGACCAATAGGTAAAATTGCTGATTTTATAATATCAGTACAATGCACTAAGAATTTATGAACTGTAACAGGCATATTAAACCATGGATAGAGATCTATGTATAGTTTTTTAGTCTCGACCGCAAATTTTTTAAATTTTTGGATATTTATATTGTACCCAGATGCTAATGCGCGAAGGAGAGTGTCGAATCTTTTGATGAGCGTTACATCCAATCCCGTAATCTCAGCACTAGCCGCAGAATTTTCGAAAAACCTACGAGCAGTGTTGCCGTCATTGGTATTGCCGAAACCTGGTTTTGGTGTATCTTCATCAATCCATTGTATGTACCTGTTTTTATGCCTTGGTGACCGGTGCGGTAGGTTGTGGCAGGCTGAAGTCAGAGATCTTCGCCTCTTTGCTTTTGGTGTGCTCTTGTTGACCTTGCGCGTTTATTTTTGTATGCTTTATGGCTACTTTTTTGTTCCCTGTACCAGGGAATTGTTTTTGCCGTTTGTAGATCAGCTTTAAAGGTTCAAATATCTCGTCGGAGCTGGTACGTACATACATCCTATTTGATATGTAGAGATAACTAAATCTACAAAAAAAAAAAATAAAAAATAGATGTGCAAAGAATTCGCAATGGTTTTTTCTTTCGACTATTAGTGAATACTTGCGACTATAACATATGTAAAATTAAGCCCGGATGTCCGCGGATGTATGTAACTTTTTTGTCCCTAAATTTAAAAATATAGGGAAAAAATACCTTTTCTTCTTAATAACGGAATGTTAAATATATTGAAAATACTCTAATTGTGAAAGAATTACTATTAAAAAATTTTACTCACCTTCGAGCTTAGAATCCATCAAAAAAATTATGTAAAAGTGTTCACTTAAAAGAAATATGAATCTTAATATTCAACAAGAATTTTGCAAATTAATCAATGCATTTTACGGCCACTCCTGCCTTCTTACTTCAATTACTCAATATATATGTATGAGCAAAAATATCAAAAAAAAAAGCAAAAATCCCGTTATTTTGTTTGTTTTCTTTCATTTCTCATTACACTTTTCTTGGAATAAGAACTTTGTTTTTGTCCAACTAGCTTGTTCTACACGCAACACTGTGCAGCGGTATAATATATTACTCTGCAGGGGCATAGCCAGAAAATTGCCTTGCGGGGGTTCAAAAAAAAAATTTTTTTTCAGTTAAGTAAATAAAAAAAATGTCTTTAGCTTTAACGTGTATTTAGAACAGGGCTATTCAAAACTGAAAGTGCACCTGTATTAGTGAGAGCGCAATCGTCGCGATGATCGTGCGGGTGAATTGATTTTTCATTTAGTCGCTTATGCGGCAATTACCCACCGACGTGTGCCGTACGTACGGACGTTGGTCGTACGAAACACGTTTGACCGAACCCTCAAGCCCGTAGGAATCAATGTGTGCGTCTGTGTACATGTACATAAGATATTTGTGTATGTATTGTTTACAGATAAGCACTGTTGCCATTGACCATTTTGCATGCACATGGAAAATAATATCAAATTTGCATTATATTTCAAAATAGGAAATGTGTACTTCAAAAAAATGCTGTAAATTTAACATTATTTAAATGTTAAAAATATTTGCCTTTTCATTACGATGAATGTAATCGCTGTTGAGGCAAACGAGCAAACGCCTGAATTGATTATATTACGCATGCAATAAGTTAGTTGATTTTAAATCAATGTCGGTTATGTTCGTTTAAGCAAGTTGGATCATTGAACACGATCATGTTGCCGTTACTGCCGAACGTTGTTGTGTTCGATTTATGCTGTTCTTTGATATGTATGTAGATTAAACCCCCAACTCCCCACCCCCCCGGTGCTTCGCTCCTGTTACTCTGTACTAAAGGACTCATCAACAGCTTTCATTTGATATCCATATTCTATAAACACATTCTAGGGGTAGCCGGGTCCACGTTTCGGCCTATATCACGAGACCCTGTACGTCGATCACAAACAAACCTATGTGCGAAACACCGCGTGAGGTATACACAACTTATGTGAAAGTTTGGACAAAATCGTCCGGCGCATCTCTTCAAACACCGGCGACCAACTAGCACACATTTTAGCCTTTCTTTTTATATATATAGATTTTTATTTTTCACACTTCACTATAATATTAAAACGAAATGCAGATACTCGTTGATTTTGAAATTCGGCTTAAAATTTGCACATGGAACAACTAAAGACTCTCCAGAATTAAAAAAAATGTCTTAGTACCTCTAAATCGCAGGCTCCATCAGAAACCCCGGGCCCGGGGGTAATCCCCTCACCCCCTCCCCTCTCGTCGGGCCTGGTGATGTGCTACACTTGATATCATTCGCTATAATATTTTTTATTGATAAGCACGTGGTTTAATTAAACACCAACCAATTACACGGAAGTATATTCGCTTCACCTGAAAATATGAGTGCCGGTGCGTATACGTAACATTTCATTATCACGTATAAGCATATAAAAAAATTTGCAATAAAATATTATTGCGACTATAAACTGAGATATAACCTATCCTATCTTAGTTAGATCAAACTACACACGGGGTGCAAAACAAATTCAAAATCGGTTTAGTAGTTTAGGAGTCTACCACGGACAAACAAAGTGACACGTGATTTTTATATATAAAGATTTCAGTTCCGCTGGGCACGTAACTCTTTGAGCCAGCGCAATTTCGGTAAGGTGTTTGTAGTTTTGCTACTCTTGGACCTGATTGTTATTTATAGTGGTTCTTTGTCTTAAGTGTTCGGAGCCATGCCATAGAACGAATACAGGTTCAGCAGCTCTTTCCTTTGGCTGCCCGTTGATCCACTGATGTTTGCCATCAATCTGTTTCGCATTCATGGTCGCATGCCCAATTTGCGCCCATCATGTTAGTGGTTAATCTGTATAGCTATTTATTCCCATGTATAAATATTAAATATTTCTTCTTTTGAGAGAAAGTTTCGAACCCACCTTCTAACTGTATGAGCTGTTTAGTGATGATAAGCACCTCTAATTTTTCTATTCCCAGCATGCTATGACCTGGTGAAAACCTAGCTACCCTATCCCTTAAAACGTCTAGAATAACATCAACACTCTTTGTGCTCTAAGGGCCCCTTTATTTGTGTTATATCGAGTGGAGCGTCGCTTCACTTGACCTACCCTTGCGGTAGGCATTCTGCGATGCGGACAGCTTCTCCGAATAATATTGTCCCACTCATACAGATCAATCGGTCCTGCAGCGTTTTTAGAAGAGAAGGCGAGGGAATGATTGCTTTGAAATGATCAATCATGGCATCTTCAAGGTAGATGAGTTTTCACTGAGGAGCTTTTCATGGAAATAATACACTCGGAGTGCTTGCCAAACACTGCCGAGGGGCGACCACGCTTATAAAAATTTTCTTCTTTTTTCAAAAATTTTGATGTTGCTTTTGCCCTTACCATCACACCACGGCGGCCGCCGGAAGTTTTACCATATATTACTTTTCTCCTCTCCATGTTTTTGATTTTTATCCTTCTTCTTCCTCTACTTTTCTCATCTCCTTCAATCCGCTTATTTTCTCTACTTATTATCTTCCCCTCGCACGCTATACCCATTTATCCCTATTTCCTAGAAGTACTTTCTTTCCTCTCCCTCACCCTCTCTCTATTTTTCTTCCTTCCCCCTTCTCTTCTTACCCTCTACAGTTCACGCGGCTATGTCCAATTTCCGTTTTTCTTATTTTCTGCCTATGGCTCTTCGTATAATTTTTCCTTTATTTATTTATTTATTTCAATAAGTCAATGGACTTCAATCCTTACAGAATAAGATTAGGAAATACATATTTGAAAAATAATATAGGATACTTAGAAAGCAGAGTTTAAAATATTTAACAGTTTCGCTTTTGGAGCACAAAAGTCTACAGTTGCCACAATACTGATAGAGTTCAACTCACGGAGAGCACGAACGATGGGAGCATTACTGGAGTAGTGGGTTTGAAATTGTCACAATAAAATGGATAGAAACTACGAAGACACCTCCGAGGAATATTAAATCGAATCCTACCTAATAAATATGGACAGTCAACGGACCCATTAATAATTTCATATGTAAATGACAAGCAGAGTATTGATCTGCGATTTTCCAGAGACTTAAGGCTTAAAAGTAGAAGTCGTGCAGAATATTGGTATTTGATACCAATATTGTGAAAACACATTCTGGGATCACCCTGGTTCACATGTTGATCTATAGCTCAGAAATGGGTATATGTATGGAAGTAAAAGCCAGTTACTAACCATTGTTTCATTCGAACTCGATCTTGACTTATAAAGTTTCGCATTCGTCTAGATATAGAAGATCGAAAGGCTGCCTAAGGAATGAAATCACAACATAAATAATATTTTATTGAATAGAAATGAAAACTTTCTCATATATTAACTCGGTACCCCTGCACCGAACTTCAAGAGAACTGCTTCTAAATTAGATCTTTAGGAAGTAGCTGGGCTTTAGTTCATTTCATGGTAAGAAAATTTGTTCAAATAATAACCTAGTGAAGGAAATATCCTTGGGTAAAGGTCTAGAACAGGGGTGGACTGCTAATACGCGTCCAAAAATGTCGGGACAGGTGTCAAACGACGCGTCTTGACATATGTAGGTATTAATAATCCGAAGGCGGAAAATAAAAGTTTTAATTCGTTCAAAAGATATTAAAAAAGAAAAATTACCCCACGCTCCACCGAAACCGGGGTAGGATCCATGGCATTTTTGCGCAGAACACCTTTTAGCGTTGCCGGCCTTCGGCCGCGCTTATACAAAATTACCCTGGCCAGTCCACCAATGGGGTGGGATCAAATTTAAATCCGTGCAAAATCGCTTTTTACAAGAAACTAGCAGACCTGGCAGACGTTGTTCTGCCCTAAATTTTGCCTATCTGCATACATTTTAATAAGCTTTTTCCGTCTAACTCTGACCTACCCCTCTACACTTTTTCCTAATCTTTTTATTCACTCCTCTCTCCGTCTTTTTCGCTTCATCTCCATCTTCGTCTCATTCGATCTCTTTCTCAGTCTCATTCTCTCTTTTCTCTTCTCTCAAGTTTTTCTCCTTCTTCTTTATCTCTTATTGCCAGTCCCAGAGGGCAGTATGTATTTTGTTCCAGTCCTATTCCGAGTCTCAGTCCCAGTACCACTCCGAGTCTCAGTCTCAGTCCCAGTCCCAGTCCGTCTCTGGTATACTTGCCGGAAAAAAGCATCGTAAATACTAATATAGGCAAATTTATATACGAAATTTCAGGCAAATCGAAGAGGACGTATATAAATAGGTATGTGGGTATTATTAATTCGTGTCTTTGTTTCGGCTTCGCATGCATATTTATATGTTTTGCCAGGTTGATGCGACTAAATCGAATATCACAATGAACTTTAGAGCTCTCAGCAACAGCTTTCATTTGATATCCATAATACACAAACATTCTGGGGGTATCCGAGTCCATGTTTTGGCCTATATCTCGAGACCCTAGTCACTCAGCGGTGTAAAACTTACTCTGTATTATAGCACACATCAACAGCTTCAATTTGATACCCATAGCATAAAAAATAATTTTAAAAAATTTTTTAAGTTAAACGGTTTTATTGATAACAATACTTACATGAAGTAATAATAATACGAAAAGCTAGAAAATAATTAGGTAGGTCCTAGGTACTAGAAATGTGACTGATTAAGGTTCAGTTAGTTTTACTTATGACTATCTGTAGAAATATGACGCGTCCAACGCTTTTATTTAATTGTCTGATCAACGCCATAGATTGATAAGGAGTGTGATAACTAGTACCTAGGACCTACCTAATTATTTTCTAGCTTTTCGTATTATTATTACTTCATGTAAGTATTGTTTACAATAAAACCGTTTAACTTAAAAATTTTTTTTTAATTATTTTATTTTCAAATTTTTAGTCTTTATTTAATTGCATATTATTTCTCATTCTATTTAGTTCATTTAGTGACTCATTATTACAAGGACTCTTTCCTGACAATTTGTTACAACCTAAGTCCTCATTACAAAATCCTTCCAAAGACTTTATTTGACTCTGCGCCACGTATGCTTGTCCCTCCTCCAACTCCAAAATATTTTGATGTCACTTCTACCGGACTGTATGCAATATTTGTTCCAAATATGAGCCAAATCGGGCATCATAGGTCGCTTTCTATTCATGTATCTATGTATTATGTGTTCCAAATATGGGCAAAATCGGACCACAAATATGATTTTTGTGAATATCTCGATCCTTCCGCCACCTAGCGGCGATTTTTTTTTAATAGCTCTCTTTCAATTCTTGTATGTATTAAGTGTTCCAAATATGAGCCAAATCGGTCCACAAATACGATTTTTGCGAATATCTCGACCCATGCGCCACCTAGCGGCGATTTTTTTCTTATTATTGCATTGTCATCGGGTTCTGAACTATATTCCAAGTTTCATGCTTGTAGCTTATCGTGAGGTTACTTAAATTTCAATTACAAGATTCGTTCACAACGGCCGTGCAGCCGTGCATGCGGCCATGCGGCCTGTCAACTCAAGCTAAATAAAACCGTTTAAAAACACATTCTAGGTGTATCCGGGTCCACGTTTTGGGCTATATCTCGAGACCCTAGCCTCCCAGTTGTATCAAAATTATCCTGTACTAAAGCACTCATCAACAGCTTTCATTTGATATCCATATTGTATAAACACATTCTAGGGGCACCCGAGTCCATGTTTTGGGCTATATCTCGAGACCCTAGCCTCCCAGTTTGTGATTTCAAAATCAACTAACCATCATCTCTCCTTCCTGTATCTTTCCTAAAAATTTCATGGCAATCTTTCTATCCGTTCTCGAGTTATGGAGTGACAATCAAAATGTACACTTCTTTTTATATATATAGATTGTTTCTTGTGTACAGCAACATTACGACAACCACATGAAAATTGCCAACTTCAACTGCAAACATCTCCGGACAGATATACAATTTTTCTTTTCCGCCTTCAGATTATTGCTGTCGAGGTCAATACGCGTCGTTTAACACCTTTGCCGAAAGAAGAAATCGCCCAAGAAATCCCACCATAAATTACTTTTTTATGAATATGTCGGCCTCTGGTTCACTTACCCGAAAGATAAGAAGAAAACGGGTACTACCTAAAGTAATCTAAAGCATCCAAATCTGCTTCGGCGAGGTTGGGTTGACTGGCCGGTCCATAAGGACGTCACATAGACTGAATGAGTCCGTAGTGTTACCAGAAGTTTATTTAACGACCAAACTGAAAAACCCTATCAAAAACCAGGACTTATGTTGTAAAATAACCGTCTTCTTAGCCAATACTAGAAGCTATCTAGGACCTATGCCACTTGCTGCTTCTAGATCTAACAGCTGTATCACTCCTCAACACAAAATACAAAACGTGTCCGATCGTTTCCTCCTCCAACCCGCACTTCTTACATCTTATATCACCGACTAAGCCCAATTTAAAGGCGCCAGAAGCCTTTGTCCAGTCATAATACCCGTCATAACTCTGTAAGACCTACACATAATCTTCGACACTTTACAGCCCCGAGCTTGGGCCCACTCCTTTCCCGCTTGGTCGATCATGTGCACCTCTCGCCTTCTCTTAATCTCGCCCAATATAATTGGGACGTCTACGGAGCAAGCTACAAGGGATGCGCCCATTTTAGCTAGTTCATCCGCTTTTTCATTCCCATCTATTCCCATATGCCCTGTGAACCAATATAGATGTATGATTTTCCCTGTCCCGATTCTTTCCTGGGATTGATTACACCCTAACACACGTTTAGATGGCGTGCTGTGCGAGATTATAGCCTTAATTGCTGCTTGGCTGTCAGCTCTTATCGTCCAGCGATTCTGCTGGCTTGATCACCTGAAAAACACAACATTGATCTGGAAGCTTGTAGGATTTGTATATTTCCTGATCTGAGCAATATACCACAGACCCTACTCCTTTCACTGCTTTGGAACCATCTGTGTACGCATGTATCGCCTCGTCCGCCAATTGAGCACTCTTTCTCCAACCATCCCCCTCTATTGTGGCTTTAAGAGCACCCTCGAAGCGCAGATAGGGATTCTGGTAGTATGTTCGTCCTGTAATTGTAATACTACTATGGCGTCTGGTCTGAGCTCCAGTTGCCACGAGGCACTGAGCCTCATTGCAGTTGTTAACGCTATGTTCTTTGCTACCAGGTCTATATGTGGGGTTGTTTCCAAGGCTCCCGTAATGCTAAGCAGTGATAACCTGCTTGGTCTGTACCTCTAGTTTTCTGAGGTGGGTTTTTTTGTGTGACGGTCCGCCAAAAAAAACTCCATAGTAAGGGACAGGGCTTACAATCGCTGTAAATGCCCAATGAGAAAGAGAGGGCGATAAACCCCAGGTGAACCCCAGCATTATTTTACATGCATAAAGTGCCGTCGAGACCTTCTTCACTTTCACCCCTAAGTTGAGCTTCCACGACAACTTACTGTCCTAACTATTACGTGACTATTCCCCGTTCTCTTTCTTTATTAGTCCCTGGACTATGTTTCCCCTTGCTAGGGCTTTTTGCAACCGAAAATTTTCCCATGAGACTCTCTTCGTCCTGGAAATTTCACGCTTGCAGATCCTCAATAGATGCCTTTACTCGTCCCGGCACACTTGGGGTTCCGCGGTCTTTGCTGCTTAGATATTTCTTTTACCTGTCTTCTAAGAAGACTCAGTTCATTGTTCCACCATGGCGGCTTTGCTTTTCTTCTGAATAATCCTACAAGGCAAGCTCTTTTATACGCAGTAAAGAATTTGCAATGGTTTTTTCTTTCTACTATTAGAGAATACTTCCGACTATAACATATGTAAAATTTAGCCCGGATGTCCGCGGATGTATGTAACTTTTTTGTCCCTAAATTTAAAAATATAGAGAAAAAATACCTTTTCTTATTAATAACGGAATGTTAAATATATTGAAAATACTCTCATTGCAAAAGAATTACTATTAAAAAAATTTACTTACCTTCGAACTTAGAATGCATCAAAAAAAATTATATAAAAGTGTTCACTTAAAAGAAATATGAAGCTTAATATTCAACAAGAATTTTGCAAATTAATCAATGCATTTTACGGTCACTCCTGCCTTCTTACTTCAATTACTCAATATATATGAGCAAAAATATCAAAAAAAAAGCAGAAATCCCGTTATCTTGTTTGTTTTCTTTCATTTCTCATTACACTTTTCTTGGAATAAGAACTTTGTTTTTGTCTAGCTAGCTTGTTCTACACGAAACACTGTGCGCCCTGGTAATTTCACGCTTGTAGATCCTTAGTAGATCCCTGTACACGTCCCGACACGCTTCGCTTTCCGCGGTCTTTGCGAGCTTAAACATTTCTTTTACCTGTCTTCTTAGAACACTCAGCTCATTGCTCCACCATGGCGGCTTTGCTTTTCCTCTGAATGTTCTTAGAAGGCAAGCTTTGTTATACGCAGTCGTAATCGCCCTTGTTAGGAATTCATTCGACTTCTCCAGTTCCTCCACATTGGCAACCTCTTTGGGTTGTCCCAGTTTTCTTTCTAGATGTTTCTGGAATTTCGTCCAGTTCGTTGACCTAGAGTTTCTAAAAGACCTCCCCCTCTCCACCCTCTTGGGATGCTGGAGCTGATATACGCATGGTCGGAGAAGGATGGTCTGTCAAGAACCATGCAATCATACCTTGATATATCACGATCGGATCTCAATGTTATATCAAGAACATTGTTGGATGTAGACCCATAGTATGTAGGGACTCTTCCCCTGTTCGCTATCTGCAAATTGGTTTGCAGGATGTAACAAAATAGAGAATCGCCTCTCTCATTCGTATCTCCTCCTCCCCTCGTCCTGTACTAGCCGCTTGTACTCCATTGGTTTATGTGTTGGCCTGTTTATTCTTCTGCTCGACGGTCACCGCTGCGAGGTCCTTAGTAGCAGTGTTGCCTTTGATGACCCTAAAGGGTCAATCTGACCCTTTTTTGAGCCAGGAACCCGGACCCTACTTTTTTAAAAATGTACTATATTTGACTCTTTTTCAAAATTCGTGGCACTTTTGACCCTTTTACAATTTCAAAACTGTAATGAAATACATATTTTTTAGTTTTTTGTTAAAAACTAAAGAAATCTTCTTGTTCCTATTTTACTCTTACATCGGCACGAAAAAACTATAAAACACACACAAAAAATCTGCGATATATATGAAGCCAAAAAAATTAAAATTGAACCATGTTTATGCAGAGAAAATAAAGTGTCAAAAGCTGTGGCCATCGCTGAAATAAAACTTATCATGAGGATGCTTGCCCAGAATCACTATTTTAACTCAATGTCCCGAATAGCAAAATTTAATGTTTCAATATACACAGATTCGGCAATTGCAAAGAAGGTGAGTTTTTTAACAAAACTTGCTAAAAATAAATCACCTAAAATATAGATTTTTATATAGACTTTCGGTAAAACAAAATCTAGGGGTGTTGCAGTATTTCTGGGGCAAGAAAGTCATCAAATTCTAGTTCAACAAATGAGACAAACTCGGTTTAGTCTTATAGTGGACGAAACTACTGACATATCGACCACCAAATGTTTAGTTTTGATCGTAAGACAATTCGATATGGAAACGGGTAAGTCCACGGAGCGTTTCTTTCGCCTTGTTGAGCCCGAAAATAGTCAGAGTATCACGTTATACAACTCCATAATTGCATCTTTGAAAGAAAACGATATTCCAATTTCTAATTTTATTGGATTTGCTTCTGACAACGCAGCTACAATGGTTGGAAGAAAAAGTGGTGTAGTAACCCTTTTAAAAAATAACATACCGAATATATTTCATATTGGATTTATGTGTCATACGGTTGCTTTGATGAACAATGCAGCATTAGTCCATGTACCGAAAAATGTAGAAGAATTGTGCAAGAATATATATAATTATTTTAATAGCGCAAACAGAAAACGTAATTTTAAGCAACTACAAAGTATTTTCGATGTGCCAGAACACAATTTACTACGAATTTGTAACACGAGGTGGTTATCATTTGAATCAGTGGCCAACCGAATCCTAGAGCAGTGGTCTGTCTTGCAGCACTTTTTAATTTTAGAAAAATTTGAGAGTCGAGCGGAAAGCGATATGAAAAAAATATCATCAATACTAGACGGCCTTTTCTCTGTGAATTTGACATATTTAAATTTTGTAACATATATCCTTAATCTGATGAATGATATGAATCTAAATTTTCAAAGCGTGTCCTCCAAAATTATATGTTTAGTTTTGACGACGAAAGAGTTGTTGCGCAAAATTTTTAAAAACTTTATAAAAAAGGAGTATATGATTAACGATGTTGATAAAATTAAATACGAAAATGTTGAATGTATTAAAAGTTTAAGTGAAATATACATACATAGGGCTTAAAGCTGAGCATGTAATGCTAAAGGAAAATTTTTCGGAAAATGAAATTAAATGCGTTAAGGGCAATATTTTAAAATATTATCAAAAACTGTGTTACGAAATACTGCAGAGAGTAGACATTTCCGAAAAAAGACTTAAAAGTGTTGAGTTATTTAGATCCATTAGTGATAAAATCAAACGAGGATGTACCAGTTTTGGATTTCATACATGAATATTCTCATTTAACAGAAAATGCCGAAGCAGTTGTTGAGGAGTATAAGCTTTTAGAATGCAAGGCAAATGATAATGCATACAAAACATGTTTTGAACAAACCGAAAGAGAAATATTTTGGCAGATCGTAGGGAATATTAAAAACAATTTAAATTAGAGTTTATTTGAGAATTTGTATTTTTTTGTTGCAAATATATTAACGCTGCCACATAGCAGTGCATCGGCAGAACGATTATTCTCAAAACTTTCACTATTTAAGAACAAGGTAACAAACCGTTTGTAAGTTAATACGTGTAATTCATTGATTTCAGCACTAAATTTAGTTGACGGTAAAGATTTAAATTCCTGGTTACCGGAGGAACTTGTAGAATATAGACATAAAACTAAATATATTTGCTTAAAGTTTAATAAAACAATGTTCCTTAACTGTACTGTATTTTTATAAGGCTGTGAATTGATTCAAGCATCAAATAAATTGGCAAAAACTTATGTAAATGTGTTTCTATCTAAAAACAAGTAAGGAAGACTAAGTTCGGGTGTAACCGAACATTACATACTCAGTTGAGAGCTGTGGAGACAAAGTAAGGGAAAATCACCATATTGTAAAAAGAACCTAGGGTAACCCTGGAATGTGTTTGTATGACATGTGTATCAAATGGAAGGTATTAAAGAGTATTTTAAGAGGAAGTGGGCCATAGTTCTATAGATGGACGCCATTTAGGGATATCGCCATAAAGGTGGACCAGGCCTGACTCTAGAATTTGTTTGTACAATATGGGTATCAAATGAAATGTGTTAATGATAATTTTAAAAGGGGTGGGCCTAAGTTCTATAGGTGGACGCCTTTTCGAGATATCGCCATAAAGGTGGACCAGGGGTGACTCTAGAATTTATTTTGTACGATATGGTTATCAAATGAAAGGTATTAATGAGTATTTTAAAAGGGCGTGGGCCTAAGTTCTATAGATGGACGCCTTTTCGAGATATCGCCATAAAGATGGACCAGGGGTGACTCTAGAATTTGTTTGTACGATATGGGTATCAAATGAAAGGTATTAATGAGGGTTGTTGTTGTTGTTGTTGTAGCAATGCTCGCCCCACCTAATAGCCGCGACCGATCACAAATTGTCATCAATATCCTCTAACGGGAGGCCAAGGAAACTTGCCGTTTCAACAGGGGTGGACCATAAGGAAAGGGGTGTTAGAGGCGTTGGTTCCACATTACAATTAAAGAGATGGTTGGTGTCATGTGGGGACACATTGCAAGCGGGGCATACATTTTGTATGTCGGGGTTGATTCTGGATAGGTAAGAGTTTAACCTGTTACAGTATCCAGAACGAAGTTGAGCAAGAGTGACACGCGTTTCCCTGGGGAGTATGCGTTCCTCTTCCGCGAGTTCTGGATATTTTTCTTCAAGTACTGGATTCACCGGGCAATTCCCGACATAAAGGTCCGACGAGTATTTTGGCAGGCCTGTAGTTTCCTCCAGTGGGTAGTTTTTAGGCTTGGCGACCATATGGGTGACGCGTAGCACGTAATCGGCTGACTAATTGCTTTGTATGTGGTCATGAGCGTTTCTTTATCTTTTCCCCAGGTACTGCCAGCAAGGGATTTGAGGATTTTATTACGTTTCTGAATTCTCGGAACAATTGCGGTTGCGTGCGCTTCAAAATGTAGATCCTGATCAAACGTCACACCCAAGATTTTGGGGTGTAGGACAGTCGGTAGCGTAGTGCCATCGACGTGGATGTTCAATATGGTCGACATTTGGGGCGGTGACAATGCCAGGTTTCGCGAGGCGAAAAAACTGGAGAGATCAGGGAGATAGCCGTTTATTTTATTGCATAGCTCATCGATCTCTGGGCCTGGGCCTGTGGCCATTATTGTGCAGTCATCGGCGTAGGAAACGATTGTGACTCCTTCCGGTGGTGAAGGTAGCTTAAATATGTAGAAATTAAACAAAAGTGGGGATAGGACACCACCCTGTGGCACCCCTTGTTTAATTCTCCTTGGTTTTGATGTTTCGTTTCTGAATTGCACCGATGCCTGCCGACCACCCAGATAATTTGCGGTCCACCTTTTAATACATGGGGGAAGGGTAGACCCTTCCAGGTCTTGCAGTAATGAGCCATGGTTGACCGTATCAAAGGCTTTTGATAGGTCTAGCGCTACGAGTACTGTTCTATGGTGGGGGTGACATTTAGCGCGGAGGTAGTGCTATAGAGTTTTCTAAAGCCATGCTGATGAGGGGCTAGCTGCAAATGTGCTTGGAAATAAGGGAGCAAAATGGTTTCAAGCGTCTTTGCCACTGGTGATAGGAGAGACATCGGACGATATGACTCACCTATGTTAGCTGGTTTCCCAGGCTTTAGTAGCGGGACCACCTTGGCCATTTTCCATTCCTCGGGTATGGCAAAGGTGGAGAGAGACAGGTTGAAGACATGCGCTAAATATTTGAAACCCTCTTTCCCTAGGTTTTTAAGCATCGGCATGGCTATGCCGTCTGGGCCCACTGCTTTGGATGGTTTAGCGCGACCAATGGCGTCCTCAACCTCTCTAGCGGTGATGGTGATTGGTGACGCGCTGAATTTGTGTTTATGTGCGTGTCTATTGGCTCTCCGTCTATCTTTGTCGACCGTAGGATGCATTATATATTGTCGGCAGAAAGCGCTCGCGCATTTTTCCGCATCCGACAGCACCTTATCGCCAAAGGCGATGGAAACTTTGTCTTTGTGCTTAGTCGGATTCGATAGAGACTTTACGGTGGACCAAAGTTTACCTACACCGGCAGTGAGGTTACAACCTCTTAGGTGCTCTTCCCATTTCGCCCGCTTGTGTTCATCCACAAGAAATCTGATGCGTTGGTTTATATCCCTTATTTGGGGGTCGCCTGGATCAAGCTGTCTTATAGAGTCGCGTTCCCTCGCTAAGCTCGCGGCCTCCGCCGAGAAGTGGGGCCGGATTTCGGGAATTCTCCCGGCGGGAATGAAATGTGCCGAGGCAGATTCAATGACCTTACGGAAGGCACGCTCCCCTTGGGTGGCATCAGTCGGGATAGGGAGGGCAGCAAAGCTGCTGTCTGTTGCAGATTTATATTCTTCCCACTTTCCTTTTTTGAAGTTTATGAAAGTGCGTTTTTCGGTGACGATGAAGTCGGCGGTACGCTCGAACGAAATAAGTATGGGCAGGTGGTCGGATGCCAATGTTACCATCGGCTGCCAGTTGACGCAGTTTACGAGTTCTGCGCTCACGATTGAGATATCTGGCGAGCTATGACAGCTTCCTACCATACGTGTGGGGGCGTCTCCGTTTATTGTGCAGAACGTCGTTTCTTCTATTGGATCCGCCAACATCTCACCCCTACTGTCCGCCCGCAAGTTTGAATGCCATAGGTCGTGATGGGCATTGAAATCGCCTAAGATAATGCGATTGTTGCCAGTGAGTAAGGCCTCGTTTTAGGGCGGTATCCACTGGGGCAACAGGTGACAGGAGGGATGTAGATGTTGATGATTTCTACATTTGCATCGCGTGACCGGACAGATAGGGCTTGACGTTCTAAGACATTGTCCCTGCGGTCGATGCCAGGATCAAATATATGATATTGCACAGAGTGGTGTATAATAAACGCGAGGCCGCCTCCATTTCCGCTCTAGCGGTCCTTCCTATGGACATTATACCCAGAGCAGGTCTGCAATGCAGATCTTGCTGTGAGTTTAGTCTCTTGAATCGCAGCAATGCGGATGTCGTGCCGCTTCATGAAATCGACTATCTCCGTAATCTTCCCAGTTAGTCCATTACAGTTTAACTGCAGAATTCTGAAGTGCATGAGGGGTGACGCCGCCACTCTAGGGGTAAGTGACGGGTGACTACGCCTAGGTTGTGGAAGGCCAGGACGCAATTGCTGTTGTGGCCTTGGGACTGGGCGCCCTTGGGCAAGCATTGGGGTACCCGGATGATTTGGGTTTGCGACCTGGCAACATGGCGCGATGAAACCCGTCGAGGGGTTGCCGTCGCGGAGACCAGAACATCTAGGAAAGTGGCACCACCCAAGGCAGGAGCTGCATTGAGCGGATGTCGCAAACCTATATATTCTGTGCTGGCAGATGGTGCAAACGGAGGTAGGGACTAAGAGTCTGTTTCCCTGACCTGCACGATTGCTGCCAGAAAAGAAGGGGGGAGAAGAAGACGGGGGCAGGGGCTGATGCTCAGCATTGCTACCAGCTCTACTACGAAGGTAGTAGTTATGAGTGGTATCAGCTGTTTGAGTTGTTGGCGCCGTGGGGCGCGAGCAGCAGCGGGTACTTGTTGTGGCTTGCTGAGCAGCGAGGCTGCTGGAAGGTAGTGGAGAGGCGCTTAGGCGTAGACTACGGGACGCCCTTGGGCGTGAGCAGCAAGGAGCCACAAAAGATTTATAAAAGTTACGTGGACGTCGGGTTTTGGGATCAAGCCCAGAACAACCTGTCCGATGCAACCATCCCTTGCACGAGACACACTGAACAGAGTATGACCGTCCTAAAAAGATTCTTTTCTGGCAAATGCAGCAAAACCATTTCTCAGGACCGGGGTCAGGAGACGGACCCGGATTGGGTTCGATACCTTCCCGGAGTAAGAGAATATGTAGCAGTCCTGCTGCAAGGAGCTGCTGGGAGGATGACAATTTGTGGGAGGGACGAAACAAATTAAATGGGGTCACACTGAAATGACAGTCGCTCCGGTACATAGAACCGACTGCCTTGGGAAGCGGGGTTAATGAGGGTTTTAAAAGGGAGTGGTGGTATTTGTATAGGTGGTCGCCTTTTCGAGATATCGGCATAAAGGTGGACCAAGGGTGACTCTAGAATGCGTTTATACAATATGGGTATCAAATGAAAGGTGTTAATGAGTATTTTAAAAGGGAGTGGGCCTTAGTTCTATATGTGGACGCCTTTTCGAGATATCGCCATAAACGTGGACCAGGGGTGACTCTAAATGTGTTTGTACGATATGGGTATCAAATTAAAGATATTAATGAGGGTTTTAAAAGGGAGTGGCCCTTAATTGTATATGTGAAGGCGTTTTCGAGATATAGACCAAAATGTGGACCAGGGTGATCCAGAACATCATCTGTCGGGTACCGCTAATTTATTTATATACGTAATACCACGAACAGTATTCCTTCAAAGATTCCAAGAGCTTTTGATTTCGCCCTGCAAAACTTTTTCATTTTCTTCTACTTAATATGGTAGGTGTCACACCCATTTTACCAAGTTTTTTTCTAAAGATATATTTTGCGTCAATAGACCAATCCAATTACCATGTTTCATCCCTTTTTTCGTATTTGATATATAATTATGACATTTTTTTCATTTTTCGTAATTTTCGATATCGAAAAAGTGGGCGTGGTCATAGTCGGATTTCGGAAATTTTTTACACCAACACAAAGTGAGTTCAGATAAGTACGTGAACTGAGTTTAGTAAAGATATATCGATTTTTGCTCAAGTTATCGTGTTAACGGCCGAGCGGAAGGACAGACGGTCGACTGTGTATAAAAACTGGGCGTGGCTTCAAACCGATTTCACCCTTTTTCACAGAAAACAGTTATCGTCCTAGAATCTAAGCCTCTACCAAATTTCACAAGGATTGGTAAATTTTTGTTCGACTTACGGCATTAAAAGTATCCTAGAGAAATTAAATGAAAAAGGGCGGAGCCACGCCCATTTTGAAATTTTCTTTTATTTGGAGTTGAATGTTGACATAATTTACTTATATACTGTAAAGATATTAACTTTTCTTTTAAAATTTGAATTAAAAAAAAAATTTTTTTAAAAAGTGGGCGTGGTCGTTTTCCGATTTTGCTAATTTTTATTAAGCAGACATATAGTAATAAGAGTAACGTTCCTGCCAAATTTCATCGTGATATCTTCAACGACTGCCAAATTACAGCTTGCAAAACTTCTAAATTACCTTCTTTTAAAAGTGGGCGGTGCCACGCCCATTGTCCAAAATTTTACTATTTTTCTATTCTGCGTCGTAAGTTCAACTCACCTACCAAGTTTCATCGCTTAATCCGTATTTGGTAATGAATTATCGCACTTTTTCGATTTTTCGAAATTTTCGATATCGAAAAAGTGGGCGTGGTTATTGTCCGATATCGTTTATTTTAAATAGCGATCTGAGATGAGTGCCCAGGAAGCTACGTACCAAATTTCATCAAGATACCTCAAAATTTACTCAAGTTATCGTGTTAACGGACAGACGGACGGACGGACATGGCTCAATCGAATTTTTTTTTCGATACTGATGATTTTGATATATGGAAGTCTATACCTATCTCGATTCCTTTATACCTGTATAACCAACCGTTATCCAATCAAAGTTAATATACTCTGTGAGCTCTGCTCAACTGAGTATAAAAAAAGGGTGACCCTTTTTTCTGTTAGGACCCTTTTTTGTGACCCTTTTTGAAATTTTTCAGCGGCAACACTGCTTAGTAGTGTAATTAGGTAGCATATATGAATGCAGCTGTTTCCTTAACATGACTGCATTCTTGCGGCACATTTGTTTTGTTGATTACAAGTCAAACAAGTGTCACCTTCAGCTGATTTGCTGTTAGCTAATTTCCTCCAGCAGAAATTTAGCTACTTCTCTTAAAATTAAATTTCATTCTTTTCTCTTTCAATCACATTTCTCAACATCACGAATGCTTTTTACTTCACAGCGTCATATTCAGCTGGCGGTAAAGTTTTCCATTAGTGCACCACGATTTAGCAATAAATATAAATAAAAGTTTGTAGATGACAAAACAGCGTTTTTTTTTATTTTCCAGAGGCTTGTAGTTTCTGCACAAAAACAAATAAAAATATGTTTGCATTAGCCCCGGAACCCGCACTTATTCACTTTAACTCCCAACTACAGACTAAGGTGGACCTGATCCATGATTCAATCACAAGAGGTTTGCTCGACAGACAAATTTTTTGACAATTGCAGCCATTTTGCTCCCAAATCGAATTAACATCCATTAACTGTGTTGTTTCTTTGCAATTTTTCGAAAAATATTAGTAGCAGAAATAGGAAGCAATCAGTTTACAAATACCCGATAAGTACTAAACTGCATAATTCCTTAGAACATTTACAGCCTCATTCTGTTTGGCGAACGATACGAACACAGGAACGATAATCCTTTTGGAGACGATATCGTCAAACAGAATGAGGCAGTTATTTTAATTTTATGATGAATTTATTAACTATGCCATGATCTATTAGTGTGGCTGAACATAGGTTTTATGACGTACGGACACCAAGGAATCGTGCACTTTCGTAAACCTATGAACATACGAACCCTAAACCACTTAAAAATTCATCGATCAACGTCAAAAACTCGACTAGTAAATTGATTCACGTAAAAATGTCATTAGTAAATAATGGAGATGCCATAACGAAATATTGGTACATTGAGAATGTTAACTTATTCATTCCGTATGTTCGGAACATTCGTCTCCATTTAAGAATTTGGGGAATCGGTTTATATTTTGAATATTATGTATATTCGGACCTCGTGAGGTAGTATCAAACGAACGTGTTCCGAATATTCTAAATTAACGTTTTATCCGGAACACTTCCATGAATACTTAACGTAAAGGAGCTTTCCCACATTTCAGAATAAAAATGTAAATACTCCCTGTGTAGCAGGACCGCATAAAAGCTGAACTCTTCTGTCAAAGTCAAGACCGGAATATAAAGTTCTAAGACAATAAGCCATTTACTTTTATTTATTTATTTTTTTTTTTTTTGTCAGACCATGTCGGCTGCGTTTTCAATATCGTCTTATCTCAAAATATTTTTCAAAAACTTCCCATTTCATGATTTGTCACAAAAACGCCCTATATTAGAACTAGATTGAAGAACGCCTCAGAATGCTTTTCACTAACTCCCTCTTATGTCAAAATGCATTGAACTTATGCTCAGGGAGTTTTGAAACAAATTTTGATATAGTGTATTTTTGAATAAAATTCTAAACCAACATAGCTCTTTATCAATTCACGAAATATTTAGTAGAAACTGAATTATTTCCTCCAAAACCTGTTGGCATTTACAAATTTATTATCACTACTAATATACTACTAAAGGTACTTTTCTACTACAATTTTCGCTAAAGGGGATTCAATTATTACCCGTTTTCCTTACTTCGTAAAAGCAACCCGTCCAGATTTCTCAATTTGGGAGTGTCAAAGCTCTGCCGTCATTGAAGAACAAACCTCTAGTAATTGAATCATGGACCTGATCCAATTCTATGGAAAATTTGAAAGTTTTGTGACTTTTCCATCCGGCGATGAAAAATCCAAAACTTTAACAACAATTTACTTCATTATTATAATTAATAATTTTACGGAATTCATAATTTTCACTAATTTTTCCACCAAATTTCATTAAAAAAATAACTTTACCCGGAATCATTAATGGTGCACTAATGGAACAAACAGCCCAGCTGACTTCCTCATTGCAAATTTCTGCTGTCAAAATATCCACCATCAGGAATTTGCTTTTCCTTTTGTTTTTTTTTTTTTTTTTAGAATTTAATGGTTAATGCTTAAGCTTATAAAGCGCCAGGTTATCCCTCAAATTGTGTGCTTTCGTCAATTTTCACTGCTTGTCCAATTGCAGATCTTCTTAATATTGATGACAGCTGCTTTTACAATGGTAATACCATAGAGGCCAGAACCATGTACAGCAGCATCCCGTTGTGTTCCTTTATATATATAAAAAGAATTTGGTTTTTTAAATGGCACCGCGCCAGTTTTTAAATCTTATTTCGAGAATTTTCTTTTATATATGTAAATGTGTTGCATCAATGTGACTTGTCGCCATGATTTTTCATTGTCGCCATGTTTTTTCATGTCCCGTTAAGATCCGTTATTTATAAAGCGAGTTGGTTTTTTTATGGCACCATGCCAGGTTTTAAATTTCAATATTTCAATATGCGATCAATTATAAATTCACTGATTCCTGTTAGGAGTGCAAAACCACCACCCTTACTTCAGGACAGTAAAACACTGCATCTCCCAACTCCGCCAAACCGCCAGAAGGAAGCACAAAGCCAACCTTGAGGCCTATTTAAATAGTCGGCTCAACTAAAAAGCCCGACAAATTCCAGTTGCGCCGATGGTGATACTGCACGACCACTCCGACGAAACGACTAGAACGGAATCTTGCTTTTCCTTTCAAAATTAAAAGTAATTTAGAGTGTCATAAGAATTACCTGATTTGCACAAATTGTCAGTATTGAGAACGAAGCTACTATTCTTCTTAAATTCATTCAATTACGCACAATCTAACAGAAAGTGTTATGATAGAATTAATTTCTATATTAAATACGTAAGTGACCTGACCGCATACTCACTTTTAAAAGACACTTATCCACAAGAACACTTGTCTTCTTGTTTCACTACACACTTTTATTATTATTATTGATTTAAATTTCAATGCACAATTTACAATTTTAGTAGCACAGCATATTTTGCACAAAGCTAAACTGTTAAAAATGTACCTTTATTTTTAAGCACGTCTATGCTGATCTATTTGCGCGGCTAAACTTCGTCGTCAATTCGACTTCGTGTTGCCGGGCAAGCACAGATGAAGTTATGTTTTTGGTTTTCATTCGTAGTGCCATTTGCATAGCTGTGTTTATTGTGCCAAGTATGAAAGAATGTATTAAAGGGTGTGTTACTACTTAATTGATGGAATATTATGATACTCACATGCCAACCTGATACAACCGCACTGCGTTTTTTAGCGCACGCAAACATCCGTCGTTTTTTGCCCTAACCGAAATAAGTATGCGTTGCGATAATGTAAAACATGTATGCAAAAGTGAAATCTAAATATCACGCAGAACAAAAATTGGAAATCTCGTTTAGGTTTTCACGCAGCAAATTCAATTTCGGTTGCTCTCATACAAGTTGTATGTGCATGAGACATTTTTACAGAATATGACTTGCGAGCGTTTATTTTAGGTTGGCATGTCAAACTGATAATAGCCGTGTTGTTTTTTTACAAGCACAAAAACAAATAAAAATATGTTTGCATTAGCCCCGGAACCCGCACTTATTCACTTTAACTCCCAACTACAGACTAAGGTGGACCTGATCCAATTCTATGGAAAATTTGAAAGTTTTGTGACTTTTCCATTTTTTACAATTTGAAATCTCATTCCAGAATGAATTTTCTTTCTGAGGAATTGTTTAGAAATTTATCTACGTCTGCGCGACGAGAAGAAAAACCCGCTTACCGCCAAGCCCCAAAGTGGTGTACGGATATCTACTAAAACAACAATTTGGTGTGATATATTGAAGGAGATTAAGGTGTCTAGGCTTTGCTCTAATTCGAAGGCTATTATCGTGTGTGTATTCGTTTTTCTACGAACTGTCTCCGCCGAGCCAAAACTTTATCTGCTAAGGCGGATAATCGACTAGCTCTACACCACGGCGGCAGACTTTGACAGTTCAGCCCCGTAAATGCAGCCTCCACGAACTATCATCTATCATACTCCATCTCCATGTTCTAAGCTGCTAAGAGCTACGGCGTTTTTGCTGACGTGGGCAATGGGAAGATCCCACTTCACTTGGGTTCAGAGACTTTGATCACTCTTGGGCCCCCTGTTGGCGCCAGTTATCGCGGAACAGGGTTCTGGAGTCTTGTTACCCAGCACGCACACAGCACAGTATCTCCTAAATGTGGTAAGCGCCAAGCGCCAAGCGCCAATTAAATTTGTACTCTTTCAGGAGCTTGGTACTATTTCCTATTTCCGAAAAAAAGTAAAATTTAAGTTGTTGTGTGGTAGGTGGGTGGGTGGTGGAGATGCTCTGTGCTCTGTGTTTTTTACTTTGAAATTATAATAGAAAATATATCCTAGCACACGAATACACGAAACACGAATCACGAATATAATATCATCCATCACAAGCCACAACACCCACCCAACAGAGCCGCACACAGCACCAACATGAATGCCAAAACATGTTAAATTCCTCTGCCACGCACCAGAATGCTGTTAAATTCCTCTGCCACGCACCAGAATTCTGTTAAATTCCTCTGCCATGCACCAGAATTCTGTTAAATTCTTCTGCCACGCACCAGAATTCTGTTAAATTCCTCTGCCAAACACAAGAATTCTGTTATTCCTCTGGGAAATTGCAAATCTGTTAAATTCCTCTGCCACGCACCAGAATTCTGTTAAATTCCTCTGCCATGCACCAGAATTCTGTTAAATTCTTTTGCCACGCACCAGAATTCTGTTAAATTCCTCTGCCAAACACAAGAATTCTGTTATTCCTCTGGAAAATTGCAAATCTGTTAAATTCCTCTGCCACGCACCAGAATTCTGTTAAATTCCTCTGCCATGCACCAGAATTCTGTTAAATTCCTCTGCCAAACACAAGAATTCTGTTAAATTCCTCAATTCAATTTGCCTATAGATGTCGAGAGGACTAAACATTAAACATCAATGGTGTGATGTGACATCATATATTCACATCAACATATCAAATGTTGACATCACATCCCCATAGTCGCGTGTTTTTTTTTACACGCGTCCATTTACGTTTGCGCGTAAAAAAAACGCTTATCCTCGCTTAGATAATGCTTAGGAAACCCATCTAGCGGCAGTGTTAAAATAACTAGCTACAGAACAGGGTTTACCTAAAATCGGTGAAACAAACCTCTGGTGGCCATAATGTATAACATATCGCTGATTCAGTTGCGATGAATAGTGGACATGCACCATATTAACCCTTTCGAACCTGAAAGCAACCAACAGGAAAATTCCTGGTTTGTTGATTATTTTGCTTTTGAAGTGGAGTCTACCTCCTCCAGGGAGGTCTAGGCGGTGGGACATATGTGTCCCATTCGGTGTTTTGAGTAGGACGTATAGGTCCATTTGGGACAGGAACAGGTTTATAATACATTTTTTTTAATTACTAAAAGTTAGACAATGTTGGCAAGCTCTAAACAGGATATATTTATACCGACAAATAAACCTAATGGGACACATAGGACTATCACCTGAACTTCAATATACCAGTCGGGACAGTTTTTGATGAGTTTAAATGGAAAATTAACATTTTAGTTATAAGAAAACTTTTTCTGGAATGTATGTGTCCCAACAGGTCCGAAAGGGTTAAGAGGTGATACATAGGATTAGTGTAGAGGTGAAACATACGACACATATTTCAGTTACATTTGAGTATAATGCGTATTGAAATTTAGTAGGACAAATTTTATGCGCAGCAATTTCAGAGGTGTATTTAAAATTTGACGCTTATCAGTCCATACAAAGTTTTAGGTAAACGTCTATAGATGTAAAAAAAAACACAGCTAATGCGCTGCAGTAAAGGGCCAATTAATGGTGACTTATAACCATAAAACCATAACCAGATAAAACAGCTGATCGAACCAACCTTATGGAAATCAATGTAATCGAGTTAGCCGTAATGGTATGGCACCATTAATCGATTACATTGATTTCCATAAGGTAGGTTCGATCAGCTGTTTTATCTGGTTATAGCTTTATGGTTATAAGTCACCATTAATTCGCCCTTAAGGAAGTTTAATTATGCCTTAACGCAGTTACAAGTTTTTATGTTGTGTTTGATTTGTTAGTGATGATCTATAGACTGTCAACAGTTTATTCGTCGAGCTCTTCAAACCGACGAACGTAATGCTCTGTCATAAAAAGTAACACCTCTGCAATAACCACGGATGATAATCAGTGGCAAAAACTGCAGTTCACACAAACTTACACTGTACCAAACCGCTTTTAGTGTATTTCTTGTTAAACAAAACTGTCCGCAGCATAATAATGGACCACAAATCACACACAGAAGATTGCGCATTCACGAGTTCAAAATTGCTTCGTTCTGCGCACCTACGTCACACTTGACTGCTTGAACGAATGAAAGAAAGAGAGAAAGAAACAAGAGCTAATGGAAAATTACGTAAAAATTGCCCATAAAAAAACAGCTGATCTTTTGTTTACATGCGCAATGTGCAATCTTGTGTTTGTGATTATGGACTAGTGGTGGGTAATGACACTATTTTTTGAGTTTTAACACAGTAGCACAGGCACTTTTGCAGTGTTAACACATTGTGTTGACACAATTGTGTTGTAACTGATTATCGAAAGTCGATATGAGTGTAGGCACAATATCAGAGCACAGTACTGTGTTACTTACCTCTAACGCCACGTTTGACGCCATTTAGAAGAGTAAATCATGGCAACAGTTATCTTCTTTCATAGCCCAATTTTTCAAAGTGATATCATCTGATCAAGAGGATAGTAAGTGCCCCTGTGGACACCATTTTTTTATGAAAAATTCAAAATAAAATAAAAATTATGAGAGTGCAGTGAGAATTTTTAAATCTTTTTAAATGTTCTTATCCTCTCACCGGTTTTATCTTGTAATATTTGTATCATGTGTATAAATATGTTTTGAGTGAAATTTCAGTGGAAAGTACAATCAACACACAAGCACAATGGACTATTTATGTATGTGCACTTACGATCTGAGTGTCATTCTCTGTGCTATAGAGCGTGTTACTGTGTTATGAGCATTTACCAGTTTGAGCAGCATTGCACAGTCAGCTTTGTGCCATCGAGTGTGCCACTGTGTTATAAATTAATCGATGTGTGCGTGCCGCACAATACTGAGTGTTAACACAATAACACAGCACAGTGCTGTGTTACTCAGCCTTATTATGGACCGTCGCTTAAAATTTTGCCCTTCAGACTTTGCTTAAACTAGAGTTGTGCTTTTTCGCTCATTTCAGAGATTCGAATCTTTCGTTCTTTTTCTGATGAACGAACAAGTTGTTCTTTTTGTTCATCTGTTCTTTTTTTTCAAGCAAATATGATCACCGCTGCTCGCACCCGCGAAAAAAGCCAACAAGTATAGATGGGTGTGTGTATGCAGCAATGCTTTGTGTAGGTACTCTACCCTACTCTAGCCTAAACCTTTTCCATAAATTTGAACAACAGTAAGATTATACTATAAAAGTAAAAACAAAATTTATTAACAAAAAACTGTATTCAAATTCTTCTTTTCCGTACAGAAAGGAACAAGAATATGGACTAATTCAATTAATCTCCATCTTATGTACATACATACGTAGATTTGTAATGCGTAATGCATTTATTAAATTTAACTGAGCGCTTCAGTGACTAATGCTTGAAATTTTTCCAAAAATATTTCCTTTCCTTGACAATCTTTCATGTTGCCAACAAATTTTTGTACTGATCTAACAATAGAATCATCGTCCTTTAATGGATGTGCACAACAATGCATTATATCGAGCAATAAAGAATTGAAGCTCACAAAAACCTCTTCATAGATTTGTGGTGGTGCAGAATCGACTATTTTCAACACTTTCAACATTAGTTTTTCAATTTTTTTCGAATCATTGCCCAAAGGTGGTAAAACAGATTTCATTACAATATTTGCATAATTAGTTAGAGAATGACGATAATTATTAATAGCATTTGGATTATCTGTTTCAACGACAACGCCACTTAAAATTATCATCACATCGGAAATGTGCGGTAAGAGGCGCTCACTGCGTGCCAGCCATTCAGTTTCTTTCATAGTACAACGTACATAATTCTAAAATACAATAAAAAGATTAATTTAAAAATATTTTAATAAATATTCGTCACTGCTTTTGCCTTACAATAATAAGAAACATTTCAGCTTCAGATTTGTCTTCGATCTCTAACCGTATGAGGAAGCGATCAAAATCGACGGATGGTTGGTCTGGAGTTTGTGAAAATTTTTGGAAGTAATACTGTGTGATGGGCCGATACGAGTCCTTGATAACTTTGGTAATCCATTTTCGATCTGTAAGCAATAGTTGATTAGAGAGTTAGATATTTGCATATGAAATAATGACTGGCTCCCAGACTCGTCCGTTTGTTACGCCAGTAAATATGCTGATCGGAATCACATGGCATTCCAACAGCATATTCAATAGAAATAAACGATATAATAATGAATTGTACTTAGTAGTTTAAGTTTTAGGCCTAAACAGCCGTAATAATAAATAAATAAATAAAAAAAGGTATTGCGGCATTCATCTCGGGAAGTGGATCAGGGAAGGGAAATGGTTTGTGTCGGCCTCTTACCTTTCTCTGTTGCCACTGGTAGAAATCGCTTGGACGTATACTGTATAAATGTTATACACTCACGCACCACTTCATCACGTTCATCTGTGTAGGTAATGAGATCCCAACGCGCCTTATCCATTATTTGGGCAGCCATTAAAAGTACTGGAGCCGTTACTTCACCAAACGCCAATGGCTTATTCGAATGAATTCCACCATACATAGCAATAAGATTTAATGCTTTTACTATTGGTAACAAATTACCAAATGATTGCGCATCCAACATCTCATTAACATTCTTATTCATAAACTGTTTTAGGAATTCAGTTTTGCGCGAAGGATGATATAAAACAAAATAAATTTCACAAAGCAATTGAGGGAAGTATTTTTGTTGTAATTTTTCCTGATCATGCATAGCAGTGTCGAGTAATTCGTTAAAGTAGTCATTGGAGAAAGGACGAGATTGTTTTGTGGTAGTACAAAAATTTTGCACATGTTCTAAATTATGGCAGGCACAATCAAAAAATTTCGACCAAATTTGTGTCGGATTTTCAAAGCAAAGTACAAGAAATTGTTGAAAGTCAAATGAAGTGGCATATTTGTTAAGGAATTCAGTAACACGCCTTTCATAGTCCATCTCATCGTGACAACAAATATTTACAGATTTACCAAATATCTTCATTTGGTATGTCAGTAAATACAATATGTCCTCAGCTTTAAAATTGTTTAAGCCTAAGAGTATAATTGAAGTCAATTGCTCAAATTCATTGCGATCTATTTGCATTTTTTTTATGTTTGCTTCTTCTCCACCTTCCTCCGCGTCATCCTCATTTTCCGCTTCTTTCAAGTCCTCATCTTCCACAGCTTGTAATTCGTTTAACTGTGAAGATTGTTTAATAAAATCCAAGGCTTGTTGACAATTTTCAGGTCTAATAAGTTTAATATTTTCTTTTATAGCTTCTAAACATTCTTCATTACCAAGCGCAATTGTGCGATTGAATAATTCATCGAACCATGCTTTTCTAATATGCTGTGGAGAGGATTTTTCGTCCAAATTGCGGAGAATGTCACCTAATTTAGCACTTTCGATAGTCTCTTCCAAAGTTTTCGGTTTAATTGCTAGCATATTCAATTGCGCTGCCACATCATGACCGAGCTGTGGATTTGCGTGCATACGTTCACCAATTGTATATATAAGTTCACCGATAGCTTGCTGTAGGGTTGTGGTGGGTGTAAGGTCCACCTCTACCCAATACATAAATACATCGACTTTAACTAACATTACGTTGTATTGCAATGAATTGAGTAAAGCTTTTATAATTTTTAATTGCTGTTCCTGTAAAACATCTGATGGCTTTTCTTCAGCAGCATTCGGCACTTGTGGACATAGCTCTCGACAAATTTCATATATATCAATATCAATGGTGGGTTTAGCTGTCCGTTGAGGCAATTCAAATAAATCAAATGCAAATAAAGTAATCTGTAGTATGTGCTTTAAGGCAAAGCCAGTATAGCGAAAGAATTGATATTTTGTGTACTGCTTAAATTTTTCTGCGTCGGGTGTATAAAATTGTCTTAGCAAATTCATGGCATAGTCATACAACTTGCTATAGATTATTTTCTTGTCAACCATATCGATTTTACGATATTCAGAACGTGCTATACTCAAAAGTAAAGCACGCATTATTTGTTCAACTTTCTCTAAAACATCATAAGGATCGTCTATGTACTTTAAAGTATCAGCTGAAGTTTCGAAATACTGAAAGGCAAACCAACAAGGTGTATAAGAGATCGCTTCATAGAAGTATTGATCCAATTGTAGCTCCCAAACAAGTGTTACCAGCAAGAATTTGGGCAGCAATGGACACTGCTCCAAAACATGTGCTATTGCTGGATCTTCACGTAAATTATACTTATATGTGGCATCGGTGTTAGCAAATAAGAACATCATTACTTTTCGTAACTTTTGCTGCGCTTTAGGCAAAGGCTTTCTATCTTCAGCACCCACCAATTCCTTGTCGATTAGTGACTGCTGCAGCCGTCGTACAAGCTCAGTGATGAATAAGTCATTACCTATAATTTTTATTATTTTAATGAATATACGGATTTAATAGCAAAGCATTTGCATTTACCTCCACGGAAATGCACTTTAGCGAAGGGCTTGACATGCTTATTGCAATATACTAACACCGACTTGATTTCATCGAATTCTTCGCAATAATCCATCGGTAATTCCTCTGCAAATAATCTCAAAGTCTTATGTAAGTCCCGCATCAGTATGAAATGTACGCTTTTATATTTTTACTCATATATTTTATAAGTTTAATTTGAAAATTTATTCTGAACACCACCAATCAGGAGGCAAAAACTTTCGTCAAAGATGAAAAAAAAAAAATTAAACAAAACGAGCAGTGCTGACAAGCTACAAAAACAATTTGACCTATGCATCCATATCTCGGTTGCCACACCATGTTTTCATTTGTGACCAAAATTCATCGAAGAAACGGACCAAATCTCAGAAAAAAGGACCAAATTTTGTTTTATTTGATTGTGATACCAAATAGGATAAATAAATAAGAGCCACCAGTCTGCTACGAGTGGCGAGTATCTCGCTGGAAATCAAAAAAATTGATGTGTAATGTTTTCTGTGAGGGACATTATTAATTGTCTCGCATTTATCCATGCCGTGTAGGTACCTTATGCAAATGTTATTTTTGGAAAGAGAATTAATTAATTTATTAAATAAACGTGGGGTATTTTTGTATATTTTTCTGACTGTATTTAATTATTTAATTAATTCTCCTTTCAAAAGTCACATTTGCATAAGGTGCCTACACGACATGGATAAATGCGAGACAATTAAAAATGTCCCTCATAGAAAACATTAGGCATCAATTTTTTTTAATTTCCATCGAGTTACTCGCCACTCGTAGCAGACTGGTGGCTCTTATTATATTTATCCTCTTTGGTTAAATATAAAATTTCAGGATGTTTTCATGGTTTCCTATACAAAATATAAATAATAAACTTAGCGAATAGGAAACTTAATTCAAACTGCACAAACAAAAACACTACTTTTAGGTATTATATTTTCAAATTTCTAGGATAAGTCTATGCCTTCACTATGAATTAGTTTTGCTGACGAAGCTCTTAGCTCCAGCATTATGTTGTTAATTGGAAAGAAATAAAATGTATAGCGCAGTTAGGTTTTAAGGTTTAACCTAACCTAGGGTTTAGTAAGAAAAGGCTCAAAAATTTGCGTTTTGGTGTAGCCGAACTATGAGCAAACTCAGTAAATCATAAATGATGATTACTTTTCCCCTGAGCGTTGAAATTTCATACCAAAGCCTAGATTTAGTAAGTATGATTTTTGAAAAACTCACTTTTACTGAATCTAGCCACAGGCTTCAGATTAAAAATCAAACGTCTTAAAAGTTTCAACTGTGCAATAACGGCACGTGATTACATTTAAGTAGGTACTAGTTAACAGCGTTGTTATAGAAGCTTATGGTGTTCTGTACCTACGAGGATAAAACACAAATCACTTCTTTCGAAATCAAATTTGTTTTACATTTGCTTCAAAATCTGAATATAAAAGTAAATTTTTTCAATCGCGATTCGTTATTAATTTATAAAGTAGCCGCTTTCAAGAAGTATTCCTGACTTACTTAGTTTTCGAGTATTCGGCGTGCCTTAACACCACAATACTCCCGGAACACCACAATACTCCCGGAACACCACAATACTCCTGCAATTTTTACATAGGATTTCTTTGTAAAAAATTTTGAAAGTGTTACATAAAACCAATTAGTTTCATTATTTTACGGCCAACGTAATGGCTCCATCAGGGGAAGCCTTGCCAAATTTCTTAGAGGCACACGTGCATTTGAGAAAAATTTTCTTAACTCAACTAGTGAAAAAAATCTATCACGAAAAGTGTTTGATAACCGATCGAAATAACTGTATACTAAAACAAGAATTTTTTCTGATAAGTCCGTATAATGTGTTTGCCCTTAGATCCATCACTTCTCTTATTAATGCCTCGCCTAAAATATCTACCATGAAATGTCATTGGTAGGCTACATTTTATTGACTGGGCAATTTTTGTGGTAAGATTTCCATATACATAAGTAAATTGAAAATTATATGTGTAATGAAAGTGTGCCAATGTTGTGGTCAAGCAAAGTAAAAAAACTGACGAAACTTTATCGGAACTTCAAAACACAGAACAATTTCTATCATGAAAAAGCGAGACCACTATTCCCCCAAAATTAGTGATATTCACATGTTTTGTTTATGTTTTACGTTTTATTATACTCAGTTGAGCAGAGCTCACAGAGTATATTAACTTTGATTGGATAACGGTTGGTTGTACAGGTATAAAGGAATCGAGATAGATATAGACTTCCATATATCAAAATCATCAGTATCGAAAAAAAAATTCGATTGAGCCATGTCCGTCCGTCCGTCCGTCCGTTAACACGATAACTTGAGTAAATTTTGAGGTATCTTGATGAAATTAGGTATGTAGGTTCCTGGGCACTCATCTCAGATCGCTATTTAAAATGAACGATATCGGACAATAACCACGCCCACTTTTTCGATATCGAAAATTTCGAAAAATCGAAAAAGTGCGATACCAAATATGGATTAAGCGATGAAACTTGGTAGGTGAGTTGAACTTATGACGCAGAATAGAAACCTAGTAAAATTTTGGACAATGGGCGTGGCACCGCCCACTTTTAAAAGAAGGTAATTTAGAAGTTTTGCAAGCTGTAATTTGGCAGTCGTTGAAGATATCATGATGAAATTTGGCAGGAACGCTACTCTTATTACTATATGTCTGCTTAATAAAAATTAGAAAAATCGGAGAACGACCACGCCCACTTTTTAAAAAAAAATTTTTTTTTAATGCAAATTTTAAAAGAAAAGTTAATATCTTTACAGTATATAAGTAAATTATGTCAACAATCAACTCCAGTAATGATATGGTGCAACAAAATACAAAAATAAAAGAAAATTTCAAAATGGGCGTGGCTCCGCCCTTTTTCATTTAATTTGTCTAGGATAATTTTAATGCCATAAGTCGAACAAAAATTTACCAATCCTTGTGAGATTTGGTAGAGACTTAGATTCTAGGACGATAACTGTTTTCTGTGAAAAAGGGCGAAATCGGTTGAAGCCACGCCCAGTTTTTATACACAGTCGACCGTCTGTCCTTCCGCTCGGCCGTTAACACGATAACTTGAGCAAAAATCGATATATCTTTATTAAACTCAGTTCACGTACTTATCTGAACTCACTTTGTATTGGTGTAAAAAATGGCCGAAATCCGACTATGACCACGCCCACTTTTTCGATATCGAAAATTACGAAAAATGAAAAAAAAATGCCATAATTATATACCAAATACGAAAAAAGGGATGAAACATGGTAATTGTATTGGTCTATTAACGCAAAATATAACTTTAGAAAAAAACTTGGTAAAATGGGTGTGACACCTACCATATTAAGTAGAAGAAAATGAAAAAGTTTTGCAGGGCGAAATCAAAAGCCCTTGGAATCTTGGAAGGAATACTGTTCGTGGTATTACATATATAAATAAATTAGCGGTACCCGACAGATGATGTTCTGGATCACCCTGGTCCACATTTTGGTCGATATCTCGAAAACGCCTTCACACATACAACTAAGGGCCACTCCCTTTTCAAACCCTCATTAATACCTTTTATTTGATAACCATATCGTACAAACACATTCTAGAATCACCCCTGGTCCACGTTTATGGCGATATCTCGAAAAGGCGTCCACATATAGAACTAAGGCCCACTCCTTTTTAAAATACTCATTAATACCTTCCATTTGAGACCCATATCGTACAAACAAATTCTAGAGTCACCCCTGGTCCACCTTTATGGCGATATTTCGAAAAGGCCACTTGTTAACACCTTTCGTTTGATACCCATATTGTACAAACGCATTCTAGAGTCAACCCTGGTCCACTTTTATAACGATATTCCGAAAAGGCGTCCACCTATAGAACTAAGGCCCACTCCCTTTTAAAATACTCATTAGCACCTTTCATTTGATACCCATATAGTACAAACAAATTCTAGAGTCACCCCTGGTCCACGTTTATGGCGATATCTCGAAAAGGCGTCCACACATAGAACTAAAGCCCACTCGTTTTTAAAATACTCATTAACACCTTTCATTTGATACCCATATCGTACAAACAAATTCTAGAGTCACCCCTGGTCCACCTTTATGGCGATATCTCGAAAAGGCGTCCACCTATAGAACTAAGGTCACGCCCTTTTAAAATACTCATTAACACCTTTCATTTGAGACCCATATTCTACAAACAAATTCTAGAGTCACCCCTGGTCCACGTTTATTGCGATATCTCGAAAAGGCGTCCACATATAGAACTAAGGCCCACTCCTTTTCAAAATACTCATTAACACCTTTCATTTGATACCCATATCGTACAAACAAATTCTAGAATCACCCCTGGTCCACGTTTATGGCGATATCTCGAAAAGGCGTCCATATATAGAACTAAGGTCCACCCCTTTTCAAAATACTCATTAACACCTTTCATTTGATACCCATATCGTACAAACAAATTCCAGAGTCACCCCTGGTCCACGTTTATGGCGATATCTCGAAAAGGCATCCACCTATAGAACTAAGGCCCACTCCCTTTTAAAATACTCATTAACAACTTTCGTTTGATACCCATATTGTACAAACACATTCTAGAGTCAACCCTGGTCCACTTTTATAACGATATTCCGAAAAGGCGTCCACCTATAGAACTAAGGCCCACACCCTTTTAAAATACTCATTAACACCTTTCGTTTGATACCCATATTGTACAAACGCATTCTAGAGTCACCCCTGGTCCACTTTTATAACGATATTCCGAAAAGGCGTCCACCTATAGAACTAAGGCCCACGCCCTTTTAAAATACTCATTAACACCTTTCATGTGATACCCATATAGTACAAACAAATTCTAGAGTCACCCCTGGTCCACGTTTATGGCGATATCTCGAAAAGGCGTCCACATATAGAACTAAGGCCCACTCCTTTTCAAAATACTCATTAACACCTTTCATTTGATACCCATATCGTACAAACAAATTCTAGAGTCACCCCTGGTCCACCCTTATGGCGATATTTCGAAAAGGCGTCCACCTATAGAACTAAGGCCCACTCCCTTTCAAAATACTCATTAACACCTTTCATTTGATACCCATATAGTACAAACAAATTCTAGAGTCACCCCTGGTCCACCTTTATGGCGATATCTCGAAAAGGCGTTCACATATAGAACTAAGGCCCACGCCCTCTTAAAATACTCATTACCACCTTTCATTTGATACCCATATCGTACAAACAAATTCAAGAGTCACCCCTGGTCCATCTTTATGGCGATATCTCGAAACGGCGTCCATCTATAGAACTTAGGCCCACCCCTTTTAAAATACTCATTAATACCTTTCATTTGATACCCATATCGTACAAAATAAATTCTAGAGTCACCCCTGGTCCACCTTTATGCGATATCTCGAAAAGGCGTCAACCTATAGAACTTAGGCCCACTCCCTTTTAAAATTATCATTAATACATTTCATTTGATACCCATATCGTACAAACAAATTCTAGAGTCAGGCCTGGTCCACCTTTATGGCGATATCCCTAAATGGCGTCCATCTATAGCTGGAGACATTGGTGCTTTATCGGTAACCGTATCGGTAACCTTTTAACAGCTGATTCGACCAACCTTATGAGAATCAATGCAATCGATTATTGGTGCCGCTAAGGTCGTAACCGTATCGTAGCCAACCAATTGAGTTTTGGTCTACCGTCGTAACGATAAACAGCTGATTACGTTAGGGATACGGATACAGCGATACGACATACGGCACCAATGACTCCGGCTTATAGAACTTTGGCCCACTTCCTCTAAAAATATTCTTTAATACCTTCCATTTGATACACATGTCATACAAACACATTCCAGGGTTACCCAAGGTTCTTTTTACAACATGGTGATTTTCCCTTACTTTGTCTCCACAGCTCTCAGCTGAGTATGTAATGTTCGGTTACACCCGAACTTAGCCTTCCTTACTTGTTTTTACATTAACACTTTTAACAATAAAAACAATGCAAATAACACGCGAAAATTATTTCGGTCTATAATGGTTCACTTTTTTCACAAGGAAGTTTATTTGAATTGTGTTTTTATGCACCAAATTTTCAAACTAAAAACAAAATTTTCATGTGTCACAAAAAAATAAAGAAAAAACCGGTGAATGTCAAAATACCTATCCAAATAATTTAATTTTAATTTTTAATTTTTCATTACGAGGTCTCAACTGGGAATCAAGTACTCATCTTCCACCATACAGGAATAGGCTTCTTATAATTAATTTGCCATCTCTAGAGAATCGTAGAGTATTATTTGGCGTTATGTTCATTCACAAGCTCATCATTGGCGTGATTGACTCCCCTGACCTAATCAGTCAACTAAATTTTGCGGCTCCTGCTAGGGCCTCCAGACATTTTGTGCCTTTTCATTTACCTCTATGCCGGCAAAATTTTGCTAGAAACAGTCCCCTGCGTCATTGGTGCTCGCGTTACAATGATTTGTATAACTGCTTTGGCTTTGAATGTTCGTTTGCCGCTTTACATACTACTATACTCTTAGGTTTAGCCAGATATTTTAATTTTATTTTTTCTTATACAATGTGATGTCAAATTTTCTATGTACCTCTTTTAAACTTTTTAATTTTAAGAATGGCTCTTGATATACATCTCAATATCCGTATATTGCAATAATTAGTCGACCGCTTTGTGTTTGCGTCGACTTTAAATAAATAAATAAAATAAAAAATAAAATAAAATACAAACTGGCTCGTTTGTTTTTAATGAACTAGGTTGTATTTTTACACACTTCAGTACTGAAGCCGTATTAGGAGGGAGTGCGACAAAAAATTGAAGATAAAATACAAGAAAAAATACACGAAAATCAAGTAGTGTCATATAGGTATCAGAGTTGTGAATTTTAGCCTCAGTAGAAAAGGAAGAAAAGTACCAAAATCGTGGCTACTGCCAAAATTGAAAAAAGGGACCAGCGGACCAAATGGCGTTGGAAGGACCATTTTTGGTACAAAGAGACTAAATTAACGTGGAAACCGTGATCCATATAGCCACTCAACACATCTGGACGAAAAACAAATGTAGTTGGCACTACTGACAGACAAACAGCTGTTTAACACCCTGGAAGGTGTGTAAACAAACATTGCAAAAACTTTCTGCTACTGTCATTTCGTCGCGCATTTTCATTTGTATTTCATTGAATTTTATTGTGATATGAATATTTTTAGTGGCTAAAAAATGGGAATTATTGTTTAAGGCAACAACAAAATGCATACACTTTATATTGGAAGTTAATTTTTAACGAAAATTGAAATTTTGGCAAGAAAAGATGAGCGAAGTATTGGAATTGAACAAACTAAACTGTGATGGTCAAGCTGCACAACTGTCCAAGCCGGAAATTTTTATGCAACAATTAAATGCGGCTAATGCCAAAAAAGTGGCGCTTTTAATGGTTCTTGGATTTTTGGCATTTCATGGGATACTAAATTGGCATTATGGTAAATATGTATTTACGGTAAAGTACTTAAAAAAGGTTAAATATTTAGATGGCCCATGTACGTATATATGTATAAATTATTTACCTCGCGGCTCATTCTTGATTTATGGCCACAGTTCACCAAATCTTTGGGCTATGGAAGTTATTTTTTGAATATGCGATTTCAACAACATGCGCAACTCGAGACCGATCTTTTCCCTCTCTCCAGCTATTGCTGTGCGTAAAGTGACACGTATTGGCAAGGTGAGAAAGAACTATTAAGGAGAACATTGCCGACTAGGGTATGTAAACCTTCAAGGTAAGTTTTTATCAGCCGAAAGGCTTAACGTGATTAAGTCTAGGACTTTATTCTTGAACTTCGCTTCTAACCCAACTGCCCCGAAAAAATTATTTTTGTACCCCTGACTTCGGGTCTGTATATTTTAGACGCCAAATACGACAGTCGTAAGAGGCGACTAAAATACCAGATTCAAGGGGTTGTGTAGCGCAACCTTTTCAGGTTGCCAGCGCAATATATAGCTTCTCCAAACCAAATTGTCAACCTCACCTATCCGTGGCGAATCCTGTGTCATTAACAGCCGAGGCTCTGGCGACCCCAAGCTCCTCGCTGAACTTGAGGGTGGGTGAGGGACGGATGGCTTGAAGGTTTAATGTGATTATGCAAATCGTTCCCGAGATGGTCGGGCTAGTACCTTAATGGTGCTGTGTTACCGGAGCGTGCCGGATCTGTATCCGGCAAAGGACCATTACATCGATAACACTCTTCAAAGTCTTCGGGGAGTAACCTTATCACTACAACAACAACAACAGGCATTCCTCTAAACCCCTTGTTAGGCATATGATATCTTTTGATTCTCCATAAGGGACATACGTACATTGATTACTCTTATCAGCTAAGATTTTAGACCATTACAGTTTCCAGTTCGAAGTTTTAGGTATGTCGCAACGAGTAAGGAGTCAATGGCTTTTTTCACAATCCGTGTGAAATAGGATTCTCCCAAATAAAATTTTTTTGTCGAACCAATTTTTTGGGGTCGGACTTTGGTCAGGCATAACATGAATCCGAAGTCGGACGTTATCTAGCTATTATATCATTATTTGTTTCTTCAATTTTATTAGGTAGTGACTCTTGTCAATGGCTGTTGTCTAAAGGTCGGTTCAAAGGTGATAAGGAATGGCAGCCTTATGGTTGTATGATGCATAAATACACTGAGACGTAAGTTATCATTCAGATAAGAGAATTCCATGTAATTCTTCGTTATTCATACTTACTTTATGTGTTCATTGCATGCACATACACCTATGTATGTATGTATATATACAAACATAAATATTTATGAATAACAGTAAATGGCCTCACAATCACTCTGGTCGCCTTTATCTTTCCGATCATTATACTTTCAAACTGTTTTTTCTTCCATTTAGAGACACCCGACGATGCTTGCGTTATTTGGCCTTTTGGGGAAATCGTAACTACTTTGCATTCATTGGCGACGAGAGTATACGAGCTCTTTATCATACATTCATAAGTCATGTACATCCGGCGACCGTCGATGATAATACATCTTCTTTGGGAGCTTCGTTGACTACCAACGCGCAACAACAAATGGATATTGAGTTTGTTGAATCGCAATTAAATATGCGCACACGCTATATACAAGCAGATGGTGTAAGCGATGCTTTATTACATACTTTGAATCAATTTGAATCGGACAAAGAATTACCAGTGCTATTCATAATTGGATTTGCATATCCCAACTTCATTGCTGGCAATGTAACCGAAGAGCTAGTGCAACAGTATGAAGATAATTTAACACGATTAGTTGTACCATTGCATAATTTGGTGACGGCGCATAAAGCGAAAGTTCTCTGGAAATTGCAAGACCATATTGATGAGGAACGTGTAGCAGACACACCATGGAAAGCGTTGACAAATGATGATATCGATCGTTTAAATGAAGCTGCAAGGAGAGCATTTCGTTACACGGATGCTGCAGTCGTATGGAATGCAGCATGGCATATATCGAATAGTTTACTTTACACTGCTGTTGATGGTTATAAATTGGTAGATTTGGGTTTGCGTCACGAAGTACAAATATTGATAAATATGTACTGTAATGATTATATGAATTATAATGATGGTACATGTTGTGCTAGCGCAGAACCATATACAACATTACAGATCGTTTCATATGCAGTGCTGGGCGTTTGGTAAGTTCTATTTTTTTATTATTTCGTAGTTACAATTAAAATCAATATTTATTATATTTGATTTGGGTTTTGGGGCCACCGTGGTGTGTTGGTAGCGTGCTCCCACTCCGAGAGCCCTGGGTTTAACTACCGGGCGAAGTAACATAAAAACTTTAGAAACAATTAGAACAAGTTTTTCTAATCAGAGTCGCCCCTCGGAAGTGACTTTGTAAACACTCCGGGTGTATTTCTGCCATGAAAACCTTCTTAGTGAAAATTCATTTGACTTTGCAGAGTTGGCATAAAACATGTAGGTCCCGTCCCACCAATTTGTAGGGAAAATTAAAAGGAGCACGATGCATATTGGAAGTGAAGCTCGGCCTAAATATCCTCGGAGGTAAATCGCGCAAAGTTATTAGTTTTATTTTTGGTTAAAATTTAACTATAGTACTCTTTCTCACCCCGTCTTCGCTTATGTACTGCATGAATTATTCAAATAAATTGATGTTTTTTTTTTTTTTAGTGTCACCCTTGTCTTCGTTATGCTACTACGTCGTTGGCTCATGCATTTGCGGGGTCATACATTTTATACGCCACTCAGCCAGCCAGAATCAGCAACCAGCTATCAGGATTCAAATACTGCCAATATTGCGCATGCGACGGTCACACCATCATCTCCACTGGCTCTATCAATAATGGGTTTCTTTAAACCAATCGCTATGCTTGGCATAATTATGGCCTATTCCTACTTGTGTGATCGCACCAACTTTTTTATGAAGGAGAATAAATATTATTCAGAATTTAGCTTTTGGATACCTGTGGGTTATGTATTTGCGTTGGGTATATTTTTTACCGAAGATTCCCGCTTCACCAAAGTACTCAATCGCGATCAAACAGATGAGCTAAAAGGTTGGATTATGCTGGTTGTACTCATTTACTATATGACTGGAGCGCATCGTGTACTACCCATACATATGCATATTAAATTATTAATTAGCAGCTATTTATTTATAACTGGATATACACATTTTACGTATATGTGGCAAACTGATGGAAATTCAGCTTTCATACGATTTTTTCAAGTTATCTTTCGCTTGAATTTCGTGACAATTGTCTTATGTTTCTGCATGAATCGTCCATATCAATTTTACTATTTTGTACCGTTACTCTCATTTTGGATGTGTGTTATATATTTTGTATTATCACTGCCACCACGTATTGGTACGCAATCGGTGGATACCAATCCGCTGCATTATGTTTATTTGGTAGCGAAATTTGTTGGTTGTTTTAGTGTTATCACAATACTCTTCATGTCAGAGGTATTCTTTGAACGCATATTTTTGATGCGTCCATGGAAGGCGCTCTTTGTGACCACTGATGATGATATACATGATTGGTGGTATCAGTGGAAATTGGATCGGTATACTGTAACTTATGGTATGATATTTGCCGCTTGCTTTCATATCGCCCAAAAGTATAGCATCTTTGATGACAATAATAATGGTAATCTTTTTGCAAGGCGCACATCAATTACGGTCACGTTACTTGCGCTTTTTGGTGTGTGTATATATACGACATTCTCTTTTCTTTGCCGTGATGAAGAAGAATGTGAAGAGATACATTCGTATATTGTGTTCATACCGATTGTGGGATATATTGTACTAAGAAATATATCGGGTATGTTGCGCACACGTTACTCCAGTTTTTTTGCATGGTTTGGACGCATTTCATTGGAACTATTTATTTGTCAATATCATATTTGGCTAGCTGCAGATCGTCATGGAGTACTGGTGCTCTTGCCTGGCTTCCCTACGCTCAATATGATTATCACATCATATATATTTGTATGCGCATCGCATGAAGTACATTGTATTACACAAACACTGTTGCCATATGCAGTGCCCAATGATTGGAAGTTGGTGATGCGTAATTTTGTGATATTTTTAATAGTACTGATACCGGTCGGTCATTCAGATGGCATGTTTTAAGTGACCGTTAAAAGTTGGACTTAAGTATATGGGTCATTATTTTACAAATCGTACGGATTTGTAGAAAAAAAATTTCACTTTTTTAAAAGACACTAAATTTATTTGTTGGAATCTTTTCGCAATTTAAGTCAACACATATATCAGGATTTCCTCGAAAAAATTTTTTCTGAGATCTGCATGTGTTCGGATTCGATGGGTAAGCAAACTTGCCCACATTCAAAATGCTATATCTTTGATTCCACTCGTCGTATCTTATTCACGAGTGGACCCAAAGATATAGCAATTTGAATAAGGGCAAGTTTGCTAACCCATCGAATCTGAACACATGAAGATGTCTGAAAAAAAAATTTTTTCGAGGAAATCCTGATACAGGTATTTATTTGCTTATTCCGTGCGAGCAACTTAAAACAAGTTGGACCCGAATCAAAATTATGAAATCTCAAAAGTTGTTCGATTTGTAAAATAATGACCCATATGTGTACATACTTATTAATGTATTAGACTTCAGGGATGTGAATCGGAGCAAATATTGGGAAATTCATGTGACCATTTTCAGACAACTTTTAGAAAACCTTGAAAAATATTCTGTGCATGCATATTATCTTCAGAATTCGATTCCCGGACCGCATAATACAAAGAATTAAAGTGCTTCAGAAAAATATGTTGGCGGGTGTATTGTCATATACCTACAAAACCATTAACCTTAGTAGATAATTGTGCGGTGTAAACCTTGGTGAAAATAATGGTTCAGTTAATAAGCGTCAAAGCGGGTAATTTCAAACTGGTTCACATCCTTGATTTTTGATTTATTGATGAAATGGGAATTGACTTCAATGTCCCTGTTATTTTATAGTAATACTAATGATAAAACTAAAATAAATAATCGAAACAAAAAAAGAAAATCACTAAGCAAATAAATTTGAAATTTACGTCTATAATTAATTGGCATCAACTCATACAAATGTACACTCATACATACACACATATATGGCCATATTATTCGCTAAGCAATGTAGTATAGCCCTTAAGGCCAAATTAAACTTCTTTAAGCTGGAGACATTGGTGCTTTATCGGGAACCGTATCGGTAACCTTATAACAGCTGATTCGACCAACCTTATGAGAATCAATGCAATCGATTATTTGTGCCGCTAAGGTCGTAACCGTATCGTAGCCAACCAATTGGGTTTTGGTTTACCGTCGTAACGATAAACAGCTGATTACGTTAGGGATACGGATACAGCGATACGACATACGGCACCAATGACTCCGGCTTTAACCCGAACGCCATAGTCGTAACCATACCCATATACATCTCCAATGTGATCGATTAATGGTGCCTTAACCTAAATATCGTGAAAATTTCATAAAAATGAAGAAAACGCAAAAAATTACAAACATATTCCACAAAAACTAAGTCTCCTAGTCATAACGTATCCAAAACCAGACCTGTTAAATTTGAATTAGCATTAGTAATCAATTAATTAGATGCCTTTTTTAATGGCCCATGATTATTTCAATTGTTTTCCGAAAAAAGCAATTACTAATTGATTACCATTAGAAAAAAATCAAAAAAAAATCATGTTTTTTCCGATTATTGAAAAAAATCAAAAATAATCAAAAGTAACCAAAATGATTACATTTGATTATTTTTGATTTTTTCGATTACTTTTGATTTTTTTAAATTTTTTTTATTTTCTTTGATTTTTTTAAATTTTTTTTGATTATTTTTCCGATTTGTTGAAAGAAAAATTCTCCTTTGTTGCATGCACGGGATAATTTCTACATACAAGTACATTTTAAGATGCAATAGTAAATCGTAAGCGCTTATCGAGACGAATATATACATGCATCATATAGGGCGAATGGTATATGAGCGTTGATCTAAACATATTCTCCGGTAAGTATACACACAGTGCATATTTTACTACACTCATTATATAAAATAATGTGGGATCGAAAACGTCGGTTTTTCTAATTGCCTAGACAATATGTAAAAAAAATGCTGGATTTATAGGTTGGCATCCAAAAGCTTCTATTTAGCAACGACTTTATGGTTTCATCCTTAAGTCTAGCATGTTATATCCAAAATTTCGTAAAACTAGCTTCCTGCTAAGTGATTAGCATGTTTATTTACAGTACTCATATGTATGTGTAGTTAAGTTGACCATGCATGCATACACAAGCAGGCGTTGGCTGTATACAATTGTAGCACGTACCTGCTGCAAGGAAATGTAAGCAAGTTGCTCGAGGTCAGGTCAGAAATAAGTTAATATCTTTTGAACCACAAAATTGTCCAACTTAAAATAAAAAGGGTTTTTTACATGAAAGTGTATCGCATATTATATATATTTTTTCGAAAATATTCGTGGGGAAAAACAGAATGTAATAATTGTTTAAAAAATTCATTTTTTATTCACTATTTTGATTTTTTATAAATAAATATTTTTTTAACGCAGTTATAAAGTAAATATTATTAAGCGGGTAATTTCAAACTGGTTCACATCCTTGATTTTTGATTTATTGATAAAATGGGAATTGACTTCAATGTCCCTGTTATTTTATAGTAATACTAATGATAAAACTAAAATAAAAAATCGAAACAAAAAAGAAAATCACTAAGCAAATAAATTTGAAATTTACGCCTATAATTGGCATCAACTCATACAAATGTACACTCATACATACACACATACATATATGGCCATATTATTCGCTAAACAATGTAGTATAGCGCTTAAGGCCAAATTAAACTTCTTTAAGCTGGAGACATTGGTGCTTTATCGGGAACCGTATCGGTAACCTTATAACAGCTGATTCGACCAACCTTAGGAGAATCAATGCAATCGATTATTTGTGCCGCTAAGGTCGTAACCGTATCGTAGCCAACCAATTAGGTTTTGGTTTACCGTCGTAACGATAAACAGCTGATTACGTTAGGGATACGGATACAGCGATACGACATACGGCACCAATGACTCCGGCTTTAACCCGAACGCCATAGTCGTAACCATACCCATATACACCTCCAATGTGATCGATTAATGGTGCCTTAACCTAAATATCGTGAAGATTTCATAAAAATGAAGAAAACGCAAAAAATTACAAACATATTCCACAAAAACTAAGTCTCCTAGTCATAACGTATCCAAAACCAGACCTGTTAAATTTGAATTAGCATTAGTAATCAATTAATTAGATGCCTTTTTTAATGGCCCATGATTATTTCAATTGTTTTCCGAAAAAAGCAATTACTAATTGATTACCATTAGAAAAAAATCAAAAAAAAAATCATGTTTTTTCCGATTATTGAAAAAAATCAAAAATAATCAAAAGTAACCAAAATGATTACATTTGATTATTTTTGATTTTTTCGATTACTTTTGATTTTTTTAAATTTTTTTTATTTTCTTTGATGTTTTTAAATTTTTTTTGATTATTTTTGATTATTTTTCCGATTTGTTGAAAGAAAAATTCTCCTTTGTTGCATGCACGGGATAATTTCTACATACAAGTACATTTTAAGATGCAATAGTAAATCGTAAGCGCTTATCGAGGCGAATATATACATGCATCATATAGGGCGAATGGTATATGAGCGTTGATCTAAACATATTCTCCGGTAAGTATACACACAGTGCATATTTTACTACACTCATTATATAAAATAATGTGGGATCGAAAACGTCGGTTTTTCTAATTGCCTAGACAATATGTAAAAAAATGCTGGATTTATAGGTTGGCATCCAAAAGCTTCCATTTAGCAACGACTCTTTATGGTTTCATCCTTAAGTCTAGCATGTTATATCCAAAAGAAATATATCCACTATTTTGGATAACGTTATGGCTATTCACTGATTATTTTGTACATACAAGTACATTGCTGGATGTAACGGTATATTGTGAGCGCTTATCTAGGCATATGGGTACATACATACCCACCCACAATTTATCGTGTCTAAAGATGTATCCGACGAATATCTTGCGGGGGAGTGCGTATTATTTTACGACAAAACAATATGCTATGTATGAGTAAGTTGTCATTCATCATCATGATCAGTTGTCTAACCAAAGGTTGTTATATCCCAAATAAATTTATTAACATATGTCCATGTATGTACATTAGATTGAAACTTCTTTTTATTTCCTTATGATTGCGTCTAGGATATTTCCTATAAAATTTTAAGTTTTGCATAGTGAGCCATATTTTTATTACTAGCAATAGAAATTCCAAACACATTTGTTTGCCTATCATACATTATTTTTTTCGACATACTTGGATATTTTACAAGAATATATCTTAATAAATAAAAAACACGTGTCACAAACTTTTTGGGCGCGATTGACTCCTAAACTACTGAACCGATTTTGAATTAGTTTTGCACCCCGTGTGTAGTTTGATCTAACTTGAGAGATAGGATAGGTTATATCTCAGTTTATAGTCGCAATATTATTTTATTGCAAATTTTTTGTTTATACGTAATAATAAAATGTTACTTATACGCAGTGGCACTCATATATTCAGGTGGTGCGGATATACTTCCGTGTAATTGCTTGGTATTTAATTAAACAACTTGCTTATCAATAAAAAAATATTATAGCGAATGATATCAAGTATAGCACATCACCAGGCCCGCCGAGAGGGTGGGGGGTTTCTGGTGGGGCCCGCGATTTAGTGGTACTATGAAATTTTTTTTAATTCAGGAGAGTCTTTAGTTGTGTAGAGGGTAATTTTTATATCCCTGGGTGACTAGGGTCTCGAGATACAGGCCAAAACGCGGGCCAGTGAATGCCTAGACAGTGTTTGTACAATATGAATATCAAATGCAAACTGTTGAGTGCTTTAGTACAGAGTAATATATTATCCAGAGACGGACTGGCACTGGGATTAGGACTAGGACTGGGGCTGAGACTCGGAGTGGGACTGGGACTGGAATAAAATACATACCACCCTCTGGGACAGGCAATAAGGGATGCAGAAGAATGAGAAGGAATTGAGAGAAGAGAAAAGAGAGGAGATTGAGAAAGAGATAGAATGAGACGAAGATGGAGATAGATGAAGCAAAAAAACGGAGGGAGGAGTGAATAAAAGGATTAGGAAAAAGTGAAGAGGGGGGGAGGGCAGAGTCAGACGGAAAAAGCTTATTAAAATGTATGCAGATAGGCCAAATTTAGGGCAGGACAATATCTGCTGGGTCTTCTAGTATATATGTATATACATTTTAAAAGTCTATAACAGCGGTCGGCTGCTAATACGTGCCCTAAAAGACTTATATTGACCGCAGTATTAATAATTCGAAGACGGAAAACAAAAATGTTGAGTCGTTCAAAATATATTAACGAAGAAAAATGCTTATATCTGATAAAGCTCTTTAATGGGACGAAGAACACTCACTGTTACTAAAATAAGGCGAACAATATGATAAACTTTGATTACAAAACAATCAGTGCATATCCATAACTTAATCCAAAATAGCGGATATATTAATTTTAGATACAAAACAAAATTTGCTTGACTTAAGGACGGAACCATTATTATTTTATATAATGGATGTAATAATGCGAATGTGTATATAATTACCTGAGAATATGCTTGAATCAACGCTCATATCCTATTCGCTTGTATACTTGTATGCATGTAACAAACGAAAATTTTTCTTTCAACTAAGCGGAAAAATAATTAAAAAAAAATCGAAAAAAATTATAAAAAATCAAAAAATAATCATTACTTTTGATTATTTTTGATTTTTTTTTCTGATTTTTGATTTTTTTTTTTTTGATTATTTCTAATTTTTTTGATTTTTTTTTTTTTTGATTATTTCTAATTTTTTTGATTTTTTTTTTTTTGATTATTTCTAATTTTTTTGATTTTTTTCAATAATCGGAAAAAATCATGATTTTTTTTGATTTTTTTTTTTTAATCAATTGAAGAGCAATCATTAAAAATAGAAAATAATGGGAAGTAATCATTAAATGGCGTTTCGAGAAAATAATCAATGGAACGGCTAATCATTACCATTAGTAATCATTATTTAACAGGTCTGTCCAAAAACATGAATAAAATCTACAAAATTATTAAATTCACCAACTCAAATATTTATAGGTTATGAATATGATGATATGGCGAGAAACCAAAAACCATTGGTTTGGCTATGGTATGGTTATGGCGTTAGCGTTATGGTATTGCACTATTAATCGATTACACTGATTTCCATAAGGTAGGCTCGATCAGCTGTTTTATCTGGTTATGGTTTTATGGCCATAAGTCACCATTAATTAGCCCTTTAGACCCTGCGGGTCTTTAATTAATTAAGTCCATATCTAAGTAGTTTTTATAGTCAATTAAGCACAATAGGCGTACAATTGTTAACTAATAATAATAAATTATATTTAAAACACTTTAAATACATATATACATTTGCACTAAATATTTTAAGTGCTATGTAAAAAACTTACAACTGGTACATATATATTTTATATGCTTGTTTATATATTTTTATGAAGTTAATTTAAGTAAAAAAACTTAATTTTTTGTCCAAACTTCTAATGTTAATTGTAATTATTTTATTCTAGCACTTTATCTTAAATTAATATATTACGTACCCTCGTAGCAAAAAAGGAAAATGAAATCATAATTGTTCAGTATGTAAATGAGTACTTATCTAGCTTATCGAATAGCTAATGATAATTCATCATAATGTAAATCATAAATGAATAAATAAGAGATAAAAAAAATATTGTGCTTTTGAAATTGATTGGGGCATTTTTTTTTTTTTTTTGTACTTGTTACCTGGATATAAAAAATGGCAAGAGTAGCAAGTACTTGTGAAGTTCGATGTGTAAATATCTACATCTAAACCACAACAGAGGTAACTTAACCAGGGGCCTTATTCGGTAAGGCGGCTGTAAATCACATACATTTTTTTTAAGTCCGAAAGAAATTTTCTAATCCAGTTACATAATAAGGCCCCAGAAACCAATAATTTCGGACTTTTTGAGAAAAGCTTCGATAAAAAATCTATTGCAACCAACACGATAAGTCGTCGGTAACAAATCAATAACACGCCAATAACAAATTGGTAAAAAAAATCGATAGCTTTTCAAAAACAAATCTAAATCGATAACCAATCAAGAATTTTTCGACAACAAATCAACATGCCGATAACAAACTTGTAACACTTCAATAACAAATCTATAACTTTTAGTAGTAAGTATACCCTGCAAAAATTGTTGGATTACGTGTTCCATTTTCTTCATGTTGGAGTACTCTAAGGCAAGATGCACACGAGGCTACGCGTCATAGACGCGTACAAGATATTTTATGTAGCTACAATTCCTCTACGCTTCAAGATCTGCATACGTAGCTACTTACAAGCGTCGCTACAAAAATTTATTTATGCTGTATAATTGTCATTATACAAAAGTTGATTTTGTATAAAATTAAAAACAAAAGTTTTCATCACCGCGCATAAGAGAAAAAAAAAAGAATTTTCAATTCAAAACGGTTTTCAATAACAATTTTTGTTTGTATCGGTCAACATAAACATGTCCAGCGACGAAGAATTGGTATTGCTAAATTTCCTTCGTCGCAGAAAGGAAAAGAAAACAAAGAGAAAATATTGGGCACACCCATATATTCAGAAAAATGTTGATTGTAGACTGTTTGTATGTGCAAAGGAGTTGTCTCATGATGATATAAAGTTCCGAACATTTTATCGCATGTCAAAAGCTACATTCAAGGATTTGGTTATGCTCGTTGGTGCTTCCATACAGAAAGAAAACACCAATATGCGTGAAAGTGTCCCTCCTGAAGAACGGCTTATGGTAACATTAAGGTATGTGTATAACATTGTTTCATTCAATGTATGGTATTCAATTGTGTAGGGCCTCATTTTCGGAAAAGGTTCAGTAACGTTGTTGTTGTTGTTGTTGTAGTAATGTTTCGCCCCACATAATAGCTGCGACCGATCACAAATTTCCATCAATATCCTCTAACGGGAGTCCAAGGAAACTTGCTTTTTCGACAGGGGTGGACTATAATAAAGGGGTGTTAGAGGCGTTGGTTCCACATTACAATTAAAGAGATGGTTGGTGTCATGTGGGGACACATTGCAAGCGGGGCATACATTTTGTATGTCGGGGCTGATTCTGGATATGTAAGATTTTAACCTGTTACAGTATCCAGATCGAAGTTGAGCTAGAGTAACGCGCGTTTCCCTAGGCAGAGTGCGTTTCTCCTGTTGTTGTGTTAACAGTGGTCGTTCCTCTTCTGCTAGTTTTGGGTATTGTTCTTTAAGTACTGAGAATCCTAGTATTAGGTGTTGCTACAACAACAGCTACCCTGTTCTGATGACAAATTGGATTTGTTATAGGTATATTTTCTGAGTCGGAGCTTTTCATTAGATATGAGTATCTTTGAATTGAGGCCACTACTAAGTTGGTGGCGATCATGTTGTTGTGTATGTGCGTGGTCTAAATTCTTTATAACTTTTTGTTTAGGTATCTGGCTACAGGATGCACGTTCAATGCGCTTGCTTTATATTTTCAAAGAGGAGAACGTACAATCGGAGTAATTGTTGAAGAAACAACAAAAGCTATATGGAATTCATTAAAAGATTGTTATATGACGTTGCCAAATGAGGACCGTTGGAAGAGTATTGCGGGACGGTTCTCTGATCTATGGCAGCTGCCAAATTGCTTAGGAGCTATCGACGGAAAGCATGTGCGAATTCAAAAATATCCAAATTCGGGTTCAGCTAATTTCAATTACAAAAACTACCATTCAGTAATATTACTTGCCTGTTGCGATGCCGACGGGATATTTACATCAATAGAATGCGGATTTGCAGGACGAAATAGCGACGGGGGAGTTTTTAGAATTTCGACGTTTGGACGTTGGTTAGAAAGTTACAACAATTTACCATCCCCAAAGGAACTACCGCATGACGACAGTGGAAATAAGTTTCCATATTATTTCGTAGCAGATAACGCCTTTCCTTTAAGGAAAAATGTTATGCGGCCTTATCCGGAAAGAAACATTGTCAACAAGATGCGCATATTTAATTATAGACTAAGTCGCGGTAGGAAGAACATAGAGTGCAGTTTCGGGATGATGGTAAAAAAATTTGGAGTTTTCTCAACACCTATACGATGCCAAAAGTACGAAACAATCATTTCAATTATACAAAGTGCTTGTATCCTACATAATTTTATAAGGAAAAAAGATGGCATATCATACACGACCTTCCTTCCCGATATCGAAAACCAGCAACCAGTTCAACGGAACCCAAGTACTCTGCCAGAGTTCGATAATGTAAACATAATGGAAAATTCTGCCCCACAAAACTTACGACACTATTTAAGCAATTATTTTTTATTACCAAATGTTTATTTGCCCTGGCAATGGAATTATTGTTTATAAAAACTGTTAGACTGCTTTACTTTCCATTTAACAACATTTATTGCAATAAATTTAATTCAAATAGTTGAAAAAAAGTGAATAATAATTCATATCAAATAATATTACGAATAGTACTCGATCTGTTCTGTGAATGAGGCTAGTTTGAACTATGTGTACACATGCGAATAAAATTATAGCAGCAAAAATTAATTGCAAGTTGTTTCAGCTACTTCCTTTTTTGTTTTCACTATTTTTAAATAAAACTTAAATGAATTGTAGAACGAAAACTATGCAAACCGATTTCAAAAACATGTTCTAAATTTTGGGAAACATTTTAAGCATGTGATTTTTTAGTCCTTATTTATATATATATTTTTCTAAAGCAAAACTAGGTGAAAACCGCAAAAAGGCCTTGTGACAATACTTACTTCCCTGGTTGAACATGTATTCAAACTAGCATACACTTGTAACACTGGTACTTTTTTCGTTCACTATTGTATCGTCTAATTCATGACTACTTCTATGTAGTAAGATACTTATGAGATCAGCCCACTGAAAACATACCCATTCTAACATCTGTTTATAACTAAATAATAGTATAATTATATAATAAATAATATACAAAAACGCAAGTTTACTCGTTTGTGTAAAAGGCTCTTTCATCTTCACAGTCAATTGTCTCAAATAGTACTGGAGTATAGGTTGGAGTATCATCGGGCGAAGGAGCTGGGCTGCAGACTTCTATATTTTGGCCATAAGACGTTTCTGGATCAAACAGTTCTCGCCTGACAGATTGTGCCCTTTGTTCATTTAAAAGCTCCTCTAGCATCATCATAGATCGAATTTTAAATGTGCGCAAATTCTCGAGAGAAAGACTTCTTACGTCGGGAAGTAAGCTCATTAGAAAAAATTTTTTTTGATCTTCCGAAGTTGTATTTCCCTTTTTTGTTTTAAGGTAATTTAGCACCGCCACATCGACTTCATCTCGGGCTGTTTTCTTTCTTTTCTTGGCACTAAATGTTGGTTCAAAATTGCTTTCTTTGGCTGGATGTGATTCTAGGTTGTTGCAGATCAAAGACCCTGTCTTCGTGGGGCACAATCGCTGTAGTTGTCGTCAGCAATTGATCCATTTTCAATTTCATCCAAATATTGTTCTTCCATTTCTGATATTATAATGTTGCTGGTATTTTCAGAATGATGCACTGGTTTTACATATGGAAGAACGAATTGCATAATGTCGTGCAAACAGTAAGGCCTCTTCGCTTTAGTAGAAGATCCACTAGGAGATGGCTTGAGGCTTCTTACAACGCCATTTCGCAAGTTCTTCCACTTTTCTTTGCAATCAGGCACTGTAAGGAAGAGTGTAATAAATTTAGATCTATTTAGACATATTCTTTGTTTTTATTTATAAAAAGAAATTCAAAATCTACACACCTGACCAATTCATTTCCACACCAATTGCTGCCCAGGCTCTTTCTGTAACATCTTTCTTCGAATATTCTGCTAATTATTTTTGTATAGGCAAGGATAATTCTCAACCAATTGAACGAATTTAGTCGCGTCGACTATTTTATATTTTTTGTATGAAATAAATTCAATATATATTTATTAGTGTTGGGAACTATCGAATGAAAACTATCGAGTTATTCGATAGTTCAATAATTTTCATTCATTCGATAGTCATTTGAAATTCGTTCATTACTATTTTTTCGAATTACTAGTTTTAGGTATGAATGATTCGTTCACTACTATTTTTTTGAGTTACTAGTTTTAGGTATGAATGATTCGTTCATTACTATTTTTTCGAATTACTAGTTTTAGGCATGAATGATTCGTTCACTACTATTTTTTCGAGTTACTAGTTTTATGTATGAATGATTCGTTCATTACTATTTTATCGAACTACTAGTTTTTGGTATGAATGATTCGCTCATTACTATTTCTTCGAATCATTCGTTCTATTTAAATTTTTGCTGTGCATATATCAGTGTGAAAAAGATATTAAAATAAATTTAGCATACGTCAACCTAATCGACAAACGTTTTAAGCGTGGTAATTGTTAAATATTTTTAACTGAGGAAGTGATTTTAACGATTTAATTTGTGTAGATATTTATAATATGGCCTGGATTGAAGAGATCTTCTGTTTGGGAGTTTTTTACCAAAAATGGCAATGAAGTTAAATGCCATATATGCAAAAAAATTTTTAAATTTTCTGGCAACACATCAAATTTAAATGACCATCTACGCCGTAAGCATCCGTCTTCCTCAGAACATAGGAATCTAACTTCAGGAGAAATAGCGCCAGTAATTTCAGAAGAGGAACGTAGTTCCACTTCTCTTTCGTCAACTACTGCAGGGAGTGCAGCGCGCAGTTCGTTAACAGTACCTACCGAAGACATTTCCAATAGTGGATGTTTGAGAAGGACTGTTCAAACAAAATTATTTGTTACCAGCACACGTTCTGAGCTCTCAGAGCAAGAAAAAAATAATATTGATGAATCTCTTTTAAAGATGATTACAAAAGACTTGCAGCCGCTTTCCATCGTTGACAATGTAGGATTTGTAGAATATACAAAAAAGCTTCAGCCATTATATTCCTTGCCAAACAGAAAAGTTTTATCAAATACAATGCTACCTTTTAAATACAATGAAGTAAGAAAGAAACTGCATGACTTGCTCAACATTGTAACACATATTTCAGTTACAACTGATATGTGGACTTCTGATAGTCAAAAATCTTTTTTGTCAGTTACTAGTCATTTCGTTCGGGATAACAAAATGATTTCTGCAGATTTATCAACAAAGGAAATCTTAGGAAATCATACCTCCCAAAATATAGCTACAGAATTGAAGTTAATATTTGATGAGTGGTCCGTTTTTGACAAAATAGTTACTGTAGTATGTGATAATGGGGCTAATATTAAAAAGGATATAATTGAAATGCTACAGAAGCACCACCACCCATGTGTAGCGCATATATTAAATTTATGTGTAATTGATGCCATCAAAGCTGTTCCACAAGTTACTGTGCTCATAAACAAGTGTCGTGCCATAGTCACTTACTTTAACCATAGTTCTCAAGCGACGGAAAAATTAAAAAATATGCAAAAGCAAATGGGCGTTACTGAACTGAGGTTAAAACAAGATGTTCCTACCCGGTGGAATTCCACCCTTATAATGATGGAGCGCATATGCTTGGTAAAAGAACCACTCTCTGCCATAATAACTTCTTTACCAAATACTCCTGATTTCCTCAATTCATCAGAATGGGAAACATTGTTGGACTACACTAATCTTTTCAAGCCCGTAGAGGCCATGACAACCGAATTGTCAGGAGAAAATTATCCCACGATGTCACTGGTAGTGCCCCTAATCAGAGGTCTTCAATACGCAGTACGAAATCGCAAAATGAAAACTGTAGAGGGAGATAGTTTGAAGAGCAGATTGTTAGAGGTAGTTTGGAGACGATTAGGGCAGTTGGAGTCTGACAAAATGTTCGCCAAATCAACATTCCTAGATCCTAGGTTTAAAAAAATTGCGTTCGGTAACGAAATTAATGCAAATAATACAACAAAATGGCTAGTGGAAGAAGTAACTTCCCTAATACGGCAACAAAACACAAGTGTTTCTACCAACACCCCAAGAGAAGTATCGGTCGATAAAAGCGAAGTATCTCTCTGGGATCTTCTCGATGAAAAAGTTGCTGAAGCAAAAACAATTTGTCAAAACGCGCCCAATGTCAATGCAAATATTCAGTTGGAGCAATATTTAAGGCAAAATTTTGTTGATCGCTCAAATAATCCCCTAGACTATTGGAATCGTAGCCAGCCAACATTTCCGGAACTATATATGCTTTCGAAAAAATATTTATGTATACCCACAACATCGGTTCCGTCAGAACGAGTTTTCTCGATATAAACTAGATATGATAACATTTTTGAGCAGCAATTTAAACATTGAAGGTATTTTTCATGTCAACTCAATGTACATACTTGTATTATTTACTTTACAATCAATTTTTTTAGGGGTTTAATAACACAATCAGTTGCCATCTCTGCGGCGAAAATTTAATATAGACCATCATGCACTATCCGATTTTGGCTAGAACAACCATAGCGACTTTTGGTATTTAAGTGCTTGAAATATTTGTTTTATGTTTCTTTTATAAGTGAAATTTAATGTGCAATTTTTATATTAATTAAACGTGGCCTGAATTTTGAAAAAAAAAAAAAAAACAGTAGCTTATGTATAAGTTAAGGTAATCAATAATGCCTCTGAAACAGATTTGAATAATACAGATAAAAATCCATTTTAAGTAACCTTATTTCCTGTTGTTGTTGTTGTTGTTGTAGAGGCATAAAATCTCCCCACAGGTTTGGGGAGACCAAAAAACTCTGTGGGTTGCGAACCAAGGTCATTTGCATATCATTCATGCGCTTTGCATAACATGTAACAAAGGCATTTAAATTGAATATTTTCATTATTTACTTGAAGCACAATTTACACCATTTTAGTCATATTTAACGTTTTTGTTACGTTCCAATGTAGCGTGATCCAGATACGAATAGAAATTTAACATACAAATGCAACAACAAATTGATCCATATGGTTCACATTGTTGTCGCATTTGCATGTTAAATCTCTAGTCGTATCTGGATCTCGTTTCATTGGAACACGACGTTTTTTTGTCTTATATAGGTTTGTTCTTTAGCTACCCCGAGGCGTAACTAAAACAATCCAGAAATTGTTCTTTTGGCTTCTGGCAAGCTAAAGAACAAATTAAATGAATGAATGAATGAATGAAAATATTCGTTCGATAGTTAAAATCATTCAGTAACTAACTGTCGATAGTTGAATTCATTCGATAGTTCCCAACACTAATATTTATAGCAACAGAAGCACAGCACACAAGTTTGCAAACGAAAAATTGTAAACAAACATCTTCTTCTTGCTCTTTTCTAGGCGTATTTACGCCTAGCGACCAACATTGCTGTACGCCTAGCTACACGAAAATTTCATGCTTTGTCGCTTTCATGCAGCTGACGCCTCGTATGCAGCTCTCCATTCAAATACATATGTTCGGCATCAAAGCGTACAAATTTCGCTTGCAGCGTCTAATACGCGTAGCCTCGTGTGCACCTTGCCTAACAATACTTCTTTGCAATGCGTTTGCGGACCACCATCAGCCGATCATTGTTCGTTTTTTAACGACAGTGATCACGACACGATGACGATCGGTCAGAGTTGCCAAAAGTAAAATATTGCATGCATATAACTAATAATAAAATTTTACTTTGGCAACTCTGATAAAATGCAACAGCGCACTGGTTTTATATATACATATTATATTAGTTTCTTTATTCACGCAAATGCTAAATAACATAAGAATATTCGTAGTATAAAATATAGAAGTTGTATTGCCCCTCTTCATTTACTTTCATTTATAATTCCGGTTTAGTTGTAATAATAATACCAAGGTTGGTTTTTTTTATGTATATCCGTTCGCATTCAGTGCTCTATTCTCAATCAATCTTCTTTCTTTTTTTTCGCGTCTACATCATTGCCATATTTTCACTTTTTTTTTTTTAAACATCTTTCTTATAATAAGTTACCGATGTTTTCCTACAGAGGGCTGCGTCGCTAAGCAAGAATCAAAGCGAGCACTTGATTGGCTGATCGCTAGATTCTTGCCTAAAAGACAGCGCTGCAGCGCAGCTTACACCTTCAGCTCGTGCAACCGATCTGACTGTTAGATGGCGTTGGCTGCAATCCATCCAGTGACTATTAGGGCTGGCACACAATTATTACTAACGACGAGTGTCAGTACCTTCATTTCTGATGGATTACACATTTTAAATTCGAAAATTCTTTCCGACACAATTCCTCTTTAGTACTTTGGCATATGATCCTCTGTGGGTGCTCCATGGAGTACTACAGTGAAAGTACTTTGGAAAGTACTCTCACGTATGTACCTATGTATACTCACAAACAAAGCGAGAGTGGGATCACCTACTCCTCTCCTAGGACATCGCAATGTTAATTGGAGCACATTTTTTGTATGAATACAGATTCGATTTGGGGCAGTCCTATACTCCCAAAGGCATATTCCTTTCATTATTTCTAGAGGACTCGCGTTTTTGAAGGGTTTCCCAGTGCAATTTTCTAAAAGCCAATGCAACTTTGCGTGCTTTCAAAACGAACAAACCCTGAATAGAAACGGCGAATAGCTGCCAAGAATACGGCGAATAATTCAAAATGACGCATGCGTTGCAAATTTTTTACTTGCCAACAAATTGATGAGCAAGTCGAATGTGCAGACAAACGTAAAATAAAACTGTGAAAAATAGTGTAAAAATCGTGGTAATTATATCAAAGATTGATAAATAAACTATATAACATCAAAACTGTAAACTGATTATAATTGGATTAATAAAAGTCGTGGAAAAACTGTGGAAAAGACGCCGAACTTGAAAACGCAAGTGGAAGTAGCTGAACCTCTGGAAGGTAGCAGAACAAGAAGGCAGCAGCGGCAGAATACGTCTTGGCAGGGGCCTCATTAGTTGGCCCGTGAAGTTGCAATACAATTTTCGGAAATTCCATCATTCGTTACGAGTGGAAGTATATAGTGCAAATCAGATAAACTATATATAAAGCATCAAAACGGCAGCAACAACAACTATAACGCCACCAGCAGCTTCGACAATGGAGAAGCCGAAGGAATTGATAATTGAACCAAAAAGCGAATTACGCTTTGTAGGTAAGTGTATGAGACCACAAAAATAGGCATAAACAACAATAACAACCACTAATGGGTAAGAATTATTTTGGGTATGAGAAAAGCCTACTTCGTCGTCGCTGCTCACTTATGCGACACAGTGACAGTAAGCAGCGAAATCGTCATCAACGTCGAAGTCAACGTTAGAAACGAGGGGTAGGGACAAGAAAGTCGACGAAGAAGGAAAAAGCGCTGAAGGCTCATGCCATTTTTTATGATTTTCGTTGTCACCTATTAGTTTTATTGAAATTTATAACGATTACATATTGTCAGTTTCACTTTCATATGCATCGCTTAAGTTGCTTTTACGATTGGACCAACCTTTAGCACTAGAATTAGTCAACAAATTACCTAGCAGTTCATTGCTATTGTTGTGTCTATCCAATTTTAAATTTATAAGAATGTGATTTGATTTGCACTGACGTGCTGAGTTGACGACTTCAAATCAGACTTGATTATTTGCTTATTTCTGTGTAGATAGTACATATCGTTAGCTTAATGTGAAAATGTGCTAAGTTTTTACGAATTTTAAAGGAGATTAAAAAAACTGAATAATTTTTGAAATAACCTTTTTTCTCAAAACTGAATGAGGATACCTTAGTTGCAATAATTTTGAGTGTAGAAGCTTTAAAAAAGATAAATAAAAATCATGTATGCTAACCCAGCAGCTATTTTATGACTTAGCACAATTTCCTCACTCAAAACAAATTTTCTCTCCTGACTTAGCACTTTTTACTCAATATGTTTCCCCATCACTCCTCCCCTTTAATGATGGAAATATAACACTAAAACTATATATTTCACAAAAAATACTACTTATTTGTCAAACTATTGGCGGCCACCGTGGTGTGGTGGTAACGTGCTCCGCCTACCACACCGAATGTCCTGGGTTCAACAACATCAAAATTTTAGAAATAAGGTTTTTCAATTAGAAGACATTTTTTCTAAGCGGGGTCAGCCCTCGGAAGTGTTTGGCAAGCACTCCGAGGGTATTTCTGCCATGAAAAGCTCTCAGTGAAAACTCATCTGCCTCGCAGATGCCGTTCGGAGTCGGTATAAAAGAAGTAGGTCCCGTCCCGCCAATTTTAGGAAAAATTAAAAAAAAGGAGCATAAGTTAAATTGGAAGAGGAGCTCTCCCTAAAATCTCTTCGGAGGTAATCGCACCTTGCATCTATTTATTTATTTTATTTCGGTTCTGATCTGGACTCTTTAGCTGGATGGTGCGCAGACAATAACTTATTTTTAAATTCAAACAAATGCTGTGTTGTGTCTTATTCCATAAAGACAACTGCCACATACTTTATAAAGTAAATCTCTTAATCGTTATCAAGAGAGTAAAGACTTGGGTGTAATTTTTGACTCCTAGTCACATTGACTTCATTGTGTCAAGATTTGTTGTGGTTGGGTTCAGTAGACGTAACACCAATGACTTTAAGGACCCTATGACGTTGAAGGCATTTTATATATCCTTGGTCAGAAGTGGTCTTGAATATTGCTCAATAATATGGAATCCTTTCTATGAATCTAATTCCTATAAAATTAAGAAAATTGCTTTACGTACGCTTCACTGGCCATAGGGCCTCCCATCATATACCAGCAGGCACAAATTACTTCAGGCTTTGCATGACAGAAGAACTTTTATCTCACTCATGCTTGCATATAATGTAATCAACTTCAGCACGAATTGCTCTGATTTATCTACTTTGTTCTTTCCATATATTCCACTGCGTGATCTTCGGCATAATAGATTATTTATCGAAATAACTCATAAAACGAATTATGCTATGAATGAACCTATAACTAGGACTATACATCTAGCAAATCGATTCAGTAGTCTTATTAATTTTAATAACAGCTTATATTAGTTTAAGTTTGAATTGTTTTCTATTTTTAACTAGTCTGTAAGAAAGCATGTAGTTATCGACATGTAAGAGTTGAAGTAGTTAGCCCAGCGGGTTAGGGGGTCAGAATATACCCGCGGTAGGTATGCCTGTCGTAAGAGGCGACTAAAATACCAGATTCAAGGGGCTGTGTAGCGCAACCCTTCAGGTTGCCAGCGCAATATATAGCTTCTCCAAACCCAATTGTCAACCTCACCTATCCGCGGCGAATCCTGTTTCACTAACAGACGAGGCTCTGGCGACCCCAAGCTCCTCAGGGAACCTGGGGTGGGGAGGGAGTGATGGCCTGAAGGTTTGACGTGGCCACATAAATCGTTCCCATGATGGTCGGGCTAGCACTTTAATGATGCTGTGTTACCGGAGCGTACCGGATCTGTGTCCGGCGGGGGACCATCACATCGATAAAACTCCCCAAAGCCTTCGGGGAGCAACCTTGTCGCTACAACAACAACAACAACAGTTGAAGTAGATTATAGTCAGCGCAAAGCATCTATCATACACCAAAGGCATGTTTCAATTTGGTAAATCAAATTTCAAGGGGTTGTGTTCGCAACTCGATCACCTAACCGTGGCGAATCCTGTTTCATTGACAGCCGAGGCTATGGCGACCCCAAGTTCCTCATGGAACTAGGGGCTGGGGAGGGCGGGACGGCCTAGAAGGTTTAATGTGGTCATGTAAATCGTTCCCGAGATGGTCGAGCTAGTAGTTCCTTAATAGTGCTTTGTTACCGGAACGTGCCGGATCTATATCCGGCAAAGGGTCATCAACATCGGTAACACTCCCCAAAGCCTTCGGTAAGTGTCTTTATAGTTAATACAACAACAAACAAACTTTTAGACTGAATGAATGAAACAAATAAATAAAATGCGCGCACAAAGAAATTACCAGTAATTCAGATTGATATTATTGACAGGTTGACTTAGCACATTTTTTAACAGCTGACGACTTAGCACATTTACACATCATTGCCCACAGCATGTAAAAATGAAAAATTTAAATATTTTTTTTTTGTGATCGATGTATTTTGAATTCAGTTTTAAAACTGTATTAAAATACAATTTTACAAAAAAAGTGACTTAGCACATTTTCACATTAAGCTAACGATATTTATGTATGAATGTACCTTACCCATAACCCACTCAGCATTTAGATGATTAAATTTTGAATTTCCCTACATATCAATACAATTTGATTACTCTTTCTGACTAAATAATGAGCTATCATACAGTTGAACAAAAGAAATAATCAAATATGAATACGCTTGATGATCAAAAATCGAAAATCATTTTTCGATCACTTTTTGGAATCATTTTTGAAGTCCTTTGATGACTAAATTTTAATATTTCATAATCAACAAGAAGAATAATCAATTATGCTTACCTTTCGATGAACAAAAACTGAATATAGTTTTTCAATCACATTTTGGAATCATATTTGAATTAAATGTGTTAACTTTAGGTGATCAAAAATTTATAATCCTTTTTCATTCAGCTTCCTGAATATTTTATGAATATATTTGTTGACTGAATAAAGACTTTTATACTTGTTGAAATTTTACTTTTCATTAAAAATTTTATTTTTTTCACACACACATATTTTTTCAATCATGAAGCTAAGAAAAAATACATATATAAAAATTGTATTATTTATGCAAAAGATATTCTTCAAGACAAAAATAATGTAATGCTGCTCGTGAACGAAGATTTTCCCAACCATTTCTCCCCTTCAGGAAATACATAATGATTGGACAATACAAAGGTTGTGAGCTATTTGAACCCCAGGTAAGTGAAACTATCTTGACATACCTGGATACGGCTTCAACATACCGTATCGTATCCGTATTTTAAGATGCGGACGATAATGCTGATGTTGGATGTTGTAGTCGCAGGTGTATATCGGTCAAGTTTGTTTGCGAGTTAGCTGTGGTTCGAATAGCTCACTTTCGCATGCTTTCTTCCCCTGATGAAATAAGATTATTATGTAGTATCCTATTTTGAATGAGATATGTATGAAGAGTAAATGCATTATAATGGCATTCAAAAATGATTCAAAAATCTCAACCATAACGATTGAAATATATTCGCGAATATGATCAGAAAATGACTGTGAAAAGCAGTCAAATATTACTCTAAAACTATTAAAGCTCAATTATATAATGATATCAAATACGAATAAAAAGCGTTTCGAAATAGGAATCATAAATGATTATTCAAGAATAATCACATTTATGGTACATTTTTCTCCCGACGATACGTTAATTTTCGAACAGAAAATGCTTTTAAATTTGAACGTTTTTAATCATCTTGAGGTATGATATTTAAATATTTTTTGATCAATATTTTCAAAAAATGCTGGCTGGGAATACATTTTCACATCGAGCACATTGCTTTATAGAAAATTTTGTTTTGTGGTGTTGATTCTGCTCTGTACCTGACGAATTTGGGACTGAACTTTGTTCGCTTTACAAATGGATTTTGGATTGTGCTATAATATATATAATACATACATGTATAAAGAATTCTAAAAAAAATTCTATTTTCGCGTATTTTAGCTCTGCTGATTCTAATGAAACCTTATCTGATTATCTCAAAATTATTTGCTGCTCACGTCGAGTCTTTCGGTTGTTGTCCAAAAAAAAGTAACCACCAATCCTTAAGTTAACTTACAAACACGACGTTTTACCTCCGCTGATATTATTGCATGCATTGGTTGACAAGTCGAGAAATTAACCTAAAATAAAAAATAAATGTAAGGCGCGATAACCTCCGAAGAGACCTAAGGCCGAGTTTCTCTTCCAATTTGCGTCGTGCTCCTCTTGATTTTCCCTACAAATTGGCCGGACGGGACCTACACGTTTTTATGCCGACTCCGCACGGCATCTGCAAGGCAGATGAGTTTTCACTGAGAGCTTTTGATGGCGCTTGCAAACACTGCCGAGGGGCCACCCCGCTTAAAAAAATTTTCTTCTAATTGAAAAACCTTATTTCTAAAATTTTGATGTAGCTTTGCCCTGGGTGTGAACTCAAGGCATACGGTGTGGTAGGCGGAGCACGCTACCATCACATCACGGTGGCCACCAAGAAATTAACCTATCATACTTTTAAAGCAGCCTTTAAATTAGAGAATGTATTTTGGTAATAGTCTAGAACAGTGGTCGAGTGCTAATACGCGTTCAAAAATATCGAGAGAGGTGTCAAAAGACGCGTATTGACCTCGACAACAATAATCCCAAGGCGGCTTCAAGATCAAAAGATATTAACGAAAAACCGGAAATGACCACGGGTCCCTCCGAAACCAGGGTTGGGATTTGATAAGCGCAAGTCAAAAAAATACTTTTTAAATGGGAAAAAATTGGGAATTATTTTCTTGTAACGGCCCTAAATTAATAATTTGATTCATATGTGTTGTAACGACAAATTTTTCCAAATGTAAAGAAAGGTTTTTAATGTCATTCGCGAAAACCACTTGTTTCATTTCTCATGTTGTTGTTGTAGCAGTGCTCCGCCCCATCCAATAGGTGCGACCAATCACAAATTGTCATCAATATCCTCTAACGGGAGTTCAAGGAAACTTGCAGTTTCAACAGGGGTGGACCATAACGAGAGGGTGTTATTAGAGGCGTTGGTTCCACAATACAGTTGAAGAAATGGTTGGTGTCATATGATAGATATAGATAGATAGATAGATAGATTGTTGATATTTATTATTAATATGTTTACATATTTTTTGATTTCACAATAAATTTTAAATATCACAAATTCATTTTCAATTCACACACGTGTATGATATATATATATATTAAGTAATAAAAAGTAAAAAGTAATAAAAAGATCTATATACATAGCCGTTTAAAATTCATAATATTATTCTCTCGTTTGATATAATCAGGTGGGGACACATTGCAAGCAGGACATATGTTTTGTATGTCGGGGTTCATTCTGGATAGGTAAGAGTTTAACCTGTTACAGTATCCATATCGAAGTTGAACTAGTGACTCGCGTTTCCCTAGGGAGAGTGCGTTTTTCTTCTGCTAGTTTAGGGTATTGTTCTTTGAGTACAGGATTCACCGGGCAATTCCTGGCATAGAGGCCCGAAGCCTGTTTGTGGAGTTTACTGAGGACCGGACCTGCTTGTTTTTTAGCTTGTGTTCTCAGGTACCGTATTTCCTCATAATGCTTACGGAGATGACTCCTTAAGCCCCTGGGCGGTGTATGCTCATCAATTAGATGTCTGTTGGGATGCCCAAGTTTTCTGGGTATTTAACAGAAACTGTTTGGTTAGCATTTCCTTTCTCTCCCAAATGAGGAATATTCTCGCCTCATTATGTAGATGGTGTTCTGGGGATATAAGAAGACAATTCGTGGCGGTTCTGAGGGCGGTATTTTGGCATGCATGTAGTTTCTTCCAGTGAGTAGCCTTAGGCTTGGCCACCATATCGGGGACGCGTAGCACGTAATCGGCTGGCTAATTGCTTTGTATGTGGTCATGAGCGTTTCTTTATCTTTTCCCCAGGTACTGCCAGCAAGGGATTTGAGGATTTTATTACGGCTCTGAATTCTCGGAACAATTGCGGTTGCGTGCGCACCAAAATGTAGATCCTTATCAAACGTCACACCCAAGATTTTGGGGTTTAAGACAGTCGGTAGCGTATAGCCATTGAGTGGATGTTCAAAATGGTCGACATTTGGGACGCCCATATTGTAAATAAGGTCGCCGATGATTTAGTCGGTGATAATGTCAGGTTCCGCGAGGCGAGAAAACGGGAGAGAAAGGGAGGTAGCCGATTATTTTGTTGCAAAGCTCATCGATCTGTGGGCCTGGGCATGTGACCATTATTATGCAGTCATCGGCGTAGGAAACGATAGTGACTCCTTCTAGTGGCGAAGGTAGCTTTGATATGTAGAAGTTAAACAAAAGTGGGGACACCACCCTGTGGCACCCCTTCTTTGCGTTCCTGAATTGCACCGATGCCTGCCAACCACCCCGATAATTTGCGGTCCACCACCAGTAAATGGATTCAAGCGTCTTGGCTACTGGCGATAGGAGAGATATCGGGCGATAAGAATATCCTATGTTAGCTGGCTTCCCAGGCTTTATGTATATTTAACACATAATAAGTAGGGCTGCAAAATGTAGGAGGTTGGAAAGGACGTGATTCCACGCAATTTTTCGGGATGACAATGGTGGAAAGGGACAGGTTGCATGTGCTAAATATTTGAAACCCTCTTTAAGCGGGAGTCATTGGTGCCGTATGTCGTATCGCTGTAGTAGTATCCCTAACGTAATCAGCTGTTTATCGTTACGACGGTAAAGCGGGAGTCATTGGTGCCGAATGTCGTATCGATGTAGTCGTATCCCTAACGTAATCAGCTGTTTATCGTTACGACGGTAAACCAAAAACCAATTGGTTGGCTACGATACGGTTACGACCTTAGCGGCAGCAATAATCGATTGCATTGATTCCCATAAGGTTGGTCAAATCAGCTGTTATAAGGTTACCGATACGGTAACCGATAAAGCACCAATGTCTGCAGCTTAAACCAAAGACCAATTGGTTGGCTACTATACGGTTACGACCTTAGTGGCACCAATAATCGATTGCATTGATTCCCATAAAGTTGGTCGAATCAGCTGTTATACGGTTACCGATACGGTTACCTATAAAGCACCAATGTCTGCAGCTTTACCTAGGCTTTTACACATCGGCATGGCTATGCCGTCTGGGACCACTGCTTTAGATGGCATTCTCAACCTCTTTGGCGGGGATGGAAATAGGGGACGCGCTGAATTTATGTTTATGTGCGCGTCTGTTGGCCCGCCGTCTAACTTTGTCAATCATAGAATGCAATATGTATTGTCGGCAAAAATCGCTGGCGCATTTTTTCGCATCCGACAGTACTTGCACAGTGCGCTTTTGGGTGACGATGAAGTCGGCGGTTCGCTCAAGCGAAATAAATATAAGCAGGTTGTCGGATGCCAATGTTACCATCGGCTGCCAGTTGACGCAGTTTACGAGTCCTGTGCTCACGAGTGATATGTATATCTGGCGAACTGTGACAGCTTCCTACCATACAAGTGGGGACGTCTCCGTTTATTGTGCAGAACGTCGTTTCTTCTGCTTGATCTGAGATGTTGATAATTTCTAGGTTTCCTCGCCTGAACGGGAGATAAGCCCTGACGTTCTAAGACACAGCCCTGTGGTCGATGTCGGGATTAAATATATTTTATTGCACTGAGTGGTGTATGATAAACGTGAGAGCGCCTCCATTTCCGCTTTCGCGTTTTTTTTCTGTGTACAGGTCTGCAGAGCAGATATTGCTGTGAGCTTAGTCTCTTGAATCGCAGCGATGTGGATGTTATGCCGCTTCATGAAAACGACTATCTCCGTGATCTTCCCAGTTAATCCATTACAGTTTAACTGCAGAATTCTGCACTGCAGCGGGAGAGACGTCGTCACTCTAGGGGTCAGTGACGGGTGGCTACGCCTGAGTCGTGGACGGCCAGGACGCAATTGCTGTTGTGGTCCTGGGACTGGACGTCCCTGGATAAGCATTGGGGTAACCGGTGTAATTGGGTTTGCGGCCTGGCAACATGGCGCAATGAAGCCCTTCGGGGAGGCCAAAACCTCTCCGAAAGCACCGTCCAAGGCAGGAGCTGCTGAGGCGTAGACTACGGGACGCCCTTGGGCGTGAACAGCAAGGAAAAACAAAAGATTTATAAAAGTTGCGAGGACGTCGGGTTTTGGGATCTAGGCCAAAGCAACCTGTCCGATGCAACCATCCCTTGCGCGTGACACACTGACAAGAGTATGACTGTCCTAAAAAGATTATTTTCCGGCAAACGCAGCAAAACCATTTCAGGACCGGGGTCCGGCGAAGGACCCGGATTGGTTTCGATACCTTCCCGGAGTAGGAGAGTATGGCGCAGTCCCACTTTTTCGATGTCAAAAATTTCAAAAAACCAAAAATGTGCGATAATTCGTTACCAAAGACGGATAAAGCGATGAAACTTGGTAGGTGGGTTGACCTTATGACGCAGAATAGAAAATTAGTAAAATTTTGGACAATGGGCGGGGCACCGCCCACGTTTAAAAGAAGGGCGAAAAAAATGGGTGAAATCCGATTATGACCACGTCCACTTTTTCGATATCGAAAATTTCGAAAAATTAAATAAATGCCGTAATTCTATATCAAATACGAAAAAAGGAAGTCAAATCTTCAAGCCACCTACAAAACACTACATCAACAAAACAACAACTTCCGCAACAAATTACTACAAGACGTAACCAGGTAGATTACTCCGACCTACCGGAACTAACAAGCGAATCCGATTACGAATCCGACGACCAACCAGATTTTCCAACATCCTTAAATAAAATCAAAACAACTAAGATTCTTCCAACAAAAGCTTCTAAACGACTTAAAGCGCAACTAAAACGTGCACTCAACAGTAAAGAGAGAGACAATCAAAACAACAATATTAAAAAACAACTAAGAAAAAACACATACACTAAATCTCCCTTCTTAATATCCTCTTCCTCCCCCTTCAATTCCCAACTTTCAACATGTTCATCAACATTTTATTTTTTGTATAGCTAAATTGATGGACAAGATCATTGCCAACAGGTTATGGTGGTTCGTTAGCATTAACAAACTCATTCATGACAACGAAATAGGTTTCAAAAGTGGAAAGTCGATAACTGATGCTCTACTATATGTAGAGCACATGATTACAGACTCTCTCGCAAAGAAAAAAGACGCATCCCTCATTTCATTAGATTTCACAAAAGACTTCGATAAAATAGGAATTTATTCTGTTATATATCAATCATAGTAACAAGTGTCACCACAAAAACGTCCACAATAATAATAGCAAACTGCCCAGCATACACAACGGTATACACAGCTGAAATGCTTCCAATTTTATCAGCCATAAATTACTCAAAGGAAGATAGAGGAAAACACGCCATCTGCTCTGATTCCCTTTCATCTTTAAAAGCCATCCAAAACATAAAGAACAACGAATTCTACCCCAAATATTTAAAAGTATACTCATAGGCTTATTTCCGAAAATAATTCTAATTTGGATCCCTGTACACACAAATATACCTGGTAACGAATACGCAGACGAAGTCGCCAAACTAGCTGCAACTTCACCAGTACATACAATACGAAACCTAAACCAAAACGCGGTACAAATTCCAAAAAAGTAAATTTAATCAAAGGACTACACAATTAATCTGGAACCGAACATCCACATGGTACAAATTAAATAACACAAGCAAAACTAACGTAACCCAGTTCCCAAACACAAATACCCATCAAACCATATCCCGATTAGACATCACAAAATACACCAGACTACGACTTGGACACACAAAGATCTCCCATCAATACATACTCAACAACAACCTTCCCAACACCTGTACTTACTGTAGAAATAACACCCCTCTCACAATAATACACACCATCCTCGAATGCCCATCCTTTCATCATTCTAGAAGCCAGACTTTCCAATGCCTTAATCCAACCCACTTCCTTAATAATCCCTCCATACAAAATATAGAAGTAGTTATAAAATTCCTGAAAAATACAAGATCTTATTTCCAAATTAAAAAAAAAAAATCTCCTTTTATATTTACAACAACCAAACTCTCAATTACAAAATGAAATATATGTAAATGCATAAGTATATATAAAATTGAAATTATTGAAATTTTCTTAACTTGTAATTTTAATTATAAGTTACAGCTTTTTATAATAATAATAAATTGAGGGGATGTGTGTAATAACGGTATAACTCAAGAATCAACCTTTTGAGAAAAGTGAAAAAAACTTAACAATGCAGGTAAAAATAAATTTATAATAATCCTACTTGGTAGGATTTTAGATAATATGATTCTTTGATAAGAAAAAGTAACAAATTTTATATATACATAATTTTATTAGAAAATTGATGATATCTTTTTTTGAGTTATACCGTTATTCCATAGATCGAATATCAAATATTTTGATTGAGATACTTTATTAAAGAAAATAGTAGATACATTAATAACCATTGTTAAATACAGTATATTCTATTATTTAGATGTGCTTATAACTATTTGTTATTTCAGTTTGTTATCTGTAGCATTTTTGTTTTTACTAATTTTATCATTTTTAAACTTTTTCTATTTTTAACAATGGAGTTCTCTGTCTGCTTAGTCCCTTTTGAAACCACTTCAATTCTTTTATTTTTCAGTTCTTTCTGGTCTACGACATTGAATATATTTTCATACCATTTCGATGCTTCACTACTGCAAAATTTTATTAGAGAGTTATACCGTTTTTCCATAAATGAAGCTAATATCTTTGTTAAATATCACTATTATTTTCTAAGATTAATGGTATGTGTATGTAATCGTGTTTATTTATTTAGTTGATTTATGGAAAACCGGTGTAACTCGACTTATACCATTATTCCACACATCCCCTCAATTAATCTTTAATTATAAGTTGAGCCGATAGCCATAGCAGCTAGTGCTCTTTTTCTTGTTAAAATTCATTTTAAGCCTAAATATATAATAATAATAATACTTTCTGGTATACATTCTGTCGTGCATTTGTTTACAAGAGAAGCTCGGCCTTAGATCTCTTCGGAGGTTATCGCGCCTTACATTTATTTTATTTTAATGCGAAATGTACATCACCTGTTGAATATTGTTCAAGCACGAAATAAAACAATGTGAGTATTGAGATTATTCAATATTGAAAGTAATCAGCTCATATTAATTGTATGTACCATATATACGCCACCAGAAAAGTATTAATAATATTACCAAAGAAAATTGTACTCTGGTCAAAAAAAGACCAATTTTTGTATGCCATTCACAATATGCCGGTTGGCGGAGCGAAGGAGCGACTGGCGCGTCTTGTTGGACGGCCATAACCGATTAGACGGTTAAGCGCCAATTAAGTAAGTAAGTAATTCACAATATGCACCACAAATGCTTTGTCGTTAATTTTGATGGGCCCTATTCCGATACATTAAACGATTCTTCAATAATGAAAATATTATATTGTTAATAAAACTTAATTAGTTCAGAGAAGTGTGTTTTATTCAACATAGTTTTTCAAGTGTTGCACCAATTTTTTCCTCGTGCACTTTCTATGAGCAAGAGCGGATAATAAGGCGATTAACATAAATAGTTGCTTATTTTTGTTCTTTAACATTTTTAATGAAAAATATATTCCTAAAGTAAAAAAAATAATTGTTTGGCGATCTCTTAATTAATTACTTATTTTGTTTAAAGCTGGCTTCAGGTCATATTGAGTAAAACACAAGTTTTACTACCAATATATTTCGGTTACTCTTCCGGTAACCGTCTTCAGGGCGTAACTATTGACAAAATCAAAACAAAATAAAATAAAACATTGACAATTGTACATATTAAAAATTATAAAATTGAACAAAATATATGTACATACATTGCATTTATTTACACGTCTGCTCTGTCTGACGTGGAGCTGTGTACTGTCTTGTTGGAAAGTAAATATTTGTAGCTGTGCGCGCAGTTCGCTATATCTGTCTTATAATTGAGCCTAATGTTTTTATCTTTGTCGACGATATGTAACATTTCTAGAGTGAAACGTTTGCTATAATGTTGTTCTTGCTGGAGAATCTTTGTTTCTTCAAAATTTGGTGTATGTGCTCTCATTTTACAGTGCATCATGAGTGCTGTTTTTTGATTCATTACATTATGGCAATGTTTTAAATCCGACTTGTGTTGGGCAAGTCTACTTTTCAATTTTTGTTTGCTTGTTCCTACATAAACACTATGGCAAGGCGCATTATTTTTACCTCCTTTGCATGGAATTTCATAAACTACGTTACTTTTTTCCATTTCGGGTATTTTAGATTTTGTGTTGTTGAAAAAGTTGTTCAAGGTATTTATAGGTTTGTGTGCTATTTTAATATTTTCTTTATTGTAACAATCTGACGTCGCGAGTCGTTCAGAGACTTGAGGTACGTAAATAACTGATTTGAAAATTACTGGGTTTTCGGATTTTTGGTTTTGGTGTTTTGATTTATTTAATAAGCTTTTAATAGTTTTTTCGGGGAAATCGTTTTTCCTTAGTAATACAAATATTTCTTTTTCTATTTGGTTGTGGTACATCTCATCTGACGTTTGTAACATCCTTCGAATACAGCCCATTGCTGCATTTCGTATCATCGCCTTTGGGTGTTTAGAAAAAAAGTCGACGATTCGTCCTGATGCCGTCGGTTTATTGTACCACTTTAATTTGAGTACATTTCCATACTTGTTTATCATTGAATCCAGATAAGGTAATTTTCCGTCTTGTTCTAGTTCTATGGTGAATTGTATACTTTTGTTGAAAGAGTTTAGCGCGTTTAAAGTGTTTTGTACCTCCTTTTCACTTATTATTGCAAACAAGTCATCGACATACTTTGTAAGCAATCTTGGTTTGCATCCCAATTTTTCCAATGTGTTTTTCAAAAGTTTTTCCATTATTATATCTGCAATCACTGGCGAAGCAGGTGATCCCATTGGCATGCCTTTTATTTGCGCATATATAATGTCGTTGTATTTAAAATATCTACTTTCCTGAATACAGAATTTTACTATTTCCATAAATAATGGCTTTGGTATCATTGTGTGTTCTTGTATTATCGTCCATTTTTCTAAAATAACGTCAAGTGCTAATTGTATAGGTATACTCGGGAATAGGGAAATAACGTCAAATGATATAAGTTTTTCGTCATCACCTATGTAGGCATTGTTTACTCTTTCTTTAAAATCTAGCTTTTTTCGTATATTATATATGGAGTTCGCTGTTAAATTTTTGAGTATATCCGTAATATATTTACCTAATACGTACTATGGCGATCCGATTGCCGAACATATCGGTCTAAGTGGTAATCCTTCCTTATGTGTTTTGGGTAAGCCATAAATTCTGGGCGGTAACGACGTATTAGATGTAATTTTGCTTCTTTCGGCCTTTGTTATAAGTTCCCTTTTAAACAGCTTTTCGACTAGATTATTGTTAAAAAAAAATTACGCACGAAAGCAAAAATCCGAAGTCTCAATTTTTACTTACAAAAGACTAGTGGCGCCTTGAATATACATATTTCCACTCTCCACAGTGTTTTCCAATGTTTTCAAAAATTACTTTAATAAAATTGCAAGTTATCGCGGGTAAATTATATTTTATTTTTTTCCAAACTGTTGCACCAATTTTTTTCTCGCGTACTTTCTATGAGCAAGAACGCGCCTTAATGTTCGCTAACACTAACATATAGTTTTTTCGTCATTGTAACTCTCAGGGATCGTGAACAAAATAATTTTATATTTTTGTCCTTTAACATTTTTAACGAAAAATATATTCCTAAAATTAAAAAAAAAAAATTGCGTAACATGCCTCGTTAAATGACCTAAAGCCTCGCGTTGATTTAAACCCTCTAGCAATTTTAGTTTCCGAGATATAATTTTTTGAAAAAAAAGTTACTAATACGCATATTTTTCTTAATATCTCCAGGTCAAAGGGCAAGCCGGTCCTGAAAAGTGCATGGATAGAGTTTGTTTATCGAGTAGTTTTTGGCACACTCACCATATATTTTCCGCTATACCCTTTGGTAAATGCTTGGATTTAATTTTTACAGACGATACTATGAGTTGATCGCCCTTATTGCTTTAAATGTATGAAAACAAATATTTGAAGCAATTTTTAATTTATTTAATAATTTGGAAAAAATTTAAACAACGTGACATCAGGACGGACAAGGAGAAAAGGCTTTGAAGAGATTTACAAGGTATAATCGAAACAGCTGTCGCCTTGTCCGTCCTGATGTCATGTTGTTTAAATTTTTCCCAAATTATTAGATTCATCAAATTGTTTTGTAAAACGATGCGATCCCTTTGCCCTACCTGAAGATGTATATCATCCAGCTCTTGCGATATTTATGGAGTCTCACAATCTATCTGAGCCTACCTCCAATGTAGTGCGAAAGACCCCTCACCGATTTCTGTTTAGAAAGGCTAATTGGCCTTAATTAATACTCGAAGTATCGAAAATAAATTGGTCTGAGTATGATGTGAATATTGACGAATGTATATCTCATTTTAATAATGTATTATACGGAATATTCCAAAAATGCATGCCTATGTCCGAAACCACTGCAACTGCATCATCGGCCTGGAGCACTAAAGAACTGAAGCGCCTGAAAAATCAAAAGACGCGTTCATTCAAACGATACAAGCAATCTGGATCAATGACTGCCTATGCTGTTTACGTTACAAATATAACACGTTAATAGAAGTTGCTACAAGAACTATATCTGTAGGATTAAGAGCCAAATTTTTGACAATCCTAAGTCGTTTTGTAGCTTCGTGAATTCGAAAATGAAGATAAAAGGGTTTCCATCTACAATGAAGCTAAATGATGAGATTTCTAACGATAGCTCCGAAATTGCTAATATGTTTGCGGATTTCTTCGAATCTAATTATTCAAACACCTTTGATTACCCGCCATCGAATTATCCTTTCAGATTGTCTCCCCTGAACTTCCAGGCAGTCCCATATATATGTACTGTTGATGTTTTAACTCATCTGGAAAATTAAAAAATTTCTTACACTCAAAGTCCGTCAGTTGTGCTGAAATCTTGTGCTCGATACTTATATCGACCTCTAGCCTGTTTGTTCAATGCCTCCCTGAAGCAAGGGATATTTCCCAAGAAGTGGAAAGAATCATTCATAATACCACTGCAAAAAAATGGAAGTAGAACACGTGTAATAAATTAAGAGGAATAGCTAAACTCAACACTATTACTAAGCTACTTGAATCGATAATCACAGAAAAACTTGCTTTTAGAGTCTCTTCATTAGTTGACTTTTCACATGACTTTTGCAAGGGTAAGTCTACGGTGTCCAACTTGCTTGAGTTTACAACCTTTGTATCCAACAGTTTTAGGACTAATTGTGAAGTTGATGTTATTTATATTGATTTTAGTAAGGCATTTGATAAAGTTTCTCATTCCATACTTTTATTCAAACTTGATCGGTTAGAATTTCCTCCATTGTTCCTCTCTTGGGTTTCTTCTTATTTGAAGGAAAGAAAACAAACAGTTATATTTAATAATTGCTGGTCTCGGTTCATAAACGTAACTTCTGGTGTTCCACAAGGCAGTCAGTTCAGTTTTGTTCCTGTTGTTCAGTAATGACCTTCCAAGTGTTTTGAAGTGCTGCAAGCTGTTGATGTACGCTGATGATGTCAAACTTGTAATGCCTATTCGCTTACCCGTGGATAGGGAATTTCTTCAGGCAGATCTGAATAGTCTAGTTGATTGGTGTAAGGTAAACGCCATGTCACTAAACCTTCCTAAGTTCATGTGTTTTACAAGGAAGTCCTTCCAATCCCATGATTATACTATTGGCGATTATATAATCAAGCAAGTCACTAACTTTATTGATCTAGGCGTTACAATGGATCCAAAACTGGTTTTTAAATTTCATGTTCATGTCTTGTTTACTGTAAAACTAATAAGGGGGTCGATAAATAGTCCATTTTTGCTTGGTGAAATCAAGCTTAATGGTCCAATTAGGCCATCTAGACTTTTTTACTAAATTTTTGTAGCTAAATGCAGATAGAATTATGAAATGCACGAACCACTTCGCTGTTTATGTAATGATTTTAATAAACACTTTAAAAATTTCGACGCCTGTGACTCGTTTCTTGGTATTAAAAAATATATTTTAACCACATTAAATTTGTAATTTTAAACGAAGCAAAGAACGCTTAATTGTGATAACACTGTTCAACCCTCTATTTAAAATATGAAAGTTCCAGTTATTGGAAACTTGTTTGCAAAATTGTGATTTGATCATTATTTTTATATGTACATATGTTCTCAAATTTATTCTGTATAAATTTTGTCCACTATTAATTTGCTCTATTGTTGTAAATTTCATAAGTTCACGTGTGCTCCCTACTGGGCAAACAGCTCCTTATGAGTACTTCGTGTGAGGTCCTTTTGAGATACTTATAAGAATTCATTTACAACATTTTAACTTCTGCTTACTTCTAAGTTTTGAATTTGAAATTGTCAAACGTTTATATGCGGTTTAAATGTTATTTTGAAATTGCTGATTGCATATGTTATTTATATCGTACATTATATCTTTAAATTAAGTGTCTGTATATTTGGTCTGTATAATTGTTTAATTTGTAGACTGATAAAATTAAATAAAAATTAAAAAAATATCTCGAAAAAGCGTCCACCTATAGAACTAAGGCCCACTCCTTTTTAAAATACTCACTAAAACCTTTCATTTGATACCCATATCGTACAAGCACGTTCTAGAGTCACGCCTGGTCCACCTTTATGGCGATATCTCGAAAATGCGTCCACCTATAGAACCAAAGCCCACTCCCTTTTAAAATACTCATTACCACCTTTCATTTAATACCAATATCGTACAAACACATTCTAGAGTCACCTCTAGTCCACCTTTATGGCGATATCTCCAAAAGGCGTCCACCTATAGAACTATGGCCCACTCCCTTTTAAAATACTCTTTAATACCTTCCATTTGATACCCATGTCATACAAACAGATTCCAGGGTTACCCTAGTTTCATTTTCCTACATGGTGATATTCCCTTATTTTGTCTTCAAAGCTCTCAGCTGAGTATGTAATGTTCGGTTACACCCGAACTTAGCCTTCCTTACTTGTTATTATTGGCGTCATATATTCGATTGGGCATCGACTTGGCTAAATTTTGCAGCAGCATACTGCTTAAATCTTCCCAAGCTTCTTAAATAGCCAACTTCAACTCTAATAGTCCTATAGAGGTGACCTTGGATTTTTTGTCCATAAATTTTGCTCTACAAAGATTTCCTCCCGGGTTCGAATCCGGACTGCATTCAGGCCACTTTATGAGTGAAATGTTGTGTTCTGCAAGCCATTTCAAAGACCCCTTAGAAAAATTAATGTCTATGGTATCCTGTTGAAAAAGGCTGGATTCATTGATTTTATCATCTGAAAATCAAACGAGAGCATCGTCCCATACCTTATAAACTTTGGAACTCGTTTTAGGGGGTGCGAGGCAAATTTTTGCTTTTCCTCTCGATGAAAATGCCGCCCACACCATAACGCTGTCACCGCCAAAGTGTTTTATTAACAAGCGGACGTCATTGTTACGCGTAATGATATTCATCTATCATAATTCTCAAATTGTTTTCCAACCTTTGAGAGATTTTGAGAAATACTGTATATATTGGAATCTCACATTTGTGTGCAATTAGAGAACCACACATGTGTACAAGTTAGAAACTATCTCTTTTTGAACTTAAATACAGCATTTTTTCCTTTAGAAAAATTATCTTTTTTGCTGAGAACGCTATGGTTCTCAAGTTGAGCCACTGTTTCGAAACGACTCTTGAGATTTTACAAGTATGCTAGTTATCAACATGAGCTCTAAGGGTACTGAAGCCCAAATGATTGTTGGGTATATTCGACGCCATTGCGAGCGAAGCCAAATAATTGATAGGTAAACTAGAGTTTAACCCTGCCAGGTTGACCGCTTAAGCTTGGCTTAAACTTCAGATAAAATATATTGAGTTTAAGCGTAGTTTAACTGACAAACTGAGCGAGATACGAAATGTCTAGGTCTAGAATATTTTATTTTGGAACTGGTTTCTAATTTGACTGCAGGGTACCTGTATTTCTTTTCATATTCCTTTCTACTTCGATTTATCTATTTTAAGCCTTTATTGTTGTTCTTCGCTGTCCGAATTTTGAAATGTAGCCAAAATAACAAATTTTGTGTTCATAGACTTGTGCTTAATTATGTATATATTTGTGTATGCAAAACCAAATGTGAGCTTTTATTTATTAAAGTATTAGATACAGTTGCGAGGAAAATCTTAATACTGCTTATGGCTTATTTCATTTAAGGGACCAAGTTTTTTGTTATAGCAACAGTGTTTCGGTATCCACTGTTAAATATCTTAGACTAAGGCCCGGTTTCTCAGTAGTTGGTTAGGTTAAGCTTAAACTAAGTTTGCTTAAACTCTAGTCAAATTTAAACTCCAGTTAAACTACTGAGCAGTTTTTCAGTCACAGTTTAAGGCCGCGTTTGGGGGTAGGCTTTTTGTACGGCAACACTGTTTTTTTTTTTGTTATCAAGATAATTTGTAGATACGGCAATAGTTGGTTTTTGTTTAACCAACAAACATGGAAAAAAATTTCTCCAGCCTTAGAGAAATATATGTATATCTAGTTCCAGAGCTGATATCCAACATCATGCTGTAATTATTCAATATCCAACCTTTGAGACATTTTGTAAAATGTACAATTCTCGAGTTGACCTCCAACGTCATTCTCAAATTATTTTCTGACCTTTGAGAGATTTTGTGAAATGCACAGCTTTCAAATACATATCCAATACATTTCTCCAGTTTATATCCTACTTTGGATATCGAGTTGAGATGGGTTGAAAAAAAATCTTTCCCGAGGTGGTACCACTAATTGTGAGAAATAAACACCTGGCTGATAGCAGCAAAGAAGCGCTATTAATTAAAAATAAGTAATATGCATAACGAATTTACTGAAATTCGTCTTATTTGCAACCTTCTACTAACGTTCGAATCACTAAACTGTTGAATAAATAACTCCACTATTCAATAATGCAAAATGGCCTTTATTAAAGACATTAACACTTATACTTCGCAACTGATTGCTTAAATGAAACTGATTGTCGTGCCTCCACTGTCGCTGCTTTTATACTGTGCGGTTTCCTCGTTAACATATTTCTAGGCGCTTCTATTTCCAGAACTTACTAGTTAGTTATCAGCTATAAAATTATAACAATGGTTTTTGTAATTGATAATAGAGAAAAATTGTTCGGATTTTTACAGTATTTGTTTTTAATACTTCCGCTGTTACTATTATATCAATATGATCATATGTATTTAATTAGCGAGCTTTGCTCATATTGCTTTATACAATGGTTTTTGTAATGGATATTAGAGAAAAATTGTAAGTTTACAAACGGCGATGGTTATTATGACATGTTTCTGAATTTCACTTCTTCATCAGCTAGCTTTTCGGGAGTAAAGGTGAAAAGTCAGAAGTCAGAGTCTGACTGTATTCAGAAGTCAGAGTCTGACTTTTGACCTCGTATAACAGCTGTTATACTAAATTTCTCAAAAAAAGAATCCAGCCCTTCTAATAAGGGAAAAGAGCGGACCACGCCCACATTTTTACTTTTTCAATTTGCTGAACGCGCTAACAAAAAAATAAAATAAAATTTCGAAGTGTAGAATTTCGAACTTCGTAAACCGATATCTATTTTTTGAGGCTAAGTTCGAAAAACGGAGATAGTACTTTGTTTACTTAAGCCTCAATCTCTACGAAAAAGGGGGTTTTGTCCAATACCCAGAAAAAAGTTGATTTTGTCGCATACTGTTATTATTATAAATACGAAACAACAGGTTTGACTCACTTATTTACTTTGACTTCCCCTATTCATGATATTTGGCATATCTTTATTAACTTTTCAATGCAAACCCTGCAGTTTTTCCTCCAAAAATATCATGAGTTTCAGGTCTACGTATAATAAGAATCAGGTAAAATAACAGTTGCAATAAATATTGAAAGTGCTATAACTTATTTATTTATTATTTTAGTAATATGGTTTCAAAGCAACATTTTCTTGAATTTTTAAGTACTTTCCTTTGGTAAGGAAAAAAACATACATTAGGGGGGGTCAAATTTTGTTAGCTGACCTAATCATGTGAAAACGATGTCATAGCTTAAAAGGACATTCAAAGGAAATGTGAAGCTTCTTAAGGCCAAAATAATGACATATCAATTTTAAAAATCGAACGTCAAATAACCAAGTTACAACGAAAAAACCGCTTCGGCTGTATTTCGAAGGATAAAAAAAAATTGAAAAAAATTTTTCCGAAACCCTCTCAACATAATCTTCAAATTTAGGGGCAGACATTAACAACTTTTTTTTTTGTATGGGGGCGAACCCAGTCTAGTGTACGTACATAGTATGTGTAGAAATAATGATTAATTTGTTTACGTACATACAAGTGTGGCAGCTTGCTTTATTGTTGTTGTGGCTTTATTTACTTAGTTTTAGATTAGTGATGTGAGTATCACTTAGTATCACTAATATTCGTCACAATATTTTATTTTCTTGAAGATACTGTAGCATTGTAATCTTACATATGAGTCCAGTGAGAAAACCACACGTAAATACAAGTTGGGAACTATATTTTTTTTAACTTAAGTAATAGCATTTTTTGCTTTATAAAAAAATTCCTTTTTTGCTCAGAACGTTATGATTCTCAAGTTTATCCCTGTTTCGAAACAACTTTTGCCTTGTTATCGACTTGAGATGTAGTGGTACTTAAGTCCAAATGCGTGTTGGGTATATTCGACGTCATTGCCAACGAACGCAAATAACTGATAGGTTAACTGGAGTATAACCCTGTCAGATTGGCCGCTTAAGCTCAGCTTAAACTTCTGTTAAAATAGACTGAAAAACTACAAAATAAGTTTAAGCGTAGTTTACCTGACAAATTGCGCAGAAAAACCGGGCCTAAGAAGTTGGCTTAAAAACATGTAGTCTTTGGTAAGGATTGACGTGTTGGTTTTGTTAAATTTGTATGAAATTTTCGTTGCAACGGCTTTTTAGACAGTCAAAATCTTAACTAGTGCGTGAGAAAGTGTATAAAAAATTTATATTATCGGAAATATCTTTTTGAGAATTTTAAAAGGAATGGTTAGTTTATTTAGTTGATATTGCACACCTGAGCATAAAAAAGTTTATTACTGAGGACAAAACTTATGTAGAGGTGCAAAATATCATTGGTTGCTCACCAACAATGATACGTAACGCCATCAAGTACCAACCAAGTGGTAAAAAGCGTGAAGGAAAGCTAGCAATGTTGGTAAGAGAAGTTAAGTACGCTTTCAAATACTCAAAGCAGTTCCCATTTGCGGCTGCTACTACATCTTTAATGCCTTAAAAGTGTCTTCAAGCGTTGGGACTGATGTTGTGGTTGTTGTATTAACGATAAAGACACCAACGAAGGGGATTCAGATCCGGTACGTTCCGGTAACAAAGCACCATAAAGGTACTAGCCATCGCGGGAACGATTAATATGACCGCTTATCAACCTCTTGAATGCCTTGGGACTGATCGTCGGCGTTTCCGTGAGCATGACCAGCGTGTTGAGTTAAGCGTATGTACAAAAGAGACTTGGATTTGCCAAAGAACATTTGAATTGGCCTTCCACCAAATGGCGCAACATTTTATGGTCGGACGCGTCGAAGATTGTCATATATGGTGGGAAGAGATCACGTCAATATGTAAGACGGCCACCTAATACCGAATACCATCCGAAGTATGGCTATGCCTGGGACCCAAAACTTGTTGTCCCAACACCACGTCGCTGTGCTGCAATTGTAAGGAATAAGGATCATGCAACTAAATACTTATTTAAATATTAGTTAACACCCAATGTACAAAAATAAGACCATCATTATATAAAAGTTATGTCAACGTTTTACTTACAGTTTGTTATACTAAGTTTTTGAAAACGCAAAATTCGCTGCAGTTTTTCTAAATTTTTGTTACAATTTAAAAAAAAGTTTTGTCCACTACTTAGATTTTGACCGCAGCTGTACATACATAAGCATGTATATTTGACTCCCGGAAAGATACGTTTGAAATTCGAATATACTAATATAAAAATTACGGATAAGGGACTCTAAATTCGGCGGATTCGAGCATTGTATACTCAGCTGTGGGCTTTTATATTTTAATAAACTGTGCATATTTAGTCTGAGATCTTTCACACTAGGCATTATCCAAATAATACCAATTATTACGCTTTTTACAAAAAATTGTTAAAATGGATAGCAGCTGTTTCATCAAAAAAACAAGTAAAGGTGTCTAAGTTCGGGTGTAACCGAACATTATATACTCAGCGTTTCAGATAAATTACTTTTCTACATAACGCGTGGCACCGCCCGTTTAAATGAAAAATGTCTCCCCAATTCCTCTTACAATAAAACTTGTTAAGTGAAATATCATTAATTCAAAACTATTTTTTGCTAAGTTATACTTATTATTCTAGTCTACGACCCTTTTAAACTTGTTTTATATCTAAGTTGCCGTGGTCTTTAACCGATCCCGTTAATTTTTATTCGAGTTATGGCTCCCGAAACATAGAAAATTGCTTAGTCATAAAAGGGGTGGTGCCACACCCATTTTCATAAATTTTAGTGTTTTCCAATTTTTCGCTAAGATATAGCTTATTATTTTCATCTACGACCCTTTTAAAGATCATTTATATAAAAGTGGGCGTGGTCTTTAACCGATCTCGTCCATTTTTTCTAGAAATATTTCCTGCTATAGGGAAAATCTGTGTACCCAATTTTATTACGATCCGTTAATTTTTCTTTGAGTTATGACTCCCGAAACATAGAAAATTGCTTAGTCACAAAAGGGGCGGTTCCACGCCCATTTTTTTTAAATTGAAGTTTTTCCTATTTATTGTTATAAATCCACTTGGGAAATGAAATACCATTGATATAAAGCTCTTTTTTGCAAAGAAATAGCTTATTTTATTCGTCCACGACCCTTTTAAAAATCTTTTATATAAAAGTGGGCGTGGTCCTTAACCGATTTTGTTAATTTTTCTTCAAAGCATTCTTTATAGTAATGGCAACCTCTCTACCGAATTTTGTTACGATGGGTTTAACGATTTTTGATTTATGATTAATAACATTTGTAAAATTGATTTTATCACAAGTGGGCGGTGCCACGCCCATTTAAAAAAATGTTTTCAAATTGTTATCAAGAGTCTCAATATCAGTACACACGTCAAGTTTCAACATTCCAAGTGTATTATTTACTAAATAATCAGGTTTTTGTGGTTTCCAAAATTTTATATGTATAAAAAGTGGGCGTGGTTATCATCCGATTTAGCTCATTTTCAATACCAATCTATCCTGGGTCCAGATAAGTTCGTGTACCAAATTTGGTGAAGATATCTCAATATTTACTCAAGTTATCGTGTTAACGGACAGACGGACGGACGGACGGACATGGCTCAATCAAATTTTTTTTCGACAACTATTCATAGATGTTGCACCTAACCAAATTTGTGCCTGTTTCTTAAAAATCCATATTATCTTTTGTTACATAAATAAATTTATGCATTTTCGATATTTCTCGTGAATTATTGAAAACAAATTGCTTTTGACCATAGACGGACGGCATGCCTCCAGTGTTTTAGATGTAAGCACGGTCCGAGGACCTAACGTCGACTCGGACCATTATCTCGTAGCAGCCAAAATACGCACTCGCCTCTGCGCGGCTGAAACCAAGGAACAAAAAATACAACGTCGAAAGGCTGCAATTGCAACAGACTGCCAATGATTTTGCAAACTCGACTCTCATACCTGCTCTCTGAGAGCACAGCTCAACCCGACGGAATGCAGGAGCAGTATGAGCATATATCCAAAGCACTTCGTACTGCCGCCGAGGAAAAAATTGGTTACCGGCGACCACGGAAAAACAACTGGTACGATGAAGATTGCCGCGTTGCAACTGCGAGCGCAACAAGAGGAGTGTGTGAACGCTATCGCGAATTGAAAAGGGAAGCGAGACATCTTTTCAGGAAGAAAAAAGCAGAGGCAGAAAGGCGGGAGTACGCGGAGCTTGAGCTGCTAGCCACCAGGAATAACGCCCGAAAATATTACCAAAAAATTCGGCGGCAGACGGAAGGTTTTAAGACCGGGGCAAAGTCTTGTAAGAACGAAAACGGGGACTTTGTAACTGATGTCCAGAGAGTACTTAGATTATGGAGGGAACACTTCTCTGCTCTCCTAAATGGAGACAGCGATTTACCGCACAGGGATGACGAACCCGATCCCGCAATCGATGATGATGGAATAAATGTCCCCCACCCGATTATGACGAAGTCAGAATAGCAATAACCACATTGAAAAACAACAAGGCCGCGGGCGCTGATGGATTGCCTGCGGAGCTATACAAATACGGCGGGGAGGAGTTGGTAAGGCGCATGCATCAGCTTCTTTAATTAATTGAAAAAAAAAAACTTTAAACATTGTTTTGTATTTTTTCCGAAAAGTACATTTAAAAAAAAAAGATCCCAAACGGTCAATTTTTGAAAAATTTATAGCATTTTGAAAATATCGGCCCACTCCGGGATTAGTGGGGATGATGGCAGAATTGATTGAAGTTTTTTATGAGAAAAAAAAAATGGCGAAATTCGAAAAATCTCGAAAAACTGAAAAATTACAAAAAAAAAACTTTAAAAATTTTTTTGTATTTTTTCCGAAAAGTACATTTAAAAACAAATTTAAAAAAAAAGATCCCAAACGGTAAATTTTTGAAAAAGTTATAGCATTTTGAAAACAAAAACGGTGTTTTTTTTTAAATTTATAACTTTTTTAAATTTATAACTTTTTTTGAGTTGGATGAACAAATTTGAAAAAATTCTGAAAAACGTCTTTCGTAAGCTAGAAAAAGAAGAAAAACTTTCAGCCAATTCTAAAGGGGTCGGGTTCAAAATTGGTCGAAATGGGATGGAATACCCCATATATATCTAAAAAAAAATACACCGCTAATAATGTATCATATTCAGTTTCTTATAAATTCAAGGGTCGAAAAATATTTTCTAGCTAACCGCATTACACAATGGCTAAAAAACTTAAAAAAGTGAGTGTACTACACAAAAATAAAAAATGTAACATTAGGTTAGGTTAGGTTGGGGTGGCTGCCCGAGGGCACACTTAGGCCAGTAGTACTAGGCCCGTTGTGATACCACGAAAAACACCGTTACCTCTCCTCTTCGAACCATTTTGAGGACCTGATGAAATCTACCAGGTCAACTGTAACATGTAACATTACTTCGTGAGATTTATCTCCGAGGAGAATTTGGCTGAGCTTGTCTTCCAATCTGTTGTTGTTGTAGCGATAAGATTGCTTCCCGAAGGCTTTGCGGAGTGTTATCGATGTGATGGTCCTTTGCCGGAGACAGATCCGGTACGCTCCGGTAACACAGCACCATTAAGGTGCTAGCCCGAACATCTCGGGAACGATTTACATATATGGCCACATTAAACCTTCAGGCCATCCCACTCTCCCCAACCCTCCCTCGCCAGAGCCTTGTCTGTTAGTGAAACAGGATTCGCCGCGGATAGGTGAGGTTGACAATTGGGTTTGGAGAAGCTATATATTGTGCTGGCAACCTGCAGGGTTGCGCTACATAGCCCCTTGAAGCTGGTATTTTAGTCGCCTCTTACGACAGGCCCCCTAACCCACTGGGGTGCGTCGTGCTCTTTGAATTTTTCCTAAAAATTTTCGGAACGGGATCTACATGTTTTATGCCGACTCCGAACGGGATCTGCAAGCCACATGAATTTTCACTGAGAAGCTTTAATGATAGAAATACACTCGGAGTGTTTGCCAAATCACTGCCTAGGTGCGACCACTCTTAGAAAAACTTTTTTTAAATTAATGATGTTGCTTTGCCCGCACTAGAACCCAGGACCTTCGACGTGGTAGGCGGAGCACACAACCCCCACATCACCAGGGCCGCCGTCGTACTAAATACCCTCATAGGAATGTATTTCAGCTTTCATATCATTTAATACTCGTGACACTCATCTTTCAACGTATCCTTGTTATATATGTATATGAGAGCACACGTTGGGTATAAAATGTAGGGTATTGCCCGAATATAGACTTCCTTTCTTGCTTATAACTGATTTTTAATTTTTTTTGTTTTTAAAGAATTTAGAGTTTTTATTTGTTTAGACTTTTTTTTGTCGAGCAAAAAGGACAAAATACCCCACAGCCACAACTAAACACGCGCCTGTATACACACTTAAGTGGTGTAAAGATGAAATGAGAAATGTTGGCTAATCGTCTTAAAAAGCAAATATCCAAATGACGCAATGGAAGCAACTCGTCGCCTCAACTGTTAGCTATTAACTGTGATAAATCGACATATTGATAAATATATGGCTAGGTCGTATTTTTAGATATTTCGACAGGGTGATGGAAATGTGCCCAGCCTAAATTTTTTGAAACTTATTTTGTTTTTAATTTGACAAAATTCTTTGTCTTATCGAAAAGACTGGTGCATGCCTTTTAATATATATGCAAATGTAGAGGAAGAATTTTGTTATATGATCCCAATACCCACATGCAGCCAATGTAAAATATCACATTAGATGTATGCATTGAAATTTATAAACTCCCACCCAGTGCATGGGCTCTCCGCTTAGTGCATTCGCAAGGCTTTAAATAGGAATTCATGTTTATATATGAACAATAGGGTGTGTCTTACTTTGAAACGTACACGAAAAACAAGTAAGGAAGTCTAAGTTCGGGTGAAACCGAACATTACATACCCAGCTGTACACTTGAAATGCTGTTGTTGTTTGTTTTGCGTGCTTAATAGTGTTACAAGGCTGAGCAATAATAATATAGATATGGTTTTATTCTGAACTAATTTTTCTTCGAGTTATGGCTCCCGAAATACAGAAAATTGCTTAGTTATAAAAGGGGCGGTGACATGCCCATCTTTTTAAATTTGAAGTTTTTCCTATTTATTGTTATAAATCCACTTGGGAAATGAAATACCATTGATATAAAGCTCTTTTTTGCAAAGATATAGCTTATTTTATTCGTCCACGACCCTTTTAAAAATCTTTTATATAAAAGTGAGCGTGGTCCATAACCGATTTCGTTAATTTTCCTTCAAAGCATTCCTTATAGGAAAGGCAACCTCTCCGCTGAATTTAAAATTTTTTTTTTCAAATTTTTATCAAGAGTCTCAATATCAGCCCACACCTCAAATTTCAACATTCTAGGTGTATTATTTACTAAATAATCAGGTTTTTTGTGTTTTCCAAAATGTTATATATATAAAAAGTGGGCGTGGTTATCATCCGATTTCGCTCATTTTCAATACCAATCTATTCTGGGTCCAGATAAGCTCGTGTACCAAATGTGGTGAAGATATCTCAATATTTACTCAAGTTATCGTGTTAACGGACATGGCTCAATCAAATTTTTTTCGATACTGATGATTTTGATATATGTATGTCTATATCTATCTCAATTCCTTTATACCTGTACAACCAACCGTTATCCAATCAAAGTTATAATACCCTGTGTACAAGCACAGCTGAGTATAAAAACTAAACAACACCCCGTAGCAGAGTGGTTCGTGTCTCCGCTATTAAGCACAACTCATTTTGTAGCGAGTTATTTAATCACTGCCTTCTTCAATAATTGCCGTTAGATGGGTCTCTTTGCGCGACAAGCCTAGAGAGTTAAAAACATACAAGTTAAGATAACATAAGAGTGTGAAAAAGGTATAAAACCACTTTAAGAAATGCCTTAAGTCCTGTTTCACTTTTTACTGAAATTGGGGAAACAATTGCTTATATGGTATGTCTAAACAATAAAGGCAAACTAAACATTTTGAACTAAATGCAATGTGCTTCTACGGCCTATTGTTTTGGCAGCAGCTGTATATATGTATATGCATACATACACTTTTTTTGCCTACCCCATTTCAATGAATTGGCACCCACAAAGTTTACATACAAACAAAATCGTCTTCGGTGTTTTACGCCTTCAAACGCACATGCGACACACACTGCAGATACTAGATTAGAGGACAGCTGCAAAGCCAATCGAAACATATTGGCGTTTGTGCACCTTGAACCTTTAGAATAAAAAAATTCAACATAGTAACCCCCTGTGTGCTTTGCACACAGAGTATAATAACATTGATTGGATAACGGTTGGTTGTACAGGTATAAAGGAATCGAGATAGATATAGACTTCCATATATCAAAATCATCAGTATCGAAAAAAAAATTTGATTGAGCCATGTCCGTCCATCCGTCCGTCCGTCTGTCCGTTAACACGATAACTTGAGTAAATATTCAGATATCTTCACCAAATTTGGTACACGAGCTTATCTGGACCCAGAATAGATTGGTATTGAAAATGAGCGAAATCGGATGATAACCACGCCCACTTTTTATATATATAACATTTTGGAAAACACAAAAACCTGCTTATTTAGTAAATAATACACCTAGAATGTTGAAATTTGACGTGTGGACTGATATTGAGACTCTCGATAAAAATTTGAAAAAAAAAAATTTTTAAATGGGCGTGGCACCGCCCACTTGTGATAAAATCAATTTTACAAATATTATTAATCATAAATCAAAAATCGTTAAATCTATCGCAACAAAATTCGGCAGAGATGTTGCCTTTACTATAAGGAATGCTTTGAAGAAAAATTAACGAAATCGGTTAAGGACCACGCCCACTTTTATATAAAAGATTTTTAACAGGGTCGTAGACGAATAAAATAAGCTATATCTTTGAAAAAAAGCGCTTTATATCAATGGTATTTCATTTCCCAATTGGATTTATAACAATAAATAGGAAAAACTTCAAATTTTATAAAATGGGCGTGGCACCGCCCATTTTATGACTAAGCAATTTTCTATGTTTCGGGAGCCATAACTCGAAGAAAAATTAACGGATCGTAATAAAATTTGATACACAAATTTTCCCTATAGCAGAAAATATTTCTTAAGATCGCGATCTTAAAAAATCAGTAGGCCGATATAACAACAAAAATTGTTAAATATTTCTAGAAAAAATGGACAAGATCGGTTAAAGACCACGCCCACTTTTATATAAAAGATTTTTAAAAGGGTCGTAGACGAAAATAATAAGCTATATCTTAGCGAAAAAAAGCTTTGTATCAATAGAATTTTTTAAGCTCAATTATAACATTACATTGGAAAACACTAAAATTTTTGACAATTTATGACTAAGCAATTTTCTATGTTTCGGGAGCCATAACTCGAAGAAAAATTAACATATCGTAATGAAATTGTGTACACATATTTTCCTTATAGCAGAAAATATTTCTAGTAAAAATGGACGGGATAGGTTAAAGGCCCCAGCAACTTAGATCTAAAACAAGTTTAAAAGGGTCGTAGAGTAGAATAATAACCTATAACTTAGCAAAAAATAGTTTTGAATCAATGATATTTCACTTATCAATTTTTATTGTAAGAGGAATTGGGGAGACATTTTTCTTTTAAACGGGCGGTGCCACGCGTTATGTAGAAAAGTAATTTATCTGAAATGAAATGTGCAATTAAAGCTCACGCAGAGTATATAATGTTCGGTTACACCCGACCTTAGACACCTTTACTTGTTTTCTTCTTAGCTTTTGTATTTTTTGTTTTGAGCGCCTATGTGTACGTGCTACCTGTATTGAGCTCAAGTGCTATCTACTGTATATTTCTCTTCTAAATTTTTTGTAAAATGCATCTATTCAGCAAGTTGACGAGTGCTTTCTAATGCATGACTTTTATTTTTTAACTTTTGTTTTGGAATATGTATTAAAAATTCAAGATGTTTATTATTGAAAAAGCTGTTCTTAATCATTGGGAACCTTTTATTAAACTAGACAATGTAAATTAATATTGTAATTTGGATTGTAACAAAACTAAGTCAACCTTTAGTTGCATTTGCAGCTTTATTCAGTCTATACATATTAAACTCACCTTAGATTAGGTCAGGTTGAACTGGCGGGTCCGTAAGGATCTCACATAGACTGAATAATCCCATAGTGTTACCAGAAATTTGCTCAACGAACAAACTGAAACCAGGACCTATGTTACTTGCTGTTTCTAGATCTGATAGCTCCTCCACTCTTAACAACTGGAGTCTTAGCCTGGCGAGTGCACAGACGAGCACAATACGTGCTCGATCGTTTCCTTCTCTAACCAGCGATTCTTACATCTGCTATCACTGATAAGGTCTAATTTAAAAGCATGTAACGCCAGACGCAGTGCCCAGTCAGAATACCCATCATGAGCCTACTTTCAAACCGAAAGTATAAAGTCACTGTTTCCATATATTTCGCCCAGAATCTCCTTAAAGATGCTTCATTGCTATGCATTCTGCCTATGCTATCCATATTTCGTGTGATTTTCCGAATATATGCAACTATATAGAGTTTTCGTTTTATTCAATATCGTTGCTTTTGCCAAAACTCATAAGGACTTACTAACAGTCTCGTCTTAAAATGTCACCCAATGAGCTAAGGAATTATCAATGCTCAATACAAGAAAAAGCTTCGTTAAGTAGCTGTGGAGACCCTGATGTTTTTTGGTCGTAAGTATTTATTACACTCACATTGCGCCATAAATTTGTCGACAAATTATAACAAAAATTACCCCGAAAAAAAACAATCCATAATGTTCCTGAAAAATATCTGCTATGATTTTTAAAACAAAAAACAAGAATGGTCCTTAAAATAGAAAATAATTAAAGAAGAAAAAACACGAAATAGTCCCAAGATCAACTCTTTATTTTGATCTCTAAACAATTCGGGAATTCTAAAAACAATCCCATAACTGTTCAAAAAAATCCTGAAATTTTCTTGAAACGTATCCGGCTATGTTCTTCGAAAAAAAAATGATCCGGACGTGTCCCCGAAATAGTTCCGAAATGATCCCGAAACTACCTGGAAATGGTCTCCTAATAATAATAATAATAAACCCAACGGGTAACCCACCAAAGCCCGCCCAACCGACACGAGGAGCGCATCCGCAGGACGCACGGATTTGTTATTTTTGATTGCCGAGTCGTTGAAAGGCGGAAGGTTGCTAAGTTTCTAGACAATTTTAGATCTAGACGCTTAACAACAGACGCTTACTTACAGAGAAAGACTCATCAGATTATTTTCCTAATCTGATGTAATACCATTTTCACACAGAAACTTAAACGAATCACATCTTTATTTAATGAAATAATTAAGTTCCCTTTTCATACAGGACCTTTTGCTTCATTAAGCGAACATCTGTCAGCAGCCCCAAAAAATATTACTTTTTTACAAAAAATAGTTAGAATGGAAAGCAGCCGTTTCCTTCTTAACTATAAATTCAATCAAAATAAAATGAAATAAAATAAAATGCATGCGCAACTTCCCATAGATGTTGCACCTAACCAAATATGTGCATATTTTCGAAAAAGCCATATTATCGTTTGCAGCAAATGTAGCGCAAATTAAATTTTGAATTTACCCGTGTTTTCTATTTTTCGTAAATTATTGATTTTTGATTGTCATTTGTTACATTGAAAATAAAATTCGAAGCACCAAGCAAAACCGACTGGATTTTTCACTAGATTAGGCATTCAATAAAGCAATAATGAAATAATTAAGAAGTTGTATTTTGTATGGAAGATTGAGTTCGATTAGGGCTTTAATGTAGAATACTTGACTAATTATTTCATTAAGCCTCTGACATAGACATTATATATATGTATATTAGACTGGGTCGATTTATTAACCGATATTGCGCCATCGATAGGATTTGGGCTCAGGAAAAAAGTTCCACTACGAATACACCAAAAAATAATTTTCGAGCCTCCAAATTTCTTTTTTTTTTACTTTTTTTCGACTTTGATTTTTAAGGTTTTTTTCATGACCTACTAAAAAAATTTTCATTTGATTGTAGAAATTTTCATGTATACCCTGTTCGACCCAAAAATGTCCGCTAAAAACGTTGTCGATAACAAAAAAATATTTTTTTTTTAAATTGTTTTCGCCAACGTTTTTAGCCAACATTTTTGCAAATTTTACAATCAAATGAAATTTTTTTTAGTAGGTCATGAAAAAAACCTTAAAAATCAAAGTCGAAAAAAAGTAAAAAAAAAAATACATTTCGCAGGCTCGAAAATTATTTTTTTTTATTAGCCCAATCCTATCGTAAAATCGATGGCGCGATATCGGTTTACCTTCGTCCATACAAATCGACACACTCTAATGTATATATATTTTGTCTATATGTGAAGATCAGTTAAGTATTGCAATAGTTATGTGTATGACTCCGAAGAGCTATTCATTTTTAAGAGAGGAATGAACAGTATTCTTAATCAGTGGACGGACTTTACCACTTTATTGGTAGATCTACCAAGTTTTTAGCCCATTTTCATTTTCTACTACTTCTACCACCAAAGCCCAAAAATCTACCAACATTTGCCTTAAATTAAGAAACGATTCAATTTCGAAGATGAAAAATTACGCCTTTTGGAATATTTTGATGCAAAAAATATTTAATCTAGTCAAATGACAACGATTGTTCCCTTACTTAAAGCTTTTCCATTTCACAAGACTTCCATGGAAATTCTTAACAACGAATGGCGATCATTAATGTTATATGATAAGGAAACAATATAAAAGACATTTTTCGGCGATATTCTTAAAGGATGGATAAAATTGCGAACTGAAAAGGGTGTTCTACAAGAAAATTTGTTTGAAAATTTTAGGGAATGAACGTGCTCCTTAGCAATATTACCTCACAATAGTGCAGCCGCAGAAAGGTCTATAATGAACGACATAAAAACCGCCAAGCGTAATGGATTAAAAATTTCAAGCATTTCCAATCAAATATTAATAAAAGAGTATTGTAACGGACGGACTTTATTTCAGCCTCCAATTGAATTAATAAGATTTTATAAAAATTTTTTATTTGGAGGTGATTTTGCTCCTTGTATTTAATAACACCCATATGGCACCAGATTTTCCTTATGTTTTTTTTTCTGACAATTTTTTTTTTTTGTTGAAAATTTGGTTTTTATTTTGAAAAATGTGTGCACAAATTCAATACAAGAAATAAATTTGTTTATGAAAGAAAGTAGTAGTCATCTACTCGCAAATATTTTCCAGCGCTATTTTCATCAGTTTTTTAAAAATAATTTTGAACGAAAATAAAAAAGTTTTAAGTAAACGATAACATGCCAGTGTGGCAGAAAAATACTGCAAGTATCATATAGGCATAAGCTACATATATATACACAAATTTACATGAATTTTTTTGTTTTGTTTACATGTTTTTTTTAAGTGTTATTTCCGTGAAATGTGATGTATTTGTTTTACAATAAAATATGAATTGTTTTGTACAAATATAAAGTGTAGCTCATGATCATGATTCAATCACGGTTTGCTTGACATCCATTAACTGTGTTGTTTCTTTGCGAATTTTCGAAAAATATTAGTAGTAGAAATAGGAAGCAATCAGTTTACAAATACCCGATAAGTACTGAACTGCATAATTCCTTAGAATTTTTTTTTTAAATTTTATAGTAAATTTATTAATTATACCTCGATCTATTAGTATGGCTGAACATTGAACATAGGTAATTTTATGAAAAGTGAGGATACCAAGAAATCGTGCACTTTCGTAAACCTATGAACACACGAAACCTTAACCAATTTAAAATTCAACGCCAAAACCTCGACTATTAGATCGATTCACGTAAAAATGTCATTTGTGAAAGATGGAGATGCCATAACGAAATGTACTCATTGGGCATGTTAACTTATTCAGGTATAAGTCTAGAACAGGAGTCTTATGCCAATACGCGCCGTAATCCGAAGGCGGAAAAGAAAAATTGTATCTCTGTCCGTAGATATTTGCTGTTGAAGTTGGCAATTTTCATGTAGTTGTTGTAATGTTTTTGTGTACTGAAAAAGATTTTGTGTACAAAGGGATTTTGCACGCTTTTAATTTTGATCTCACCTCATTGGTGGACTGTCCAGGGTAATTTTTTATAAGCTAGGCGGAAGGCCGCCAACGCAACCCAGGGTAATTTTTCGGTTTTTCATCAATATCTTTTGAACGAGCTAAAATTTTTATTTCCGCCTTCGAATTATTGTTATCGAGGTCAATACGCGCCTTTTGACACTTCTCTCGATATTTTTGGGCGCGTATTAAAAGTCGTCTTTCTGTTCTATTAATTCCGTATGTTCGAAACATTCGTCTTCATTTATGAATTTGGGGAATCGGTTTACATTTGGAATATTATGTATATACTCATTTGATATATTCGGACCCCGTGAGGTAGTATCAAATGAACGTATTCCGAATATTCTAAATTAACGCTTTATCCGGAACGCTTCCATGAATATTTAACGAAAAAGAGCTTTCTAAGACAATAAGCCATTTTTTTTTATTTTTGTCAGTTCATTGCGGCTGCTGAGTAGCGTATCACCCCATGTCGGCTGTCTGTTCAAAATCGTGCTATCTCAAAATATTTTTCAAAAATTTCCCAATTCAGGATTTGTCACAAAACCGCCCTATATTAGAGTTAAATTGAAGAACGCTTCATCTCAGACTGCTTTTCTTAACTCTCTTATGACAAAATGCATTGAACTTAGGTTCATATAAGGAGTTTTTGAAACAAATTTTGGGATAGTGCATTTTTGAATAAAATTCTAACGTACGGCATTCTTCAAACAATTTCTGAAAGAATGACCAAACCAACACAACTCTTTATCAATTCGCGATATATTTAATATAAAATTAATTATTTCCCCAAAAACTTTAGGCATTTGCAAAATTATTAGCACTACTGATATACTACCAAAGATACTTTTCTACTACAATTTTAACTGAAGGGGATTGAATTATTCCCCGTTTTCCTTACTTCGTAAAAGCAACCCGTCCAAATTTTTCAATTTGGGAGTGTCAAAGATCTGTCATCATTGGAGAACAACCCTCTAGTAATTGAATCATGGCTCATGATGAAATGAATATCCAGGTGTTCTCATCCCGTTGACATTTTCCCTTATTCTGACAAGTTCGGCATGCATATTTTAGAGGGTTGTATATCATACAGAACTGCCTTTGAGTTTTACTACGATCGGAGTAGATTTTACTATACGTTTAGAAATATTATAACTATATAAGCTGCTACTGGAATTGTTTAGCCAAAACGATTAACGTACGTACCTTTGTGTTCCCCAAAAGAATATAGAAAACATTTAGCAGAAAACTAATTTGTTGAGGAATTTTGTACGAAAAATGAAGCAATCAAAATTTAATACTTTTGTAATACAGGTAAATACTGGAGAATAGAGGTACCGAAAAAGTGAGGTTATGTTGTTGACATCACGTTTATTATTACATCATGATGTAGCTATTGTTTTCTTGGAAAAAAAATCTACCAACTTCTACCACTATTTTAATTTTTCGTCTACCAACATTCTCTTTTTAAAGGTCCGTGCACTGTTCTTAATGATGAAAAGTGAGTCGAAATATCAAATGTGGCATAGTGAGAGTTTAATTCTGACACAAACAGCGGAATGACTCATTCATGGGTGAATTCAAACCGTTATGTAATTTGATAATAAAAATAATTCCTAGCATTTCCCTTATAATAGCAAGGGTAGGAAGATTAATAAGTTTAGGACGATTTGTATATGGGGGTATACAAAGGATATATAAAGGTCCCCGTATTCAAGTATCGGATAACTAATGTAGTGAAAAGAGCTTTAGTTTAGTTCTTCGACCATCGCATCACAAACGCCAAAACACCTCTTTCTTTATTGACTGTTGCGTTAATATGAAGGTTGGAACTAAGTTTGCAGTCCATAGTAATCCCCAAATCAACAAAATCAAGCACTTGTTCACGACGGTGGTTAATGAACCTGATATGTTACTTTTCTCGATGGACGTGGAATCTCTTTTTTTTTATACTCAGCGTGCTTTGCACAAAGCGTATATTAACTTTGATTGGATAACGGTTGGTTGTACAGGTATAAAGAAATCGAGATAGATATAGACTTCCATATATCAAAATCATCAGTATCGAAAAAAAAATTTGATTGAGCCATGTCCGCCGTCCGTCTGTCCGTTAACAAGATAACTTGAATAAATTTTGAGGTATCTTGATGAAATTTGGTATGTAGGTTCCTGGGCACTCATCTCAGATCGCTATGTAAAATGAAGGATATCGGACCACGCCCACTTTTTCGATATAGAAAATTTCGAAATCGAAAATTTCGAAAAACCGAAAAAGTGCGATAATTCATTACCAAAGACGGATAAAGCGAAGAAACTTGGTAGGTGGGTTGACCTTATGACGCAGAACAGAAAATAGTAAAATTATGGACAATGGGCGTGGCACCGCTCACTTTTAAAAGAAGGTAATTTAAAAGTTTTGCTAGCTGTAATTTGGCAGTCGTTGAAGATATGATGATGAAATTTGGCAGGAACTTTACTCCTATTACTGTATGTGTGCTAAATAAAATTTGCAAAATCGGATGAAGAACACGCCCACCTTTTAAAAATTTTTTTTTTAAGTCAAATTTTAACAAAAAATTTAATATCTTTACAGTATATAAGTAAATTATGTCAACATTCAACTCCAGTAATGATATGGTGCAGCAAAATACAAAAATAAAAGAAAATTTCAAAATGGGCGTGGCTCCACCATTTCATTTAATTTGTCTAGAATACTTTTAATGTCATAAGTCGAACAAAAATTTACCAATCCTTGTGAAATTTGGTAGGGGCATAGATTCTATGAAGATAACTGTTTTCGGTGAAAATGGGCAAAATCGGTTGAAGCCACGCCCAGTTTTTATTCACAGTCGACCGTCTTTCCTTCCGCTCAGCCGGTAACACGATAACTTGAGAAAAAATATATCTTTACTAAACTTAGTTCATGTACTTATCTGAACTCACTTTTTCTTATTAAAAATGGGCGAAATCCGACTATGACCACGCCCACTTTTTCGATATCGAAAATTACGAAAAATGAAAAAAATGCCATAATTCTATACCAAATATAAAAAAAGAGATGAAACATGGTAATTGGATTGGTTTATTGACGCAAAATATAACTTAGAAAAAACTTTGTAAAATGAGTGTGACCCTACCATATTAAGTAGAAGAAAATGAAAAAGTTCTGCAAGGTGAAATCAAAAGCCATTGGAATCTTGACAGGAATACTGTTCGTGGTAATATATATAAATAAATTAGCGGTACCCGACAGATGTTCTTCTGGGTCACCGTGGTCCACATTTTGGTCGATATCTCGAAAACGCTTTCACATATACAACTAAGGGCCACTCTTTTTTAAAGCCCACATTAATACCTTTAATTTGATACCCATATCGTACAAACACATTATAGAATCACCACTGATCAACCTTTATGGCGATATATCGAAAGGCGTCCACCTATAGAACTAAGACCCACTCCATTTTAAATAATCATTAACACCTTCAATTTGATACCCATATCGTACAAACGCATTCTAGAGCCACCCCTGGTCCACCTTTATGACGATATCTCGAAAAGGCGTCCACCTATAGAACTAAGGTCCACTCCCTTTTAAAATACTCATTAACACCTTTCATTTGATACCCATATCCTACAAACAAATTCTAGAGTCAACCCTGGTCCACCTTTATGGCGATATCTCGAAAAGGCGTCTACCTATAGAACTAAGGCCCACTCCCTTTTAAAATACTCATTAAAACCTTTCATTTGATACCCATATCCTACAAACAAATTCTAGAGTCACCACTGATCCACCTTTATGGCGATATCTCGGAATGGCGTCCATCTGTAGAACTATGGCCCACTCCCTTTTAAAATACTCTTTAATACCTTCCATTTGATACCCATGTCATACAAACACATTCCAGGGTTACCCTAGGTTCATTTTCCTACATGGTGATTTTCCCTTATTTTGTCTCCACAGCTCTCAGCTGAGTATGTTAATGTTCGGTTACACCCGAACTTAGCCTTCCTTACTTGTTTTTTAAATAATTTAGTTGGAAGATCGTCAGACCATTAGATATAAGTTTACCAAATCCAAATCTCTGGTTCTGGAGACATAGAATCTCATACATTTTTAATATTAATAAGATAAGATTTACTATTCTTATACTTTTACTGCTACCACATTTTAATTGAAATAATTTCGGTTCGATTACTTTTAGGTCCGTTCACTCGTCCTGTTATCACTGTAATGAAAATTACCAATCCAACAGATAATGTAATTTTGTTCAAGATTAAAACGACTGCCCCGAAAAGGTATTGTGTGCGCCCTAATTTCGGTTCACTAGAACCACATGCGCAAGCCAGAATTGAAAGTAAGTTTACTAGAAAAATTATTAAATAAAATGTCTAAAGATATTTATGATATAAAATATTACTATTTTCTTTAACCAGTTTGCCTACAACCATTTGTGTATGATCCCAACGACAAGAATAAGCATAAGTTCATGGTACAAAGTCTTGTTGTGACTGATCGTTCGGTCGAGGACTGGAATAAATTGGTAAGCAAATGTGCAATGAAAGAACGTCTAAAACATCTAGATTTTTAAAAAATCGCAATTTAATTTAAAATTATTTTAATTTTAGTGGAAGGAATCAGAACCACATCAATTGATGGATGTTAAATTGAGATGCGTCTTTGAGATGCCAACTGTAACGTCAGCCGCAGACAGTAGTGGAGGCTCAGGTAGAGTGTAATTTTTTTTGTTTTAAATTACTTAATAAAAATATTTTAACTTGCCTTTAATTCCTCAGCTACTAATGAAATTGTGAAGGAAACCTCACCAAAAACTGAATCAGAGAATAAAGCAATTCCATTTCGTGAAGAGAAAGTAAGTTCAGTTGCAGTCAATTAACTTGCACAATATTCACATGTTTTGAATGTTACAGGTTTCAAATGTCCAAACATCGGAACAGCGTGACGATTTACTGTCTGATATGAGACGGCTGCGTGAAGATAATGAAAAGTTGTTAAGAGAGAAACGCCATCTTACGGTAAGTAAATGTTTGCTATGTTTGTGCTAGCAGCAACTTACTATCATATTTCTGAGACACTGAGAGCAGCGCGAATCCAAAATTCTCCTGCCTTGATGTTCTTGTTGTATTGGCGACAAAGACAATACCTAAACGTTTTGGAGAATCGATGTTGTTAGTTCCCTTAACGAATGTAGATCTGGAACGTGCCATAAACTAGGACTATTTAGGTAGGGGAACTATCACGCTACTATCACACCACGACGGCCGCCAGGGATAATAGTATACGTTGATATCCGGCCAACAAGCGATATATTATCTATAGCAGAAATACTCTAAATTGGCTGAACTGTAGCGAAACTTGACAACTTTATAGCACCCCCAGGGGGTTAGGGGGCTTTGAATATACCCGTGGCAGATATGCCTGTTGTAAGAGGCCAATAAATACCCAATTGATTCAAAGCGTTATGTAGCGAAGCCCTTTCGAGGGGATGTCTGCGCAATTTACAGTTTCTTTAACCCAATTGTCAACCTCACCTACGCGAGGCGAATCTTGTTTCGTTATCAGACGTGGCTCTGGCGACGCCAGATTCTTCATGGAAGTAGGGGTCGGGCTTGCACCTTATGGGGCTTGTTACTGAAACGAACAGGATCTATATCCGGCAAAGGAACATCAACATCAATATCGATAACTCTCCACAAAACCTTCTTGGAATGTCTTTATCGATACAACAACAGGAATGTTAAGTCACTTTATTGTCTTTGATGCATAATTTAGCAATATCTTTATATTTTCATTTTAGGACGAAATCGTAAAAATACGAGACTCGTATTCGAAACCAATGTACGATCAGACATATACACCGATATTGGGAGAGAAGCAAATTCCGGTATTTTATATAGCGTTGTCGGTTGTTGCGGCCATATTTGGATTTCTTTTCGGTAAATATTTTTGAATGAATACCACAACGCAAATTAAAATCTGAAGTGTGGGCATGTTTAACATCCAGAAGAACAAAAACAGTAACATAAAATGAGCAACGGCATAAAACACAAAAGAGATAAACGAAGTAAAGAATATTAAATTATGAAAAACTCATAAAACATATTGAATAAAAACAGTAACAAGAAAACAAAAATGATATATTTAATAAAAAATTGTTAAAAGGCTATTTTGAAATGCATGTAACTACTACTACATATGTAATTGGTGCAGATGAACAAAAGTGCGATGATAAAAATAAAAAACAAAACGCTCTTAGAAAAAATCAGTTCTACTAAGAAAATGTATGATTTGCAAATAAATATGCGCGCTAAAAATAGCAGTTAAACTTAAAACATGCATACATACATACATAAACCTATAAAGAAAATAATAAAAAGATAGCAAGCAAATGTATAAAACTTTATGTAGGGTAGGCAAACGAACGCAAAATATAGGATGTAAGCTATAGTTGAGAGGAGGTGGTTAGTAGTTGCAATCAATTATGTATGTTTGTGTTTAAATTATAATGCAAAATATATCTATAATTTTTACGTTTTACGTACATATAGCCAGAGCGCACCAATTGAACCTTGGCACGGCATTTATTCATAACTAAAAGTAAACAAAAAACATTTATAAAATTCATCAAAAGGGGGAAGAACGAAAATAATCAGACACATAAAAGTTGGCGTTGCCGAAGTCAAAAAATTGTATTTCGTTAGTCATTACCATTAACAATTGATAGCTTTGGACAAAAATTTCGTTTTGTGTAAGATATAAATGCGGCGCGACCGTCAACCTCAACCATGATGGACTGTCATTTGTTATATTTTAGCAGCAAATTGGATAGCTTCGTATCTACTGGGTATTCGTGGATGACTATCTCTTTTTGTCGAAACTTCGTAATGGACTGTAACAAGTATCGAAAGCAGAATTACAACCAATAAATGTTGCACTTATGAGCTTTTGTTGTTCTTGTTATTGTAGCAGTGCTTCGCCCCATCCAATAGGTGCGGCCGATCACAAATTGTCATCAATATCCTCAACGGGATATGAGCTTTTGTAATATGTGATAGTTTTTGGAGTCAAATGTGACATTGGTTTACATCTGTTTAAATACCTCCAAATATAATTGAACGTTCGTATTTTTCATGGTTCCATAACTGCAAAATATGAAGGAAACAGATAATCCTCTGGAACTTTTATTGCCCAACACATTACTGCGTTAATGCTGTAATCCCTAAATAAATATATTCAGTTTTCCGAATTTCATCAGACTAGGAATTGTAGGTACAGCTGCTTTTGCAATACTGTGCAGAAATATATGCATTTCTAAAACGCCCCAATATTTGCACTTACCAGTTCAAGAAATCAAATAACATAAATGTATAAGCCATTCGTAAAGTCCCCAATTTGGCCTGAATTAGAAATCAAGATATCGAAGCAAATAAGTTGTCGCGATTCGGTATGTTGGCATTTCCGAAGAAGTACTCGTTCATTTAAACTATAAAACTTCGTTTCTTTTCGAATGTTCACATACCTTTTATTGATCTTAAGAGCGTGTTTGATCTGCAAATATGACAAATTGATTCAAACCTTGTCAACTTATCTGAGTCGTTGCTCCATAGTTCTAACGAAGAGAAGAAAGTTTTAATTAAAACTACCATAATTGGCACACAGAAACAATAATATTGCCTAGCTTATTGTGCGCAAAACAAGAATTAAACCCAAATTATCGCATTGTAATATGCAGATAAATTTAATATTATACAGAAGAAGTTCAAAATTCAGTATGGCTCATTCCATTTCAAGACACCCGGTCCGCGCAGGACATGATTTTTGATTTTGCTGAAATTTGAATATGTTGTTCTTTGGTCAAAATAATGAAACACGTGTTTTTTTGGTCAATAACTTTGTCAAAACTTAACGGATTCTCATGATTTGTTCTTTGAAATATTCGTTATTATATTTACTTTTATATAACTTTATAAACAATAGCATATAGTTAAAATTTTTTTTTAGTATTTAATAAAAATTTATGAATTTTTTCAAAAATTTATATCTCAAAAAAGGTTATCTTTTTTTGTTTAAACTTTTTCTATATTGAGTGAACAGTTTATATTTCAACTTGGCTAAATGCCTATTAGCCGATATTCGTTGTTTTCGAGATATGAATTTTTGAATATTAAACATTTTTTCCCCCTATATATTGATCCAATGCATATCAGCATACAATTGCTTTGTCAAAAATTAACCGATTCTCATGATTTGAAATGTTCGCTATTACTTTTAATTTTATTTAAATTTATAAACAATGGCATATAGTTAAAAAAATTTTTTTTTAATATTTAGTAATTTATGATTTTTTTTTCAAAAATTAATATCTCAAAAAAGGTTATCATCGTGTTTCATTATTTTTGAAAAAAGTCATAAATTTTTACTAAATACTAAAAAAATATTGTTTATAAAGTTATATAAAAGTAAATATAATAACGAATATTTCAAAGAAAAAATCATGAGAATCGGTTAATTTTTGACAAAGTTATTGACAGTTGGAAAAATAGGTGAATAAAATATCGATTGCATTTTATGGAATTCAATTGGCGATAAATCCGAAAAAAAAAAAAATGTGTATGAGGCAAAAAAACACGTGTTTCATTATTCTGACCAAACAACAACATATTAAAATTTCATCAACATCAAAAATCATGTCCTGCGCGGACCGGGTGTCTTGAAATGGAATGAGCCGTATATAAATCGTCAACTCTTGCTTAACCTGGTGTTTTAAGTGAATTTCATACATCCCTTCACCATAATAAAAAGGAAAACATCTTTATGCTACGGGTTTTTACTTTGCGAGATGTATTAGCTGCTTAGGCATGTCGAAATATTGCAATGTATATTACCCTTTGTTAACCTGGCGCTTTAACTAGAGGCAACTTAAAAGTACTCTTGCCACCAATTGGAATTGGAACATTCGATACCCACAACCGAACAAAAAACCCAAATAATGGCTACAAATCGAATTCCAAAATAAACCTAATTTCATATCTATAACGAACTTTTCCGACACGATTTCAATAACTCCAAACCTGCATTTAGAAAGTAATATACGAAATACCATTTATTGCAGAAACAAAAAGCAATATTGTATTGCAAGTGTTAGATCAATTATTTCAGCTTAAAATTTATCAATAAACCGCTAATGTAGTACGTCAGTTTTGTGTCAGCTTGAGAGACACGAAGCGATGACGACTGAAAAAGCGACGTCGACAATGCCAACAATAATTAAGCCATGGTATAAAAAAAGAAGGTAGTTCCACTCCAAATTTTTTCACGTATTTGGGGATTTTTGAAGTTTCACAATGTTTGTTGTTTTGCTAGAAGCGTTGCCATACCGTTACTGTTTAAGGTGAAATTGTGGTTTTTCGGGATGGAAATTTCCTTCAGGATGAAAACGCAATGGTCATCTGAGACAACAGACAATAATAATATACTTTAACACGATTTGTGTGCTTGCATATCTATTGAGAATCAGTAAAATTTGCAATTTTATTGAAAAATATTGGATGACTCATACATTGGTTAATGACTCATATCTTTATGTCAGCTGTTGTTCTAGCATGGCTCTATTATCATGCATCTATAGTGGATATTTCTCAAGGCATGTTGAGAAAAAGTCTAACTCCAAAGTCTGCAGTGAGTGGTAGGTGTTTAATTTGTTACGTTTGTGGGACGTCACATCCGTTTCAATGCTAAAAGGGCACAGAATGTGTATAGGCGGGGCTTGCCCCAAGGTGATTCCTGGTACAACGGGTAAAAGAACTCTCATAATTAGTGGCTAACCTGCAGAACTACAGGGCATGTGGACTTGTAGCCAATTTATCACCATTCAATCTCATAAAAATTGCGTTTGAGTATGCTAAACTCTTTAGAAATTGCGGTTTCGGTTTATAAGGACCTCCTTTGGGCAATCAATTGACAAACGTGTATGTTTTGTCAACATGTTCTGAGCAAACGTACGGACCCTTAAGAATGCTATATTCCCTTGCTTTGTATACTTCGATCAATGTTTCTTCCACCAAAGCTATTTTCGGGAGCTCGAAAAACTTATTAAAAACTTTCATTCCTAGGCTGATATTTCGTATAAAAATATTTCCAACCCATGCCGTTAATTTTTTTCCTTTTCACTTAAAATAACTATGAAAGTAATTTTGTCGTATCCGTTATTATGAAACCCATCAAGATTAGAAAAATTCGTACCATTTTTCAATCTGGTAGCTTGTTTTTGGTGAAATTGTCATCGTCCCCGCAAAAGTCAAGTGGCTAACGTCACACTAAATGGAACTACCTCCATTTTTTGTATCATGAATTAAGCTAAATATAAAAAGAAAAAAAAAAAATAACGCAACAACATAAGCATAAATGGGTGTACCAAAAAACAAAAAAAAAAACAAATAATAGTAATGAATTAATAATAAAAAGATATGTAAATGCGATATATAGCATTATTTAATATAATATTTAACTATAGATTGATTTCCTTTTTTGTATGGTTTGTTTTTCTTCTTTTTATTAAAGCGGCATTTTTACGCTCGTGACTATTATCACATATATATAAGTAATAAATGAATAAATACTAACTCATTTGCCTTTGAAAAATAAATGATATACTATATAATTATGTATGTATAAAAGTATTCATTATTAGCAAACATACCAATTATATAAACATACATACATGCATTCATTAAAAGTCTTAATTTAATGGGACTGTGCGAGTTTTAATATTTTTTTTTCATTCAAACGAACATTCATAATTTTAAATTGTTGAGCAATTCGTTTAATTTATAAGCACATAATTTGTAATTGTTGGGTTGTTTTCTTTGCCCTTTGTTTGCTAAACAATTAAAAAACATTGCATTGTAAACTGCTGGGGGACTTCATGTTTAGCATAACAATTTATCACTTTGTTTATCTTATGTATGTATGTATGCCAGCGTAAATTCATAGTGCATTTGTTAGTTAGTCCTGTTTGTATGTATTGCATCTGTATGCACTCACACACACATGCCATGAAAAATATGCAAGTTTACTTCTAGTTTTAATAAAATTAACCCATAATTTTATGAAATTTTTTTTTCTGGAACAATGTACCCACAATATATAATTAAAAAGCTGAAAGAAATAAAAAAGGCATAACGCTTCGTCCTACTTCGAATTATTTTTAGCGTTGTTGTATATTTAATTTCCCTTTAATTTTATTATTATATACGCTTTTGCTGAAATGTTGAAAATGATTATTAGTGCTGTCGGAATAGACGTGATTTTGAGCAGCTGATGCATATTTGACACACAACAAGTAGGGTTGCGATGTGTGGGAGGCTGGATAGGACGTGATTCCAAGCCACCCACCCAAATCATTGCGTATTTAAGGTAGTCAGCAGATATTTTTTATTATGTCGATTGAGTCACACGTATCTATGTGTTTGCAGTGCTTATTGAAGTCAGTACACAGACAACGAAGAGGTTCGTGGCTATGTGTTTGCAGTGCTTATTGAAGTCATTACACAGACAACGAAGAGGTTCGTGCATTTCAAAATTCGATCTGCATGTGCTTATATGAAGCGGTTGAAAATGTCTAGATGATCTAAAGGGAACATTAAATAAAATTTCACCAAGCAGAAAAGGGCTATTTACCATCCCTCTAATAAGTTTTACTACAAATAACACACCTGCCATCTCCCTACGATTCCGTAACGTAGGGAGCTGAATAAGATTAAGTTAGAGAAATATCTGTGAGATGATTTAGTTGTTGTTGTAGCAGTGCTTCGCCCCATCCAATAGGAGCCACCGATCACAAATTGTCATCAATATCCTGTAACGGGAGTCCAAGGAAACTTGCTGTTTCAACAGGGGTGGACCATAATGAAAGAGGTGTTAGAGGCGTTGTTTCCACAATACAGTTAAAGAGATGGTTTGTGTCATGTGGGGACATACTACAAGCAGGACATATATTTTGTATGTCGGGGTTGATTCTGGATGGGTAAGAGTTTAACCTGTTACGTATACAGATCGAAGCTGAGCTAGAGTGATTCGCGTTTCCCTAGGGAGAGTGCGTTCATCTTCTGCTAGTTTTAGGTATTGTTCTCTGAGTACAGGATTCACGGGACAATTCCTGGCATAGAGGTCCGACGCCTGTTTGTGGAGTTCACTGAGGACCTGCTTGTGTTTTTAGCTTCATACGGCTGTTGTTGTTGTTGTTGTTGTTGTTGTTGTTGTAGCGATAAGGTTGCTCCCCGAAGGCTTTGGGGAGTGTTATCGATGTGATCGTCCTTTGCCGGATACAAATCCGGTACGCTCCGGTACCATAGCACCATTATGGTGCTAGCCCGACCATCTCGGTAACGATTTATGTGGCCACATTAAACCTTCAGGCCATTCCCTCCCTCCCTACCCCCAAGTTCCATGAGGAGCTGTGTTCTCAGGTGCTGTATTTCCTTATAATGCTTACGGAGATGACTCCTTAAGTCCCTAGGCGGTGTTGGCTCTTCAATCAGATGTCTGTTGGGATGCCCGGGTTTCTGAGTATTCAACAGGAACGTTTCGTTACCCTGCTAGACAGAGCTGACGGAAACTCCCAACACAACAGAATTTTTGACATCACTGTCACACTCGCATAACCATTGTATTTATGTGTGTGTATACACGTATACAGAATGTTTACATCATGTTTGTTATGTCGCTTCTAACAACCTGATAGAAACTTTCCTTTACGCTGTGATGTAAATTTCCATCAGCCATATCTGTCAATTGATGCCTCAAATGACTGATAGCTGTCTAGCAGGGTAGCATTTCATTTCTCTCCCTAATGGGGAGTATGCTCGCCTCATTATGTAGATGGTGTTCTGGGGACATAAGATGATGTAGTCGTCGCATTCTATCGCGAATCGGCAACCACTCGAAAGACAGTTACTTAATTAGTTTCGTGTTTTTCTCATGCAAATCTAAGTTGCGGGCAGTACGCGTCAATATTGGATGGGGGTTGTACAATCACAATACATTTTCTTTTTCGCGAAAATATTACCGATGGTGACGACCGAATTCTGCCATAGTTTAAACCAAGATAAATTGAATGATGTTTCGCGGGTTGGTGCTTTCTCAAGATTCTGTTCAACGTGATTGGATATTTTCAATGCGACTTCAGCACTTCTAAATCCTTGTCACGTAAAAAAATGGGTTTAGTATTATAACATACGGATAGTACTACATGATTCGTATTCGGCATGATATTTAAGAGTAATTAAAGGGCCAATTAAGCTTCCTTAACCCTAACGCCATAGTCATAACCATATTTTTACTTATCCATATCAAATTGACATCAGTTATTGGTACCTTAACCTAAAAATCGTGAAAATTTCATAAAAATTAAGGAAACGCAAAAAATTACAAACACTAAAGGAGTTGTGTAGCGCAATATATAGCTTCTCCAACCCAATTGTCAACGTCACCTTCGAGCGGCGAATCCCGTTTCACTAACAGACGAGGCCCTGGCGACCACAAGCTCGTCATGGAACTTGGGGGTGGGGAGGGAGGGATGACCTGAAGGTTTAATGTGGCCATATAAATCGTTCCCGAGATGGTCCGGCCAGCACCTTAATGGTGCTGTGTTACCGGAGCGTACCGGATATGTATCCGGCAAAGGACCATCACATCGATAACACTCCCCAAAGCCTTCGGGGAGTAACCTTATCGCTACAACAACAACAACAACAAACATATACCACAAAAAATAAGTCTCTTAGTCATACGGTATCCTAAAACAATGAATAAAATCTACAAAAGTTAATAAATTCTCCAACTCAAATATTTTTAGGTCAGGGATATGGCGAAAAACTAAAAACCAATTGGTTGGCTATGGTATGGTTATGGCTTTAGCGTTATGGTATGGCACCATTAATCGATTACATTGATTTTCATAAGGTTGGTTCGATCAGCTGCTTTATCTGGTTATGGATAAGTCACCATTAATTGGCCCTTAAACTCAATCGCTGAATTGATTATATTTTGATATTTTAAACCGACTATGTTTTACGCCCGACTTTTCAGTGCGAGTTTAAATTCCAGCTAAAGTTGACTAGAGTTTGACCCTGCAGCTTCGGCTGCTTAAGAGATGGGCAGGAAAATTTGATGTTATCGAACAAAGTGGCAGGGTTAAACTATAGTCAACTTTAACTGGAGATTAAACTCGCACTAAAAAACCGGGCATTACTCTCTATTATGACTTAAAAACATGTTCCAACTTACTTTCGGTCCGAAATAGAGCAATTCCTTCAAAGCAAAGCGAATTCAGTAACAGCTGATTGCTTCTTCTTGATTATTTTCCATACAACGCCTCAAGGCGAATCCATACCATGTGGTGGCAAAGCGAATTCAACCAATTCGCCGTGCAAAAGAGTGTCAAGTCAAAAGAAAATTTTAATTCATTTCGATTAACTGGCACAATACGAATCTATATCTGGTGGTGGCAAAGTGAATTCAACCAATTCGGCGTGCAAAAGAATGTCAAATCAAAAGAAAATTTTCATAGATTTCTATTAGACATATTGTTGTACACAAGGCGAATCCATACCAGGTGGTGGCAAAGTGAATTCAACCAATTCGCCGTGCAGAAGAATGTCAAGTCAAAAGAAAATTTTCATAGACTACGATTAACTGACATTGTTGTGCAATGCGTTGTATGAGCAATTAACAAAAAGAAGCAATCAGCTGTTGGGATAACAATACCTGGTACTGAATTCGCCTTGAACTGACATATTAAAGTACAAGGCGCTGTCTGGAAAATAATCAAGAAGAAGCAATCAGCTGTATTGATAACAACACCTGGTACTGAGTTCGCCTTGCAACGCCTTGTACTTTAATATGTCAGTCAAGGCGAATTCAGTACCAGGTGTTGTTATCCCAACAGCTGATTGCTTCTTGATAATTTTCCATACTACGCCTTGTACAATAATATGTCAGTTAATTGAAATCAATGAACATTTTCTTTTGTCTTGACATTCTTCTGCACAGCGAATTGGTTGAATTCGCTTTGCCATCACCTGGTATAGATTCGCCTTGTATGTCAGTTAATCGAAATCCATTAAAATTTTCCTTTGACTTGACATTCTTCGGCACAGCGAATTGGTTGAATTCGCTTCGCCACCACCTGGTATGGAATCGCCTTGATTCAAAATAAATCGAGATTTTTTTTTGCTATCGTATGTTATCCCATTTAACTTATACAACTGACGTATCAAGTAATTTTCTTTCGTATTGTATTCGATCCTTTACGATTCGGCCCTGTATACCATTTTGTCTGAACTTGGTTTCTATGCCAAACCTAGTCCCTCAGGATTAGCAGGGGGGTCTTATTTTATCTGCTACAAGAAAAGAATTCGAAAAACACATTAATTTTTCATACATGTTCCCGTTTTCGATTTCGGAAAAAAATTTTCTAATTCAATTTGAAAAACTGCTACCAAATCGTAACATCCGTCATCGTTTTACTCATCACGTAAAAACATGGGTTTCGGATTAAACATACGTTATCGTTCATGCATATCATCTAATACGGAGCTTTATCCATACGTAAAGGATAGACGGATGTCGCTAAATCTTTGAAGGGGATGTAAATGTATCGTATATTCTTGGGCAGTTTTGGGACTACTTCGGCACCGTTTAGCGAACATTTCGGACTAAAGTTTAGAATCATTTCGAGACTATAGATATCGGAACCAATTCGGTACAGTTTCAGTATCGCTTCCGTATTATTTAAGGTATGATTTCGGGACAACTTTAGGATGATTTCAAGACTGTTTTGAACCTATTTCGGTACAGTTACAGGATCACTTCGAAACTTTTTAGCTATCATTTTGGGACTACTTCTGTGTAATTTCGTAGACATATTATGCGAGTCAGGTGAAATTGTTGTTTAAGCCGATTGGAAATTTTATGAATTATAAGGGGTCCTTTAAAGGAACTTAAGAATGCCTAATGTGAATTTTCCCATTTTGTGCATTTAATTTATCATTGCCTTGAATCAAAATAAATAAGAAGCGGGATGCGCTTGAAAACTATCCAGGAATTAAATCGAAGTGTTTCTAATTGGTTTTGAAACAGTCTAAAAATAAACCCGAAGTGATCCTTCTCTCGAAATGCTTCTGAAGTTTGCCCTATGATACCTAAAATAATCAGGAAATTGTTCAGAATTGGTACCGAAGTAGTCTCGAAATGATTCCAAGATAGCCCCGAAGTGTATCCGAAAGAATACGTAAAATGCCCCAAATTTGTCCCGAAACAGCCTCGAAATGATTCTGAAGGGATCCTGAGCTTTACGTAAACAAGGGAGTGTAAAAATGTAGGTGTTTCTTAAAAAACGAACAAGTAGTACCCGTTGTGTTAGGAAGGCTGAGTGGATAAGGAATTAATTCCTTTGGTACTCCTAACTGCGGAAAACAGGGCTAAGCGCCAACTAAAGTCATAGGAACAAAGTATCTTCATATATCTTATGTACTAGTACAGCTGAGTATAAAATGGAGTTGTTGCAGTAGCCATTTAGGACTGCTTAACAAATTTTTTAACTTAAAACTCTTTGATAAATTAAGAACATCAACTCATCAAAGAATAAATCGTTTGATTTATTAAACAAAAAATTACCATTGCATTGAAAATCTGAATAGAAATTATGCTACAGAAATACTTCACTTTGAAAAAATTCGAAAATGCACTTTGATGAAAAGAAAAACACTAAAATTACAAACCCAGCGGTACATTAGTTGGCTCTCAAGTACAAACCATTTGTACTTTGTTTCTAGACACTCGATCGAACTGTAACAAGCTGTGAAAAATATTCAGTCAAATCCAAATTTCAATTTTATTTTTTATTGAAAATTTTTAAGCTGAAAACTGTTTTATATATAAAAATTTGCATAAAAGGAAATAATTAAATTTTAATCGATAAAACTACTTGTAAAATATGTCCTCGTTGCGCATGACAAATTGGCTAACAAAATCTCTGCTGAGATTTCGGAATCTAAAACAATTCCAACAAGTCGGTAGGCGTTGTTACGCTGATGATTCGCGTGTGACGGTAAGAGCATTTAACAGTTACTAAAAAAAACTTTGCGTTTAGTGAGAATGCATGAACAAAACACTTGTCGTTCTCTTTCGTTGTGCAACAGAAAGGACTTGTTATTGGACTGTATCAGAAGGAGGGCGATAAGGATCCAAAGCTAACATCGAGTGGTGAGAAATTCGATGATCGTGTACAAGGCAAAGTAACGGAATTAATCAAAGAGTAAGCCTAAATTGATCATTTAGATAGTTGAACTAATTAAATTTTTCAATTATAGGACTAATCTATCTGGACGTTTGGGCAGAGGAAAAGTATTTAATAATATTGATCAAGAATTTCGGTCTGTTGCGATTATCGGTGTGGGGCGCGAAGGAGCTGGCTTTAATGAGTTAGAAATGTTGGACGAAGGCATGGTAAGTGATATAGTTTGTGTATGGATAGTTAAGTGGATAGTTCAAGGCGCGTTAAACTCGATAAATTATTTTTTGACAAACGGTTTTTTACGAGTGAAATATTTTTAAAATGCCGACAGTTGAAAATTTTCAAAAACAACGTCAATTAAAAAAAAAAATTTCTTTGACAATAAAATCCTTGTGTAAAATAAAATCAGTAAATGTAATTTGTGTGCCAACTGTTTTTGTTATATAAGTCTAACTGGAATGTCGCTATTCAACTTTTTAGGTACAAGAACTTAAATTTAAAAACAGCGACGGTAGCTGCATAAATTGTTAATAAGCAAATTATAGTAAAATTGAATGGTAAACCGTGGATTTTATGAATAGAACAAGAATATTGATATTGAAGTGGTCGCCTAAAATATCTTTTTATTTCTCTGGTATTATAAGTATTTGCTCGTGATGAAATAATAAAGGTGATGTCAACAACACATGATTCAATCACAAGAGGTTTGCTCGGCTCATGGTAATGCTAAGCATTGATAGTCTGCATACCCCCTCTAATTTTTTGAGGTAGGTGATTTTTTGTGTGGCTTTCCACCAAACAAGAACTCCATAGTATAGAATACGGCTTACAATCGCTGTAAAAACCTAATGAGAAAGAGTGGGCGATAAGCCCCACGTACACCCCAGCATTCTTTTACATGCATAAAGTGCCGTTGAAGCCTTCACCCTCTCCTCCACGTTGAGCTTCCATGACAGCTTACTGTCTAGGATGATTCCTAGATATTTTGTGCAAGGTTTCCCCTGTAGGGACCTTGTACCTCTTTGTAAACAAGACCATATCCGTCTTCTCCACGTTGACTTTCAACCCACAAGAGATTTGCTCGGCTGACGAATTGACGAATTGAAATTTGACAATTGCAGCCATTTTGCTTTCAAGTCGAATTAACATCCGTTTACTGTGTTGTTTGCGATTGTTCGAAAAATATTAGTAGTAGAAATAGGAGGCAATCAGTTTACAAATGCCCGATAAGTACTGAAAAACTTAAAATTTTGTAATGAATTTATTAACTATGTCATGATCTATTAGTGTGGCTGAACATATATAATTTTATGAAAAGTACGGACACTAAGGAATTGTGCACATTCGTAAACCTATGAACATACGAAACCTAAACCAATTTATAATTCATCGTTTATCGTCAAAAATTCGACTAGTAAATTGAAAATGTCATTACTAAATAATGGAGATGTTATAAAGAAATGTACTCATTGAGCAGGTTAACTTATTAATTTCGTATGTTCGGAACATTCATCTCCATTTAAGAATTTCGTTTTATATTTGGAATATATATTTACTTATTTGGAATATTCGAACCTCGTGAGGAAGTATCAAACGAACATGTTCCGAATATTCTAAATTAACGGTTTATCCGGAACACTGTCATGAATACTTAAACAGAAAAGAGCTTTCCTAAATTTCAGAATAAAAACATAAATACTCTTCTGGCAAATTCAAGGGCGATATAAAATTCTAAGACAATAAGTAATTTTTGTTTGTCAGTTCATTGCGGCTGCTGAGTAGCGTATCACCCCATGTTGGCGGCCTGTTCAAAATCGTGCATCATATATCAGAACTAGGTTGTAGAACGCCTTATCTCAGAATGCTTTTCATTAACTCCTTATGTCAAAATGCATTAAACTTATGCTCAGATAGGGAGTTTTTAAAACAAATTTTATGATAGTGTATTTTTGAATAAAATTCTGACGTACGGTATTCTTCAAATAAATTCTGATAGAAGGACCAAGCCAACATAACTATCAATTCACGAAATATGTATTTAGTAGAAATTTAATTATTTCCCCCAAAACCAGTTGGCATTTACAAATTTATTCTACTAATATACTACGAAAGGTACTTTTCTACTAAAATTTTCGCTGAAGGGGATTGAATTATTCCCAGTTTTCCTTAGTTCGTAAAAGCAACCCGTCCAGATTTTGAAATTTGGGAGTGTGAAAGGTTTGTCATCATTGGAGTACAAATCTCTAGTAATTGAATCATGTCAACAATATAACCTCACTTTTTCGGCAGCTCTATTTGCCAGTATTTACTTGTACTACAAAAGTACTAAATTTTTATTGCTAAAGTTTTCGTACAAATTTCCTCAAAAATTAAGTTTTCTCGAAAATGTTGTCTATAATCTTTTGGGGAATACAAAGTTACGTTTATGTTTATGTCTAAAAAATTCTGGTAGCGGCATACGTAGTTATTATATTTCTAAACGTGTAGTAAAATCTACTCCGATCGTAGTAGAATTCTAAATTATGCATGCCGATCTTGTCAGAATAAGGGAACACGTCAACGGGATGAGAACACCTGAATATTCATTTCATCATGGTATTTGCTAATGATCAACAAAGTAATTCAAAATAAAGAAACAAATTACAAAAAAAAAAAAAGAAACCAATTTACCACCGAGGTCGACTGCTAAAACACGTTCAAAAAGTGTGTTATTGTGTTAACAGTGCTTCGCCCCATTCAATAGGTGCGACCACTCACAAATTGCAATCAAAGTCCTCCTACGGAAGTCCAAGGAAAAAAGCAGTTTCAACAGGCGTGGACCATAGGGAAATTGGCGGTAGAGACGTAGGTTCCACATTACAATTGAAAAGATGGTTGGTGCCATATTGGAGACACATCGCAGGCAGGACATAAATACATAGCGTATGTATTCAGAACGAAGTTGGGTTAGGGTGGCTCGTGTCTTCTTTGATAGGTTGCTTACTTTTGCAAGGGTTGGATAGCGTATATTGACCGGGCTCGACCTAGCATAGGTGTTTACCGATTCTGAATGGATTAGGCTTATGGGTTATGCTTATCTGTATCAAACGACTGCGTAGGCAGGTGCCGAGTCTCATTATAGTACTTACGAAAATGTTTCCTTATTCCTCTTGGAGGCGGGGCTAGATCCCTGTGACACGTAGCACATAAGCGGCCGGATTGCTTTGTAAGTGGTTAGTAATGCCGGCAAGCTACTTGAGGACTCTGTTGCGGTTTTGTACTTTGAAATACAATTTCGGAGGCACGCGGCTTGAAGATCCTTACGTGACTGGAGACGTATTTTAGCACTCGACCGTAAATTATTACCTAATGCTACGTTCCCACCAAACCCGTACTCGGTTTTTTGCCAGTTTCGTATGACATAGTTTCGTAAAACATGTATAAAAAATCGGAAGAGGTATACAAAAATGCGCTTTAACCTCGCTATCAACAATCGAAAGCGAGAATAAAAAAATTTAACTTCTGTCCAGAGATATTTGGCATAAAAGAGTTGGCAAACGCAGAGTTCGGCTTTGGTGGAAACGTGGCATAACTAAAATATCCGATCGAATGTTTCGGTTATTTCAAATTCTTAGGTGCCAAACATGATTTGTTGTTTCATCAAAAATACGCAGTCTCCACTACAATGGAATAACTAAGCAATTTCAGCTATTAATAATTTTATAAACAAACAAATTATGATATATGTTAATTAGGGTGTTCCTTAAAAGTTAAATGAACGATTTTTTCAGTCTTACCACAAACGTCAATAGCATAGCCAAATATATAACATGTAAATTTTGCTCTCGATTGTAGACGGCATGCCCTCTCCCTCTCACTTTGACTTCCATTCCGACTACTCCATCCATTCCCGCTACCAAACCTTATTTGTACGTGTGGTGCGGAGCCAGTTTTCCATCATCCCCTAATTTTCTGGCAGTTATTTAACCTCTATTAAATTTCAGAGGTCTAGCATGTTAAATATATGCAAAATGAAATATTCTATTTGTATGAAACGACATAAAAAGGGGCGGTGCCACGTTTGTGGAGGTATTAGAGACGCTTTACCCAATTTCAGCGTTTAACCTGGATACTTACAAAGGTATTTAGTAAGAAAGATGAAATTAGCATGGATGCTACGCCGTCTTATACTTATACTGAAACCATTTTTAGCTCATGACCATCCTTCGAAGGTTTTCGGTAAGTTTTTTAAATTTATGATCGGTCAATTCGTTCAGGACTCAACTCGATCTGTCCATTCATCATTAGTTGGCGCTTAACGTCTAAGCGGTTTTGACCGTTTCGTAAAAGTCACGCCAACTATCCCTGTTTCACGATAACTAACGCCAAGGGGGTCAGTCTTCTTTCACCTGCTTTTGCCAACTCAGTGGAGGTCTCCCCCTTTCTCTGCTACCAAACTGCGGTGTCGATTGAAATACTGTCTTAGCCATAGCGTCTTCGTCCATTCGTAAAACATGACCTAGTCAGCGAAGCCTTTGCGATTATATTAGGTGAATGGGCTTTTTTCGTTATATCTATCAGAATCAAAACTCAAAATGAGTTGGAAGGATCTCTTGGAACTATAGTCAAAACACTGTGAGCCCTGTTTACACGATAACAATTTCTTATTACGAAAGCAAGGAAAGATAAATCCCATCAAAGGGATTAGTCTTCGAACACTACAAACTTGAAAAGAAGCTGGACCAAAAATATTGTGACAACCATGAGTTGTTGAATCTATTTCAAGGTTTGAAGGATTAAAACAGCCAGGCAGTGAGAGAATTAATTTATAGGTTACGCTATAAACCTTGTTCCTTTAGCAAGGAGTAGTAGGAAGACTTGGAAGGTTCAATTTAGTCGAACCACAGTATATTTACTTAAGCAAACAAAAATAGATCACACCCTCTTCTATAACAAGATCAATAGAGTAAATATGTAGCATACATTTAGGAGCATTTTGTAATGCAAACGCATACGCTGCCGCTTGTGTTTATGTTCTGAGCTCCTGTTAGAGTATGCAAGATTTGCTAAATTTTCGACTTTTTAAGTTTCCCCCGACGACTTTGGAACTACGTAGCTATTTTTCCTTTTAAATGAAACTTTTTTCATTTTAAATGAAACTTTTTTCATTTCAAATGAACCTTTTTTCCTTTTAAATGAAACTTTTTTCATTTTAAGTGAAACTTTTTTCATTTCAAATGAAACCATACTACTGAGGTAATTGTCAAGATATATTTATATCGTACTTTATAACGCTATTTATCAAATTTTTCTTTAAGACAACTATTTCTAATTAGCCACATTGAAAGCAAAATTTTTGCTTAAATTTTCTTTGTGATTTTAAGCTGCAGTGAAGGTCGGCTTAGTTTAACCTTGCCTTTTGATCGTTTCAATTTTTAATAGATAAAGTATTGGTCAAAGAGAAAAGCATAATAGAGAGGATTCAACCGATGTGTTAGTTGGTGTCAGACAGTCAATATGAAATACGCTCACATCATGCTCTTTAGTTCCTTCTCTTTGTTCTCTACGTTGCTTTATTCCTACGTTATTAAGGAAGTATATGTAAAAGAAGAATGTGCTTTATATATAAGAGAAGTAGATACAAGTAAAAAATATAGGTGCTTATTTTCAGTGGGTGGTTAAATTGTATTATATAAGTTGCCTAGCGTATAACCCTGCTACTTTATCTATTAAAAAATTTAAACGATCAAAAGGCAAGGTTAAACTAAGCCGACCTTAACTGCAGCTTGAATTCACAAAGAAAATTTAAGCAAAAATTTTGCCTTCAATGTGGCTAATTAGAAATAATTGTCTTAAAGAAAAATTTGATAAATAGCGTTATAAAGTACGATATAAATATATCTTGACAATTACCTTAGTAGTATGGTTTCATTTGACTTGAAAAAAGTTTCATTTGAAATGAAAAAAGTTTCGTTCAAAATGAAAAATGTTCATTTGAAATGAAAAGTTTCATTTAAAATGAAAAAAGTTTCATTTGACCTGAAAATGCTATATATAACCACTAGAAAAGGTTCGAAGGCTACTTCACCTCCACCGGGGAAGCAATTTCTTCGATACTGCTATTTGGCCCAGGTAATCTGAGGAAAGTCAGCCCTGCTTTTGTTGGAAAATCAAGTACTTGGCTTTTTTTCTATACATATTGTGACCTGCCGCTTACCAGTGCGTGTTTAAGTTAAATAATGTAGAAACCCGCTCTCTCTTGGCACAAGGAACAACCACATATCTTTTGCTAGCCTTCAACCTTGGGCAGCTACTATAACAGCGGTGATGAAACTAATGCAAAATGTTGAGCGATCAGCGCAAGTATAGAGAAATACTTCCACTTCTTCTTGATCGCCATTGTCCCCATTTGACATAAACTGTGTTTTGACATTCCCTTTGGAAACATCGCTACCATTCCTTCAATGAATAAACGTTCCAAAACTATTGTGAAATAATGGTGGCCTTGTCGCAGCAAAGGGCACAGATGTTACGCAGTTATTGATGAACCGAAGTGAGGTGTCGTACAGCTTCCGGTTTTACGCTGATATTCCTAAATAAGCAAAACTCTTCGATAACTAGAGATTTAGAAATCTGAAGAAAGGCAGCTGCTTAATGTTATGGTCAGAAAAATACGGGACGGACCAAGTAAACTGCTACCACCACGATTCAGCAGATACAATGGAGTCAAGTTGATCTACAGGCAGGGCATGAATACCGTATGTGATGAATTCTGAAGACGCACCGAACCTATTGCATATACCAGCCCTCCTAATAAGCAAAAGGCGTTTTCAAACTTGCAGTGGAGTCAGGATGCTAATCCAATCAGTCTCCATCTCTCAATAATTTATAGCTGATTGATTTGAAAATTAAAAGAAAAAGGAAAATATGTCATCTAATTCATTTTCAGTCAGAAGGTATTTTGTTCGGCGAGTGTTTGATTAGCGAACGCGTTTCTCCATCCCGCTTCCGGCGCCTTTCTCGAATAAAATTTTCCGTTCTTGGCTCTTTCACATATGTACTAGGTCACTTGACGCTATGCAAAATTAATTTTCTGAAAGGAACAGGCAAAATCACGAGAGCTCTGAAAAAAAACCAACAGGGCAACATTATTCTCGCAAAAGAAAACGCCATTAGAAGGTTCAATGTAGTCGAAACTGCAGTATATTTACACAAACAAACTAAAAATATCACACCCTCTTTTATAGCAAGATCAAACAAATTATATTAACCCCCTGTAATGGGGTATATGCCTTACACAAATGAGTAAATTTGTAGCATACATTTAGGAAAATTTTCGCACGAATAGAGATGTCCTAAAAATAATTTTATAAACTTTTGCATTAGCGTTCTCCATCTTTACAAAATTTTGGAATTTTCGCATTATGGGATGTTTTCGTTTTTTTTACTCAAAATAAAGCACATTTATTCCGTTTAAAAAAATGTGCAGGCCAACTTAAATTTTTGTGGTGGTCTCTTATAAACATTTTGGTTTTTCGCAATAGATTTTGAAACTTGTATTACTTTTTGATCATCGATTATAGCTTTTTAGAAAAGTCATAGCTCCGGTTTAATGGTTCTAACACTTAAAAAGTTTGACTGAGGCTGTATTTTATTACATATACCAAAATCTATGAAACCCCAATTTTTTTAAAACTTTTGACATTTGTGAATAAAGCTAACGATATGTATATACATAATCTTAATTTTATGTATGTAAATAGAAATATGGATATATTTGACCCTAACGGTATTGGGGTAAGACTGGAAAAAGTCGCTCCTCTTTTTTTTAAGGACTACCCTAATCATATTTTCACCTCGATAATATTCTAGGAAAATGTTCGTGTAGCGGCTGGTGTTGGTGCGCGTAGCTTACAAATGCAAGGCTGTTCTGAAGTATTCATCGATTCCATGGAATATCCCGAACAAGCAGCCGAAGGCGGTGCATTAGCAGTATGGCGTTATCAGGATAATAAAAGGAAACAGGATCGAACACATATACCAAAATTAGAACTGTATGATTCACCCGATATAGATGCATGGACTCGTGGACTTTTTAAAGCCGAAGCACAAAATCTTGCAAGGCGTTTAAGTGATGCGCCAGCTAATCAAATGACACCAACAGCATTTGCGCAAGCGACAGTTGATGCTTTGTGTCCTTGTGGTGTTACAGTGGAAATTCGTACAATGGAATGGATCGAACAACAACATTTAAATTCCTTTTTAATGATTGCGAAAGGTTCATGTGAGCCACCGGTATTATTGGAGATAAGCTATTGTGGTACAGCGCCCGAAGAAAAGCCAATTTTGTTATTAGGCAAGGGTATGACGTTCAATAGGTGAGTAAATTTATAAAGATTTGTATGATAAAATTTGAAAAATTAATTAGCCCGGTTTTACAGTGCGGGTTTAAAGGTACGTAAATTTTTCGAAAAACTTTTCTCTCGAACACTTCCAGAGTCGCCGTATCTGATGTTGTCGTGGTCCATGTTTCTGCAGCATATAGCATGCCGGGTACGATAAGTGATTTGTAGAGCATAATTTTCGTTTGCCGAGGACTTTTCTTTTCAATAGCCGCTTACTTAGCCCAAGTTGCATTTATTAGCAAGAGTTATTCCTGGCTGAATTGCAAAGCTGGTGTTGTTGTTTGTGTTAATGCTGGTACCCAAATATACGAAGCCTTTTACTGTTTCCAAATTATGGCTGCTAACAGTGGCGTGGTTGTCAAGGGGCAAATGAGCTGACTCTTCTTAATGGCCTTCCCATCTTTTCCGCTTGTTATTCCAGTTTGGAGCAAGCGGGTGTTCAACCCACCAGTAGTTGCATGATTTTAAAGAACATTGTGCCAGAGCGATTAAGTTCTGCAGCTTGTATTTTTTACTCCAGCATGAAATTAAAGAAATCGCACAATATGGTGTTAACCTGTCTGGAACAACGTTTAGTTCCGAACGGCTCGAAGAGGTCCTTCACAATTCTGACTGAGCAGATGGCGTTGCCCAATGTCATTTTGCAGTGCCGTATAAGTTTTTTTTAAGAATGTGGGTATCTGCATATTTTTTTCGAAGATTAGTCTTTTTTTTGCATAAATAAAAAATTCAAGTTCTCCAATATACAACAAGGAAGTTAAATTCAATAAGTCAGTTTCAGTAAAATTGTAGAAACCCACACTCTTTTTTAGGACGGCTGTATAGTAGACTAGGTTGGTCCCCATACAAAAAAAAAAAGTTGCTAATGTCCGCCCCTAAATTTAAAGATTATGTTGAGGGTTTCGGAAAAAGAATTTATTTTTTTTTTGATCCTTCGAAATACAGCCGAAAAGGTTTATTCGTTATAACTTGGTTATTTGAAGTCGGATTTTTAAAATTGATATGCCATTATTTTGGCCTTGAGAAGCTTCACATTTCCGTTTAATGACCTCTTAAGCTATGAAATCGTTTTCACATGATTAGGTCAGCTAGAGATTGAGGCCTAAGTAAACAAAGTACTATCTCCGTTTTTCGAAGTTAGCCTCCAAAAAATAGATATCGGCTTCGAAGTTCGAAATTCTATGTTTCGAAATTTTATTATTTTTTTGTTAACGCGTTCAGCAAATTAAAAAAGTAAAAAATGTGGACGTTGTCCGCTCTTTTCCCTTATTTGAAGGGCTGAATTCTTTTTTTGAGAAATTTGGTACAACTGACTGTAGTCAGAAGTCAGAGTCTGACTTTTCACCTCATATAACAGCTGTTATACTAAATTTCTCAAAAAAAAATAATTCAGCCCTTCAAATAAGGGAAAAGAGCGGACCACGACCACATTTTTACTTTTTCAATTTGCTGAACGCGTTAACAAACAAAAATAAAATTTCGTAGTATTATTATAAATACGAAAAAACAGGTTTGACTCACTTATTTACTTTGACTTCATCTATTTATGATATTTGGCATATCTTTATTAACTTTTCAATGCAAACCCTAATAATAATTTTTCCTCCAAAAATATCATGAATTTCAGGTGGCTCCATAAGAATACATGCAAAGAATATTTTGTCGCTACATGTCGCGTCGTATAATGTGCATGAACCTTTAGGGGCGGACATTAGCAACTTTTTTTTCGACCCAGTCTACTGTATAGGCAGCTAATTTTTGTTATTTCTTCATGGATAATTGTCCATTTTTTATTTTCACTTTGGAATTTCGTTCTTTTGTCATCAGATGACATGAGGCTGCGAACAATAAAATAAATGGAATTTTTTTTTTTTCAAATTTCCACAATTAAATTCTGTTTAAGTTTACGATATTTTAGGAAAAATTTAGATGAACTTTTTAACGCAAACTTTGCAAACTAAACTCAAAAATAAATAAATAAATAAATTTAAGGCGCGATAACCTCCGAAGAGATTTTATGCCGAGCTTCTGAAAACCTTTTTGAAAAATTTCGGATTTTTTTTAAGTTCTCTGAATTGTTTCGAGAACGCTGTGTTTCAGCCAAATCAATTTTAGTCTAGCAAAGTAAAAATTATTAGTCTCTCAAAACTCGTGTGGATTTTTTCCGAGGGTTTTTCAGTTTTTCTTACATAATAAACAAGTAAAGGTGTCTAAGTTCGGGTGTAACCGAACATTATATACTCAGCGTGAGATTCAATTGTACATTTCATTTCAGATAAATTACTTTTCTACATAACGCGTGGCACCGCCCGTTTAAAAGAAAAATGTCCCCATTTCCTCTTACAATAAAACTTGATAAGTGAAATATCATTGATCAAAACTATTTTTTGCTAAGTTATAGCTTGTTATTCTAGTCCACTACCCTTTTAAACTTGTTTTATATAAAAGTGGGCGTGGTCTTTAACAGATCCCGTCCACTTTTACTAGAAATATTTTGTGCTATAAGGAAAATATGTGTACACAATTTCATTATAATATAATAACATATTATGTTAATTTTTCTTCGAGTTATGGCTCCCGAAACATAGAAAATTTCTTAGTCTTAAAAGGGGCGGTGACACACCCATTTTCAAAAATTTTAGTGTTTTCCAATTTAATGTTATAATTTAATTAAGAAAGTAAAATTCTATTGATACAAAGCTCTTTTTCGCTAAGATATAGCGACCTTATAAAAATCATTTACATATATAAAAGTGGGCGTGGTCTTTAACCGATTTCGTTCATTTTCCATTGTTTGTAACCAACAAACATCGTTGTTATCATCATCCAAGTCTTTATCCGTGATCATAATTATACTGATTTTTCTTCTAAGTATTCATCTCTTTAAACAACTTTACATTTACTTATCCATTGAATTCCCCTTTCATCTTACTCCTTTACTCCTCAATTTTGTTTTTCTAATTTCCTGCATTTCTATTTACTAAATTGGTGTCCGATTGTGCTCACATCAACTAAACAAAAAAATTAACTACAATGTAAAATTACAAACCGATCCGCGCTGCAATACTATCACCCTTTTCACATTTTTATAAATTGTTTATCACATTCTTGTTTATATTGATTCGTCCCATTTGGTGGCACAGTAAAATTGCGCTAAATAAAACTTTGTGTGCTATTTTTACTTTCCAGTGGTGGCATTTGCTTACGTAAATGCAAGGGTATGCATGAGTACCGTGGTGCCATGGCCGGTGCGGCGATTGTAGTCGCTTCAATAAGAGCTGCTGCTGCTCTATCGTTACCAATCAATATTTCTGCCGTTATACCACTCTGCGAGAATATGCCATCGGGTATGGCTTGCAAACCAGGTGACGTAGTCACGCTGCTCAACGGCAAATCAATGGCGATACGTGTAAGCTCTAAATTGGTGTCTAAAAGAAAAAAAATGTCTAAACCTATATCACCTTCAACAGGATACAGACAAAGCTGGTGTTGTTGTAATGGCTGATCCTCTAATATATGCACAGAACACATATAAACCACGCCTTGTGGTTGATGTAGCCACGCTTGGCAGGGGAGTAAAGAAAGCATTGGGCGGCGGTGCGACGGGTATTTTCTCAAATTCGCATTATATATGGAAGCAATTTCAAAAGGCTGGCTCGTTAACCGGTGATCGCATGTGGCGTTTACCACTTTGGAATTACTACAAGTATTTGGTTACAAGTGAGATGATAATTATAATAATAAAGCTAAATACGAATATTTATTCATATTTTTGTTTTCCACAGATCACGTTAGCTTTGATGTGAGCAATAATGGTAAGGGTCCAGCCTCGTCTTGCTTAGCGGCTGCAATCTTACATGTAAGTAATAATTTTTTATTTAAAACGATTTTTTTTCAGAATTTTTATTTTTTTCTATATTTTAAGTAAACAATTATAATTTATATTCATTAGAAGATATTTGGGTCATTATTTTTAAAAGCGATAAAGGTCCATTTAGTAAATTTTGTGGGATTCGACACAAAACATATAGGAACGCAAATTTGTAGGAAATATTAAAAGCAGTACGCCACAAATAGCATCGAAAAACGATAACTGAGAAAAAAATTTAGATATCTTTACAAAATATGGCCAACTTTCAAAAAAACGAATGCATCGAGAGTTAACGGGCTAAATAAAATATATGTTCTAAAATCGGGTTTCTCATGTATTTTTGACCAAATAATACAAAACGATTTTGAGGTTTTACTATATGGGTGTATCGTCTTTATAACGTAACTGTTACGCATTTGAAAAAAAAAAAACAAAAAAAAAAAAAAGACATTTAAATTAAATTAAAATGTGACAGCTTTTCAATCACCTTTCCCTTCGAATCGAGTTATAGAATAAGGCCCCAGTCCATTTTGGATAAAACAAGTGCGATATCTTATCCGTCATGGCCGTGACAGAATGACATTTGCAATAACATCGCCACAATCAACCAAGATGCTACGTTTGTAAATATGAAGGAACTTCAGGCTTGGTAATTGAAGTTTATTACGCCTTGCACTTTCACATACGAAATTTCGCGAAGCACTGTTGTAAACATTCTCCCTATACAACAAAAATACTTGCTAACATATTTGGTGTCGTATTCGATTGTTATATTGCAGTTTTTAATTGTGAAAAATGTTAGAAAATTTACCAACCAGTGGGAAAAATAATTTGACTTGCAAAGTGTGCCAACACCCTTAGCCAAAGCAAATGTCAAATTCTTCTTATGATTTGCTTGGAACAAAATTGGGGAGTTGGCTACTTTTCAATATCAGATGGCGCTAGTGTCGCTCATTCTATCATTCTCCATAAAAATACATGCTATCTACTCATAATGCATAAGCATGTATTAAACTCATCTATATGAAAAACTGCTTATGTGTCGGAGCTGTCAACTGCCTGACAGGATGTTCAATATGGCTATTTTTTTAGCGTTTTGACAGGGTGTTGAATATGGCGGCGCATAGGATCGGCTATCTTCAGCGGGTGATAGTAAGAGATACAGAATGAGACAGCGATAGTCAATTAACATGGTGGAATAACCAGGTGAAGTAAGCCTTCAATTGTCTCGCTCTAAATTCTTCTTCGTTCTATCATTCGGCTATCTGAAAAATTTTCACCAATGTTGTTCCCGCAAAAGTGTTGCTTTTTGCATTTTTCAGGAGTAAAAAATGCAATTTTTAGTACTTTTTTCACATAACTATTAAGTGAATATCCATGCAGGACCTTTACTGGATTTAATTACAGAAATTCATCATTTAGGGTAGTTTGGGGTTGGCTTCCATAAGTAAGGCCGTGCTAAACTAATACTTCCATATTTTTGATATTATCATTATATACATATGTTTAATTTGTTCCCAAAAAAATTGAAATAGGTCTTTGTTAAAAGAAACAATTTGCATTCACGTCATATTAAACCATGGATCTTCCCCTGTAGACTTTCGAAGAATCTTTTTCTCATTCCTACAAGAACCCCAAAATTGTCATATTACACCTTATTTTGAAAAAACTTCGCCTAAACAGTGGTATTCTAAATATACAAAGAATTGTAACTCACTATTGTGTTTGGCCCTAAAAATCAGAACACTAATAGCGTTTTCTTTTCTGAAATAAATTGTTGCCTAAGTAAATGGTAAAGCCACCCACCCCAGAAAATTTTCAACATTTATAGTGCATACAAAGAACATTTCAACTCACCATATTCACTCATATTAACACAGTATATGTGGAACTTAAGAGCGAATTGAGAGTTTCACAGAGTTGCACTGCCACACCGTCATTTTATACAGGGTAAAAGTGTAAGGCTTTTGCCGCGAACAGGCAACAATTTCCACAAAAGAACGAAATACCCCGCAAAGGCGTTGCCGGTTTTTTTAGAATAGAACAACAACCCTTATGTGGCGTACAAAAAGCGTAACACTTTAGCCAGAAAAAAAAACGCTACAAGATGAGAGGAATGTTACACTTAAGGATTGTAATTTAGAATATATGAATCCAGCTCGCTTCGGATCAGCATCTTATGGTTCTAGGCCGAATGCCGCTGGGCTAGTCTATCCCCTGATGTATTTTGATAAATAATAACTTGGTAACATTAGTAACACATCATGGATTCAACTGTCAAAGACTTTTGGAGGATCTTCTGATTAAGTTTGTTATTATACGAAGCAGATGAACATGTCAATGAATTTTAAGGGACAGAAACACATTTAAGAGTATAACGATCACTTCCAAGTGTGACTGTAAAACTTTTCATCGAACCCGAAACCCATTTAAGTTCCGCCAAAGACAGAAAAGTTCAACTAAATAACTGATGTACATATGTACTTTATATGAATAACACATGTTTCTTTTATGTCCGGTTTTTCAATGAAAGTTTCAACTCTAATTGAAATAGAGGTCAGTTAAAGTGGCCAAATTGATTTTTTTAATTTTTATTCGATCCTGGTCCTTTGTATTCAATTTTGCTTTGGCGTTAGGTGGCACTGATATGCTGAAAAACAATTTCTGTAATGGCTTTCGTGGGAAGGTATTTATTTTTGTAGTCATATTTTTTCAAAGCGGGTAAAAATTTTACCCTCTTCTGACCGTCGAAAATACATCACTACCGTTTCAGATAGCGTACATATTCTGTCTTTTTTAAACGGTTTTATTTAGCTTGAGTTGAAAGGCCGCATAGCCGCATGCACGGCTACACGGCCGTTGTGAACGAATCTTGTAATTGAAATTTAAGTAACTTCCCGATAAGCTACAAGCATGAAACTTGGAATATAGTTCAGAACCCGATGACAATGCAATAATAAGAAAAAAATCGCCGCTAGATGGCGCATGGATCGAGATATTCGCAAAAATCGTATTTGTGGATCGATTTGGCTCATATTTGGAACAGAATACATACAAGAATAGAAATCGACCTGTGAAAAAAATCGCCGCTAGGTGGCGCATGGATCGAGATATTCACAAAAATCGTATTTGTGGACCGATTTGGCTCATATTTGGAACACATAATACATAGATACATGAATAGAAAGCGACCTATGATGCCCGATTTGGCTCATATTTGGAACAAATATTGCATACAGTCCGGTAGAAGTGCCATCAAAATATTTTGGAGTTAGAGGAGGGACAACCATACGTGGCGCAGAGTCGATTAAAGTCTTTGGAAGGATTATGTATTGAGGACTTAGGTTGTAACAAATTGTCAGGAAAGAGTCCTTGTAATAATGAGTCTCTAAATGAACCAAATAGAATGAGAAATAATAGGCAATTAAATAAAGACTAAAAACTTGAAAATAAAATAATTAAAAAAAAATTTTTAAGTTAAACGGTTTTATTGAAAACAATACTTACATGAAGTAATAATTATACTAAAAGCTAGAAAATAATTAGGTAGGTCCTAGGTACTAGTCATCACACTCCTCATCAATACATGGCGTTGATCACACAATTAAATAAAAGCGTTGGACGCGTCATATTTCTAGAGATAGTCATAAGTAAAACTAACTGAACCTTAATCAGTCACATTTTTAGAAATTTCACGCGCCATGGTCAATTACAAATCAGATGATCCATTCTATTTGTAATTTTGACGTTTATGCAGAAGTTATCACACTTAGTCTTATCCACAATACCACAGTCTTTCATGCATAATACTAAAAATTCCGCCCCAGACAACGGCCCGCAAATTGTGGTACAGTGTTTATTCTTTAGTATGTAGTAAGCAAAACCGAAGCAAACTTAATAACAATTTTTTTTTCTTCTTTTATTTCAGCAAATGGTGCCATGCGTCGATTGGGCACATTTAGATATTCGAGGTGTTGGTATGCTAACCAAATTTGGTACCTTGCCATATTTGCTGAAAGATCGTATGACAGGCCGTCCAACCCGCACAATGATACAATTCCTATACCAAATGGCCTGTCCGGATCAACAAAAGTAGTAGTGTAGCGGAAGTGTAGGGTCTAAAAAAAAAATGTAACCCACTCATTCGCCCTTCCCTGCGCCTCTGATAACACCAAACAGGTCCTCGAAGACGAGGGTATTTGTATTATATTATGATGTGTGTAGTAGTGTGTCCTGAGGTCTAAATTTCACCTGTGTTTTAATTGTTTCTTTCTTAATAATTCTAAATGGCGTATGTTAATATATTTTTGATTATTGCTGTGACATGTTCTACAAAATACAAATACATATATTTGTATATATTAAAATATGATTTGTATTAAAAAAAAAAAATTTGCATTGGTTCTTTTTATTCAATTTGGACATATTACATGATAATTGGTTGGTAAAAATTTTGCATCAAATCTAATTATATAATGATCTCGAAAATGCTAGCAGCTGTATATATACAATTTTTTGTTTCTTACTAAAAAATATACGAGACTTTCGGTATTATTGTATAGATGTAAACATATATATAAAAGTGAACTTATTCTGTGGCAAAAACTATTGACAAGACTACAAAAAAGATTTTAAAACAAAAAATATAAAGTTTTAGTTAAAACACTAATCCAGTAAATAGGGGCTGTCCAGTGCGCCGAGTCCAGCTGCAACGCCGCCCTCGTTTGCTGTCGACAGTTTCGTGCGCAACATATGACCCGCTTGATAATTACATATTATATTGTCAACATCGCCTATAATTACGCCAAAAATTCCCAACTCTGAGACGAGATCAACTAATTCGGGTGCATATTTGTTGTCAGGGCGTATCATGTAACCCTTGGAAATAGGTGGTTGTATCAGATCCATAAGAATCCAAGCAGCGCGTTCAACGCGGTTCATTTTCTAGAAGAAAAAATAAAAAGGTATAAGAGATTATGAGCGTTTCTTTATCTTTGCCCCAAGTGCATGCTCGGCAAAACGTAGATCCTGATCGAACTTCGCAACCAGCTTCAGAAAACTTCATAGCACCACCCGCGCTAAATCCCATTAGCGCCCAGATAAATTGCGGTTTTAATCGAAGCCCCCACCATAGAACAGTACTCGTTTCGCTAGACCTATCAAAAGCTTTTTATTTACAACATGGACGTCCCAAATGTCGACCATTTTAAACATCCACGTCGATGGCACTACGCTACCGACTCTCCTACACCCCAAAATATTGGGTATGACGTTTGATCAGGATCTACATTTTGGCGAGAATGCAGCCGCAATTGTAACGAAAATCCAGAGCCGTAATAAAATCCTTAAATCTCTTGCTAGCAGTACTTGGGGAAAAGACAAAGAAACGCTCTTGATTCAGTTCACAATTTATCTGTGTGATGGTTTTGTTGTTGTTGTAGCAATGCTTCGCCCCATCCAATAAGTGCGACCGATCACAAATTGTCATGAATATCCTCTAACAGGAGTCCAAGGAAACTTGCTGTTTCAACAGGGGTGGACTATAATGAGAGGGGTGTTGGTTCCACAATACAGTTGAAGAGATGTTGTCATGTGGGAACACGTTACAAGTATGTCGGGGTTGATTCTGGATAGGTAAGAGTATCAAGATCGAAGTTGAGCTAGGTTACTCGCGTTTCCCTAGGGAGTGTGTGTTGATGGTGTCAAACGCGGTGTTGATACTATGTAATTTTCGGAAGCCATGCTGATGATTGCCCAAGCCGCAGATTTGCGGTCAAATAAGTAAGCAGGATGGCTTCAAGTGTCTTGGCTACTAGAGATAGGACGACATGAGACTCCTCGCTGGTTTTTCAGGCTTTAGTAATGATATCAACCTCGCCATTTTGCATTTTTCAGGATAACGAAACTAGACAAAGACAGGTTGAAGACGAGCGCCAGATATTTTAATCCTACATGGCCACTGTTTTTAAGCACTCTCAAACGTACCTCCGCCACCTTCTAGCAGCGACGCTGCTCAGCAGTCCACATCAACCGTCCACTGTTGCTCACGCCAAATGGCGCTTCCACCTAACGCGGCCGCTACAATCTATCACTACAATTTACGTAGCATGGATAGTAGTAATGCCGGGCACCAGCTTTTACCCCCGTCCCTCACCTCCATTTCCAACACTCGTACTCGCGTAAGAAGGAGTCATCAACTCCTTGTCCCCCACACCGTGTGTTCCGTATGCCGGCTCAGAGTATTTACGATCGCGGCATCGGTCCAATGAAGTTTATGACTTGGCCTATGCCACCTTCATAGATGCACCTTGCTGCCAAAAAACCCTAGTACCAACTCATTGACACCAGGTACCCCAGTAGCAATCGGACAGCACACTCGACAAAGCCTATATCCTTCAAGGCGCCTTCATCCATCTCTGACTATCAGAGTGACGACTGCCCACTCCCCTATGCACTTCAGAATTCTGCAACTTAATGGTAACATTTTAACTGGGAAGATCGCAGAGATAGTTGACTACATGAATAAAAATAATATCCGTATAGCTCCAATTCAAGAAACAAAGCTAACTGCCAGATCGGATCTGCGAACTTGCGATGGCTACAACATTCATGGGCAAGATCGCACAAGGTGTTAGGGTGGTGGCCTTGCCTTTATCACTCATCACACCGTGCAATATAGTCTATTTCAGCTTAACATCAGCCGCAGGGATAATACCTTAGAAAGTCAAGGCATAACCATCCAGTCAGGCGATGTTCACCTAGAAATAATTAAAATCTATATTTCCCCTACCACCTGCTGTCCAAGTGGCTATCGCCCTGATATTAGTACGCTACTCTGTGGCGAAAACCGCCTTATCCTTGGCGATTTCAACGCTCACCACGATCTCTGGCATTCCAGCTTGCCAGTCGACAGTAGAGACAGGCAGCTAGCAGAGCAAATAGACAATATGACTTTCTGCACTATAAACGGCGATGCCCCCACCATAATTGCAGGTAATTGCCACAGCTCGCCTGACATCTCAATCGTCAGTGCAGGGCTCATAAATTGCGTTGAATGGCACCGATGCTTACTTAAGCTTCTGATCACCTGCCCATACTCCTTTCAATTGAGCGACCTGCCAATTTTATCACCTCTGAAAAGCGGACTTTCATTAATTTTAAAAAAGCCAATTGGGAAAACTACACAACCTTTACAAATCTTTTGCTGCCCTTCCCGTTCCGACTGATGTCCGGCAAGGCGAGAATGCTTTCCACAAGGTCATCGCTTCAGCTTCTGCACGCTTCATTCCGGCCGGTAGAATACCTGAAATCATACCGCATTTCCCGGCCGAAGCCGCAAATTTAGCAAAAGAACGTGATCTTGCGAGACACCTCAACCCTAGAGACCCCCTTATTAGGAGTCTTAACTTGTATATCATGCGGCTGGTAAATGAACATAAACATACCAAATTAGAGGAGCATCTAAAGAACTGCAACCTCTCTGCGGGTGTTGGTAAATTGTGGTCAACCGTCTAATCCAACTAAACACAACGATAAAGTATCTATAGCCTTCGGTGATAAAACTTTATCTGATTCGAAGAAATGTGCGAGCGGATTTTGCCGACAATTTATAATGCATTCTTCTGTAGACAAAGGCAGACGTCGTGCAAACAGACGAGCTCATAAACATAAACACCACGTCCCGCCCATTACCATCACCCCATACAGGTTGAAGCAATCATCCGCAAGGCCAAGCCCTCTAAGTCGATAGGCCCCGACGGAATAGCCATGCCAATGCTTAAACACCTTGGCGATGAGGGAATAAAATACCTCATACATGTTTTCACTGTCACTAGAATCCTTCGTTATTCCCGAAAAATGGCAAGGATAATCTCGTTAGCTGGTTTACCAGGCGAGTCTTATCGACATCATACTTTCGCCAGTAGCAAAGACATTGGAAACCGTTTTGCTCCCTCATTTCACTGCAAATCTTCGCCTAGCCACGCACCAACATGGCTTCTGTAAAATGCGCTCATTGCCATTAACACTCAGATTAATTACGGATTAAATCAGCAAAAACTCCATCATAAGACGGTGCTCGTGGCACTTGACCTGTCAAAAGCTTCTGACACAGTCAGCCATGGCACGCTACTCCAAGATATAGAAGGATCACACCTTCCTGCTTGTCTAAAAAGATGGGCCGCTAATTATCTGAGTGGTCGCCAGGAACGAAATTTCTAAACCTAGAAGAATTAAACATGGGGTTCCACAGGGTGGTGTCCTATCCCCGCTTCTGTTTAATTTTTACATATCAAAACTCCCTTCCCCACCAGAAGGAGTTACAATCATTTCCTATGCTGACGACTGCACGATTATGGCTACAGGACCTGGTCCTTCAATTGATGAATTCGTTTCTAAAATAAATATTTATCTCCCCGATCTTTCCGGTTTCTTCACCTCGCGCAACTTGGCATTATCACCAACAAAATCAACGGCCACCCTGTTCACGACATGGAAGGAACAGATGTCGCAAATATTGGACGTACGCGTCGATGGTGTCACACTACCGACTGTCAGTCACCCAAAGATCTTAGGGGTGAGATTGTTTCGAAAGTACAAAGTCGCAAAAAACTCAAGTCGCTTGCCGGCAGTACATAGGGAAAAGATAAAGAAACGTTGCTAACCACGTACAAAGCAATTGACCGGCCGCTCATGAGCAACGCGTCATCAGTCTAGTCGCCTGGTCTTAAAAATAGACACTGGAAAAGACTACAGATCTGTCAAAATGCTGCAATCAGAACTGCCACCAGATGTCTCCTTATGACTCCCGAACACCATCTACATAGTGAGGCCAAAGAGCTAAATATTAAAGAGCACAACGAAATGCTGAACAAGCAGTTCTTGCTTAATTGTCACAAACCAGGACATCCTAGCAAACAACTGCTTGATTTAGCATTAAGGGAACATCTCCTAAAGCACTATGACGAGATCCGGCGCCTGCCAACACAGACGTTTGATCCAGGCAAGCATAAGCAGGCCCTTAGCCAAATCCACACAGAATTGTTAAACGCCTTTGTCAGGCGCGCCCGGTGAACCCCGTTATTAATATGCAGTATCCCACCCTTGCAGAAGAAGAAAGCACACTACCAAGGGAGACACGAGTCACCCTGGCCCAACTTCGTTCTGAATACTGTAACAGGTTAAACTCTTACTTGTCTAGAATAAACCCCGACATTCGTAATGTATGACATTAGAGACATACACAGAAAAGCGTCGGACTACTATGAAGGGATTGCCCGATGAGCCCCGTTCTTTAAGACAAATAGCCTAAGCCGGCACGTCACTCTAGCTCAACTACGATCTGGATACTGTAATAGGTTAAACTCTTTCTTATCCAGAATAAACCGCGACAAACCCAATGAATGTCCCGCTTGTAATGTATCCCCACATGGTACCAAAAATCTTTTCAATTGCAATGTGGAGCCAACGTCTCTAACACCCTTATCTCTCTAATCCAACCCTATTGAAACTGCAAGTTTGCACGGACTCCCGCTGGAGAATATTGATAGAAATAAGTGAGTGGTCGTACCTATTGGATGGGGTGAAGCACAGCTACAACAACAAAAAAATAAATAAATAAATGTAAGGCGCGATAACCTCCAAAGTGATCTAAGGCCGAGCTTCTCTTCCAATTTGCGTCGTCTGCAAGGCAGATGAGTCCTCACTGAGAGCTTTTCATGGCAGAAATACACCCGGAGCGCTTGCCAAACACTGCCGAGGGGCGACCCCGCTTAGAAAAATTTTCTTCTAATTGAAAAACCTTATTTCAAAAATTTTGATGTTGCTTTGCCCGGGGTGTGAACCCAGGGCATACGGTGTGGTAGGCGGAGCACGCTACCATCACACCACGGTGGCCGCCAACAACAACAACAATTATATATCTGCCTCGTTTTTGTAAGAGTGCTTAAAGAGTTCTCAGCAGCATCCTTAAACGGATGTCCCCAAACAATGAAATTTCTGTAAAAGGAGTTTTACAGCACAATTGAGACATTTCACATGCAGGACATCTAGTGCAAAAAGAAATAACCTTTCTCGGCTGCCATTTCGAAAACGTCAAACCTTAGGCGTTGTTACATAACACACTCCTCATGGATCTAGGGGGTGGGAGGGCGGTATGGCCTGGAAGGTCGCATGTGGTCATAACAAATCGTTCCCGCGATGGTCGGGCTTGGTACCGGAACGTGCCGGATCTGCATCTGGCGAAGGACCATCAACATCTATAACACTCCCCAAGAACTTCGGGGAGTGTCTTTATCGCTACAACAACAACAACAACAACAGGTGCGTGATTAGTGAATTTGTGGAAGCGGCAATATTTGGAAACCGGAAACTGAAAAACCAGCTGGGCACGAGTCCCACAAAAAAGGAGTTGGTCTGTTCACTAGAAAAAAAAAATTGACGAAACTGAACGGCACAAGGATCACGAAGATCGTTGAGGGGGCGAAATCAAAGAAAGATCTGCCCGCATGTTATACTTGCAAAAGGGCCTCTGGGAGGAACTGGAGACTGTTATTCCTCGTGTTCCAATGGTACATGAACCAGATACGGATAGAGATTTAACATGCAAATGTAACAACAACGTGATCCATATGGTTCACATTGTTGTTACATTTGCATGTTAAATCTCTATCCGAATCTGGTTCATGTACCATTGGAACACGAGGATTGTATATCATTCATGGTATGTACAATATTCGACTGATACTAACATATGGCGCTTTAGAGTAATCAACAGAAGGCTGGGAAGATGAGCAACGCACCTCAGGAAGTGTTAACCGCCATCCTTCACTTTCACACATACTGAGAGACAGCGTATACGCACACTACAATAAAATCGGATATTACACGAAGGTGTCGAGCACCGTTGACATCCATAGGGAACCTTAATATCTCCCCTTGCGGGATCCACGGATAAAAGTATATTAAAAGAAATCAATTAGCTAATGCGATGGCCAGGAAAGGTTCAGACCAACCACGATGTTTGTCAGCCCTGTTGTTGTTGTTGTGTTAAACATTATTCAGCCCTCAAGGTGCTTATCGCCATATTTGGATAGAAAGGAACAAGCATCTTAGTCAAAATAAACATCATCGGACATCATCACAGTTCATCGTGCTATTGGGTATGTCGCTCGAACTTTAATTCATATGGGAAAGCAAGTTGTTCATTGGAGATAATAAGTAACAATGTAGTTCATCTGAGCCTTTGACTCTGCGGCAAGTAAGTCGATACCCGCTATAAGACTTAACTGTGAGCGAATCATGTAGAACTGGGTTTCAATATAAAAAATTCAGCATTCTACACCTTTTCCAGTTTAAGTTGAGAAAATTACAATTCAAATTCAGAATTTCCAACTTAAATTCAGAAATTTACAATTCAAGTTCTCAAATTTACAATTCAAGTTCAGAATGTCCAATTCAAGTTCAGAAATTTACAATTCAAGTTCAGAAATTTCAATTTAAATTCAGCAATTTGCAATTCAAATTCAGAAAATTACAATTCAGGTTCAGAAAATTACAATTTAAATTCAGAAAATTGCTATTCAAGTTCAGAAAATTACAATTCAAGTTCAGAATTTCCAATTCAAGTTCAGAAAATTTGTCGGGTATTTTTTTTTTCATCCAATGGAAATAAATGTATGTAAGATGGTATCTATGTGTTAAGGAAGCATTGGACATCTTAACTCGTCTAAATCAATTTTGCGAGAGAAGAAAAAAGTTCTCGCTCATAAGTAGCCATTGCAATGCCATCCAGCTATATTTTTAGCGTCACAACCATTGATCTGCACTGAGTATGACAGCAGTGATGACGAAGATATGACCACTTAAACAGTCAACGGAGCCTCCACAATCCCGGAAGTAGCGTATAGGTACTGTCTGCATAGATCTTGGCGCCATATGTCAAAATATCTCAACTTATCCGCCATCATCATCATTCATCATAATTGGCACTTAATCGCGATTTTAGCAGTTTCGTAACAAATCATGCCAGCTTTCCCTGTTTCGCGGTAACTGACGGCGATTGGGAGCACCATGAGAGGTCAAGTCTTCCTCCACCTTCGCAACTCTGTGGAGGTCTCTCCCTTCCACTGCTTCCAAACTGCTGTTTCGACTGAAGTACTTTCTTGGCCGTAGCGTTATCATGCACTTGTTGGAAAGAGTTGTTCTCCATTTGATTTCAAGGTTCGGGATGTACACACCTTGAAGAAAACTTGGGGTCCACTATACCCAAGCCACCATTTTGGCAACATGGTCAACGAAGCATCAACACTTCCGCAAGTAACATATAAGTATAAAATTAATTAATTAAAATAACTATTGAAATTTAACGCCCTACTTATAAATTTCTGAATTCGAACTGTAATTTTCTGAACTTGAAATGTAATTTTCAGAACTTAAATTGTAATTTTCTGAATTTGAATTGTAATTTTCTGAACTTGAAATGGAAATTCTGAACTTGAATTGAAATTTTCTGAACTTGAATTGCAGTTTTCTGAATTTAAATTAGAATTTCTGAACTTGAATTGTAATTTTCTGAACTTGAATTGTAAATTTCTGATAAAATTAATTAATTAAAATAACTTTTGAAAATTAACACCCTACTTATAAATTTCTGAATTCGAACTGTAATTTTCTGAACTTGAAATGTAATTTTCTGAACTTGAATTGTAATTTTCTGAACTTGAACTGTAGTTTTCTGAATTTAAATTGGAATTTCTGAACTTGAATTGTAATTTTCTGAACTTGAATGAAAATCTGAACTTGAATTGGAAATTTCTGAACTTGAATTGTAAATTTCTGAATTTAAATTGGAAATTCTGAACTTGATTTGTAATTTTCTGAACGTGAATTGAAATTTTCTGAACTTGAATTGTAAATTTCTGAATTAAACTGGAAAAGGTGTAGTTATCTAAAGAACGTAAAGCATATTTCACATACCCTCAATGCATCTGGAATGTCAACACCATATATATTATTCCCGCCTCCTTCGCGTTGTGGCTTCAAAACAAAACGTTCAGGTTCCTGTAAAGCCATTTCATACGCGGCATTACCAGCTTCCGTATCATCTAGCGCATAAAGACCAGTGAATATTTCTTTTACTGTCTTTACCTGTAGGAAAATATGAATTTAATTGTTTCACAAACATTATAATTAATCTTTATGAAATCTTATATAATAAGTTTATTACCTGCTCAGGATCGTTTAAAAAACGTTCCAGCATTGCGGGTTGGGCAAGAGCTTGTTGCACTTTTTTGGTACCTGCCAAATGATAGTGTATTGAAGGGCATTTAATTGCGCGTGAACATTCCATCATGTACCGGGCATCCCATTCATCTTGGGAAGGATAGTGGGCAGGTTCATAACCAGCACGAAAATATATGACAGCCACTTCGTGTTCACCACTGTAGAGATTAGTAGTCATAAAAAATATGGAGTTCAATTCTTCGATTATGAATATGTGGAGTTTTAATTAAGCAGCAAAGAAAAACTATCAGTCTTGTATACGAATGAGGGATTCGTTTTTTATGACGACTTCGTAATAAGGCTTTCAAAACTGTGAGGCATGGGCACACACCAAGAAGACTTCGTACGGAAAGTTGATGTCCATATCCACAAAGACACAAACGAGCATCAGGAGTTACTTTACTTTCACTCTTTGAATTTTGCGGCTTTGTTAGGGTTGTGAATAACCTGCATTAGAAGTTTCTAGCCGATGACCAGGAGGGACCTTATTATGTAACTCGATTGCCTGGGGTACCTGGGTGGCGGGACCAGGTGACCAGTTTCGACAGTCAACCTTAGTGCAACAACTCTATTCACCAGAAATTACAAGGCCCCTGAATTTAGAAAAGCCTGAATTAGGGGAGCTGATGCTTTCTGACGAGGCTTAACACCTTACAATCATTTTTCACAGCAAGCTGTCATGGAGATTTAATAAAGAATGCAGTGCTACTAAAGGTTAATTGATATGTATTGTTTCTGGGTGGACAATTGGTTGGGAGCTCTCTCCAGTATGGTGATGTCATGGTAAAATAATATTGTAACGAATTTAGAGAAATTTCGCTTATTTGAAATCTTCTGCTAACGTTCGAATCGCTAAACTGTTGAATAAATCACTCCAATATTCTGTATTGGTCTTTATTAGACTACTTTGGGAGTAGTACAATTATAAAATTATACTTCACTTCGCAACTGATAGCGTTTTTAAATCAAACGAACTCTTCAGCTTGCGCTACTTTTATATTCTCTGTTGCCTCGTCAGCATATTTCTCCAAAGGTCTAGACGTTTCACCTTCTAGAATCTCCTGCTTGGTTACCAGCGATACCGGGCCATCTCGGGAAGTATTTATGGCCTTACCGCAGTAAGGGGCGCTGCTGTGGCGGACGGTTCTTTCCCCGTATATAATACTGGACCGCTGAGCCCGCCTTGTCGGGCAGGTGGTCGTACGACCAAGATGAACAACTCATTACCTGAACGTAATAAGGAGGATGTAAAGAGGAGGACTGAGTCGCAATCCAGGGACGACAAATACGAATTAAGCGATGCGTCGGACTCGGGGAGCGAGAGTAGTGCTGATTCAATGAACTCCGTGTTGGAGAAGCACACAAATGAAAACGGAGTAGAAGAGTGGAGAAGGGTACGGAGCAGAGGAAGTAAAAGAGCTCTCTCGCAGTACCGTGCAGCACTAAGAATTGTACAACGCTTGGGAGCAGTGGTCGACCCAACAGAAGTGGAGATCGAGCGCTTGGAATGGGCCCATGAAGCGGTAGAAGTAGGCCGAAGGCAGTTCAAAAGGTTTGCTGCGAGAAACCCTCGGTTCTGCAACCGGTACGAGGAGGAAGAAGCGTCGAATGGCAGAATGAAGAGGCAACGTTCGGCAGAAGGCGACAAGCCTGCTTTCAAGAGGCAGAAAGGACCCAGTCCTAGAGCCGCGAGGCAGGGCAGTCGCATAGACAAGACAAGTAGGCCCAAAGCTGTAAGACAGATTGGTTCCAATAGCGAGGTAGCAACTACCTCGAAAGCTGCCAGTCAGAGGGAAGTTCCAACTACGGAAGTAGGAGATAAGCCAAAGGGAGATAACGCTAAGACTCCGGCTTTCTCGGAGGCGCTAAAGGGAGTTAACGCGAAGACTCCGGTGTTCTCGGAGGTTCCAAAGGGAGATAACACTAAGACTCCTGCTTTTCCCGAGAAGATGAGTGATGTGGCAAAGCAGTCACTGACTGTGGCGCTGGTTGATCGTAGCAGTCCGTTCGGACAAATGACTACTGAAAGGTGGAGATCTGTGGAAAGGGAGCTTATTAGCTTAATGCTTAAGATGATGCGGGAACAACCAAGTAAGCCCCTTCCAACCTTTGATTCGGGGGGATGGTATAATGGTGTGAAGATGATAGCGTGCGACAACATCGCGAGCTTGCGGTGGCTGGAGGAAGTCGTTCCAAACCTCCAAAGGCCAGGCACGAACGCGCGGTTTGAGGTGGTGGATAAAGCGCAAATCCCCACGGTACCAAAAGTTAAGGTATGGATACCATGCGTGATGAAGTCGGAGGATACACTGCGACTTCTGCAGAATCAGAATCCGAACATACCGACACAGGATTGGAAGGTACTTACTGTATCTCGGCCTACCGAGGATGGTCAGTTCTACATCTTCCAAATAAACAAGCAGGCGGAGGATATTTTGTACACGCAGATTGGCAAAATGTCCTTTGGCACTGGCAAAATTTACATGCGACTCAGGAAAAGAAGTCCCGAGGATAAAAATCCTAACACGCTGGAAGTGGGCGAAGTCGAAAAGGACCTCAGAAGCCTAAGGGAAAAAAGACAGGTGGAGGTCCCCGACGTCACCACGAACGTGCTAGAAGAGGACCAAACGCTAAATGGTGCTGTGACTCGCACAGAGGAACACACGGCACAACATTCACGAGGGGCTGAAGGGCGCCTCGAATACTCTAAACCAAAAGGGCAAGAGGAGGACGACGACGTCAAGACGAAGGTGCTGGAGGGGGACAAACAGCCCAATGGTGCTGCGAGCCCTACAGATAAACCTCCAACACAGTAAAGTGGCGTCGAGCGAACTCCTCCTAACCCTTGAGGAGGGTTCGTTTGACGTGGCGCTGATCCAGGAGCCGTGGCTCTCATCGGGAGGAAAGGTTTCTGGACTTAGCGCGCGCGGGTTTGGCGTTTACTACGCACAAACGGAAGGACGGGTGCGAGCTGTAGTAATGGTAAGGAAACAGCTGCATTCATATATGCTGCCTAATTACACCACCGAGGATCTCGTAGCGGTGGCCGTTGAGCAAAAGAATAAGCAGGCATTTATCCTGGCGTCCTGCTACATGGCCCATGCTGCGGAGGTTCCACCGATGGAGTGCAAAAGGCTAGTACAGGAGGAAGGGCGCAAAGGGCGGTTGGTCATAGGCGCAGATGCAAATGCGCACCACAATGCGTGGGGAGGAGCAGATACGAACGAGATAGGCGAATCTCTATTTTGTTACATCCTGCAAACCAATTTGCAGATAGCCAACAGGGGAAATGTTCCTACATACATTGGTCCAACATCCAGCAATGTTCTGGATATTACATTGAGCTCCGAGCGTGATATATCAAGGTATGATTGGATGGTTCTCGATAGACCATCCTTCTCCGACCATGCGTATATAAGCTTCAGCATCCCACTAAAGAGGGTAGAGAAGGGAGGAACCTTTAGAAACCCTAGGGCAACGAATTGGACTAAATTCCAGAAACATGTAGAAACGAAACTGGGACAACCCAAAGAGGTTGCTAATGTAGAGGAACTGGAGGAGTCGAATGAATTCCTAACAAGGACGCTTATGACTGCGTATAACAAAGCTTGCCCTCTAAGAAGATTCAGAGGAAAAGCAAAGCCGCCATGGTGGAGCAATGAGCTGAGTCTTCTAAGAAGACAGGTAAAAGAAATGTTTAAACTCGCAAAGACCGCGGAAAGCGAAGCGTGTCGGGACGAGTACAGGGATCTACTAAGGATCTACAAGCGTGAAATTACCAGGGCGAAGAGAAACTCATGGAAAAGTTTCTGTACGGACATAGAGTGCTCCAGTGAAACAGCACGGTTGAAAAAAGTCCTAGCAAAGGGAAACATAGTCCAGGGACTAATAAAGAAAGAGAACGGGGAATGGTCACGTGATAGTGAGGAATCCCTTGAGGTGCTTCTCGATACACATTTCCCATCGGGAGACGGTTTAGAAGAACCAGCAGACATCACTCACACTTCGATCACGGAGCTAGTGGTGCCGGGCTTGGTGACCGATACCAAGATCGAGTGGGCAGTGAAGACGTTTTCTAAGTTTAAATCGCCGGGCCCAGATTGTATATTCCCGGCCATGCTACAAGTCTCAAGTAGGGCGGTCGTGGAATGGCTTCAAATAATATTCGATGGGTGCATAAGACTGAATCATGTACCGCACTCTTGGAGAACTGCTCGTGTAGCTTTTCTACCAAAGGCGGGGAAGATCGGTCACGTGTATCCCAAAGACTATAGACCCATTAGCTTAACATCATTTCTGCTCAAAACCTTTGAGAGGCTGATAGATGTGTACATAAAGTCCAACGTGGATGAAAAGCTGCTCTCCACAACACAGCATGCGTACACCAAAGGCAAGTCGGTAGACACCGCATTGCATAGGGTGGTAATAAGCATAGAGAAATCCCTGGAATATAAGGAGTATGCTCTAGGAGTCTTCTTGGACATTGCCGGGGCTTTCAATAATGTTGCAAAATGGGCGATTATGGATGGTCTTAATTACATTAAAGTACATCCTGCCTTAATCAGATGGATCGGCTGCATGTTAAATTGCAGGAAGATTACATCACAATGGGGATTGTACGAGGCCACGAAATCAGTGGACAGGGGCACGCCGCAGGGAGGGGTGCTATCACCTCTGCTGTGGACACTGGTCATCAACCAACTGCTCAGGCAATTCGATGAGGGACCCGTAAAACTTACGGCTTACGCAGATGACGTTGCAATTGTCATAAGTGGAAAATGCCTTCCAACGATTAGTTCTTTGATGGATCGGGCGCTTCGGGATATTCATACCTGGGCATCTAATGTCGGGCAGAAAGTCAATGCGGAGAAGACGGATATGGTCTTGTTTACAAAGAGGTACAAGGTCCCAAATTGGACCAGGCCTAAGTTAGGAGCGGTGACCTTACAGGAGAAACCTTGCACAAAATATCTAGGAATCATCCTAGACAGTAAGCTGTCATGGAAGCTCAACGTGGAGGAGAGGGTCAAGAAGGCCTCAACGGCACTCTATGCATGTAGAAGAATGCTGGGGTGTACGTGGGGCCTATCGCCCTCTCTTTCTCATTGGGTTTTTACAGCGATTGTAAGCCCTATTCTATACTATGGAGCTCTTGTTTGGTGGAAAGCCACACAAAAAACAACATACCTCAAAAAATTAGAGGGGGTTTGCAGACTATCGATGCTTTGCATTACGGGAGCCCTGAAAACAACCCCGACGGCTGCACTGTATGCCATTCTGCACATTCCACCTGTAGACCTGGTAGCAAAGAACAAAGCGTTAACGACCGCAACCAGGCTCGATGCTTCGGGGCAGCTTGAGCGCCGACCATATGGCCATAGTAGTATAGCGTCCTCAGTCACAAGACGAACAGACTACATGATTCCCTACCTGCACTTTGAGGGAGATCTTAAGGCCACAATAGAGGTGGACGGTTGGCGCAAGGGTGCGCAAATGGCGGACGAGGCGATACATGTGTACACCGATGGTTCCAAAATAGTGGAAGGAGTAGGGTCTGCGGTAAACTGCGCTGATCCGGAATTAAGCAGATCCTACAGGCTGCCGGATTACTGTAGCGTTTTCCAAGCGGAAATATTAGCCGTAACCAAAGCAGTAGAAACCCTGGAAGAGAATAGCTTAAGCTGCAACCGTGTTAACTTTTATATTGACAGTCAAGCAGCAATTAAGGCAATAATCTCGCATAGCACAGCATCTAAATGCGTGTTAGAGTGTAAGCAGTCTCTGGAGAGAATCGGGACAGGGAGAAGCATACATCTATATTGCGTCCCAGGGCATATGGGAATAGATGGGAATGAAAAAGCGGACGAATTAGCTAAAAAGGGCGCATCTCTTGAAGCTTGCTCCGTAGACGTCCCAATTAGATTGGGCGAGATTAAGCGAAGGCGAGAGGTGCACATGATCGACCAAGCAGAAAAGGCGTGGGTTCAAGCGCGGGGCTGTAAAGTGTCGAAGATTATGTGTAGGTCTTACAACCTTAGACTAACACAGTTGCTTATATCATTAAAAAGAGAGGACTGTAGACTCATGACGGGTATTCTGACTGGACACTGCCTTCTGGCGTCACATGCCTTTAAATTAGGCTTGGTCAGTGATAGCAGGTGTAGGAAGTGCGGGTTGGAGGAGGAAACGATCGAGCACGTTCTGTGCTCGTGCCCTGCACTTGCCAGGCTAAGACTCCAGCTATTAGGAGTGATACAGCTGTCAGATCTAGAAGCAGCAAGTGGCTTAAGTCCTAGGAAGCTTCTAGTATTTGCCAAGAGGACGGAGTTATTTTATAACATAGGTCCTGGTTTTTGATAGGGTTTTTCAGTTTGGTCGTTAAAACAAACTTCTGGTAACACTACGGACTCAATCAGTCTATGTGAGGTCCTCATGGACCGGCCAGTTCAACCTACCTACCTACCAGCGATATACATGTATATTTGTAGTTTATGCGTTTCTCATAGTCATATGCGTGTGTATGTGTGAGTAGCTACTTCGGCTGAGGACTACATATTTGTGTGTGTGAGATAGCTCTTCGTCGCCTTCTACATAAGTGTTTCTAGCTTTAATGTGTACATGTACATAAGAGTAGCTGCTTCATGTTTTTGTTGTTGTGTTGTTTACTAACAGCTTAGTGATGCTAACATTCGTCACAATATTATTTTAAGGAGCGGACAATGCTTAATCCGTACCCGGCTTATATCGTGGGAAAAATTACAGTAGCACGAACGGCAATAAGGCTTCGAGATAAGGGACATAAACTTGTGGCATAAGAGTAGCTGCTTCATGTTTTTGTTGTTGTGTTGTTTACTAACAGCTTAGTGATGCTAACAATCGTCACAATATTTTTTTAAGGAGCGGACAATGCTTAATCCGTACCCGGCTTATATCGTGGGAAAAATTACCGTAGCACGAACGGCAATAAGGCTTCGAGATACGGGATATAAACTTGTGGATCACATAGCAGGAAGGAATTGGGTTAGAAACTAATGTGGGGTGGGGTTATGAATGGTGAAATATTCTACCACAAGCTCGGCGTCAGCCCAAACCTTACGCTGCCCCATCACCACTGCATTTTCCTTCATGCGGGGGCCAGCGCTATTGAGGATGCGTTGGAATTAATGATATCCCGAATTGAAAAGTAATCGCGAATAACGTTTTAAGCTAGATTTTTTGAAAAACCCCTTTTTTTCTGATTACCACTTATGTATATTAATCTCTAACATAGCTAAAACACTCAAACTTGCTAAATTATGTACCCTTTAACACTAAAAATACAGCTAGAAATATTCTCTGAGTGAAAGAATGTTTTACGTGACGCGTAAATTAGTTTCTACGGCAATATCCAAAGTAATTGCTTAGTGAAAAGGAAGGTCAAAAAGGAAAAATAATGGTGATAATTGGCAGGTTAAGACTAGGAAAAAACTTGAGTCCCGAGCGAGGCTAGGAATGAGTGAGAAATTTTCCTACACCTGAAAATCGATTGAGATAACATAGACATGATATAGTTGATAACTAATTTTCTTGAACTGAGTCTTATTTTTCTTAAAATTTTGTCTCACATCATAAGTGTGCTAACTCACCACACCCCTACACTATCTAGCCCTCGGGCATAGTACAGGTCTACAAGTAGGATATGTAGCAGCCGCACATACACAGCCACGCTCACCTGATAAAATGCTTGTTCTTGTTCGTTTTTTTTTTGTGGATGCTATTTGGCACTGTTGTAGTTCTTAGGTCCAAGAAAAGTGTAGTAGCTGCTAACGAAAAATGCGTAAAATTTTTATTGTAAAATTTCAAAGAAATATCCTTATTTACTTTCAAACGAGCACTTAATTACATCTCTCTTTAAAAGCCATATGTTTTGGACTATTTTAATTAACAAATTGTGATACTTTATTACCGGGGACGATTGCTAAAACACGACCAAAACCGTCGGGGGAGGTATTAATAGACGCGTTTTTACCTCGCTTCCAATAATTCGAATACTTTTTCTCCTTAGGCTATTGATAACAAGACAAAACGTGTCTTTTCATTTCTATTTCCACATTTTTGGACGGATTATTGCAGTCGACCTCGGTTTCAAACTGTTTTTCGCGGAGAACTTTTGAACGGGTAGAAAAACTTAGCACCCGTGTTTGTATTCTTAATACAGGAATTACTACGCGTCCTCAGATACCCCAATTCAAGATTTTGTATAATTTTCTGTAGGATCCATATAGGTGCACTACATTTTCATACTAAATTCGTTCAAAAAAATTTACCATCACAGCAACCCATATCTGATATTCCGCTCCTTTTTTTGTTTCCCTGCGTCGCTTTCCACGACAGCAACCCTCATAATTTTGACACTTCGTTCAGTGTCAAACGCAACGTTCCACGCAGGTTCCACTGAGTTCCACAATAGTTTGACACTGACCGAAGTGTCTAACGGCAGTGTGTAAGAAAGAGCAAGGAATTATTTCCTTCTCATACATATCCTACTTGTAAACCTGTACTATGCCCTCGGGTACCAAGTCACATACAGCCCTAACCCCTAGAAACCACCCCTGTCATACCGCAAGCAGGCTAATCCACTTAACCCTGGGGACAGCGTTTACTCGCATATTTTTCTTAAAATAAGTCTTATTTATCCAGATATCTCACACCACAAGTGGGCTAACCAACTTAACTGTTAACCCATCAACTCCGGTATCCTCTAACCCCTAGAAACCACCCCTACCACACCACAAGAAACATGAAAATTTCAAAACGCGATATCTCAGCGAAAAAATGATATTTGAGCAAACTCAACTCCATTTGAAAGAAGAAGAAGAGTTGTATTTAAATATGCCATCCTTTAATCTTGGTGAAAGAAAACATCTGCAAGGCTACATAATCTCAAATATGGGCAAAACGGTGTTTTTTCACTTTTAGGTTGGGATATCTCCAAAACCAGAGCTGATAGAGCAATTTTGATTCGATTCATCGCATCAAAATCCTTCGAAAATATATAGTCCGGTTTCTGGGTCTGAGATGCTGTCGGCCTGTGTTATCGATGATAACGCTAACCGCTTGTATTCTGCCGCTCCATCGTGTTTCAGATTCAGGTTTCATAGTTTTCGTTAAAGCATTTTTTAATAATTCCCATCGTAACGTTGAACGTGAGAAAAAAAGATACATATATGCTTTCAATTATTCCACAACCTGACGCAAGTGTTCCGGATATATGCATGCATTTTTTATTTATTTTTCATTCGATTCATCGCATCAAAATCCTTCGAAAATATATAGTCCGGTTTTTGGGTCTGAGATGCTGTCGGCCTGTGTTATCGATGATAACGCTAACCGCTTGTATTCTGCCGCTCCATCGTGTTTCAGATTCAGGTTTCATAGTTTTCGTTAAAGCATTTTTTAATAATTCCCATCGTAACGTTGAACGTGAGAAAAAAAGATACATATATGCTTTCAATTATTGCACAACCTGACGCAAGTGTTCCGGATATATGCATGCATTTTTTAGTATAGTAAATTTTTTCCAGAAATCAGTTACAATAAAAATACAAATTATTCAGGAAGTTCTGCTTGGCGGACCATTTGGCGCCCCCCCCCCCCCCCCCTGTGAGTAGCGCCCGGTGAAAGCTGCCCCCCTTGCCCGCCTCTCACTACGCCACTGCAACTGGAAAGTACTTTGCTACCATAAGTCCATTATGTACTGCATCAGTTATCCCCTTCTCGCCAAAACATATATACAATTTCTGTGCACATAAACTTACAGTAACAACTCTTTGTTCGATCCCAGTTTGCCCTCTTTGAATACTTGTGTTAAGGTGCGACGTAATACTTGAACTTTCGGGCACTGATCACGTATATAGAACTCATGGAAACGCTGTAATATATAAAAAAAGCCAAATTATTATGAATTTAATTAGTGGCTGCTTAGGCCGGTACAATAGAAACTCGTAATCAGCCTACAATTTTTTGCGTTCGAATTGTATTATTATGGCGTTCTCTTTCCTGAAAATAATGTTGCCTTAACGGGTTTTCACTGTATTCGCATTTAAAAAAAAATGTATTGGATTTGACAGCTTACAATTCGCATTTCCTTTCGAACCGAGTTACGAAATAAGGCCCCAGAGGTGACCTAGTTCAAAAGTTAGAATCTGAGAGTACATCATGAGGGTAAAATTTTTTCCAGAAAACGCTATTAGTAAAAACTAGAGCTTACGATTTCTTCTCGAGCACAAGCGAGATTTTCGAGACCCGAGAAATCGATAACTCGACTTCTCGCGAGATTCTCGTGTCTCGAAGTACTCGTAAATCTCGCGAGATTCTCGACATAAACTTAATTGCTCTATAGATAGTATTTATACACTTGGTTTTTTCTACTTGTGAATTTTTTTTTGGATTATATTGCTTTTCAATGACATTTAATTCAAAATATATTTATTATACATATAATTTTGTTCACAATATTTTATTTTTTTAACGAGCCATCGAGAATACGGCTTCTCGCGAGATTCTCGAATCTCGAAATACTCGTAGTTGTGGTTTTGTGGAAATTTTCGCTTGTGCTCCAAAAGAAATCGTAAGCTCCATATAAAACAGCCAATGAATCGATTAAATTGAATGTCGAGAAGCTCGCGAGTATTACGAGTATTTCGTGATTCGAGAATCTCGCGAGAAGGCGGGACTCGCGAGAAATCTCTTTTCGAACAAGTTCGAGAAAACGTAAGCTCTAGTAAAAACCAAAAATGTATCCCAAAACACCATGGTTTTTCGCATTTTTAACGGCGCATAAATAATATAATACCAATTTCACACAGAAGCTTAATCGAATTACAATTTTGTTAAATGAAATAATTAAGTTTTCCTCTTCACACAGGGTCACTTGCTTCAATAAGCGGACAACTATCAGCAGCCCCAAAAGAATATTTCGCTTTAACAACAAATTGCTAGAATGGATAGCAGCCATGGTTGCCACACCATGTTTTCATTTGGGACCAAAATTCATCGAAAAAAAGGACCAAACCCCAAAGAAATCGACCAAATCTTTGTAGTTTTAATTGGCTTACAAACAATTCGGCAATTCACGAATGTGTCGAATTCTTTGTAAAATCTTTGATTTCAGGTTGTGGTAAAGTACAAAGTCACACACACTTTCATTCTAACAAAAAGCCTTATATAAATAATTGTTTTGACGAAAAACCTTAGAGCAAACCCGTGCCGCAAGCCAAACTAGTTCTGTTTTATTTACATAAAAATTGTGTTTTTAAACTAAATTTCTCCAGGGATCGGTTGTATCAATTTTATTATAAAATCAGACAAAAAGTAAAAAAAAAAAATGTTTCCAATAGCTGGGTGCTCCACTTTTTTTTAATTTAATTCTTTACTCTTCCGTTTACCAGTGCACCCTCACGCTTCAATTTTCCCATCTATGGCCTAGATTCTGTAAGTGCGGGTTTTGAAATGTATATAATTTCCATGTAATTTGTGTTAGAGAAAAATGTACATTTTAAAACTTACATTAATTCCTCAGATTTATTATTGAAAAATCTTAAAAGTTTGAACTGTGTAGAAATGGTCGAATTTCCATTTGACGAGGTACGAAAAATTAGTTATTATTAACAATGTTATTATTAAAGTTTCTGGGGTTCTGCTCTCCAACCGGAAATAATTTGGCACAAAGCGTTTATATCAGATCTACGTTGAGCATTTTTTAAGTTATCGCTTTCCAAAAATATTCCTTCCTTACGTCCAATAAGACATTTCTTGGGTTAAGATACTTAGTAATCTAAATTATGTACACTGACATTTTTTAAATATCCAATATTTTGATATAATTATTGCACCTAAAATTACTCATATTGATGGAATAACATCAGCAGACTAAATTTTTCTGATTGAACTCTTTAGCGCAGGTCGGAAATATATAGAAACTCTTAATTCTGTAACTGATATTGAATTTGACGGTTGTATAGCAGAAATGCTATTAAGTTCCAGACACAAAAAAGAAAATATAGCCACACCGCAATGTGAAGAACATAATAGCCTTGGTATTCCTAAAACTCATCATTTTGTTTTGTGCTGTATGAGAAAAATTTAAAATTTCCTATTACCTATCGACACATATCGCATAACTTGAACATAAAACAGTTGTAAGTGCACTTAATAGTACCTGGGCGAATGAGCTTTGCTCGGCAACTATTTTGTTCTGCATGTCATCATTAATCAAACTCTACTTTTTTTATAAGTACATATATTATATATTTTTTACTTACCAATATTTGATTTCCTTAAAAATAGATTTCAAAAACATATCAAACACTAACCGCAAAATGAACTGGAATGGAAAATCTGAAATGGGTAATTCCAGCCTATAGTATAAGGTATTGTTATGACAATTAGTGAAATCCAGAACTAATAAAAGCGTGTTACATTGTGATAGCAAGAAAAGGAGGTTTTAAATGTTCTTAATTATACCATCAAAATTTAACACGCTTTTTATTAGAACAATTAGGACTGTGATATAAACTGTAAGATTTAATAATTTACGTGTAAAGTTTTAAAGTTAAAAATATATAATTATGTTCAATATGGAATTTTTTTGTCGCAGACGAAGAAGCCTAATTATCGTTAAAGGTTACAATGAACTTATAAAGTCTTATATTTCTTAAAAATCGCTTAGGTATGTACATCTGTTCACTATATATTTCTTATCTTATACAGCGCATTATTTGGAGATTACGAATGGGATAAGATTATTGTTCAGCCCCATTCATGAAAGGTATGAAGTCTTCGGCACAGCCGAAGACAGTCCCATCCTTACTTGTTTTTTGTTGTTTTTGATTGTCATTTGTTGCATAGACAATAAAATCCGACCCATCAAGCAAAACTTACTAGATTTTTGACTCAATTAGGCATTTATGTAAAAAAAATTACTAATTATTTCACTAACCCTCTGTGTGAAATCGGTATAAAACTGATATTGGATCTTAATTCCAGGCTGCAAAGACCTTTTCAAAATTCTAGGCTAATCAGAGAGTTTGAAAATTGCAGACCTCTATTATAAAAAGTGTATAAGAGTAGATAAGTATCTATACCTGATCACAAATGTTGTATGTAATAACCTCTACAATAAACAGGATCACTGCTCCTGGATTCCCATAAAGCTCCCAGGATTTTATCATACCATCGCAAATGCCAGACAAGGCGTTATTATCGGGCATCTATAAAATACATAAACATGTAAGCATAAAGACAATATAGCTTGCTACAGCGTTAAAAAATTTCCATTTACTCACGTTCTTAATTTTATCGGCATGGCCCAGCTCACGCATTACAAAGCTATACAATACAAATAAATAAATTTAATTTATTAGAAGCCTCGAATAATGTAAGAAATAACTAATGAAACTACAGTTACATATGCATAAAAGGCGAAAAAGCAGGCAAGTAAATTTAAAAGCTCATTTTGATTGCTATTAAGTCTACAACAAACTTACAAAGAAAAAAGAAATAGTATGTATGGAGGGTAAAAAAGAAAAAGTCTAATGAAATAAAGAATTTATAACAAAATATTTCGGCAATTTAACAGACCTCCTATTCACCGTATGTGCTATGCTTGAATACAATTTTATATTAGAAGAAAGTCAAATCTTAAAGTTTTACATGTATACGACACTCTTGTGAATTGCTCAATCATATATCTTCGGTCCCATGGAACACAAGCTCGGTTGATTATTCGTCGAAACTAGAACCAGGCCCGTGTTACGTTTTTACGTTTTACGAACAGTGACTGAAAACCATTTTCACTCTACTTACAACTATGCAACTGTGATACTATTTTTAACAAGTAAGGAAGTCTAAGTTCGGGTGAAACCGAACATTACATGTACACTTGAAATGCTGTTGTTTTGTTTTGTGTGCTTTAGAGTTACAAATGGTTCTATTCTGAACTAATTTTTCTTGGAGTTATGGCTCCTGAAACATAGAAAATTGCTTAGTCATAAAAGGGGCGGTGCCACGCCCATTTTTTAAATTTTGAAGTTTTTCCTATTTTTTTGTTATAAATCCACTTGGGAAATGAAATATCATTGATATAAAGCTCTTTTTTGCAAAGATATAGCTTATTTTATTCGTCCACGACCCTTTTAAAAATCTTTTATATAAAAGTGGGCGTGGTCCTTAACCGATTTCGTTAATTTTACTTCAAAGCATTCCTTATAGTAAAGGAAACCTCTCTGCCGAATTTTGTTACGATAGGTTTAACGATTTTTGATTTAAGATTAATAATATTTGTAAAATTGATTTTATCGCAAGTGGGCGGTGACACGCCCATTTAAAAAATTTTTTTCACATTTTTATCAAGAGTCTCAATGTCAGTCCACACGTCAAATTTCAACATTCTAGGTGTATTATTTACTAAATAATCAGGTTTTTTGTGTTTTCCAAAATGTTATATATATAAAAAGTGGGCGTTGTTATCATCCGATTTCGCTCATTTTCAATACCAATCTATTCTGGGTCCAGATAAGCTAGTATACCAAATTTGGTGAAGATATCTCAACATTTACTCAAGTTATCGTGTTAACGGACAGACGGACGGACGGACATGGCTCAATCAAATTTTTTTTCGATACTGATGATTTTAATATATGGAAGTCTATATCTATCTCGATTCCTTTATACCTGTACAACCAACCGTTATCCAATCAAAGTTATAATACCCTGTGTACAAGTACAGCGGGTATAAAAATTATAATAACTTATGGATCTAACGAGTACTATTTGTCGCTAGATCATAAATGCCACAATTTCAGAGCTATTGTGATTTATAAAATTAGTTTCGATCACGGATCGTAAAACGTAATACGGGCCGAATTAATTGTTTGCGTGGCACGCGTTGGTGCTTCGGTGGGCAGTCTAACACATTTGGTTTGTTTTGGTGGAAAGATTTACGTTGTTGTTGTTGTTGTAGCGATAAAATCACTCTCCGGATGTTGTAGAGAGTATTATCGATGTTGATGGTTCGTTGCCGGATATAGATCCGGTAACAAACACTCTTAAGGTACAGGCCCGACCAAATCGGGAACGATACAATATGACACATTCAACCTTCTAGGCCATCGCGCCCGCACCCCGTAGTTTCATGAGGAATTTGGCGTCGCCAGTGCCTCGGCTGCTAAATAAACAGGATTTGCCTAGGTGAAGTTGACAATTTTGTTGGAGAGGCCATAAGTTACGCTGGCAACCCCTGAAAAGGTTGCGATACACACCTTCTTGAATCATTTGGGTATTTAAGTCGCCACTTGCGACAGGCATACTTGCCGTGGGTTTATTCTAAGCCCGCTAACCCGCTGAGGATGCGAAATATTGACATATTTTTCCGTAAAATACTACCGCATTTGGTTTCATCTCGTGGAAAAATAGCATATCTCAAATGTGTTAATCTCCACGACTAAACTCCAACAGCCCATGCTAATCTTGAATGGGAATAACGAATTAAGTTTTGCACTTACAATAGTAATGTTTGTTAGAACCGTGCTAGTTCTCTTTGGAACAGACGATATGGCGAGTCAGAAAACAAAATACCTAATTTTTGGTATGTTTTATGAGGCATTTTCAAATTGGTTCAGTTCAAGTAAATCTGAAGTGTGTAGGTATTTAACATCAGTTGTCAAAAATCTAATTAATGTTTGCGTATCACAACCGCAGAATATGAAGAATAGAAGTAAATATTTTCAAAATGTTACATTAGATTTTTACAAATAACATTTTCTTCTTAGACCCAGTTTTTCAGTACGAGTTTAGACAACAGCTAAAGTTGATCTCGTATTCTTGATCTTTTGATCCATCCATAGTTGCCCCTCTGAACCATATTGTAATAAATAATATTAGACCAGACAATGACAAAGAGTCGTCCGTATAAAATCTCCGAAGCGTTTGAAGCTTCTTTATTTTTAAAAGTTTGCGTAAAAATGATACATCGGTCGCCTACTTGTTTGAAAAGTTTAGTGATCAGATGTTCTTCTGTCCTCATTGTTTTTAAGTCGGGATATTTGCATTTCCACCTCCCCACAGTTCGAGGTTCGTCCTTGTACCTAGGCCATGTCAATACCAAAACACTTTGGCGCTAAAGGAGTAAGCTACCTGACGCACGTTTTCAAGCCTGGAAAACCGGGTAACGAAGGTGAATCATAACGACCGGTATCAGTCCGTTCGCCAGTAATGAAGACAACCTTCCTGCTTCGTCAGTTTACTGCGAATCTTCGCCTAGCCACTCATCAGCATGGTTTCCTCAAAATGCATAGAACTGCCAGCGCTGTCAAAAAATGTTGACATAGTCAACCACGGCACTCTACTCCAAGATATAGAAGGTTCACCTTATGGACAGCAAATTATCTGAACCTATCCGACCAAATCCACGGCCCCTCTGTTTTGCGACGTGGAATATTGGACGCTCACGTCGATGGCGTTGCACTACCGATTGTCTGTCATCCAAAGATCGAAGTTGTATCTAAAGTACAAAGCCGCAACAAAATCCTTAAGTCGCTTGCCAGTAGCGCTTGGGGAAAAGATGAAGAAACGTTGCTAGCCACGTAAAAAGCAATTGGCCAGCCGCTCAACAGCAAGTCCAAACTACGGTGATACAATCTTACCACACGCTTCCTCATATATGGAGAGGAGAAATGAATTGCCAGTCATAGAAGACAGTGCTAAAATAATTTTTTACACTAAGAATTTTTCAATTACTTTTGCAATTCCTTTGAGGAATGGGAAATTATTAATTACTTTTGGCATTCCTTGTAATGTAATTGGAAAATTTTCAATTACATTTGCAATTCCTTTCGAAAGTACTGGGGCAGAAATTACATTTGAGCAAAGTATTTGTTTTCAATTACAAACAAAAAATTGTTTGTACTCGATCCTCAAAAAAACGAAATTACATTCGGTATTTTTTTTGAGGAATTGAAATGTAATCAATTCCTTTGCTGCGGATGAAAGGAATTGATTACTTTCCATAAGTACATGTAATGGGGAATTGACGGTAGTTGAATACCTAACGTAATCATTACTACCCAGCTCTGTCAGTTGAGCCTGCGTGAATACTTATGTATAGTCGTTGCTCTGCCCTAGCTTTGGTCTATCTGCATAACTTTTAAGCATATTTTACCTCTTACTCTCCTTCTATCCCCTTTTCCTTATCTTTTATTCACTCTTCCCTCTGCTTTCTCATTTTCTGCGTCTCTTTCTCCCTCTCCGTCTTTTCCTAAACTTATTTTCCGCTCCATCTATCATATCTCTCTATCTTCGTCTAACTCCATCTCATTCCTTTCTCTTCTCTCTAGTTCTTCTCCATCTCAGTGCCACTCCCAGTCCTAGTCCAAGTCAAAGTCCCAGTCGGCCGATGCTTCATTTCCTGAAAAAAGTGTGATATATTCTAATCGAGGCAAAGGGCTACCTATATGTATGCCCAACTTCAGGCAAATCGAACCGTGAATATAATTTTTTCGAATAGATCGGTCCTGGTCCACTTCCCGAAAATAAACTTCACAAGAACGCTATCCCATCTTTCAAGCTGGATCAAACTGCATCCAGACTTCGATAGACTTCCGATAAAAAAGGGAAATAATCGAGTTTAAGGGCCTGGCAAAGTCATAAACATATTCCTCGCGTTCCAATGAACAGTGATCCAGATACCGATAAAAATTTAACGTGCAATTGCAACAATGTGAACCATATGTATCAATTTGTTGTTGCATTTGCATGTTAAATTTTTATAGGTATCTGGTTCACTGTTCATTGGAACGCAAGGATTTTTACTTAACCATATCTATTGGCATCAGCGTCTTAACCTAAATAATGTGATAATTTCATAAAAAAGAAGAAAATGCAAATAATTACCAACAAATGGCAAAAACAGTAAGTCTCCTATTCAAAACGTGTCCAAAACAACATATAAAATATCCAAAAAGTTAATGAATTCATCAACTCAAGTATGGGTTATGAATATGGCGAAAAACCAAACACCAATCGGTTGACTATGGTTTGGTTATGGCGAAAGCGTTATAGTAGTCGGGCTGGGTACCGGAACGTACCGGATCTGCATCCAGCGAAGGACCATCAACATCGATAACACTCCCCAAGACCTTCGGGCAGTGTCCTTATCGCTACAACAACAACCATTGACCAATTACATTGATCTTCATAAGCTTGGTTGGATCAGCTGTTTTATATGGCAAGTTCGCGAAGTTTTTCGGCGTAGTTTGCGACATAGTTTGGAATCATGAACCAAAGAGCAGAATGGAAATATCACCGAATGAGATTGTTCGGCTTCTTCTTGAATAGCCGAGCGAGCAACTTCAATTCGTAAATATTTTTAAATTCCTTTTTATTTTATTTTGTTTCAATTGTGCGGTATAACTGTCACACTGTTCGTTCTTAAAACTGCCGTATTCTACGTTCGAATTCGGATCGGATTAAGTGCATAAATAAATATTAAGATTTTCTGGTCTAAGCCACTTTGGAAATACCCATCAAAATACTGACGACTAGTATTTTTTCTTTGTTTTAGACTATTTAAAAAATATTATTTTCTCTTCTAAACAGGCTTATAATACTCCTTTTTTGTTATGAAAAAATCCACAGTTAAATATGAGCTTTTGAAATTATAACACTTTTTGTTTTTTTGAATATAACTTAATTACAACAAGCTCAGTTTAATAGGTATGCTCTGAAGTTCATCCCGTTCATCCAGTATCTGAGAATTAGTTTTATAATTTCGAAACCCAAAATTTGGTTGAAATTTGTTACAAAATCGCTCTTTATCAGCTGATATAAACTTCATTGAAGATATGGTAGTTTTCAAACAATTTTTGAAATGGGATAGAGCGGTTTTCAATCGTTTACTAGGAAAGGTTGAGCTGGCCGTTCCGCAAGGACCTTTCATATACTGAATGTGTCCACAGTGTTATAAAATATATATAAAACTATAATGAGTGGTTCCGTGCAAAAGCAAAAGTATTTATAATTTTTTTCTGTCAACTTTTAATTTTGTTCTTTTACAACCAATTTTTGTATCTTCAGAATATACCTGTTAATACTTACAAGCAAAATAGGTATATATATGGAATATATATATATGTATATTAGGGTGGGTTGATTTGTATGGACGAAAGTTAACCGATATCGCGCCATCGATTTTTCCATAGGATTTGGGCTCAGGAAAAAAAGTTCCACTACGCATACCCAAAAAAATAATTTTCGAGCCTGCGAAATTTAATTTTTTTGACTTTTTTCGACTTTGATTTTTAAGGTTTTTTTTTGATCTGCTAAACAAATTATCATATATACCCTGTCCGACCCAAAAATGTCCGCTAAAAGCGTTGGCGATAACAGTTTTTTGAAAAAATAAAATATTTCACAATCAAATGAAAATTTTTTTGTTCATGAAAAAACCTTAAAAATCAAAGTCGAAAAAAGGTAAAAAAAAAAATGAAATTTCGCAGGCTCGAAAATTATTTTTTTGGGTATGCGTAGTGGAATTTTTTTCCTGAGCCCAAATCCTATCGATAAATCGATGGCGCGATATCGGTTAATGAATCGACCCAGTCTAATGTATATATTTATATAATAATAATAAATATATGCAGACATAAGAGGAGAAAAAAGGAGAAAAGAAAAATGGGGAAAAGAGGACGAAGTAATGGTTCGATGTTACATATATATTACAAAAAATACCTCTGTAGAGGCATCATGTGTGTGGAGATACCACCGAAACTAGAGGCAATCGTGTTGATTTCAACTTGCTTAATTGAATTGTCTTCGAATGTGTGAGCCAAATAGTCGGAACGTAATAAACCGAGCGAATAAGCCTGAAATTTAATACACATACAAAAAAAAGGATTCTTTTAAATATTTATTTAGTGTAGCATTAGTCATATGTATGTAGTTAACAATTCAAAAAATATTATGACCTTTGACAGAGTTGTTGTAATGATGGTGAATAGTGCAGACCTCTATTAATAACAACTACAACAATTTAACTGTGTTATGCTAACCACTCTAATTACACTGGATCACAAATTCCAATTTTTTTTCTGCACCAGAGACGCTATTACAAATGTAAAATCACCCCCTGATTCCGAAAATCAAGGTTATTTTTAATTCTATGGTAACGTTTTTGAGATATTTACGAATTACCGTTTTTTTTTTTAAAAACAAAAAAAAAAAAATTGGGTCCACTTAATCATATATGTATATTTCAAGAACGAATTGAGCAATTCCAAAACGGTTTGAAGCTTTTGAAAGGTAATCAAATTTGCTATAAATTGTTTTTTTTTTTTTTTTGTAGCAATATAAAAAAATTTGTACTTTGCGAGGAAGGATCTAGAAAACTTGTTAGTTTTTTGCAGATTTTTTTTCTCTCTAAGCTCTGTTTGATTACAAAAAAATAGCTTTCATTCAACAAAATCGATGGACTAATACGAAAGTTATAAGCATTCAAATAAATATATCCATTTAATAGTTAAGTACCCTACTGGTACATATGTGTTAGTATTCGTATATCAGTTAGTTAGGAAGTAGATTTTCGAAGGGTTATTAGGTACAGTGTCGTTTTTTCAAACCCAGGTACATTTCAAGCAAGAGCATATTTTTAAGGCAGGTAGTGTTTTCTTTGTAGAACTAAGGAACCTTTTTGTCTAGGTAGGCTTGAATTTGTACTTGATCCAAGTAAAAGAATAGTACATACGCCTTGTTCCTTCATAACATCTGCAAGGCTCGCCGGATACTGTTCAGTTATATATGATTAAAAGGGCGCGAGAGTTTGAGTGTACAAATGATCCAGATATTTTCTGTTTCATCTGCCGTCAATTTATCGTTAAAAGGATGCGACGTGTGTTTTCAAATACTTTGAAAGTTACATACTATGTATAAGTTTTTTGGTATTGAGCCTAAAACAATGAAAAACCATGGACACCGAATACTGTGTGCACCACATGTCGAATCGAATTGATTTTTTCGGAAACCGGAACAAAAAGGTGCGTTGTTAAAATTAGGAACTTGCTCCCTTTTAATGCATAGCTGACTAATTTCTGAAACTATCTATTTAGGCGAACTTTTGAAATTTATTACACCAATGAAGTGGAGGGAGCCAACTTGCCATTCAACGGACTATTATTTGTACTACAAAAGTACTTGGGGTCGGAAAGTCAAGAAAAGTAACCTATGCGAGCGTATCTAAAGTGTCATTACCAGAACTAAATTCAAATTTAATTTTAGTTCCGGCTCCAGTTTCATTGTCAACGGCAATATCTGGTTACGCGGCATCATGTTGTACACAAAAACTTTGTCAAGGCTTTGCACAAAGACGGCGAAGCTTTTCATCATTTGAAGACAATCTTTCGAGAGATTTCAGAAGCAAAAATAAAGGAAGGGATTTTTGTGGGACCGCAGATAAGGAAAATGATGTACAATAACCATTTCACAGAACCATTTTCATATCTAAGACCGGTTTCTCAGTTAACTTTAAAACCTATCTGCCCGATAAACAAAAAATTTCTATGAAATTTTTTAAATTTACATGAGAATATATAGCCCTAAATCTGAATTCATCGTCCAAAGATTCCGAAAAAAGTTCCGAAGAAACAAGAACGAGAAAAATGTAAACAAAAAATTAATTGAAAGATAAATCCAGCCTAAGAAAATTATAATATAATGTGTCACTTATGTATTTATCTAGAATACTTTTTTATTTTCTTTCAGGAGTAAATATGTCTTTAAAAATTGATTTTCTACACTCTCATTTAAATTTTTTTCCGCAAAATCTTGGCGACGAGCATGGCGAAAGGTTTCACCAGCAAACGAAAATGATTGAAAATCGGTATCAAGGATTCTGGGATGTCGCTATGATGCGTGACTACTGTTGGTTTTTCATAAAAGAAACCGATCCTAATCTAAACAAGACACATAACTTTTTCAATTATAAAATAAGATCATAGAGTTAACACAGAATCATATGTACATATGCTATTATTTGTAGGGTACTTAAGTTTTACTATATAAACAGAGCTTAGAGAGAAAAAAATCTGCAAAAAAATAAAAAGTTTTCGAGATCCTTCCTCGCAAAGTACAAATTTTTAAATATTTTTACAAAAAAAAAATTGAAAAAAACCGTAATGATTGTTCGTTATCTTTGAATCTGCAGGGCCTAGCAAAAAGTGTTGTATGCACAGTTTATAGCAAATTTTATTACCTTTTAACAGCTTCAAACTGTTTTGCTCAATTCGTTCTTGAGATATATATCAGTAAGTGGACTCAATTTTTTTTTTTTCTTTTTTTTGGTAAAACGGTTATTCGTAAATATCTCAAAAACGTTACCATAGAATTAAAATAAACCTTGATTTTCGGAATCAGGGGGTGGTTTTACATAGGAATTTCATAATGGCGTCTCTGGTGCATTTTGGCTGTAAACCAGTGTTATTTGATTCATAACTGACTGATTGATGAATTAAGTAGTTAACTAAAATTGATTCAAACTGCAGTCAAGTATTAACTAATTTTATGATTAGGTTTTGAATCGTTATTTATCAATTTAAATTAATAAAATGAATGGAATGTGCTTGTGATGATTTCCAATTACATATATTTACGTGAAAATAATATAAGCGGAGGACTACCTCTACTGTTGAATAAACATATTGGCGCATAGTCTTAGTCAAAATAAAATTTAGTTTTCATTGAGCTATTTGTGAAAAAACTGCAACTAAATTTAAAACCTATTTTATTTTGCCTACGTCTATACGCCATTGACTAAATGAACAAACTACACAAACATCTACGACAACTGATATGAATATGTATCTTTGTAGCATGCACTTCATAAGAGTTTTTGAAATGTATTTCATTGATAAATTAGACATATGGCTTATTCCACGGTGATAGGTGCGACATTTCTACTTACACATTAAGACTTAATTCTTCAACTTTAGTATTTATATAACTTTTAACGATACGATTTGTCGAGATTTTAGCAAGTGATTTACGATAACGATTGTACTATTCACTAACTCAATTTTAACATGGATAGCTTGGTGACCATTATTATACTCATCGTGCTTTGCACACAGAGTATATTAACTTTGATTGGATAACAGTTGTTTGCACAGGTATAAAGGAATCGAGATAGATATAGACTTCTATATATCAAAATCATAAGTATCGAAAAAAAATTTATTGAGCCATGTCCGTCCGTCCGTTAGCACGATAACTTGAGTAAATATTGAGATATCTTCACCAAATTTGGTACACAAACTTATCTGGACCCAGAATAGATTGGTATTGAAAACAAGTAAGGACGGGACTGTCTTCGGCTGTTCCGAAGACTTCATACCTTTCATGAATTGGGCTGAACAATAATCTTATCCCGTTCGTAATCTCCAAATAATCGGATGTATAAGATAAGAAATATATAGTGAAAAGATGTACATAGCTAAACGATTTTTAAGATAAATATAAAATAAAAAATGGCAATAAACCCCCTTATATGAACGATCGGTATGGGATATATATTATATATAGCTCCGATCGAAATGATTTTTACAGGAAATGTTCTATGATATATTAGAATATATCACCAAGTTTCACGTTTTTATATTCGAAACTAAGGGAGAAATGGCCAGAATTTTTTATATCTGAACGATCGGTTGTATGGGATAGGTATATACTTTATACATATAGCTCCGATCAAAGTGATTTTTTCAGAAAATGCTCTATGATATATTAAAATATATATCACCGAGTTTCACGTTTATACTTTCTAAATTAAGAGAGAAATGGCCAAAAATCTTTCTATCTGAACGATCGGTTGTATGGGATATATATTATATATAGCTCCGATCGAAATGATTTTTTCATGAAATCTTCTATGATATATTAGAATAAATATCACCAAGTTTAACGCTTTTATATTGGAAATTAAGGGAGAAATTGCCAAAAATCTTTCTATCTGCACGATCGGCTGTAAGGGATATATACTATATATAGCTCCGATCAAAGTGATTTTTTCAGGATATATTTTAAGATATATTAGAATATATATCACCGAGTTTCACGTTTATACTTTCTAAATTGCGGCAGGAATGACCAAAATCGTCTTATCTGAACGATCGGTTGTATGGGATATATATGTTATAGTGGTCCGATCCTACCAGATCCGACAAATGTTTAATATAATACAAAAATACATCCTTGTGCCAAATTTCATTGAGATGTCTCAAAATTTGAGGGACTATTTTGCGCTCAAACAGACAGACGGACATGGCTATATCAACTCAGTTCGTCGCCCTGATCAATTCGGTATACTTAATGGTGAGTCTATCTTCTATATTTCTCAAGGTTACAAACATCGGACCAAAGTTAATATACCATTTCATGTTCATGAAAGGTATAATGAGCGAAATCGGATTAAAACCACGCCCACTTTTTATATATATAAAATTTTGGAAAACACAAAAAACCTGATAATTTAGTAAATAATACACTTAGAATGTTGAAATTTGACGTGTGGACTGATATTGCGACTCTTGATAAAAATTTGGAAACATTTTTTAAAATGGGCGTGGCACCGCCCATTTGTGATAAAATAAATTTTACAAATATTATTAATCATAAATAAAAAATCGTTAAACCTATTATAACAAAATTCGGCAGAGAGATTGCCTTTACTATAAGGAATTCTTTGAAGAAAAATTTACGAAATCGGTTGAGGACCACGCCCACTTTTATATAAAAGATTTTTAAAAGAGTCGCGGACGAATAAAATAAGCTATATCTATGCAAAAAAGAGCTTTATATCAATGGACTTCATTTCCCAAGTGGATTTATAACAATAAATAGAAAAAACTTCAAATTTAAAAAAATTTGCGTGGCACCGCCCCTTTTATGACTAAGCAATGTTATATGTTCGAGCCATAACTCGAAGAAAAATGAACGGATCGTAATAAAATTGGGTACACAAATTTTCCCTATAGCAGGAAATATTTCTAGGAAAAATGGACGGGATCGGTGATCGGTTAAAGACCACGGCAACTTAGATATAAAACAAGTTTAAAAGGGTCGTGACTAGACTAATAAGCTATAACTTAGCAAAAAATAGTTTTGAATCAATGATATTTCACTTATCAAGTTTTATTGTAAGAGGAAATGGGGAGACATTTTTTTTTTATAAGAGCGGTGCCACGTGTTATGTAGAAAAGTAATTTATCTGAAATGAAGTGTACAATTGAATCTCACGCTGAGTATATAATGTTCGGTTACACCCGAATTTACGACACCTTTACTTGTTATTAGTTCAAATGGAAGAATAATGGAATTCCAGCTAATGCCGTTAATAGTGATAGAACGATAAGAGTACTGAGTGAGAGTACCTAGTATCGATACTTTTCCAACAAAATACTCGAGTATTTCGTACTCGATGCTTTTTACCAATTTTCAATGTATATGAATGTACACAATAGACCAATGATCGCAGTGCGATCCTCAATTAATTATATATATGAATGTACATATGTATGATTATAGCATGATTCAATTACTAATGGTTTGTACTCCAATGATGACAGAGCTTTGACGGGTTGTTTTTACGAAGTAAGGAAACGGGGAATATTTCAATCCCTTCAGAGAAAATTGTAGTAGAAAAGTACTTTTCGTAGTATATTAGTAGTGATAATTAATTTGTAAATGCCAACAGGATTTGGGGGACTTTGAAGAGATTTACAAGGTATATCGAAGCAGCTGTCGCCTTATCCATCCTGATGTCACGTTGTTTAAAATTTTCCCAAATTATTTAATAAAAGATAAAGAGTTATGCTGGTTTGGTGAGTCTTTTAGAATTTGTTTGAAGAATGTCGTATGTCAAAATTTTATTCAAATATACTCTATCTCAAAATTTGTTTCAAAAACAAAAAGCATTCTAATATAAGGCGTTCTACAACCTAATCTAGATATAATGGGTTTTTGTGACAAATATTGAAACGATTTCGATCTGTCAGCCGACATGGGGTGATACTCTACACAGCAAGTGTTCCGGATAAACCGCTAATTTAAAATATTCAGAACACGTTCATTTGATACTGCTGACGAGGTCCGAATATTCTAAGTAAGAATTTACATAATATTCCAAATAAAAAACAATTCCACAAATTCTTAAATGGAGGCGAATGTTCCGAACATACGGAATGAATAAGTTAATATGCTCAAAGAGTACATTTTGTTATGGCATCTCCATTATTTACTGACATTTTTTATTGAATTTTAAATTGGTTTCGGTTTCGTATGTTCATATGTTTATGAAATTGCACGATTCCTTGGTGTCCGTAATTTTCATAAAATTACCTATGTTCAGCCGCACTAATAGATCAACCTAACCTAAACCTCTTGTGATTGCATCATGCATATATGGTACGTAACAACACTACCTGTAGAGAAATGGTAGTACAAAGTAAGTACGATTTTTTTTTTTAAAGAAAGGAAAACGAACGGCAGTTGCAAGAAGATGAAATGAATGAGAAATACAATCGTATTGTGGGCGACCCCGTTAAAATTTTTTTTTTTAATAGGGCAATAAAAAATCTACCGATTGTAATGAAGTTTGGTAAGAACATAGTTTTTATGACATCAACAGTTGTATAGCATTTTAGGGAACGCGGGCTTTCGCCCCAACTTCCTCACATGTTTTCTACTAAATTCACGATCTCATTAAACAAAAACGTTTCTTCACTTTAAATAAAAATTCCATTGTACTCACTTGGATCGAGTATACTCGATACTTTTACAAAGTATGAGTACTAGCATCGGTACTTTTTCTAAAAGTTCTATCACTAGCCGTTGACAATCTTCAAATTATCTTCTATAATTTAGCGGCCGCCGTGGTGTGTTGGTAGAGTGCTCCGCCTACCACACCGAAGATCCTGGGTTTACGCCACGGGCAATGCAACAACAACATTTTAGAAACAAGTTTTTGCAATTGGAAGACATTTTTTCTAAGCGGGTTCGCCCCTCGACAGTGTTTGGCAAGAGTACCGAGTGTACTTCTGCCATGAAAAGCTCTCAGTGAAGACTCGTCTGCCTCGCAGATGCCGTTCAGAGTCGGCATAAAACAAGAAGGTCCCGTCGCGCCAATTTATAAGAAAAATTAAAAAGAGCACGACGCAAATTGGAAGAGAAGCTCGGCCTAAAATCTCTTCAGAGGTTATCGCGCCTTATATTTTTATTTTTTTTAAAAAGCATTAGAAGCCTTTGTGGAAAGATCTTGACAGACGAATCACGCGTCATATTGAAATTAAACTGATTAGTATAGCAAAGGAAAATATAATGAGCTATAACTCAATGCCGAGATTAGTGTTTCATTCTGGAAACACTGATTTCGAAGACATCCAGATTGAAATCATAAATCATTCTTACAAGATTTTGCACAAAGATGGGAACTTTTCCGGAATGACGAACATCCTTTTAACGATAATTCAAAAAGTACGCCCATATGAAATGGTAACATAATCTTACTAATGGCAGCGAAAAATTACACTGTGTGACACCAAAAAATACCTGGAAAGTCATACCACTTCTCTAGTAGATCTCGAAGATTTCGGTAACGTTTAAGCACCGTTGTTATAACCATTGAGCTTTATAGTGGCTTTTTTTTTGCCTTCGTGGAATGGATCTATACAACGAGCTTTGGCAGTTGTCTAAAATTTTTTTTCTTACATATATTCTAATTTGAAAATTTTTATAATTAAGAAAAAAATGTGTCATGTCATAATAATAATGTTAAAAAAAAATATTAATAGGGCTTGCGCTTGACTCGAACCCGCGATCTTACAAATCAATATATATTTAATGTTTTTGATCTGTTTTATAAATTTATTTCCCTTTTCTCAAATTAATTTTTCTCAAAAACATTTGCCCTTTTCTGAAAAAGTGTATTCTTCTTAAAAACTTGTTTGAGTCCATTTTTAAATATTTCCATGGGAGTTCATCTCCCATGAATTTGTTTCATACAAACAGGAGAAGAGCTATATTATGAAATGGTACTGGCAAAAAAGTGATTTTGTGTAGCTGTATTTGTTAAATTGACTGGCTTTTTTGTGCTTCATTGCTGAAGGATCGGAAATTGGCAAATGCGTATCTTTTGGTATAATCCAGATTCAGCAAAATGTTTGCGTGCGAGATATTTCACTTTTTTGCTGTTGCTAATGCAGGACGTCCAATATTAATAGGAAAGCTTTGAATTCAATGTCCGGCCCTAAATACAAACTCTTAGTTATCTCATTGTTGCTTTATTGTCGGTTAGTCGGTTTTGCTTGGTACTTCCTATTTTACTAGCAGGACAGCTGTAGGGTTATATTTATATTCAACTTTAAATGTACCTACTTTAAATAAATTGAATTTTTGTTCTTGTTAATTTTTTATATTTCAATTTTGAAATTATTGTTTCAAAAATTTTCATTCGGTTATGAATTTTAGAACGAATTGTTAATATACATTTAGGAGTGAATATTAAAAGATATTTTATATAAAAATAAATAGTGGTATATTTATTGCATACTACATTGGCGATCAGCCAGGCCTTTTAAAAACCTACAGCAAGAAGAAAAACGCTCGTCGTTAATTAAAAACTAAGGATCACGCTGATTTGTTGGAAGTATTTTTAGAAGCTCTATTGGAATGATCCAAAATCGAAGCTAAAACAATGCTGTCTTATGTTGCGAATAATGAAAGCGGATAATCTGATATATCAATTTATTAAGTGATCGAGTCTATTGAGCCAACTAATACAAGAGTTTATATGTAGCAGTTTATTTTCGTTACAAGCATTCGGCAACGGCAACTGGTTCATCTATAAGGTACATTTAAAGTTGAATATAAATATAACCCTACAACAGCAAACGGCAATCAAAAATTAATTAATTAATCAAGATCTATAAACAGTAACGCATGCATTTTATTATACTCAGCGTGCTTTGCACACAGAGTACCTATATTCAGCCCAATTCTAAACAAAAATTCCGTGCGAGTTTTTTCCCTTCTCCCATTCCTCGTATTCTAAAGAAAAATTCCTTGTGAGTTTTTTCACTTCGCCCTTTCCTCCTATTCCGAACAATGTTCGAAAAAGCGGAAACCGGTTATGGGAGAAAAGTAGGTATCATGAATGTGAGTGAGAGGGGATTTCTCTGTCATTACTTAGGAGTTTTTGCACTTGTTAAATTAAAGGGAATGCATCGAAATAGTTAAAGCAAATTGGTTATTTTAAGAAAGAACACTTATTTGTACAAATTTCTGCTCAAATATGTACATTCTACCACAATATTCTTTATTTTAAGTCGAAAAGTATATCATAAGTAACGGAAGAGCTCTTCGTATATTTGATGCAGCCATCCAGAAATTGCCCAAGGATTTTTTAAGAAGGTTTAAATAGATTTTGGCATATGACGAAAGACGAATTCAACTCGACTTGGCTGCCAGAAAATTGCTTTGCTGAATGGAAGCAGGCAACTGCGGCGGATTTGTGTTATCCCGCCGTCTTCTTCTTATGCTCTTCTGTTGATGTTGCTGTGGCACCAATTCATTACTCATTTCACTGAATACCACATGAAATGCAATACTGTGCATTGTTTATATTTTATTTCTTAATTTCAAACAAATTCGCAACAATAAATAAACCTTTCTATTTTTTAACAAAAAATAAGAAATGCCAAACGAAATTTCAATTGCTAAAACAGCTGACTTCGAAAATTCAAAATTCCTATTCCCCAATTTTTGTTCTCCCTAGGAGAAAAGAATTGGAGGAATTTTTCCGCGGGAATAAAAAAATCCGCTAGAACAAAATTGCGAGGGAATATTTAGAATTGGCCTGATTAACTTTGATTGGATAACGGTTGGTTGTACAGGTGTAAAGGAATCGAGATAGATATATACTTCCATATAACAAAATCATCAGTGTCGAAAAAAACTTTGATTGAGCCATGTCCGTCCGTCCGTCTGTCCGTTAACACCATAACTTGAGTAAATATTGAGATATCTTCACCAAATTTGGTACACGAGCTTATCTGGACCCAGAATAGATTGGTATTGAAAATGAGCGAACTCGGATGATAACCACGCCCACTTTTTATATATACAACATTTTGGAAAACACAAAAAACCTGATTATTTAGTAAATAATACACCTAGAATGTTGAAATTTGACGTGTGGACTGATTTTGAGACTTGATAAAAATTTGAAAAAAAAAAATTTTAATTCAGCGGAGAGGTTGCCTTTACTATAAGGAATGCTTTGAAGAAAAATTTACGAAATCGGTTAAGGACCACGCCCACTTTTATATAAAAGATTTTTAAAAGGGTCGTAGACGAAAATAATAAGCTATATCTTAGCGAAAAAGAGCTTTGTATAAATAGAATTTTACTTTTTAAATTGAATTAAAACATTAAATTGGAAAACACTAAAACTGTTGAAAATGGGTGTGGCACCGCCTCTTTTATGACTAAGCAATTTTCTATGTTTCGGGAGCCATAACTCGAAGAAAAATTAACGAATCGTTTTACTTCGTTTACTTGTTTTGATTACCTTCAAAAATGATTTTCATTTTAATTATTTTTTATTAAAAACGTAAACTTTTTTTAAAGCAAGTAGCACTGTGTGAAGAGGAAAAATTAATTATGTCATTTAACAAAACTGTGATTCCATTAAGCTTCTGTTTGAAATTGGTATAAAATACTAATATTTAACAATGATAGAATAGTTTTGAAGTTAAAATGTATTCGACTGTCTTTAGGATTACTCTGACTGAGTTTAGAGGCATGGGTCTAAATGTAAATGACCGATGCTTAAAATTTTAAAATGTTTGTTGCGTTTTTACTCTATGCGATGTGGAAGGTACTCATTTAAATTTGTTTTTAAGTTAACAATTAGAGCATTTTACTGTAAATACTAATAAAAACCAAGTCGATGAGAAAATTAGAGGTAGCTTATTAAACAGATGACATATTGATTATATTATTAAACAGCTATAAATATGGGCAAATCCCAAAAACTTTTGCTTTTTTGGATACTCGAATTTTACACACGGGCAAAAAACTTAACGCCAGAAAAAAGAACACGGACATTAAGTTTGACCTTTTGGCTATCTGATCTGATGATTTTAAAAATCAAGAAAGTTGATAGTAAGTTTTTGCAGAACTTCGAAACGTAAAAAACGTCGATTTTTACACTTTTTCAATCGATACACTTGATTCTTTTTTTTGAATTTTTTCGATAAAATTTTGAGGCATCGCTGAAACGCTATGGAATTTAAACTGAATGTTGTTTTTGAGGCGGAGATTCTAAAAGTATGAGCATTAATGTGTCCCTCCAATACTCAAACTATCATCAATCAAAGTAGCGATACTTTTTTTTTGTCATTTTCAATATTGACAGTTTTTTGCTTATAGCTTTTTCAGGCAACTGAGTATTGAGATTTGGATTATGCACGATAATAGCCTATCAGGGACTAAAAATACCTAGGGGTTCAAATTTGATGTGCCCCTTTCAGGTTTGAAGGTAGAGGCAGAAGAGTGGAAGCGCTTGGTTGCGTAAATTTTTTTCAGGAGCATGTTCTTTTGTGGACACAGCTACAATTTTACTTTTATCACTTCATACCCGTTTCTTAATTTTTTCTCTACACCACCGTAGTATACCATCAATTGCCTCATCTTGGAATATTCATGCAAGGAAGGTTATTGATGTTTGTACATGGGGCAAATATACGAAATTACCGACAAAAATTGGCAATCGTCAAAAAGTGTAGAAAAAAAATTTTTTTTAAACCAGGTTTTATTTAAAAGTAAATGAAAAGAAACACAAATTTGGTACAAAAATTAAAAAAAAATCTACACTTTTTGACGATTGCCAATTTTTGGATTTTTGGCGAAAATTTCGTATATTTGTCCCATGTACAAACATCAATAATTGTCCTTGCGTGAATACTCGAAGATGAGGCAATTGATGGTATACTACTGTGGTGTAGAGAAAAAATTAACAAACGGGTATGAAATATTTGACGGTTACCCGGTTTCATATTTTTGCCGATATCTCTAAAACCGGGTTTCGGGTATCAACAAAATTTTACCTAAATATACCCCACATAGATATGTACATCCTGATAAAATTTCAACAAAATCGGTTAAGAAGTGTTTAAATAAGTAAACAAATTTAAGATTTTCCGGGTTTATATTTTTATCAATATCTCCAAAACCGGATCTCGGGTATTAAAACCTTATTTTCGTTCACATATCTATATGTTTTTAAAGTTTCAAAAGAATCGGTAGAAAGGTGTTAAAATAAATGTGTTGCAAACTTTGCATTGAAAAATATTTGGCGGTTATTTGGTTTTATATTTTTACCGATATCTACAAAACCGGGTCTCGTGTATCAAAAAAATTTTACATAACCAACAGTTGCATACATCTCCATATTTTGTTAAAATTTCGATATAATCGGTACAGAAGTGTTGAAATAAATGTATATTTAACATTGCGACCTCAATTTATATATATTTTGCTCGATCTTTTGACTATATCTTTTTGAGGCATTATGTAAGACGAGTAACGGCGATGCACTATAGCTCCAATTTACCCCTCAATGTTCCTAACAAAAAGATATTTATATCAGTTAACCGGGGATTGCCCGTATCGCTTTTAAATGTATTTCAAGCAATTTTTTTAATTTTATAATTTATTTAATAATTTGGGAAAAATTTAAACAACGTGACATCAGGACGGACAAGACGACAGCTGATTCGATTATACCTTGTAAATCTCTTCAAAGCCTTTTCTCCCGGGAGAGGGAGTCGAACCCGCACTCCTGCGATAGTTGAAATGGTTAGAAACGCATTCAGCTACGTCATATTTTTTTTGCGTGCTACCATGTTTCAAAAAAAAATTTCTTCCAAAAAAACAAAAGTTTTGCGGATTTTCCCATATATTTGGTTGCAAGTTAGGTTTGGCTTTTAATACCAACTTTTGATATTGTGCAGTTTGATTGATCAATTACGTAGACCGCTTACAAAAAAATTATTTAAATTACTCAAAATGTAATCTATTCAAATAACACCTTAAACACCGATCTCTTTAACGCAAAGTCGAAGATCATGTGCAGGTCTTACAACCTTAGACTAACAATAATAGTCTAATCATTAGATACTGCCTTCTGGCATCAAATGCTTTTAAATTAGGCCTACTCAGTGATAGCAGCTGTAGGAAATGGTGGGTTTGAGGAGGAAACGATCGATCACGTTTTGTACTCGTTTCCTGCGCTCGCCTGGCTAAGACTTCAGCTATTAGGAGTGGCACAGCTATCAGATCTAAAAGCTTATAGTATTTGCCAAAAGGACGGAGTTATTTTATAACATAGGTCCCGATTTCTGATAGGGTTTTTCAGTTTGGTCGTTGGAGAAACTTCTGGCAGCACAATGAACTCATTCAGTTTATGTGACGTCTTCACAGACCGCCCAGTTCAACCTAACCTAACATAAAAGTATCGTAAGCGCCAATTGCTTCTTTTGCATGATTGCAAAATGGCAATAATTTACCACAGGGGTCTTCTACTAATACGCGTCCAAAAATAGATGGCAGAGATGTCAAACGACGCGTCTTGACCTCAGTATGAAAAAGCGGAAAAGAAAAATTGTATCTCTTTCCGGAGATATTTGCAGTTGTAGTTGGCAATTTTCATGTGGTTGTTGTAATTTTTTTGTACACAAGAAAAAAACTGTGTTTACGAACGGAATTTGTACGGACTTAATTGTGATCCCGCACCATTGGTGACCGGGCAGTGTAATTTTTTATAAGCGCGGCCGAAGGCCTCTAATGCAGATAGGTGTTCTTCGCTAAAATATTATGGATCTCAACTCCAGATTCGGGGTAATTTTTCGGTTTTTCGTTGATATCTTTTGTCTGATTTTAATACTGAGGTTAAGACGCATCGTTTGACACCTCCCCCTATATTTTTGGACGCGCATTAGTAGTCGACCCATATTGTAGATTATTACCTGCAAAAGTATCGTAAGCACCATTTTACCCCTAAAAGTTGATAAATTGGGAAATTTTTTTAGTTTTAATATAAAAAAAAAATAAAAAAATATTAAGGACTTCCTTTATATAAATGGACAGAAATCAGCGAAAAATGTCTCCTTATATAAAGACATATTCTTGCTAAATTTTGAATGTGATTTTTAAATTTCGACAGAAATTGCAAAAATATTTATGAGAGGTAAAAATATAAAAGTGGAGCGCACATTATTTGGATTGGAAAGTTGGTAGGAAAGGAGATATTATTAGTGAATCAATTGCGCTCCACCCTTATATGTTGACTTCTCATACATATTTTTGCAATTTCTATGTCAAAAATTTTAAAATCAAAGTTTAGCAAGAATATGTCTTTATATGAGGAGAAATTTTTCGCTGATTTTTTCCATTTATATAAAGCAAGTGCTTACAATTTTTTTATTTTATTTTTATTTTCTCCTTTTCTTATATTTTCTCGGTGTCTTAACCTATCTGTTAAGTTTTTCGCTTGAGAACTTACATAAAAAGCAATCCCGAAATTCCCGCCGTTCCGGATGATTTTTCTAAATATCGCAGTCCGTGCGCCCCCTATCGAAACTTTTTGTATTGTGTCATCGGCTGTCATCGACCTCTCAATTAATCTCTAAATTTTTAGCCTCTAGCTCATCGAGAAGTTACTTAAAACCCGGTTTCAAATTTCCAAATTATTATCTAATTTTTTCGATTCGTGCGCCACCTAACGGAATTTTTTCTCCTTTTGTTCCTTTGTATTAACCTATCTCTGAGGTTTCATTTTTTAGCTCTATGAGAACTTACTTTAAAATCGATCTCAAAACACCACATATCCAAATTCTCATCTAAATATTTCGATCCGTGCGCCACCTAACGGAATTTTTTTCTCCTTATCTTAAGTTTTCTCGGTGTCTTATCCTATCTGTTACGCTTTTAGCTCAATGAGAACTTACATAAAAATCAATCCCAAAATTTCCTCCGTTCCGTTTTATTTTTCTAAATATCTCAGTCCGTGCTCCCCCTAGCGAATCTTTTTGTATCGTGTCATCGGCTGTCATCGACCTCTGAATTAAGTTTGATATTTCAAGTCGCTATCTCATCGAGAAGTTACTTAAAAGCTGGTTTGAAAATTTTCAAATTCTTTACTAATTATTTCGATCCGTGCGCCACCTAACGGATTTTTTCCTTTTGTTGCATTGTCACGTTGTTCTAAACTATGTGTAAAGTTTCACGTGTGTATCTCAATGAGAAGTTACTTAAAAATCGATTTCAAGATTTGTATGAAAATCGGACAAACATTCAACCGACCTAGTATAAAGGAAGTAATAAAATGGAATGAAATCATTGTTGTTGTTGTTGTTGTAGCAGTGCTTCGCTTCGGAATGAAATTATTATGTTATCCATTAAAATGTTGTCAAAATAATAAACTGTTTAGGAAGGAAAAAACCATCTCCTGTAAAATTTGCCTATCTAAAAACTGGAACGATATTTACTACCATGATGAAACCCAAAATGCAGGGGTGTTTTCAATTTTTGGTGTCTTTTTTTGTGTGTGAAACGAATATGTTGTGGAATACCGTACTTATGAGTTACGTATAATTTGTTATTGAGGGCAATTGGCAATTCCTACAGTACCAATTACTGTCCAGTAGTGTTCCAAAAAAAATAAAAAATCTCGTATTTTTAATTGCAACATGATTCCGATAATAGGCGAGGTTTGTCTCAAAATTAAATTTAGAGGTCGCTAATGGAATTTTCGATGACTAAGGTGGTGTTAAAAAAGAAAATGTGGTTTTCTCAACAAAATCAACCGATTAAAAGAATGAAAAAATGCGTTTTTCTTTAAAAGGTGAAGAGATAAGACTTAAGGCTCGCAATGGACGTACTAACTGGACACTCCCTTCTGGCGTCACATGCTTATAAGATAGCCCTTGTCAGTAACAGCGGATGTAGGAAGCACGTGTTGTGTCCGTTTCCTGCGCCCTCGAGAGCAAGGCTCTAGCTACTAGGGACGACAAAGTTGTGAGTCCCCCAGCGGGTTAGGGGGTCAGAATATACCCGCGGTAGGTATGCTTGTCGTAAGAGGCGACTAAAATATTGTCGACTTCGCTGCGTACGGACGTGTTTCACTCGAGCTCTGTGTTTATTTTGATTCTCGTTTTTAATCAACTTTATAATTTGTCTAATACAAATATAGTTTTTGTGACAACAAAAGAAAGAAAATTGTTGCAATCATTACATTTAAATTAAACAAATAAAAAAATATAAATAATTAATATAATAATAATAATAAAAAAATTTGTGCACTACAGAAACTTATACATAATCAATTTGTTTTGACAGTTTGGTCTGTCTTCGTTTTCTACACAAACAATATGCCTTGCTTCTGTGGACAAAGAGTTGAACGCGTGCAAACCAGTGTGCAGTGCGAGAGGTGTAAGGAGGTGTTTCACCTGCAGTGTGTTGTTGGCACTTTGGCTGCTGATTTAACTTACTTTAAAAATGCCGATGAAATTTATATTTGTGGCGATTGTGCTGTCGTTCATCGTGAGGCTGAAATGTCTTCGCTGTACAACAACAACAACAACAGCGTCAATATCAATAATAATAATTTGCAAGTCAACGGCAGTACCAACAACATCAATAATAATAACGAGCATAATAACGCCAACTACATCAACAATAATAGTGAGCAAATGAGTCAAACAGCGACAGCTAATACACTTGCTGCTCTTCTTAAAGAGAACGCGAGTATTAATACTCTTATCACTGATCTAAAATCAGTTAACAACCTGCAAAAAAAAAAATGGATAGCATGCTTGATTGTTTTTCCGTATTACACCGAAGTATAGCACAGAAAGACGAATTGATAACTGCGCTGGCAAGTGAGGTCAAAGGACTCCAGGTCTTACTTACTGGTTTTCTGAATGAAGCAAATTTAAAAAATTTAAAAATCCACCCCCAAACAAAAACAATAACATGTCTGCTTGCAATGCTTTTATGCCATCATCGCCTTCCACTTTCTCGTCTATAGCTGCTGCCAATGTCGCATCTATTGCAAGTTGTCCCAACAACAACGCCTCGGTGTCGGTATCTGCATCACATACTCTTCTTACTGTGCCGTATATTTCTGATAACTCTGCGGTCGATCTTCTCTCTGGCGCTTCTACCTTGACTCCGATCTCTCAACATTCTAATAATATAGAAGAGGCAACTGTTGTTAATTTGCATACCACCAAAGCACCTCAACAGTCTGACGGTAAGCAAAATAATCATATTACTGCGCGTCACATTAATGGTGTCAATTTTAATAATCGTGTGGTTGGTCGAAAAGCTTCAACAGAGCTAGAAGTAGCCGTAATTAGAAAATGGGTGCATCTGTCTTCGTTTAAACCATCGGTGTCTGAAGATATGATTGTTGATTATGTAAAGAAGCACTCTGGTATCGATGATCAATTTATTTCTTGCTACAAATTAGTTAAGAAAAACACCCCGCTTCAGAGTCTACGGAAGATTAATTTTAAACTGGGCGTGTCTCTCGAATTCTACAGTCTGCTTTTAGATCCCAACCTATGGCCAACTGGGATAAACGTCCAGCCATTTCGTAACGTCCCAAGGAACTGAAGTGACCGACTTAAATAACAGCGTAGTTAATACTCCTTGTCTTTCTGATTATAATAATATTGATAATCTTAAGCTTCTTAAAATTTATTACCAAAATATCTCTGGAATGCGTACTAAGGCTAAAGAAGTATTTTTATTCACGTCTCGGTGTGAGTTCGATGTTTTTGTGCTAGTTGAAACATGGTTAACTAGTGACTTTTTTGATGCAGAGTTTTTTGATCCGAATATTTTTCATATTTATCGTAAGGATAGGGATGCGCAAAAAACAGGCTGTAGTAGGGGTGGGGGTGTCTTAATTGCGCTAAAACGTGCGTTAAGGTCGTCAGTCGTCGCTCTTGGAAACGCAGATTCGCTTTTAGATCAACTGTGTGTCCGCATCTTCGGCACCTTTGGTAGCTTGTTTATCTGCGTATCTTACATTCCGCCTAACAGTTCTGAACACTTATATGCACTACATATCAATAACATTTTACGTATCTATGAAAACCAAGAAGATGACCACTTCTGCATACTGGGTGATTTTAACTTAAACAAAATCGTTTGGTCTGACCTGCTTATGAACGGTGTCTTAACTGCCTCTAATGCCAGCCTTCCACATGAGATCCATGTTCTAGATAGTCTTTCCAGCATTAATCTATCCCAAATTAATTATATTCCCAACATGCTTGGTAACTTCCTTGACCTGTTATTCATTGATGAGAACTTGATCTTTCAGTTACAAGAGTGTAATTTCCCTATCTGTAAACCTGATATGCACCATGTGCCGCTCTTTTTGTCCCTTCAGTTTTGTACATTTCCTACAATCTACACATTCGATTTTCAGTCTTTAAACTTCAGAAATGCTGATTACGGTTCTTTAAATGCAATCTTCAACGAAATTGATTGGAGCTCTATTTTTCTTTCGCGTAATGTTGCTGAGTGCTATGAGATGTTTCTTGAACAAATTTACTTGGTCTTAAACTCTAACCTAAATCTGATCCCTCCTCGGAGACATAAGTTACCTTGGTATACGAGAAGGCTTAAAAGACTGAAGAACAAACGAAATAAATATTATAAACTTTTCATGTCCACAAACGATTTTAGCTTCAGAGAAAAGTATATCAGCCTTAGTAAAGAATTCAATGAACTTGATAAAACTCTCTATAACAATTATATATCTCGGTAAGAGGATGAGTTAAAGTCCAATCCCAAAGCATTCTGGAACTTCATCCGTTCTAAGAAAGGATGCTCGAATATTCCTAGCTGTATGACTCTGGATGGTCTTTCCTCCTCTTCTCTGCATGACAGCGTAACTCTCTTCGCTGATTTTTTCAAGTCCAATTTTGTAAATGATGCTGGCGTTGGCACTTATAATTATTACGGTGATTATCTTGGTTCCCATTGCGTTGATTTTGGAGCACTTTGCATCACTGACTTGCATATACAGAATGGTATCTCTGCTTTAAAACTGTCTTATAAAAATGATTCCGATGGCCTCACCTCTTTTTTCCTTAAGAAATGCTGCTCATCCCTAGCTGTCCCTTTATCTCAGATAATTAACCTTTCCCTTTCCTCCGATATTTTCATCGACAAATGGAAGGTGAGCTCTATTACACCCATCCACAAATCTGGTAACAAGAATGATGTCAGAAATTACCGTCCAATCTCAAAATTAACCACCTTCTCAAAACTTTGTGAAAAGGTTGTAAAAGATAAGTTATTCTTCGCAGTTAAAGAAATTATTGATCCCAACCAACATGGTTTTGTCTGTGGCCGTTCCACCGTAACCAATCTTGCGGTTTTTTCAGAGTACTGTTTGTCGGCCTTTAAGAGTGGATCTCAGGTGGATACCATTTACACCGATTTCTCTAAAGCCTTCGATACAGTCTCTCATGATATTTTATTACACAAGCTTGAGCTCCTTGGTTTCCATTCAGTCTTTCTTCTGTGGTTGCGATCCTATCTCACGAACAGAACAACGTTTGTAGAAGTCGATGATACTGCGTCTTACTCTTTTGTGGTAACCTCCGGAGTACCGCAGGGTAGTATTCTAGGCCCGCTTCTTTTTGTTTTGTTTATCAATGATATCCGGTCCTGCTTTAATCACTCGCAATTTCTTCTCTATGCTGATGACTTGAAATTGTATTCTAGAGTTACCTGCGTGGCTGACGCGCTTCGGCTTCAAAATGAACTCAACAATCTTACTGATTGGAGTCTCAAAAACAATCTGTTGCTTAACATAAAAAAATGCTTTCACTTAACCTTGTCGCGTACGCGTAATCGTATAAATTCAACTTACTCGATTCTTAACACTCAACTGTCCTCAGTTGAGGTATTTTCTGATCTAGGCGTTCTATTTGACTCTGGTTTTACCTTTGTCAGTCATGTGAATACAGTTATCCCTAAGGCCTTTTCGAATTTGGGCTTTTTGAAGCGTTATGAGAAAGACTTTAAAGATCCCTATACAAGAAAATCTCTTTTTACTTGTCTTGCCCGGTCTAAGTTGGAGTACTCTTCAATTATCTGGAACCCATTATATAGTTCTCATTCGGACAGAATCGAGCGTGTTCAACGTAGCTTTACTCGCTTTGCTCTCTATCCACTTCATTTCGTCGATCCCTTTCCATCCTATACTGCACGGTGTTTGCTCATAAACTTGAAATCTCTCTCTAGTAGGCGCACAATCCATTCGATAATGTTCATTTTCGACATTGTTAATGGCTTAATTGATTGCGTGAATCTGCTCGATCAACTTTCCTTCAATGTCCCAAATCGCATCCTACGTTCCCACTACTTTTCCATCTTACTACAGTTAAATCTAATTACCACTATCTGGCGCCCATTACTAGGGCTGTCACTGAAATTAATAATATTTACAAACCGCTTGATCTCGATTTCGCAATGCCGAGATCCCAGTTCGTCGGTAAGATTACTTCCTTTTATTCCTAGTACTCAATTCCAGCCAATTTAGTCAGTAAGTAATTTCTTGTACATTTCTAGTCTGTAAGATATTGTTATCATAGACCGAATAAAGAATAATAATAATACCAGATTCAAGGGGCTGTGTAGCGCAACTCTTCAGGTTGCCAGCGCAATATTTAGCTTCTCCAAACCCAATTGGCAACCTCACCTATCCGCGGCGAATCCTGTTTCACTCTCTCTCTCTCTCTCTGGCGCTCGCTCTGGCGACCCCAAGCTCCTCGTGGAACTTGGGGGTGGGGAGGGAGTTATGGCCTGAATGTTTAATGTGGCCATATAAATCGTTCCCGAGATGATCGGGCTAGCACCTTAATGGTGCTGTGTTACCGGAGCGTACCGGATCTGTATCCGGCAAAGGACCATCACAAAACCTTTGGGGAGCAACCTTATCGCTACAACAACAACAAAGTTGTGAGATCTTCGAGGCAGCTTTTAAAATATGTCATAGAAAGCTTCTGTTATTTACCAAAAGGACGCGCTATTTTATGACATAAGCGCTGGTACCTAATTGTGCTTTATTCCGAGTTTACGAAAAACCGAAATTTCAAAAGCCTGTAGAGACCTCTAAATTTAAAGTGTCAAGACCAAGCCTCATCCTTTCCACCAAGCACAATAATTTTTTTTTTTTTAATTTTGAAACAATCTAGTGTGTAATAAGTTTTAAAATTAAGTAAAGTGAAAAAAATTGTTAAATGAAAAAAGGTGTTAATAAAAATTAAGCTTTTTTGTCATACAGATTCTAATTTGCTTAGTTATTAATACTAAATTAACGGCAAGGCAAACTTAAAACGAAACTTTACGGCTACACACTATTACTACATTAAGGCCCAAATGCAGAACTGCAAGTTACTTTTTTAAGTGAGAGTAAGCTGCTCGTGGGCAGTTAAACTTATACAATTTTTAAAAAATTTTTAAATTAACTTTGAATTAAAAATTTCTGCAAGTGGGCCTGAAAGTATTGAAAAAAAGAAAATTAATTATGCATTAAAACCTTTGTACGGCTTTGCTTGCTGGTCCCAAATGGCCAAAACCAGATGCTATTGTATTAACTTCAACTTGTTTCCATGAAGAGTAGGCACGGGGGTTATTTTTACATTTTGTTTCCAACATAACATCACTACGCAAAAGGCCCAACGATATTCGCTATTGCACATTCAGACACATAAGTTTGTTTATATAAATTTATAAAAATGCCATATGTTTTTGTTGCATGTTTTTTAGTTATTATTATTTTTATTTATTTATTTTATCGCAATGATTTCCACCAAGTTAGTTTCATTTGTGATTTTGATTGCAAATGCGGATGTAGAAGCGTGCAAAAATAAATCAATAACAAAATAATCAAAATTAGAAAATGTTAGATACTTAAATAGCATAAAGAGTTTGTTTGGCCTTGTTAAGCAATAGGTGTATTATAAACATAAAAAATACCTGGGAAGTCATACCATTTTTCTGGTAGATCTTGAAGATCTAAGAATGACTGCATAAAAGATTTTCTCCGGACGCCCCATAAATCATGAGTAACGGGCAAAAAAACGGTTTTTCGTACTTTTGGACTCTTGTGAGCCTATTACTATGAATGAAATAATTAAGTTTTCCTTTTCACACAGAGCCACTTGCGAATATCTGTCAGCAGCCCCGAAAAAATATTACGCTATTACAAAAAATAGTTAATAGCAGCCTTTTGTTGTTGTAGCAGTGCTTCGCCCCATCCAATAGGCGCAATCGATCATCAATATCCCCTAACGAGAGTCCAAGGGAACTTGCAGCTTCAGCAGCGGTGAACCATAGTGAGAGGGGTGTTAGAGGCATTGATTCCACATTACAATTGAAGAGATCTTTGGTGTCATGTGGTGACATATTGCAAACAGGGGTTGATTCTGGCTAGGCAGACCTGTTAAATAATGATTACTAATGGTAATGATTAGCCGTTCCATTGATTATTTTCTTTAAACGCCATTTAATGATTACTTGTCATTATTTTTAATGATTAAAAAAATAATCAAAAAAAAAATTATGATTTTTTCCGATTATTGGAAAAAATCAGAAATAATAAAAAAAAATCAGAAAAAATCAAAAATAATCAAAAGTAATGATTATTTTTGATTTTTTTTTTTAATTTTTTTTGATTTTTTTCTTGATTATTTTTCCGCTTTGTTGAAAGAAAAATTCTCGTTTGTTGCATGCATACAAGTACATTTTAGGATGCAATAGTAAATCGAGAGCGCTTACCGAGGCGAATATATACATACACGCAAAATATAGGGCGAATAGTATATGAGCGTTGATTCAAACATATTAGCCGTGTTTTTTTATACACGCGCATACGTTTACATTTGCGCGTGTAAAAAAAACGCCTATCCTCGCTTAGATAATGCTTAGGAGACCCATCTAGCGGCAGTGGTTAAATAACTACAGCTACAGCACAGGGTGTACCGAAAAGCGGAGACACAACCCTCTGATGGCCATAGGGTATAACATATAGCTGAATCAGTTGCGATGAATTGTGGACACACATAGAATACATAGAATTAGTGTAGAGGGTGAAACAAAGACACATATTTCAGTTACATCTGAGTATAATGTGTATTGAAATTTAGTAGCACACTTTTTATGCGCAGCAATTTCAGAGGTGTATTTAAAGTTGGACGCTTAGCAGTCCATATAAAGTTTAAGCGTATAGACGTTTACGTGTATACGTTTACACGCGTATACGTTTACGTTTGCGCGTGAAAAAAAAACGCCTATCCTCGCTTAGATAATGCTTAGGAGACCCATCTAGCGGCAGTGGTTAAAAACCTACAGCTACAGCACAGGGTGTACCTAAAAGCGGAGACACAACCCTCTGATGGCCATAGGGTATAACATATAGCTGAATCAGTTGCGATGAATTGTGGACACACATAGAATACATAGAATTAGTGTACAGGGTGAAACAAAGACACATATTTCAGTTACATCTGAGTATAATGCGTATTGAAATTTAGTAGTACACATTTTATGCGCAGCAATTTCAGAGGTGTATTTAAAGTTGGACGCTTAGCAGTCCATATAAAGTTTAAGCGTATAGACGTTTACGTGTAAAAAAAACACGGCTATTCTCAGGTAAGTATATACACATGTGCATTATTACACTCATTATATAAAATAATAATGGTTTCATCCTTAAGTCAAGCTAATTTTGTTTTATATCTAAAATCAATACATCCGCTATTTTGGATTAAGTTATGGATATGCACTGAATTGTTTTGTAATCAATGTTTATCATATTGTTCGCTTTATTTTAGTAATATTGGTTTCATATCATCGCCACTATGTGAGGCTTCTTCGCATCATTTAGAGAGCTTTATCATAAATACTCAAAATTTTTGTTTTCCGCCTTCGGATTATTAATACTGAGGTCAAGCTAAGTTTTTTTGGGACACGTGTTAACAGCCGACCGCTGTTATAGACTTTTAAAATGTATATATATGGGGTATTCCATCCCATTTCGACCAATTTTGAACCCGACGCGTTTAGAAAGTTTGTCTTCTTTTTCTAGCTTACGAAAGACGTTTTTCAGAAGTTTTTCAAATTTTTTCATCCAACTCAAAAAAGTTATGAATTTAAAAAAAAACACCGTTTTTGTTTTCAAAATGCTATAACTTTTTCAAAAAATGACCGTTTGGGATATTTTTTTTTAAATTTTTTTTTAAATGTACTTTTCGGAAAAAATTCAAAAAAATTTTTTAATTTTTTTTTTGCAATTTTTCAGTTTTTCGAGATTTTTCTAATTTCGCCCTTTTTTTCTCATAAAAAACGGTGTTTTTCTCAAAATGCTATAACTTTTTTAAAAATTGACCGTTTGGGATCATTTTTTTTTTAAATATGTTTTTAAATGTACTTTTCGGAAAAAATACAAAAACAATTTTAGTTTTTTTTTTCAATTAAATAAAAAAAAAATTCTCGGCCCACTCCGGGATTAGTGGGGATGATTGCAGAATTGATTGAAGTTTTTTATGAGAAAAAAAAGGGCGAAATTCGAAAAACTCGAAAAACTGAAAAATTACAAAAAAAAAACTTTAAAAATTTTTTTGAATTTTTCCCGAAAAGTACATTTAAAAACAAATTTAAAAAAAATCCCAAACGGTCAATTTTTGAAAAAGTTATAGCATTTTGAAAACAAAAACAGTGTTTTTTAAAAATTCATAACTTTTTTTGAGTTGGATGAAAAAATTTGAAAAACTTCTGAAAAACGTCATTCGTAAGCTAGAAAAAGAAGAAAAACTTTCAGCCAATTCTAAAGGGGTCGGGTTCAAAATTGGTCGAAATGGGATGGAATACCCCATATACACTCATGGCCAAAATAATAGGTGTACGCAGCCTTGGTTCTAGGTATATCATTACAACTTTTTTTGCGAATGAAAACAAATTTTGCATGGTAATATTAATAACTATATTTACTTATACTAAATATATGAAAATTATTATAATTCGTCTATTTCAAAGATAACTGTATCATAATAAAAAAATTTCGTTGGTCAAAATAATAGGTTTATGAAACTTTTCTTAAAAATCAAAGTCCACCATTGAAATATAATTCCTTACTCCACTGTTATTTTAATCACTGGTACCTCCTCCATGTTTTGTATAACTTAGCCTTTTCCATTGGTAACGACTTTAATTAGTTTTTGGCAGGTTTGCAATGGAGCGCTATCCCATCCCAGTCCTTCATCTTCTGCCAAAATAACTCGTTTGTTTTGAAATGAAAATGACTCCAGTCTTCTTCTAAGGTCACTTCACAAGTTCTCAATAGGGTTGTGGTCAGGGGATTGACTTGGCCATTGCATACTTGTGACAATTCCATTTCCGAACCACTCAGATAGCAACCGAAGAGTATGTTTTGTACCGTTATCTTGGTGATAACTCAATCTGAGTGGAGTGTTTTCCCCCGCATATGACAGCTTAACATTTTGCAAAATATCCCTGTACTCCTCAGTGATTATTGCGGGTGTATCCAAAATAAAGAACCCAAACTTTAACTAGTCGACAATTATGTTTCCTTCCCCATGCCTAACTGTCCGTTGGTTGCATCAAGAAGAAAAATCTTTGCCCTTCGCGCCATGTACAGTAATTTTGGAGTCCTTTCCACACAAATTAATCTTCACTTCGATGCTGAAGAAAATATTTCGCAATTTTATTCCTACAATGGGACCGCACAAATGCAGATGTACAGTGGCATAAACTTGTCTCTTCTGTTTGTGTACCGTGGAGTACAAGGATGTTTTGCGAAATGTTAAGCTGACATATGCGGAAGAAAACACCCCACTCAGATTGAGTTATCACCAAGATAACGGTACAAAACATACTCTTCGGTTGCTATCTGAGTGGTTCGGAAATGGAATTGTCACAAGTATGCAATGGCCAAGTCAATCCCCTGACCTCAACCCTATTGAGAACTTGTGAAGTGACCTTAGAAGAAGACTGGAGTCCTTTTCTGTTTATAGATGGACCAATTTATAATATTTGTGTTTGCTGGGTTGAGCACATATGGTCAAAAATTAAAACACAGTTGTTGTTGTTTTTTCCCGACGCGTTTCGACGTTTCTTTTTTCACGTCATCTTCTGGGGATTTCTTTAATGATAAATATGCAGAAATAATATACATTTTAACATTTTGATACTTTTTTCTAACACTTTCTAACAATAAACATGAAACTGACACATCATACATATTTTTTTTTGTTGCTTACATTAATTGTATTATAATTAAATTAACTATTACACTTTATTTTAACAAATATACATAAACAGTTCGCACTTGCATTTTTGTTTACTTTGATTTAAATCTCTGAATAACAGCTGAGTAGATGCTGCTGATATTGTCAAAGTCTTCTTTAGTGTGTTGTGTATTTGTTGTTGTATTCGTATGCTTTCAAGCGACATTCTCGTTTTTTCGCTTTTTTCGATATCTAATATTTCAACATTTGAGAAGTCCGCTACGTGGTTGCTCTTTGTTAAGTGATGAGCTAAACCAGTGATGATAATCATGGTACATTTGTACTTTTTTTGGCACATTTCGCTTCCCGAAAGTACGTTGGTACCACATTGACATATTTGGTACATTTTTTAAATACAGCACTATACCTCAAGTCATTTGCAAAGCAGCTCTGAATGTACAAAAAAATTAAAATTTTTCAAAGAAAATATATGGTTAAGTTGTTTTGTTGGCGAGCACAATTTGCCACTTGCAATTATGGATAATTTAAATATGCTTATGAAAAATAGCAACAGAAAATAAGAACTCAAATAAAAGGTTCAGAAAATTATAAATCAATAATTGCATTTTTTCAGAAGAATTATTACTTATGAAAAATAGCAACAGAAAATAAGAACTCAAATAACAGGGTCAGAAAATTATAAATCAATAATTGCATTTTTTCAGAAGAATTATTACTCTCCAATAATAGATGAAACGACTGATATATGAATATCAAAAGTTTGGCAGTTTCGATTCGAATTTTTGATAAAAAATGCATTGATAGATTTTTAGATTTGATACCTTTGACCGATAGTAGCACGGAGGGTATTTCTAATGCCATTAATAAATTAAATCTTTGAATGGCCATTCAATACCACTTGAAAAAATTATTGGATTCACTGCCGACAATTCCTCGGTTATGATGGGAGCAAAAAGCGGAGTGCAAGCAAGTTGTTCCAAATCTGCATATTAATGGATGTGTTTGTGACATTTTAAATTAAGCTTCAATGGCCGCTTGTGATGTATTTCCCAACAAAATTTATTAATTTTTAAAAGACTCAAACTATCATTTTTCTAACAGCCCCCTTAGGAGGGAAGACTTTCAGAGTTTTCAAGAACATTTCGGTACAGAAATGAATGTTATACTAAAGTACGCCCCCACAAGGTGGCTTTCTAGACAAGCAGTCATAGATAGAATTCTTGAGCAATCCCATTGCCCTCAAGTATTATTTCAATCTTTACGTATTTCAAAATAAAAGCAGTAGTCAAAATATTAATCTTATATCTGAACTTTTTCAAGGTCCGATTTATAAAGTATATTTTACATTACTTTCTTATATTTTAAATGAAATAAATAACGTGAATATAGAAATGCAGTCTGAAGATATTCGCATACATTTACTATTGCTAAATTAACAATTTTATAAAAAAATTTTATTTAAACTCCAGTTCTATTTGGATGTTAAATATTGATTCAGACGAAAATAACTTAACTCCAGATGAAGTTTGCTGCGGTGTTAATGTGGATATTATTCTATCAAACAACCTCTTCGAAAAAGATGACGTACACATATTTAAGAGCTGTGCTAAACAATTTTATATACAATTTTATAGTACTTTATTAAAGAAAGTAAATTTTAATGATAGAACTTTGTTGTGGGCTGCAAAGCTTTCACCAGAAAGTATATTAAGCGGTGAAATAAATAGTATTGTGCCTTTAGTTATGGACTTGTTTCCGAAATCTGCATTTGATAAAATAGGGAAAATTAATTCTGAATTTAGAGCTTTAGCAGAGCATGACACCCTTAAACAATTCAAGAATTTAAATATATGCATACATATATAAAAATAAATTAAATGCGCAAATGTTTTCCAATATTTATAGAATAGTTCAAGGCATATTGTCGATTCCACATTCATCCACAAACGTAGAAAGAATATTTTCTATACAAAATTTATTTAAAACTAAGTGTATACGTAGAATTCAAACAAACACAGTTTCGAATTTAATAAAAACTAAAAACTTGATGAAATCAACTAACAATAGTTGTCATAACATAGATACGAAAAAAAGATTTTTATCAACTGAGGTATTTAAAGAACTCAAATAAGAACTGTTAATGTAGTAATTGAAACATGAGTTATTAGTAAGACGTAGGAGACAATTTGTCAACTGTTATACCTGAATCTAACAGGTGAATTCAGTAAGCCGTCTCTAGTCACTATTAGAGACTATTTGGGGTGAAAATCACTTTTGAGACAATTTGCCATTCTGTAAGCTGTCTCGCGTCTCCAGCCTCACAAAAGCAATCACTAATTTGTGAGCTGGGCCGGGGCAGATCACAAACGTGAAATTTTCAGAAAAAGTATGAAAATTATTTGCGAAAAACGCTTTAAATATATTTTTTTTATTCCTCAAATTAAAATAAGCATAGAAAAAATTAAAAAACAGGAAATACTTAAAAAACATCGAACTCTAATATGGCGCCGCTGAGATTCGAACCGACACACTTTGGGATTTTCTATAAAAATTGTGAACGGCGTTTTAGCAAACTCAGCCACAATACCACCTAGCGTTATGTTGACAAAATGCATTGCTATATTATTTGTTCAATGTATGAGTAAATTGTCATTTTGGTGAATTTCGTTGATATGGTGAATTGTTTTTGTGACTTTCGTTTACTGAATACCGAAATCATCTCAAGTCACAAAGATTGTCTCTAACGGGCCGATTCTGAGCGTTACCGGTAAAATAGTCCCCAGAACATTATGTAACCGAAAATCGTTTCCAGTTCTTTTATTCGCGATTCTGGCCAAAGTGGTAACGCTGTCATCATCGAAAAACTCACCAATGTCTGTGGCGAAATTTAAAAGTTGGTTTTCTTCGCTTTATCCATGGCGGAACGATACAAAATGGCAGCATGCGACAGCTGAATAGAAACTTTTTTATTTGATTTGATACATCAACTTCCGGCGCAGTCAGATTTTGACATTCGTCCATCGAATTTACAAAAACAAAGTACATGGAATTTTTATTTATGTTTGTAGGTATGTCACCATGCAGTCACCTTGTATGGTTCCGCCATGGCTTTACCGAAAATGTGTCACTCGTAGATACGAGGTTAACAAATAAACGAAACGATGTGTATATATGTACATACATGCATAAGATTTTACGTAGTTATATTGTAATTTATTCTGTGAAAGTACATAATGTAAACAAATATATAATATATAGCAAGAGGCAAAACTATTTTACTATTATCTTTACTTATTTGCGCTTACAATTCTTTATTTTTCAGTTTTGCGTTTTTCTAAACAACAGCTGTTGTTTGGTTATTTCGATGTAACCACCTACTTTTGTGGGTAAAAAATTATCCGGCTACTTTCGCGGATAGAATACCAAAAGGGTGTAAAAGTTTCCACATGATTTCGTTACCGTGGTAAAGAATGTTGTTACCACACTAGAATCGGGGCGTAAAGGAAAATCTCAAATTTAGAGACTTGAGATGAGACTGAATTACAGAATTCAGCCGTAAATCTTTTGTACCTAAAATGTTTTTGCATTGAATGCAGCTGTAATATTATGTTCTTTACTGGTACTGAATAAAGAAATAATTTTATATATTGTTACGAATATTAGCAAAACTAAGGAGTGCTGCCAGCTCTAAGCCGATCTAAGCAGTGACGTGAATGCACATCAATAATTCAATCATTATGTATCTACATAAACGAATCAATAATTGCGTCTACACATATGTACACATTCCGACGAGCAACATTTACATACAAGGCAGCGAGAGATGAGATGTCACACACCGATGAATTTACTTATACGCTTATGTGTGTGCGGGAGACTGTAAACTACAAACACATGCATATACCTTATCTGAGTTGTCACAAGAGAGAGCAATAATTTGTGCACGTAGTTGTGGCTGGCGATTTTGTAGCCGAAACAACTAGTAACTTCTGGAAATCGAAGAGCCTAGAAGTATGCAGCGTAAACTATAAAAGCGATGCAGGCGAGTAAGAAGTAATTCAGTTTGATTTGAATTGTCAAGCAGTTACGAGTAAGACGATATCTAGCGAGCAATAGCACTATTATTTTGAAAGTCAGTTTCCTTTAAGATATCAGTTTGGTTATTAAGCTATTCGTTGCACAGTTTGGGTGTTATTGTGAAGTATTTAATAAAGGCCATTTTTCCATCATTCAATATTGGAGTTATTTATTCAACAGTTTAGTGATTCGAACTTAGCAGAGGATTTGCAAGTAAATTCGTTACAATTGGTGTCAGAAGAGGAATTGTTGAATAAATTCTAGAGGACAACAAGGACATGGCAAAGTTAAGTGAATTGAAGATCCCGCAACTGAAGAAGGAGTTGGAGAGCCGTGGATTGAATACAAGCGGCGTTAAACTCGAACTTCAGGCACGGCTACGAGAAGCAATGGAAGCAGAAGGAATTGATGTGGAAGAGCATGTCTTTCATCTTGATGGCGAGGAGACAACAAAAATTGAAGAGAAGAACGAAACATCGCAGACGGTTACCAGTACAGGCTTGAACATGATTTTAGCTGCAATATCTGCTCAAACATCGACAGTGTCATCTCAACTGGCAGAACAGCAGACATATATGGAATCGCAGGAGAACCGTATAACATCCAAGATGGAAGAACAGAAGACATATATGGCATCACAACTAGAATCGCAGGAGACACGCATAACATCGAAGATGGAATCGCAGGAAACCCGTATAACATCACAATTGGAAGAACAGAAGACATATTTGGCATCTCAACTGGAAGCGCAAGAGGCACGTATATCTGAAATGTCGGCACTAATTTCGGAACAGGTATCATCGCAGCTCTTTGTGAAACTGGAAGAGCAGGATGCAAAAATTTTACAACTCGAGGACAAAATTGATGCCGAAATAGAAGCGTTAAAAGGTCGTATGGAGCAGTTACAACTAAACCGCCCAGCTGTTTCAGCAAGCAATCCAAAGGTAAAAACACCATCCTTTGACGGTTCTGTTCCTTTCCAGGTCTTTAAGCTACAGTTTGAGAAGACCGCAGCAGTGAACAACTGGAATGCGGAAGATAAAGTTGCTGCACTATTCGTGGCATTGAAGGGGCCAGCATCGGAAATTCTACAGACGATTCCCGAAGGAGAGCGGAACAATTATGAAGCATTGATGGCTGCTGTAGAACGACGTTATGGAAGCGAGCATAGGAAACAGATATTCCAAATTGAGTTGCAAAACCGCTACCAAAAAGCAAATGAAACATTGCAGGAGTTTGCTTCAGATATTGAAAGATTGGCTCATCTTGCAAATGCGGACGCACCCGTGGAATACACTGAAAGGGTAAAAATCCAGAGTTTCATAAATGGCATACGGGACGTGGAAACGAAGCGAGCTACATACGCAAACCCAAAGCTGACATTTTCTGAAACGGTATCACATGCATTGACTCAGGAAACGGCCTCACTATTGAGTAAACCAGCATACAAAGCTCATCGTGTAGAAGTGGAAAGACCAGATTGGGTAGACACTATTTTGGAAGCACTGAAGGGATCACAACAGAAAAATGCCGGAGTTATTAAATGTTTCAAGTGCGGCAACCCAGGTCATATTGCACGACATTGCAGCAGCGGTCCCAATAGCTCCAACAATGTGGGTGGTCGTAAACGCAGAGCAGAAGGTGATGAGCAAATATCCAAGACCACTCAATCGTTAAACTAAATCGAGTCAGCCGCAAGGGGCGACAGCTGGCTCCCGCAATTGAATGCCCCATAATCTCTATCTCGCAGATTGGAAGAAGATCGAGCAACCTTACTGTTGGAGGACATGTGGACGGAAAGGAACGGTTATTGACTGTAGATACGGGTGCATCTCATTCCATCATTCGAGCGGATTTAGTCAACAAAAAGATAAGACCATTGCTTGGAGCAAGATTACGTACAGCCACGGGAGAGGACACCCAGGTAATTGGAGAAGTAGAATGTGAAGTCGCAATTGGGAACGTCATGGTAGTACACAATTTTATAGTGGCAGAAATTGTTGATGAAATCATAATTGGAGTGGACTTCTTAATCGACCAGGGCATCAAGATCGACATGCAAAGCAAGACGATGCGATATAAAAACATAGATGTACCACTTAATTTCGGCTACGAGAGAGGCTACAGCAGTAAACGAGTGCTGGTGGAAGAGAGTCAGCAAATACCACCAAAATCCGAAGCAGTCATCTGGGCAAAGGTTGATGGAGATTGTGGGACAAACAAATTGTGGGTTGTCGAAGCAGCAAACAAATCAGCACTAAACATACTTGTAGGAAAAACCCTGGCTATGACAAAACAAGATGGACGTATTCCGGTAAGAGTACTCAATGAGTTCAAGTCACCACTCAAACTGACTAAAGGAGCTATTTTGGGAAGATGCCAAGAGGCTGAAGTGGTTATTAACTGTGAACAGCTCCAGGAACACGTTTCAGCTAGTAATACTGATCTTTCAAATGACATCACGGCATGGATGCAGGGACTAGAGGAAGCATATCAGAGTAAGGCAAAACAACTGCTCCTAAAGTACGCGAACATATTTGACCAGGATGATTCTAAACCAGGCCGCACCAACGTTGTGAAACATCAAATTGACACTGGAGATGCGAGACCGATCCGTCAAGCTCCACGTAGTGTTCCACTGGCGAAGCGGGAAGTTGTGAGTCAAATCATTCAAGAAATGAACGACAGCGGCGTCATCGAACCATCAGCTAGTCCATGGAGCTCACCGGTAGTACTTGTAAAAAAGAAGGATGGAAAAATGAGGTTTTGCGTGGACTACCGGAAGTTGAATGACGTAACGAAAAAGGATAGCTACCCATTGCCAAGAATTGACGACACTCTGGACTCGCTATCTGGTACGAAATGGTTTTCCACGCTGGACTTGAAAAGCGGCTACTGGCAAGTGGAGGTGAAGGAGGAAGATAAAGAGAAAACAGCCTTCAGTGTCGGTGATGGTCTTTGGCAATTTACAGTGATGCCTTTTGGACTTTGTAATGCACCAGCTACTTTTGAGAGACTCATGGACCAGGTACTGAAAGGACTACATTGGAAAACATGCTTGGTGTACCTGGACGACATCATCGTATTGGGCAAGAACTTTGATGAACATCTTAAGAACTTGGAGGAAGTTTTCCAGAGAATAGCTGGCGCTGGTCTGAAGTTAAGTCCCAAAAAGTGTGCGCTGTTTAAAAAGGAAGTCAATTATTTGGGTCACAAGGTAACGACAGAGGGCATCTGCACTGCGAACGAAAAAATAGAGGCTGTACAGGATTGGCCAAGACCACAGAATCTACATGAATTGAGAAGTTTTCTTGGGCTGTGCACATATTACCGCCGATTTGTACCAAATTTTTCCAGCGTAGCCCATAGCCTCCATGAGCTTACAAGAAAAAACAAAGCTTTTGAATGGAAGAAGGAGCAAGAAGTGGCTTTCCAAACATTGAAGGAGCGTTTGTGCACTGCCCCAATGTTAGCATATCCGATTCCAGGAGCAACATTTATTCTAGATACAGATGCAAGTGGATATGCTATAGGAGGCGTTTTATCACAACTGGTCGATGGACAGGAGAAGGTAGTTGCCTATTACAGCCGTTCGATTGGAAAACCAGAGAGGAACTACTGTGTTACGCGGAGAGAGCTGTTGGCATTGGTAGAGTGCATTAAACATTTTCACAAATACCTCTACGGCCAGCGATTCCATGTCAGGACAGATCACGCAGCATTGAAATGGCTTCTGCAGTTCCGTAATCCGGAAGGACAATTGGCACGGTGGATCGAGCGACTTCAAAGCTATGACTTTTCCATTGAGCATCGAAAAGGTAGTACCCATGGAAATGCCGATGCAATGTCACGAAGGCCATGTAGTTTGGAATGCAAGCACTGTTCAAAGGCCGAGGCTAAAGAAGACATTATAGATGTCCGGCTAATGACTATAACGTGTACGGATGAATGGGACAAGGAACAACTAAGGAAGTGTCAGCTAGAAGATACAGATCTGTCACATGTTATGCAAGGGCTCGAACGAAACGAAAGACCAAGCAGAGAGGATATGTCAGCAGAGAGTCCCATTGCGAAGTCATATTGGGCACAGTGGAACAGTTTGGAATTGATATCCGGTTGCTTGCATCGAGTATGGGAGAGTGAGGATGGTCAGTGCAAGAAGAAACTTATAGTTGTTCCCAGAAAGAGGATTCCTGACGTGCTCAGCGAGTTGCACAATGGTCCAAGTGGAGGCCATCTTGGAATCACGAAGACACTCGAGAAGATTAAGCAGAGATTCTATTGGGTTGGTTGCCGTCAGTCGGTCACCGAGTGGATTGCCAATTGCGAGGTATGCAACAGAGCGAAAGGGCCCAAAACCCGAAGTCGTGGCCAGATGAAGCAGTATATTTCAGGTGCACCATTTGAAAGGATCGCCATGGATGTCGCAGGTCCATTTCCTACTAGCAACCGCGGAAACAAATACGTACTGGTGGTTATGGATTATTTCAGTAAATGGCCAGAGGTATACCCAATCCCAAACCAAGAAGCAGAAACAGTAGCAGAAGTGGATAAAAACGAATGGGTTGCAAGGTATGGTGTACCAATGGAGTTACATTCTGACCAAGGCAGGAATTTTGAATCAGCTGTGTTCTAAGAACTGTGCAAGAAGTTGGGCATTCGAAAAACACGGACAACTGCATTGCATCCTCAGTCCGATGGTATGGTGGAACGTTTCAATAGAACATTGGAGGAGCATTTAAGGAAAGTAGTCGACAAGTACCATAAGGACTGGGATACACACATAGCATTATTCTTGATGGCCTACCGATCGGCAGTACATGACACAACGGGCCAAACTCCCGCAAAGGTAATTTTTGGCAATGACCTTCGACTGCCAGCTGATTTGAAGTATGGGATAGATGCCGATGCGGAGAGGAATGTCAAGAAATCCACTGATGTCTTAGAAGAAGAGCTGAGAGAGATACACGATCTGGTAAGGCAACGAGCAAAGATTATGAGTGACAAGATGAAAGCGAGGTACGATAAAGCAATTAATTCGGAAGGGTTTCAGGAAGGAGATTTGGTGCTGCTATACAACCCACAACGAAAAAAAGGTTTGTCCCCGAAATTGCAGTGTAACTGGGAAGGCCCATACAAAGTTGTAAAACGGATCAACGATGTAGTGTACCGCATACAAACCACTACCAAACCACGAACCAAAATGAAAGTGGTTCATTTGGAGAGATTAGCAGCGTTTAGATCGAGAGATTTGTCTGATCGGGACGATCAGACTTAGGTGGAGGGCAGTGTTACGAATATTAGCAAAACTAAGGAGTGCTGCCAGCTCTAAGCCGATCTAAGCAGTGACGTGAATGCACATCAATAATTCAATCATTATGTATCTACATAAACGAATCAATAATTGCGTCTACACATATGTACACATTCCGACGAGCAACATTTACATACAAGGCAGCGAGAGATGAGATGTCACACACCGATGAATTTACTTATACGCTTATGTGTGTGCGGGAGACTGTAAACTACAAACACATGCATATACCTTATCTGAGTTGTCACAAGAGAGAGCAATAATTTGTGCACGTAGTTGTGGCTGGCGATTTTGTAGCCGAAACAACTAGTAACTTCTGGAAATCGAAGAGCCTAGAAGTATGCAGCGTAAACTATAAAAGCGATGCAGGCGAGTAAGAAGTAATTCAGTTTGATTTGAATTGTCAAGCAGTTACGAGTAAGACGATATCTAGCGAGCAATAGCACTATTATTTTGAAAGTCAGTTTCCTTTAAGATATCAGTTTGGTTATTAAGCTATTCGTTGCACAGTTTGGGTGTTATTGTGAAGTACTTAATAAAGGCCATTTTTCCATCATTCAATATTGGAGTTATTTATTCAACAGTTTAGTGATTCGAACTTAGCAGAGGATTGCAAATAAGAGGATTTGCAAGTAAATTCGTTACAATATGTATGTACATAATTGTACGTTTCAATCGATACACTTCTTTTATTATTTTTACTGGAAAAGTATTTCTTCATAAATCATATTTTCCTGTTATACTACCTTTAATTTGTGTTAGAAAGTTTCCTGACTAAAAACAGTTTTTGGATAAAGAAGCAGAATATAGCTCTAGTTTGGTTCAAATTCACATCCGAAGACTTCGGACGGTGTCCGACGACGCGATCCTGGTTCTAACCCGGAAAATCCCAGTGGACTTACTGGCAAGCGAAATGGCCGATCTGTATAACACTAATATCGAGCGACCATCTGAAGAAGACAAGAAAAGAGCAAGGACACAAACAACAGCTAAGTGGCAAGAACGGTAGGAGGCCTCGAGTAAAGGGCGTTGGACTTTCACACTAGTTTGGAACGTAGCTCAATGGAATGAGCGGAAGCACGGCGAACTGAACTACCATCTCACGCAGATAATGAGTGGACATGGCGGTTTCAAAGAGTATTTATGGAAGCGTAGGATAGAGGAAGATCCTCATTGCCCAATGTGTACCACAGAGTTAGAAAACGCAGAACACGTCATGTTCTACTGCCCCCGTTTCCACGAAGAAAGACTCACTTTGCATGGAGTGTTTGGGGAGGAACCTACCACGAGAAATTTAGTATCACATATGTGCAACAGGAAAGAGTGCTGGACTGCAGTGAGCAAAATGGCATTTATAGTAATGACACGCCTGATGGATGCTGAGAGGGAGCGCAGAGAAATGCGCATGCGAAGCAGTGGCGATTAACGCCCCGATTCTGAGCGTTACCGGTAAAATAGTACGCAGAACATTATGTAACCAAGTATCGTTACCAGTTCTTTTATCCGCGATTCTGGCCCAAGTGGTAACGCTGTCATCACCGAAAAACTCACCATTGTCTGTGGAGAAATTGGAAAGGTAGTTTTCTTCGCTTTCACGGTTGCCACTTTGGTCCATTTCGACCAAAAATGGTCCCTTCCAACCCCATTTGGTCCGCTGGTCCCTTTTCTTCAATTTTTGTCCTTTTTATGCAGTATACACGATTGGTACTTTTCTTTCTTTTTCACTCAGGTAAAAATTCACAATATTGCCCAAAAATTCGCTTCACTTTCGTTAGCCCCCATATAAAAAATTGCTCAGTCAATAAAATGTACCAGAAAAATAACATTTCACCTAGGATATAATATATGCCAGGCTATAAAAAGAAAAATGTTGGCAAACACATTGTCGTTAATTGTTGGTGAAATAACCGACTAATCAAAAAAAACTCTTGTTTTATAATATTTATAACGGCTAGATATTTCGATCGGTTATACAACACTATGTAAAATATATGAAAATAAAAATTGCTTCTCGCCTAGCATAGCTTATAGCGAGCACTCTGCCGTGAGCCTAACACTTTCAAAACTTATACAAGGAAATTCTATGCATTACTTCTCGTTTGACATGTTGGTATTTAAATCTTTCTCACCCAGCTCAATTAGTTCAAGGAATTCCAGGACTATTGTGGTGTTAAGCCACGCAAAGTAATTGAAAATTAAGTATGGTGCATTAGGCATTTTTCAGCCTCCCCGCAAAAAAAAAAAAAGACTTTTGGTACATTTTTGGATGATTTCATACATATTTCTCCTCGTTTGGTACAAAATGAAAAAATTCATTTATCATCCCTGAGCTAAACCGGTGTTCGTTGTTTTGTTTGCTGCGTCTTTTTTGGTTGTGCCAATATAACATTTTCCACATTTATCATCATCGCGACCATTGCATGTTATTTTATAAACCACATCATTTTGTTGATCTTATGGGATTGGGTCTTTAATTTTTGTAAAAATATAATTAAGTGTGTTCGGCTTGTGCGCGTAATTAATGATTTCGTTGTTTATTGTTTTATGAAGTATTTGATTGTCTGTAAGACCCGGTATGTATGTTACACCGATGTTTTTTTTGTTGGTGCTGTCCGGCGGTAAATTGTCGCGTTTTTGACTAATTCTGTTTATTGTGTTTTGAATTAGTCTATCAATGAGGGTGCTTGGATAGCTATTTTTGAATAATATATTCTTTATTTTCTTCATGTTTTCCTCAATGTACTGTTCATCACTGAGTAGCGCCACTTTTCTAATCATACTTCTTGCCGTATTAATTTTTTGTTTCCACGGGTGGTTTGAATGATAGTTAATTAGTCGGCCCGATTCTATGGATTTAGTATACCAATTCATTACTAACTGTTTGTTTTTTCTACTTACTTCTACATCTAGGAAGGCTATTTTATTTTCCTTTTCTTTTTCCATAGTGAATTTTATGCTTGTATGTTGCGCATTTAATATTTTTAAGATGTCTTCCGCGTCCTTGGTTTTTATGATTGCGAATACATCATGTACATACTTGTTGATGTACTTGATGTATATGTCCTTTTCTTTTAATTTAGCTATGCTGTCGTTAAGTATTTTGTGCAATACTATATCTGCTATAGTCGGAGATAATGGATTCCCCATTGACATCCCGTACGTTTGTTGGTACAACCTCGAGTTGTACATAAAATAATTGTTTTCTCGTAAACAAAACTCTAATATATTTTGGAACTGTTTTTTTGAGATATTTGTATGTTTTTCCAATTGTGACCTTTGTTTCATTATCGTCTGTATTGCTAAGTGTGTTGGAATGTTTGTAAATAGTGAAATGACGTCGAACGATTTGAGTGCTTCATCATCTTCTATTTTAACAGTCTTTAATCCGTCTTTTAGTTGAAATGCATTTTTTATGTTGAAATCTTCCGATATTATGTTTTTAGTACCGCACCAATATGTTTGGATAAACTTGAATTTTATCCTGCTCTGTAATTCTGGGACAATCAGGGCTATCCAGGAAATACAGTAATGTGCTTGATGCCTCTATCGCTTCTTTTAAAGTGGTTTCTGAAACAATTACATCGTCTTCATCAGTGTCTTCCAATCCATTGACTCGCTCAGGTTCATCTGAGTTACTGTTTGCCATGCTTATAATTTCTTCATCTGACAAAACAGCAAATTGGGAGGCATTTTCATCACATTTCAGCCATGTCTCTATATCCTCTGTGGTAAAGTCATCCGTAATATTGATCATTTGTGCCACATTAGAGTTGGGTCGTTTCGTTCTGAACTTGTTCAATTGACCGGGTCTCTCAACTAAACAAGTGAACTAGATCTTCGATTTCGGTTCTATTTGTTTGTTTAGTTCATTTAGTTCGTTTTATCTAATGTTATTCTTTCTCTCTTCTCGTTCGCGAACATTGTAAATTCATACATACATACGCAGAAATTCACAGTGAGCACGAATGTCGATGATGCCACTTACACTAAAGATATGTGTGGTCATCTTTGTGTGTGGCACTGCTACAACAATATATGTATTGACTATTTATGAAAAACATGTTTTGTAAGAAAATAATTATTACATTTATTAAACCTGAAAAGTTCATATTTACAATTTGTGTCTGTACTCTTTCAATTTCCTCGATCTTCCGAAATTTGTAACTTTTTTGAAGTTAATTATACATATATATATTAACTTATTTATTCATAACACATTTAAATATACCTACACAAAGCATTGCTGCATACACACCCCCATCTATACTTGTTGGCTTTTTTCGCGGGTGCGAGCAGCAGTGAACAAATTTGCTTGAAAAAAAAGAACAGATGAACAAAAAGAACAACTTGTTCGTTCATCAGAAAAAGAACGAAAGATTCGAATCTCTAAAAAGAACGAAAAAGCACAATTCTATGCCACATTCACGTGCGTATTCCATATGTCCATACCTATAACAAAAATCAATGAATTTTTGCATGAAAATATTTTATAAAATTATAAAAATATGCCTACGCACCTTCATTATCTGGGCATAACAAATTATTCCAAGCGTTCTTCAAAACTTCAGAAGTAACAGCGTCCCAAGCATTATCAATGGACCACAGGGCTTTCTTTATACATGTTAAATTCTTTCTTAAAATCTTCTCTATTATTTGACGAGACTAGTTTTTGCACTATAGTTTTACGATAATGGCATTTAAAACTCCATATTACACCCTGATGCATCGGTTGGATCAAGGACGTACAATTCGGTGGCAAATATTTAACAATAACGTTTTTAGCCTTAAAATCGTGAACGTCTCGATGTGCCGGGCAGTTGTCCAATAACAGAAGGATTTTGCTATCATCCGTAAGACCGATTTTCTTAAGATACTCTTTTACTTCTGGCACAAAGTTTTTGGTAAACCATTCTAAAAATATTGTTTGCGTTACCCATGCTTTTGAATTGGCCTTATAAATTACGGGAAGGTCGTATAAATTTTTTAGGGCTCTTGGACGAGCCATTTTACCAATAACTAAAGCTTTGTACTTGTGTGTACCAGCAGCATTAGCGCAAACTGAAGTGGTTAGTCTTTTGACACCTTATGTCCATCTATGAATCTTTCATTATGACAAATCAAACTGCTCTCGGCCAAGCACTTCCAAAAAAGGCCTGTCTCGTCCGCATTATAAATTTGCTCACTGGTAAGATTTTCCGTTGATATCAATTCATTTAATTGTTCTACAAACATTGTGGCACTTAGAAGAAGATTTTTCTCCTTCAACATGAAGTCTTTTTATTCCATGTCTATTCTTAAAATTTTGCAACCACCCGTTGGAGTATTCACACTCAGAATCAATGTTTAGTTTTGTGTGGTATATTTTAGCCTTTTCTCTTATCATCAGTCCTGTAATTGGAGTGCCTTTAAAAAGCTCTTGTCTGAACCATTCGTAAAGTTCCAAACCTACTTTTGATTATTCAGCTGTCTTTAAAGTCTTTCGGTTACGAAATCCAACCAACCACTCTGCACAAAACTTTAAAAGCTTGTCTTTGCTTTTTAACAGGCATGCTTAACGAACGAAACGATATCATTTCGTTACGATAATCAACGCTAATAAACGAAACGAAGTCACTTCGTTAACGTTAATTTGACGATCTTAACGTTAATAAACGAAACGAAGTGACTTCGTTTCGTTTATAAGCGTTGATTATCGTAACGCAGGCATGCTTAACCAACGAACCGATATCATTTCGTTACGATAATTAACGTTAATAAACGAAACAAAGTCATTTCGTTTCGTTTATTAACGTTAAAAACGTCAAATTAACGAAATGATTTCGTTTCGTTTTCTGCCATATCAAAACGGAATCAAATCGTTTATGTTCATTATTAATTTCAAACTATGCTGGCAAAGCTGATTGATGGCGGAGTCATTAAAGGTGAAAGCAATAACCAAGCTGATTGCAACTTTTCTCATGAATTTTGACAGTACGAACATTTCTCAGAGTGTTTTTGACATTACCACCAACGAATTACACAAACAAATTATATGGAGTTTGTGTGTGTATGTGCGCTCGTTGTTACCACCTTACGGCTTCACCATGGCTATAGCATTGCCAGCACAATTCAAACATAAAGTATCACGTTTTTGTTAACGTTTTTAACGTTAACGAAAGCTTTTCGTTTCGGATAAAAACGAGATACAATTTATCTTGATAATTTCTTTATCGATAATATTTCGAAGTGTTTCAACGGAAACGGTGGAAATTTTTTGATAAACGATTAGCTTAACGTTAAGGTGCATCCCTGTCGTAACGAAATGATATCGTTTCGTTCGTTAAGCATGCCTGCTTTTTAAAATGTCATAAACGGTCTGCATCCCAACTTCGTATTTTTGAGCTATCAATTTAACACTCACATTATTTTTCAAATTCTCGCTAATTATTATACTCAGTTGAGCAGAGCTCACAGAGTATATTAAGTTTGATTGGATAACGGTTGGTTGTACATATATAAAGGAATCGAGATAGATATAGACTTCCATATATCAAAATAATCAGGATCCAAAAAAAATTTGATTGAGCCATGTCCGTCCGTCCGTCCGTCCGTCCGTTAACACGATAACTTGAGTAAATTTTGAGGTATCTTGATGAAATTTGGTACGTAGGTTCCTGAGCACTCATCTCTGATCGCTATTTAAAATGAACGATATCGGACTATAACCACGCCCACTTTTTCGATATCGAAAATTTCGAAAAACCGAAAAAATGCGATAATTCATTGCCAAAGGCGGCTAAAGCGATGAAACTTGGTAGATGGGTTGACGTTATGACGGGGAATAGAAAATTAGTAAGATTTTGGACAATGGGCGTGGCACCGCCCACTTTTACAAGAAGGTAATTTAAAAGTTTTGCAAGCTGTAATTTGGCAGTCGTTGAAGATATCATGATGAAATTTGGAAGGAACGTTACTACTATTACTATATATGTGCTAAATAAATATTAGCAAAATTGGATGAAGAACACGCCCACTTTTTAAAAAATTTTTTTTTTAAATTCAAATTTTAACAAAAAATTTAATATCTTTACTGTATATAAGTAAATTAAGTCAAAATTCAACTCCAATAATGATATGATGCAATAAAATATAAAAATAAAAGAAAATTTCAAAATGGGCGTGGCTCCGCCCATTTTCATTTAGTTTGTCTAGAATACTTTTAATGCCATAAGTCGAACAAAAATTTAGCAATCCTTTTGAAATTTGGTAGGAGCATAGATTCTATTACGGTAACTGTTCTCTGTGAAAATGGGTGAAATCGGTGGAAGCCACGCCCAGTTTTTATACACAGTCCACCGTCTGTCCTTCCGCTCGGCCGTTAACACAATAACTTGAGCAAAAACCGATATATCTTTACTAAACTTAGCCCACGTACTTACCTGAACTCACTTTATCTTGGTATAAAAAATGGCCGAAATCCGACCATAACCACGCCCACTTTATCGATATCAAAAATTACGAAAAATGAAAAAAATGCCATAATTCTATACCAAATACGAAAAAAGGGATGAAACATGGTAACTGGGTTGGTTTATTGACGCAAAATATAACTTTGGAAAAAACTTTGTAAAATGGGTGTGACACCTACCATATTAAGTAGAAGAAAATGAAAAAGTTCTACAAGGCGAAATCAACAGCCCTTGGAATCTTGGCAGGAATACTGTTAGTGGTATTGAATATATAAATAAATTTGCAGTACCCGACAGATGATTTTCTGGATCACCTGGTCCACATTTGGTCGATATCGCGAGAACGCCTTCACATATACATCTAAGGGCCACTCGCTTTTAAAACCCTCATTAATGCCTTTAATTTGATATCCATATCATACAAACACATTCTAGAGTCACCCCTGGCCCACCCTAATGGCGATATCTCGAAAAGGCGTGCACCTATAGACCTAATGCCCACTCCCTCTTAAAATGCTCAGTAACACCTTTCGTTTGATACCCATATCGTAAAAACATACTAGAGTCACCCCTGGCTCACCCTAATGGCGATATCTCGAAAAGGCGTCCACCTATAGACCTAATGTCCACTCCCTCTTAAAATGCTCAGTAACACCTTTCGTTTGATACCCATATCGTACAAACATTCTAGAGTCACCCCTGGCCCACCCTAATGGCGATATCTCGAAAAGGCGTCCACCTATAGACCTAATGCCAACTCCCTCTTAAAATGCTCAGTAACACCTTTCGTTTGATACCCATATCGTACAAACATTCTAGAGTCACCCCTGGCCCACCCTAATGGCGATATCTCGAAAAGGCGTCCACCTATAGACCTAATGCCCACTCCCTCTTAAAATGCTCAGTAACACCTTTCGTTTGATACCCATATCGTACAAACATTCTAGAGTCACCCTTGGTCCACCTTTATGGCGATATCTCGAAAAGGCGTTCACCTATAGAACTGAGGATTACTCCCTTTTAAAATACTCACTACCACCTTTCATTTGATACCCATATCGTACAAACACATTCTAGAGTCACCCTGGCCCACCCTAATGGCGATATCTCGAAAAGGCGTCCACCTATAGACCTAATGCCCACTCCCTCTTAAAATGCTCAGTAACACCTTTCGTTTGATACCCATATCGTACAAACATTCTAGAGTCACCCCTGGCCCACCCTAATGGCGATATCTCGAAAAGGCGTCCACCTCTAGACCTAATGCCCACTCCCTCTTAAAATGCTCAGTAACACCTTTCGTTCGATACCCATATCGTACAAACATTCTAGAGTCACCCTTGGTCCACCTTTATGGCGATATCTCGAAAAGGCGTCCACCTATAGAACTGAGGATTACTCCCTTTTAAAATACTCATTACCACCTTTCATTTGATACCCATATCGTACAAACACATTCTAGAGTGACCCTGGCCCACCCTAATGGCGATATCTCGAAAAGGCGTCCACCTATAGACCTAATGCCCACTCCCTCTTAAAATGCTCAGTAACACCTTTCGTTTGATACCCATATCGTACAAACATTCTAGAGTCACCCTTGGTCCACCTTTACGGCGATATCTCGAAAAGGCGTCCACCTATAGAACTGAGGATTACTCCCTTTTAAAATACTCATTACCACCTTTCATTTGATACCCATATCGTACAAACACATTCTAGAGTGACCCTGGCCCACCCTAATGGCGATATCTCGAAAAGGCGTCCACCTATAGACCTAATGCCCACTCCCTCTTAAAATGCTCAGTAACACCTTTCGTTTGATACCCATATCGTACAACCATTCTAGAGTCACCCTTGGTCCACCTTTATGGCGATATCTCGAAAAGGCGTCCACCTATTGAATTAAGGATTACTCCCTTTTAAAATACCCATTACCATCTTTCATTTTATACCCATATCATACAAACACATTCTAGAGTCACCCCTGGCCCACCCTAATGGCGACATTTCGAAAAGGCGTCCACCTATAGACCTAATTCCCACTCCCTCTTAAAATGCTCAGTAACACCTTTCATTTGATTCCCATATCGTACAACTAGAGACACCCCTGGTCCACCTTTATGGCGATATCTCGAAACGGCGTCCACCTAGGGAACTAAGGATCACTCCTTTTCAAAATACTCATTAACAGCTTTCATTTGATACCCATATCGTACAAACATATTCTAGAGTCACCCCTGGTCCACCTTTATGGGGATTTCTCGAAAAGGCGTTCACCTATAGAACTAAAGCCCATTCCCTTTTAAAATACTCATTATCACCTTTCATTTGATACCCATATCGTACAAACACATTCTAGAGTCAGCCCTGGTCCACCTTTATGGCGATATCCCTAAATGGCGTCCATCCATAGAACTATGACCTACTCTCTCTTAAAATACTCTTTAATACCTTCCATTTGATACACATGTCATACAACCACATTCCAGGGTTACCCTAGGTTCATTTTCCTACATGTTGATTTTCCTTATTTTGTCTCCATAGCTCTCAACTGAGTATGTAATGTTCGGTTACACCCGAACTTAGCCTTCCCTACTTGTTTTTACTTTATCTTCAATATTTAAAACGTTTCTTTTTCTTTTTACCACTGGTAACGGTGCCATACTAAATATATGTATTTAGATCTAACCACCCGCCTTCTCAAATTTCTAAATTAAACTACAATAATAACTTGTAAATGCTCCTGGCTCATCGTCAAACTATGGAATTCCCCGTTTTCATGTTTATTACACATATATATGTACACATTCACCTACAGTGACGTGTTATTAACACAAACACAATTTTCGCTGCCATCACGGATAATACCCTGCAAAAATCGCGAGTAATCCATGCATGCATGTATGGAGTACTCGCTATGGACCAAGCGAGTGCTCCAAAATTAACCACAATTCATACAAAAAATATGGTCCAATTAACATTGCGATGTCCTAGGACCGGACCATATACTCCAGCTCCGCATTACATCAGAGTAATCCGTGGAGTACCCACAGTCCAATAAACATCGTGTAGTGATTACAATCGTTAAAAACGAGCAATGATCGGCTTACAACATGTTCGTGTAGAAACATGAGTTGGTCCATCGCTGCATTACAGTGGAGTAGAATGGTAAGTACTCCAATGGACCACATGGTCCAACGATTTTTGCAGGGTAGGGGTAATCACGGTTAATCGAAGCAAACAATTTGAAAACACTGCAAAGAAAAAACAATAGACTGATCTTTGGCCATCACGGTTAATCGGGGCTACCGATTAACCGGATCACGGATAATCGAGGCCCGATGTATAATACAATTAATGTAAGTAAATAAAAAATTTGTATGATGTGTCAGTTTCATGTTTATTGTTAGAAAGTGTTAGAAAAAAGTATCAAAATGTTAATATGTATATTATTTCTGCATATTTATCATTAAAGAAATCCCCAGAAGATGACGTTCATTTCAAAACAAACGTGTTATTTTGGCAGAAGATGAAGGATTGGGATGGGATAGCGCTCCATTGGAAACCAGCCAAAAAGTAATTAAAGTCGTGACCAATGGAAAAGGCTAAGTTATACAAAACATGGAGGATATACCAGTGATTAAAATAACAGTGGAGTAAGGAATTATATTTCAATGGTGTACTTTGATTTTTAAGAAAAGTTTCATACACCTATTATTTTGACCAACGAATTTTTTTTATGTTGATACAGTTATCTTTGAAATGGATGAATTATAATAATTTTCATATATTTAGTATAAGTAACTAAAGTTATTAATATTACCATACAAAGTTTGTTTTCATTCGCAAAATCTTGTAATGATATAGAACCAAAGCTGTGTACACCTATTATTTTGGCCATGAGTGTATATATTCTTGGAAAATATCGAACTATGTCGAAAAAAATAATGTATGATAGGTATACAAATGTGTTTGGAATTTCCATTGTTAGTACTAAAAATATGGCTCACTTTGCAAACCATAAAATTTTACAGATTCCAGCCGTAATCATAAGAAATTAAAAAAACATGTTGCAATCTAATGTACATGGACATTAGCGTTGCCAAATGTCCCGTATTGGCCGGGACATCCCGTATTTTTCACAAATTTCAAAGTGTCCCGCCCGGAAATGCTATGTCCCGCCATTTTCACAATATCAAAATTAATAAATTATAATATGCTACGAAACATGGCCATATTTGCGGCTTCGATTGTTTTCAGCTCATATTGTATGCAACTCTGTAAAGGAGAAAAATTCATCCCTACCCTGCAAAAATCGTGTGACCAAAACGCACACAGCCACATGGCACGATCACATTAATAGGAACGAAACAGAAAAGTTGGTCAAAAATCTGCTCTCGCCCATGCAAATGTGACTATGAATGAAAACTACAATGACCGTAAATAACTAGTCAGTTGACATAGAGCGTGTTTGTAGGTACTGTGGTTCTGAATATTGTCAATGTTTGACATGTTGTGTTTTACAATAACGCTTGAAAAATGAATCCATAGAATATTGAATTCGCAATAAACACAGTAAACGTATTAATTGTTAGCCTGTTTCATAAAAATACTTATTATAAATATATGAGTTTAAAAAGTTTAATTCTATCTAAAAATTATTTCGCCGAAATGTATAGGTGTTTCTTGTTTTTCAAATGTCCCGGGAAATGTTAAAAATTCCGGGAATTTGGCTCAAATTTGAGGTATGTCCTGGGAACCCGAAATAAAAATCTGGCAACTCTAATGGACATATGTTAATAAATATATCTGGGATATAACAACTTTTGGTTAGACAACTGATCATGATGATGAATGACAACTTAAGAGGATTGCTCCAGTTGTAAGTGAAGCTATCAACCTAAGTAGTATTACTCATAGGTACATATTGTTTGATAATATTTTTTTGTCGTAAAACAATACGCGGTTACATCTATAGACACGATAATTTGTAGGTGGGTATGTATCAGAGAACTGCAAAAATCACAATTTTCTTGATTTAACCCTAGAAAGATAACGTAATTTTTTTACCCTAGAAAGATAACGTACGTCTGAGAGACGTGTTCAAGTTTAATGACCCTAAAGATATAAAAAAAACTTACACTTTTTTTTTCATCATTTATTTGATATATATTCACTTGTTTTAAATGTTTTTTAAAAAAAAATATTGTTTTTTTAATATATTAAAAATTAAGTTTGACTTGTCTTGGACTTGTCCTTACAAAAACCAGTTTTTTCGAAGGACCTCAGTTTATAACAAAACAATTAAAATAAAACACATATTTTTGTACTTCAATTGAATGAATTAACTGTTTTAAACTATACTTAAAAAAATATTAGCTAAAATTACCATTTTCGGCAAAAATTACATATAAAATTAGTCATGTCACGTAGTCACGTAAAAGATAACGATACGTCTCTTAGACGTATTTTTAAAAAACAATCGTCTATATTTCAGCAAACAAAAAAGTTACTACTGACAAGCTGGTAATGGTAGCTGAGAAAACTGAGAATGTGAATGTTCTCTCTTTACGATTGTGGGAGACTGAGAGCAAAATTAAAACGACGTACGTCTCACAGACGTTAATCAAACATTGTGAATGATAACTAAGTGTGGTATATTCTGCATAGACGTCAAAATTCCAAAGTGATTGGATAACCTGATTTGTATTTGACTATCGCTGTCTCATTCTGTATCTCTTTCTATCACCCGCTGAAGATAGGCGCCGCCATATTGAACACCCTGTCAAAACGCTAAAAAGTAACCATATTGAACATCGTGTCGGCATTTGACAGATAAGATATCACACTTAGTTATCATTCACAATGTAATCAAACACTAAAACTTGCAATCACATTCAATCATGTGAATAAACTCATAATTGAATAAACTCGTAATTGAATATACTCAGTAACTGTCTTTACAAGACTCTGTTAGCATGATTGCGATCAAATTGCGTACGATTGTATTGATCAAACGAAGGCAAGCGGAGAATAAAATCAAAGCACGAGAATTAGTATCGTTGTCATCAGTTGTATCGTTTAGTTCGGCAAACAAACACAATCGTAAGCAATGTTTATATGTATATTTATATGTAGCTTGTCGCTGTGACGTAAGGGCAGAAGAATCATGCAAATATTCAGACTCATGGAGTTTTCATGTTTGTCTTTTCATTCCGATGAATGTAATCACCGTTGAGGCAAACGAGCAAACGTCTGAATCAGGGTTGGGTTTTTCGATACAATTGTACTTTTTTGATACAATTTGACTCAAGAAAGTACTGAAGTACTACGCTGTCATATTTGGTACAATTTTGCCTACAGCTAATATTCTAATGTAAGTAATGTATTTTGGCGCTATGGCAACCTTCTTTCGAACAAATGACAACGTTGCTTTCATTTGTGTACTTGCAGTAGTAGTTCGATTAGCAATGTCTCTCTTTATCACATACGATTTTTCAAGCAATAATTAGTTTTAAATTATGTATGAAGCCCACCTGTTTTCACTGAAATCAAAATAACTAATTTCGAAATTCATTGCAAAGTTTCTGGTCAGCTGCTGCAAAAGGAATAAACGAAAAGAAATGGATTTAGAGAAAAGGTGAGCAATTTAATCAATTTAATATTTCTTTTCTAACAGGTGAACCTTTCTTTTAGCAAAAAAAGAAAATACGAAGTAGGATTCCGGGTTAAGTGAAAATAAATTTCCTTGGCTGGTGCAAGAAAATAGTCCACAGGGGAAGAAATGTGTAGTATGCAACGTTCCAATAGCTGGAGGCCTGGCCCATATACAGTGTCATGCAGATTGCAAACACCACTTGCGCAATGTTAATAAGGCAAACCAAACTCCAAAATTACAAGAATTTATTGAAGATAAACAGAATAGCGACTCAACAGCGGCAGCGGCCCACTTATTGGAATTAAGGCTAAATGTATTTATATCTGAACACAATTTGCCATTTACAGTATTAGATAAATTTGCTTTTAAAACAGTCAATTTCCGACTCGAAAATAGTAAGACGATGAACATATATAGAAAACAAGTAAGGACTGGACTGTCTTCGGCTGTGCCGAAGACTTCATACCTTTCATGAATGGGGCTGAACAATAATCTTATCCCGTTCGTAATCTCAAAATAATCGTATGTATAAGAATACATAGTGAACAGATGTACATACCTAAACGATTTTTAAGATAAATATAAAATAAAAAATGGCAAAAAACCCCCTTATCTGAACGATCGGTTGTATGGGGTATATATTATATATACCTCCGATCGAAATGATTTTTACAGGAAATCTATGATATATTAGAATATATATCACCAAGTTTCACGTTTTTATATTGGAAATAAAGGGAGAAATTGCTAAAAATCTTTCTATCTGAATGATCGGTTGTATGGGATATATATTATATATAGCTCCGATCGAAATGATTTTTTCATGAAATCTTCTATGATTTATTAGAATAAATATCACCAAGTTTAACGTTTTTATATTGGAAATTGTTGTATGGGATATATTCTATATATAGCTCCGATCAGTGATTTTTACAGGATATCTTCCATGATATATTATAATACATATCACCGAGTTTTACGTTTGTACTTTCTAAATTGCGGGAGGAATGACCAAAATCGTCTTATCTGACCGATCGGTTGTATGGGATATATATTATATATAGCTCCGATTGAAATTATTTTTACAGGAAATCCTCTATGATATATTAGAATATATATCACCAAGTTTCACGTTTTTATATTGGAAATAAAGGGAGAAATGGCTAAAAATCTTTCTATCTGAACGATCGGTTGTATGGGATATATACTATATATAGCTCCGATCAAAGCGATTTTTACAGGATATCTTCCATGGTATATTATAATATATATCACCGAGTTTCACGTTTGCACTTTCTAAATTGCGGGAGGAATGACCAAAATCGTCTTATCTGAACGATCGGTTGTATGGGATATATATTATATATAGCTCCGATTGAAATTATTTTTACAGGAAATCCTCTATGATATATTAGAATATATATCACCAAGTTTCACGTTTTTATATTGGAAACTAAGGGAGAAATGGCCAAAAATCTTTCTATCTGAACGATCGGTTGTATGGGATAGGTATATACTATATACATATAGCTCCGATCAGTGATTTTTTCAAGAAATCTTCTATGATATATTAGAATAAATATCACCAAGTCTAACGTTTTTATATTGGCAATTAAGGGAGAAATGGCTAAAAATCCTATCTGAACGATCGGTTGTATGGGATATATATTATATATAGCTCCGATCGAAATGATTTTTTCATGAAATCTTCTATGATTTATTAGAATAAATATCACCAAGTTTAACGCTTTTATATTGGAAATTAAGGGAGAAATGGCTAAAAATCTTTCTATCTGAACGATCGGTTGTATGGGATATATACTATATATAGCTCCGATCAAAGTGATTTTTACAGGATATCTTCCATGATATATTATAATATATATCACCGAGTTTCACGTTTATACTTTCTAAATTTCGGGAGGAATGACCAAAATCGTCTTATCTGAACGATCGGTTGTATGGGAGATATGTGTTATAGTGGTCCGATCCTACCGGATCCTACAAATGTCTAATATAATACAAAAGTACATCCTTGTGCCAAATTTTATTGAGATATCTCAAAATTTGAGGCAATAGTTTGCGTTCAAACAGACAGACGGACGGACAGACGGACATGGCTATATCAACTCAGTTCGTCGCCCTGATCAATTCGGTATACTTAATGGTGAGTCTATCTTCTATATTTCTCAACGTTACAAACATCGGACCAAAGTTAATATACCATTTCATGTTCATGAAAGGTATAAAAATCACAAAAAATTATTAACACTGTAACTGCACCAGAAAATGTTAAATTTATTTCCAGTTTCTGCCAAAAAAATTACTACTCTTTAGTAATAGACGAAAGCACGGATGTGTCTGTCTCGAAAACACTTGCCGTAGTGATAAGGACATATGAAACCAAATGTATGGATCGATTTTTAGGGCTTTTTTCAATTACTAATTGCAAAGCACAAGGGAAATTCTGAAAAATCATTAAATTCCTCTGAATAACATGATTTCAATCACAGCAGATAATTGTAATGTCATGAAAAGTTGCAAAGAAAAGTTTAAGGAGGTAGTACCAAATCTATCTACTCTTTGCTGTGTTTGCCATGACATAAATCTGGTGTCTGCAGCTGCCTTTAAGAAAATGCCACATGAAATTGATCAGTTCATAAGACCTTTAAACTTCCATTTTTGTAACGGTACGAACAGAAGGGAGGAATTCGAGCACTTTCAAGAATACTTTGGAACCGAGCTTCATGTCATTGTAAAGTTCTCAGGAACACGGTGAACCACCATCTAGACAATCGTGCATTGAAAGAGTTTTAGAGCAGTGGAATGCACTAAAATATTATTTTACGCTTTCTGATTTTGAAAAAAATTTAGGAAATAATAAACTAGAAAGCCAGAATATTCAGTTCATAACCTCAGTGCTTCTGAGTCCTACTTTTAAAATGTATTTCTTTTTCTCTCCTATATTTTAAAAATAATAAACAACGTTAATATTGAAATGCAAGCAGAGGAAGCCAGGATACGTATATTCTTGCCGAGAATGAAATACTTATTCCGGCATATAGCACGTAATTTTTTGCAAAAAGAATATTTGGATAACACTACTATTTCTAAAATAGATGTAAACAAAAACCATATGGATATTGATAGTATATATTGCGGCGCTGAAGTAGATCTATTCATTTGTAAAAATTTATTGGAAAAACAAGATATTCAAAATTGTAAACTAAACGTTAAACTATTTTACATGGAGTTTTGTAAAAACCTACAGACGAAAATTGACTTTGATAATCAAAGGAGAAGTAACTAGCATTGTTCCACTGGTTGCTAAATTATTTCCTACATGTGAAATTGATGAAATCGACGAAATTAATTCGGAATATCGAGCCCTGTCAGAACACGAAGAATTGCGTGCTCTTAAAAATCATTCCATTTCTGAGTTTTGGGCAATTATTGAAAAATGAACTGAACGTGCGGTTTTTTGCAAATATATACAGAATTGCACAGGGGTTTTATCAATTTCACATTCTTCAGCGAATGTTGAAAGAATATTTTCGATACAGAATATAATTAAAACCAGATGTAGAAATCGTTTACTTGTTGAATCAGTTTCTTCTTTGATAAAAACAAAGGATTTTATTAAGGCCAGAGGGCAATGTTGTTATAATATGCAAATTGATAAGGGAGTTAGTCGTGAACAAAGCTTAATCGTTGACGAGGATGAAAACTTGTTTGATTAACAAACATACATACATATATGAAAATATTTAAAATATACCTATGTAATAATAATATGTTTTATGTATGAGAAAAGAATATTTATGTTTTTCAAAAACTCTTATTGAACTAAGAAATCAATATATACATTAAGCACGTATTTTTATTTTGGTACTAAAAGGTAAAAAAAGTAAATGAGTAATAGTGCAATATATGTACATAAATCGACACACACAAAAATTTAGTACAATTTGAACGAAAAAAGTACGATTTTTGAGTAGATTTAGTACAATTCATGAAATGTCATTTCCCAACCCTGGTCTGAATTGATTATATTCACGCATGCAAAATAAGTTGGTTGATTTTAAATCAATGTCGATTATGTTCGTTTAAGCAAGTTGGATCATTGAACACGATCATGTTGCCCAATGTAATCGAAGGTTGTTGTGTTCGATTTTTGCAGTTCATTGGTATGTATGTAGCCATATGCCTAGATAAGCGCTCACGATATACCGTTACATCCATCGATGTACTTGTATGTATGTACGAAATAATCAGTGCATAGCCATAACGAAATCCAAAATATTTTGAATATTTAAAATTGGCTAGACTTAAGGATGAAACCATAAAGGATCGTTGCTAAATGAAAGCTTTTGAACGCCAACCTATGAATCCAAAATTTGTTTACATATTAGCCGTGTTTGTTAACACGCGCGTATACGTTTCGTTTGCGCGTGTAAAAAACGCGTATCTTCGCTTAGATAATGCTTAGGAGACCCATCTAGCGGCTGTGGTTAACAACTAGCTACAGCAACAGGGTGTACGAAAAGCGGAGACGCAACGCTCTGATGGCCATATGGTATAACATATAGCTGAATCAGTTGCGATGAATTGTGGACACACATAGAATACATAGAATTAGTGTAGAGGGTGACACAAAGACACATATTTCAGTTACATCTGAGTATAATGCGTATTGAAATTTAGTAGGACAAAATTTATGCGCAGCAATTTCAGAGGTGTATTTATAGTTTGTCCCTTAGCAGTCAATATAAAGTTTAAGCGTAAACGGATATACGCGTGTTAAAAAACACGGCTATTGTCTGTGTAGTTAGAAAAACCGCCGTTTTCAATCCCACATTATTTTATAAAATGAGTGTAGTAAAATATGCAGATGTGTGTATACTTACCGGAGAATATGTTTGAATTAACGCTCATATACTATTCGCCCTATATGTTGCATGTATATATGTATTCGCCTCGATAAGCGCTTACGATTTACTATTGCATCCTAATATGTACTTGTATGTAGTAACTATCCCGCATGCAACAAACGAGAATTTTTCTTTAAACAAAGCGGAAAAATAATCAAAAAAAAAAAAAATCAAAAATAATCGAAAAAATCAAAAATAATCGAAAAAATCAAAAATAATCGAAAAAATCAAAAATAATCGAAAAAATCAAAAATAATCAAAAGTAATCATTTTGATTATTTTTGATTTTTTTTAATTTTTTGCAATAATCGGAAAAAATCATGATTTTTTTTTGATTTTTTTTTAATGGTAATCAATTAGTAATTGCTTTTTTCGGAAAACAATTGAAATAATCATTGGCCATTAAATTAGGCATCTAATTAATTGATTACCAATGCTAATTCAAATTTAACAGGTCTTTGGATAGGTAAGAGTTTAACCTGTTCCAGTACCCAGATCGAAGTTGAGCTCGAGTGACGCGGGTTTCCCTAGGGAGAGTGCGTTTCTCTACTGTTTGTGCTTTTTTGTTTCACACGGCTGTCTTCTCAGGTGCCGTATTTCCTCATAATGCTAACGGAGATGACCCCTTAAGCCCATGGAAGGTGTGGCCTGTTCAATCAGATGCCTGTTGGGATGCCCAGGTTTCTGAGTATTCAACAGAAAATGTTTGTTCAGCATTTGATTTCTTTTCCTAATGGGGAGTACTCTCGCCTCATTGTGTACATGGTGTTTGGAGGACATAAGAAGACAGCCCGTAGCGGTTCTGAGGGCAGTGTTTTGGCAGGCCTGTATTTTCTTCCAGTGAGTAACCTTTAAGCTTGGCGACCATGTCGGCAACGCATAGCATGCAATCGGCCGGCCAATTGCTTTGTAAGTGGTAATGAGCGTTTCGTTTTCTTTACCCCAAGTGCTGCCGACAAGGGATTTGAGGATTTTATTACGGCTCTGGATTTTAGGTATAATTACGATCGGTTGCTCACCAAAATGTAGATCCTGATCAAACGTCATATCCAAATTTTTTGGGTGTAAGATAAATGGTAGCGTAATGCCATCGACGTGGATGTCCAATATGGTCGATATTTGCCTTTTCCTCCTTGACTATAGAGACAATCAAAAGAAAATGTATGCGCTACTACTCATAGATGTGGCACCTAACCAAATATATGCCTATTTAAAAAAAAGTTTTGCAAATGCAGAGAAAATAAAATTTTGATTTTTTCGGCATTTTTTCTTTTTACGCATATATGTAATACTCCTATATTGCTAATAGAAAATGCTCTCAATGTGTTTTGAATTCGAAATCAAACCAAGACAGCCTGTAAAATTTTTGTGATTGTAGTAGCATACAAAAAAAAAAACGTTTAAACAGCAATATATCGGCACTCTGATGTTTGGGAATGTACCTAGCTTTTTGTAGCAATATAGGAGTATTAAAATAAAAATAAATAAATGTAAGGCGCGATAACCTCCGAAGAGATCTAAGGCCGAGCTTCTCTTCCAATTTGCGTCGTGCTGCTCTTGATTTTTCCCTACAAATTGGCCGGACGGGACCTACATGTTTTATGCCGACTCCGAACGGCATCTGCAAGGCAGATGAGTTTTCACTGAGAGCTTTTCATGGCAGAAATACAATCGGAGCGCTTGCCAGACACTACCGAGGGGCGACCCCGCTTAGAAAAATTTTCTTCGAATTGAAAAATCTTATTTCTAAAATTTTGATGTTGCTTTGCCCGGGAGTTGAACCCAGGGCATACGGTGTGATAGGCGGAGCACGCTACCATCACACCACGGTGGCCGCCACATATAGGAGTATTACATATATGCTTTTACCTAAATAATTGAAAACAATTAATTTTTGGATTATTACATTGACGATTAAATTTGACCCATCAAACAAACATACTAGATTTTTGACCATGATTCAATTACTACAGGTTTTTTTCCAACGATGACAGAACTTTGACACTCCCAACATTGAAAATCTGGACGGGTTGCTTTTACGAAGTATGGAAAACGGGGAATAATTCAATCCCCCTCAGCGAAATTGTAGTAGAAAAGTACCTTTAGTAGTATGTTAATAGTGATAATAAATTTGTAAATGCCAACAGTTTTTGAAGGAAATAATTAATTTTCTACTAAATATTTCGTGAATAGATATAGAGTTATGTTGGTTTCGTCATTATTTCAGAATTTGTTTAAGAATGCTATCTCATAATTTGTTTCAAAAACTACCTATCTGAGCATAAGTTCAATGCATTTTGACATAAGAGGAAAGCGTTCTTCAACCTAATTCTGATATAGGGCGTTTTTGTGACAATGAAATGGGAAATTTTTTAGAAGTATTTCTAGATAGGACGATTTTGAATTGGCAACCGGCATGGGGTGATACTGAACTGACAAAAAAAAATTCAAGAAAATGCCTTTTTCTTTTAGAACTTTATATTCCGGCCTTGACTTTGGTTGTTGTTGTAGCAGTGGCAGTGTAGCAGACTTTGGTAGAAGAGTTAAGCTTTTGTACGGTCCTGCTACACAGGGAGTATTTACATTTTTATTATGAAATTTCCCTTTAAGTATTCATGTAAGTGTTCCGGATAAACCGTTAATTTAGAATATTCGGAACACGTTCGTTTGATACTACCTCACATTGCTACAACAACAACAACAACAACAGGTTCGAATATTCCAAATAAGTATATACATAATATTCCAAATCTAAAACGACTCCACAAATTCTTAAATGCAGACGAATGTTCAGAACATACGGAATGAATAAGTTAACATTCCCAATGAGTACATTTCGTTATGGCATCTCCATTATTTACTAATTACATTTTTACGTGAATCGATTTACCAGTCGAGTTTTTGGCGTTGAACAATGAATTTTAAATTGGTTTAGGTTTCGTATGTTCATAGGTTTATGAGAGTGCACGATTTCTTGGTGTCCTCACTTTTCATAAAATTACATATATTCAGCCACACTAATAGATCATGGCATGGTTAATAAATCTATATATTGTTACGAATATTAGCAACACTAAGGGGTACTGTCATCGCTAAGCCGATGCTAAGAGTGACTTGTATGCACATCCATAAATCAATCATTATGTATCTACATAAACGAATCAATCATTATGTCTACACATATGTACGTACACGCAGCGTAGAAGAGATGCACAAACACATGCAGATATCTTATCTGAGATGCTCCCAAAAGTATGCAATTGTAATTGTGGAAGTGTCGCTCACAAATACACGCGCATATGAGAAGCTATACGCGTGCATCTGTTGTTATAATTGTATGGCAGTAATTAAGTAAATTCTGAAAGCGCCTCGAAGATGCAACGAGGAAATCACAGAGAATAAAAGCACCAACGGTAGAGGCGCGAGAGTCAGTTTTGATTAAGCACGCTATCTGTCGAGCAATAGTAGAGCTATTTATTGAGAAGTACTTTAATAAAGACCATTTTGCATTACTGAATAGTGGTGTTATATATTCAACAGTTTAGTGATTCGAACTTAGCAGAAGGTTGCAAATAAGAGGATTTGCAGTAAATTCGTTACAATTGGTGTCAGAAGAGGAATTGTTGAATAAATTCCAGAGGACAACAAAGACATGGCAAAGTTCAGTGAATTGAAGATCCAGCAACTGAAGAACGAGTTGGAGAGCCGTGGATTGAATACAACCGGCATTAAACTCGAACTTCAAGCACGACTACGAGAGGCAACGGAAGCAGAATGAATTAACGTGGAAGAATATGTCTTTCATCTTGATGTCGACGAGACAACAACAAAAATTGAAGAGAAAAACGAAACATCGCAGACAGTTACGAGCACAGACTTGAACATGATATTGGCTGCAATAACTGCTCAAACATCGACAGTGGCATCTCAGCTGGAATCACAGGAGACACGTTGTAACGTAGCGTTACAATAACGTAACCCCCTGTATTTCCTTCTTCACTTAAACCTGAACCTCCCTGTACTTATTTTTCTATAGCATAACCAACAACCACTTGTACTTATTCTTTTATAGCATAGTCAACAACCACTGATAGGAAACCAATGAAAATCACAATAATGGTGTGTTGACTTCTCAACCAGTTTGCGGCACCACCCATACAAATATCAAATTTGCATTTTTGCAATTCAGACCTCACAGGTGAGCCAGCGGGAGTGGTTGTCTTTTTAAAGACAAAATAACCACTTCGGCTAGCTAGCTGAGTGGAAGGGGCGCTGTCATGGCGCGGGTCACCCTCCACCAGGGCTGGACGACGCGAGTGGTGTCTTCGGACTACTTTTCCCTCCGTCACCCCCCTTGGTGCTTGAGCGGACCGCTGCCTCAATGACCAAATACCCCCGTCAGCTCGGGCTGCGTGGCAGGGGCGCCGTCATGGCGCGGGTCACCCTCCACCAGGGCTGGACGACGCGAGTGGTGTCTTCGGACTACTTTTCCCTCCGTCGCCCACCTTGGTGCTTGAGCGGCCCACCGCCTCAATGACCCAAAACACCCCTCCCCCTCAGCTCTGGTTTAATAGGCTGGCCGGAGCGGTGGGACCACTCCCACTAGTTAGCTAGGGTGAAGAGGGTGCGGCCGTGGCGCGAGTCACCCCTTGCTGCACCAGGACGACGAGAGTGTTGTCTTCGGGCTACTTTTCCCTCCGTCGCCCTAGTCTGGTAAGAAATGACCCGCTGCCCGAACGACCGCACGACCCCTCTCCATAGCTCTGGTTGCAGCCGTGGGCCGATGCGTGCGCACAGGGGCTACCGCTGTGCCGTTAAGGTGCACTTCCCCTCCGCCCACGGGTCGACCCACGGTGCCTCGGCTGGTACAACTCCACCCCCCTTTCGCACCTTCTACTAGTGTGCAAGTAGGGAGGCGGGGGTGTACAGCGGTGAAACCAGCACAAACGAGTCCTCACAGTCTCTTCCCCAGGTATCCAACCGGCCTACTGTCGATTCTGCCGAAGACTGCCGATCAATCCGATACCGTCAACCGACCCCGCCCGGAACGAGCCGCCGCTGGCCAGGTAAACCCCATCGCCAGCCTACTTCCCCTCTCACCACGGCCCTGGTACGCGCTCCGTAGCCCACCGCCGCTGCCGTCGCATCGTCGCCCCTCTGGCGCCGCCGGTGCTACGCCGACCGTTGGCCGTCCGCCATACTACCGCCTTGCTGGTGCCGCCGCTGCCACACCAACCACTGACCGTTCTCCGTCCTATCGCCATTCAGCCGCCGCTGCTACGACGACCGTTGGTCGTTCGCCATCCTACCGCCGTTAAGCCGCTGCTACGACGACCGTCGGCCGTCCGCCGTCCTACCGCCGTTAAGCTGCTGCATCCGTCACGCCGCTGCTACGACGACCGTTGGCCGTCAGCCATCCTACCGCCGTTAAGCCGCGGCATCCGTCCCGCCGCTGCTACACCAACCACTGGCCGCTTGCCATCCTACCGCCGTTAAGCCGCTGCATCCGTCCCGCCGCTGCTACACCAGCCACTGGCCGCTTGCCATCCTACCGCCGTTAAGCCGCTGCTTCCGTACCGCCGTACGAGTTCGTCCGTTACCCGACCGTTCAACCGCCCTACCGAACCTCCTCTACTCCAACGACCGTTAGCCGCCGCTCCGCCCCCTCGCAATCTTGCGACGGAAAGCTGCTGTCCGCCCAATATCTCCAGCCGTGTGTGCGTGTGTTCGTAACACATAAATATCGTGTATTTATTCAGTAGGGGTTTGTGGGACCTTTACTCGACTCTGGATTGACTGAGCGTTACCCCAGCCTTAGACAAAACCTACCTCATAACGTTTAACATCCAAGATGGAAGCACAGGAGGCACGCATTTCAGAAATGTCGTCACAAATGTCATCTCAACAGGAATCACAGGGGATACGCATAACATCCAAGATGGAAACACAACTGGAAGAACAGAAAACATATATGGCATCTCAACTGGAATCGCAAGAGACACGCATAACATCGAAGATTGAAGCACAAAAAACGCGTATTTCAGAAATGTCGACACAGATTACATCAAAGATGGAAGCACAACTGAAAGAACAAGAGACACGCATACAGTACAACTCGAAGCGCAAGAGGCGCGTATATCATCAAAACTCGAAGCGCGCATGGACGAGAAAATAACGCAGTTTGAGGAAAAAATCGAGGCCGAGGTGGATGCTTTGAGAGGTCGTATGCAGGAGTTGCAACTAAATCGGCCAGCTGTTTCAGCAAGCAATACGAAGGTAAAAACTCCATCTTTTGACGGCTCTGTTCCTGTCCAGGTGTTAAAGATTCAGTTTGAGAAGACCGCAGCAGTGGACAACTGGAGTGCTGAAGATAAAGTTGCTGCACTATTCGTGGCATTGAAAGGATCTGCTGCTGAAATCCTACAGACTATTCCCGAGGGAGAGCGGAACAACTACGAAATATTGATGAGCGCTCTAGAGAGGCGATACGGAAGCGAACACAGGAAGCAGATACACCAAATAGAGTTGCAAAACCGCTACCAAAAAGCTAACGAGACTTTGTAGGAGTTTGCGTCAGATGTCGAAAGGCTTGCACATTTGGCGAATGCCGACGCACCCGTGGAATACACCGAAAGGGTAAAAATTCAGAGCTTTATAAATGGCATACGGGACGTCGAAACGAAGCGAGCCACATACGCAAACCCAAAGCCAACATTTGCAGAAACGGTATCACATACATTGACTCAGGAAACTGCCTCATTATTGAGTAAACCAGCATACAAAGCTCATCGTGTGGAAGTGGAAAGACCAGATTGGGTAAACACAATTTTGGAAGCACTGAAGGGATCACAACAGAAAAATTCCAGAGTTATTAAATGTTTCAAGTGCGGCAACCCAGGTCATATTGCACGACATTGCAGCACCGGTCCCAATAGCTCCAACAATGTGGGTGGCCGTAAACACAGAGCTGAGAGCTGCCCCATAATCTCTATCTCGCAAATTGGAAGAAGGTCAAACAATCTTACTGTCGGAGGACATGTGGCTTGAAAGGAACGTTTACTGACTGTAGATACGGGTACATCTCATTCCATCATTCGAGCGGATTTAGTCAATAAGAAGATAAGACCATAGCATGGGGCAAGATTGCGTACAGCCACTGGAGAAGACACCATGGTTCTAGGTGAAGTAGCATGTGAAGTCGCAATTGGGAACGTCACGGTAGTACACAATTTTATAGTGGCAGAGATTGTTGATGAAATCATAATTGGAGTGGACTTCTTAATCGACCAAGGCATCAAGATCGATATGCAAAGCAAGACGATGCGATATAAGAACATGGATGTGCCACTTAATTTCGGCTACGAGAGAGGCTACAGCAGTAAGCGAGTGCTGGTGGAAGAGAGTCAGCAAATACCACCAAAATCCGAAGCAGTCATCTGAGCAAAGGTTGATGGAGATTGTGGAACAAACAAATTGTGGGTTGTCGAGGTAGCGATTCCGCGTCAGGACAGATCACGCAGCGTTGAAATGGCTTCTGCAGTTCCGTAATCCAGAAGGACAATTGGCACGGTGGATCGAGCGGCTACAAAGCTATGACTTTTCCATTGAGCATCGGAAAGGTAGTACCCATGGGAATGCCGATGCAATGTCACGAAGACCATGTAGTTTGGAATTCCAGCACTGTTCAAAGGCCGAGGCTAAATAAGACATTATAGATGTCCGGCTAATGGCTATAACGTGTACGGATGAATGGGACAAGGAACAACTAAGAAAGTGTCAGCTAGAAGATACAGATCTGTCACATGTTATGCAAGGGCTCGAACGAAACGAAAGACCAAACAGAGAAGAGATGTCAGCAGAGAGTCCCATTGCGAAGTCATATTGGGCACAGTGTAACAGTTTAGAATTGATATCCGGTTGCTTGCATCGAGTAGGGGAGAGTGAGGATGGTCAATGCAAGAAGAAACTGATAGTTGTTCCCAGAAAGAGGATTCCTGATGTGCTCAGCGAGCTGCATAATGGTCCAAGCGGAGGTCATCTTGGAATCACGGAGACGCTCGAGAAGATTAAACAGATATTCTATTGGGTTGGTTGCCGTCAGTGGGTCACTGAGTGGATTGCGAACTGCGAGGTTTGCAGCAGACCGAAAGGGCCCAAAACCCGAAGTCGTGGCCAGATGAAGCAATATAACTCAGGTGCGCCATTTGAAAGGATCGCTATGGATGTCGCAGGTCCATTTCCTACTAGCAAATGCGGAAACAAATATGTACTGGTGTTTATGGATTATTTCAGTAAATGGCCAGAGGTATACCCAATCCCCAATCAAGAAGCGGAAACAGTAGCAGAAGTGTTTATAAACAATTGGGTTGCAAGGTATGGTGTCACAATGGAGTTACATTCTGACCAAGGCAGGAATTTTGAATCAGCTGTGTTCCAAGAAATGTGCAAGAAGTTGAGCATTCGAAAAACGCGGACAACTGCATTGCATCCTCAGTCCGATGGTATGGTGGAACGATTCAATAGAACATTGGAGGAGCATTTAAGGAAAGTAGTAGACAAGTACCATAAGGAGTGGGATACACATATATCATTATTCTTGATGGCCTACCGATCGGCAGTGCATGAGACAACGGGCCAAACTCCCGCAAAGGTAATTTTTGGCAATGACCTTCGACTGCCAGCTGATTTGAAGTTTGGGATATAGCATTTTCAGGTCAAATGAAACTTTTTTCATTTTAAATGAAGCTTTTTTCAAGTCAAATGAAACCATACTACTAAGGTAATTGTCAATATATTTATATCGTATTTTATAACGCTAAGTCTTTATCAAATTTTTCTTTAAGACAACTATTTCTAATTAGCCACATTGAAGGCAAAATTTTTGCTTTAATTTTCTTTGTGAATTTAAGCTGCAGTTAAGGTCGGCTTAGTTTAGCCTTGCCTTTTGATCGTTTCAATTTTTAATAGATAAAGTAGCAGGGTTATATGCTAGGAAACTTATATACTACAGTTTTACCACCCACTTAAAATAAGCACATATATTTTTTACTTGTATCTACTCCTCTTATATATAAAGCACATTCTTCTTCTACATATACTTCGTTAATAACGTAGGAATAAAGCAACGTAGAAAACAAACAGAAGGAACCAAAGAGAATGATGTGAGCGTATTTCCTATTCACTGTCTGACACCAACTAACACATCGGTTGAATCCTCTGTATTATGCTTTTCTCTTTGACCAACGTCTTACCAAACAACATAGAACGATAGCAAGGTATTGAGAGAAACATTACTTTTACCAACTATATAGTAGAGCATGTGGACTGTGGAGAGATCCTTTTTAACTATGCTGAAAAATATAAAGGTAAAAGTGATCTTTTCTACTCTATGGCGTAGTTACATTGCACTTCACTCGTTTGGGCCTTTGAAAACATATATATTATTATATTATTTTTATTCCATTATTTTTCATTGTATATTGTATTTAAATGTAATACTTAGAATATATATATTAGAATGGGTCGGTTTATTAACCGATATCGCGCCATCGATTTTTCGATAGGATTTGGGGTCAGGAAAAAAAGTTTCACTACGCATACCCAAACAAATAATTTTCGAGCCTGCGAAATTTTTTACTTGTTTTGACTCTGATTTTTAAGGGTTTTTTCATGGCCTACTAAAAAAATTTCATACGTCCGACCCAAAAGCGTCCGCTAAAAACGTTGGTATACATGAAAATTATACAATCAAATGAAAATTTTATAGTGTTCATAGTGTTTAATGTGACAAAGTGTACCACAAATCGATGGTACCGATTTTCTATGTAATTAATGGTGTAATTTTTGTAAATTTTATTTAGTTTTCATTTGTAATTTTGTTAACCGCCACATCTAAAAATATTACGCCCCTGATGATGCCAAGGAAATTTGGCGAAACGTTGGACCGTAAGGTGGAATAAACTTTGTTTTTATTCGCACTGCAACGAAATAGATCAGAATAGTTTAAAGGAAACTTAATCTCCGAAATTTTTTTTAGTAGGTCATGAAAAAACCCTTAAAAATCAAAGTCAAAAAAAGTAAAAGAAAATTAAATTTCGCAGGCTCGAAAATTATTTGTTTGGGTATGCGTAGTGATACTTCTTTTCCTGACCCCAAATCCTAATGAAAAATCGATGGCGCGATATCGGAATAAAAACAAATATATATGTTTTCAAAGGCCCAAACGAGTGAAATGCAATGTAACTACGCCATAGAGTAGAAAAGATCACATTTTACCGTTATGTTTTTCAGCATAGTTAAAAAGATCTCTCCACAGTCCACATGCTATACAATATATTTGGTAAAAGTAATGTTTCTCTCAATACCTTGCTATCGTTCTATGTTGTTTGGTAAGACGTTGGTCAAAGAGAAAAGCATAATACAGAAGATTCAACCGATGTGTTAGTTGGTGTCAGACAGTGAATAGGAAATACGCTCACATCATGCTCTTTGGTTCCTTCTATTTATTCTCTACGTTGCTTTATTCCTTTATATATAAGAGTAGATACAAGTAAAAAATATAGGTGCTTATTTTAAGTGGGTGGTAAAACTGTAGTATATAAGTTTCCCAGCATATAACCCTGCTACTTTATCTATTAAAAATTGAAACGATCAAAAGGCAAGGCTAAACTAAGCCGACCTTAACTGCAGCTTAAATTCACAAAGAAAATTTAAGCAAAAATTCAATGTGGCTAATTAGAAATAGTTGTCTTAAAGAAAAATTTGATAAATACTTAGCGTTATAAAATACGATATAAATATATTAACAATTACCTTAGTAGTATGGTTTCATTTGACTTGAAAAAAGCTTCATTTAAAATGAAAAAAGTTTCATTTAAACTGAAAAAAGTTTCATTTAAAATGAAAAAAGTTTCATTTAAAATGAAAAAAGGTTCATTTGAAATGAAAAAAGTTTCATTTGACTTGAAAAAAGTTTCATTTGACCTGAAAATGCTATAGATGCCGATCGAGAGAGAAATGTCAAGAAATCCACTGAGAGATATACACGATCTTGTAAGGCAACGATCAAAGATTATGAGTGGCAAGATGAAAGCGAGGTACGATAAAGCAATTAATTCGGAATGGTTTCAGGAAGGAGATTCGGTGCTGTTATACAACCCACAACGAAAAAAAAGGTTTGTCCCCGAAATTGCAGTGTAATTGGGAAGGCCCATACAAAGTTGTAAAACGGATCAACGATGTAGTGTACCGCATACAAACCATTGGCAAACCACGAACCAAAATGAAAGTGGTTCATTTGGAAAGGCTGGCAGCGTTTAGATCGAGAGATTTGTCTGATCGGGACGATCAGACTTAGGTGGAGGGTAGTGTTACGAATATTAGCAACACTAAGGGGTACTCTCATCTCTAAGCCGATGCTAAGAGTTACTTGTATGCACATCCATAAATCAATCATTATGTATCTACATAAACGAATTAATCATTATGTCTACAAATATGTACGTACACGCAGCGGAGAAGAGATGCACAAACACATGCAGATATCTTATCTGAGATGCTCCCAAAAGTATGCAATTGTAATTGCGGAAGTGTCGCTCACAAATACACGCGCATATGAGAAGCTATACGCGTGCATCTGTAGTCATAATTATATGTCAGTAACTAAGTAAATTCTGGAAGCGCCTAGAAGATGCGACGAGGAAATCACAGAGTATAAAATCACCAACGGTAGAGGCGCGAGAGTCAGTTTTGATTAAGCACGCTATCTGTCGAGCAATAGTAGAGGTATTTATTGAGAAGTACTTTAATAAAGACCATTTTGCATTACTGAATAGTGGTGTTATTTATTCAACAGTTTAGTGATACGAACTTAGCAGAAGGTTGCAAATAAGAGGATTTGCAGTAAATTCGTTACAATATATATAAATGAAATGGTGTTCGTTCCTATCCATGTTTTGGGGCCGATACGAGGCCAATTTTATTCGTTCTTTTTTCATATTATAGGGATTAAATAGGGGAAGGTTTATAGAAAAAAAAATTTTTTTAAGTTCTAGGGTCTTGAGATATAGGTCAAAACGTGGACCCGGATAATCCTACGATGTGTTTGTATAATATGGGTATCATATGGAAGCTTCTCATGAGTACTTTAATATGGGGTACTTTTCGTATCCCTAGGTGACTAGGGTCTCCAGATATAGGCCAAAGTGTGGACCCGAGTACCCCAAGAATGTGTTTATACAATATGGATATCAAATGAAAGCTGTTGATGAGTGCTTTAGTACATGATAATGGGTGACTAGGGTCTCGAGTACCCCTAGAATGTGTTCATACAATATGGATATCAAATGAAAGCTGTTGATGAGTTCTTTAGAAGAGGGTAATTTTCATACATCTGAGTGACTAGGGTCTCGAGATATTGCCCAAAACGTGGATCAGAATAACCTTAGGATGTGTTTTTACATTATGGGTATCAAATGGAACCTGTTAATGAGTACTTCAATATGGGTATCAAAAGGAAGCTGTGCTGATGAGTGATAATTTTTCTCTGGGTTTCGGATACGGAGGTGACGATGGATATCCGGCATATCGTCGTCGATGCACTGATGACAATGGTAAATCAACGATAATTAAGATGGGAAATCAAAATGTTGAAGTTGACAATCGTTGGATTTTTTTCATATTGTCCATTGTTGTCCAAAACTTTCAAAGCGCATTAGAACAACAAGTGCACCGTCTACAACTTTGACTGCCTTTTTTCTTTTATGTCAATGGGACGATTTTGCAAGAACATTGCTATATGCAGAAGTGCCACAATATTTCACATGGGATAAATCCAGGAAATCATTTCAAAGGCGAAAACAAGGAAAACCAGTTGAAGGTTATCCTAATCTGTTCTCAACAGATGCATTAGGACGCATTTATGCAGTTCATCCAAATAATGCTGATTGTTTTTACTTGCGATTGTTGTTAATTAATGATCGTGGCCCAACATCATTCCAAGCTTTAAGAACAATTAATGGTGAATTGTGCGCTACATATCGTGAAGCATGTCAACAATTAAATTTGTTGGAGGATGACAAGAATTGGAAAGATACGCTTGCCGTTTCAGCTGTAATAGGCAGTCCACATCAAATACGAACATTATTTTCGATAATAATTGCAATGTGCTCCCCATCTAATCCATTGGAATTATGGAATAATTTCAAAGATTATAAGGCAGATGATATTTTAAACCATATGCGTCGAAATACTGCAAATTATGAGTTGGAATTCACATTGGAAATTTACAATGAAGCAATGATAAGGATTGACGACATTTGTTTGTCGATGTCAAACAAATCGTTAGTACAATTGGGCATGCCAGCAGCAAATCGTCCAATGCATGATATGTTCAATCGAGAACTGGAGCGTGAATACCATTATGATTGTAATGAACTAAACACATTTGTAACATCAAAATTAACGAAATTGAATGACCAACAGCAACATGTTTATGATACAATCATGAATAATGTTAGCCATGGAACTGGTGGATTGTTTTTCTTGGATGCTCCTGGGGGAACAGGCAAGACCTTTTTGATTTCATTGATATTAGCAACAATTCGATCAGATAATAACGTTGCATTGGCATTCAATTCTTCCGGAATTGCGGCTACATTACTGGAAGGCGGTCGCACAGCACAGTCTGCATTAAAGTTGCCTTTGAATATGCAGGTAAATGAAACACCAACATGTAATATTTCGAAAACATCTGGAATGGCAAAAGTTCTTCAAGTATGTAAGCCCATCGTATGGGACGAGTGTACTATGGCACACAAGAAATCATTGGAAGCACTTGGTAGATCTTTGAAAGATCTACGAGGAAGCCAAACAGTCTTTGGAGGTGCCATGATTTTATTGGCTGGATATTTCAGGCAAACATTACCTGTGATCCTAAAATCCACGGCTGCAGATGAAATCAATGCATGTTTAAAATCATCGTATTTATGAGACATGTAAACACGCTTACACTTACTACAAACGTTCGTGTTCAACTACAAAACGTTCCGTCAGCAGCTGAATTTTCACAGCAATTACTGAAAATCGGAAATGGCCAAATGTCTGTCGATCAAACAGGAATGATTACATTGCCTAATAATTTCTGCACTTTTGCACAGTTTAAAGAGGCATTGATTCAGAGTGTATTTCCAAACATAGTTCAACATTACAAAAACTATGATTGGCTCAGCGAAAGGGCAATTTTAGCTGGGAAAAATAAGGATGTCAATGATATAAATACAGCTAATGGACACTATTACTGATCAAGATGATGTCGTAAATATCCAAACTCACTCGATATGCATGGCCTACCACCTCATAATTTATGATTAAAATTTGGAGCAACGATTATTATGCTGCGCAACATTAATGTGCCACGACTTTGCAACGGTACCAGACTCGCTGTGAATAAGCTAATGGGTAACGTTATCGAAGCAACAATTTTGAAAGGGAAGTACAAAAAGAAGACGTTTTGATACCCAGAATTCCACTGATTCCGACGAATTTACCATTCGATTTCAAACGTTTGCATTTCCCTATTCGCCTTGCCTTCGCTATGACAATTAATAAGGCGCAAAGACAGTATCTACAAATGTGCGGTATTAATTTAGAATACCCAATTTTTTCTCATGGACAATTGTATGTAGCTTGCTCACGAGTAAGCAAACCATGGTCATTATTCATTTACGCGAAAGATGGAAAAACCAAAAACGTTGTCTACCAAAAAGTGTTACAATAAAGTTCGAATGAAATTGTGTCAAAGAATTTGCTTTGTTTCGTATTAATTTTATTCTCTTTCATCAAATCATTGAATTTTTCGCCTAGCGAAACGGGCGAGGGTACGCTAGTTAATCATAAAATTAAAAAAAATTGTTCCAAAGAATTATGTAGTTCAGTACTTATCGGGTATTTGTAAACTGATTGCTTCCTATTTCTACTACTAATATTTTTCGAAAAATCGCAAAGAAACAACAAAGATCACGGATGTCAATTTAATTTGGGAGCAAAATGGCTGCAATTGTCTAAAAATGTGTGAGCCGAGCAAACCTCTAGTGATTGAATCATGATTTTTAACTTAATTAGGCATTCAATAAAGCAACAATGAGATAATTAAGAATTTGTATTTTGTATTTAAAATTTAAGGGCTTTAATGTAGAAAACTGGACTTGATAATTCATTAACCATCTGTGTGAAATTGGTATTATTATTATAATTTTCTTTTTCCGGGAAGTTCAAGGGCATTAGGGATGAAAGACGCATAAAAGCGATGGAACGGAAAAAATGATGGAACAACAATAACAAATTTATCTGTTACTACAAAGATACTAGTGCAAAAATTAAATGATAAAAAATATTAGTAACAATTGTAATTTTTATATATACTAGACACAACAATATTAATTTGGGTTATTAAAATATTGCCAACATTTATAAATACCTGTCCAAAACCATTAGCTAGCACTTTTTTGTAAACATTAAACAAGTTAGCTGTAAAATCATCCACTTTAATAGTTTCTGCTAGTGTTGTTGTTAGAAATTCTTCATCGTGTGCCACACTATGCATTAGCTGATTAATGACGGTTTGTAAATTTACAGCACTTTCAAATTCCTTACGTGGGAATGATGACGGTATTAAAATGAATGGAGCGAACTGGAAAAAACATTTTTATATAGCTTATATTTATATTTATAGAGTGCATCATATCATGCAAGGTTTTGATATTTCTTCTAGTTTAAAATTTCCTCGAGTAAAAAATGTATAAATATCGCTTTTGAAATTAAGCATGCCACCTGGCGTATTTATTCCTCATCAGCACATATTTAGTTCAAAATTGTTTTTATGGTTACGGTGGTTAGGTATACTAACCTTTCACTCCATATCTTTTCAAAGGATGTAGATTAGGGTGGAGTGAATTTATTTTTTTTCGAAATCGCTTTTTGCCATATATCGTCCCTGCGCCAACAAAAAGAGCTATACGTTTTTCAGCAACTTTTCAGGAGAGCAAAAAAACCGTTTCCTGGTGATCCTAGAGAATATTTTTTCTAATTTGCTTTGTTAACTAATGATACTACACATATGTAATAGACTTGTGCAATTTTTTTTTTACTTTTTTTGACCAACCACTTCGCATGAAGCATTTGCGCCGTTTTACAGCACATAACTCTTTTTACAAATTATTTCAATTTGCTAGTGGGGGTAAGAAATCGTGAAAGATGTGTGTACAATTCTTCGCTAATTCTTGTAAATGTAATTAAAAATATTAAGGTTATAATTTTAATAAGCAAATACTTCAGTTTTATTAGATACATATGTATGCACGTATATGCATACGAGTCTTAACATAGATTTATAGTTTAATAACAGATGCGTAACATAGTCAATTGCATAAAATATTAAAACAAAGTTTTTATCGAGGTAAACTATCATAAAATGAATGGAAGTCTTTGTGCATGTATTGTTTTAACGATTGTAGGCTACTGTATTTAGATTGGTCAATTTTTATTGGACCATCATACAAGGACTTAGGATTATCTTGAGTTTGCAAGGCAGGTGGTTTTTGGGGAAACGATGTCCAGCAGTCGGTATGACGCAACTTAAACTTAACTTCGCCATTTATATAAAGTAATCCTCTGATATCGTTGACAGTGGCTGCACCAGATTTTTTACCTGGTCTTATAGTTGAAAGCTTACTTGGAGCTTTTTCATAATTTAAAAACAAGTGTTCTCTAAATAATTAACAATATAAGGTTGTGAAGGCCTTGCCTGCCTCATACGACTTACATAGTCCATTGGTGAATAAATGGATGGCTTAAACATGCTGTCTAATGTAGAGTGGACGCTGTCAACCTCCATCATAGTATGCCCTTTTTCTAAAATTATTTGCTCTATTTCCAAGCCACCTCCTGATGATAGGTTAGCTAAGGCACTGCTAGGTATTCTATTTTTGTTCTGGTACATGCATCCATCGGATATCATGATCACTTTTTTATATGAAGTGCAATATTCCTTTAAAAAGTGTACAATACAACTCGTTATATTGTTAACTGTTACACCGCCGTCGCATTCATGCCATACGTACAAATATACATCTTTGGTATTTTTTAAATAAATCGAAAAGTAAGGTACTGCTAGCTTCAATTTATAGTATTGTTCTTTTCTAATTCAAAATTGGAAACGGTAGCATTGCCCTCTTTATATCCAACACAAGTGTCGCACTGGTCCTTCCTGGGATTGAATATAGATATTTTATTGGAGTTTCGAACTTCACAAAACTTTTTTCGCATAACAGGAACCTCTTTATTGCTGCTACACCATTCAGTGTATATTTTATGCATATGCGTTTTAGATTTAAATATATCCTCCACATAAATGCGATTAGACGTTGCTCTGCAATAGTGACTAGGTACCTTTGGTAGTATATCCAGCCACTTTAAAAGAGAATCATACCTTGTTGGTCTTGGCTCCTTTGGCAAGGATACGGATTCATACGATGAAGGTCGCTTCCCAAGGCAGTCGGTTCTATGTACCGGAGCGACTCGGGATTTTTCCCGACCAAGGACTGTCATTTCAGTGTGACCCCATTTAATTTGTTTCGTCCCTCCCACAAATTGTCATCCTCCCAGCAGCTCCTTGCAGCAGGACTGCTACATATTCTCTTACTCCGGGAAGGTATCGAACCCAATCCGGGTCCGTCTCCTGACCCCGGTCCTGAGAAATGGTTTTGCTGCATTTGCCAGAAAAGAATCTTTTTAGGACGGTCATACTCTGTTCAGTGTGTCTCGTGCAAGGGATGGTTGCATCGGACAGGTTGTTCTGAGCTTGATCCCAAACCCCGACGTCCACGTAACTTTTATAAATCTTTTGTGGCTCCTTGCTGCTCACGTATGGTAGGAAGCTGTCATAGCTCGCCAGATATCTCAATCGTGAGCGCAGAACTCGTAAACTGCGTCAACTGGCAGCCGATGGTAACATTGGCATCCGACCACCTGCCCATACTTATTTCGTTCGAGCGTACCGCCGACTTCATCGTCACCGAAAAACGCACTTTCATAAACTTCAAAAAAGGAAAGTGGGAAGAATATAAATCTGCAACAGACAGCAGCTTTGCTGCCCTCCCTATCCCGACTGATGCCCGCCAAGGGGAGCGTGCCTTCCGTAAGGTCATTGAATCCGCCTCGGCACATTTCATTCCCGCCGGGAGAATTCCCGAAATCCGGCCCATTTCCCGGCGGAGGCCGCGAGCTTAGCGAGGGAATGCGACCTTATAAGACAGCTTGATCCAGGCGACCCCCAAATAAGTGATATAAACCAACGCATCAGATTGCTTGTGGACGAACACAAGCGGGCGAAATGGGAAGAGCACCTAAGAGGTTGTAACCTCTCTACCGGTGTAGGTAAACTTTGGTCCACCTTAAAGTCCCTATCGAATCCGACTAAGCACAAAGACAAAGTTTCCATCGCCTTTGGCGATAAGGTGCTGTCGGATGCGGAAAGATGCGCGAGCGCTTTCTGCCGACAATATATAATGCATCCTACGGTCGGCAAAGATAGACGGAGAGCCAATAGACACGCACATAAACACAAATTCAGCGCGTCACCAATCACCATCACCGCTAGAGAGGTTGAGGACGCCATTGGTCGCGCTAAACCATCCAAAGCAGTGGGCCCAGACGGCATAGCCATGCCGATGCTTAAAAACCTAGGGAAAGAGGGTTTCAAATATTTAGCGCATGTCTTCAACCTGTCTCTCTCCACCTTTGCCATACCCGAGAAATGGAAAATGGCCAAGGTGGTCCCGCTACTAAAGCCTGGGAAACCAGCTAACGTAGGTGAGTCATATCGTCCGATATCTCTCCTATCGCCAGTGGCAAAGACGCTTGAAGCCATTTTGCTCCCTTATTTCCAAGCACATTTGCAGCTAGCCCCTCATCAGCATGGCTTCAGAAAACTCTATAGCACTACCTCCGCGCTAAATGTCATTAGCACCCAGATACATTGCGGTTTGAATCAATACCCCCACCATAGAACAGTACTCGTAGCGCTAGACCTATCAAAAGCCTTTGATACGGTCAACCATGGCTCATTACTGCAAGACCTGGAAGGGTCTACCCTTCCCCCATGTCTTAAAAGGTGGACCGCAAATTATCTGGGTTGTCGGCAGGCATCGGTGCAATTCAGAAACGAAACATCAAAACCAAGGAGAATTAAACAAGGGGTGCCACAGGGTGGTGTCCTATCCCCACTTTTGTTTAATTTCTACATATCTAAGCTACCTTCACCACCGGAAGGAGTCACAATCGTTTCCTACGCCGATGACTGCACAATAATGGCCACAGGCCCAGGCCCAGAGATCGATGAGCTATGCAATAAAATAAACGGCTATCTCCCTGATCTCTCCAGTTTTTTCGCCTCGCGAAACCTGGCATTGTCACCGACTAAATCTTCCGCGACCTTATTTACAACATGGACGCCCCAAATGTCGACCATATTGAACATCCACGTCGATGTTACTACGCTACCGACTGTCCTACACCCCAAAATCTTGGGTGTGACGTTTGATCAGGATCTACATTTTGGTGCGCACGCAACCGCAATTGTTCCGAGAATTCAGAGCCGTAATAAAATCCTCAAATCCCTTGCTGGCAGCACCTGGGGAAAAGATAAAGAAACGCTCATGACCACATACAAAGCAATTAGCCAGCCGATTACGTGCTACGCGTCACCCATATGGTCGCCAAGCCTAAAAACTACCCACTGGAAGAAACTACAGGCCTGCCAAAATACTGCTCTCAGAATCGCCACGGGCTGTCTTCTTATGTCCCCAGAACACCATCTGCATAATGAGGCGAGAATACTCCCCATCAGGGAGAGAAATGAGATGCTGACCAAACAGTTTCTGTTGAATACCCAGAAACCTGGGCATCCCAACAGACATCTGATTGACGAACCAGCACCGCCTAGGGGCCTAAGGAGTCATCTCCGTAAGCATTTTGAGGAAATACGGCACCTGAGAACCCAGCCGTATGAAGCGAAAAAACACAAGCAGGTCCTTGGTGAACTCCATAGACAGGCGTCGGACCTTTATGTCGGGAATTGCCCGGTGAATCCAGTACTTGAAGAAAAATATCCAGAACTCGCGGAAGAGGAACGCATACTCCCCAGGGAAACGCGTGTCACTCTTGCTCAACTTCGTTCTGGATACTGTAACAGGTTAAACTCTTACCTATCCAGAATCAACCCCGACATACAAAATGTATGCCCCGCTTGCAATGTGTCCCCACATGACACCAACCATCTCTTTAATTGTAATGTGGAACCAACGCCTCTAACACCCCTTTCCTTATGGTCCACCCCTGTTGAAACGGCAAGTTTCCTTGGAATCCCGTTAGAGGATATTGATGACAATTTGTGATCGGTCGCGGCTATTAGGTGGGGCGAGCATTGCTACAACAACAACAACAACATGAAGGTCTTGACTTCTTTGGCAAGGATACTGTATTATTTGTTCCCACCCAATGAGTAAATACATTTTTGTCTAAACCAAATGTAGCTAGAAAAAACTCTTTACATACACGAAGCTTGTTTCCATTAGATGCTGTCAAAAAGCAATCAAATCCAAATATTTTTCTTTGTTTTTTATGGTAAGGGTTTCGCTTGATTATTTTGCGAGTTCGTACTAATCCATTAGGATATGCCCTCCTTGCAGCACATGAAGGTAAACTCCAAAAATAATTAAACTACTTAACTCGTCCATTGCCGAACAAACAAAGCTTCGTTCGGTTTTTTTTCTGCCAGGTGCTTACATGTTTGTTTCCTGATTTCCCTTCCCTTTTTTTGAATAAATACAACATCGTTTAAATTCTTTTCATTTTTTACCCATTTCAATCCTTCATATTTTTTTCCTAAAAATCTCAATCTCCGATTTTTTTGTATTCGTTTCCCCTTCCCTATTTTACCTTCTGACTCAATTTCTTCGCTATCTTCCGGGTTATCCTCTGGTATATAAAATAATCCAGTCTCTTCGTTAAGGAAGCATTCCGTTGCTTCCATATTTTGACCGCTATCACTGTTGAGGCCCTCGAATAAGCCGTTTTCTTCATTGAGATTGCATCCCATTTTTTCCATATTTCAACTGTCCAAAAATGTACAATTATGGTAATTTAAAGCGTTATTTTAAGTCTATGACTTTTTACCTGTTTTAAAGTTTGGATTTCAATAATAGGATGGTTAATATCTATGTATAGTCTTCGGAACACCTGAACTATATGTACATAGCTTTTTTTAAATAATTTTTTTACACAAAAATAAAAGCAGTTTCGCCTGCAATCAAAAACAATTATACGCAAGTAGATGTATAACTGATTTTACTACCGAGAGCATATAGCTGTTTTTGATAACTTCTAACCAAAGAAAGATATCAGAAAACGGCAAATGCAGAAATGTGGCTAGCAGATAGTGCTAAATAAATATGTAATAAAACAAGTAAGGAAGGTTAAGTTCGGGTGTAACCGAACATTACATACTCAGATGAGAGCTATGGTGACAACATAAGGGAAAATAACAATGTAGGAAAATGAACCGAGGGAAACCCTGGAATGTGTTTGTATGACATGCGTATCAAATGAAAGGCATTAAAGAGTATTTTATGAGGGAGTGGGCCATAGTTCTATAGGTGGACGCCATTTAGGGATATAGCCATAAAGGTGGATCAGGGTTGACTCTAGAATGGGTTTGTACGATATGGGTATCAAATGAAAGGTGTTAATGAGTATTTTAAAAGGGAGTAATCCTTAGTTCCATAGGTGGACGCCGTTTCGAGATATCGCCATAAAGGTGGACCAGGGGTGACCCTAGAATTTGTTTGTACAATATGGGCATCAAACTAATGGTGTTAATGAGTATTTTAAAAGGGAGTGGCCTTAGTTCTATAGGTGGATGCTGTTTCGAAATATCGCCATAAAAGTGGACCAGAGGTGACCTTTAATTGTGTTTGTACGATATGGGTATCAAATTAAAGGTATTAATGAGGGTTTTAAAAGGGAGTGGTGGTTGTTGTATAGGTGGTCGCCTTTTCGAGATATCGCCATAAAGGTGGACCAGGGGTGACTCTAGAATGCGTTTGTTCGATATGGGTATCAAATGAAAGGTGTTAATGATTATTTTAAAAGGGAGTAATCCTTAGTTCCATAGGTGGACGCCGTTTCGAGATATCGCCATAAAGGTGGACCAGGGGTGACTCTAGAATTCGTTTGTGCAATATGGGTATCAAACGAAAGGAGTTAATGAGTATTTTAAAAGGGTGTGGGCCTTAGTTCTATAGGTGGACGCCTTTTCGAGATATCGCCATAAAGGTGGACCAGGTATCAAATTAAAGGTATTAATGAGAGTTTTAAAAGGGAGTGGTGGTAGTTGTATATGTGAAGACGTTTTCCAGATATCGACCAAAATGTGGACCAGGGTGACCCAGAACATTATCTGTTGGATACCGCTAATTTATTTATATATGTAATACCTGCCAAGATTTTAAGGGTTTTTTATTTCGCCCTGCAGAACTTTTTCATTTTCTTCTACTTAATATGGTAGGTGTCACAACCATTTTATAAAGTTTTTTCTAAAGTTATATTTCGCGTCAATAAAACAATCCAATTACCTTACCATGTTTCATCCCTTTTTGCGTATTTGGTATAGAATTATGGCATTTTTTTCATTTTTCGTAATTTTCGATATCGAAAAAGTGGGCGTGGTCATAGTCGGATTTCGTTCATTTTTCATACCAAGATAAAGTGAGTTCAAGTAAGCACGTGAACTAAGTTCATTAAAGACATGTCGATTTTTGCTCAAGTTATCGTGTTAACGGCCATGCGGAAGGACAGACGGACGACTGTGTATAAAAACTGGGCGTGGCATCAACCGATTCCGCCATTTTCACAGAAAACAGTTAACATCATAAAATCTATGCCCCTACCAAATTTCAAAAGGATTGGTTAATTTTTCTTTGACTTATGGCGATAAAAGTATCCTAGACAAATTAAATGAAAAAGGGCGGAGCCACGCCCATTTTGACATTTTCTTTTATTTTTGTATTTTGTTACACCACATCATTACTGGAGTTGAATGTTGACATAATTTACTTATATACTGTAAAGATATTAAATTTTTTGTTAAAATTTTACTTTAAAAAAAAAATTTTTTTTAAGTGGGCGTGGTCCTTCTCCGATTTTGCTAATTTTTATTAAACGTACATATAGTAATAGGAGTAACGTTCCTGCCAAATTTCATCATGATATCTGCAACGACTGCCAAATTACAGCTTGCATAAGTTTTAAATTACCTTCTTTTAAAAGTGGGCGGTGCTACGCCCATTGTCCAAAATTTTACTAATTTTCTATTCTGCGTCATGAGTTCAACTCATCTACCAAGTTTCGTCGCTTTATCTGTCTTTTGTAATGAATTATCGCACTTTTTCGGTTTTTCGAAATTTTCGATATCGAAAAAGTGGGCGTGGTTATAGTCCGATATAGTTCATTTTAAATAGCGATCTGAGATGAGTGCTCAGGAACCTACATACCAAATTTCATCAAGATACCTCAAAATTTACTCAAGTTATCGTGTTAACGGACGGACGGACGGACATGGCTCAATCAAACTTTTTTTCGATCCTGATTATTTTGATATATGGAAGTCTATATCTATCTTGATTCCTTTATATATGTACAACCAACCGTTATCCAATCAAACTTAATATACTCTGTGAGCTCTGCTCAACTGAGTATAAAAAAATCGAAAAAAAAACATATAACTCAATTTGTTGGCGCAGCGACGATATGTAATACTCCTATATTGCTAAAAAAAAAGTCTAGGTACATTTCCAAACATCAGAGTGCCGATATATTGTTTTTTAAACGTTTTTGTTTTTGTATTCAATAATCGAATGTACCTAAATTTAAATTTTTTCTTGTCACACTTATGCTGCTACAATCACAAAAATTTTATAGGCTGTCTTGTTTTGATTTCGAATTCAAAACACATTGCGAGTATTTTCTATTAGCAATATAGGAGTATTACATATATGCTTTTGGCTGACCTCGAGAAAGTTGCCTTTCTAGACCAGAAATATGGTTGAAATTTTTTATTTCACTCATCGTATGTTTAGAGGTGCCCCAACGCAACTAAACTTTGGAAAAGACGGTAGGTACAAACATTTTTTTTTGTCATTGATTTGCTTTCGCTTGTTATTTGTGCTCATTGATTTCAAAGCCTACTATGTGCCTGTAAAACTCTTACTTATACACTTGATTAGAAACATACTATTATCAACAAAAAACTGTAAAACACCATTTAAAATTTGTCGTTTTTAGTTATAATATGTAATTTTACTAGTTATGTATATTAAAAAGGAAATAAAATAAATATGTAAATAATGAGCTTTGTAAAATCGCGATTATTTTGCTCAACTTCTTGGGGCTGGGGGCACCTCAAAGCGCCATCCTACGAAACTAATATTTGGTGGTTTTGGTTAACTCTTATAAAGACAACTTTTCATTGCTAGGCCATTACGGTTTATAAAAGATCTCAAATGCTTTCTTTAATGGTGATAATATACGAAGACTGTCAGGTCCACATTTTGTTCAGTACCTATTAAACCGTTTTTAAAGCTCAGTTTTACTTATTCAATCAGCTATCGGCACCGGGCTGTTGAATTCTTCAGGCGCGTTTGATTTGACCTAGATTTCCTAATATATTTCTTTTATATATTCATCAAATCTATTCTGATAATCGCCCTAGCCGCGCAAAACACAAATATATCTGAATCATGCCCGATTAGGTTTAGCCACGTAACGCATTTCTTCAGGTTTGAGACTGCGCTATCACATCCGGGACTGGCAGTGGAATCTGGGTGTTAGTTTCTGATGGCACGAAGCGCAGTGTCGAAAGTAATAATAAAAGCCGATTTAACAGAAAAGCTACTATAAACTACTCCGAAGTTCTAAACACAGCTGCTAAAAGCTATATTTACTGCTCTTCAGTATTTTATTCTGGAAAATCGTGGAGCCCAAAGCATAGACCCGTTAACACTACGCCTGCTAAAAAAAATTGCGACACAACTAGCTTCCTCCTTAGATCATTGCATTACAATGTAGAAACAGTCAACTCAATTTATACAAGGTAGTGAACTTCTCCATACCATTTGAGGTACGTCTATTTGCACCTGAGTGATTTGGTTTTTTTGTTTGCTTTTAAAAAGTTCGCACTTGTTACTAAAATTGTACTGTCTCCTTAAGTGATGTATTCAAGGCATCTATTGCCATAATAATATATTTAATTTCGCAACTACCAAAAAATTTTACAACTACTTTGCATACATACATACATAGTATGTACATATGTGAATGTATATATGTGTAGTGACTACCCAAATCGAACCCTGCAGCAATATGTGGCAACATCATAGAACAGCTGAATTTTAGCAACTACAGCCAACGTCTAGTAATACTTTGAATTTCAACGCATAATATAATTTGGGACTTTCCCTTTTTAAGATACGACATTGTTCTTTTTAGTTTTAGTTTCAGTTTAAGTTTTATTTGAGTTAATAAATATAGAATAATAAACATAACATTCTATATATGTATATACTAGCAGACCGGGCATACATTTTTCCGCCCTAACTTTGGTTTATCTGCATAATTTTTAAGATTTTGTCTCCTACTACTCCCCTAGATGTTCTCTCCTCCCTTTTCCTTATATTTCCTAAATATTTTTGTTTAAATAGAAAAATCAAGTTTTTTAAAGTAAGAAACCCGGCGTACGCCGAGATTATTGGTGTGTATGTGTGTTTCTGTTGGATTTTAAGCTGCCGGGCAACGCACAAAATTTGCTTGATGGTTGCCTAGCAACGTGTAGTTGTGTGCGTATCGGGCGGTGTCGTGCTCACACGTATTTGTTGTCGGCTTCACGTTGATGAAAATCAAAATTTTTAGATTTTTTCGCTTGACAGCTGGCTTATTTGATCGTGGCCGACGTCGTTGACAAGCATTAATGTGTTAGTTTTGTGGAATTTTTTCGATTTGGCAATTTTGGTATTCTGTGTTCCAATCTCTTTCGATCCAACTTCGAATCGTTCGATTTTGCGTATTCTGCATTTCGATCGTAGTTCCGTTTTTCTAAGTTGCAAATTAGTTGGCGGAAAAATATTTTCTTTTTATTTTTTTTATTGATTTATAACAGAATTTTAACAAAAATGTAAGTAAAACTTGTTAAGAAACGTAGAAGGCTTTATGATGATTGCTTTTTATATGTTTCCAGGTCAAAAACAACATGTCGATGTCGAAGTCCTTCGAGGTATTTGCCCAGCAAAAGTATCTAACACATACTTGAAAGCATCCTTGTTAAGTCGAAAGTTCTTTTTGAACCTAAATAAGAAATAAGTCATTAAACTTTACCACTTTTGAGTTAAGTTTCTTACAATTCGTCACTCATCTCAAATGGATTACACAAATCTCGCAATATTTGCCTTTCCATTCTCGCCTGGCAATTTTCGTATGCGTTGCTTTCCAACTCCATAAATAATGCCGCGGCTATTGATTCCATTATAATAGACAGCTATAATTTGTGTCTGTTCGTTGGGTCCAGTTATATGCCAAAGCAAGCTGCCGGCGTAGAGGAAGGTGAAGCGAAAACGTAAACAATCCTTGCGGAAAGAATAAATAAACCTTTATAAAGTATTTTAGACCAGTGCAATGAAATTAGCATCCTTAAAATTCAGAAAATGTCAACTATTTTCGTGCAGGAATCCGTTTTAACAAAACTTGGTGGCCACGGCAGGGAATTGACCAAAAGAACGAAAAAAACACACTTACAATTATGAAAACACTTCACTCAAAAAAATATAACACTGCGGCAATATATTCTATTGCTTTTTTTTGTACAAAATGGCGTGGATAATAAAATATAAACGTTTTTCAATGTTTTTTACAAATTTTCTTCAATTTATTTTGTTCCAATGTTCACACATTCCGTACCAACAGCTGATTTCGAAAAATCATTTGCTCTTCCTCTTCTCTTTACGATTCCGTCGTAATGCAGAATACCAAACTTCGATTAAAGCGGAGCGTAGAACGGGAACGTAATCGAAATGCAGAATAGGGGTGATTATATTAAAATTGAATAAGCTACAAAACTGCATACTCGAAAAAATTCTTAGAAATTTGAAAAATTTTTATGAAAATTCGCAAAATTTACAAGCAATAAAAAATCGTCATCCGATGGACATGTTTACGTCTGCACGCTACGAATTTTCAATACAAATGGCGCTTGATGCTTTCTGCTTGTTTGGTGGCCGGGCAAGCGACAATCACCCGAAACGCACACAACTACACGTTGCTATGGTAAACATTAAGCAAATTTGGTGCGTTGTCCGGCAGCTTTAAAGCCCTCTAACTCCTTTCCAGAATAACTTTAAACAATTTTTTTTTACACAAACACTATCGTGTAGCATATCAAGTAAGCCGTTCGGCAGTTTGCCCGGTCACCTTTTTGGGTACTTGATTTTATAACATTTATAGAAAAGATAGATACATACCCAGTCAGCATTTTTTGAAAATTTTGATCAAAAAATATTTAAATACCATACCCCAAGAAGATTAAAAAATTTCAAATAGCATTTTCTGTTCGAAAATTAAGGTATCGTCGGGAGAAAAATTTACCTTAAATGTGATTATATTTGAATAATCATTTATGATCCCTATTTCGAAATGCTTTTTATTCATATTTGATATCATTGTAAAATTGAGCTTTAATTGTTTTAGAGTAATATTTGACTGCTTTGCACAGTCATTTTCTGATCATATTCGTGAACATATTTCAATCGTTTTGGTTGAGATTTTTGAATCATTTTTGAATGCGTTTATCATGCATTTATTCTTCATATCTCATTCAAAATAAGATTCTACATAATAATCTTATTTCATCAGGGGAATAAAGCATGCGGAAGTTAGCTATACGAACCAATAAACAAAACAAACAAACAAACTTGACTGATATAGCATTTTCAGGTCAAATGAAACTTTTTTCATTTCAAATAAATCTTTTTTCATTTCAAATGAACCTTTCAAGTGAACTTTTTTCAAGTCAAATGAAACCATACTACTAAGGTAATTGTCAATATATTTATATCGTACTTTATAACGCTATTTATCAAATTTTTCTTTAAGACAACTATTTCTAATTAGCCATCGACCCATTCTAATATATATTCAAAGTATTACATTTAAATACAATATACAATGAAAAATAGTGGAATAAAAACAAATATATATGTTTTCAAAGGCCCAAACGAGTGAAGTGCAATGTAACTGCGCCATAGACTAGAAAACCCCCAGCGGGTTAGGGGGGGTCAGAATATACCCGCGGTAGGTATGCCTGTCGTAAGAGGCGACTAAAATACCAGATTCAAGGGGCTGTGTAGCGCAACCCTGCAGGTTGCCAGCGCAACATATAGCTTCTCCAAACCCAATTGTCAACCTCACCTATCCGCGGCGAATCCTGTTTCACTAACAGACGAGGCTCTGGCGACCCTAAGCTCCTTATGGAACTTGGGGTTGGGGAGGGAGGGGATGGCCTGAAGGTTTAATGTGGCCACATAAATCGTTCCCGAGATGGTCGGGCCAGCACCTTAATGGTGCTGTGGTACCGGAGCGTACCGGATCTGTATCTGGCAAAGGACCATCACATCGATAACACTCCCCAAAGCCTTCGGGGAGCAACCTTATCGCTACAACAACAACAACAACAACAACTAGAAAAGATCACTTTTTACGGTTATGTTTTTCAGCATAGTTTAAAACGATCTCTCCACAGTCCACATGCTCTACTATATAGTTGGTAAAAGTAATGTTTCTCTTAATACCTTGCTATCGTTCTATGTTGGTATGGTAAGACGTTGGTCAAAGAGAAAAGCATAATACAGAGGACTCAACCGATGTATTACTTGGTGTCAGACAGTGAATGGGAAATACGCTCACATCATGCTCTTTGGTTCGTTCTCTTTGTTCTCTACGTTGCTTTATTCCTACGTTATTAACGAAGTATATGTAGAAGAAGAATGTGCTTTATATATAAGAGTAGATACAAGTAAAAAATATAGGTGCTTATTTTCAGTGGGTGGTTAAACTGTAGTATATAAGTTGCCTAGCGTATAACCCTGCTACTTTATCTATTAAAAAATTTAAACGATTAAAAAGGAAGGTTAAACTAAACCGACCTTAACTGCAGCTTAAATTCACAAAGAAAATTTAGGCAAAAGTTTTGCCTTCAATGTGGCTAATTAGAAATAGTTGTCTTAAAGAAAAATTTGATAAATAGCGTTATAAAGTACGATATAAATATATTGACAATTACCTTAGTAGTATGGTTTCATTTGACTTGAAAAAAGTTTAAAATGAAAAAAGTTTCATTTAAAATGAATGAAGTTTCATTTAAAATGAAAAAATGTTCATTTAAAATGAAAAAAGGTTCATTTAAAATGAAAAAAGATTCATTTGAAATGAAAAAAGTTTCATTTGACTTGAAAAGTTTCATTTGAAATGAAAAAAGTTTCATTTGACCTGAAAATGCTATATACGCCTGCGACTACAACATCCAACATCAGCTATTATCGTCTACATCTTAAAATACGGATACGAAACGGAATGTTGAATCAGTATCCAGGTATGTCAAAATAGTTTCACTTACCTGGGTTCAGATAGCTCACAACATTTGTATTGTCCAACCATTATGTATTTTCTGGGAAGCCGAAGGTGGAGAAATGGTTGGGGAAATCTTCGGTCACATTTACATTATTTACATCTTGAAGAATATCTTTTGTAAAAATAATAAAATTTTTATATATTTTTCCTTAGTTTCATGATTGAAAAAATATGTGTATGTAAAAAAACAAGATTTTTAATGAAAAGTAAAATATAAACAAGTATACAATTCATTATTCAGTCACAAATATATTCATAAAAGATTCAAAAAGCTGAATTAAAAATGATTATAAATTTTTGATCACCTAAAGCAAACACATTTGAATCAAATATGATTCCAAAACGTGATTGAAAAACTATGTTCCGCTTTTGTTCATCGATACGTAAGCATATTTGAATATTCTTTTTGTTGATTTTTATGAAATATTATAATTTAACCATCAAAGGATTTCAAAAATGATTCCAAAAAGTGATCGAAAAATGATTTTCAGTTTTTGATTATCAAAAGAGTTCATATTTGATTATTTCTTTTGCTCAATTGTATGATACTCATTAGTTAGGCAGAATGAGTAATCAAATTGTATTGATATGTAGGGAAATTCAAAATTTATTCACCTAAATGCTGAGTGGGTATAGACACGCTAAACTTATAATCAAAATTTAAATTTGATATAATGACTGGCAGTTTACATACATTTAAAGCATCTGGACTAAAATTTGTTTTAGAGCGCATAGCAATACCATGCATAATGGCCCAATCCTTCGCTTTTTCTGTAACCTCCAACAAAGTTCCTTTATCAATTGGCAGAGGTATGCACGATTCAAGCACTGATGTTGTCGTCATATTGGAAATTTTAATCACACACTTTGTCTGCGAAAGTTATGTGTTTAATCAGTATGTATGAAGATAAAGCTGATTGATATAATTTTACCTACAGATGTATGTATGTATATATGTTCATATGACCTGCATACCTGTTATATATTGTGGTTGACGAACTGATGATGCAGTTTTGAAGTTAACCACTTTAATATCTTTTTGTGAATGTTTATCTTATTTTCCGCTTCTAAGCCGGCATCACAACTGGCACTATTTCATGGATCTATGAAACCAACTGTATTTACAAGCGAACCGCCGTAATGAATGAAACAAAAGTAATTTAGCTAAGTAGATAGATTACCACTCTTTTTGTAAATAAATAAAGGAATAAACCACTTAAGCGGATAGATACTCCATTTGATACATACCCACCTGTTATATGCCGCAATTTCGTTCTAGCCACGTGACTGGGTTAATTAGATGTAGAACGCCACTGTGTTACTACTTCCACTGGATTTGTGTCTCAACTTCAAGTATTAGCAATTTTTGAAATGTTTTATTGCATTTTAGCTTCGAATTGACCACTTTCGCAAGGATAATTTTGAGGCCGAAATTCGACTTTTTTTTCTCAAAGCGTTCAACGTATTTGCATTTTGCCAGTCACGACACCACCTTACCAAGAATCAGCTGTTTATTCGTGATGCCAGATTTACATTAGATTGGTAGCCTAAGCACATCATCACAACTAATTCTAATCGAATTGGGCTGTGGGGTGGGTTGTTCACTTGCCCAATGCTCAGTTGTAAAACTTTTTTTTGGTGGCCAACTGCTAAAGCACGGCCATTAATAATGGGAGAAGTATAGCCACACAGACGCTCATTCAAGCGAAAAGGAGTTTTGCTCATATACATATGCTATGCGTACGTAAAGTATGTGGTCGGAGTTTTTTGTTTTCAAAGCAGTAACATTTTTTATTTACGTTTACAAATTATAGATATCAAGATCAAAACTTTTATAAATCTCCCAATATTGCCAAATTGCCCCGTACATTCTTCCTACATTGACGCATATTATCAACCACAGTATTACTACCTCCTGCTTCCCTGATATGTGGAAGATTGCTACGGTTATACCCATTGCAAAAACTAAGTTTGCAGATTGTCCTAGTGACTTTGGGCCTATCAGCATTTTGCCAGCACTCTCGAGTCTTTGAGATATTGTTGTCGGAACAAATTCAAGACCATGTTTACAAACATAGTCTGCTATCACCATTCCAGTCAGGCTTCCGATCAAAGCACAGTTGCTCCACGGCTATCATAAAAATTTTAGACGACATCAGGGCTCCCTTTGACAAAAACCAGTTGACTTTATTATGCCTACTTGACTTCTCAAAAGCCTTCGATTCTGTGAACCATGACCTGCTGTGCTTAAAATTAAAAAATTATTTTGGTTTTGATGACTCCGCAGTACGGCTCATGCGAAGTTATCTGACGGGTAGATCCCAGCTTGTCAAAGTCGGCTCCGAAACTTCAGGTCTAAAACCACTATTGGCAGGGGTACCCCAAGGCTCTATCTTGGGTCCACTACTTTTTAGTATTTTTAGTAATTACATATTTAATGCATGCCAGCATGCTCATATGCATGCATATGCTGATCATGTCCAACTATATTTGTCGGGAAATCATGAGGGGACAAGCGATTTATGCTCAAGATCGAATAATGACTTAACATCCATATTTGAATGGGCTAGAAAAATGACTTATGCATGAACAGTGAGAAATCATACGTGTTGCCTATATCTAAAAAACGAAGAAGTTTCTCAAGTATTCCGCCCTTGCGCGTTGCCAGTAAATGTCTCAAACTCGTTTCAAAAGTGACTAATCTTGGTTTTGTTATTAACACGACGCTGTCCTGTGATGATCATGTAAATTCGGTGGTTAAGAAAGTATACACTATTTTAAGAAACTTACGAAAACTTGCAATTCAATTGATTATGCCGATCATTTGCTACTTTGAGCTAGTGTACAGTAAACTGAGCTCCCAGTCTGCTCATAAAATTGATGTAGCATTTAATCATGTTACACGTTATGTATTCGGCTTAGCTAGATTTGATCATATATCCAGCTGGAGAGCGCGTCTACTGGGCTGTGAAATCTTCGAATATCTGAAAGCTAGAATTTTCCTTTGTCAACTTATCATGTATAAGGAGCCTATTTACCTATATGATAAGCTAATATTCCCCAGGTCTGCTCGAATCAACGACCTAATAGTACCTATCTAATCTTTTTTACATTGCGATTTATCTTTTTGTTGTACTATAAAAGATCCTAGATCTTATTGTACTAATACTATTTTTGCAATAAATGATGATGATGATGATATTTTTGGATGTGTCGACCACCAATGTAAAATTTTGTTCATTAAAATGGGTAATAGGTCGGTTCCAGGCGAAATAAAAACACCCGACCTTTTCATACTTTGTAGAGAAGTATGAGAGCATACTTTAGGACGTTGCAACTTCTTCTGCAGGCAGAACCATATGTTAACGACTTCAAAGCTCTAAAGGACATTGGAAATATTGAGTTTCTCAAAACCAAAAAAATGGCATACCACTTTTAAAAGTCGGATGAAAAAAATTTAATTAACTAGCTCTCTCAATATAAGCTCCAAATTTAGACGAATTTATTAAAAGCTTTAATATCAGTACCGTCTAGTACTCACCCGGCATACGTAATAGTGGGTAACTTCTGAGCCGCAGCGTATCGATCAGGGGCTGTCTAGCGGAATCCTCCAAGCGGTTGCCAGCGTAATTGACAGCTTCTCCAATCCAATTGCCAACCCCACCTTTCCGTGGCGAATCCTGTTTATCTATGACTTAGATGGTTCAACGTGGTTGTATCAAATCGTTCCCGAGATGGTCGGAATAGGACTTTAGTAGTGCTTTGTATTTGAATTATTTCATTCTACTTGAAAAAAACTTCTTTCTAAATCTTTGTTGTTGCTCTTTCCGGTTGATCCCTGGATTTTCGAAACTGAAAGGGATTCAAGGCGTTAATAAGCGCAATACAAAGCTTTATAGCTTCCGCAACCCAATTGTCAACCTCACCTACGCGAGGGTAATCCTGTTACAAATATGAATCTATCATACACATATTTAGCCATCGCGACTCTTAGGTTTCTCAAGAAACTAGGGGGTAGGGGGCGGAATAGCCTAGAAATTATAATGTGATCATATTAATCGTTCCCGTGATGGTCGGGCTAATACCTTAATAGTGCTTTGTAACCGGAACGTACCGGATCTATTTCTGGCAAAGGACCATCAACATCGACAACACCCTTCCCCCATGTCTTAAAAGGTGGACCGCAAATTATCTGGGTGGTCGGCAGGCATCGGTGCAATTTAGAAACGAAACATCAAAACCAAGGAGAATTAAACAAGGGGTGCCACAGGGTGGTGTCCTATCCCCACTTTTGTTTAATTTCTACATATCTAAGCTACCTTCACCACCGGAAGGAGTCACAATCTTTTTAAGGAGTCATCTCTGTAAGCATTTTGAGGAAATACGGCACCTGAGAACCCAGCCGTATGAAGCAAAAAAACACAAGCAGGTCGTTGGTGAACTCCACAAACAGGCGTCGGACCTTTATGTCAGGAATTGCCCGGTGAATCCAGTACTCAAACAAAAGTACCCAAAACTTGTGGAAGAGGAACACATACATCCCAGGGCAACGCGTGTCACTCTTGCCCAACTTCGTTCTGGATACTGTAACAGGTTAAACTCTTACCTATCCAGAATCAACCCCGACATACAAAATGTATGCCCCGCTTGCAATGTGTCCCCACATGGCACCAACCATCTCTTTAATTGTAATGTGGAACCAACGCCTCTAACACCCCTGTCATTATGGTCCACCCCTGTTGAAACAGCAAGTTTCCTTGGACTCCCGTTAGAGGATATTGATGACAATTTGTGATCGGTCGCGGCTGTTAGGTGGGGCGAAGCACTGTTACAACAATAACAACATGACAAAATTAGCTAGTATAAATGTACAAGTCTATAATAAATATAACAATTGTTCTAACATAACCACCTTCTATAAGTGGCATCCATGAGGTGATCGGTAAATTTATCTATTGGTCCAATAATTATTGGAATTGAACACAACCCAATGGTAGTAGGCATAATTTTTCTTAAAGATTTCCGAACATCATTTCTTCGTAATAAATATCCCGCGAGCAATGTTATTCTGCAATGAGAAAGTGCATACGGTATTCTTTAGTTGCTTTGGTAAGTCCATGATTTCTACTACACACCTGTTAATTATTACGCCAGGAATGATGACCGAAGCCAGCATTTGCCAAGTAAACACATCACCCGTAACTTTGGCTATTTGTTTTATGCTACTTTTACGTTGATATTCCTTTACGGATTTATCAATAGCATCAGCACAAACATAACCAGTAGCTAGCAAATATGAGGAGCGTACTATATTGCGATGAATAAGAGGACGGAAGGCTTCGCCCACTTCATTGGAGTAACCTACAATATAAAAATTTGCTAAGAATCTCACAAAAGCATAAAGATCTAATTATGTGTATTTCGACAAGGATAGGGTAGGGTGGACATTTGCTGGGAATTAGATTACTTATGTAAGCATGGTAGAAACTTCAAAGATGTGTAATAGTGTGAAAGAGTGCACGTTCGACTTTTGGTAATTCAAAGGATGGTCCATTTTATATAAATGGATACTTACCCATATATCGCAATGAGCTATCCCTATAGATATCATACTCCTTAGCCATTTTTTACAACGTAAAGCTAACTGAAAAAAGGTCAAGTAAAAAATATATGGAAACCAAATATTACATAACTGTTCTCTAGAAGAATGCTCAAGTTGATAGCTCACATCGAAAAATTAGAGCCACTCTACTTGTTAATTATTTTGTTTTATATTGCAACAGCATTTTTGCTTTACATTTTATGTCAAATACAACTGTTAAATTTTTTTTTGCCGAGAACAAAACGCGAAAATGAGGAGCATAATAAAACCATGAAAAACGGTTGTGGCCAGATTGACATATTGCGTTAGGTCCCAATTATTGGTGACTTATCACCACAAATAACACACACAAGATTGTGCATGTAAACGACTAAGCAATTTCCTGTTTCAGGAGCCATAACTCGAAAAAAATTAACGGATCTTAATAAAATTGGGTACACAAATTTTCCCTATAGCAAGACATATTTCTAGAAAAAATGGACGAGATCGGTTAAAGACCACGCCCACTTTTATATAAAAGATTTTTTAAAGGGTGTAGACGAAAATAATAAGCTATATCTTAGCGAAAGAGAGCTTTGTATCACTAGAATTTTACTTTCTAAATTGAATTATAACATTAAATTGGAAAACACTAAAATTTTGAAAATGGGTGTTCCACCGCCCCTTTTATGACTAAGTAATTTTCTATTATTCGGGAACCATAGCTCGAAGAAAAATTAACATATCGTAATGAAATTGTGTACACATATTTTCCTTATAGCAGAAAATATTTCTAGCAAAAAAGGACGGGATCGGTTAAGGACCACGGTAACTTAGATTTAAAACAAGTTTAAAAGGTTTAAATGGGTCGTAGACTAGAATAATCAGCTTTAACTTAACAAAAATAGTTTTGAATCAATGATATTTCACTTATACAGTTTTATTGTAAGAGGAAATGGGGAGACAGTTTTTTTTTAAATGGGTGGTGCCACGTGTTATGTAGAAAAATAATTTATCTGAAATGAAATGTAGAATTGAAGCTCACGCTGAGTATATAATTTTCGTTTACACCCGAACTTAGATACCTTTACTTGTTATCTGTTAAATTTTTCGCGTTTCTCTCTTATTTCGTGATTCCAAATTGGATATTACTATGAAAAAAAAAAATAGGCACCTCTAAAATTTTTTCATAATTACCGATTATATGGGAAATTTTGTTATTTAACTACCGATTAGAAGTTAAGATAATTTCGTTAAATGTAAAGGGCGAATCATTGGTGACTTATAACCATAAACCCATAACCAGATAAAGCAGCTGATCGAACCTACCTTATGGAAATTAATGTAATCGATTAATGGTGCCATACCGTAAAGCTAACTCGATTTCATTGATTTCTATAAGGTAGGTGTGATCAGCTGTTTTATCTGGTTATGGCTTTATGGTTATAAGTCACAATTAATTCGCCCTTAAACTAGGTCTTACATCCAAAAATACTGCGTGGAACGTTCGATAGGGAAGGAAATACCTAAAAACGAGGTTGTCTTTCACAGTTCTATATGTATGCGGCATCGTTTGTGTTCAACTACTTGTACTCAAAATAACAAAACTGTCAGTTTTGATGAGAAAATAAGCTGTGACAGTAAATGTTTTGAGATCGAAGTCGCCTCTAATTTCAAATATTTGGGTGTTATAATCGATCAAAATCTAGGTTGGTCATAACATATTTCTGCAATGAAATCTTATATGTTATCAGCTCTTCGTTCATTCTATAACTTAAGAAAACTGTGTTCCAATAGAATATTGTTATTGGTGTATCATGGACTAATCCGTTCAAAATTACAATACGGAGTCAGTTGTTGGGGTGATGCCTACGCTAGTAAGATCCATCCGCTTTTAATCCTACAGAAGTATCTAATCCGAAGAATATGTAAAGCTGGTCGTTTAACACACTCTATGGAGCTATTCAAAAAATTAAATATTCTTCCTGTGCGGCACTTATACTATTTTAAAGTGTTAAACATTTTTTTTATAAGGAGCGGGTATACGCAAAGCCCAATATACAACCTTTACAATCTGAGAAATAAGACGTTATCTCAAACAAAAGTTCCTAGCTTTCGCACCACACTTTTTCGTAACTTCTACACCATCGTATCACGTAATCTATATAACAAACTACCTGCTGAGATACGACTCATTAGAAGGCTAGCAGCGTTTCTGAGGGAAGTGAAACAGTGGCTACTTGGTTTCAATCATGAGGGCATTGAAACTCTTTTGAGACCTATAATATAAGTACCTGTGTCCATTAGCATCGAGGTGTTTTTTTTTTCTTTTTTCTTTTTTCTTTTTCCAAAAATACCTTGACATCTCTAATTTTTGAATTTTTTGTTTTCCTTATACATATTTATATCTTTTCAATTGTAAGCAATTAGTTATAATTTGTTAATATTATGCGCCCCATAAGCATTTATAATACTAAACGAATGAAATGACATTTCCTCTGCTCTTTGAATGAGCATCTAATGTCATTATCTATTTTCTTATTTGTATTTTTATTTCATATTGTAATACTATAGAAATTGTAAATATTTACGAGAAAATAAAGACTATACAATACAATACAATACAATACATTTTGGCGAGCATGCCTTCGAAATTATATCCTAAACCCAGACCTGTAACAAAATCCTCAAATCTCCTGCCGGCAGCACTTGAGGCAAAGATAAAGAGACGATCATTACCACTCCCAAAGCAATTTGCTGGCCGCTTGCATACTACGCGTCCCCGATATGATCCTAAAGGTTACTCACTGGATGAAAATACAGGCCTGCCAAAAACACTGTTTATGCCCACGTTTACACATGCCTTAATCTACAAAAAATCGTCAATATATAACGCGTTTATATATGTTCCATCCCTGGGAAATATTTTCAGGGAATTATTTTCTGTCAAATTTTCTCGTTTCTCTTTTATTTTGGGCTTCCAGTTAGGGTTTACACTCTAGAGGTAGAACCTTTTCTACGAAATCTCTAAAATTTGTTCATAGTTACCGATTATCGAAGGGAGAAATTTATATGGGAAATCTAGTTATATAATTACGGATTAGGATAAGATACAAAGCTAAAGATAATCCCATTATATGTAAACTAGGTCGAAATTGTTGGTGGGATGAGCGAATTTCCCTTAAGTGCCCCGGATTCTTCATTTCACTTGACAGTTACCCGATAGTGCTCTTATAGGGTTTGAAGTAAAAAATTCAACACTGTTTCGTGAAATAGTGTTGTTACGATACCAAAAAGATAAATAATCTTCGGTACAATGCCAAAGTCACGAATGTGCCTGTTTTAACGAAATATTATATATGTAAAATTTTGCAAAGCCAAACCAACAAATTTGCATTTTTTTGAAAAAACATTTAAAAATAATTTTTCAACTAACATTACTTCGTGGTTTACAAAAGTAAACCTTCCAATAGTGGTTGAAAAATACAAAATTAAATCTCTATTACTTAAATATTTATTTTTAACAATATCTTACGCGTTTTTCTCAAAACATCAAATACGCACATGCGTGACTTTGGCATTGGACCGACGTTATGATAATAGACGTCTTTCGTTACTCGCAACCTTTTGCTCGATGTTTCGTACGAGGTATTTGTTGTTGTTGTAGCGATAAGGTTACTCCCCGAAGGCTTTGGGGTGTTATCGATGTGATGGTCCTTTGCCGGATACAAATCCGGTACGGTACCATAGCACCATTAAGGTGCTAGCCCGACCATCTCGGGAACGATTTATGTGGCCACCTTAAACCTTCAGGCCATTCCCTCCCTCCCTACCCCCAAGTTCCATGAGGAGCTTGGGGTCGCCAGAGCCTCGTCTGTTAGTGAAATAGGATTCGCCGCGGATAGGTCTGTTAGTCGGATACAAATCCGGTGCGGTACCATAGCACCATTAAGGTGCTAGCCCGACCATCTCGGGAACGATTTATGTGGCCACATTAAACCTTCAGGCTATTCCCTTCCTCCCTACCCCCAAGTTCCATGAGGAGCTTGGGGTCGCCAGAGCCACGTCTGTTAGTGAAACAGGATTCGCCGCGGATAGGTGAGGTTGACAATTGGGTTTGGAGAAGCTATATATTGCGCTGGCAACCTGAAAGGTTGCGTTACACAGCCCCTTGAATCTGATATTTTAGTCGCCTCTTACGACAGGCATACCTACCGCGGGTATATTCTGACCCCCTAACCCGCTGGGGTAGTGACCTGTTATCATATAAAACTATCGAGAACAGTAAGCGATACTAAAATAAGTACCGAGGAAAAGTACTCGGTACTTTCATGAAAACTTCCCAAATGAAACCATTTTCACATAACAACCCTACAAGAAACGCTGATAGTTTTACTAATACACTCACACTTGTAATTGACAATGCTGATCCTGCGATGACGTAAACATTGATACTCAAATTTATGTATGTTCCTTTGTTCGCTCACGCATGTCCGCATGTTCCCAACGACAGCCTATAATCATGAAAAAGGACTCAAACTGGGAAAGCTTCGGACACCTGGTACAGAACAAAAGAACATACAGCAGATACCATTATTCATGTGAGACAGATACATAATTCTCAACAGAATTTTATGTATGCGAGAACAGTTTATCATGTTGTCACTACTGACTGTCATATGACAATCAAATGATTATCACGGTTGTTTTGTTATTTTTTAAATTCCGCCATTTTCAACCGACGAAAACCATATAAAAAATAATTTTAAAAAATGAAAAAGAGAACATTTCAAAGCTCCATTCTAAAAGCAAAAAAATTGAAAATAATATTAAAAAATACCAAAAGCAGTCGTAATGTGTGGGGCGCAATCAAAAAATTGATACGCGAAAAATAATAGTGGTTAGTGGTGATTCATTTTTAAATGTGTTTTCGCATGAGGAAAGCGCTCTTCTGTTGTTTTGTTATTTTCTGAATTTAAATTGAACTTTCTGAACTCGAATTCTTATAAAACTATTTATTTTAAACAAATAAAAAACACGTATGCTTTTATCACGTACAAAATTAAAAACGTAATGAAATAAAGTAAATAAAAAGCAAGAAGCATTGTTTCATTTTTGGCGGAATATAATAATGGTCATTTATGATAGTATAACAGTCAAACCTGATATCTACAGTAAACTATCATTTATGACACTTTTTGATAGTTAGAGTGTCACCACTGATACAGGAAAATGAATGAGAGTGAGAAGTACGGCTATATACTTAATCAGTAGGCCATGTTGGTGTATAAGAAGGAGACAAAAACTCACACGTACACAGTTGTTTACATCACATTTGCGCAAGTCCCCTTAAGTTTGTGATAGAAAGTTTGTATGAGGCGCTGATCGTTAGGTTGACATTGCTGACAATCAGATGATAGTCATATGATAGTCAGTATTCTTGTAGGGAAAACAGCGCAATAAATGTCATAAATGCAACGAAGGAAAGCGAAACAGCAAAATGTAAAATAACGAATATCCGACAGCCAGCATCATTATTTGTGGCTATTCTATTTAATAAAATTTGCATTTGAAAACTCTTGGTCTCAATTACAATAAAATAATTGTTGGTTGTTGTTTTATTGTGCATAGAAAAATAACAGGTAAAGAAAATTGTGAAAAATATTGCTATTTGAATCCTGGGAGTGTTATAAGATGCTGGTGACTGCAATGAAATTTAGAAAATATTTTTCACAATTACTCCAAGCATTGATTAGTCATTTCTCTATGCGTTAAAATAGATGTATATATTGTTAGCATAAATCTATGTACATCAAATTAACAATTGATTTTATCGAAGACAGTCTTGTGAAATGTTACCCAATATTCTATGGTGAAACAATTTTGGCGAATAAAATCATCAAATTACAACAACAACATCAAATTACAGTTGTATTAAGGAAATCGATTTTGCCTTGATGTCTTAACTTTTTTAATTGTAATATCTTACCAAGTGACGTCATTGTTAAAATAGTAAATACTGAACAGAAAACCTATATTATTTATTAATATAGTTATTTTCACCGTGGTGTGATGGTAGCGTGCTTTGCCTACCACACCGAATGTTTTTCAATTCGAAGACAACTTTTCTAAGCGTGGTCGCCCCTCGGCAATGTTTGGCAAGCACTCTGAGTGTATTTCTGCCATGAAAAGCTATCAGTGAAAACTCATCTGCCTTGCAGATGCCGTTCGGCATATAAAACAAGTAGGTCCCGTCCCGCCAATTTGTAGGAAAAATTAAAAAGGAGCACGACGCAAATTGGAAAAGCTCGGCCTTAAATCCCTTCGGAGGTTATCGCGCCTTACACTTATTTTTTATTTTTATTTTCACTATCATAAAAAAATCTTAGTATGGGTAATAGTCTAGAACAGTGGTCGACGGCTAATACGCGTCCACAATGATCCGAAGGCGGAAAATACAAATTTTAAATCGGTCAAACGATATTAACAAAAACTGAAAAATGACGCCGGGTCCCTCCGAAACCGGGAGTGAGATCCATAGTATTTCCGCGCAGAACACCTACTGCGTTTGCGGCCTTCGGGCGCGCTTATAAAAAAATATTTCCGAACAGAGATACAATTTTTATTTTCCGCCTGCGGCTAAGTATTGAATAGTTTCTTTTTTACATAGCAAACTCTTGAATATGGCCTCCGGCACGACTTTGCAGAAGGCAATCGATTTGGTGACCAAAGCGACGGAAGAGGATCGCAATAAAAATTATGCTGAAGCTTTACGTCTGTACGAGAATGGCGTTGGACATTTTTTGCATGCTATTAAATGTATGTGTATACTAAAATAATATTTAAACTGAGGTTTATATAACTTTCCAATTTAGATGAAGCACAAGGGGAAAAAGCTAAGGATTCGATTCGTGCCAAGTGCGTACAGTACTTGGATCGTGCAGAGAAGCTTAAGGAATATCTAAAGAAGGGAAAAAAGAAGCCAGTGAAGGAAGGTGAAAGTTCAAGGTAAGTAAAGCACTGCTTTAATAATGTTGCAGAATGGTTAGAACTACCGGTCAGCAGCAATGCTTTTCCTTGAGCAGAACAGTCGGGTCAATACAATGCCAGCAACATCGATATTACGTGACCAATCGTTAACACTCTACTGGTATAGCAACAACTGGAGCATTTCACGAAATTCCGAAAAAAACCCAACTTATGCACTTCAATAGTAGACTCCATGCGGGTTAGGGGGTTAGAATATACCCGCGGTAGGTATGCCTGTCGTAATAGGCGACTAAAAAACCAAATAGATTCAAAGGATTGTGTAGCGCAACCCTTTCAGGTTGCCAGCGCAATATATTGCTTTTCCAAACCCAATTGTCAACCTCAGCTATCCGTGGAGTGTCCTTATCGCTACAACAACAACAACAACAACTCCATGCATTTGTAGAGCAGTGTATATATTGCGCTACACAACCCCTTGAATCCCTAAAATTGTCTTTGTCGTTTCTTAAAGTTTTAACGGCATTTTGTATTACCTCGACTGCCTCGGGAACGGGTTTTTCGATCCTCGAACTTTTTAGATTTTTTCACCCCTTCAACAAAAAAGCCGACTTCTTAAATATCATTGTGGATTCATTCAAAATAGGTCACTGCACATGATTTCATTAGGTTAAAAATAATCCACTCATTTTATATTACAGAGATGACAAGGATAAAAAAGATGATAGCGATTCCGACGGTGAGGATCCAGAAAAGAAGAAATTGCAAAACAAATTGGAAGGCGCCATTGTAATTGAAAAACCGCATGTAAAATGGTCTGATGTAGCTGGTTTGGATGCTGCCAAAGAGGCACTCAAAGAAGCTGTTATCCTACCCATTAAATTTCCCCATCTTTTTACTGGCAAACGTATACCATGGAAGGGCATACTATTATTTGGTCCTCCTGGTACTGGTAAATCATATCTTGCCAAAGCTGTTGCCACGGAAGCAAACAACTCAACCTTTTTCTCGGTATCCAGTTCAGATCTGATGTCAAAATGGTTAGGTGAATCTGAAAAGTTGGTTAAGAATCTTTTTGAATTGGCACGTCAACATAAACCATCCATAATATTCATTGACGAAATCGATTCAATGTGTTCGGCGCGTTCGGATAACGAAAACGATAGTGTGCGGCGCATCAAAACAGAATTTTTGGTACAAATGCAAGGTGTTGGCAATGATACGGATGGCATTCTTGTTTTGGGTGCCACCAATATACCATGGGTCTTGGATTCAGCTATACGACGACGGTTTGAAAAGCGTATCTACATTCCATTGCCAGAGGCACATGCACGACTGGTAATGTTTAAAATACATCTGGGAAATACTACACATGTGTTGACTGAGCCTGATCTTAAAGAGTTGGCAATGAAAACAGATGGGTGCGTATATAAATGTTAATTAATGATTAAAGTGAATGTAGTTATAAATTTAAAATTCGACATTATAGTTACTCCGGCGCTGATATATCAATTATTGTACGTGATGCGCTTATGGAACCAGTACGAAAAGTGCAAAGCGCCACACATTTTAAGGTTGGTGTTAATTTTTTTAAGTAATACGAGTAACACGCCGAACTGCACAGAAAATTACTGCAACAGATGCCTAGGCCGAAGACAAAACTGAAAGTCGACAAAAACTTAAACCGAAGCAGTATTACTGACCTTAGACTTAAACCCAAATATCTCCTAAACAAAAAGCTAGACCAAATCGAAACTGATAATGGACCGGTTAATAAAACGAACACGGAAACCTAGTGCGAATTAAAAACGAAGCTCCGCCTTGGCTTTCCCTATTAGGTTTTATTCTTTCCAGCGTGTTACTACGACTATTTAACTATTTATGAAACAACTCAACTTAATATTTTTGTTATAGCGCGTAACCGGTCCATCACCATTAAATAAAGAGGAAATAGTTGACGATTTATTGGTTCCCTGTTCGCCGGGCGATCAGAGTGCAGTTGAAATGTCTTGGGTAGATGTGCCGAGTGATAAATTATTCGAGCCACCAGTTACTATGGTAATAGAGCTAACAAATTATAAAAATATGATATATTTTCCAATATTGTTTTCTCTTTTTTCCAGCGCGACATGTTGAAGTGTTTGTCTCGCACAAAACCATCTGTCAACGAGGATGATCTTGTTAAGCTGCGTAAATTTACAGAAGACTTTGGACAAGAGGGATAAACTATAAATAATAAACAAAGAATTTTAAACTTTATTTGATTATATTACTTAAATAAGTGAATACTGTACGCAAATGAATCCAATTGTTGCCTATTTCATAAAAAAAAATCGAAAGAAAGCCCTGTACGAGCATATAGGGCGGAAAATTTATTGAACTCTAATCGGTACAACTTGACAAACATATGTATAACTATTTTATTTATAAAACAACAAAACGAAAATATATATTTGCGCGTTAAATTTTAGGGCGGGAAATCTCTTTTGGCATAAGAATACTAAGCATTTTTTTAAGATTTTCTTGAAGCGAAATATAAAAATTGTTTTCTAGAAATTTGTAGCGATTGATTTAATGCTTTGTCCAAGTAATTAGTATGAAAAAAGCTGAGTATTTTAAAAATGAAAAACATATCCCTGAGTTATACGATTTTTCGGTAAAAAGGTGTTTTCTGTTAAGAACAGAATCTTTAAACGAATTCTGTACAAATTGCTACAGGAGCAATTAATTGGGGACTCCCCTATGGAATAGAACTGTTGTCGGCGTCGGGCATCCGTGGTGTGGTGGTAGCTTGCTCCGCCTACCACACAGAAGACCCTGGGTTTAACTCTCGGGCAAAGCAATATCAAAAATTTAGAAACAAGTTCTTTCAATTAAAAAAAGCATGCTTTCTTGGCGTGGTCGCATCTCGGCAGTGGTTTGGCCAAACACTCCGAGTGTATTTCTGTCAGGAAAGGCTTCTCAGTGAAAACTCATCTGCATAAAAATTTAAGTCACGTCCCGCCAATTTGAAGGAAAAACAAGTAAGGAGGGCTAAGTTCGGGAGTAACCGAACATTACATACTCAGCTAAGAGCTTTGGAGACAAAATAAGGGAAAATCACCACGTAGGAAAATGAACCTAGGGTAACCCTGGAATGTGTTTGTATGACGTGGGTATCAAATGGAAGGTATTAAAGAGTATTTTAAAAGGGAGTGGACCATAGTTCTATAAGTGGGCGCCTTTTCGAGATATCGCCATGAAGGTGGACCAGGGGTGACTAGAATGTGTTTGTATGATATGGGTATCAAATTCAAGGTATTAATGTGGGTTTTAAAAGGGAGTGGCCCCTAGTCATATATGTGAAGACGTTTTCGAGATATCGACCAAAATGTGTACCAGGGTAACCCAGAATCATCTGTCGGGTACCGCTAATTTATTTATATATGTAATACCACGAACAGTAGGTATTCCTGCCATGATTCCAAGGGCTTTTGATTTCGCCCTGCAGAACTTTTTCATTTTCTTCTACTTAATAAGGTGGGTGTCACGCCCTTTTTACAAAGTTTTTTCTAAAGTTATATTTTGCGTCAAAAAAACAATCCGATCACCATGTTTTATCTCTTTTTTCGTATTTGGAATAGAATTATGGTATTTTTTCATTTTTCGAAATTTCGATATCGAAAAAGTGGGCGTGGTCATATTTGGATTTCGCCCGTTTTTAATACCACGATACAGTGAGTTCAGATAAGTACGTGAACAAAGTTTAGTAAAGATATATCGAGTCTTGCTCAAGTTATCGTATTAACGGACGAGCGGAAGGACAGACGGTCGACTGTGTATGAAAACTGGGCGTGGCTTCAACCGGTTTCGCCTATTTTCACAGAAAACAGTTATCGCCATAGAAGCTATGCCCTTACCAAATTTCACAAGGATTGGTAAATTTTTGTTCGACTAATGGCAATAAAAGTATTCTAGACAAATTAAACGAAAAAGGGCGGAGCCACGCCCATTTTGAAAATTTCTTTTATTTTTGTATTTTGTTGTACGATATCATTGCCGGAGTTGAATGTTGACATAATTTACTTATATACTGTAAAGATATTAAATTTTTTGTTAAAATTTGACACTTTCGGTTTTTCGAAATTTTCGATATCGAAAAAGTGTGCGTAGGCCGATTTCGTCCATTTTAAATAACGATTTGAGATGAGTGCCCAGGAACTTACATACCGAATTTATCCGAAAGATACCTCAAAATTTCTTTTTTTTCGCCCAGATCATTTTGATTATGACGTTATGGGGTACCGTTATGCGAACAAAATTGTCTGTGACCTCTGCTCAGCTGAGTATAATTAAAAAGGAGCACGACACAAATTGTAAGAAAGGCTCGGCCTAAACTCCCTTCGGAGCTGTTTAGCGCCGTGTATTTATTTTTCTGAAAAATTTGCATAAAATGTAAATAAATTCATTGTATTTTTTTCTAAATAGTAAATTTCTGTCAAGTTGGTCTAAATTCGTTTAAATTTTGAAAATATAATAACCGATTTTGCTAATATGAGTGCTATTGAATCAGAAAAGGGCCTATATCTTGTTTCACGATCTATGATCCAAATCCATTTTTTAACTCCTCTATAATAGCTCAGAAACGATGAATCGAATTAGTGACATATAAGCTAAGGACTATGTGTCCACATTAGATCCATAAATTGTTATAACTTTTATAAATAGTGTGGCGAATATTAGCATTTCGATACATCACTATGCTGCTACTAAATAAATGCAGATCAACAATAAAGCAAGCAGCCACACATATGTACATGTAAACAGCAAGAGTATATATTTCACATACATATCGCGCACTAACTACAAAAGAGTCACAACTTGAAAAAATTTAAATGTTCAGGAAAGAAGAAAAACGGTTTATGTGAAAACGTCTTTAATGTTATACCGAAATCCAGTTTTACAAAGAAGGATACCTTCGTTATAAAACGAATTGACGAAATTTTGTTGTAATTATTTGTTTACGGACAAAATATAATGATACATAGCAATTTTGAATTATGACTATTTCTAAGAAAACTTAATAATCGTACATTCACAATTATTCCATCAAAAAAGGCACATTTCACAATAATACAAGCAACTTTACTCACTCTTTACGTATAAAAAGACACAATTTTAATTAATACACAACAAAGTTAAAAGTTTTTTGCAACAGGATAGTCAGAATTTAAAATAATACACTTTATGCGTAAAAAAAACTGTTCAGTTGTTCTTAAGTAGATTGACACAACTAAAAATAGTACTCTTTAGTTGATAGAGCGCAAGCGATGCAATCAACACGAAAACTGGCATAACGGTAATTTTACAGTTAAAGAAGAAAATAATGACAACGAAATATAAGGGCAGTTAGAGATGTGTACTGTGAATTGGTTTATGGAAAAAAACCGATTTTGAAAAATTTTAAGTTGTGACTCTTTTGTAGTTAGTGTGCGATATGTACATCTAAGCAGGAGCTAAGACCAGAAATTAATACTCACGCCTTTAACTAGAAGGCAAACGTGGATATCAGATACACAAAGGAGAAATAAATAAGTAGCTGTTCGCGAAAAGTGTAGACCTTAGGAGAAATATGCGAACGAGGCAACGGAAAGCATCAAAAACAGCGCAAGATGAGGAATAATGAATCAGTTTGATTTTAAACACGCTTTTAGTGAAGTACTACTGCCACAGTAGAATTGTAAATAAGCAACATTTTGCCATACTTAATATGTGAGTTATTTATTCGACAGCTCAGCGATTCGAACGTTAAAAGAAGTGCAAAATAATCAGGAATATCCCAAAATTCATTACAATAGTTTGACAAAATCGTATTTATCATTGGAGTGAAAATGGTTTGGAATACTTAATCGATACTGGCCCAAATTTTCATAAAATACCTTTTTTAATTTATAAAAATGTGTAGATGCTTATTTTGGTGGTTTTATTCACTGATCTTAGTTTTCCCTCTGGACAGTTTCACCAGCATTATTTTTTTTTAAAGATAAATTATATCCGAAATCGAAAAATAATACACTAAAAAAATAATTTATTGAGAAATCTTCATGAGTTTCCCCATCTAATTTAACATTAAAATTTTATACTCGAAAATGATTGGAACAAATTGCCGAAAAATACATTAATCGTGAAAAGTCAAATATTGCTTGCACACATTTAGATGGCCAGATATTTTTTAAACAATTGCAAAAAAATTTTTGAGAAAAAGGATGCACGTTGCGTTACAAATTTTTGTGTGTGTCTTTTTGTATAATTGGCTTATAAATAGATGTAATCAAACTATGTATGTATTGTGTTTGCGAAATTCTCCCGCTTTATTTCAAATATATTATACATAAAGATATTTCTTATTAACTAATAACAAAGCTTCAAAAGTTATATTTAATACTTGTACTTCATTTTGTCGTGGATGATGCAGGTAACTCTTTTATTCAATGTTTTATATAACTTCCTCTCACTCGTCCTCACTATTTTCTATAACAAGCATTGGTTCTGTTATATCATAGAATATAATCATTTCCTATAAAAAAAAAAGAAAAGTTAGAAACCTTTCGCTATAAAGTTTTGAGTATTTATTTCTCAGTGTATATTTACACGACATTTTTCCAAATTGAGCGTACAAATAGCTTGTGTAGTCTCTTTAACGGCATTCACTTCATCGCTACGGATTAAACGTACTTGCGGATAATTATCGTCACCTGTTTCGATTGCAATGCGGTTGTCGTGTACAAGGAAGGCAATTTGAAAAGCATTTTCAACGGTGTTCATAAAATTTTTTGGATCGATAACCAATTTATAATAAGGTATGGGTTGGTTGTTATTCGTTTTGAACATTTGCGCTAGCTGTTTATGTACTATATTAACTTTTTTGGCGCCCTTATCTTGGCGTGACAATTTATCGACACATTCGGGACGTTTTTCAGCAGCCTGGAAATATAATAGGAAACATACATATATTTTTTAGTTTACACAAATTAAAGTGAAAATTAAAACTTCGGAAATCGTCACCTTTAAATTTTTTCCAACTTATATCCATCTAGTGGTTTTTATGTAGTAGATGAACAAAATTTTTTAATTTGTATGTATTTTCTTGAACAGCAGTGTACGCCAATCGCATTGTTGCCCTCCCTTCAAAAAACGCGAGTACTCCATAAATAGTGTAAGGAATACTCCTTTAGGAGTTCTCCAAAACTAATCTGTATTCATACAAAAAATGTGCCCCAATTAACATTGCGATGTCCTAGGAGAGGAGTAGGTGATTCCACTCTCGCTTTGTTTGTGAGTATTCCATGGAGTACATACGTACTTTCACTGTAGTACTCCATGGAGCACCCACACGGGATCATATGCCAAAGTACTCCAGAAAAACTACTCCATGGAGTACCGACAAGAGATTACTTGCGAAACTGCTCTCATAACGTTACTCCTTGGAGTAGCTATGGAAGAGTACTTTTAAAACCATCGCAAGAGAAGAAGCCACCCAAAATAAAACATAAAGTTTATAAAAAAAATCATTAGTTTCTTTATTCATCAGTGATTCTGTCACTGTACTTGGCGATTTTAATCTGCCATGTGTGTCATGAAGTCTTATCGACGGGAAGCTAGTCCCTACTTCTTCTCGCGCTATCGACTATGATTTCCTAAACGACATTCAGAATAAATTCGGTAAATGCTTGGATTTAATTTTCTCAGACGATTCAAATTGTTTTGTAAATCGATGCGATCCCCTTGCCCTACCTGAAGATGTGTATCATCCTGCTCTCGCGATGTTTATGGAATCTCATAATTTATCTGAGCGTTCCTCCAACGTAGTGGGAAAGACCCCTCACCGGTTTCTGTTTAGAAAAGCCAATTGGTCTAAAGTAATACTCGAATTATCGAGAATAAATTGGCCTGAGTACGATGGGGATATTGATGAGAGTATATCCCATTTTAATAATGTACTATACGGAATATTTAAAAAATGCATACCTACGTCCGAAACCACTGCTATATCATCATCGGCTTGGAGCACTAAAGAATTGGAACGCCTGAAAAATCAGAAGACGCGTTCATTCAAACGCTACAAACTTTCTGGATCAATGACTGACTATGCCGCCTACTCAATTTTACGTCACAAATATAACACATTGAACAGAATTTGTTATAGGAACTATATCAGTAGGATTAAAAGCCAAATTTTTGTCAATCCCAAGTCGTTTTACAGCTTTGTGAATTCAAAAAGGAAGATAAAAGGGTTTCCTTCTACAATGAAGCTAAATGATCAGATTTCCAACATAGCTTCGAAATTGCTAACATGTTTGCGGATTTCTTCGAATCTACTTATTCAAACACCTATGATTACCCGCCATCGAAGTATCCTTTCAGATTGTCTCCTCTGGATTCCCAGGCAGTCCCATATATATGTACTGATGATGTTTTAACTCATCTGGAAAATCTAAAAATTTCTTACTCTAGTGGTCCGGATGAAATTCCGTCGGTAGTGCTGAAATTTTGTGCTCGATACTTGTATCAACCTCTAGCCTGTTTGTTTAATGCGTCCCTGAAGCAAGGGATATTCCCCAAGAAGTGGAAAGAATCATTCATTATACCGCTGCATAAAAATTGAAGCAGAACGTGTGTTATAAATTATAGAGGAATAGCCAAACTCAACACTATTCCTAAGCTATTTGAATTGATTATCACAAAACAGATTGCTTTTAGAGTATCTTCATTAATGGACTTTTCACAACATGGCTTTTGCAAGGGTAAATCAACGGTGTACAACTTGCTCGAGTTTACAACCTTTGTATCCAACAGTTTTAAGACTAATTGTGAAGTTGATGTTATTTATACTGATTTTAGTAAGGCATTTGATAAAGTTTCTCATTCTATACTTTTATTCAAACTTGATCGGTTAGGATTTCCTCCTTTGTTTCTATCTTGGGTTTCTTCTTATGTGAAGGAAAGAAAACAAACAGTTATATTTAATAATTGTCGGTCTCGGTTCATAAACGTAACTTCTGGTGTTCCTCAAGGCAGCCATCTTGGTCCGGTTTTGTTCCTGTTGTTCATTAATGACCTTCCTAGTGTTTTGAAGAGCTGCAAGCCGTTGATGTACGCTGATGATGTCAAACTTGTAATGCCTACCCGCTCACCCGTGGATAGGGCATGTCTTCAGGCTGATCTGAATAGTCTTGATGACTGGTGTAATGTAAACGCCATGTCACTAAACCTACCTAAATGTAAGTTCATGTGTTTTACAAGGAAGTCCTTCCAATCCCATGATTATGTTATTGGCGACTATGTAATCAAGCAAGTCACTAAGTTTATTGATTTAGGCGTTACTATGGACCCAAAACTCGATTTTAAACTTCATATTGAATCTTGCGTGAATAGCGTTAAAGGTACTTTGGCTTTTGTTAAACGTTGGTCTAAAGAATTTAATGACCCATACGTTAAAAAAACTTTTTTTACATCATTGGTCAGACCTACTTTGGAATATGCTTCAATAATTTGGAATCCGCGTTATCAGGTTCATTCTGACAAGCTGGAATCGGTCCAGAAACAATTTTTGCTTTTCGCTTTAAAACACTTACCATGGGATCCTTCTAAAAATCTTCCCCCCTATTGCAGCCGGTTAAAACTAATACAGCTGCCCACATTGCAGATCCGCAGGGAGATGCTTGGAGTCTTATTTATTGTTAAATTAATAAGAGGGTCAATAAATAGTCCACTTTTGCTTGGCGAAATTAAGTTTAACGTTCCTATTAGGCCATCTAGACAATTTTCAATCAATTTTTGTAGCTACATGCAGGTCGAATTATGAAATGCACGAACCACTTCACTGTTTATGTCGTGATTTTAATAAACACTGTAAAAATTTAGACGTCTGCGACTCGTTTCTTGGTATTAAAAAATACCTTTTAACTACTTTAAATTTGTAATTCGAAATGAAGCAAAGAACCTAAACCGTGATATACTGTTCAACCCTCTGTTTCAAATTTGAAGTACCAGTTACTTGAAACTTGTTTGCAAAATTTGCGTTGTGATCATTATTTTTATGTTAGTAATGAAATTCTGTATAAATTCTATTCTGTATATATTTTATCTACTATTAATTTGCTTTATTGTCAATTTCATAAATTATTATTTACTAGCTCCTTCATGAGTACATTTTAACACATTTACAACATTTTATCTTTTGCTTACTTCTAAGTCTTTAATTGAAATTGTCAAGCCTTTGGTCAATACTGCTTAAATATTACTTTAAAATTGATGAATGCTTATGTTGTTTATATCATGTATTACATCTGAGATTTAAGTGTCGGTATACTTGGTCTGTATAATTGTTTAATTTGTACACTGATAAATAAATAAATAAATAAATAAATAAATAAATGCTAATTAAAATAAGATCATTAATTTTCGTCTTTTTGCATCCAAACTAAATTGCGAAGATGGCGAAAAATTATTGCCTTCTGGTGCTACCAATTCCATAACCTCTGATCCTGCGGCATCTTTTGGAGTTTCAATTTGGAGCGTCGCATTTTCTCCATTTTTCAATCTACGCGCAAACTTTTCCCTCCCCATTTTCTGAATACGTCTTTTGTGACGTGCGCTGTATTCCATATTTTACCTTTATATATTTGGTTATAATTATTTTATTTTTCACCGATGAAATTGATTGTCTTTTAAATTAAATTCACTCCGATAATTCTTTCCGACACAATTCCTCTTTGAATATTTCTCTATACTATAAGCGAAGTCATTGGTGCCGTTTGTCGTATCGCTGTAGTGGTATCCCTAACGTAATCAGCTGTTTATCGTTACGACGGTATACAAAAACCAAGTGGTTGGCTACGATACGGTTACGACCTTAAGCGCCAAATACACGACACGAACATTCCGCAATCTTGTTCGCAGCTTTGGCCATACACCATACGAACTTTTGGCCGAACATTAGTTATCTTTCAGACAGCGATGAATACGGACAACAATTGTGCTGCAGCAATATTGCTCGCTGTGGCAATTAAGCGTAAAAAAAATTTATACATTTCAATAAATTCACTCAGAAATTTTTTATTGTCCATTTTAATTTTACGCGCACGTCTGTTCCGTTCAGAAATTAATACGATTATGAGCTATTTCGCCATACACGCACGAACAGTTCGCGCAAATGTTCGCCAAAAATTAAATATTTTGATTTTTGGCGAACATTTGCGCGAACTGGCAAACACCACCATACACGACAGAAAAGGTCGCAGAAACATGACATAACGGGAATGTTCGCGGAAATGTTCGTGTCGTGTATTTGGCGCTTTAGCGGCACCAATAATCGATTGCATTGATTACCATAAGGTAGGTCGAATCAGCTATTATAAGGTTACCGATACGCATGGCGCTATGCCTATACGGTTACCGATAAAGCACCATGTCTGCAGCTTATAGTATGTATACATAAAACCACCCTACAAGACGGAGGTAACTAGTTCACCCACACATTCAAAGCTTTTTTCGCTCTCAACTAACACATCGACGTTTCATGCTGTCATCGAAATGACAGTTCATTAATTAAGGTTCCATTACTGATACTTAGCATAGACTTGACTTGACTTGGCGTAAACTTGGCAACTTAGCCACGATTATACTCCACTTAGCGCATACAATCTGGCATCATAATCAGGTTTGAAATTTACTTTTAAATAAATGTCAATTTGTATGACAAAATGTCAAAATGACATGGAAACAAACAAATGGCATCTCAAAATGTAAACGTCACTTAGAACTTACATAGAAAATCAAAATTCAACAGACTTCTAAGTCAAGTTAAGTGTTGCCAAGTTTTGAGTAATCAGTAACATGCACTGTTCATTTAACAGAACTGTAAGTGACAGTTCTCAAGTCAAGTCAAGTCTATGCCAAGTATCAGTAATGGAGCCTTTATTCCGAGAAACTTTGAAACTCTTCTATAAATAAATACATACTAAAACAATAAAGAAAAGATAAACAAAAATCATAATTTCATAAAAAAAAGACACATAATTGGTGATGGCGCTTTAATTCCTTGAATGGTCCAAATAATCCTCTTCAGTCAACCAATACATGCGCGGGAGTAACTTAAACCTCTAAAAAAAAAAACTTTGAAACGGAGAAAAATTACCATTTACAACGAAAAATATCTTGTGCTTTTATTAGTGACATGTGACGGAAATTAAAAATTTTGTTGCAGAGAACAGCTTTTTGTTTGGCGGCCTTCGCCCAAAATAATATTAAGGGTCACGTTTTACAAGACGGTGCATCATCTAATTTATATATATGTATCAAATAATAATAAAATCGGAGCTCGAGGCGCGTCTTTTGATTCCACGTTTGATAATTTTTGATAAAAATTTGTTGGTGCACCGTCTTTTAAATCGATACCATATTAAAGGTACGCGCACATTACTCTGCGCGACACGTAGCGGCAGCGGCGCCTCACAGAGCGACATATTTCGCCAATTCACATTAAGCGGCAATCGAGCGACACATTGCGGCAAAAGTTTGTGTTTATTTCTGTTTGCAAAATGGCCGACACAGTTTTTGAAGCTGTAATTATTCCATTTTTGTGCGAAGAAGAGGAAAGGAAAAGGTCGTGGCTATGGGTCCAAGACATCTCATCCTCAAGATATGAGGAAGGAGAGTTCCACACTCTTTTGCCCAGATTGAAAAAAGATGGTGCAAAATTCTTTGCATGTATTCTTATGAGGCAATGCACACCTAGCGGCAGCAGCACTGCGCGACACTTCCCAACGCGGCTTTTTTGCCTAGTTGATCAAATTTGCCGCGCTGTGCCGGGTGGCGCAGTGCTGCTGACGCTAGGTGTGAATTGCCTCATAAGAATACATGCAAAGAATATTTTGTAGTGCAGTGCAGTGCTGCGTAGTGCAGCCTAACCTTAAGTTGTATAGAATCGACGGGATGGCCTACAAGGTTTCATGTCATACTAAATCGCTCCTGATATGGTCGGGCTCATGGTTCAATTATGTACAGGTTGGCTCATTTCATCAGCTGATTTTATTTATGTCATTGCATGGTCGAAGGGATTGTCAAAAGGAGATGGCAAACTCAAAATGAAACCAACACATTGGCAACATTTTACTTACACATACCAGAGAATTTAAACACTCTGCCGTAACGTACCCGATCTGTATAAAGGACCAACAAAGTCGATAACGGGGAGTGTCCTTATCGCTACAACAACAACAACATTATTTACTTTCTGATTTTCATTCATACGTATGTGCATTTTTAAATAATAAAAAAAATATTATATTATTTTAATATATAGCATTTTTAAATAATAAAAAAAATATTATATTATTATAATATATAGCATCTCCGCCGGGTTGCGATTCAGCTCAGAATATGCCAAAATCAGAGGAAATCTCAATTAAATGGAGATTTACGTGTCATTTGCCAAGGATACAAGGTACTTTACAACCAACATGCTTTGGAATACGGTACCACACTGGTTGGATGTATTTCCCTAAAAAAGGGTGGAACTACGCATCTTGGTTTGTCAGTATTTGCTTCGGTAATTTATATTGATTTGTATACATTAAAAATTGGAATAGTAGATAATGTAATGTGAATTAAAATTGAATAAGTAGCCGGAGCAAAAAAGGCAACTGATCGGCATGCAACTGTTATTTATGTGGCGCCACCGGGAGCTACTGCTGCTATCCTAGAAGCATTAGAAGCAGAAATGTCTTTGATTGTTTGCATCATCAAAGGTGTGCCATAACATGATATGGTTCGCGTTAAGCACGCTCTCTTAAGGCAAAAAAAATCACGTCTAGTCAGGCCCAATTTTCCAGGAATCATCGCACCAGAAAGGGTAAGTAAATGGCTACCATTTTATATATATAAGCAACATGTATGAATTTTTTAGTGATATTTTGTCTTGCTTTTGTTGATAATCAACTGAAGAATGCAAATACGACAGCGTTCGAAGTTCATGTGAAAACCAATTAATTTTTTTAATTAGCGTTTGGAGAGAAAAATACATATGTATGTATGCATAGAACTGCATAGAAGGGGAGGAATTAATTAATTATTATCAGTAGATTTGCAAGATTTTTGTCATTTTCCCTGCATCGCAGTTGTCATTACATTGCGTTAAGAGGGGACATCAAAACCTTACTACCCACAGCCAGTTAAAATTTTAGTAAATTTTGCTCTTTTCATCGAGCATTCCATGGAGAATGGTACATTTTAGCAGACTTTCGCATTGCGCTCATTAATATTCAATTCCTAGAAGGTTTAATGTAGTCATATCAATAGTCACCGAAATGGTGGGGCTAGTACCACAATGGTGCTTGTTACCGGAACGTAGATAGATAGATAATTTATTGAGGATTGCACAGTGACTTGCACATCTCCTTCACATCACCTCATACTAGCCGACTTCCTTGATGAACCCCAGCAGTGTTCTTGGCTTGAGGGATTAAATGTGGGAATGCTCTGGCCATGGTGAGCCCATAAACTTAGCCCTACGGCTTGAAATTGCGCCGCAATCTAGAATATGGTTCACCGTCTGCTGATCCATCACAAAATCGGTATGTGTTGTTCGATATTATACCCAGCTTTTGCATGTGACTGTTCAGTCTACATTGTCTTGTAAGAATAGCCGTTAGGGTTCTTAGGTTATCTTTTTGAGAGGCCTATTAATGCCCTACATAGTTGTGCTGTAACCCCCTAACAATAACTTAGATTGACTCAGGCCTGGCATATTGCGCCAGTGTTCTCTCTTTTCCCTCCCTTCTGCTAATAAATGCCCCTGTGGGCCAACTGGCAGGAACGGCTCGGGATCGATGGGTCATGCAGTTGCTGCCTCTCTTTCCATGTTGTCCGCCTGTTATTGTTGTTGTAGCAGTGCTTCGCCCCATCCAATAGGAGCGACCAATCACAAATTGTCATCAATGTCCTCTAACGGGAGTCCAAAGAAACTTTCTGTTTCAACAGGGGTGGACCATAATGAGAGGAGTGTTAGAGGCGTTTGTTCCACAATACAGTTAAAGAGATGGTTGGTGTCATGTGGGGACACATTACAAGCAGGACAATGTTTTGTATGTCGGGGTTGATTCTGGATAGGTAAGGTTTAACCTGTTACGGTATCCAGATCGAAGTTGAGAGTGACTACTCGCGTTTCCCTAGGGAGAGTGCGTTCCTCCTCTGCTAGTTTTGTTCTTTGAGTACAGGAAACACCGGCATAGAGGTCCGACGCCTGTTTGTGGAGTTCACTGAAGACATGCTTGTGTTTTTTAGCTTCATACGGCTGTGTTCTCAGGTGCCGTATTTCCTCATAATGTAATGCGAGTGATTCCGATCAGCAACAGTAAATATCGGCTGAAAATACCGAATTCCAGCGAAATTAGTTTTTGGAACTGTTTGAGGTTACAGGTGGCGACCGATTTTCTTTTCCATAGGGCCGGATGCATTGTATTTTGCTGCTTCCAATATTACCATTCCCTTTTCGCGCTCCAGTATCGGATATATCATGTAAAAAATAAGAGGAGAAAAACTTTATCTTATTGGAAGGGTTTCACAATGCTCCAATAAACTTTTTTTAAAAGTACCTATTGAGGTTACTACTTTTTATGTGATTAGGAAGTTCATTGAAATATTTCAGGCCCTTATATATAAGACCGTCCTAAAAAGATTCTTTTCCGGCAAACGCAGCAAACCCATTTCTCAGTACCGGGATCAGGAGAAGGACCCGGATTGGGGTCGATACCTTCTCGGAAGAGTAGAGTATGGCGCAGACCCGCTGCAAGGATCTGGTGGGAGGTTGACAATTTGTGGGAGAGACGCAACAAATTAAACACTGAGTCCGCCTGCTCATTACCCTCCACTCCCCTGTGGGCTAGGACCCAGGGCAACAGTACTACGTTGTGTGCTCCTAATTGATTCAGCTTTTCTACGCACTGAAGGACCTGTGCAGACTTTACTTCGAACGCCGCAAATGCCTTTAGTGGGGACTGACTGACTGAGTATGACAATTGTTTCATTGGGGTATCAGCGCTGAAGGTTCAGCTTAGCGCACTAACTTATGGCGAATACTTCCGCTTGGAAAATGCTCGGATGTGCTTTTAGAGGTACTGATAATTTGGCTCTGGGTCCGAAAAATCTGGCTACAATCCCCTCTGCCCCAGACTAGTAATACATTGCACCCGCCTATACCTATACAGCCGTACCAAGAGACGGAGCAGCTCATTTCATATTGGCACAACCGGAGCACTGCTGGACATCCATCCTATATGAAAGCTATGCATTCAAAAGTGTTTGTACCAGTGGCTGGTGAACCAATGTATGCTATATTGAGGCCTGCACAAATACCAAGATATGTTTATGTAAATAATGTTACTGCTAATGTCAGTTTGCACGGTTGAGCACATACAGTACCTACGTTTATACATGGTGATGTAGCCACCGATCAGGTTGTTGCAAGAGATTAATTAAAATATGTTATTCATAAACACTGATTCTTATATTTTCATTATCATTAAACTGTAGACTAGACTCATGACGGGTATTCTTACTGGACACTGCCTGCTGGCGTACATGCCTTTAAATTAGGCTTGGTCAGTGATAGCAGATGTAGGAAGTGCGGGTTGGAGGAGGAAACAATCGATTACGTTCTGTGCTCGTGCCCTGCGCTTGCCAGGCTAAGACTCCAGCTGACAGCTGTCAGATCTAGAGGCAGCAAGTGGCTTAAGTTCTAGGAAGCCGGTAACCCGCTGGAGCCATGAGAAGCGTGAGTGCACTTTGGGTGTCCCAAGACAAGTTCCGTACCTGCTCCGAATAATTTGTAGCTATCTAAGCGACAAAGTACTCCCTTTTTATACGGATGAGGGACTAAGAAAGCACAACACCACGGGCGGTGTCCCTCAGGGATCTGTTCTAGGTCCAACTCTTTGGAATGCGATGTATGACGGGGTGCTACAAATCGGCCTTCCCGAAGGCACGGAAATTGTCGGCTATGCAGATGATATTGTCGTAGTAGCAGTGGCCAAGAAACTTGATCTGCTCCAAGCATTATGTAATGACGCCGTGGGAAGAATAACGGAATGGTTGACGAACATGGGGCTGGATATGGCTGGCAATAAGACAGAAGTGGTTCTGATGAGCTCAAAGCGGACTGTGGATGAGTTGGTCCCAACCATAGGAGATTATCAAATAAATTCAAAGCCCTCCTTGAAATATCTAGGAGTAATCATTGACTCAAAACTAACTTTTAGGGAGCACTTCATGGCGGTGGGGGAGAAAGTTTCTAGAGTTAGTGGAACCCTAACGCGAATAATGTCCAACATCGGCGGCCCAAGCGAAGCTACCCGTCAGCTATTATCCAACGTAACCAGCTCTATAATATTATATGCAGCACCAGTATGACACAGATCTAAAATGGTCCACCAAAAAGAAATACTAGCAGCCTAGCAGCGAATAGCATGTGCTGTTGCGACGACGCGATCCATGTTTTATCCAGGAAAATGCCAGTAGATCTACTCTCAGGTGAAATGGCCGATCTGTATGGCATTGGATTCAGCCGACCATCTGAAGATGCTAAGAAAAGCGCAAGGTCACGAACAATAGTTAGGTGGCAAGAACGGTGGGAAGATTCGAGAAAAGAGCGCTGGACCTTCATGCTAGTCCGGAATATGGCGGAATGGTACGAGCGAAAACACGGCGAACTAAATTACCATCTCACACAAGATATTGAGCGGGCACGGTGGCTTCAAGGAATATCTACATAAGCGTGGGATAGAGGAGGATCCTTTCTGTCCAAGCTGTTCGTCCGAATTGGAAAGCGCAGAACATGTAATGTTTCACTGCACTCGTTTTCACGGCGAAAGACTGTCTGTAAACAGAGTTTTTGGAAACGAACCTTCCATTAGGAATTTAGTTCCACGAGTTTGCGGACAAATAGATTGTTGGATTGCTGTGAGCAAGATGGCCTTTATAGCAATGACAAAATTGATGCATGCCGAAAGGGAGCGCAGAGAAATGCGCATACGAAGTAGTGGCGACTAAATCGCCTTTCCCCCTGTGACGTTATGCCTAACGGCGGTCGCACGGGGTGCGGACACATGAACAGGATTAGCCTGGTTTCATTGGACCACTTGAGGGTAGTGCGCTACCACAACGTCCAATAAAAAAAGACGAGTTCCGTCGTGCCTGGTGTTGTTGGGTGAGCGGCCAGACAGCAGGGTGCAACAAATGCACCTTTCAGGGGAAAATTAGATGTAGCAAACGAGTATATTCTGTATCATATGATCAACTTGGAGACAACCAAACGTTTATTTTCCTGTCCAAAACAGAACTGGTGCACGGCACTGCTGCTAAAGAAGGATAGGCGTAGTCATATCATTCGTTCCCGGGTTAGTCGGGGAAAGCAATTTTAGCATTAATTTGCCCTTTCCAATTTGAACATCCATTCAAGAACTTCGCATAATAGATTAAACAGTCATCTGTATTTATTTGTTATTGTAACACGTCTAATTTACTTCGTAACATCAATCAATTGTCCCTTGTTATAATTTTATGTACTCTATGAATGCAACAGCAAAGTATCTTTGGGTACCCCTGCCATCGGAAGATGCATAGGCATGGTGGAGGTTCATTTGAAGTTACTTCACCAGGTCCTGAATCTAGTTATCTGAAATTTCTCTTGTGCCTTTGGCCTCTCAGAAAAGAGCTAATTGTGGAGCCCTATTTATGGAACACTTTTCGGCTTATATTAAAAACTTTTAATCTTTCTTACTGATATGAGTTTCCTTTTCATTCTAGGTAATTTGATTTTGACGATGTGCGGATAGAAATATTCCAAATACTCCAGCTGTGGCTGTAAGAACATGCATTTGCTCAAATTAGAAGAAAACTGCACGGTTGAGCACATCCAGTACCTAGGTTTATACAAGGAGGAACACCACACTTTTTTCACGGGGATGTAGCCGCCGATCACGTTGTTGTAAGAGCTTATTTTAAATATGTTATTCATAAACACTGATTCTAATATTTTGTTTTGGGTTTTACTTTAGAGTCAACCGGTTATATAAGCGATGTCAGCTATGCCTGTAACTTTACCGCGGAGGCGGTCACAGGAGTAGTTCACTACGTGGGGATTACACTAATCAAGGACTTTCAATATCGGAAGGTTTTCCAGCACCATAACAACACCAACAATATGTGCAAGCACCCGAATAAATTGTACAACAAACGTTAACACCACATCAGCAGCCAGCAACAACAACAACAATCGCAACTAGTTGAAACTTCTAAACAATTAATGACTAGTGAACCACCAAAATATCCGCAATATGCGCATACATCAACACCAACATATGTCGCCTACTTTGCAACACAAAATCCAATGCTTCATCCTGCGTCAGCTGCATAACAAGCCACTGGTACACCGTTATGTGTTCCACATATGCAACATATGTATGCGAATGCACATCAGGTGTGCAATTATAAGTGGTCCATTTATACCCGGGGAAGATGGCCAAGGCCATTCTGATTCTAATACTGATAAAGGCAAACCATTGGCAAATTTAAAAACTCAAACAGACTACGAAAAATGTTGATGATGGTATTAATTCTAGTACGGATAGTGAAAAATTTAAACCTAGGAAAAAAGCTAAACTTGATAAAAACTTAACCGAAGATGACGATGTTTCTAATTCTAATACTAAGGAAGATGAACCTTTGATAAATATGAAGCTTAAAACAGAGTTATCAAAAAATGACGATGATGATAATGATGTTGATGCAAAGTCCAATGTTGAAAATGATGAAAATTATGAAACAGAATCTGAAAATAGTATGAGTGTGGATTATAACCTGAAGCAAGACTGTCCTATCCGGTACGACCGGAATTAGATGTTAAGAAAAGAACCTATATAAAGAGGCTCAGTATATTTATGGAAAATTTATCATGAGACAATGCCCAATGTATGTATTTCAATTAAATTCAGCACATTGTTGAAAAAGCATCTAAACTTTATGCATCGTGTAGAGAAACCAGAACATTTACAATTTAAATATAACGAACGTGGTGCAAAATGTAAATTTTGTGATATTCAAGCAGCTACACCAAGCGATTGGAAGACGAAAATACATTCAAGTATGAATTTTCATTTACGTGTACAACACGCTGAAAAAATTGATGTAACAACGAAAAGTTTAGAATTAACTGTTTGTCCTGTAATCACGCAATACATTTGTGTATACATAAAATATCTCGCCATATCTAAAAGCAAAAACACTGAAAGAGTAAACCACTTGAAGATGATGTAAGGAAAATAAATAGTTTGCTTACGTACGAAACTATTTAAATGTTAATAATTCTATCAGTATCTTAAAATTTTGTGTACGGTTCTTCTTATTTTCTACAAAACAGATCTTTTATATTAGTGCTGCCAGCTCTCATAAAGTTGATCCAGATCGTTCCAATGAGATTTGAGCCAGAGCCAGAGCTCGTTAAACCAATGGAACGGCCCTATTATGACGATAATTGGTGACCAAGTTATTGGTAACGATTAAGTAATGGATTAGGTAACGGGTACCTGTCTTGTAGGGCAGTTGCGCCGTTCCATTTTATCAGAGTTGCCATAGTAAAATTTTATTATCAGTAATTTGTATGCAATATTTTACTTTTGGCAACTCTGTTCGATCGCCATCGTGTCGTTGTTGTTGTTGTAGCGATAAGGTTGCTCCCCGAAGGCTTTGGGGAGTGTTATCGATGTGGTGGTCCCTTGCAAGATACAGATCCGGTACGCTCCGGTAACACAGCACCATTAAGGTGCTAGCCCGACCATCTCGGGAACGATTTATATGCCCACATTAAACCTTCAGACCATCATCCCTCCCTGCCCACCCCCAAGTTCCATGAGAAGCTTGGGTCGCCAGAGCCTCGTCTGTTAGTGAAACAGGATTCGCCGCGGATAGGTGAGGTTGACAATGGGGTTTGGAGAAGCTGTATGTTGCGCTGGCAACCTGAAGGGTTGCGCTACACAACCCCTTGAATCTGGTATTTTAGTCGCCTCTTACGACAGGCATACCTACCACGGGTATATTCTGACCCCTAACCCGCTGGGGGCATCGTGTCATGATCACGGTCGTTAAAACACGAGCAATGATCGACTGATGGTGGTCCGCAAACGGTTTGCAAATGAGTATTGTTAGAGTACTCAATATGAAAAAAATGGAACACGTAATCCAACAATTTTTGCACGGATTATCAAGGAATTGCAAAACGTTCACAATAGTAAACAGCGTAGGTAACCTAGTAAATCACTGTTCGATTATTTGAATCATTTGCTCGATAGGTTTGGTCGAACATTTTTGTAAATGACTGGTATATTGCAATATACACCTATTTCAAAATGTTTGCTTAGTTAGGTTAAGTTGAACTGAACGGTCCTTGGGGATCCACATATACTATCAGAAACCAGGACCTATGTTATAAAATAACTCCGTCTTCTTGGGAAATACTAGGACCTTTCTAAGACTTATGCTGCTTGCTGCTTCTAGATCTGATAGGTCTCCCACTCCCAATAGATGAAGCCTTAGCCTAGCGAGCGCAGATAACGAGCACAAAACGAACCCCAGCGGGTTGGGGGGTCAGAATATACCCGCGGTAGGTATACCTGTCGTAAGAGGCGTCTAAAATACCAGATTGAAGGGGCTGTCTAGCGCAACCCTTTCAGGTTGCCAGCGCAATACATAGGTTCTCCAAACAATATTGTCAACCCCACCTATCCGCGGCGAATCCTGTTTCACTAACAGACGGGGCTCTGGCCTGAAGGTTTAATGTGGCCATATAAATCGTTCCCGAGATGGTCGGGCTAGCACCTTAATGGAGCTGTGTTACCGGAGCGTGCCGGATCTGTATCCGGCAAAGGACCATCACATCGATAAAACGCCCCAAAGCCTTCATGGAGAACACTTATTGCTACAACAACAGCATAGAACGTTTCCTTTCCCAACCCGTACTTCCTACATCTGCTATCACTAGCAAGACCTAATTTAAAAGCATGAAACGTCAAAAGGCAGTGTCCAGTCAGAATACATATCATGAGCCTACTTTTCTCTGTTGTTGTTGTTGTAGCGGTTAGGTTACTCCCCGAAGGCTTTGGGGAGTGTTATCGATGTGATGGTCCTTTGTCGGATACAGATCCGATACGCTCCGGTAACACAGCACCATTAAGGTGCTGACCCGACCATCTCGGGAACGATTTATATGGCCACATTGAACCTTCAGGCCATCCCTCCCTCCCCACCACCAAGTTCCATGAGGAGCTTGGGGTCGCCAGAGCCTCGTCTGTTAGTGAAACGGGATTCGCCGCTCGAAGGTAAGGTTGACAATTGGATTGGAGAAGCTATATGTTGCGCTACACAACCTCTTGAATCCCCCTACTTTTCTCTCTTTTCCATCTATTCCCATATGCTCAGGGACCAAAAATAGATGAATATTTCTCGCTATCCCGATTCTTTCCAAGGATTGCTTACACTTGAGCACACTTTAAGATGTTTTGCTGTGAGAAATTATAGCCTTAATTGCTGCTTGGCTCTCAATGTAAACATTTAGGCGGCTGCAGTTAAAGCTATTTTCCTGTTGTTGTAGCGATAAGGTTACGCCCCGAATGCTTTGGGGAGTGTTATCGATGTGGTAGTCCTTTGCCGGATAGAGATCCGGCACGCTCCGGTAACACAGCACGATTAAGGTGCTAGCCCGACCATCTCGGAAACGATTTATATGGCCACATTAAACCTTTAGGCCATCCCTCCCTCCCCACCCCCAAGTTCCATGAGGAGCTTGGGGTCGCCAGAGCCTCGCCTGTTAGTGAACCAGGATTCGCAAAGGATAGGTGAGATTGACAATTTGGTTTGGAGAAGCTATATATTGCGCTGGCAACTTGAAAGGGTTGCGCTATACCGCGGGTATATTCTGACCCCCTAACCCGATTCTAGTGCTTCCCGTCTGAAAACGCTACAGTGATCTGTAGGATCTGTTTATTTCTGGATCAGGGCAGCATATCGCAAACCCTACTTCTACCATTACTTTGAAACCGTCGGAGTACACGTTTATCTCCTCAGTAGTTAACGCCGTTTTCCGTCATCAGGTCTACAGGTGGAATGGCGTACAAAGTAGCCGCCGGGGTAGTTTTCGGGGCTCTCGTTATGCTCACCATTGCAAGTCCGCATACCCCCTCTAATTTTTTGAGGAAGGTGCTCTTTTTTTTGCCGTATAGGCTTTATAATCGCTCTAAATATCCATGCGAAAGAGGCCGATATACATTACGTACACCGCAGAATTCCTTACATGTATAAAATGCGTCGAACCCTTTTTCACTCCCTCCACGTTGAGCTTCTACGACAACTTACTGTTCAAACTAGTTCCTAGAGCTTTTGTGCAAGGTTTCTCATACAGGGTTGGTCCTCACGGACCATCCATCACCCCTTCTAGCTTATAAATAAATCAATTTAAGGCGCGCAAACCCCCGAAAAGGTTTAAGGCCGACCTTCTCTTCCAATTTGCGTCGTGCTTCTTTTAATTTTTCCCACAAATTGGCGGGACAGGACCATCATGTTTTATGCCGACTCCGGACGGCATCTGCAAGGCAAATTAGTTTTCACTGAGAAGCTTTTTCATGGTAGAATCACTGCCGAGGGGCGACCCCGCTTAGAAAAACTTTTTCTTAATTGAAAAACAAACTTGCTTCTAAATTTTCAATGTTGCTTTGCCTGCGCGTGAACCCAGGATCTTCGATGCGATAGGCGGAGCACGCTACCACCACTGACTTAGAGTCGCTTCCCAAGGCAGTCGGTTCTATGTACCGGAGCGACTCGGGATTTTTCCCGACCAAGGACTGTCATTTCAGTGTGACCCCATTTAATTTGTTTCGTCCCTCCCACAAATTGTCATCCTCCCAGCAGCTCCTTGCAGCAGGACTGCTACATATTCTCTTACTCCGGGAAGGTATCGAACCCAATTCGGGTCCGTCTCCTGACCCCGGTCATGAGAAATGGTTTTGCTGCATTTGCCAGAAAAGAATCTTTTTAGGACGGTCATACTCTGTTCAGTGTGTCTCGTGCAAGGGATGGTTGCATCGGACAGGTTGTTCTGGGCTTGATCCCAAAACCCGACGTCCACGCAACTTTTATAAATCTTTTGTGGCTCCTTGCTGCTCACGCCCAAGGGCGTCCCGTAGTCTACGCCTAAGCGTATCCCCACTACCTTCCAGCAGCTTCGCTGCTCAGCAAGCCACAACAAGTACCCGCTGCTGCTCGCGCCCCACGGCGCCAACAACTCAAACAGCTGATACCACTCATAACTACTACCTTCGTAGTAGAGCTGGTCGCAATGCTGAGCATCAGCCCCTGCCCCCGTCTTCTTCTCCCCCCCTCTTTTCAGGCAGCAATCGTGCAGGTCAGGGAAACAGACTCTTAGTCCCTGCCTCCGTTTGCACCGTCTGCCAGCACAGAATATATAGGTTTGCGACATCCGCTCAATGCAGCTCCTGCCTTGGGTGGTGCCACTTTCCTAGATGTTCTGGTCTCCGCGACGGCAACCCCCCGACGGGTTTCATCGCGCCATGTTGCCAGGTCGCAAACCCAAATCATCCGGGTACCCCAATGCTTGCCCAAGGGCGCCCAGTCCCAAGGCGACAACAGCAATTGCGTCCTGGCCTTCCACAACCTAGGCGTAGTCACCCCTCACTTACCCCTAGAGTGGCGGCGTCACCCCTCATGCACTTCAGAATTCTGCAGTTCAACTGTAATTGACTAACTGGGAAGATTACGGAGATAGTCGATTTCATGAAGCGGCACAACATCCGCATTGCTGCGATTCAAGAGACTAAACTCACAGCAAGATCTGCATTGCAGACCTGCTCTGGTTATAATGTCCACAGGAAAGACCGCGAGAGCGGAAATGGAGGCGGCCTCGCGTTTATTATACACCACTCTGTGCAATATCATATATTTGATCCTGGCATCGACCGCAGTGACAATGTCTTAGAACGTCAAGGCCTATCTGTCCGGTCAGGCGATGCAAATCTAGAAATCATCAACATCTACATTCCTCCTGTCACCTGTTGCCCCAGTGGATACCGCCCTAATATCGAGGCCTTACTCACTGGCAACAATCGCATTATCTTAGGCGATTTTAATGCCCATCACGACCTATGGCATTCAAACTTGCGGGCGGACAGTAGGGGTGAGATGTTGGCGGATCAAATAGACGAAACGACGTTCTGCACAATAAACGGATACGCCCCCACACGTATGGTAGGAAGCTGTCATAGCTCGCCAGATATCTCAATCGTGAGCGCAGAACTCGTAAACTGCGTCAACTGGCAGCCGATGGTAACATTGGCATCCGACCACCTGCCCATACTTATTTCGTTCGAGCGTACCGCCGACTTCATCGTCACCGAAAAACGCACTTTCATAAACTTCAAAAAAGGAAAGTGGGAAGAATATAAATCTGCAACAGACAGCAGCTTTGCTGCCCTCCCTATCCCGACTGATGCCCGCCAAGGGGAGCGTGCCTTCCGTAAGGTCATTGAATCCGCCTCGGCACATTTCATTCCCGCCGGGAGAATTCCCGAAATCCGGCCCCACTTCCCGGCGGAGGCCGCGAGCTTAGCGAGGGAACGCGACCTTATAAGACAGCTTGATCCAGGCGACCCCCAAATAAGGGATATAAACCAACGCATCAGATTGCTTGTGGACGAACACAAGCGGGCGAAATGGAAGAGCACCTAAGAGGTTGTAACCTCTCTACCGATGTAGGTAAACTTTGGTCCACCGTAAAGTCCCTATCGAATCCGACTAAGCACAAAGACAAAGTTTCCATCGCCTTTGGCGATAAGGTGCTGTCGGATGCGAAAAAATGCGCGAGCGCTTTCTGCCGACAATATATAATACATGCTACGGTCGAAAAAGATAGACGGAGAGCCAATAGACACGCACATAAACACAAACTCAGCGCGTCACCAATTACCATCACCGCTAGAGAGGTTGAGGATGCCATTGGTCGCGCTAAACCATCCAAAGCAGTGGGCCCAGACGGCATAGCCATGCCGATGCTTAAAAACCTAGGGAAAGAGGGTTTCAAATATTTAGCGCATGTCTTCAACCTGTCTCTTTCCACCTTTGTCATACCCGAGAAATGGAAAATGGCCAAGGTGTTCCCGCTACCAAAGCCTGGGAAACCAGCTAACGTAGGTGAGTCATATCGTCCGATATCTCTCCTATCGCCAGTGGCAAAGACGCTTGAAGCCATTTTGCTCCCTTATTTCCAAGCACATTTGCAGCTAGCCCCTCATCAGCATGGCTTCAGAAAACTCCATAGCACTACCTCCGCGCTAAATGTCATTAGCACCCAGATAAATTGCGGTTTGAATCAATATCCCCACCATAGAACAGTACTCGTAGCGTTAGACCTATCAAAAGCTTTTGATACGGTCAACCATGGCTCGTTACTGCAAGACCTGGAAGGGTCCACCCTTCCCCCATGTCTTAAAAGGTGGACCGCAAATTATCTGGGTGGTCGGCAGGCATCGGTGCAATTCAGAAACGAAACATCAAAACAAAGGAGAATTAAACAAGGGGTGCCACAGGGTGGTGTCCTATCCCCGCTTTTGTTTAATTTCTACATATCTAAGCTACCTTCACCACCGGAAGGAGTCACAATCGTTTCCTACGCCGATGACTGCACTATAATGGCCACAGGCCCAGGCCCAAAGATCGATGAGCTATGCAATAAAATAAACGGCTATCTCCCTGATCTCTCCAGTTTTTTCGCCTCGCGAAACCTGGCATTGTCACCGGCTAAATCTTCCGCGACCTTATTTACAACATGGACGCCCCAAATGTCGACCATATTGAACATCCACGTCGATGGCACTACGCTACCGACTGTCCTACACCCCAAAATCTTGGGTGTGACGTTTGATCAGGATCTACATTTTGGTGCGCACGCAACCGCAATTGTTCCAAGAATTCAGAGCCGTAATAAAATCCTCAAATCCCTTGCTGGCAGTACCTGGGGAAAAGATAAAGAAACGCTCTTGACCACATACAAAGCAATTAGCCAGCCGATTACGTGCTACGCGTCACCCATATGGTCGCCAAGCCTAAAAACCACCCACTGGAAGAAACTACAGGCCTGCCAAAATACTGCTCTCAGAATCGCCACGGGCTGTCTTCTTATGTCCCCAGAACACCATCTGCATAATGAGGCGAGAATACTCCCCATCAGGGAGAGAAATGAGATGCTGACCAAACAGTTTCTGTTGAATACCCAGAAACCTGGGCATCCCAACGGACATCTGATTGACGAACCAGCACCGCCTAGGGGCCTAAGGAGTCATCTCCGTAAGCATTTTGAGGAAATACGGCACCTGAGAACCCAGCCGTATGAAGCGGAAAAACACAAGCAGGTCCTTGGTGAACTCCATAGACAGGCGTCGGACCTTTATGTCGGGAATTGCCCGGTGAATCCAGTACTTGAAGAAAAATATCCAGAACTCGCAGAAGAGGAACGCATACTCCCCAGGGAAACGCGTGTCACTCTTGCTCAACTTCGTTCTGGATACTGTAACAGGTTAAACTCTTACCTATCCAGAATCAACCCCGACATACAAAATGTATGCCCTGCTAGCAATGTGTCCCCACATGACACCAACCATCTCTTTAATTGTAATGTGGAACCAACGCCTCTAACACCCCTTTCCTTATGGTCCACCCCTGTTGAAACGGCAAGTTTCCTTGGACTCCCGTTAGAGGATATTGATGACAATTTGTGATCGGTCGCGGCTATTAGGTGGGGCGAGCATTGCTACAACAACAACAACAACAACTTAGAGTTTTTGATTTCGTTTTCTCAATTTTCTCGAAACTGTTCCCATGGGCATAAGAAGTGCGGATATACGGCGCCTGAGAACACAGCCGTATAAAGTAAAAAAACACAAACAGATCCTCAGTGATATCCACAAAAAGGCATAGAGATCCGATGCCAGGAATTGCTCGGCGAACTCCGTTCTTAAAGGCAAACTCGCAGTAGAGCAAAACAAGCAGGGAGACGCGTGTCTCTATAGCTCAACTTCGATTTGAATTTTGTAACAGGTTAAAAGTCCTACCTATCCAGAATCAACCTCGAAATACATAATGTATGTATGTCCTGCTTGCAATGTGTCCCCACATAACACCAACCATCTCTTTAACAGCAATGTGGAACCAACGCTTCTAACACCCCTCTCACTCAGGTCCACCCTCTTGATGCGGGTTTCCTTGGACTCCCGTTAGAGTACATTTATGTATGTATGTTAGCCGATTTGAATTAAATTTGAAAAAAAGCACATTACAAATTGGAAGAGATGATCGGCCTTAATCTTTTCAAGATATTAAAAGGCGGCTGAAAGGTGTTATATCGCTGTCGCTTTAGTCTAAACTCGTATCTTAAAATGCCGGCTTATAACATATATTATTATATATTAACTAGCAGTTTTAACAGAGATGGAACATTGCCAACTTGCTTGGCTGGAAGTAGGAGTAGTTTTCAAATTTTAAGTGGAGGTTCTACCCCTAATATAATCTGAATATAAAATAAATACAACTTGTTTTAAATATTTAAACAAAACTTTCCTTTACTTATAAAAGCAAAAAACAAACAAAAAACTAAATACAAGGTATCCATTTCTTACATATCAATATGTATATATTTACTATAAAATAATTTTTATTATAAATCTCTATTTTCTACTTAGCATTAAAATTAACCGACCAAAGGCCCATAAGTATCTTAATATAAAAATAATATACAGTTTAAATCTATGTATTCGAAGACGTGAATGGATGAAGGTGTTATGTCCCAAAATTAAAATTGTGAAACAATTGAGATTCTATATTCTTGATGAAAATTACTATTTTATGGCTAAGAAATATTTATAAGCATAAAAGCTATCCATGCATGAATAAAGCTGAAAATATTCATAAGTGTGGCATAACAGCTTCATCCATGAGTGTCTTCATTTATAACTGAGCATTTTATTACTCCCTCAACAATTTCCAACGTGCTTTATTTTCCTCTCCAAAAGCATCTACCAGGTTTAATGTCCTTTTGATATAAGAAACAGAAATTCTTTCTGAAATTTGGCGTAGCTGCTAAGCAGTAAGTTACGATGACTATGCACAGTTACAAATCGTCAGGCTTTTAATAGAAGCATTGTGTTTAGGACAAGCCAACGTTGGCAAAAGTTTATGTTTCTCAGCATTTTCCCATAAAAATTGCAGTGAATTGACCAGATGACATTGCTATGAAATGGGTTTTTTAGTGTAAGGCAATTCATAGGCGATACCACCCCAATGTAACTTGTAAGTTCGTCTGCGCCATGTTATTTCCGAATTCCAAAGTGCGTGAAGAAATAAATAAGGACCGCTTATTTCTCTTAGAAGCCAGCCAATTACGTACTCCAGCTTGTGAAAGGGAAATGCACCGTTCTGAACAATTGAAAGCAATATCCAATCTGACAGACACCACGTTAGAACGTGCACCAAGTAAAATACCAGCGGATCCCAACTAAACAGCAAACCCGCAGACCACGAGGCGAGTGCTCCTAATAACATGCATTCAGAAAGTGGCTCTAACAATATGGTTGTTGGAACCATTGCTACGCGTAATTTGGCCCATCGTATCAAGCGCTCCTGAAAACTGTTTATATTACATATGCCACTATTCTGCATGGCAGGTTGGTTACTTATACGCATTTTCCATCCTTTGTCCTTTATTGCTTTAGCAATGAAAAAATCTTCAGCAAGATAACAACCAAATATTTTTAATCCGCCTAATTCATCAATTACACATTTACGCAACAAACAAGACATGCCGGTATGACAATTGATGCCCAACAAATCTGCTGACAGGTATATGCGAGATTGAACTGTGCCAAAAAATATTTTCTCAAAAGTGGCAGCAAATCCTTCGCGATCGCAGGTGAATGGCATTTGATGCACGAGCGCGTATTTCTCTGTCATATTATTGACCATATCAAGAAGAGTATCGGACTTCATTCTTATTCCGCTGTCCGATATCATAAACAACTCGTACTTAGCAGCCGCATATCCAGGTACCATATTATTAATTTTTGGATTGACTCCAACCTTTGAACCACCTGTGTATAAGGATGCCTCCACCTGCGGGTACTTTGTCATTAAGTTTTGTACAATATCGATAGCCGGATCAATGCTGTCTTCTATACAAAATAATAGCTCGTATACTGGGTAATCCATTATGAAGAATGTTTCAAGATTTTGTTCCAGATTCGGATCAGTGCCCATTAGTGGTTTCAGTATGGAAACTCCGGGCAATGGTATTTCATTCGGACAACTGGACACCGATTTTTTGTGCAGTTTTAATTTGCCGTAAAAAATGGCCAAAAGATGAACACACCAGGTACCACACCAGAATACAAGCAGACAAATAGCGAAACCACTCAGGGAACTATTTAGATGTGATGACATGCTGGTTTTTAACACAGAGGCCAGATGTTGCTCAAATTTGTAGTTTGTTATTTTTAATATGCAACTGATTAGTTCTACGTTCACCACATAATGAAACCCTTTGAGGCATTTATTTTTAGAAACTATCCGTTGAGCCAATTGCTAAATGGAAAACAACTGCTCTTAAAGTTCGAGATAAAGGATGATAATCCAAAGCGAAAAAATGTTGTTAATAAACAACACCCGAAAAAGATAACACCCCGATATGTCATTGCACAGTTTAGTGATGAGTCATATTTCATTATCGGCGATTTTATTGCTGCGATTACAAACTGAGGCACTTCACAAAGAGTTTTAAGTGTTGCCTTCCCTCTTCACCCATAAAGTGAATAAGCGTTTTTGTAAAACCACCATAACTCGTTACATATTAAAAGATGACAACTTTTTTCTTCGCTTTACTTTCCAAAAATTTTAAATCGCGAAAGTACTTAAACCTTATAGTAAACTCATTTGTTAAAAGCAAAGAATTCATTGAATATCCCTCGTAAAGGCAGATTGACATAAGCATTTTGATTCCTTCAACGAGTTTGTTGTTATCTCACGTTGCTGCCAATATACGCACCTTTATATTGCTAAAAGAAGGTTAGGGGAATATAAAGCGAAGGAAGAAGTTGATTTTATTTTGGCGCTCTCAAAGCGAAGCAACGCATTTGATGTAAATCTATCAAGGTGATATACCTCGTGTTCCAATGAACAGTGATCCAGATATCGATAAAAATTTAACATGCAAATGCAACAGCAAATTAATCCACATTAAAAACATATCTCAGCTGTATCAAAGAGGTTATGGATATGGCCATAAACCAAAAACCCTTTGGTTGGCTATGATATGGAAATGGTGTTAGCGTTAAGCTGGAGACATTGGTGCTTTATCGATAACCGTATCGGTAACCTTTTAACAGCTGATTCAACCAATCTTATGAGAATCAATGCAATCGATTATTGGTGCCGCTAAGGTCGTAACCGTATCGTAGCTAACCAATTGGGTTTTGGTTACCGTCGTAACGATAAACAGCTGATTACGTTAGGGATACGGATAGAGCGATACGACATACGGCACCAATGACTCCAGCTTTATGGTATGGCACCATTAATCGATTACATTGATTTCCATAAGGTATGTTCGATCAGCTGTTTTATCTGGTTATGGTTATATGGTTACAAGTCACCATTAATTGGCCCTTTAAACACGCTTTTAAGCTGGAGTCATTGGTGCCGTTTGTCGTATCGCTGTAGTCGTATCCCTAACGTAATCAGCTGTTTATCGTTACGACGGTTAACCAAAAACCAATTGGTTGGCTACGATACGGTTACGACCTTAGCCAATAATCCATTGCATTGATTCTCATAAGGTTGGCCGAATCAGCTGTTAAAAGGTTACCGATACGGTTACCGATAAAGCACCAATGTCTCCAGCTTTAGTTGGGAAGTGCCAGAGCTGTAAAAAGATTGAATCAATTGAGTGTGCATTCTTTAAGCATTCTTTTAAAAATTTGTAATTTTTTGGTTGCATATTATAAATCTCCATTCCTGAATGGCTTAAAATACTTTAACTCAAAGCTAAAGAGTGTGTGTTATTAAATGATAAAATATAATTCAATATAGAGTGTGAATGTAGGAACCATTCCCAATTTTTAATGAATGTAAACTTTTTTCCATTCAGTACTAAATACTTTTTCCCCCAAGGTTATTTTTTTATACTTTCATTGCCATCAGGTATGTTAAATCAATTTAGGAGTTGGGTGCAAAAAAGGCGTAAAATTGGAAAATATATGGGAAAAATAGCCCCTTCGTATTATTCAAGTAGTTTAATATTTAAGAATTCATGAGCTTAACACCGGCTTTTAAGTGTTGAATATCAATTATTATGTTTGTTTTAGAGCAACTGAAAAGAAAGAGCCATTTACTGATATATTGCGAAGGTATCATTTCGAAAACAAACAAACAAGTAGTTAATTATGAACAAGGATAGTCTTAAATCATCTTCATGGTGTCCGAACATAAGACATACAAGAAATAGTACATCATAGAAGATTTTGTATACTTCGTAAATGGGTTGATTTTTTTTTTTAATTAATCGTGTGAGATCAAAAAATGTTGGTCTCTTGTGAGTTGATTGGTTTCCTTTTTAGGTAAATCTCGCTTATATAAAACCATAGGGCTCTTGATTATATAAAGTATGAAGATATAGTCGAATTTGGCTGAAACTTTCTTGCTATATGTCAAAATGTTACTACTTAGTTTGCTATTTCTGTAAAATGGATTTTGTAAATGAACACATTATGCATTGGACAAATAGAGAAAATTGTGAATATTTTTTGTCGATAATATAACAATAACAGATACTTGAGTTTAAGTCATTTAAATACATCAAAGTGCATAGGTCCATCGGCGATTTCGTTGGAGCTTCCTAATTCCGAGAATTTCGATTTATTGACTGGCTCCATCGGACTACAGTTTTTTTACAGCTGATATTTTAATAGTGTTTGAGAATAGTATTTCTGTCTATTTGTACGGCATTTATAAAATATTGAAATTGTTTTGGTTGAATTCTATCTTGCTTGAGCAGATTTGTATTCAAAGTTAATTTCCTTGCTATCAACTACCTATAGAGCCTTGTTTAAATGACTGTAATTGAGTTTACAGCTGTTTCGGAACTTGATATGGCGGGATGCATAAATAAAATAAGGTCCAACGCAATCGGTCAGGACAATATACCGCTCAAATTTGTTAAAATAATTGCCCCGTACATTCTTCCTACATTGACGCATATTATCAACCACAGTATTACTACCTCCTGCTTCCCTGATATGTGGAAGATTGCCACGGTTATACCCATTGCAAAAACTAAGTTTGCAGATTGTCCTAGTGACTTTCGGCCTATCAGCATTTTGCCAGCACTCTCGAAAGTCTTTGAGATATTGTTGTCGGAACAAATTCAAGACCATGTTTGCAAACATAGTCTGCTATCACCATTCCAGTCAGGCTTCCGATCAAAGCACAGTTGTTCCACGGCTATCATAAAAATTTTAGACGACATCAGGGCACCCTTTGACAAAAACCAGTTGACTTTATTATGCCTGCTTGACTTCTCAAAAGCCTTCGACTCTGTGAGCCATCACCTGCTGTGCTTAAAATTAAAAAATTATTTTGGTTTTGATTACTCCGCAGTGCGGCTCATGCGAAGTTATCTGACGGGTAGATCCCAGCTTGTCAAAGTCGGCTCCGAAACTTCAGGTCTAAAACCACTATTGGCAGGGGTACCCCAAGGCTCTATCTTGGGTCCACTACTTTTTAGTATTTTTATTAATGACATATTTAATGCATGCCAGCATGCTCATATGCATGCATATGCTGATGATGTCCAACTATATTTGTCGGGAAATCATGAGGGGACAAACGATTTATGCTCAAGATTGAATAATGACTTAATATCCATATTTGAATGGGCTAGGAAAAATGACTTATGCATGAACAGTGAGAAATCATACGTGTTGCCTATATCTAAAAAACGAATAAGTTCCTCAAGTATTCCGCCCTTGCGCGTTGCCAGTAAATGTCTCAAACTCGTTTCAAAAGTGACTAATCTTGGTTTTGTTATTAACACGACGCTGTCCTGTGATGATCATGTAAATTTGGTGGTTAAGAAAGTATACTATATCTTAAGAAACTTACGAATGTCTGCTATTTATACTCCGGTCAATGTTAGAAGAAAACTTGCAATTCAATTGATTATGTCGATCATTTGCTACTCTGAGCTAGTGTACAGTAAACTGAGCTCCCAGTCTGCTCATAAAATTGATGTAGCATTTAATCATGTTACACGTTATGTATTCGGCTTAGCCAGATTTGATCATATATCCAGCTGGAGAGCGCGTCTACTGGGCTGTGAAATCTTCGAATATCTGAAAGCTAGGAACGGCATTTTCCTTTGTCAACTTATCATGTATAAGGAGCCTAGTTACCTATATGATAAGCTAATATTCCCCAGGTCTGCTCGAATCAACGACCTAATAGTACCAACTTATAACTATCTAACATCTGGACGGCTATTCTTTGTCAATGCCATTCGCCTATGGAACTCTATTCCAGTATCCGTACGTAGTAGTCTAAATAAAAGCAACTTTAAAAATGTTCTTTATGCTCATTTTAGTTGAAACCATTATACTTCTTGAGTTTTCGCCATCAATATGTATGAGTGTATACAATGTTTTGTTATTGAATTTAATTATTTGTTTATTTTAGATACTAGTTAATCACGATAATTCTCTATGTTTGATGTGATTATTTAACCTACACAACCCTCTGTTATGACTTTTGTTCTTTTTTACATTGCGATTTATCTGTTTGTTGTACTATAAAAGATCCTAGATCTTATTGTACTAATACTATTTTTGCAATAAAAGATGAAATGAAATTACAAACTATTGTGTTTAGAAGAATATCAGACCAATTCTAAATATTCTCACGGAATTTTGTTCTCGCGGATTTTTTTATTCCCGCGGAAAAAATCCTCCAATTCTTTTCTCCTAGGGAGAAGAATAATTGGGGAATAGGGATTTCGAATTTTCGAAGTCAGCTGTTTTGTCAATTGAAATTTCGTTGCGCATTTCTTATTTTGTTTAAAAAATTGTGAAGTTTAATTATTGTTGCCAATTTGTTTGAAATTAAAAAATAAGGTATAAACAATGCACATTATTGCATTTCATGTGCTATTCACTGAAATGAGTAATGAATTGGTGCCACAGTAACATCAACAGAGGAGCATAAGAAGAAGACCGACGGGATAACACAAATCCGTCGGAGTTGCTTGCATTCATTCTGCAAAGCAATTTTCTGGCGGCCAAGTCGAGTTGATTTCGCCTTTCGCCATATGCCAAAATCTATTTAAGCCATCTTAAAAAATCCTTGCGCAATTTCTGGATGGCTGCATCAAATATGCGAAGAGCTCTCCCGTTGCTTATGATATATTTTTCGACTTAAAATAAAGAATATTGTGGTTGTTGTTGTATTAACAGTGAGAATATTGTGGTAGAATGTAAATACATATTTTAGCAGAAATTTGTACAAATAAGTGTTCTTTCTTAAAATAACCAATTTCCTTTAACTATTTTGATGCATTCCCTTTAATTCAACTATTGAAAAACTCCTATGAAATGGCAGAGAAATCTCCCTCTCCCTCACATTCATAATACCTACTTTTTCTCCCATAACCGGTTTCCGCTTTTTCGAACATTGTTCAGAATACGAGGAAAGGGAGTAGTGAAAAAACTCACAAGGAATTTTTATTTAGAATACGAGGAATGGGAGAAGGGAAAAAACTCGCACGGAATTTTCGTTTAGAATTGGGCTGTATTTTTCTTAGAAAAAAGGATATTGCTACTGCAATTTGCAAATTCACAAACCAGTATAGATACAGCATTTGACCATATACCGCTAGGAAGAATATATGGAGGAACTTAAGAGCTTTGATAATGTATTGCCTTTTCTTCCATTTAATCACCAATTGAGGACGTGCAAATGTAGGCTAGTACTTTTTAATGCAAGCCTTTTATATGGCATATTGGCAACACTTATTTAGAACGATGACAATATTCGGAACACAGATGTTGAAATTTGAGCGGATTTGTGCATGTACGATATTTTTCATAATTGATTGGTACTAGAAAAGTGTGTGCACACTCAGCAATTGCTGCATTCATTTGAATGCTTATTCTGTGTTGAAAAATGTTTGTGTTTCATTCAATTACTTCATTCTTTCTTTGAATGAGTTAAGGAGTGCATTTTTTTTTCCACTACTGAATGAAGAATGGGTTGACTTTTAAGCCACATTCCTTAGCAAGGAATGAATGAATGAAGAGAAAGCATTCTTAAATCAATGATTTAAAATTGCAAATGATTGCACAGTTTTACAGCTCTGCGAAGTGCAGTATAATTGTACTAATCACAAAGTAGTCTAATAAAGACCATTTTGCAATACAGAATATTGGAGTTATTTATATAGGTTTCAAATAAGCGGAATTTCCCAAAATTCGTAACAATTGGTGTCAGAAGAGGAATTGTTGAATAAATTCCAGAGTTGCAGAACACAACAAGGGCATGGCCAAGTTGAGTGAATTGATGATCCAGCAACTGAAAAGAGTTGGAAGCCCGTGGATTGAATACTACTGGAAATAAATCCGAGCTATAAACACGACTAAGGGGAGCTATGGAGTCAGAAAAATCAATGTTGAAGAGTATGTCTTCCAACATTATAGCGACGAGACAACAACAAAAATAGAAGAAAAAAAATGAAACACCACAGGCAGTGACGAACACAGACTTGAACATGATATTGGCTGCAATATCTGCCCAAACACCGACAGTGGCATCCCAACTGGAATCGCAGGAGACACGTATAACATCTCAACTGGAAGAGTTGCTGCCAATATAGTGTTATGATTACGCATCTTTGATGGAGCAGTAAGGAAGGCAGTCGGCATGATTTGGTGTTGCACAGTGGCTAGTCATGTCGGCTGGGCGGAGTCCTTGCTGTTCCTGCGCCATAACAAAAAAAAGTTCTATCATGCCATTCAACTAACAGACAGAAGCGCAGAGACGACTCAAAACGCTTGAAATTCAAATTAAAACGACATCCGGTCGAACCGGATGCCACGGACAGACCGTTAAACATTGAAAATTTAAAATTCTAAAAAAAATCTGAACGCAAAAAAACAAACTTAATCGAACCGGAGTTGACCGGTTACCCAACGTTCAAAATCCAAAAAAAAGCTGAAAATTTAAAAGAACCAAAAGGAAAATAAACAAACGGGAAAGGGCCGAAAATACATAGGGGGCGCTGCGGCCGCGAAAATGATGATCGCTAGTAAGAACCATGCTGTTTCCGGGATATAGAAAAGAAAGAAATCTAGTTCGGAAAAAAGAGAGTAAAAGGCGTGGTCCTGATTAGCTAACAAAAGAAACGTGGTCAGACAGTTCACTAAATTAGTGGAAAACATCTGAATTCTCAATTTAATTCTAATAAGAGAATAATAAATGTAATATACACCAAAATCGATCATAGTGGAAGGCGCAGATGTGTGCGAATACAACCGAAGCGAGAAGTAGGAAAATGGAAATTAAGATATCGGCCATAAATTTTCTGAGTGTGTAATGATATCTTGAGAAAAGAACCAAGTCAACTTCGAAGACGAAGGTGGTGGTGGCGGCCATTAAAGAATTCGGGAGACGTGTTTATTCGCTGGGAATTGTCCAAAACAGGAACGTAGTTAGCAGAGAGGAGTGGTGGTATATGTAACACAGTTGGATTACATCGCTCACGGAAATATCTGGCCGCAATTTATTGATTCCGGAAGAAGAAGAAAAATTAAATTATTTTAAAGGGGCTGATTTTGTATTAAAATTTCGTCTTAAAGCTTACCTCTTATTGAAAACGGGCCGAATCAACTTTTGTAGCAAGGCAAGCCTTAAGAAAGTACAGGAAAGAAATACTGAGCGCTTAAGATCCTATTAAAGATGTTTACCACACATACTGTATGGGGTGGTATTTAGAAAATGAATAGTGAACATGCAACAGCAAAACCAACTCCTGGTGAGTCAGCAAAAGCAACAATTACTGTAGCAACAGCCAATGAATTGAATCGGCAGTATCAGCAACGCGACTACGAGCGCAACGACCACCAAAGGCCCCAACCACCATCGCGGTGCCCGCAGTAACCACTCCGACCGCGCAACCACAACCACCACCCCATCGGCGCCGCCAACCAAGCGCGCCCACACCACCAACAGCCACCACCAGTACGGCTAGACAGAGCGCAACAACCACCAACAGTACAAACACAGCGCGCCCAAGACCGCGCTCCACAACCACCAACCGCGACAACTTAACCAGCGACAGCAACGTCACCAGTAACCACGCCGGCAGAGGCCCACGGTATGTACTCTGGCCGGCTATGTAAGTACCAGACACCGGGTGAGTCGCCGCCAAGTATTTAGTAGCATACACAGTAGACATTTGACACAAATAAATATATGTATATTTCGTAAATTAACATAAACCGAAAAATGAAATCAGGAAGAGACCACTAGGATATATAAGTGTACTTAAGCATTTAAATAAAATTGTTTTGTGTGAATTTTAGTACTTAAGGCGAGTTTTTTTCCCTTCGCGAATTTGTTTGCACATACGTAAGGATAGTACATACATATAAATTTGATGCACATTGGCGCGTGTGGATTCATTCAGTGCACCACAGCCTAGCTCCCTTGGAGCTCAGTTGCAGCTGAGTTTAGTATTTAGATGCAGTCCTTTTTGCATTATCCTACGTAGAAGGATGAAATAGAATAGAAGATGAAATAGAATTTTTCTTTTTATAAAACCTTGCGAATCTAAGAAATCGAACATAGTTTATACAAAATCATATGTATGTATGCATGTATGTATTAGACAAGAATAAACGCTATTTTATATTTTTGCTACAACATTTAACTCGCTGCATATTTATGTAAAAAAATATCTGATATACAGATCAGAATGATTTGCTAGCATAAATATTCTGCACCAGAACAGAATGCACATTATCATTCATGCGATTAGCAAATTTCGAAAACTTTATATACATAATGAATTCGAATGACTAGCACTAATTTTTTTTTCAACAAATCATAATAATTAATACAAGGTTTTTAGTATGCGCATTTTTTTTTATGTTGCGTCACTATCACGACAAATCCAATTTTACTGTAAGACTATGTAAAGAACAAAAAACTTTGGACATGCATATAATTTAAACAAATAAATATTAGACCAACTAGAGAAAAAAAACCCTTCCACGAGATCGGCGAGGTTTTCGTAAACATTTTTTTTTCCAACATTAGCTTTTTCGGTAATGGTTCCGAAAGTTTTTCTGAACCTTTAACGCAGCTTTGTTCTGAACACTTTCGAACTTTTAACGAAAATAAGTGAAGGGAGATAATAACATAAAACATTTTCGATGCTATGTTCGTGCTCACTGCTGTACCCAATTCAAACATTTTTTTTTTATTCAATTTAATGAACTCATGTTAGATTCTTGAAATAACATCATTTAAAATATACCTAAATGTATGTACATGCAAAATCGTAGAAAGGGAAGTACATAAAAGTATATGAACTGTAATTAATCTTTTTTCGCATACAATTTATTCTTCATACACTACGTACGTATATGACGCCTAGGGCGTGTTCATTTAACTATACTTAGATTATAAGGAAGCGCACTTTTGAAAGACGAAAACTATGGCGTTGACGGCCAATAGGCATTGAATTTTTGCACCATCTATTTATCATTATCGAAACACTAATATTTACGGCAACCCCAAATCGGAAAATTAAATTTAAGATTATTATTAAATTTAAAATTAAATCAAAAAAAAAAAAAAAAGAATTTAAGGATTTGATGTCGCAAACATACTATATATTTTAGACAATTAATCTAGAAAAGTTTAGTCTGTGCCTTCCCGATGGTATGAGGCTCATTCTGAACTGCATACAAGCTTTTAATATAGTTTTTATTATATAACTTTCTTAGGCGGTATACACAATGCGTATAAAAGAATTAAATGAAATAATTAAACGCATTGAGAACATACAAATAACTTTTTTTTTGCCCAGATGCAGGCAAAGTGCATTGAACATTCTCAAGAATACTGTAGAAGTTTGACAACAATTGCAATTGTTTGAAAGCATAGTACATTTATAGCTAAATCCGCGAAAACAGAGAGCGTTTCTTATTAAAAGCTTAGAATTCTTCTTTAACGTTCCCCTCTTACAAAAATTTTATATGTAGAAACATAAGAATTGTTTCCATGAGCTGTAGGGTTATATTAATTAAGCGAAACAGACAAAAAATTGTATTTTGGTTTTCCTTAAAAAAAAAAAAAATGAATTGTAATTAATAAAGTTTATAAATGGGAATGCTGACGTCCTTATTGATTTAGAAGGCACGTAGGGAATGCAGGTAAGGGCCACCGAAATACAGATGCGACGGTGGCCACGGATTTGAGGGTGGGTAAATGCACCGGGCGTGGCAACAACACCCGCGGCGCCCCTCTATATATTTGGCCGATTTCTTTTTTTGTTTGTTTTTTCTTTTAAATTTTCAGGGGCTTTTTTTGAGTTGGATTTCCAGCGTTAGCAACCGGTCATTTCCGGTTCGGTAATTTTTTTGCGTTTAGTTTTTTTTTTTGAATTTTTAAATTTTGAACGTTTTGAGTCGGCTCTGCGCTTCTGTCAGTTTTTTTGAATTAGACAGCTGAGTTCTTTTGAATAGGCATGATATGACTTTTTTTGTTACGGCGCAGGAACGGTAAGGTTGGCAAGGACCCCGCCCAGCCGACATGACTAGCCACTGTGCAACCCCAGATCATGCCGACTGCCTTCCTTACTGCTCCATCAAAGATGCGATTCCGTAACAATACGCACCTTTATATTGCTAAAAGAAGGTTAGGGGAATATAAAGCGAAGGAAAAAGTTGATTTTATTTTGGCGCTCTAAAGCGAAGCAACGCATTTGATGTAAATCTATCAAGGTGTGTCCCAATGAACAGTGATCCAGATACCGATAAAAATTTAACATTCAAATGCAATAACAAATTGATTCATATGGATCACATTGTTGTTGTATTTGCATGTTAAATTTTTATCGGTATCTGGATCAGTTTTCATTGGAACGCAGCAATAGGTTATTATATGCATCCGCATTAAAAACATACCCTACAAGAAACGCTGATAGTTTTACTAATACACTCACACTTGTAATTGACAATGCTGATCCTGCGATGACGTAAACATTGATACTCAAATTTATGTATGTTCCTTTGTTCGCTCACGCATGTCCGCATGTTCCCAACGACAGCCTATAATCATGAAAAAGGACTCAAACTGGGAAAGCTTCGGACACCTGGTACAGAACAAAAGAACATACAGCAGATACCATTATGCATGTGAGACAGATACATAATTCTCAACGGAATTTTATGTATGCGAGAACAGTTTATCCGATTTAATCATGTTGTCACTACTGACTGTCATATGACAATCAAATGATTATCACGGTTGTTTTGTTATTTTTTAAATTCCGCCATTTTCAACCGACGAAAACCATATATAAAATAAGTTTAAAAAATGAAAAAGAGAGCATTTCAAAGCTCCATGCTAAAAGAAAAAAAATCGAAAATAATATTAAAAAATACCAAAAGCTGTCGGAATGTATGGGGCGCACTCAAAAAATTGATACGCGAAAAATAATAGTGGTTAGTGGTGATTCATTTTTAAATGTATTTCCGCATGAGGAAAGCGCTCTTCTGTTGTTTTGTTATTTTCTGAATTTAAATTGAACATTCTGAACTCGAATTCTTATAAAACTATTTATTTTAAACAAATAAGAAACATGTATTCTTTTATCACGTACAAAATCATTGTAAATTTTACCAAGTAGCGCAACTAACAGCTGATCGGTGAAAATTCGCACATTCACACGCACAGTTCTCGACTCAGTTTCAAAAAAAAACTTTAGATTATTTAATTAAAATTTTAAAGTGAGATAATCCTTACAAATTTATGTATAAAGAATATATCAGGGATGCACCTTAACGTTAAGCTAATCGTTTATCAAAAAATTTCCACCGTTTCCGTTGAAACACTTCGAAATATTATCGATAAAGAAATTATCAAGATAAATTGTATCTCGTTTTTAACCGAAACGAAAAGCTTTCGTTAACGTTAAAAACGTTAACGAAAACGTGATACTTTATGTTTGAATTGTGCTGGCAATGCTATAGCCATGGTGAAGCCGTAAGGTGGCAACAACGAGCGCACATACACACACAAACTCTATGTAATTTGTTTGTGTAATTCGTTGGTGGTAATGTCAAAAATACTCTGAGAAATGTTCGTACTGTCAAAATTCATGAGAAAAGTTGCAATCAGCTTGGATAATGCTTTCACCTTTAATGACTCCGCCATCAATCAGCTTTGCCAGCATAGTTTGAAATTAATAATCAACATAAACGATTTGATTTCGTTTTGATATGGCAGAAAACGAAACGAAATCATTTCGTTAATTTGACGATCTTAACGTTAATAAACGAAACGAAATGACTTCGTTTCGTTTATTAACGTTGATTATCGTAACGAAATGATATCGTTTCGTTGGTTAAGCATGCCTGGAATATATATGGCGTTTTTGTTGTTATTAAAACAATAGTTTTATTTATATTAAAGCTTTTATCATGTTTTTTTTTTTAACTTTGAAAAATCTCCGAACACCATTCCTTCATTATATCACATTCGACTGCCTAGTCCACTGCCTTCCACTCTATTCGCAACATAACCTCTACTTAAGCTGCCAAACTATATAGTAAACAATGTACAAAATTAAATACGTAATGAAATAAAGTTAATAAAAAGCAAAAAGCATTGTTTCATTTATGGCGGAATATAACAATGGTCATTTATGATAGTATAACAGTCAAACCTGATATCTACAGTAAACTATCATTTATGACACTTTTTGATAGAGTGTCAGCACTGATCCAGGAAAAGGAATGAGAGTGAGCAGTATGGCTATATACTTAATCAGTAGGCCATTTTGGTGTATAAGAAGGAGACAAAAACTCACACGTACACAGTTGTTTACATCACATTTGCGCAAGTCCCCTTAAGTTTGTGATAGAAAGTTTGTATGAGGCGCTGATCGTTAGGGTGACATTGCTGACAATCAGATGATAGTCATATGATAGTCAGTATTCTTGTAGGGATATCTCACATGTATCAAAGTGGTCATGGATATAGCGAAAAACCAAAAACCAATTGGTTGGCTATGATATGGTTATAGGGCCAATTAATGGTGACTTATAACCATAACCAGATAAAACAGCTGATCGAACATACCTTATGGAAATTAATGTAATCGATTAATGGTGCTATATCATAACGCTAACGCCATAACCATACCATAGCCAACCAATTGGTTTTTGATTTCTCGCCATATCCATAACCTAAAAATATTTGAGTTGGTGAATTTAATAACTTTTTGTAGATTTTATTCATTGTTTTGGATACGTTATGACCCTTATAGCACCGAAACATAAGAAGTTTTTCATATAGATGAGTTTAGCACATGCTTATGCATTATGAGTAGATTGCATATATTTTTATGGAGAATGGTAGAATGAGTGACACTAGCGCCATCTGATATTGAAAAGTAGCTAACTCCCCAATTTTGTTCCAAGCAAATCATAAGAATTTGACATTTGCTTTGAAGAATGTTGTTTGAGAATGTTTACAACAGTGCTTCGCGAAATTTTGTATGTGAATGGGCAAGGCGAAATAAACTTCAATTGCCAAGTCTGAAGTTCCTTCATATTTACAAACGCAAATCTTGGTTGATTGTGGCGATGTTATTGGAATGCATAAGCTTGTGTTAAACGCATCTATATGAAAAATGTCATTGTGTCACCGCCTTTAAGGGCCAATTAAACTTCCTTAACCCTAAAGGCGACTAACAACGAGTTGACTGAATTTTTGTATGTGTGCGTGTCGGGTATTTGACGTTTACCCCGCGACTATCAAATAAAAAGCCATCAACCAATATTTGCATTGAGAAACCGTAGCGTTCGGACGTGAATCAGTGATGATAATCATCGTACATTTGTACTTTTTTTGGTATATTTCGCTTCCCGAAAGTACGTTGGTACTACATTGACATATTTGGTACATTTTTGTAAAATACAGCACTATAATTCAAGTCATTTGCAAAGCGGCTCTGAATGTACAAACAAATTTTAAATTTTTCGAACAAAATATATAGTTAAAATAGCATAACTGATTCTAAAATTGTGAACAAATTTTGCATCAATAGAATTAAAGCACAGAAAATAACAGGGCCAGAAAATTATTAATCCATAAATGCATTTTGTCAGAAGAATTATTACTCTCTAGCAAGCCAACTTAATAAAACCGCACTGCGTTTTTTTAGCGCTCGCAAACAACCTGCGTTTTTTGCCCTAACCGAAATAAAACAATAGCCGTGCTTTTTTTACTCTATATGCGTTTACGCTTAAACTTTATATGGACTGCTAAGCGACAAACTTTAAATACACCTCTGAAATTGCTGCTCATAAATTTTGTCCTACTAAATTTCAATACGCATTATACTCAGATCTAACTGAAATATGTCTTTGTTTCACCGTCTACACTAATTCTATGTATTCTATGTGTGTCCACAATTCATCGCAACTGATTCATCTATATGTTATACCCTATGCCCATCAGAGCGTTATGTCTCCGCTTTTCGGTACACCCTGTTGCTGTAGCTAGTTGTTTAACCACAGCCGCTAGATGGGTCTCCTAAGCATTATCTAAGCGAGGATAGGCGATTTGTTCGCGCAAACGAAACGTATACGCGTGTAAAAAAAAACAAGGCTAATGTAAAGCATGTGTACAACCGTCAAATCTAAATGTCACGCAGAACAAAAATTGGAAATCGAGTCATACTATGTACAAACACACACCAAATTGCCAATTTATAAGATTTGGGCAATTTGTTATGCAATTTATCATATAATAAATTGTAATAATAAATTGCCAATTTATAAAAAAATGCGTAATAAATTGTTTCAAACTGCAAATGCAACCTTGTAAAGTGTGTTTACTGAGTATATTAAACGTCAGTTACGCATGGCTCAACTATATGGTTGGCTAATCTCATCAGCTGATTTTATTTTTTTCATTTCATTGGAGTATGGATTGCCAAAGAAGATGGCAAACTCAAAATAAAACCAAAACATTAAACACATTTTCTTACAACACACAATAATTTCAATATTTTATGTTTTCATTCCATTCCATTCGCCTAATATCAACACGTACATTTTGACAGTCTGAACAAAGGTATGTTGTTGCTGTAGAGATGAGCCAACCAGCTATCAAATTACTATTGAGTAAGCTAAACTGCGTTGTATGAACCATTGTGAATGATGACTAAGTGTGATATCTTATCTGTCAACTGCCTGACAGGATGTTCAATATGGCTACTTTTTAGCGTTTTGACAGGATGTTCAATATGGCGGCGCCTATCTTCAGCGGGTGATAGAAAGAGATACAGAAAGAGACAGCGATAGTAAAATACAAATCAGGTGATCCAACCATTTTGGAATTTTGACGTCTATGCAGAAGATATCACACTTAGTTATCATTCACAATGGTATGAACACCACTCAATTTAAATCGAAATTGCCTCAATTTATTTTTCTGTTTGAACATAGTATTAGGTTTTCACGCAGCAAATTCAATTTCGGTTGCTCTCATACAAGTTGTATGTGCATGAGACATTTTTGACAGAAAATGACTTGCGTGCGTTTATATTAGGTTGGCTCCTAATAATAGATGAAACGACTGATATATGTATATAAAAAATTTGGCAGTTTCGATTCGAATTTTTGATAAAAAGTGCATTGATAGATTTTTAGATTTGATACCTTTGACCGATAGTAGCACGTAGGGTATTTTTAATGCCATTGTTAAATCTTTGAAAGACCATTCAATACCACTTGAAAAAATTATTGGTTTCACTGCCGCTAATTCCTCGGTTATGATGGGAGCAAAAAGCGGAGTGCAAGCAAGGCTGAAGCAAATTGTTCCAAATCTGCATGTTAATGGATGTGTTTGTCACATTTTAAATTTAGCTTCAATGGCGGCTTGTGATGTACATATTTACTAACAAAATTGATAAATTTTTAAAAGACGTAAACTATCATTTTTGTAACAACACCCTTAGGAGGGCAGCCTTTCAGAACCTTTCGGTAGAGAAATGCATGTTATAATAAAGTACGCCCCCACAAGGTGGCTTTCTAGACAAGCAGTCATAGATAGAAATCTTGAGCAATGGGATACCCCCAAGTATTATTTTAATTTTTAAATATTAAAAAAAAAAAGCAGTAATCAAAATATTGATATTATCTGAAAATTTTCAAAGTCCTATTTATAAAGTATATTTTAAATTTCTTTCTTATATTTTAAATGAAATAAATAATGTAATATAGAAATGCAACCTGAAGATATTCGCATACATTTACTTATTACCAAATTAAAAATTTTATAAAAAAATCTTATTTAGACTCCAGTCCTATTTGGGTGTTAAATATTGATTCAGACGAAAATCACTTAACCCCAGATGAAGTTTACTTCGGATATTATTATATCAAACAACCTTTTCGAAAAAGATCACGTACACATATTTAAGAGCTGTGCTAAACAATTTTATATATAATTTTGTAATATTTTATTAAAGAAAGTAAATTTTAATGATAGAACTTTGTTGTGGGCTGCAAAGCTTTCACCAGAAAGTATTTTAAGCGGTGAATCAAATAGGATTGTGACTTTAGATATGGACTTGTTTCCGAAATCTGCATTTGATAAAAGAGGGAAAATTAATCTGAATTTAGAGCTTTAGCAGAGCATGAGAGCCTTAAAAATTCAAGAATTTAAATATATCCAGCTTTTGGGAAGAATTAAGATCAGTTAAAAATAAATTAAGTGCGCAAATGTTTTCCAATATTTATAAAATACACGCTTGAATCGATAAACTTCTTTAGATATTTTTACTGGATAAGTATTTCTTCATAAATCATACTTCCCTGTTATACTACCTTTAATTTGTGTTAGAAAGTTTCCTGACTAAAAACAATTTTTGGATAAAGAAGCAGGATATAGCTCTAGTTTGGTTCAAATTCACATCCGAAGACTTTTGGTACATTTTTGGATGATTTGGTAAAATTTTTTCCCTCGTTTGGTACAAAATGAAAAAATCCATTTATCATTCCTTACGTGAATATGTCGTCATTAGATGATGATTTTTTTTACTTGCAACTAAAGCCGTTGTATTAAATAAAAAGGAAAAAGAGAGATAAAAAGAAATTGTGGACGAAAAGCTTGTACGCAAAACGCAATACATTGATAATTTTCAATAAATTTTAATATGAATTGCTGTTCTTCCGCGCATTTGTTCATTTTGAATGTAAACACAAACTAAATACAACACTGCTGTTTTGTCAGTCACACTCCGCGACTATCAAATAAGCAAGCGTCAAATGAAAAAATCAAAAATTTTTGATTTTCATCAACGTGTAGCCGACAAAAAATGCGTGTGTCACGAAGCCACCCGACTGCACTAACCCACACAAAATTCAGTCAATCTCGTTGTTAATTGATCCATATGGATCACATTGTTGTTGCATTTGCATGTTAAATTTTGATCGGTATCTGGATCACTGTTCATTGGAACACGAGGTATCACCTTGATAACCCTACAAGAATACTGACTATCATATGACTATCATCTGATTTTCAGCAATGTCAACCTAACGATCAGCGCCTCATACAAACTTTCTATCACGAACTTAAGGGGACTTGCGCAAATGTGATGTAAACAACCGTGTACGTGTGAGTTTTTGTCTCCTTCTTGTACACCAACATGGCCTACTGATTAAGTATATAGCCGTACTGCTCACTCTCATTCCTTTTCCTGGATCAGTGCTGACACTCTAACTATCAAAAAGTGTCATAAATGATAGTTTACTGTAGATATCAGGTTTGACTGTTATACTATCATAACTGACCATTGTTATATTCCGCCAAAAATGAAACAATGCTTTTTATTTACTTTATTTCATTACGTTTTTAATTTTGTACGTGATAAAAGCATACGTGTTTTTTATTTGTTGAAAATAAATAGTTTTATAAGAATTCGAGTTCAGAATGTTCAATTTAAATTCAGAAATTCATGCGGAAACACATTTAAAAATGAATCACCACTAACCACTATTCTTTTTCGGGTATCAAATTTTTGAGTGCGCCCCATACATTCCGACAGCTTTTTGTGTTTTTCAATATTATTTTCGATTTTTTCTTTTAGCATGGAGCTTTGAAATGCTCTCTTTTTCATTTTTTAAACTTATTTTTTATATGGTTTTCTTCGGTTGAAAATGGCGGAATTTAAAAAATAACAAAACAACCGTGATAATCATTTGATTGTCATATGACAGTCAGTAGTCACAACATGATTAAATCGGATAAACTGTTCTCGCATACATAAAATTCCGTTGAGAATTATGTATCTGTCTCACATGCATAATGGTATCTGCTGTACGTTCTTTTGTTCTGTACCAGGTGTCCGAAGCTTTCCCAGTTTGAGTCCTTTTTCATGATTATAGGCTGTCGTTGGGAACATGCGGACATGCGTGAGCGAACAAAGGAACATACATAAATTTGAGTATCAATGTTTACGTCATCGCAGGATCAGCATTGTCAATTACAAGTGTGAGTGTATTAGTAAAACTATCAGCGTTTCTTGTAGGGAAGGGCTCCGGCGATTAACAACGAGATTGGTTTTCATTGGAACGCAGCAATATGTTAATATATGTATTCGCATTAAGGGCCAATTAAACTTCCATAACCCTAACGCCATAGTCGTAACCATACCCATATCCATAACCATCTCCCAATGTGCCTTAACCTAAAAATCGTGAAAATTTCATAAAAATGAAGAAGACGCAAAAAATTAAAAACAAATTCCACAAAAAAAAAAAAACTAAGTCTCTTGGTCATAACGTATCCAAAACAATGAATAAAATCAAAAAGTTATTAAATTCACCAACTCAAATATTTTTAGGTTATGGATATGGCGAGAAACCAAAAACCAATTGATTGGCTATGGTATGGTTATGGCGTTAGCGTTATGGTATGGCACCATTAATCGATTACATTGATTTCCATAAGGTAGGTTCGATCAGCTGTTTTATTTGGTTATGCTTATGTCACCATTAACTGGCCCTTGTGCAGTATAATTGTACTACTCCCAAAGTAGTGTAATAAAGTCCATTTTGCAATACAGAATATTTGAGTTATTTATTCGACAGTTCAGCGATTCGAACGTTAGTAGAAGGTTTCAAATACGCTGAATTTCCCAAAATTCGTAACAATTGGTGTCAGAAGAGGAATTGTTGAATAAATTCCGGAGTTGCAGAGCACAAGGACATGACCAAGTTGAGTGAATTGAAGATCCAGCAACTGGAAAGAGAGTTGGAAACCCGTGGATTGAATACTACTGAAAAGAAATCCGAGCTACAAACACGACTAATGGAAGTTATGGAGACAGAAGGAATCAATGTTGAAGAGTATGTCTTTCATCCTTTTAGCGACGAGACAACAACAAGAATGGAAGAAAAAAACGAAACACCGCAGGCAGTGACGACCACAGACTTGAACATGATATTTGCTGCAATATCTGCACAAACACCGACTGTGGCATCCCAACTGGAATCGCAGGATACACGTATAACATCTCAACTGGAAGAGCAGAAGAGCTAGCCTGTCATCAGCATGGCTTTAGAAAACTCCATTACACCACCACCGCGCTAAATGCCATTAGCACCCAGATAAATTGCGGTTTAAATCGAAACCCCCACCATAGAACAGTACTCGTTGCGCTAGACCTATCAAAAGCTTTAGATACGGTTAACCATGGCACGTTACTGCAAGACCTGGAATGGTCTACCCTTCCCCCATGTCTTAAAAGGTGGACCGCAAATTATCTGGGTGGCCGGCAGGAGTCGGTGCAATTTAGAAACGCAACATCAAAACCAAGAAGAATTAAACAAGGGGTGCCACAGGATGGTGTCCTATCCCCACTTTTGTTTAACTTCTACATATCAAAGCTACCTTCGCCGCCAGGAGTTACTATCGTTTCCTACGCCGATGACTGCACAATAATAGCCACAGGCCCAGGCCCACAGATCGATGAGCTTTGCAACAGAATAAACGGCTACCTCCCTGATCTCTCCAGTTTTTTCACTTCGCGAAACCTGGCATTATCACCGACTAAATCCTCCGCAGCCTTATTTACAACATAGACGTCCCAAATGTCGACCATTTGAACATCCACGTCGATGGCACTACGCTACCGACTGTCCTACGCCCCAAAATCTTGGGTGTGACGTTTGATCAGGACCTACATTTTGGTGAGCATGCAGCCACAATTTACCGAAAATTCAGATACGTAATAAAATACTCAACTTTCTTGCTGGCAGTACTTGGGGAAAAGACAAAGAAACGCTCATTACCACATACAAAGCAATTGGCCAGCCGATTGCATGCTACGCGTCCCCGATATGGTCGCCAATCCTAAAGACCACTCACTGGAAGAAGCTACAGGCCTGCCAAAATACTGCCCTCAGAACCGCCACGGGCTGTCTTCTTATGTCCCCAGAACACCAGGGATGCACCTTAACGTTAAGCTAATCGTTTATCAAAAAATTTCCACCGTTTCCGTTGAAACACTTCGAAATATTATCGATAAAGAAATTATCAAGATAAATTGTATCTCGTTTTTAACCGAAACGAAAAGCTTTCGTTAACGTTAAAAACGTTAACGAAAACGTGATACTTTATGTTTGAATTGTGCTGGCAATGCTATAGCCATGGTGAAGCCGTAAGGTGGCAACAACGAGCGCACATACACACACAAACTCTATGTAATTTGTTTGTGTAATTCGTTGGTGGTAATGTCAAAAATACTCTGAGAAATGTTCGTACTGTCAAAATTCATGAGAAAAGTTGCAATCAGCTTGGATAATGCTTTCACCTGTAATGACTCCGCCATCAATCAGCTTTGCCAGCATAGTTTGAAATTAATAATCAACATAAACGATTTGATTTCGTTTTGATATGGCAGAAAACGAAACGAAATCATTTCGTTAATTTGACGATCTTAACGTTAATAAACGAAACGAAATGACTTCGTTTCGTTTATTAACGTTGATTATCGTAACGAAATGATATCGTTTCGTTGGTTAAGCATGCCTGCAGAACACCATATACATAATGAGGCGAAAATATTCCCCATCAGGGAGAGAAATGAGATGCTAATCAAGCAGTTCCTGTTGAATACCCAGAAATCTGCGCATTCCAACAGACATCTGATTGATGAGCCAACACCGCCCAGGGGCTGAAGGAGTAATCTCCGTAAGCATTATGAGGAAATCCGGCACCTGAGAACTCAGCCGTATGAAGCCAAAAAACACAAGCACGTCCTTAGCGAACTCCATAAACAGGCGTCGGACCTTTATGTCGGGAATTGTCCGGTGAATCCAGTACTCAAAGAACAGTACCCAAAACTTGCGGAAGAGGAACGCATACTCCCTAGGGAAACGCGAGTAACTCTAGCTCAACTTCGATCTGTATACTGTAACAGGTTAAACTCTTACCTATCCAGAATCAACCCCGACATACAAAATGTATGCCCCGCTTGCAATGTGTCCCCACATGATACCAACCATATCTTTAATTGTAATGTGGAACCAACGCCTCTAACACCTCTCTCATTATGGTCCACCCCTGTTGAAATAGCAAGTTTCCTTGAACTCCCGTTAGAGGATATTGATGACAATTAGGGATCGGTCGCACCTATTGGATGGGGCGAAGCACTGCTACAACAACAATAACAGCAGAAGACATATATGACATCCCAACTGGAATCGCTGGAGACACGCATAACATCAACACAAGAAACACAAGAAACGCCTATTTCAGAAATGTCGACACAGATTACATCCAAGATTGAAGCACAAGAGGCACGAATATCCGAAATATCGGCGCAAATTTCAGCACAAATATCATCGCAGATCTCTGCGCATCTGGAAGAGCAAGAAGGACGTATTTCCTCGAAGTTGGAGGGGCAGGATAAAAAATTTTTACAACTCGAGGACAAAATGGATGCCGAGATTGAAACATTGAGGTCGTATACAGGAATTGCAACTAAATTGCCAAGCAGTTTCAGCGAGTAATCCAAACACCACCCTTTGACGGTTCTGTTCCTTTCCAGCTGTTTAAGCTTAAGTTTGAGAAGACCGCAACAGTGAACAACTGGAATGCTGAAGATAAAGTTGCTGCACTATTCGCAGCAATGAAAGGATCTGCTGCTGAAATCTTATATACTATTCCCGAGGGAGAGCAGAACAACTACGAAACATTGATGATAGCTCTAGAGAGGCGATACGGAAGCGAACACAGGAAGCAGATATACCAAATAGAGCTGCAAAACCGCTACCAAAAAGCTAATGAGACTTTGCAGGAGTTTGCTTCGGATGTTGAAAGATTGGCTCCTTTCGCAAATGCGGACGCACCCGTGGAATACACCGAGAGGGTTAAAATTCAGAGCTTTTTAAATGGAATACGGGATGTCGAAATGAAACGAGCTACATATGCGATCCAAAACCAACATTTGCTGAAACGGTATCCCATGCACTGACTCAGGAAACAGCGTCACTTTTGAGTAAGCCCGCATACAAAGCTCATCGCGTGGAGGTGGAAAAGCCAGACTGGGTAGACACAATTTTGGAAGCATTAAAAGGAAAGCAGCAGAAAAACGATGGTTCCGTCAAATGATTTAAGTGTGGTAAGCCAGCGCACATTGCACGTTATTGCAGTACCAAGTCTAATAGTTCCCACAATGTGGGTGGCCGTAAACGCAGAGATGAAGCAGATGAGCAAATCTCCAAGACCACTCCATCGTTTAACTAAAGCGAGTCAGCCGCAAGGGGTAATAGTTGGCTCTCGCAATTGAATGCCCCATAATCACTATCTCGCAGATTGGAAGAAGATGGAGCAATCTTACTGTCGGAGGACATGTGGATGGAAAGGAACGTCTACTGACTGTAGATACGGGCGCATCCCATTCCATTATTCGATCGGATTTAGTCAACAAAAATATAAAACCATTACATGGAGCAAGATTGCGTACAGCCACTGGAGAGGACACCCAAATAATTGGGAAGGCCCATACAAAGTTGTAAAACGGATCAACGATGTAGTTTACCGCATACAAACCATTGGCAAACCACGAAACAAAATGAAAGTGGGTCATTTGGAAAGGCTGGCAGCGTTTAGATCAGAAAATTAGTCTGATTGGGACGATCCGACTTAGGTGGAGGGCAGTGTGGCGAATTTCAGCATCACTAAGCTGTTAGTAAATAAAGGCACAACAACAAAAACATTAAAGCAATCTACACTTGTGTACATGAACACATCAATCATCATTTATACACATATGTACATAGAGGCGACGAAGATATATCTCACACACACTCATGTAGTCATCAGCCGAAGTAGTTACTCACACATACACACGCATATGGCTATAAACTACATATATACATGTATATAGCTGATCACCAAGCATGAGATACAACTGTTCGCGAAATTACTAGACCTTAGGAGAAATGGGTGAACGAGGAAACCGAGAGTATAAAAGCAGCGCAAGCTGAGTAGTAAGTAATCAGTTTGATTTAAACACGTTATTAGTTGCGAAGTGCAGTATAATTGTGATGTATAATTGTACTACTCCCAAAGTAGTCTAATAAAAATCATTTTGCAATACAGAATATTGGAGTTATTTATTCGACAAATCGGCGATTCGAACGTGAGCAGGTTTCAAATAAGCGAAATTTCCCAAAAATTCATTACAATAATATAGATCCCCGCTTTCGAGCGGTCCATGGTCATTTTTCATGATCTTGGGAATGACATTGAGCAAAGTTTTTGATTTCCGATTTTTGGACTGGTATCAATGTTGTCATGATATCGTATAGAATTAGCACAAAGTCAATTCGAGTTCGCGTAACTTGGTAACTAAATCTCATAATCACGCATTCAGCTGGTTGTATATTGCATTTGTATTGTCTTGAAAGATTTGTCCTTTTTCCGAGTAAATATAAGCTTTATTGGTCATCGTGTGTAAAACAAGTGTGATATCTTATCCGTCAACTGCCTGACAGGATGTTCAATATGGCGACGCACACGGTCGGCTATCGAAGTATAGCATTGAAATTAGTCACGTGTCCGTTGTTTCGAAAGTTTTCCTGAAAAGTGTTTTATAAGATGTTTGCTCTGAGTCACACCAGCTTGTTATATTTATTTCTGAGAGCGGCTCCACTCAGCTCTGCTCAGAGCTGACCTGCATTTATTTTGGGTTCGATAAACAGCGTAGTTGCTTCAGCGTAGAATCTGTATAGCTTTTAATTGCTGTATAAAGGGATGACGGACGGGAGAAAATGAAGGAATGGATCGACGCCGGCTTTTGTTTCCTATAGTAAATATTGATAGGTCCTTAATTTCAAAAATTAACTTGACTCATGTAATCTAAATGTAGGGGGAAGGGTGAGTGTTCACCATTTTATTCTAACCTTAACTACTGACTTTTATTATCTGCCTACCTGTTCAGCTTTTCTACGTTGTTGTCGTTCTTTCACGGCTCGTTCCTTTAACTCCACTTTATATGCGCCAAGCATTGTGGATTTGGCTCGTGCCATGCGCGCTATGTTGCATGCAATCTCTGTGAAAGGTGTCCAGTCATCATCGCCTTGCCGAGCTACGGTTTGACGCTGAATATTAAGAAAATATAGATGTAGGTGTTCAGCATTGTGAGAGACACACACATATAAAATTTTTGTCTCACAATTGCATTTTGGTAGATTTGCTCACTGAAAAATCCCATTAACGAACTTTGTTGAAAAACTTTTGACATTAATTCGTGGTTCATTTTCAGCAATTGAACATCGCGCATGACTTCGCTGGTGTGTTCCGCGCGATCGGTCACACTGCCTTCGCCATGGATGATGTCCGACTTCTTTACGACATTGGATAGTTCATTGAGAGTGTCTTCGACACTTTGTACCGTTAAGCGATTTTCTGAAAAAAAGGATATTTAAAAAAAGTTCACTAACCAATCCTTTTTAGTAAGTGATTTTCTAATGCGTAAAGGTAGATCTGAACTGCGGTGAGTAATAGTTTCCAGCAAACACGGCCTCTAAATCTCGTGGCAAACTTTACATATTGGGCTTTGGTTTTTCACCATATTCATCTAATATATAAAATTCTTCTGTCACGGTTTTAGAGGCTGAACTCCTCCGAAACGGCTGAACCGATTCTTATGAAATTTAGTGAGCATATTGGGTAGGTCTGAGAATCGGCCAACGTCTACCTTTTTTTCGCTACGTGCCTAGGGTCTTGAGATCAAAACGTGGACCCGGGTACCCCTAGAATGTGTTTATACAATATGGATATCAAATTAAAGCTGTTGATGAGCGCTATAGTACAGGATAATTTTCATACCCCTGGGTGACTAGGGTCTCGAGATATAGGCCAAAACGTGGACCCGGGTACCCCTAGAATGTGTTTATACAATATGGATATCAAATGAAAGCTGTTGATTAGTGCTATAGTACAGGATAATTTTCATACCCCTGGGTGACTAGGGTCTCGAGATATAGGCCAAAACGTGGACCCGGATACCCCTAGAATGTGTTTATACAATATGGATATCAAATGAAAGCTGTTGATTAGTGCTATAGTACAGGATAATTTCCATACAACTGGGAGGCTAGGGTCTCGAGATATAGCCCAAAACGTGGACCCGGTTACCCCTAGAATGTGTTTATACAATATGGGTATCAAATGAAAGCTGTTGATGAGTGCTATAGTACAGGATAATTTTCATACAACTGGGAGGCTAGGGTCTCGAGATATATCCCAAAACGTGGACCCGGATACACCTAGAATGTGTTTTTACATTATGGGTATCAAATTGAAGCTGTTGATGTATGCTATAATACAGAGTAAGCTTTACGCCTCTGGGTGACTAGGGTCTCGAGATATAGGCCAAAACATGGACCCGGATACACCTAGAATGTTTTTTTATATTATGGGTATCAAATTGAAGCTGTTGATGTGTGCTATAATACAGAGTAAGTTATACGCCTGTGGGTGACTAGGGTCTCGAGATATAGGCCAAAACATGGACCCGGATACACCTAGAATATTTTTTTATATTATGGGTATCAAATTGAAGCTGTTGATGTGTGCTATAATACAGAGTAAGCTTTACGCCTCTGGGTGACTAGGGTCTCGAGATATAGGCCAAAACATGGACCCGGATACACCTAGAATGTTTTTTTATATTATGGGTATCAAATTGAAGCTGTTGATGTGTGCTATAATACAGAGTAAGTTTTACGCCGCTAGGTGACTAGGGTCTCGAGATATAGGCCAAAACAATATGGATATCAAATACCCCTAGAATGTGTGTGTATTATGGATATCAAATGAAAGCTGTTGCTGAGAGCTCTAAAGTTCATTGTGATATTCGATTTAGTCGCATCAACCAGGCAAAACTGATAAATATGCATGCGAAGCCGAAATAAAGACAAGAATTAATAATACCCAGATACCTATTTATGTACATACGTCCTATTCGATTTGCCTGAAATTTCATATATAAATTTGCCTATATTAGTATTTACGATGCTTTTTTCCGGGAAGTATACCATAGGCGGACTGGGACTGGGATTAGGACTAGGACTGGGACTGAGACTGAGACTTGGGGTGGGACTGGCACTGAGACTCGGAATGGGACTGGAACAAAATACATACCACCCTCTGGGACTGGCAATAAGAGGTGAAGAAGAAGGAGAAAACCTTGAGAGAAGAGAAAAGAGAGAAGGAGACTGAAAAAGAGATAGAATGAGACGAAGATGGAGATGACGGAAGGAGGAGTGAATAAAAAGATTAGGAAAAAGTGTAGAGGGGTAGGGCAGAAATAGGCCAAATTTAGGGCAGAACAACGTCTGCCGGGTCTGCTAGTGACCTATAAATATTTCATTTGGCGAAATTTAACCAAGTATTTGGATATTTTATATTTATACTCAGTTGAGCAGAGCTCACAGAGTATATTAATTTTGTTCGCATAACGGTACCCCGTAACGGCATAAACTAATCGAGATAGATATAGACTTCTATGTATCAAAATGATCTGGGTGAAAAAAGAAATCGATTTAGCCATGTCCGTCCGTCCGTCCGTCTGTCTGTCCTTGAAAACGATAACTTGAGTAAATTTTGAGGTATCTTGATGAAATTTGGTATGTGTTCCTGGGCACTAATCTCAGATCGCTATTTAAAATGAACGAACGGACTATAACCACGCCCACTTTTTCGATACCAAAAATTTCGAAAAACCGAAAAAGTGCGATAATTCATTAACAAAGACGAATAAAGCGATGAAACTTGGTAGGTGGGTTGACCTTATGACGCAGAATATAAAATTTGTAAAATTTTGGAGAACAGGCGTGGCACCGCCCACTTTTAAAAGAAGGCAATTTAAAAGTTTTGCAAGCTGTAATTTGGTAGTCGTTGAAGATATCGTGATGAAATTTGGCAGGAACGTTACTCCTTTTACTATATGTGTGCCAAATAAAAATTAGCAAAATCGGATGACGAACACGCCCACTTAAAAACAAAAATTTTAAAAGCCTAATTTTAACAAAAAATTTAATATCTTACAGTATATAAGTAAAATATGTCAAAATTCAACTCCAGTAATGATATGGTGCAACAAAATACAAAAATAAAATAAAATTTCAAAATGGGCGTGGCTCCGCCCTTTTTCATTTAATTTGTTTAGAATACTTTTAATGCCATAAGTCGAACAAAAATTTACAATCCGTTTGGAATTTGGTAAGGGCATTGCTTCTATAATGATAGCTGTTTTCTGTGAAAATGGAGGGTTTTAAAAGGGAGTGGCCCCTAGTCGTATATGTGAAGGCGTTTTCGAGATATCGACCAAAATGTGGATCAGGGTGACCCAGAACATCATCTGTCAGGTACCGCTAATTTATTTATATATGCAATACCACGAACAGTATTCCTGCCATGATTCCCAGAGCTTTTGAACTGCAGAACTTTTTCATTTTCTTCTACTTAATATGGTAGGCGTCACACCCATTTTACAAAGTTTTGTATACTTTGCGTCAAAAAACTAATCCAATCACCATGTTTCATCCCTCTTTTCGTATTTGGTATAGAACTATGGCATTTTTCATTTTTCGAAATTTTCGATATCGAAAAACTGGGCGTGGTCATAGTCGGATTTCGCCCATTTTTAATACCAAGATAAAGTGAGTTCAGATAAGTACGTGAACTAAGTTTGGTCAAGATATATCGATTTTTGTTGAAGTTATCGTCTTAACGGCCGAGCGAAAGGACAGACGGTCGACTGTGTATAAAAACTGGGCGTGGCTTCAACCGATTTCGCATTAAGACCTTGAATTTGATACTCATATCGTACAAACACATTCTAGAGTCACCCCTGGTCCACCTTTATGGCGATATCTCGCATCCACGTATAGAACTAGGGACCACTCCCTTTTAAAATACTCAATAACACCTTTCAGTTGATACCCATGTCATACAAACACATTCCAGGGTTACCCTAGGTTCATTTTCCTACATGGCGATTCTCCCTTATTTTGTCTCCAAAGCTCTCAGCTGAGTATGTAATGTTCGGTTACACCCCAACTTAGCCTTCCTTACTTGTTTGTATTGGACACGTTTGGACTAAGCGACTTATTATTTGTAGAATTTAAAATTTTTTTTCTTTTTTATGAAACTGTCACATTTTTTTATGTCAATATACTTAAACTGATAAGTAAAATTATGGGTTTGACCAAGGCAAATCAAACAGGGTAGAAGTGACGATTTTTGTAGGAGTTCTTACCTCAAGAAATTATAAACTTATCTAAGCATATGGCAGCCATGGTGTGGTGGTAGCATGCTCCGCCTACCACGCCGAGGGTCCTGGGTTCAACTACCGGGAAAAGCAACATCAAAATTTAGAAAAGAATTTTTTTCAATTAGAAAGTTTTTCTAATCGGAGTCGCCCCTCGGACGTGATTTGTCAAACACCCCGAGTATATTTCTGCCGTGAGAAACTTCTCAGTGAAATGTCGTCTACTTGCAAGTGCCGTTCGATGTCGGCATGAAACATGTCCCACCAATTTGAAGGGAAAATTAACGGGCACGACGCGAATTGGAAGAGAAGTTAAAATCTCCTCGCAGGTAAATCGTGCCAAGTATTTATTTATTTTATTAATGTAAACATATTTTCGGGTACTATACAAATAAATATTTAACTCAAAAACCAGATTAAGTATGCTAGATCATCCTAAAGGGAATTAAATAGGTACCGATTTTTAGAGAACAATAAATTGTATCATATTTGTTTATTGTAATATCACTTTTATGGAAGGAACAAGGACTTCGCCTTCTTGGCGGCCAAACAAGTTTTCCCTTAGAAACATGAGTATTGGAGTATTCAGAGAAGATTCTTGGAGGTATATTTCTACCCTATAACTGCATTAACTTAAATAGTCCCTGAATGAATAAAATTCACTTATTAGCAATTGTTTTATGTTTTATCGGCCTATTGATATGTATCTATTCCACAAGAGAATCTTCAAGTTCTGGAGGCAAAACTGGTTTCCTTCCTAACTTAGCTGCCACAACTTCATCAATAGGTCGTCCATGACCAGCAAATAAAGCACAATGTGGTTTTAGGTACATTTTATTCCTTAGACGCCTTCAGGAACACCATCTTCTTCATTTTTACATCCGAGATTGCCTTAGTCATATTCTCCTTGCTCTACGCCTGTCGTTTTTTGGAATCTTGAGTCGGATTTGAAGTCATTTTAATCCTTCAAAAGAAAAGAAATAACGTTACTCGTCTCAATTAAAAGTTGTCAAATATGGCCCCATCTTATCAACATCGTAATGGGAGATATTTTCCGCACTAAGTAATTTTCCAAACTTTTATATTTTTCTACAGATTACGAGTTATTTATTAAAATTTAATTCCACTTCCAGAAATATATGTTTATTCACTACACTTTTAACACGATAACATATATTTTTCAATTAAAATTAAAGAGAAAAAAACTTACGAAAATGCACCAAAAAAGTCTTAAGTTATCACGAAAAAAATATTTGCTAATATATCGCGCACATCTGCTTCACTACACTGATTAAACAATACTGAGTGGCGCTGTGACGAAAAATGTATGAAACACAACGTGGCTTCTTGGACTTGCGGTTCAGAATATATTAATGTGGGCCATAATATACGCATGGGCCATATTTACCGAAATTACTCTATAAAAAAATTGCGATTTCGAGCTCAAGGCCTATAACAATAATTTTTATGATAGTTATTGTTTTTATACTCAGCTGAGCAGAGCTCACCGAGTATATTAACTTTGTTCGCATAACGGCAATCCATAACGGCATACACTAATCGAGATAGATATAGACTTCTATATATCAAAATGCTCTGGGCGAAAAAAGAAATCGATTTAGCCATGTCCGTCCGTCCGTCCGTAAACACGATAACTTGAGTAAATTTTGAGGTATCTTGATGAAATTTGGTACGTAGGTTCCTGGGTGCTCATCTCAGATCGCTATTTAAAATGAATGAAATCGGACTACAACCACGCCCACTTTTTCGATATCGAAAATTTCGAAAAACCGAAAAAGTTCGATAATTCATTACCAAAGACGGATAAAGCGATGAAACTTCGTAGGTGCTTTGCCGTATGACGCAAAATAGAAAATTAGTAAAATTTTGGACAATGGGCGTGGCACCGCCCACTTTTAAAAGAAGGTAATTTAAAAGTTTGGCAAGCTGTAATTGGGCAGTAGTTGAAGATATCATGATGAGATTCGGCAGGAACGTTACTTCTATTACTATATGTGTGCTGAATAAAAATTAGCAAAATCGGATGACGAACGCCCACTTAAAAAGTTTTTTTTTTTTTCAAATTTTAACAAAAAGTTGAATATCTTTACATTATATAAGTAAATTATGTCAAAATTCAACTCCAGTAATGATATGGTGCAACAAAATACAAAAATAAAAGAAAATTTCAAAATGGGTGTGGCTCCGCCCTTTTTCATTTAATTTGTCTAGAATACTTTTAATGCCATAGGGGGCATAGATCCTATGACGATAACTGTTTTCTGTGAAAATAGACGAAATCGGTTGAAGTTTTTATACACAGTCGACCGTCTGTCCTTCGCTCGGCCCTTAACACGATAATTTGAGCAAAAATCGATATATCTTTACTAAACTTAGTTCACGTACTTATCTGAACTCACTTTATCTTGGTATAAAAAGTGGCCGAAATCCGACTATGACCACGCCCACTTTTTCGAAAAATTCGAAAAATGAAAAAAATGCCATAATTCTATACCAAATATGAAAAAAGGGATGACACATTGTAATTGGATTGGTTTATTGACGCAAAATATAACTTTAGAAAAAAACTTTTAAAATGGGTGTGAACCTTCCATATTAAGTAGAATAAAATGAAAAAGTTCTGCAGGGCGAAATCAGAAACCATTGGAATCTTGGCAGGAATACTATTCGTTGTATTACATATATAAATAAATTGGCGGTACCCGACAGATGATGTTCTGGGTCACCCTGGTCCACATTTTGGTCGATATCTCGAAAACGCTTTCACACATACAACTAAGGCCCACTCCCTTTTAAAATACTCATTAACACCATTCATTTGATGCCCCTATCGAACAAACACATTCTAGAGTTAGCCCTGGTCCACCCTTATGGCGATATCTCGAAAAGGCGTCCACCTACAGAGCTAAGGCCCACTCCCTTTTAGAATAATCATTACCACCTTTCATTTGATACCCATATCGTACAAACACATTCTAGAGTCACCCCTGGTCCACCTTTATGGCGATATCCCGAAATGGCGCCCACCTATAGAACTCTGGCGCACTCCCTTTTAAAATACTCTTTTCCATTTTAAACCCATGCCATACAAACACTTTCCAGGGTTACCCTAGGTTAATTTTCCTACATGGTGATTTTCCCTTATTTTGTCTCCAAAGCTCTCAGCTGAGTATGTAATGTTCGGTTACACCCGAACTTTGCCTTCCTTACTTGTTTTTTTTTTTTTTTTGATTTTGATGATCGAATTTCCAATTTGGAAGAGAAGATAGAGAATTATTCAGAAGTGGATCTATCTGCGCAGCTATGGCGGGTGTCTGAAAAATTGGCTATCTCCTTTTCCAAATTAAAAAATTATAATTCAACTATAGAAAATTGAAAAAGGAAAACAATAATTATCATACATATTATTGTTTTAGGCCTTGAGCCAGAATTCGAACCTGGAATCATTCACTAATTAGTTTAAATAAAGAGGCGAAAAAATGCGCCATGGACTGAATGAGGGCAGGGCGATGTACTTGTATAAGACTTCGTCTATTTGCATCGATTAAAAATTTGAACAAAATCGGCGGAGTGGTTTCGGAGTCCACAAGCTACATATGTATGAATATACAACATAGTACAAGATGACCTATGTACTTTATTAACTCAGTCTGCGTCGCTTTTCGTCATAACTAGGAGCTTCAAAGCACCGAATGGCTGCTATATCCTGGCAAACTCCGCAAACAGCACTACGCGTCAATGTTCTCGATCTCTTAATTACGAATAAGCGTATTGTTTGTTTAATACAAATACTCAAAGTATCACCTATTGTATGCACCAAGGATCGTTAGACTCGAATATATACATACATATGTACATGCATACATGACTTCCGTAATTCAGCGCTATATATTTGAACACATATTTTCAAACGAAAAAATCTCATATAAATTTAGGTGTTGCTTCTTTACTTATCAGCAACACCGATTTTTTCAGTATGATAAAAAATTCTATATTAATTACTTTCTGAAATATGAACGTGCAGGAAAATAACTTTTTTCCTTTTGCTGAGAAGGAATGGAAAAATGGTTTCGTATGAATGGCTTGATCTCCAGAGTATCCATTGTGCACTACTAAGGAGCATGGAAACATACTGCTGACGTCAATGAAATGATTGACGATCTGGAACAATATCATGAGTTGCGTATGAGTATCTGCGAGGCTTGTAACACGAAAAGTCAGAATTATAAGGGTCAACCCAACATTTATCTATGTAAGCCAAGCGTTGAGGTAGGCTCACTGAGCAGAAAGAGATGAGTGGTGTAATAACATCTAGCGGCAGAAGTTTTACAGCAATGATGCTTCAACGAACCAGAGCATATAGATTTACCTGATGGCAAAAAAATTTTTTTGGCTTATCAGAACTTTCTTTTAAAGCAGCTCTGACTCACCCTGGAAACGTTCAGACAAACAAAAAAGACGAAACCAGGCAGATATTGTTCTGACTTTACCTACCTCTGCACCTGCCCCTCCTCTGTCTAACCCTCTTTCTCTTATTTCCTCTCCCCTCTGCATTTTCTAGATTACCTTTAACGGCTCATTGAACTTCCGATCCTTTTCATTCAACCGCAAATCTTCCCGCTTTTCTTCTTACCCATAACCCTCACTATTACTATTACTCTTATCCTTATTCTTAGTTTTCCTGTTAACCCCTTTTTACTAAATTATCTTGTTTTGTTGATTTTCCCACAGAGTGGATAAATGATGTATATTGCAACGATTTTCCGTCATCCCTTGTCAAATTTGGTTTTGAGACAAACCGGTTTCGGCGTTGTGCGATCATCAGTGTCGATTTTCGTTCTGATCTGTTGTTGTCGTTTGTCCTGTATTTATAGTTCGTAGGTACATGAGCAGGTATTGTCAAAATTGATGCTTGTGTATATTCAGTTGTGTATATTCAGTTATGTGTGTGTGCTGTGTGTTCATTCAGAACCGAGGTCGTTTACTTATCGATTCGTTTGGCTGACTAGGGTAGGTAAAAATCCGTAATTTTAGTCGTTTGACCTTCTATGTGGGTTTGTTGTTTTGGTGTGTTAATTGTATTGTTTATTTGTTGTTGTGTGTTTGTCTGATGTACCTGTGTGATTACTTTGTTTCTTGTAAACAAGTTTTAAAGGCTCGAATATTGTGTCAGAAATTGTGTTTATATGTTCGTTTATTATTCTACCGTCGAATGTTTACTGTTTGTAGATTTCCATGTTTTCGAGTACGTTGAGACGTCGGCCTTTTGCTTGTATGTGAAGAACCCTAATTGTTTTATTGATGTTTGATGGGGAACATTAATTCTTGACCATGTGATTCGCGAAGTTAGACTCGGGTATAATGTTTGGATTCCGTATTTTTTTGTTGTAATCTCTAATATGTTCTCTGAACATCGTTCTTATTTGACGTCCTGTTTGTCCTATGTAGCTATGCTGGCATCCGCAGGTAAGCTTGTATACGCCGTGGCTGCTAAACGGATCCTCTGAGTTAGTGTTAGTTCTTAGTTTTCGCCCTAGATTGTTCGATGTTTTGAATGCTGTGTTAATGTTGTATTTTTTAAAGAAGTTTGCCAATTTATATGTTGCTTTTCCAGTATATGTCATCCATATGCCTTCCAGCTATTATTTTCCTTTTCATTATTTCTTTTTGGTTCTCCATTTGTCCTTCTGAGCTTATCTACTAGTGCTTTTTTTATAACCGCTGTTTGCAGCGATATTATATATGACCTCAAGTTCTCTCTTATATGCCCCTTGTGTAAGAGGTGTTCTTTCAAGTCTATGTACCAAGTGCCTTAATGCTGCATTTTTATGCTGTTGGGGGTGATTTGAGGTATTATGTATTATTGTGTCGGTGGCCGTTCGCTTTCTATATATGTCATAGTTAAATCTTTTGGCTTCTTTATCAATATTTATCGTGAGGTCTAGATAGTTGATTCCTCTTTTTACTACTTTGTCTCAAATCATTACCCTTGTTCTTACCTTTACACCCGCTCTAGATCATCCCCTTGATCTCTTTACTTTTCTGACTTTCTTCCAACTTCCTCAACTCTTCCTTCCGTTTCTACTGTTTTGTCTTCTCTTTTCTTTCATGCTCCCGTTTCCAATGAGGGGATATATCGAGTACGGCTTTTTTCCGCACACTACATTACTAAAGTATTAAAAAAGTAACAAAATAGTACCAAACATTTTCCCTCCCTACTATTTTAAAATTGATGTTGGGATTATGCAGGCCGTAAAATTTTTGTTGTTGTACTACTGACTTCACCTGTCTGGTTTTATTGCGTCATGGTACACTAGTAGCCGAGTCTATAATGAGGACGGAGTTATTAACAAGGGAACTAGTGCAAATTCAATTCACATTAGAATGCAATTAGTAAAATATATTCGTTTGGAGAACTATAATTTTTCTCGATTTGTAAATTAGGTAACGCTTTGTTAGAATCGCTATGTTTTCCCAGTGTTTCTGGAGTCATCCTCCAACATTAGGGATTTGCGTTTGGGTGTAGTTATTTAATATTTCTCTCAGTTTTTGTCGAGTTATTAATGCATCGAATATAAAGATCGATCAGTATTAAGTTATAGGTCTCGGTAGTAGGCAAAACTTCAAAAATGTTTCTTAAATATTAAAAAGACGAAGACCCTCTTACGTTAGGTTGAACTGGCCGGTCCATGAGGACCTCACATAGACTGAATGAGTCCGTAGTGTAATCAGAAGTTTGTTTAACGACCAAACTGAAAATTCCTATCAATAACCAGGACGGACCTATGTTAAAAATAAAATAATTAAAAAAATGTTAAGTTAAACGGTTTTATTGAAAACAATACTTACATGAAGTAATAATAATACTAAAAGCTCCTCATCAATCTAGGGCGTTGATCAGAAAATGAAATAAAAGTGTTGGGCGCTTGAAATTTCTAAAAATTTGAGGCGTAGCATAACCTTATTAAAGTTCAGTTGGTCTTATATATGACTATCAATAGAAATTTTGACGCTTCCAATGCTTTTATTTGTCTGCTCAATGCCTACCTAATTATTTTCTAGCTTTTAGTATTATTATTACTTCATGTAAGTATTGTTTTCAATAAAACCGTTTAACTTAAAAAATATTTTTTAATTATTTTATTTTCAAGTTTTTAGTCTTTATTTAATTGCCTATTATTTCTCATTCTATTTAGTTCATTTAGTGACTCATTATTACATGGACTCTTTCCTGACAATTTGTTACAATCTAAGTCCTCAAACATAATCCTTCCAAAGACTTTACTCGACTCTGCGTCACGTATGATTGTCCCTCCTCTAACTTCCAAAATATTTTGAAGTTACTTCCACCGGACTGTATGTAATTACTTACTTAGTTAATTGGCGCTTAACCGTCTAAACGGTTATGGCCGTCCAACAAGGCGCGCCAGTCGCTCCTTCGCTCCGCCCACCGGCGCCAATTGGTCACACCAAGGGAGTTTAAATCGTTCCTGGTCGACCTGGTCCTTCCAACGGAGTGGGGGCCGCCCTCTACCTCTACTTCCATAGGCGGGTTCCGATAGAAACACTTTCTTGGCCGGAGCATCATCTTTCATTAGCATAACATGGCCTAGCCAGCGCAGCCACTGCGTTTTAATTTGCTGGACTATGTTGATGTCTGCGTATAGCTCGTACAGCTCATCATTCAATCTTCTTCGGTTCTCACCATCGCCAACGCGTAGAGGTCCATAAATCTTTCGAAGAACTTTTCTCTAGAACACTCCCAAAGCCGCTTCATCCGCTGTTGTCATGTTCCATGCTTCTGCCCCATATAGCAGGACGGGCACGATAAGTGACTTGTAGAGTATGATTTTCGTTCGCCGAGAGAGGACTTTACTTTTCAATTGCCTACCTAGTCCAAAGTAGCATTTATTGGCAAGATTGATTCTTCGCTAGATTTCAATGCTGATGCTGTTGCTAGTGTTGATACTGGTTCCCAAATAAACGAAGTCTTTTACTATTTCGAAATAATGGCTGCCAAAAGTAGCGTGGTTACCAAGGCGCATATGCGCTGACTCTTTGCTCGATGACAGCAGGTACTTCGTTTTGTCCTCATTCACCATCTTTACCGCTTCTTTTGCCAGTTTGGAGTAAGCAGAACTAACAGCGCGGGTGTTTAGGCCGATGATATCAATGTCATCAGCATATGCCAGTAATTGCACGCTTTTATATTGTTCCAGTGCGGTTAATATAATTTTCTCCAGCATCAAATTAAAGAAATCGCATGATAGGGGGTCACCCTGTCTGAAACCTCGTTTAGTTTCGAACGGCTCGGAGAGGTCCTTCCCAATTCTGACTGAGCTGATGGTGTTGCTCAACGTCATTTTGCACAGCCGTATAAGTTTTGCGGGGAAACCAAATTCAGACATAGCGGCATATAGACAGCTCCTTTTCGTGCTGTCGAAGGCGGCTTTAAAGTCGACGAAGAGGTGATGTGTGTCAATTCTTTTTTCACGGGTTTCTTCCAAGATTTGGCGCATTGTGAAAATCTGGTCGATGGTAGATTTACCAGGTCTGAAGCCGCACTGATAAGGTCCAATCAGCCGGTTCACGATGGGCTTCAATCTTTCGCACAATACACTTGAAAGGACCTTATATGCGATATTAAGGCTGATTCCACGATAGTTGGTGCATTTTGCAGTATCCCCCTTCTTGTGGACTGGGCAAAGAACACTTAGATTCCAACCGTTGGGCATGCACTCTTCCGCCCATATTTTGCTAAGAAGCTGCTGCATGCGCCTCACCAACTCCTCGCCACCGTACTTGAATAGCTCCGCAGGCAATCCATCAGCGCCCACGGCCTTGTTGTTTTTCAATCTGGTTATTGCTATTCTAACTTCGTCATAATCGGGCGGGGGGGGCATATATTCCATCATCATCGATTGCGGGATCGGGTTCTTCGTCTCTGCGCGGTGAATTGCTGCCTCCATTTAGGAGAACAGAGAAGTGTTCCTTTCATAATCTAAGCACTCTCTGGACATCAGTTACAAGGTCTCCGTTTTTGTTCCTACAGGACTGTATGTAATATTTGTTCCAAATATGAGCCAAATCGGACCACATATACGATTTTTTGAAATATCTCGATCCTTGCTCCACCTAGCGGCGATTTTTTTCATAGGTCGTTTTCTATTCATGTATGTATATGTGTTCCACATATGGACCAAATCGGACCAGAGATAAAATTTTTTTGAATATCTCGATCCTTGCGCCACCTAGCGTCGATTTTTTTCACAGGTCGCTTTCTATTCATGTATGTATTATGTGTTGCAATTATGGACCAAATCGGACCACAAATACGATTTTTTTGAATATCTCGATCCCTGCGCCACCTAGCGGCGATTTTTTTTTTTTGATAGGTCGCTTTCTATTCATGTATGCATTATGTGTTCCAAATATGAAAAAAATCGGACCACACATACGATTTTTTGAAATATTTCGATCCATGCACCACCTATCGGAGTTTTTATTTCTAATTATTGCATTGTCATCGGGTTCTGAACTATTTTCCAAGTTTCAAGCTTGTAGCTTATCGGGAATTTACTTAAATTTCAATTACAAAATTCGTGCCAACCAGCCAACTAGCCAGTCCGTCAAGTCAAGCTAAATAAAACCGTTTAATAACGCCGTCCTCTTAGCAAATACTAGAAGCTGTCTAGGACGTATGCTAGTTGCTGCTTCTAGATCTAACTCCTAATAGCTGTCAAGCGCAGGGCACGCGCACAAAACTCCTCCTCCAACCCGCACGTTTTTCATCTGCTATCACTAAACAAGCTTGGCTTAAAGGCATGTGACGCGCGAGTCCGAATACTCGCCATGAGTCTAGAGTCCTCTTTTTTTAATGATCGGAGTAACTTTGTTAGTCTAAGGTTGTAATCTTCGACATTTTACAGCCCCGCGCTTGGGTCCACGCCTTACCCGCTTGGTCGATTATGTGCACTTCTCGCCTTCTCTAATCCCGCCCAATCTAATTGGGACGTCTACGGAGCAAGTTGGCAAGCAAGAATGCCCCCTTTTAAGCTAGTTCCTTTTTTTAGTCCATCCGCTTTTTTTATGCCCTGGGACCCAACACCCTCTAAGAAAATCACAAAAACACAAACTTGCAAATGTTCGGGTACATGTGTATTTATTTATACTTCCGAAGTGCTTTTGATGAGAAAAAAACGTTTTACTACGGTTTTAATAAACCCAAACTTCGTGGGAAAATTAAAACAATTTATTTCTGTCCAAAGATATTCCACATAGAACAGGTGGGAAACGGAGCTTTGGTTTGGTGTAAACGTAGTCTAAAAAACTACGTTGTGCCAAAGTGAATGAATTTGGGTTTCATTCAAACATACAATTCTAAACCGGTATTGGCATAGTTGCTTTCTATGTTCATTCCATATTTAGTCCCTAAAATTTTTTCCCACACCCATCTCTTTGATGAAAGTGAATAGCGTAAATGAAAATTTGGCAATCTGCAAACGATTAAAAATTAGCATAAAACCACCAATTTTCACTGAATATCGCATATTCCCAAATTCTTACCGAAACATTAGTTGACACATTGATGGGAAACAAATTTAGCGCTGTCAATTGTAAAGGCAATTGAGAGTGCTGCATAAAATAAATTATCAATTTTTTAAAACGTTTATCCTGTTCCATCCAACTACAATGAAAAATAGCATCGGGTAACAATGCACTATCTGCCAGTAATTCTGTAGCATAGTAACAGCATGGTGCCGTCTGTAGTAGAACGCACATAAAATAGCAAGCCGATGCAATTTGAGTACTCCAATCGGCGTAAATGAACATGTTTATCATCGTTACACATAAAACTGAGGCAAGAATTAAAAATTGTGTGAACATTGTTTTCGAAATTATCGGTTCGATAGTAGACACTAATCTAAATAGTATAGATATTACGAAAATAACAATGTTAGCATACCAAAAAAAATAGTATATGCCAAAATTATGTAACCAACAAAGCTGATGAATTGAGTGCAGTATCTTTGGAAACAAGCAAACTCAGGTACTAGCCGGCCTGTCGTCGAATCTTTTGATCATCTCATCTTGCTTATCTGTCATCAAAAAATATGTTTGGTCTTAATTACACCACTTAATGTAAGGAAAAGGTAGGAGATTGATGGTGAGAGGAAAAGGAGAAAGCAACGGTTGCTTTATTACTATGCTTTACATCATTTTATATAATCATCTTCCCCCTAAATTAAGAGCAGAAGGAGAAAAAAAAAAAATATATATATATAACCGTGGGTAAAATTAGGGCCAAACAAAAAAATACACTGGCTGCACACTGCGGTCATAAGACCCATCTTATTCTGCGGTATCACGGCTTGGTGGCCAACCCTCGAAAGAAACAGCATATTTTGCAGGACGAACAGAGTGCCGCAGTCAAACGCAATGTTTTTATCAGGCGAAGTGGCCCTTTGGTGCCTCACATCAGTGATATTGGTCCCAGATCACAGTGGTGCACCTGGGAACTGTGCCGCCAACAAACTAGCGAGGAAGGCTACTTAATGAAAATATGTAACTTAGCCAGCTGGGTGATATTGCTCCTTCCCTAGTTCCGTGCAAGAACTGGCTCGTACCTAATTTTACAAAGTAAGCTAATTTAAGATGCACACTTGGACCCACACCAAGGAAGGCCCTCAGATCATTCAATGTATAACAATGTGTCAGTCGGCCTAAAAGTGCCCCTATATTTAGGTGTCGTTACTTGTATATGAAATAGTGTTAACAGCACCAGAATATAAGACCAGAAATAAAACCAAATTATATGGTTACGCTTACTGTAATCGTAATCACAATTTTTTTATGATTCCCATTATTTCAAATATAAAGTTTGTCCGATTAAATAAATAAATTTAAGACGCGATAACCTCCGAAGATAACTTCTAATGATTGAGATTACTATAATCGTTATCATAACTATTTCTACGATTACCGTAATTGTAATTTTAAAATTTTAGTAATTGTATTCTTGAGTGCTTATGATTACGAATACTGTAATCGTAATCATTATGTTTGTGCTTAAAATTGTCAGTAATTGTAATCATGAAAAATTGTGATTGTATTTACTATGAAATTATATATCGTTAGCTTAATGTGAAAATGTGCTAAGTCACTTTTTTTGAAAAAAATTGTATTTTAATGCAGTTTTAAAACTGAATTAAAAATACATCGATCACAAAAAAAAAAAATATTTAAATTTTTCATTTTTACGTGCTGTGGGCAATGATGTGTAAATGTGCTAAGTCGTCAGCTGTTAAAAAAATGTGCTAAGTCAACCTGTCAATAATATCAATCTGAATTACTTGTCATTTCTTTGTGCGCGCATTTTATTTATTTATTTCATTCAGTCTAAAAGTACATGCTTTGTTGTTGTTGTTGTATTAACGATAAAGACACTCCCCGAACGCTTTGGGGAGTGTTACCGATGTTGATAGCCCTTTGCCGGATATAGATCCGGTACGTTCCGGTAACAAAGCACTATTAAGGTACTACTAGCTCGACCATCTCGGGAACGATTTATATGACCACATTAAACCTTCTATGCCATCCCGCCCTCCCTACCCCCTAGTTCCAAGTCATTCATAGCATAATTCGTTTTATGAGTTATTTCGATAAATAATCTATTATGCCGAAGATGACGCAGTGAAATATATGGAATGAACAAAGTAGATAAATCAGAGCAATTTATGCTCAAGTTTATTGCATTATAGGCAAGCATGAGTGAGATAAAAGGTCTTCTGTCATGCAAAGCCTGAAGACCACGCAATTTGTGACTGCTAGTATATGATGGGAGGCCGTCTGGCCAGTGAAGCATACGTATAGCAATTTTGTAAAATTTTTTGGAACATTCTCAATTTTATAGGAGTTAGATTCATAGAAATGATTCCATATTATTGAGCAATATTCAATACCACTTCTGACTAAGGATATATAAAGTTCCTTCAACGTCATAGTGTCCTTAAAGTCACTGGTGCTACGTCTACTGAACCCAACCATTGCACCAAATTTTGAAACAACGAAATCAATGTGACTAGAAAAAGAGAGTTTGGAGTCAAAAATTACAGCCAAGTCTTTACTCTTTTGACAACGATTAAGAGATTTAGCATTTAGTTTGTAGATAAAGTATGCGGCAGTTGTCTTTATGGAATAAGACACAACACAGCATTTGTTTGAATTTAAAAATAAGTTATTGCCTGCGCACCATCCGGCAAAAGAGTCCAGATCAGAACCGTTAGAAATAAAATAAATAAATAAATGTAAGGCGCGATAACCTCCGAAGAGATTTTAGTCCGAGCTTCTCTTCCTTTTTTTAATTTTTCCTACAAATTGGCGGGGCGGGACCTACTTGTTTTATGCCGACTCAGAACGGCATCTGCGAGGCAGATGAGTTTTCACTGAGAGCTTTTCATCGCAGAAATACACTCGGAGTTCTTGCCAAACACTGCCGAGGGGCGACCCCGCTTAGACAAATTTTCTACTAATTGAAAAACCTCATTTCTAAAATTTTGATGTTGCTTTGCCCGGGGTGTGAACCCAGGGCATTCGGTGTGGTAGGCGGAGCACGCTACCATCAAACCACGGTGGGCGCCAATAGTTATAAATAGTTTGACAAATAAATAGTATTTTTTGTGAAATATATAGTTTTAGTGTTATATTTGAATCATTAAAGGGGGGGGGGGGGGGGGGGGGGGATGTGGTGGGGAAACATATTGAGTAAAAAGTGCTAAGTCAGGAGAAAAAATTTGTTTTGAGTGAGGAAATTGTGCTAAATCATAAAATAGCTGCTGCGTTAGCATACATGATTTTTATTTATCTTTTTCAAAGCTTTTACAATCAAAAGTATTGCAACTAAGGTATCCTCATTTACAGTTTTGAAAAAAAAAGATTATTTCAAAAATTATTCAGTTTTTTTCGTCTCCTGTAAAATTCGCAAAAAGTGACTTAGCACATTTTCACATTAAGCTAACGATATGTATATAAACGTGGCAAATACAATGGCCGTATATGATACGTAATCGTTCCTTAACTCTGGTTTAAAGAATGTATTGTAACGAATTTTGAGAAATTCCGTTTACTTGAAACCTTCTGCTAACGTTCGAATTGCTAAACTGTTGAATAAATCACTCCAATATTCTGTATTGTAAAATGGTTTTTATTAGACTACTTTGGGGTAGTACAATTATACTTCACTTCACAACTGATAGCGTGTTTAAATCAGACTGATTACTGATTACTCAGCTTGCGCTGCTTTTATACTCTCCGTTGCTTCGTTCGCATATTTCTCCAAAGGTCTAGACGTTTCATCTTTTAGAACTCTTGTATCTCCTGCTTGGTAACCAGCTATATAAGTACATGTATATTTGTAGTTTATAGCCATATGCGTGTGCATGTGTGAGTAACTACTTCGGCTGATGACTAAATCTGTGTGTATGAGATAGATCTTCGTCGCCTTCTACATAAATGTCGCCAGCTTTAATGTGTACATGTACATAAGAGTGGCTGCTTCATGTTTTTGTTGTTGCGTGATTATTCACTAACAACTTAGTGATACTAATATTCGTCACAGTATAAACAATATTTTTTAAAACAAAAATGATAACACAGCCCCACAGAAAAAAAGTGGGATGTTCAAAGGAGGAGACTGGTCAATTCTTATGGAGTTTTGGTCGCTGGACACGAATCCGTTGTCAGAATTCAAAAGTTAGCTCTCTATGTATCTGTGTTCAAGCGTGGGGCTGTAAAGTGTCGAAGATTATGTGTAGGTCTTACAAGCTTAGACTAACAAAGTTTCTTCTATCATTAAAAAGAGGGACTGTAGATTCATGACGGGTATACCGACTGGGCACTGCCTTCTGGCGTCACATGCCTTTAAATTAGGCTTGGTCAATGATAGCAGATGTAGGAAGTGCGGGTTGGAGGAGGAAACGAACGAGCACGTTCTGTGCTCGTGCCCTGCACTTGCCAGGCTAAGACTCCAGCTATTAGGAGTGATACAGCTGTCAGATCTAGAAGCAGCAAGTGGATTAAATCCTAGGAAGCTTCTAGTATTTGCCAAGAGGACGGAGTTATTTTATAACATAGGTCCTGGTTGTTGATAGGGTTTTTCAGTTTGGTCGTTAAAACAAACTTCAGGTAACACTACGGACTCAATCAGTCTATGTGAGGTCCTCATGGACCGGCCAGTTCAACCTAACCATCTGTGTTCCTAAGCAACAATCGCCTAATAAATAAAAAAAAAATAAATGTAAGGCGCGATAACCTCCGAAGAGATCTAAGGCCGAGCTTCTCTTCCAATTTGCGTCGTGCTCCTCTTGATTTTCCCTACAAATTGGCCGGACGGGACCTACATGTTTTATGCCGACTCCGAACGGCATCTGCAAGGCAGATGAGTTTTCACTGAGAGCTTTTCATGGCAGAAATACATTCGGAGCGCTTGCCAGACACTGCCGAGGGGCGACCCCGCTTAGAAAAATATTCTTCTAATTGAAAAACCTTATTTCTAAAATTTTGATGTTGCTTTGCCCGGGGGTTGAACCCGGGGCATACGGTGTGGTTGGCGGAGCACGCTACCATCACACCACGGTGGCCGCCACAACAATCGCCTAGGTCCCATGTAAAAGAATATGACTTAGGCGATTATGGCTTGTGACCACAGATATATTGATCGCTTCAAATACACCCACTAAAATGTTGGTTACATTATTTTGAAAGAGCAATTAACCCATACAACTCATTCGCACTCACCGTAAAATCTGTTGGTGTGTTTCAATACATCCTACAAGCTCTTTTAAATTATCATCATAACTTCGCTCGGCTTCCATACCTAAACGACGGACTCGACGTACCAACAATTGCATATGCATACGTATAACACATATATATACAGATGAATAAGAATCGTTTAAAACTTGATGAAATAATGCGAAGATCATAAAAAATAAATCGAAAAATATTTGTGCATAAAAATCGTACAATGATCGCTCCTTTTTCAAAAAAGGTATCCAAACTGAAAATGGTACTTGGCCGTAACATAATGGAGGAATGGCAGTTAATAACATATACGTAAAATATGCCAAGCCAAAGGAAACCACAATTCTATTACCCATTATTACAGCAGCACGGATTAAAGATATATCTTCAAATTTCGTATAACGTGCATCCATAATATTCAATATTGGTTCAATACTACGCATACGTTTCAATGATATAGCCAAGATTACACCTTTTGGTGGTATGCCAATGACATTAATACCGGCTTGTAGTCCACTTAAGAATTGTGTAGTGTTTATTGTATGCAGTATTAAATATTGAATGTTGAAGCCAATTGTAAAAACGAATGGTGATAGTATAATGATGCATAAATTAAGTATAGCTGACCACATGTAATATATTCGGCCAGCATTCATTGGTGGATTTGTACCGATGATTGTGAAACCTTTGAAGAGACAAATGAATGAATCGCTTGAACGAAGTTTGCCTATTTTGCGACCGGTTAGTAGCTCTAACATTGCGATTGATCTATTAAGTTTCTAAAATAACAATTCTGCTCGTATAACGATGTGCAATAAGGAGAATGTCTCCAACCCTTTTAAAGTGACAAGTTACTTAACAAAAACCATGGGCGTAGCTCAGATCAGGAGAAGTTTTGTGAACTTTAGTCTTTGGAGTTAGCACTTTATAACGAAAGTAATTTCTTGATATACCGCTTTGAACGTACTGGTGTCTGCAGTAGTATATATAGTGAGGTGCTCAGGATCAAGTCACAGAATGGCAACTTATCGGGTTCCTGATTTATCATCAGAGAAAATTCGTCTCAACCAAAAGTGGTCAGAAAGAAATAACAAATTTTACATAATTTTTGTTATAATAAATTTATGATCAAATCTTCGGGCTTTATTGCGTTGTAATATTTACGATAAAAAGTTTTCTGTTGTTGTTGTTGTAGCGATAAGGACACTCCCTGTGGAGTGTTACCGATGTTGATGGTCCTTTGTCGGATGCAGATCCGGTAGGTTCTGGTAACAAGCACCATTAAGGTACTAGCGCGACCGCTAATGTAACTTCCGTATAGTTAGATTCCTGAAACTAAGAACATAATTCAGAACCGCATGATAGTGCAACATGAGGGGAACAAATTTCGACACGTGGTCCAGGGATCGTCAAAATGCAAAAAAAATCGACCGAGCCAAGCAATTTTGCGTTAAGAGTGTCAAGGAACTTCCCGATAACCCAGTGACCTGGAACGTACTTCAGAAGTCCTTGACACTGCAAGATGGGGGAAAAAAGTGTCGCTTAGTGGTTCAGGGATCGGGAAAAATCAAAAAATCGTTCGAACTTTGAATTTTTTCTTTGGAACTTTTAGGAACTTCTCGAAAACCCTAAGATCTGAAACTTTGAACGAAACTTTGGGGTTCTATTAGGTTCCAATATTTAGGATGAAAGAGTTTTCTATATGGGACCGGGATCGATATATTTGTCTATTCACAACATGTGGAATCTTGCATTGCTACTTGAGTAACTTCCCATAGATCTAGATTCTTGAAACTAAGAACTTACTTCTGAACGCCATGACAAAGCAACATAAGGCAAAAAAGTTTTCGCTAGGTGGTCCAGGACCGAGAAAGTTCCACAAAAAATTCTGAACTTGGCTTTTGAGTTTTAAAGTACTTCCCGATAACCCAGAGACCTGATACTTTGAACGAAACTTCGGGCTGTATTAGGTTGTAACATTTAAGACAAAAGAGTTTTCTATATGAGACAGGGATCTAGATATTAAGAGGTATTAAAACGTTTATTTAGAATTAGCTAGACACATTAAGCTTTACACATAGTTCGGGCAAGAGTCCAGAGCAGTGGTCGACTGCTAAAACGCGTTTAAAACTATAGCGAGGAATTTCAAACGGTGCGTCTTGAACTCGGCAGCCACAATCTGAAGGCAGAAAAGAAAAATTAAAATTTCAACTCAATTGTTATAGGCCTTGAGCTCGAATTCGAGCCTGGAATTCATTATCAATAGGCCGATAAAATAAAAGCAATTGTTAATGAAGAGCTCATGTAAATGGCAAAAAATCCAACATTATCAGTGATTTGCAACAGATGGCGCTGCCCTGGTAAAATATAGCTGGTAGAGAGGAATATAAGGAGCGATTTATGATTCAAACAAACCAACGTTGTGTAGTTAACACAGTGTGCCTAAAGCGTACTGATGATGAAGGCTTAGCAACCTTCGAAAAAGATCTATCGAAAAAGCAAAATTTGAACTCTGTCAAGAGATATTTGTAAAAAAGTCGGCATATTAGCAGTTGACCGCTGTTCTACACATTACCCAAAAATTAAAATATCATTTTACAAGAACTATGTAGAAACCTCCGAAAGATGAAGCGTTTTATATTGGAATCTAGGCCGATTTCTCTACCAAATCTTTTTATATTTTGTGTTTACGCGTGGAGCACTAATCGAAAATATGACCAGTTATAAAAAATGTATTAGCAAATTGTTCCTAAAGTTATAATGTAAGTAACATCAGTTATATTCCATACACGAACTATTTAGTTACATATTTTTACATAAATACAAAAGTTTGTGCGTATGAAAGAGTAAGGGGCCTAAAATATAGACATAAAATATTTGTTCTTGAAAGATGTATCTGAATAATAAAAAAAAAAATATATAAGGCGCGATAACCGCCGAAGAGATTTTAGGCCGAGCTTCTCTTCCAATTTGAGTCGTGCTCCTTTTTTAATCTTCCCTACAAATTGGCGGGATGGGACCTACTTGTTTTTATGCCGACTGCGAAGGCAGATGAGTTTTCACTGAGAAGCTTTTCATGGCAGACATACACTCGGGGTGCTTGCCAAACACTGCAAAGGGGCGACATCGCTTAGAAAAATTTTCTTCGAATTAAAAAAAACTTGTTTCTAAAATTTTGATGTTGCTTTGACCTCTACTAATCAGATACAATCATTATTTTCTACTTTAATTCATGTCATGCAAAGGTGATCTGCTTCAAGAATTCTCAGCGTTACCTAAGTAATTAAAGATAGTTTTATCTGAATGAAAATTAATTTTGAACAAGCTGATAAAAAATCGACACGTTTTGAGCTTCTACCCGAACGTCTTCCCGAATAAAAAAAATCGGATACAAACACGTTTTGCCTACTCAATCGTTAGAACTTGGTAAGGAATTGTGAGTTCTGGGGGGAACAAACAAAATACTTCGAGTTGTGAGCTCCATTCACTGTTATAGAACTCATATTAAATATATTAGAAAATGTTTTGATCGTAAACGTCGTGAAAATGTACATAAGGGCATTAAAACCCCCCTAAAAACTCCATCCATACTATTTTGCAACGAATAGTTTTTGCAAAATCGAGTCCTTGTTCAATGTTGAAAATTTATGAAAGTTTGAAATACTTACTTCGTGGGTTGTAATAAACGAAAGCGACATGTAATTAATTGTCAACTTCCGCAATTAACCGTTACAATTAATTATATGCACTTATTATAAGTTAACTACTGGTTACAAATTTGTTCAACTTTTCTCTTTGTTAAACTTTTATCTTTAACCACCCTCTATATGAAAGTGTTATTTTAATTATTACTGAAAATTGGAACATTTCTACATAGCATATTTTCCATACTGATGCTTGACACTTTAAACCAATTGTCAGATCTACGCCATTTTGTAAAAATTATCGTTAACATTTATTGTACAATTTTGTTGGGGTATTAAAACTAGAAGGAACAAGTAAGGAAGGTTAAGTTCGGGTGTAACCGAACATTACATACTCAGTTGAGAGCTATGGTGACAACATAAGGGAAAATAACCATGTAGGAAAATGAACCGAGGGAAACCCTGGAATGTGTTTGTATGACATGTGTATCAAATGAAAGGCATTAAAGAGTATTTTATGTGGGAGTGGGCCATAGTTCTATAGGTGGACGCCATTTAGGGATATAGCCATAAAGGTGGATCAGGGTTGACTCTAGAATGCGTTTGTACGATATGGGTATCAAATGAAAGATATTAATCAGTATTTTAAAAGGGCGGGGACCTAAGTTCTATAAATGGACGCCTTTTCGAGATATCGCCGTAAAGATGGACCAGGGGTGACTCTAGAATGTGTTTGTACGATATGGGTATCAAATGAAAGGTGTTAATGAGCATTTTAAAAGGGAGTAATCCTTAGTTCCATAGGTGGACGCCGTTTCGAGATATCGCCATAAAGGTGGACCAGGGGTGACCCTAGAATTTGTTTGCACAATATGGGCATCAAACGAAAGGTGTTAATGAGTATTTTAAAAGGGAGTGGGCCTTAGTTCTATAGGTGGACGCCGTTTCGAGATATCGCCATAAAGGTGGGCCAGGGGTGACTCTAGAATTCGTTTGTGCAATATGAGTATCAAACGAAAGGAGTTAATGAGTATTTTAAGAGGGAGTGGGCCTTAGTTCTATAGGTGGACGCATTTTCGAGGTATCGCAATAAAGGTGGACCAGGGGTGACTCTAGACTTTGTTTGTACGATATGGGTATCAAATGAAAGGTGTTAATGAGTATTTTTAAAAGGGAGTGGGCCTTCGTTCTATAGGTGGACTCCTTTTCGAAATATCGCCATAAAGGTGGACCAGGTGTGACTCTAGAATGCGTTTGTACGATATGGGTATCAAATGAAAGGTGTTAATGAGTATTTTAAAAGGGAGTAATCCTTAGTTCCATAGGTGGACGCCGTTTCGAGATATCGCCATAAAGGTGGGCCAGGGGTGCCTCTAGAATTCGTTTGTGCAATATGGGTATCAAACGAAAGGAGTTAATGAGTATTTTAAGAGGGAGTGGGCCTTTCTGGACCAGGGGTGACTCTAGACTTTGTTTGTACGATATGGGTATCAAATGAAAGGTGTTAATGAGTATTTTTAAAAGGGAGTGGGCCTTCGTTCTATAGGTGTTCGCCTTTTCGAAATATCGCCATAAAGGTGGACCAGGGGTGACTCTAGAATGAGTTTGTACGATATGGGTATCAAATTAAAGGTATTAATGAGAGTTTTAAAAGGGAGTGGTGGTAGTTGTATATGTGAAGGCGTTTTCCAGATATCGACCAAAATGGGTACCAGGGTGACCCAGAACATTATCTGTTGGATACCGCTAATTTATTTATATATGTAATACCTGCCAAGATTTTAAGGGTTTTTTATTTCGCCCTGCAGAACTTTTTAATTTTCTTCTACTTAATATGGTAGGTGTCACAACCATTTTATAAAGTTTTTTCTAAAGGTATATTTCGCGTCAATAAAACAATCCAATTACCTTACCATATTTCATCCCTTTTTTCGTATTTGGTATAGAATTATGGCATTTTTTTCATTTTTCGTAATTTTCGATATCGAAAAAGTGGGCGTGGTCATAGTCGGATTTCGTTCATTTTTCATACCAAGATAAAGTGAGTTCAGATAAGTACGTGAACTGAGTTTAGTAAAGATATATCGATTTTTGCTCAAGTTATCGTGTTAACGGCCATGCGGAAGGACTGACGGACGACTGTGTATAAAAACTGGGCGTGACATCAACCGATTTCGCCCATTTTCACAGAAAACAGTTAACGCCATAAAATCTATGCCCCTACTAAATTTCAAAAGGATTGGTTAATTTTTGTTCGACTTATGGCGGTTCGACTTATGGCGTTAAAAGTATCCTAGACAAATTAAATGAAAAAGGGCGGAGCCACGCGCCCATTTTTAAATTTTCTTTTATTTTTGTATTTTGTTGCACCATATCATTACTGGAGTTGAATCTTGACATAATTTACTTATATACTGTAAAGATATTAAATTTTTTGTTAAAATTTTACTTTAAAAAAAATTTTTTTTTAAAAGTGTGCGTGGTCCTTCTCCGATTTTGCTAATTTTTATTAAGCGTACATATAGTAATAAGAGTAACGTTCCTGCCAAATTTCATCATGATATCTTCAACGACTGCCAAATTACAGCTTGCAAAAGTTTTAAATTACCTTCTTTTAAAAGTGGGCGGTGCCACGCCCATTGTCCAAAATTTTACTAATTTTCTATTTTGCGTCATAAGTTCAACTCATCTACCAAGTTTCGTCGCTTTATCGGTCTTTTGTAATGAATTATCGCACTTTTTCGGTTTTTCGAAATTTTCGATATCGAAAAAGTGGGCGTGGTTATAGTCCGATATCGTTCATTTTAAATAGCGATCTGAGATGAGTGCTCAGGAACCTACATACCAAATTTCATCAAGATACCTCAAAATTTACTCAAGTTATCGTGTTAACGGACGGACGGACGGACATGGCTCAATCAAATTTTTTTTCGATCCTGATTATTTTGATATATGGAAGTCTATATCTATCTCGATTCCTTTATATATGTACAACCAACCGTTATCCAATCAAACTTAATATACTCTGTGAGCTCTGCTCAACTGAGTATAAAAATGGCACTTAAAGTGCACAACACCGAGTGTAGTAAATTTTTTTTTAATCAAAAATGGCACAATATAATACCCAGATTCCTTTTTCAAATTGCTCAAATTGCAGAAATTCAGTTTACAGTATAACGTCGGCATATATTAAATACCCTCCATAAGCAATTTTAACAAAATGAGTTTTAGATGGTAAAATGATCTCTAACTCACCTTTCATATATGACATTAATGCCAGCTTTAAGATTTAGCTCTCATTTTGAAAATTTCTCACCAGCAAAAATTTTTTTTTCAAAAGCAAAACCTTCTATCAGTATACATTTTCATACCCAGCTATACTTAAGCATGGAGGTGCAATGGTGTAATAGGGTCGATATAAACATAGATTCCCACATATCAATACCAGGGATGATAAATGGATTCTTTCATTTTGTACCAAACGAGGAAAAAAAAAATGTACCAAATCATCCAAAAATTACCAAAAGTCTTCGGTTGCGAATTTGAACCAAACTAGAGTTATATTCTGCTTCTTTATCCAAAAGCTGTTTTAGTCAGGAAGCTTTCTAACACAAATTAAAGGTAGTATAACAGGGAAATATGATTTATGAAGAAATACTTTTCCAGTAAAAATAATAAAAGAAGTTTATCGATTGAAGCGTACAATTATGTACATATATAAAAACATTTATTTATTGAGTACCAGTAAGGAACATAAAACTATTATTTAAAAAAATAACAGCTGCATTCAATGCAAAGACATTTCTGTGGCAATTTGAAAAAACAACCTAATTCGAGTTAGGATAAAAAGTGATATTCTGGCTTCATAAGAGAAACCGGTACAGATCTCCCTGTGTTCATTATTCATAGCCCTAGTGCCGAATGGCTGCTAAAAAATATAGGAAGTTACAATGGTGAATTGTGGCTAGTTTTTCAGATAAAGGTCTATGTATCGCCATTATCCTAACTCGAATTAGCTTGTTTTTTTAAATTGCCACAAATTTCATAAAAAAATTTTAGGTACAAAAGATTTAGATTCAGGTATAAAAGTCGACAAATTGTCGCCTAGATCTATACTAATAACTCATGTTGCAATCACTACATTAACAGTTCTTCTTCTTTGATTTCTTTAAATACCTTAGTTGACAAAAAGCTTTTTTTTTCGTATCTATATTATGACAACTACTTTTAGCTGATTTCATCAAGTCTTTAGTTTTTATTAAATTCGAAACTGTGTTTATTTCAAGTCTATTTCTACACTTAGTTTTAATTAAATTTTGTATAGAAAATATCCTTTGTACATTTGCGGGTGAATGTTGAATCAACAATATGCCTTGAACTATTCTATAAATATTGGAAAACAATTGCGCATTTAATTTATTTTTAACTGATCTTAATTCTTTCCAAAAGCTGCATATAAATTCTTGAATTTTTTAAGGCTCTCATTCTCTAAAGCTTTAAATTCAGAATTAATTTTCTCAATTTTATCAAATTCAGATTTCGGAAACAAGTCCATAACTAAAGGCACAATACTATTTGTTTCACCGCTTAAAATACTTTCTAGTGAAAGCTTTGCAGCCCTCAACAAAGTTTTATCATTCAAATTTACTTTCTTTAATTAAGTACTACAAAATTATATATAAAATTGTTTAGCACAGCTCTTAAATATGTGTACGTGATCTTTTTCGAAAAGGTTGTTTGATAGAATAATATCCGAAGTAAACTTCATCTGGGGTTAAGTGATTTTCGTCTAAATCAATATTTAACATCCAAATAGGACTGGAGTCTAAAAAAGATTTTTTTTATAAAATTTTTAATTTGGTATATCTTCAGACTGCATTTCTATATTCACATTATTTATTTCATTTAAAATATAAGAAAGAGATGTAAAATATACTTTATAAATAGGACTTTGAAATTTTTCAGATATAAGATTAATATTTTGATTACTGCTTTCATTTTCAAATACGTAAAGATTTAAATAATACTTGAGGGCATCCCATTGCTCAAGAATTCTATCTATGACTGCTTGTCTAGAAAGCCACCTTGTGGGGGCGTACTTAAGTATAACACGCATTTCTGTAGCGAAATGTTCTTGAAAACTCTAAAAGTCTGCCATCCTAACGGGGGTTTATCCAAAAATGATAGTTTACGTCTTTTAAAAATTTATCAATTTTGTTGTGAAATAAATCACAACGGCCATTGAAGCTAAATTTAAAATGTGACAAACACATCCATTAACATGCAGATTTGGAACAACTTGCTTCAGCCTTGCTTGCACTCCGCTTTTTGCTCCCATCATAACCGAGCAATTGTGGGCAGTGAAACCAATCATTTTTTCAAGTGGTATTGAATGTTCCTTCAAAGATTTAATAATGACATTAAAAATACTCTCCGTGCTTCTATCGGTCAAAGGTATCAAATCTAAAAATCTATCAATGCACTTTTTATCACAAATTCAAATCGAAACTGCCAAATTTTTGATATACATACATATATTATTAGAGAGTAATAATTCTTCTGACAAAATGCAATTATGGATTTATAATTTTGTGCCCCTGTTATTTGAGTTATTATTTTCTGTGCTTTAATTCTATTGATGCAAAATTTGTTCACAATTTTAGAATCATTTATGCTATTTTTCATAGGCATATTTAAATGGTCCATAATTGCAAATGGCAAATTGTGCTCGGCAACAACACAACTTAACTATATATTTTATTCGAAAAATTTAAATTTTTTGTACATTCAGAGCTGCTTTGCAAATGACTTGAAGTGTAATGCTGTATTTTACAAAAATGTACCAAATATGTCAATGTAGTACCAACGTAACTTCGGGAAACGAAATGTAGTACAAATGTACCATGATTATCATCACTGATCAATACTATCAGTATCGAAACATATTTTCATCGCGCCAGATCCGTCTGGCCATCCGTCCGCGGTTTACGTTTTTGATAATAATTGCCTTGAGAACCAACATCATGGCTTTCAATATGGATCTCTAAACGCCTTTACCCACTATTGCAAGGCATCATTCTCAAAACATGCCTCAACATACATACATATACTAAACATCCACAAAACTAATATTTTCTTTGATCTGCAATAACCTTTATCAACAATATATTTTATAAAAATAATTTCCACTCGAATAGCAAAAAGCTCTATCGGACTTTTAAATTAAAATAAGCTGAGTTTAGAATAAAATACTGGTTTGAATATACAACTGGATCTTTTATCATCCATTGGGGTACTTCATATTATTCTCCTGAAAAAGTCGGTTTTTGCTGATAAAAGGGTACTGAATATAAGCCGACAATATTTCAGAATAAAACTTTTACTGACTTTGGAGCTCATTTGGTGCTTTTTCTCTTTACAATTTTTTTTCTATTAACTAATTTTTATAAATGGTATAAGGCAGATATAAGCTATATGACAAAAATATTTAGAGTGCTATTAGCGATAGCACTAATTATTTCGTATGGAAACCTGATTCAACTAAGCCAAGTACGCCTGTGTGTTTTAACTCAAACTCGACTCTGGTGAAATTTGGCTTTCGGTTTCTCCTAGGTTATAATTTGTGGTCTTGGAATCGGAATATTGAAAAATATATGTAGATTTACAGCCCTATTCTGTGCACTTGACAAATTCACCATCTTGCTTATTTGTCAAGTTTGACAATTTATCAAGTAATTGCTATTCTATGTAAAAAATAAAAAGCTTTTTCGCTGACAAATTGTTAGTAAGTCAAACGCTCTTGATAATTTAATTTATACGGATAAATTTAAATTAGAATTCTGTTATTGTGCGATCGAGAGAAAATGGAACAACATTTCTTACTTTTGCTATTATTGTGGGAAGATCCTCCTGGGGTTTTTGGGGGTAATTTCGGGATGGTGTTTGAGACTCCCTCGGGGTCCTCCCGGGGTCATTTAGGGGTCGTTCTGGGATCTTTTTGGGGACTCTCTCAGGGTCATTTGGCGGACATTCCGGGATGGTCCGGGTGGTTTTGGGGACTCCCTCGGGGTCATTTGGGGGACATTCTGGGATGGTTTTGGGGACTCCATCGGGTCCTCCCGGGGTCATTTGGGGGACATTCTGGGATGGTTTTGGAGGCTCCCTCTGGGTAATTTGGGGGACATTCCGGGATGGTTTTGGGGACTCCCTCGGGGTAATTTGGGGCTTTCCGGGATGGTTTTAGGGACTCCCTCGGAATAATTTGGGGGACATTCTGGGATGGTTTTGGGGACTCCATCGGGTCGTCCCGGCGTCATTTAGTGCTCGTTCCGGGATGTTTTTGGGGCTCCCTCGGGGTCATTTGAGGGACATTCCGGGATGGTTTTGGGGATTCCATCGGGTCCTCCCGGGGTCATTTGGGGGACATTCTGGGATGGTTTTGGGGACTCCCTCGGAATAATTTGGGAGAAATTCTGGGATGGTTTTGGGGACTCCATCGGTTCGTCCCGTCGTCATTTAGTGGTCGTTCCGGGATAGTTTTGGGTACTCCACCGGGTTGTCCCGGCGTTATTTAGTGGTCATCCCAACCATCGCCCAAATTACCCCGAGGGAGTCCCCAAAACCATCCCAGAATGTCCACCAAATGACCCCGAGAGAGTCCCCAAAAAGATCCCGGAACGACCCATAAATTACCCCGGGAGGACCCGATGGAGTCCCCAAAACCATCCAGGAATGACCCCCAAATGACCCCAAGAGAGTCTCCAAAGCCATGCCGAAATGACTCCGAAAAAACCCTGCGGATTATTTTTTCCTATTTTCATTTCGGGGTTAGCAGCATAAAATGAGACATATCGCTCCAATTGCTCATGCGTAGCACGTTCAACTTTTGATTTCCTTGAAAAAACCATGATTTTAAAATATTTGTTACAAAAAATAATGAACAATATTTAATTCTTACGTTTATTCCATTTCGCGATTGTTGCACTAAACAGCTGATTTCCGTTTACTTTATTTAGGTCACCACAGTATGGTGAAAAGCACATGTCGTAGAGCTTTTTAGAGTTGTCAAGTTATGCACAGAATAGAAATATTTGTCAACTTGATAAAAATCTTGATTACTTGTCAACTTATTGACAATTTGTCAAGTGCACAGAATAAGTCTGTTAAAATAATCTGAGTTGCGTTGTTTTTTATTTCGTGCGTCATGTAAATATTTCGATTTTTAAAGTATCTTAGTATAATTTTTCCCCGCTTTGAAAAAATATGAGTAGAAAAATAAATACCTTGCTACGAAAGCCATTACAGAAACTGTTTTTTTCAGCATATAAAACACGGCATATGTTTATACAAACTTGACCAAAAGATCCCCAAACACTCCTGACTGTTGAATTAATTATGTATTACTAATATTACAAAGTTATTAATTACTAAAATATGTCAGGGGATATACTAGCGCCGCGGCAGTCGCCCTAGAACCAGAAGATGCTGATCCGATCAAGCCGGATTCATATATTCTATATTACAATCCATAGCTGTAACATTCCTCTTATCTCACTTACTTAATTGGCACTTAACCGTTTAAACGGTTATGGCCTTCCAACAAGGCGCGCTAGCCTCTTCTCTCTGCCAACCGGCTTCAATTGGTCCTCTATCTTAGTGGTCTGACCTTTCCAAGGCAGACATTTACTCGGAGTGTTTGGCAAATCACTGCTGAGAGGCGACCCCGTTTAGAAAAACTTTTTTTGTTTAATTGAAAATTTTTTTGTTGTTGCTTTGCCCAAAACCTGAGCCCACTATCTCCGATGTGGTAGGCGGAGCACGCTACCACCGCACCACGGCGACCGACAGTATTTATATTTGTATGTCCTAACGAAATAAACAACTAATAATTGGTACTATATGACAAGGTTCCCGACATTTTTAGCGTTCACAAAAATTACTATAATTCCCGACAAGTTATAGTTTTATTATCGATAGCGTATCGTCGATTTATCGGCTTGTTATCGCAGTCATTGGCTTCTTATCGACGGGTTACATACGAGTCATCAATTTTACATTGCAGTATTATCAATATCAAATCGCTATCTTTTCGATAACATTTTGATAACATATCCGTAATAAATGAAAAAATATGTTGTTGTTGTAGCGATAAAGACACTCCCCGAAGGTTTAGCGGAGTTTTATTGATGTTGATGGTCCTTTGACAGATATAATAAGCACCACTAAGATACTAGCTCATCCCGGGAACTATATGACCACATTGAAACTTCTAGGTCATACCGCCCCCACCCCCTAATTCCATGAGCAACTTGGGGTCACCAGAGCCTCGCCTGCTAAATATGTGGTGTAGGTGAGGCTGACAATTGAATTGCGGAAGCTGTGAGTTGCTCTTATCAACTCTTTGAATCCCAAGAAAAAGATCAAACTTAGAAATATCTAAGAAACCCAACATTTGTTTGACTTCGTTTTTGAATATTTTTTTTTTTTTTGCTATCAATAACATTTTAAAAAATTTGTCATTTTCGCTGATAAGTAAAGAATAATTATCTCGGGTATGTTCACTACACCTCTTTTCCCCAAAATTTAGGATGTAAGGTTCGGAGTATGACAACGTACTAACTAAATGCAATGACTTGCTTATATTACTCTTGTTTAAATTTAAAATAAACTTTTTGGCACGCAAGGATATGTGGTCTTAAATTTAATACAAGTAAACTTTTCGATGAATAAATAATATCCGTGATTTAGTTAGTAGCGTTGATTAAATTTTAGTTTTTAGAAAAGTTCTATTCTAAAACACGCTATAGTAAATATTCAAGAGAAAAAGAAAAAACATATTACCACTATAAAAACATAAACGTCGTACTTTGATATTTCATTTGACGAAGAATAACACAATGTTTGATTTAATAAAAGGACGCGGACGCTCTGTATTCGCTACGCGCGATTCCGTTATTTATTTATTCAACTTATTTCGTGTTATAGGTTTTCATCCACCAACAAAATTTCGTTTCCTATATTACATCTATAGCAGCATTTTAACACTTTTTGTGATTGTATTTTCGCCGATAGTTTTTAATGTTGGTTGGATACGTGATCGTCATATTCTTTCTGTATCGGAAATTTTAACTTGCGTACAGGCGTCATTAAATGTTATTGGTGTACCAATGAAAAGCATATCCCTGGTATTTGCATTGAAACGATTGCGTAGCATTGAACCGCTATTAACGAAACTGGATAGACGTTATACCGAAATGGATGAAAAGGCGAAAATAAGACATTGTGCAATTAAAGGCAATCGTATTGTATTCTTTTATGCCATTTCATATATGTTGTATCTTATTGTAGCAGGGATATCGGCAATAATAAATAGTAATGCACCACTTTCATTATGGATACCAAATGTGAATTGGCGCATGTCAAAATGGGAATATTGGTTTCAATTTACATTTGATTTGCTGATCCTTTTTATAATACTACTGTTTCAAATAGTTGGTGATACCTATGCTGCCGTATATATTTATATAATACGTACTCAAGTTCAGTTGTTAGCAAATCGCGTGCAACGTTTGGGAACACTGGTTTATCAAAATCGCGATCAGATTTATGACGAACTTCATACGTGTATTATTATACATCAAGATATATTAAGGTGCGCTATTTTACTTATTAAACAATAAATAATACTTAGATATAGAAGTTAACCAATTATTAAGACGATTATAAGTATTACACGTTTTCTAGACCAAATATACAACACTCAGAGAACACCCGCCCCATCTGAACGTGCATTTAGTGCCAAAGGTTAAAGTGTATATTTTATGTATTCAAAAAGTTTACAAGTTTACAGCCGCATTCAGGAATTTGAAGTTTACACTTAAAATTCAGTTTCAACATTTATGTCACATTTATAAATTTTCTATTCAAATCAGACCTGTTAAATTTGAATTAGCATTAGTAATCAATTAATTAGATCCCTATTTTAATGGCCGATGATTGTTTCAATTGTTTTCCGAAAAAAGCATTTAATAATTGATTACCAAAATCATGATTTTTTCCGATTATTGACAAAACTCAAAGAAAATCAAAATATTAAAATGATTACTTTTGGTTTTTTCGATTATTTTTGATTATTTTTCCGCTTTGTTGAAAAAAAAATTCTCGTTTGTTACATGCACGGGATAATTTCTACATACAAGTATATTTTAGGATGCAATATCAAATCGGAAGCGCTTATCGAGGCGAATATATGCATGCACCATATAGGGCGAATGGTATATGAGCGTTGATCTAAACATATTCTCCGGTAAGTATACACACATATCCATATTTTACTACACTCATTATATAAAATAATGTGGGATCGAAAACGTCGGGTTTTCTAACTGTCCAGACAATATGTACAAAAAAATGTTGGATTCATATGTTGGCGTGCAAAAGATTTCATCAGCAACGATCCTTTATGGTTTCATCCTTGAGTCTAGCCAATTTTGTTATATCCAAAATAAATATATCCAATGGATTACGTTATGGCTATGCACTGATTATTTCGTACATACAAGTACATTGGTGGATGTAACGGTATATCGTGAGCAGCGCTTATCTAGGCATATGGGTACACGACTGGACCATATACTCCAGCTTCGCATTACATCAGAGTAATCCATGGAGTACCCACAGTCCAATAAACATCGTGTAGTGTTTACAATCGTTAAAAACGAGCAATGATCGGCTTACAATCCCTGCAAAAATTGTTGGATCATGTGGTCCACCTATGTCATACTGGAGTATTTACCATTCTACTCCACTGTAATGCAGCAATGGACCAACTCATGTTTTTATAAAAAAAATAAATGTAAGGCGCGATAACCTCCGAAGAAATCTAATGCCGAGCTTCTCTTCCAATTTGCGGCGTGCTCCTCTTGCTTTTCCCTACAAATTGGCCGGACGGGATCTACATGTTTTATGCCGACTCCGAACGGCATCTGTAAGGCAGATGAGTTTTCACTGAGAGCTTTTCATGGCAGAAATACACCCGGAGCGCTTGCCAAACCCCGCGATTTTTGCAGGGATATGCTCGTGAAGAAACATGAGTTGGTCCATTGCTGAATTACAGTGGAGTACAATGGTAAGTACTCCAGTGGACCACATGATCAAACGATTTTTGCAGCGATACATACCCACCCACAAGTTATCGTGTCTATAGATGAATCCGACGAATATCTTGCGGGGGAGTGCGTATTGTTTTACGACAAAACAATATGCTCAAACAATATGTATGAGTAATACACTTAGGTTGATAGCCTCATTTCCAACTGGAGCGATCCTCTAAGTTGCCATTCATCATCATGATCAGTTGTCTAACCAAAGGTTGTTATGTCCCAGATAAATTTATTAACATATGTTCATGTACATTACATTGAAACTTCTTTTTATTTCCTTATGATTACGTCTAGAATATTTCCTATAAAATTTTTAGTTTTGCATAGTAAGCCATATTTTTATACTCAGTTGAGCAGAGCTCACAGAGTATATTAACTTTGATTGGATAACGGTTGGTTGTACAGGTTTAAGGAATCGAGATAGATATAGACTTCCACATATCAAAATCATCAGTATCGAAAAAAAATTCGATCGAGCCATGTCCGTCCGTCCGTCCGTTAACACGATAACTTGAGTAAATTTTGAGGTATCTTGATGAAATTTGGTGTGTAGGTTCCTGGGCGCTCATCTCAGATCGCTATTGAAAATGAACGATATCGGACTATAACCACGCCCACTTTTTCGATATCGAAAATTTCGAAAAACCGAAAAGGTGCGATAATTCATTACCAAATACGGATAAAGCGATGAAACTTGGTATGTGAGTTGAACTTATGACGCAGAATAGAAAACTAGTAAAATGTTGGACAATGAGCGTGGCACCGCCCACTTTTAAAATAAGGTAATTTAGATGTTTTGCAAGCTGTAATTTGGCAGTCGTTGAAGATATCATGATGAGATTTGGCAGGAACGTTACTCTTATTACTATATGTATGCTTAATAAAAATTAGCAAAATCGGAGAACGACCACGCCCACTTTAAAAAAAAGAGTTTTTTTTGTCAAATTTTAAAAGAAAAGTTAATATCTTTACAGTATATAAGTAAATTATGTCAACATTAAACTCCAGTAATGATATGGTGCAACAAAATACAAAAATAAAAGAAATTTTCAAAATGGGCGTGGCTCTGCCCTTTTTCATTTAATTTGTCTAGGATACTTTTAATGCCATATGTCGAACAAAACATTACCAATCTTTGTGAAATTTGGTAGAGGCTTAGATTCTAGGACGATAACTGTTTTCTGTGAAAAAGGGCGAAATCGGTTGAAGCTACGCCCAGTTTTTATAAACAGTCGGCCGTTAACACTGTGGTATTTAATATATAAATCACTATTTAATAATAAGCACTATCTATTTTTATAAAATATTTTTATTTAACCGCTCCTAAAAGTATGTTACAAAACGTTTTTAAATATCTCAACTGAATGAAAATTTTTGAAAGACAATATTTTACAATTGAAAAATAAAAATTAACAAGAACAAAAAAATTCAATTTATTTAAAGTAGGTACATTTAAAGTTGAATATAAATATAACCCTACAATACTCCCCCTTCCGGAGATTTAATGTTAAATAAATTAAAAGTAACTCTCTTTTTTGTTCTTGTGTTAGGTATCTGTATTTTATCAATCATTGCTGGTTTTAAACGATCAATAGGAATAGATTTAATTTCATTGTTTATTTCAATTTTAAAGTTTTTAATATCTTTTTCAATAACTCTATAAGGACCTTCATACGGATGTTGCAAGGAATGTTTGTTTATTACACGTACAAAAACAAAATGACAATCTTTTAAATCTTTTGGAACAAAAATACCCCTAGAATTTTGATGATGTTCCAAATTTGATTTAAAATTTTTAAAATGTTCACGCAAACTACTTAAAACATCCGTTGAAGTTTATATTATCTGTAGTTGAAACAAATAATTCACCAGGTAATCTTAAATTTTGCCCATAAACCATTTCAGCCGGTGTTGCTGAAATATCTTCTTTAAAAATCGATCGCAAACCCATAAGTACTATTGGTAACTCTTCATACCAATCTCTGGATCCATTCCTAGCCATTATTGAAGATTTAAGCTGTCTATGAAAACGTTCTATCATTCCATTAGCTTGGGGATGATAAGGAGAAGTTGTTATTTGATGACTTCCAAGAAGTTTCGTTAATTCTGAAAACAAGTTTGAAGTAAATTGAGATCCCTGATCTGTTGTTATTTCTAATGGAACTCCAAAACGTGAAATATATTCTTTAAAAAATTGATTTACAACCGTAACTGCAGAAATAGCTCTTAGTGCGAATGCCTCTGGCCAACGTGTAAATCTATCAATTATAGTTAATATGTAAGGATATCCTTTTGAAACAGGTAAGGGTCCAACAATATCTAAGTGAATGTGTTCAAATCTAGATTTTGGAATTGGAATTTTCATAACTGGAGATTTTGTATGACGATGTACTTTCGATTTTTGACAACTTATACATTCTTTAGACCAAGTATTAATATCTTTATTCATTTTAGGCCAAATATATTTCTTAACTATCAAACGACGTGTAGCTCTACTACCAGGATGTGAAATCCCATGTAACATATCAAATATTATTTTTCTTAAATTGTTTGGAATGAAAGGCCTAGGATTTTCTCCTGACACTTCGCACCATATATTAAAGTTAAGAACAGGAATTTTTATTAGTTTCAAATTTAAAAATGTTTGCTCTGAGGTAAGTTTGCTTAATTCACTGTCTTTTTGTTGTTCACTTTGTAAAATTTTTAAATTAATGTCCGAATTATTAATCGCTTCTACTTCAAACGCACGAGATAATGTATCAGCTACAACATTTTCTTGTCCTTTAATATACCTAATGTCATTTGTAAACTGAGCAATGAATTCCATATGTCTAGTCTGTCTTGGACTGCGTTCTGTTTTTGAATTTAAAGCAAATACTAGAGGCTTGTGATCTGTGAAAACTGTAAATTCACGTTCTTCTAGAAGGTAACGAAAATGTTTAATGTTCAAAAAAATAGCTAATAGTTCCCTATCAAATGCACTATATTTACTTTCGGATGGAGACAATTTCTTTGAAAAGAATGCAAGTGGTTCTGACTTATTATTAAACGTTTGATGTATGACACCACCTATTGCCGTATTGGATGCATCTACATTTAAAGAAAGTTTTGCATCTTTGTTAAAATGATTTAACAATATCGCAGATGCAAACTTTTCTTTAATGCATTCGAAAGCTTTATTAGATGTATCGTCCCAAATTAAAATCTTGTCTCGCTTCTTATTTGTTCTATTAATTAAATCATAGATAACTGTCGTAAACTTTGCTAATTTTGGTATATATCGATGGTAATAATTAACCATACCAATAAATTTTTGTGCCTGCTTAATAGATTTTGGACGATCAAAATTTCGAATGGCTAAAACTTTTTCTTCTGAGGGTCTAATTCCCGTTTCAGAAATATTATGTCCTAAAAAGTCAACATTTGTTACGCCAAAAGTACATTTACTTGTTTTTATATTTAAACCGTACTCCGTTAGACGCTGAAATAGTACGCGAAGATCTTTGAAATGTTGTTCCTCATTTTCGCTTGCCACTAAGAGATCATCAATATATGTAAAAACAAAGTCTAAATCATTAACTACTTCGATAATAAATCGTTGAAAAGTTTGCGCGGAGTTCCTAAGCCCGAAAGGCATTCGTACAAATTCAAACATGCCAAAAGGCGTAGTGATTGCAGTTTTATAGATATCCTCTTCTGCCATTGGAATTGGTGATAAGCTCTTACCCAATCTAATTTTGAAAATATTTTCTTATTTCTTAGATTCATGTTGAAGTCATGAACATGGGGCAAAGGATAACGATCAGGAACTGTTACGACATTTAATCTTCTAAAATCTCCACAAGGACGCCAGTCATTTAACTCCTTCTTGGGTACAAGATGTAAAGGAGATGCTACTGCTGAATTAGAAGGTCTACATATCCCTGTCTTTACTAAAAAATCGAATTCAGTTTTAGCTACTTTGAATTTAATGGGGTCTAAACGTCTTGGTTTAGAAAATGGCAAATTTCCTTCAGTGACTAATCTGTGAACTGTTGTATGTCTAACTGGTTGTGAATGATCTGGTTCAGAAAATAAAGAAGGAAATTCTTTTAGTAACTTTGTAAATTTGTTATCAACAGCGAAAACTTTTGGTAGCGAAACATTACAAACACATGAAATTGTGTTAACTGAAAGACTTGTTATCGGATCTACTAAGCATTTGCGTTTAACATCAACTAAGAGACCATATTTACACAAAAATTCAGCACCGATAATTGGTTTAGCTATATCCGCTATTAAAAACGTGAACGGAAATTCGCGACGCAGTCCTAAATTAATATTTAAAAGTTTTTTACCGTATGTCGAAATCGTTGAACCGTTAGCTGCAGTTAGAATAATATCTGATGACTTTTTCGAACTTGAAGATTTTGAAACCGGAAGCACTGAAATTTCTGCTCCACTATCTATTAAAAAATTAAGTTTGTTTGTTTTATCAAAAATAAATAAGCGACGTGTAAAGGTGTCTAAATGTCCGTTGTTTGTCGCCGTAACAACGGATAACTTTAGTTTGACGAACTATTATTTTTAAAAGCGCATGGTTGTTCGCACTTCAAAGCCTGATTACCAAACTTATAATGATACCTACAGAGCCAATTTGGGTTGTCACGAGACTTTGATCGATATCTAGAAGGACTTCTAAAACGATTCCTACTAAAAGATCGGGACCTTGAATAATTTTGACTCATCTGATTTTTAATTTCACTGATCTCTAATGACAATTTTTCAAAATTTTTGCACATCATGTTAGTTGTTTGAACCAAATTTGAAATAATTGCATTTTCGCTTTTAGAATTTGGAAAATTACTAACTGATGCTATTTCATTTTTATTATAAACTTCCCAAATATTATCTGCTAATTTAACTAATTCACTTATTTCATTCAAATTCGAACTAGTAAGAATAATACTTAAATTTTTGGGCAACTTCCTTATCCAAAGCTTTTTAAGAATTTCTTTGCTAAAATTGTTTCCAGAGAGTAGCACTAGAGACCGATAAAACTCAGAAGGTTTACGATCTCCCATTTCTGAATCGGATAACACTCATCCAACACTCGATCTAATTTGGCATTCTCACTTAATGAGTGCCGTTCAATTAAAATTTTCTTTAATGCAGAAAATTTGTCATTTTCAGGAGGATTTTGAATAAAATCAAGAATTGTCATAATTACATCCTGTGGAAGTGCAGTTATGACATATTCATATTTTGTCCCTTCCTGAGTAATGTTCTTTCGACTAAATTGCATTTCAGCATGGATGAACCATGCTTCAGGGCAATTAGTCCAAAATTGGGGAAGTTTTACCGATGTAGCAAAAATTTCATTATTTTGATTCACATATGGATTTGGTAAATTATTTTGATAATTTTCATTATCCAAATCAATAAGTGAATCGTTTACTTGATTTAACTGAATGAAAATTTTTGAAAGACAATATTTTACAATTGAAAAATAAAAATTAACAAGAACAAAAAAATTCAATTTATTTAAAGTATGTATATTTAAAGTTGAATATAAATATAACCCTACAAACACGATAACTTGAGCAAACATCGATATATCTTTACCAAAGTCAGTTCACGTACTGAACTCACGATCTGAACTCACTTTATATTGGTGTAAAAAATGACCGAAATCCGACTATGACCACGCCCACATTTTCGATTTCGAAAATTACTAAAAATGAAAAAAATGCCATAATAATATACCAAATACGAAAAAAGGGATGAAACATGGTAATTGGATTGGTCTATTGACGCAAAATATAACTTTAGAAAAAACTTTGTAAAATGGGTGTGACACCTACCATATTAAGTAGAAGAAAATGAAAAAGTTTTGCAGGGCGAAATCAAAAGCCCTTGGAATCTTGGAAGGATAACTGTAAGTGGTATTACATATATAAATAAATTAGCGGTACCCGACAGATGATGTTCTGGGTCACCCTGGTCCACATTTTGGTCGATATCTCGAAAACGCCTTCACATATACAACTACCACCACTCCCTTTTAAAACCCTCATTAATACCTTTAATTTGATGCCCTTATCGTACAAACACATTATAGAGTCACCCCTGGTCCAACTTTATGACGATATCTCGAAAAGGCGTCCACCTATAGAACTAAGGCTCACTCCCTTTTAAAATACTCATTATCACCTTTCGTTGATACCCATATCGTACAAACAAATTCTAGAGTCACCCCTGGTCCACCTTTATGGCGATATCTCGAAAAGGCGTCCACCTATAGAACAAAGGCCCACTCCCTTTTAAAATACTTATTAACACCTTCCATTTGATACCCATATCGTACACAAAAATTCTAGAGTCACCCCTGGTCCACCTTTATGGCGATATCTCGAAAAGGCGTCCACCTATAGAACTAAGGCCCACTCCCTTTTAAAATACTCATTAACACTTTTCATTTGATATCCATATTGTACAAACGCATTCTAGAGTCACCCCTGGTCCACGTTTATGTTGATATCCCGAAAAGGAGTCCACGAATAGAACTAAGGCCCATTCCCTTTTAAAATACTTATTAACACCTTTCGTTTGACACCCATATTGTACAAAAGCATTCTAGAGTCACCCCTGGTCCACCTTTATGGCAATATCTCGAAAAGGCGTCCACCTATAGAACTAAGGCCCACGCCCTTTTAAAATACTCATTCACACTTTTCATTTGATATCCATATTGTACAAACGCATTCTATAGCCACCCCTGGTCCACGTTTATGTTGATATCCCGAAAAGGCGTCCACGAATAGAACTAAGGCCCATTCCCTTTTAAAATACTTATTAACACCTTTCGTTTGATACCCATATAGTCCGGGAGCCAGCGACAGTTTAGGGTTAGTCATTTTACAAAAGCTGAAAATTTGTCCTAAGCTTTATTTGGTATCACTAGTAAGTGAATGGACCACCAGCTCGCACGGTTCCGGGGGGTGTAGCTGCGGCAGCCTCCCACACACGTAAAATAACAATAAAAAAAAACTAATACCGCAAAAGCTGAAATTTTGTTAATATGTTTATTATGTTATAAATAAATGAAAAAACGTGTCCAGCCGAATTTAGAGTGGGGGATTATGCTCCAGCTTTTCACGTAAAGAAGTGAAAAATATGCGCTGAGTAAACTGATACTACAAAAGCTGAAATTTTGTAAACTAATAGTTAAATTAATAACTTAAACGAAAAAAACATCCAGCTTTAAATTTAGTGGGGGAAAAGTGTCCAGCTGATGCAGTGAAGGATGCTGCGCACGGGTATGCGCTCGGGCGCGTCGTATCTTTGACTGCATCGGCTGGACACTTTTCCCTCACTAAATATAAAGCTGGATATTTTTTTCGTTTAACTTATTTAGTCAACTATTGTATTACCAAATTTCAGCTCTTGCGGTATCAGATATCTATACTTTTCTCATTAAACACAGCGTGCAGTCCATACAGTTATTATACTCACTCACCTGTTTTTGAATTTAAAATTTACTTTAAATTTACACATTTAAATATGTATACATAACATAAAAAGTAAATATGCGGACATAAGAGTGCCAATAGTAAATATATATATGCTCTGTCTTTGTCTCTCCCGCTCTGCTCCGAATTTGCCAGAGTGACGCCAAGCTATCCAGTGCGACCGTTGAACTTGTTCAAATCGGAGCTGCCACAATGTCTAATGTACATCCCTTTTGTGTATATTGGTCCAAAAAAAGCGGAAAATTACATCTTTTTGATGCGGCCAAATTAAATAAGTGTTTATCGATATTAAAAATTCGGAAAGACGGTGATTTGACTTTCTCCAACGTTGTGTTGCCGGAACAGCCGAACAATTTTCAAAGATACCACAGCCAGTGCCATAACCGTTTTACAGCATTACCGCCTAAACAACGAGGATATGATCCCAAAAAGCAGGCATATTCATCTTCAAGTACAGAGTAAGTACTTATATTTTTGTTGCAAATAGTATTTTTTAATGAAATATATACTTTTGGTATATACCTAGCTATATAGCTATACAGCTATATCAACGAATATAGACTTCTTATAGAAGAAAAGTCACGGGTTAAAACCGAGGGACGAAATCTTGGTACACAGGTATAGTGCGTTATAGGTTTCTCCTGTATAGTCCTGGTACACATCTATAGTGTAGTATAGGCTCTACATGTATTTCAAAGTGTGACCCTGGCGCCAATGCAGAGTGTTCTTCTATACGCAGTCTATATTCGTTGGCTATATAGCTAGATGGCTATATAGCTAGCGTGTAATTGTGCTGTGCAAAATGTATTTACTTATATTTTTCGCATAGCGTTTGCGTCTTTTTAATATTTTTAGTCGTACTCTTTTCTATTATGCATTATTCATTATTTTTTTTATTCACGATAGTGCTGTGGAAGGCGAGCATTTCGCTACAAACGACGACGTTGCTGAAGGCGTCCATGACGGTACATGCGAGGCTGCAGTTCAAGGAGAAGGCGAGGTTGCTGCTGAACCCGAAAATGTGGATGCAAGCGACGATGTCGATGGGGGCGAGGATGCCATTAATCCAGTCGATAACACTGTAGATGACGATGCTGACGTATCTGAAGTTGCTCAAGAGGTATCAAATAATCATACTTGTATTTTTTGTGATAAAAGTAGGAAAAAACATCAAGGCCACGAGCAACAATTGCATGTATTAGAGAAGGAAAAGGCACTGGAGAATATACAGCAAATCGCTATGGATTTAGACGATGTAAAAAAAAAAAAATAAATGTAAGGCGCGATAACCTCCGAAGAGATCTAAGGCCGAGCTTCTCTTCCAATTTGCGTCGTGCTCCTCTTGATTTTTCCCTACAAATTGGCCGGACGGGTCCTACATGTTTTATGCCGACTCCGAACGGCATCTGCAAGGCAGATGAGTTTTCACTGAGAGCTTTTCATGGCAGAAATACAATCGGAGCGCTTGCCAGACACTGCCGAGGGGCGACCCCGCTTAGAAAAATTTTCTTCTAATTGAAAAATCTTATTTCTAAAATTTTGATGTTGCTTTGCCCGGGAGTTGAACCCAGGGCATACGGTGTGATAGGCGGAGCACGCTACCATCACACCACGGTGGCCGCCGATTAGACGATGTACAGTTTATTTAAAAATTGCATAACTTGTGGTTAGAAGAAAAATTAATATTTTATCATGCGACATGCCGAAAAAAATATGAAAATAGAATCTCAGCGAAAAAAAGCAAAGAGAAGCCAAAAACAGGGTGGCATACAGCTCGCAATGTTCATTCTCAAGCGTATGAGGAAATATGTCAGTTTGTGTCGAAAAATATCATCGCCAAGAATCAGTCGTTTTTCCTGTCGTCTCTAAACACGATATTTATAGATTATTTGGAACAACACAAGGCAAACACAGATGTGTATACGATGAAGCCGTATCATCTAGAAAATCGGCTTCTAGCTACATTCCCAAAAAAATAACCGTCGTGTTGCACAACAATAAAAAAATTGTAAAACCTTACAAAGGCGTTCTTGTACAGCAACAATTTAATCAACTAGAAAGAAAGGACGTTTTATTGCATGCAGCATTAATTTTAAGAGGCGGCCACCGTGGTGTGATGGTAGCGTGCTCCGCCTATCACGCCGTATGCCCTGGGTTCAACTCCCGGGAAAAGCAACATCAAAATTTTAGAAATAAGATTTTTCAATTAGAAGAAAATTTTCCTAAGCGGGGTCGCCCCTCGGCAGTGTCTGGCAAGCGCTCCGATTGTATTTCTGCCATGAAAAGCTCTCAGTGAAAACTCATCTGCCTTGCAGATGCCGTTCGGAGTCGGCATAAAACATGTAGGTCCCGTCCGGCCAATTTGTAGGGAAAAATCAAGAGGAGCACGACGCAAATTGGAAGAGAAGCTCGGCCTTAGATCTCTTCGGAGGTTATCGCGCCTTACATTTTTTTTTTTTTTTTTTATTAATTTTAAGACAGGAAATACAGAATATTGAACAAAACAAATTGCCGGCTTTCCATGCATTGACGGGTTCCGACTATAACCCGTCATTTTTCAAGAAAGGAAAAAGCCGGCCGTAAAAAATTTTACAAAACTCAGAACGTTTTATCGATAGTTTTATCAAACTAAGCAACGCACCTGACGACGAGTTGCAGAATACGTTTGATATTATAGAAGAATATGTTTGTCGTATGTATGGATTCAAAAAAATCAACAAAGTCAATGAGGCACGAGTTGCTACATTTTTGAAGACGTACAAGGTTTTACAAAACGATGACATATTCCGGTTACCGAAGAATAATATCGACGGATCAGCTCTGCCTCCCTGCAAAATTGAGCTGCACCAACATTTGCTGCGGACAACATACATAGCAAATATTTGGGCACATGCTCATCTTCAGGTTCCAACGGCATTACATCCGACTGATTTTGGATGGGAAGAAGATGAGGGAAAATTCAATTTTAAATGGTTCGAGGGTGACCAGCTACCCGCTACCCTTGGTGATATAACTATCGATGATGGCGATGACCAAAAAAGTACTGAAGGTTAGAATAATACTGATATATTTTTCTCTCATTTCATTATTTGTCAGTTTCAATTTTTGATTATTTTCTGTTTAATTTTATCATACAATTTTAATTTAAAAATAAAACTGAGTTATATTTGTAACAATTTTGGATAGCATGTCACCTTTTTTTTGTAATTTATAATCAGATTTGAATTAAAATTTTGCTCTTGCGCGTTAAATGTTTATATACTATTATCATCTATATCTTTTAATATATTATTATTATATATGTTTACAGATCCTGACGAAGATCTTTCACGGGTCGACATCGCTGTCAGTGATAATGACAGCGATAATGAGTACGATGGCGATGAATCCGAAGAAAGCGAAATTTAAAATATTAGCTATTCACGTATTAGCACACTATGTATATTTATTTTCAATTTTAGTATGCTTTTTGTAAATAAATAATACATTTTTAAGTAATTAATAGTAAACCTACTTTTTATTATCCTCCTTTAGAGCAGAAAAGTTATACGTATCTATCATCCAATAACTGCATGGACGGCACGCTGTGTTTAATGAGAAAAGTATAGATATCTGATACCGCAAGAGCTGAAATTTGGTAATACAATAGTTGACTAAATAAGTTAAACGAAAAAAATATCCAGCTTTATATTTAGTGAGGGAAAAGTGTCCAGCCGATGCAGTCAAAGATACGACGCGCCCGAGCGCATACCCGTGCGCAGCATCCTTCACTGCATCAGCTGGACACTTTTCCCCCACTAAATTTAAAGCTGGATGTTTTTTTCGTTTAAGTTATTAATTTAACTATTAGTTTACAAAATTTCAGCTTTTGTAGTATCAGTTTACTCAGCGCATATTTTTCACTTCTTTACGTGAAAAGCTGGAGCATAATCCCCCACTCTAAATTCGGCTGGACACGTTTTTTCATTTATTTATAACTTGTTTCCATGAAGAGTAGGCACGGGGGTTATTTTTACATTTTGTTTCCAACATAACATCACTACGCAAAAGGCCCAACGATATTCGCTATTGCACATTCAGACACATAAGTTTGTTTATATAAATTTATAAAAATGCCATATGTTTTTGTTGCATGTTTTTTAGTTATTATTATTTTTATTTATTTATTTTATCGCAATGATTTCCACCAAGTTAGTTTCATTTGTGATTTTGATTGCAAATGCGGATGTAGAAGCGTGCAAAAATAAATCAATAACAAAATAATCAAAATTAGAAAATGTTAGATACTTAAATAGCATAAAGAGTTTGTTTGGCCTTGTTAAGCAATAGGTGTATTATAAACATAAAAAATACCTGGGAAGTCATACCATTTTTCTGGTAGATCTTGAAGATCTAAGAATGACTGCATGAAATATTTTCTCCGGACGCCCCAAAAATCATGAGTTACGGGCAAAAAAACGGTTTTTCGTACTTTTGGACCCTTGTGAGCCTATTACTATGAATGAAATAATTAAGTTTTCCTTTTCACACAGAGCCACTTGCGAATATCTGTCAGCAGCCCCGAAAAAATATTACGCTATTACAAAAAATAGTTAATAGCAGCCTTTTGTTGTTGTAGCAGTGCTTCGCCCCATCCAATAGGCGCAATCGATCATCAATATCCCCTAACGAGAGTCCAAGGGAACTTGCAGCTTCAGCAGCGGTGAACCATAGTGAAAGGGGTATTAGAGGCATTGATTCCACATTACAATTGAAGAGATCTTTGGTGTCATGTGGTGACACATTGCAAACAGGGGTTGATTCTGGCTAGGCAGACCTGTTAAATAATGATTACTAATGGTAATGATTAGCCGTTCCATTGATTATTTTCTTTAAACGCCATTTAATGATTACTTGTCATTATTTTTAATGATTAAAAAAATAATCAAAAAAAAATTATGATTTTTTCCGATTATTGAAAAAAATCAGAAATAATAAAAAAAAAAAATCAGAAAAAAATCAAAAATAATCAAAAGTAATGATTATTTTTGATTTTTTTTTAATTTTTTTTGATTTTTTTCTTGATTATTTTTCCGCTTTGTTGAAAGAAAAATTCTCGTTTGTTGCATGCATACAAGTACATTTTAGGATGCAATAGTAAATCGAGAGCGCTTACCGAGGCGAATATATACATACATGCAAAATATAGGGCGAATAGTATATGAGCGTTGATTCAAACATAGTAGCCGTGTTTTTTTATACACGCGCATACGCTTACATTTGCGCGTGTAAAAAAACGCCTATCCTCGCTTAGATAATGCTTAGGAGACCAATCTAGCGGCAGTGGTTAAATAACTACAGCTACAGCACAGGGTGTACCGAAAAGCGGAGACACAACCCTCTGATGGCCATAGGGTATAACATATAGCTGAATCAGTTGCGATGAATTGTGGACACACATAGAATACATAGAATTAGTGTAGAGGGTGAAACAAAGACACATATTTCAGTTACATCTGAGTATAATGCGTATTGAAATTTAGTAGCACACATTTTATGCGCAGCAATTTCAGAGGTGTATTTAAAGTTGGACGCTTAGCAGTCCATATAAAGTTTAAGCGTATAGACGTTTACGTGTATACGTTTACACGCGTATACGTTTACGTTTGCGCGTGAAAAAAAACGCCTATCCTCGCTTAGATAATGCTTAGGAGACCCATCTAGCGGCAGTGGTTAAAAACCTACAGCTACAGCACAGGGTGTACCTAAAAGCGGAGACACAACCCTCTGATGGCCATAGGGTATAACATATAGCTGAATCAGTTGCGATGAATTGTGGACACACATAGAAAACATAGAATTAGTGTACAGGGTGAAACAAAGACACATATTTCAGTTACATCTGAGTATAATGCGTATTGAAATTTAGTAGTACACATTTTATGCGCAGCAATTTCAGAGGTGTATTTAAAGTTGGACGCTTAGCAGTCCATATAAAGTTTAAGCGTATAGACGTTTACGTGTAAAAAAAACACGGCTATTCTCAGGTAAGTATATACACATGTGCATTATTACACTCATTATATAAAATAATAATGGTTTCATCCTTAAGTCAAGCTAATTTTGTTTTATATCTAAAATTAATACATCCGCTATTTTGGATTAAGTTATGGATATGCACTGAATTGTTTTGTAATCAATGTTTATCATATTGTTCGCTTTATTTTAGTAATATTGGTTTCATATCATCGCCACTATGTGAGGCTTCTTCGCATCATTTAGAGAGCTTTATCATAAATACTCAAAATTTTTGTTTTCCGCCTTCGGATTATTAATACTGAGGTCAAGCTAAGTTTTTTTGGGACACGTGTTAACAGCCGACCGCTGTTACAGACTTTTAAAATGTATATATATGGGGTATTCCATCCCATTTCGACCAATTTTGAACCCGACGCCTTTAGAAAGTTTGTCTTCTTTTTCTAGCTTACGAAAGACGTTTTTCAGAAGTTTTTCAAATTTTTTCATCCAACTCAAAAAAAGTTATGAATTTAAAAAAAAACACCGTTTTTGTTTTCAAAATGCTATAACTTTTTCAAAAAATGACCGTTTGGGATATTTTTTTTTTAAATTTTTTTTTAAATGTACTTTTCGGAAAAAATTCAAAAAAATTTTTAGTTTTTTTTTTTTTTTGCAATTTTTCAGTTTTTCGAGATTTTTCCAATTTCGCCCTTTTTTTCTCATAAAAAACGGTGTTTTTTTCAAAATGCTATAACTTTTTTAAAAATTGACCGTTTGGGATCATTTTTTTTTAAATATGTTTTTAAATGTACTTTTCGGAAAAAATACAAAAAAAATTTTTGTTTTTTTTTTTCAATTAAATAAAAAAAAAAATTCTCGGCCCACTCCGGGATTAGTGGGGATGATTGCAGAAATGATTGAAGTTTTTTATGAGAAAAAAAAGGGCGAAATTCGAAAAACTCGAAAAACTGAAAAATTACAAAAAAAAGACTTTAAAAATTTTTTTGAATTTTTTCCGAAAAGTACATTTAAAAACAAATTTAAAAAAAATCCCAAACGGTCAATTTTTGAAAAAGTTATAGCATTTTGAAAACAAAAACAGTAAGCTAGAAAAAGAAAAAAACTTTCAGCCAATTCTAAAGAGGTCGGGTTCAAAATTGGTCGAAATGGGATGGAATACCCCATATACACTCATGGCCAAAATAATAGGTGTACGCAGCTTTGGTTCTAGGTATATCATTACAAGATTTTGCGAATGAAAACAAATTTTGCATGGTAATATTAATAACTATAGTTACTTATACTAAATATATGAAAATTATTATAATTCGTCTATTTCAAAGATAACTGTATCATAATAAAAAAATTTCGTTGGTCAAAATAATAGGTTTATGAAACTTTTCTTAAAAATCAAAGTCCACCATTGAAATATAATTCCTTACTCCATTGTTATTTTAATCACTGGTACCTCCTCCATGTTTTGTATAACTTAGCCTTTTCCATTGGTCACGATTTTAATTAGTTTTTGGCAGGTTTTCAATGGAGCGCTATCCCATCCCAGTCCTTCATCTTCTGCCAAAATCACTCGTTTGTTTTGAAATGAAAATGACTCCAGTCTTCTTCTAAGGTCACTTCACAAGTTCTCAATAGGGTTGTGGTCAGGGGATTGACTTGGCCATTGCATACTTGTGACAATTCCATTTCCGAACCACTCAGATAGCAACCGAAGAGTATGTTTTGTACCGTTATCTTGGTGATAACTCAATCTGAGTGGAGTGTTTTCCCCCGCATATGACAGCTTAACATTTTGCAAAATATCCCTGTACTCCTCAGTGATTATTGCGGGTGTATCCAAAATAAAGAACCCAAACTTTAACAAGAGAAGCCTCTCGACAATTATGTTTCCTTCCCCATGCCTAACTGTCCGTTGGTTGCATCAAGAAGAAAAATCTTTGCCCTTCGCGCCATGTACAGTAATTTTGGAGTCCTTTCCCCACAAACTAATCTTCACTTCGATGCTAAATAAAATATTTCGCAATTTTTTCCCTACAATGGGACCGCACCAATGCAGATGTACAGTGGCATATACTTGTCTCTTCTGTTTGTGTACCGTGAAGTACAAGGATGTTTTGCGAAATGTTAAGCTGACATATGCGGAGAAAAACATGCCACTCAGATTAAGTTATCATCAAGATAACGGGACAAAACATACTCTTCGGTTGCTATCTGAATGGTTCGGAACTGGAATTGTCACATGTATGCAATGGTCGTCAATCCCCTGACCTCAACCCTACTGAGAACTTGAGACGTGAACTTAGAAGAAGACTGGAGTCTTTTTCATTTCAACACAAACGAGTTATTTTGGCAGAAGATGAAGGATTGGGATGGGATAGCACTCCACTGGAAACCTGCCAAAAATTAATTGACCAATGAAAAAGGCCAAGATATACAAAACATGGAGGAGATACCGGTGATTAAAATAACAATGGAGTAAGGAATTATATTTCAATGGTGTACTTTGATTTTTTAGAAAAGTTGGATACACCTAATATTTTGACCAACGAAATTTTTTTATTATGATACAGTTATCTTTGAAATGGATGAATTATAATAATTTTCATATATTTAGTATAAGTAGTAAAAAAGTTATTAATATTACGATACATTTTTGTTTTCATTCGCAAAATCTTGTAATGATATAGAACCAAGGCTGTGTACACCCATTAAATGGTGAAATAAAACTTTTTAAATCACAAAAAAAAACAAAAATGGTTCAGCTCGGCTCAAAATAAAATACCAAAATAATTCATAACTAAATTAATTTGACTTACCAAAATAATTCATAACTAAATTTATTTTATATGAGTTAACCGGGGATTGCCCGTATCGCTTTAAATGTATGAAAACATTTATTTCAAGCAATTTTTAATTTTATAATTTATACCTTGTAAATCTCTTCAAAGCCTTTTCTCCCGGGAGTGGGAGTCGAACCCGCACTCCTACGATAGTTGAAATGGTTATAAACGCATTCAGCTACGTCATGCCTTAGTTGTTGTAAAGTTTTTCCCAATTGCCTTCTTTTCGCATATATTCAGGCCTGTTCTGAATTCCGACTCGGAATGAAAAGTAAAACGACATTGATTTCGACTCGGTTTCTATTTGGTGTTCTCAATTCCGATTGTAAAAAATCGATTCGAAGTCGATTTCATTCCGATTCGGTAACCAGTTTAATCAGCTGTTTTTGTTTATGTGTTTTGTTTTAAGTATCATAAAATTTTATTTTAATTAAAAATGCCTGCAGATATGGTTTTTGGATGCGCAGACGCAAGAAGACGTGCTATTGTGCGTGCGAATCGTAAAAATGCGCTGGATCGGAATTCAGAACAGGTCGACTTCATTTCGATCAGCATCGATTTGTTTGCTTAATAGATTTCTTGATAGAAGTTTTTAAAGAAAGATTTATTATGGCAATTTAACTCAAATTTAAAAACAAAATACACACAACTCTTCCAAATAAAATGAAGAATTAAAAAAAAATTATTTGAAAGACAAATATCGCAACATTTGTGTATAATCAGGCCTGTTCTAAATTCCGACTCGGAATTAAAAGTAAAACGACATTGATTTCGACTCGGTTTCTATTTGGTGTTCTCAATTCCGATTGTAAAAAATCGATTCGAAGTCGATTTCGAATCGTTTTCATTCCGATTCGGTAACCAGTTTAATCAGCTGTTTTTGTTTATGTATTTTGGTTTAAGTATCATAAAATTTTATTTTAATTAAAAAATGCCTGCAGATATGGTTTTTGGATGCGCAGACGCAAGAAGATGTGCTATTGTGCGTGCGAATCGTAAAAATGCGCTGGATCGGAATTCAGAACAGGTCGACTTCATTTCGATCAGCATCGATTTGTTTGCCTAATAGATTTCTTGACAGAAGTTTTTAAAGAAAGATTTATTATGCCAATTTAACTCAAATTTAAACAAAAAAATACATACAACTCTTCCAAATAAAATGAAGAATTAAAAAAAAATTATTTGAAAGACAAATATCGCAACATTTGTGTATAATCTGTCAATTAATTTTCATTCCGACTGCTCAGAGGCAATACTTTTCAAACCGATAATTTTTGGTCGGAATCGAAATTGAGAACACCAAAACATTTCGATTCCAAAAAAATTGATCGGAATCGGAATCGGAATTCAGAACAGGCCTGAATATGCCAATTAATTTTCATTCCGACTGCTCAGAGGCAATACTTTTGAAACCGATAATTTTTGGTCGGAATCGAAATCGAGAACACCAATCCATTTCGATTCCGAAAAAATTGATCGGAATCGGAATTCAGAACAGGCCTGATTATCTTCCACACATTACATAATTCGTATGTAGTTAAGTGTTGAAGTTATGCCTGTTTGTAAGGCGGTTTTCAGAGAAACTTGGTATTTGTTGTTGTTTTTGTTCTATTTATAGAACTACAAGGAATTATCCAAATGTTGTCTACTTATATGAGTTAACCGGGGATTGCCCGTATCGCTTTAAATGTATGAAAACATTTATTTCAAGCAATTTTTAATTTTATAATTTATTTAATAATTTGGGAAAAATTTAAACAACGTGACATCAGGACGGACAAGGCGACAGCTGTTGCGATTATACCTTGTAAATCTCTTCAAAGCCTTTTCTCCCGGGAGTGGGAGTCGAACCCGCACTCCTACGATAGTTGAAATGGTTATAAACGCATTCAGCTACGTCATGCCTTAGTTGTTGTAAAGTTTTTCCCAATTGCCTTCATTTCGCATATATTATCTTCCACACATTACATAATTCGTGTGTAGTTATGTGTTGAAGTTTTGCCTGTTTGTAAGGCGGTTTTCAGAGAAACTTGATATTTGTTGTTGTTTTTGTTCTATTTATAGAACTACAACGAATTAACTAAATGTTGTCTACTTATATGAGTTAACCGGGGATTGCCCGTATCGCTTTAAATGTATGAAAACATTTATTTCAAGCAATTTTTAATTTTATAATTTATACCTTGTAAATCTCTTCAAAGCCTTTTCTCCCCGGAGTGGGAGTCGAACCCGCACTCCTACGATAGTTTAAATGGTTATAAACGCATTCAGCTACGTCATGCCTTAGTTGTTGTAAAGTTTTTCCCAATTGCCTTCATTTCGCATATATTATCTTCCACACATTACATAATTCGTATGTAGTTATGTGTTGAAGTTTTGCCTGTTTGTAAGGCGGTTTTCAGAGAAACTTGGTATTTGTTGTTGTTTTTGTTCTATTTATAGAACTACAACGAATTAACCAAATGTTGTCTACATATAAGAGTTAACCGGGGATTGCCCGTATCGTTTTAAATGTATGAAAACATTTATTTCAAGCAATTTTTAATTTTATATTTATTTAATAATTTGAAAACCGCCTTACAAACAGGCATAACTTCAACACATAACAACATACGAATTATGTAATGTGTGGAAGATAATATATGCGATAAGGCAATTGGGAAAAACTTTACAACAACTAAGGCATGACGTAGCTGAATGCGTTTATAACCATTTCAACTATCGTAGGAGTGCGGGTTCGACTCCCACTCCCGGGAGAAAAGGCTTTGAAGAGATTTACAAGGTATAATCGAAACAGCTGTCGCCTTGTCCGTCCTGATGTCACGTTGTTTAAATTTTTCCCAAATTATTAAATAAATTAATTTTACTTTAAAACTTTTTAGAGTACACAGCTCATATAAATTCAGGTATAATACTTTGTTACTCTAAATTTTTCTTTTGGTTTTGCTCATATCTTCTAAAGAAAAATATGAATGCCCGTTTTTTTACACAAACTAAAGTTCTTCTGGCATTTTTCTAATATTAATTTGTTAGAACGTGAAATTATGTATATCCCTTTTCATGTTGTTGTTTTTGTTGTAGCGATAAGGACACTCCCCGAAGGCCTTGGGCAGTGTTATCGATGTGCATGGCCCTTTGCCGGACTCAGATCCGGTACTTTCTCGGGAACGATTTGTTATGACTACATGCGACCTTCTAAGCCATAACGCCCCCTCCCCCCCGAGGTCCATGAGGAGTTCGTGGTCGCCAGAGTCTCGGCTGTTAATGAAACAGGATTCGCCACTTTTCATAGCACCACACATAGCTTCTCCAACCCAATTGTCAACCTCACCATCGAGCGGCGAATCCCGCTTCACTAACAGACGAGGCTCTGGCGACCCCAAGCTCCTCATGGAACTCCGGGGTGGGGAGGAAGGGATGGCCTGAAGGTTTAATGTGGCCATATAAATCGTTCCCGAGATGGTCGGGCTAGCACCGTAATGGTGCTGTGTTACCGGAGCGTACAGGATCTGCATCCGGCAAAGGACCATCACGTCGATAACGCTCCCCAAAGCCCTAGGGGAGTATCCTTATCGCTAAAACAATAACAACAACGACGCCTAATTTAAAAGCACTCAGCAGTATCCAGTCAGAGTCCCATCATGACCCTACAGTCCCCTATTTTTAGAGATAAGAGTAACTTTGTTGATCTAAGGTCCAAGCCATGCACATGATTTTCAACGCCTATTTTCTTTTATATAACAAAGATTCTAAAAAGATCCAATATTTTCCTCTTATATTATAGAATAGTGACAATTATAGAGCCGATCATATCCGTCACGATGTTCGTACAATTTTTCATAGCTGCTGCCATAGTCAGCACTACCATGATAAATATATTCATTTTTGCTGATTTCGCTTCAAGAATAGCAGCGTGCATTTATCTATATTGTGTTTTGTTGCAAACTTGGCCGTCCTGTTTCTACGCCACACATCTTCAGTCGGACTGTGAGCAGTTATCTATGTCTATTTTCCATAGCAATTGGATGCCACAAGAGAAACGCTTCAATAATTTGTTGATATTCTTTTTACATCGCACCCAGAAAGGCATACCGTTGTTTGCTATGAAATTAATGCCAGTAAATTTATCAACGAGTCTCTCGGTAGGATTAATATTTCTTGCATTCTTTTTTATGACACCAATAATTTTGTTTTCGTTCTAGATTGGAAAATTCTCGTTTAGCCTCTATACATTCATTCAAAAAATGGGCCTTGGCAAAAATCTAAAAAACTGAAGTAGTCGAACCGACGAAATTGAGCGTTTTGTCTAACCGTACAGATGAAATGTTTTATTTCCAGCATATTACGCCGAGATGGAAGCGGTAATGCCGTAAAAGGAAGGCTGGATATTACAACTTAACGCTCCTGAAATTTTAGCTCTTACAATCCTTATTCAAACAATCGTCCTGACTAAACCTCAGCGAGCAATAGCTTTGCCCCCTTGAACTTGCAATATATACGGGATAATTAAGACCAACAGACCAGCGAAAGGTATCGGTTTGAATACTATTTCATACGGCCATCGGATATACATACTACTATTGAAATAAAGCACACAGCACGTACGAACAACTCCCGAAATCTTTATATATAAAAAACACGTGTCACAACATTTTTGGCCGCGATGGACTCCTAAACAACTGAACCGATTTTGAATTTGTTTTGCACCCCGTGTGTAGTTTGGTCTAACTTGAGAGATAGGATAGGTTATATCTCAGTTTATAGTCGCAATATTATTTTATTGCAAATTTTTTTGTTTATACGTAATAATAAAATGTTATGTATACGCAGTGGCACTCATATTTTCAGGTGGTGCGGATATACTTCCCTGTAATTGCTTGGTGGGGATGAGACGACGATGGAGATAGATGAAGCGAAATGGACGGAGGGAGGAGTGAATAAAAGATTGAGGAAAAAGTGAAGAGGGCGGCAGATTCAGACGGAAAAAGCTTATGAAAATGTATGCAGATAGGCCAAATTTAGGGCATGACAACATCTGCCGGGTCTTCTAGTTGGTATAAAAAGTTTCCAACAATCATGAATCGAAAATTAAATTTTTTGTCCAACTTGTTTCAAGCGTTTTATTGCAAAATCGAATCCAAAACGATTCTGCTTTTTTTGAAGAACAATTTTAAATTTTCCCTACAAATTGGCGGAACGATACCTACATATTTTATGCCGACTCCGAAAGGCATCTGCAAGGCACATGAATTTTCACTGAGGAGCATTCTAAGGCAGAAATACACTCAGAGTGCTTGCACTACCGGGACCGACCCACACATGACACCAACCATCTTTTGAATTGCAATGTGGTCCACACCTGTTGAACTGATTCCGTTAGAATATATTGATGACATTTTGTGAATAGTCGCACCGATTGGATGGGGCGAAGAACTGCTACAACAACGACCCCGATTAGAAAAACTTGTTTCTAATTGAAAAACCTTGTTTCTTAATTTTGATGTCACTTTTCCAGGACCCTCGGTGTGGTAGGCGGAGCATGCTACTACCACCACGGGATTCAAGGGGTTGATAAGCGCAATACAAAGCTTGGTAATTCTATACGACAGCATGACACTGCTAATACCCGTTCAAAAATATAGAGGCGTCACACGACGCGGCTTGACTTCAGAATTAATAATCCGAAACCGGAAAATAAAAATTTTAACTCATTCAAAAGATATTAACGAAAAACCAAAAAAGACCTGCGGGTTTCACCGAAACCGGGGGTGAAATCCATAGTATTTTTGCGCACAACACCTTTCTGCGTTGGCGGCCTTCGGCCACGCTTATAAAAATAACCCTGGGCTACGCCATGCCAAGTCCGGGTGTGTGGTATAGCCGTGGCTACCGCCACCGTCGTCATCTGCGTTCACAATTTTTTTTGTGGGTACAAAGTACAACAACCACATGAAAACCGCCAAGTTCAACTGCAAATATCTCCGGACAGAGATACAATTTTTATTTTCCGGTTTCGGATTATTGTTGTCGAGATTAATACGCGTCTTTTGACACCTCTTTCGATATTGGACGCGTATTAGCAGTGTCATACTGTCGTATATAATACCCAAAGCTTTATAGCTTCAAACTTCCGCAACCCAATTGTCAACCTCACCTACGCGAGGGGAATCATGTTTTTCTGGTGATCCCATATTCTTCATGCATCCAGAGGGTGGTAGGACGGGATGGCCTTGAAGGTTTCATGTGGTCATACTAAATCGTTTCAAGATTTTTAATTTTAAGCTTTAATATTAATTTCAAGGCGATAAACAAAATTCCTTTATGCATAGTTTACATGAACTTCCAATCCACTTACGTATAGACCTGTTGGCTTCAATCAAATCCTTCAAACGCTGTTTTCGGTCCAGTGCCTGTGTGGCATTCAAATCTTCCGAACATTGATTCATTCTATGAATTTATCGTGTTTTTAAAACTTTTAACAACTTATCTTTTAATCAAAATTAAATTATATTCGCGATATTTAAACAAATGTGGTTCGGCGCGCATAAATAGAAACTTTTTAGAAATTTTTTAAACGGTGCTGCCAAGTTTGCATTTTTTATTCTATTATGGCTGTTCTTTTGGCCACCCGAGGGTACCCACAGCACTCAGAAAAAATGTAATTGTGCCAGATTTAAAAAAATTAGACTGTGCTAAATGAGATAAAAGTGCATATAAGTATGTACTACATACTTGCCGTCTTCCAGTGAGTTTTAAAGCTCCGGCTCACGCTCAATTCTCACGGGAATGCTCTGGATCATTGAGAGACTTGAGAAGCAGATGTCGTGATATTTTCGCAAACGTGAAATGTGATAGGCAGATGTCGCCGCTGTTTTTCCTTTAACTCATACGGCGAAAAGCTAAGCAGCGACATCTATTTTTGAAAAAGTAGGTTTGTTAACGGCAGCGTTGCCAAACTAAAGACAAGTAATTAAGAAATTATATGGCTCACAAATTGAACCAGACTTCTATCTGGATTTATCTGGCTCAAATCGTTATTGTTGTATTTACATGCAAAATTATTTATCTGGCTCAGGCATTTGCCACCGGACGATGGCTATTACTATTACAAAAGGCTCGCAATAAGTTTTGAATTCGAAATCAAAACAAGACAGCCTAAACAATTTTTGTGATTGTAGCAACATAAATGTGACAAGAAAAAATGGTAATAGTCGACTGCTAATACGCGTCCAAAATTATCGAGAGAGATGTCAGAGGACGCGTATTGACCTCGAAAACAATAATTCGAAGGCGGAAAATAAAAATTTTAACTCGTTCAAAAGATATTAACGAAAAACCGAAAAATGACCCGCGGGTCCCTCCGAAACCGGGGGTGTTATCTATAGTATTTTTGCGCAGAACACATTTCTGCGTTGGCGGCCTTCGTTTGGAGACCAAAACTTTATCAGCGCAAAACACTTGTTCACAATTTTTTTTGTGGATACTATAACATTACAACAAAATAATAAAAATAAATGTAAGGCGCGATAACCTCCGAAGAGATCTAAGGCCGAGCTTCTCTTCCAATTTGCGTTGTGCTCCTCTTGATTTTCCCTACAAATTGGCCGTACGGGCCTACATGTTGTTATGGTTTCGCATCTTCTAAGGGAGCAGTAAGGAAGGGAGTCTGCATGATCTGGTGTTGCACAGAGGCTAGTCATGTCGGCTGGGCGGGGTCCTTGCCAACCTTACTGTTCCTGCGCCATAACAAAAAAAGTTCCTATCATGCCTATTCAAATCAACTGACAAAAAAGCGCAGGGACGACTCAAAACGCTTGAAATTCAAATTAAAACAACATGCGGCCGAACCGGATGCCACGGACAGACCGTTAAAACATTCAACAATTTAAAATTAAAAAAACGGAGACAAAAATATAGCGCAAAAAAAAAGACTAAACCAACCGAACCGGAAATGACCGGTTACTAAACTCTGAAATCGAAATCAAAAAAAAAAAACTGCTAAAAATTAAAATAAAAAAAGCTGAAAAGGACAGAAAAGGAAAAAAGGGCCGAACATATAGAGGGGCGCCGCGGGTGTTGTTGCGACGCCCGGCGCTTAGCCCACCCTTAAAATCCATGGCCACCGACGCACCTGTATTTCGGTGGTCCCTTACCTGTATACCCTATGCCTTCTAAATGAATGGAACCATCAGCATTCCCATTCTAAATTTTATTTAAAATAAATGGTAATACAAAACTTAGTCAAAATATATAAACTTAACTAGCCTTTACCCGCGGCCCCGTCCGCAAGGAGAAAATGAAATATATGTGCTATTCACTTTAGCCTGCTTGTCAAGTTAACACTTTTTTTCTGTCTAATGCATTTTTTTTTTGTAATTGAGTAAAATAAGAACTAAATGAGCTGATAACCTGATAGTATCCCCAAATGATCCAGATTAGAAAAAGCCACGTAGTGACCCCGAAGCTATCGCAGACGGATTCCGAAAACCGTCCAGAAATGCCCTGGAAGGTCTCCAAAAGTTCCCGAAATAGTCCCAAAAAACCCGAAATGCCAACGACACAATTCTAGACTTATCCAGAGAACCACACAGAAATGATCCCTGAAGGGTACCAAAATGATCCCGAAATAGTCCCAAAAAAGTTCCGAAATGACCCTGACGGGCTCCCGGACGGAGCTCAAAACCCCTCCAGAAAATATCCAGGAAGAGCTCTAAATTATCCCGACATAGTCAAGAAAAAGTTCCGAAATGACCACGAGGGGATCCACGACGGATCACGAAAACCATACAGAAATGATGCCGGAAGGGTCCGAAAATGATGCCGAAATAGTTCGGAAATGACCACGATGGGATCCCGCAACGATTCAGAAATGATCTCGGAAGGGTCCCCAAATGAACCCAAAATGTTCCCGAAATGACCCTGATGGATCCGGCAAACCATCAAGAAATGATGCCGGAAGGGTCCCCAAATGATCCTGAAGTAATACTGAAAAAGTCACGAAATGACCCCTAAAGGGTACCCATATGATTCCGAAATAGTCCCGAAAAGTCCCAAAATTACCTTGGTGGGTTTCCGTACAGATCCCGAAATACAGCCAGAAATGATGCCGGAAGGATCCCCAAATGATCCTATATTAGCTCCGAAAAAGTCCCGAAATAACCCCGACGGGATCCCGGACGGATCTCCAAAACCATCTACAAATGATGCCGGAAGGTACCCCAAATGATCCCGAAAAAGTCCTGAAATGACCCCGACGGGATCACGGACGACTCCCGAAAATCATGTTGTTGTTGTTGTAGAAATGATGCCGGAAGGGACCCCAAATATCCCGAAATGACCCGAAGGGATCCCGGACGAATCCCGAAAACTATCCAGAAATGATGCCGGAAAGGTCCTCAAGTGATTCCAAAATAGTCCCGAAATGACCCTGACGGTATCCCGGACGGATCCCGAAAACCATCGAGAAATGATGGCGAAAGGGTCCCCAAATGATCCCGTATTAGTCGAGAAAAAGTCCCGAAATGACCCCGACGAGATCCCGGACGGATCCCGAAAACCATCCAGAAATGATGCCGAAAGGGTCCCCAAATGAGCCCGTATTAGTCGAGAAAAAGTCCCGAAATGACCCAGACGGGATCCCGGACGGATCCCGAAAACCATCTAGAAATGATGCCGGAAAGGTCCTCAAATTATCACCTAATAGGCCCGAAATGACCCCGAAGTGACCCCAAACTATCCCGAAATAGTCCCGAATGATCCAGTCGGGATCCCGAAATCCATCCAGAAATGATGCCGAAAGGGTCCCCAAATGATCCTGTATTAGTCGAGAAAAAGTCCCGAAATGACCCCGACGAGATCCCGGACGGATCCCGAAAACCATCCAGAAATGATGCCGAGAGGGTCGCTAAATGATCCCGTATTAGTCGAGAAACAATCCCGAAATAACCCCGACAGTATCCCGGACTGATCCCGAAAACCATCTAGAAATGATGCCGGAAAGGTCCTCAAATGATCAACTAATAGGCCCGAAATGACCCCGACGAGATCCCGGACGGATCCCGAAAACCATCCAGAAATGATGCCGAAAGGGTCCCCAAATGATCCCGTATTAGTCGCGAAAAGTCCCGAAATTACCCCGTCGGGATCCCGAAAACCATCCAGAACTGATGCCGATAGGGTCCCCAAATGAGCCCGCGTTAGTCGCGAAAAGTCCCGAAATGATCCCGACGGGATCCCGGACGGATCCACAAAACCACATAGAAATGATGAAGGAAAGTACCCCAAATGATTACGAAATAGTCCCGAAATGACCTCGAAGGGATCCCGGACGGATCCCGAAAACCATCTAGAAATGATGCTGGAAAGGTCCTCAAATGATCACCTAATAGGCCCGAAATGACCCTGACGGGATCAAGGACGGATCCCGAAAACCATCCAGAAATGATGCCGAAAGGGACCCCAAATGATCCCGTTTTAGTCGCGAAAATTCCCGAAATGACCCCGACGGGATCCCGGACGGATCCCCAAAACCATATAGAAATGATGAAGGAAGGTACCCCATGATTCCGAAATAGTCCCGAAAAAGTCCTAAAATAACCCAGACGGGATCCCGAACGGATCCCGAAAACTATACAGAAATTATCCTGGAAGGGTCCCAAAATTATCCCGAAATATTCCCGAAAAAGTCCCGAAAATACCTGGGAAGGGTCCCCAAGTGATCCCGAAATAATACAGAAAAAGACATGAAATGACCCTTAAAGGGCCCCCAAAATAGTCCAGAAATTACCCTGATGGGTTCCCGTACAGATCCCGAAATACATCCAGAAGTGATACCGGAAGGGTCCCCAAATGATCTCGTATTAACGGATCCCTAAATGACACTGACGGGATCCCGGACAGATCCCGAAATCCATCCAGGAATGATCTTGGAAGGGTACCAAAATGCTCCCAAATTGTATCGGAAAAGTCCAGAAATTACCCTCTGACGGGACCCCGAACGAATCCTGAAAACCGTCCTTAAATGATCCCGAAAAAGTCCCGAAATTACTCTGACGGGATTCCGTACGGATCCCGGAAACCATCCAGAAAAGATGCCGAAAGGCTCCCCAAAATATCCCGTATTAGCCCCAAAAAAGTCCCGAAATGACCCCGACGAGGTCCCGAGCGGATACCGAAAACCATCTAGAAATGATGCCCGATGGTACCCCAAATGACCATCCATAAATGATGTCGAAAGGGTCCCCAAATGATCCCGTATTAGTCGCAAAAAAGTCCCAAAATGACCCTGAAGGGATCCCGGACTGCTCCCCAAAACCATCCAGAAATGATGCCGGAAGGTACCCTGAATGATCCCAAAAAATCCCTGGAATAACCCCGACGGGATCCCAGACGGACCCCGAAAGCCATCCAGAAATTATGCCGGATGGGACCCCGAATGATCCCGAAAGAGTCACGAAATGACCCCGATGAGATCCCGGACGGATACCGAAAACCATCCAGATATGACGCCGGAAAGGCCCTCAAATGATCCCCTAATAGTCCCAAAATGCCGGTGGGTACCCCAAAATGATCCCGATATAGTCCCGAAATGACCCCGTCGGGATCGAGGACGAATCCCGAAAACCATCCAGAAATTATTTTGTAAGGGACCCCAAATGATCCCGAAAAGGTCCTGAAATGACCCCGACGGATCCCGGAAACTATCCAGAAATAATGCCGGAAAGGTTCCAAAATGATCCCCAAATAGTCCCGAAATGAACCTGACGGGATCCTAGACGGATCTAAAAAACCATCCAGAAATGATGCCGGAAGATACCCCAAATGATCCCAAAATAGCCCCGAAATGGCCCCGACGGGATCCCGGACGGATGCGGAAAACCATCCAGAAATGATGCCGGAAGAGACCCAAAATGACCCCGAAAAAGTCCCATAATGATCCGGGAAACCATCAACAATTTATCTCTCAAAGGTACGCAAATGATCTCGAAAATACCTCGACGAGATGCCGGACGGATCCCGAAACCCATCCAGATATGATTCCGGAAGGGTCCCCAAATGATCGCGAAATTGTCCCGAAATGATCGCGGAATAGTCCCGAAAATGTCCCAAAACAGCCCCGACGGGATCCCGAACGGATCCCGAAAACTATACAGAAATGATCCGGTAATGGTCCCAAAATGATCCCGAAATAGTCCCGAAAAATCCCGAAATTACCCCAGCGGGATGCCGGACGGATCCCGAAAACCATCCAGAAATTACCCCGGAAGGGTCTCGATATGACCCTAGCGGGATTACAATTAGGTACAAACAGGTAAAGCTTATAAAAGCGTGCTAATAAAAGCAATTGGTGGAGGGCGGATATCAGGAGCAGAAGGAGAGGATCACTGATCGTTTTCCAAAATTGTCTAGATCTCGATCTGTAGATACCAAAAACTAATGATTTAGGAGAAAATTTATATTAAGTTATAACAATTTATAGATTTTACACCAGAGGGGGTGATAAAGGGGGGACGGAGGGTGTCACTGCTCACTTTGTAAGCCCTCGACTTATTTGACCTCTTGAGTCTGTGATATTGGTGAAGGCCAGTATACGTAAAGTTATAATGTGTAAACATTACTAAAAAGTAATTGCTCGAAGCGGTCGTGGGACCCCCACCCCTCTTTCCATGTTCGAAAAAAATTTCGCTAGTAGACTACTGTCTGTGTCCCAAATTTCATCAAAATCCGTGTAGCCGTTCTGGCGTTATTCAGTCACAAAGACGAAAAAATACAATAATTAAATTATAACTGTTCCTAGGGGGCGGGGACCTCCCCCCTTTTCAAAAAAATATAGCTAGTAGACTATTGGCTATATGTGTGCAAAATTTCATCCAAATTGGTCCAGCCGTGCTTGCGTGATTGAGTCACAAAGAAAAAGGTTTGGACAAACATACAAACATCCAAACTTTCCCATTTATAATATACTAGCCTTTACCCGCGGCCTAGTCCGCAAGAAGAAATATAAATATATGGGCTATTCGCGTTAGCCTGCTTATCAAGTTATCTGTTTAAAATTTTGTTTTCTGTCTAATGCATTTTACTTTTGTAATTGAGTAAAAAAAAAGAACTAAATGAGCTGACAACCTGATAGGATCCCAAATGATCCCAAAATTATCCAGAAAAAGCTACGAAATGACCCACACGCTCTCGTGGATGGATCCCGAAAACCATCCAGAAATGCCCCGAAAGGGTCTCCAAAAGTTCCCGGAATAGTCCCAAAAAAACCCGAAATGACAACGACACGATCCTAGACGTATCCAGAGAACCACACAGAAATGATCCCTGAAGGATCCCAAAATGATCCCGAAATAGTCCGGAAATGACCCAGATGGGATCCCGCACAGATCCAGAAATGATCCCGGAATGGTCCAAAAACTATCCCGGAAAAGTAACAAAAAATCCCGAACTGGCTCCTACGGCAGCCCGGACGGATCCAGAAATGATCTCGGAAGGTCCCCAAATGATCGCAAAATGGTCCCGAAATGACCCTGATGGATCCGGCAAACCATCAAGAAATTATGCCGGAAGGGTCCCCAAATGATCCCGAAATAATACAGAAAAAGTCACGAAACGTCCCCTAGAGGATCCCCAAATGATCCCGTATTAGCCCCGAAAAGGTCCCGAAATAACCCCGACGGAATCCCGGAAAAATCCCGAAAACAATCCAGAAATGATGCCTGAAGGGATCCTAAATGATTCCGAAAACGTCCCGCATTGATTCCGACGGGATCTCGAACGGATATCGAAAATCATGCAGAAGTGATGCCGGAAAGGTCCTGAAATGATCACCTAATAGTCCCGAAATGACCCTTAAGGGGTCCTGGACGGATCCCGTAAACCATCCAGAAATGATCCCTAAATCCCCTGATCATAGGATCCCAAATGATCCCAAAATTATCCAGAAAAAGCTACGAAATGACCCCCACGCTATCGTGGATGGATCCCGAAAACCATCCAGAAATGCCCCGAAAGGGTCTCCAAAAGTTCCCGGAATAGTCCCAAAAAACCCGAAATGACAACGACACGATCCTAGACGTATCCAGAGAACCACACAGAAATGATCCCTGAAGATGTTCTAAAATGATCCCGAAAAGGTTCCGAAATGACCCTGACGGGCTCCCGGGCGGATCTCAAAAACCATCCAGAAAATATCCAGGAAGGGTCCCTAAATTATCCCGACATACTCCAGAAAAAGTTCCGAAATGGCTCCGAGGGGATCCACGCGGGATCGCGAAAACCATACAGAAATGATTCCGGAAGGATCCCAAAATGATCACGAAATAGTCCGGAAATGACCCAGATGGGATCCCGCACAGATCCAGAAATGATCCCGGAAGGGTGCAAAAACTATCCCGGAAAAGTAACAAAAAATCCCGAAATGGCTCCTACGGCATCCCGGACGGATCCAGAAATGATCTCGGAAGGGTCCCCAAATTATCCCAAAATGGTCCCGAAATGACCCTGATGGATCCGGCAAACCACCAAGAAATTATGCCGGAAGGGTCCCCAAACGATCCCGAAATCAAACAGAAAAAGTCACGAAACGACCCCTAGAGGATCCCCAAATGATCCCGTATTAGCCCCGAAAAGGTCCCGAAATAACCCAGACGGGATCCCGGACAAATCCCGAAAACCATCCAGAAATGATGCCGGAAGGGATCCCAAATGATTCCGAAAAAGTCCCGCAATGATTCGACGGGATCCCGAATGGATACCGAAAATCATCCAGAAGTGATGCCGGAAAGGTCCTCAAATGATCACCTAATAGTCCCGAAATGACCCTTAAGGGATCCTGGACGGATCCCGTAAACCATCCAGAAATGATCCCGATATAGTCCCGAAGAAATCCCGAAATGATCCTGATGGGATCTCGAACGCATCCCTAAATGACCCTGACGGGATCCCGGACAGATCCCGAAACCCATCCAGAAATGATTTTGGGAGGGACCCCAAATGATCCCGAAAAAGTCCCGGAATGATTCCGACGGGATCCTGAACGGATACCGAAAACCATCCAGAAGTGATGCCGAAATGGTTCCCAAATGATCCCGTATTAGTCGCGAAAAATTCCCGAAATGACCCCGACGGGATCCCGGATGTATCCCGAAAACCATCCAGAAATGATGCCGAAAGGGTTCCCAAATGATCGCGTATTAGTCGCGAAATGACCCCGACGGGCTCCCGGACGGATACCGAAAACCATCCAGAAGTGATGCCGGAAAGGTCCTCAAATGATCACCTAATAGTCCCAAAATTACCCTGACGGCATACCGGACAGATCACGAAATCCATCTAGAAATGATCTTAGGAAGGTCCCAAAATGATCCCGAAATAGTCTCGGAAAAGTCCAGAAATTACCCTGAGGGTTTCCCGGACGAATCCTGAAAGCTATTCTTAAGTGCTCCCGAAAAAAGTCCTGAAATGACCCTGACGGGATCACGAAAGGATTCCGAAAACTATCCAGAAATGATGCCGGAAAGGTCCTCAAATGATCCCCCAATAGTCCCGAAATGACCGTGACAGGATCCCGAACGGATCCCGACAACTATCCAGGAATGATGCCGAAAGGGTCCGCAAATGATCCCGTATTAGTCGAGAAAAAGTCCCGAAATGACCCCGACGGGATCCCGGACGAATCCCAAAAACCATCCAGAAATGATGCCGGTAGGTATCCCAAATAATCCCGAAATAGTCCCGAAATGACCTCGTCGGCATCCCGGACGGATCCCGAAAATTATCCAGAAATGATGCCGGAAAGGTCCCCAAATGACCCCCTAATAGTCCCGCAATTACCCTGATGGGATCCCGGACGGATCCCGAAAACCATCCAGAAATGATGCCGAAATGGTTCCAAAATGATCCCGTATTAGGTGCGAAAAATTCCCGAAATGACCCCGACGGGATCCCGGACGTATCCCGAAAACCATCCAGAAATGATGCCGAAAGGGTTCCCAAATGATCCCGTATTAGTCGCGAAAAAGTCCCGAAATGACCCCGACGGGATCCCGGACGGATCCCGAAAACCATCCAGAAATGATGCCGGAAGAGCCCCCAAATGATCCCGAAAAAGTCCCGAAATGACCCCGACGAGATCCCGGACGGATCCCGAAAATCATCCAGAAATGATGCCGGAAGAGCCCCCAAATGACCCCGACGAGATCCCGGACGGATCCCGAAAACCATCCAGAAATGATGCCGAAAGGGTTCCCAAATGATTCTGTATTAGTCGCGAAAAAGTCCCCAAATGACCCCGACGGGATCCCGGACGGGTCCCGAAAGCAATCCAGAAATGATGCCGGAAGAGCCCCCAACTGATCCCCTAATAGTCCCGAAATTACCCTGATGGGATCCAGGACGGATCCCGAAAACCATCCAGAAATGATGCAGAAAGGGTTCCCAAATGATCCCGTATTAGTCGCGAAAAAGTCCGCAAATGACCCCGACGGGATCCCGGACGGATCCCGAAAACCATCCAGAAATGATGCAGGAATAGCCCCCAAATGATCCCGAAAAAGTCCCGAAATGACCGCGACGGGATCCCGGACGGATCCCGAAAATCATCCAGAAATGATGCCGGAAGAGCCCCCAAATGACCCCGACGAGATCCCGGACGGATCCCGAAAACCATCCAGAAATGATGCCGGAAGAGCCCCCAAATGATCCCGAAAAAGTCCCCAAATGACCCCGACGAGATCCCGGACGGATCCCAAAAACCATCCAGAAATGATGCCGGAAGAGCCCCCAAATTATCCCGAAAAAGTCCCCAAATTGCCCCGACGAGATCCCGGACGGATCCCGAAAACCAACCAGAAATGATGCCGGAAGAGCCCCCAAATGATCCCGAAAAAGTCCCCAAATGACCCCGACGAGATCCCGGACGGATCCCGAAAACCATCCAGAAATGATGCCGGAAGAGCCCCCAAATGATCCCGAAAAAGTCCCCAAATGACCCCGACGAGATCCCGGACGGATCCCGAAAACCATCCAGAAATGATGCCGGAAGAGCCCCCAAATTATCCCGAAAAAGTCCCGAAATGACCGCGACGGGATCCCGGACGGATCCCGAAAATCATCCAGAAATGATGCCGGAAGAGCCCCCAAATGATCCCGAAAAAGTCCCCAAATGACCCCGACGAGATCCCGGACGGATCCCGAAAACCATCCAGAAATGATGCCGGAAGAGCCCCCAAATTATCCCGAAAAAGTCCCCAAATGACCCCGACGAGATCCCGGACGGATCCCGAAAACCATCCAGAAATGATGCCGGAAGAGCCTCCAAATGATCCCGAAAAAGTCCCCAAATGACCCCGACGAGATCCCGGACGGATCCCGAAAACCATCCAGAAATGATGCCGGAAGAGCCCCCAAATGATCCCGAAAAAGTCCCCAAATGACCCCGAAAAAGTCCCAAATGACCCCGACGATATCCCGGACGGATCCCGAAAACCATCCAGAAATGATGCCGGAAGAGCCCCCAAATGATCCCGAAAAAGTCCCCAAATGACCCCGACGAGGCCCCGGACGGATCCTGAAAACCATCCAGAAATGATGCCGAATGATCCCGTATTAGTCGCGAAAAAATCTCGAAATGACCCCGAAGGGATGCCGGACGAATCCCGAGGACCATCCAGAAATTATGCATAAAGGGACCCAAAATAACCCCGAAAAAGTCCCGTAATGATCCCGGAAACCATCAAGAATTTATCTCTCGAAGGTACGCAAATGACCCCGAAAGTACCCCGACGGGATCCCGGACGGATCCCGAAAACCATCCAGAAATGATGCCGGAAGGGTCCCCAAATGATCGCGAAATAGTCCCGAAATGATTCCGGAATAGTCGCGAAAAAGTCCCGAAATTACCCCGGCGTAATCCCGGACCGATCCCGAAAACCATCCAGAAATGATCCCGGAAGGGTCTCGACATGACCCTTACGGGATTACAAATAAGGTGAAGCTAATTATACAACCATGTTAATAAGGCAGCATGCGCATTGGAGCGAATAAAAAGTTACATAGAAACATACAGGTAAAGCTAATAAAAGCGTGCTAATAAAAACAATTGATGGAGGGCGGATGGCGGGAGTAGAGGAGAGGACCACTGATCATTCTTCCAAAATTGTCTAGATCTCGATCTGTATGTACCAGATACCAAAAACTATTGATTTAGGAGGAAATTTATATTGAGTTATAACAATTTATAGATTTTACACCAGAGGGGGAAATAAAGGGGGCGGGCGGAGGGTGTCACTGTTTACTTTGTAAGCCCTCGACTTATTTGACCCCTTGAGTCTGTGATATTGGTGAAGGCCAGTATACGTAGTTATAATGTGTAAAAATTATTAAAAAATAATTGCTCGAAGGGGTCGTGGGACCCCCACCCCTCTTTCCATGTTCGAAAAAAATTTCGCTAGTAGACTACTGTCTGTGTCCCAAATTTCATCAAAATCCGTGTAGCCATTCTGGCGTGATTCAGTCGCAAAGACGAAAAATATAATAATTAAATTATAACTGTTCCTAGGGGGCGGAGACCACGCCCCTTTTGAAAAATATATAGCTGGTAAATCCTTCTAGACTATTGGCTATATGTGTGCAAAATTTCATCCAAATCGGTCCAGCCGTTCTTGCGTGATTGAGTCACAAAGACAAACGTCTGGACAAACATCCAAACATCCAAAACATATCAAAGGCTGAAAAAAACGTACATTTTGAACCCGATACCCACAGAATTTGATGAAATTTTGCATGGGGTTACATCTTACCCACCCAAACACAACCTCATTTTTAGAAATTGCATTTTCGAAAAATTGTGGGCGTGGCAAGGTATCGAAATATCCGAAAATATTAGAAAAATGACGATAATAGGTACTTTTAAAGTGTGATTACTACGGAATGGCTTTACTGATTTCAAAGATCTTCATACCATTACAAAGGTATTGGAATAAGCTTTCAAAAAAATACACTGTAAAAATTTTTTAGTACACTGAAAATAAAATTTTTTTTTTAAATAAAATTTAAAACTGAAAAAACACTTCAAAGATCAAGCGATTTTGAAAAATAAAATTTTATTTTAGAAAGGTCTAGTTAATATATATAACATATCTGAAAACTAAAATGGGGTTTTTTTTTTATACCTTTCATGAAAATGAAATGGTATATTAATTTCGTCACGAAACCGAAAATTGTAAGTCCTTAAAGGAAAATAGATAGACCCACCATTAAGTATACCGAAATAATCAGGTTGAAGAGCTGAGTTGATTTAGCCATGTCCGTCTGTCCGTCTGTCCGTCTGTACGTCTGTCTGTTTGTATGCAAACTAGACATTTGTCGGAATCGACCGGATCGGACCACTATAGCATATATCCTCCATACAACCGATTTTTCAGAAAAAGAGGATTTTTGTAATATCTTACCCAATTTAACAGATTGCAGCTTCAAACTTCACCATATACTTTGGTATATTGCACATATTGTTGCCTGAAAAAATTTATGAGATCGGTCGTATATATAGTATATATCCCCCACAACCGATTGTTCAGATAAGGAACTTTTCGTAATTACTGCCCTATTTTAAGAGCTAGAGGCTTCAAATTTCAACGAATGCTTACGTATATAGCATATATTGTTGTCTGATAAAATCATAAAGATCGGTGGTATATATAGTATATATATGGTGGTATATATAGTATATATCTATAGTATATATATATATATTTTCGCAAATTTAAGCCCCATTTTAACAGCTAGAAGCTTTAAATTTCACCGAATATTTACGTATATAGCATATATTGTTGTCTGAAAAAATCATAGAGATCGGTTGTATATATAGTATATATCTCATACCACCGATTGTTCAGATAAGAAACTTTTCGCAATTTCTACCCCATTTTAACAGCTATAAGCTTCAAATTTCACCGATTGCTTACGTATATAGCATATATTGTTGTCTGAAAAAATCATAGAGATCAGTTGTATATATAGTATATATCTCATACAACCGATTGTTCAGATAAGAAACTTTTCGCAATTTCTACTCCATTTTAACAGCTATAAGCTTCAAATTTCACTGATTGCTTACGTATATAGCATATATTGTTGTCTGAAAAAATCATAGAGATCGGTTGTATATATAGTATATATCTCATACAACCGATTGTTCAGATAAGAAAATTTTCGCAATATCTACCCCATTTTAACAGTTATAAGCTTCAAATTTCACCGATTTCTTACGTATATAGTATGTATTGTTGTGTCAAAGAATCATAGAGATCGGTGATATACATAATATATATATGATGGTATATATAGTATATATATTTTTTTTTTACGATTTCGGCCCCATTTTAACAGCTAGAAGCTTCAAATTTCACCAAATGCTTACGTGTATAGCATATATTGATGTCTAAAAAAAACATTGAGATCGGTGGTATACATAGTATATACCTCATACAACCGATTGTTCAGATAAGAAACTTTGCGCAATTTCTGCCCCGTTTTAACAGCTAGAAGCTTCAAATTTCACAAAATGCATACATACGTATATAGCATATATTGTTGTCTGAAATAATCATAGAGATCGGTGGTATATATATTATATACTTCATATAAACTGTCATTTTGACCCCTTTTTTACGGCTAGAAGCTTCAAAATTCATCAAATTTCATCAAATAGTTACGTTTACGTCATATATTTTTGAAATACGTGATTCGTAGTCATAGTTTTTACATGCAGACCACAAAAAACGTGAAGCTTTGCATCCTCACACAGATTACCTACCTATTTTTTATTTTATATTTATCTTAAAAATCGTTTAGATATGTTCAAATTTCACCAAATGCTTACGTGTATAGCATATATTGTTGTCTGAGAAAATCATAGATACCGGTGGTATATATAGTATATATCCCATACAACCGATTGTTCAGATAAGAAACTTTGCGCAATTTCTTCCCCATTTTAACAGCTAGAAGCTTCAAATTTTACCAAATGCTTACGTGTATAGCATATATTGTTGTCTGAAAAAATCATTGAGATCGGTGGTATATATAGTATATATCTCATACAACCGATTGTTCAGTTAAGAAACTTTGCGCAATTTCTGCCCCTTTTTAACAGCAAGACGCCTCAAATTTCACCATATGCTTACGTATATAGCTTATATTGTTGTCTGAAAAAATCATAGAGATCGGTGGTATATATATTATATACCCCATATAAACTCTATTTTTTGCCCCCTTTTTACGGCTAGAAGCTTCAAAATTCATCAAATAGTTACGTCTACGTCATATATTGTTGAAATACGTGATTCGTAGTCGTAGTTTTCCCGGGCGGATCTCAAAAACCATCCAGAAAATATCCAGGAAGGGTCCCTAAATTATCCCGACATACTCCAGAAAAAGTTCCGAAATGGCTCCGAGGGGATCCAGGAGGGATCGCGAAAACCATACAGAAATGATTCCGGAAGGATCCCAAAATGATCACGAAATAGTCCGGAAATGACCCAGATGGGATCCCGCACAGATCCAGAAATGATCCCGGAAGGGTGCAAAAACTATCCCGGAAAAGTAACAAAAAATCCCGAAATGGCTCCTACGGCATCCCGGACGGATCCAGAAATGATCTCGGAAGGGTCCCCAAATGATCCCAAAATGGTCCCGAAATGACCCTGATGGATCCGGCAAACCATCAAGAAATTATGCCGGAAGGGTCCCCAAATGATCCCGAAATCAAACAGAAAAAGTCACGAAACGACCCCTAGAGGATCCCCAAATGATCCCGTATTAGCCCCGAAAAGGTCCCGAAATAACCCAGACGGGATCCCGGACAAATCACGAAAACCATCCAGAAATGATGCCGGAAGGGATCCCAAACGATTCCGAAAAAGTCCCGCAATGATTCGACGGGATCCCGAATGGATACCGAAAATCATCCAGAAGTGATGCCGGAAAGGTCCTCAAATGATCACCTAATAGTCCCGAAATGGCCCTTAAGGGATCCTGGACGGATCCCGTAAACCATCCAGAAATGATCCCGATATAGTCCCGAAGAAATCCCGAAATGACCCTGATGGGATCTCGAACGCATCCCTAAATGACCCTGACGGGATCCCGGACAGATCCCGAAACCCATCCAGAAATGATTTTGGGAGGGACCCCAAATGATCCCGAAAAAGTCCCGGAATGATTCCGACGGGATCCTGAACGGATACCGAAAACCATCCAGAAGTGATGCCGAAATGGTTCCCAAATGATCCCGTATTAGTCGCGAAAAATTCCCGAAATGACCCGACGAGATCCCGGATGTATCCCGAAAACCATCCAGAAATGATGCCGAAAGGGTTCCCAAATGATCCCGTATTAGTCGCGAAATGACCCCGACGGGCTCCCGGACGGATACCGAAAACCATCCAGAAGTGATGCCGGAAAGGTCCTCATATGATCACCTAATAGTCCCAAAATTACCCTGACGGCATACCGGACAGATCACGAAATCCATCCCGAAATGATCTTAGGAAGGTCCCAAAATGATCCCGAAATAGTCTCGGAAAAGTCCAGAAATTACCCTGAGGGTTTCCCGGACGAATCCTGAAAGCTATCCTTAAGTGCTCCCGAAAAAAGTCCTGAAATGACCCTGACGGGATCACGAAAGGATTCCGAAAACTATCCAGAAATGATGCCGGAAAGGTCCTCAAATGATCCCCTAATAGTCCCGAAATGACCGTGACAGGATCCCGAACGGATCCCGACAACTATCCAGGAATGATGCCGAAAGGGTCCGCAAATGATCCCGTATTAGTCGAGAAAAAGTCCCGAAATGACCCCGACGGGATCCCGGACGAATCCCAAAAACCATCCAGAAATGATGCCGGTAGGTATCCCAAATAATCCCGAAATAGTCCCGAAATAACCTCGTCGGCATCCCGGACGGATCCCGAAAATTATCGAGAAATGATGCCGGAAAGGTCCCCAAATGACCCCCTAATAGTCCCGCAATTACCCTGATGGGATCCCGGACGGATCCCGAAAACCATCCAGAAATGATGCCGAAATGGTTCCCAAATGATCCCGTATTAGTCGCGAAAAATTCCCGAAATGACCCCGACGGGATCCCGGACGGGTCCCGAAAGCCATCCAGAAATGATGCCGAAAGGGTTCCCAAATGATCCCGTATTAGTCGCGAAAAAGTCCGCAAATGACCCCGACGGGATCCCGGACGGATCCCGAAAACCATCCAGAAATGATGCCGAAAGGGTTCCCAAATGATCCCGTATTAGTCGCGAAAAAGTCTGCAAATGACCCCGACGGGATCCCGGACGGATCCCGAAAACCATCCAGAAATGATGCCGGAAGAGCCCCCAAATGATGCCGAAAAAGTCCCGAAATTACCGCGACGGGATCCCGGACGGATCCCGAAAATCATAAAATAACCCCGAAAAAGTCCCGTAATGATCCCGGAAACCATCAAGAATTTATCTCTCGAAGGTACGCAAATGACCCCGAAAGTACCCCGACGGGATCCCGGACGGAGCCCGAAAACCATCCAGAAATGATGCCGGAAGGGTCCCCAAATGATCGCGAAATAGTCCCGAAATGATTCCGGAATAGTCCCGAAAAAGTCCCGAAATTACCCCGGCGTAATCCCGGACCGATCCCGAAAACCATCCAGAAATGATCCCGGAAGGGTCTCGACATGACCCTTACGGGATTACAAATAAGGTGAAGCTAATTATAAAACCATGTTAATAAGGCAGCATGCGCATTGGAGCGAATAAAAAGTTACATAGAAACATACAGGTAAAGCTAATAAAAGCGTGCTAATAAAAACAATTGATGGAGGGCGGATGGCGGGAGTAGAGGAGAGGACCACTGATCATTCTTCCAAAATTGTCTAGATCTCGATCTGTATGTACCAGATACCAAAAACTATTGATTTAGGAGAAAATTTATATTGAGTTATAACAATTTATAGATTTTACACCAGAGGGGAAATAAAGGGGGCGGGCGGAGGGTGTCACTGCTTACTTTGTAAGCCCTCGACTTATTTGACCCCTTGAGTCTGTGATATTGGTGAAGGCCAGTATACGTAGTTATAATGTGTAAAAATTATTAAAAAATAATTGCTCGAAGGGGTCGTGGGACCCCCACCCCTCTTTCCATGTTCGAAAAAAATTTCGCTAGTAGACTACTGTCTGTGTCCCAAATTTCATCAAAATCCGTGTAGCCATTCTGGCGTGATTCAGTCGCAAAGACGAAAAATATAATAATTAAATTATAACTGTTCCTAGGGGGCGGAGAACACGCCCCTTTTGAAAAATATATAGCTAGTAAATCCTTCTAGACTATTGGCTATATGTGTGCAAAATTTCATCCAAATCGGTCCAGCCGTTCTTGCGTGATTGAGTCACAAAGACAAACGTCTGGACAAACATCCAAACATCCAAAACATATCAAAGGCTGAAAAAAACGTACATTTTGAACCCGACACCCACAGAATTTGATGAAATTTTGCATGGGGTTACATCTTACCCACCCAAACACAACCTCATTTTTAGAAATTGCATTTTCGAAAAATTGTGGGCGTGGCAAGGTATCGAAATATCCGAAAATATTAGAAAAATGACGATAATAGGTAATTTTAAAGTGTGATTACTACGGAATGGCTGTACTGATTTCAAAGATCTTCATACCATTACAAAGGTATTGGAATAAGCTTTCAAAAAAATACACTGTAAAATTTTTTTAGTACACTGAAAAAAAAATTTTTTTTTTTAAATAAAATTTAAAACTGAAAAAACACTTCAAAGATCAAGCGATTTTGAAAAATAAAATTTTATTTTAGAAAGGTCTAGTTAATATATATAACATATCTGAAAACTAAAATGGGGTTTTTTTTTATACCTTTCATGAAAATGAAATGGTATATTAATTTCGTCACGAAACCGAAAATTGTAAGTCCTTAAAGGAAAATAGATAGACCCACCATTAAGTATACCGAAATAATCAGGTTGAAGAGCTGAGTTGATTTAGCCATGTCCGTCTGTCCGTCTGTCCGTCTGTCCGTCTGTACGTCTGTCTGTTTGTATGCAAACTAGACATTTGTCGGAATCGACCGGATCGGACCACTATAGCATATATCCTCCATACAACCGATTTTTCAGAAAAAGAGGATTTTTGTAATATCTTACCCAATTTAACAAAGTGCAGCTTCAAACTTCACCATATACTTTGGTATATTGCACATATTGTTGCCTGAAAAAATTTATGAGATCGGTCGTATATATAGTATATATCCCCCACAACCGATTGTTCAGATAAGGAACTTTTCGTAATTACTGCCCTATTTTAAGAGCTAGAGGCTTCAAATTTCAACGAATGCTTACGTATATAGCATATATTGTTGTCTGATAAAATCATAAAGATCGGTGGTATATATAGTATATATATGGTGGTATATATAATATATATATATAGTATATATATATATATATATTTTCGCAAATTTAAGCCCAATTTTAACAGGTAGAAGCTTCAAATTTCACCGAATATTTACGTATATAGCATATATTGTTGTCTGAAAAAATCATAGAGATCGGTTGTATATATAGTATATATCTCATACAACCGATTGTTCAGATAAGAAACTTTTCGCAATTTCTACCCCATTTTAACAGCTATAAGCTTCAAATTTCACCGATTGCTTACGTATATAGCATATATTGTTGTCTGAAAAAATCATAGAGATCGGTTGTATATATAGTATATATCTCATACAACCGATTGTTCAGATAAGAAACTTTTCGCAATTTCTACTCCATTTTAACAGCTATAAGCTTCAAATTTCACTGATTGCTTACGTATATAGCCTATATTGTTGTCTGAAAAAATCATAGAGATCGGTTGTATATATAGTATATATCTCATACAACCGATTGTTCAGATAAGAAAATTTTCGCAATATCTACCCCATTTTAACAGTTATAAGCTTCAAATTTCACCGATTTCTTACGTATATAGTATGTATTGTTGTGTCAAAAAATCATAGAGATCGGTGATATACATAATATATATATGATGGTATATATAGTATATATATATTTTTTTTACGATTTCGGCCCCATTTTAACAGCTAGAAGCTTCAAATTTCACCAAATGCTTACGTATATAGCATATATTGTTGTCTGAAATAATCATAGAGATCGGTGGTATATATATTATATACTTCATATAAACTGTCATTTTGACCCCTTTTTTACGGCTAGAAGCTTCAAAATTCATCCAATTTCATCAAATAGTTACGTTTACGTCATATATTTTTGAAATACGTGATTCGTAGTCATAGTTTCTACATGCAGACCACAAAAAACGTGAAGCTTTGCATCCTCACACAGATTACCTACCTATTTTTTATTTTATATTTATCTTAAAAATCGTTTAGATATGTTCAAATTTCACCAAATGCTTACGTGTATAGCATATGTTGTTGTCTGAGAAAATCATAGATACCGGTGGTATATATAGTATATATCCCATACAACCGATTGTTCAGATAAGAAACTTTGCGCAATTTCTTCCCCATTTTAACAGCTAGAAGCTTCAAATTTTACCAAATGCTTACGTGTATAGCATATATTGTTGTCTGAAAAAATCATTGAGATCGGTGGTATATATAGTATATATCTCATACAACCGATTGTTCAGTTAAGAAACTTTGCGCAATTTCTGCCCCTTTTTAACAGCTAGACGCTTCAAATTTCACCATATGCTTACGTATATAGCATATATTGTTGTCTGAAAAAATCATAGAGATCGGTGGTATATATATTATATACCCCATATAAACTCTATTTTTTGCCTCCTTTTTACGGCTAGAAGCTTCAAAATTCATCAAATAGTCCCGTTTACGTCATATATTGTTGAAATACGTGATTCGTAGTCGTATTTTTTCACGCAGACCACAAAAAACCTGAAACTTTGCATCCTCACACAAAGTACCTACCTGTTTTTTATTTTATATTTATCTTAAAAATCGTTAAGGTATGTAGATCTGTTCACCATATATTTCTTATCTTATACATCCGATTATTCGGAGATTACGAACGGGATAAGATTATTGTTCAGCCCCATTCATGAAAGGTATGAAGTCTTCGGCACAGCCGAAGACAGTCCCGTTCTTACTTGTTTTTTTTTTTAATTTATTTAAGTAAATGCATCTCTTGGTTACTTTCTGATATTTTGCTATCACGCGTAAACTAATCAACCGATTTCAAAAATTTGTATACCGTTAGAAAGGTATTAAAATCACCTTTTGAAAAATACACTGTAAAAAATTTTTATTCCAGTGGGGTGCACCCCAGCTAACCAAAACAACGGCTCGAATACTTCACGTACAAGGAAAAGGTCGGCGGCTCAATGTACTTGAGAACATGGAGATATACAAGTTAAAAACATTTGACGGCAGGATAATAAACGAATAAACCAACACTATCTCTGACGAAATATTTGAACCCTTAAAACTAGTTTACAAAAAATAGCACAAGCCAGAAGGTACAGCAACCAAACACGTAACAATGAACAAGCAAAAACGAAAAATTTACCAAACGGCAAAAATCACCGATTTCTACCTACTTCAACCTACCGCTAAGCTAACAAGCGGTATGTCTAGATACCTACAAAAACAACCCTTGGAAAAGGTAACAATTCGGACGTATCAATACCGCGCACACACACACACGCATATTAACGTTACCTACCGCGGACACATAGATTGACATTACCTGCCACAGCACCCATGGACTATAAAAAACAACACAACGGATAGACACAGACCAGAACGAAACTAGGCATTGATATGGAATCAACTAATAAATACAGATGTGTGCAGCTATCAAGAAAATGTTCCTCTCAACTTCGAAACATTAGCTTAAACGAAGAAGCGCTGATATCTGAACATTTTCCAGCAGTCTCCGACATTCATCGTTGCCGTATTTGCGAAAGTTGTCGCTTTAAACTTAAGGATGCTATCAAGATTGCTGATAATCAGCGTTCTACTGAGCATGGCAAATAAAAATCAAATTCAAACGGCGAAGGACCTTTATCATTGGGCTTCACAAACGTATAACACCTCCATAGAATATGAATACAACAAAACAAAAGAAGAGCTACTTTCAAGATACAAAAATGCCAAAACTATTACGGGAACTCAAAGCTTCCATTCTTTTGTACCTTTAGATGAAACATCACTAAAAGTAAGCAAATATTCCGAAAGTCAGCAGTATGAGCTGCGCAAAGTTGTATATTAAATCTAAATAAATAAAAATAAAAAATTAACTTTATTAAGTGTATGTCTATTTATTGTGCGTGTCTGAAAAATTTGATAATACGATTCTTGTTCGAATCTATTAGAATACTTAGTCATAGTATCTGTATCTGTATAACTTCCAAAGTATAGCTAGGTACCTTTTTTGTCACACAATAATAGCAAAATAAAAAAAAGCTAACAAGAGATGGTTTTACTTATACATTTTTTTAAACGAAAAAAAAACACCATTCTAGCTTTTATATTAAATCGACCTTTCTAAAAAAAAATTTTTTTAAATCGCTTGGTCTTTGAAGTGTTTTCCCAGTTTGAAAAAAAAAATTTATAAAAAAATACAAAATTTTTTTTTCTTTCAGTGTAATATAGAATATTTACAGTATATGTTTTCAAAAGGTGATTTTAATACCTTTCTAACGGTATAAAAATTTTTGAAATCGGTTGATTAGTTTACGCGTGATATCAAAATATCAGAAAGTAACCAAGAGATGCATGTACTTAAATAAATTAAAAAAAAAAAAACTGTTACCCTGGTCATACGGCATGAAGACATTGCCTTGTGGTCCGCTCGGGTACGCTTGCGTATGCGCGACTGAGCTCGCCGGACTGGGGTGGGTTTCTTTTGCAGACCACTGAATTTGCATTGCGACCGCGGCAACAAACCGAAAAAAACTCGTACCCGCTTCTCATTGCTTAACAAAACTCTAAAGCTATAACCCCTAAACTAGTGCACCACAGTCATGCATCCCCCCCTGAATGTCGTAGTCAGTCTTCAATCAATCCCCCCTTTCTAACGCGTGTTCAACCGAATCCTCTGTTCTCCGCCATCAAAATCCATCCACTGAAGATCGGCCCTCATCCCCATGACGTCGTCACCACGTATCCATGGCCCGTGTTCATCCGCGTTGACACCAGCTATCGTCCAAACGTCCGTCTGTCTACTTACCGATTCGATCACCCACATCCCGCCCCATCATCACACACAACCGTTTCGTTTAGAGATCCATTTCTCACTTACAAATGTTTTATTCAAATGTGTTTCGCTTCACTAAAATTACCATACCTACTTCCTCGCTCTATACGTAACTTCCCCTTAACTCACTATCATACTTCATCCGTATGGCTTATTCAACAAAGTCATTGATATTTCATATGGAAACTAATTAACTGGATAATGCTTATACAAAAAAGAGAATTCGAATTCTCGCATTCATTACTCTTTCAACATCGCCGTTCATCCAATTTAGCGACATCTCATTCGGCCACAACTGACCTTGACAAGCCATATACATACATACATGTAGGTGCCTGCGCACCACGACCAGCTGAGATTAACTCCCTCTATCTATGTACATACGTGCATAACAAACACGTCTGACAAATGAAATGTTTATGGAGGTTGGTTCCTACATGTGTATGTATATATACGTATATCTAATAAATGAACTAAATACGCAGGCTGGAATTCATGTTACCTTGCATTCAATATGAATTTTCAATGGGTGATCTACTTGCTTCTTAATGCTACTATTAATGCCAAAAGATTAAATTAATGAATTAGAATTAAAGAATAAAATTTAAATGTTATTGTGTCCTCACTATTGAGTTATTTACTTTCGCACTCGGTATGCAATAGAGTGGCGATTGTCGATTGCGGTTTGCTCCGCTTTAGCTTGTGCATATTCATGCCTACATGTACTGTGGGTTCGAAATCTGAAGTCCCTAAGGCGCCTTGAGGATGAGCTCCTGCAACTGTTATGCTAATGTCAGCATGAGCACTATATTTGTTTAAACAAACTAAAACCACCACTTTAGTGATACTTTGCGCTCACAGGTTCGAGCATTTCCTCTTTCTTAAAACTTATAAATATTTGAGATTGAGTGTGTGCCAGAAAATTGCATGAATTTGCCTGAACTCTTTTGCCAGCAGAATGATAGCACGGCGCGTAGACACGCATGTTTTGTACCAACTAAGCTCAAGCTAAATTACTCATGCAATTGTCTGCTACACAGTCAATCGTTCTAGCTACTCTGCTTATTTGCTTCGACGCTCTCTACCAACTCCGATTACCCGATCATGCAATTTTACGTTGAGCGTTAGCGCGCCACCCGCAATACTCGTTTTTTGAGCGAGACTGAGTAGTTCAACCTCAATCACTTAAGCGTATCCAAGCATCTAACGCGCTCGCTTTCACGTCGGTGTTTCGCACTTATGGAACGAATTCAGCGAGCTTTCTATAATGCTCTTGGCGATTAATGAGAGCCTTGCTCGGCTGATATAATCTACACCAGCGTTTCACTGGACACTGCTCTTATTAGCGCACTTTTCGCGCTATGGCAAATATCATACAATAACTACTTACTATAACTAAAATGTTACTTATCGGTTGTAGCAACTAGCATAGGGTTGTGAACGTTTGTTTCCTGCAGGGATTTCACTCGTTGCTATTTTGCGATGTTGCTGGTCTTTTGCCTGTTTTCCGCACTTGGCGCTGATGTGGATACTAATGCAGTGGCTCGTTGGGCATGTGTATGCGCTGCTTACAGGTGCTGCCACGTTGACGCGTTTACTGTCTCCTTCTTCCTTGTCACCCAATTTCAGAGACATCCAACTGAAATATTGATGAGTTTGTTACACTACATCTTCACTATCATTTTAGGTTAAATAACTCACCTCAATTAGACGCTGTTTGGAAAAATACTTTTGGATTGAGATTTTTGTGCTGCTTCTGCCGGCGGTTGTGATTGAAAAGGCGGAAATGGGAGCAACGCAGTATTGGCTGCGATTTTAAAGACAGTGCCCAAGACAGTCAAACAGCGAACGCACTTAAATTGCGTTCACCTGCAACAATCGATTTGTAAACGCAGTCAGACTGCGTTCGCGAGTAAGGAAACAAATTTGATGGTGACGAGACGTATTAAGTTTTAAGGCGAGTATTAAGCTCTCACGTAACAGGGCGAGCTAATCGGCCTCGCTTGATCCGATGAGCTCGAGAAACGGTGAGCTTTTTCCGTGCTTGCTGGCTTACCCGAACTCGAATCCATGGCCCTGGCTCATACCTTAAGGTCCTTGGCGTGGAAGACTCCGAGGAGCCTTCCTCCCATGTCCGCTAGTTCGTACAAACAATGACCCACTCGTCGAAGAACAACCGCTCTAAGATATTTGGGGCCTAGCTTAGCACTGAATTCCCTTGCTGCGTCGCTCTGTCTAAAACTCCTCCGGTATACAAGTTGCCCTACTGCAAAAACTTTCGGCCTAGCGCGCGTGTTATATACCTTGCGACCCTTCTCATACGCGGACCTCAGGTTCTTTTGTATTTTGTCGCGTAACAGTCTAAGCCGAATATCCTTCGGGGCTATCTCCATATTCGAATCGTTCATTTCTCCCAGCGTGCGTAAAAGCGAATAAGTCTCTCCGTGCTGCACCATGGTCTGCCCGAAAATGACCCGATACGGTTCGGTTTGTATGGCTTCATGCACCGCACTACGTAGTGCGAATGCAGCTCTCGACAAGTGCGTGTCCCAAGATCTCTGGTCATTTTCCGCAATATAAGATCTGACGATGGCTAGTAATGATCTGTTGATCCTTTCTGAGGCATTAGCTTGCGGGGAATAGACGGCAGTTCTAACATGCTTAACCCCATAACCTTTCAGGAAATCGCTGAATGCCTCCGACACAAATTGTCGTCCATTGTCCGAATGGACTATTTCGGGCACTCCGAAAATATGAAAAATATCTCTCTCCATATATTGAATCACCTCCTTTGCCGTAGCATTCCTCATTGGCTTGACGAACAGAAATTTCGAATAATGATCTAACACGACAAATACATAGCTGTTTCCTTCTCGAGATCGGGGATATGGTCCGCAGAAGTCCACGTAGAGTCTTTGGAAAGGTCTTTCGGTCACCGTTTGTTTACCCATAAGAGGTCTGCTTATCACATTGGTCGCCTTACTGCGCTTACACACGTCACAATCACCCACGAAAGCTCTGACCGAAGCAACCATGCCTGGCCAGAAGTATCTCGCTCTCAAGCGGTTTACTGTCTTGGCTATGCCCCCGTGTCCAGCCGACACACTGTTACTGCTGCCAGACACTCCAACTCCGTGATTGTGTAGTTTCTCTGGGCTGCATTCAACTTCTGGGAGATGTATGCTATCGGCCGCTCATTCCCTTCCCCGTCCAGCTGAAAGAGCACAGCTCCAATGCCCGTTGTAGAAGCGTCGCATTGCACGTAAAACCGTTTCGAGAAGTCAGGGTTGATGAGTATCTTTGGCGATGTCAAATCACTCTTGAGCTGTTCGAAGGCCGCGATGGCCTCAGTTGTCATCACAAATTCATTCCTCTTCTTCAGACAATCCGTCAAAGGTGCGGTTGTGGTGGCAAAGTTGGGCAAAAATCGTCTGTACCATCCGGTTAGGCCCAAGAATCGTCTCAACTGTTTGGTCGTCTTTGGTATCGGGAAGTCCAACATGGCTTGTATTTTTAACGGGTCCGCTCTCAACTCACCTTGGCCGATTATGAACCCCAAGTATTTGATCTCCTTTTGGCAAAACTTAGATTTCAACAGGTTTATCGTTAGGCCGGCTTTCGATAAGCATTCCGCCACTTCCGAAAGATGCTGCAGGTGCGTTCCGAAATCTGGAGAGCATACAAGAAGATCGTCAATGTAGACGAACACGTTCTCTCTTAGCCTCGAGGGAATGACTCGGTCCATCAACCGGCACAGTCGCTGACTGGCATTGCACAGCCCGAACGGCATCACCTTGAAGTGATAAAGCGGCCGCCCCGGGACTGTGAATGCCGTCTTCTCCCGCGCCTCCTTGGCCAAGGGGATTTGCCAAAACGCATCCTTCAAATCAATTCCGGTTATATAAAACGTGTCCTTCAACCGACTCAAGATACCCTCGACGTGCTGAGTAGGATACGCGTCCTTTTTAGTGCGCTCATTCAGCTTTCGCATGTCTACACAAAGCCTGTTCTTTCCTGGCTTTTGGACCAAAACGATCGGCGAACTCCATGCGCTGTCGCTCTCTTCGATTACTCCGAGCTCGAGCATCCGATCTATTTCCTCATAGGCTAGCTTTTGTTTCACGGGTGACAGCGGGTAATAGCGCTGTTTAACCGGAATGGTCTCGTCATACACCTCTATGACATGCTCCATTAGGCTGGTTTTCCCTAGGCCCAGCTCGGCGGATGATGGAAACAATGACTTCACGCGCTCCAGCTCCAGAACCTGCTCATGAGTCAGCTCCACCATTCCCGCTTTATCCACGCTTAACTCCGACACTACGGCCGACAAAAGCCCAAACGCTTCCCAAAAATCGGTACCCAAATACAACTCCTGTTTCAGGCTCGGTACCAGAAACAAGTCGAGGTATGCTGTTTTGTCACGCCACTTCAGCTTCATCCTCACTTTGCCTACTATGGCTTGTCCTTTCCCATCGGCTGTCTTTATCTCTTCGTCAACCGATCTGAAACTCTCCCTCTTCAAACGTCCTATAGCAGGACCCCCTAAACAGCTTACTGAGGCTCCGCTGTCCAATAATCCCATCATGAGTATGTCCCCGACCAGAACTTCAGCGTATGGTCTCCGGTCTCCGTCACTTCTTACTATCGTTGCTGTTATCGCCCGTTTCATGGTCTTCCTTTCTTCGTCCCTCTCTCGCAGTCTCTTGATCTTCCTTCTTTTCCTTCTGCTACTTTCCGTGCTAAATTCGTCTTCCGCTTTGTCTACGATTCCGAATATCCTTCTGCGAACCTCCCGGTATTGCCTTTCCCTTTCCTGTAGCGTCTTGATCGGCGTCCGTACCGATGTGGGCTCACGTCCGGAGTTCACTCTTTTCAGAATGCTTTGGATTATTGGTTGTTTTCCGGGGCTCTCCTGTCCTGGCAAGATGACCCGGTGCTTCCGCCAGGAGAACAGTTTTCCTGTCCGCACTTCTCGCATACCACAAACTTGGCTCCTGCCTTATTGCATTTGTAGCATACCAGTCCATGGAACTGAGAGTCGCAACCATGGTCGACAGCTCTAGGTTTAGTCGTCGTGTCCGATGACTTCCCGGGGCTTTTGTTTCGATTAATTGCATGCCCTTTTCTTTCAAATGCCTCCACCGCGGTTCCTTCGCTGGCGTTTCTGCACTCGTCTGTGCGTTTCAGGTCTAATTCATCGACATCCCTCCTTTTTGTGAACTTCTGATCGTACTCGGCGAAGTGTTTTTCGGCGCGCCTACATTCTGACTTCAGTTCGCTGAGTGTAGTGATGTTGCATCCGAACACTAGATTCTTTATCCTCGGCTTCAGGTTCCTACGCATCAAGTTCACCAGGCTCAGTTCCGGCAACTTCGTCTTCATGGTCAGCGCCATTCCTCTCACGACCGTATAGAAATCATCGAAGGACTCTCGTACATCTTGCTTTCTCTCGTTCATGGCCTGCAGAATCTCTTCATCACAATCCGCTTTGCGGAAATGATCCAGCAGTGCCTCCCTGAGGTTGTCGAAACCATCTCCTTCCTCTCCTGACTTCTCTTCCATATACATCCAGAACCACTCCTGGGCAGCTCCGCTCAACAGCAAGTGAAAATTAGAGTATAGGTCTCCCGGTGAGATTCCATGTCTCCTCTGCAGGGTTTCCACTCTAAACAAAAATCTTTCAATTGGTATGGACTTGGAACTACCATCGAATTTGAGTCCCCAGTCCCTAATAATTTTAAACTTGTATTTGTCCTTATCTGAATTAATGGGTTTTAGTTGTAGAGAGGAAGCACTCTTTCGACCCCCGAATGCGGGTTGGTCAAAGACTGTTTGTTCCTCTTCTCTTTCATCTTTCTCGTTATCAGCGGCTGTAGCAGCGGCGTCGATAACCACTCTCTGATCCTTCGCAGTTGCCAGCTCACGCTTGCGGCTACTTTCCACCTTGGAAACACGCTCTCCTAAACCCTTAACGTCCTTTCGCACCGTGTTCATGGCATCTTGTATTGCCTCTGTGGTGGCACGATTGACATCCATCTGATATTGTATAAACATCATTTCAAATTTGGCTAGCAATTCTCCCCCTACCTTTTCTATTGCGCTCGCTCCCGGTGAAGTGACATTCCCTAACGAGGTTAATCTACGTCCCGATGGTGAATCTGTCGCCTCGCGTTCCACTTCTCCCGTGGATAGCTGCTCTGCGTGCGTGGCATCTCCTTGGCCTAACGCTGACTTCGGAGAAGCTTGCCTGCCCCTTTTGCCTCCCTTTCTGACCATCGCGATTCGACGACCTCTGCTGTCCGACCTTACGTGGGTTAGTGCGTCAAAATGGCAATCTTTTTCGCTTCGCGGTAGAAATAAAAGGAAAACTAGTGCGGTATGGCACCGTAAAAAAAAAGCTGTATCCAATTGTCTGGGGATTAACCCGCAAGTCTCGACCAAGTATTTACTCTAATGTCTATCAGTCTCCAGACCAAGAGTCAAAGGATATACCAAATAATTAGGGTATAGTAAAATATAAAAACGAAAACAAAAAAATGTATATAGTTCTAGTACACGAGCACTTGAAGGCGCGTTACTCTTCTTTTCAACAAAATCGAAATATCGCTAATATTTAAAATCAAACTCCGTCTCGTTTGTCGATAGCGGAAGTCTACCGAATTCAATGCGTACTTTGGTAACGGTAAGATTGAGTTAAAATAATGATCTAGTCGCGATATGATTTACTCTTGGAAACGTTTATACTTTAAAGCAATTATTATGTTCAACCCGTGTGTGTGATGCGTTGGGATTGGGGTGACCAATCTTCCTACCCGTCTAAAGTCATTGTCTACCTATCCTCCTATAATATCTTCTTTCCATTGTCCGTCCGATGGGATTTGAATCTCCCTCGTGTTGGACAAGGTATGTTCCCCTTGAATGTTCCTCGGAAGCTACCTCATACTCATCTGGCCTTAACCCGCTGGTAGTAGCCGCTTCACTTACGGAACCCTCTTTCGTTACAAAGTCTACCTCATGGATATCTATTTCTCCTTCAGATAACCAGTGGCCGACCCTGATATTCCCTATTCCCGAGATCAACCTCATGAAGCTCGTCATCTAAAACAAATCATCAGTAGCTGATCAAAACTCATAACAAAGAATGTATCATTGTTGACACAGTTAAAGGCTTTCATCGTCGCCTAGTAAGATATCAACAACGAACCCCCCTTTTAATGTCCACCTCTGTCCGAAATATAACTAACTTATAATACTTGACTGCGGACACAAGCTGTCCAAAAAAAATTTTGCTTTGAATTCCCCCTGCTTGAGGGCCCCACGTTGGGCGCCATTTTCTTATTGTTACCCTGGTCATACGGCATGAAGACATTGCCTTGTGGCCCGCTCGGGTACGCTTGCGTATGCGCGACTGAGCTCGCCGGACTGGGGTGGGTTTCTTTTGCAGACCACTGAATTTGCATTGCGACCGCGGCAACAAACCGAAAAAAACTCGTACCCGCTTCTCATTGCTTAACAAAACTCTAAAGCTATAACCCCTAAACTAGTGCACCACAGTCATGCATCCCCCCCTGAATGTCGTAGTCAGTCTTCAATCAATCCCCCCCTTTCTAAAGCGTGTTCAACCGAATCCTCTGTTCTCCGCCATCAAAATCCATCCACTGAAGATCGGCCCTCATCCCCATGACGTCGTCACCACGTATCCATGGCCCGTGTTCATCCGCGTTGACACCAGCTATCGTCCAATCGTCCGTCTGTCTACTTACCGATTCGATCACCCACATCCCGCCCCATCATCACACACAACCGTTTCGTTTAGAGATCCATTTCTCACTTACAAATGTTTTATTCAAATGTGTTTCGCTTCACTAAAATTACCATACCTACTTCCTCGCTCTATACGTAACTTCCCCTTAACTCACTATCATACTTCATCCGTATGGCTTATTCAACAAAGTCATTGATATTTCATATGGAAACTAATTAACTGGATAATGCTTATACAAAAAAGAGAATTCGAATTCTCGCATTCATTACTCTTTCAACATCGCCGTTCATCCAATTTAGCGACATCTCATTCGGCCACAACTGACCTTGACAAGCCATATACATACATACATGTACTTACAAAATAATTTGCTTGCAGTGCCTGCGCACCACGACCAGCTGAGATTAACTCCCTCTATCTATGTACATACGTGCATAACAAACACGTCTGACAAATGAAATGTTTATGGAGGTTGGTTCCTACATGTGTATGTATATATACGTATATCTAATAAATGAACTAAATACGCAGGCTGGAATTCATGTTACCTTGCATTCAATATGAATTTTCAATGGGTGATCTACTTGCTTCTTAATGCTACTATTAATGCCAAAAGATTAAATTAATGAATTAGAATTAAAGAATAAAATTTAAGTGTTATTGTGTCCTCACTATTGAGTTATTTACTTTCGCACTCGGTATGCAATAGAGTGGCGATTGTCGATTGCGGTTTGCTCCGCTTTAGCTTGTGCATATTCATGCCTACATGTACTGTGGGTTCGAAATCTGAAGTCCCTAAGGCGCCTTGAGGATGAGCTCCTGCAACTGTTATGCTAATGTCAGCATGAGCACTATATTTGTTTAAACAAACTAAAACCACCACTTTAGTGATACTTTGCGCTCACAGGTTCGAGCATTTCCTCTTTCTTAAAACTTATAAATATTTGAGATTGAGTGTGTGCCAGAAAATTGCATGAATTTGCCTGAACTCTTTTGCCAGCAGAATGATAGCACGGCGCGTAGACACGCATGTTTTGTACCAACTAAGCTCAAGCTAAATTACTCATGCAATTGTCTGCTACACAGTCAATCGTTCTAGCTACTCTGCTTATTTGCTTCGACGCTCTCTACCAACTCCGATTACCCGATCATGCAATTTTACGTTGAGCGTTAGCGCGCCACCCGCAATACTCGTTTTTTGAGCGAGACTGAGTAGTTCAACCTCAATCACTTAAGCGTATCCAAGCATCTAACGCGCTCGCTTTCACGTCGGTGTTTCGCACTTATGGAACGAATTCAGCGAGCTTTCTATAATGCTCTTGGCGATTAATGAGAGACTTGCTCGGCTGATATAATCTACACCAGCGTTTCACTGGACACTGCTCTTATTAGCGCACTTTTCGCGCTATGGCAAATATCATACAATAACTACTTACTATAACTAAAATGTTACTTATCGGTTGTAGCAACTAGCATAGGGTTGTGAACGTTTGTTTCCTGCAGGGATTTCACTCGTTGCTATTTTGCGATGTTGCTGGTCTTTTGCCTGTTTTCCTCACTTGGCGCTGATGTGGATACTAATGCAGTGGCTCGTTGGGCATGTGAATGCGCTGCTTACAGGTGCTGCCACGTTGACGCGTTTACTGTCTCCTTTTTCCTTGTCACCCAATTTCAGAGACATCCAACTGAAATATTGATGAGTTTGTTACACTACATCTTCACTATCATTTTAGGTTAAATAACTCACCTCAATTAGACGCTGTTTGGAAAAATACTTTTGGATTGAGATTTTTGTGCTGCTTCTGCCGGCGGTTGTGATTGAAAAGGCGGAAATGGGAGCAACGCAGTATTGGCTGCGATTTTAAAGACAGTGCCCAAGACAGTCAAACAGCGAACGCACTTAAATTGCGTTCACCTGCAACAATCGATTTGTAAACGCAGTCAGACTGCGTTCGCGAGTAAGGAAACAAATTTGATGGTGACGAGACGTATTAAGTTTTAAGGCGAGTATTAAGCTCTCACGTAACAAAACGAAAAACCCCATTTTAGTTTTCAGATATGTTATATATATTAAATAGACCTTTCTAAAATAAAATTTTATTTTTCAAAATCGCTTGATCTTTGAAGTGTTTTTTCAGTTTTAAATTTGATTTAAAAAAAATTTTGTTTTCAGTGTACTAAAAAATTTTTACCGTGTATTTTTTTGAAAGCTTATTTCAATACCTTTCTAATGGTATGAAGATCTTTGAAATCGGTAAAGCCATTCCGTAGTAATCACACTTTAAAAGTACCTATTATCGTCATTTTTCTAATATTTTCGGATATTTCGATACCTTGCCACGCCCACAATTTTTCGAAAATGCAATTTCTAAGAATGAGGTTGTGTTTGAGTTGGTAAGATGTAACCCCATGCAAAATTTCATCAAATTCTGAGGGGGTCGGGTTCAAGGCATATTGGATTTGATATGAAATTCATCATATATTAGACTAGCCTTTACCCGCGGCCCCGTCCGCAAGGATAAATTTAAATATATGGGCTATTCACATATCAAGTTATCTGTTTAAAATTTTGTTTTCTGTCTAAAGCATTTTATTTTTGTAAATGAATAAAAAAAGAACTAAATGAGGTGATAACCTGATAGGATCCCAAATGATCCCGAAATTATCCAAAAAAAGCTACGAAATGACTCCCACGCTATCGCGGACGGATCCCGAAAACCATCCAGAAATTCTCCGGAAGGGTCTCCAAAATTTCCCGGAATAGTCCCGAAAAACCCCGAAATGACAACGACACGATTCTAGACGTATCCAGAGAACCACACAGAAATGAACCCTGAAGGTGTTCCAAAATTATCCCGAAATAGTCCCGAAAAATTTCCGAAATGACTCTGACGGACTCCCGAACGGATCTCGAAAACAATCCAGAAAATATCCAGGAAGGGTTCCCAAATTATCCCGACATAGTCCAGAAGAAGTTGCGAAATGACCCCGAGGGGATCCACGACGGATCCCGAAAACCATACAGAAATGATTCCGGAAGGATCCCAAAATGATCCCGAAATAATGCGGAATTTACCCAGATGGGATCCCGCACAGACCCAGAAATGATCCCGGAAGGGTCCAAAAACTATCCCGGAAAAGTAACAAAAAATCCCGAAATGGCTCCTACGGCATCCCGGACGGATCCAGAAATGATCTCGGAAGCGTCCCCAAATGATCCAAAAATAATACAGAAAAAGTCACGAAACGACCCCTAGAGGATCCCCAAATGATCCCGTATTAGTCGAGAAAACGTTCCGAAATGACCCCGACGGGATGCCGGACGAATCCCAAAAACCATTCAGAAATGATGCCGGAAGGAACCCCAAATGATCCCGAAAAAGTCCCGCAATTATTCCGACGGGATCCTGAACGGATACCGAAAACCATCCAGAAGTGATGCCGGAAAGGTCCTCAAATGATCACTTAATAGTCCCAAAATGACCCTAACGGCATCCCGGACAGATCCCGAAATCCATCCAGAAATGATCTTGGGAAGGTCCCAAAATGATCCCAAAATAGTCTCGGAAAAGTCCAGAAATTACCCTGACGGATCCCGAAAACCATCCAGAAATGATGCCGGAAGGGTTCCCAAATGATCCCGTATTAGTCGCGAAAAAGTCCCGAAATGACCCCGACGAGATCCCGGACGGATCCCGAAAACCATCGAGAAATGATGCCGGAAGAGCCCCCAAATGAGCCCGAAAAAGCCCCCAAATGACCCCGACGAGATCCCGGACGGATCCCGAAAACCATCCAGAAATGATGCCGAAAGGGTTCCCAAATGATCCCGTATTAGTCGCGAAAAAGTCCCGAAATAACCCCGACGGGATCCCGGACGGATCCCGAAAACCATCCAGAAATGATACCGAAAGGGTTCCCAAATGATCCCGTATTAGTCGCGAACAAGTCCGAAATGACCCCGACGAGATCCCGGACGGATCCCGAAAACCATCCAGAAATGATGCCGGAAGAGCCCCCAACTGAGCCCGAAAAAGTCCCCAAATGACCCCGACGAGATCCCGGACGGATCCCGAAAACCATCCAGAAATGATGCCGAAAGGTTCCCAAATGATCCCGTATTAGTCGCGAAAAAGTCCCGATATAACCCCGACGGGATCCCGGACGGATCCCGAAAACCATCCAGAAATGATGCCGGAAGAGCCCGCAAATGATCCCGAAAAAGTCCCCAAATGACCCCGACGAGATCCCGGACGGATCCTGAAATCTATCCAGATATGATCTTGGGAGGGACCCCAAATGATCCCGAAAAAGTCCCGCACTTAATCCGACGGGATCCTGAACGGATACCGAAAACCATCCAGAAGTGATGCCGGAAAGGTCCTCAAATGATCACCTAATAGTCCCAAAATGACCCTGACGGGTTCCCGGACGAATCCTGAAAGCCATCCTTAAATGATCCCGAAAAAGTCCTGAAATGACCCTGACGGGATCCCGAAAGGATTCCGAAAACTATCCAGAAATGATGCCGGAAAGGTCCTCAAATGATCCCCTAATAGTCCCGAAATGACCGTGACGGGATCCCGAACGGATCCCGACAACTATTCAGAAATGATGCCAAAAGGGTTCGCAAATGATCCCGTATTAGTCGAGAAAAAGTCCCGAAATGACCCTTAAGGGATCCTGGACGGATCCCGTAAACCATCCAGAAATGATCCCGATATAGTCCCGAAGAAGTTCCGAAAAGAACCTGACGGGATCCCGAACGGATCCCGACAACTATCTAGAAATGATGCCGAAAGGGCCCGCAAATGATCCCGTATTAGTCGAGAAAAAGTCCCGAAATGACCCCGACGGGATGCCGGAAGAATCCCAAAAATCATTCAGAAATGATGCCGGAAGGGATCCCAAATGATATTCCGACGGTATCCTGAACGGATACCGAAAACCATCCAGAAGTGATGCCGGAAATGTCCTCAAATGATCACCTAATAGTCCCAAAATGACCCTGACGGCATCCCGGACAGATCCCGAAATCCATCCAGAAATGATCTAGGGAAGGTCCCAAAATGATCCCGAAATAGTCTCGGAAAAGTCCAGAAATTACCGTGACGGGTTCCCGGACGAATCCTGAAAGCCATCCTTAAATGATCCCGAAAAAGTCCCGAAATGACCCTGACGGGATCCCGAAAGGATTCCGAAAACTATCCAGAAATGATGCCGGAAAGGTCCTCAAATGATCCCCTAATAGTCCCGAAATGACCGTGGCGGGATCCCGAACGGATCCCGACAACTATCCAGAAATGATGCCGAAAGGGTCCGCAAATGATCCCGTATTAGTGGAGAAAAAGGCCCGAAATGACCCCGACGGGATCCCGGACGAATCCCAAAAACCATCCAGAAATGATGCCGGTAGGTATCCCAAATGATCCCGAAATAGTCCCGAAATGACCTCTTCGGCATCCCGGACGGATTCCGAAAATTATCCAGAAATGATGCCGGAAAAGTCCCCAAATGATCACCTAATAGTCCCCAAAGTACCCTGATGGGATCCCGGACGGATACCGAAAACCATTCAGAAATGATGCCGAAAGGGTTCCCAAATGATCCCGTATTAGTCGCGAAAAAGTTCCGAAATGACCCCGACGGGATACCGGACGGATCCCGAAAACCATACAGAAATGATGCCGAAAGGGTTCCCAAATGATCCCGTATTAGTCGCGAAAAAGTCCCGAAATGACCCCGACGGGAACCCGGACGGATCCCGAAAACCATCCGGAAATTATGCCGGAAGAGCCCCCAAATGGTCCCGAAAAAGTCCCCAAATGACCCCGACGAGATCCCGGTCGGATCCCGAAAACCATCCAGAAATGATGCCGGAAGAGCCCCCAAATGATCCCGAAAAAGTCCCCAAATGACCCCGACGAGATCCCGGACAAATCCCGAAAACCATCCAGAAATGATGCCGGAAGGGATCCCAAATGATTCCGAAAGAGTCCCGCAATGATTCCGACGGGATCCCGAACGGATACCGAAAACCATCCAGAAGTGATGCCGGAAAGGTCCTCAAATGATCACCTAATAGTCCCGAAATGACCCTTAAGGGATCCTGGACGGATTCCGTAAACCATCCAGAAGTGATCCCGATATAGTCCCGAAGAAGTCCCGAAAGGACCCTGACGGGATCTGGAACGCATCCCTAAATGACCCTGACGGGATCCCGGACAGATCCCCAAATCTATCCAGAAATGATCTTGGGAGGGACCCCAAATGATACCGAAAAAGTCCCGCAATGAATCCAACGGGATCCTGAACGGATACCGAAAACCATCCAGAAGTGATGCCGGAAAGGTCCTCAAATGATCACCTAATAGTCCCAAAATGACCCTGACGGCATCCCGGACTGATCCCGAAATCCATCCAGAAATGATCTTGGGAAGCTCCCAAAATGATCCCGAAATAGTCTCGGAAAAGTCCAGAAATTACCCTGACGCGTTTCAGGACGAATCCTGAAAGCCATCCTTAAATGATCCCGAAAAAGTCCCGAAATGACCCTGACGGGACCCCGAAAGGATCCCGAAAACTATCCAGAAATGATGTCGGAAAGGTCCTCAAATGATCTCCAAATAGTTCCGAAAAGACCCTGACGGGATCCCGAACGGATCCGGACAACTATCTAGAAATGATACCAAAAGGGCCCGCAAATGATCCCGTATTAGTCGAGAAAAAGTCCCGAAATGACCCCGACGGGATGCCGGACGAATCCCAAAAACCATCCAGAAATGATGCCGGAAGGGACCCAAAATGATCCCGAAAAAGCTCCGCAATTATTCCGACGGGATCCTGAACGGATACCGAAAACCATGCAGAAGTGATGCCGGAAAGGTCCTCAAATGATCACCTAATAGTCCCAAAATGACCCTGACGGCATCCCGGACAGATCCCGAAATCCATCCAGAAATGATCTTGGGAGGGTCCCAAAATTATCCCGAAATAGTCTCGGAAAAGTCCAGAAATTACCCTGACGGTATCCCGGACGAATCCTGAAAACCAATCTTAAATGTTGCCGAAAAAGTCCCGAAATGACCCTGACGGGATCCCGAAAGGATTCCGAAAACTATCCAGAAATGATGCCGAAAGGGTCCGCAAATGATCCCGTATTAGTCGCGAAAAAGTCCCGAAATGACCTCGGCGGGATCCCGGACGAATCCCAAAAACCATCCAGAAATGATGCCGGTAGGGACCCAAATGATCCCGAAATGACTTCGCCGGCATCCCGGACGGATCCCGAAAATTATCTAGAAATGATGCCGGAAAGGTCCCCAAATGATCCCCTAATAGTTCCGATATTACCCGCATGGGATCCCGGACGGATCCCGAAAACCATCCAGAAATGATGCCCAAAGGGTTCCCAAATGATCCCGTATTAGTCGCGAAAAATTCCCGAAATGACCCCAACGGGATCCCGGACGGATCCCGAAAGCCATCCAGAAATGATGCCGGAAGAGCCCCCAAATGATACCGAAAAAGTCCCAAAATGACCCCGACGAGATCCCAGACGGATCCCGAAAACCATCCAGAAATGATGCCGGAAGAGCCTCCAAATGATCCCGAAAAAGTCCCCAAATGACCCCGACGAGATCCCGGACGGATCCCGAAAACCATCCAGAAATGATGCCGGAAGAGCCCCCAAATGATCCCGAAAAAGTCCACAAATTACCCCGACGAGATCCCGGACGGATCCCGAAAACCATCCAGAAATGATGCCGAAAGGGTCCCCAAATGATCCAGTATTAGTCGCGAAAAAGTCCCGAAATGACCCCGACGGGATGCCGGACGAATCCCGAAGACCATCCAGAAATGATGCCGGAAGAGCCTCCAAATGATCCCGAAAAAGTCCCCAAATGACCCCGACGAGATCCCGGACGGATCCCGAAAACCATCCAGAAATGATGCCGGAAGAGCCTCCAAATGATCCCGAAAAAGTCCCCAAATGACCCCGACGAGATCCCGGACGGATCCCGAAAACCATCCAGAAATGATGCCGGAAGAGCCCCCAAATGATCCCGAAAAAGTCCACAAATTACCCCGACGAGATCCCGGACGGATCCCGAAAACCATCCAGAAATGATGCCGAAAGGGTCCCCAAATGATCCAGTATTAGTCGCGAAAAAGTCCCGAAATGACCCCGACGGGATGCCGGACGAATCCCGAAGACCATCCAGAAATGATGCCTAAAAGGACCCAAAATAACCCCGAAAAAGTCCCGTAATGATCCCGGCAACCATCAAGAATTTATCTCTCGAAGGTACGCAAATGATCCCGAAAGTACCCGACGGGATCCCGGACGGATCCCGAAAGCCATCCAGAACTGATGCCGGAAGGGTCCCCAAATGATCGCGAAATAATCCCGAAATGATTCCGGAATAGCCCCGAAAATGTCCCAAAATAACCCCGACGGGATCCCGGACGGATCCAAAAACTATACAGAAATGATCCCGGAAGGGTCCCAAAATGACCCCGAAATAGTCCCGAAAAAGTCACGAAATTACCCCGGCGGGATCCCGGACCGATCCCGAAAACCATCCAGAAATTATCCCGGAAGGGTCTCCATATGAGGTGAAGCTAATTATAAAACCATGTTAATAAGGCAGCAGGCGCATTGGAGCGAATGAAAAGTTACATAGAAACATACAGGTAAAGCTAATAAAAGCGTGCTAATAAAAACAATTGAAGGAGGGCGGATGGCGGGAGTAAAAGGAGAGGACCACTGATCGTTCCTCCAAAATTGTCTAGATCTCGATCTGTATATGCCAGATACCAAAAACTATAGATTTAGGAGAAAATTTATATTGAGTTATAACAATTTATAGATTTTACACCAGAGTGGGTGATAATGGGAGGAGGGGGCGGAGGGTGTCACTGCTTACTTTGTAAGCCCTCGACTTATTTGACCCCTTGAGTCTGTGATATTGGTGAAGGCCAGTATACGTAAAGTTATAATGTGTAAAAATTATTAAAAAGTAATTGCTCGAAGAGGTCGTGGGACCCCCACCCCTCTTTCCATGTTCGAAAAAAATTTCGCTAGTAGACTACTGTCTGTGTCCCAAATTTCATCAAAATCCGTGTAGCCATTCTGGGGTGATTCGGTCGCAAAGACGAAAAAATATAATAATTAAATTATAACTGTTCCTAGGGGGCGGGATCACGCCCCTTTTCAAAAATATATAGCTAGTAGATCCTTCTAGACTATTGGCTATATGTGTGCAAAATTTCATCCAAATCGGTCCAGCCGTTCTTGCGTGATTGAGTCACAAAGACAAACGTCTGGACAAACATCCAAACATCCAAACATCTAAACATCCAAACATCCAAACTTTCCCATTTATAATATACTAGCCTTTACCCGCGGCCCCGTCCGCAAGGAGAAAATAAAATATATGTGATATTCACGTTAGCCTGCTTATCAAGTTGTCTGTTTAAAAATTTTTTCTGTCAATGTATTTTATTTTTTAATACAGTAAAAAAAAGAACTAACTGAGCTGATGGGCACGCTTACATGAATAGTACAATACACTTTTTTCGAATTAAAAAAAATACATTTTGTTTCTAAGTTAAATTAATTGATATGACAGGGGTGAAAGAATTACTACTCATAGAACAAAGGAGTGAAACTACAATTAGCTAAAACCAAAAAGAAGTTTTTAAATGAAAGCAGTGTTGCTTTTTCGGGTATTTAGTTGGTTAAAATATTACAAAAATTTTAATTATAGTTGTAATAGTTCGTTACAGGATTCATTTAAAAATAGAACGAAAAAGCTGTGATATATTAAAGATAAAACATACCGAATTTTAATTACGAATAATTTGCCGTAAATCCACGGCCATGTGTGCTGAATTACCGGTTTCGAAGAGACCTAAAATGATCCCGGAAGTGTCCCTAAATGACACCAAATAGTCACGAAATGATGCCGACGGGATCCTGGACAAATCTCGAAAACTATCCAGAAATGATGCCGGAAGGGTCCCAAAATAATCACGAAGTAGTCACTAAAAGTCCCGAAATGACCCTGATGGGATCCCGGACGGATCCCAAAAACCATCCAGATTTGATTCCTGAACGGTCCGCAAATGATCCCGATATAGTCCGAAAAATTCCCGAAAAAACTCTGACGGGATCCCGGACAAATCCCGAAAATCGTCAAGAAATTATCCCGGAGGAGTCCCAAAATGATTCCGAAATAGTAGTCACGAAAAAGGCCCGAAATGACCCTGACGGGATCCCGAAAACCATCCAGAAATGACTCTGGAGAGATCCCCAAATGATCCCGGAAAAGTCCACAAACCATCCAGAATTGATCTCTGAAGGTTCCGCAAATGATCCCGAAATAGTCCCGAAAGTCACGAAAAACTCAGACCCATCCCGAAAATCATGAAGAAATTGTCCTGGAAGGGTCCCAAAATTACCCCGAAATAACTCCGACGGGATCCCGGACAGATCCCGAAAATCATCCAGAACTGAGCTCCGAAACGTCCGCAAATAATCCAGAAATAGTCCGGAAAAAGTCCCGAAAAAACTCCGTCGGGATCCCGGACAGATCCCGAAAATCACCCAGAAATTATGCCGGAGGGGTCCCAAAATGATTCCGAAATAGTCCCGAAAAAATCCCGAAATGACCTTGAGGGGATCCCAGACCGATACCGAAAACCATCCAGAATTGATCTCTAAAGGGTCCGCAATTTATCCCAGATAAAGTCGCGAAAAAACTACGAAGGGATCCCGAACAGATCCCGAAAATCATAGAGAAATTATTCCGGAAGGGTCCCAAAATGATCCCGAAATAGTCCCGAAAAGGCGCGAAATAACCCTGACGGGATCCCGGACGGGTCACGAAAACCACCCAGAAATGATCTTTAAGGGCAACTGACCCCGAAATAGTCGTGAAAAAGTCCCGAAATTACCCCGACGGGATCCCGAAAACCATCCAGAAATTATCCCTGAAGGATCCCCAAATGATCCAAGAACAGTCTCGAAATTCCCTGACATTTTCCCGAAAAAGTAAAAAAATAAACCCGACGGGATCTCGGACGGATCCCGAAAACGATACAGAAATGATGCCGGAAGGGACCCCAAATGATCCCGGAAAATTCCCGAAATTCCCCCGATGGGATCCCGGACGGATCCCGGATCATGCAGAAATGATGCCGGGTGGTACCCCAAAATGATCCCGAAATAGGCCAGAAATGACCCCGTCGGGATCCCGGACGGATCCCCAAAAGTATACAGAAATGATGCTGGAAGGTGAAATGATCCCCTTAAAGAAAGATGAAAAATGAAATGATCCCCTTATAGTTCCGAAATGATCCCGACTTGATTCCCGACGGATCCCGGAAACTATCCAGAAATGATGCCGGATAGGTTCCCAAGTTATCCCCAAATAGTCCCGAAATTACCCTGACGGTATCCCGGACGGATACCGAAAACCATCTAGAAAAGTGGCCGGAAGATACCCCAAATGATCCCGAAAAAGTCCTGAAATTATCCAGACGGGATCCCGGACGAATCCCGAAAACTATCCATCTGGGTACCCCAAATGATCCCGAAATAGTCCCGAAATGATCCCGACGGGATCCCGGACGGATCCCGAAAACCAACCAGAAATGATGCCGGTAGGTACCCCAAATGGTCCCGATATGACCCCGTCGGGATCCCGAACGGATCCCTAAAACTATCCAGAAATGCTGCCGGAAAGGTCCCCAAATAACCCCCTAATAGTCCCGAAATTACGCCGACGGTATCCCGGACGGATCCGGAAACCATCCAGAAATGATGCCGGAGGAGACCCCAAATGATCCCGCTAAAGTCCCAAAATGACCACGACAGGGTCCCGGACGGATCCCGTAAACCATCCAGAAATGATGCCGGTAGGTACCCCAAATGGTCCCGATATGACCCCTTCGGGATCCCGAACGGATCCCTAAAACTATCCAGAAATGATGCCGAAAGGGTCCCCAAATGATCCTGTATTAGTCGAGAAAAAGTTCCGAAATGACTCCGACGGGATCCCCGACGGATCACGAAAACCATCTAGAATTGATACCGGAAGGTACCCCAAATGATGCCGAAATAGTCCAGAAATTACATCGACGGGATCCCGGACGGATCCCGAAAACCATCTAGAAATGATGCCGGAAGAGACCCCAAATGATCACGCAAAGGTCCTAAAATGACCCCGACAGGATCCCGGACGGATCCCGAAAACCATGCAGAAATGATGCCGGAGGAGACCCCAAATGATCCCGCTAAAGTCCCAAAATGAACCCGACAGGGTCCCGGACGGATCCCGTAAGCCATCCAGAAATGATGCCGGAAGAGACCCCAAATGATTCCGCAAAAGTCCCAAAATGACACCGACAGGATCCCGGACGGATCTCGTAAACCATCCAGAATTGATGCCGGAAGAGACCCCAAATGATCCCGTAAAAGTCCCAAAATGACCCCGACAGGATCCCGGACGGATCCCGAAAACCATCCAGAAATGATGCCGGGAGAGACCCCAAATGATCCCGCAAAAGTCCCAAAATGACCCCGACAGGATCCCGGACGGATCCCGTAAACCATCCAGAAATGATGCCGGAAGAGAACCCAAATGTTCCCGCAAAAGGCCCAAAATGACCCCGACAGCATCCCGGACGGATCCCGTAAACCATCCAGAAATGATGCCGGAAGAGACCCCAAATGATCCCGCAAAAGTCCCAAAATGACCCCGACAGGATTCCGGACGGATCCCGAAAACCATCCAGAAATGATGCCGGAATGGACCCCAAATGGTCCCGAAATGACACCGATGGGATCCCAGACGGATACCGAAAACCATCCAGAAATGATGCCGGCAGGTACCCTAAATTATCCCGAAATAGTCCCGAAATGACCCTGACGGGATCGCGGACGGATCCCGAAAACCATCCAGAAATGATGGCGATAGGGTCCCCAAATGATCCTGTATTAGTCGAGAAAAAATTCCGAAATGACTCCGACGGGATCCCGGACGGATCCCGAAAACCATCTAGAATTGATACCGGAAGGTACCCCAAATGATGCCGAAAAAGTCCCGAAATGACATCGACGGGATCCCGGGCGGATCCCGAAAACCATCCAGAAATGATGCCGGAGGAGACCCCAAATGATCCCGCTAAAGTCCCAAAATTACCCCGACAGGGTCCCGGACGGATCCCGTAAACCATCCAGAAATGATGCCGGATGAGATCCCAAATGATCCCGCAAAAGTCCCAAAATGACCCCGACAGGATCCCGGTCGGATCCCGTAAACCATCCAGAAATGATGCCGGAAGAGACCCCAAATGATCCCGCAAAAGTCCCAAAATGACCCCGACAGGATCCCGGACGGATCCTGAAAACCATCCAGAAATGATGCCGGAAGAGACCCCAAATGATCCCGCAAAAGTCCCAAAATGACCCCGACAGGATCCCGGATGGATCCCGTAAACCATCCAGAAATGATGCCGGAGGAGACCCCAAATGATCCCGCTAAAGTCCCAAAATGACCCCGACAGGGTCCCGGACGGATCCCGTAAACCATCCAGAAATGATGCCGGAAGAGACCCCAAATGATCCCGCAAAAGTCCCAAAATGACCCCGACAGGATCCCGGACGGATCCCGTAAACCATCCAGAAATGATGCCGGAAGAGACCCCAAATGATCCCGCAAAAGTCCCAAAATGACCCCGACAGGATCCCGGACGGATCCCGTAAACCATCCAGAAATGATGCCGGAAGAGACCCCAAATGAACCCGCAAAAGTACCAAAATGACCCCGACAGGATCCCGGACGGATCCCGTAAACCATCCAGAAATGATGCCGGAGGAGACCCCAAATGATCCCGCAAAAGTCTCAAAATGACCCCGACAGGATCCCGGACGGATCCCGAAAACCATCCAGAAATGATGCTGGAAGAGACCCCAAATGATCCCGCAAAAGTCCCAAAATGACCCCGACAGGATCCCGGACGGATCCCGTAAACCATCCAGAAATGATGCCGGAAGAGACCCCAAATGATCCCGCAAAAGTCCCAAAATGACGCCGACGGGATCCCGGACGGATCTCGTAAACCATCCAGAAATGATGCCGAAAGTTTCCCCAAATGATCCTGTAATAGTCGAGAAAAAGTTCCGAAATGACCCCGACGGGATCCCGGATGGATCCCGAAAACCATCTAGAAATGATGCCGGAAGGTACTCCAAATGATGCCGTAATAGTCCCGAAATGACATCGACGGGATCCCGGACGGATCCCGAAAACCATCCAGAAATGATGCCGGAAGAGACCCCAAATAATCCCGCAAAAGTCCCAAAATGACCCCGACAGGATCCCGGACGGATCCCGAAAACCATCCAGAAATGATGACGGAATGGACCCCAAATGGTCCCGAAATGACACCGACGGGATCCCGGACGGATACCGAAAACCATCCAGAAATGATGCAGGCAGGTACCCCAAATTATCCCGAAATAGTCCCGAAATGACCCTGACGGGATCGCGGACGGATCTCGAAAACCATGCAGAAATGACGCCGGAAGATACCCCTAATGATCCCGAAATAGCCCCGAAATGGTCCCGACGGGATCCCGGACGGATCCCTAAAACCATCCAGGAATGATTACGGAAAGGACCCAAACTGACCCCGAAAAAGTTCCGTAATGATCCCGGAAACCATCAAGAATTTATCTCTCGAAGGTACGCAAATGATCCCGAAAGTACCCCGACGGGATCCCGCACGGATCCCGAAAACCATCCAGAAATGATGCCGGAAGGGTCCCCAAATGATCGCGAAATAGTCCCGAAATGATTCCGGAATAGTCCCGAAAATGTCCCAAAATAACCCCGACGGGATCCCGGACGGATCCCGAAAACTATACAGAAATGATCCCAGAATGGTCCCAAAATGATCCCGAAATAGTCCCGAAAAAGTCCCGAAATTACCCCAGCGTAATCCCGGACCGATCCCGAAAACCATCCAGAAATGATCCCGGAGGGTCTCGATATGACCCTTACGGGATTACAAATAAGGTGAAGCTAATTATAAAACCATGTTAATAAGGCAGCAGGCGCATTGGAGCGAATAAAAAGTTACATAGAAACATACAGGTAAAGCTAATAAAAGCGTGCTAATAAAAATAATTGATGGAGGGCGGATGGCGGGAGTAGAGGAGAGGACCACTGATCGTTCCTCCAAAATTGTCTAGATCTCGTTCTGTATGTACCAGATACCAAAAACTATTGATTTAGGAGAAAATTTATATTGAGTTATAACAATTTATAGATTTTACACCAGAGGGGGGTAGATAAAGGGGGGGCGGAGGGTGTCACTGCTTACTTTGTAAGCCCTCGACTTATTTGACCCCTTGAGTCTGTGATATTGGTGAAGGCCAGTATACGTAAAGTTATAATCTGTAAAAATTATTGAAAAATAATTTCTCGAAGGGGTCGTGGGACCCCCACCCCTCTTTCCATGTTCAAAAAAAATTTCGATAGTAGACTACTGTCTGTGTCCCAAATTTCATCAAAATCCGTGTACCCATTCTGGCGTGATTCAGTCGCAAAGACGAAAAAATATAATAATTAAATTATAACTGTTCCTAGGGGGCGGGGACCACGCCCCTTTTGAAAAATATATAGCTAGTAGATCCTTCTAGACTATTGGCTATATGTGTGCAAAATTTCATACAAATCGGTCCAGCCGTTCTTGCGTTATTGAGTCACAAAGACAAACGTCTGGACAAACATCCAAACATCCAAACATCCAAACATCTTAACATCCAAACTTTCCCATTTATAATATATATTAGATATATATATATATTAGATATTAGATTAGATTAGATATGAGATTAGACTAGTATCGCCTCTGGTCGAAATTCGACCAACTCTTATTTTTTTCAACTCAGTCTATGCATCCAGTGTTGGGGGTAGTGAAATAATGCGTTGATAGTTAAGCAGTGAGCTCACAGAGTATATTCAGTTTGATTGGATAACGGTTGGTTGTACAGGTATAAAGGAATCGAGATAGATATAGACTTCCATATATCAAAATCATCAGGATCGAAAAAAAATTTGATTGAGCCATGTCCGTCCGTCCGTCCGTTAACACGATAACTTGAGTAAGTTTTTAGGTATCTTGATGAAATTTGGTATGTAGGTTCCTGAGCACTTATCTCAGATCGCTGTTTAAAATGAACGATATCGGACTATAACCACGCCCACTTTTTCGATATCGAAAATTTCGAAAAACCGAAAAAGTGCGATAATTCATTACCACAGACAGATAAAGTGATGAAACTTGGTAGGTGGGTTGAACTAATGACACAGAATGAAAGTTAGTAAAATTTTGGACAATGGGGGTGGCACCGCCCACTTTTAAAAGAAGGTAATTTAAAATTTTGCAAGCTGTAATTTGGCAGTCGTTGAAGATATCATGATGAAATTTGGCAGGAACGTTACTCCTATTACTATATGTACGCTTAATAAAAATTAGCAAAATCGGAGAAGGACCACGCCCACTTTTAAAAATTTTTTTTTTTAAGTAAAATTTTAACAAAAAATTTAATATCTTTACAGTATATAAGTAAATTATGTCAACATTCAACTCCAGTAATGACATGGTGCAACAAAATACAAAAATAAAAGAAAATTTCAAAATGGGCGTGGCTCCGCCCTTTTTCATTTAATTTGTCTAGGATACTTTTAATGCCATAAGTCGAACAAAAATTTACCAATCCTTTTGAAATTTGGTAGGGGCATAGATTTTATGACGTTAACTGTTTCCTGAGGAAATAGGCGAAATCGGTTAAAGCCACGCCCAGTTTTTATACACGGTCGTCCGTCTGTCCTTCCGCATGGCCCTTAACACGATAACTTGAGCAAAAATCGACATATCTTTACTGAACTTAGTTCATGTACTTATCTGAACTCACTTTAGCTTGGTATAAAAAATGAACGAAATCCGACTATGACCATGTCCACTTTTTCGATATCGAAATTTACGAAAAATTAAAAAAATGCCATAATTCTATACGAAATACGAAAAAAGGTATGAAACATGGAAATTGGATTGGTTTATTGACGCGAAATATAACTTTAGAAAAAACTTTGTAAAATGGTTGTGACACCTACCATATTAAGTAGAAGAAAATGAAAAAGTTCTGCAGTGCGAAATAAAAAACCCTTGAAATCTTGGCAGGTATTACATATATAAATAAATTAGCGGGATCCAACACATGATGTTCTGGGTCACCCTGGTCCACATTTTGGTCGATATCTGGAAAACGCCTTCACATATACAACTAACACCACTCCCTTTTAAAACTCTCTTTAATACCTTTAATTTGATACCAATATCGTACAAACACATTCTAGAGTCACCCCTGGTCTATCTTTATGGCGATATCTCGAAAAGGCGTCCACCTATAGAACTAAGCCCCACGCCCTTTTAAAATACTCATTAACACCTTTCATTTGATACCCATAACTTACAAACATATTCTAGAGTCACACCTGGTCCACCTTTATGGCGATATCTCGAAAAAGCGACCACCTATAGAACGAAGACCCACTCCATTTTAAAAATACTCCTTAACATCTTTCATTTGATACCCATATCGTACAAACAAAGTCTAAGTTGCGATACCTCGAAAAGGCGTCCACCTATAGAACTAAGGCCCACTCCCTTTTAAAATACTCATTAACACCTTTCTTTTGATACCCATATTGTACAAACGCATTCTAGAGTCACCCCTGGTCCACCTTTATTGTGATATCTCGAAACGGCGACCACCTATACAACTACCACCACTCCCTTTCAAAACCCTCATTAATACCTTTAATTTTATACCCATATCGTACAAACAAATTCTAGGGTCACCCCTGGTCCACCTTTATGGTGATATCTCAAAACGGCGTCCACCTATGGAACTAAGGATCACTCCCTTTAAAATACTCATTAACATCTTTCTTTTGATACCGATATTGTACAAACAAATTCTAGGGCACCCCTGGTCCACCTTTATAGCGATATCACGAAACGGCGTCCACCTATGGAACTAAGGATTACTCCCTTTTAAAATACCAATTAACACCTTTCATTTGATACCCATATCGTGCAAACAAATTCTAGAGTCAACCCTGATCCACCTTTATGGCGATATCCCTAAATGGCGTTCACCTATAGAACTAAGGCCCACTCCCTCATAAAATACTCTTTAGTGCCTTTCATTTGATAGACATGTCATACAAACACATTCCAGGGTTTCCCTCGGTTCATTTTCCTACATAGTTATTTTCCCTTATGTTGTCACCATAGCTCTCAACTGAGTATGTAATGTTCGGTTACACCCGCACTTAACCTTCTTTACTAGTTTTTATTGTATTTTCTTAAATTTTCTACAAAATTTTCAAATGTAATTATAACCTTTTGGTATGGAGCTCCTTAAACAAAAATATAAAAAATATGTAAAATCAAAAGAAATTGACATAGAATTAAGGTGAAATTACTTTACATTAAATTGAAAAATAGGTTTTTACACACCACCCGGGAGGTCCCCGTTGGGGCGCTACCGAAGATAGTTTTGTGTGCTCGGTTCCCCAGTAGGCCTATATCTCCCATATACATATATTGCCCATTTACTTCAATAGTGTCATAATTCAAAAACACGAACTTAAATAAAACGAAGAAATGTGTTTAAGGAATTTAGCCTATTTCACGCCACCCGTTAGGTATGCAATTGGCGCTTTACCGAGTTTAATTTTGTATAAATACATATGTAGTATGTACATAAGTGTGACACAAAACGAATATTTCGAATAGAATAGAGGACACCTTCATAAAAAATAAAAATATAAAAAAATTATGTAATGAGAAAGAAGGCAGAGTTTACTAAAAAAATTTAAATGAAAGAAAAAAAAATAAAGTACTTAAAGTGCGAAAAAATTAAGTGATGTGACTAAACAGTTCCATATAAAAACGCAATAAGTGCACTTGGAACTTTTTCCGGGTTTCAATGTTATCATTGTGGAAATATGAAGATTCTAATATTCGGATATTTAATGTTTGTACGTAATTAATTTGCATTAAATTTGTAAACATTCATATTCATAAAATGGAGATGAATATATATGACCATATCTACCATAAAATATCGTCTGTGAACAATATAACACTAAGATATAACAAAGCAGAATAAATTAGAAAGAAAAGAAAAAGAAACAAAAACATTGAAATTATTCACGCAAACATTTTTACTAAAATAAAATTGATTTCATAATTCTAGGCGACATAAGTAAATTGGATTATGGGATCTAAGCATCCGATTAATGGGCATATAGTCAAACAAAATTAGCATAATAATAAATATAGTGGGTAATATACTGCCTATGCAATATTTCGACCTAAAATCGAAAACGTTTTTGGGTCGTTTTTTTTCGTTTAATATACAACGTGAAATTTTCCGATTCAATCAAGTTGCATTTAAGTAATAATAAACTAAGTTGAAATAAAAGACAGGTAAGGAAGGTTAAGTTCGGGTGTAACCGAACATTACATACTCAGTTGAGAGCTATGGTGACAACATAAGGGAAAATAACCATGTAGGAAAATGAACCGAGGGATACCCTGGAATGTGTTTGTATGACATGTCTATCAAATGAAAGGCACTAAAGAGTATTTTATGAGGGAGTGGGCCTTAGTTCTATAGGTGAACGCCATTTAGGGATATCGCCATAAAGGTGGACCAGGGGTGACTCTAGAATGTGTTTGTATGATATGGGTATCAAATTAAAGGTATTAATGAGGGTTTTAAAAGGGAGTGGTGGTTGTTGTGTAGGTGGTCGCCTTTTCGAGATATCGCCATAAAGGTGGACCAGGGGTGACTCTAGAATGCGTTTGTACGATATGGGTATCAAATGAAAGGTGTTAATGAGTATTTTAAAAGGGAGTAATCCTTAGTTCCATAGGTGGACGCCGTTTCGAGATATCGCCATAAAGGTGGACCAGGGGTGACTCTAGAATGTGTTTGTATGATATGGGTATCAAATTAAAGGTATTAATGAGGGTTTTAAAAGAGAGTGGTGGTTGTTGTATAGGTGGTCGCCTATTCGAGATATCGCCATAAAGGAGGACCAGGGGTGACTCTAGAATGCGTTTGTACGATATGGGTATCAAAAGAAAGGTGTTAATAAGTATTTTAAAAGGGAGTAATCCTTAGTTCCATAGGTGGACGCCGTTTCGAGATATCGCCACAAAGGTGGACCAGGGGTGACCCTAGAATTTGTTTGTACAATATAGGCATCAAACGAAAGGTGTTAATGAGTATTTTAAAAGGGAGTGGACCTTAGTTTTATAGGTGGGCCCCGTTTCGAAATATCGCTATAAAGGTGGACCAGGGGTGACTCTAGAATGTGTTTGTATGATATGGGTATCAAATTAAAGGTATTAATGAGGGTTTTAAAAGGGAGTGGTGGTTGTTGAATAGGTGGTCGCATTTTCGAGATAACGCCATAAAGGTGGAGCAGGGGTGACCCTAGAATTTGTTTGTACAAAAGAAAGGTGTTAATGAGTATTTTAAAAGGGAGTAATCCTTAGTTCCATAGGTGGACGCCGTTTCGAGATATCGCCATAAAGGTGGAGCAGGGGTGACCCTAGAATTTGTTTGTACAATATGGGTATCAAAAGAAAGGTGTTAATGAGTATTTTAAAAGGGAGTAATCCTTAGTTCCATAGGTGGACGCCGTTTCGAGATATCGCCATAAAGGTGGAGCAGGGGTGACCCTAGAATTTGTTTGTACAATATGGGTATCAAAAGAAAGGTGTTAATGAGTATTTTAAAAGGGAGTAATCCTTAGTTCAATAGGTGGACGCCGTTTCGAGATATCGCCATAAAGGTGGGCCAGGGGTGACTCTAGAATTCGTTTGTGCAATATGGGTATCAAACGAAAGGAGTTAATGAGTATTTTAAAAGGGAGTGGGCCTTAGTTCTATAGGTGGACGCCTTTTCGAGGTATCGCAATAAAGGTGGACCAGGGGTGAATCTAGACTTTGTTTGTACGACATGGGTATCAAATGAAAGGTGTTAATGAGTATTTTTAAAAGGGAGTGGGCGTTCGTTCTATTTGTGTTCGCCTTTTCGATATATCGCCATAAAGGTGGACCAGGGGTGACTCTAGAATGAGTTTGTACGATATGGGTATCAAATTAAAGGTATTAATGAGAGTTTTAAAAGCGAGTGGTGGTAGTTGTATATGTGAAGGCGTTTTCCAGATATCGACCAAAATGTGGACCTGCGTGACCCAGAACATCATATGTTGGATACCGCTAATTTATTTATATATGTAATACCTGCCAAGATTTTAAGGGTTTTTTATTTCGCCCTGCAGAACTTTTTCATTTTCTTCTACTTAATATGGTAGGTGTCACAACCATTTTATAAAGTTTTTTCTAAAGTTATATTTCGCGTCAATAAAACAATCCAATTACCTTACCATGTTTCATCCCCTTTTTCGTATTTGGTATAGAAATTTGGCATTTTTTCATTTTTCGTAATTTTCGATATTGAAAAAGTGGGCGTGGTCATAGTCGGATTTCGTTCATTTTTCATACCCAGATAAAGTGAGATCAAGTAAGCACGGGAACTAAGTTCATTAAAGATATGCCGATTTTTGCTCAAGTTATCGTGTTAACGGCCATGCGGAAGGACAGACGGACGACTGTGTATAAAAACTGGGCGTGGCATCAACCGATTTCGCCCATTTTCACAGAAAACAGTTAACGTCATAAAATCTATGCCCCTACCAAATATCAAAAGGATTGGTTAATTTTTGTGCGACTTATGGCGTTAAAAGTATCCTAGACAAATTTAATGAAAAAGGGCGAATCCACGCCCATTTTGAAATTTTCTTTTATTTTTGTATTTTGTTGCACCATATCATTACTGGAGATGAATGTTGACATAATTTACTTATATACAGTAAAGATAATAAATTTTTTGTTAAAATTTTACTTAAAAAAAAATTTTTTTTAAAAGTGGGCGTGGTCCTTCTCCTATTTTGCTAATTTTTATTAAGCGTACATATAGTAATAGGAGTAACGTTCCTGCCAAATGATGATATCTTCAACGAATGCCAAATTACAGCTTGCAAAACTTTTAAATTACCTTCTTTTAAAAGTGGGCGGTGCCAAGCCCATTGTCCAAAATTTTACTAATTTTCTATTCTGCGTCATAAGCTCAACTCATCTACTAAGTTTCGTCGCTTTATCTGTCTTTTGTAATGAATTATCGCACTTTTTCGGTTTTTCGAAATTTTCTATATCGAAAAAGTGGGCGTGGTTATAGTCCGATATCGTTCATTTTAAATAGCGATCTGAGATGAGTGCTCAGGAACCTACATACCAATTTCATCAAGATACCTCAAAATTTACTCAAGTTATCGTGTTAACGGACGGACGGACGAACGGACGGACGGACGGACGGACATGGCTCAATCAAATTTTTTTTCGATCCTGATTATTTTGATATATGGAAGTCTATATCTATCTCGATTCCTTTATATATGTACAACCAACCGTTATCCAATCAAACTTAATATACTCTGTGAGCTCTGCTCAACTGAGTATAATAATATAATAAAATAAAATAAGAAATATCAAAATAAATTAGCATAAAAGACAATATACAAATTTTAATGTAATATCTCTCTAGCAAATTTAATATACAGCGTGATAAAGGATAATATAATAAAATAAAATAAGAAATATCAAAATAAATTAGCATAAAAGACAATATACAAATTTTAATGTAATATCTTTGTAGCAAATTTATTTATTTTTTCTTCACTATAAGACGTACTATATCTAAAATGAGCATAAAATCTGGAAATGCAAAAAACATTTGGGTCAAATTTGCAATTAATTGTTATAAATAAATAAATTTAGTGAGTTTGAACAAAATTTGAATCATTATTTCTGATTTAATTTTTTTAAAGCACCTAAAATTAAAAACAAAGAATCTGTTAAATAAAGACCTATGCTTTACGTGTAAGTAAAATTTGTCCAAAAAAATAGGCGTGTTAAGTTATTACTTCTCTTTAAAGTTTTTTTGTGCGCTAACAATTATTTTAGAACAATTTTTTAAAGATTTTGGTACAAACCATTATAGGTAATTGGAAACAATGGGAAACAATATTTTATTTCAACAGAAAATGAGCGAAGCAGTAGTTCTCTCACAATTTGGCGTGTACAAATATATACATATGTATGGGTGAAACATTTGAGCAACGCAACAATTGAGAATTTGGAGCTATGTACTCAGGAGGGTTTGTGAACATAATGCGTCCTACAGATGGCAATTTCGCTAGTTGCACAGATTTTCGAATTTACAAAAAACTTTTTCTATTAATTATAAACAAATAGAGTAATATTTGTTAACAAAAATAGGCCCATGCACTGCGCCTGATCAATACGAAGCGATTCATATAACTTTTATATGATATTACGTATGCTAAATATGCGAAACAGCCTGTCAATTGATTGTATGGAAATTTTGTTAGCGTATTAATATATAGATAGTAGAGTAATACACGGCCTATGCAATATTTCGACCTAAAATCGAAAACGTTTTTGGGTCGTTTTTTTCGTTTAATATACAACATGAAATTTTCCGATTCAATCAAGTTGCATTTAAATAATAATAAACTTGGCGGTTTTCGAAATGGTCCATCGCAATATGCCAGTAAATGTTTCTTTCTTTTCAGTTTCTCTTAGAAAAAACATAATAATTGAAATTCAAATATTATAAGCCGGTGTTAAGCTCATGAATTCTTAAATATAAGTATAAACTGAACACACCATTAAACAAACATACATAAATATGTACAACTGAGCCCGAGTTGACAAAGCTTCTCATTCGCAACTAAGAAGAACTTTACAAAAACAAATCTACATGGCACACAAATCAATATAGAGACAGAATGTCTCAATTGTGTTGTTAGTGTAGAAATGAGAAAACCTGAATTAAGCATGAAAACAAATACCAGCAGGATGGCCTTGTGGTTAAAGGCTACTGCATTTTCACCATGTCATTCACGGTTCGAATCCTGGTGAAACCTTTGATAACATTACAAATTGCCTGATGATGATTACGTTGGCGGTTTTCGAAATAGTCCATCGCAATATGCCAGTAAATGTTGCTTTCTTATCAGTTTCTCTTAGAAAAAACATAATAATTGAAATTCAATTATTATAAGCCGGTGTTAAGCTCATGAATTCTTAAATATAAGTATAAACTGAACACACCATTAAACAAACATACATAAATATGTACAACTGAGCCCGAGTTGACAAAGCTTCTCATTCGCAACGAAGAATAACTTTACAAAAACAAATCTACATGGCACACAAATCAATATAGAGACAGAATGTCTCAATTGTGTTGTTAGTGTAGAAATGAGAAAACCTGAATTAAGCATGAAAACAAATACCAGCAGGATGGCCTAGTGGTTAAAGGCTACTGCATTTTCACCATGTGATTCACGGTTCGAATCCCGGTGAAACCTTTGATAACATTACAAAATTGCCTGATGATGATTACGTTGGTGGTTTTCGAAATGGTCCATCGCAATATGCCAGTAAATGTTTCTTTCTTTTCAGTTTCTCTTAGAAAAAACATAATAATTGAAATTCAATTATTATAAGCCGGTGTTAAGCTCATGAATTCTTAAATATAAGTATAAACTGAACACACCATTAAACAAACATACATAAATATGTACAACTGAGCCCGAGTTGACAAAGCTTCTCATTCGCAACGAAGAAGAACTTTACAAAAACAAATCTACATGGCACACAAATCAATATAGAGACAGAATGTCTCAATTGTGTTGTTAGTGTAGAAATGAGAAAACCTGAATTAAGCATGGAAACAAATACCAGCAGGATGGCCTTGTGGTTAAAGGCTACTGCATTTTCACCATGTGATTCACGGTTCGAATCCCGGTGAAACCTTTGATAACATTACAAAATTGCCTGATGATGATTACGTTGGCGGTTTTCGAAATGGTCCATCGCAATATGCCAGTAAATGTTGCTTTCTTATCAGTTTCTCATAGAAAAAACATAATAATTGAAATTCAATTATTATAAGCCGGTGTTAAGCTCATGAATTCTTAAATATAAGTATACACTGAACACACCATTAAACAAACATACATAAATATGTACAACTGAGCCCGAGTTGGCAAAGCTTCTCATTCGCAACGAAGAAGAACTTTACAAAAACAAATCTACATGGCACACAAATCAATATAGAGACAGAATGTCTAGTGTCGGTTTTAAGCTCATGAATTTTTAAATATAAATAATAAACTAAGTTGAAATAAAAGATAATATAATAAAATAAAATAAGAAATATCAAAATAAATTAGCATAAAAGACAATATACAAATTTAAAGCAATATCTCTCTAGCAAATTTAATATACAACGTGATAAAAGATAATATAATAAAATAAAATAAGAAATATCAAAATAAATTAGCATAAAAGACAATATACAAATTTTAATGTAATATCTTTGTAGCAAATTTATTTATTTTTTGTTCACTATAAGACGTGCTATATCTAAAATGAGCATAAAATCTGGAAATGCAAAAAACATTTGGGTCAAATTTGTAATTAATTGTTATAAATAAATAAATTTAGTGAGTTTGAACAAAAGTTGACTCATTATTTCTGATTTCATTTTTTTAAAGCACCTAAAATGAAAAACAAAGAATCTGTTAAATAAAGACCTATGCTTTACGTGTAAGTAAAATTTGTCCAAAAAATAGGCGGGTTAAGTTATTACTTCTCTTTAAAGTTTTTTTGTGCGCTAACAATTATTTTAGAACAATTTTTTAAGGATTTTGGTACAAACCAATGTAGGTAATTGGAAACAATGGGAAACAATATTTTATTTCAACAGAAAATGAGCGAAGCTGTAGTTCTCTCACCGTTTGGCGTGTACAAATATATACATATGGATGAAATATTTGAGCAACGCAACAATTGAAAATTTGGAGCTATGTAATCAGTGGTGGTTGTTGTGTAGGTGGTCGCCTTTTCGAGATATCGCCATAAAGGTGGACCAGGGGTGACTCTAGAATGCGTTTGTACGATATGGGTATCAAATGAAAGGTGTTAATGAGTATTTTAAAAGGGAGTAATCCTTAGTTCCATAGGTGGACGCCGTTTCGAGATATCGCCATAAAGGTGGACCAGGGGTGACTCTAGAATGTGTTTGTATGATATGGGTATCAAATTAAAGGTATTAATGAGGGTTTTAAAAGAGAGTGGTGGTTGTTGTATAGGTGGTCGCCTATTCGAGATATCGCCATAAAGGAGGACCAGGGGTGACTCTAGAATGCGTTTGTACGATATGGGTATCAAAAGAAAGGTGTTAATAAGTATTTTAAAAGGGAGTAATCCTTAGTTCCATAGGTGGACGCCGTTTCGAGATATCGCCACAAAGGTGGACCAGGGGTGACCCTAGAATTTGTTTGTACAATATAGGCATCAAACGAAAGGTGTTAATGAGTATTTTAAAAGGGAGTGGACCTTAGTTTTATAGGTGGGCCCCGTTTCGAAATATCGCTATAAAGGTGGACCAGGGGTGACTCTAGAATGTGTTTGTATGATATGGGTATCAAATTAAAGGTATTAATGAGGGTTTTAAAAGGGAGTGGTGGTTGTTGAATAGGTGGTCGCATTTTCGAGATAACGCCATAAAGGTGGAGCAGGGGTGACCCTAGAATTTGTTTGTACAAAAGAAAGGTGTTAATGAGTATTTTAAAAGGGAGTAATCCTTAGTTCCATAGGTGGACGCCGTTTCGAGATATCGCCATAAAGGTGGAGCAGGGGTGACCCTAGAATTTGTTTGTACAATATGGGTATCAAAAGAAAGGTGTTAATGAGTATTTTAAAAGGGAGTAATCCTTAGTTCCATAGGTGGACGCCGTTTCGAGATATCGCCATAAAGGTGGAGCAGGGGTGACCCTAGAATTTGTTTGTACAATATGGGTATCAAAAGAAAGGTGTTAATGAGTATTTTAAAAGGGAGTAATCCTTAGTTCAATAGGTGGACGCCGTTTCGAGATATCGCCATAAAGGTGGGCCAGGGGTGACTCTAGAATTCGTTTCTGCAATATGGGTATCAAACGAAAGGAGTTAATGAGTATTTTAAAAGGGAGTGGGCCTTAGTTCTATAGGTGGACGCCTTTTCGAGGTATCGCAATAAAGGTGGACCAGGGGTGAATCTAGACTTTGTTTGTACGACATGGGTATCAAATGAAAGGTGTTAATGAGTATTTTTAAAAGGGAGTGGGCGTTCGTTCTATTTGTGTTCGCCTTTTCGATATATCGCCATAAAGGTGGACCAGGGGTGACTCTAGAATGAGTTTGTACGATATGGGTATCAAATTAAAGGTATTAATGAGAGTTTTAAAAGCGAGTGGTGGTAGTTGTATATGTGAAGGCGTTTTCCAGATATCGACCAAAATGTGGACCAGCGTGACCCAGAACATCATATGTTGGATACCGCTAATTTATTTATATATGTAATACCTGCCAAGATTTTAAGGGTTTTTTATTTCGCCCTGCAGAACTTTTTCATTTTCTTCTACTTAATATGGTAGGTGTCACAACCATTTTATAAAGTTTTTTCTAAAGTTATATTTCGCGTCAATAAAACAATCCAATTACCTTACCATGTTTCATCCCCTTTTTCGTATTTGGTATAGAAATTTGGCATTTTTTCATTTTTCGTAATTTTCGATATTGAAAAAGTGGGCGTGGTCATAGTCGGATTTCGTTCATTTTTCATACCCAGATAAAGTGAGATCAAGTAAGCACGGGAACTAAGTTCATTAAAGATATGCCGATTTTTGCTCAAGTTATCGTGTTAACGGCCATGCGGAAGGACAGACGGACGACTGTGTATAAAAACTGGGCGTGGCATCAACAGATTTCGCCCATTTTCACAGAAAACAGTTAACGTCATAAAATCTATGCCCCTACCAAATATCAAAAGGATTGGTTAATTTTTGTGCGACTTATGGCGTTAAAAGTATCCTAGACAAATTTAATGAAAAAGGGCGGATCCACGCCCATTTTGAAATTTTCTTTTATTTTTGTATTTTGTTGCACCATATCATTACTGGAGATGAATGTTGACATAATTTACTTATATACAGTAAAGATAATAAATTTTTTGTTAAAATTTTACTTAAAAAAAAATTTTTTTTAAAAGTGGGCGTGGTCCTTCTCCTATTTTGCTAATTTTTATTAAGCGTACATATAGTAATAGGAGTAACGTTCCTGCCAAATGATGATATCTTCAACGAATGCCAAATTACAGCTTGCAAAACTTTTAAATTACCTTCTTTTAAAAGTGGGCGGTGCCAAGCCCATTGTCCAAAATTTTACTAATTTTCTATTCTGCGTCATAAGCTCAACTCATCTACTAAGTTTCGTCGCTTTATCTGTCTTTTGTAATGAATTATCGCACTTTTTCGGTTTTTCGAAATTTTCTATATCGAAAAAGTGGGCGTGGTTATAGTCCGATATCGTTCATTTTAAATAGCGATCTGAGATGAGTGCTCAGGAACCTACATACCAATTTCATCAAGATACCTCAAAATTTACTCAAGTTATCGTGTTAACGGACGGACGGACGAACGGACGGACGGACGGACGGACATGGCTCAATCAAATTTTTTTTCGATCCTGATTATTTTGATATATGGAAGTCTATATCTATCTCGATTCCTTTATATATGTACAACCAACCGTTATCCAATCAAACTTAATATACTCTGTGAGCTCTGCTCAACTGAGTATAATAATATAATAAAATAAAATAAGAAATATCAAAATAAATTAGCATAAAAGACAATATACAAATTTTAATGTAATATCTCTCTAGCAAATTTAATATACAGCGTGATAAAGGATAATATAATAAAATAAAATAAGAAATATCAAAATAAATTAGCATAAAAGACAATATACAAATTTTAATGTAATATCTTTGTAGCAAATTTATTTATTTTTTCTTCACTATAAGACGTACTATATCTAAAATGAGCATAAAATCTGGAAGTTTTTTTGTGCGCTAACAATTATTTTAGAACAATTTTTTAAAGATTTTGGTACAAACCATTATAGGTAATTGGAAACAATGGGAAACAATATTTTATTTCAACAGAAAATGAGCGAAGCAGTAGTTCTCTCACAATTTGGCGTGTACAAATATATACATATGTATGGGTGAAACATTTGAGCAACGCAACAATTGAGAATTTGGAGCTATGTACTCAGGAGGGTTTGTGAACATAATGCGTCCTACAGATGGCAATTTCGCTAGTTGCACAGATTTTCGAATTTACAAAAAACTTTTTCTATTAATTATAAACAAATAGAGTAATATTTGTTAACAAAAATAGGCCCATGCACTGCGCCTGATCAATACGAAGCGATTCATATAACTTTTATATGATATTACGTATGCTAAATATGCGAAACAGCCTGTCAATTGATTGTATGGAAATTTTGTTAGCGTATTAATATATAGATAGTAGAGTAATACACGGCCTATGCAATATTTCGACCTAAAATCGAAAACGTTTTTGGGTCGTTTTTTTCGTTTAATATACAACATGAAATTTTCCGATTCAATCAAGTTGCATTTAAATAATAATAAACTTGGCGGTTTTCGAAATGGTCCATCGCAATATGCCAGTAAATGTTTCTTTCTTTTCAGTTTCTCTTAGAAAAAACATAATAATTGAAATTCAAATATTATAAGCCGGTGTTAAGCTCATGAATTCTTAAATATAAGTATAAACTGAACACACCATTAAACAAACATACATAAATATGTACAACTGAGCCCGAGTTGACAAAGCTTCTCATTCGCAACTAAGAAGAACTTTACAAAAACAAATCTACATGGCACACAAATCAATATAGAGACAGAATGTCTCAATTGTGTTGTTAGTGTACAAATGAGAAAACCTGAATTAAGCATGAAAACAAATACCAGCAGGATGGCCTTGTGGTTAAAGGCTACTGCATTTTCACCATGTCATTCACGGTTCGAATCCCGGTGAAACCTTTGATAACATTACAAATTGCCTGATGATGATTACGTTGGCGGTTTTCGAAATAGTCCATCGCAATATGCCAGTAAATGTTGCTTTCTTATCAGTTTCTCTTAGAAAAAACATAATAATTGAAATTCAATTATTATAAGCCGGTGTTAAGCTCATGAATTCTTAAATATAAGTATAAACTGAACACACCATTAAACAAACATACATAAATATGTACAACTGAGCCCGAGTTGACAAAGCTTCTAATTCGCAACGAAGAATAACTTTACAAAAACAAATCTACATGGCACACAAATCAATATAGAGACAGAATGTCTCAATTGTGTTGTTAGTGTAGAAATGAGAAAACCTGAATTAAGCATGAAAACAAATACCAGCAGGATGGCCTAGTGGTTAAAGGCTACTGCATTTTCACCATGTGATTCACGGTTCGAATCCCGGTGAAACCTTTGATAACATTACAAAATTGCCTGATGATGATTACGTTGGTGGTTTTCAAAATGGTCCATCGCAATATGCCAGTAAATGTTTCTTTCTTTTCAGTTTCTCTTAGAAAAAACATAATAATTGAAATTCAATTATTATAAGCCGGTGTTAAGCTCATGAATTCTTAAATATAAGTATAAACTGAACACACCATTAAACAAACATACATAAATATGTACAACTGAGCCCGAGTTGACAAAGCTTCTCATTCGCAACGAAGAAGAACTTTACAAAAACAACGCAACAATTGAGAATTTGGAGCTATGTAATCAGTGGGGTTTGTGAACATAATGCGTCCTACAGATGGCAATTTCGATAGTTGCACAGATTTTCGAATTTACAAAAAACTTTTTCTATTAATTATAAACAAATAGAGTAATATTTGTTACCAAAAATAGGCCTATGCACTGCGGCTGATCAATACGAATCGATTCATATAACTTTTATATGATTTTACGTATGCTAAATATGCGAAACAGCCTGTCAATTGATTGTATGGAAATTTTGTTAGCGTATTAATATATAGATATTAGACCAGTATTAGGTAAACGGCTAAAGATCAATACTAGCGAATGGTCAATCTTCTGAAATCAACATCAAAAAAAAAAAGCTGCTCATCCTTGACAGTTAATTTGATTCTATATCATAAAAGACTTAATCAAAAAAAGGTGTAAACTGAGACATTAGCTAACTGACTAACTGTTTTGATATTGATTTTGTCCAACCAACGTTCCAGTATAATCCTACTTGATTGCCACAAATGCGTGTAGGCATGGCAATAAATGCAATACAACTAAGCCTATACTAAGGCTTATTTACAATGTTTGTAAAGAAACCCTAAGCAAAATCAGGGAAGAAAAATTAATCAATTGCGCGTGTATTGACAGTTACATACACCTTTTAACGCTATTACAACCCAAAAGGTGACTTTAAGAAAAAAAACTACTATAATAAATGTATTCAGACTTAAAGTCTTAAGGGTTATTATTTTGTTGTTTTGGTTCAGCTATATATTTTATTTTCTTATTTATTTATTCAACGTATTTACTTATTTTAATTGTATTCAATTTTATCGGATTTAGATTAATTTTAATTGTTATATTATTTTTATAACCGGTATTGGTTACTCTCTATTATTTTAGTAAACTTGATTTTATTACAGTTTATTTTATTTTTGGTATGTTTGAGCTAATTATGTTGTACTTTGTTCTGTAATTCTATCATTGTTATTTCTAACCTTTATTACCATTTTAAACCGTGTTTTATTATAGGTAATATAAAATAATGTTTATTTTTTCCTTTTGGGTGCAATTAATTTGCTATATGATCTTGCTCGTTGAACCTACTGCTCAGCGCCTAAAAGTAGATAAGCAAATCAGTTGCATAGAACTCAATTTACAAAAAAAAAAAACCCAGCTTCAATGCCATAGTTTATGTTTTCAAATTATCAAATTTTTATCGACCTATTATGCAATCCCGTTTTAAATGCGGATACACGCTTAGGTATATATTCGATCTTATTTATACATAATATGTAACTTTTTGTTTTATTCAGTTTACTAAATTAAATAAACGCTAAATACTAGTGTGTGTGTGGATGTATACCGAGACGCATATGAGGCTAAACTGAAAAAATTTATTCATAAAATTTGCTTTGCTAAAACCGACATGGAGCTACATTGGTAACCTCACCCGAATGAAAATCAAGGTCAGCAATGCTCATACGCCCTTTCGCCTATTTGCAGGAAGAAAAGGTGACATACTAGTTTCTACCAGCCGCCAGCTTTAATGCCCCTATTACGGTATACAACTCAACTTAGTTGGGTTGTAATTAAAACAACTCAACTTTCAGACAACTCAACTCCTGTTTGGTATTACGAATTACAACTTATTTCAGTTGAAGTTGAATTGGTGCTGCCAACCTAAGAAAGTGATGATTTGACAGATAATTTAACAGCTGATCAATTTGTGGCGAAAATTTAAGCATTTGCAAAAGTGATTTTGTTATTACAAGATATTATATAATATGAAATCTATTTTATAATGGCGAAAATGTTGGTGATTAACATGTTGCGAATACGGAAAACATTTGCGTGATCATTCCAATCCCTTGGAAGTTCCTAGCAGCAAGTAAGAAATGTTTAAGTGACAAATGATGAGCTTCAAATGAAGTTTGAAGATTTGAAATGAAGCTTTTTGCTCAACACTAAACAAAATTAAGGACCATTTCCGCAAACGCTTTCGAGGAAAGGCTGTACCCCTATTTTAAAATTATACGCCACACTCAGATTCCTTGCTGATGGCAGCTATCAAAAATGCTGTGGAAATGATTTTGGTGTTGGACTGGTTTAAGATATTATTGAGGAGCATGTTTGTGTGAGGTGGATTAAAACCCAAACAGCAAAAATTGTATTTTACTCTAAAACAGGATTCCCAGGATTAGTGATTAGTACCAATGGGACTCACGTTCGCATAATTCCACCTATTTTGGCTGCATCCGAACTGCGGCCAGCCTCGTCCAACTTCGGAATGTCGCTCCATAAAGTCAAAAAGTGATTCTATGTAATCCTTCGTTTAAACGTTGTTTTTCTATAAATGTCTCCAAAATTGTTGATTATTGTTTGATTAGAAAAGGTTAAACTACCAGCTTTAATTTTTTTGCTTTTTTTTGGTAACGTTTTATGAGCCCGTGCACCATCTAACTCTTATCAAAGGTGGTATCAAAAGACGCGTTCCATTTTTAGGATTCGAAAGCGGAAATTAAAAATTTTATTTCTGTCGAAAAATATTCACAAAAACCCACAAAATGGCCCGAGGGTCCGAAATATGAGGCCCGATCCATAGTTTTTTGCGCACAGAATACCTTTCTGCGTTGGCGGCCTTTGGCCGCGATTTGTAAAAATAACTCTGGGTGGGTCCAACACCTTTCTGCATGAAATGAATGTTTTCGACTTCTTAAATCGGAGGTCGAAACGCGTCTTTTGAAACCAACTTTGAAAATTTTTGTTAAAAATTAGGTGGTGAACCGTCTTCAAAACGTTACATTTTTTCAAAACAGCTGCAAAATTGTATGAGATAACTGCTAGTAATCAGTTGTAAGATTTTGGCGTCTTTGACAACTACACCAACACAAGGTTGTAAACGGTAATGCCACAAAAAGTTGTTAAGACTAGACAACTCAACCGAAATTTTTTTTTGACAGGTTGAGTTGTAATCTGTAATACCAAATTGCGAAATTTCAACCCAACCAGAGTTGAGTTGTAAACGGTAATAGGGGCATACATTTGGCACGATACCTACATACAAACTTTGACAAATAGGCACGGCAACGCTTGCTTACTAAAAAAAATATTTTTCTACTTTCGCTAGCGGTATCTCCACCAGAACGTTTAAACGTAGCGTTACAAGATTTGATGGGAAGAATCAGTATTTAAGGTTGATCTGCTTGCGCCAACAATCGGGCATAGTGTACCTATACAAGTGTGTTCACTAAGCGATAAACGTCAAAACTACAAACAGCCTCGCTCACCTGATGGAAATCTCAGGTCTAGAGTCGCATTTTTGGTCTCAACGACAACATTTTTGACTACCAATCGTATCGACATTTTCAATTTTTCAATCATTCGGCGCACTCGGTAATGGTATCCATTTTGAATTCGCTGTCATTCCGAATCCAGCGAGTGCCTGTCAGAATGCTTGACAGATAAGTCAACACACTTGTACTTGTACACTATGCAATCGGGCAATGAAAGTGACACGCCTTGGTATACAAACATACAAATATGTACGTATTAATATAGAAAGGACATTTGATTTGCATACCCACAAAAAAAAATTCGTACCTTATGCAAGGATGGTACCATTAAAATAGTTCAGTATAATACAAAATTAGACTGCGCTGATGCTAACAGACATAAGTAAGGTTTAATATTCGTTCGAACACAACCTTATGCATAATGCACATAAGTGATACAAAATACGTCTTACATAACGTCTAATTAATCGACATTAAACGAGGCAATGACTTGTTCTTCTTTTTTTTTGTGGGTATGCAACCACAAATCTAGGATAATTTCAACTTAATTGGTTCTTGTACCAAGAATATTTCAATAAAATGTTTTAAAATTTCATGTTTCCATTAATCTACTTCTAAGCTGAACTCCCTTCTTCCAGGTTTAGGTTGATTGGGAGGAAAAAAAATTTATATTAAAGTGTATAATACATGTATGTGTTCTACTACTTGGCAGCGACTCACCCGGTAGGCTGATACATACTTAGCCGGCAAGAGGCCTTACCGTGGACCTCTGTCGCGTAGTTACTGGTAGATGTTGTTGCCGGTTATGTATTGTGGCCGGTTATGTGTTGTTGCCGGTTATGTATCGTGGCCGGTTATGTGTTGTTGCCGGTTATGCATCGTTGCCGGTTGTGTATTGTTGCCGGTTATGTATCGTGGCGCGCGGTCTTGGGCGCGCTGTGTTGGTACTGTTGGTGGTTGTTGCGCTCCGTCTAGCCGTACTGGTGGTGGCTGTTGCAGCGGCCTATGCGAGTCGGCCCTGATGGTTCTGGTTACCACCGTTCTCTTGGGTTATATATGTCATTGCGGCTTTTCATTAATATTTCATATACTATGAAATTCCTTCCTGACTTGCTATAATTTTGTTAGAATCTTGCAGCCGAGATATTATACTAAGTGTATAACATTATTTAAATTTCACAAAGGTATCGTTTGGTTATTACTGTGATGTTCGTTTTAGCAGCAGCCAATAAATTTGTTCCTCCATACGCGAATTTTTATATTTGCACGATCATTTGCAAATGTTGTTAATATAGTTTATAATATTTGCATATTTTTCCACTTGGCAGGCATCTTATCAATAACCGCTCGATGTGGTATTGTACCCCGAAATAAAAATATTTGAACTGTTGTAAGCCAAATATTGTGCTATAATAAATTCAACTTAAGTAATGTCTTAAGTTATGCACGGTGGTATTGTCCCAGACGTAGAACCAAAAAAAGGAAAGTAACTTTTTCCGGAAGCAGCGTGTTTCTTTCTTAGCGATCATCATTTTTCGCGGCCGTGGCGACCTCTAGTGTCCATTTTCGATTAAAATTGCCATGGGTCATTTTCTTTGCCATTACTAGCCACTAGGTGCGTTCCAAAGGTGACTATCCCAAGCGGACCATAACAATGTTTAATACTGTTTTCACGCAGAAACTTAATGATCTCATTTCACCTTCTAAAGAAATCGTAAATTTTTTGCTTTCACACAGAAGTAACGGCTCAATTAGTATGAAGGATGAAATGTCAAGCGAATAAAATGACAATGCTATATGACAGACAATCATGGCGGAACGATATAAGGTGGAAGCATGGTGACATACCTACAAACAAAAAAATAACATGTACTTGTAAATTCGATGGACAAATGTCAAAATCGTACTGCGCCGGTAGTTGATGTATCAAATCAAATAAAAAAGGTTATAATCAGCTGTTCGATGCGTCCACCTTGTATCGTTCCGCCATGCAGACAATGACATTTACTTTGACAAATGACATTTTTAAACACTGAACACACCAAAAACTAAGAAGCGGAACGCTGCCAACAGAGTCGCATTGTGCTTTTGACTTCATTAGGCATCCGATTAGCTACTAATGAAATAATTATAGATTCGAATTTTGTAGGGAAGTTTGAGCTCAATAAGTGTCTTAATGTAGAAAACTGCCTTTATTATTCAATAATCCCTCTGTGTGAAAACAGTATTATGCCGACTCCGAACGGCATCTGCAAGGCAGATGAGTTTTCACTGAGAGCTTTTCATGGCAGAAATAACCCCGGAGCGCTTGCCAAACATTGCCTAGGGGCGACCCCGCTTAGAAAAATTGTATTCTAATTGAAAACCCTTATTTCTAAAATTTTGATATTGCTTTGCCCGGGACGTGAGTCCAGGATCTTTGGTGTGGTAGGCGGAGCACGCTACCATCACACCACGGTGGGCGCAAACATTACAACAACCACATGAAAATCGCCAACTTCAACTGAAAATATCTCAGGACAGGGGTAAAATTTTTCTTTTCCGTCTTCGTATTATTGTTGTCGAGGTCTATACACATCTTCTGACACTTCTCCTGATATTTTTGTTAGCATATTAGCTGTCGACCACTCAACTAGACGAAAAAATTTATATTTGGGTACCTTCGAGTATTGAATAAAAAAACAAAAATATTTATACAGCAATATATCGGCACTCTAATGTGTGTGAGTGTACCTAGCCTGAACAACAAATATTGGAGTATTAAATATATGTACAAATGTAACTTCTGGCAGATTGATGGAAAACTTGGAATCGTGGTGAATACAAATATAACACAGAAACATTATAGTGTTGCAGTAATAGTCAATAAACTAGAGGGAGGAAAGTAAAATAACAGCATACCAATTCGAAAATTTGATGTTCCATAAGTCAAGATTTCTCTCCACTCATTGAAATACCAACATCGAAAAATGTTGTTCACCAAAGCTAAACTGTTTTTTACACGGAGAAAGTTTTTCCGATTGATACAATGAACTCTAGAAAGTTTTCAACCTGCGTATTGTCAAAGCTACATAATCGCATATGTTTTACGACAGTTTCGAACGGCACACAATGCTGCGATGCGGTCAAAGGTGAAAAAAGCTCATTGATAAATTTTTTTTAAATAACTTTGCCAAACGCTGGGGACTGCATCCTTTTAATCATTTCACTGAAAGGCTTTTATAGCAGCCGTTCGTGCTGTATGTTAATATCCCAAATGAGTTTTTATTTATTTTTCGAAATTTTCAATTCATGGCAACCATACTACTTTTATTTACCTATCGGTCATGTGATGAGAACCGTTACTTGGTAAAAGTGTTAAGTTTTTATTGGAAGATAAAAAGCAATAATACAAAAATTTCAAACTCCACTGCAATTTTTTGAGTTTGTCACAAGTGGGTAACCCAAAATTTAATTTAGTAAGAATATGCGATGAGGGACGACAATTATACTTTTTGTGCTTTATAGTATTACGTTCTAAGGCGCTGTAAGTATTTGACCTGTAGCTCTTTTGCAAAGCAATAAGGTTTACAGAATTATTGTTGTTGTAGTTGTTGTTGTAGCGATAAGGTTACTCCCCGAAGGCTTTGGGGAGTCTTATCTATGTGATGGTCCTTTGCCGGCTACAGGTCCGGCACGCACCGGTAACACAGCACCATTAAGGTGTTAGCCGGAACATATCGGGAACGATTATGGCCACATTAAACCTTCAGGCCTTGCCTCCCTCGCCACAGGATTCGCCACGGATAGGTGAGGTTGACAGGGAAGGGTTGCGCTACACAGGCCCTTGAATCTGGTATTTTAGTCGCCTCTTACGACAGGCATACCTGCCCCGGGTATATTCTGACCCCCTAACCCGCTGGGGTTACAGAATTCTTAATTTTGTTAAGAATTCTTAATTTTATGGGCGTGTGTATTGTTCGATATCTACCAAATTTCGCTTGTTGACTTTTCAGGATAGCGAACAATGCAAAAAGTTTCATTGAAATCGTTGCATTTTTAGTTTGCTCACTCTTGTGCCTTATGGATCAGTATGGTACACAATGCTAGCGTGCATGATTATAGTAGCCCAATTTCCATTATGTTTCAGATTTTTTTTGTCGGCAATAAGTGGAGATTCCATGACAAACTGCAGTAAAATTGCAGCACGATAAGGTGTTTTGGTGGCGGTTATATGGGATCGCGACGCTTTGCGGCAACTGCAAGGTAAATCATTTTCGTTGAGTGTTTTATGGCAGAAATAGATTGGGATTGTTTTTCAAACCACTCTCGAGAGGCGACCCTATTTTCACGAACTTTCTCTAAACTATTTTGGTTGAATACAGTATATCGCTGTAGTTGGCCATCACGCTAACAACACACACTTGGACCTGTGCGTTAATAGGCTTAAAATATACAGTTCCAAGAAGTACCCGGATAAGAAATACGATGACTGACTTCGCCATAACATCAAAACCATGCTTGGCAACTTCAACAAAAAGGTGCGGGGAAACGACGGACTACTCAGCGCGCAGTTTAAAAAAGAAGGCGAGGATCTCGTCGTTCAGTGGGTTAGGGATATGAGAATATACCCGCGGTAGGTTTGCCTGTCGTAATTCATTGATTCAAGGGGCTGTGTAGTTCAAACCTTTCAAGGGGTTGTCAGTTCAATTTATAGCTTCTTCAGGCCAATTGTCAACCTCACCTACCCATGGCGAATCTTGTTTCTATAACAGTCGAGTCTCTGGCGACCTCAAGTTCCTCATGAATCTAGGAGGTGAGGCTAGTATCTTAATCATGCTTGTTATCGAAACGTACCGGATCTGCATCCGGCAAAGAACCATCAAAATCGGTAACACTCCGCAAAACCTGAAGGGAGTGTCCTTATCGCAACAACAATAACAACAACCGCTTGTAAACATATTTTATGAATTTTAATTGCCTACGAAGATAGTGTGGCTTTTCCAAATTATGTATATCAACATCAAATGCTCCTTAATGATTATAATGAGCTCTCCGAGCCAACCAAACGACGCTTCAGTTAAGGTGACTTCGTTTGATGCGATTATCTCAATCAAACGCTAGGGAAGATAATTCTAGTAGCAGAGTTAAACCGCAATGACATTGTTGTCACAACGAATGACTTGCTGTCAGCAGCTATGTCACTGTTGGCGGGTATACTTTTTAGGCTTCGTCCATCTGGCAACCAGCTCGAACAGCAAAAAAAAGTCAATTTAAAAATCAAACAGATAATAACTTTTGTAACAAGTGCAAATTTGGACTCAGTTGGCAATTGAAGAGGAAAGTTCTCTCTCGGCGCAAAAATATGCCGCTTAATAAGTGTCTTATCATATTTGTCATGATGTATGGCTCGGTTTATGGAGGGTGTCGAAACATGATGAGATGGCCCGTGGAGAGTTCGAAAGAAAAGTTCTATGAAAGATGTATGGTTCAGTCCTTGATGCTGACGACGAGCATGGAAGTAGGTATAATGTTGAGCACATGTTAATACAAACAAATATGGAGCAGCCTTCGCTGGCTAGGTAACGTTTATTATGCTGGAAGAGACTGTCGGAGTGAATTATAACGCAAATACCTGTCTTTGTATACTTAACTCCACGTGTCAAACACGGATCTACTCTCAACAGTTCGTAGCCGAATCGTTTCGTACCAATTTGCTTGTAATCGGGCGATTCAATTACAAGTCCTTACCTTGGTAAGATAGGAGTGTATCAAGCTCCAGCCATTTTATGGTTAATGGCATCCGGTTGTTAGGCAACTACATCCCAGATCATAGGACGTTCTTCTCTGCTCACAAGTAGTTCGCCTGCAACATGTTCTGTGTGTAAAGATCAGATACATGTTACAGTCCCACAACTTAAATACAAGTATTAGGGGCATTGTGAGCAACCCTTTCTAAGCACCACGAATTTGGAACACAATTTAGGGATGTGACACAACCTTTTAAATTTTATGATCCACAACGCACATTCGCCATGAACTAAATATCGATGTAATCTATCAGTGCAAATGTCTTTCTTTATGAATAACTACTTAAATATTCCCAAAAGTGAGAGCGTCATATAATTCCTTGTGAATAAAACTATCTGTTCTGCCAAAAACACAGACAGTGATGCTCACAAGTACTTACGACACAAACACTCGCAAGATACATCTTCATTAATCATATTACTAAACCACTTGCACATTAAGATACATCTCATTAGTCCTAGGTACTACGTTCGCTCAGTTATACGCTCGGTCGCCGTGAATGACTACCAATGTAATCTATAAGTACAAATGCACTCGAGATACATCTCATCATTCACAGGTACTAAAACGAAAACCTGATCATATAGCAGGTCCAACGAAGTTTCCAAAAATTTCAAAAAGAAGCGTGGGATATACCCACCCTTACAATTATCCATAATTTTCCACGACGAGGGACCCTGTTGCAACTGAACTACCAGCTAAACGTTTCTAGTTCAGTTATATGCAATCTTCGACCTTATTCTCAACATTATTTGCTACATTTATCCAACTCTACTAAACTTGCTATTGGAATATCCACCATACTTTTCTTCCTGTTATTCATGCTTTTTAATCATCCTGTTATACATCCTTTTTAAACAACGTGCACAATTTAGGGATGTGACCAACCTTTTCTTTGACGTTCCGCAGAAGCGTCTTTGAATTACTTGTGCGCAGATTAGCAGGTACTCGGGCAGCTTACTCCATGTGAGAAGTACATGAGTAAACTTTCTTGCCCACCTCCCACCAAAGAAGACAGTATTACTCCGAAGAGAATACTTTCTTGTCTGATTCGGCGGCTGGAGCGACAGCATTACTCCGAAGAGAACACTGTCAACTCCAACGAAGAAGCGAACTTCCACGGGAGCGATCCTACGTATTTTGGGTTACCGTCCCAGAATTACGATATGAAACCACAGCCACCGCGATGCTCCACAAGGGGGCCATCCCAGGACAGGAAGGTGAGACCTGAAGAATTCAGATCACCCGGCTTATTTTCCTGCTCCCGCGGTGGCACTTTTTATAAGGACCATGCTTGGGGTCCCACAGGGTGATACAAGTGTCCACCCTGCTCCCTTTCGAGCAAAGCCACTCAGGATTGGTTAGCCTTATCGTCACTAATAAGATGACGTACATTCGTTACGGTTTTAGGGTGCACTGATAGGTTTGGAGTGTGAAGATCCGAAGATCAACCACAAACCAATTAAACCATCAGTACAATCCCTTTTCGTCACTAATACGATGACGGCAATTTGCTACAGAGGTACACTGTCGGCTTGGAGTATGAAAATCCGAAGATCAAAATAAACAAATTTAATTAGAAAACCAGCATTACACCCCTTTGTGGATTATGGTCGCGTTTTACGACTGGCATGCCTGCCGTGGGCATATTCTACTACCCCTAACCCACAGGGGGTTGTTGGAAGAGACAGGTGGAGGAAGACTTGATCTCCCTAAGTGCACTCAGTTGGAGTCAGTGATTGCGAAGTATAATGATGATATTGGAGTTTGCGAAAGCCGGAATTTCTATTTTCGATACTGGAAAATCGAACTAATCATGAACAGTTTTTGGATTTATAATGGTACTAGCAGACCCGGCAGACGTTGTTCTGCCCTAAATTTGTATATCTGCATACATTTTAATAAGCTTTTTCCGTCTAACTCTCCCTCGCCCCTCTACACTTTTTCCTAATCTTTGTATTCACTCCTCCCTACGTATTTTTCGCTTCATCTATCTCCATCTTCGTCTCATTCTATCTCTTTCTCAGTCTCCTTCTCTCTTTTCTGTTCTCTCAAGTTTTTCTCATTCTTCTTCATATCTTATTGCCAGTCCCAGAGGGTGGTATGTATTTTGTTCCAGTCCCATTCCGAGTCTCAGTCCCAGTCTCACTCCGAGTCTCAGTCTCAGTCCCAGTCCTAATCCCAGTCCGTCTCTGGTCTACTTCCCGGAAAAAAGCATCGGAAATACTAATATAGGCAAATTTATATACCAAATTCAGGCAAATCGAATAGGACGTCTGTAAATAGGTATGTAGGTATTATTAATTCATGTCTTTATTTCGGCTTCGCATGCATATTTATCAGTTTTGCCAGGATGATGCGACTAAATCGAATATCACAATGAAAATTACTTAAAAGCTCTCAGCAACAGCTTTCATTTGACATCCAAAATACACACACATTCTAGGGGTGCCCGGGTCCACGTTTTGACCTATATCTCGAGACCTTAGTCACCAATAGGTATGAAAACTACCCTGTACAAAAGCACTCATCAACAGCTTTCATTTGATATCCATATTGTATAAACATATTCTAGGGGTGCCCGGGTCCACGTTCTGGCCTATATCTCGAGACCCTAGTCACCGATAAGTATGAAAACTACCCTGTACTAAAGCACTCATCAACAGTTTTCTTTTGATATCCATATTGTATAAACACATTCTGGGGGTGCCCGGGTCCACGTGTTGGCCTATATCTCGGGACCTTAGTAACCAATAGGTATGAAAACTACCCTGTACTAAAGCACTCATCAGCAACTATCATTTGATATCCATATTGTATAAACACATTCTAGGGGCGCCCGGGTCCACTTTTTGTCCTATTTCTCGAGACCCTAGTCCCAATATGTATCCTGGTCCACTTCCCGGAAGAAAAATTATCCGACATTTTATTCTAGATATAACGCTACCTACATACCAAATTTCAGGCAAATCGAGCCATATATACGACAGTTTAGAATAAATCGGTCCCTGGTCCACTTCCCGAAAAAAAACAAACACTCTCCGGGTTCCTATTAAGTTATCCTAAAAATTTCATGGCAATCTTTCTATCCGTTCTCGAGTTATGGAGTGACCAAAATGTACACTTCTTTTTATATATATAGACTAGCAGACCCGTCAGACGTTGTTCTGCCCTAAATTTGGTCTATCTCCATACATTTTAATAAACTTTTTCCGTCTAACTCCGACCATATACTCCAGCTCCGCATTACATCAGAGTAATCCATGGAGTACCCACAGTCCAATAAACATCGTGTAGTGATTACAACCGTTAAAAACGAGCAATGATCGGCTTACAATATGTACGTGTAGAAATATGAGTTGGTCCATTGCTGCATTACAATGGAGTACAATGGTAAGTACTCCAGTGGACCACATGATCCAACGATTTTTGCAGGGTAATTCATGTCTTTATTTCGGCTTCGCCCCCGCAAAAAGCGTTGGACCATGTGGTCCACTGGAGTACTTACCATTCTACTCCACTGTAATGCAGCGATGGACCAACTCATGTTTCTACACGAACATGTTGTAAGCCGATCATTGCTCGTTTTTAACGAGTGTAATCACTACACGATGTTTATTGAACTGTGGGTACTCCATGGATTACTCTGATGTAATGCGGAGCTGGAGTATATGGTCCGGTCCTAGGATATCGCAATGTTAATTGGACCATATTTTTTGTATGAATTGTGGTTAATTTTGGAGCACTCGCTTGGTCCATAGCGAGTACTCCATACATGCATGCATGGAGTACTCGAGATTTTTGCAGTATTTTTGGTAAGTACTCCAGTGGACCACATGGTCCAACGATTTTTGCAGGGACATTGATTCCTACGGGCTTGAGAGTTCGGTCAAACGTGCTTCGTACGACAAACGTCCGTACGTACGGCACACGTCGGTGGGTAACTGCCGCATTAAGCATTCACAGGGACATAGGGACAGAAAAAGCGACTTTGTTTTATACTATGTAGTGATGTACATCCATACATACCTATAAACCTACGCCCGAAGTTAAATAACGCAGCGAATGCTATATATGTACGTATGTATGTGTCGCATCAAGCCTCACTCAAAAGCAATTAGCGCGGACAGTTCACAGCGAACGAACACACATACGCATTTTTTGATAAAAATGTTACTTTTGTTTAAACAATTTGGCTGATATAAGAAAGGAATCAAGTATTTTTTTGATGCAGATCGAAGGTAAATATTTCAGAGTTTTACTGAAAAGTAGAATTTTTTAAATCCATCCATCCGTTTATGAGTTATAGCTGTGTAAACAAAAATTTTATGATTTCTTACTACATTTTGGCAATTTGCCACGCCCCTATAATATATACCTTCACATTATATTAACTGTACCATCTCACATAGCTAAGCTGTCAAATGCAAAAAACCGTTTTAAAATCGGAGCATTCTGTGTGAAGTTATGTGCATGCATGGCATTTAGCGGCTTTATTTTATAAGATTTATAGAAGATAGATAGATATAGATGTATAAACTTTGAGAATTGCGACTGCAAAATTTGCTGCCTTTTTGATATTTAAACAACACACTTAGAATGAACTAACCCCCAGCGGGTTGGGGGGTTTGCCTGTCGTAAAAGGCAACCAAAATACCAAATAGATTCAAGAGGTTGTGTAGCGCAACCCTTTCAGGTTGCCAGCGCAATATATAGCTCCTCCAAACCCAATTGTCAACCTCACCTATCCGTGGCGAATCCTCTGGCGACCCCGAACTCCTCATGGATCTAGGGGGAGGAAGGCTATTATGGCCTAGAAGATCGCATGTGGTCATAACAAATCGTTCCCGAGATGGTCGGGCTTGGTACCGGAACGTACCGGATCTGCATCCGGCAAAGGACCATCAACATCGATAACACTTCCCAAGGCCTACGGAGAGTGTCCTTATCGCTACAACAACAAAACGAACTTCAATTCGTTCTACACACTGAATTTCTTCACTTTGGCTTTTCAAACTTACCAACAGCTTTAAAGAGCTGAAAAACTCAAATAAAGACTTCAATTAAATTTTCAATAAACTTTCCAAAGAGCGCAAAAGACAACTTCATCAACAAGACAAACTGTTCAAAACTGCAAGAGCTAACTAACATAACGACGAAACTTCAAAATTTTAGTAACAAAACTAAAGTCGAAGTGTGCAGTTCATTCAAGCTCTTCAATAGTTCGCATTTAAATTCGTAAGTGAACGGCAAGAGCAACAACGAATGTAAAGAGGTGAAAAACGAGTTTAAACAAAAATTGATTGCAAAATATTTTTTATTTGGTATTCATTTTGTTTTAAAAATCTTCGATTTTTTTTTGTTATTTTTGCAATTGAATACCAAAGTGATGCGAAAAAATTGATTGAGAAGTAAAAAATTAAGAAAAATTTATTGAGCACTGAATGCTTTGTAGTTGTTTCTTGAGAAAGAGAGTGAGCAGCTAAAATTGATTATTTATTTGAAGTTGTAGTTTTTGTTTTAAAATTTTGTAAAGCAGAATTGTTTTGTGGGTGAAAATTGTAGACGACTTTCACGTTTTGCTGCACTTTGTTGTTTACATATGGATGTATGTATGTATATACAATGTGTATTTAAAATATGCGTCTGTGCACATCGGTCAAGGTAGTGTAGCATGTGTGAGCTTGCAAAGTTGCTGTTTGTTTTTCTGAGGTGAGTACCTACAAATTGCTGTTAACTATAAATGTTGATGAGTTTGCAATAAACAAACAAAAACAATAATACAAATGAAGAAGAAAAGCATACAGTTTATCATAATTTTTTACGGCGCATCGTTACTATGGAAAATTCTTAAAAAAAATTAATCTTGATAAAAGTCTGCAAGGTTTGAACGCTTTGCGAGTTTCACATCCGCAGGTTTGAAAAAATATAATTGCTTAAAAATAAAAATTCAAAGACGGAAGTTGTTTTAAGGCCATAATTGGTTATATTTGTTTATTTAAATTCTGTACGCTTAGGTTGGAAAGTTTCTAATTAACTAATTAAAAAAAATAGGTTCCAGGGGCTTAAACGCCACCTCAAACTTAAGTTGAAGTTATACATATGTACGTATGAGAAGGGTTAGAAAAATCACTTGGCCCTATATTAAAAAATCTGTTGTTTATTTGCGAAACTTTAAAATAGCGTCTGAAATGTTAATTTTGATTTTAACACTTCATCATTCAACAACACCCCAGTCTCCCGGTTTGCCATTTCCTAAAGTTGGCGACCCTATCCCAACTAGTCACTTGGAGTGAATCACATTGATTCTAGCCTATCAACCAATTTTAAATATCACCTACACGTTACGGCTCCTGTTACATATACGAATACGTAGGTATATATTGTAAAGAATTTTGGGAAATTCCGCTTATTTGAAACCTTCTGCTAACGTTCGAATCGCGGAACTGTCGAATAAATAACTACAATATTCTGTATTGCAAAATGGGCTTTATTAGCCTACTTTGGGAGTAGTACAATTATACTTCACTTCGCAACTAATAGCGTGTTTAAATGAAACTGATTACTGATTCCTCAGCTTGCGCTGCTTTCATACTCTCTGTTTTCCCGTTCACCTATTTCTCCTAAGGTCTAGTCATTTCGCGAACAGTTCGAGAACATTTGTATCTCATGCTTGGTTAACAGCTACATATATACATGTATATTAGTAGTTGATGCTTTTCTGATAGCCATATGCGTGTGTATGTGTGAGTAACTACTTCGGCTGATGACTACGTCTACGTGTGTGAGATATCTCTTCATTGCCTTCTACATAAGTGTCGCTGCTTGCTGTGTTTTGTTGGCGCGATTATTTACTAACCGCCTAGTGATCTAGTGATGTCAACATTCGCCACAATATATTTACCAGATGAGGCTTTGTCTCTCACAAGAACACTCAAAATGGTGAAGCAAAAGTGGTGTTCTACTACCCTAACGTAGGGGATAGTCGAACTAGTCTAAAAACTGATGCTGCGCGGTTATTCATAATGAATTCTTCTATCAAAAGGCCGGAAAACAACAGTTTGAACTGGGCATATAACTTTACCTTCTTTCAACTTAAAATCGATCGACTTTCATTCTAAAATAAGGTTTTGGTTTAACGAAGGCTATTGAAATCAATGTTTCGAACGCAAACATCTGCAAATTTTGGTCTGCATTTAAAAAAATTTATCCATGGTGTAAAATTTAAATTATTTAGGATTATAATATTTTAACTCATGAGTTACGCAATGACTGCTTATGATTTCGGGGGCGGCATCCTTGGCCGAATAGTTACTCCCTAACGTTTCAAGGTGCATAGCGCGAAAAAAAAATCGTTACAAAGTCTTCGGAGCTACACCTAGAGTTTCTAGGAAAGTGACGTCGGCGAAGGTATGAGTTCGAAGTCATAGTCCTATAGCTTCTGTGATGGCATGTGGTATGAGGGCCAGGAGGCGTGGTAGCTACTGGTGGTAGACAGGATTGCTACTGTTCACACATCGGGATTTAAAATTCTTAAAACAGCCGAAAAAACAGTTTGGCGCGTTCATCATTAGGCCAGCGTTGGTGCTAATCGTTAAAACTGTGCCACGAGAGTCATGAGTATTGAAAGGCCATAAATAGCAACCGTAAGTCGCTTTTGTGCGTGACCAGCAAGGAGCCACAAATGATGTAAAGAAATCGTGTTGACAACGAGCATTAGGAGTTTGCCCAGAACATCTCCTTTGGTGAAACTGCACTTTGCACGAGACATACAGAAAAAAGTGTGACCATTTTAAGTACTTGCATTTTTTCGGCAGACGCAGCAGTACCAGTCCCTTAGACCGGGGTTAGGTTCGAAGGCTCCCTGGAGTAAATGAACGAAGAACAGTCTCTCCGCAAGGAGCCACTCCGGAAATTTTTGGAACGATCCACGAGACTTTGAGGCAAAAACCCCGGATCTTTCCGAAATGGCCAAAACGTTGATTTTTTTTAAATATGTATATACAAACAAAACCTTTTTTAAATAGAAAAATTAAGCTTTTTAAAGTAAGAATGCCTACGTAACAGTGCCTACGTCGCCGCCGCCGATAAAGTGATCGGCGTAAGCCTCTACTATGAAGGCTTTTGATTTTTAATACTCAAAACCTATAATACTTTAGTTGGCGATATTGAACCTTGTGTTACCTATTGTAAGCTTCTAGTAAGATTACGGTACGTTTGTTCATTATTGTTTCTAAGGTTATAGCAATTATAGCTACTCCCATATATGTATGCACATTAGGGTGGTCCTTTTAAATCAAATAAATGATATGTCCAGTGTCATCCCTTCCTACGGTAATTCCTATGTCAAAAATAACACATGCACTTTGTACCCGACTGAAGAAGGTAAAAGGGTGTCGCACAGGAGTAAAAGTTAAGATTTCTCTTATACCCAAAATCGATAATATGTATATAAATGCCGATATCAGAACCAAGTGTTGCACCCGATTGGGAACGGTTAAGGATCCACGCTCAGATTGTCATAGGAAGACTCAGCATATTAAAATATGAAATTGAACCACTGCGTGCCACCTTTTAACCGTAATCTACTAAAAGCTTACAATTGTAAACACATGGTTTGTAAAACGTTAACTACAAGCATAATTTTAAGGGCTAATTAAACTTCCTTAACCCTAACGCCGTAGTCGTAACCATACCCATATCCATAACCATCTCCAATGTGATCGATTAATGGTACCTTAACCTAAAAATCGTGAAAGTCATAAAAATTAAGAAAACGCAAAAAATTACAAACATATTCCACAAAAAATAAGTCTCTTAGTCATAACGTATCCAAAACAATAAATAAAATCTACAAAAAGTTATTAAATTCACCAACTCAAATATTTTTAGGTTATGGATATGGCGAGAAACCAAAAACCAATTTTTTTAATAATTTGGGAAAAATTTAAACAACGTGACATCAGGACGGACAAGGCGACAGCTGTTTCGATTATACCTTGTAAATCTCTTCAAAGCCTTTTCTCCCGGGAGTGGGAGTCGATCTCGCACTCCTACGATAGTTGAAATGGTTATAAACGCATTCAGCTACGTCATGCCTTAGTTGTTGTAAAGTTTTTCCCAATTGCCTTCTTTTTGCATATTTTAATCTTTTACACATTGCCTACTTCGTATGCAATTATGTGTTAAAGCTATGCTTGGTACGGCGGTTTCATACGAAGTATGCAATGTGCCTATGCCATTATTAAATAATTATTATAATAATTATTAAATAAATTATAAAAAATTAAAAAATTGCTTCAAATAAATGTTTTCATACATTTAAAAAAGCAATATGGGCAATCCACGATTACTAAAATCATAAAAACCAATTGGTTGGCTATGGCATGGTTATGGCGTTAGCGTTATGGTATTGCACCATTAATACATTACATTGATTTCCATAAAATAGGTTCGATCAGCTGTTTTATCTAGTTATGGTTATAAGTCACCATTAATTGGCCCTTTAGACCGTAGATTTCCCATTATATGAATAGAGAAAGTGCACATACATAAATTAACAAAAACCTCAGCGGACATGAAAATTGTGATAATTTTTATCAAATCTCGTCAATTAAGTTCTTCTTTTGTTGTTCAAATAATTTAAAAAAGACTTCTATGAACACGGTAACTGAAAATATGCCAATCCAAACCAATCTTAAAAGAGTTCCACAAACATTCCAAAATTCGCGAAAATTTCGAACTTTTTATTTAGAGTTCTCTGAATCTTTTTGAGTATGCAGTTTTAATTTTTCATCTATCGAAATAGAAGTTTTAGGTCTCCCGAAATTCGCAATGATTTTTGAAATTTTTCTTCCGGGCTAGGCAGCGAATAAGTCTCTTTCGCACCATAATCCTTAATATGTTTGCTTTGATTGTCATCAGAAAAGAAAGCTCTCGTGAGAATTATTGCGATTCGTCCTTTCGTTGGAAGGGTTATTTATGTGTCGGGTCCAAAATCGACCGTATAAAGCCGAACAAGTTATTGGTAAATAATTCCAAATATATATATAAGCGCTAGAAACTTTACAATGATTTCCTGATCTCTGGAAAGTAGTTGAAAAGACGAAAAAAAGCAGAACGTAACAAAAACAAAAAAAGGCGTGAGTACCAAGTACTCGTGAAGTTCGATGGGTAAAAATACGAGTTTAGGTCTAGGAAGCTAATGTTTTTTAATAAATTAGAGCTCGCCGACGGGTTGAATTTAAACCACAACAGAGATAACTTTACTAGAAACAAATAACTGCGGGCTATTTGAGAAGAACTTTGTCGGCTTCTTACCGGTTAAAACTGATACAGACAATTTATTACTTTACTCTCGCCTTCTTATCAAAAGCGCAATTATTGTCGATTTATCAGGTTGCTATCAGCTTTTAATCTCCGAATCATTGGCTTCTTATTGATTTCTTAACGTCTTGTAATCGGCGGGTTATAAATGTGTCATACATTTTATATTGAAGTTTTATCTGTTCCATAACAAGAAAACCTGTCATCGTTAACAAATCGATAACACAGCATTAAATTGGTAGCACCCCTATAACGAATCGGTAGCTTTTCGCTAAAAATTCGATGTTTTTTTCTTCCTAAATCTATAACTATTGTAACGAATTTACTGCAATTCCGCTTATTTGCAACATTCTGCTAACGTTCGAATCACTAAACTGTTGAATAAATAACTCCAATATTCGATAATGCAAAATGGTCTTTATTAGACTACTTTCAAAATAGCACTTCTATTGCTAGACAGATAGCGTGCCTCAACTGTTGCCGCTTTTATACCGTCCGGTTTCCTCGCCGACATATTTTATGCGCTTCTATTTCCAGAATTTACTAGTTAGTTATCAGTTATAAATTTCTCAGCTATAACTGGTGAGTGATACTTGCATAATTATTGCATACTTTCGGGAGTATCTCAGATATATGCATGGGGTTGTGCGTTGCTTCTCCGCCGCGTGGACGAACATATGTGTAGACATAATGATTGATTCGTTTATGTAGATACAAGTGACTGTGGCTTTATTTACTTAGCATCAGACTAGTGATGTGAGTATCACTTAGTGTCACTAATATTCGTTACACTATGCATTACCATAACGAAAACATAAAGATGAGAAATTGTTAACTTGTCGGTAACATGTCGATAACACACCGCTAACTAAAACGATAAATTTTCGATAATAAATCGATTGTTTTTTGAAAACATTCTATACACTTTCTATAAATTATCGATTACTTTTCGATAACAAACCCATAAACGTCGATAAAAATCGATGACTTATCCATAACCTTTGTTAGCGATGGCAAGCTTACAGTACTACTATAACGATTCGATAATTTGTCTATACCTTGTCTATAACATACCAACAACATACCGATAACTCGTCGATAAGAGCTCTATAAAACAGTCATATCCCCGATAACAAAGTAATAACTCATCTATAACAAACCGTTATCGCTTCTATAAGAAATTGAAAACGCACCATCCAGATTCGATTTCTGGCTAGGCTATCTTTTTTACAATGATGGCTATTTAATGAATTAAAGTCTATGAAGGTTTTTGCACTTTGCTGGCAAAAGCTTCCTAATTGAATGAAGTTCGTTGCATGTCATGTTTGAATATTTACATATTTATTTTATATCATTTTCTTTATTGAATTCCAAGTGTCTTGTGTAAGATGTTTCAGTGATATATAGATAAATTAATGTCAAAACATACATATGTGCGCGTTAATGATTTAAGGAAAAATAATAAGCAATGCCATAGAGTTGCCAATTACGGAAAAGTGTTAAATAATTTGACTAATGTACATATGTATATAAAAGTGGGTAAAGAGGAAGCAAAAATTTAACTTGCGTGTTGGTATGTACGAGTGGTGTAGATAGCTTTTTGTTATGGGGGGGAGGGGGGGGGGGGGATTTTAATTTGACAATTCTTTTTTTACTTTTAAGTTATTTTGATTGGTTCTTTTTTATAATCATGATAATCACTTATTATATTGTATAAAAACAAACAAAAAATTGGGTGAGGGCATGAGAAAAAATCTTTCAATAATTAAAGAAAGAAATCAATGTCATAATGAATAGCCAGAGCAGTCAGTCCATTCAAGCGGTTCTACAATAAAAAAATTAGGTAAAAATTTATTTTAAATTAATTCATATATCCTAAAGCAAATAAAATTACTTACTTCTTTTGTCATGTTTCTCAGAATCGTCTTTATCCGTTTCAAACTTGAGAAAGTGCGTTCCGCGGTTGATGTCGATACCGGTAAAGTGGCTAGTATCCTCAGCAATACGTTGATATTCAAAAATTTTTCTTCTGGACAATGATCAAGCACATCCAAAGAGTTTACAGTGAGAAATTCCTGATAAAACTCGACTGTCTTGATGAATTTATCAGCTACTTTTTTTTCGATTTCATTCAAATCATGATTGAAAAGAGCGGAAAATCCTTTTGGTATATTTCCATGTTTAGTTAATCTTTCTCTAAGATCCATGATGCAAGAATCTAGGAAAGGATTGAATACTGTTACATGAAAATAATCTTTTGTACTTTGAACTTCAGGATTTGCCCTTTTTTTGTGTCTACGCGCTATTGTTTTGTGTTTAATCTCAATGTGAAGAGTTTCAGCAATTTTTCGAAGCTTCGTAAATTTCAGAAAAAGCGTCTTCTTTTAGCACAAATCTTTTTTACTTCCTCGCGCATATTTTTGGCGAGATCCATGGCTTGAACCAAATCTAAATTTAACTTTTGCAATTCGCGACGCAAAGGCAACGAAAGTTGAAAAATTACATTAATAATATGTAAACATATTAAAAACTCAAAATCCATGGCGTTTTTAAAATGTTTTGCGTCTTTTTCCGAGGTTCTCATTTCATTTAGAGTTTCGTAAACGAAAAGAAAAAAATCATAAAAATCGTTGCCGGTCTCATATTTCGAAACCCATCGAGTCAGGTTCAATGCTTTTAAAGATTTCGTTCCTGGTGTGTCGTGAGATTCTTCAATAGTGTTTTCCAAATTGGCTTTTCTTTTAGGTGTGTGCAAGAAATTCATAACTATCATGAAACGATTTTTTCTTTCTAATTTTAGAGTGATATAAATGATTTAATACAGCAAGAAGGTTAATGGCAGTTCGAGAAATGAATGCATACATGGTTATGTATTACTAAACATTTTCAATAATTATATTTTCAATTTTCCATGGGAGATTGAACCCCTTGATTTCCCCCTTATCTACGCCACTGGTATGTACAATACAATTTTTAACTATTGCATAAACACTATAGTTCGCACAGCGGTTGAGTTTCACGGACAGCAATGCATCTCTGCTTTCCTTTGCCTTCTTTCACTTCCTTTCATCTTCTTTTCTTTCCTTTAATTTCTTCTCTCCTTCATTTGTCTTTCCTTTTCTTTCTTTAACTTCCGTTTGTTTTCCTCTCCATTCTTTTCTTTATTTTTATTTTTGATTTTATTTATTTTATATTATTCATTCTTAAATTTTAATGAGTTATAGTCAGTTTGATTTTACATGCTTTAGTGAAGTACGTGATAATTGTAATTGGGAAGTACTACTCCCAAAAATATGAATATTTGAGATATTTATTCGACAGTTCAGAGATTCGGATGTTAACAGAAGATGCAAAATAATCGGGAATTTCCCCAAAATTCGCTATAGTATTTATTTCCTTTATCAAAAAATTACTTAAATGAAAATTTTATATTAGAAATGTATGGCAATAGGCAATTGATATTTGGAAATAAAATTTGGGCGAATTTGTGGCTTTTGTAAAGTGAGTTTATGTCAATGAAGTTAATTCATATTCGATTCTTTTAAAAGACACTATTGTAAGCTACCACTTAGCAGACGTAATTTTTGGACTCAAAATGGCGAGGTACTTGAGGATATATGGACGTGGTCGAATGAACACACCAGTTTATATTTTTTGTGTGCCATTGTAATCAAAACCCCCTTCATGCAAATAAGGCGCACACTATTGTACATACATTTTTGCAAAGCGTCATTTAATTTTCAATTTATTGCCGGAAATTCACGAAAGAGCTGCTAAAAACAATACTGTTAAACGTATCGATGAAAGAGAGTGGTAATGCAGTTAGTAGATTCAGGCCATGTGTTTTTTGTTTTGTGGTTTATATTTAAAGCTAGTGAAAATAGAGGCGATCAAGCTTGAACAATTATAATTGCTATACTACAGTAAAAGTTTAAAATATGAAGGTAGGGTTGTAAAATTTTGCACAAGACGTATAATTGACATGCTGGTGATTGCATTACAGTGGTTTTATCAAAGGCTTTAAGTTACGGCGTTTTCTTTTCGGGAAATATTGTCGCCCTGTTGGTTCTTTCAAACTCTGCCGTATGTCTGTGTGTTCTTCCTTTAAAAAAATTTCGCTTTGATTAGGCAAATCGGGATCATTATTATTTACAAATTAAGCCATCTTGCAGAACATAGTTCAATTGTTAAAGTTGATGACTGCACTGATTTTCTGGTTAGGGCTGAATGTACTGCAATCTTCTTAAGACCATCCATGTCTAAGAATACTCCTAGGGCATACTTCTTATGTTCCAACATTTTATCTATGTTTATAATCTAGGAAGGAGATCCAATTTTCGGACAAAACAACGTCTGCCGGGTATACTAAATAGTTAATGATAAAATTATGCAGGTAAAAAGCGCAAAACCGACTCCCAGCTGAATATAAGTGTAAAAAATTCAGGACAGTGCTTAGAGCTTTACCAGTGTCCTCAACAAATTACCATTTTATGATGTGATTGATTTTTTCGGTAGATAGGTTTATCGAAATTTACAAAATGTTCTTTCATGAACTTAAATATTTCTAATGTTCAACATTTGCAACGTAATTATTTTGTCTTTAAATTTGCTACGTGTACAATTTTCCATCTATCACACGAGAATGATTTTCTAAAAAAAAAATTTAAATAAATAAATTATAATAACAGTCTTGATAAAAATAAATAAAGAACAATGTCACAATGCCAAGTTAATAAAATTCGACCAAGAAAAGATGTCTTAATAAATACGTATATGTATTTGCAAAAAAACTCAATCACCACTTCAAACTACACATGTTGACCGTCAGCATCCGTTCCATTCGTGAGTCCATGTAACATACTTGACCATGAAGCATCACTTAACTTGCACCAGTTGCTTTATAAATAATAACAGCTTATTTTTACTTTTATTTTTCCCATTGCATTGTGCTTAATTTTATTGCCTGCTATTTGTTCAATATTGTTTTTAAGCGCTTAATGCGTAAGTGCAAAGTCGCTGGATAGAATTTTTGAGTTATCCACATGTGTGTATGCATATGTACTTAATTTTTAAGATTTTTAATGTACATTGTATACTCACACATACAAGCCTCCTAGTGGCTTAACTGCGTTGTTATTGCATTATGTTTCAGATTCACTAGTCAACATACCTGAATTGTGTTTTTTTGCGTTCTATACCACCTTGAAACACTTTCAAAAACGTGTTTATGTTCTTTTATGCATGTTTCAATAAAATATATTGCAATGCTGTTTAATCGATTTCGCTTAAATACTGCTATGCTCCAATTCTTCAGTTTGATAGTCTGCTTGTGTTAACAAAAGTTTAGCAAACAAGTAATGGAGTCTAAGTTCGGGTGAAACCGAACATTAAATACCCAGCTGTACACTTGAAATGCTGTTGTTGTTTGCTTTGTGTGCTTAATAGTGTTACAAGGCTGCGCAATAATACATATACATATGGTTCTATTCTGAACTAATTTTTCTTCGAGTTATGGCTCCCGAAATAGAAAATAGCTTCGTCATAAAAGGGGCGATGCCACGCCCATTTTTTTAAATTTGAAGTTTTTCCTATTTATTGTTATAAATCCACTTGGAAAGTGAAATACCATTGATATAAAGCTCTTTTTTGCAAGGATATCGCTTATTTTATTCGTCTACGACCCTTTAAAAAATCTTTTATATAGAAGTAGGCGTGGTCCTTAACCGATTTCGTTAATTTTTGTTCACAGCATTCCTTATAGTAAAGGCAACCTCTCTGACGAATTTTGTTACGATAGGTTAATGGATTTTTGAGTTATGATTAATAATATTTGTAAAATTGATTTTATTACAAGTCGGCCGTGCCACGCCCATTTTAAAAAAAAATTTCAAATCTTTATTAAGAGTCTCAATATCAGTCCACACGTCAAAATTCAACATTCTAGGTGTATTATTTACTAAATAATCAGGTTTTTGTGTTTTCCAAAATGGTATATATATGAAAAGTGGGCGGGGTCATCATCCGATTTCGCTCATTTTCAATGCCAATCTATTCTGGGTCCAGATAAGCTCGCTTACCAAATTTGGTGAAGATATCTCAATATTTACTCAAGTTATCGTGTTAACGGACAGACGGACGGACGGACGGACATGGCTCAACAAATTTTTTTTTCGATACTGACGATTTTGATATATGGAAGTCTATATCTATCTCGATTCCTTTATACCTGTACAACCAACCGTTATCCAATCAAGTACAGCTGGGTATAAAAATATCTACATATATATGTATTTACATTGGTCATTGCAATGCTGGTAAAAAATCGTTGTGCTACGTTTATACATTTGATGAGAGTTCGCAAAGGTGAAAAGGAGTCTTTTTGAGAAATTTTACAGTTTATACATTATTTGAAAAGGCTTTTTAAATTCCGGGTAGTTACAACTCATGCTCGCTCTTATTTATTAATTTTTAAACAATCTATGGGGTACAGAAGATGGGTTTAAATAAATAAATGCTATTCGCAATAACCTCCAAAGAGATTTCAGTCTGAGCTTCTTCTCCAATTTGCGTTCGTCGTGCTACTTTAACATTTTTCTACAAATTGGCGGGACGGGACCTACATATGGTCAAAGAGCTGGCCAAATCACTACCGAGGGCGACCCCGATTAGAAAAACTTATTTTCTTATTGAAAAAACTTATTTCTAAATTTTTGATGTTGGTTTGCCAAGGTGGCCGCCTAAGATGAAGATGGGTATGGTACGTCTATGTCAAGGGCTAAAATATCCCCAAGTATACCATCAAACATTTTTCATAGCCCCAATTACAATGAAAGGAAAATTGCGAGTATATTTACGTATCACAGAGATTCGAAACTACTGCAGCTTCATCAGTGTAACTTGTTTCCAAGCAGGGGTCGAAACTGTTATACCTTTTATAATATAATTCCTAGCAAAACTATTAATTTTGGACTTTTAATATATTTGGATCAAGATAAAAATCATTTTCGGATTTTTATTTTTTGAGTCCGATAGAACTAGTTAAACTCGGACTTTTAAAAATAAAAGTCCGGAAATAAAAGTTAAATCCGGACATTTATTTTTTAAGGCCAAAAGAAACGGCTTATCCGAAACAAACAATTTTTTTAATGCGGATAAGCCGTTTCTTTGTTATCAAGTCGGACTTTTATTTTGGCCTTAAAAAATAAAAGTCCGGATTTAACTTTTATTTCCGGACTTTTATTTTTAAAAGTCCGAGTTTAACTAATTCTATCGGACTAAAAAAATAAAAATACAGATTTTACTTTTATATGTGGACTCTTATGGAAAAAGTTCGAGAAATAAAAAGGATGCATGATTCGACATGATATTGCTATAGGGATACCTGCGAACTCAAACATTTTCACCTAGGACAATTTTTTGACCAGGACATTCAGAGCATCGGTGGAAATTTCGATATAGAGGAGGCGTGGAAATAAAGACCGACATATTAAAAATCAAATAACTCTGAGGCTAATAATACCAGGGCAGGACAGCAATATTGTATGTGTAGAAAAAAATGCGAAGAGTTCGAAAAGAGGGTGTGGTAGTAAGTTATTCGATTTCGCGAAACTCCCATCATCAGTGCTTAGGTTGAAAATTATCTACAAAGAGTTGAAGTATCCAAAACGATGCACTGCTAAACAGATACGCCGGGGAAATTAAGTTATGTATGACAAAATCACAGCGGGCCTAATTTCATTGGCTTAAGTGAGCGCTCGGGCAGCCAATTCAACCTAACATATCTCCAGTAAAGAAAAAAGGGTATGGTGTGAATAAATCTGCATAAAGGCTTTAAATTTCATATCCCTTACCTAATATATTGGATTGGCCGAATTTTCGACCCCAGGCGATACTAGTACTTATTAAATACTGTACATAGATTCTTTTGAATGATCTTTTGAATTTGTGAATGAAGTCCGAGCTTCTTAGTTTTTTGTTATTTTTTTTGACATGCAATTTAAAAAAATGCTTAGCTAAAAACTAAATTATGCTTATTGGAACGATTTTCCGACATCTCTTGGCGCATTCGGGGAACGAAAAATGGTACACTTTGGAAAGTTTAGCCCTTAAATGCATTTCGGAAAATGTTTAACTAATCATATTTATTTCTTCATAGAAATATATGGCATGAATTTGTTGATATAAAAGCTCAAAAAATGGGACAAAGTCTAATATATCGGACACGTATACAAAAAGATGTACATAATTATTTGCAGTAGCTTGTTCATAATTTTCCAACCTCAAGGGAAAAGTGAATTGTTTAAGCTTTATATTATACTACACAAGCCAATATCGACGGCTGAGTGGAATACTAGCCTATCTCGGCCGTTGTTTCAAAAACTCTCTATCTCAGAAAACTTTTTAATAAAGTCCTATTTAAAAATGTGTCAAAAATGCCCTGTCCTATGATATGTCATGATCTCGAACAGGCTCGAATTGTACCCAAAATTGATATTCAAAGTCTAGATATCAAGAGGCATTGAATGATATACAGGGCCGGATTAACAGGTAGGCAGAATAGGCAGTTGCCTGGGGCCCCTGATTTTAGGGGGCCCCGAAAGATTAAAAAGGCTTCTAAAATTTTTTTACAAACATAAAATTCTAGAGAGAGAAAGAAAACTATAATCAGAACTGAAAACAAATTTTACTCAAATAAATAAAACTTAATTGACCGCATTCAAAAGGCGACGACCGACAAACTAGACAAGGTTCCTAAAAGGACATTTCCGACTCATTTGACAAATTGTATGAGCGTGCAAATAAGTATATCGAAGTGAAAGTTGGAAGGTCATACTGGTGAAAGTCTAGAGAATCAAATTTTAAAGTTTCTTACTGAAGACTGTGGTTTAGATATTCAAAATTGTAGAGAAAAATAATATGTCCAGGAAGTATAAACGTGTGCAAGCAAGAATATTTAGTTTGAATGAGAATGCGATCTATGTTCCCTGTTCCGCGCATTCCTTTAATTTGGTTGGAGAGCATGCTGTGAAGTGCAGTTTTTATGCATTAGATTTTTTCGCCATTATGCAGACATTATATAAATTTTCCGCTTCCACCTATCGTTGGGGCGTATTAAAAAATAAAATAAACAATGAGAAAATTTTGAAGACATTGTCAACTACACGCTGGGAAGCACATTCGAATGCGACGAATGTAGTTTACGATTCATTTGATATCGTTTTAGAGGCTCTAGAAATCATTGCGGATGATGAATCACAAAATACTGATACGAGTTATGAGGCGACGTGTATCGCGAATAAAATGCAAAAATTCGATTTTGGTTTCATGTTGATTTTATGAAACTCTGTTGTAACGAATTTGCTTGCAAATCCTCTTATTTGCCTTTTTGCTAAGTTCGTATCACTAAACTGTTGAATAAATAACTCCAATATTGAATAATGGAAAAATGGCCTTTATTAAAGTACTTCACAATAACACTCAAACTGTGCAACGAATAGCTTGCTTAATAACCAAACTGTTGAATCCTGTTGATTGATAGCTCAAATGAAACTCTACTATTCAAAATAATACTGCTATTGCTCGCTAGATATCGTCTTAATCGAAACTGCTTGACAACTCAAATCAAACTGAATTTCAGCGCCTCTACATCTGTCGCCTTTTATACTCTTTGATTTTAACATTCGCATCTTCTAGGCGCTTCCAGAATCTACTAGTCCATTAGCTCTCAAACATCTCAGCTGTAACTACAATTGCACAATTTTATAGTTTTTCTCATTGCATACTTATAGGAGTATCTCAGATATATGCATGTATTTGTGCATTGACTCTCCGATGCTCGTATACGTACATGGTACATATATGTAGACGCAGTTATTGTTTCGTTTATGTAGATACATGATGATTGAATTATTGATGTGCATTCACGTCACTGCTTAGCATCACTGCTTAGCTGGCAGCACTCCTTAGTTTTGTAACACTATTTTGACTGCTATGCGTTCAGTGAGTAAGTCGTTGCAAAGTGGAAAAGCAGATTTGCAAACGTGTGGTTTTTTGTGTGGATTGTTAGAAGAGAGTTTAGTTTCATTCCGTGAAAAGTTCAATGATTTCGAGGAAAAAACAAAACAATTATTACCTGGTGTAGGTTACACAGAAATCGTAAAACGTACTTGTTGTAGAAAAAACCAACCTAATGACGGAAATGCTCCAGAAGTCCAGAAGTAGAATTTTCGCCTCGCGATGATTTTAGGACAAAAGGTTTCCTCGGAATCGTAGACAATCTTCACAGTGAAATCAAACGACGTCCAAAAGTGTACATGGAAGTTTCAGAGAGATTTGCATTTCTCATCAACTTTTCTCTAAGTGATGGAGACCTCCACAAAGCTATAAATAACTTATGTAGTTCGTTTTTATTCTAGAGATTTGGAAGAATTTTTCATTGAAATGAAACAGTTCCAAAGTTACGTGGACTCCAGATACACTGATACACAAAAAACTCATAGTCATTTGTATAAGATTCTAATGGAAGATCAATTAGCCGATGTATTTCCTGGCACAGAAATAGCTCTTCGGATTTTTTTAACATTAGTGATCACAAATTGTTCTGCCGAACGATCCTTCTCGCAATTAAAAAGAATCAAAGCTGCGAAAGAGCTACAACGCGACAAGAGCGACTCGAGATGTTAGGTATACTTTGCATTGAGTCAGATTCCTTGACAAAATCGATATTGATGATATTGTAACAAATTTACTTGCAAATCCTCTTATTTGCAACCCTCTGCTAAGTTCGAATCACTAAACTTTTGAATAAATAACTCCAATATTTAATAATGCAAAATGGCCTTTATTAAAGTACTTTACAATAACACTCAAACTTTGCAACGAATAGCTTGCTTAATAACCAAACTGATTGATAGCTCAAATGAAACTCTACTATCAAAATAATACTGCTATTGATCGCTAGATAGCGTCTGAATCGAAACTTGCCATAGCGCCTCTACCGCTGATGCTTTTATACTCTGTGATTTCTTCGTGGCATCTTCTAGGCGCTTCCAGAATTTTACTTAGTTATAAATTTCTCAGCTACAACTACAGATGTATGATTTCTCATTTGAGTAATACTTGCAGAAATTATTGCCCTCTCTTGTGACAACTCAGATAAGATATATGTATGTGTTTGTGCATTATTGTTTCGTTTATGTAGATACATAATGATTGAATTATTGATGTGAATTCACGTCACTGCTTAGCATCGGCTTAGAGATAGCAGCACCCCTTAGTTTTGCTAATATTCGTAACAATATAATTGGTGAATTTATAATAATAATAATAATAAACCCAACGGATTAATACCCTCCAAAGCCCGCCCAACCGACACGAGGGGCGCATCCGCATGACGCACGGATTTGTTTTTGTTTTTGCCGAGTTGTTGATAGGCGGAGGTTTGTTAAGCGTCGAGATCTAAAACTGCTCAGCTACAGAATAAAAATCATCAGCTGAGTATTATATACATAACAGTAGAAAATTATACATATAGTAAATTGTTAAATAAGTTAAGGATTTAGCATATAAAGATTTTTATTTTTTATTTTTATTTTTATTTTGTTACGAGTTAAGATAGGATAGGACAGTTTTCCTTATAGTAAAAAGTGAATCCGTTATATCAAATGAATTCGAGTGAGAGTTAAAATCATAACACAAACACCGGAAAGGTTCATTTAATTCGAAGTTAGTTCTACACTGCCTCAAAAGAAGAGGTTTGTAATGTCTTGACGCTCGTGATGGGATATTGAAGTTTACTTCGTTCAAAAGAAAGGGGCTAGAAATTAGTCCATTCAGTAGTTTAGACATAAATAATACTCCTAGCATTTCTCTACGGCTAGCGAGAGTTGGAAGATTGATAAGCCTTAACCGACTAGTATAAGGTGGAAGATTATATGCAGAGTCCCAATGAAAATTCCTTAAAGAAAAAAGTAAAAATTGCTTCTGTATTGACTCAAGCCTATCTGCATGAACTTGATATCGCGGATTCCAGACTACTGATCCGTATTCTAGTATCGGCCTAACCAATGTGGTAAAAAGGGCTTTGGTTACATAAGGGTCACTAAATTCTTTAGACCGAAAACAAATGTAGAATACGACATATTTAAAATGTAGATAATAATTTTAATGATATATTACATTGAATTGAATTACATTGTGACAATAAAATTTGTATGAAAAATATAAGTTTGTATTTTCTAATCGAAAAAAGAAGGGAACGGGGGTGGAAAAAAGGGCCCCCAAATTGATGGTTGCCTAGGGCCCCGTTGAGGGTTAATCCGGCCCTGATGGTATACAATTTGGTGGGTCTATCTTATGTTCAGATTTTAAAGGTTCCTTCGGACTTTTGAAGAATTCGAGTTTTACTCTTTCTAATAATTAATACTGCCCGGGTTTCGAAAATTCGACCAATCCAATTTCTTGAGGAGATGCAAATTTATCTTTGCCACAGTCCCTTATGTATAATTTCTACTCCTTTGTACAACACTATGGACATAACAAAAAAAAAAAAAGCATCGGAAGTAGACTCGTCATATAGGGTTTTTACTTTGTTTGTGGTTAATACTTAATGTTACTTGGGTGATGCTCTAACGAACTGAATCAACAAATAATTTTTGGAAAAAATGGTACATACTTTGCAGGTTTACATTTTCGTTAAAACTTTGAAATTAACAATATTGACAGCTATGCCAAGTTTGTGCAATATGAATTAATCAGTACAGGAAATATACGATATGGAAACATTTTAATAGAAGGTATGCCATACTCTTTGCCAATTCTTCCTACTTTTCTCTACTGATACAGTATTGATTTCGGGCACCTGACTCCCAAGTATCATTGTCCTGGTATTAGTACCTTCAGAGATATTTGAGTTTTCATATGTTTGTATATATATGTATCAGATGCCATGCCCCCTACATAGCAAAAATTACCCTTATGCACTGAAAACTCTATTTTCTGCAAATTGGTGGAAAATCAACAAAACAGGATAAGTCGGTGTATATTTCATTCAAATCGGCCAAACGGTGCGTCTAAAAGAGGAGTTGAAAAATGTTTCATGTGGCATGTTTATATATAGATAGAGTTTTTGTTTGCCAAAATTAGAAAATAGGATGTACGATTCGGGTTGAGTATGCTTGGGAATTACAATGGCCTCAAAGATTTTCACTTTGGACAATTTTTTAATCCGGACTTAACAAAAAACACGAGGATAACAGACATATCGCACACCTATTGCGATAGGGAACTAAGTCAAAAATCTGAGTTTTCGAAGTAATGCACATTACTGGGTTCCCTTGTTTAGTCTTTACCGACCTCTTTACTCAATTTATTATTAGTTCCTCTACTAACTCAAAGAGAGATTGGTAAAAAATTAAATTTGTATAGGCGCTATAAATAAGGCAATCAGTTATTTTTCCTTTCCTAAACGTTGTGATTCTTTGAGTTGTTCGCTGTTTTGACCTAGGTATGTGATATACATATATAAATGTTTGTTGAACCATCATAGAATAATATTATGGAAAATACTATCAAAAGCACGTGCCCGCAGGTGTAACCTACTTTTGAGGTTGTAAAAGCGGGCAAACAGTTTTGAAACTTGTACATATATATAAATATGTAACCCAGCTGACAGGTCTAAAATAAAGAATGAAAATATATATATGTATTTTTCTTAAATTTCGCTGAGTACACGCAAATAATTGTCTAATAATACCTGCTTACATATTTACGAGATCATTTTACATGCGAGACACGTACATTTATGTGTTTGTAGTTCATGTACTCTTACACGCTATCAACCTCATTTCCAATTCGCTGCTAAAGAACATAAATTAATGCATGTCCCAAATAATTAATTACAGATGTGTAAGAAGTGATAAGTTTTAAGAGAAGAAATTTACTCTACAGTTACAAAGGGGGAGTGGTAGTAAAATTCACCAAAGAATTCTTGTTTGAATGTTGCATTTACATATATACATACATAGACCCAAAGATATTTTTTGTAATGAGAAGTGAAAGGTTTCTTATTATTGTTGTTGTTGCAACGATAAAGACACTTACCGAAGGCTTTGGGGATTGTTATAGATGCTAATGGTCCTTTGACGGATACAGACCCGATACATTGTGGTAACAACTACACTTACCATCTAGGGAACGATTTAATATGACCACATTGAACCTTCTACGCCACCCCGCCCTCCACCCCCAAGAGGCTCGACCTTAATCTCTTCGGAGGTATATAGCGACTTGTATATTTATTTTTATAGGTTTGTCATCGGCTGGTAGTCGCCATCAAAGGTTCCTTGTTGGTTTCTTATCGGCTCGTTATCGATGGGTAACAGCGTCATCGATTTATCGATGAAACTTTATCGGTATCTGTGTCATATAAACCCGATAAGTCGTCGACAACAAATCACTGAAAACAAATTGGTAACTTTCAGATAGCAAATCGATAGTTGATAGTAAGTCGATACATTTTTAATAAAAAATCGATAACTTTTCATTCATTTCCTTTCCTTTCCTTTCCTTTCCTTTCCTTTCCTTTCCTTTCCATCCCTTTCCTTTGCTTTGCTTTCCTTTCATTTCCTTTTCTTTCCTTTCCTTTCCTTTCCTTTTCTTTCTTTTCCTTTCCTTTCCTTTACTTTTCTTTTCTTTCCTTTCCTTTCCTCTCCTTTCCTTTCCTTTCTTTCCTTTCCTTTCCTTTCCGTTACTTTCCTTTCCGTTCCTTTCCTTTCCGTTCCGTTCCGTTCCTTTCCTTTCCTTTCCTTTCCTTTCATTTCCTTTCGTTTCCTTTCCTTGCCTTTCATTTCATTTCCTTTCCTTTCCTTTTCTTTCCTTTTCTTTCCTTTTCTTTTCTTTTCTTTCCTTTCCTTTCCTTTCCTTTCCTTTCCTTTCCTTTCCTTTCCTTTCCTTTCCTTTCCTTTCCTTTCCTTTCCTTTCCTTTCCGTTCCTCTCCTTTCCTTTGCTTTCCTTTCCTTTCCTTTCCTTTGCTTTCCTTTCCTTTACGTTTGTTTTTTGTTCCTTTGCCTTCTTTTTCCTCCCTTGCCTTTTCTTTTCTTTTCTTTTCTTTTCTTTTCTTTCCTTTCCTTCACTTTCCCTTCTTTTTCCTTCCTCTGAGTAAGGTACAATTCTCCCCGTAAGTGATGATGGGCACATGGATCCCCTATTTATAAGAAAAGCGATGCCGGCCAACGATAATCACGCAACCATACCACTTAACATAATACATAAGAGCCTCTCTTAGCACAACAATTTGTGAGTGGTCGTGCGCATTGAATGGGGTGAAGCACTGTTAATACAACAACAACTTAGCGCAACGGAGTATGGAAATAAAATCGTGCATCATTAACTCATTGCTCAAATATTTCACACAAATTATATATTTACCAAGAGTTCCGTTGCATTCTTTCGTCAGAGAATCCATGAAAATAACGGCTTCAACAGCTGACAAAGTATTGCAAAAATAAACAAGAAGTTGAAAAATATGCTTCCAACCGCAGTCAGTTGTCGTGCGCACGGGTTCAGATATTTGTTGTTACCATTATTGAATCCAAAAAAGAAATGAAAATTAATACTTGCCGCGAGGAGATTTAGTCATCAGTTTTCCCTACAAATTGGCGGGATGGGATCTACATGTTTTATGCCTACTCCGAACGGCATCTGCAGAGGAGATGAATTTTCTTCCGAGGGGCGTCCCCGATTTTTGATGTTACTTTTCCCGGGAGTCGAACCCTGAACGCTCGGTATGGTAGGCGGAGCACGCTTCCACCAGACCACGGCGGTCACACATTATGAATACACAGAGAAGAAAAAAAATATCAAAAACAAACTTCTGCTCCTGTTTGTTTCACTTGTTTTATTGTATGTTACCGTTACACATAACTGCATTTGCAATCAATTATTTCCATTACAACGGAAAGTGTAGAATAGTGGATTT